>NC_084830.1:149183958-151980208 GCF_033115175.1 Lepus europaeus
TTAGCATTTGATGAGTAGTCAAGTCTGTGGAAGCTCCTCCAAGCCTGTGTTCTGGTTTAATCTCCCACGGAGATTGCAGGCACCTTATACTAAATAAAATGGCTGAAGGACATTGGGAAAAGAATGCTGTGCAAGTGGTTATTTTAGAGTATCCTCAGGGGTAAATTCCAACAACATTCACTCTCACCCTTAAAATTGGAGGCAAAGATTCTGTATACAAGGCTAACTGACCATGGATTTGAATCTCTTGAAAGAATTTAAGGCATTTTTCTAGGGATTGGCAGGAAATTTGATTATTTTTTACAGTTATAGGTAAGTATAATGAGAAAGATCATAGAAGAGGAAATTGAATATGTAGAATATGAATAGTGAAATTTCTTTATCACAAACTTAAAATTCTCACCTCTGAAAGATTTGACCCAGTATCCAGTGAGTTACACTTTTAGGGGAAAATACCAGTGCTATGGAATTTCACTACTAGAGAGACAGTTGCTAAGCAAGCACTCAGATATTCCCGTGTTCCCCAGTTCATTTTTCGGAGCTACTAGGGGGAAATACTATTGCTCAGAAATACAGGGGTTGTTACTGGATCAGTCTCAGTGTCCCTTTCTGTGGTAACGTCTGGCTTAATGGGAAAACGAAACAGAATGTTGCTGGAAGCCACTGGCTGGGAGTGGTGGCAGGAGTCCTCAGAGAAATCACCAGAGCAAACAGGTGGAGGGAAGAAACAGAGACAGCAAGGTTGCGTCTGGTTGCGCAGCGCCTGTGATTGGAAGAGCTTCTGTGGGCAAGCAACTTCTGCGTAATCTGATTGAATTTGGTTTTCTTGCGATCCAACGGTTTTCCAGCAAGTTAGCTCTGTTTGCTTTATGGGAGAAGCTAGGAAGTTTCCACCAGAGTGGGCTGTGGACTGTGTCTACCAGCCAAGGTTCCTGGGCGAGCCCCACAGAAAACGTGATCTTCTCTCATGTTTAATTTCAATGAGCCAAGCAGCATTGCTACCGTGTAAAGAGAGCCTCATGTAGGAATCAGTGTTGAAGTCTCAGTGCATGTTCTGTTAACACCAAAACATGCCCATATTGGGTTCTTTCCACCTTTCATTCTCTCAGGAAGCAACATCTACAGCTGGGCAGCCCTGGTGCAGAATATTTCAGGATAGGTAGACAACATCACATTCTCCCCGATCTGCCTCTCCAGCCTGTTTTTTATATTACGTTTCTTGAGATACAGAGGTAGAGTTGCCATTCATTGATTGTCTCCCCAAATGCCCACCACAGCCAGGGCTGAGCCTGGCAAAGGCCGAGAGGGAGATAGATACTCAATCCAGGTCTCTCACATGGGCGGCGGGGCCTCAGATACTTGAGCCATCAGCTGCTGTCCCCAAGGACCTGCATTAGCTGGGAGCTGAAATGGGGAGCAGCCGGGCATTGGACACAGGTCCTCTGATACGGGAAAGTGTTATCTGAAGTGCCCAGCTGAATGCTCGCTCAGCCCCAGTCCATCTTCTGTTGGGTTCTTTGGCTTCAGAGCTGCCAGTGTGCTGCGATAGTCTACCTCTTCCTGTTAGGCACACATGTTCAGTCTTCGCTTCATCAGAAAAGGCAAACCTACAGTTTCTGCTCAGAATACTTCCTGCTGTTAGTTGGCCGACTCCAATTTACCGCTCCAAAACCTTCGTTTATTTCATCCATTTTCCTAAAATTTTCTAGCCAGGGCTAAATCATTACTTTTCCTGTAATGATCTTAAAACCATGTGCCTTTGTTTTAGAGAATTGATCAAAGTCGACCGTAATGACCATGGGTAAGTTTAACCATCATGCTTTGTTATTCTCTTGGGGCCATCAGTATGTCAGTAGAGAACGCTGGGCTGACGTGTTGGTGGGCAGTTGGTTGTAAGGGATCAGCATCTAAAGGATGGTTCACGAATCTTCCTTCCTACTCCCCTAGGTTTCAGAAAAGTGTTCTCTGAATGGTCTTCTAGAAGCCAGTGTAAGTGGGGTTGAGGCGAGGGCACAGTGTGTCCTCTCCTTTGGACTGGCACTGGGATAGGCAATTCCACAGCACACCTCCACTGAGAGATTCTCTCTCCATAAACTTCATGGCTCTTGATTTTCCTTTCTGAAGACTATAGTGCAATGCAGGATTTGTTCATGTCCAAAGCAAGCCTTACTTGCTAATGATTGTTTTGTTTTTAACCTTGTGTGGTTTCAGCTCAAACTGCGACGGAGAGTGAAAATGCTCCCTGGGTAGTGAGATCTAAAGAAACCCCCCTAAGTTTCCACATGCCTAGAGCAGGATTGGAGATCACATAAGAATTGTTCCATGTCTCAGGTGGCCAGATGATTGGAACTCATGGGCCTGCACAGGATCTGTTCTGCAAGGGGTTTTTACGCCTTGGAGGAGATGGGCTGCACAGTCCTTGGGAAAGACTGTGAGAGACATTGTTACATATACAAATTTATGTATTTAGAAATTTGTTATTGCTCTGTTTTTACATATTTGCAAGGCAGAGAAACCACTTTGCTGGTTTGTTCCCTAAATGCCCACGGTAACCAACGTGGGACAATCCCAAAGCCAGGAGCTCAGAACTCACTCTAGGTGGAAGGCTCCAAGTATTTGAGCCATCGCCCATTGCCCCCAGGATATGCGTCAGCAGGTGGATGGTAATGGAGCAGAGCCTGCAATTGAAACCAGGTGCTCCACTATGAGACGCAGGTATCTCAAGGGGTTGATTCACTGTTAGGTCAAGTGCCTGCCCCAGACTTAAGGATCCAAGGTGGTTTACATTTGTCTCCTTTTCCAAGCAGGATTGTGTGATTTTTTTAAAATAAATTTATTCCTGAAATAGTTTTATTAATTTTCGATAATATTTTCAAACAAAAAAGTAAGAAAACCATAACTTCAATAAATAGGCCGTAAATGCCCTCATCTGCAGGAGGAAGAAAACGTTGGTGATTCTCACTCGGCGCCTTGACAGTCACACAGGTGGAACGCAGTGACATCGAGGTCTTGGAGTCGAAGGCTTTCAGGCGAGGGCCACAAAGGAGACAACTCTCCCAAAGCCACATGTGGCTGGCTGCTTACATGAAAGACAGAGTGAGCTGTCATAAAAAGCACTTCTATTAAATGATCTGTGGCATGTGTTTCTAAAATAAGAGTTCCTTTGAAGTTGATACCTCTTAGTAGAGAGGCACTCTTAAGTGTATACTTCAAAAATTGATTACTGTGTCTATTTCTATCCTGGAATATATGGGATGGCATGATTTTTCCTATCTGAGGGGTGCTGCCTATTCCTTATGTGTAAGTTTGTTAAACCTGGAGTTCTTATTACCGTAAATTCTACAGGTTGTTTAAAACTGTGGGCACATTTCAGGGTGTTCTATTTATATCAGATTCCATAGAAGGTTGTCTTGACAGTCTCAAGTGCTATGTCATTGTGATTCCAGTGTCTCTGAGAACCTGGCTACGTACTAGCAGGAAGCTGGGTGAATTTTCAGTGTTCAGTATTAACTTCTGTCCATTTTTAGAATGACTCATCAAAGAATTTCAGGAAAAATTATGTGTTTTGGTATATTTTTCTTTGAAGATTAGAAGGCAATCATGAGTTTCTGTAAATCTAGGAAGTATTAATGTTACAGTAATACTAATAGAACATGATTTTTAGAAAGATTTACTTATTTTTACTTATTTGAAAGGCAGAGTTACAGAGAGGCAGAGGCAGAAAGAGAGAGGTCTTCCATCCACTGGTTCACTCCCCAAATGGCCGCAATGGCCAGAGCTGTGCCAATCCGAAACCAGGAGTCAGGAGCTTCTTCTGGGTCTCCCATGTGAGTGCAGGGGCCCAAGGACTTGGTTCATCTTCTACTCCTTTCCCAGGCCACAGCAGAGAGCTGGATAGGAAGTGGAGCAGCTGGGACTTGAACTGATGTACAAAAGGAATGTTGTCACTGCAGGGGGTGGCTTTACCTGCTAGACTACAGCACGGGCCCCAGAACATGATGTTTTTAAAATCTTGGTAATCCTTTGATGTTTCCAGTGATAACATTTATTAAGTTATCACAGGAATTTGTGAAACTTATTAAATAAAGTAGCATAGCACTAACTCCCCAGAGGTGACCTCCTGCAGTATTGCCTCTTCCATCATTGTCAAAGTCAAAACTGTCGTGACTTCACCACTGTAATCCGGTTTTGCCTATTTTTTGAACTGTGTGTAAATAGTTGCATGAGGTATGTTTTTGTCTCAGTGTGCTTTGTTTTGCTCAATACTAAGCTTTTGAGATTTAACTTTTATATTTTTCTTAATATAAACAGATTTCATATATTTCACAAATACAGCTCTTTTTTTTTTTCTAAGATTATTTTATTTGAAAGAGTTAGAAGGAGAGGCAGAGAGAGAGAGGTCTTCCATCCGCTGGTTCACTCCACAGTTGGGTGCTACAGCCGGAGCTGCGCTGATCAGAAGCCAGGAGCTTCTTCTGGGTCTCCCACATGGGTGCAGGGGCCCAAGCACTTGGACCTTCTACTGCTTTCCCAGGCCATAGCAGAGAGCTGGAATGGAAGTAGAGCTGCCGGGACTTGAACCGCCGCCTATATGGGATGTCTGGCACACCGACAGAGTTCTAAGAAGACAACAGTACTTCCCTCCTTTTCTCCCTCAGTCCTCCTCCTTCCTTCATTTCTTCTCTTTAATTTTTTCCATAAGAATTTCAACTTACTTGAGGATCATAGGTTTAATATACCATTAACCATAATGTTCAACAAGTAAAAAGTAGAAAGACCACTAGTCCACAGGAATATAGACAAGGACTTTAAGCAATAAGCAAATCATAAGATGCTAGTTTCATTTTTATACATTGGGGTTTTTATTTGTATTCTATATTAGACTCCACATATTAGAGAAAATAAATGATATTTGTGTTTTTGGACCTAGCTTATGTTAAAACATCATGGTCTCCAATTACATCTATTTTGTTGCAAAAGACAGGATTTCCTTCTTTTATGGCTGAGTAGTATTCCACTGTGCATCTATACTATATTTTCTTAATCCAGTCATCGGTTGATGGACATCTTGATTTCATAGCTTAGCTATTGTGAATTGACCTGCTATAAACATGAGAGTAAAAATAACTCATTCCTATGCTGATGTAATTTCCCTTGGGTAAACTCCCAGGAGGGGGATGGCTGGGCCTCATGGTAGATCTGTTTTCAGATTTCTGAGCAATCTGTATACCATCTACACTGATGGTTGTGCGGATTTATATTCCCACCAGTAGAGACTTAACTGTGTTACAATTAGTTTTTTTTTTTTAATTTATTTATTTGAAAGTCAGAGTTACACAGAGGAGAAGCAGAGAAAGGTCTTTTTATTTCATTTTATTTTTTTCAACTTTTATTTCATAAATATAAATTTCCAAAGTGCAACTTTTGAATTATAGCAGTTTTCCCCCCATAACCTCCCTCCCACCCACAACCATGCCATCTCCCACTCCCTCTCTTCCCATTCTTCATCAAGATTGATTTTCTTTTTTATTTATTTATTTATTTATTTATTTATTTATTTTGACAGGCAGAGTGGACAGTGAGAGACAGAAAGGTCTTCCTTTTGCCGTTGGTTCACCCTCCAATGGCCACCGCAGTAGGTGCACTGTGGCTGGCGCACCGCGCTGATCCGATGGCAGGAGCCAGGTGCTTCTCCTGGTCTCCCATGGGGTGCAGGGACCAAGCACTTGGGCCATCCTCCACTGCACTCCCAGGCCACAGCAGAGAGCTGGCCTGGAAGAGGGGCAACCGGGACAGGATTGGTGCCCCGACCGGGACTAGAACCCGGTGTGCCGGCGCCGCAAGGCGGAGGATTAGCCTAGTGAGCCGCGGCGCTGGCCAAGATTGATTTTCAATTATCTTTATATACAGAAGATCAACTTAGTATATACTAAGTAAAGATTTCAACAGACTGCACCCACACAGACACACAAAGCATAGAGTACTGTTTGGGTAGTAGTTTTAATTCACATAATACAACACATTAAGGACAGAGATCCTACATGGGGAGTAGGTGCACAGTGACTCCTGTTGTTGATTTAACAATTGACACTCTTATTTATGATGTCAGTAATCACCCGAGGCTCTTGCCTGAGCTGCCAAGGCTATGGAAGTCTCTTGAGTTCACAAACTCCGATCTTATTTAGACAAGGCCAT
The DNA here is from genome assembly GCF_033115175.1 of Lepus europaeus. Lineage (NCBI taxonomy): Eukaryota > Metazoa > Chordata > Mammalia > Lagomorpha > Leporidae > Lepus > Lepus europaeus. The sequence continues at coordinate 149,190,154 of NC_084830.1, forward strand.
AGTCAAAGTGAGAGAGATGTCTTCCACCTGATGGTTCACTCCCCAACTGGCCACAACGGCCGGAGCTGAGCTGATCCGAAGCCAGGAACATGGATTATCTTCCAGGTCTCCCATGCGGGTGTAGGGACCTAAGGACTTGGGCCATCTTCTACTACTTAGCCAGGCCATAGCAGAGAGCTGGATCGGAAGTGGAGCAGCTGGGTCTCAAACCAGTGCCTGCGCTTCAGGCCAGAGCGTTATCCTGCTGTGCCACAGCTCCAGCCCCACAATTACTTTTTAATAATTGGAAGAACAGGAAGTCTGAGACAGACATAGGTATCTTCCGTCCTTTGGTTCACTTGCCGAATACCTGCCACATTAGGGCTAGTCAGGCCAAGGTCAGTAGCTTATAACTCAGTTTGGGTTTCCCACATGGGTGGCAGGGACCTAACCACTTGAGACATCAGCTGTTGCCTTCAGCAGGAAACTGGAGTAGAAAGCAGAGCTGGGACTCAAACCTCCAACAGTAAGATTTGGGCAACCCAAGTGTCGTCTTACCTGCTGTGTCAAATGCCTGCCCTGAAACACGCTGTGTTGTTTACAGCTTAAATTCCCTCATTTGCATGTTTCATTGCATGACTATGTAACTTATCAAAGTATTTTATAGCCAGTAATAAAGCAGTAGACATCGTTATACACTGCTCCTGCTCCTCACAGGTATGTATAACTCTTAAGAAAGTATGTAGGAGTGAAATTGAGGAAGGATAGGGTAGGTGTATCTTTTGAAAAAGCCATTTATTAATTTATACTACTACACTGATGACAGAGTTCCAACTCTCACTTGTCAGATTTGCATTGGAAGCACACTCAGCAGTGGGTGGTGCTAATTCGTTTGGTTTTCATTTTCATTTCCGGAAGTACTAGATGGAGTCCTTTAACAATAAAGTTAGAAGTCTTTATTTTATCCTTTCCCATTGCATTGTAGGTTCAAGGATCTTGCCTGTTGTTCTGTCAATATTTTTCCTTTCTTACTAGTGTTTCTTTGTCATCTGAAGGGAGGCATTTTTGCCACTTTTCTGTGTTGGAATAAATTCTCTCTGACTCCTTGTCTGGATCTTGCCCTTTGGATTTCCTGATAGTCTTGGCATGAGCACACATTTTTAAATTTACTTCTGTCCTATTTATTAATCGTTGTGTTTATACTTAATGGATTTTTAAAAAAAGATTTATTTATTTGAAAGGCAGAGTTATAGAAAGGGAGACAGGGAGAGACACACAGAGAGAGGTCTTCCATCTGCTTGTTCATTCCCCAAATGGCTGCAATTGCCAGGGCTGGGCTAGGATGAAGCCAGGAGCTTCTTCCAGGTTTCTCACATAGGTACAAGGGCCCAAGTACTTGTAGCATCTTGTACTGCTTTCCCAAGCACATTAGCAGGGAGCTGGATCAGAAGTGGAGCAGCCAGGACTCAAGCTTGCCATAGGGGATGCCAGCACTGCAGGCAGTGGCTTAACCCGCTAAGCCACAAAGCCACCCCACTTACTGGATATTTTGAGTTTTCCTTTCTTTTTAAATTTTTTTTCCCAGAAGATTTTATTTAAGGTATACAGACTTTGTGCATTTCATAAACACAACTTTAGGAACATGTTGATTTCTTCCCACTGTAGGTTATTTATTTATTTATTTGAAAGGTAGAGTTACAGACCAACAGAGAGGAGGATACAAAAAGGTCTTCCATCTGCTGGTTTGTTCCCCAAATGGCCGCAATGGCTGGAGCTGAGCCTATCCAAGGCCAGGAGCTTCCTCCTGGTTTCTGACGTGGGTTCAGGGACTCAAGCACTTGGGCCATCTTCCACTGCTTTCCCCAGCCATAGAAGGGAGCTGGACTGGAAGAGGAGCAGCCAGGACTCGAACCATCCATATGAGATGCTGGCCATACAGGCTGTATGACTACCTTTGACTTCACGTTGTATTACTGTTCTCAAATGCATGCTCATGAATGATACTGGCTTATTTAAAAATGGCTATAGGTTTGCTACCATGGTTAGAGTAACATAAAAAAATTGGAAGGAAAACATTCCGAGTTTTCTATTTTCTGGATATTTTGCAAATGTTGTGTGACTTTTTCTTAAATGTTTAAAATAGTTAAGGGAATATTCATATTTTCTATTTCTTCTTATGTCAGTCCTTTAAAGTTTGATTTTTCAAGTAAGTTTTGTCAACATTGGTTAATACATTGTCATGAAGTTTCGGTTTTTAGAACCACTGTTTGTGCCTTTATTATGAATGGATTCTCTGCCTATGTCAGTATTTCTTTTCCTGGCCCTGGTAAATTCTGTTTCTGTAACTCTCAATAAGCATATATTTCATTAGCTTCTGCAACTTTCTAATATCATCTCTTTTATCTTAAGTTTTAAATCCCTCTTTTCTGCACCTTTTTCAGTCAATTCTTTGATAATTTACTGTTGCCTTTATTGTTTTCTGACACACATTTAAAGTTACACATTTCTCAGCATGAGTGCAACTCTATCACACTAGTGTTCATAAGGCATATTTTCATTATTGATCAGTTTAAAATCTTATTTTTAAAGCTTTATTTATTTGAAAGGCACAGTTAGAGTGACAGAGAGTGATATTCCATCTGCTGGTTCACTCCGCAGCTGGCTGCAGTGGCAGGGGCTAGGTCAGGCCTAAGCCAGGAGCCTGGAACTCCATCTGGGTTTCCCAGGTGCGTGACAGGGACCCAAGGATGTGGGCTGTTTTCTGCTGTTCTCTCACACACATTAGCAGGGAGCCGGAGTGGAAGTGGTGCACCCAGAACTGGACCCTGCTGCACTCACATGAGATCGTGGTGTTCCGGGCAGTAGCTTAACCAGCTGTGCCACGCCACTGGCCCCAGAACCCGGTTTTTGTGGTTGCTCGAGATCAGATGGCTCAGTTGTTTTCAGTTCCTCTCTGCTCTGAGTTAATCTCTCAGAGAGGAAGGGGTCTCCATCTACACAGCTGGGTTTCAGAAGCATGTGGGGGGACCGACACTGGAAACCAAAGTATGCATGTACTAGGACTAGCAATCCTCATATCAGATATAATGAACTTGAGATGCAACATACGTAAAAATGAAACACCAACACATTATGATGTCCATCTCTGATTCCAAGGAAGTGTTTTTAGTCATCCCAGTAATTTTCTCTATGCAGACAGACCTGCTTCAGATTCAGGTACTGCCTTTGACTGTAGTTAGTTGTTAGGTTCTTTGAATTTGGAGATGTTCCATCATCTGTTCTTGCCATTCGTAACCTTGACTGTGCTGCGGATGACAGAGCAGCTACTTGGTAGAATCTCTCTAATCTAATCTCTCTCTGATCCTTGTGTTTAGGTTTAGGTTGTACTGCTCTTGGAGTCACATCCTTGATGCCATGTGAGTCCTTCCTATTGCATTGTCCCAGGGGCCGGGAAACTTCATTGTGTTTTAGTATTGATACTCCCTTTAATTGCTTCATGGAGGTGGTGTCTCTCCGGCTTCTCCACGTTGTAATCAAGATGTGCTTTGCAGAGATTCATGTCACCTATAGACTGTGAATATCATGTTTTCACTCAATCTTCAATTTATTATTTGAAAAATTTTATTTAGAGGCAGAGAGATAGGCAGACAGAGAGAGCTCTCGTAGGTATATTCCTACCCCAAAAGCCCACACAGCTGGGCCTAGGCTTGGGTTGATGTCAGGAGGCAGGAATGCCATCCAGGTCTCCCATATGGGTGCTAGGAACACAAGTGCAGGACGTGAACTGTTTTGGCTTCCTGGGGGGGGGGGGGGTCTGAATAAGCAGTAAACTGGAGACAGGAGTTGGAACAGGAAGTCAAACGCAGGCACTCTAATGTGCGATGCAGGGGAACTGAGAGCCAGGCCGACTGTTCAGTACCTCAGTCTTCATTAGGTTGTAACAGTACTGACTCATTTGTTTGATAAGTTAGAATTGACCAATTATTTGATGTTCACATTATTGTCCATGTGTCTAGGGAATGTACTTTAGGTTGGTTCCTGTGTCTTTTTCATATGTTCACGTACTTTTTTTCCAGCCATTTCTCCAAGGAGCACTAGTTAACTTAGTCAACTTAGTGTAGAAAGAGAGATCTGGGAGCTAGGCATGGTCTTTGCTAGGGCGGCTCTCTGTGTCCAGGCTTTGTTGGGATAGATCTGGGGAGTGTCTGTGTACAGCGTCTATACATATGCACTGATTTCTTCTTCCATCTCTGTTTGATTCTGGTTTTCTCCCTTTCTGTATTTGCAATCCCTTTCCTCCGACGGCGAAACCTGTGATGTCTGGTACCCTGCCCTGGTCGTCTTTTTGATGAATCTCTGTGTATGTAGCGCATCCTCCACTGGTGCCTCTTCCTTGCCTTGTGAGTTACAGCCCACATGCTAGCATAGCTTCCCTGGGCTCTCATCAGCGTTGCCTGGCTGCCCAGCCACAGCCCAGGCTCCATTTTTACTTCGCTGCCTTGGACTCCGAGACCCCGCACTGTTACCCTGCCTGATCAGCTGCTGCTCTCCACACCTGGACTCTGTGTTGTGCCTGATCACCTCCGCATGTGAATGTCCTCCCCAGCCTGTGCAGATGGTGGCACCTCCGTCAGCCCAGATTTCTGTGTAAATATTACTTTCATAAGGTTTGGCTCTGCAGTGTGCTCTGGTCAGGGTGTAGATGGCTTGTTTGTATCCAGTGTCTTTGGACTGAATCATTCAGGGCAGAAGGGGAAGGAAGGAGAAGGATGAGTCACCTTTTTTTTTCTTTTTAAGATGATTGTTCTTATTTAGTAGGTGGGCAGGGCCTCTCATGTGCTGATTTACTCCCCAAGTCCCTGAAAACGCTGGAGACGGGCCAGGCTAGCCTGACGCCAGGAGCTGTGACTCAGAGTAGATTTCCCATGTGGGTGATAGGAATCCAATTACTTGAGCCATCACCAGTGCTTCCCAGGGCTGTGTTAGAGGGAAGCTGGAATCGGGAACTGGAGTTGGGAATTGAATTCCCGGGTACTCTCATGGGGGCCACGGTTGTCTTGACTACTAGGCTCAATATCTGTTCTAGACTCACCAATTCATGTTTCCATGCATGCATATTCTCTGTCTGACAGTTCCTTAAAATACACTCACCCTCTAACTTAAGTGTTTTTTCCTTAGTCATTCTAAACAAACCAAAAAAAATTATTCTTATAATATAAATGTAACATAGAAGTCACATATAAGTGAAATTATGAAGCTTAAACCATCAATACATTATTATTTAAACCATTCAGCATTTAGATTTTTTTTTTCTTTTAACATTTTTGTTGTTCTTTCTACTGTTTGGCATTCCTAATTTTCATCTGAGATTCTAGTATGTTTTTTCGGAAGACTTTTTTTTAACCTGCCTATAGTCAGCAAAAAATAAAAGCATTATCTACTAGTGACAATACTTTCAGAACTGGCTAGCTTAAATGTATTAATTTTGTTACTTCAGTTTTATAAGGGCATTTTGGGTGTGTATAGAATTTACATTAGCAGTTACTTTCTGGTAGCCTTTTGAAAATCACACTGGGCTTGTTTCTATGTCCCTTGTAGCTCTAAGGAAGTCAGGTTTTATTGTAACTGTCATATAGGAGACTATAATTTTTTTTTTTTTTAAGAAAATAAGAAGCAACTTTTAGTGTCTTTAGCTCCTTATCCCGGTCCTTAGTTCTGAGCATTTACTGGTGTGATTAGGTATGAATTCTCTTTGATCCTTTGGAAAATGATCTGTACCTTTCCTTGGTTTTGTAAAGATAGCGTCCATTACCTCTTCACATGTGCTTAGGCTCCAGTTTTCTCTCTACCTTAGGTGTACAACCTACAGTTAGGTTAACCATTCTCACAGTACCCTCCACATGTCTTAGCATTTCTTTTTATTTTTGATCTTTAACTTTGCTTCTTTGTGCATTAAGATATTTTCCTTTAGTATTTTCAAGAAACAGATTCTTAGCTGCTTTTAAATGACTTGAGTTTATATTGTTCATTTAATTCTTCATTGCCATTAATTTTCACTTTTGCAATTCCAACTTATTTTTTATGATTTCTGATTTTCCTTTGAAAGATTTAAGTCTTGGTTAACACCTCGCACATAATTGGCTTAATTATTTTAAGGTTTGTAGGTGGAGCCCTGTACATTTGTTTTAAAGTTTTATCGTTACTGCTGGCTTTCCATCATGTTGTCTTACCTCCCTGTGTGTCTGGATGCGGTTGTTTGGATACTTTGGATGTCTTGTTTGAAAAGTTGTTTGCAGAAGTAATTTGATACCAAACATGCCATTTTGTTCTAAAGCTTTTTGATTTGCTTCTGTTAGCTTTGTGGGGGCCCTCGAAATCTGGAACTGTCCTAATGCAGTGTGTGGGATTGGCATTAGTTGAATGTGAGCTCTCGTTTCTGGAGAGGACTTTTCTTACTAGATGGGCCCCTTGCCATCTCGAACGAAAACGAGATTCTCCAATTCCTCCTTTCTTTGGAAGTTGCTAACCTCTAACTCCCAGCTCCCTATCTATGCCAAACTATAAAACTACCTATTTCACCACTGAATTTCTTGGCTCTGCTATTCTGACGTGGCAAATACTGGCGCTCTGAGAGGAAACCAATTATAAATCCCGGATATACTTCAGTGGGGCACGGTCCTTCCCCAGATTGTAGCCCCATAAATTCTCATCATGTTTCCCACTCTCCACCAGTTTTAGAACATTTATTCCCCCAGGTTTTCTCGTTATTCTCATCTGGTTCCAAATTACCCAATCTATGTTATTAGAGGTAAATGTTTCTCCAACATTTCAAGTAATTCCTGTGTTGCTCTAAAATCATTGATGATAGTTGTACTTTGAAGTTCTGATAGTTGATCAATTTTAAATTATAAGATACAATAAATAAATCAAAATGTTTCTATTATAAAACATCTCCCCAGTGGTAGTGCCAGGTATCTTCACTTAGAATAAATCAAATTGTTCTTCGTTTTCTTCATTAAAAATACGTGCATTTTTAAATGAAATTTCATTTCTAATTGGCCATCTGGAAAATGTTAATTAGAAGTATTTACAAAGAGGCAGCCTGATGTGAATGTTTGTTAGCCTCAGTGCCTTAGAATTCATTAGATGAGTGAGTTTAGGCAAGTTTTCATATAACAGAGTTCATTTTAGTAGTAGATGAGAGTTATCATAGTGCGCTATTGTTATGATTTAAACAATGTCAAAAAGTAAATAATAAATTAATGTTTCTCAACTTTTTCCAAGAATAGAAGATTGGTTTTTTTTTCCTTTTGTGGAACTATTTGTCCATACTTTTGAATTATTAAAATAAATTTTTACTTGAGGAGTTATCTCAGATGCATCTTCAATCTGTTGCCTATGAAAACGATCCATTCCACAAGTAAATGTACGTGAACGTTTTTATACCAGGTCCCAAGCCTAAATCTGCCATATTTTAGGCCTTAAAAAATGTAACTGAATGGGACACAGGTTCATTTCCCAGCTGTATTTTGTCTTTTCATATTATCCCACTCTCCTCAGCACCCTGAAGTGTGGCTGAAATGCCTCATTTTAGTCTTTTCTAACCTGCCGTATAAACTACTTAATACAAGCGCTTTCTTTTGCCATATTATTCACTGAGGAAGAAAGGGGGATATGAAAATGGAGTGCAACTAGCAATCAAACTCCGGTACATTGAAAAGTAAATGTTGATAGTCCATCGGTTTTGAAAGAAGCATGGGAGAAACCCTCTACAGGTCATAAAAATGTGTGTGATTATGAAGGTATCACTGGTATCCATATTTACAGATTTAAAAAATGCAGTATTTTCTCAGTTGTTAAATGACCAGTAATTGTGCATATTTATGGGCTACAGTGCTGCATTTCAGTACATGCATACAGTGTGTTCTGATCAAATCAGGTATTCGCTTCTTTGATGGAACTTGATGGGAGCCTTGGAGCTCTTTTTTTCCATGTTGTTATTAACTACAGTCGCCCCACTGCTGTGTAACAGTAGCAACTTTGTCCTTCAGCCTAACCCTGACTTGGTACAAATATATGGTAGGGAGTTTTGGTAGGCCAGTTTTTGAACCCTTTTTTATATTCCAATGCTAGCAATTATTTACAAATATCAATATTTACCTAAAACTTATACATAATTAAGCCATTTCCACAAAACTTTTGTTTTACTGTCATTTTGTATTATTTCAAAGACTTTATCCGAGAGGCAGAGTTACAGAGAGGGAGAGACAAAGAGGTCTTCCATCGCCAGTTCACTCCCCAGATGGCCTCAACAGCTGGAACTGAGCCGGTCTTCAACCAGGAGCCAGGATCTTCTTCTGGGTCTCCCATGTGGGTGCAAGGGCCCGAGAACCTGGGCCATCATCTGCTGTTTTATGAGGTGTATCAGCAGGGAGCTGGATCAGAAGTGGAGCATCCAGGACTCGAACCTGCACTCATATGGGATGCCAACTCTGCAGTTGGAGGCTTAATCTACTATAGCACAGCACCGGCCCCTCGTTTTGTATTTTAAACAGTTCTATAAGCCGTTTTGAAACAATATTAGTCATCGGAATTCTTGACCTCCTTTGTTAATAAGATTAAGCATTTGATTGGCAACACAAACAACAACAAAGCTTTCTCGAATGACTAATGAATACAAAAATAAACATATACAATTACTGAGTGCAGATTCTATGCCAGGCACTAATAACACTTTCTAAGTCATTTGGTTCCCTGTATGAATCTGAGGTAACTCATTTGTGAGCCTGTTGAATACATACAGAAATAAATCAATATAGCTAACTCCCAGCTGTTTTTTAAAATCATAACTTTCTTGGCTCTTCTAGTTTAGTTTTTGTTCAAGTCAGTCACATGCCACCTAGTGATATTATAAAGAACTACAACTTGTCATTTATTAATATGGTTCATTTTCCTATTGGACAATTTCTCTCCAAATTTTTCTCCCCTCCCCCTCCAATATGTTAATATTCAGTTATTTTTATGGCAGGAATACAATACTTAACAGTTTTTACCTATTGGCCTACAGCAGCTATAGTGTCAGAAGTATGTACTACTAATTGATGAAAATCTCAGCTTTGATAGTCATAAAAAAAAAAGTACTGAGATAAAAAGAGATCAAGGGGAAAATTTAAGTAAATATATTGAGTGTTAATTAGTTAAAAGAACAAAATTAATGTATGTTAATCTCACTGTATATTCAACACAGATAAGTATCTTGTTCCATTTCCTGCCCCTTTAAGAAATCCTAATTGTTAAACATTAGATAAAAAATTCTCCTAAGACAGTCTTGTTTCCTTCATGTCATTCAACCCATTTCAAAAGTCTTCCATCTTATCTACATGTATGTCTCATGATCCAAAGAGAACATTAATTTGATTATGTGTTAAACAACAACAACAAATACGTGCTTGCAGTGACCATATAATAAGGTAATGAACCTGCTACCCTTTTATCTTTCTCCATATATTCCATTTCTTTTTTTTTTTTTCTTTTTGGACAGGCAGAGTGGACAGAGAGAGAGAGAGACAGAGAGAAAGGTCTTCCTTTTCCGTTGGTTCACCCCTCAATGGCCACCGCAGCCAGCGCACTGCACTGATCTGAAGGCAGGAGCCAGGTGCTTCTCCTGGTCTCCCATGCGGGTACGGGGCCCAAGCACTTGGGCCATCCTCCACTGCACTCCCGGGCCACAGCAGAGAGCTAGACAGGAAGAGGAGCAACCGGGACAGAATCCGGCGCCCCGATCGGGACTAGAACCCCGTGTGCTGGCGCCGCAGGCGGAGGATTAGCCTATTGAGCTGCGGTGCTGGCCGGCCTCTCCATATATTCCATTTTTATGCATTTAAAAATAGTTGTTCCTACATTTAGTTAGGTCACTCATTAGTAAAATAAAGAGATGAGCCTTAGTACTTTGTGCTCAAGGACTGAAAGGGAGCTATCATCCCATCTTGGGTGTGTGGAGGCGTTTCTGGGGCGGCAGTGCCTTCATGGTGTGTCCACGCAGGGCTCATGAGGGCTCTACTGCAAGGGTCTTCTAGGGAAAGGTCTGTGCTGCCCAACTCTCCTTGCAGCACGTTAGCTAGACTTTCAGATTCCTTTCACTTAGAAATTAAGTTGGGGCCATGCAACTGAAAAGAGAGCTTAAAACTTAAAAGATTACAGAAGAAGGAATAGATGATGGATGCATAGCAAAAACGAAGTGCCTTTCCACCCACCTGTGTCATAACCTCCAGGCTCACGGCATAGCAGGTCTTAGAGGCCGAAGTGATTTGAACACCGATCCCGTGTGTGTGTGTGTGTGTGTGTCTGTGTCTGTGTCTGTGTCTACTGGGGAGTGGGAACTGCAGAAAAACATTCTTGCCCACTTGACAACTTCCTCTAGTGGACACTGTTCTTGCATAGCTTAGGACTTAAAGCTATAGCAAAGTTTTCATCTCTGACTTTGAGGCGTGTCCTGGATCAAAAAAAGGCTACAAGCCAACACCAGCCACTGTCTACAAGCTGAGTGACAGACTGAAGAGTTGGGAGTTGCTAAGTTCCTGCGGCGGCTCTCCTGGAGGGGGAGATGTGAGGAGAAAGGCAGAAGTGTGGGACCACAGCCACCTTAGGTATTTGTGTTATAAGCATCAGAGGCTGATTGAATCACTTCTAGCACCATTCTTGAACTAAGAATCTGTAGCAGCCATTAGAAGAAATAGTGGTGCAGAAGCCCAGGAAGGGAGAAGCCAATGCAAACTCGATAACGTGAGAAAAGAAAAGGGAGGTAGGCGTTCGGTTGGGCAGGGAAGAAGCTGATGGAGGTGTCTCATCCCATGTAAGAGGGCTGGATTTGATTCCTGGCTTCGTTTCTGCTTCCATCTTCTTTATAATGCATACCTTGGGAGGCAGCAGGTGATGGCACCGACAGTTGAGTCCCTGCCACTTGTATGGGAAGACTGGATTTCGTTCTGGGCTCCTGGCTTGGGCATCGCCCAGCCCCAACTATCCTGGCATTTGGAAAGTGAATCAGAAGACGAAAATTGTCTCTGTCTCTGTCTCTCTGACTTTGGAATATGTTTTTAAAACTTAACCAGTATTTCTGCCAAGTATATGATACTACTTGTACAATTTCACATTCAGCCAGTTTCCACACAAATGGCTCCAGTTATCTCCATGAGAGTGTAATGTTTGTGCCAGCAGTGTGGGTATCTCACAGGCAGGTGTGAGCTTCAGGAGACTCTCAGCTTCCAAGTAGTAAAACACGTATGTTAATAAAAATCAAAGCCAACATAATCAAGGATAGGAAATAATATTTTAAAGTGATAGTGAAATTACTTACAGTAGTTTATATAAAACTAAACTTGACTAAGTCTACTTATCTCCCTTGCACGCACATAAACATTATGCACACATACTTCCTTTTTCATCATGAATTTTGTTCTAAATAAGCAGACTTCACAGGCCTGGTCTTGATGCCAAGACGAACCCTTTTTACTCGCTGATTGAGATCTGGCTGGACAGCCAACATTTCCCGCTGGGTCCTTACAGAGGGTGCATTCATATTATCCTAATTTATTCATTATCAGACATCAAACCTTTGAAAGATAAAACAAAGAGCTAGTGAACAATGCAGGGAGAACTTAGTGATTTGTTCTCATCTGGGCTCTCAGATGAAAGAATTCTTCAGTAGCATTGCCCATTCTACCAAGACGTCAGCCAGGTAATTGGGGGCAGGTGGAGGGGAGGGGGACCGGCTAGGCCAAATCAACCTTCTGCATCCATTGATGCACACAATAACCTCCAACATCAAAAGTATCTAATGAGAATTTGAGAATCCAGGGCATTATGTTGGTTGACCCAATCTTGTAATTAAGTATCAAAAATCCCCAAGCTTTTTTGTGAAGATTTACAAGTTACAATGCAAGATCTCTACACATGCAAGACAAAAGGCCTTGGTCATACTTTGCCTGGTGGAGGAAAGCTTCCATGACAGCTTTGGACATGGACCAGATGTCAGGATCAAAAGAGCCCAGTTCCTGTGTGAGCTCTGCTGCTTCAGGATTGCATAATCAGGACAAGCCGTCTATTTTCATGAATAGAAAGGAATATGCCCTTCCTTGTGGAGTTTCAGAAGATAGATGAAATCATAATATGAAAGTTCAATGATTGTATACAGCCCTTGTCTCTGCTGGTGAGGAACAGTGTTTTTTTCTTATTATTATTTGTTGAACTCTTTACTTGTGTAGGGTTAATAGTGTGAGTATAAAATAAACTGAGTAGATCATTGTAAAAATCAAAATAAAGAATAAGAAAGGAGGAGAGGGGTTAGGGTGGGAAATATCGCTAAGTTCCTAAATCTGTATATGTGAAATTTGTTTACCTTAAAAAATAAAACTTTTAGTAATACTAAGAAGAAAGTTGCTTTGTAAGATGTGTAGTATTTTACAGATATTGATACATTGGTTTGTATATAGCAAGCACATGTATTACTGTTTCCTCTCAACAGAGAAAGCAGCAAAGTAAAATTTCTATCAAAAGTGGCCTCTTATAGAAATGGTTTTGATTGGACAGATCATAAAACCTAAATATGTAAATTTTTCTAGGGTACTTAAAATTTTAGCATTATAAAATTATTCTTGGATTTAAAAACAGGAAATGAAGTCAGAGGTGTCCCACCAATTTAGAGGAAAGATAAGAGCATTTTGTTGTTGCTTGTCTTTGACCCTGATAAGAATCTGCAGATTCTGAGAGATTCTTTGACCCCATACAAATCAGTAGATGGTTAGAGAGAGAGGCGGATATGCGCAGTGAGAAAGGAGGGAAATTCATTGAGGGTGAAAACCAGACGAATCTTGAGAATCCTGCTAGTTAGAGGTTTTCCACGAGGTCTCACCAGCATGGACACCAGTTTGGTTTACAGCATGAGTGCTTCCATCTCATCCACCAACTCCATACACACCCTTGAACCCCTGGAAACTGATGTCAGACTTTTGTCTTGGTCATTTGTAATGCAAAGATAGCCTATTAGGCTACTTCAAAAATTGATGGAAAGTGGAATTCAAACCCAAGTTTACTTGTGTGCGAAAATTTTTGAAATTCATGCATGTGCTGGGGCTTCAGAAGGTTCATGGAAAATATGAATAAGGGATACATGGATCAAAAAAAGTTTTTTGCACCAAAATGAACTGTTAGTTCCATTTTTCTATGAACTTTTTAAAGTCCTCCAGTGAGTTTTACTGCAAAGCTGGCTCAGCCACGGACTGGCAGTCAGTTTATTCCCTAGCTTTCTCATTCTCATGTGCTACCTGCAGCTCTCCATAGGCTATTGTTGAGTGCTGGAGCAGCCTCCGTAAGTACAACACAACAGGATGTCCCTGTCTACCCGCCCTACCTCCTGCCGGTCCTCTTGCCTTTGAGGAGTAGTTTGGTCACAGAACGTGGCTCTCCCAGGAGAGGGATCCTCTCCTTTGACCACTTCCTGGGTAATGATCAGGAGGAAAAGAGTGGGAGTTTACACAGGCTCACCTGGGAAATTCAGGATTGTGTTGCGACCGTTCTGGCCATGATTGGCTTTTCCTTTCTCTGAGAGTAACCTCAGACCAGCCTAGGTGCTACAGTCTCCAGATGACAGCCAGGCCAAAAAAGGGATTCAAAGGTAATTCTGGTTTGGTCGCTGGAATTGCTGGTTACACTGATGTGATGCTATGCCACAGGCCACTGACTGCTGAATTGAGCACGGTTCTCACCATGTGACTCCCTGCAGCCCAACGGTGACCCAGTGAGATAATAAAGGTCCCTGTCTTGTGCCTGTGCCTTCCTGGCAGAAAGTATGGGTATATGGGGGAGGGTGGATAATTGTGTTCCCGAGCCACATTGTGGATTTGCTTCTCAGTGAGTAGAAATCAAAACCTCCACCAGAACTACTTGGTGTACAAAGTAATTTATACACAGAAAAAAAAAAAGAGATCACAGGGAATCATTAGCAAAGTGTGGTTCCCTGAGTAGAGGGAGATTGGTGTCTTTTAGGGGAAATGAATGTCCAACAGAGGATGTACATGTCCTCACATGAAACGGGGAGCAAAGCTCACACTGGTGCAGTTTAGAAAGCTGCTAAGACATGCATTGCATGTTACAGTAAGAACACTGAAGTTCTTCCTTGGGCAGAAATCTTAGTGCTAAGATTGGAGAAAGACTAATCCCCTGACATTTGTGCTGGCTCATTTGTCCCAGCTCTGGTCGTGCCTGGTTCCATCTAGGTTTGCAGCTCAGTTGGAGCTACCTGTTTACTCTGGCTGGGTGTGGAAGGTGACTTGGCCTGGCTACCCAGGGGCAGGTGTTCTGCTCAAACACGTGTTACGTGGGCTGTGTTTACCAGGACGGTGAAGTCACAGCACTGAAATGGGACATTTGGGCTTTTAGGGTTGGGTGCATAGTAACAACCTTAGCACTGGAGTAGCTCAGACACCAGAGTGACCGGAGAGGCAAGGTATGTAAAAATAACAATAAGGAGGTAAAAAGACATATGATAATATTTTTAAGAAGATTGATTTGTTTTTAAAGTCAGAGTTAGAGAGAGATACCTCCCACCAGATTCATTCCACAGATGGCCACAGTGGCCAGTACTGGGCCAGGCTGAAATCAGGAGGCAGGAAATTCAATCCTGTTCTCCCATGTGTGCGGCAGGGACCCAAACACTTGGACCACCCTCTGTGCCTCTCCATTTTCCACAGACCATTGGCATGGAGGAAGATCAGAAGGAGAGCAGCCAGGACATGAGCTGGCGCCTGTATGGGATGCCAGCATCATCGCAGGTGTTGTTATTAACTGCTACGCCAAACACTAGCCCACTGCGAAAATGTCTTGAGCCAGGACAATACTTAGGAAATCTTAAAATGGTAATTTCTATGATTTGACTCAAAGGATTCTGTAGAGTGCTGTGGATGTGTAAGCTGTCAAAGTCCAGCCAAGATACAGAGATGAATCTCCAATAAAGGAACTTTCATTTGAGAATAAACAAAATAGAGGATTGGAATGCAAGACACACTTGCCCAGCCTGGGTGGCCTGTGGTATATTTAGAGTTCAAGAGAAAGGTTGCAGTGTTTAATACAGAGAAATCTATGCAAGTTATTTTGAAAGAAAGTTCCTGGGCCCTTTTGATGCTCTTGGGAGCTGGCAGGCTCTGATGGATGCTACAAGGCAGCTAAATGTAAAGCCAGCCTTCAGGTCGCAGCCTGCGGTTCTGTCACTTGCTAAGTGAAACGAGGCTTAAAGACTGGGCAGTCTCTTTGCTGGGTTTGGTTCTGGAGCAGGTGTATCTGTGATCTGCATATTTCCCTCTTCCCTGTGGCCCCTGGGCT
The DNA here is from genome assembly GCF_033115175.1 of Lepus europaeus. Lineage (NCBI taxonomy): Eukaryota > Metazoa > Chordata > Mammalia > Lagomorpha > Leporidae > Lepus > Lepus europaeus. The sequence continues at coordinate 149,205,508 of NC_084830.1, forward strand.
CCGTTTTAGACAATGTGACAGGACTGACTGTTTCGATTCGCAGATCTTTGCAAAGGTAACCATTTGAATGGTTAGGAAGCTTGGTTGACCAGGGTTCCTGGTGGTAGCTTGGAGATACTGCCAGGAATCTCAGTGCATTTGCATGTGGTATACGTTCTTTAAGTGCTTTAAGGAGCTGATTTTAAAAACACAGAAAAAATAATGTTTCTTACAGACAAGCAAATCTTTGCTCTTTTAATTGATGCTTTCAGTCCTCTAGGATGATCCTGAATAGACACCAGCTTTAACATTTAATCAATTAAATATTTATTTAGAGAGTGAGATTTACCTGATTTTTTCCATCCTATGATTTTATGTAGACAAAGGTGGTAATACTTTGGCTGTTAAAAAGAGGAAAGAACTCAGAATAAGTAGGAATAATCCATTACAGTTGACTACATAAAAAGTCATGGGAATAATCTTAATCATTTTTTCTTCCATGTATTATAAATTTAAAGCTATATATATCTTTATGTAGGGATTTTGTGTATATACATCCACATGTACATGCACAATATAAACATTCCTGCTTGCTTTTACTTTTATTTATATTTACTTGATTTGGGAGGCAGAGAGACAGAGACACACACACCGCATTTCCATCCACTGGTTGTTTCCCCAGATACCTACAGTAGCTGGGGCTGGGTCAGGCCAAAGCTGGAAACCTGGAACTCCTCCCACGTCCGTCATGTGGGTGACAGGGGGCCAAGTACTTGAGCATTTGCCCATTTCCTCCCAGGGTGTACATTAGCAGAAAGCCCCAGAATTGGAAACAGAGCCAAGATTTGTACCCAAGCACTCAAATATGAGATGCAAGCATCCCAAATAGTATCTTAGTGAATGGGCCAATCGCCTAATGCCCTGCCCTGTATACTTGCGATGATTATTGAATATGATGATATATTTTCCAAATATTTAAAATCTACATTAATAATTAAACTTTGTTTAATTTATTTTCATGTTTATGATTAATCTGAATTTTGGTGTGTAATGTTTGGCCTGGTGGTTAAGACACCTGCATCCCATATCGGAGTACCTGGTTTCAACTCCTGGCTCTGGCTCCCAATTCCAGTTTTGTACTAGTGCAGACCCTGGGACACAGCCAGTGATGACTCTAATAATTCATTGCCTGCCACTCTAGAAGTTCTGCTCTGACTTCCTGGCTCTTGGCTTTGACTTCCTGGCCATTGCATGCCTTCGGGGAGTGAACTAGAAGATGGGAGATTATCTCTCTGTCTCTCTCACCTGCCTCTTTTTTTTTTTAAGATTTATTTATTTATTTGCAAGTCACAGTTACACAGCGAGAGGAGAGGTAGAGGTAGAGGTACAGAGAAGGAGAGAGAGAGAGAGAGAGAGGTCTTCCATCTGAAGGTTCACTCCCCAGTTGGCCGCAACGGCTGGAGCTGTGCCGATCCAAAGCCAGGAGCTTCTTCCGGGTCTCCCACATGGGTGCAGGGGTCCAAGGACTTGGGCCATCTTCTACTGCTTTCCCAGGCCACAGCAGAGAGGTGAATAGGAAGTGGAGCAGCCAGGACTAGAACTGGTACCCATATGGGATGCCTGCACTTCAGACCAGGGCGGTAACCTGCTGCACCACAGCACCGGCCCCTCACCCTGGCTCTTAAGTAATGACCAATGCCAGGATTACTCAGAATTTTAATAACATTGTAAGTATGGCATATTGGAAAAATATAGCAGTACAATTGTAGAAGGATCAGGACAGTGTTAAAACAAATGCATTTTGGGCCAGCACCGTGGCTCAACAGGCTAATCCTTTGCCTTGCGGCGCCGGCACACCGGGTTCTAGTCCCGGTCGGGGCGCCAGATTCTGTCCCGGTTGCCCCTCTTCCAGACCAGCTCTCTGCTGTGCCCCGGGAGTGCAGTGGAGGATGGCCCAAGTGCTTGGGCCCTGCACCCCATGGGAGACCAGGAGAAGCATCTGGCTCCTAGCTTCAGATCAACGCAATGCGCCGGCTGCGGCGGCCATTGGAGGGTGAACCAATGGAAAAGGAAGACCTTTCTCTCTGTCTCTCTCACTGTCCACTCTGCCTGTCAAAAAAAAACACAAAAAAACAAAAAAACAAAAAAAACAAAAAAAAAAAAACAAAAAAAACAAAACTCTAATGGATTTTAATTCTGTGTTGAAAAAATCAGTTTGAAAACAAGTATTACAAACTATAGTACAGAGGGTCTTTCCTACATTTCTGTTCTTTTTGCATGGATTGGTCTATGTATAAGTGTTATGGTATGATATCCCAACTTTATCTAAAGATACTGTCTAGCACTGGTTCTTTACTTCTGTCTCTCTTTGAGTGACTTCTTCAAAGTCACTGAGAAATAAATTTCTCTGACAAAATCACAAAATATTTCTTGGAATGATTGCATAGTTTCTGAATATCAACACTAATTCAAAGGGCTTCAAGATGTTAAATAATTAAAAAAACTTATAGAGAAAACACTTTAAGAAACACAGTATTTTCCTTAATTCTTCTTGCTGGGAACATAATTGAATTCATAAGCTGTTGCTTTTTTATTAAACTATTTGTAGACTTTTTAATCTATTTTCTCATAATTTTTGCAGAAGCAGAAATTATTTAGTGGTTGTTAAAAAAAAAAGATACGATTGTATAAACCAAGAATAAATCACACACACAGAAATTAAGAATATTGGATAACAAAATTTGTTCACATTGAGTGCAGACAGCACAGAGTTGGGAGTGCCTAAAAAAATTCACCCTGTGTTTCAGAGACTTGGAGCTTTAGTCACTTTATTGCTTGAAGAAAAACTCTACACAAATGAACTTTTGGCTGGAATAGCTTCCCACACACCTCTAAATAAAGTTACGCATGTTGGTGGATGTGCTAGGTCTTCCTTAAAAATCACAATTTTAATTCATGCCACAAACCTTCAGCCCATTGAAGGTTGCCAGCTTTCTCATGTCATTCAGTTGTATCAACCTTGTTGCTTGGGGAAGAAATGCTTTAATTAGGAAAAAACTATCCCTGCCATTTAAATATTTATAATATGTGCAAGGGCCAAGCTGTGCCCCATATCTGATGAACGATTTCAATGGAGTCCCAAGTTGCCGCTCCATTTTCGGCTGCCCATTCACATCACGTTTCCACGACTTTCTGTTAGTGCTGAAATTGATGAACGATGCTGTGTAGAGGAAGCCCTTCTGAGGAACTCTGGGACTTCTCTTCCCTTTCTTCATTAGGGCAGTTTCTTCTGAAACCTAATGAAGCAAACACATTTCAGAGAAAAGACGAAATTCCTTATGTTAAAAACTCCCACTTGAGAATCAAGAGAAAGTTCTTTCTAAAACAATGCTGATAGACTTTAGTCTCGAACGGCAAGAGACTGCTGCACAACAGCATGATAATAAAAAGACGATGCAATAGAAGTACAACATGCTGGTGCCTGCCATAGCGCTTTTTAGGCAGGAACACTACAGCCACAAAATCAAAACTTCAGAACGTGGTAGCGTTGAGTCTCCATTCTAGGCTTAGAGGAGTCTGTGTATATTAATATTTGAGTGTCTTACTTTACCTGCACAGGTGAACATCTGTGTTTCTGTTGACGTGGAAATCACAGTGAGTTAGGAGGCTGAAACTGTTAGATTTACAGAAAGATTTTTCTTAGACACATCCTTTTAAAAGCAGTAAAAATAGATTTGGGAATTTAACCCTAAAAGCAAAAAAAAAAGTTTGCAATTTTTTCTTTAAAAAATAGTAATACGTGAGAATAACTGCAACACTGCAGAAAGTCTTAAAAATACTGTTTTTTCTCTCCCCCAATTTTGAGCATGATTCTCAGTGTAAAATTCCATTTGAAGTTGTTGAATATCATGTAAGAGAGTCTCGTTGATTTGCACATGTACGGCTTCATCCTGTCTCAGAATAACTTTGACAAGGTTTCACATTACTTGCCAGTGGCTATACTTCCCTAAGTCCAGTGGATAGCTTCAATGTCATTACTTGATTTCTCAATGACATTGAACTTGGTTGAGATTTATGTATTTGACATATTCTCATCGTTACTTCTTCAGAGTTAGTCCTTTTGTCCGTGACAAACCCCACTGCTTCCCTGGCCTCACCTGCTCTCGTCCAGCATTGCCTACAATTTTACCCTTCACCGATGGACTCTGTCAGTTGACTCTGAACACCTGTGATTCCTTCATGGCAAGCAGCTGTTGGAGTGATAATTTTACATGCAGTGATGGAGTTCCGTAAGGCTCCTGGAGGACAGAGGTGGTTTGTGTTGAGCTCAGTGTGCCCCGGCAAGTTGCAGACTATCTGGAATATAGCAAGAATGTAAGGAATGTTCATTATAGAAATAATGAACAAAATCCTTTTGAAAGAAATCAGAGGACATGAGAAACACTATTCTGAGCTTCATGCTACATTCTTCACTACACATTTGAAAATTCTCTTTAATGCCTTTCACAGTTTCGTTGAGATTTCACTTTGAGAACCCTGTGCTGCTGGTTTGGGTTTACTCTGTCCTTTGGAGATGGGCCTGGGATTTTTCACTTGGGGCTGTGATGAATGATTCCGACCTAAAGGGACTGACTTTGGTAAATTTTGTGGTATTTGGGCTTGAACAAAAACAAATTATAGTTGATTAAAACAGTCTATGAAAATGCTTGGGTTTACTATGTTCTCAATAAAACATGTCTCTTTTCAAAGACACTGTTAAATCAACTCTTCCCTTTGAAATTTGGTAATTGAAGAGAATAAAGAATCTATTCTTCATTTAAATAGCAGTTATGTTTTAGGAAGGTTAAATACCCTTATTCAACACAGGAGAGTTGCATAAAAGGATTAGGAGAAATGGCAAGTATTTGCTAATCTTGAAGATAGTATAGATTCTAGTAACAACTATCAATTGGTGTTGAAATCAAGAGATGGACAAGTGATGGGAAATGGTCATAAATATAGCACCAAAGGTCTAACAAGTTACTTTTTGCTTGCATAGAGAAAACTCAACTGTACAATAGTCATTTTAAGGTACATAAGAAACAACTGAAGTCCATGGTGTTAAATTTCTCTTGTTTTGGGCATTTTAGAGTAACAGGAAGAGTTTGAACAATGAATAATTATACAGCATGGTAAGAAACTTACTTTGAGATAGTATCACTTTGGCGTTTTAGGAAAATATTCTTATTGTTTGAAAATTCGTACCAAAGCTAAAGCAAAATGAAGGCAATTTCAGATAAGTTTAAACTTTGAAGTATTTTTTTCCAAGATCATCAAACCAAGTAGGAAAAATGACCCCAAAGGACAAGTTTAAGGTACAATGAGCAGACTAGAGATAATGGAACACTATATTTAAAAAAAAAAAAAAAAAACAAAAATACAAAAACACCATATATTACACAGTAGTAAGAGTAATGGTGATAAAGTGGTTTAACAGAAAACAAAACAAAAATTCCTCAGGGAAAACGAAAATACAATCAGAATAAACTGAGACCATAAGTTAGAATGAGGGATGGAAGGATTTAGGTGGGTACAAGGTGTTGCTACCTTAAGTATACTCCATGGAGCAGCAAGTACACTTGCCCCAGTGGTGCTGAATGAAACTCTGCAGTGACTAGGGCCTTGAGACTTGTGGGTGGACCCTGCGTTCAGGAATCAGTGGCCTAACATCGAGTAGGGGGTACAGAGATCATTAGCCATGGACTTCAAAGCAGTGCGTGCTTACAGAAAGAGGGAGGAGGAGGAAGGGTGGGAGTGGGGGTGGGAAGAATCACTATCACTGTGTTCCTAAAGTTATATTTATGAAGTGTATGAGGTCTGCATATCTTAAAGATTTCTGGGGAAAAAAAGAAACTATTAATGTAATCGATCATGAATAAATTGTTTTTTGTAATTTCCAAACTAGAAGTTGGATAATGAAAATGTGTAATTATTAAGTGAATGTGGCAACATGTTAAAAATTGTTCCATGTTAAAGCTTGTAAAAAGATGTTAATGTAAAAATGGAGCAAAGATAATAAAACTCAAAGCAAAAATATGAAAAAAAGTATAACAAATGGAAAGCAAACCAGGATAGATGATATAAATTCAAATACAAGTTTATGAGCCAAAGATTGGTCTTGGGAGGCCTTTGGAATAGCAGTTGAACTACTGCCCGAGATACAAGCATTCTATATCATTGCGCTTCAGTCCCATTTCCACCCCTCATTCCAGTTTCCTGCTGATGTGCACCCTGGGGGGTGGTCTTATGGTTTAAGCAGTGTGGTCCTTGCCATCTATGTGGGAGTTCAAGATTGAGTTCTTGCCTCGTGGCTCTGGCTGCTGTAGGCATTTGGGGAATGAACCAGCCGACAGAAGATCTTACTCCTTCTGCTGTTGATAGAATAAGTAAAAAGCCATAGGCCTTTGAAAGTTCTCTTGCGAGTCGTTCAGTGTTTGTCATTTCTTCTAGTCAGGGGTGGTGCTTAAGGCCACGTCCAGATGGCGGGAGGTAGTGTTTCTGACTCTCCTTCTCTTCATGTTTGTTCATCCGAGAAGGACGGAGAGTCGGGAGTAAAGGTTGTGGCTGTTTCTCCCTGTTTTGAATGTCTACTGTAAAGTTTCCATTATTTTATAGCTGCTTTGTTTGGCTTAGTTTTCTGGCATTTTCCGATAGTCTTTTTACTTTTCTAGGTGGTAGCAATTGGGAAAACTGTAAGCTTTCTTTCATTTTATCCCAGACATCCAAGAACACTTCTGGATAACCGTTATGTGAGTGTGTATTACTCCTCTGTTGGGTCATGAATAAGACCAAGTTTAAAACCTGAAGATGGTAAGCGCTTGCCTTGTGATTTCAGACGGTGGAGGTTTGGAGGACAGCTAAGCCTGGCCGTTCTGGGTCAGGGATGCCCATCAGGTTGCTGTCAAGGTGTTGGCCAGGGCTGTGATCATCTCAAGATGTCTCTGGGGCTGTAGGAGCCTGTTGCACACTGATGATCTTAATGTTGCCAGTGGGCAGTTTCTCATGATCTGCTTGATGGACAGCCTTGGTTTCTGGTCTGAGGGTCTTACTTGAGGCTGTTAGCAAGGGGGTAGGTTGCCTTTTTTTTTTTTTTTTTTCTTGGCAAATGATGGAGAGAGTCAGAGATATGGAAGAGACAGAGAAACACAGGGAGGGAGAGAGAAAGACACAGAGAAGAACTAAGACCCAGAGAGATGGATGGGAAGACAGAAGGACAGAGAGGCCACTGTGTTTCTAACCTAAATTCACTGCCATCGCATTGATTCTGGCATGTTCTGTATGTTAAAAGTGAGCCAGCGAGTCGAGTATAAACTCAAGGATAGGAGGATTTTCACATCCTGAAGAGGCTGATTTTAAATAAAATTTGTAGGTATACTTTTAAAATATCACGTTGTGGCCGGCGCCGCGGCTCACTAGGCTAATCCTCCGCCTTGCGGCGCCGGCACACCGGGTTCTAGTCCCGGTCGGGGCACCGGTCCTGTCCCGGATGCCCCTCTTCCAGGCCAGCTCTCTGCTGTGGCCAGGGAGTGCAGTGGAGGACGGCCCAAGTACTTGGGTCCTGCACCCTATGGGAGACCAGGATAAGCACCTGGCTCCTGCCATCAGATCAGCGCGGTGCGCCGGCCGCAGCGCGCCAACCGCGGCGGCCATTGGAGGGTGAACCAACGGCCAAGGAAGACCTTTCTCTCTGTCTCTCTCTCTCACTGTCCACTCTGCCTGTCAAAAAAAAAAAAAATAAATAAAAAAAAAAAAAAAAATAATAAAATATCACGTTGTGTAAGGACAGTAGCATATGAGGACAGGTAATTCTGTTTTTTTTTTTTTTTTTTTCACTGAGGCTAAAAATAAGAAGGTGTGAGAACCACAAATTTCAAAGTGCCAGATATCCCCTTTTTACTAAGTGTTTCAGCACTTTTTCTTAGTGAAGAGTTTCATGTTCATTTTAACAGAAGTATAAGAAAACACGCATCATAAAAGGATACACACCATATTTTGACAACTGCAGGCACCCACTCTGTGCACGTTGGTCTCTGCGACATCTTGTCCACCAGTATTTTTAGCGTGTATGTATGTTTCCGTGAGTTTGGCAAGCCCTCTCCTGCCCTCCACCCTGTCCAGCTCATTCTCTGTTCCCCGTTTCCCTCCCCAGTTCTGTGACTTGCATGTTCTTACATCCCGAGCTTTTGATTCCGTGAAAGAGAATGATGGGTTCTACTTAAACATTCATCTGAAAGGTATATGAGTTTCACTTAATTTTTTATAAAACTTGATTAATTTCCAATGGCTTCATTTTCCTTGTTAAAGCTGAGTAAATATGAGCTGAGCTGTGATTTAGCTGACTTCTTTTTGAAAAAGTGTGTTTAGATGGCAGATTTTCTTCGCTTTCATTCCAGTTTGGGTTCAGTTAAGACAAAGCTGTCAGGAAAAGAAAGCAAGGAGCCAAGGATAAGGCCTAATCACCATCTATCACAAGGAAGCCTATGCCAGTGCTAATCTTGAGCCTGGCAAAGACTTGGGGGTGGAGGCGCTGTCGCAGTTGTACTTCCCCATTGTCTAATGTTTCCAGCACTAATCTCCAGAAAAAGAATTTTTAAAAAGATTCATTGTTGTCTTTGTAAAGTGAACTCATTCTGAAGTCTGCAGGAAAATTATTTTAGTGGCGCTGTTGTTATCAGGATCAGTGAATGCTTAGAAAACACTCATGTGGAAAATACATAGATTGCCCAACTTCTTTATATTTCTGTCATAGATGTGTTTGCTTGTGCACTAGCAGATATATCAATGCAGTGTGATCTGCTTTTTGTTATTCTGCATTGTATTGATTATAGGAAAGAAGAAAAATATTCATGTTGCATAACAGGTAATAATGGTACTCATATTGAGTTGCCAGTTGCACACACTTTGGAATACAATCTTGGCCTCAGATTCCTCCTAGAGTATATCTTTCTCTAAAATTACATGAGCTATGATGGTGACTCTACAAAGGTATCAGGTTCCACCATCTGTAATATGTGACTTCCGTTCTCAGCTGGACTTCATGCTTGCACGATGATTATTGTACTTGCACGATCATTACTGTGGTCAAATAGGAAGAGAAAGCAGGAGGAAAAGCTGAAGATCCCCAGCCAACTCCAGTGCTTTTGAAGAATTTTTCCAAAACCCTCTCAGTAGTTGAGAGGCTACCTTCATAGTAGTCACCGGCTACCTTCATAATCGAGGGCAGCTAGAAAAATGCAATTTTTTGCATAGGAACTTTGCTGCTCCTAATAGTATGTTTTGAATATAGCCAAGAAGTATAAAGCAGATACTAAACATTGGTCTAGGCCATTGAGATAGGGTGAGAGTAGAAATTAGGCATTAAAAAGCAACTTTTTTTTTTTTTTGAGGCAGAGAGAGAGAGAAAGAAATCCATCCTATATGTTGGGTTACTATGCAAATGCCCACAAGGGTAGGGTCCAAAACCGGGAGCCACAAACACAATCCAGGTCTCCCATATGGGTGACATGAGCCCAGGGTCTGGAGCCATTGCTGCTGCCTGCCCGTGTCAGCGTTCATAGGAAGCTGGAGTCAAGAGCCAGAGCTTCGATATGTGATGTGTGTATGTTAATCACTAGGCCGTCATACCAAGTTGTCAAGAGTTAAGAAGAGCAGTAATAGTCTTATGGTGACACTGTTGGTTATATATGCTTGGCCGTCATGACTTCACATAAATTTCCATTCATTCAATTTTTGAGGTTACTTGTAAAAACATTATGATAGCATACATTTTAGACTTCATTACAGATAAAATGCAGCTTCAGGATTATTTTAATTTCATCTGATAGAATTACCTAAATTCTTAGTATCTGAAGAAGTCCAAGTTACTCACATGTGCCTGGCTATGGGTTGTTAGTAATAGTCATCTCATTTTCTGCCTGCCGTTCCTCCAGACTTTAATGCAGGTTCATGCAACAGGTTTCTGGAAAAGAATAACTAGTACAGAGAATTCACTGCAGACGGTGTGAAATCACAATGTCGTTTTACATTTACATATGACTTAAAACTACACAGACACTTTTATTTTTTTAAAAACACTCCTGTGAGATGGAAAAAGTATTATTATCCCCATGCCACTGACAAGGAAAATGATCACCATAGAATGATTAAATAACTTGCATAACACTGACAAATACATTTACGGTCTAGCTGGTTCCTTCATGATGACTTTTCAGCTCTACAGATATTCTCAGAGGTAGTATGAAGCCTAAATCATTGTCTTTCGGAATATGACACTCAAGACAAAGTCTGATATCAAAATTCATGACGTCTAAAGAACAAAACAACATCATGAAAGGCGAGACTCGTTAATTGATTATGCTGACCAGCCTGGGGCTTTGGAAGAATCAAGTTCTACATACTGGATTCCCAAGATACCTTCATTTCAAACAATTATGTGGAATTTGTATATAGAAGTTAGAGATGGAGTAACAACTACTCAAACAGGAGATAAAAACCATACTATGACTTGTAATGTTATAACAGTTTTGTTGTGCAAAATGGAAGTCTCTGGAAAAAGGAGTCTTTTCTAATCAAAACTCGAATTGATGCAAAACCTGATTAAAATTTAATTAAACTGATTAGGCAACAACTCTGTCAGTCATTTTCTGATGTGAATGGATATGGGTGGTGACCAGTAATAGCTTCATTTTTCAGTGAATCCAAAAGTTCAACATATGTAAGGCAGTATTTTTTGCTAGAATAGTCTGAAAAGATAGCATAGGTAACTTCTTATGTAGCAAGAAAATTCTTTTAATAAGTTGAATACAAACTGTGTTAACATCTGTTCTTAAACCACAGAACTCAGTATCTGTCACAGCTTTGTTCTGATCACAGACCTAATGTAATTAGTACAAAAAAAAAAAAAAAAAGACATCAGTGGCCGTGAATTAGTCATGGACTGCCACTGTTAAAATGCAAACACAGTGCATATTCAAGCATAAACACGAGGATAGGCAGCAGCATCACTTTGTTAGACTAAGTCTTATAATGAGTTCTTATAAACAATTTTATACAATACCTCACCATTTTCCATGTGAGAGGAACTTGGAAAGAGTACAGAGGAAACCTCCAAAATGACTCAAAGGGCTAAAAAGGCTGATAAGCATTGAAAGGCTTATTTCACTTTAAGAAGGAAAGTTCCAACAGTACCTAGTGCGTATGTTCAACTCTATAATATAATCACAGATTCTGACCATGTGTTTTAACCAGTGAAGAAAATGAGGTACAATAAAAACAAGCTAGGAAATTGATAGCTGTGAAATCTGTTGGAGTGTAGTGGCCAGTGAATACAGTTGAGAAATGTTCTTCCGTAGCTCACCTTGTGAATGGGATAAATATTCAGCGAAGATCAGTTTGTTGGCTGAACAATTAGATTTGGATTATCACAAAAGGACACAATAGGTGGGTGCAGTTACTTAAGTAGTTGGGTATCATATTGTACATGGCTGTCATCTGTTATGTGGTTGGAAGTACATTCCAGAAGCAGTACCAAAACTTGAAGATAATTTAGAGAATGCTATTATTAGGCTTATTTTAGGGCAATACAGTCAACAGAAACCTAATCACTTACTCTGTGGAATTTAAGTTTCATTAAACTTAAAATATTCATTGAGTTTCTACTCTGTGTAAAGTACTCACACAGAGTCAAAAATGACAGGAAGAGATTGTCGGGGTCTTTACAGTAAATAAGATTTCAACTAGATCAGTTATTTTAGGCTCTTATAGCTTTAAATTCTATGATTCTATGACTTTTAAAGACATAAAATTAGCCTGTCCAGGGGCATTCAGACGGAATCGACTGGTTTTTAAAATACTAAAAGATTTATTGTGTATTAAATATTTACATCCTTTGACTTCAAGTGTTTTTGCTCTGTCTGACCATGCCAGATAACTTAATCAGAGCGGATTTATTACATGAATGCAATTGGCACATAAAGGCCTTCAGAAAGTCTGTTCTTCTCAGTTCAGCACGTCTCCCCCATCATAATCCAACTCCAGTTCGTTGAGATAGGGATTGATTTTCTGTACTTAAATCAAACATCATCTGAAGGCCTCTACAAGACAACAGACTCTGGATGGGCCCCCACATTGTATCCATACTGTCCAGATTATGGAAGGTGGGCATCAGGTTCAGACTGACTCATCCAAATAGTTACTCAAATTTTGACAATGGAAAGACAAGGAATGAATTCAACTTTTCTTGAAGGACTAATAAAAACAAGACTCAGCTTTTGCTGTTGCTCTGGTAGTATGCTAACAGGTTTTAAAAGGTACTGCGCAACAGGATTATTATGCTCCGTTTCCAGTGGTACTAAATCTCAATACTAGTCTTTATTGCATCCCACCTGAAACCTATTTTATAGCTTTGGAATGAGGTTCTGCTTTCCTTGGTATCTATTTACATTTGGCTAGCAATACTGGCTCAGCTTTCCTTAGAAGAATTGTGTATACATGGCCTGTCATGCACAACAGAGATTTAATGAGGTGCTCTTAATTTCCATACGGTTTTAATTAGTGTCTCAAGGACCTTAAGATCTACAATCATTCCTTCACCCCATATGTGGATTATCTATTTCTGAAATGTGAAAATAAAGCTACAGAAGCTACCTTTCCCTCAGACCCCACAGGCTATCAGCGGAAGAACGATCGTTCCTCAGCTTACGTGAGGCGTGCTGTTTCTTCGGCAGACGGTCTCTCACTTCTAATTGACCGCAGATGCTCCTGCAAAGCTTTTCCATAGCCTCCAGGAACCGTGGAGAGTTCAAGCTTTCACCAGACTTCTAAGACATGGAGTCCGCACCTTGTCACTTTATCTCTTGGTGTTCACAAGATGGGACTTCATTTTGCAAACTCATGTTAACTCTAAATATTTCCTACTCCAAGTTTGCCTGACTGCAGCAACTCTGCTCTCTGTGGGCTCACAAACCATCTAGTCAGACTATGGCTAATTAGTCTGTCGATTGTTAGCAAAAGCCAACTCGTCTTCATTCAAGACTATTCAAGCTGCTTCTGCTGATGTCATATTTGGGTTGTCCGTGAATCTAATGATCCCCTGGCTTGAATCCACTTTATTACTTAATGAAAGACTTATTTCTTCATAGTTGGCTTACATTGCGTGAAATGCTGTTAGGTTTTTATTTACCTAATACTACTAATTACAGTAACACATCACCTCTCTGCTGTTACCAGAAGCAAAAACAAATGGCAGTTTAACATCTGCCTTGGAATTGTCCATCTCCTACATACTTGTATTCGAAACTCCTTTAAATAATACTGACTTGACTGCTTGATAAAGGATCATATTAACGATAGAAAAAAATATTCTGACTATTCCATGACAGATTTCACTCATCTTCTGAGTGTAATTCCATTATGCTTGGAAAATCAGCAAAGATGAGAAAAGTGAGTTCCTCTAGTAGAGGTTGCCAACCGGCTAGAGCGAGAAAGGTTGTAAATGGATATGCCTCTGGTTGTCCATGATATCGAAGTGCTTTGGAAACAGTCCTCCTAACCTTGGAAGGAAAACATCAGACAAGTCGATGAATTTCTGTACTCCCTGCTGATGCAGAGAAAGGTACTGAAGTGTGTTCAAGCTGAAAGACAATTCATGGTTCATTGTTTCGGTGCCAGGTCATCCTTACAAAGAACCTCGTAATGTTTTGTCAAACCAAATTTTTAGTGGAGTTCCAACAGACAACTCTAGACTGCCATCAATGCAGCTTGACATCAGAGAAAGCATGTTGGGAATGATCTGGATAGGAAAGACATTAAAATAATTTGGGGTTCTTAGTCTGATTGTGGATGCCACATGAGACCTCCTACAGTTGTAAATGGTGTCTAGCACAGAAGGGACACATGGCGCACTGTTCTAACAGTGCAAGTTTTAAAGTCAAACTGTGGAATTTCTTTTGTGCAGGCCTCACCTGTCAGGAGTACAGTTCTAGCAAACAGCAGAGGTTGGTGTGAAGAGAAGTGAAAACTGCTGTATTTCTGTGAATACTGGCCAGTGATCGCTTCACTGTTGCCTCTGTCACGGAGCAGGAATGGGTGGTGTTGGCTGTGTGCTTCCAGGTCCTTTCTCTGTCGAAGAGCCACTTCTCTGGGAATGGAAAACCCCTTCTCAATGTCATTGTTTTTTCTTTTTTTGATGAATTATTTATTTGAAAGTCATAGTTATACAGAGGATGAGGCAAAAGGGGGGGGGTGGGGGAGAGAGAGAGAGAGAGAGAGAGAGAGAGAGAGAGAGTGAGTGTGTGTGTCCATCTGCTGGTTCACTTCCCAAATGGCTACAATGGCCAGGAGTGGGCCAGGCCAAAGCCAGAAGCTTCATCTGGGTCTCCTACATGGGTGAAGGGGCCCAAGCACGTAGATCGACTTCAGCTGCTCTCCCAGGTGAATTAGCAGGGAGCTACCATGTGGTCTATCTTCAGATGCTGAGAATGTCTGGTTTTCTCAAATATTTTCCAGAATTCATAGCTTTGGTGAATAATTATACTTTTCCTCCTTTTTTTAACTTTTAAATCTTTCCCCCTCTGCTGTATTTCCTAGTGCAATTGTTAGTCTAGGGTCTCTGCTAACTGCATGTTTAAGATGATAACAGAAACCAAAATAACAGTGATGATAGGATATTCATTTGTTGTTTCTGACTTTAACAGAAATGGGAATCAGAATTTTTATAATATATTTAAATATGAAGTTAATGAATGCTACATATCTATAAACATGTATATGCATTTTAGATATAAAAATTCATAAAGTAAATATTTGAAAGTAAAATGTCATGAATATTTTTACCTATTTCTGTTTTATGAAATATTTATCTGTTGTAACATTGGTTTGGTTAAGCGAAAATCATTTGAATGATTTAAGAATTGCACATATTTTTCACATTTGAAGGAATGATTTTTACTAATTTTATTGGTAGTTTTCCTAATACTAAGACTTATATATTCCTGGCTGACAAGTAATTGGTCTTGGGTATTTTTTTTTAATGTGCAAGAGATTTTGCATTTTTCAGTGATATTCATAAATATTACTTGTCTATACATTTCCTTGTATTTTTCCACATTTTATTGTTCTGGTGGCTCTGTAGTCATAATTTTTGTCAGGATTATATTATACTAGTAGATACTTCTGAGAAAATTCAAAGTCACCCTGGCTTTCTCTGTTATTCATAAGAATAGATTTCTCTAATTCTTGAGTATTTAATACAGTTTATCAATTAAATTATTTACACTGGGTACTTTTAAAAAACAACTATTGTGGGAGCTGGCGCTGTGGTGCAGCAGGTTAAGGCCCTGGCCTGAAGTGCCGGCATCCCGTATGGGTGCTGGTTGGAGTCCCGGCTGCTCCACTTCCGATCCAGCTCTCTGCTATGGCCTGGGAAAAAAGTAGAGGATGGCCCAAGTCCTTGGGCCCCTGCAGTGGCGTGGGAGACCCGGAAGAAGCTCCTCGCTCCTGGCTTCGGATCAGTGCAGCTCCGGCCGTTGCGGCCAAGTGGGGAATGAACAAGTGGACAGAGGACCTCTCTCTCATTCTCTCTCTCTCTCTCTCCTCTCTCTGTGTAACTCTTTCAAATAAAAATAAATAAATCTTAAAAAAAAAAACCCCACAATTATTGTGAAAGAGTTATAGAGAGGGAGAGAGAGAGACAGATCTTCCGTCGGCTGGTTCACTCTCTAGATGACTCTAACAGCTATCTCTGGGCCAGGCTGAAACCAAGAGCCAGGAGCTTCATTTTGGTCTCCCATATGGGAGGCAAGGGCCTAAACACTTTGATCAAGTTCTGCTGCTTTGCCCGGGCCATTAGCAGGAAGCTGGATCAGATGTGGAGCAGTCGGGACAGGGACCTGTGCCCATATGAGATGCCGGCATCACAGGCAGCCCCATAACTCACTAGGGCATAATGCTTACCCCTGCGCTTGTATGCTTTTAATGAAGATGATGTTGGTAAGCTTCTCCATGACTGTAATGATACCTAATCTGCTTCAGTTTTCTATCACTTCTAGGTGGGTTTAGGTAAATATGCTTTTTATAGAATACTAATCTTTCACCAAAGTTTTCCTATTTAATGGCTGAATTGAGAAAGTATTGGTTTATAATCCATTTGAAATAGTTTACATTTCTGTTTCTTCGTATGTTTGCTTTCATATTTGTTTTAATATATGAGCTACTGTATAACTGTATATCTTTATGTTTTAATGAGAAATCTCTTCATTATTTATTTGTTAATTTAAAAATTACTTCTTTTTAATTTGTATCTCATAAACCCAACATTACGTACATAGTAATTCTTCCCACAGTACCTGCCCTCACACCCATTCCTGTGCTGTTTGCTGGAGTGTGTTGGGTTTCCAAGCCTGATATGCTTTATTAATTTTAATTAGTGTTTTTGATTGGCACATTAAAATTTTATACCTATTTGGGGTACAGTGTATTATTTTGTTGTATGTAGACAATGTAGAAAGATAAAAACACCTAATCAACATCAGGTACCTCACATACCTATCATTTTAAAAGGGGGACATTTGAAATTTCTTCTCATAGTTATTTTGAAATAAACAACTCACTACTACTATCATAACCCTACAGTAACTATAATAGAACTCCAAATCCAGTCCTGCAATCTGAAATTTTAAATCATTTGATTAGTAACACACCATTCCCTTTCTACTTAACTCTCCCCAGCACCTGCTCTGTCTCCACTGTTAGTAACTGTCATTTTACCAGTTACTTGTATGAGTTCAACTTTGCCAGGTTCCATATATAAGTGAGATCATTTCATCTATGTGTTTCTCATTTCACTTAGAATAATGTCCTCCACATTCATCCTGGTCCTTAAAAAAGTGTGTATATATACCACACTCTCTCTAGTCATCCAGGTTATGAATAGTTAGGCTGGCTCCAAATCTATGATACTGCAAATAGTGTAGCAGAACATGAGAGTGCGTATATCCCTTTGAGTTTTGTTTCTGGTCCTTTGAATAAATACCCAACAGTAGGTTGTCCAGATCATACAGGAGTGAGCATCTTTGTTTGTTGAGGAACCTTCATCCTGCTATTCACAATGGCTGCATTAATTTATCTTTCCCCGACACTGCACAAGGTGCCTTCCCTCCACAGCCTCACCAGAAGTTACCTTTTCTCTTTCTTAGTGGCCATTGTAACTGATGTGAAGTGCTATCTCAGTAAGGCTTAATTTGCATTTCTCTGGTGATAGTGACATGGAACATAGTTTCTTGCCCCTATTATCCATTTGTAGCTTTTTTTTGTCAAAATTTTATATTTAGATATTTGAAAGGCAGAGCAAGTGAAATAGAGATTGATCTTCAGTTTGTTAATTCATACCCTGAATGCCCACAATAGCTGTGCCTAGGTGGTACAGAAGGCAGAAGCAGGAGCTCCATGTGAGTTTCCCATGTGTGGCAGGGATCCGAGTACTGGAGCCATCGTCTGCTGCCTGCAGGTTGCTCATTAGCAAACTGGGCAGGACGTGTAGATGCGAATCACAGGCACTGCAGAGTGGGATGTCAGCATGCAGAGCAGTGTCACTACACCCCCCTCGGTATGTTTTCTCTTGAGAAATGTCTGTTCAGGTCCTTTGCTCATGTCTTAATCGTAGTACTCATTTTCTTACTGTTGAACTATCATCCAAAATTAGTACTGCCGAAACTAGTGTCTTAGGAGCATTTCCTTTGTGTCTTCTGGATGTGTATGGTCTTAGTTCTTACATTTAAGTGCTTAATCCCTTTTGAGTGAATTTTTACTTACCGTATAAGACAATGGTTTGATTTCATTATTCTGCATATGGGCATCTGGTTTTCCAAATGCCATTTATTGAAGAAATTATTCTTTCCCAACCATGTGTTCTTGGTACCTATGACTAAAGTCAATTGAAATTAAAAGTTTGGGTTTGTTTTTGCGTTTTCTCCTAGTTCATTAGTCCGTATGCCCATTTTTTATGCCAGTAGCATGCTGCTTTAGTAACTATAGCTTTATGCTGTATTTTGAGATAGGAGATTCTGATGCCTCCAGCTTTGTTTTTTTTTTTTTTTCAAGATTGCTTTGGTTATTTTTTTTCCACTTATGTGAAAAATGGCATGGGACTTAATAGGGATTGCATTAAAGCTGTAGATGGCTATGGATAGTTTAAATATTTTAACAATATTAATTTCTAATCTATGAACACAAATAGCTTTCCATTTATTTGTGTTTTATTGGTCACAGTATACAGGTGTCTTCCCTGCACAGTTAAGTGGCTGAGGGGTCGGCGCCGCAGCTCACTTGGCTAATCCTCCGCCTGCAGCGCTGGCACCCTGGGTTCTAGTCCCGGTTGGGGGGCCAGATTCTGTCCCAGGGCTCCTCTTCCAGTCCAGCTCTCTGCTCTGGCCCGGGAGGGCAGTGGAGGATGGCCCAAGTGTTGGGCCCTGCACCCGCTTGGAAGACCAGGAGGAAGCACCTGGCTCCTGGCTTCGGATTGGTGCAGCGCGCCGGCCATAGCAGCCATTTGGAAGGTGAACCAACGGAAGAAAGACCTTTCTCCCTGTCTCTCTCTCTCTCTCTCACTCTGCCTGTAAAAAAAAAAAATTTACATGGCTGAGGTAATTTGTTGCTGCTATTATAAAAGGGATTGCTCCTTATTCCTTTTTTTTTTTTAAGATTTATTTATTTGAAAGGCAGAGTTACAGAGAGGCAGAGGCAGAGAGAGAGAAACAAAGAGAGAGAATCTTGTATTTGCTGGTTCACTCCCCAGATGGCCACAATGGCTGCTTTAAGTTATAGGGCCTTCACTCTGTTGAAGCACAGTTATCTATCTACGTAATAGGTTTAGAGTTACTAGCATGAGAAGATACTGAATCTTCTCAAGTGCTTTATCTGCATCTATTGAAGTGGTTGGTTTTGTTCCCCATTTTCTGAATGTGCTATATCACATTTATTGATTTCTTTTTTTTAAACTTTTATTTAGTAAATATAAATTTCCAAAGTACAGTTTATGGATTACAATGGCTTCCCCCCCATAATTTCCCTCCCACTCGCACCCCTCCCATCTCCCGCTCCCTCTCCCATTCCATTCACATTAAGATTCATTTTCAATTCTCTTTATATACAGAAGATTGATTCAGTATATATTAAGTAAAGATTTCATCAGTTTGCATCCACACAGAAACACAGAGTGTAAAATACTGTTTCAGTACTAGTTATAGCATTACTTCACATTGGACAACACATTAAGGACAGATCCCACATGAGGAGTAAGTACACAGTGACTCCTGTTGTTGACTTAACAATTTGACACTCTTGTTTATGGAGTCAGTAATCTCCCTAGGCTCTAGTCATGAGTTCCCAAGGCTATGGAAGCCTTTTGAGTTTGCCGACTTCGATCTTATTCCGACAGGGTCATAGTCAAAGTGGAAGTTCTCTCCTCCCTTCAGAGAAAGGTACCTCCTTCTTTGATGGCCCTGTTCTTTCCACTGGGATCTCACTCGCAGAGATCTTTCATTTAGGTCTTCTTCTTCTTCTTCTTTTTTTTCCTTTTCCATGGTGTCTTGGCTTTCCATGCCTAAAATACTCTCATGGGCTCTTGAACCAGATCCGAATGCCTTAAGGGCTGATTCTGAGGCCAGAGTGCTGTTTAGGGCATCTGCCATTCTATGAGTCTGCTGTGTATCCCACTTTCCATGTTGGATCATTCTATCCCTTTTTTAATTTTTTTTTGTTCTAGTACTATTGGTTGAACTCTGTAATTAACACACAATTATTCTTAGGTGTTTAAATTTAACTGAAAAGTGATCCCTGTTAAATATAAGAGTGGGAATAAGAGAGGGGGGAGATGTACAATTTGGGACATGCTCAATCGGACTTGCCTCAAATGGTGGAGTTAGAAACATGCCAGGGGATTCCAATTCAATCCCATCAAGGTTGCATATACCAATGCCATCTCACTAGTCCAAGTGATCAATTTCAGTTCACAATTGATCACACTGATAGGTCTAAGAGTCAAAGGGATCACACAAACAAGACTAGTGTCTGCTAATACTAACTGATATAACATTTATTGATTTCTAAATGTTGAACCATCCTTGCATCACTGGGACACATCTCAATTACGGTCAGGGATTCTTTGAAAGTTATGTTGAATTTGGTTTGCCAAAATTTTGTTGAGGATTTTTGAATGTATGTCTGATAGAGGTATTGGCCTAAGATTTTCTTTTCCTGTAAGGTCTTTGGTTTTGGTATTGAAGTGATGCTGTGCTTGTAAAATGTACTTGGAAGTATTTTTGTCACTGTGGTGTTTTTAAAGAATTTGAGAACTAGTATTTGATAGAATTCCCATTGAACTGTCTGGTCCTGATGGGATGAGCTATTTTATCATTGGTTTGGTCTCCGTACTTATTACTGATATGTTCAGATGTTCTGTTTCTTCATGATTCAGACTTGCTAGATTGTATAAGTCTAGGAGTTGATCCATTTCTTATAGATTGTCCAGTGTGTTGACATATAATTTTTCATAGTAATTTATTCAGCCTTTTGTACTTATAACTCTGTGCTATCAGGTATAATATCTCATCTGCCATTTTTGTATTTATTAGAATGTTCTTTTTCTCCTGTTTAGTCTAGCTAAGGATTTGTCGACTTCGTTTACTCTTTTTACAAACAATCTTTAAGTTTCATTTAGGTTTTCCCATGGTTTTCCTACTGTCCTTCACATTTCTATCTGGTCTGTTATTTGCTTCCTACTGAAAATTTTGGGCTTTATGGTTTTCTTCTGGTTCTTTGACTCATAATGTTAGATTATTTACTTCAAATGTTTCTTTATGACAGATATTTATCACTGTAAATGTCCCTCTTAGGACTCCTTTTGCTGCATTTCATCAATTTTGGTATGTTGTACTTTTTCATGTGTCTCAAGGCATGTTTTAATTTTTATTTCCTTTTTTATATCATATAATCCACTGATTGTTTAGGAGCATGTTATTTAATTTCCACATATTTGTGTAAGTTCTAAGATCTCTCCTGTTACTGATTCCTAATGTTATACCATTGTGATCCCAGATGATATTTAATATGATTTCAATCCTATTAAATTTGTTAAGAACCTGTTTTGAGATCTAGCATATGATCTATCCTGGAGCCTTGTTCCACGTATACTTGGGAAGAATTTGTATTCTGTGGTTTTTGGATGGAATTTTTGTGTATGTCTGTTATGTCCATTAGATCTAAAGTATCACTGAAGTGCGATGTTTCCTTACCAACTTTTTTGTTTAGATTTCTGAATTTTCCCCTCCTGCTATAGGTTGGTAGTCTGTTTCTCCCTTCAGATCATTTAGTGATTATGTCACGTATTTAGGTGTTCTAATATTGGATGCATATACATTTTAAAATACTGTGTCTTCTTTGTGAGCTAATGCCTTTATCATTATGTAGTGATTGTCTCTGTCTCTTTTAAAGTTTTTGACTTGTAGTCTGTTAAAAGCAAGTTATTCTTTTTTTGGTTTCCATATGTATGGCATTTTTTTTCTATCCATTCCTTTACTTACAGTTTATACTCTTATGACTAAACAGAGTCTCTTGAAAGCAGTATGTATTATTTAAAGATTTATTTGTTTGTTTGAAAGTCAGAATTACACAGAGAGAGAAAGAGAGGCAGAGAGAGAGAGAACCACCATCTACTGGTTCACCTCCCGGTTGGCTGCAGCGGCCAGAGCTGCGCTATCTGAAACCAGGAGCCAGGAGCTTCATCCAGGTCTTCCACGTGGGTGCAGGAGCCCAAGGACTTGGGCCGTCCTCCACTGCTCTCCCAGGCCATAGCAGAGAGCAGGATAGGAGCAGCTAGGAGTTGAACTGGCCTCATATGGGATGCTGGCACTGTAGGCAGCAGCTTTACCTGCTATGTCACAGCACCGGCCCCAGCAGTATATTATTGAAGACTTGTTTTTTTATTTTATTTTTATTTTTTTATTTATTTATTTTTTTTTTTGACAGGCAGAGTGGACAGTGAGAGAGAGACAGAGAGAAAGGTCTTCCTTTTGCCGTTGGTTCACCCTCCAATGGCCGCCGCGGTAGCGCGCTGCGGCCGGCGCACCGCGCTGTTCCGATGGCAGGAGCCAGGTGCTTCTCCTGGTCTCCCATGGGGTGCAGAGCCCAAACACTTGGGCCATCCTCCACTGCACTCCCGGGCCACAGCAGAGAGCTGGCCTGGAAGAGGGGCAACCGGGACAGGATCGGTGCCCCGACCGGGACTAGAACCCAGTGTGCCGGCGCCGCAAGGCGGAGGATTAGCCTGTTGAGCCACGGCGCCGGCAAGACTTGTTTTTTTTTAAAAATCTATTCAGTCATTGTACATTTTGAAAAGCCATTGATTTATATTTAAGGTAATCATTATTAGGTACGGATTTGTTACCGAAACCTTGTTATTTGTTTTCTGATGGTTTTGTAGGGCCTTCATTTCTTTGTTCCTCTCCTGCTATCTGCCTTTGTGATGTGATAGTCTTCTGTGGTGTATGCTTTGAATACATTCTCTTAATACTTTGTACAACTAAAACCACTAGGGTATCTTAAAACATCTTTTCCTTATAACAGTTATTATAAATTGATAATAACCTTGTTTTAATCGCATAGAAAAACTACACTGTTACTCCCCTCTACATTTTACTAATTCTATGACAAAATTTATGTATTTTTGGTCATTTGAGTTCCTTAACAATTTTCAGTAGTTGCATGTTAAAGAGATACATGTATCCCCATGTTCACTGCAGCTTAATTCACAATAGCTAAGACATGGAATTAACCCAGATGTTCATCAAGTGATGACTGGACAAAGTCATCATATATACATTGTGTGTGTGTGTGTATGGTGTATATATATATATATATATATTTGTATGTTTATGATGACTTTATATGGTATATATACAATATAAAATAATACTAAGTGGTAAAAAAAATGAAATTCTGTCTTTTACAACAAAATGAATGCAACTGGAAACCATTACACTTAGTGAAATTAGCCAGTCTCAAGAAAACAAATATCATATGGTTTCCCTGATCTGCGGTAACTAACAGTACTTAAAATGTAATATATAGGAGTGAAAAGGACATTTTGAGCCTCGATGGTCGTTTACAGTCCTTGTCTTTTCTGTTGAGGAACAGTATTTTTTTCATCATACTATTTGTTGAACTCTTTAGTTGGCGTAGGATTAATCTTATGAGTATAAAGTAAACTGAAACTATATGTGTGTAAAAATTAAGAGTGGGAATAGGAGAGGCAGGAGGAAGAAGGGCGGGAGGGAGAGTGTACCTTCCCATCTATCCTGATCTCAAAAGTTTCTACAGAAAAACCCACAGAATGCTCTTTAGGGAATCCTGCCTTTTACTATTTGTCTCTTACTGTTGATAATTTGATGATAATGTGTCCTGGCACATTCCTCCTTGGATTACATTTGATTGACAGCTTACAATCTTACTGTACCTGGATGTTGTCATCTTTACCCAGACATGGAAAATTTTCAACCATAATTTCCTTAAGTTTGATTTCTAGGCGTTATCCTCTCTCTCCTCCTTCTAGGTCTATTATTTCATAAGGGCTACTTTGCTTGATGCATGATTTGACTTGTGGAGCCTCTTTGACCCATGGACTATGCTTCCTGCAACGTGGTGCTGTTGGCTAGCCTTTCTGGTGTGGTGCCTCAGTAGGCCAGTGTGCAGAGCAGTCGTCACCCCACCCGCTGGTTTCAGTGACTCCACCCACATTTATTTGTAGTTGAACCCAGATGGCTCTGTTTCTGCCAGTGGTTCCCATGGGATAAGACAGGAGCGAGCCTCCTTTGAAGGGATTTAGAACACTGTCTCACAGTTGCCATTACAGAAACCACGCGTCCAGGAGTGGTACACTGTGCAGGCTTGGGGGAGGGGTGGCAGGTTAGCTGAGAATCTGCTCTCCGCTCCTCTAACACTTCAAACATGTCTCTGCTCAGTTCTGCAGTCCAAGGCAGAATCTCAACCTCACTCTGGGGTTTTCACAAAGGTATTCTTGCCCCTGGATAGTTGCTGATGGGATTTCTGTTGGGGGCAGATGATTTGAGGAAAACAAATCCTACTATATTGCTGACATCATTCACATTTTATTAAATGCATTTTGTCATTTTTAGTAACTTTTGGAGAGCTTAGTGTTTCATTTATATTCTGTTTCTGTTAGAAAGACAAGTAATTATCATCATAAAAATGTTTCTTTACAAATAACTTTAGCAAATACATTCCATAAATTCTATCACATAGAATTTTACTAACATGCAAATAAGTTTTCACAAAATGTACATTATTAATTTGTTTTATTTGGATGAAAGCTGAATAAGAACGTAATTTTAAAAATCTGAACATGGTAGTACTTTTAATTTCTTTAAAGATTGTATTTATTTGAGAAGCAGAACTACAGACAGTGAGAGGGAGACACAGAGTGACCCATCCACTGGTTCACTCCCCAGATGGCCACAATGGCCAGAGCTAGGCCCATCCAAAGCCAGGATCCAGGAGCTTCTTCCAAGTCTCCCACACCGGTGCAGGGGTCCGAGCACTTGGGACATCTTCCACTTCTTTCCAAGGCCGTCAGCAGAGAGCTGGATCAGAAGTAGAGCACCAGGACATGAACCAGCACCCATATGGGATGCCAGGGCTGCAGGCGGAGGCTTGGCCGACTACACCACAGCGCTGGCCCCCTAGTAATTTCAATTCTGATCTTTGAGTTTTATTATTTAATGATCAACAAATGTGGTTTATGGTGCTGATACTTTGTTATTTGTAAATATTTCATGGGCAATTGAAAAGAATAATGTTTAAAGCATGACACATCTAGAGCAAATAGAAAATTACATCACCTCATAAACACTATGCAGTCTTTTAAAATTTTTATTTGCTAAGTAAAAGGTCTCTACCTTTACTTATTTCTTATATATTTCATCTGTCTGGGGCTGATGAAGGGTAGTGAAAAATCTCCTCTACTGTTATCTCTCCACTACTCCTCCTAACTTTGTCTTTATGAAAAAAGATGCTTTGTCATTTTATTAGAAAATATTCACAACCATAATGTATGGTGGATCATAATACTTTTGATTATCATTGTTAATATTTGCCATTAATTACTTGTTCAGTAACAAGTATTTATTTGGACTTCTGCTTTCATTTAGCTTATACTTGTCTCACTAGAATGGCTCATCACCTTACTTTCTACCATTCTTAGTCATACTGTGGATTAATTTCTTGGTTAAAGAAAATATTAGGATTGCTGGTGATCAAGTCTTCCAGTGTAACAATTTCCTACTTCCTCATTAAGAGGTCTATTTATTCTATACATATTTATTAATATGACATATGTGCTTGCTAGTAGTTTTAGATCACATTTGCAGAAATTCCCTCTTATTTTAATGTTAAAAATACTCTTTGTGATAGATGGCTTTTGTTGTCTTTGGGTTGTGTTGATTGTTTTATTCTGTGGTTTTTTTGTAGCTTATCTGTTACACTTAACATAATTCAGTATCTATTTTACTAGAAGGTTAAGGAAATTAAAATATAGCTCTCATACTCTTTTTCTGCACTTCCTGATCATAGTTACATTTTCTACTTTACCTCTGTTCATAAGGTTTTAATTTTGTTCCATAAAAATAATACTGTGGTTTAGCTTTACATTTAAATACATTCGGTGTTCACACTCAAAGCTCACATATCATTTCTGTAACTCTAGAGAGGGCTAAAGTTTTTGGTGGACAGGTTTCCAACGACCATCATTCAACAATATATTCCTGGGTTCTTAAATAATTAAAAATTATACAGTTCTTATCTATAGTGAGTGAGAATTTGGTTGAAACAAAATTTGCGATGATTTTACAGTAATAGGCTTTGGAGTACAATATCCTTATTTTTGACTCCTTACTCTAAAAATTTTTACGCATTCTCGAGACTAGAGAGATTTGTATAAAGAATATATTAAACATTGGATATACAAAAGGTTAAGTGTGATTAGTTCTCTGAGTGCTTGACTTCTTTCATTGTTGACGTCTCAGAGTTCTGTTACTTGTAGTTTCTTGAAACTCTGAGCATTAGTTCCTCCACATATTCAAGTATTTTATTTGGAGATGATTTTTTTTTTATAATCCTTGAATCAATTTTTAAAAAATTGATTCTATTACTGTCCTCAGATACATCATATTTAATGTGCTGGATTTTTCTGTCCTTTTTATAATCATATTTACTTTATGTGATCGAGTTTTATAAGAAAAAACTGTTGTCCGTGTTACCATACCTGCTTTCTTCAGCCATCTCTTACATCTCTAGGCTCCTGAGTAAAATGTGGTTTTCACTCACAGAGGGCAAGAGATGAGAGAAATCAAGCTTTCATCAGTAAAACAACTACAAGCCATGCTCTGCATTGTGAGTGTAGTAAACTCAAATAACAAAAGGTTGTCCTTCATGGTTTACTTATTTAAGGCATAGCTCCTGCTGTTCTTACTACTAAGGTGACTGTTCAAACATAAATCTGAATCTCCTCTCGGATGTTACTTTACCTTGTTGACTAGAATATCCTTTATTTTTGAAATATGCTGAATTGCTTTTCAAGTATTAAAAAGAAGGCACTGACTTGTTATTATGCAAGAAGATTGATTTGCTGTTTGAAACATATAACTTCATTTGTCTAATAAATTAGACAGTAAACAGAGACATTTCCCTGTCCACACTACATCCTTGGGTCTGAGGAGTCCAGCATTGTGTTTTTCTGCTCTGACCTTTGCGCAGATCGCATGCTGGTTTCTTTCTGGATGTTGCTTATCTTTGAGAGGGAGGCCTTTGTATTTGACCCACTGTTTGTTGAAAGACAGTGTGAGGAAGTGGACGAGTAGGGAACTAGGCTCAGTCAGCAAACATTCACCTTTCCACTGAACCGCAGGTATTACATTTTCACCCGTCCTTGACCGACATCTGTGTGCTGGCTCACCCATTCCAGGCTGGCGGACAGCCCTGGCCCGGGGAGGATGGCAGTATTTGGTGTGGTCATTCAGCAGTAGCTTCCCTTCTGGTGAGCAGTGGCTGCAGAACTGCTTGCTCTGTGCTTTATTTCAGACTCTGTGATGCCCACTGCCATGGTCATCACTATCTTCCACTTGTTCCATGGGGGTCCAGGAAAGGCTTCCCTCAACTGTCTTTTGAAGCGAGGGATCATTGGATTGGAGCCCGAGGTTATGGGTGTGTTTTGAAGGTATACACAGGATGCTATGGAGTTCTGCCTGTAGCATCCCCAACCCCATTGTTCCATACTTAGAAGCCCCTTTCACAGTGTTTGGCTCTGGGTTGCGGCTGCTTGTCAGGTTCATCAGAAAAAAAATATCTTCTTACAAAGATCACTTAAATGAGTGCCAGCGATGTTTCGAACTTGGACAATGTGAGGTAAAGACAGGGAATCTCTTCATCTCTCTGTGTCACATTATCCTCATTTGTAAGATGAGATTCCCTATTTGACACAGAGAGATCAAGCACCTTGCCTTAGTCACAAAGCCAGTTAAGGATGTGTTCAGAAACCAAATCCAGGAAGTGTGGCTTCAGAGACCTGCTGTGGAGCACTGTGTATTTTATGATTTGTGCCACTTGTTGATTGTTTGAGGAGCATTCTCAAGACAAGGATGCCTGTATTTCAGAAAGTTTTTTTTTTTTCCTGAAAATCCCAGTATTTTAACAAGTAATGTTGAAACATTCACAGGGTTCCAAGTGAGAAAGAATGAATGAGACATGCTAATGTTGTTCTATGATTCTATTTTTATGTTCACACACATAAACCTTTAATAGTGAACTCAAGACTAAGAAGTGTTTCATGATTTCATGGCTGTTTGTTATTTTGAAGCTATGATGTCCTATTTATATCTTCTTTGTTTGTAATGCTATATTTTCTGCAATAAAGGCCAAATAATGTCACAATAACAACTCAATGACAATTCAATCAAGTTGAGAGGCAAGGAGAAGAAAATAGGTTAAAATAAAAAGGTAGGTAGGCAGGCAGATAATCCCTTCCTTCTGGTTTCTCACCTGGCAGAAACTTAAGTGGGACTATAGAGCTCCTCCGGTCTTCGCTACTTACTGTCTTTGTCCATTGTTTATCTTAGTCTCTGTCACTTAGTAAGTACTAAGAAAGGTTTGTTGCTAAATAGATGGTTTTATCTCATGGCAGGAAAAAGAGAAAAGCAGAAAGTATCAATTAATAAAATTTTTGATATATTTCATACATTTAGAAACATGCTGATAAAGAGAATTCTCAAGTTAATGTTGAAGGCAAATTAAACAATAGTGACTCCACTAGAAGTCTGAGAGAAATTTTAATCTATGACGGAACATAATTAAGAATATTAGGCTGATTAAAGAAATATTGAATGCCTATACTCAGAACTCAACTAACCTAAAAAACTTGTTGTCATTAATTTTTCAGGGTTCTAAACTATTACCTTTCTTAATGCTCATTTATTAAAATAATGAAACTATATGATGGTTTTTATTAAACCAGAGGCAGTAATCCCTTTAACAAGTGTGACACAGTGATTGACATGTAAAAGGCATCTATTTGTATTGTTGCATCATATAAGAATTAAAATTTTATGAGTGATACATTTGGAAAAAAAACCACTGGAAAAAATTGGTAAAGAGTAATAATCAGCTGGGGAAAATATTTTCTTACGTAAATAATAAGCAAGAAGCTTTTTGTCATTGTTGCTGTTTTACTACCTAGGGACCCAGTGATGTCACATAGGACATTATTCATGGGATGCTCCTCAAAGAGTGAGAAAAACTTACGAAGATAAGAGCAAACACATTTTTTTTTAAAGATTTTATTTAATTATTTGACAGGTAGAGTTACAGACAGTGAGAGGGAAAGACAGAGAGAGAGGTCTTCCTTCCGTTAGTTCACTCCCCAAATGGCCGCAATGGCTGGAGCTGCGCCGATCTGAAGCCAGGAGCTTCCTCCCTGTCTCCCACGTGGGTGCAGGGGCCCAAGTACTTGGGGCATCTTCTACTGCTCTCCCAGGCCATAGCAGAGAGTTGGATTGGAAGAGGAGCAGCCGGGACTAGAACCGGTGCCCTTATGGGATGCCAGCGCTGCAGGCAGAGGCTTAACCTATGCCACGGCTCTAGCACCCCAAACACTTTCTTGAAATGTTGAAAGCAAAACTGCCATGACATTGTTTAGTTACCCTTGTGGCGAAAAAGGAAAATATTCAAGGATACAGCCTTGACTGGGAGTGGGAAAGTACACCTGTTCATGCATTGCTGGTGGAAAAGGACTAATTTTTGAGAGGCAGAATGGGACACATGAGGGGACATAACAAAGTTTGTAAATAAACAGAATTAAAAGATGAGTTTGTTTCAGTGCAAAAGAAATACTGAAATCGGTGTACAGTTTTTTAAAGATTGGTTTGTTTATTAGAGAGTCAGCGTTAGAGAGCAGGGAGGGAGGAGGGGAGGAGTTGTTGGGAGAGGGGAGAGAAAGAGAGAGAGAGAGGAGAGAGAGAGGAAGGAGAGATCTGTCATGCACTAATTCACTCCCCAAGTGACTCATGACCCGGGCTGAGCCAGGCCAAGCCAAGACTTTTATCCAGGTCTCCCCCTTGGGTGGCAGGACCCAGACACTTGGAGGAGCTTCTGCCGCTTTCCCAGACCATTAGCAGGGAGCTGGATGGGCAGTGGAGCAGCAGGAACTGGAACTGGTGCCTATAGCGGAATGCTAGCAGTAGTGGATTTATCCCCTATGCCACCCATAATGGTGGCCCTATTTTTGCATAAAATGCATTTTCTATGAATTTTTTGAAGATTCTCATATATAAGGATAATAAATGCCAAAATTTTAATTCTGATCCAGGAATTTCATCTCTAGGAAATTTCTGGATAAGTCACATAAGGCACGGATGCACAGAGTGCTTTTGCAATGGAAGAAATGAGAGTCCTGGAGAGAGGAGTAGTTGATGGCACCATGTTATCTCTGTTCTGCTTTGTAATTTGTAGGCATTAAATTAAATGTGGCTCTGAGAAGGTAACAACATAAGCCAGGTGAAAATAGAAAGTCCATAAACATAATGGCATGATTCTATTGGCAAGTCTAGAAAGATAAAGAATAAAAAAATATATCCCTTGGGAGTAGAGTATTTTTAATATTTATTTAACACTTATTTAGAGGTTCACTGTTTTCTCACAAAGGTAGTCATAACTTCTATGTAGTTTTAAACTGGAAAATAGTAGGCTATTAAGCATATCCTTTTATGATTTTGAAATATTTTTTTTTTCCTTTCTAGCAGCAAGCAAAATTAACAAGTACCTGATCTTACATCGAAGTTGTTAGGAAACCAAATTTGCTATACTGAATTCACATAGTGTACAATATAGAGATGTCTAACAAATGGCACTGATGTATGATGAATTCACACAGCAGCCCGAAAATAATACAGACACTTACGGTAATGATGAACATCTTCAGTAAAAGAATTTCCTCAAGGGGAAAATTTGTTAAATTTAAAAACTTGAAAGAATTAACTTAAAAAGGTAATTAAATGAAAAATTCTTCTCAAGAGAAAACTAATCTGAAGCATGTGTTCTCTATCACCTGTCAGAAACATAAAATGTGTGTGTGCCCTCTCTTCAAACATAGATCTGAGAACTGCTTGAAAACTACAGTACTTCCAGAGTGCTTTCCTAGGTCTTAAGCTCTTCTTGTCCAGAACTTTATATATATTTCTTTGTGCAACAGAGAGACAATCAAGACAGTTTTCAATGGTATTATCTATATTTCGATTCCAAACTAGCATTATTTCTACTGAAGAAATGACATTTTTGTAAACGAACTCAGCATAGCTCCTGAAATCAGTCCTTCCAAAATTTTTTTATTCAGTTCCTGTGCAGCCTTCCTATGATAAAACCATTTCAATTTTGCAAGATAAAGCAATTTACATATAGTATGTTAACACACAAGCAATGAATTTTATAATACTGTAAAATGTAGACTATGAAATTCCAAATGCACAGGCTGATACATCAGTAGAGCTTATCACAGCCACACAGTGTCTTATATGAGATGCATAGAGAGAGTTCCCGAACAAAGCTGTGGCAAAGGCATTCTTTGGGATGATGAGAAATTGAGTAACAATGGGTGGTAGTTTGGAGGTTTTCACTGCACAGGCACATTTGGACTTAAAAGTTGCAGATGCGCTGCAAGTGGAGTTTGCCGCGTTCTGGCTTTGTGTTGGCAGCTCTGCCGCTATAATGACGTGGCCCGGGGCAGTCACGCATCCTTTCTGTGTCTTCAGAAAGATGGGAAATAGAGCCGGATTCCAGGTCCCTTCTCTTCACCCCACTCCTCTCATTTGCTTGCAGCTCCTTTTGAAGCTGAGAAGGAGTAAGAACTTGGCCTTTTGTTTCTATGTGGATAGCTAATCCCCCTTAAAGTAATTCCTCTCATCAACCCACTTCTAATTAGACTGGACCTTTATTCCTGCTTTAGAACTTTTTCATGAGCTTTAGAAAATCTGGTGAATATTATACACTAAGAATAAACACACGGTGCTGATGTAATTGGCAATAGAGAGCGGCTTCCCCAATTAACATCACATATTCTTTAATTTTTAAAAACAGCCTTCAACAGAATAATAATTGTAAAATGAATTGCAGAAAACTTGCAGGTCATTGGATGTTAGGACTGTGGTTTATCCTTTTTTATATGAATGAATCTCATCTCTGGAAAAAAGAAAAAAACTCTCTTCTTTATCCCAGTGGAAAATGAAGACCAACAACGTGGCATTTGATTGGTGGGTTTACAAGATACCGCCAAAATTTAGTTGTATGACTTCTGATTGGATCTGATCCAAAGATAATTACATTAAACACGTTTATATATAAAATAGAATGTCCATACTTCTTTTTGAAGGGGGAAAGATATAAGGTGAAGTGACAAGATCAGATCTGACAGTGAGATGTTTCTCGTGACGTGTGCTGATAACAGAAGGAAGCTGCCTGCCTTTCTCTTTAGAGGTACGTAGTTCTTCCTTGGGTCAGCTGGCCCCTGTCGTCTTGTTAGAAGTAAGTTTGCATGGCACAAATGTGTTCATGTCATCTTTTTGTTAGAAGTAAGTTTGCATGGCACAAATGTGTTCACCATCTCTTCATTGTTCTGGCCTAGGATAGGAAGCCAGGCACTAACAGTCTGTTTCTTCCCTTTGTGAGTGTCCGGTCTCTTTCTCCTTGCTCCCCTATGCCAAAGGTTTGCTTGTGTAGTGCAGACAGGACTGTGCGCTCCTTAACCGCATTAAACCTCCCACAATAGGATTTAATAAACCTGATCTGAATGAAATGATTCATTCCTAAATAACTCTCGTCTACCCAGCAGCCTTCCTCCTCCTTACCGAAAGAACCCTTGCCTTCTTGGACGCCATGCCGCCTGGCTCTGGAGTCCAGGTCTGGCAGTCATTCTCAGGGTGGGGCTTGGACTCTTTCCTTGCCACTGATACAGGAGGGGCACCTTCCTGGAGCAGGGCCTCTGGGAGAGAAGAGGCAGGGAAGCAGAGAAATCGCCTCTAAGTGAGGCTTCTTTGCTTCCGGAGATACTGCTGTGCAAGCAGGTGATTCTTAGAACAGGCAGTGTCCATCTTGTCAGGAGGGAAGGAGCCGCTGACATACGGCGATGGGCCACGTTCGGCCCTTTTTTATCTCACTGCACAAACAGATAAAAACTGGAACTGCCTGAGTGGCCTAAGTTAATCATGAACACTTCTTGGTTGAAGCTGCTCTTACTCTGTTAGGGGCCTCAAAATGACTTCTGTCTGAAAATGAGTGATCAAATCCTGGATATGAAGATCTGGCGTGTATCTACACCAGCATGGTGGGCTTTTTCCTTGGAGACCCTTTCCACACAGTGCCCCCCCTTCCCACCCAAGCCTTCCTTTCCTATGCTATTGCAGTCCATTCTCTATTGGATCCATTGTACAAGGAAACTGGGTATAATCACAGAGCCTATCCCGTCAGTAATCCTCACGAAGTTCTGAGTGTGTTACTTCTTGAACTACAGAACGTGATTCCTGTTCCCCAAACCACCTGCCACTGTCGTGGTTTAGATGATCATAATTGTTTCTGTTTCATCTGCAAATCATGTCTCACACCAAACCCTTCCTGATCAGTGTAGGCATTTTTCTGGCACCTGAAAATTAGTCATCTTTTGAAAGAATTGACCAGTGAAACCATTTAGATTTTCTTCGTGGGAGTATTTTTAAATTGTTTGGTTTATTGTTTTTTTTTTTTATTTTTTTATTTTTTCACGGGCAGAGTGGACAGTGAGAGAGAGACAGAGAGAAAGGTCTTCCTTTTCCATTGGTTCACCCTCCAATGGCCGCCGCGGTTGGCGCGCTGCGACCGGCGCACCGCGCTGATCCGAAGCCAGGAGCCAGGTGCTTATCCTGGTCTCCCATAGGGTGCAGGGCCCAAGCACTTGGGCCATCCTCCACTGCACTCCCTGGCCACAGCAGAGAGCTGGCCTGGAAGAGGGGCAACCGGGACAGGATCGGTGCCCCGACCGGGACTAGAACCCGGTGTGCCGGCGCCACAAGGCGGAGGATTAGCCTAGTGAGCCGCGGCACTGGCCTATTGTTTTTTTTTTTTTTTTTTATCTATTTGGATTTTCTTATTGCTTCCTTGCATCATTAGTAAATTACAAAAATTATATATAATTGTGGGGTGCAGTGTGATGTTTTGATACGTGTATACATTGTATAATTTCAAACCAGGCCAAGCAGCATCTCCATCCTCAAATATTCATCATTTGTTGGTGGTAAAACATGCCCAATCCTCTCTTTAGAAGTACACAGTACATTATCGTTACCAATATGTACTCTTCTATGTAACAGAACACCACAACTAATTTCTTCTGTCTCACTTTAACGTAGTACACTGTTTCCAACACTGCCCACCCACCCTGCCCCCTACACTCCCTCCCCTCTGCTAGCCACTGACAGGATGAAAGGAGAGAGCGGAAAAGAGGGCCTGTGTGGGAAAGCCGGTCTTGTTAGGGCCTCTCAGGGATAAGGAGTGAGAGCAACGAATCCTGTTAGGGTGCGGGTGGAGCTGACACTTGTGGTTGAGCCATTTGGTTACCTGACTTCTAGAAAGCTAGGCTAGATTTGGGAGAGGCCGGAACTAATTGTACAAGATGATGACTGGGCCAGAGCCTCAGATCACCCCCAGGGCTGAAGATGGAACTTAGAGAAGACGGCGCCGGTTTCACCAACAGGTTTTTGTTTGGAATTGCTTTGGCAATGCTTGGCTGCTTTGGGTTCCATATGGATGTTAGGGTTGTTGTCCCTAGTCTTGTGAAGAGTGTCTGTGGTGTTTTGATAGCGACTGCACTTGAGATTGCGTTGTGTAGTGTGGACATTTTAGCGACACAATCTAGCAGCCCATGCACATGCAGTGTCGGCAGTGTTGTTGCATTTTCTTCTGTCCTCTTCAGTTTCTTTATTCACTGTGTCAATCTTCATGCCAGAGATCTCTCCCCTCTTTGGTTACATTTATTCTTGGTACATTTTTGGTGGCTGTTAGACATGAGAATGCTTCCTTTATTTTTTGTTATTGGTATATAGAAATGGTACTGCTATTTTCTGTATTGATTTTTATGTCCTGCAACTTCTCTGAAATCATTTAATCCAATAATTTAATGAAATCTTTGGGATTTTTAAAGTTAAATTCATATCATCTGGAAACAGTGACTTTTTATTAAAAAAAAAAAAGATTTGTTTATTTGGTACTCAGAATTACACAGAGGAAGATCTTGAATCTCCCAGTTCATTCCCTCAAGTGGCCACAGTAGCCACAGTGGAGCTTGGCCAAAGACAGGAGCCAGGAGCTTCTTCCAGGCTTCCCCTGTGGCTGCCAGGGGCCGTAGCACTTTGGCCATCTTCTGCTGTTTTTCCCTGGCCATTAGTAAGAAGTTGGATCGGAACTGGAGCAGCTGGGAGGTAAACCTGCATCCATATGGGATGCTGGTGTTGCAGGCAGTGGCTTTACCTGCTATGGCACCATGCCGGCCCCAGTAGTAACTGTTTGACTTTCTCCTTTCCAACCTGGATGTTGCCTGGCTGCTCTGTTATTTAAGTACTGTGTTGAACAAAAGTTAAAATGGGCATCTTAGTTTCGTTCTCAATTTGAGAGAGAGAGGTGTTTGAGCCTTTCCAAATGTAGTATGATGTTAATTGTGGGCTTCTTAGATATGGCCTTCATTATATTGAAGACTTTATATGTAGGGCCTTTATATTCCTTCTGTATCTAGCTTGTTCAGAGTTTCTGTTACGAAGGACTGTTAAATGTTATCAAATGAATTTCTGTTTCTTTTGGAATGGATATTTTTGTGTTGCTGTATAACATTGATTTGCCTTTGTTGAACTATTCTTGCATAATTGAGATGAATACAGTGGATCGTGGTAAAAAAAATCTTTCTAATTTGATGGTGTATTTAGTTTTCAAGTTCTTGTTGAAGTTTTTTCATCTATGTTTATCAGAGATAACTGTAGTGTTCTTTTTTGGTTGTGTCTTCATGTGATTTTGAAATGATGATGCTCGCCTTGCAGAATGACTTGGGAAGAATTCTCACCTTTAGTTTTTGTACTAATTTGAGAAATTTTGCATTAGTTCTTTTTTACACATTAGATAGACTTCAGCAGTGAAACTGTCTGCAACTGGACTTTTCTGTGATGGGAGACTGTTTATGACTGATTCAGTCTTGCTACTTGTAGGTACTGTGTTTAAGTAGTCTATTTTTTATTTAATCTTGGTAAAGTGTATCATCCAGGGATTAGTCCATTGATTTTCGGTCATGAAATTTGTTGGCATGTTCATTTTAGTGTGCAGTTATCCTTTGTGCTGCTGTGGTGTTGGTTGTAAATGTCTCCTTTCTGTGTTTCTTCTTGGTGGAGCCAAAGATTGGTCAATTTTGTTTACCTTTTTGAAAACCCAACTCTTTGTGGATATTTTCTAGTTTGTCACTGTCTACTTCATTTATGTCTGCTCTGTTCTTTATTATTTTCTTCCTTGTACTAATTTTGGGCTTGATTGGTTCTTGCTTTTCTATTCCTTGAGGTACGATGGCAGGCTGTTGGAGATCCGCTTTATTTGTATAGGTGTTGATTTTCTTAGTTCTGA
Source organism: Lepus europaeus (assembly GCF_033115175.1). Lineage (NCBI taxonomy): Eukaryota > Metazoa > Chordata > Mammalia > Lagomorpha > Leporidae > Lepus > Lepus europaeus. The sequence continues at coordinate 149,241,760 of NC_084830.1, forward strand.
CTGCTGACGTGTTGGTACGTAGTTTGTATTTTGATTCAAGAATTTTTAAAATTCCCTCCTTGATTGCTTTCTTAATCCAGTGGTTGTTCATGAGAAAGTTGTTCAACTGCCATGTATCTGTATAGTTTCCAAAGCCTTTCTTGTTCATTTCTTGCTAATTTAAAAGTGACCTGGGAAGATACTCAGCATGGTTTCAATTTTTAAAACCTACGGAGACTTGTTCTGTGGTCTGGCATATGATCTTCCCAGAGGACATTTCTTGTGCAGTAGAGGAAAATGGGTACACTGTATTGGGCGGAATGTTCTGCTGTGTCTGTCAGGTTTATTTGGACTAGTGATGTTTCTTGATTGACTGTCTGAGCTACCCAATACTGAAAGTTGGATGTAAAAGTTCGCTGTTACTGTCTTGCTGCTATCTCAAGTAGCCTGTCTTTAAGCTCATTGATTGTTTATTTTGTTGGATCTATTCAGCTGTTGATTCCTTTTATTACGTTTTCATTTTGTTGAATGAAAATAAATTCATGGATTAAAAAGTATACTAAAGTTTTTAAAGGAATTACTTTAATCTTTATAATCCAGTTTTATCAGAGAAAATTAAGATAGGTTTTTTTGAAGTTTAATTTCCTTAAAACAATTATTCTAAATTCTAAGTTTCTACATATCAATTACTTGTGGTACCTTATATTGCCCATTAAGTGAGGTCCTGGTTCCCTCAAAGTTCTTGAGAAAGTTCTTTTGACAAGTGAGAATGACTAGACACCGAAGGATTAGCTATTTATTCCAGTCGTCATAATCTAGCCTTGTTAGTACCAATCCTGCTAGACATCCTAAGCAGGCTGCTTTTCTCTGAGCCAGTGGTTCTTGCACTATTTCAGCACTAGATGGTATCCCAAGTCCAGGACTGCTGACAGCCTGTGCTGGTGTACTGTTAGAGTCTCAGCACTACAGGGTGCTCCAACCCCAGGTTTGCTACAAATCTGCACTTGGTCTGTTGTCCAGGATAGATAGTAGGAGTGCCTAAAAAGGGTAGTTGGTCTGTTCAAGCCTCTTCCTGGGGCCAAGGCAGGCCTGGATACCTTGTCCAGAGTCACCAGCCTATATTCAGTGATTGGAGGATTCTGTCTGGCCCTGGGCCTCACCATGTAGGGAACAGGCCTACAAACCTGAATTACCAACTTTCACCCGCTTCCGTCATCTTTCCCTCCCCACCCCGAGGCAAACAGTGACTCTTTCCTCGTTGTGATGCCCGGTAGTAGCAGAGGAATTGAGTGGGCAGTCATGTGGTCACCAGTGCTGCAAGGCTGGGTCATACTTGGGGCCAACATGCATTGGTGCAGGACAAGGCCCACAAGGTTACAACTTGCTTATTACTGTAGTATTCTCAGTCTATGAACCACAGTATCCAGCTGGAGGTGATGTTGAATGGAGTATGAGGGTATTTAAAAAATGTTCATGCATGGCCATTTGTGGAACGACACAGTGGCTGGAATTCTTCTTCTTCTTCTTTTTTTTTCTCTCTCTCTCTCTCTCTCTCTCCCTTACAAGTAAAAATCTTTTTAAAGATTTATTTATTTGAAAGTCAGAGTTAGACACAAAGAGAAGGAGAGGCAGAAAGAGAGAGGTCTTCCATCTGTTGGTTCCCTCCCCAGTTGGCTGCAATGGTTGGAGCTGCACCCATCCGAAGCCAGGAGCCAGTAGCTTCTTCTGGGTTTCTCATGCAGGTGCAGGGGCGCAAGGACTGGAGCCATCTTCTGCTTTCCCAGGCCATAGCAGATAGCTGGATCGGAAGTGGAGCAGCCGGGTCTCGAACCAGCGCCCATATGGGATGCCAGCACTGCAGGCGGCGGCTTTACTGCTACGCCGCAGCACTGGCCTTTCAAATAAATCTTAACAAAATGTTTATGGGTGGGGCCTGTGGCATAGCAGGTTAAGCTGCCGTGTACAGCACCAGCATCCCATACGAGTGTCAATGCAAGTGCTGGCTGATCTACTTCCATCTCCGCTCCCTTGTAATGCACCTGAGAAAGCAGTGAAAGATGCCCGAGTCGTTAGGCCCCTGGATGCATGTGGGAGACCCGGATGAAGCCCGTGGCTTGTGGCTTCAGTCTTCCATTGCAGCCATTTGGGGAGTGAACCAGCGGATGCAAGACGTCACTCTCTGTGCCTCTGCCTTTCTTTCTCCGTAATTCTGCCTTCCAAATAAAGAAACGTTTAATCAGAAACATTCATGGAAAATGTCAACTAAATGATAAATTTATTCTGGTGCCAAAGTTTGAAACCTATGCGTGGGTTTTCATAATAGGCATTTTCCATGAACTTTTGAAGACTCAACAGATCTGTGCGTACCACCGAGACTGTGAGTCTGCTCCTGCCTTGGGGCAGGTCCCGTGGCTCTGACATGGGGATACGAGCTGCAGGCTGCTTCCCAGTACCGAGTTCCACCGCAGTGGGCATGATAGTTGTTTATGAACCTAAGGTCTTTATTTGCATACCTCTCCCTCCTCCAAGCAGGAGCTTTCTCCATGCTGTGTCGCTTGGAGTTTGGGGGAAGGCAAGGTAGGCAACGCTTTCCTCTCTGCCCTCTCTTCCATACTTTTTCCCCTTATTGTCGTACTATAAAGCAGTTACTGCGATCTCTCACCTGGCTTTCTGAGCTCTTGCAATGATCGATTTTTCTGTAAATAACTTCAATTTGATATTTGTAGGGAAAGATAATCAGCAGAGCATCTGAGCTCACTGCCTTCTTGTTCCGCCTTCCTCTTCAGAGTCAGTTTGATAATTTGTGATGTTTCTCAGAAGTTGTGTTTCACCTCACTGTGAAGCGTCACAGCATGCCCATTGCGTTGCCACCCAGAGAAGCTCACCTGTGCCTTGAGGTTCCAGGTTTCTGACAAGGGCCAATCACATAGGCATGGACACCCTGTGTATCTGACCTTTGCAGCAGAATTTCTAGCCATGCCCAGATGCCATACTGCTACCGTGGTGTTCACAGACCCAGCTGTGCAAAGACCATTCTTTCTCTTTCCAGAGAATTCCTTCAGATTTGCAGGATATGTCCTCACTCCTACCTGGGAGTTGGCTGGTAATGTTATCTACCATCACCGGGATCAGAGATGTTCATAACCCAAAGGTATTCCAAGGGTTTAGGGATTACCTCTTCTTAATCAGTTCGTTGTCAGTCTCCCTTTTGGAATATGTAGGTTTGAATGTCAAACTCATTGCATTATTTTTATTAACAAAAGCATATTAACACTAGTAATATCTGTGGAAAACTTGAAACCAATTTGTGGTAATACCAATGCACATAAGCATGTCATTGAGAAACAATTCATTATATGTTAGTATTTCTTCCTGCCCTTCAATAATTTTAAGTTTTAAATTTCTTTTAAAAAAGAAATGTAAGATTTCATTATTTTCTAGTGTTAATTTTTAAATTCCTATAATGATTTCTTAGAAATTCACACTTTGTTTGGATTTTTACTGCTGTAAGTAATTGAGCAGTCTACCAGTACTTAATAAATGATCTGTCTTTTCCTCTTTTTGCTAGTCAGTAAAAATTTTATCATTTTTGTTCATGTTCTATAGTCTTGCTACAGTGTAAACATTTACCGTGTTGTTATATTTGTTGAAGTACAATGAGATTTCACAGTCTGAAGATGGGTGTAGTTATCTGTTAGTATCTTTTAAAATACCATCTCTTGCCCATTCTATCTTGAGCCTTAATTTTTTGTTCCAATTCTAAGTACTGTTTTCTTGAGGTTTGCCTTTTAAAAGCTATAACTTAGATGTTATAAAGTCACCTATTTAAAGTGCACAGTTTCTAGATTATTCATAGACTAGGAAAAGCATCCCCACAAGCTACATCTCAAATCATTTGATTGCCCAGAAGAAAATCCCGTGTCTCTTAGCAGTAATAGCAATCTGTCTTCAAATTCCAACCTAAGGTTTGCTTTTAAATGATTTTTTTTTTTACTCTCAAACTGATTTCAAGATGTTCTATTTGATTTTATCCTACCTGTACTTCATTGATCTTCTTGCATGGGGAGGTAGATTGTTTTTCATCAAATTTGGTGATATTTGGGGGATGGATTTATTTGAAAGCCAGAGTTGCAGAAAAAGAGGGAGAGACAGAGATCTTCCATCTTCTGGTTCACTCTCCAGATAGCCACAATGGGCCAGGCTGAAACCATCAGCCAAGAACTTTGTCTGGGTCTCCTATGTGCATGTAGGGGCCCAAGGACTTAGGTCATCTTTCAGTGTTTTTCCCAGGATATTACCTGGGAGCGGGGCTTGGAAGTTTGACAGCTGGGAGTTAAAACAGTGCCCATGTGGAATGCCGGCCTTGTAGGCACCAACTGGACCCAATATGACACAATTCTGTCCCCATAATGTGGGGAGTTTTAAGCCTTTATTTCTTCAAACATTTTTTATGCTTCTTTGTCTCTTCACCACCCTGGAATTCTGTTTATATGTTTATTGCCATACTTAATGGTATCTCATCTTTACTCGATTATTCTTTTGCAGCTCAAATTTGTGTTTGATTGCTTTTACAATTTCCATCTCATTAATGATGCCTCATCAAGTAGAGAAGATCAATATAAAAACTATCTGTAATTCTTTATGCTTGGTTTCCTTTAATTTTAAAGAAATATTTGTAAAACATATGCATATAAATGTCTCATTATTTTCTAGTGAAAATTATTTTTTGTGGCCCTGTAAACCCTGATCTCCCCGGCTGAGTTTATGTTGTATGCTGGTCAGCTGTTGATGTAGAGATTGTTGAATGCTGTGAAGTGCATGTCCCCTGCACTGTGCAGTTTTTGAGGCCCCAGCCCAGATGTTTTCCTTTTCTCTGACCTGGCTGTCTTTCTGGTCAACACAAGCCCCTGGTTGGCCAAAGGCTGTGCTGATGCCAGCTTAGCTGGTTAGAAGTTCATCATTCACTCTTGCATGGTTGCATGGCTTTCACATGACTGTTGCAGCACAGAGTTAACATTATTGGCTTGCATTCTGCCAGGGATGAGAAATCTGGATTTTCCCTCTCCATCATTCCTGAGAGAGCACAGTGTTGGACATACACAGAATTTTCTAGATAGGGGTGCATATTGTGTTGTTTTCCTCATTTGAAGTATGTGTGTTGGGGGGAGAATGAACCAAGTCGCATCCACTGGTTTATCCAGAAGGTCTCACAGGAGCCAGGCCTGGGTCAATCTGAAGCCCCTAACTAAGAATGCAATCCAGATCGCCCTAGATCTGGAGCCATCACCATTACCTCCCGAAGTCTGCATTGGTGGGAAGAGAGAAGAGCAGCGCCATGAATGGAACCCAGGCACTCATTCCAAGCAGTACCTTAACCAATACACCAAGTGCCCACCTCATTTTATTTTAAAACCTAGGTTCCTCATCATTGTTCTGGGGTTGGAATGTTTACTCTTCACTCAGTGTTTGCTCAGAGGTTGGGTTAGAATACTGAGTCCCAGTGAGGCTTCCTTCCTGGCTCGCTAGGTTTATGCATTGCTTGGGGAGTGCTTTCACGTCTCCCCTTGGTCCTGCTCTGATGATTCCTGTTGGCTCCAGCCTAACAGGTGCATAGTATTCTGGACCTCTACCTTGAAGGCTCTCTGTGGAGGGTTCTTCTTGGCTCTTTCTACTTCTGGTTCTCTGTTATATCCCTGCTGCTCTGCCCTTTCACTTGCTGCTACTATGATCATGGAGCTGCCACTGCACCAGATCTAGGGGCGAAGACAAGAACAGTATCAGGGTTCTCAGTGCTGGGGGTGATAGATTCTGGTTTCCTCAACTTGCCCCTTTATGTTTGGAATATTTGTGCTGTAAATGAGCTGTCATGGAACCATCAAGATATCATTATCATTGGCACATCCTACCTGGAAGAAATCTTCTATAAGTAGGGGTCATGTAGGAGAAAGAGATACTAGTCCTCTTGGCTGTGCCAGCCAGGAGCAGATCTTCAGGAACACAGGGCTTCACGATGAAAAGGAAGACAGAGCTCGGTCTTCCTGGATGCTCTGCACAGAGTAGAACTGCGAGAAGACAGATGTGAGGAGTGAGAGAGGAGAGGAGTTAGGGTTCAATATGCAATCTGTCAGTTCTTACCAACAGGTATTAGATTTTATTGAATGATATTTACCATGTGCTGTATACTCTCAGGACAAATTCCAGAAATTTTAAATGACTGCTTTAAAAATAATTTTAATTTGAGGATTATTTGGGAGAGAAGGTTAAGGTTTTTACCATGTTGCCCATTTCACCATTTCTAAAGTCTCTATTCAAGCCTTCTCCTTATCTTTTAAATTCTTTGACAGCATTCCAATCTTCTCTCTGTGTGCTATAATTATTTTATTCTGGTTTATATTCTGTTTCACTGTATTCTCTTGAACTGGGCTTACTGTCTGAACAGTCATAAAGTATAAAATTTTTTACTTGTAATTTAAGTTGTATTATAAATATTTTAAATATACCTATCATGTATAATAGTTTCTGGAAAATTTTAAGTTATTTTAAATGCATTTGTTTGATCTGTATTTCTAAATGCTCCATGTTTTTAGTCTTTATTCTTTCTTATTCTTGAATACAGAATCTCGTTTCCTCATGTGTTTTTATTTTTTTAATTGTATTGCATCAGAATCCTAATGGACCTAGTATTAGGATGCTTTTATAGGCATAGTTAATTATATTATTGGCCAAGCAATAATTGATGTTAATTCACGGTAATGCTTATTTAATTTTCTCAGTTTTTTCCAAAAATCCGAAGATACTAAATTATTTATGAATGATAGAAGGAAGTGGAAAGAATATAAACCAGTCTTGTCAAAATCGTAGAAAAGAAATTTTGGTGTATCGTTAAGGTCAGAGTTTTTAGGGCTACATAGCTGGCTTCCAAGTCTATGAAACTGTTAAATAGAATCTTAGCAGAGCCTAGGAACATGCACAGAAACTCAGCATTATCGCACAGGGTAAGTCTCTATTAGCATTTAGAGATGGGGTAGCTATCTAGGTTTGTATATGTCTACCTCAGTGTTCTATCAGTACGTCTATGCACGATAGCATTGCTCAAAAGAGTTACTTCATTCTTTAGGGAAGCTGATGCTGGGGATGTACAGGAATGCTAACTTTACTCCCAGTTACACAAAGTTTATCTATTTTGAACAAATGTTGTGTCCTTGTGAGATAATTTATAGTGATTGTTCATACTGTGTAGGAGAAACACAAAACCATTCTCTCCAGTCAGGTTTGTTCATTGTTTTATTAGAAGATTTGTTTTGCATTTACTTAAAAGGCAGAGGAAAAGACAAAGAGAGATCTTACACCTGCTGGTTCACTCCCAAATGGCCGCAACGGCCGGAGCTGGGCCAATCAGGAGCCAGGAGCTTCTTTCCGAGTCACCCACATGGTTCCAGGGGCCCAAGGACTTGGACCGCCTCGCACTGCTTTTCCTGGAACATGAGCAGGTATCTGGATCAGAAGTAGAGAAAAATGGGCTTGAACTGCTGTGCCGATAGGATGCCAGTGTTGCACGTGGCAGCTTTACTGGCAATGCCACAGTGCTGGCCCCTGTTCATTTTCATACAACAGCCTTCCTTACACTATTCCCTCCTTATTCCCTAGTCATAAATAACCCTCTAATTTCTTAATGGTCCTCTGAGCATGCCCTGTGCTTGCTTGCTTTTCATTTCTGTACTTAAGCCGTTTTTGCTTCAGGGAGACCCCTTGATAATGATCTTTCAGATTCTAAGGAATTTTAAATGGATTACTTGATTATCTAAATGTGCGTGTGTGTATTAAGTTCTGCAGTAGCCTGTCATCCAATGCCATCTACTATTCAAAGCCTTTCTACTATTTGTAGAATCAACACAAAGTCCTTCCCACAATGCTTGTGTTCTACCAGAGTAACTTACTGACAATCTATGGCATCCCAGTGAATAGCAACCTCTGTCACATACTCCGTTATAAAAACTGTGACACCCTGTTGAGCACGTAAAATGTCATATTTACTATTGAAGTCCCAGGTGTGTTAGCCGAGCAGTCTTGTTAATGTCATACCTTAGCAATGGGTAGGCCTATTCATCTGGTCAGTGAGACCAGGGCAGGCTTCCATTTGAAGGGAGAGCGCCTACACTGCTTATGCATGGATGAGCAGTGGGAAAACCCTCACTCCATATGTGCAGGCTCATTCCTAAGAGAACACCATCAGTAGTATGTGAGTGCAGAAGACCTGAAAACCTTGGTTGGTAGAACTAAGGCATCACACTGTGCATATGAAGGAAAAAAGCAAGAGGGATAAATGAGCAGTACTGTCAACCCGACTCAGGAAAGAGAAATCTGATCCAGCTCTTCACAAGTGTGAACTGCATTTATCACATTGTAATGGAAATGAATAGAACTTATTTATAAGCAAAAAGTTGGGGTTTCTTTGACTAAGACAGAAATCATGTTTTGAAAGTAAAATTGCAACTTGGCAAGTGGGTAACATTGACCTAGACTTCTAAAAATGGAAGACTAGGTTTTCTTTTTTTTTTTTTTTTTTTTAGGTTTTTTCTTTTATTTGAGAGAGAGAGAGAGATCGATCGATTGATCGATCTTCCATCTACTGGTCCACTTCCTAAATGATCACAATGATTGAGGCTAGGCCAGGCTGAAGCCAGGAGCTTTTTCCAGGTCTTCCACATGGGTGCAGAGGCCCAGGGACTTGGACCATCTTTTGCATCTTTCCCAGGTGCATCAGTAGGGAGCTGCATTGGAAGTGGAGCAACCAGGACTCAAACTAGCACACATTTAGGATGCTGGTGCTGCAGACCTCGGCTTAACCCACTGTGCCTGAAGACTAGTATTCAATGAATGTAGCCCTTATAGACAGATACAACAAACACATTATCCTTCAGCGGGTGTTCCTGAAACAACATATTAAACCAATTTAGGAGCCAGAGATGCACAAACCCTTTCAAGAGATTAAACTTTTAATATTTAGTACAGGAGCCGGTGCTTTGTCACAGTAGCTTAAAGCCCTGGCCTGCAGTGCTGGCATTCCACATTGGCACTAGTTTGAGTTCCAGCTGTTCCACTTCCAATCCAGGCCTTTGCTGTGGCCTGGGAAAGCAGTAGAAGATGGCCCAAGTGCTTGGGCCCCTGCACCCGCATGGGAGACCCAGAGGAAGCTCCTGGCTCCTGATCGGCTCAACTCTGGCCATTGAGGCCATTTGGGAGTGAACCAGCAAGATGGAAGACCTCTCTATCTGGCTCTACCTCTGTAACTCCTTCAAATAAGTAGTCATGCACCAACTGACAGTGTTTCTGTCATCATGGGACAGTATATATGACAGTCCCGTGAAATTATATTGGCACTGAGGCTGGCGGTGTGGCTCACTAGGCTAATCCTCTGCCTGCGCACCAGCTCCCCGGGTTCTAGTCCCGGTTGGGGCGCCGGATTCTGTCCTGGTTGCCCCTCTTCCAGTCCAGCTCTCTGCTGTGGCCTGGGAAGGCAGTGGAGGATGGCCCAAGTGCTTGGGCCGCACACCCTCATGGGAGACCAGGAGGAAGCACCTGGCTCCTGGCTTTGGATCAGTGCAGTGTGCCAGCCGTAGCAGCCATTTGGGAGGTGAACTAACGGAAGGGAGATCGTTCTCTCTGTCTCTCTCTCTCTCACTGTATAACTCTGCCTGTCAAAAAAAAATTATATTGCAGCTGAAAAATTCCTATTACCTAGTGAGCCATGGCCTCATAACATCCCACGCAAAGGTGAGAGCAGCCATACTTTTTTTTTTTTTTTTAAACAGGAGTGGCAGCATGGTAAAAAAAAAAAATAAATAAATCCAGAACAATGGTAAACATAAACGAATAACATAGTTGTGTTTACCCTGCTATACTTTTTTTTTTGACAGGCAGAGTGAACAGTGAGAGAGAGAGACAGAGAGAAAGGTCTTCCTTTTGCCATTGGTTCACCCTCCAATGGCCGCCGCGGTTGGCGCGCTGCGGCCGGCACATCTCGCTGATCCGATGGCAGGAGCCAGGGGCTTATCCTGGTCTCCCATGGGGTGCAGGACCCAAGGACTTGGGCCATCCTCCACTGCACTCCCTGGCCACAGCAGAGAGCTGGCCTGGAAGAGGGGCAACCGGGACAGAATCCGGTGCCCCGACCGGGACTAGAACCCGGTGTGCTGGCGCCGCAAGGCGGAGGATTAGCCTAGTGAGCCGTGACGCCGGCCTTACGCTGCTATACTTTTTATCACTGTGTTGGAGTATACTGCACGCTTGTACTCATCCTGAAAAGTTTACTGGCTGACTGTGTGCCAGGTTACACCAGCAGTAATGGAGTACCTCCTGTGTTTACCCTGTTGTCATCATCTTGTCTTGTGCTTGTCTTAATGTGGTTTTTATTTTGTTCAGCATGGTCTCTAAGTATACAAACTCCACTGCTGAGAGACCACGTTGAATGACTGGCCTGGAAATGCAATGCAAAGTGATTAAGGATTACAAAGGTAGAGAGTGAGTGATGGGTGTCCAACACCAGTCAGGCATATCCCATTCCACTGGGACTGCAATGCAGAACAGAGTGACAGAGGTTATTAAAGGATCTGCACTCCTGAAGGCAGTGAGACTAAGAAAACACTGACGAGGGCCTGCGTCACCGACAGAGAAGTTCTAATGACCCGGATGGAAGACCAGACACAGAAGCCCATCTCCCCACCAAGACAATTCCAACAGAGGCAGCAAAGTCTGTTTGTGATGTTGGAAGAAAAGACTGGAGCTGATGCTGTGCTGAATCACAGCGAGGTCTGGGTGGTTTAGCTGATGGTCATTTGTGATGTGATGTGAATGTGAGCGGTGAGGGCGCTTGTGCTGCTGCAAAGCAGACTTTTGGGAACTCTTGATAGACTCATTGTGGAGGGACATTACTTGCCCTCGTCCTATGGCACAGTGAAAACTCGAGGGACTTCAAGGATACCAATAAACACAGGTTGCCAGTGCCCTGTAGGAGCAACAGTCAGTAACAGTGACTCAGCTCCTTGTCCAGGGTACCGTGCTGAAGTGCTCTGTCAGCGAAATGGAGAAGCACTGTTGGGAGAGTAACAGTTTTCAGGAGTTCATTCACTGTAGATGATGCTTCTGCACTTCCTACTATTATCAGTGCTCTTCACCCCAACATCAGAATGGTGTTTGTCCCTCCAAACACCTACCCTTTGGTCCATCCAATGAACTGACAACGTGGTAGCAGCCTGTAAGGCTACTTAGCCCAAAGAAGACCTCCGCATGGGCTCTCACTGTCACCGAGGAAAACACTAAGAGGACATGGGTGACCCTCTGGGAGGTTGACAGCATCTACAACTGCGTCAAGAAGTGGGCTTGGGGTGAGGTCAACAAGGAGTCCATGAATGCATTTGGAGGAAGAGATTTTTCCATGCCCGCAAAGAATGAGGATGGTTCGTGAGGAACTGACCGATGAGAACTCATTGGAACCAGGACAGGAACACGTAACTGAAGAGGCAAGAGAAAAACAACCTTCAAGAGAAAAAAAAAAAGAATACCCAAGAAGATTGATGTAGACCAAGGCAGATTCCCTAAAGCTTTGAAAACAGACGCCCAAGAATGAAAGGTTTTCACAAACAGAAATGCTCAGTGTAGGTATATAATAGGTTATACCATTTGGGTCTGTGTAAGTGGACTTTAGGATGTTCACACAATGAAGAAATAGTTTTATCAGACATTTCTCTGAAGTATGCCTTGTTAAGTGACAAATGATGGTGTAAGATACCTTTTTTGGGTACCAATTTAAATTGTTGTTAAATGAGAATGATAGAGAATTTAGGATAGGGAAATGGGTAAATAATATATAAGAAAACAATATATAAGCACTTTAGATTTTATGAAAATTGTTCAGTAGAATCAGTGTATCTGTTAAGAGGAATACAATCAGAAGGTTCTTTGGTGAAATGAGATGTATAAGATAATATTTTATAAATATACTCTTTACGGTATACCATACATTACAGGTGAGTGTTATGCAATCATACTCAGGGTTATGTACAAATAACCAAGTTTAATAGAATTTACAAGTCTATTTTTGGCTGTGAAATCTTTCTTATCCAGCAGTTTATTTTTCTATATTTAAAAAGCACTTAGCTCATTTCAGCAGTTAGAAAGGTGCACTGTATGAATAGGTGAAGACATTTACAGGTTGGTTGTTTGGTATCTATGTCTGCATTGCTATAAGATTAAGATTTTATTGTCACTAGTGTTTAGTATATTTTTTGCCATTTTAGTTCAAAGAACGTACTGATGTTTTACATTTTTAAAATACATGCATGTCTGTACCCTCCACTCATTCTTTTTTTGTTTTTTAAGATTTATTTATTTATTTGAAAGGGAGAGTTACAGAGAGGCAGAGGCAGAGAGATCTTCCAAGCACTGCTTTACTCCCCAGATGGCCGCAACGGATAGAGCTGTGCCGATCTTCTACCACTTTCCCAGGCCGTAGCAGAGAGCTGGATCAGAAGTGGAGCAGCCAGGACTCAAACCGGCGCCCATATGGGATGCTAGCACTGCAGGCAGCAGCTTTACCCGCTATATCACAATGCCGGCCCCCACTCATTCTTACAAATACAGCTTTACATTTATAGTTTTGAAAGTTAAGTCAGTAGCAAATTGCATGAGAAAAAATATAACGAGCAGGGCCGGTGCTGTGGCGTAGCAGGTAGGGCCATCACTTGCAGTGCCAGCATCCCATATGGGTGCTGTTTCGAGACCTGGCTGCACCACTTCTAATCCAGATCTCTGCTGTGGCCTGGGAAAGCAGTGGACGATGGCCCCAGTCCTTAGGCCCCTGCACTGGTGCCAGAGACCTGAAAGAAGTTCCTGGCTCCTGGTTCCACTGCGGCCATCTGGGGAGTAAACCAGCAGATGGAAGCTTGCCCTCCCTCTCTCTCTCTCCGCCCCACCCCTGCCTCTCCTTCTCTCTCTGTGTAACTCTGACTTTCAAATAAATACATCAATCTTTTAAAAACATAACCAGTGGTGTGAGCAGCTCTGTTTCTGCGGCAGCCTCCTCCTAACGAGTCCTGGCAGGCAGCAGATGCTGGGTCAAGTACTGGGGTCCCTGCTGCCCGAGGGCACCCTCCTGGGAGACTAGGATGCACTTCCAGGCATGTGGGGAGTGAACCAGCAAATGGGAGATGTTTCTTTATTTCTGTGTGAAGTAGATGAAAACATATGAACATCACAAAAAGAAATCATCAACAGACCAGTAATGAGCCATCACACTGAATTGGTAATAAAGTCTCTTATCAATGCCCAGTACCAGATAAGCACACATTTCGAGAACAACTAATAGGAGTTTTCTCAGTGCTTCCAAACTTATTCAAACAAAGCCAACCTTACCCTCACACCAAAACCCAGTAAGTACACAAATGAAGAAAGAAAATGATAGGCTTGTAACCATCATAAACAAAGATGTGAAAATCCTTACCAAAATACGAACAAACCGATTTCGACAGCACACTAAAAATATGAAACAACCATCATAGTCAAGCAGGATTCCTTCCAGGGCTGCAAGGATGGTTCAAGGCACCACTTCAAAAGAACAAGGGAGAAAAACCATATGATGACTTCAGTAGATACAGGAAAAGCTTTTCAAAAATTGGGTATCCACGGATAATAAAAATATCTGAGCAATTAGAGAAGGAATGTGCCTCAACATAATAAGGGCTATATGTATGACAACCCCACAAGCAACAGTAAGCTGAGGATTCCCCAAGATACAATGTGAGAGAAAAAGCCCACTCTCATCATTTTTATTCAGTAAAGTACTGGAAGTAGTAACCAGAATGATGAGGTAAGAGAACCAAATAGAGAGCATCCAAATTGTAAAGCAGAAATTCTAATTGTCACTGTTACCAAATGACTTGATCATGCATACAGAAAACTAAGGTCTCTACTACCATCTGTTGGAACTAATAAATGAATTTAGTAAAAGTGAAGGATACAAAACCATCAAAGCTGTAGCATATTAGTATGCTACTAATGAGCTGTCTGGAAAAAAATCAAGACGAGAACCCAGCTTATAGAACCTACGAAAAGTACCCAAGTATAAACCTAACCAAACAGGTTAAAGATCTCTATAATGAAAATTATACAACATTGCTGGAGGAAATTTAATAAGATGCAAAGCAAAGCTAGCCCATCTCTGCAGATGGAACAAACACGATTGTTAAAATGTCGACCTTCTTCAATATGATCTACAGTGTCAGTGAGGTCACCATCAAAATATCAACACTGGGCCTTGGGAAGGCCAGGGTGCCAAGGCTCAAGTCACAGCACTGCATACAATTCCAGCTTTCTATTAATGTGCTGCACTCTGAGAGGTGGAAAGTGATGGCTCAGCTATAATCCCTGCCACCAATGTGGGAGCCCTGTACTAAGCTCTGGACTCCTGGCTTTGGCCTAACCGAGCCCTCGCTACTGCAGGTAGGTGAAGAGTTAAACAGTACATTCAAGATCTCTCTGTCTTTCTGCCTTTCAAATAAAAACAAAAATTTTTAAACACCAATGTCATGCTTCACAGAAAGAGAAAACTACCCTTAAATGCGTACAGAGCCACCAAATACCCTGACAGGCACAGTAATCTTCAGTGAAAACCTAGAGGCATCATACTGCTTCACTTTAAAATTTGTAGCAAAGCACAGTAACTAAAATATGACGATATTGGAAGAAAAACACAAAGGGACAGTAAAGAGAGCCCAGAAATAACCTAGTATGTTTATACTCAGATGATTTCTGATAAAACCAAGAACAAACAACAGAAAAACGACGGGCCCTTCAATAAGTGGTGCTGAGAAACCGGGGTATAAAAGAATGAAACTATATCTTACCTCTCGGCAGTTGTAATTCTCTACGCAAATTGATTCAGGTTTTCAGTGCAATATCCTTAACTGTGAAACTGCTAGGGAACGAGCCACAGACCGGAAATGTTTAGGACAAGGGCCTAAATGCGATTACACCAAACTAAAAACCTTCAAAGTGAACAACAGAGTGAAGAGACAAGAATGGTAGGCAGTATTTTCACACTATACATGTGAGAATTTATAATGAACTGAACTCAATAGCAAACATTCAAAACCAAATAATCCAGTTTAAAATGGGCTCTTTAAGAACTTAAATAAACCATTCTTAAAAGAGAAATACACACAAATGCCCAACCTCTGTACCAGAAAATGCTCAACATCACTGCTTAATGAGGAAATGCAAGTCAACACCACACTAAAGCCATCTCACCCCAGGTTGGAGGACTCTTGCTACAAAGACAAAAACCAGCAAATGACAGCTGGTGAAATACAACAGAGGGGAAGCTCTCGTCCCTTGTCCCTTGTTGGTAGGAATGTCAGTTCACACAACCTTCATGGGAAACAGTGTAGGGGTTCTTCAAAAACTAAAACTAAAGCTGATGTATGCCCCCAGCGATTGCACTACTGGGTTTATAGCCAAAGGAAATGAAATCAGAAAGTCAAAGAAACACTTTCAGTCCCATGTTTATAGCAGCACTATTCACACTAGCCAAGGTGTGATAATAACCTAAATGCTCATCAACAGACAAATGGATAAAGAAAATATTGTAGGGGTTAAAGCCCTAGCCTGCAGTGTCGGCATCCCATATGGGCGCCGGTTCAAGTCCCAGCTGCTCCACTTCGGATCCAGCTCTCTACTTTCTGGGAGAGCAGTAGAAGATGGCCCAAGTGTTTGGGCCCCTGCACCTGCATGGCAGACCAGGAAGAAGCTTCTGGCTCCTGATCAGCTCTGCTCTGGCCTTTGTGAACCAGCGGATGGAAGACCTCTCTCTCTCTGACTCTACCTCTTTCAAATAAATAAAGTAATTCTTAAAAAAATATTGTATAGGCCGGCGCCGCGGCTCACTAGGCTAATCCTCCGCCTTGCAGTGCCGGCACACCGGGTTCTAGTCCCGGTCGGGGCGCCGGATTCTGTCCCGGCTGCCCCTCTTCCAGGCCAGCCCTCTGTTGTGGACTGGGAAGGCAGTGGAGGATGGCCCAAGTGCTTGGGCCCTGCACCCTATGGGAGACCAGGAGAAGTACCTGGCTCCTGGCTTTGGATCAGCGAGATGAGCCGGCTGCAGCGGCCATTGGAGGGTGAACCAGTGGCAAAGTAAGACCTTTCTCTCTGTCTCTCTCTCACTGTCCACTCTGCCTGTCAAAAAAAAAATATTGTATATATGGCCATGGGATACCATTTAGCCATAAATATGCATGAAAGTTTGTCATTTGTGACAATCTGGAGTGACCTGGAGGAAATCATGTGAACTGAGATGTCAGGCACAGGAAGACAAACACGGTACAATCTCAACATCTGTTAGACTACGTGTGGCATAGAATTGAACAGCAGTTACCAGACTGGGCAGGGTAGGTATGACTTAAAGTTTTCCCCAATAAGCTAAGGTCAAGTCTCAAGAAAAAGAAGAGATTGCTTTCCAATGTATCATGGTCTGAGTTAAATATGTAGTTATCTGTCTGAATAGAGAAGTACTTCCTAAGTCTCATTCTTTTGAGAAGGACTCATACAGTGGTCATTAGATGGACTTTTTAGCTCATTTGATTGTAAACCTTTGTACTTTGTTTCACAGAATTTCAGTGTCAGACTGTTTTCCCCAGAGTATACCAAGTAGAAAGATGGTTTTAATCCAAAAAAGTGTTTGCCTTTTAAATATCTCATCTGCTCCTATGCAGATTTCTTACCACACAAATTACACTGTTAAATAGTAGAAAAATTATTCTTGAGGTTTTTCTGGTTTCATATTAGATTCTAGAACCTGAAGCTTCAGTCAGTCTATGGATTCATCAGTGGGCGTAGTATTACTACCTATGTAAATCCCTTCAAAATCTCTTATGCAAGGATGCTTGGAAAGTGCAATTATGAGAATTTCTGGTAGAATTCTTTTTTTCAAATTCCATATAAACTAGGGGTCTTCAGAAGGCTCATGAAAGAAAACCCATGCATGGCTTTTTCTGAAAATGTTACAGCAAATTTATCTTTTCATGAGCTTTTTAAAGTAGCTTTACACTGTCTAGAAGATGGCAGGATTCCAGAAACTTCAGTTGGTTAGCATGGCTTCCATCTCTTCAGCTCGGCTCTGTGCTCTTGGATCACAACGGGAGAAGGATGGCAGCAGCGTTTCAGCACCCGTGCCTTCCCACAGGACCAACCTCAGACGCCTTCAAAGGCTCGAGAGGTAAATTCCATGTCTTTTATTTATTAAGCACATTTTCAGCTGATTCCACCCCTCAAGGAAAATAATGCAGGTTGCCCTCTCACTATTAGCCAAGTGACCTAGTTTGAGTTATTCCTCTCTGGATTCAGCCCGTGCTGATTTTTCCCAGATGACCATATTTTCTTTTATTCCCATACAGGCATTCCTAGAGTTTTAAAAAGAAACTGTGGAGTTCCTCCAAAACCTGTGGTCACAACACAAATATTTTGAAAAAGTCTCCTTCCCAGCCTGCTACAGCTATCAGCAACATCACAAGTATTCTTTAAAAACAAAACAAAACAAAACAAAAAACAAAACCAAAAAAACCAAAACTTTGCAAGATAATTAGTAAATACTTTTAAATATTTATAGCCCATCAAATTCTTTGATCTGACAATCAGCTACACACAATTTGAATGCTTTCAGGTCGTTTTTTCCTGTGACTTCAGCAGTCCAGGCCTGTTGCTATTGACACTCGAAATACTCATTATTATGTTATGATACAATCATCATAATAGCTAAATGATGCAGTAATACAAAAATTGGTTTTACAAGGACAAAACTGCGTTATTTATAGGAAATAAACTCTCTGTCTCTTCCCTAATGGGAACTTGTAGGTCATTTGAAACTCGAGGTGGATTTGTCATCCCATGAAGAGAGCCAGGACTTGTGAAACTGTTTGTGCTGCAAATCAAAGTTAAAAGGGGAATGAAACAATGCATTTTTAAATAACATGTGGACTAAAATATTTTACGCACAGTAAATACTGTACCTTCACATCAATTATGCAATACCTAGTTTGCTCCCTTTCCTGTTCTAAAATCCTTGTCATACCTTATAAAACAATATTAGAGAGCATTCAGGTGATTCTATGACTGGAGAAGGAATTGATGTTGCCCACACCCAGATACATCAACTCTTGAGGTTTCTGTGTCTCTCTTCTATGAGTAGATGGTGATAACATCTTTCTTTGTTGGAAGGAAGGTGGCCAGTCCTCTTACTGGGTAGAAAATTCTATATATTGCTTTAGGGAAAGCCAAGTATGTCTAGAAACATAGGCATGATCAACTGAATTGCCTGAGAGTGTCCTGCAAATGCATCCATAAACAGTATGTTCATGTTGCACTTTAAATTTCCTGTTTCCCACCTATGTCAGTGGTCATTTAAAAATCTGGCACTGCACACTACCCACATTCAACATCTTCCATTACTGACTTTATAGGTTTTCAGTACCTTTCCCCTTCTCTCTCCTTCTGGATCCCCTAGAATGCAATGTTTGCTGTCTTAATGTTACAAAATCTCACAAATAGGCTATCTTCTCCGTATATGTGTATTTATTAGCACAGTAATTGCTGGAGGTGACCCAATAGCTGCTTCTTATAACCACATAGACTGAGGTGTTTGGAAAATTCTGACGTTGTCCCAGCAGTGACTATCGTAATACAAGACCTGCAAAAGACCTGACATGGCAGCTAGAATAGAGTTGATGGCCTCAGTGAAGAGCTATCCCATCACCAGTGAACAGTAAGTAAGTCTGAGAACTGAAATTCCTGCCGTCATAGGTCAGAGCGGAATGATGCTCCCATCAGGTCAGAGTCACACAGCAGAGTTTACTGATGAAATGGAAATGGTATTTACAGGTGCATATTCCTGGCCAGGGATCTGTGGTTGGTATGGGGTTGCAGCCATCAGCTGGGGACTAACAATACACTTTCTAGACCTGTTTACTACTGAACCCTATGATGTTTGTCCTACTAAAATGACACTTCGTGGTGTGTAATGGAAATTTGTGAATTCAGTGCAACTAACTTTAGAACTAGGCCCCTATTTTCTTTATATTTGATGAAATGAAATGAGGGCAAGGCTGAGTCTCCAGTGTGTGTGGGATGGAGAGTGTGATGTGGAGCAGTGCAAGGAGAACTCGGGTCGCTTCCTCCCAAAGTTTGCGTTGTTAGGCGCTCAGTGGCAACGGCCACTACTTTGCTAGTGGGTCCCACAGATGGGCCAGCTTTGCTGAGGCCCCAAACTCAACCTTTGTCACCTTGCAAATTCCTTTCTTGATCTTTTCAGATCCAGATATACTGTATTCTTGTTGGCACACGTGTGTCATTCCAAGGAAGACACGGTGGTAGCAATTTGTCAGAAAATTCACACATTCTTAAAAAAATAATGCACTAGATAGTGTTACCATATGTGATAACATTAGCATTGACTACTGTGGTTGTCTGTTGTTAGCTTATTGAATTCATCCTGTTCTGTTCATACAGCAGTTCTGAGAAGGCCACATCTGCCTGTTAAGTGGTGATGCCTAAGCGAGGGATTCCATTCCAGGAGGCTAAGCTTGCACTTAGGTCATGAATCAAAGATGAAAAATGGAAATTCTGGCTTACAAGAAGTCATCATTCAAATTGATAAGGATGTCCAAAAAAACAGGGATGTCAGCTTAGAAGAGTGATTTCCTTAGCTATTTCTTTTACAGAGTTAGCTGTTATGCCAGGTGATCAGATATCAGTGTAGAAACTGACAGAGGAAGCATTAAATCTCCAAAGAACACAATAATTTTCCAGAAATAGACCTCGACAAAAAGGCAATCTATGAAATGCCTGAAAAGGAATTCCTAAGGAAAATTTAAAAAGAAAAGATAAAGATAGTTCAGCAAAAAGCAGACAATTCATGATCCAAATGATAAATTCAAGAAAGAGAAATCCTAAAAGGTAACCAAACAGAAGTCATCAAGCTACGGAGTGTGACTGATGGGAAAAAATGGAACTCGGTTTGACAACAGAGTAAGCAGAAGAGTGGCATTCTGAGCGTGATGGTAGACCTCTTGAAGTAAGCCACTCAGACAGTGAACACACATATAAGGAGAGGGAAGCCCATTTGTGAGATTTTGTAACATTAAGACAGCGAACATTGCATTCTAGGGGATCCAGCAGGAGAGAGAAGGGGAAAGGTGCTGAAAACCTATAAAGTCAGATAATAGTTAAAAATTCCCCAAGGCTAGAGATGCGGACATGTGTATCTAGGAAGCTGCAAGGATCCCAAGACGACTCAAACAGAAAAGACCTTCTCCGAGTCATTACGGGCAAACTGTCAATGAAGAAAGTCTTAAATAGCAAGAGCAAAGTGTCAAGGCACAGTTAAAGGAATCCCACTATAGTGAAATTTCTCAACGGAAGATTTACAGATTAAAAAAAAAAAATGGCAAGACATGTTCAGTGTTCTGCGAACAAACAAAACCTGCCATACAAGAATATTTTAGCCAGTGAAGGTGTACTTCAGGAATGAAAGGGAAATAAATTTTCTCTATTCTTTCATGTCTTGCAAATATTTTAGCACAACATAACACAACTAGATTAGCTGCACAAGAAATTATTAATGGAGTCCTGTAACTGGAAATAGAGAAATAAGTATAACCAAAAATTTGAAAGAATAAAACTCAATAGAATAGATCAAATTTAGCACTATTGAAAGTCACCAGGCCGGCGCCGCGGCTCACTAGACTAATCCTCAGTCTGCAGCGCTGGCACCCCGGGTCCTAGTCCTGGTTGGGGTGCCGGTTCTGTCCTGGTTGCTCCTCTTCCAGTCCAGCTGTCTGCTGTGGCCTGGGAAGGCAGTGGAGGATGGCCCAAGTGCTTAGGCCCCTGCACCCGCATGGGAGACCAGGAGGAAGCACCTGGCTCCTGGTTTCAGATCAGCACAGCGCTGGCTGTGGCAGCCATTTGGGGGGGTGAACCAATGGAAGGTAGACCTTTCTCTCTGTCTCTCTCTCTCTGTCTAAATCTGCCTGTCAAAAAAAAAATTTTAAAAAGTCACCAAACCACAGATATGAATAACATGAGGAAGTGAACAAAAGATATACAAAATATCAGCCACTGACAAAACAGCAGGACAAACTCTAAGCTAAGAACAATATATATGTTTCTTAATTTGGCAACGTATCTCAACTCATTTTTATTGTGGACCAAGTCATAGATTCATCTTAGTGTGAAAAGCTGTAGTTCAGGTACATTCCTGATCTCTCAGCACTGCTGTGTCACACTGTCTGTCATTGCATGTCCCCCCCCCCACATATTTTCCCCTAAATAAACATACGTAAGGACTACAAACTTTATGTGTTTCTTAAGTACAACTTTAAGAACATAGTGAGTCTTCCCACTATTCCTACCCTCCCACCTACACGCCCACCCATCCTCCCTCTCCCAGTCCCATTCTCCGCTAAGATCCATTTTTGATTAAGTTTATACATAGAAGACCAACTCTATACTAAGAAAAAGGTTCAACAATTTGCACAAAAAAAAAAAACCTGCTCCTCAACAGTTGAGAAAAAGGCTGTTCAAAGTCATTGCATCTTGAAGTTAATTGCATTTGCAAAGCACAATATTAACAGATTCAATTTTCTAATCAAAAGATGTAAGCTGACCAAATGGATATTGAAAAAAAATGCATGCTGATAAGAACAAACTCATTTCACTAGTAAAGACACAGTGAAAATGAAAGGATGGAAAAGAATACTTCACACAAATTTTGTAATCCAACAGTGCACAGGAGTAGCTATACTGATAGGAGACCAAACATAAGTAAAAGGACAATTGTGAAAGGAGACAATGGTCATTATATACTGATAAAATTATCATTTCAGCAGCAGGATATTACAACAATAAAAATACGTGTGCCCAACAATGAACTATCTAAAATATAAAGTGTTAGACATAAAGTGAGAGACTTTTACATAATAATATGTAATAATATCTACTTTCATCAATGAATAGATCATCCAGACAATAATGACCAAAGACACATCAGAGTTGAACTCTAAACGTGATGGAGCTAACAGATTTACAGAACATATCACCCACTGGCTAAAGACTATGTATTCTCATCAGCACATAGAATATTGTCTAGTGTAGAATATGTGATGGGCTGTAAAACAACTCAAATTTTAAAAATTCAGAATCATCTAACCACAAAACAGTTAAACTAGAAATCACTAAGACAAACAATGGAAAATATGCAAAGACATGGAAACCGGACAACACGCGCCTGAATACCCAGTAGGTCACTAAAGGCGTGAAGAGAGAAGTAGGGTGTAGTGAAGAAAATGGAAACCCAGCATATCAAATCCTGTGAAACGCAGCAGAAGCAGGGATACAAGGAAGCTTTGTAGCAACAAATGCCTGTGTTAGAGAAGTAGAAATAACTCAAACAACCTGGCCATGCATCTTAAGGTATTAGAAAAGTAAAAACAAAACTCAAAATTACTACAAGGAATAAAGCAACATTGATCAAAGCAGAAATAAACTATAAATATGAAAGATCAGTGAAACACAGAATTTTTAAAAGATGAAATTGACAACTTTTAGGAAGATCAACAGATACCACAAAAATACAAAGGGCAATAAGAAACTACTATGATCAATTATATACTAACCCATTGAAAAATCAAAAACCAATGGATAAATTCCTGGGCAAGACATCCCCCAGCAATACAGAATCATTGAGAAATACAAAACATGAACAGACCAATAATGAACAATGAAACAGAATGAGTAATAAAAATCTTTTTAAATAAAAATTTATTTACTTGAAAGGCAGAGTTACACAGAGGCAGAGACAGAGAGAGAGGTCTTCTGTCCTCTGCTTCACTCCTCAGATGGCTGCAATGGCCAGAGCTGCGCCAATCCAGAGCCAGGGGCTTCTTCTAGGTCTCCCATGTGGGTGCAGGGGCCCAAGGACTTGGGCCATCCTCCGCTGCTTTCCCAGGGCACAGCAGAGAGCTGGATTAGAAGTGGAGCAGCCAAGTCTTCAACCTTACATCAAAGAAAAGGTGGATTTGCTGCTATTAGCAAGCATTTCAAGAAGAACTAATACGAAATCTTAAACTATTCAAGCAGCAGCAAGCACTGTGGCATTGTGTGTTAAGCTGCAGCTTGGGATGCTGGCATCCCATCTTCAAGTGCCTAATTCAAGGACCAGCTACTCTGCTTCTGACCCAGCTCCATAACAATGTACAGCTTGGGAGCCAGGTAATGGCTCAGGTTCTTAAGTCCCTGCCATGCATGTGGTAGACCCCATTTGAGTTCTGCGCACCTGGGTTCAGCTCAATGTCAGCTTTGTTGTGGGCAATGAAGCACCAGAAAGAAGATCCCTGATTCCCCAACCTCAAATCAACATTTAACAAAACCTATTCAAAGTAACTCAAAAGTATCCAATCCTTCCAAACCCATTCAGTGAGCCCAACATTATCCTTATAGCAAAACCAAGTTAAACACAACAGAAATATAAAACTGTGCATCAACATCTCTCAATAAAATACTAGCAAACACATCTAACAACACAAAAAAGATTATAAATCATGATCAAGTATTTGTCCCAGGGATGCAAGGATAATTCAATATATTCAAATCAGTATGCATACTACATCACAGCAACAAAATGAAGAGCAAAAAACAAGTGATTATCTGAATGCAGCAGTTGCATTCAGTAAAATTCAACCTTCCTTCATGATAAAAAAAATTAGGTATAGAAGAGGAATGCCATGTAACACACATAACAAAGACTATACATGACAAGCCCACCATAGCCAACATTGCACAAAGTGGAGAAAAACTGGCATTGCTTCTCCTAAGATTTAGAGTAAGACGAGTATGTCCACTTACTCAATACAGTACTGGAAATCCTAGGGAGAGTAACCAGGCAAGAAAGAAAGCATCCAAGTTGAAAAGGTACAATAAAGTTTTTCATATAATGTGATTATACATACATAAAAACCTAAAGAAACCACCAAATACTTGTTAGAAGTGATAAACAGGTAAAGTCACAATATACAAAATCACCACACAAAAACTGGTTTTACACAAAGAACTTCTGTAAAAAGAAATCAAGATGACAGTTCCAATCACAGGTAAAAAACAAAAATTTACCAGTGAAGTGAAAACTCTCTACAATGAAAATTGTACAACACTAATGAAAGAAAGACATCTCATGTTCATACATTGAGTTTTAAGTGCCCACACTACCCAGCAATCTACGGATTTGATGCAGTCCCTTCAAAGGCCAATGTCCTTTTCCAAATAACTAGATGAAAATAGTAACAGAATTCCTATGAAACCACCAATGACCCCAGATAGCCAGAGTTGGTTGCAGCAAATTAACAAAACTGAATGCTTCGAAGTGACTGTCTTCAAATTTATTACAAAGCTATAGCAATCCGAACAATATAGTAGTGACATATCAACTGACACACAGGCCAAGAAAAAGAATACAAAACCAAGAAATTAAGACATATATACAGCCAGTGTATTTTCAATTAAGAACATACAATGCAGAAAGGACAGTCTCCAGTCAATCAATGCCTAGAATATTAGATATACACATGCATATGCAGATGCAGAAGAATAAGACCAGATCCGTACCTCTCATAATGTGCAATAGTCAATTCAAAATTGGTCAAAAGCCCAAATGTGAAATTATGGATGACATACTGCAGAAAAGATTTTTTATATAAAAATGGTCCAAAACTAATGGCAGCCAAAAGAAAAATAACAAATGGAATTATACAAATCAGAGGGAGCAATGAACGAGAGACAACCTGCAGAATGGAAACAGGTATTTATCTGAGAATGGACAAGCATCTAGAATTTATAAGGAACTCATGAAGAAAGAATAACCCGATCAGGAAATGAGTAAAGGATATCAACACACATTTCTCCAAAGACGACACCAAAATGGGCAACAGTTTTATTAAATAATTGTCAATATCACTAATAATCAGGAAAATAAAATGGATGTTATCAAAAACAAAAATAACAAATGCTGTCAAAATAGGGTAAGGAGAACTTTGGTTCAATTTTGTTGGGAATATAAATTAGTATACTTACTACAGAAAGTAGTATAGAGATTCCTCAAAAAACTCAAACCATGTGTGATCTATCAACCACATCATTGCTTGTTTCAAAGAGCTGCTTGCACTCTTATTTTTATTGTAGCATCATTCACAGCCGCCAAAATACAGAATCAACTGAGGTGTCTGTCAATGGGTCACTGGATAAAGCAAATGTGAAATACACAGCAAGAATCCAGCCATATATTAAAAAATGAAATGGGTTCATTTGCAGCAATATCAGTGGAATTTGAAAATGTTACCTTATGCAAAATAAGCCAGGTAAATAAAACAAAATAATCCATGTTTCTCCTTGTTGTAGAAGCTAAAAGCATCTCAATGCAAGTTAGATGGGACAGGGAGACGGAGAGATAGAAGTTAAATAAAGGGATCAAACAACAGTTAATCAAGCAGAATACTGCCCAGTGCTCTTCACAGAGTAACAGTAGTCTACAAAACTTGATGATGTATTTCAAAATTACAAAAAAAGTCTCAAGATTCCCCATGCATACAATGTGTTGTAGATGCAATAGCTAATTACCATGTGCTACTTTATCCTATAAATATGTAGAATGTTATGTCTCTAAACATACATTTTAAAAGGAAATTGTACCAGCTCCACAAACAAAAATGTACCTATGGAAAATACGGAGGTAGAATTTAAAAGCTTATTTTTTTTTAAATTATTCATTTGAAAGGAAGAGAGAAAGCACACAGCAAGCACTTGTAAGAGATTTTGCATCTGCTTATGCACTTCTCCAGTGGCTACATTATCTCGAGCTGCAGCAGGCAAAAGCCAGGAACACCATCTGGGTCTCCCACAAGAGTGGAAGGGTGGCTGGGGCCAAGCACTTGGGCAATCTTCCACTCTCTCCCAAGTGCAGTAGCAGGGAACTGTATCAGAAGCAGAGCAGCTGAGACTCAAGCTGCTACTCTGATTTGAGTTGTTTGCATCACAAAGAATTAGCTTAACCAGTTGTGCCACAATACCAGAACAAAGTAAAACAACCAAACAAAAACAAAAATACCCGCCAAATTGTGCAAAGTTTGGAAAGAAACTAGACAGAAGTTATTAGCAGGTCACTATGATCTTTCATTTAAATTTCAGGGATACCTGAGTATTTGAGCTCTGACTAAATTATCCCATTAACACTCACAGTATTCTAAGAGTATGCCTATACTTAACGCAGGATACATCATAATCTCCTTCAAAATACTCGGACAAACCAAGCCTCTATACCTCATTTATGAGATGGTTTTTCTGCCAACATTTGAGTGAATATTACCTCTAGTAGAAGGCAACACTACTTAGAATAAATGACCATGCATGTTTTGACATGGAAAGATCTGAATAAAAGCAAGATGTGGTGAAATACATTGGTTGCAAAAGAAGTATGAAGTGGAATATTTTTAACTTAGGAAACAAAAAAACAAAAAACTGTAAAAATCCTTACTTATGATGTTGATGAAATATGCCTATGAAGTAAAAGTATAGGTGTGTAGAATACACAATACATTTTTGTGCAGTCAATGAATGTACTAGGCAGTTTATGTCTGAGTGTATCTTTCAGAAAAGAGTTGCACAGCTATAAATGGAGAGAGGGTAAGAGGAAAAAGATACAAATATTGATAGATAATTACACAGGGAAAGTCCTGAAAAGTAAGCATTGCACTGTCAAAATAGATCTGATACAAAAACAATGACTCAACTGTCTCAGGTCACGGTGACTTTGACACAGATCAGCAGGATTCAGAGAATAAAAGTTGTGAACGATTTTACATGGATTCATGTTTACAGTGTCAATTAGCAAGCCAAGATTTTACTCTGGTATTGTAGTTAGATAATGCTTTGCTTACCTTCCTGTAGTTGAAGGACTTTGACTTTCCAGACTGGCTACAGTATCTTTCTCTAAATTTTCTGAAATTTCTTAGGCTGTAATTATCCCCATCTCCTTTATTTCTCTTCCCTTTTTTGCTCCCTCTCACCCCAGACTCATTCTCCTGTATCATGCTTTAAGATTCTTCATTTCTGGCATCGTATGTTTCTTATGGTTATAAATTTCAGCAGATGTAATACAACTGACAAAATCCTCCTACAACTTTTATGCTGCTTCTACACAAACATTTGACATCTATTCTAACAGGTACCCAAAGGAGCAAGTACCAGTGATGATGTCAGAGCCGCTATGGCCTAAAACAAGATGTAACATCATCCACAAATCTTCATACTAGTTTTAGGATAAACATTAATGTCACCTGTTCTTAGCAAAAGTCTCAGAATGAGTTGTATCATTACTGTTCTGAAACAGGAAATAAAAATGTTGTCAAGGATGCAATCCTATCTATTACACACTTGGGAAATTAAAAGGGGCCAGCGCTGTGGCATAGCAGGTAAAACCACCACCTGCAGTACCGGTCGCGGGTTCGAGTCCCAGCTGCTCAACTTCCCATCCAACTCTCTGCTGTGGCCTGGGAAAGCAGCAGAAGATGGCCCAAGGCCTTGTGGCCCTGCACTCGCATAGGAAGACCCAGAAGAAGCTCCTGGCTCCTGATCGGCGCAGCTCCAGCCGTTGCGGCCAATTGGGGAGTGAACCAGCGGATGGAAGACCTCTCTCTCTCTCTCTCTCTCTCTGTTCCTCTCCTTCTCTATATGTGTAACTCTGACTTTCAAATAAATAAATATTTTTTAAAAAAATACATATGCTCTAAAAAAAGAAAAGAAAGGCTAGTGAGCATGGCTAGTGCGTGGATTGTCAAAGATTTTACAAGAGCTGAGGAATTAGCACAGTTGGGCTTTATTTCTTCATTTACTTTTAAAGGGAGGAAAGAGAACAGATACCATAGGTAGTATGGGTCCCGTATGCTGATGGGGCAGAGTTTACAAGCACTTCAAGAGGGCAGGAATGAACACGAGTGTGTGTGTGTGTGTGTAGGGGGAGTCCAGAGTGAAGCCTCATGTTACCGTCTGGGAGACTTTTTGGCCAGCATGTGGATTGGGACCACGTGGATACAGGAGCGTGAGCCAGGTGCTCAGCCATTACAGCGGTTTTTTAGTCGTCGTGCCTGGGCTGCTTTGTGACCTTGGAGAGCACGGCAGGGCAGGGGCGTCTGTGGTTCTTGCGCTACCGTGATTACCAACACTACATTCAAATGCTGTAGTGTATTAATACACTTCAGTTCTTCAGCTTACCTTAAAAGTTCAGATCACTATTCTGATACGCTTCATAAACTTCATTTGGAAGTGAACTGGTTTAATTTATAATGAGGGTTGGCTGGTACTAAATTTCCAGGTATAATTATGGCTCATCAATTTAATAACCTATAAAATAAATTTCCTTCTGGTAAATTTTAACTTGATGAAAGAGTCTGCTTTCCAATTTTACATCTTCTTAATTTATCAGAGTATATTTTTAGCAGTTACATGATTCAATGTCTGTGTACAATGAAAGCATAATTTATATTCAGTTTCAAATAATAAGTAGGACTAGAATGTATTCATTCATTAATACATCTCTATTAAAAGTCACTCAAAGCACTAAACTGAAAGGCAAGCCCGACACCTTGAAATGAGGATGGCCTGGGCACCCGGGAAGTAGTACCAGTGGAGATGGATGGTGCTAGAGTAACGACCGGCACAAGCCAGCTAGTCTGGTCATAGGTAAAGTCCGCGTGGCTGTGAAATCAAGAAGGGGAAGTATTCATGATCAGCACGCAATCTTGCCTCTCATTATGATACACAGTGAGACTCAGTAACACATTTTAAAAATGTTTGGTTAATCAAGCATTTTAAGTAGTTCCAATATAGAATGTATTTTGTCTTTTTGGAAAGCAAAGGGGATTTGCCTACTTATTTCATCAGCTGAATTTCTGCAGGTGCACTTTGGCAAATAAAGGCCAAGTATTTATTCCCGAAGTGACTTCTGGATAGCTCACTGATGAGCATTGGAAAAATCCTCCGGACTGGCCTGGGACGTGCATTTCCTGTGTGCAAGAAGAAGTCTTGCACCAGCCTTTACAAGCATTTCACAAGGCTTGGAGATTCTCTGGGAAAAGCTCATGTCACATAGAAAGCAGCCAAAAATGGTCATCTTTTAACTACTACAGTTTACGGCATTATGTCCATTATATGTGGAGATACATCCTAGGAGGCAGGATTTTGCTATGTATTTTTACTTTGTGCTTTTAATTCTGATTTTTCCTGTGTGTGTGAAAGCCTATTTTGCTTCATTTATTAGGGTCACTGTCACCTACCATTATTTTACAAACCAGTGTTTTCTCATGTTCTTTCTATGTGGT
Organism: Lepus europaeus; assembly: GCF_033115175.1. Classification (NCBI taxonomy): domain Eukaryota; kingdom Metazoa; phylum Chordata; class Mammalia; order Lagomorpha; family Leporidae; genus Lepus; species Lepus europaeus. The sequence continues at coordinate 149,271,201 of NC_084830.1, forward strand.
AATTGATTTTAATTCTTCTTTAAAAGGAGTCATTTTAGATTTGGCTTTACAATTTTTTTCCTTTTATCTTTATTACCTGTTTTGTGACTAATTTCATTATATCGTATTCCAATGTAAAAGCCATTTCCCTTTCACTGAATTTTACTGCTTAATATATTTTTCTTCTCACCACAATTCAGTTAAAATATTTTCATTTTCTATGATATGCATACTTCAGTAAGTTCATGGAAAACTGAAATTAAGTTTATTTCAGTATAATGTTCAAAAAATCCATAATATTTTCATAATATGTACTACCATAACCATTTGAAGACAGTTGATATATCCTTACTTTATATATGTACTTTTACTCTGAAAACTTTTAATGGAGGGGCAGTGCTGTAGCTTAGTAGGCTAAGCCTCCACCTGCAGTGCCAGCTTTCCATATGGACACTGGTTTGTGTCCCAGCTGCTGCTCTTCCAAATTAGCTCTGGGAAAGCGATGGAAGATGGCCAAAGTGCTTTGTCCCTTGCATCCATGTGGGAGAACTGGAAGAAGCTCCTGGCTCGTGACTTCGGATCAGCCCAGCTCTGGGCGTTGCAGCCATTTGGGTAGTGAACTAGCAGATGGAACATCGCTCTGTCTCTGTCTCTCTCTCTCTCTCTCTAACTCTGTCCTCAAAATAAATAAATAAATGAAATCCTTAAAATTTTAGTGGAAAATTAAATATGCAGAGAAGTTAATATAATGATACCCCATATATTTGCACTGTTAACAATTATTAGTGTACTGCTAACATTATTACATAGGTCTTTTTATTTTGTGTTTTATTAAGAAATTCACCTTTGGATTTTATAAAGTTTTTTTTTTAAAGGTTTTATTTATTTATTTGACAGGCAGAGTTACAGACAGTGAGAGAGAGAGACAGAGAAAGGTCTTCCTTCCTTTGGTTCACTCCCCAAATGGCCACATTGGCCGGAGCTATGCCAATCTGAAGCCGGGAGCCAGGAGCTTCTTCCTGGTCTCCCATGCGGGTGTGGGGGCCCAAGCACCCGGGCCATCTTCTGCTGCTTTCCCAGGCCACAGCAGAGAGCTGGATTGGAAGAGGAGCCACCTGAACTAGAAACAGTGCCCCTATGGGATGCTGGCGCTGCAAGCAGAGGATTAACCTAGTGAGCCACGGCGCTGGCCCACTGAAGTTTTTTTTTAAAAAACACTGATTTGAAAGTCAGAGTTAGAGTGAGAGAAAGAGAGAGAGATCTTGTATCCACTGGTTCACTCCCTAAATGTCTGCAATGGTCAGGGTTGAGCCAGGCTGAAGCCAGGAGCCAGGAGATTTTTCTGGTTCTCCCTCATGAGTGGTAGGGGTCCAAGCACTTGGGTCACCTTCCACTGCTTTCCCAGGAGCACTAGCAGAGAACTAGGTCGGAAGTAGAGCAGCCAGGATATGAACTGGCACCCGCATGGGAATGCCACTTCGCAGGCAGAGCATTAACCCACTATGCCACAATACCAGGCTGTGAACTAATGATTCATACAAACTTTGTTCTTGGCCTTATGTAATTTTGTTCTAAAACATGTTTATTTTCTAATAAATCACACCAGAATCTCATGTTTATATAACAATATATACCATATAAATACTAAAATGAAAGCTGGCGATTTTAGAGTATTTCCAGAAATAGAAAAGGACATTTGAAAATGGCATGTAGGTAAGAAGAAATAAGGATCCCAGAGGGATATGTTCTTTAATAAGAGATACACAATATATGGGGCAAAAACCAACAGCAATGAAAAGAATAATGTTGATTCCAGACTCATACCTTGAATTTCTATACAAAACTTTCATAATAATAAAGACAGATGACCATAAAAGAGACAACATGATCAGCCAACTCATTCTTACTGATCACAATAAAACATACCCACAACGAGAATATATACCAAAGTACACCCAGAAAGCTCATTAGATATAATTATGTTTCATTTATCAACTTTCAATAAAGTTACGAGATAGATCACTAACAAAGATACACTAAAAACGTACACAGTCACACAAAGAAATGAAAGAATATATTTCTACATAACATTGCTCAAAATTAAGATTATAAAATTTTAGCTAGGTGAACTATATATGTGTTTTGGCGTGCAGCTAAACCACAGCTTAGAAAAATAATATAAATTTCTGAAATTAAAAATCTTGCTAAATCTTCCTCACAATAGTCAAGACAAAAAGAAAGATGAGACCAAATTATATCAACAATGAGAACATCATCATGTATTCTGTAGGTATAAATGAATAATTAGAGAAAACGGAAATAATGGAAAATTGTGAAATAAATTTGACAAAATAAGAAAATTCCTTGAAAGATACAAATTATCAAATTCAAAGAAATGTCCCAAAAATGTATTTATCAAATATATTCAATGCACAAAGATCAATGCCTATAAAGAAACCTTCAGATCAGTTAAATTCTTCCAAACAGGTGCAAAATAAGCACAACCCATAAATACTGTGATCATACAATCCTCATGTTCATTTATGCTGAAAAATTCCAATTATATAACTGCTTTAAGGAAGCTCAGCAAAGCATCAGAAAATGTAGGAAGTTATTCATCTGAGGAAGACAATAACTGAATGAGAAATTTAAGCAATTGAAATAATAAAAATTTTAGACATGAAAAATGCTGGAGAGAGCACCAACAACAGAGGTTATCAAAGGCAAGCTTTTAGTACATATGCCCCAAACAAAACAATAAAAAAGGATGAAGAAATAGGGTGGGACTTAAGGGATAGCATCAGATGAGCCTTTTTTTCCAAATCATTGGCATTCAGGAGGGAGAAAAGAAAGATAAATGGGTAAAAAAATTCCTTAAAGAAATAATAGGAAATTTTCCAAACCTTCAGCTAATACAACAGAACCAGAAAATACCATGAGATTAGTCTGAGCAATTACACACCAACAAATTGCATAACTTAGAAGAAATGATAAATTCCTAGACACTTAGAACTTATCACAACTTTAAAAACAAAGAGATAGAAAACCTTAACAGACCCGTAATGAACAAAGAGTGAATCACCCACAAAAAACCTGCCACCAAACAAAAGCCAATAACTTGATGGCCTCAATTCTGAATTCTGTCACATAAAGAACTAATCAAAGTCCTTCTAAAATTCTTCCAAAAAGTTCGAGATGAGGACATACGTCCAAACTCATTTTATGAGGCCAGCACTAGTCTGACACCAAGGCCAGACAAGGTCACTACAAAATTAAGAAAGGGAAAGGGAAGGATGAAACTACAGTACAGCATCTCCAATGAACACAGATGCAAAAATTCAACAAGAAATTAACAATCCAAACTCGAAAACACACTAAAAAGATCATTTCCCATAATAAAATAGACTTCATCCTAGGGATGCAAGAATGGGTCAATAGGCAGGCATCTATAAATGTGATACACCATTTTGAAATAATCAAGGAAAATAAACAATCATTTCACAGGTTATGGAAACAATCTGATAAAATTCAATTTCTTTTCAGGATAAAAAGAAACCCTCACTAAAGTGGGTGTAGAAGAAACACACTTCAATCTAATGTCCACATGAGAAACTCACACAGTTCCTGCATACACGGCAGTGAAAAGTTGAAAGCTTTTTCTCTAAGACAAAGGTGCCCACTCTTGTCACTTCTACTTACATAATTAAAAATCCTAGCCAGAGAAGTTAGACAAGGCAAGTAAAGAAAAAGCATCCAAACTGGAAAGGAAGTTGTTACATTGACCCTATATGTAGAATAAATGATTTAATATATAGAAGACCCTAAAGACTTCATCAAAAACCTCCTAGAACCAAGAAACAAATTCACCAAAGTTACATAATATGCAATTACACACATAGATCAGTAGTATTTCTTTCTATGCACTAATAATTAACTATCTCAAAAATCAATCAAGCAAATGGTACCCACTTACAATAGCCACAAAAATACTTAGGAGTAAAATTCAATAAATGAGAGGTCTGCAATGAAAACTATAAAAACACTTATCAAAGAATGAACACTACATTGCACCCTATAAGAACAGTTCAAATATTACCTGTAAACCCCACAAGAAAAAAAAAACAGATCATTTAAAAAAAGAAATTAATGACATAGATATCTTATATTCATTGATCCGAAGAATATTAATATACTCACAGTATCCAATGTGACCTACAGATCCAGCACAATACTTGTCAAAATAGCAGTGTCATTCTTCTCAGAAAAAGAGAAAACAGTCATAAAATTGGTGTGGATTCAAAGTAGATTCCAAATGCATAACACTTGCATAAAAACAAACACATATACCAGTCGAACAGAATAAAGAAATAAATCTAGACATTTACAGCCAAGTAATTTTTTACCAAGTTTCCAAGAACACACAAAGGAGAAGTCTCTTTAATAAACAGTTGTGATAAAACTGCATATACACATGCAGAATGAAACTAGAACCTTGTTTAACACCTGTTAAAAATCATCTCAAAGTGGAATGAATATTAAATTTAAGATCTGAAGTGAGGAGAAAGCTGAAGGAAAGCACCAGGACATTGGTCTGGGCACCAATTTTTTTTAATATAAACCTAAAACCACAAAGCAAAAATAGACAAATGGGATCATCTCAAACTAAAAACTTTCTGCAAAGTAATGAACTAGGTGAAGAAACAACCCACAGAATAGGAGAAAAATATTTGTAAACCATACATCTAAGAAGGAACTCAATAATAAAGGAAGTAACAGAACTGCTGTATGATCTACCTACTGCACTACTGGGTCCACATATGTACAATGGAAATTAAATCACTGTATCAAAGAGATAGTTGAACTGTCATGTTGATTGCAGCACTATTCACAGTAAGTAGCCAAGATACTAAATTAACCTAGAGGCCCACTGATGGTGGAATGGCTAAAGAAAGGATACGCATTGTGTATACACAATGAAATAGCTACCCATAAAGCATAACATAATGGAGAACATTATTTTAAATGAAATAAGCCAGGCACACCAAGACAAATGCTTTATATTGTCATTTTGCTGAAGCAAAAATAGTTGAGTTCCTAAAAATGGGAAGTAGAGTGGACACTACAGGTTGGGAAGCCTATGGGGGAAGTGAGGACAGAGGCAAGGTGGATAATGGGAACCGGAATGCAATTACATAGGAAGAATAAGCTGCAGAGTTCTACAGTACTGTAAGGTGATCATAGCTTATATTAATGAGTAGTTCTTGCAGAAAACAAAGACGAGGACTGCAACAATTCCCAATATAAAGATGCTATTTACCCTAATTTGACCATTAAATAATACATACTATTACCACACTGTAACCCATTATCACACTGTAACCCATGAATGTGTGCTATTACATATGTCAGCATAAAATATTTCTTAAAAAGTAATGGGCAAAGAACCCAAATAGACATTTCTGAAAAAAAAAGGGAGAGAAGGAAATTTCCAACAGGCTTGTGAAAGATACTCAACATCACCAATCAAAACCACAATGAAATGTCATCTGTCCTCTCAGGATCTACTACAAAAAGATGAGAGAGAAAACATTTGGTGAGAATGTAGAGAAAAGTTGGTAAGAATGTTAGTGTGAACGTAAATTTATGCAACCATTGTGGAAAATAGCACAGAGGTTCTTCAAAGGCTAAAAATTGGAACTACCCTCCCCATGACTGTGTATACTTTTATATCCAAAAGAAATGAGTATGTCCAAGAGATACCTGCACTCCCATAATTAGCTACTTTAGCCTTTCCACAATGCATGTTTATTTCAAGCAAGTATGTAGAATTTCATCTGTCAAGAGTGTAATTTAAAGTTTTTAATTATGGAACACAAAAAATGCTAGCTTTTTTCACAGTATAAGAAGTAAAACAATGCATGATGTTAAAGTTTCATTAAAACTCACCAAAATTTCCTATAAAAATATAGAGGTAATAGCTCTCAAAGAGTAAAAATAAAAACAAGCTCAATTTTTGACAACTCATGTTAATTATAAGAGAACACTGCCAAAATTAGAAAAATATTTTAAAAAACTCACTTAAGGGTTTCTTATTAGTTTTGGATTTTAATTCCATTGGATAGTCTTTCCCACTCCACAGTCATACCAAGATGATCCTGTGTTTTGGTAATGGTTTCAATGTCTAAATCCATTTCCTGTCTCTCTGCCTATTCTTTACTTCTGAAACTACTATGACAGAACTATTTGGAGGGTTTTTCAATCTAGTGTTCAAGGTTGTAGGTTTTGTGGTTTTTTTCCTCCTTGTATCTCTTGAGATCCGTCTATGTTTTCAGTAAATTCCTCAGTGCTATCTTCAAATTCATAAATTCCCTTTGTGATCAGTGGAGTTCCTCCAAATGTTGGTTTTTAACTCCAAAGGCCTTACATATAGCTATATGTATATTTGATTTAAGGCCTAATCATTTTCTCTTTTATTTTTCACTTTTACAGTTTTTTTTTCTGTAGTTACTCTCACACCCTGTAAAATCTGTCAGATTTTTAAAAATAAAGATATCTTCAAGGTTTTTGTGGTACTCTTTATGTTTTATTGAGTAGCAGTTTACTCCTAACTGTATTATATTAGTGCTATATTAGAATGAATTGGGCTAATTTTATGTAAAAACAGAGAAAAACAATAAAGTTGGTGAAAGGTGCCCAAACATTCTGAGCAGCATGCTCAGAGAGACAATAATGCCCTACAATGCAGCTCTAACGTTTGCTAACAATGTACAGCCTTTTCAAAAAAGGAAACAAATAAATAAAAAACCAGCAGGGTCTGAATAGCCAAGTCCTGGAAGAGCACACCTCCAAAGTAAGTTCCAAATGTAGTAAAGCCACACCCACCAGTCCCCTTTGCAATGTGCAGCATTGCTGCGTCACCAATGGTAACTGGATTTCTTTCTTTTCATCACAAAGTAGGAAAAGGTGTCTGACACTGCCTCGATTGTGAAACCCTTCCCCTGGCAGGCACAGTGTCGGAGAGTCAGAACTTCGGAGTGCTGGCCAATAGTCTGTGCAAGCAGCTTGAAAGTGTCCATGACAAAGCCAGATGTAACAAGTCTGATAGAGTGGGGTCTCAGTGCTTGAACAACACTCATGGGAAAGCAGGCACGTTTGACACTTTAATAGTTTCATGGATACTAGCATCTCGTTTTAAATACTTGGTAGCTTATCATATTTTGCATCATTTGTAAGTTTAAGAGTTTTATAAAATGACAGCATCCAGTGATGTTTCATACAGCCAGTATATTCAGACAGATTCTATTTGACTAAAATAATGCATTTTGTTTCCATCACTGACTTTGGAATCTGTGACCAGGCTGAAAAATCAATTACAATTGGATTTTAGAATTAGATAAGCTTTTATTTTGTGATTGCCTAAAATTCTAATTGTGATGAATTTTTCATGAACTGTTTTCTGCCTGCCAGCAAAATAATTATATTTTCCCTGGCAAATGAATGTGTTTTAAATGTTTTCAGGATATTCATGGAATTCTCATAGGTTTACTGCTCTTACTTTACTGTGTACCATAGTGTTACATTGTCTTTGAAGATGAAATGAATACCACTGTTGGAAATATTGAGTAGTGGGGGGGGGGGGGGAGGGATGAAACCCTACTCTGCCTGAGTCCTACCTCTTAATTTTGAGTAGCTTTTCTTCTACTTGCTGTCCTGATCCATTTATTGCATTATTGTGCCATAGGTTAAAAAAAAAAGCCACTCCTCATTTATGAAGAGGATACTGGGAAAAAAGTCATTGTTGAGTGAAATGCCCATCAAGATGTTTTGTTCAGTTCTCATTGAGGTTGGCCTCTCTCCAGACACACTGAGCAGAAAGACTACAGTAAGGAAATCTTTCATAATCAGAAGACAAAGCAAGGGCCTAGTGTGGCACCTTTGGAAATCATTTTCTGCCTTCTATGATTCAATCCATTTGGGCTATCCTGTTGTGAGTTTACAGGGCTGTTTTCATATATATATGTATATATATATATGGAAATATATATATTATATATAGTATATATGGCTGTCTAGAAATACTATCTTCTTGCCTAATGGATGGGGATTAATATCCCAAATGCTGATGTTAAAATTTCCTCCCACAGGCACGCACAGTTGCTCTTGGAAGAGGATGCCCCGCTGCCCTATATCTACTCATACTGAGCCCTCGTGCCAGAAACACAACCAATGGCATTTGCTTTCACCCTCAGTACTAACAAAAAAGGAAGTCACTATTAAAATCCCCATTTGTAGAAAGGAAAAAAAAAAAAAGTAGCCTTCAGAGATGAAGTAACTTGCTCATGGTCGTGAATCTAGTAGCAGCCGCATAAATTGAGATTAACATCCGCATCTGTTTATCGCAGCACAGCTCTGTGCTCACCGGGATTCGTGAGGAATGCCATCCTGCTAGTTCTCCTCCTGAGGATCAGAGAACCCCTGGAGACAGCTTTGTGTGGTGGCTTAGGGCACGGTTTCCTCTCACAGCCATGTGTGGGGCATTAACTGTAATGGGATCCTTGTTTGAACAAACCAGATCTAAAACTCCTGTAGAGAAAAAGGAGAGGAATTGAGTACAGATTGGCTACCGCAGATCACTAAGGAATCACTTGTTAGGTGGATCATGTGCTGTTGTGGATGGGTGAGAGCATCCCAGCCGTAGGAAAGCATGCACAAAGCACAAAGCGATCGAATATATTGTTGATGGCTTCGAATGCTTGGCGACTACATACATGCAGAGATGTGCACACAGCAGATGTGGTAAAATACTGACAGGTCATAAGCATGCACTTCTCATACAGTACTTCCCATTTTCTATGTGTTTACAATTTTTCACAATATAAAATCTGGCAGAAGGAAAAGTAGAGGAAGAAGAGAAGTTAGAGTAGAGGGGAAGGAGGAAGGGATGGAAGGAGGGAGGGGAGGGAAGGGAACTGGAGGGGAGGAAGAAGGGGCGAGAGAGCAAGAGGAGTGTTAAGGAGGAGAGGAGACAGGAGGCGGTGATAAAGAAGAAACATTAGATAGCTGTCCCTAAAGTCACACTGTTCTCAAAGAATGTTGTGTTATATGCATGGGCTTCACGGTCTGTTCATTAGGCATAATGCTACTCACATGTAGGGGCTACAAAATGAGGGCACTTTAAAAATTCATGGAAAATGCTTACTATAAAAATGTACGTATAGACTTCAAAAATTTTTGTACCAAAGTGCACTTTTAATTCCATTTCCCATGAACTTTTTGAACTTCCTTTGCATATTTTAATTATTATGCAGCATGCTCAAAACATTAAGATGTGACTGTCGTTAGAATCTTCTTTGTGTTTGTGTGTTTTCTGGAACCTTTGGGGAACCAATCTCGAAAGATCCTTAAAATGAAATCAAAGTAATATTAATGTAACAATGACTGTGGCAAGGTTTTGTTTTCTGATGAACATATTATCTAAAAACTATCAAAGTTGATGGGGTTTACAATCTTCGTACAAAATTCAGTAGTTCCACCTAGAATTTCTACAACAATCTAGGTGTAACCCTTGGGTAAGGAAGCTTTGTCGTTATGAAATGGAGGTGAGTCTTGAATTGGAAAGCTGCTGATTCCGGAGGAAGCATTCACAAGCGGAACTGGTGGACCAGAGCAGAAAGCTGGACGCAGAAATGTAAAGTAGGCGAACTCACCCTGTACAAACAAGTGCTCGGTTTCTGCTTGAACTTGATCACAAAGCAAATGGAATCCACATTTTCTCACAGTACATGTAACCTGTGATTTCTTTATCAACAGCCTCACATTTATTCTCCCACTCCTGTGTTTAATATCATATATTTGCAAAAATCCAATAGTCACCTTTGAAATATCATTTCATGATCACCTATAGTAATGTATACAACTTTGTAAAAAGAGTTATCTACATTCCTAATTGACAGAATAGTCTTCCCTCTTTTAAAATTTAAGCAAGGCTTTACTTAAAAAAAATCAGTTCTCTAAGTAGCATTCATTATGGCCAGAGATCACATACTTGTGCAACAGTTTTTGTTATTGTGACTTTCCTAGTATTCTTTTTGTCCTTCATCTCTACCTCCTTCTCAACAGTCCCTACGTTTTCTTTGGCGACTCAGAGGTTCTGGGGAGGTGGACTCTACCCCAGCCCATAACCTAGTCTAAACCAATCAGCAGCTTTCATATCACGTGCCAGAGTGACTGGATTAAGGCTGAGCATGTGATCCAAGCCAGACCAAGAGGAAAAGCACACCAAGAGTTAGCTGGGAATGCTACGAGAGCTGCTTTCCACCTTTTTGGTGGTGCACACAGTCAAATTGCACAGGGGGCTGCTCAAAGTCATCTTAGGTTCCCAGCAATAGGCATCAGATAAAGCCGAGTTGTGGAATTTGTAACTCAGAGGTTGGAAAAAAAAAAAAAAAGCCAGGTCTTAAGTAGCATGGCAGTGCCAGAAGATTAGCCTCATCTGAAAGTAGCCATACCTCTGCCTATGTTATTTACAACATGCAAAGTCAAGTTCTTCACTGCTGGTGCTAGCGGGGTCTGAGTTCTTGTTGCTGAATAACAGAAGGGCCTTCCTTAGGTTTCTTCTGCCTGTGGGCTCTCACATAAGCAACACAGCTTTGCCTCCCATGCCATCATAGAATGATCGAACCTGAGCACATGGGAAAAACTCACCCCAAGTCAGGAGGAAACCAACAACCCCAAAGCAGTCCATTTTCAAGCAATGATTTAAAAATTCATAAACATCAAACTTTAGGATTAGAAAATGAGCAGCATTTCAATGACATGCTACCATCGACACTGCTGCTAGTACCCACGTCCCTGTGGTTTTAGATTTTTGCAGGTTTCAAACCGCTGTTAGCACAAGGCATGGACTTCAACATCAACTCCTAACCAGAATTCTGTTAACCAAGGCTGTGTTGTAGAAAGTGCCTAACCATTACATAACTTGGCACTACAAACAAATAGTGGCTGAATCTGAAGCCGTCAAAGGGAATCTTTGATACACAATTCTAACTATGTGCCTAAGTTACTGTGCATCTACTTAGGTGTATACAGCCCCTCACCATAAGTATTTAGCAAGATACCTACATATGCACCTGTAAGTGGAAGGCTGCCTCAATTTTCAGTCCCTCGTAGATGCAGAGAAAGGTTTCTGAGAACTGGCTCTGAGTTCATTAGGATTAATTGATGCCGGCGGCAGGGGACCAAAATAGTAGAACTCAATGTTGCTTAATTTATTGAAGCATGAGTATTTTGTGGTTAGTTAATAGGGACTAAAAGGCTTTTTGTTTCCTAAGCAGAAAACAGTTTTATTAGTTCCTCTCCTTGCCTCTCTCAATTCCTCCCTCCGTTCCATCCTTAGATGGAAATCAGCCTAAATCCATCCTGCAGCTCTAGGTGTCATACGATACATGTGCTAACAGCCTTGAGTTCTTTCCAGTCCTCCTTGGATTTAGATCACAGGAAGCTTCCTGAGATGAGGGCAGAACATGGAATTTCAAAGATTAGAATTTCCACTTAGTAGATACACAGGAGCCAAAACCCACAGGCCATGGAGAAGAGATAAGAAATATATGCTGTCTCCGGTGATGTCTTCCATCTCCCAATTCAATCCAAAGCCACCTCTCCATCCAAGACAGAGTTCCTGGGCTGCAGCTTTTGTTTACACAGTGGACTTTGATGTCCTCAGTTTCAAGGTCTCTCTTTTTTTTTAACTTTTATCTAGTGAATATAAATTTCCAAAGTACAGCTTATGGATTACAATGGCTTCCCCCCCCATAACTTCCCTCCCACCCACAACCCTCCCCTCTCCCCTTCCATTCACATCAAGATTCATTTTCAATTCTCTTTATATACAGAAGAACAATTTAGTATATATTAAGTAAAGATTTCAACAGTTTGCACCCACACAGAAACACAAAGTGAAACATACTGTTTGAGTACTAGTTATACCATTAAATCACAATGTACAGCACATTAAGGACAGAGATCCTACATGAGGAGTAAGTGCACAGTGACTCCTGTTGTTGACTTAACAAATTGACACTTGTTTATGGTGTCAGTAATCACCCTAGGCTCTTGTCATGAGTTGCCAAGGCTATGGAAGCCTTTTGAGTTCGCCGACTCTGATCATATTCAGACAAGGTCATAGTCAAAGTGGAAGTTCTCTCCTCCCTTCAGAGAAAGGCACCTCCTTCTTTGATGAAGGTCTCTCTATTTTCACCTAAGTTCAGCTTCATGATTTGTTCATTAAAACACCATCAACTCTTGTGTGTGAACTCTAATTTCGACAGGTCACGTGGGAGTACTATGCCATCAAGACAAGAGGGAAAAAAATTATTAAGATAGACACCTTCCTACGCATAAGCAAAATTTACAGAGGGACACCTGCAATGCAGAGGCCCTGGGGGTGATTAGAATCTTTGCCATTAACTATTGGCTGCTGTCCTATCTACAGAAGCAAAAGCAGCAGAAAGAACATTACAGTGACTTTTCTTAAAAGTCTCTAATGATAATGACATTTGAAAAACAGCAAAATGCATTATTTGTAGCTTGTCCTCCATTTGCTTATATGAACTTCTCCAAGAATAACATGTGTACAAAGTACATGGGTATACACAGATACATATACATATAGTCTATGTACATAGTGTGTATGTACAGGTATTTCAGTCTGATATCTTGAGCGTTGAGTGTGGTGTCTTATCTTAAAAACAAATCACTTGGGTGGAGCCAAGATGGCGGATAGTGAGGACGTGCGCCATAGTTTGGGAAAATGAAGTTTCATAAAAGTGGAATTACTGTAGCCTCAGGAAAAGACTCAAGAAAAAAACTGCAGAGGAAACGCTTCCGGATCTAGTGGATGTGACACAGAGGACCTACAGGAAACTCAACCGCGTGGAAACTCAACCGCGGGAGAGGAGCCGCAGAATCTTGCCAGCGCGGGAACGGGAGCGAGGTAAGACAAAGACAGCAGAAACCCGAGACATTGGGGGGGGGGGGGAAGCAGAGGCCTATCTATTCACTCACAGAGCAAAACAAAGAGCAGGAGCCATTTTACATATCTAAAGCGCAGCCACAAACTCAGTAACTTCGGAATTTGGTGAAACTTGAGAACACATTGAGGGCTGCATAAACTCTTTGTGTGGTCCCAGGGGTAGATCAAAAGAATACTCACAGAGGCCAGATTTCAACTACCCTCAATTCCACTCAGCCATTCGGGATTACTTCCCAACTGAGTCAAAAAAAAAAAAAAAAAAAAAAAAAGAGAGAGAGAGAGAGAGAGAGAGAGTGATCCAGCAAGGAGCAAGGGAGTGAACAATCTGGGAGAGTCGCTCTTTGCACAGCCTTAAACCTGAACAATCAAGCATAGCTCTCTGGCCACACCCATCACAGCCCCTAAGGATCCATCAAAGCAGACAGCCCACTTAGAGGCATAGTATAATGAGAAAAAAAACACCACAGCAAAAAACAAAAACAAAAACAAAAACAAAAAAAACATAAATTATCTCCAACATGCCAAACAACAAACATAGAAGCTGAGGTAACAAGAGCAAGGAAGACACTATGATGCCCCCAAATGAACAAGACACGCCAATGCAAGATTATGAAGATGAAGAGATAGAGGAAATGCAAGAAGCAGATCTCAAAAAATTGATAAGAACATTAAGAAGTTCTCAAAAACAAATTCTTGAACTACAGAAATCCTTAATGGACAAGATAGAAAATCTCTCCCGTGAAAATGAAATATTAAGGAGGAATCAAAATGAAATGAAACAACTAGTAGAACATGAAACTGTGATAGTGACAAAAAACCACAATGAAATGAAGAACTCAATAGATCAAATGACAAACACATTAGACAGCCTTAAAAACAGAATGGGTGAAGCAGAAGAGAGAATATCGGAATTAGAAGACAGAGAACAGGAAAGGAAACAGTCAAATCAAAGAAAAGAAGAAGAAATCAGAAATCTAAAAAATACTGTCAGGAATCTACAGGATACTATTAAAAAACCCAACATTCGGGTTCTAGAAGTTCCTGAAGGCATGGAGAGGGAGAAAGGATTAGAAGGCCTTTTTAGTGAGATACTAGCAGAAAATTTCCCAGGTTTGGAGAAGGACAGAGACATCCTAGTACAGGAAACTCATAGAACCCCTAATAAACACGATCAAAAGAGATCCTCACCACGACTCGTCGTAATCAAACTCACCACAGTGAAACACAAAGAAAAGATCCTAAAATGTGCAAGAGAGAAACGCCAGATTACTCTTAGAGGATCTCCAATTAGACTCACAGCTGACTTCTCATCAGAAACCCTACAAGCTAGGAGACAATGGCGAGATATAGCCCAGGTACTAAGAGAGAAAAACTGCCAGCCCAGAATATTATATCCTGCAAAGCTCTCATTTGTGAATGAAGGTGAAATAAAGACCTTTCACAGCAAACAGAAATTGAAAGAATTTGTCGCCACTCGTCCAGCCCTGCAAAAGATGCTTAAAGATGTGTTACATACAGAAACACAGAAACACGGTAACCAATATGAAAGAAGATAAAGGAAGGAAACCTCACAGCAAAAAATCACAGGAGTCTCAAACCATATATTAGAAAAAATCTTTGGCAAATGACAGGGCAAAGTTACTCCTTCTCAATAGTCACATTGAATGTTAATGGCTTGAACTGTCCAGTTAAAAGGCACCGATTGGCTGATTGGGTTAAAGAACAAAACCCATCTTTTTGCTGCTTACAAGAAACTCATCTTTCCAACAATGATGCATACAGACTGAAAGTGAAAGGCTGGAAAAATATATACTATGCCAACAGAAATGAAAAAAGAGCGTGCTTAGCCATCTTAATATCGGACAACATAAACTTTACCACAAAAACTGTCAGGAGAGACAAACAGGGGCACTATTTAATGATTAAGGGATCCATTCAACAGGAAGATATAACGATTATCAATGTATATGCACCTAATTACAGGGCACCAGCTTATTTAAAAGACTTGTTAAGGGACTTAAAGGGAGACTTAGACCCCAATACAATAGTACTGGGGGACTTCAATACTCCACTCTCAGAGATAGACAGATCAACAGGACAGAAGATCAACAAGGAGACAGCAGATTTAAATGACACTATAGCCCAAGTGGATCTAACAGATATCTACAGAACATTTCATCCTACATCTAAGGACTTTACATTCTTCTCAGCAGTACATGGAACCTTCTCTAGGATTGACCACATACTAGGCCATAAAGCAAGTCTCAGCAAATTCAAGAGAATTAGAATCATACCATGCAGTTTCTCAGACCACAAAGGAATGAAATTGGAAATTAGCAACTCGGGAATCCCCAGAGCACGTGCAAACACATGGAAATTGAACAACATGCTCCTGAATGAACAATGGGTCATAGAAGAAATTAAAAGAGAAATAAAAAATTTTCTGGAAGTAAATGAGGATAACAGCACAACATACCAAAACTTATGGGATACAACA
This sequence comes from Lepus europaeus, assembly GCF_033115175.1. Classification (NCBI taxonomy): domain Eukaryota; kingdom Metazoa; phylum Chordata; class Mammalia; order Lagomorpha; family Leporidae; genus Lepus; species Lepus europaeus. The sequence continues at coordinate 149,286,707 of NC_084830.1, forward strand.
AAAGCAGTGTTAAGAGGAAAGTTTACATCAATAGGTGCCTACATCAAGAAATTGGAAAGGCACCAAATAGATGAGCTTTCAAGTCATCTCAAGGATCTAGAAAATCTGAAGCAAACCAAACCCAAACCCAGTAGGAGAAGAGAAATAATTAAAATCAAAGAAGAAATCAACAGGATTGAATCCAAAAAAAAACATTACAAAAAATCAGCCAAACAAGGAGCTGGTTTTTTTGAAAAAATAAACAAAATTGACACCCCATTGGCCCAACTAACTAAAAAAAGAAGAGAAAAGACCCAAATCAATAGGATCAGAGACGAAAAGGGAAACGTAACAACAGACACCACAGAAATAAAAAGAATCATCAGAAATTACTACAAGGACTTGTATGCCAGCAAACAGGGAAATCTATCAGAAATGGACAGATTCTTGGACACATACAACCTACCTAAATCGAGCCAGGAAGACATACAAAACCTAAACAGACCCATAACTGACACAGAAATTGAAACAGTAATAAAGGCCCTCCCAACAAAGAAAAGCCCAGGACCAGATGGATTCACTGCTGAGTTCTACCAGACATTTAGAGAAGAACTAACTCCAATTCTTCTCAAACTATTCAAAACAATCGAAAAAGAGGGAATCCTCCCAAATTCTTTCTATGAAGCCAGCATCACCTTAATTCCTAAGCCGGAAAAAGATGCAGCATTGAAAGAGAATTACAGACCAATATCCCTGATGAACATAGATGCAAAAATACTCAATAAAATTCTGGCCAATAGAATGCAACAACACATCAGAAAGATCATCCACCCAGACCAAGTGGGATTTATCCCTGGTATGCAAGGATGGTTCAACGTTCGCAAAACAATCAATGTAATACACTACATTAACAGATTGCAGAAGAAAAACCATATGATTCTCTCAATAGACGCAGAGAAAGCATTTGATAAAATACAATACCCTTTCATGATGAAAACTCTAAGCAAACTGGGTATGAAAGGAACATTCCTCAATACAATCAAAGCAATATATGAAAAACCCACGGCCAACATCCTATTGAATGGGGAAAAGTTGGAAGCATTTCTGCTGAGATCTGGTACCAGACAGGGATGCCCACTCTCACCACTGCTCTTCAATATAGTTCTGGAAGTTTTAGAGCTATTAGGCAAGAAAAAGAAATTAAAGGGATACAAATTGGGAAGGAAGAACTCAAACTATCCCTCTTTGCAGATGATATGATTCTTTATTTAGGGGACCCAAAGAACTCTACTAAGAGACTACTGGAACTCATCGAAGAGTTTGGCAAAGTAGCAGGATATAAAATCAATGCACAAAAATCAACAGCCTTTGTATACACAGGCAATGCCACGGCTGAGGAAGAACTGCTAAGATCAATCCCATTCACAATAGCTACAAAAACAATCAAATACCTTGGAATAAACTTAACCAAGGATGTTAAAGATTTCTACGATGAAAACTACAAAACCTTAAAGAAAGAAATAGAAGAGGATACCAAAAAATGGAGAAATCTTCCATGCTCATGGACTGGAAGAATCAGTATCATCAAAATGTCTATTCTGCCAAAAGCAATTTATACATTCAATGCAATACCAATCAAGATACCGAAGACCTTCTTCTCAGATCTGGAAAAAATGATGCTGAAATTCATATGGAGACACAGAAGACCTCGAATAGCCAAAGCAATCTTGTACAACAAAAACAAAGCCGGAGGCATCACAATCCCAGATTTCAGGACATACAACAGGGCAGTTGTTATCAAAACAGCATGGTACTGGTACAGAAACAGATGGATAGACCAATGGAACAGAATAGAAACACCAGAAATCAATCCAAACATCTACAGCCAACTTATATTTGATCAAAGATTCCAAACTAATCCCTGGAATAAGGACAGCCTATTCAATAAATGGTGCTGGGAAAATTGGATTTCCACGTGCAGAAGCTTGAAGCAAGACCCATACCTTTCACCTTACACAAAAATTCACTCAACGTGGATTAAAGACTTAAATCTACGACCCGAAACCATCAAATTATTAGAGAGCATTGGAGAAACCCTGCAAGATATAGGTACAGGCAAAGACTTCTTGGAAAAGACCCCAGGAGCACAGGCAGTCAAAACCAAAATTAACATTTGGGATTGCATCAAATTGAGAAGTTTCTGTACTTCAAAAGAAACAGTCAGGAAAGTGAAGAGGCAACCGACAGAATGGGAAAAAATATTTGCAAACTATACTACAGATAAAGAGTTGATAACCAGAATCTACAAAGAAATCAAGAAAATCCACAACAACAAAAGAAACAACCCACTTAAGAGATGGGCCAAGGACCTCAAGAGACATTTTTCGAAAGAGGAAATCCAAATGGCCAACAGACACATGAAAAAATGTTCAAGATCACTAGCAATCAGAGAAATGCAAATCAAAACCACAATGAGGTTTCACCTCACCCCGGTGAGAATGGCTCACATCCAGAAATCTACCAACAATAGATGCTGGAGAGGATGTGGGGAAAAAGGGACACTAACCCACTGTTGGTGGGAATGCAAACTGGTTAAGCCACTATGGAAGTCAGTCTGGAGATTCCTCAGAAACCTGAACATAACCCTACCATACAACCCAGCCATCCCACTCCTTGGAGTTTACCCAAAGGAAATTAATTTGGCTAATAAAAAAGCCATCTGCACATTAATGTTTATTGCAGCTCAATTCACAATAGCTAAGACCTGGAACCAACCCAAATGCCCATCAACAGTAGACTGGATAAAGAAATTATGGGACATGTACTCCATAGAATACTATACAGCAGTAAGAAACAATGAAACCCGGTCATTTGCAACAAGATGGAGGGATCTGGAAAACATCATGCTGAGTGAATTAAGCCAGTCCCAAAGAGACAAATATCATTTGTTTTCCCTGATCGGTGACAACTGAGCACCAAAGGGGAAACCTGTTGAAGTGAAATGGACACTACAAGAAACAATGACCTGATCAGCTTTTGTCCTGACTCTAGATGTACAATGTAACACTTTATCCTTTTTAGTATTTGTTGTTGTTGTTGTTCTAGTACTAGTGGTTGAACTCTGTAATTAACACACAATTATTCTTAGGTGTTTAAATTTTAACTGAAAAGTGATCCCTGTTAAATTTCAGAGTGGAAAAAGAGAGGGAGGAGATGTACATTTTGGGACATGCACAATCAGACTTGCCGCAAATGATGGAGTTAGAAATGTGCCAGGGGATTCCAATACAATCCCATCAAGGTGGCATGTACCAATGCCATCTCACTAGTCCAAGTGATCAATTTCAGTTCACATTCGATGGCTCTGATAGGTCTAAGAATCAAAGGGATCACACAAACAAGACAAGTGTCTGCTAATACTAACTGATAGAATCAAAAAGGGAGAGAAAGATCCAGCATGGGAAGTGGGATACATAACAGACTCATAGAATGGCAGATGTCCTAAACAACACTCTGGCCTCAGAATCAGCCCTTAAGGCATTCGGATCTGGCTGAAGAGCCCATGAGAGTATTGTAGGCATGGAAAGCCAAGATACCATGGAAAAGAAAAAAAGAAGAAGACCTAAATGAAAGATCTCTGTGAGTGAGATCCCAGTGGAAAGAACGGGGCCATCAAAGAAGGAGGTACCTTTCTCTGAAGGGAGGAGAGAACTTCCACTTTGACTGTGACCCTATCGGAATAAGATCAAAGTCAGCGAACCCTAAAGGCTTCCATAGCCCTGGCAACTCATGACTAGAGCCTAGGGAGATTACTGACGCCATGAACAGGAGTGTCAAATTGTTTAGTCAGCAACAGGAGTCACTGTGTACTTACATCCCATGTGGGATCTGTCCTTAATGTGTTGTCTAATGTGCAGTGATGCTATAACTAGTACTGAAACAGTATTTTTACACTTTGTGTTTCTGCATGGGTACAAACTGATGAGATCTTTACTAATTATATACTGAATCGATCTTCTGTATATAAAGATAATTGGAAATGAAAAAAAAAAAACCTGGTGTTAAATTGGAAATGGCATAGAAAATTAATTAATTTTTAAAAAAATATTATGTAGGATCTCTGCCTTTAATGTGCTGTACACTCTTATTTAATGCTATAACTAGCACTCCAACAGTATTTTTTTTTTTCACTTTGTGTTGCTATATGGGGGCAAACTGTTGAAATTGTTACCTAATATATACTAAACTGATCTTCTGTATATAAAGAGAATTGAAAATGAATCATGATGTGATTGGAAGGGGAGAGGGAGCGGGAAAGGGGAGGGTTGTGGGTGGGAGGGAAGTTTTGGGAGGGGGAAGCCATTGTAACCCATAAGCTGTACTTTGGAAATTTATATTCATTAAATAAAAGTTTAATTTAAAAAAAAACAAATCACTTAATTGGGAGTGACTGGAATTGAGTTAATGGTATTTTTAGGAGGGCATAACATGATTGTGTTTTTTATTTCAGTGTCTCCATTCTTCCCATAAATATTTATCACCGGCCAGCTCTGCGCCTGATTTGATGCTGGGTGCTAGATACACATTACATGTACTCTTCCTCTCCCAGCGCATGTAGTTTTACCTAATGTTACATTTTTAAAATTAGCAACGTAGCTTTCCAAAGTGGTTTTTTAGAGCTTTCTTCAAGTTGAGCAAGTATTCCTAATTTGCTGATCAGGAAACAGACTGAAAATGTGCTAAATTTTAAGAAACAAAATGGGAGTCCAGGTTTTCTGATTTCTATACTGATGTTACTTTTGTCTCCACACAGGAGACATTTTAATATTTGTAGAAAAATGAATAGTGATGGGTTTAGAATCACCCTACCGTGTGAGTTTCCACTGTCTTGTGTGTGTACAAAGAAGTGATTTTATGTCTCCAGCTCATTTTTGGAATCTTCTTTGTTGTAGGGCACACAGGTAAGGGACATAACAACATGAGCTCAGGTGGGAGGGCCTAAATCAGCCTGAGGGAGAGCAACACAAAAGGCTTGCAGCAGCTTCTGTGTCAGGAAGGGGAGTTAATACAGAGTATTGTTAGGGAAGCCCAGGTCTCTATGTCCAAGGTTTCTGGAGATATGTTTTCCTGAATGTGGCGCTGTAGAGTAGAAATTCATGCAGCCATGGATCCTTATCAGGTACAGACAGTGGAGGAGAAGTTTGTAAAGGAACAGGTGAAGAGGAGGCCAGAAGGCATTGGAGCGCGACAGTCAGCCGTGAGGTCCAGCAGATCAGTTCTTGCTCCAGGAAGACGTCAGGCCATCTCCATCTCACACAAGAGCAGTAGATGCAAGACCAGCTCTAAGGGGCCAGTGCTGGCTGTGGACTGTGTCTAAGTCGCTTGCTTGGCCAAGTTTTGAAAGCTCCCCATCCTCACCTGTTCCTGATTCACTGAGTTTCTCACCTGACATCACTTTTCTGGCTTATGAGTGTAGGTATCAACCCCTAACATATTTGCTCAAGGCCCCAACTTCAAGGATCTATGGTCCTTGGATTCGCTCAATCAGCGTTATGTGCAGGGCATGGATCGAAGGATACTTTTGTACATTACAGCTGGCTATTCATGAATGCCAAGATTCTACCCAACTGCAGAAAAATCCAAAGCTGCCATCTTGTGCTGCACTAACATAGAAAATTGCCCTGTGTCTTTACCATGGCCTTCCTAAGAGACTGTCCATTTTACTGCCGTCATGTGTTCTACAGTTGTCCTCTGTGTTTACTCTTCAGACATTCCAATGACTGTCACCTGCCTGCATCCTGGGGCAGCTAACAGCATCCTTTGCCACGGTTGCTCTTCTGTGTGCTGCACACAGCTGTGGAGACAACCTGTCCATCCTAGTTTTTTATTGTGCTCTCTGATGCTTGCCACAACTCACCAATGCTGGTTTTCTTTCAGGTATGTTAAAACCAACAACCCAGTTCCTCTTTTCTCCTTACTGCAGGTTGTTCCTTCTGCCTGGTGCTTCCTTCTTCATGGCTTCATAAGCCTAACTTAAACTACTACTTCCTGACACAGGGACTTCCCACTGTATTTTCACTGGCAATTCTTATCAGAAGACCAGTTTTAATTTGAATTGTCCTTTTTAACTCCATCTTTGACCCTCTCTCTTCTCAAAGGGCCTATGTTTCTTCTCCTTCCACTTCAGATTGGCTATTGCGAACAGGTGTAGCAAGATGACTGGGAAAACAACTGTGGGACTTGTGCTGTGCTCTCTTGTTGATCTCTAGGGCTTTGTGCTGGACCCTTGGTGATCTCCATGGTACCAATGATTCCTTAGTACCCTGAGTTCAGTTCCACCAATAATGTGGCTCATCCAGCTGATCACTGGACCGTCAGTACCAGTACTTATGATGGAGTCTGCCGTCCCTAAAACTTGATGCCACAATGGCCTCCTTAGCCTGAGTCCAAGCTTCAGATGGTGCCACTGATTTTCCCGACACTGCCATGTCTCACACTAGGAACGCGGATGTTCTGAGGTCTGGAATGCTGTTTGGAAGCTGTAGGGACCAGGGCTTTGTTGCAAGCCCAGGCTCACGAACACTGCTGTTGATGCTCATTAAGTCCCTCTAGCTCCTTTTTGTATGGTTCTTTCCTAAAGTCACCGTCCCATATGAAATATCCCCTGTTCACTCTATACTATGATTTATCAAGAAACCCTACACCCGTATGTTCAAGATTTTTTTTAGAAAGCATCAGTATGAGTTTAGAAACTCCTTTTTTTTCTCAGCAAAGATTAATTTTCAAGAATGTTCCTTAGCTATGATTCAGAGGTCATTTGGGAAATCAAAATTTGAGCATGGACTCTGTGTTTGCTTTATTGCAACAATATAACAAAAATGCTCTTAAACTAACAGATGGCTCTGACTAAATAAGAGAAAGATCATATTCATGAAAGAGGAAAAAATAAAGCACATTACTGTATCTCAGAAATACCATCTGCATTACTTTAACAACAAATCACACAAGATTTACAGCATTTCCATGGCCCTACCTAGATTTTTTGAAGACTGCTCACCTAAGGATGAGCAGTTGTTCTGAAAATGTTTCTGTGGTCCCCACCCTCCTTTCCCTTGTCGGTGGAGAGTAACTGATGAAATCCTAGGCTCACACACGACGGATGACACCGTGGCCTTTTGTTAGGTCCTAGAGCACTTCCGTAAGGCAGCCAGGAATTGTCTTTCCATTACTTACTTAGTAAAACCAAAGCATCCTCACAAAGGAGAAGCTACTAGAGATACTTAAAAAAAAAAATAGCAGCCATCAATTTTCCCTAATCTTTGGAAAGTAATAGTCTGTTGTAAGACTGATTATTAGTTTTTGTGGACAACATGTGGAAATAGTTGTTGCACAACTGAAAGTTTGTTTTATTGTTAATAAAGCACTCAATTGTTAAGAAAATCTAGAACAAATTGTACTGGCTGTCAAGCTATACAACAGATTAAAAAAAAAAAAACAGGGCAAGAAGTTTAGGACTTTAGTACAAAAGTGAAAATTTAAAATATAGTTTTTTCCAACAAATACAGTTTAATGAACCTCTGGAATGTGATCACATGAAAAAAATTATATCATTTCTCTAGAAAGTATTCATTTGTTCATCTTCAAACTAGCTTCTAAGTTTTTCTATTTATAGTTGACCTCGCTCCTCAAATAGCAAGACATGCAGAGACCAAAAAAGAGGATCCCCTAGACTCATCATAATTTTGAGCACACACACTTGGTGAAACGGATTTCCATTTCACATCCATTCAAGGCCTCAACGATTTTGAATTCCACGTCACAGCAAAGGAACTCAAGAGCAATGGCTCTTCTCACTAAACAATACAAGAGTGTCGGGGTTCTGTGAACATGAAAAACAAACAGAAACCCAGCAGTCAGGCACTGACGAACAGCAGAGCACAGGGTCCTTTTAATCATGTCACTTGAAGGAAGTCTTTGTTTTTTTTGTTACATCAAAACTATAAAATTACTTCGTAAAATCCAAACGTACATACTCCAGATAAAAGCTACTGCATTAAGTTGTTCCCTAGTAATTGAAGCCAAATGTTTCTCAAATAATACATACAGACTGTAATTTACCTTTCTAAATTAAATCCTACACCAAGTGTATGCACCGAGCATAAAATGCTTGTTGCAGTAAAGGCTAGGATTTAAAAGAATAATAATTGGATTTCACTGATAGCTTGAAAAAGCATCTAGTATTTCTGCTATTTATTGTACTCGCCTGATAATTTATCTGGAGTCCTACCTACAAAAAGTACACTTATGCTGACTTAAGTGGACACTTGATGAGGGGCCTGGTATACGGGGAGTACAGAGGACTCTACTCTTGAATGGGATGGTTCAGAGCCATGACATAGAAACTGTCTACACTTAGCATGTTAAAGATAATTTATAATATAAGTAACCTTTAAGTGCATGAAGGCATTGAGGTAAATGGATTTCCACAGATTTTTTGGGGGCAGGGAGACCAATCCAGAAATTTACAGCAATTGTCCAATTTTCTGTGACTTTAAAACTATTTGCAGGTAAAAGTAACTTTGAACAGAAATGCAACCTTAATCAAACACCATGAGGTAACATATCCTCCTTTTCTTTTTACAAACAAAACTAGGGCATATCACAGGGGTCCTAAATCAGAAAAATAGGTCAAAGAAGCACAGACGCATAAATGTTTAGGAGCACATCTTAAATAACTTCCACTTGTGACTACTGAAGTTTCTAAACAGTTAATGCATCAAATTGCTGATGCTCACGGTCATAGCACCAAAGCCTAGAAACACAAAAGTTCTGTGTGGACCTAGAGGGAGAGGGGCATTATGGCAAGTTATTCTCGAAAAACCTTAGACCCTTGGGAGCTGAAAAGCTGCAGCATAAAACCAAACTGAGCCGATGACAAAGTTGCAAAGAAAGTGTGCTGTAAGACTTCGTACCTGAGCCATCTTTGAAAACGCTCTGTAATTAAGCCAGAGCAGGAACCTTGTCAGCAAGAAATAGGCCTAAAGAACAAGACACGAATTACTTCCAACAAGGGGCAAGGTAAGACCAGTAAGAGCCAAGATAATCCTGCTCAGTAGTTCATTTATTCATCCATTTACTCATTCATTCAACAAATATTTACTTGCTGATTTCTTACTATGCTTCAGGTATGATTCTAAGCCCTGAGAATATATAAGTGATTCAGAATAAATAAATAAAACCTGCTGTCTTCACAAAGATTATATTTTACTGGTGCGAGGTAGAAAATGAACAGAAAGAGAAAAATGCACTTTGCGGCTGGTGATGACGTGCATGGTGGGAGAAACAGTTAAGGCAGTGAAGAAGCCATTTGGGACAGGAGTAGGATTCCATTGCAAACAGCAGAATCCAGAAACTTTCCACTGGCCTGAAAGAAGTCAGCAAGCCACGGAGACTTCTGTACCAAGAGTGCTCCAGACAGAAAGAGAAGGGGCAAAATCCTGATGCAAGAAGCTATCCAGCTGTTCCTTTTTTGCAAACCAGTGCGCTCAGATTGGGGTAAAGCAAGACACAGACGAGAGCACCAATGGTATAGCACCTTGACGGCGATACTAAGGACCCGTTTTACTGAGTGAGATCAGAGACTGTCAGGAGAGGTGGAGTAGACAAGTGAGACGCCATTTTTAGGGAACCGCAGAAAGAACAGATTGTTAGGAGGCAAGAACAGCACTGGGGAATCTAGGTGGTGTGGTGCGGGGACAATCCAGGTGACAGAAGATGGCAGTGGGTGAGAGTAGACGAGGTGGGGAGGGGTGGTTGGATTCTAGAACAGGGTTTCTAGACCCTAGCGTTACTGACATTAGGGCGTGGCTTAGTTTTTGCTGCAGGACTTCCTATGCATCTTAGGGTATTTAGCAGAACTGGTCTTTACTACACAGATGCTCTCCACAGCCACGGTCCTCCTCAGCTGTGATGACCACAATGTCTTCCCACACTGCCAAGTATTCTCCTGGAGGAAAAATCAAGCCTGGTTGACAACGAATGTTCTAGATATATTGCATAGGCAAAGCCAAAAAGAACTGGAAAGAGATGAGCCAAGTATGATGTATTCGTTGGAAGATAAACCTTTGTCACCATGAGATAAAAAGTAGAGCAAAACAAATAATCTTCAGTGTGTTGATGGATTCTGTTCAATGAGGTCACCCAGGGACTAGCTTCCAGGGGGTGTGGGAGGCAGCCATCCTAAATATATCTGATATGTTAGGTAGCTCCCAAGAAGCAAAGCCAGATTTTATCTTGTAAAAAGGGAGGAAAAAATCTGCAGATAGAACAGAATCAGTTTTAAGAATATGAAGCTGTGATATGTGCTTCATTTGACTTCAGATCTCATGGGAGAAATCTAGCCATGTACGTATGTGTAGGCGCAGGAGATCTGAACTGCATCTCAAGCTGGGAGTCCGCATAGCCAGGTCAAACGTGGAGAGAGAAGAATCAGTCACTAAGTTCAAGAATTGAAAATGGCAGATAGGTTTTATGTCCTTGTTGATAATGTCTCAAAAGTTTCCCAGTGTGATAAATTGGAAGGATCACACAAATGTTAAAATTGGACTACAACACATGTAAGTTGGGTATTAATATATTAATACAAAGACACTTTCAACATATTTCCTTTAAAAAATTAAAAATAGTGTTCTACATGATATATAGGCCAAAAAAGATCAAGCAATGGTCTCTGTTCTTGGTGTCTATGCTATGCTGGTTTCTTTCTTTCTTTCTTTTTTTTTTTTTTTTTTCCTCTGGACAGGCAGAGTAGACAGACTAAGAGAGAAATGTCTTCCTTTTCCGTTGGTTCACCCTCCAGTGCCTGCTGCGGCCGGTGCACCGCACTGATCCAAAGCCAGGAGCCAGGTGCTTCTCCTGGTCTCCCATGCGGGTGCAGGGCCCAAGGACCTGGGCCATCCTCCACTGCACTTCCAGCTGGACTGGAAGAGGAGCAACCAGGACAGAATCTGGTGCCCCGATCGGGACTAGAACCCGGGGTACTGGCGCCTCAGGCTGAGGATTAGCCTAGTGAGCCATGGCGCTGGCCTCTATTCTATCTTTGATACCCAAACTGAACATGTAATGAGAAAGTACAAAATTAGTAGCCAGTTATTAAAAAATCACGAATAGAAAAATACTACATAGAACATTAATACACTGAATCCCACAACGTACTTAAAAAATCATCATGGTCAAATTGCTATTTTTCCAGGAAAGGCAGGGATTCTTCAACATTATGAAGTCAATGAATGCAACTCCTGGCCAAGTGACAGAGGAAGGAGCTGCTCAATTAGCACCACAGAAACGAGTTTGTGTAGAAACAAAGCACTGCCTAAGCATTCCATCGGGACTGGTTTTATACCAGCACCGATTCGATTCTGAGTTTCTAATAGCATCGCACTCCTGGGATACAACTTTGTTCACAGTGTTTCAATATTATTTGTTGATAATACAACTATTTTGTGCAGAACTTTTATATGACTATTTATGAAAAGGATTGTGATGTTATTTATCATTAAGTTTCAAACATACACTAGTATGACACAGCAGTGAGCAAGCCTGTACCCACAATTACTTGTAAAAGCATTACCTGTACCTGTGGCTGGCTACAGCTACACTTGGGTAACTTGTTCGGCTGCTGCTGCTGCTAAGGCTTTGAGGGTGTTTTAGCCTGTATGAGTTTTCCTTTTCCTCCGCCAATTTTGAAATTTCGTATTTTCTTCTCAGAAATGTCTGTTTCAACTGGGAGTTCACCTAGGATTTCAATTATTCCTAACATAACTTCTGCCCCTGTTGCAGGTATTCCTTTTAAATTTTATATTTAATATGAATGAACTTCAAAAACATTCATGGAGAAAGGAAACCAAAGAGTAATTTTATTTTGGTGGAAAAAAACTGAAATCAGTGCATAGTTTTTACTTATTATCTGTTTTCCTTGAGCATTCTACAGGCCTCACATATGCATGGATTTCCAGATAAACTTAGAATCCTATTTTCCACATATTTATGGAAGTACTTTCACATTTTCTCATTTCTTTCTCAGTTTCGGAGCTCATTCTTTCATATTAATCTTTTCAAAAAGCACCAAAATTTTTTTATAAAAATCAGAGCAAAAATATTTTTCAAACCTTTTGTTTTAAATCCTCTCAAATTTTTAAAAACAAGATTGTCTTAAATAGTTAACAAGATAGCATAAACTTTTTAAAAGTGAAGTGACATTAACACTATGAAAACAGGTAAAACGAATATCTTTAAAATGATAAAAAACTAATCTATCAACAGAAATAGCAGTCATGAAACATTATGTATTTAATTATAAATTTGAAAATATATAAACCTCAAACTGATAGATTCCACTGGGTGAAACTGAGAAAGCCTATTAAGGAAATATAAATCTCTAAAAAGCCATCAGATCAAGTGGACCAAAATTAGGCAAAAATAGACAATTTGAATACTACACTTAATACTTATCTGATAGGCCTGCACCCAACAGAGACCATGCTGCCATCTGCAGCATGTGTTGGACATTAATATAAATTGACCTTAAGAAAATACAAAATTCCAAAACGTTAATGCATACAGGTGATACATGTGTCACAAAGTCAAATAACATTACTAATCCCCAGAGCTATGGGCTGCCTCAGATACAGATCAGTGTTTGTTAGCTGGCCTACGCCGGCCACTTTTAAGGTGACTGAGACGCCTTCGTGTCACTCTGGGTGTTTCTGTCCCCAGGCAGCTAATCCAGGAACACCCCCACGGTGATGACAGGGTGCCAAGTCAGAGGAAAGTGCGCAGCGCCTCTAGCGGTTTGACTTGGAACTGACACACTGTCACTTTTACCTCATTTCATTAACAAAAGCAAGCCAAAGAGCAAAGCCCAGATCTATGGGATAGGGAACTAGATTAAACCTCTTTATAGAGAGGAATTAGAAATTCACATGGCGTAGAGTGGGTACAAGAAGAGTGAAGAAGTTGGGCTGTTAATGACATTAACCTACCATCGGATAGCCCAGGAGAGAAGGGCTATGAATAGGTGGAGCTTAGGAACTAGCAAATGTATCCACAAGGTTTTCAAAGGATACAAAAGAGGACAGGTTACCTACTTGCAACCCTTCCAGTATATATATTGTGCAATATAGAATAGAAAATGATGGGGACATATTTTCTTCTGTCAACAAATAACTTCTACAGTTTGTAAAGCTAAAAGTAGAAAAACAAATCCAGGATTGATCCCCAATTGTAGAATTCCACCACGATAAAGCATCAACACATTTGTATTAGGATGACTTCTGGTTGTTCCACTAATGCTCCTCTTTCCTTTTTGTTTTGCATGTACTTTTTTCTCAAAAAGCAATGACGCTAAATGTGGAAGGATGCTTTTATTTTTAGAGTAGGAACGTTACTTGCACTGCTTCAGAGAATTGCAGTTTGAGTAATGCTTTCTCATTAATAATGGCATTTTCATTTTCATTAATGGCATTGTTAATATATTTCCCTATCTCATCATGAAGTACTGAGTTGATGAATTCTAATAATAATCAGTGGAAATGAGACCATGTTGTAATACAGGTTTCATTTTGTTTCATGATTCTGCCACCTATGTATCCTTGAGGGTTTTTTACTCGTCTTATGGCTCAATTCAAAAAGGGTTTGAGGTCCTGAATGGTTGTGTCTCTAAGTGTTTTCCAATATGAACAGCCCAACGTTTTATGATTATCTCTTGATCTGTAACACTAGAAGGAAAAAGACAAAGAATTGTGTCACTTGTTCCTAAATATATCATAGTTGTTCCTGCCAAAGACTATGGCTGTGAACAAGAGTTCTAATGGTTACATGGAAGAGTGTTTCTCATTTAGATTGGAAATCACATAGGAGAACTGCTCAATTTTATGCCTCCTGAGATATCAGAATAAATGGATTATATTGTACTTGCTGGTGAAGACTGTTCTATTTTTGGAAATATGTTAAAAACCTGTATAGAAGATTAATGGATATACTCAAATGTATCAGGAGGAGTGGCCACGGTACCTACTCCAAATGCCAGCAGGATCTGTATTTCATTTTTAGAGACTGAAGCCCTGAATGGTTACACTGGATGCAGTAATGACTACTTCCTGCCAGTGGTTCTCACCAGACATTAGCTCTCCTTAATTAAATGCACTCTATTCTTTATATACATATAAACATTTAATATACTTCTGTATTGTAACAGTAGATATATATAAGAATTTATCCTTCATATAAATTCTTTCATAAGTATAATTAAATATCAGTATACATATTCATTTATTAAAGAAGAAAGATATATCTATATATAATTTAACTTCTTTACAGTTTTATTTCTATCACATTGCCTTTAACCAGAGAGGGCAGATCCTTAAGAAAAATAAAGAGAAATAACTCATGAGTTATAGAAAAATTCATTTAAGCTCAACCAGCAGCCCTGTTATATATCTTGTTACTACACTCCTGAAAAAAAAAAATCTATCTGCCATTTAATCTCCACGTCTGTCACTGAGCAATGAGAGCATTTAGACAGGTCAGAGAGGACTATCAATTCAACATCAGATGAAGAGGAAAACCCCTTCAAAACCAGCTTTCTGGGTTTTCACATTACTCGTCACAAGATTGTGGGTTATGGATCTGCAGTGAATTCAGGGCCCAAAGATGACACTAATGTGCAGCTGTAGGAAATGCCTAAGGAAGTTACTTCTTTTGGCAAAAGTTCTGATGGGTGGTCAGCAGCAGGTGTCCGAGTTGTCATTCGGCATTGTCCTCTGGCACACGAGAAGGCAGACGGCGTGTGGCATTGGCACTCTCCAGCTGTTCCCAGGACATCTCCCCCTGCCCCACGATTCCCAGCTCTGTGGCTGCTGCCGGCACACCTCCCCGACAGAGCCCACAGGGAATCAGAACACGAGACGCCTGTCAGAGCGAGAGGACATCTTTAAAGCTCTGTGCCAAATATGATCCTTTGGGAAGCTGAAAAAATCGTGTTAGCTTTTCACAAAGGAGCTTCTTGGCAGCCACTCCTCTCTCCCAGCTCCCCTTTCTCAGTCTGGGGTCTGTTCTCTGTGACAGCAGCGGCAGATTCTGCTCCAAGTCTTCAGTGCACACCTCCACTCCTCTTCAGAAGCTTCTAGTTCCTCATCTGCAGACAGAGGGGGCCCCATCCTCAAGCCCTGGAGGCTGTACATTCCCCCAGATTGAATTACTAAGCAGATAGTAAGAGGACCTGGAGTTGCATCACCAAGAAAAGATAATTAGGCTGGGGCACCCCACACAGACAAGAGTGTCCTGGTGTGGGCTTTGAGAACCAAAGTTCCCTCCACCTCTATAGGGTTCAGATACACTTTCTTGATTGTCTTCAAATAATATAAGTGGCTATATATTTTTTTACTGTACTGTGCTTTACACATTCTCCTAATTAAAATGTGAAAACCAAGTGAAGTATTCTTTTCCCAATGAACATAACATACTGTTAAGTTGGATGAAGTGGATTACTCTTAGTTCAAATTGTCTTTCCAGAAAACGCAGATGGAATCTTTCAGCCTGCGGTTTCAGTGTGCGTGGAGGTCCACGTGGTCAAAGCTCATCACAGAGTCACTGAAAGCTCATTTGCGTCTCCACTCCCAGCCTTTGCTAAACTCACTACAGAATTATCCAGGGGCTCAACAGCACCCATGGCTGTCACTGTGGTCCTGGCTAGCGGAACATGTATCTGTGTCTTCCCAAATTGATTAATGGAAGCTCTTAGGGGTCTTTGTGAATTGTTAACAGTGTAAGGAGGTCTTGAAACCACAATGTTGAACAGACTATGGGCGCAGGGGATTGTAGACGGGAAACAGCCACTCTTGCCCTTAAGCCTTCACACGATCTGCTTGGATGGACTCTCTTCCCAGAGCAAAAGGGTTGAGTTCACAACCTACACCTTGAACTTGTGCACTAGCAGCCCAGGATTTTCCCCCAAACACTTGTTTCTATGCCAGCATTCTAGTTACTTTTAACACAGAATCTGGAGTTTTTATTCCCTCTTACCTCAAAAGCTGAACTTTCCTTCTCCTGGGAGACATATACACAATTATATATGCAAACTGTATGTGTGTATAGTTTGACACACACATTTTTTTTTAAAGCCCACTGAGAGGCCTGGCTCCTCCTCCTCCGACGTCTCCTCGCTCGCACCCCACGGGGGAGACGTCCCCGGCAACATGCCGTGTGTGAGGAGTGCAAGGCGGCCCGGCCCTGCCCTCAGGGAGCCCCGAGGCCTCGCCACCACGCTGCCGCCCTCCACATATTGTTTTAAACCAGATACTTTTAGTCTCTTATTGTTGTGACCACAAATCATTCTTATACTAAAAACAAGAAACTGAGCAATTTTTGCAGTTATTATTTCATCTTTGCAAGAAAAAGGCACTTATATTTTTCTAAAATGATATCTGTTTTAAGGACATACAAATACAGCTCTTTAACTCATTAGTAAAAAATAAATAAAAATTCAACCACAGAAACCTAACTTAAGTGCCTCATTACAGAAACCCAGAACGAGCTCTGATAGGTGGCAAGTGAGCAACCATCAGGGCTGTCATTTGCTATGTACTTTCAAAGCAACTATCAGTCACTACTGACCGTTCAATTATAGTTTCGGCATCAATGGAAAAATCAGCTCTCTGTTTTACTTTTGTATTTCCTCTCAACTCCTGATTTTCTAGCCACCTTACAAAAGCAGAAGGGCGGAGCTTGCATTTGGTCCAGCAGTTAAGATGCCCTGTCCCCCATTATAGTACTTGCATTCTGTTCTCACCTCTGGCTCTGGACTGCAGCTTCCCACCAACACAGACCCTACCATCAGTGATGCTGGCTCAGCTAACTGGTCCCTACACCACAGGTGAGAGGCCTGTATTGTATTCCTGGCTGTGGCCCTGGCCCAGCCCTGTTTCAGGTATTTGGGAAATGAACTAGTAGATGGGTGTTCTCTCTCTCAATTAAATCAAGTCATTTACTTTTAACTAAAGCAAGAAGAGAAAATACAGATGTGTATCAGTAAGCTAAAAGTCATCCTTGAAGTACATTTCTGGAATCTCTGTTCTGTATGGGTTCTATTTCTAACAAAAAGTCCCCTGCTATTTACCTAGAAAGCACTTTTCTCCTTGACTACAGGCAATGCTCATTATTCTATTCCAGACCTTCAGAAATGAAGCATAACTCAAGAATGTATAAAACCCAGCTTCTGGTTCACGCAGTGTTTACCACATTAAAAGGGACCTCCTGGTGCCCGAGGTACTTAGGTCCCACTTAAAGTGGGTCACGACTAAAAGATAATTTGTTAACACAAAAATATTCAGGAATTATGAAAAAGTAACTGGCCTCTGGTTTATAATGACTACTTTAAACATAATTTTAAAATCAGCTTTGTTTTATGATCATTCAAGCATTATAAAACAGCTGGAAGGTACTTCAAAGTCTTTCACTAGCCTTTCATTTTGTTAGCATTAATACACAGAATAGAAATAGCAGGCATGATTCAGAACTCAAAACAAACCCCAGAATATACACCGTTACCAAGTGCATATACTTTGGAAAAAGAACATCAACGTCAAACATCACCTACTTTGTACTGTTTACCTCAATATTATATTAGGAGTCTTCAAAAAGTCCTTAGAAAATGTTTATGATATAAAAAAAAACTATGCATGGATTTCCAAAAATGTCTGCACCAAATTAAACTTCTAATTTCATTTTCTATACACTTTTTGCAATGCCACCATAGTTCAAAGAAAGGTTGCTTCTATGGGTACCTGCACTGTGAAATACTTGCAGTATTTTCTGTGTCACAGTCACATCTCAGGATGTTCAGCGAGCCAAAGCCCTACTCTTTAAAACTGGTCTTTCATGTACATTCCTTGCTGGACTGTTCACCGGGTGTTCACGTCTCCCTTATCACACTTTGATGGACCAAGGATAAACACATGACCTTAAAACTTCTATAAATGGGTCCACATCAATCAGATGCTTCAATAATTTTAACTCAGGGGAACAAATGGAGTGATGCTATTGTTTAATTGTAGTTTGGCTTCTCAGAAACTCATGTTGCAATTTTATTGCCATTGTGTTAACGTTGGCAGGTAGGGTCTTGATGAGGTGTTGAGGTAGTTACTGGGCATTAAAGGGTTAAGTCAAGAGACTGGATCAGCCATCTCCAGAGCAGGATGTGATGGAGTCTACCCCTCACCGCATGTGCCCTCCATTGCATGCACCCACCTACCCTTGCATTTTTGTGCCATGTTACGACACACCAGGAGACCCACACCTTAAGTGGCTGCACAATCTTGGACTTCAAGGCTCCAACATGAAAAGCTTAATAAATTCTTTTAGTTCATAGATTATGCAATATCAGCTCTTCTTTTATAGCAACAGAAAACATAAAGAGAGCTGACAAATGAAAGTAACAATCAATGTAGCCAGTTATCAACTCAAGATAGTATGGGAGACCCCAGGGAGCTATAGAAAGAAACCCACCTCTTACAAGTGGAGGGCACGCCAGGCTCAGTAAGAGACTGAGGATGTGTTGGTTAGAGGAACAGAGCTACAGAGGTATTTGAGTTTATAGCATGTGAATCTGCAACATCAAAGGCAAGGCCCTCAAAGGATCCTGGGACCTGGGATGAGAATATTTTTTGTGTGTGCTCAAGACACCGAGTAAAACCTTCCAAGTTGGAAGGTTGTTATTTCCTGAACACTCGTGGTCCTCCGAATCTCCGTGACATGAGGGTTGTTTCCGCACCCTTTTGCTAGGGGCTGACAGTCTTCACCGCTACCCTGCCGTCTATAGTACTCCCAGGTGCCTCAGTTCAGACACAGGTCTTGAAAGAAAATACTGCCCTCCTCAGAATCTAACTCCCTCCTCCTACCGAGTTATACCAGTAACTCGGATCAAACTTGAGCACAGCCGCAATGGGAGAGGCCTGGCTGCACCAAAAGACAAAAGGATTATTTACATAAGGATCAGCAGAACTGGCCCATAAATTCTGACAGGAACTGAGCAAACACACCGAGGAAGGATACATGAGGATGCTAAACCATGGGGCAGAGTAGGTGGAGGCTTCCAGAAGTTCATCGAAAAATGAAATTCAAATATAAGTTTATTTTGGTGCAAAAAAGTTTTTGAAATATATGCAGTTTATTTTTTACAATATACATTATCCATCAACTCTTTTAAGACTCCACATACACAGATGACAATGTGAAATCTTTGGAAATGGGGATGTTCCCATGTGATTTAGATCAAAGCACTTAAATCCAGAGGTGAAGGTGGTAGAACTATAATGGCCGTGCTGGTAGAGGGAATGAGAGTGTCACCACCTACACAGACTACATGCTAGAATGACTCCGTGACTCAAAAGCATATCAGGTCACTCTGTTCACCAGCAGAACAGGTAGAGCCATACCTACAGTAATACATAAAGGAAAACCTCAGTACTATTGAGGAGACTGCTAATGGCTCTCCTCTGCTAGACAGGATGATGGTAGGGATGGTGTATGGGACTGAAACCCTCGGTGACATCATTACAGGATGGAAGGGGCATTGCAGCAGTACTTAAACTAAGATGCAAGTCTAATAGAATTACATAGCAGGAAATAAGGCTAGGAAGCTCATCAGAGGACCCTGACCTGTGTAGATCCATGATAGCTAATAGAGGCAAGATTGATGAGAAAACAAGAAAACCATTGCCTGATAAAAGCCGTCATTGTTCCAGTGGAAACCATCAGCCTGTCACTTGCCTAGTTTCCAATAGTGAACCAGTATCCATTAATTGAAAGAAAGAATTAAGTTTAAAGACCAACTCTGCAATATTAAATGAAGGATGCAATGTTGCTTGGTGGCCATTTATCAAATAATGGAACATTGCAGAAACTGTCTAGCTCTTTCTAAAGCTTTTGCATATAGATCCACCACTGTCACTAAAGCAGCCCAAATGATTTCATGGCCCCCCTCTGCAGTAATTTAAGGGATACGCTGAGGCCAGATCCGTCTCATACTGAGACCAACGTATAGAAAATAAATGAAAAAAAAAAAAAAACCCACCTCTTCGTCATGTTCTAAGTATCTAACCAGGAAGGATATTCTTAGGAGTTGACAGAACACTCAATAGTCCCTTGTCCTCTGGAGTAAGGCCTACTATATTGTAATACTCAATACAGAAGCTATAGAAAAGTAGTCCTCGATCAACATAATATGAAACAATACACTATTATGAGTAAAATGGAAACAGATTCACTCTCAATAACTTTCAAGGTCCTGGTATACCATGACATCCTTTTCAAGGTGAAAAACACCTCACACTGGCCGACACTAGGAGAGCAGCACAGAGCTCCTACGTCTGATTCCGTTTGGGAGGCAGTGTGCACCCCTTGAGAATACTGCTTCAATGTAGTATCACTGCCAACTTTGAGACCGTCTCAGGACAACAGCAGGATACATAATACAAGTCACCTGGCCCAGCAGTTCCCCTGGAGTTGGCTATGCGGGGTAGCTGCAAATGCTACATCAACTTTCCAGCATGACTCTACAGGACATGTGCACCACTCACCTCTAGAACCTGTAAGAAAGTCACTTCTTGCCATAGTACCTTGCCCCCAGACAGACTAAGGATCTCTTCACAGGATGTCAAATGCCATGCAACAGCATTACCAATCGGGAGTTGTGAACTGTCACATCTAAGACATTTTTAATTTCACATGGGCACAGCAGCTACCCATTACAACACAGAAGTACAATATTTGGTTCAGGTCGCAGAATATCCTGAGGACACAGTAAGTCAAAGGGTGAGTTATATCCCAATTCTTCCCCCTACGAATCTATTGCTGTTGAACCAATGACTCTCCATTGTGTTCTAACTATGAGGTCATGGAAGCTGTCGGGTAGGAGGTCCCTATTGATCAGCTAAATAGATAAAGAGAGACCATGGGAATGTTTCGAAAATGGAGCAACTCTGCAAATTCATGTTGGCCAAAGAGATTCCAGCTGCACTGCAGCCCCAAGGCATGTTTCTGTGTATGGATGAGAGGGTATTTTCCAGTAGGCAGGTATTAGGTTCTTCTTCTGACTTAGTTTATAATCAAATACAGGAGGAGCTTGAGGCAAGAGAATCTATGGATTCCTGAGCAATGGAGTAGAGTCTGGATGATCTACAGACTATACAGGACAATAATGAATGGTTGGGGTATAGTTGCTGAGGAAATAGGAAGTACTTGTTCTAGACTTACCCCTTTTTCTGCTGGATCGTTTGATTTTGCTTTTCTTATTGATTTATCGAGATGTCTATTTGTATATTCTAAATGTTGTAATATGTATTAGAAATATTTTTCCCTACAGAGCATTTTGCCATTTTAACTTCCTAACTGTATAGTTTGAGCCAAAGTATCTTAATTTTAATGTAGTTCATGAAATCACTATTTTCCTTTAGAATTTGTGCTTTCATACACTATTTAATAAATCTCTCCTTGCTTCTCAGTGTCAAGAAGATAATCTCCTTTGTTTTTGTCCAGAAAGTTTAGTGTTACACCTTTTACATTTATATCTGCATAACATCTGGAATTAATTTTTGCATACACTATGAACTGGGGGTGTTCTTTGTTTTAAATGCAGACATTCCATTGACTAGTACCTTTTACTGAGACACTACCCTTTTCTCCTTGCATGTAAACTTTGTCAAAAATTAAGTCACTGTGTAAAAGTTGGATTTGTAAGCTTTCCTATGAATTTTGTTGCTCTATTTCTATTTATCATAACAACAGCTGCTTTAATTAATGTATCCTTATAGTAATTCTTAACATTCTGCTTCCAGTGCCATTGTGGTTCTTTCTCTTCTTCTTCCAAGTGCCAAATATATTCTTTTTTTTTAACTTTTATTTAATAAATATAAATTTCCAAAGTACAATTTTTGGACTATAGCGGCTTTTTCTCCCCATAACCTCCCTCCCACCTGCAACCATCCCATCTCCCACTCCCTCTCCCATCCCATTCTTCATCAAGATTCATTTTCAATTATCTTTATATACAGAAGATCAATTTAGTATATACTAAGTAAAAATTTCAACAGTTTGCACCCACACAGAAACACAAAGTATCAAGTACTGTTTGAGTACTAGTTATACCATTAATTCACATAGTACAACACATGAAGGACAGAGATCCTACATGGGGAGTAAGTGCATAGTGACTCCTGTTGTTGATTTAACAATTGACACTCTTATTGATGACGCCAGTAATCACCTGAGGCTCTTGTCATGAGCTGCCAAGGCTATGGAAGCCTTTTGAGTTTGCCAACTCTGATCTTATTTATACAAAGCCATAGTTGAAGTGGAAGTTCTCTCCTCCCTTCAGAGAAAGGTACCTCTTTCTTTGATAGCCTGTTATTTCTGCTGGGATCCCACTCACAGAGATCTTTCATTTAGGTAATTTTTATTTTTATTTTTTTGCCAGAGTGTCTTGGCTTTCCATGCCTGAAATACTCTCGTGGGCTCTTCAGCCAGATCCAAATGCCTTAAGGGCTAATTCTGAGGCCAGAGTGCTGTTTAAGACATTTGCCATTCTATGAGTCTGCTGTGTATCCTGCTTCCCATGTTGGATCGTTCTCTCCTTTTTAATTCTATAGTTAGTATGAGCAGACACTAGTCTTGTTTATGTGATCCCTTGGACACTTAATCCTAGCATTATGATCAATTATGAAATGAAACTGATCACTTTGATTAGTGAGATGGCATTGATACATGCCACCTTGGTGGGATTGAACTGGAATCCCCTGGCATGTTTCTAACTACCGTTAGGGGTAAGTTTGATTGAGCATGTGCCGAACTGTATATATATTCTTTATTGTTTATATGTCTCAGCAATGCTGAAGTTAGTATTGAGTTTCAATAATCAATTCTATTTTGATTGGGTTTCATTCAATCTATAGATCAGTCTGGGAAAAAAAGGTACTCTGACAAAACTGAGTGTTCTGGTAAGTGAACAGGATATATCTCTTTTCTGTTTAAAGCTAACAGACTTTTTCACAGGGATATTTTGGTGATCTCGGCACAAAAGCCTTGCCTATCTTTTATTAGATTTGTTGTTAAGTACATGATTGTAAAATGGTAAAGAGCACTTTCTTTAAAATTCTATTTTGTAATTCCTCTTGGTATACAGAAGTAAAGTTGATTTACACATATTGATTGGATCATCTCAGGTTCTGTCTCCAGTGATTTACTTCTAATGATGAGTTCCATTCTTGTATTTTGGTAATTTTTTATTCTTCTTTAAAAAAAGATTTTATTTATTTATTTGAGATGTAGAGATACAGACAGTGAGAGAGAGAGAGACAGAGAAAAAGGTCTTCCTTCCATTGGTTCACTCCCCAGATAGCCACAACGGCTGGAGCTGTGCCAATCCAAAGCCAGGAACTAGGTGCTTCTTCCCGGTCTCCCATGTGGGTGCAGGGGCCTGAGGACTTCAGCCATCTTCCACTGCTTTCCCAGGCCATAGCAGAGAGCTGGTTTGGAAGAGCAGCCGCCAGCGCTTGAACTGGCACATGGGATGCTGGTGCTGCAGGCAGAGGATTAACCCACTGCGCCATGGCTCCGGCTCTGGTAATTATTCATTCTACCTCAGATGTTGCTACTTTCATAAGGAATGACATTTTCTAGCCAATCAAGGTAGTTGGATGTAGTCTGTAACTTTGCCTACTGGGCAGCAACTCAAATACCAACTGGGTTCTTTGATGCCCAACTTGGCTGTTCGGGAGTCTTCCCTGTGCACTTCGGTACAGGTATCAGCCAACAATTTGGGAACATTTATAAGCAGCATTTTGACCTTACTCCCTTAGCTCTTTCTTTCTTCCCAATGTTTTTGGTAGCCCTGGACTCGGCTCTCTGCTACTTCTGACCTGAAACTCGTGGCTTCTCCAATGGAGCTCTACTCATGCCACAGCAGCCTGCCCTCAGGCTAGAAATAACGAAATGGCAAACTCACTCCTTCCTGTTTGTTTCCATGCTCTGCTGCTTACGGTCTTTCTTGAGTCCTTTCAAATAGTATGGCGTTCTTTTTATCCATAGTTAGCAGTTATTATCAAAGGAATGGATGGGGAATTGGTCCTATAGGAGCTTCCTCAAGCGATCACAGTTGTTGAAAGTGAAATTGGCTCATCAGTTTCACTGTGTTCTCACATTTTCTTTCTCCTGATCTACTTTTGTGTACTTCAGATCATTTTTCTCTGGGTAACAGACTTTGTGCATGAGCAACTTTGGAGGCTCTGAATAATGTTCTTTTCTTCACAGAGGGATTAGCCTGCCCTTTGGCAATGAGCAAAATGAGGGCAGACCACCTTCATCCAACCAGGGATTAAGCCGATTTGGGATGGATTGCTGTAAGGTTCAGTCTTCTTGCTCTTGGGTTGCTGCTCTTTAGGTTCCCTGCTAAGCATGAGCTTACATTTCCTAGACTGACTCTAAATTGCAAATCTTTGTTGTTTACCACTGGGTGACAACGTGGAACATCTCTGCTCTGTTGTGCAGGAGCTTTCTCCCCCACATCCAGGCCTTTCTCCCTTTGTAGCTACAGAATCAGCCAGTTCCCTAGGCAGAGGCCGACAGCAAAGGGCGCTCTTTTCTGTACCACACTTCTTTCCAAGATCTTGTTCCCTCAAGCCCCACGGGGTTTGGCACATCAAAACGCAGCCATTGCCTACCCAACACCGTGGGACTCACTGCTTTCTCTGCCTCAGAGCCAGGGTTTGTTTGCAGTCTCCCACCTCGCACACCATTGACAGCAGTAGTCACAATCAACATTCTCCATGGTTAGGATGTCTTGGAGAGACAGGTCTCTCAAGTCTCGGTTGCCAGACAGATCTCTGACCTTACAAAATGCAAACAAAATGTATGTGCAGGTGTTGCCCTGTCACAAATTATGCCATGGGATCTAAAAGCAAAACTCTTGAATATATTCTTTTGACTTGATGAAATTCTTTAAAAATGTCTAACTATATATCACCCTTTAATTGCACTGTGCTATACACTATTCAAAACAAAAATTGTACTACAAAGCATTTTCCATTGGAACAAGGATAGCACTGTATATAAAAATAATGTATATAAATCATGCAAAGTGCCAAATTTCACTTATAAATTACAAATCAATCTCCACAGGTATGTTTTCATATATAGGAGATTGAAGGCAGGATACTTTTATTTTCTTAAGCATTTGAAAAAAAATATTTGAAAGAACCACATAGAGAAAGAAGGAGACACAGAGAGGTCTTTTATCTGTTGGTTCACTTTGCAAATGGCTACAACACCTGGAGCTGGGCCAGACCAAAGCCAGGAGCCAAGAACTTCCTCTAGGTCGCCCACATGGAAGCAGGAGCCCAAGCTTAGACCATCTTCTGCTGCTTTCTCAGGTGCATTAGCAGGGAGCTGGATAGGAAGTGGAGCACGTGGGACTTCAACCAGCACCCATGTGGGATTTTGATTCTGCAGGTCGTGGCTTTATGGGCTATGCCCCAGGGCCGGCCCCCAGGATGAGCAAACATACAGAAAATATAAACACTGTGCAGAGATGCAGCTCCAAAGACAGTATAAGAAACAATTTCAACAGTTTTGTTGCTGTTTTTGTTTACTTTCACCATTTCTAAGTGTATAAGTTGCTTGTTGTAAACATATGGAAAATACAAAAGTGATCTTGAAAACACGAGAGCTTTTGTTCATATACTGTGTTAAGAAGCAGCCCACGGTTCTGGACAGTAGATAAAAAATAAAGTTAAAAAACAAAAGGTGGAGCTGCAAGTTCAAAGATAAGATGAACCAGATGTTCCATTTTTCTACACACTTGTAGAACATCTAAACTTGTAAAATACCCTTTAACAAGAGAAAAAGTTTAAAAGGTCAAAATTAAAAAAAAAAAGAGGGACTGTTGGCCAACTTTTTGATGCTTCGTGTTCACAAAACAGAGGTCACTTCTTTTTATTTACAGACCTTATATATACTTACAAAATGCATGTAATACTGAGTTTTTATATTATTCTTTTATTATTTTACAGGTAGAGTTAGACAGTGAGAGAGAGACCAAGAGGAGGTCTTCCTTCCGTTAGTTTACTCCAAAAATGGCTGCTACAGCTAGAGCCACAGCAATCCAGGCAATCCGAAGCCAGGAGCCAGGTGCTTGCTCCCAGTCTCCCAGGAGACCTTGGGCCATCCTTCACTGCCTTCCCGGGCCACAGCAAAGAGCTGGACTACAAGAGGAGCAACCGGGACTAGAACCCGGGGTGCCAGCGCCGCAGGTCGGGGATTAGCCAAATGAGCCACACGGTGCTGGCCCAATTGTGAGGTTTTAAATACCAGTACAAGTCCTACCCCATTCTCTTTCTATTTCCAATTCCCTCCCAACATAAAGCATGTTAAAAGTGAAGTATCCCTGGGGACCTCTCCGAGATGTGCAGCTATGTGTCTGAGTCTCTGTACATGTGTGTACAGATGCTCATGTATGTACACATCTACAGGTATGCACATGTGACTCAAGTAATAATTCTATCTCTTTCTTCTTAATCCTGCTCTTTTCACTTAGCATACAGCATCACTTTCCTTGTCAGTTTGCAAAGTTGTCATTTAAAAAAAAATCATGTTGAGTATGATGGTACCACACTTCTTAAAACGGAATGCTTACATTGACTTATTTCTATATTTTCACATTTATATACACTTATAATACACACATTTGGTTCTGAAACTTTTGATAAAAGTTTAGTCAAAAATGGACAGATTTCAATGAATGTGTCAAATGTCGCCATGATGCTTTACAAATTTATACTTCTAAGGAGGTCTCTAAGTATTTGATTCTTCACTTGGTAACGATGGTGATATTGTAAGCATTTTTCATCTTTATAATCAGGAAATGCATAGTGACGTCTCAGTGTGGCTTAGTTTTCTATTTCCCTGATTTGTTGTCAACTTTTAGGGAGTCTTTCAATATTCTAGCTTTTAGCTGTTTGTCTGCTGTTCATACTCAAAATATTTCCTTCCAGCCTACCCTTTGAATATGCCTTTTATTGACCTGAACATTTTTCAGTGTTAGGTTTTGCCTGTTTTCAACTTCTGACCTATATTTTTCAACCCTCTGGAGCCTGATATTTTGTTGTCTCTTTGTTCTTTTCTTTCCACAAGAAGTATGTTAATGCTTCCTATAATGACTGCTATCGCCAGTTCTCCAAAGTCTAATATTTTCGCTTTATGTATTTCAAAGCTATTTCAAGGACGTGTGCCTGACAGCTATTGTTTTTCAGTAGCTTTGCCATTTTGTCTTAATGAATGCTTTTTGCATAAAAACATCCATTTTTGCTTTATTTCTTGGTTCATATTGTACAACTTAAGTTCATTTTAGTTTTAGACATTTTTCTTATTATAAGAAGCAGTAACCTTTCAAAATGAACCCAAAAGGTCTCCGTCTTTCATAAAGGAACATCAAATTTTTTGATAATATATATTTTGCCTGTCTTCTTTGCTGTTTGCTATTACTTTTTAAATACTCTATTTCAAAATTATTTGAGTTGTTATGGTTGTTGTAGGTGTTTTTACTATTTTACTGCATCTAATTTCTATTTATCTAAATATTACCTTTCCGTTTTACCAAGTCTTTTTTATTCATGTAAAAAAATTAACCACTAAAACCCCATCAAAAAGCAAGTTCTTCTTAGCATAAAGTGATTTCTAAGCATTTTTTGAGAGGGTTCCTGGAATCCCCAAGTATAATTTACTGGTCTTGTACAGAGTTCGGAAAGCTTTGCAGAATGCAGTTAGGTTAGATCGCTGAGAAGCCAAACTAATGAGTCAACCGTAGCTTATTGGAGACATAAATATAAAGTGTTAGAATGATTTTGTAAGGGAGCCAGAGATAGAAAGTTAGGTCCAGATGCAAGCAGACGGTTCTCATTCCCCTCCCCTCCTACTCACTGTGATACCACGAGAACCCAGTGTTCCCAGAATCTTCTTCCTTTCTCCCAGAAAAACATGCTGTTACCAAAAGTTCTTCAAACTCTGGGCTGGCATTTGGGCAATGCCGGCAACCCATACAGGCATCGGATTGAGCCCTAGCTGCTCTGCTTGTCATCCAGCTCCCTGCTCATGGCCTGGGACAAGCAGCAGAAGATGGTGAAAGTGTGTGGGGCTCTGCCACTGATGTGGGAGACCCAGAAGAAGCTTCCAGCTTCAGCCTGGTCCAGCGCTTGCTTCTATGGCCATCTGCAGAGTGAACCCAGCACATGGAAGATCTCTCCGTGTGTCTCTCCCTTTCTATAACTATGACTTCCACAATAAATAAATAACTCTGTTGAAAAAAGTTCCTACAACTGACCTGCATTAAGCAGGAAATAAGTGCAGACAACTGTCTTACAATATCATTGATAATTCTTTTAGATTTATTCATTTGAAAAGGAGAGAGGGAGAGAGGACTATCTTCCTTTTTCTGGTTCACTCTCCATAATGGCTGCAAAGTCATGGCCTGAGCCAAGCCAAAGCCAAGAGCCTGGAAATCTGAGTCTCCCACGTGACTGCCAGGGGCCCAAGTCCTTTGGCCATCCTCTCCCGTTTTTCCAGGTGCATTAGTTAGGACCTAAGTGGAATAACTGGGGCTCAAACCCAGCACTTAGATGTGGAATGCCTGTGTCCCAAGTGGTAGCTTAGCCTACTACAACACAACACAAAATTGGCCCTCTGTTGTTAGCATTTTGTGGGAATCTTAGATAACAGAAATGGAGCTCTAATACATGGAGTTTCATATATTATGCAGCTACTAACAACAGAATATTGAAACAAGACAGACTTTTCCTTTGCCACAGAAATCACGGTGTCAACTACTACACTAGTACCAAGAAAGAGGCAACTTTTTATCTAGGAATTCAGAATGGCAATTAATGGACAAGGAGACATACATTTGCAAAGAATGTAGGCAAATGCAACAACATGTAAATGTACTCCAACAACTATAATCTTGACCTGACACAAGAGCAGCTAGGTTCTCAATCCTCGTTCTAAGATTGAGTATCTTTATGACCTGGATCCCTAACACTTCTGTGCATCATTTTCCTCCCTTGAAAAACATATAAAATGGCATATAGCACCTAACATGTTGAATCATAATGATAATTATATGAGGAGCCTCACCTACCCAGATATTGTGTAGTGATCCATATACCTTCCAACACACACACCTCCTCCCCCTATATAATGAGTATCTAGAGCACTGCCTGCATAGCACATCATAATTTCTTTTAGCAAATATAATATACAATTATATTAAATATTCTATCCCTATCTCTCTCAATCTTTTACTTCAAATCCTATTAGATTTTTTTCCATTCACTCACCCATGTTTTTGGAAGCACCAAAGAAGATTGACAGAATGAAGACATTTTTCATATATGTGTATCAATTATACTACAGCTGGTGCATCTGGGATTTCAGGTATTTCCAATTTCATTTTCTCTCAGCTATCATTTTTCCATCAAAATTCAGAGCCATCGTATTTTCTATCCTTTTATCACTTTTGTAACACAAGCCAGGTTGACTCATCTAACTACCTTGCTAGCCAAATTAATTTTCTTCTTCTCCCCAAAATACACCTTTCATAATTCCATTTTGTTTGAGAATGATAATAGCACACTAATGCCTTTTGAACCAAATGTTAAACAATCAGCTTAGCATTGCAGCTTCTCCTTTAAGCACCCAATCTCATTTCTAAATTGACCCAGGGTGGTTTATCCCCCATCTGGCAAAATGAACCTCTTAACACAACCAGTCCACTTGATTTCACCGACTGGTTTGTGTTTACTCAGAATAGGCTCAGCTCCTCTAATGCCTACATGTTCATTATACCTGCGCACTCAACTAGTTGATTCCCTAAGGGACCTTCCAATTATAGCATTCTTTCATTTTAAACTTTAAATGATTTTGAGAAATGAGAGGGACTTTCTTAATTTTTTCCCCCATACTAACTAGAATGTTTGTTTGTTTGTTTTCAGACCTAAAATGCTGGTTGAACTGTAGGTTCTGTAAGTTTCCTCTGTGAGTTTTTAAGATTTCTACTTATGATCTACCTTTTTCATACTTTGTCTTTGATATTGTAATAAAAATTACAAGACTGTGCCATTTTTCCCCTGTTACATCTGCTATCTTTATATTATCTCCCAAATTTGTATTTAGGCTTTGAGGAGTGAGGGTACATGCTCTGCTAGCCTCTTTACTCCTTCCTACATGAGTTTCACTGGGTTTTTAGCATCTGAAGATACTCAGTGGATGCTTGGGTGGCCTGGAAGATCAGTGCATGCTTCAGTGACTGGTAAATTGTCCACTGCAGATAACTTTGGAGTGTTTCCCAAATACATGAAATCTTTTCTTTTTGCTTTGTTCTTTTAATGAACTTTTTTCCAAATCTACTTAGATCCTTTCTTGAAAAGATTATATTCAAAAAGTAGGTGAGCTCATTTTGCTAATTTAAAAAATATTTTGTGGTATTTGTTTTCTTTCTAACCACTGTATCCGAAATAAAGTTCCATGGAATAGGAGCAAAGGCAAAATATACACATTTATTTACCTTTTAATTTTTAATTTATTTGGTGGAGGGGGGGGGGCTTGCTCATCTGCTGGTTCACTTGCCAAAGCTGGGAGCTGCAAATTCAATTCATGTCTCCCACCTGATGGTGAGGAGTCCAATGACTTGAACCCTCACCTCTGCCTCACCTCGCCTGAACTGGCAGGAAGCTGGAGCCAGAGCCCAATACTCAGCACAGGTACTCCAGGCTGCTATCTTAACGAGGCTAAATACTCACACTGCCCGCTTTACTTTTAGCTCACTTTTAAAAAAACTCTTGCAAGCAGATACATTGTTGTGGTTGCTGCTTATTTGTTAACTTCAAACTGCTCCAATATATCCTCTGAGGTCCCATACTGCTTATTAAAATATGGTACTAAGCAACCAAAAACAAACATAACTAGCCAAAGTATTTTAAGTAGGCATCACCAACTTAACTTAGATTTTGTGTGCATGATCATTATCCTCACAGTTTACTACTTTTTCTAATTCCTATCAATGGGTAGTGGAATAAGTTCCTTGGCAATCAGAAAGACTAACTATACTTTTCAAACAGCATTTTCAGTCTCATCTTTAATTTGCTCTTACTTTATTATTCACTTCTTTACACGTTTGTATTTATCTCAGCATTAAAAGGAAAACCTTGGCATTTCATTGTTCTAAAACAGAATTTAATATCCATATACCATTATGAAAAACTAAACACATCAGCTCTGCTTGCTAATTTCACTACCTTCCTACAGATCTCAGATCACTGGCTGTCTGTAGAGAAAATGTTCGTGGATTCATAGTTCTATTTGGATATACACAAATATTTAGATCATGAATTAGCTTTTCCATTAAAAAGTAATGCTTGCACATGGTAAAACTTAGGCTATAATCGCATATGGAAACATAGGCCTCTTTCCAAAGACAGACTGGGTCCTCCAAGAAAACTTACAAATATGCATACATGTAACTACAAGTGTGTGTTCTGCATGTATGTAGTAACAGATGAAGGGAATAGGCAGACATATTGAGAGAGAGTTGGGAGGAAGAATGAACAAGAGAACCTCCCAGATTATTTTAAGGAAATGGAAGTAGAATATATCCATTGTTTTGGCCCCAGCATTTTCCCCATAATAACAATCTTTCTAAATCAGCACATATTTATAGAGTAATGTTATTTTAAACTATTGCATGCGAGTGATATAATTTTTATGCAATGAGTTCTTGATTTATGAAGTTGAGTTTTTTCAAGTGTCAACAGAATACATCAATAAACAGAGTTCTAAGTATAATCTTTATGTACATGATTATGGCTAGGGCAGAAACTGAGTTCAAAGATGTATACATTTTTCAATGTTATGTACATAGCCAAGTTTTCCTGCAAACTAGTCACAGCAACAGTTCTGATAATGTCTCTCCATGCTATATTTCCCAATGTACATTACCAGTTATTTTTCTGTGACTAGCACCTTAGTATATTAATTTAGATTCAAACTTCTCTGTTGCTTGCTTGAAAAAATTAACAAACCCACTTATTAACCAAGTGTCTGTTGGCTAGCAACTGAGCCCATTTTTTTTGCCTCAGTCTTCTCTTATGTAAAATACTTATTTGATCAATGTACTTTTGTTGAGCACATACTGTGAGCTAGGGACTGTCCTAAGCACTGAAGAGCCAACAGTGAATAAAAGATATTCCTATGTAATCAGTAATAAAATCTTAAAATAAAAATAATGACTCCTTAGGAATGTTGTGAGAATTAAGTCAATTGATACAGGCAGCACACTTAGAACTGACCCCAGCACATAGTAAACTCTCAGTAAACATCTACTACCATTATTACATTAGTATCAAAATATTTCTCTAAGAATATTACCTAATGTTTTAATTTCTACTTAGTATTTATCATCAATACCGAGTATATGTTCAGGAGCCAAAAACATTTCCATTTCTTTCTCTGAAAGCTCCTGCTGTATGCCTCAGTCATATTACTTTTCTCTGTATACTGTGTAAAACCATGCCTATGTCTTAAAAATTATCCTTTCTGAAACAAATCTTTGTTTCTGATGAAGCTTAAATATTTTATATCTTCATATGTGATACACATTTACTTGCTACATTGCTGGGTTATCTTTTTAAAAATTATGTTATGGGCCAGTCTGAAGTTTGTGCAAATCTGAGACGTACACAGCTTTCCCACAGAACTCCTGCCCCACACAGGCAGCCTCCATCAGTCACATTCCTCACTAGAGGATAAATTATGAAACCTGATAAAGCTAAACTGATACCTAAAAGTCATCCCAGATCCATCACTCACATTTTGTTTCAAGGTTGGTGCTGTATCTTCTGCTGGTTTTGACAAGTGTGTGCTGACATGTATTGCACTTACAGAATCACACCCAGCAGCAGCCATGCCCTAACTATCTTTCATACTGCACCTGCTACTCCATTTACCCCTGGCTGTCACTCGTCATTTGGCCCCATAGCTTTCTTTGCCTTCTCAGTCACATGGCTGGAGTCATCCACCATCACAGCCTTTTCAGAGCAACTTCTTTCACTTAATAATGCAACTAACATCCTCCATGTCTTTTTGTGACTTTGAAAGTCATCTCTTTTTATGGTTGAATGATATTCCATTGTCCAGATGTACCAGACTTAATTGATCAGTTCCCCTACTTAAGGGATGCTTTTAAATTGGGGAAATTATGAATAAAACAGCTATGAACACCTCTCAGCTGGTTTTTGTTCTGTTCATCATCTCGACAGGAAATCTGAGTTTCTCACCAGTAACCATGATGTTACGTTTTTTACTAAGAAGGGAATTAAAAAAATCGATGGAAAACTGATAGACAAATTTACTATGCTTTAGAAAAAAATAAAATCCATGCACATGAGGTCTCTTCATAAAGTTCATGAAAAAGGTGTATAATGAAAAAAAATAGGCATGAATTCCAAAAATTTTTGCACCAAAATAGACAGCTTTTATTTCCATTTTTTCCATTACCACATACATGTTCATCTAATTTAGCTAGTTTACTTCTATTCCTAGTTCATGGAAAGTTTTTATCATGAATGAGTACTGAATTTCGACAAATGCTTTTCTGCATCTTGGTATGATTCTTGAGTTTGCTAATGTGCCGGATTCCTGTAACTGATTTTCTAAGGTTGAATCGGCCTTTCACACCTCAGTAAATCCCACCTGGTCATGGTACGCCATTTTTCTGCACTGCTAGATTTCGTTTACTCATATTTTGTTGAATATTTCTGCATAGAGGTTCACAAGAGATGTTATTCTATACTTTTTTTTTTCATTCTATCTTTTATGGTTTGAATAATAAGGTAAAAATTGTCCTTAGAGAGTGAATTACTAAATATTCTGTTAGATTCTATCTTCTGGGAGATATTACAGAAAATTAGTATAATTTCTGTACTAAGCTTTTGGTAGAGGTCTTCAATGAGCCCCCCTGGGCCTGCTACTTCTGTACTGGAAAGTCACTATTTATTGATCCACTTTCGTTAATAGATGCAGGCCTAATCTCATTACTTCTTTTTGTATGAGTTTGGGAAGAGGGACTCTTTCAAGGAAATTAACCATTTCATCTTGATGATTAGCTGTATATGCATAGAATTGTTCATAATCTTAACATTTTATCCTTTTTGTGTGCATAGGGTCTGTAGTGCTTTTATTTTATTTCTTTTATTTCTGCTATTAGTAATTTGTTTCTTATCCTTTTTTTTCTTGGTTATCCTGGCTAGAAGCTTATCTTTTCAGTGTTTTAGCTTTGTGGAATTTCTCTCTTGATTTCTTATTTTCAGTTTCATCAGTGATAATTGAAAGTTATTTTTCAGCTCATTTTCTAAGGTTCCAAAGGTAGGTGATTGGTTTTAGGTCTTCTTTTTCTTTTTCTTTTTTGACAGGCAGAGTGGATAATGAGAGAGACAGAGAGAAAGGTCTTCCTTTTTGCCGTTGGTTCACCCTCCAATGGCCGCTGCGGCTGGTGCATCTCGCTGATCCGAAGCCAGGAGCCAGGTGCTTCTCCTGGTCTCCCATGCGGGTGCAGGGCCCAAGGACTTGGGCCATCCTCCACTGCCTTCCCGGGCCACAGCAGAGAGCTGGCCTGGAAGAGGGGCAACCGGGACAGAATCCAGTGCCCCAACCGGGACTAGAACCCGGTAGGTCTTCTTTTTCTAAAATATGCACTTAATGCCATAAATGTCCTTCTAACCACTGCTTTCATCACATCCCTGATCTCCGATTCTCATTATAAGACTGCATTATTAATTACAGAAAGTTTGATTCTTCTAAGTACTTTCTTCAGTAATACAAAGGACAGGACTCTTGACTAGGACTAAAATAACAGAGCAAAGGAGTTTTGTCATTTTTGTATAACTAATATGATTTACACCTTAATGTCTATTTGTGAATGTATTTTTATGTGTCTCATGCTGTTTGGGAGTTTAGTAAGTGGATTTAACAAAACGAATTTTATTTTTTGATCCAGGGCTCCTGAATGCACCTCCACACCATTTCATGTATTTTTAAACCTCATGATGTATTTTTAAAGCTGAGGATGTTCTTTAAAAAACAACCAAAAAATAGGACAATAGAAAAAAGGGGAGAAAAACAGAAGAAAAATACCTAATCTCTATTGTATAGCAGTTACATTTTTACCAAACCACACTCAACAGAAATAAGATGTTTGAGAGTGTTTGATATTTTAAAAATTGCTTTATTTTAAAATGGTCAGTATTTAATTGTTTTTGAAGGAATAAAGACCATTTGTAATCCCTCAGGAAAAAAATGTACAGATGATATCATATGAATGTTGAAATAGTAAAGGCTTTCTAAGATGAGAAACACTTCTATTCAACATTATACTAGAATTTATCATCAGTGCAATGAGTCATGAAAAACAAATAAAAGACATCCAGATGGGAAAGAAAAAGCCCCAAACTATTTCAGACATCATCTTACATACAGAATATCCTAAGAAATCCAAATGCATTTTTTAAAAAATAACAAACTCTAGGATTGTGCCTGTATGCTTCTTGATGCTCATACAAGGATGAAATTGCCTAATAATGCGTTTCTCAGAACATACCCGGTCATTAAGTGGTGTATGGCTACGTACTGAAGCAGAACAAAGAGTACTAACTTTCCTTAAAAATGATATGATCATACCGACCGTGCAAGCAAGCACACAAAAAATTATCAGAGCCAATAGTGTCAGACAAAATATACAACACACATATGATTAACACATTCGTCCATGAAATAAGACCTAAAGTAACAGATTACACTGTGCTGAGAGGTGGGGACTCCAGTATAAAGAGACCAATTTTCCCGTAAATATATTAAACAATCAGAGTTCTGATCAAAGTATCATATGTAGCAAACTCCTTCTAAATTGATATGAAAAGAGTATAAAATAACCTGTGAGATGCCAAAACTATCTAATGTTAATAGTTTTTATAAAACTGTAATAATTTTAATGCTGTTGTATTCCAAAAGGCATAAATTAGTCATCCTACAGAATGGTATAGGCCAATAGAATAGGTTGAAATATAAATGGGTGCTTAGTGTAAAGAAGAGATTGATTTCATACAACTGAGAGAGGAATGAGCAATGTTCATTTTCTACATGGTTAACTTTAAAGAAGTAGCTCACAAATGAAATGATGATGAAATAAATATATACGTAAGAAACAACGTGTGAGAGTTGGTGCAAGGGGGTGGCTGGGTATGAAGCTTTCACAAATGTCTCTCCACAGAGGCCAATAGTGCCTCAGTGAATTGAAGGATCTGCCTCCATAACCTCTAATCCTGCTCTACAGGCTGTTAAGACCCAGGTATCCCTGCTGGGACCAAGCTGAACACCTATGTACCCATTGGTACTGCCACCAATTACTCTGAAGAAGATACAGAAAGTGGTATACCTCAGCATCCAATTGGAAATAAAGCAGCACCTGAAGCAAAAACTGTTCCAGATGTATTTATCTGTTTATATATGTATTTGAAAGGCAAAATTACAGAAGAGAAGGAGAGCGAGAGAGAGAGAGAGAATTAATCTTCTCCTATCTCCATTGATTTACTCCCTAAGAGGCTGAAACACCCAGAGCTGGGCCAGGCAAAAGGCAAGAGCCAGGAACTCCATCTAGATCTACCACATGGGTGGTCAGAACTCAAGTACTTGGAACTTCTTCAGTTGCCTCCCCAGGCACATTAGCAGGGAGCTGGTTCAGAACTGGAACAACCAAGACTTGAGAGCTTGTTTGGAGGTTCTAGTAGGGGAGTGCTGCTACTTGTATACCCTTGACCGGAGATCGGTCCTCCTTAAGAGGGGAGAGCCATCCTCTTTGACGGAGTGTGCAGCATCAGGAAGGGCACCCATGGAGCAGTGAGGGAGGAAGGGGACACCGGCCTAACCAGCCAGATCAGCTGAATCAGGCATAGTGATCAATGGGGTGACAGATGTCGCAGCCAGCTTGCCCTCACATCCATCGACAGCCAAGACTTGAACCGGTGCTCATACCGGATGCCAGTGTTGCAGGCAGCAGCACATCCTGCTGCACAATGCCTCTCTCCAGGAAAAGCTTTTCTACCATGAAAACAACTTCTTCATTTTGTTACAAATAACTGATTCTCCTGATGTGCAAACATTGATGTAGGGATACACAAAGTGTAAAAAAGCAAGGCAATGTGATGCTCCCAAAGGAACACATGACTCCTTAGTAATAGACTCCAAAGAAAAGGAAATCAATAGAACACCTCATAAAGAATTCAATAGAGTAATTATCAGGATGCTCAAAGCAATTCAAGAAAATACAGACAGTTGAAGAAATTAGAGAAACAATGCATGCTATGAATTATAAATTCAGCCAAGTGATATACAGATTGAAAAAGAATTAACCAGAAATCTTGCAAATGAAAACTCATTAAGTCAAATAAAAATACAATTGACCAAGTAAAAGAAAGAATATCTTAACTTGAAGACAGGTCTTTTGAAATATGTCAGACAAAAAAAAAATAAAGAATGATGGGAAGGAAGTAACAAGGCAGCATCTGAGAAAACTGGGACACCATTAAATAGTAATACTGGAATTGTTGAGATTCTTGGGGTAAAAAGAGGAGAAGCAGCTTAGAAAATCTTCTCAGTGACAAAATAGCTGGAAATGTCCCCAATCTGCAGAAATGTATGGACATGCTCATAGGAACTCAACTATACATGATCAGAAAAGATCCTCACCACAACACAGTGTAGTTAAACTTTCAAAAGTCCAACACAGAGAACTTTAACATTCACAAGAGAAAAATGCTAGGTCACTTTTAAGTAAACTCCCGTTAAATTAACAGCAGGTGAACACACCACAGGGAATAGATTCATGAAATGCAACTTTGGAAAGAAAATAACTTCTCACCAGCAGTACTTTACCCAGAGACTATATCATTCATAAAGGAAGCAGAAATAAAGGCTTTCCAAGACAAGCAAAATTGAGGGCATCCATCACCCCCAGTCCAGCCTTACAAAAGATGCTTAAGGGAGTAGTATATATAGAAGCAAAAGAAAGATTTCAAAAATCAAAAGCATATGCCAAAAGGTAAGATCCACCAGGAAATGAACAAGGATATTCAAAGTAAACAGAATACATATATTCAATGACAAGACCAGGTCATTAGTTATCAATAATAACTTTGAATAGAAATGGACTAAATTCCCCATTAAAAGGTGCAGACTGATTAAAAAGATGAAAAATTAAGACCCAGTGATCTGCTCCCTCTAAGACATTCATTTCACCAGTCAAGGCACACAGACAGAAAGGGAAAAGATGGGAAACGAATTACATGCATAGGAAACAAATAACGACAAGGGGGAACTATATTAGACAAAATAGACTTTAAGGAAGAAAAGCTGTTAAAGAGAAAAAGGAGTTCGCTCTATCATGATCAAGGAATCAATTCAACTAAAAAACCTAACAGTTGTGAGTGTATGTGCACCTAATAGCAGAGCACTCCATTGTATAAACAAGTATTACTTGATCTACAGGAAGTGATAACTTTCAATACAATAAAACCCTGCTTTCATCAGTAGATGCATCGTTCTGATAAAGCCATCCACAGGGATATACAGGAGTTAAACTACACTATCAATGAGATTCATAGACCTTCACAGATCATTCAAATCAACAGATGCAGAACATACTCTCTTGCAAAAGCACATACGGGGCCAGCATTGTGATGTAATGGGCTAAGCTGCTGCCAGCAGTGCCAGCATCCCATATGGGTGCCCATCTGAGTCCCGGTGGCTATACTTCTCTTCAAGCTCCCTGCTAATGCACCTGGGAAAGCAGCAGAAGATGGCTCAAGTGCTTGTGTCCCTGCATCCATGTGGGAGAGTTCTTTGACCCAGCATGGGAAGCAGGATACACAGCAGACTCAGAGAATGGCAAATGCCCTAAACAGCACTCTGGTCTCAGTATCAGACCTTAAGGCATTCGGATCTGGCTAAAAAGCTCATGAGAGTTTCTCAGGTATGGAAAGCCAAGACACTGTGAAAAAATGACCTAAATTAAAGATCAACAATGAGAGTCACTGTGCAACTACTCCCCATGTAGGATCTCTGTCCTTAATGTGTTATACTATGCAAATTAATGGTAAAACTAGTTTTCAAACAGTACTCTATACTTTGTGTGTCTGTGTGGGTGCAATGTGTTGAAATCTTTACTTAGTATATACTAAGTTGATCTTTGTATATAAAGATAATTAAAAGTCAAACTTAATGAAGAATGGGATGGGAAAGGGAGTAGGAGATGAGATGGTTTGTGGATGGGAGGAGGGTTATGGGGGGGAAAGCTGCTATAATCCTAAAATTGTACTTTCCAAATTTACATTTATTAAATAAAGGTTTTCTAAAAAAATAGAGAGACAGAGAGTTCTTCCATTTGCTGATTCACTAGTGGCCAGAGCTGGGCCAATCCAAAGCCAGGAGCAAGTAGCTTCTTCTTGGTCTCACAGGAGGGTACAGGAGCCTAACGGTTTGGGCCATCTTCTGCTGCTTTCCCAGGTGCATGAGCAGGGAGCCAGATCAGAAGAGGAGCAACTAGGACTCAAACCAGGGTTCATATGGGATGCTGGTACCACAGGCAGCAGCTTACGCATCAGGCCACCAAACTGGCCCCTATACAACATTTTCTAGGACAGACCACTTATTAGGCCATAAAAACAAGTTTCAATAAATTCATAAAAATGAAAACCCTATCTTATTCTATCTGACCACAGTGGAATTAAACTATTAGTCAACA
Source organism: Lepus europaeus (assembly GCF_033115175.1). Taxonomy (NCBI): domain Eukaryota; kingdom Metazoa; phylum Chordata; class Mammalia; order Lagomorpha; family Leporidae; genus Lepus; species Lepus europaeus. The sequence continues at coordinate 149,326,629 of NC_084830.1, forward strand.
ATAAAACCTCCAGAAATTATACAGGCACATTAAGATTTAACAGCATGTTCCTGAATGAACAATGGGTCATAGATGAAATTTAAAGGGAAATTTAAAAATTTCTCAAACTAGTGAAAATGGAAACACAACATACCAAAACTTATAGGATACAACAAAAGCTATATTAAAAAGAAAAACTTATAGCAACAAATGTTAACATAAAAATTAGGAAGATATCAAATAAACAACTTAAATACATCTTACTGATCTACTGGAAAAAACTCAACTCACAGAAAGTCTAAGGAAAAAATAATCAAGAATAGAGCAAAGAAAATACAAAGACCACTGAAACACAGAGAAGAGTTTGAGAAAAGGGAAATGTATATGTATACACATGTAAATATATATGTATATACATATTTTATGCATGTATAAATTACATATATATGTAAGCATGCAGCTAGAATACTTTTAAAATAGAAGAGAACACTAAAATAGCTAAAATCAGAGACGAAAAGGGACATATTACAATTAACGTCAAAGAAACACAAAGAATCAGAAGTAACCATTATGAAAAAATGTATGCCAGCAAATTGGAAAACTTAGAAGAACTAGATGAGTTTCCAGATACAGGTAACTTTCTTTTTTTTTTTTTTTTTGACAGGCAGAGTGGACAGTGAGAGAGAGACAGAGAGAAAGAGATACAGGTAACTTTCTTAAATTGAACCATGAAAACAGAAAACCTGAGCAGACCAGTAACAAATAATGAGATCGTATCAATAGTTACATGTCTCCCCCAAAGGAAGAACCACAACAGATATCTGCACTGCCGAATTCTATCAGATATTAAGGAAGAATTAACATTACTTCTCTCAAACTATTCTAAAAACTGAAAAGAAAGGAACCCTTCCAACCTCACTCTATGAGGCCAGTATTAACTTGATTCCAAAACCAGACAAAGTTACAATAAAAAAAAGCAACATTGAACAAATACCCTTAATGAACATGGATGCACAAATTCTCAACAAAATACAAACAAATCGAAACCAACAACACAGCAAAAACATCCTTCATTATGTGACTATTTAGGGAATGAACTACAAGCAAATGGAAGATACACTCATATTCGTATTCATTCAAATTCTCTGCCTTCCAAATAAATAAATCTTTTAAAAATGTCCAGTTAAGGAATGGGTAAATGGAGGCCAGCCTGGTGGCACAGTGGGTTAAGTTGCCACCTGCAATGCTGGGAGTGAGTTTGTGTCCTGGCAAACTAGTACAGCCTTTATGTAAAAGTATGGAGGTTCCTCAAAAAATTCGACATCAGTCCACCATATGGCTGAGGTATGCCTTACTGGGCACCTATGTGAGGGAAATGGAACTGGCATCAAAGCATAGCTGCGTTCCCATGTTCAGTGCAACACAGGTCACAATAGTCAAGGAAGGTATGTAATCAACTGAGGTGTCCATCAATGGATGAATGCATAAAGACAATGTGCATCTGCACAATGGAAAGAAGCCGGACATGAAGACAAAAAACATGTGTTCTCTCCTAGCAAAGAGAGAACAGTTAAACTAGTTAAAATATTATTATACATTGGCGAGGGTGTTAGGAGGGGAGATAGGATGAGGATTGCCTAACAGGTAGCAAAACAGTCTGTTAGAAGCAGCAAGTTCTGGCATTCCACAGCACAGCAGGTGGCTACAGATCATGGTAAGTTATTATGTGCTTGGAATAACTTGAAAAGAAATATTGCAGATGCCAAACACAAAGAAAAGATGAGGAAACGGAAAGGCTACTTGCCTTGTTTGATTGTATTACTCTGTGTATGTATTGAAATGTTGCAGAGTATACAAAACTTAGAATATTAGGGACAGGTGTTTGGGCCTGTGATTAAGGCACCAGTTAGGATGCTCACATCCCATAATGGGGAGCCTGGATCTGGATTTCAGCTCCCTATTGTATACTCTAGTACAGCTGCCGGCCCCACAGCTGGTTCCTGCCACTCATGTCGGAGCCCTGGACCGAATTCCTAGCTCCAGACTTTATGCTGGTCAGCGCTGTCCACTTAGGGCATATGGACAATAAGCCATTGATGGAGGCTCTCTTTGTCTCACAAAAAAGAAACAAAACTTCAAAACTTAGTCAGAAAATACAGAAAAACAGTGATAATCTACAAATAGCTTTTCTAATGTAACAAAAATGCACTAAAAGATATTAACAGATTTCTTCACACCAATATAAAAAACTTTTTTTTTTTGACAGGCACAGTGGACAGTGAGAGAGAGACAGAGAGAAAGGTCTTCCTTTTTGCCGTTGGTTCACCCTCCAATGGCCGCCGCAGTAGCGCGCTGCGGCCGGCGCACCGCGCTGTTCCGATGGCAGGAGCCAGGTGCTTCTCCTGGTCTCCCATGGGGTGCAGAGCCCAAACACTTGGGCCATCCTCCACTGCACTCCCTGGCCACAGCAGAGAGCTGGCCTGGAAGAGGGGCAACCGGGACAGGATCGGTGCCCCAACCGGGACTAGAACCCGGTGTGCCGGCGCCGCAAGGCGGAGGATTAGCCTACTGAGCCGCCGCGCCGGCCAGGACTGTTTGAATTTTAACCTGAAAGCCTTTTGTCCCAGGAACCCTTTAAGTGCTCGGCAAACTGGGACCTTTCATCACCATATGAGAGAAAACGTGTGATCTACAGACCTGCAAAAAATAGGAATGGACAGTTTACTGGAGGAAAATTCAGCAAGTAGATAAAATTGTGAAACACACGCAGAGGACCTGTGCTCTCTGTACTGTATACTCACCAACCTGACCTTTTGCATATGGAAACACTGCTATGGAAAAACCGCATGCAAATCCTTGGACAATAGAGTTTGCAGCATTATGTGTCTGCTCACATCCTGAGCACTATCTTGAACTCATCTGCATATACTTTGCTGTGTTTTCTTGTCTTCAAATTTACTTGTTTGGGGCCTGCACCATGGCTCACTTGATTAACCCTTAGCCTGCAGCGCCGGCATCCCATATGGGCATCGGATTCTCTCCTGGTTGCTCCTCTATCACTCCAGCTCTCTGCTGTGGCCCAGGAGTGCAGTGGAGGATGGCCCAAGTGCTTGGGCCCTGTACCTGCATGGGAGACCAAGAGAAGCACCCGGCTCCTGGCTTCGGATCAACACAGCACCGACCGTAGCGGCCATTTGGGGAGTGAACCACGGAAGGAAGACCTTTCTATTTGTCTCTCTGTCTCTCTCTCTCTCACTGTCTATAGCTCTGTCAAATTAAAATTTTTTTTTTACTTGTTTAAGATAACTGCCCCCAGTTATCATGCAATAACTCAGTTTTTTTTTTTTTTTTTGTGCTCCATTGTTAATTTCAGGTTCTTCTTTAAAGACTGGTACATATTAATATCCCTTATTCTCCACACTAATCTCACTTTCATTTTTTTTCTCAGTTTTTTTTTTTTTTTTTATTAAAAGGGTTGGTGAGAGCTAGACTGTTATGGTTTGCATGAACAGAATCAGTTGTCATTGCTGCAAACCAACTCACCCCTGCTTGGAAGAAAATTGGTTGCCTGCCTTGTTTCTTGGATCTGCAGCTGCTCTGCCTGCCACCCTAGATAAGCTCCATGCAAAATCTGTAGCACAGTGAAGCAATGAGCGCCACCAGTACTCCAACACCAGCCAGATAACATAGACCAGTCCCTAGTCTGCAAGAGATGATTTCTCCAGACTTTGAATGAAAAACGGAAGTTGGAGCTAGGCATGAGGAAATCAAAGAACTGTTGATAGAACTGAAGAAACAGAGAATTTGGTAAACAATGGAGGCAGTGTGATTTTATTTACAGTTACTATAAACCATGGGAAGAGCCTAGCAAACCTCCTTACTTAGAAATACATCATCTGTCATTAAAATCCGTTTCTAAGGACCACAGGTAAACATTTTTGTTTTTGTTTCAAGATTAGCAAGTTGATTCTCTTTTGAGTGGAAGCACTAACCTTGAAGCCTCATTAACTATCAGCTACACAGGATATTCAATCATGATTTGAACTTTTATTTTTATAAGAAAGTCCATTTTGAAGAATTTAAACTGTCCAAATAGATACTATCCATTCAGAAGCCCTAAACAGTAACAAAAAATAACCTTGCAATTGTAGTTGACCATCTACTTTGTGGGAGCTGCTGTATGGTGTGATTGTTAGAAATATGCCATGCTTACAGACTGTGCTGAGAGAAACAGATGTATTTTTGTGGAGAGCTTTTTATTTTACTTCACTCAGAAAAATGTTTGCTGCGGGAGAAGCAATACCCACCAACGATCTCCACACTCTGATCCTAGAATCACTAACTATATAATCTGAGGTGGCAAAAGAGACTTTGTAGATGGGATAAATTTTGAAGAATTCAATATGGGTGCATCATACCTGATTAATTATGTGAGCCCAGTGAATACTGGAGTCCCTAAAAGCTGAGAACCTCTCTGGGCTGTGGTTCAGAGACATGGAAACAGGGTAAGGACCAGCGAGATTGATTACTGCTGGCTTTGAAGATGGAAGAAGGGACCTCAAGTCAAGGAATGTGGGAGTTTTTAGAAGCAGGAAAGGACAAGAAAATAGATTCTCTTCTAGAGACTTTAAGAAAGAAATACAGTTCTGCTGACCATTTGAGTTCCGCTCACTGAAACCTGTGTTGGACTTCTGCTCTAAAGAACTGTAAGATAATAAGTGTATGTTGTGTTAAGCCACCAACTCAGTGGTAATTTGTTACAGCAGCAATGGATAACCAGTATTACACCTAGTAAATCTGACTAAATCAATATTTTGAGAGCTATAATTCCATCAATTTTATGTGTTATTTCTTTCTTCCCCTTTCAAACATCCAACTTTATTAGAATACATTGATCATCAATAAAATCAGAGATAAAAAAGAAATTGTAACAACAGACACCACAGAAATAAAAACAGACACCACAGAAATAAAAACAATCATTGGAAACCACTACAAAGAGCTGTATGCCAACAAACTGGGAAACCTAGAAGAAATGGATAGACTCTGGGACACATACAACCTACTTAAACTGAGCCATGAAGACATAGGAAACCTAAACAGATGCATAACCAAGACAGAAATTGAATCAGTAAAAAGACTCTCCCGACAAAGAAAAGCCCAGGGCCAGATAGCTTCACTGCTGAATTCTACCAGACGTTTAAAGAAAACTAACTCCAATTCTTCTCAAACTATTCAGAACAATCGAAAAAGAAGGAATCCTCTCAAATTCTTTCTATGAAACCAGCATTACCTTAATTCCTAAACCTCAAAAAGATGCAACACACAGAGAGAACTACAGATCAATTTCTCTGATGAACAAAGACACAGAAATCCTTAAGAAAATTCTGGCCAATAAATCTATCAACATATCAGAAAGATCATTCACCTGGACCAAGTGGGATTTATCCCTGGTATGCAGGGATGGTTTAATATTCGCAAATTAATCAATGTGATACACCACATTAACTAATTGAAGAATAAAAGCCATATGATTATATCAACAGATACAGAGAAAGCATTTGACAAAATAGAAGACCCTTTCATGATGAAAATTCTAAACAAATTGGGTATAGAAGGAACATTCCTCAAAACAATCAAGGTGATTTATGACAAACTCATGGCCAGCATCATATTGAATGGGGAAATTTGTAGGCATTCACACTGAGATCCAGTACAGAGATGCCCACTGTCACCATGGCTATTCAATATAGTACTGGAAGTTTTAGCCAGAGCCATTAGGCAAGAAAAAGAAAAGAAATCAAAGGGATATAAATTGCAGATGACATGATTCTATGTATAGGGGATCCAAAAGACTCCACCAAGAGACTATAGGAACTCATAGAAGAGGTTGGTAAAGTATCAGGATATAAAGTCAATACACAAAAATCAACAGCCTTTGTATACACAGACAATGCCATGGCTGAGGAAGAACTTCTAAGATCAATCCCATTCACAATAGCCACAAAAACAATCGAGTACCTTGGAATAAATTTAACCAAGGATGTCAAATATCTCTACAGTGAGAATTACAAACCATTAAAGAAATAAATAGAAGAAGTTACAAAAAAAATGGAAAAATCTGCCATGTTCATGGATTGGAAGAATCAGTATCATCAAAATGTCCATTCTTCTGAAAAGAATTTATAGATTCAATGTGATACCAATCAAAATACCAAAGATAATTCTTCTCATATATAGAAAAAATGATGTTGAAATTCATATGGAGCCACAGGAGACCTCAAATAGCTAAAGCAACATTATACAGCAAAAATAAAGCCAGAGGTATCACAATACAGGTTTTAGGACAAACTATGAGGCACTTATATTCAAAACAGCCTGGTACTGGTACAAAAACAGATGAATAGACCAATGGAACAAAATAGAAACCCCAGAAATAAATTCAAACATCTACAACCAATTTTTATTTGACCAAGGAGCTAAAACCAATCCCTGGAGCAAGGACAGTCTACTCAACAAATGGTGCTGGGAAAACTGGATTCCCACATGCAGAAATACGAAGATCCCTACCTTACACTTTACACAAAAATCTACTCAACATATATTAAAGATCTAAATCTATGAGCTGACACCATCAAATTAATTGAGAACATTGGGGAAACCCTGCAAGACATTGGCACAAGCAAAGAATTCCTGGAAAAGACCCCAGAGGCACAGGCAGTCAAAGGCAAAATTAACAAATGGGATTACTTCAAATTGAGAAGCTTCTGTATGGCAAAACAAACAGGAAAGTGAAGAGACAACCAACAGAATGGGAAAAGTTATTTGCAAACTATGCAACTGATAAAGGATTAATAACCAGAATCTACAAAGAGATTACGAATCTCCACAACAACAAAACAAAAAACCCTGTTAAGAGATGGGCCATGGAGTTAAATAGACATTTTTCAAAAGAGGAAATCCAAATGGCCAATGGGTACACAAAAAAATGTTCAAGATCACTAGCTGTCAGGGAAACACAAATCAAAACTACAAGGAGGTTTCACCTCCCTCTAGTTAGAATGGCTCTCACACAGAAATCAACAAACAACACATGCTGGAGAGGATATGGGGAAAAAGGTACCTTAATCCGTTGTTGGTGGGAATGTAAAAGACAGTTTGGAAATTCCTCAAAAATCTGAATAAAGACATACCATATGAGCCAGCCATTCCACTCGTGGCAATATACCCAAGGGATATGCAATCAGTGAACAAAAGAGCTATCTGCACCTCCATGTTTATTGCAGCTCAATTCACAATAGCTAAGACATGGAATAAACCTAACTGCCAATCAACCAAAGACTGGATAAAGAAATTATGAGATATGTTCACTATGGAAAACTACACAGCAGTAAAAAAAAAAAAAAATGGACCAATTTGAAAAACTTCATACTTAGTGAAACAAGCCAGTCCCAAAGGGACAAATACTATTTGTTCTCCCTGATCTGTGAGAACTAATAGTACATCTAAAATGAAAGCTGTAGAAGTGAAGTTGACACTTTGGGAAACAATTCAAAGAATTGAGAAGCCCTCACCTTGACTGTTGAACAGTTTTTATTTTTAAAATTTTTTTCTTTTCTCTTCTTCACACTATAAACTCTTACATAGAGTGAATCATATATATATATATATATATGATATATATGATTTATATATCATAGTCAATTTATATTATATATATATATATATATAAAGTCAATTGAAAATAGATCTCAGTGAAAAGAAAGGGGGGAATAAGAGAGGGATGAGGAAGTTTCTAACTGTAAAGCTGTAAAATACCATCTTAATGATTAAAGTGATCATATTAAGTGTTAAAGTGAATATAAAGATAGGCTTAAGTATTAAAGAGACCATATTAACAGCATCAAGTGCCTGGTAATACCTATAGACAGAACTAAAAAGGAGGGAACATCCAACATGGGAAGCAGTCCACAGAGCAGACTCATAGAATGACAATTGCTTTAAGTTACACTCTGACCTCAGAATCACCCCTTAAGGCATTTAGATGTAGCTGAAAAGTCCATGAGAGCAATGCAGTCACACAAACCCAAAACACTGTGGCAAGAATATCCTACAGGAAGGATCTATGTGAATGAGACCCTGGTAGAAAGAAGGGACCATCAAAGAAGGATGTACTTTTCTCTGAAGAGAGGAGAGGACTTCCACTTGCTTACAGTCTTGTCCAAATACTGACAGAGTTTTTGGTCACAAAAGGCTTCCATAGCCTTGGCAGCTCATGGCAAGAACTTCGAGTGATCACTGAGGTCATAAATCAGAGCGTTAATTGTTAAATTAACAACAGAAATCACTGTGTACTTACTCCCCATGTAGAACCTCTGTCCTTAATGAGTTGTACTATGAAAATTAACTGCAAAACTTGTTCTCAAGCAGTACTTTTTACATTGTGTGTGTGTATGTGTGCAATTTGTTGAAATCTTTACTTAGTATTGAGTTGGTCTTCTGTATATAAAGTTAATCGAAAATCAGTCTTAAAGAAGAATGGGATGGGAGAGGGAGTAGGAGGTGGGACAGGAGTGGGAAGGGACAGTGCGTACGGGGGAAAAAAAAACCCACTATATTCCTAAAGTTGTACCTATGAAAATTGTATTCATTAAGTAAAAGCTTAAAAAAAGAGTACATTGATCACAATATAAAAAAAACTGCGGCTTATCCAGGTTTCCAACTTAAATTTACAGTTAAGGAGCTGGTGCTGTGGTGTAGTGGGTAAAGCTGCCACCTACAGTGCCGACATCCCACACGGGCACCAGTTCTTGTTCCAGCTGCTCTTCTTCCCATCCAGCTCTCTGCTATAACTCAGGAAAAGCACTGGAAGATGGCCCAAGTGCTTGGGCAACTGTACTTGCATGGGAGATCCAGAAGAAGCTCCTGGCTTTTGTGTTGGCCCTGTTCCAGCCACTGTGGCCATTTGGTGAGTGAGCTACTGGGTGGAAGACCTTTCTCTCTATCTTTGTCTAGACTTTACCTCTCAAATATTTATTAAAAAATTTGCAGTTGAAATCAATTATTGTTTTGAAATTTCAACATTATCTGAAAATTTAATCAGTGTAACTATAATCTTCTAAAAATACAGAAATGTATGACAGAAAAGGATCTTTTAAGCTTTGCACCCTGACACTATCATAGCCAATGAGGTTTATTCAAGGCGTGTTTATTGCTAACTGAAAAGGATCGGAAGAAGTATGACACTTGACCCTGACCTATTATAATTCCAGTAAGACTTTTGAATTCTAAATGTATTGTAGATTATTAACAGTGATTTTAATACCTTAGTTGAACACTGTTTTCTACTAGTTACATCAGAATAGGCACATGGCTGCCTTTGGAAGAAGAGAACAACTTTGAAGGTCATTAAATCTCCATTACACAAAAGCCTTTTTCACACTACTAAAAATGTCTCCATCTCCATGAACATGGCAAAGACTAGGCCCTTTTTCATCTTTAGAAGGTTACTACTGCTCCTTGGCTAAGAATAAGAGATGGAACACTTAACTGATCTTTGAGTATTCGGATTAAATTACTTTTTAGCAGGTTCTATCACTCTATTTTATCAGGTAAGTTCCTAAAGCTTGTGGGAAAATGGAATTTAAAGTTAACTTTATTTTGCTACAAAAAATAAAATTTCTATAAAAGTGCTAAAAGAAGCTTATGGGAAATGAATATTATAAAAATTATATGCATATTTATATATATATTCATACTAAAGACTCAATGTTTTTGCCATTTAGATTCTTTCCATCATTTTGGTATGAGCAATAGTTCTGTAAGAAGCAACAATTTTATAATAAGCAGAATAGTCTTCTAAAGCAGTTTTGCCTTGATATAAGCAAACAAAATGGGTCCCATTATAAAATTTCATCCCTAGAAATGCTTTGATTTGGCCTAGCAGCTAAGATGCTGCTTAGGATTCCTGCATCCCGGATTAGAGGGCCTGATTTTGAGTCCCCAGGTCTGCTCCCTATTCTAGCTTCCTGCTAGTGTCTACTCTGGGAAGCAGCAGTGATTGCTCAAGTACGCCACCTACATGGAAAGTCTAGATTGCATTCCTAGTGCTTGGTTTTACTCTTCCTTTTAGCTTGGTCCAGCCCCTGTTGTGGGAATTTGGGAGTGTTTTTCTTTCTATCCCTTCGTCGTCCCTCTCTCCTAATCTCCCCTCTTAAATAAATGAATACATTTTTTAAAATAAAAAATATCAAGCTCTTTGGTCATTGCAGAAATGTTAATGGGGGATAAACTTTTAAGTGTGATGTAAGTACTGTCAGCTTCCACTATGACACAAATTTCCATTGATTCTCAGCATGGAGAACCAAAGAGGCTGACATTTTCATTCTTCACAATTACAACAACATTACTAAGACAATAGTGTTAGCACTAGGAGAAGATTCTTCTGATGAAGATCAGAGAAATTACAGAACCCAACTGTGAAAGAGATGAATCCAAAGGAAATTTTAGACACAATAAAAGAACTTCAAAGGCTTGTTTCACCCCAAAAAGCATAGAAACTTAAGAAAAAAAACTTTTTAGTACACTACATGGAAGGTGAACATTTTTTACCAGCTACTATTACAATTGTTAGGTTTTTTCTCTTTTTAAGAAATTATTTTTAAAAATTTTATTTAAGTGATACAAGTTTCATGTATTTTATATACATGAATTCAAGAAAATAGTGATACTTTCCACCCTACCTGTCCTCCCTCCCACACTCTAACTCTTCTTCCTTTTCCCTCTCCTATTCCCACTCTTAATTTTTACAAAGATCTATTTTCAGCTTACTTTATACTCGTAAGTTTAACCCAACTCTAAGTAGAGAGTTTAAAAAGTAGTATGACAAAACAAACAAACAAAGCACTGTTCCTCAATTGTAGAGACAAGGGCTATAAATAATCATCAAATCTCAAAATGTCCATTTCAGTTAAATACATTATTATGTTTTAGGTACTCTATTAGTTACCTCCAGACCAGGGAAAACATATGTCTTTTGGGGACTGGCTTACTTCATTCAGTATAATGGCTTCCAGTTGCATCCATTTTGTTGCTAAAGACAGGATTTTTTTTTTAAGCCTACTAGTAATCCAAAGACTTCTTGGAAAAGACCTCTGGAGCACAGGCAATCAAAGCCAAAAATGACAAATGAGATTACATCAAGCTGAGAAGCTTCTGTACTACAAAAGGAACACTCAGCTAAGTGAAGGGGCAACTGACAGAATAGGAGAAATTACCTGTAAACTATGAAACTGATAAAGGAGTAATATCCAGAATCTATAAATAGCTCAAGAAACTCAGTAACAACAAACAGAACAGGGGCCGACGCTGTGGCATAGTCGGTAAAGCCGCCGCCTGCAGTGCGGCATCCCATCTGAGTGCCGGTTTGAGCCCCGGCTGCTCCACTTCCGGTCCAGCTCTCTGCTATGGACTTGGGCCCTGCACCCACATGGGAGACCCAGCTCCGGCCACTGTGGCCACTTGGAGAGTGAACCAGCAGATATAAGACCTCTCTGTCTTTCAAATAAATAAAATAAATTCAAACAAACAGAACAATACAGTCAAGAAATGGCTAGAGTTATTTAATTTGGCTGATGTGTGATTTTTCCAGTATTTTTTTCACCCACAAATTTTGATGAGAGAATACTCATTTTTTATTTCTGATATATATTTTGTTAAGAACAGCATTTCATTTAACTATTATTATATTTCCAGCATTTCCAGAATTGTTTCTGGCTTTCATGGTTTTTGTAGAAAGCTACCTATGGGGTTATTATTGTATTTTTGGAAGAATTTTGTTATTATTTTTAATGTATTTTAATAAAGATTTTTCATTTGTAAAAAAAAAAGAAATGGCTAGAGGACTTGAACATGCATTTTTCAAAAGAAGAAATTCAAAGGGCCAACAGACACATGAAAAATTTTTTGCAGAACATTAGCCATCAGGGGAAAGCAAATCAAAACCACCATGAGGTTTAACCTCATCCCCTTGAGAATGGCTGTCATACAGAAAGCAACAAGCAATAAATGCTGCCAAGGATGGGGGGGAGGTACCCTAATCCACTGTTGGTGGGAATGTATACTGGTAAAACCATTGTGCAAGACAGTATGGAGATACCTCAGAAAGCTGAAAATAGACCTCGCATACGACTCAGCAATCTCACTCCTAGGAAATTACCCAAGGGAAATGGAATCAGTGTATTGAAGAGCTATTTAGGGGCCGGCACCGTGGCTCACTTGGTTGATCCTCCGCCTGTGGCGCCGGCATCCTATATGGGCACCGGGTTCTAGTCCCTTTGAGTTAAAGAAACAAGGAAACAAAATTTGTTAAAAATGAAGTTGAAAACTTACTGTGGCCTAAAATCTTACTGAAATCTTATTTTCGTACTATGTATTTTTCAAGAACTATTGGAAGTACTTTCATGTCTTAAATTCTCATATTCCAAGAATTTACCAGATGATAGGATTATTAACTGTGAACCTAGAGACAAATTAAACATTTAGTTTTAAAAATTAACAACTTTCCTTTATGCTAGCAATGACTACTGAGAATATTTATTGTGAGCTTGGGTGAAACAGCTTTATCAACAAAAAATTTTAAACTTCCTGGGAATAAAGTAAACAAGGGATGAATTGGATCAATTTTTTGAAAGGGAAAATGCATAAAGCTGTACTAAAGGATCAAAAATAAGACCTGCAAAAACAAACCGAAGTTCCTAAAGAAGAGGTAAAAATGATGTAAATTCTTTCCAAATTCACACATGGACGCAGTGAAATACACACGAATGCTGACTTTTGGTAGAGAAGTAGTTTCTGTAGTGAGAATGAAGACTCAAGAGAATAAAAAAGAGTATCATCTGGAAAAGCAATTTCATCCCAGTCGCCAAGACATAAAGGTTATCTTCTACAAGTTGTTCTCTTCAAAGAGTTCTGCAAAAGGTATTGAGTCACATAAATTCAAGTTCTATTAGAGTTATCCGAGTTGCTTATGGGTAGAGTGATAATTGCTCATCCAAATTTGAGATACTGAAAGAGGGAGTTAATAATTCTGAGTGACAACAGGCCTGACCCAGACAAACCAACACCCAGGGTCACACTATAAGCTGCTATCTTCCTGGAAAGCAGGTTAATATCAACAACATTAAGTGAGGAGTTAGGAGGCAGACAAGTTCATCAATATTTGGACATCTGCTCAAAAAAATCAACAGCCAGATAAGTTTCTTTAAATTTACACCAACCAACTCATAGGATCAACTAGCTATCACTACTAAGTGATCTACCAATTTATTACCCCCAGGGGATAGCACAGATGGCAATTTGCCCATCTACTACTCTACTCAAACCAATGTGAGTGATGTACAACAAATTTCTATTTAACTGCTTAGCTGACACAAATTGTTGGGACAGTGATTGTGTTGGGCCTCTGTGGCAGTGCGTGCTGGAAGTTTGTCTTCATGAGCAAATATGTGTGCTTAAACTGCACTTGAATTAAAAGTAGCTGGTGGGGCCAGGGCTGTGGCGTAGCAGGTAAAGCTGCTGCCTGCAGTGCCAGCATCCCCCATGGGCACCAGTTCAAGTCCCAGCTGCTCCACTTCCCATCCAGCTGTGTGCTATGGCCTGGAAGAACAGTAGAAGATGGCCCAAGTGCTTGGGCCCTTGCACCATTATGGGAGACCCGGGGGAGGCTCCTGGCTCCTGGCTTCGGATCAGCACAGCTCTAGCTATTGTGGCCATTTGGAGAGCAAACCAGTGGATTGAAGACCTCTCTCTCTCTCTGCCTCTCCTCTCTCTGTGTAACTCTGACTTTCAAATAAATAAATAAAAATCTTAAAAAAAATTAGCTGATGTAACTCACTTTACTTCATCTACAAGAGAAACTCACAGGTTCTGAGGCTCTTCAATTAATGATCCAGCAACATTAGTATGGGAGATTAGACCAATTAAAATCTTTTCTCAAAACTTTCATCATATTACTTTATTGATAGTATTCAAGTCCAGTTGGCATGAAATATGTTATCAAAGAGTGAGTTACAGAGGCCTGTGGTGTGACATAGTGGGTTAAGCCTCTGCCTCCTGGGCCAGCTCATATCCTAGGTGCTCCTCTTCTGATCCAGCTCTCTGCTTGTGGCCTGGGAAAGCAGTGGAAGATGGCCCAAGTTCTTTGGCCCTTGATTCCACATTGGAGACCCAGGAGCAACCCTGGCTCCTGGCTTCAGATCAACTCAGCTCTTATCATTGTGGCCTTTTGGGGAATGAACCAGCAGCCATTTCAGAAGTGAGACAGAAAATGGAAAATTCTCTCTCTTCCTGTCATTCAGACTTTCAAATAAATATTTTTTAAAAAGAGAAATCCCATCACATGACAAACATGTTGTCATTAAAGAATGAGAAAGAAAGCAGATAACAATTAGCGTAAACCTCAATGATATATTAATGTTGAGGGAGCCATTACTCAGCCTATCCCCACTTGAAAAACAACATGTAGCTGATACTGCTAGTTATTTTCTTCTATCATTTGCTGTTTTCTCCTGAAGAAAATAGCTAAGAATGGAGATAAGAGGTGGATAAAATTCTTTTTATTCATTGTTCCTGTTAATTGAGGTCAAGATATACCTTTTGTGTACCTCTGTCAAAGAAAAATGCAACATCTATCACTAGGTATAAAAAAATAAATATGACTGCAAAACAGTGCAAGTAATGCAGAATCCTTTCCGAGATTCAAGTTTTCTTTTTTTATTTGACAGGTAAAGTTACAGACAGTGAGAGAGAGAGGCAGAGAGAGAAAGGTCTTCCTTTGGTTCACTCCCCAATGGCCACTACAGCTGGCGCTGTGCCGATCCGAAGCAAGGAGCCAGGTGTTTCTTCCTGGTCTCCCATGAGGGTGCAGGCACCCAAGCACTTGGGCCATCCTCCACTGCCCTCCCGGGCCACCACAGAGAGCTGGACTGGAAGAGGAGCAACTGGGACTAGAACCCAGCACCTATATGGGATGCCGGTGCCGCAGGCAGAGGATTAACCAAGTGAGCCATGGTGCCGGCCCCTCAAGTTTTCAAAGACAAAATGTTTTAATGATCAATTCTCAGAAACTCAACTTTCCTACATAAAACTAAGAATAACATAGTATATTTATCTGCTGATTTCCCTAGGACATAAAAATCTACAAAGAAAAAAGTGACCATGAATATTGGACATAAAATCTCAACCAGAATTGCACAATGCATTTACCTGAAAAACATAAGCTACTTCTTATATACTGTCCTCCATGTCTTATGCAGTTGGTAAGTATCTTGCCTGCAATGCAATAGATCCAGAGTATCAACTGCTCAGATATACAAAACACATGGCTGGAATATACAGGAGTCTCTTGAACCAAGTTGGAATACCTTTGACTTAGAGGGGGCAAGGAAGCATACAGGGAGGGCAACAGCAGAACGAGAGAGGCTTAGGGATGCCACTGCAGGGACTAAATCAGCTACCTATTTTTAAAAAGGGTTTATTTATTTATCTTTTTATTTGGTAGAGGGATAGAGACACAGACAGAGGGAGGGAGGAATGGAGAGGTGAGGGAGAGAAAGAGATCTCCCATCCACTCCTGAAATGGCTGTAACAGCTGGGTCTGAGCCGGGTCAAAATTAGGAGTCCCAAACTCCACCAGGATCTTCTACCTGGATAGCAGGGACGCAAGTGCTTGAACCATCATCTCCTGCCTTCCCAGGAGGATTTAGCAACAAGTTAGATGGGATGCAGAGTAGCCCAGTTTCTAACCAGCACTAGGATATAGCACGCAGGTAACCTAAGTGCCACTTTAAGCCACTGCACTACAGTCCCTGCCCCTGGACATCCTTCTTAAAGTTCCTGAATGTCCAAGATAATAAACCAGATAGAATGAACAGAGTCTGTACAAGCAAACTTCTAGTTACCAAGTATAGCACAAATACTTCCCATGGTAAAGCAACAAAAGTCAGCTGCTGAATTTGGGCAACTACTACTTCCTCCTCTTAGATGGTAGAAGAGGAAAGTGTATATGAATAAACAAACCGTCCTTAAGGACTGGGAGGAAGACAGTACCCATTTCACCGGACTCAACACAGAGCAATGCATGTCTTTTCTACACTCGGGTGAGACGTTTCACCTAAAGCTATGTCAACAGCAGAGTTTGTCAGTGAGGATTTCTTTTATTTTTTTCTCTAATGTTTTATTTATTTTTAGATTCAAGCCAAAATTATGCCTAGCTTTTATTTTTTAAATATGTTTACAGGGAACAGACTTAATATATTTCATGTATACAGTTTTAGAAACATAATGATACTTCCCTTGCTCCAGCCCTTTTCTTTTCTTTGAATTTTTGTGATGACATACTTAAAATTTCCTAGGGCCGGCGCCATGGCTCACTTGGGTAATCCTCCACCTGCGGCGCCGACATCCCATATGGGTACCAGGTTCTAGTCTCGGTTGCTCCTCTTCCAGTCCAGCTCTCTGCTGTGGCCCGGGAAGGCAGTGGAGGATGGCCCAGGTCCTTGGGCCCTGCACCCACATGGGAGACCAGGAGGAAGCACCTGGCACCTGGCTTTGGATCGGCCCAGCGTGCTGGCCGTAGTGGCCATTTGGGGTGTGAATCAACGGAAGGAAGACCTTTCTGTCTCTCTCACTGTCTAACTCTGTCAAATAAAAAAAAATTCCTTTACAATCACAGGATTAATCCTCCACCAAATAAAGAAACAAGTAGGAAGTAGAACAATGCAATCAGCAGAGCCTGGAACTATTTCCTAAAGAGTAATGTCATATTAATAAAAATTTCCACAAATACTAGTTTTTTTGGTCCACTCTCTGAATTCTTGTACTAGCAGGTGTTCTACTAAATCCAAACACTCCCCATTCTCCCGCTGGCTCCACATTTTCCAGGCCCTTGCCATGCCCTTCATGGTTCCTGCAATACCTTTCAGTCATCTCCTTTTCCCACTCTGGAGTTCACCAGTTTCCCTCCGTGTCTAAGTCATTTTAGATCAGAATAGTACAGTGGTTACTAAGTGGATTATGGAGTCAGACAGAATTTTATATCTAGCTCAACTACTCTCATGCATTCTAATCAGAGGCAAAATCACCTATTGCAGTTACTTCCTCTTTTCAGTCGCTATTAAACTTTCAGTCTAACAGACTACGTTGGGGATTAAATGAGTTCATACATGGGAAACACTGCAACACTAAGTAACACACATTGAGATTTCAGTCGGTCTGCAGCTGTCATGATCCCATAATGAAGCCAATCCCTTGTCCAACTGCAGTGGCACTTGATTTGATTTTCTTTACCAATATCCACCAATCTGGCCAAGTTGAATTCATTATTAACATAAAAATCTGGTCTCCTTGAGACACTGTATCATCCTGAACTGTAGGATCAAATCTCCATTATTTTATATTCCACAGCCCTTGGCATTTTATAATAGCATGATGCTGGCACTTACCCAAAACACCATGTGTGCCAGCAATTATGTATTGTATATGCATCATTTTATTTAATCTTCATAATAATCCCATAGTTTTAGTAATGTTAGTCATCTTCACTATACAGATAAAGCAAAAGTCTTAACAAGATTAATTTGCGGGGGCGGAGCCAAGATGGCGGATAGTGAGGACGTGCGCCATAGTTTGGGAAAATGAAGTTTCATAAAAGTGGAATTACTGTAGCCTCAGGAAAAGACTCAAGAAAAAAACTGCAGAGGAAACGCTTCCGGATCCAGTGGATGTGACACAGAGGACCTACAGGGAGCCCACCGCGTGGAAAACCAACCGCAGGAGACGAGCCGAGCGGCGGGAGACGAGCCGAGCGGCAGGAGACGAGCCACAGAATCTCGCCAGCCAGCGCGGGAACCAACGGAGGAGGGTAAGACAAAGACCTCAGAAACCTGAGACATTGGGG
This sequence comes from Lepus europaeus, assembly GCF_033115175.1. NCBI lineage: Eukaryota > Metazoa > Chordata > Mammalia > Lagomorpha > Leporidae > Lepus > Lepus europaeus. Next base: position 149,344,564 of record NC_084830.1, read on the forward strand.
GGGTGGGAAACAGAGGCCTCTCCCTTCACTCACCAAGCAAAACAAAGAGCACCGCGATTTTACATATGTAAAGCGCAGCCAAACTCAGTAACTTTAGCAAAACTCGAGAACACATTGAGGGCTGCATAAACTCTTTGTGTGGTCCCAGGGGTAGATCAAACGAATACTCACAGAGGCCAGATTTCAACTACCCTCAACTCCACTCCCAACTGAGTCAAAAAAAAAAAAAAAAAAAAAAAGAGAGAGAGAGAGAGCGATCCAGCAAGGAGCAAGGGAGTGAGCAATCTGGGAGAGTCGCTCTTTGCACAGCCTTAAACCTGAAGAATCAAGCATAGCTCTCTGGCCACACCCATCACAGCCCCTAAGGATCCAACAAAGCAGACAGCTCACTTAGAGGCATAGTATAACAAGAAAAAAAACACCACAGCAAAAAAAACAACAACAACAAAAAAAAAACCGCATAAATTATCTCCAACATGCCAAACAACAAACATAGAAGCCGAGGTAACAAGAGCAAGGAAGACACTATGATGCCCCCAAATGAACAAGACACGCCAATGCAAGATTATGAAGATGAAGAGATAGAGGAAATGCAAGAAGCAGATCTCAAAAAATTGATAAGAACATTAAGAAGTTCTCAAAAACAAATTCTTGAACTACAGAAATCCTTAATGGACAAGATTAATTTGCTTTCTTAATGTTACATGTATCATTAGGAATTTTCTGGCTCTAAATCCTGAACTCTTGACTAACATATCATTCCATTTCCTAGTTACTATATCACACACGTTCTAAATAACCCAGTGAATGCTGGTAAGATTTACCCTGCTCTGTGGCAGGTACCTTGTTCCTAACATCTGGATGTCCTGCTGAGTCATGTTTGACAACTTTTCCTGTGAAAAACAAAGCCAACATGAAGTTTCATAATTGAGTGCTAACAAGGACTGCAGCTCATTTAACACCTGTCTTTGTTGTATAGTCTTGCTCCTCAGGGGCCCATGGACCCACAGCATAAGTACAATCTGAGGGCTTCCTAGAAATTAATTATGTATTAGAATAACTTTGAGTCTCACCCAAAAGTACTGAACCTGAAAACATTTTAATAAACTGCCAGTGTGAGAATTTTAAAACAGATTTACTTGAAAGTCAGAAATAGAGAGAGAGAGGGAGAGACAGAAGAAGAGAGAGCTTCCTTTTGCTGATTTGCTCCCCAGATGAATGCGATGGACAAGCAGAAGCCAGGAACTTCATCCAGATCTCCCACTTGGGTGGGGATCCCAAACACTTGGGCCATCTTCTGCTGCTTTTCCCAGGCCATTAGCAGGGAGCTGGATTGGAAGTTGAATAGTCAAGATACTTCCTGCAGCCCACATTGGATGCCAGTGTCGCAAGCAGTGACTTAACCATGCCATAACACCAACCCCACGAATTATTCTAATAGGTATCATCAGTGAGAAATGCTTCACTTTTCATGAATATAGTAAAATCCACTGGTTTTAGGGATATTATCTAAAAATAAAAATTAAGAGATAATAGAAGACTAACATATGGAAGAATGTATGACTATTTTTCCAAGTTTATTTCTCAATCATTTTTTTTAGAACTCTCAGTCAATACTAGAGTCCCAGTCCATAAATAAAAGGAGGATTGTAAGTAATTATGCTAGAATGGACGCTTCCGGAGAGCAGCATCCTTGTCTGATTTACTGCTACATTCTAAATGCAGAGAGGACTGCCTGTTACACAGCACACATCCAACAGTTACCTGCTGAGTGACAAAACACATTCACAACAATCAGGACAATTGCAACACCCGCTCTTTAGAGAAATTAGAACAGACCTTCCAAAGAGTAGAATCGGGCACAGAAATAACGTTTAGGGTTCTCATGCTCCAACTTGACAAGTATGATTTTATCTAATATTGTAATAGAGAAGAAATGTTCTACCACTGGGAGTACATACGGAGGTGAAAAGAACAGATTGCTAATACCTTCAGATATTTTACGTAACGCACAGCTACAATTCCCTAAGAGAAAGAAATCATTTCCCGCAGTGACTTAGTATCAGTTGTGCTTTCTTGTTTTAGAAAAATCTGGGGCACAATCAGGTCCTAAGAGTCTTGCTTAGGAGAAGGTGACTCATCTGGCACCCATTTGGACACCAGAGAGCACATTTCACAACAGGCCCAGTCTAAAAACCAAACCTCTCGTCTGCTTCCTATAAAGAGAACAGCTGTTTTCACTCCAGCACCTACTCATAACAATGAGCTCTTGAGGTACGTCATATCTTCTTTGAGAGCTGAGATTCAAGGTTGCACAAACAATCTTGACAAAATCATGAGAACAAACAGTAAGTATGTGTCCAGCTGTCAAATCACAGACGGTCTGATTACTGTGAAGTTTACAGTGAAGAGAACAAACGTAAACACAAAAGGCTTTCTCTGATTAATTATGTATCAGATACCCAAGATTTTTTTTGCCTTAGGTATTGATAATATCAAATTCACTTACCAACTTCACTTTTACCTGCAAGTACAAGGGTCATAGCACCTTTTTTTAAAGCTAGTATTATAACTGAAAGTTAACACTGTTACTATGTATTCTTTTATTACATGTATGTGCTACATATATACACCCATATATGCACACATGTAGCACAGAAGCTTACCAATATATGCTTTGTTTTCTCCAGAAAGGAACACAAGCATACTGTGCATATACACGTTTACTATTGTGAGTTATTTTTTCCTCAAACTCTTTTAGATATTTCTGTTAACACAGACACATCTGCCTCACTTAAGCAGCAAGATAATGTCATACTCATTGGATATCCTTTTATTTATTGACCTAAAATTAACCCTGGAATTGTTTTTATTCTTTATTATCAATAATAATGTAATAACTCACTTTACAGGGCTATCTGAATACATATTCTAGAAGAAATGCAGTTCAATAAGACTTTCCTGTTACTCAGAGCTCATGTTTAGCAGACTGCACTAAAATACCAAATTTCTGATCTGGTCAGGAGATACAACGTTTTCAAGGTAACTTGTTTTGATATTACTAGTACATTAACTGGTAGCTAAAGCACACCCCTTTTCTATTTCATGTTTTGAATGCATATTCACTATCAGTATATTTAATCAGCAGATTTAAGACTCATACCAGCAAACCCAAGTCCTGGACCACTTTTGTACATCAACTATTTCACTAATCCTTCAATCTAAAATGCTGCCAAATTATTTCAATTTGATTGTAAAGTGCATTAAGTCTTAGCTCATAGGAATATAAAGATTTAACTAATATATAATTGCTTAAGTGACATGCCCTTTGGTATTATACTTAATGAAGCTTCCATTTCTCCCAAATTTTTTCAGGAATCCTATTTATAGAACACTTCTAACTTTGAAGAGCTTTTATTTTCAATGCCCAGACACTGGCTTTATATTCATCCTTACATGCTCATATTCTTTCATAATATGCCTATATTATGATTGCAAGATTATATAAAAATGCCTTGAGGAATTCAATTCAGGTATCTATCATGTCCTTTGTTCTTACATACAAATAACCTAAAATGAAATGAGATAGCTTATCACGTTCAAGCCACGTAGATGGCAGGTGGTTTTGTCTAACTGCCATTTGTATTAACAGATTTTGTGATGGGATCACATGACTGATACAGTAAAGCAGATACTGTCATATGTGAATTTATCCTCACTTTGGTCACCATCTGCAGCTACTTCCAAGGACACAGAGCAGGTGCTACAAGATCACACTGCTTTGATTAGGGTCCAACAGAGGTTGCACCAGTTTACATTCCTACCAACAGAGGACCAGGGTACTTTTTTCCCCCAGAACCAAAAGATATCAGCAACTCAAAGAGTTATTTGTACCCCCATGTTCATTGCAGCACAATGCACAATAGCTAACAGGGAATCAACCCAGATGTCCATCAAGTGTTTGGTGGATAAAGAAATTATGGTACATACACTATGGAATACTACTCAGCTGTTTAAAAAAAATGGTATCCTGGCTTTTGCAACAAGGTGGTCGCAACTGGAAATCATTATACTTGGTGAAATAAGTCAGTCCCCAAAAGACAAATATCATATGTTTTCCCTGATTCAAGGTAATAACAGAATACCTGATATGTAATGTATTCTAGTGAAACAGACATTTTGATAATCGATGATTGTTTATAGCCCTTGTCTCTTCCACTGAGGAACAGTGTTTTGTTTTCTTTCTCTTCATACTGTTTGTTGAACTCCTTTACTTAAAATAGGAGTAACTGTATGATCATTAAATATACTGAAAATAGATCACTGTAAAAATTAAGAGTGGGAATCCAGTGGAGGCAGGGGGAGAGGAAGGGTTGGAAATGGGCAGGATGGAGGGTAGGGGAGAAGTGTCACCATATTCCTAAATCTATATATATGAAATACATGAAACATATATAACTTAAATAAAACTTGAAAATTTTTAAAAATAATTTTCCTATTTTTAATAATATGGAGCTTATACAAGAGAAGTTCAAAAATAATTAGAAGTTTATTTTTGTATAGCAAAAACTTTTTTTAAAGATTTATTTATTTGAAAGAGTTACACAGAGAGGAGAGGCAGAGACAGAGAGGTCTTCCATCCACTGGTTCACTCCCCAAATGGCCACAACAGCCGGAGCTGTGCAGCTCCAAAACCAGGAGCCAGGTGCTTCCAAGTCTCCCACGTGGGTGCAGGGGCCCAAGGAGTTGGGCCATCTTCTACTGCTTTCCCAGGCCTTAGCAGAGAGCTGGATTGGAAGTAGAGCAGCCAGGTCTCAAACTGGCGCTGACATGGGTGCCGGCATCCCAGGCCAGGACCATTAACCTGCTGTGCCACGGCGCCGGCCCCAAGAAAAATTCTTAAATTCATGCACAGTATGTTCATATTCCATGAAATTTACGATAAACAATTAACTTGTTCTATTTTTCAATCTCATCCTATATTTTAAACATTTCGCCATGTAAGTCCTGCTAACTTGCTAAATTTACACCTCAGTATTTTACTATTTTGTTGCTCTGGAAAATAGAGCTTTTCTCTATTATTTAATGAGTAACAGTTAATATCAAGGAAACCTGGTGATTTTGTTACCAAGATTATTGTAAATTTTTCCTTAGTCTTAATACATTTTTTTCCACTGGATTTTTTTCCAAGTTTCTAAAACCAAAACTACATCTTCTGCAAACCGAAGTAATGTCGCATTACCTTCCCCATTGTTGGAACTTTTATATAAAATGTATTGAATATCAAAATAATACACAACATGAAAAATAAAAGGGACTTTGATAGAAGCATTTCACCTCTGAGGATGATACACGGATTTGTTTAAACATGTGCAGTTTACCAAGACAAAGCATGGGGCTCTGTTTGCACAGAATCACCCCCCCAAAACTGGTTGGGGTGATTGCCACAGAACCCTCAAAACGGTGCTCCTTTGCCTCGAGCGCAGAAGGTCAATCTCAGACATCAGGATGCTGGGACGAAGAGGAGTCTGTGGTGCAAAGCAGGGCAAGGGGCCAGGCAGGCATCACTGAGGTCCCGGTGATGGGAAATCCCTGGATTTTCAGGGTACAAAATTACATGAAATCCAGAAAGGACTGTGCAAGCCCCTAGGTAAATCTTCTGACCTGTTCGAGCTAAGTCTGACGATGAGGTTCTGCCAGTCACGGAGGACCCAGCATCTCAAGATGCATCCACAGGCAGACAGCTTCTGTATGCTTCTTCACTTTGTCATACTAGCACATTGCTTGGACAATTGTTTGTAGTTAAAGCATTGGATTTTCCAATCTGCTAGTGTCAGCATAAATGGAAGTTTTCTTTTTTCATTTTTATGCCACTTTAATTGATGTTAGAAATGGAATAATAATTCAGAAATGCCTTAACTGTGTCATCATCTATTGCAAGTATCCCATTTTCTGTCTATATAATTTTAATCTTTCTTCTGATAGTTTATTTTTCAAACATCCAGAGAAGACGGACCAATGAAAAACTTCAGGAAAAAACAAAAAGTCCATTATCGTTGTTTTTTACTTTCTCTACCAGACAGAGGCTTTTAAACATCTCGTTATTTTTCATCTCCTGTTCGGATACTCATAACTTCATGGCATTATAGAAGGGTAATAAAACTCCACACTAAGACATGGAGAGCTTCACAGATAACATACTGTCCACAATGAAATATAATGCCTAGCCAAGCTTGAAGCTAAGAAGATGTCTTAGTGCCAGAAATGAAAGAAAAGCTCAAATCCAGCAAGGAGCTGGTGGACTGGTTCACAGGATCTCTGTGGATGCCAGCTGTGATCTGCATGAGCCTGGGCCTCATGCCAATATAGAGAAACGTGGTTGGAATTAACTCATTTTCATAAAATTGAACGTCAGGTGTTAGCCTATCTGTAAAACAACGACCAAAAGTTCAGCCAATAATCCCAGAAACACTGTAAAGTTTATGATCAATTAAGTCGAGGCTCTTTTGCCTCAGACTGATAACGTGGGCACACAGGAACATCACAGGCTCTAAATTCTCCTAATTCCAAAGAGAACCACGGAAATCTGGTGCTGCAAACTTCCCGCCATGGACCTCTTAAGTTTCCAGAACTGGATCTACTGTAATTAACCACCACCCAATTCCAAAAATACATAAAGCATCAAATAGAGTAGTAGTTCCTGTGGGAGCAGGGAAGGCTGAAGGAGTCAGCGCTGTGGGAAAGCGAACCTGCCCAGGGTGCAGTGCTATTTCCTCTCCCTCATCCACGCACTGATGTTTCGATTCTTCATCATGAAGAATGCATGTGTGGCTAAATCAAATTAGTAAAACAAGAAAAACAGAAAATTTTAAAGGAAGAAAGACTAGGCAGTTATTTTAAAATTATACAATAGTAAATGTAAAAATTTGAGCATCTGTGACATATAACTAAAAGTTCCCTGAATATAACAGATTCTCATTAATTTTATTTACCCAAAATAAATGCCAATTCAACATCGTCAGAAGATGCTAGGATGATAAAAGGACACAAGGTCTAGTCAGTCAGGACGAATACATTTTTTCACAATTGGATTTTGTTGCGCAGCTTGGTGAATATGGTCTATAACAGGTAGGGCTGGCATTGTGCATGTTGGAGGACCAGTCTGAGTCCCAGCTGCTCTACTTGGATCCATCTTTCTTGACATGCACCTGGGAAGGCAGAGGATGATTATCCAAAGTACTTGGGCCTCTTCCACCCACATGGGAGACCCAGATGTAGTTCTTGGCTCCCAACTTGGACTTGGCCCAGCCCTAGGGGTTGCAACCATTTGGGAAATGAACTCGCAGATGGACACTCTCCCTGTTTCTGTCACTTTGCCATCCACATAACCAAACAAACACATCTGAAAACAAAAAGTGACAGAAACACCTAATCCACTGGATGTGCAAATGTCAAAGCAGAGAAACAAAGTATTAAAAAGGGACTATCATGTGCCCCCCAGGACAGAATAATGCTTTAGCAACAGATTCCATAGAAAAGATTGATGAAATGCCTGATAAAGAATTCCCAAGAGGAGTTTGCATGTGCTGTGCCGGGTCAAGTTGTTGCTTCCTGACCTGGCATCCATATGGGTGCCAGTTTGTGTTCTAGCTGCTCCACTTCTGATCCAGCTCTCTGCTAATGGGCTGGGAAAAGCAGCATAAGATGCCCCAAGTGCCTGGGTCCCTGTCAACCACATGGGAAACCCCGATGCGTCCCTGGTTCAGCCTAGGAAGTTGGAGAGTGAACCAGGAATATAAGATCTGTCTCTTTGCTCACCATGTGTGACTCCAACTTTGAAATAAATACATAACTCTTAAAAAAAAAAGTGATTATCAGGGTGCTTAAAGAGGCACAAAACCAGCCGGTGCCACAGCTCAATAGGCTAATCCTCTGCCTTGCGGTGCCAGCACACCAGGTTCTAGTCCCAGTCAGGGCGCCGGATTCTGTCCCAGTTGCTCCTCTTCCAGGGCAGCTCTCTGCTGTGGCCAGGGAGTGCAGTGGAGGATGGCCCAGGTGCTTGGGCCCTGCACCCCATGGGAGACCAGGAGAAGCACCTGGCTCCCGGCTTCGGATCAGCGTGGTGCGCCGGCCTCAGCGGCCGTTGGAGGGTGAACCAACGGTAAAGACCTTTCTTTCTGTCTCTCACTGTCCACTCTGCCTGTCAAATAAATAAATAAATAAATAAGAGGTACAAAACCTTACAGGCAATTCAAAGAAATCAGAAAAATAATGCATGGTATGAATGATAAATTCAGCAAATAGATGCAAATCTTGGAAAAGGATCAAACATAAATCTTGCTACACAGTTGAACGCCTCCACAACAGCAGAACAAGATGAAGAAAGGGTACCTCAACCTGGAGACATACATTCTGAAACCCTCTGACCAAGCAAGGAAACACGTCAATTAAAAATAATGAAGGAAGCCTGTGAGAACTTGGGGATGTCCTTACATTTACCATTATTCAAATTGTGGGGTGCTGTGAAGGTGAAAAGAGGTTTAGAGGCTTCAAAAAACCTTTCTTTACGTAATAGGTGAAAACTTCCCAATCTGGACACATACAGACACTGAAGTATGGGACTCCTACAGGAACCCAGGTTGGCATGACCAGAAAGATCCTCACTGTGACAAGTTCAACTCTCAAGATGCAGTGCTAAAATTTTTAACACTAAAGCACCAACTCACTTTAAGGGAGATACCCATCAAATCAGCAGCCAGTTTTTCAACAGAAACCATCCAGACGAGGAGGGAATACAAGGATATACTTCATTCTGAAATAAACTAACTCCCATACCCAAACTTATGGAATACAGCAAAAGCAGTTCTACAAGACAGGTTTACACCAATCAAAGCTTGATATCAAGAAGGCAGAAAGATTTCCAACAAGCAACTTATGGCTAGACTTAAGCAATTTGAAAACGAAGAACAAATAGAACTCACAATTAGTTAAAACAAGATATAAAACACAGAAATAAACTGCGTAGAACCAAAACAAAGAATATAAGTATCAATGACAAAGAACAAGTTCTTTGAAAAGGTAAACAAAAAATGGCTAACCCTTAGCAAGAAGAACAAGAAGACTGAAATATAAAATCAGAGATAAAGATACTGTGATTGACATCACAGAAATACAAAGGCGTTTTATACATTTTTATGGAAAATTATATGGTAACACATTTGATAAATTAGAAGACAGACAAATTCCTGGATCCCTATACCTTATCAAGATTAAATCAGAAGAAACAGGACACCTAAGCAGGCTAATAATGAATAGGGGAATTGAGGCAGAGATAAAAAGTCTCTCAAAAAAATCCCAGTACTAGATAGACTCACTGCTAAATTCTACCAAAATTTGGAGAAGCATTATCGTAACTCTCTTTAAAATTATTTAGAAATCACAAAAGAGGGGCCTACACTGTGGCAAATAAATAAAAAGATAAATATTTTTTAAAAGAAAATTTATTATTTTAAGAGGTCATTGCTTCCTGAATTACTGAATAGATCCCAAACAACACCAATTAAAATCTGAGCAAGATTTTTTTCTAAACACTGAGGAGATTATTATAAATCCAAACACAAAAATTCAAATGAACTAAATTATCAAAAATGCTTTCCAATATTGCTTTTTGCAGCATATATTCATTTTTTTTATTTCACAACTGAAAGCTATAATCATGATTGTCTAGTTGGTGAAAGGCCAAACAGGCAGGACAAAATAGATACAACAGAATAGAAACCATATAAATACAGAGAACTAGAACCATTTCAAACATAACATAAAAAGACCTAATTTAAAGTATAAATGAACTCAAAATGTACATCACCCATGACAGTACAAAAAATGTAAAATACACGGGATAAATTTAACAAAATAATATAAAAAACACATATGGCTTGATGTACCAAATCCTGCAGTGATATGAAAGACAATCTAATTAAGAAGGATACCATGTTCAGTTTAGAACGAATATTACTAGGCATCACTTTTCTTCTATTCCACCCATAAATTTGGAAACACCCCCAAATCAGGACACATTATTTCATATATAAAGATGATTCCTAAACTTACATGTAAATGCAAAGGACATAAAACAGCTTAAACAAGCTTTTACAGAATAGGAAGGTTGTAAGAATTATGGTATTTCATTTCAAGACTCACATATTGGGGGAGCAGATGTTTGGCACATCAGAGTAAGATGCCTCTTGGCTGACACGTATCCCACCTCAGAGCACCTGGTTTAAGTCCTGGCTCCTCCTCTTCTGATCCACCTTCCACCAGCGTGCATCCTGAGAAGCCCCAGGGCCCTGCCACCCACAGGGAAGATGCAGACAGAACTCATGGCTCCTGGGTTCAACCTGGCCCAGCCCTGGCTGTTCTAGGCATTCGGAGAATGAAGATCTCAATCTCTCTTTTTCTCCCTCTTTCCCTCCATTCTCTACCCTCCCTCTCAATCAAGCAACATGAAAATTAATGAAACTAATAATAATGCAATGGTAATCAATGTGTAAACATAATTACACAGATCAATTTAAGAAAATCAGAACCTCAGGAAGCCTTACATACATGATCAGTAAATTTCTTACTCTATGTGGTAGGTAATCCAATGTATTAAGGAACATACTCCCAACAAATGTCACTGGAAGAACTGGACATTTTTATGTGGAAAAATAGTAACTTTGACCCTTACAGTAACCCAGACTTAAAAAGTTCACCTTAAATGTATCATAGATTAACATTAATTTTCTTAAAGAAAAAACTGGGGCCAGCACTGTGGCATAATAGGCTAAGCCTCCACCTGCAGTGCCAGCATTCCCTATGGGCACTGGTTCATACCTTTGGCTCCTCCTTTTCTGATCCAGCTCTCTACATATGGCCCACAAAAGTTGTAGAAGATGGCCCAAGTGCTTAGATCCCTGCACCTGCTTGGGAGACCCAGAGAAGCTCCTGGCTCCTGGCTTTGGATCAGACCAGCTCTGGCCATCACGGCCATTTGGGAAGTGAACCAGTGGATGGAAGACCATCTTGTCTCTGCCTCTGCCTGTAATTTTGCCTCTCAAATCAATAAATAGTTTTAAAGTTAAAAAAAACTAAAGAAAAGCGTAGGGGAACATTTCACAAAATTGCAGTAAAATTTATTTTTTAGACGAGTATGAACCATAAAAGACAAAATACTCTTTCTTTTCAAAAGTTACTATGAGAAGATGAAATGACAAGACAGAAACAGAGGAAAATATTTGCAATGCTATTATTCATATAAAAATATACTTAATTAAAATTTAAGATTGAAGCTAGCATTGACAACGTAAAATAACAACAATCCTAAAAATACATGGGTCCTTCAAACAGTTTGCACAAAAAATGACATTAAATGATGTTTATTTTGGTGAAATGGTTGTTTAAAATCTATGTATAGTTTATTAATACTGTATATCTTACATTACATTTTTGGAGACTCCCTTATCTTCTTTAGGAAAAGACAAAAAATGCATAACAATCTTGAATTAATAGAGGTAAGGGCATGAAGTCAACATTGTCTTTTATTGCCTCGGAACTGTAAACCTTGATTTTCTATTTTTATTTAGTTTAAGATGAAGGAGGAACCACTTATGTTGGAGGAGCAGAGAATATAATTTCCCATAATTAGTAAAAAGGAACAAAAGAATTTTTTTTTATCATTTCAAAACTCAAGTAAGAATCAAAATCCTACAACTTGAAAGACGGAATACAAATAAGTCTAAGATTTTTATTCTTGATTTTTCAAAAGTTAACTTTAATTTTCTTACAAGGAAACACATTTTAAATGGAAGGTTGAAAGAAAAATGTTGGAATGAATTTTACTGTCCGAATCTTCATCAAAATAGAGTCACATTAATATTTGATGAATTAGGAGACATGAAGGAATACAATTATTTAAGGTAAACAAGGTCATATCACTGTGCCAAAAGATCCATTTCCCAGGAAGATATCAATTCTAAAATTCAAACCTATTTGAACCTAGTAACACACAACCATAATTTTTGAAAACCGAGTGAACAGGAGTTAGGATTTATGTTCTTACTAAGTTGGCAAGGGTTCAATTCTCTTACAGTATTATTTTTTCATCTGACAAAATGCCAGCCACATTCTAGAATCCAACTCATTCTCTGATTGAAGAATTTTCCCTATGTACACAAGTGACTAAAGCCTCCCAGTCCACTTTTCTCTAATAACCAGTCATCCTCCTGTGCACAGCAGCTCACAGAGAGAAAGCAGACACAGCAGGCATCCTTTAGTGATCAATGTTGCGCCACTGAAATCTAAAGATGAGAAATGAAAGTTGAAATGTTTATTTGGGATTCAATAGTGAACATATGGTAAAAGACAAATGGCGATAAAAAACACTAGTCATAAACCAAATTTGGTGATGTTTGGGTGGTAGGTAATCTTTAAAGATTTTTTTTTATTATTATTTACTTGATAGGTAGAGTAACAGACAGTGAGAGAGACAGAGAGAAAGGTCCTCTATCTGATGGTTCATCCCCCAAATGGCTGCAACAGCCGGAGCGACACCAATCCGAAGCCAGGAGCCTCCCCTGGGTCCCCCACGAAGGTGCAGGGGCACAAGGACCCGGGCCATCCTCCACTACCCTCCCGGGCCACAGCAGAGAGCTGGAATGGAAGAGGAGCAACCAGGACTAGAACCCGGTGCCCACATGGGATGCCAGCGCTGCAGGCGGAGGACTAACCTCATGCACCATGGCACTGGCCCCTAGATAATCTTTAAATGTTACTTCTCCTTGGGGTGGCACAAATCAGCAGGTTTTTACAATTTTATTTATTCCCAATTTTCTAAGGCTTTAATTTTTAAGTTATTATAATACCATATAGTATGACAAAAAAATTTGAAGTCTGAAACTAACAGCCAATGGAGTTTTAGGCCATTCATATAGTAACTATTGGAAAATAATTTAGGAAACTGTTGAATAAAATTTAGGAGATCAACCTTCTGAAGAACTCTTCATGCTAATTTTGTCTCACACATCCTTTGGTGAACTAAATAATTCTTTGAATATAAATAACCATTCCATAATGCACATAATTTCAATGTTCAAGGTTTTCTATTCTATGCATATTAAAAACAGTGGTTATTTAAGTAATGAAAACTCACAGAATTATAAATTCAGGATTTAAGATGAAAGTTTATGTTTAGTCATTTAAATATTTTTCTTCCATACTTGTTTTGCTTTGTTTTAGTGAAAACACAGTATGTTTATTAAACAGTATTTTCTTTGTAGTCTAACAGAACAAGCCATTCCATGGACAAACTTATTGATGAATTATCTGAATGGTAGGCTTTCACTGGGCCATAACAAAAAAACAAAACTCCATTTGTCTATGAACTTCCTATTTTCCCCTTTCAAAGCTTTTTATCAGCCAGTCAAGCCATTGTTCATTTGTAGCAATCCGCTTCTTCATATACACAAAGTCAACTTCAAATTACTGGGGACATAGCTTTGTTTCTCAAGGAAACTTCTTTTGAATAATGGCCTAAGTGGTATTAGAGTTCTATTATGGTTAGCACCAATAAGATGTTAAATTTTGACTCACTTGACAAAGACTCAACTGTGTTTCTTTCTCTTTTAGGTGATCACTGAATGTCCATCACCCAGAAATGAAGTAAGTTTATACCCATTTACATGTTGTAATTTCAGTATATGTATGATTATTAATAACATCCAATTTCATTCTCAAATATATCACAGTTTGGAATATAAACTACAAAGTCACTCTACTCATGAGACTAGAGTTGAAACTGATGGGTAGGAATCGATGTAGCCAAAGTACATGTCAGGAGCCCTGTGTTGATGCTATTTATTGACAGGTATTTAAATTTGCTACAGTGTGCTATCAGATAGCCCATTTCCACCCTGTGATGGTTTGCGGATATGCTCATCTGTGCTATGATTCATTGACTATTGGACCAAAACACAAGTCAGGTCATGGTAAGAAGTTGTAGCTGTTTAGTAATTTGGTATTTTAGGGTCAGGCACTCAGGATTTACCAAAGCCCAACGATGTATCAATAACTGCATTTGAAGTAGTTCTCTGATGTGAAAGGAAAGATCTTGCTACAGAATTCTGGATGCCTGTACCAACTGGAAACCTCTGGCATGATATTCTAGGATTTAACCTAGAGCTGTAGACTCCAGTCTTAATTGGCAACATTTTTAGTTTTATAATAAATGGAACTAACATTATCTGAAGGGCAGTGTGTGCTGTTACTTTATTAGCGGTAACGAGAAAGGACAGCTGATCTGATCTGCCACATCACAGGTATCACTGATCTTACTGGACCCTGAGCCTTCATAGTATTTGTCACCCACCCTCTGGAATGCAGGAGCCTTTATAATACTTAGAAGATACTTCTCTAGCACTTTCCATCTGCTCCCTGGGTTCAGCTACCCCAATGCCATCTGTATAGTTTGCAGGCATGATCATCTATAGTACAGCAAGATGATAAAAAGATCTCTGCCAAGTTGGACATAACAAATTGTGAAGAATTAGCATAGCCCAACACACAAAAATGCATCCTGCTTCTCTTCCCATGTGAATGTATACTGGAGTTGATCCTCCTTATGGGAATTAGAAACAGCACGTTTAACAATGAAGTAGCACATTTCAAACATCCGAGAATTTCTTGGTTTGTTTCAGTAAACATCTAAGATAAACCACAGCAGCTGTGTTTTTACCACTGGATCAGTTTACAAACATCTAACATTACCCAATTAGTTCATCTCTTCCCCAACCGCCAAGTAAAGGCAAACAGTTGGATTAAAGGCATATTTTGGGGACCACAGCTCCTGCAACCCTCTCACTGAAGACTGGTATAATCTCTTGAAATTCCTAGTAGGATATGATATACCATCACTCTTATCTTTTTCTTAAGATTTAGTTACTTACTTAAAAGGCAGAGTTACAGAGAAAGAGAACCGGAGGGAGAGATCTTTCATCTAATGGTTCACTCCCCAAATGGTTTCAACAGCCAAGGCTAGACCAGGCTGAAGCCAGGAGCCAGAAGCCCCCTCTGGTCTCCCACACAGGTGGCAGTGGCCCAAAAGCACTTGGACCATCTCCTGTTGACTGCCCAGGTACACCAGCACGGAAACTGATCCAAAGCAGAGCAGCTGAGAAGCGAACCTGCACCCTTAAGGGATGCTGGAATGCAGGTGATGGCTTTACCTGCTGTGCTACAGTGCCACACACCCATCACTCGTAATTTTCTTCAAAGAGCAGAAAGTCATCCATTTGATCTTCTTACTTGCTTTCCTTATTGGCTCTTCAAATTTCAGGGAAAAACTATAAGGCTTCTACCTGTTACTAAGTGATTAATTGTGTATCCCTATTTATGGGGAAACATGATATAGAACTATAAATTGTTGGTGAAATATATTATTGGGGTCGGCGCTGTGGCAAAGCAGGTTAAACAATCAAATCTTCTTTTCAAATAAATCAATCTTTAAAAATAAAAAATTGATGTTTTTAAAATGTTCATACTACCAAAAGCAAGAACAGATGCAATTCTTACCAAAAAATAAATGATCCTCTCCAGAAACATAAAAAATAATTCCAAAATCCATACAGAAATACAAAATACCCTGAATAATCAAGGAAACCAAGCAAAAGGAATAAAGATAGTGATATCAGATTACCTAGCTTCAAATTATACAATAAAGCTATAGTAAACTGAAACATTTTCCTGGTATAAAAATAGACATATGGACCAATGATGCGAAATAGAGACCAAAACCTAATCTACACATTTACAGCCAAGTGATTACAAAGGTGACAAGAAAACTCTTGGGGAGAGGACAGACACTAATGATGTTGTCTGGAAAACTGGATAGACCCAGTCAGAAGAATGCAATCAGACCCTTATCTGATGCCAAATGGAATCTAATCAAAATGGACCAAAGACTTTAAGATGTGAAACTATGAAACAACGAGAAGAAAACAGAGATGGAAAGCCCCGCCCCATAACACTGGTGGGGTAATGATTCTTTGAATATGACCCTAAAACACAAGCATCAAAAGCAAAAGCAGACAAACAGGATTACATCTAACTAAAAAGCTTCCGCACAGGTAAGGAAATGACCAACAGAATGAAACATCTGAAAAGAGGTTCCTATTCAAAACATATAACACAATTAAAAAACAGCCAAAGGACCTGAATGTACCTTTCTCAAAAGAATACCTACAAATGGACAGTTTGTAAAACTATTCAACCTCACTAATCATCAGAGAAATGCAAATTAGTACCACCATTCATCTCTAACCTGTTAGAACGGCTACTAGGAAAAGAATGAAAGGCAAGTGTTGAGTGTAGAGAAAAAAAAAAATCAACTCTTACACACAGTTGCTGCAAATTTAAATTAATTTAGCTATTATGGGAAACTATAAATTTGAAGAACTACGAAATGATTCAGCAATTCCACTACTGAGTATGCTCCCAAAGGAAATCTATCCAGTATGTAGAACAGCCACCTGAACTCCCAGGTGTATCTCAGCATTATTGTCAGCTGTGTAATCCTCAGTGCTCATCAACAGATGAACAAATAGGGAAAGCCTTTTATGTATACACAACACAGTGTTAAGAAAACACATAAAGAAGGACATCTTGCCATTTGTGAAAGCACAGATTGTCGATAAAACTACACAACAATTACGTTAAGTGAAGAAAGCCAGGCATAGAAAGACAAATGATTCCCAATGATCTCATTTGTATGTGCAATCCAAAAAACTTGTTCTCAGAAAGAGAGTGGAACAGTGATTACTAAGGGGGGGAGAAAATGGAATAAGGGATTTGGAAAAAAAAAAAAAAAAAACAATGCTGTGGTTCAACAGGGGCCGTCAGTTCAGGAGATCTATCAGACAGTGTGACAACTGTCGTTAATATATTACAGCCTTGAGAAAGTTCAGAGAGGATCATATATTTTCACCACAAAAGCAACTATGTGAGGTAATGTGTGTATTCATTTGATAAACTCAGCCATTCCATAATGTACTTCAAATATTTTATGTGAATAAAGATATTAGTTGATAGAAAAATAAAAGACTAAATGCAATTGGTATTTTCAGAACACGGTTGACTGTGGGTAATTAAAACTATGAAAAGTAAAGGCAGGGATGGGCACAGAGTGGGCTCCCATCAGGTCAAAGTGTCCGAATTGCAGACACAGAGCCACACAAAGCATTTTGCTACAACAGACCTACGGTAATTTATAGCAAATGCTTACCCCATTCTCATCAATCATACCTAAAACTTTCTGGTAGGATTCCCATTTTGCTAAGAGTGAACAGAAATGCTGAAGCAGCACCCTGTCACTTTGGTTTTCCTGGCTGAATTTGACTTGTAGTGAGTTTTGGAGAAATATGGATTTCATTCTTTCCATTGTCGTTAAGTTGCCAATCTCCTGAGAATTCCAAGTCCCAGTGTGACTTCTAACTGCAAAATTTGACTGGTTTTAATCTCATTTCCTCAAAGTGCTTTTCCTGGACACGTGCCCCTACCGATTCCAAAGCACGCTTGCTCTCGGCACTATTTCCAGGTCTCTCCCTACCACCCTCAGTTCTTCACTCCTCCTCCTTCCTGCCCAACTTCCCTGGAATACGGAAGGAGTAGGTATTTTTGCCTCTCACGGTGCTATCAGCTGAACAATTCCAAACCCACAACTAATACCAACTCGAGAAAACATCCTGGTTTTTATTTCTCAATTGCTCAGTGAGTCAATTGATCACTAAAACTCTCAAGCTTGGAATGTCCTAAGACAGTCGCCACATGTGTGGCAGGAAGGAAGTTTGCCCCTGTACCCTATGCCCCTTTTGCCACACTGCTTCAGAGGGGACTGTCAAATCCTCCTGGGTTCAATCACTCCGCATACACCTTATTTTTCATTTCTCGTATATTATTTCATTACCTCCAACCACATTAAAGGCTTTCGGATGGCAAGAGCCATGTGTTTTTACTCCTCTCTATCCTCCTTTTGTAGCCCACATAATTTGCTATACATGATCTATCCTCAGTAAGAGCTGGTTGGTTCCTGTGTCAGATGAGGCTAACTCCCGAGCTTATCTAGTTCACCCACAAGTATAGGCAAAATAGGGAAGCAGCCATCCTCCACTGCCTTCCCAGGCTCACCAAAAGCAAAGAGCATGGGAAGCAGAGCAGCTGGGGTTCAAACTGGCATATGGGATGCCCGTGTCACAGATGGTAGCTCAACCCACCACACCGCAACAGCAGCCCCTACAGTTACATGTCTTAGAATGAAAGGAAACACAGATCCTATCAGGCACAGGAGAATATAATCTCAGAAACAAAAAAGAACCCCAAGACCTCAAAAAAATACAGAGAGAAAGGTCCATGTATTAGCATTTTACATTAGATCATTTAGGGGAGAAAAGGGACAGATACATGGCGACAGAGAAAAACTGAAAATGTTAAGAATTCTCTTGTTTGAAAAAGGTATTATTGGTATTTTCTAGAGTACAAAACATTTTTCCATTTATTTAGATTAAATTTCATTTCAAATGGCCAACAGACACATGAGCAAAATGCTCAGGATCGCTAGCCATCAGGGAAATGCAAATCAAAAGCACAATGAGGTTTCACCTCACTCTAGTTGGAATGGCTCCTATGCAGAATTCAACAAATAGTGAACGCTGGTGAGGATGGGGGGATAAAGTTGTCCTATTCCACTACTGGTAGGAATACAAACTAGTACAGCCATGGTGGAAAACAGTATGGAGATACCCTAGAAAGCGGAAAATACATCTACCATATGAACCAGCCATCCCAGTCCTGAGAAGTTACCTAAAGGAAATAAAATCAGCATATGAAATAGTTATCTGTAGCCCCATGTATACTGCAGCTCAAGTCGCAACAGTTAAGATACAGAATCAACCCAGATGCCCATCAATTGATGACCAGAGAAAGATAATGTGGTATATATACACTAGGAAATACTACTCAGCCATAAATAAGAATGAAGTCTTTGGCAACCAAATGGAAGCAACTAGAAACCATCATACTTGGTAAAATAAGGCAATCCAAAAAAGACAAGGATCCTACGTTTTCCCTGATCTGTGATAACTATAATAGAGTACAAAAATGTAATCTATAAGAGCAAAATTGACATTTTTAGGAGTGGTTATTGTTCATAGCCCTTGTCTCCACTGTTGACAAACAGTGTTTTTTTCTGCTTACTATTTGTTGAATTCTTAGTGGAGAGTTAAGCTTATGATTATAAATTAAACCAAAAGTCTATCATTGTAAAAATTAAAGGATAAGAAAGGAAGGATGGCCGGCGCTGCGGCTCACTAGGCCAATCCTCTGCCTGTGGCACAAGCACCCGGGGTTCTAGTCCCAGTTGCTCCTCTTCCAGTCCAGCTCTCTGCTGTGGCCTGGGAAGGCAGTGGAGGATGGCCCAGGTGCTTGGGCCCTGCACCCACATGGGAGACCAGGAGAAGCACCTGGCTCCTGGCTTTGGATCAGCACAGCGTGACGGCCATAGCGGTCATTTGGGGGGTGAACCAACAGAAGGAAGACCTTTCTCTCTGTCTCTCTCACTGTATAACTCTGCCTGTAAAAAAATAAATAAATAAAGGAAGGAGGAGAGAGAATGGGAGTGTAGACGGGAGGGAGGGTAGGCTGGGAAATATCAGTATGCTCCTAAATCTGTGTATATGAAACACATGAAATTTGTTTACCTTTTATAAACAAAACATTGTGGAAAATTTTAGAAGTTAAATTCCTTTCAATTAAAAAAAAGGACATAGAGCAATACATCATCAAGAACCTTCAATACAGGGCAGATGTTCGGTCTAGCATTAATATGTTAAATAAAGCAGCGAAGTCCTGGATCCACTCCTGATTACAACTCTGGCTGATGCTCACCCCGGGAAGCCACAGGAGAAGGTTCACATACTTGGGTCCCTTATCCATCTGGTAGACCTGGATTGAGTTCCTCGCTCTGGCTTTAGCCCAACCCAGCCCTGGCTACTCCAGGCATTTGGGAAGTCACCCTGTAGATGAGAGCTTGCTTTGCCTCTCTCTAGGTCTCCATCTCTCTGCCTGTCAAATAAATAAAAAATTAACAAAAACAACCTCAAACATGTCAAATGCACTAAGTAAGTAAGGAAACAACATGAAGACAAAATGTTAAGGGTACAGATATTGTTAAAATATTTTTTATAATTACAGAACATAAAACAACCTAACAAAAATAAAAGCACTCAGCGTATGATGTAGCGGAAACATTTTTGAAGGCTATCAGGAAAAAAATGTTCATGGAAATAACTGCTCAATTTTTGTGGCAGTAGCACATTAGGCAAATTCCTACACGATCTCCTTTAATCTCCAAATTTCCACCATGGAAGGTGGAAACTACCAACCCATTTTTAACGATAAGGACATTTTCCCCAGAAGGGTTGCTCAAGATAAGAGAGCTAGTAAACATCGCACGTGGACAATTCTGTACTATGTACTTCATTATCTCTCCTTCTGCACTGCGAAGTGAAAAAGTAGGCCATATCTTTGTAAATTCATTGTATACTTGATTACTAGACTCTATTAAAACATACTGGGAAGATACATAACAACACTTAAAGAGAAGAAGTGCCTATCAGTACACTGGCAGCACATTGTTATCTTTGGGTAATTTTCAGTATCTGTGTACACAGCATCATCTTCACTGCAGTTTCCCTCTCCCTGGTTTCAGTTAGCCATGGTGAAACATGATCTCACAGCATTAAATCGAAAATTTCAGAAATGAACAATACATACATTTTAAATTGTGCACTATTCTGAAGGGTATGATGAGAGTTAATGCTGTTCCACTTCGTCCTGCTTGGGACAGGAACCATGTTTTTGTCCAGGGTATCCACACTGTATACATTACCAACCCATTAGCCACTGAATAACTGTCTCAATTATTAGGCTATTATAGCAGACTGCACTTGTGTTCAAGTGACTGTTATTTCACTTAACAAAGGCCCGAAAGTGCAAGGACAGTGAAGATGGGGATCAAATAAGTCAAGGAGAAGCCATTTGGTGCTTTAAGTATCACCTCTGATCTCCATCAGAACAAAGATGAGGACATTACAAAATATTTTAAGAGAACATCCACATAGCTTTAATTATAGTTTTTCTATTTCATTGCTAATTACTGCTGTTAATTTCTCACTGTGCTTCATTTATAAATTAAGCTTTATCATAAGGCTGCATGTATGAGGAAAAACAGTATTTATACAGATTGGTATTAACCATGGTTTTAGATATCCACTGGGGGCCTTGGAATATATCCCCACTGGATAAGGGAGAGGAAGGGGCTCCTTATATCATTCATAGGAGAGGAACCCCAAATAAAGAGCAGTGAATCCATCAGGAATCTTAATGCACTGGACAGTATCACTGCTGCTCTTCCAGGCGCTATCTCTTTATGTAATGACTAGATTTCTTTTATTCCCATCCCCGTCCCATTCTCTACTCTCCTCTCACAATTATTCTGTTTAGGTTGTATCTTTTAGTTTCTCTGAAGTCTAAAAAATTTAAAAATTATAAAAAAAACTTTCATGTTCTTGGTTCTGCAAGTATTCTAAAGTACTAAATGTGATTGGATTACATGTTTCACTTTATTCTTTCTTGACTATTATGCTTTAAACTGCCCAATAATTTTTAAGATTTTTAAAAAAAATTAATTGGTTTTTAACAGATTCAATATAGTTTACACATACTGCTCTAAGAATATAGTAACATGATAATATTCCCTTTCTCTCCCTTTCTAGTTTTGAGATAAAATATTATAAATTTATATTACAGTAAAAAGTAGGCTGCCCCAATATTGCCCTATGTTTATATATTCCATTGCTTCTAATTGTTGCACAATTCTCTATCATTTATGGGAATCGATTTTGGCTATCCTTGCCTCCACATGGCCTCCAGCCATTTGCCACTACAGGCAGAACTCTAGCAAACATCCTTACCTACTGCTCCATTTTGAATGGTTGTCCCATGTCAAACTCAGGTGAACATGTAATTGTCACTTTAACAGTGTTAAGATGCGATTAGCCATGAGGGCTCTTCCCAAGACATTTCTTTCTCTTGCCCTTCTTCCTTCTGAAATGTGATGATCCAACAGAATGCCCAGTACTTTGATACGGGACTTCTCATCTTCCAGAATTGTGTACCTGTAAGTCCTTATTCAATGTAAGCTATTCAGTATGTGGCTTTACATTAGAGCAGCGCAAACTAGGAGAGAAATAGGTACCAGAAATGTGGTGTTCCAGTATTAAATACCTACCAATGTAAAAGCACTTTGGTAAATGTATAATGGGAAGAGGCTGTAAATGGATGTGCAGGCTAAAAAGAAGCTCGGTTACTATTAACAGACTCTAGGTAAGGCACAGAACAAGACAAGCAGGGGGGCACGTTAAGACTGTCTTATGGGTTACTGAAGGGGTCAACATCAGACTATGTGTAGAAACACGATGGAAATGTCTTGGTGAGGTCTCACCCACATCCAGTCCACCACCAACTACAGTTGACTTTGTTTCTCAAGTGTGTGCACCTCTCCCCATCTCAACCACATTTATCATCTGCTCGCACTCTGCCTCCCACCCAGTCCCAGGCATAATCATGTTTATTCTTGAGCTGGCAGAAGAACTTCACAGCTAGACTCTCTAGTGACATTTTTGAATTTCATTGGCTGGTTGGTTGGTTTTTGGTGTTTTTTCCCCAATGATCTTCTCAAGACGCAAATCTGAGCCTATGATTCTGGAAATTTCCATGATTTCCCCATTTTAACATGTGGCAAAGATTTTTCATAGCATTTCACCTGACTCACCCGGCACCATAATGCACTTAACCTCCCTTCCTGCCACGCTGCTTTGAGTTCCTGTTTATTAACTTGTATGCTCATCCTCTGTGTCTGATTATGATGCTCCCTCCACTTCAAACATCCTTCTTTCTGTCTTCCCTATGCCAACCATTTTTTTCTTCATTTCTCAGCCTCGGGGTTTATAAGCTCATGGGTTTCTTTTTATCCACTCCCCTAGATCTCAGATACTTATACAGCTCATTGTGCTTCCAACTTTAACACTTCTTGAGCAGAAATTTTATGAGTTCTTTTGTCTGTTTCCCCCAGTTGATTCACATGGTGTGAGTTCAAGGTCCATTGCTGCTTTGTTGGCTGCAGTAATTCCAGAGCAAAAGATCTAGTAATTCCTCAATAAATGAGCTTGAGGACAGGCATTTGGCATCGTGGTTAAGATACTACTTGTGATTCCAACATCCCATATTGGAGTTCCTAGTTTACAGTCCCAACTCTGCTGGATTCTACCTCCCTGATAATGTGCACCCTGGGAAGCAGCAGGCGATAGGCCAGATGGTTAGCTCCCTGCTACCCACATAAGAGATCCAGTGGAATTTTGGGTTCCTGCTTTCAGTCTTGTCCAATCCCAAGTGTTGAGGGCATGTGAGATCTCTCTCTCTCAAATAAAAACATTTTAAAAATGAGGTCAATAAATGAGTAAATAGAGGAATTAAAACAAATGAGTAAGTTCTAATAAAGGCTTGGTAATGTTTAAAGGAAACACAGCAACATCAAAAAAATTAAACTTACAAATTTCCCTAAGCTTTATTTTCTTTAAAATCCATTTTCTTATTTAAAAATCCTCATAGTGCTCATGAAGTGTTATTACACACCATCTAAAATCATAGGTTTTAGAGTTCCACAGCCAATATTTACAAAGCAAAGAAATTGGACATAGTTATTTTCAAATAACTTTATTAAAATACCCTAGGAAAAAGTGTAAACTCTTTCTTTTTTGGTTTAAAGTATTATAGTTGGCAGGTATTTCTGTAAGTCTATCTAATAAAGTCTACTGTGAATACTGGAGACATTTACATTCTACTTAATAAATTTTCCTGTTAAGTACATTTAAAATGTATGCATGATTACTTCAATCATTAGAAAAATAAAGATGCACTTTGGACCATTAGACAGCCCAGCCTTTGAATGTAATCACTGCAAAAATTATGGTTATGAAGATGTATACCCACAGTAGATGTAACTGCTGTACATTATTGATGACACAGGGAGCTAGTAATGATTCCAGTGGGAATTTCTTACTAAGTCTAAACTACACAACAACATATCCCATTATCCTTACCCTCACTGCAGTAACTGAAACATAAATAATCAAGTAAGGGGAGAATTACAGGGAGCCAAATCAAACACAGGTAGTCTAATGAAGAAGCCCAAAGCATCACTGTTTTTCACCTAGATTTCCAAATGCAAAATGAGGCCTATTTATCACAGTTATTTCAGTAGCACTTGATAGAAACTTGACTCCAACTAGTTCCCATAAAAATACCAACACTCAGTATCTCCTAACATTTTATTTTTCATCCCCCGCTGGCTAACCCAGGATGCTGGTCTTTCCTGAGAACATGAATAGTCTCTAGTCAAGCCTTAGAATTGGTCAAATTGGCTCACATCCTCATCCTGTTGCTGGGCCACATGATTTACAATGCAAACAAAGTCAAGTGGAATTACAGAAACTAAGTTTACAAATGGAAGTAACATGTAGATTAAAAAAATTTCAGAGGTCAGCTATGCAAATTCAATTCTAGAATTAAGGACATCAAGTTTTCAGTCTTTGAAGTCAAATAATTAGACCATTAACATTAACAAAGAGCTTCAATCAACTGTAATATGTATTATTTAAAACACAAAAACATTCTCAATCAAGAGATTGGTTCAAAATACCTTTCAAAAATGTCATTTTATATGACCAAATGTGAAAGTAACAAAATTCTTAGCTCTGAGTTGCCTTCCTCCCAAGCAGGATAGAAAGCCTAGGCCACTTCTGATTCTCCCACTGCCCAGAGTCATTTCCCAGCTCTAATTTCTGCCAAAAAAGGTTAGAAATAGATGATACTTTAAAGTCAGTTTCATTCAGTTTTTGGAAATAAAAACTCTAAGGCGAGGGATCCAAGATGCTGAACAGGGAAAAGATGAGGTGATTTTGACCGCGGGAGGATACCAGAAGAACGGAGGAGGAGCCATGTTCCCAGGGGACAGAGGGAGAGAAATTTCCAATGCAAGGTCTATAGAAAGAAGAGACACTGCACGGACCAGTGAAGAGTCTATCATTATGCAGTAACCAGCAGGGCGCCACTTCCAACTCCCACGGCTGGTAGGGATACCACCTTCTAAAACTGAGGTGAGAGGAATCTGCAGCAGCCTCCATGCCACTGGTGATTTTGTTTGAGGGAGAACCTCACAGTCCCCACTGACTTTGAGTCTGGCCTGGACAGTTGGCAGGGGCCAGAGTGTCCACTTAATTCTGTGAAGTAGAGCATTTTGCACCTACCCTTGCCTGACCAATCTCTGTTGGACAGGTGGTTGCGTCCCATACACTTTGTGACTGTGGGAAAACTGACTGTTGGGTAAGCGAGCAAACTGAGATGGGCATCGAGTGTGGCCAGATCTTTGAGCAATCACTGGGTTGACTCCAGAAAGCTGGAGCTACCTGAATGCTGGGGAGGGCCATCATGGAGGGACCCACGCTCACATATGGATGACATGGATTCTTTGTGTGGTTTGTGCAATTGAGAGTATGTTCAACACCATGGGCAGTTGATTCACCTTGGCATAGAGGAGCAGGGGTTGTAAACACAGCAATCAGCATGATTTTACCCTCTGCAGTGCCGATAAAACAAATATATGATTCCCAACTTGGGTATCACTCTAGACTCTTGACCCATCCCTCAAGCTCTGGCCAAAATTCCGTGGCCCCAACAAGAA
Organism: Lepus europaeus; assembly: GCF_033115175.1. Classification (NCBI taxonomy): domain Eukaryota; kingdom Metazoa; phylum Chordata; class Mammalia; order Lagomorpha; family Leporidae; genus Lepus; species Lepus europaeus. The sequence goes on from NC_084830.1 coordinate 149,370,449, forward strand.
CACACCTCTGAGTATCTGTTGAAGGGGCAGACACTCCACTAAGCCACGTTCCAAAGAACAAAAATCTCCAGTGTAGATGCCAACAAGTGTTTACCCAGAGAAACAAACACAAATGTAGAAATATTAGAAACATTAACAAGGGAGACAATTTAACACCCCAAAAGGAATACAAAATTACTTCACTATTAGACTGAAAATGAGCAGCTTGATGAAATGCCTGAAAAGGGATTCAAAAGAACTTTAAATTATTCAAAAACACAAAAAAGCAAATACATGAGTTAAAAAAAAAATCCATACCTGCCATAGGTGAGAAATTCTGCCACAAGATAGAGGTAATAAAGAAATATCAAACTCAAATATTAGAAATGCAAATTAAGTATGTCAAAAAATACAGCATAAAGCCTTAATAATAGGCTTCGTTAGGCCAAAGAAAGTATCTGAACTAGAAGACAAATCTTCAGAACTATCCCAGTCAGACAAAAAAGGAAATTAGAGGAGGAGCAAGAGGAAAAAAGAAAATAATGAGAAAAAAATAAAATATGGCATCCAAGTTATAAAAGATAAGATAGCATCCAATAGTACATGTGTCTTAGGTATTCCTGAAGGTATTGGAAAAAGAGAATGGGTTTTAAGTAAGAGCAGAAAATTTCTCTAATGTGAAGTGACATGGACATCCAAGGACAGGAAGCTGATAGAACCCCCAACAGACATGATCAGAAAAGATCTTCACCATGACGCATTATAGGCAAACTTCCTAAAACAAAACCTAAGAAAAAATCCTAAAGTGTGCAAGAGAGAAATGCCAGATTACTTTTAAAGGAATTCCAATTACATTGATCCAAAGTTTACAGGCTATGAGAAAATGTAAAGACATAGTACAAGTCCTAAAAGAAAAAACTGTCAACCCAGAATTCTGTACCCAATGAAGCTTACATTTCTAGATTAAGGTGAAATAGGCACCTTCGCAAACAAACAGAAACTGAAAGAATCTATCACCACACAACCAGCCTTACAAGTGATACTTAAGGATGTACTACCCACACAAGCAGATAATCAGCATCATGAAAGAATGTAAAGCAGAAAAACTCCTTGTATGACTGCAAAGGAGATTCAAAACAAAGAATGGAAATATTTACAGAAAAATGGCAGAACCAAATCACTAGCTATCAATAGTAACCTTGAATGTAAATGGCCTAAATTCTCCAATTAAAAGATACAGATACAAGTTCCATCTTTATACTGCCTACACAAAACACACTTTACCAAAAACGATACAGAGAGACTGAACGGCAAAGGATGGCAAGCAATATTCCATGCAAATGGAAATAAAAAATGAGTGGGTGTAGCCCATGTAGTATCAGACAAATTAGACTTTAAAACAAAAACTGTTGAGAGAAGAAGGCATTATGTAATGATTAAGGGATCAGTTCAACAGGAATATGTGGCTACTGTAAATGTATATGCACCCAATGAAGGGCACTCACCCATTTGAAACAAACGTTAATAGATCTAAAGGGAGACATATGCTCCAATACAATAATAATGGTACACTTCACACCTCACTTTCTTCCATTGACAGATCAACTACACAAGAAATTAGCAAAGAAACAAAGAGCTAATCTATACTTAATGGACCTAATTTAATGTCTACAAAACATTTCATCCCACAGCTGAAGAATGCACATTCTTTTCATCAGTGCATAGAATGTTTTCTAGGAAAACCCATATACTAGGCCATTAAACAAGTCACAAAAATTTAAAAAAAAATTTGTGTCATATATCTTTTATGACCAAAATGAATGATCGTGGAATTTAACAGTTTAATATACACTAGAAAATATGCAAACACATGGAGAATGAACATGCTCATAGAAGAAATTTTGATTTAAAATAAATAGTAAAATAAGAAAATCCTAGGTATGAAGATAAAAACAAAACATACCAACATTTACAGGATACTGCAAAAGCAGTGTTAAAAGCAAAGTTTATAGCAGTTATTGCTGACATCAAGCAATTGCAAAGACATCAAGTAAATGATCTAATAATGCCTCTCAAGCACTTAGAAAAACAACAAATCAAACCCCAAATGGGGAGGAAAGCAATAAAGACCAAAAATATTAAAAAAGAAAAAAATCAAAATTGAAATTTAAAATATTAGGGCAATGAAGAACGGTTTTCTGAAATCATAAACAAAATTTATATACCATTGGCCCAAGTAATAAAAAAAAAAGGTGGGGGGAGGCCCAAATTAATAATACAAGAACTAAAAAAGGAGGCCTTGCAACAGATGCCACAGAAATAAAAAGAATCATAAGAAATTACTATAAACAGCTGTATGCTAATAAATCAGAAAGTTGGAAGACATTTATAGATTTCTAGACATATATAATTTACCAAAATTCAGACATGAAGACACAACCTAAATACATCAATTACCAAGACAGAGGTTAAACCCCTAATAAAGACCGCACCACCAAAGAAAACCTTAGATCCAGATGACATCACTGCTGAATTCTGACAGATCTTTTTTAAAAAAGAACAAGTCCATATTCTTCAGGCACTATTCAAAACTATTAGAAATGAGGGACTACTCCCAAACTCGTTCTATGAAGGCAGCATCACCTTAATTTCAAAACCAGAAAAAGATAAAACAAAGAAAAGTATCAGGCAATATCCATGACGAACATAGAAGTAAAAATTTTGTACAAAATACTAGCTAATCGAGTCCAACAACAAATCAAAAAGATCACCACACAAAGTAGTGGTATTTATCCCATGGTTGCCAGCATGGTTCAACATACACAAATCAAAAAACATAATATATTACATTAACAAACTGAAGAATACAAATCATTATCTTAATAGATACACAGAAAGCATTTGATAAAATACAATGCCCTTTCATGATAAAATGTTAAGCACACTTGGGACAGAAGGAACATTTCTCAACACAACCAAGGCAATTTTAAATACCCCGGGCTAAACGTACTCAAGAATGTGAAAGATACATACAATCAAAGTTATGAAACATTAAGGAAAGAAATAGAAGAAAACAACAAAAAAGCAGAAAAACCTTACATATTCATGGACTGGGAGGATTAATATCAAAATGTCCATACTACTTGAAGCAATTTATTGATTTGGTGCAATCCCAATCAAAATACAAGAAATAGTCTTCTCAGATTTATAAAAAAAAAAAAAAAGCCGGCGCTGCAGCTCACTAGGCTAATCCTCCGCCTTGCGGCGCTGGCACACTGGGTTCTAGTCCTGGTCGGGGCACCGATCCTGTCCCGGTTGCCCCTCTTCCAGGCCAGCTCATTGCTGTGGCCAGGGAGTGCAGTGGAGGATGGCCCAAAGTCCTTGGGCCCTGCACCCCATGGGAGACCAGGATAAGCACCTGGCTCCTGCCATCGGATCAGCGTGGTGCGCCGGCCGCAGCGCGCCTACCACGGCGGCCATTGGAGGGTGAACCAACGGCAAAAGGAAGACCTTTCTCTCTGACTCTCTCTCTCACTGTCTACTCTGCCTGTCAAAAAAAAAAAAAAAAAAGACCCTGAAGTTCACATGGAAACACAAGAGATCCTGAATAGCTAAAACAATCTTAAACAACACAGCACTAGAGGCTTTCAAATACCAGATTTGGGGACATACTACTGGACAGTTACAATCAAAACAATCTGGTACTGGCACAAAAATGGACAAGTTGGATGAATGGAACGGATTAGAAACCCCACAAATTTATGCACACATCTACAACCAGTGCATTTAACAAAATTGGATCTCCACATGCAGAAGTATAAAAACAAGACCCCTATTTTATACACCATACAAAAATCAAGGCACAGTGGATCAGGAAACTAAATCTAAGATCTGAAGCCATCAGATTCCTAGAGGAAAATATAGGGTAAACACTGTAAGACATTGTCCCAGGCAAAGACCAGGATAAGATCCCAAAAGTACAGGCAATAAAAGCAAAAAGAGAAAAATAGGATTACATCAAAGGAAGAAGCTTCTACACAGCAAAAACAAATATCCAACAAACTGAAGAGACAACCCACAGAATGCAAGAAAACATTTACCAATTATACAACGGACAAGTTTTTTTGTTTTGTTTTTATTTTTGATAGGCAGAGTTAGACAGTGAGAGAGAGAGACAGAAAGGTCTTCCTTTCCATTGGTTCACCCCCCAAATGGCCACTACGGTTGGTGCTGCACCGATCCAAAGCCAGGAGCCAGGTGCTTCCTCCTGGTCTCCCATGTGGGTGCAGGGCCCAGGCATTTGGGCCATCCTCCACTGCACTCCCGGGCCACAGCAGAGAGCTGGACTGGAAGAGGAGCAATCAGGATAGAATCTGGCACCCCAACCAGGACTAGAACCCCGGGTGCAGGCACCACAGGCGGAGGATTAGCCTAGTGAGCCACAGCGCCGGCCAACTGACAAAAGTTTAACATCTAAAAAATATAAGGAGTTTGAGAAACTCAACAACAATCTAATCCAATTAAGAAATAGGCTAAGGATATGAACTAGCATTTCTCAAAGGATGAAATTCAATTGGTCAATAGACACATGAAAATATGCACATGAGCACTAGCCATCAAGGAAATGCAAATAAAAACCACCATGAGGATTCATCTCATCCCAGCAAGAATGGATATCACCCAAAATCAAAAAATAATAAATGCTTCAAGGATATATGAAGAAGATACACTACTACGCAGCTGGTGGTAATGTCAACTACTACATACATTAAGGAAGATAGTGTGGAGATTCCTCAGAAATCTGAAAATAGATCTATATATGACCCAGCCATCCCACTCCTGGGAATTTGCCCAAAGGAAATGAAATCAGCGTATGAGTTATCTGTGCCATCAGGATTATTGCAGCTTAAGTAACAATAGCTAAGTTATGGAGTCAAGCCAAATGTGCTGCAACTGATGACTGTTAAAGAAAATGTGGTACATATACACAATGGAATACTATTCAGCTATCAGAATCAAAGAAATCCTGTCTTTCAAAACAAAATGGATACAACTGGAGACAATTATGGTTAGTGAAATAGGAAAGTGCCAAAAAGACAAATGTTTTCTCTGGTGTGTGCTAACTATTAAGTAGAGCACAAACAATGTAATGTATATGAGTGCAACTGACACCTTGAGACTTATTACCGATAGTCCTTGTCTATACTACTGAGTAACAGTGTTCTTTACTTTTTACTTCCTGAATTGTTTAGTGGAGGGTCAAGGTTGTGATTACAAAGTAAACTGAAAGCAAGTCATTACCAAAATTAAAAAAGAAAAACTAAGAAAAGAAAGAGGGAAGGAGGAACGCAGGAGGGGGAATGGGAAAAGTGTAACTATGTTCTTAAAACTTGTATATCAAATACATGAGATCTGTTCCCTTTATTTAAGTAAACAAAATAAACAGAGAGGCACAAGCATTTGGTACAATGGTTAACACATGGCTTAGGATGCCAGTATCCCACATCAGTGTTCAAATTCAACTTTTGGCCCCACTCTGGATTTCAGCTTCCTAGTGTTGCAGCAGGTGATGGTTCAGTGAGTTGGATTCCTGCCTCCCACATGAGAGACCTGGATTCATATTCCGGCTCCAGGTTTCTATCTAGCACAACCCTGGCTATTGTCATATTTGGAAAGTGAACCAGCAGATGGGAGAGATCTTTCTTCCCTCTCCTACCTCTTTCAAATAATCAAAATTCTTGAGCAGGAAACTGAGGCTGCAAGGTCTCAGGTCTAGAGGGAAGGGCACTGCGAGGTTCTGCCACATACCATGGAAATAACATCCCAGCACCTTTCCCCCTTTGTACTGATGTAAAACAAGTCCTAGGTCACACTTATATGTGAAGGGAGGGAATCACACAGGGGCAAAAGTCTGAGAAGGCAGGGAGAAGGGGAAGCCATCTAAAATCTTGTCTCTCATAGGCAAGGGAGAAAACAGGACAATCACTAGAGTACCTTTCTCTCATCTTTTTTTTTTGTTTTTGTGTTTTTGTATTTTTTTTTTTTTTTTTTTGGACAGGCAGAGTGGATAGTGAGAGAGAGAGAGAGAGAGAAAGGTCTTTCTTTTTGCCATTGGTTCACCCTCCAATGGCCGCTGTGGCCAGCACATCGTGCTGATCCGAAGCCAGGAGCCAGGTGCTTCTCCTGGTCTCCCATGTAGGTGCAGGGCCCAAGGACTTGGGCCATCCTCCACTGCCTTCCCAGGCCATAGCAGAGAGCTGGCCTGGAAGAGGGGCAACCGGGATAGAATCCGGCGCCCCAACTGGGACTAGAACCTGGTGTGCTGGCGCCGCAAGGCAGAGGATTAGCCTGTTAAGCCACGGCACCGGCCTTCTCTCATCTTTATAGTAATGAGTATGTTACAGGCAGAATTCAAAATATAGACTTGGAAAATCCTAACTCCAACCTCAACGTTCTGGCAATTTTTCATGACCCTCAAATACTTTAACAATTAATAGCTTTTACATCAAAATGGCAGTTAACCAGCATCAGCATTTACTTCTATTTCACTTATTTTCTTACCATTAATCATTCAAGTAAAATTCACTTTGAAATTACACTGAAGGTCACGTATAATTACACCAATGTTTCTTCTATTATCCTTTCTACCAGCACATAGGCAACAGATTACTATTTTTAATAACTGGTTTGGCTCTTTTTGTATTGTTTCATGCACTATAAATTTTATTTATGAGTTTGTAAAAATGGTAGAAGTAATTTTAAGATAAACATTCATTTTTATTTTTGATTCTTATCAAAACTCCCAGTGTTTGTACAGTGTTGGGAAATTGTTTACAGCTGGCTTCCTGCAGGACCGAACCGAGTATTTACACACAGATGACGAAGCTGTACATTACACGGAGTGTATAAATGCACTTGGTTACATTGTGCTGCCCATAAAGGCTTCTGAAATAAACATATCTTAAGTACCATTGTTTTTCTAAAATTATACTTTATGACAGTTATCTATATTCATATAGCATATATGTTTGCCATTATATACAATAAATATTAATAATTTTATGTGGTAGGTTAATGAAAAATTCAAATATTCATACTACAGTCACATGCCTTGCTAAAGAACCCCAAAGTCCTTTTAGTCTCTTGCATTATTTTTTATTGTGCTGCAACAAATTATTTGGCAGCTTATAATAAAACAAATTAATTATTTTATATTTCTAGATGTCAGAAATGCAACATAAGTCTCAATGCACTCACCTGGACACCAGCAGGGTTGTATTACCCTCGGAGCCTGCCGGAGAAACCTCTTATGTTTTCTTATCTCTGGGTACCACAGGTATTCCTTGTCTTGTGGCCTCTTACTATAGCTTTGATGTCAGAAGCATCTTCACAGCTCTGACTGTCACAGACCCTTTAATTCATAAGGTCTCTTGTGGTTTGAACAGATCCAGAATCATCGCCCCATCAAGACCTTTCATTCAGCCACACCTGCAAAATCCTTTTTGCTATACAGAGGCTCTGAGCAAAATGCCTTTTATTGCACAGGATAACATAATTGCATTCATGGGCTCTAAGTAAATTACTTGGGTGCCATGATGCTTCCTACTACACTCCTCATTCAGATTCATTTCTAGATTAATTATGAACTAATAATTTTTTTGTATGCTTGTGTTTTTAAAAAGACTATAGGAAATGAAAGGCTACTACCTTTGCCTGTGCTACAAACTTTCCTACAAGTGCAGTTGTAACTGAATAATGTTTTCTACAATGCTCTTTAAGTAAGCCTTCTAATTTTAAGATTTGAGAGAAACAGGTTTTGAGTACTCTAGAGTTAACATACATCTTTGAAGTGCTTCAAGGAGAGGAGAGACCTCATTTACAGTGAGAAAAAGGACCAGGCTGACAGGTCTCGGTGAGGTAGACAAGAGACAGGAATGGTGCTGACAAACCCTGGCCTCTAAGCTACCATGAAACATTTTCTTGAGATTAACATTTAAAACCTAATTCCGAAAGAGGGTTGGAAATCATGGCTTCATGGGAAAGGCAGCTTTGGATTGGCCATACGGGGAAAAGCAACTGAATTAATTTTAAAAGTTCTCCTCCTTTCCACAGTACGATTTCTTAAGAAAGCTTGGGGAAGGAGTCAAACTTTCATGTCTGAACTAGACTACATTCCTTTGCCAGAAGAGAAAGGAGCTAGAGCTGGACGTGACCGAGCCACCTGGTCATCAGAGGCCCACTCTACTTAATACACGGACTAGGGAAGAGTGGAGTCTGAAAATCGGCCACCAGCTTGAGCAATGTTTCAAGCTAAGTCAGAAACAGCCAAGACAGCTCAAGGCTGTCAGTGAGTGACACCTCTCGTCTAATCACCAGTCCATTAGTGTACTGTCTGGGCTTATAAGCCACAATTCAATCAAGAATTGTGTTTGTATGTTGATTCTTTTTATATTCTTATAACAGTAAATTATTTGAGATAAGTGCTCAATTTTATGTGGCTTAAATATGATGGCTTAATTTTATATGGCTTAGAAATAATGGCTTACTTAGCACATTAATATTAGGAAAAAACACACTGAAAAGCTTTTGAAATGATAAAAATTTAGGCTATGATATGGATCTACTCACAAATGAGAAACACCCATAAAGTAAGTGGAAATTTAGCCTCACATCCACATAGATGTTAAACAGAGCTACTATGTACAAGTTAGAAGTAGGGAAACGTGTTATCCAAGATTGACACATTTCTAGGGACTACAGACATGTACTGAAACCCCACACCTTCCCCAGGCTCCAGAAACTGGCAGTTAGAGAGGAAAATCATGCATCAGAAGCAGGAGAGGGTGGATGAATTGCCTGTGAAACTTTAGTTAGCTGCCTGCGGGTCCCAGTTGGGTCTGTGTGGGGTCATTCCTGCTACACCACATCAAGCATCCCCCTAAGGGGACCGGGCAAGTTTCTATCTGGGTAACAAGAAAAAAGGCCATGTAAGGGTCAGGATGTTTTAACCTGCTGCAGTCCCAAGTGCACACGATGCCCAGGTAGCACTGTGCATGCCACCCTACATACAGCTCGTGTTTTCTTTTGCTGTCCTTTTAAGACATTTGGCCCTGTAACCACACTAAGCTCCAAAAATGGTGAAAACGTGTCCTGCAGCCAAATCGTGTTCTGAAGGAGAGGAGACCACAGGCAGGCAGGCTCCAGGTTCTGAAAAAGCTATATTTTAAATGTTCCCTTGAATATAAATAGTTTAGTACTTGGAATTTACTCGCATAGAAACCACATTATAAATGAGATTCATTCTTACACGTTTTCCAAAACATGTTTAACCTATATTGTTTTGGAAGCATGGCATCATTGTATTATTTTAATTATAGCTATCTACAACCCCTAAGAATTTCTAAAAGATACATATATGCCTTTTGTTTTCTGTCACACAGGTATAGATGGATATTGTAATATGAAGTTTATAGCATTTGAAATCACCTTTCATATCCAATAGTATGTATCACTGCCAAGGACTAAGGGTGGTAACAATAAGCAACTGGTACACCTGTCCATAATCTACACCTGCACCTTTATCTGTGTACTTAGATACTCAGAATTTCAACCTAAGGCTCCAGGAATGTGAATGTACCCAATCCCACAATCCCTCCCACTTTTCTGTTTTCTCCCCTAGCAATGACAGGCTATTAGCACAACAGGGGAGACACATCCACTCACTGCAAACTTCAAAGTACACTACAGCTCTGAAGCCATGTATTAAAAAAAAAGAAAGAAAGAAAGAAAGAAAGAAACAACTTGTTCAGAGTTCCTGTCATTCTGGAAGCCAGCAGATTAAATCCAGTGTTTTCTTAATGTTTTTAATGTTTTATTTACCGGAAAGGCATATTAACACACAGAAACAGAGAGAGAGAGAAATCCTCCATCCACTGGTTTACTCCCCTAATGGACACAACAGCTAACGCTAGTCCAGGCTGAAGCCAGGAGCTCCATCCACGTCTCCATGTAGGTGGCAGGGGCCCAAGAATTTGGGCCATTCTCTGCTGCCATTAGCAGGGAGCCGGATAGGAAGTGGAGCAGCCAGGAGTTGAACTGGTGCCCATATGGGATTCCAGCATTGCAAGCAACAGCTTAACCTGCTATGCTATGCCATGAAATCCAATGTTGTATTCTACTTTATCTACATGGCACTGAAGTACATTTTTAATTCTTGGCAACCATTTAAAAATGGACAGATGTCAGCAATAGTTCCAGATGCCTTTCTTATCTTAATAAATAAGAATATTGGTATGACCAAACCCATTTTGAATGGCCTTTAACAGCTGATCAATCTGCAACACTTACTGTATTACTGTTGTGCTTTTTTGGTGGGGTGGCTCCTCTCCTGGCTGCCGCCCTCCCTACTATCCCCTCTCATTCTATTGTAGGCAAAGTCCCTGCATTCAGATTAACACACAGAGCTCTGGATGCATTTGGACTGGAACATTACAAATGAGATTCATTCCCCTTACACGTCTCCCAAAACATATTTAACCTATATTGTTTTGGAAGAATGACATCATTGCAGTACTGAACAGAGAAATAACCATCTCAAGGACAACCTGGGTGAGCTTGGCTTCCAATCCTCTCCTCCCACGTAGCAGCACAGGTCATTTCAGAAAGCAGGAGTGTGTATGCGTAGAATGTCACGCACTGCCAAACCAGACATGCGGTAAAAAGCCTCAGCAATTTTGATTTGTTATTTGGCTTATAAGCAAGTGGAGCAATCACCTTAGAAACTGATTGTAGTCCTCTTGGATGTTCTGGAAATACAGATATTTGGGAGCTGTTTCCCCAATATATAAGATTCTGATATGCATATCTTGACCTATTTTCATGAACATTTAAAAAAAAAAAGCAAACCTGTTTTCAATCTTTTAAAAATAAAACATGAAAATGGTAATCGGAAGAACTTTAAGCCCCGCAATATTCATTGCACCACCCCCAAGCCATCCGTCAAAGCAGTAAGTTTGTTCACTGTGCTTACACAGATCCCGCAGAAGCCCACAGCTTCCCCATTAAAAGTATTACCAGCATCCTAAGACAGAATCCTGCCTGGTATCCAAAATGAAACTTACCACCCCCCCCACCCCACCCCTGGCTCTTCTTCTCCCGCAACCACTACCAACATGCTCTTTTTACTCTGTGGATGTTCTTAGTTCAAACTGCTGGTGTCATAATGGAGAGGTAATAAAAAATACAGCAGCTATCCACAGCTAATGCAGCACTCCACATGGACCTTGACCAGCAGGTACTTCTCAGGAACAAACGAAACTTAATTCAAATGACATTTTCATCAATTGCCTAATCTGGATGAGTCTTTAAGTATCTTAGACCACTGAAGAACAGCTCAGTGTTTGCTCTCTCCTGCCTGTGAAGTCAAAGCAGCTCACATTGAAAGAGAAATTCCACTTACCTAAGTAACTACTGTCACGTACTACTGGACAGTTATTTTTTTTCCTTATAGGTTCTGATTTTATTCACTGTGTATATATTTAGTAAGTTCATACATTACATCTGACACTTCAGTAGGCAATGGTGTCAATGTGGCAAAAGAAAAAATTCTGACTCTCAGGAAGTAAACCTTCTAGTAAGAGGTGTCAAACAGGAAGTTTTACAGGAGAACAAGAAGCAAAGAAAGGGATGGAGAGCAGAGGTTATTCAAATACAACCAGGGACAGCCTGAATGAACAGGTGGATTTCAGTAAAGGGGTGAGAACAAGAGTTATGTCACAGAAGAAGCCACACAGCCAAATCTGCTCCATCACCCATTTCAGTACAGCCTCTGAGCTAAAAATTCTATTTTTTAGTTACTGAAAAAGATCATTGACACAGTATTTTGTGACACATTAAATTATATCAAAATTTCAACACACTGTCCATAAATAAGACTTCCTTGAGTATATTCAGGCCGCTTTGCTGGTATATTGCCTCAGAATGTTTTCACACTACACTGGCATGGTTATGACAGATCTCCTGGCCCTTGCAGCCAAAAAGTCTTTACTATCTTTCCCTCCAAAGAAAAAGTTGGCTGATTCTTACACAAGATCCGTAGTATCCAGGTCTATCCTTTAAAATGTTTTTTGTATGTACATATTTGTGTAGATTTTATCTTTTGTTATTTACCTATTTTAAATTAACTCAGTGACTTCCCTTGGATGTAAACTCCCCTGTTCTGCACAGTATGCTTACTGTCTAGCTGATATGTCTTTGCCCATCCTAACATTCATTCTTTCTAATCTGCATGTCAATGCTTTTTCATCAACACCAACAGGAACAAACCTATAGGCAAACAAATTTCAGTGTACTGTTTTTAACTCAAAAATTCTAGCAGTGCTACCATATGTAATTTTGATTAAAAGTTAAACAATTCATCAGCTTGATAAGAGATTAACCATCATCACCAAAAACTTCAATGAAACAGCTGCATCTGGAACTCACAAGTTGTCTGGTTTAGTTTTCACCTCAGAAAGTGTCAACAGGGAATGACATTCAGAAAGATATGGTGCGATAGGAACACTAGGAATACCACTGATCAATCTCTTGGGCCAGTAAACCTGCAAGTGATATGAAAAATTATTAACAAGTATTATCCCTAATGTTAATAAGGAAACAATTCAAAAATGACCTAATAAGATATCAGTGCCAATTCAAAATACAAATGAGATAAATATGCCAATATGAAAAAGGCCTCCTTTTTGGGTTTGAGTGGAAGATGGGCTGTATTTGGAGCAGAGTACAGGGAAGTTATCTCAATGGCATGGATAAACAATTGCTAGATAAGTGGGGAGCAGTCAAGGCAGGCCAACATAACAGATAGTATCAGGTTGAAACATTGAAGTTAGAAAGAAATCAGTGAAAAAGCTAGAAATATACCAAGGTGATACACAAAAAAGATATACAACAAACCAAGTAGACAAACACAAAGAGAGCTACACCTGGATACATCATAATCAAACTATGGAAAGACAATGTAAAATGAAAACGCTGACAGCACTGAGAGACAATTAATAACATACAAGAGAATTGCAGTAAGATTAATAGCCTACCCCTTATGAGACACAAGGGAGTAGGAGGGCAATGATTTAATATATTCAAAGTGCTGTGGGTTGGTCGGGTGAAAAAGGAGTCAATAATTCTGAATCTAGGAAGCATTCTTTGAAATGCAAAAATAAAGACATTAGAAACCATCAACACTGCTAGTAAAGTTGTAGAATAAATACTATAGAAAATTGTTCAGGCTCGAAAGAACTGACATCAGTCTGTCAAACTGACATCAACAAATAAAGAACACCAGTAAAGGTAATTATCAAGATAAACAGAAGAAAAGGGGGAATGTAGTTTTTCTTCTTTCTTTGAACTGATATAAAAGTGCATTGAACAATGACTACTGCATGTATTTCCCAATATCTAATATATACATTTAAGGGTGTCACATATATGCCAACAACAACGAAAGAAGGAGTAAGTGGAGCTATGTGAGCGCAGTTTCTTTCCCAGGAAATAATTTACCATTAGTCTGAAACACACTTTTAAAATAAAATATATATAGTAATACCCAAGGAACTTCTGAGAAAATAACTCCAATAATTTTTAGAAAGGAATTAAAATGATACTGGGCAAAGGATCTACTTAAAGGAAAGGAAAGCAGTAATGGATGAATGGTAAATGACACAATGGTTGATGTAAACTCTATCATACCATTAAGTTCATTGAATGCAAATTGACTAAATGTTTCAACACAAAGAAAGAAACTGGCAAATGCATTTTTAAAAAAAGCCAAAGATACATTTACAATCTATAAGAGATGAACTTTAGTTTTGATGGCATAAGGTTAAACAGTGGAATATGTTATAACATACAAACAGTAACCATAAAAAGGCTGGAGTAATTCCCCGAATTAAAAAAAAAAAAAAACTCTATACCTTTAAATTTTAAAATGTTATTGGGAGCAAGGGGAAATTTTTATCATAAAGTGTTCAATTCAAGAGAAAAGTATAGACTATTTAAACATTAATGCACCTAACTACATAGTCCCCAAATGTGAAAAGAAAACAGAATCAAGAGAAAAACAGAATTGAGCAATAATTAGAGATTCTGATATTATAATTTCAAACTTTGGGACAGAAGCTAGAAAGAAATTCAGCATGGATATATAGAAGACTTTAGCAACAGTATCATCCACCCTAACCAAACCAATATCTCTAGAACATTCCACCAACTGCACACAACATGAATGCATTTTAGTTACAAGTAGAGCATTTTACAGAACCATCAAAAATGCCTTGATCATGTAAAAGGATGAAAATCATACAAAATACCTGATCACAAATCAACAACATGGGAATAAAAAGACTCAAACTTCTAGAAATTGAACAATCTCTCTAAATAACACTTTATATGTTTTTCATTTGATATGAAAAATCTGGAAAAGCAAAAGTCCACAGAGACAGAATATAAATGATCACCTGGACAAGATCTAGAATGTATTGGACATGGATAGCAAGGATCATTTTCTGTATAGGGAAGTGTTGTCAAACTAGATTCTGGTGATGGTTTCATACCTACATAAATGTACTAAAAATGATTGAATTATACTCATTATGGGAGAATTTTAGAGTAGGTAAGCCATACCGTATGTAAGCTATACAGGATGCTATGCTTATAAATAGCTCACAGATCAGGAAAGAAATGAAAAAGGGAAATTACAAATATTTTCCTCTGTGTGATAACAGTCACATAATAAAATTTGTAACATGTTGCTAAAGCTGCACATAGGGCAAATATTATAATACTAAATGCTTACATGTCAAATACCAAAATCAGTAATTTGAACTTCAGCTAATATCTAGAAGACCACCAATTAAACCTAAATTAGAATGATTAAAGAGCAGATTTTAAAATTAAAGACAAATGAAAAATAAAGAGAAAAAATCAAACTGAGAGCTAGTTCTTTCAAGGTTTCAATACAATTATAAATATCTGGTCAAACCAAGTAAGAATAAAAGAAACATCCACCAATATTAGAGATGTGAGGTATGACAGGAGTATAGATTCTACAGGTATGGAAATGATAAAGAACTATTACGGAAAAATATTTATAGGATTAAATTCAAAAACATAAATAATATGGAAAAGTTCCTTGAAGGGCATATGTAAACCAAGCTAAGTAAGGATCCAGAAACAACATGAATGGTGTTACAAATACTGAAGAAATTTAATTAGTAATGAATAAACCTTGTCATAATGAAAATTCCACACCAAAGACAATTTAGTCATGAATTCTATTAAGCAGTCAGGAAGAATCAAGACCAAATCTAGGCCGGCGCCGTGGCTCAACAGGCTAATCCTCCGCCTTGCGGCGCCGGCACACCAAGTTCTAGTCCCAGTTGGGGCACCAGATTCTGTCCCTGTTGCTCCTCTTCCAGGCCAGCTCTCTGCTGTGGCCCGGGAAGGCAGTGGAGGATGGCCCAAGTGCTTGGGCCCTGCACCCCATGGGAGACCAGGAGAAGCACCTGGCTCCTGCCATCGGAACAGCGTGATGCGCCGGCCGCAGCGCGCCTACTGCGGCAGCCATTGGAGGGTGAACCAACGGCAAAGGAAGACCTTTCTCTCTGTCTCTCTCTCTCACTGTCCACTCTGTCTGTCAAAAAAAAAAAAAAAAGACCAAATCTAAACAAAAATCTTTCAAAAAAATCATAGATGAGGGGATACTTTCCATCTTACTCCAAAAGAACTTAACATCGACATTATAAGAAAATGGCATACAAATATCCCTTAGGAAAATAGATGTAAAAATCCTACTTTTTTTAAGATGTCAAGCAGTATTAAGAAGAATAAGAATCATTATCAAGAAGAGTTTTCCCAGCAATGTCAGACTTAGTTAACGTTCAAATATAGTTTATAGTGCTTTCTAACTGAAAAGAGGAAGAAAAAACTCATGAGCATCTCAATTGATGAACAAAAAGTACCCTACAAAACCAACATCTATTCCAAGTTAAAAAAAAAGTCAGCAAATGAAAAACAGAACTTTCACACAGTAAAGTCCACATACAAATCATCTACAATACACATCACAGTCAATGGTGAAAGACAGCTGAATGATGAAATTATTCTTATCAAGCAAGGAACAATCTGGGCAACCAGATACATAACTGGATTCAAAAACAGAGTACTAGATGATAACTCAAGTATCAAATAAACATACATGAGTCCATGGTGATACAATAAATATATGGAGAAGTGACAAATCTCCCATGAACAAGAACGTGTCTACATAAACACTTTCTCCTTGAAGAGCAGTCGTCTAATTCTTCATGCCTAAGTATCGGCTATGCTCAGTGATTTTTCTGGGGAGAAAAATGAGAGACCCTAGTCAAGTGATCACCATTCACATCATCAGAGACAAGCCATGTCGACAGCAATGTCCCCTAGATCAGCCAGGCTGAGAATGGCAGTTTTTTCTGTGCAACTGTATTCTAAAAAACCCCTCATGTTCGGTTGAACCATGAGAAAAACCATCATACATTCTCCAGAATATATGATGAGTATACTTCCAAACTGTCAGTGTCATCATAAATGATTAAGGCTTGAGAGACAGTCATTGCCTAGAGGATTCTAAAAAGACATGTGTAATGTGACATCCTAGATTGGATCCTGGAAAAAGACATTAGAGAAGGACAAAGTAACAGACTACTGGCATATACAATAACATACTCAGATTTTAATGGTATGATGCTAGGGGTGGCCAATTGACCTACCAGTAAATGATGCCCATTGAGATGCCTGCATCTCATATGTGTGTGTCTCAATTCAGTTCCCAACTCTGGGTCCTGAAACCAGTTTTCTGCTAATGTACTTGGGAGTAGCAGGTGAAGGTTCAAACCATTGGGCAATGTGGGAGACCTTTGTTGAGTTCTTAGCTCTGGCTCCAGCCATTGTAGGCATTTGGGAAGTGAACAAGTAGATGGAAGCTCTTTAGTGTCTCAAATAAGTAACTTTAAAAAGAAAAAATGATCCTAAACAGAAGAAATCGACTCAGTTCAGTATAGACCACAGAATTCCATTCACATGAAATTTGTGAGAAGTTTTAACCACAGAGACAGAAAGTGGGATGGTGGTTTCCATGGCCCAGCAGTGAGCAGAAAAGATTGATGACAAAGAGGCAAAAGCATTTAGACTCAAAGTAATGTCCTAAATCATCATTTTGATAGTGGTGACTAGAACATAAACGTGGCAAAACTGAAAGTGTGTATATGTAAATCAGACCTGAATGATGTGATTTATACATAAACTTTTCATTGTTTTTAACTAACTGAGCACTTAGGTTTATAGCCCCAGTTAAAAAGATACTACCAACATGTTGTTGTAAATATGCTACTAGAGGTAAGGGTGACCTATTATTCCAATATTGAAGATAGCTATCTGACAGAGTTGTAGAAATGAATCCCACACCAGTCTTCCCAGAGTCTCTGAAAGGGATTTTACCATTTCATTTTCGTGTATGTTTTGTGAGTAGTCAATGTGCTCTGGAAAGATAATCCATTCTCTTTACATGGCAAACAATTTCACAGAACATGTGGTACCTGCCGTTTCATAGTCCTGCAGATGTCCTCATCGAGATGCTAAATTAGTTATGTGTTAGAATCAGGAATTACATTCAGTTACACCCATGGCCTTGTTAAAGGAAGATGGGAATTTCAAGGACTGAGAAACGCTCTGTAGAGGAAGTGGTCTTACAAGTTCACGTAAGCAGAGATTGGCTTCCTGTGAAGCTTACGAGCTGTATCATTATGAAAAGTGTTGTTCTGGCCCCAGGGATATTTTGACTCGAACTATACTTACAGGATTTTTATTTTTGTTTTGTCCCCACTACCCTCAACCATCCTATGCAGCTGGTTTCTATGAACACTTACAATGGCAGGATATATTCCCGCCTGAAATATTTGCTCTTGACCTTGGATCCTTCTGCCTGATGTTTCTTGTCTTCTTACTGGCTCTTTCCCATAACAATAAATATATTTGCTTTCCTCATACAAATATAAAAAAAACCCTCTCATCTGTGTCAAAGATACAACCTCCTTGTTCCCAGACTTGTGTTGTTGGAATAACCTTATAATCCTTTCTCACTGCTCATCTCACAGCCAATGCATCATCAAGTCTCTCCCAACCAGATCTAAGCACACTTGACCTCATATCTGTACTTGTACTTGATCTTCCTTCTCTTGCTTCCATTTGCTCTGTTCCAAAACATCCTGTACACAACTGCTGTTATGCCTTTTAAAGATCTTCTCATGGACACCTGTCTCTGTGCAGGATTCATATCTGCCACTTTCTGCTAAAATAAATCCAGACTTGAGCACCTTCGAACACCTGTTCTGTCTACCTTATATACCTTCAGATGACATGTTTTCTCTTCCCTATTAAGTTTATGGTGCACTAATTTTCACATTAAGTTCTCATAATAAATTCATGAAGTAAATATTTTCATTCCAGACAAGGAAATCAAGAAAAATCAAAGCAACTTTCCAAAGCTCACTTTACTCCAGATCGCACTGATTCAAATCTATGTCTGTTTGCCTCACCATGATACACCTGCTTCTGTCAGCACCACTTCATCCCCTAGAAGCTCTCCCACTTTTTCCTTCTGTCCACACCTCACATCTTGTTGATATTGGCTTCAAAGAGTCACCCAGCTGTGCTTTCTCTCTCACAGCTCTGGTCTCTGACCTTCTGTACTCTGTTTGCCTTTGTTTATAGATCTGAAAAATTACAACTGAGAATGAGACATGTTTTGATAGTCTTTCACTGGTACCTAGCAAAGTGCCTGGTTTACGAAAAATTATCAGTGAATACCTGTTAAGTGAAAAGAAGGAAGCAACAATGAATGAAGGGTTCTTTGAAAAACTCAAATAGTGCTCCACTTCCTGCACATAGCAAGAATTCTGTAAAGGTGAACTGGGAGCTCACTATGCAGCTTTTACGTTAAATATGTATGCTGTTTGCTTCTGTAAAAACACCTACACGTTATCATCTGGGGTCCCCTGGAGTTCTCTTTAGTTCATGAATGTGTGCAGATCAGCCAGCAGTGGCCGCACTCAGAGTGGTATTCAAGAACTCAAACTATTTTCCTCAAATATAACAAACGCAGAGTCTTTGTATCTCACAGCATGTGGAAAGGAAACAAAATTGGAAAATGCTCAAACGGAGGGGAACAGATGAACAATGGGAAATCATCTAACAGTGATCAATCTTGTCCTTTTGAGGTCCATCCCGATCACCAATGTTCCTCATAGAAACACATATGAAAACAGATGCCTGGATAACCAGAAATAAAAAGCATTAGAGATCATAGTTTCCCTTGCATTGAAATAGCATTCTGCTTTTCCCCATATGATTTTAAAGCCATTTTCTTTTTACTGTTAGACAACATAAGCTGGGACAGCTTTTATTATCCCCATTCTACTTGCAATGTTATCAAAACGCTATCAGACTAAATTAGTTTCCAAAGTGATAGGGCCAATAAATATTACAGTTGGGATCAGGAGCCAGGTTTGCTAAATTCCAATCCAATATTCTGACATATTCTCATATTACTATTCTTACAGTCAATAATTCATTCACAACTGGCTGCCTTGTGGTCCAGGATTCTATGTGTTAAACAGTGCTACCACCTGCTGGTAAGTTTTCCAATAATTAGCATTAGAGAAAATCCAAATTCTAAGAATCTTAACCAAGAAAATAAAATGATAATTAGTATGGCTTATCATTACAACTCTTTCTACTACATTCTCTAAATTGCTGTTCCCATCGTATTTATCCTGTCTACCTAGATACACCTTCATAAAATAGCCAAATAAATCCTGCAACGTTACATGTCAAAATATTTTTTCTCCTCTAATTTGACCTACTTTTCAGCATGTGTGTATTTGACATAGCATTTTACTGATTTTTAAGTGCACAATATAATATAAAACTTGTTATGACATGCTAACTAACATAAGCCAGTAACTCCAAACCTACATGCACCTAAGAACCACTTGCTAGAGGAAGACTTTGAAAAATGGAGATGTCTAGGTTTGTCTCCTGAACATTCTGTCACTTTTGGAATGGAGTCAGAAAACTGTTCTTTTTAAGGAGTTCCCCGCATCACTGCCATGCAGAGGGAAGTTGTCCAGATCTGACTGAAGGGTGTGATTTGTTCCGGCTGTCCTCTGAGCTGGCTTGGTGCCACTGCTGAAGCCAAAGAACTCTCCTCAAACTCAGGTTCTCTGTGTGAGAAACACAGGGACTGGCGCAGAATGCAATCACTGCAGGTTGTCCAAGAACCTTTTACCGCAGACAGACTCTTTTCAAAAGAAATCTACTTCCGAATAACCATAGCATTTATTGGAGGGAGGCAAGTTCTTATGGGAACACAGAACTCTCTCAGGTAATTCAAAGTTTTATTTTGTTGAATCAGAATGTTGCACTGCTAAGTAAGGACTTCAAGGTATAATTCAAGAGTTACCAAAAAAGCAGGTTACACAATCGGAGGAAACAGAGCTGTCAACATCGATGGCTTTGGAAAGGAGGAAATCAAGAGCTCGCAAACCAGCTGGTTTGTCATAATCCTTTACGTACTCTGAGTGCACCTGAACCATGTCAGAGAGGGAAGATGACAACCAGAACCACCTGCACGGAGTCCTCGCTGTCATGCCAGTGAGCAGCCTCCAGATGCTGCATCCAACGCCCCACAATCCTTAGGAGAAAGCGAGTTGAAGTCCAGACTTCCTTGCAGAGTGCAGAGCATGCAAAGGAGTGATGCTAAAAGGGAGTGGAAATAGATTTAGAACAGAAAAACAGGAAAAGCAGAGAAAGCAGTTAGGTTGTGCGGACCTCTTGTCTATCCTAAGTTAGCTGTAAAACCAGTGCTGGCAGCACATGAGACCTTCCCTATGTACCTGTCAGTGTGCCTCTCTCTCTCTCCCTCTCCCTCTCTCTCTCTCCCTCTGACTCTGCCTTTCAAATAAGTAAGTCTTTGAAAAAAACTGCAGGTGGTTTGAAGAACACTGACATTTGTCAGGCATTAGTTTACGATAGAATCCAAACTCTTGTACACAGCTCCCATGACCACAAACTTTCCTGTGCCTTCTCTCTCTCTCTCTCTCTCGCTCTCTCTCTCTCTCTCTGACAGGCAGAGTTATAGAGAGAGAGAGAGAGAGAGAGAGAGAGATCTTCCTTCCATCAGTTCACCCCCCATATGGCTGCTAGGGCAAGTGCTGCACTGACCTGAAGCCAGGAGCCGGGTGCTTCCTCCTGGTCTCCCATGCGGAGACCAAGCACTTGGGCCTTCCTCCATTTCCCTCCCAGGCCACAGCAGAGAGCTGGACTGGAAGAAGAGCAACCAGGACTAGAACCCGGCGCCCATATGGGATGCCAGCACCGCAAGCGGAGGATTAACCAAGTGGGCCACGGCAAAGGCCCCCTGTGCCTTCTCGTAACACACAGAGGTGCTATGAGGCCCCTTCCTTCTGGGTTTTCAAATGTCTTCTTGCTTTTTCTTTTTTTTTTTTTAACACCCTTCCCCACACTTCTCCTACTCTTTTCTCATTAACTCTTACTCATTCCTTTATGAATGGGAAAATCTTCCGCTGGTGGACCCTGATAGCTGTTACAACTAGGTATTTAAATGCCACCCTGTAGTCCCTTCTCAGAGGTTCTCCTAGGATTATACTGACCTGTATCCTTCAAATAACCCCAAACACTCTACAAATAGAAAGATACTTTTATTTTTTATATTAATTTTCTTTTAATGGGAGAGTGACAGAAGCAGACAGACCTTCCATCCATAGGTTCATCCCCTAAACACCTACAATAGTTGGGGGTTGGCCAGGCTAAAGCAGAGATTTCCATCCTTGTCTCCCATAAAGGCGGTGGGGACTCCAGGACTGGAGTGATCACCTGCTGCCTCCCAGGTTTCACACTAGCAGCATGTTGGGTCAGAAGCGGAGGACACACTCAACCCCAGTCACTGCAATATAAGATGAGGATGTCCTCGGAAACATTTTGAACTCTCTGCCTAATGTCTGCCTCTAAAAGCAGTTTATCTACAGCACACACACAAAGCTATGTATTAAGCGCACAATTAATACTCATGTCATCAATGTTAGGTGGGAGGAAGATATCGGATAGCCTATTTGGTTTTTTTTTCCCCCTGCACTAAGCAGGAAAATAATTTTGTACTTTTCAACTCAAAGGGAACCTAGTTCCGGAAACCTAAACTCGGTGTACTAAAAGGCTTTGTTCAGAGACAGTCCTTTGGATGCATCAGCAGGCAATCAAAAACACTCTTTAAGAAAGCAGACAGATCAAAAGCCAGACAAACTGCCCAGGAAGCTGGTGATCTGAAGGTGGTCCTCTAGGGGGTGTGTGGGGGGAGGGGGAGAGAAGCCGAGTTAAGCTGAGTGGTTAGAGTGGAACTGGAGACAGGAAAATGGCCATTGAGGCAAGGGGAAATGAGCCTGGGAAGTGAAGGCTGCAGCCTCAGGAATAGATGGTCCCGGGAGGAGTGAATACATTACCCAACTGTCCAGAACGCTATGCTTTTGTTTCAAGAATATTTCTTCTTCCTCCCTCCCGTGATTCATCTATAAGTAACACAGAGAAGTATTTCACACTGCAAGTGAAGGGGTTTGCATTTGTAAAATGCCATTATATTCTATATAGCTGCTCTGTGGACAATGAAATACTTGATTTCCAGGGCAGAGGCTAGGAGATCCCTGATGATCAACCAAGCAATTATTAAAACCCAAACTAGGTACTGGCCATGAAGGTGGAGAGGAGGGGATACATTTGAGTGCTATTAAAGAAGCAATGCTGATAAAATGGATTATGAATGAAAAGTGTGAGCTCATTGGCTCTCTTAATACTTTTATGTCTGATATATATTCAGCACATTTCTGAGAAAACTCTAAGTGATTAACCTCAGTTTAATAACATGAGTAGTATAAATAAATACCAAGGAGGGTTCTGGTTGCATCCCTTGTCATCCTATGAGTTACCCAGGAAGATGATTTCTTTAAATTCCTGATATGCACTTGATTTGACTATAAATAAAATGACATCTAACTCGAAATTCTGGTAGTTGGGTTCTAGGTTACAGAGTAGTTTCACTAACCTTTGTCTTAATCATCAAGCAAAAGCGTCATTTTATTCAGAACTCTAAGTAGAGTCAAATTTTGAATAGGGTTCAGAGAAATCCTGAGCCTATTGTGTATTTTAGAAACAAATTTTATAGCCTAATTTCAAAGACATACTACAAGTAAAGTGAGGTTCCTCCCAGGACAATGAGTGAAGTCCCAACAAGCTAAGAGGAGTCATCCTAAGCCCAAGTTCCAGTGTAACCCACCAAGGTCTACTTACCTCAAATTGCTATTACCAAATACAATGACTTGCAAATTTTTAGTTTATAACATTTTGCTTTTTTGTTTTTATATTAGGAAGAAAAAGCATTAAATAAGTACGCATGTACAGGTATAAATCTACTATCATTAATATTTACTGAAGATTTTCTTATTTGAAATTCAGAGTGACAGATCTGGTTCACTCCCCAAAGGAGCCTGAACTCTATCCTGGTTTCCCACATGGGTGGCAGGGGCCCAAGCACTCAGATCATCTTCTGCTGCCTTCCCAGTCGCGTGGGCATGAAGCTGGATCCAAAGCAAAGCAGTGGGACTAAAACTGGCACTGATAGGAGAAGCCCAAGTCACAAATAGTACCTTTTTTTTTTTTTTTTTTTTTTGCCAGGCAGAGTTAGACAATGAGAGAGAGACAGAGAGAAAGGTCTTCCTTCCATTGGTTCACCCCACAAACAGCCACTATGGCTGGTGCGCTGCGCCAATCCGAAGCCAGGAGCCGGGTGCTTCCTCCTGGTTTCCCATGCGGGTGCAGGGCCCAAGCACTTGTGCCATCCTCCACTGCCTTCTTGGGCCACAGCAGAGCTGGACTGGAAGAGGAGCAACAGGGACAGAATCTGGTGCCCCAACCAGGACTAGAACCCGGAGTGCTGGCGCCGCAGGAGGAGGATTAGCCTAGTGAGCTGCGCGCTGGCCACAAGTAGTACCTTAACCTTCTCCACCACAACACCAGCCCCAAGCATTAATATTTAAAGAAATAGCATTTTAATATCTAAAAAATGTGAATGATATCTCCAAAGAATAAAGATTCCTTTAAATTGAATTAGTTTATGAACACATATACACTTGTTTAAGCATGTGTGTAAGAAGTAGGAAAAACTTCTGCTTGTAGCTATGACAATGTAATCTGTACTAGGCTAACATGTTACCTACAGACAATAGTAAAAGTATATGGGAGAAGGAGCTAGTATCTGTTTTCAGGCATTGCATCACTGAAAATAATCTCTGAAGGCAAACAAACTTACGAGGCAAGCCCCAGCACCACCCCTGTGCTTTGGGGACAGTATCCCAACTAGCTCATTACAGTGAGCTAGAACCCAGGGATTGGCCTTTCTATTCTCAACTGAATGCCCAGGGCATTAAAGAGGCAACCCTGGTGAACTGTGGTGGTGACGATCAGACCTCAGGACCAAGGAGGTCTGTGAAGTATGGAAATCAGAGCCAACGGTGCTGAGGTTATCCTCGACTGCTTGGACGCACAGGACTGTACTCACGCAGGGTACGACTGTGAGAGCCTCACCAAAGAGCAGCTGACAGGGCTGAAAATTTAATCAATGCTACAGGTTAAACAGTGCTTGGTGCTACTGGGGTCTGGCTCAGCAAAAGAAAGAGTCCTTGATTCCCCCATTGATACCGTGGCCTCAGTTCAGGCAAAATCCAACTCTGGGAACAAAGACAAAACCTAGAGGAAAGTCTACTTTCAACCTACCTCAAAATAGCTGAAATCAAGACTCACTGCAATAGTAAGAGGAGACTGAACAACACCTTAGGTTTTCCAGAGATATTCCTTGACCAAGGAGAGAATCAAGCACAGGGCAATCATTAGGAATTTAACTGCACGCACTCTCAAAGGAAAAGCCAAAAAACAAAACAACAAAAACAACCAATCCAGAGTTTCTCAAAGTTTTTAAATCAAAAAAATACATTTGAAATCAGGCTGGCTAAATAAAAAAATAAAAGATTGTTACACAGTTCAAGGAAAAAAAAGTAAATAGAAATCACTTTTAAAATAGCCAATGCTTTGAATTTAGTAGACAATGATTTAAAGCAGGTAATACAAATGAGTTAAAAAAATTAAAAGTTCAAAGAAATGTCAAAGCATTAAAGGAAAATACAGTCTTAATAGAGGAGCAGATAGGGAATATGTAGTGGTAAAAGAACATTGCACAAACTACATAGGAAAAGTTTACTTCTGTCCATGATTATAACAGTAACCTCTTACTGTTTAACTAGAAAAGCCCAATGCAACACATAGAAACAATACATTTCATACACTGCGTAACACAAATGACTAATATCCCTTAGAAAAAGCAAGCCAAGTAAGCCATGGCATTTCCAGAGGTTACTGCATGGGAACATTTCTGGAGTGGGAAGTTAGGGCACAGGGAGACAAAGACAGCTAAAATTTTGGGGAGGGAGAGAGATAAATGTACAATGCAAAAAATAATCACTGTGGAAAATTGTTTGGTAGCTTATTTCTCAATTAAGCACAGTATGAAGCAGAAAGTTGATTCAAGCTGACTAGAAAGAAATGAAAACGTGAATATACCAAGGCTTATATACAAGGACTTCTATGTATTTCATAATAGTTCCAATGGGAAAAATTTAAATGTCCACAAACAAGTGACTGGCCTGAGAAATTTGTATAAGGAAATGCTAGTTAGTAACAAAATATTACTTTTTTTTTTTTTTTTTGACAAGCAGAGTGGATAGTGAGCGAGAGAGAGACAGAGAGAAAGGTCTTCCTTTTTGCCGTTGGTTCACCCTCCATTGGCTGCTGCGGCCAGCACATCTCGCTGATCCGAAGCCAGGAGCCAGGTGCTTCTCCTGGTCTCCCATGTGGGTGCAGGGCCCAAGGACTTGGGCCATCCTCCACTGCCTTCCCGGGCCATAGCAGAGAGCTGGCCTGGAAGAGGGGCAACCAGGATAGAATCTGGCACCCCAGCTGGGACTAGAACCCGGTGTGCCAGTGCCACAAGGCGGAGGATTAGCCTGTTAAGCCACGGCACCTGGTTTCTTGACTAAGAAGGAGACAGAGAACTTTTTGAAGATGATGAAACATTTCCTGTCCTGCAGTGTTGGTTACATAGGCACATGCTTTCTCTAAAATTCCTCAAGCTATCTAGATATAATGTAATTTCTTTAATAATGTTGAGTTAAAAGAAACTGAATTCTTATTTTATTTCCTACTGGCACAGACTTATCAATGTGATATTATGATACAGTAAGAAATATGGCCGGCACTGCGGCTCACTGGGCTAATCCTCCACCTGTGGCGCTGGCACACGGGGTTCTCGTCCCGGTCAGGGCACCAGATTCTGTCCTGGTTGCTCCTCTTCCAGTCCAGCTCTCTGCTGTGGCCCAGAAAGGCAGTGGAGGCTGGCCCAAGTCCTTGGGCCCTGCACCCATATGGGAGACCAGGAGAAGCACCTGGCTCCTGGCTTCGCATCAGCGCTGTGCGCCAGCCGTGGTGGCGATTGGAGGGTAAACCAATGGCAAAGGAAGACCTTTCTCTCACTCTCACTGTCCACTCTGCCTGTCAAAAAAAAAAAAAAAAAAAAGAAGAAGAAAAGAAAAGAAAGAAATAGACATATATTGGATCCCCATGCCATTTTCTGGTACAGAAGTAAACCCTGTATGATTTCTGGAGCTGTAGGGATACTAGGCTCCTATTTTGTTCTGATGTTTGGTCTTTAACCCCAATTCCTGGCATAGAGCTTCTAATCCCTTAGAATTGCCTAGGTGATATAAGTGTATCTTGTACTAACAAGGTGACTCTTGATGAAATCCTGGGTAGAGCTAGCCACACAGAGAGAATGCACGACTATAAACTTAAAACTTTTGTTTCTATGTACTATGTTCCAGAAAAGTGAGATGGCTAGAATTGAGTTTCTGTTTCCATCATGCCTACATGATAAAGGCTCTATAAAAATCTCTGAAATACTCTGTCCTGTGAACTTTCTAATAGTTGGACACAGAACTGCTGGGAGAGTAGTTCTCCTGGAGCAGACAAGGGAGCTCTCTGGCCCATATCCAATACTTTGTCCCATTTCCTGCCTCAACAGGCTGGTAATCTGTATCCTTTGTCACTGGGAATTGTGGTCTGTGACTTATTCACAGGTTAATTGAACCCAGGGAGGAGGACATCATGGAAGCTTCTGAAATAGCAGTCAGTCTTAAGGGATGGAACCATCAGTCTGCGTAATATGATAATATGCTTGGTAGTTAGTCTCGGAATTGAGCTCACGTGTGCTTCACCCTATTGGGGTCTGCTTGAAAACTGCTTGGTATGTCAGGAACAATCTCCACATTTTTTGTGACCACAGGATCAGAGTGTTGATGGTGTAAGAGGAAATAAAAAGGTTCATCTTTCCCCCATACAATGGTACCAGACTTTTTGACCAACTTGCAGATCAACCATTTCTGAAAAAGGGAAAGTTAAATGATGAGTCAGAAACAGCAGTTCCTTTCCTTACATTTTTTCTTCCCACCTTTAACTTTGTTTCGATTTTTCTGATGTAGATCTCTATGTTCCCTAATAACATAATAAAATATGAAAGGATATTAGTAGTATATGGACAAAGAAGAATACATCATGTTCACACTTCCATTGATGCTCAATGAGCTTGGCTCACAGTTGACCAAGCCACAAACCTAGTAGTCATTTGGTTTCAAGTGGAGTCTTAGTTTCTTTATTGTGCCATCACATGATTGAAACTAGTGATTAAAAATATGATTTCCAGTAGCAATAAGCAGTACCATTCTAAATTTGATCAGAATGATAATTCACAGGATCCCGCTTTACAAATTTTACGCATTAGAATTTTTTATAATTCCATTTTAATTTCCTTTGATTTCTAGGAGCACCATTTGAAGCAATCCTTTTAAAGGTAGATTTTGATAAGGACTTTATATTCAATATGTAAGTATTTTCTACAAAGTTTCATTTTTGCGAATTTTTATATGTTAACTTTAACTGTTTTCTCTAGAGCACTATACCTCATAATCAAAAAAATAAGTAAAATGAAGCCAAGATAATCTCATAAAAAACTGAAGACTATTTAAGTATTTATACTAGAATGGTAAAATAGTTTTTTAAAATCAGTATGTCAAAAATTTAAGTCATTATAGTGTACTTGTAATAAAAGTTTAAATCAGGTACCACAGATAATAATAATAATGATTCTTTTGATTTAGGAAACATCTTAGTAAGTATTTTCTTACTTATTCCACACCTACAAAGTGCCATGCCCTGTTGAAGATACTTGTAAACTGTCACTAATCAAAGAAAAAACAGATTATGATCCCTACCAACATGAAGCTTACATTCTATTGTGGGTAGGAAGAAGCATATAATAAATGCTATGAATGCATTAACTATATAGATGTTGGAAGTTAATAAGTGCATGAACTGGGATAAAAAAAATAAGAAGGAAACAGAAGCAACTACATGTGCTTTCCCTCCACATAAATATTTTAAAAACACTTTTTATATTAAGAAACAATTCCTATTTTAAGAATGAAATTTCCATAGGTGCTCTCTGACCCAAAGTTTCTCAACTAATAAGCATTCCATTTAATTGCTCATTTCTTTGAAATCCTAATTAAATGAATACGTAGCTCTTCCCACCTTGTATATGATGTGAAATAATCCCAAGAACAGCTCAACTAAAAAACGAAATGGAGAATGACATCACCCTGATGGCAGAGTATGAATGCCAGCCTTAAGCCTCCAAAAATAATAAATACATACTTAGGTAGCCACAAACCAAGGTACCTGAGAGAGGTCTCAGGGTCCATTAAAGAACCTGCAGCAACAAAATGTAGCAAATAATGGAGAATCTGCAGGAGGAAAAGATCACTGGCAGGACTGGCAGTATCTGAGCAAGCAGGGGCCAGGCAGGAACAAAGAAAGGTGAAGGCTAAGTATCAGCCAAATAGCAGGAACCACCCTGATTCCCCAGCGACCTGCCACACAGCCAAAGAGGGACCCTAAGTCTTCGCTTCTGACAAGCTCCTCCTAGAATAATGTGACTGTATATCTCTATCCCTCAAGAAGCAGGCACTGTTTTGCCACTCAGGGTCTGGAAGACACCACCTTTCCCAACTATTCATGTGCTCCCGATGCTACCTCAAGAGTTCCCATCCTCCAGAGCCAGATTCTATGGATGTGCTGGGCTCTCTGACATCTCAGATGCGTAAGCGATCATGAAAGCAAGCTAGCTCACTGTCAGCCCCACCTGGAGCCAAAGTCTGAGAACGCTGCAGGCACCACCTCAGTTTCCACAGACAACAGGGCTTCATGCCATTTTCAGTCACTATAACCATAACAAGTCCACGCTTTCATTCTCAAAGCCCACCTGCTTCACCAGCACCTGATCCAGGGAAACTATTGCCAATATCACTGTGGACCACAGAATTGTAGCCCATTCATTCCTGCCCACTGTTCAGGCTCCAGCTCCATGGCCACTTCACAAACCTAACTCATCAGATGCTAATGCTACTGCTATTATTGCACTGGTCCAGGGGGACCCTCCTCAACCACAGCCTTCTGTTAGGAGAAAAACAGCTAAAGATCACCTTAGAAGTCATCATCCAAAGATAATAGCAACCCTAACACCACTGTGGATATGTGTAGAGTCGAAAAATCCTCAAAATATTCATTAACATCAACCTCAGCTGACAGTGCTACATAGAGAGTTCGTAGCTGTTTCCCCAGTGGTGCCAGAACTTCTGCATGCCACCCAGCCACTGCTTTCCACCCCTTTGCAGGGGAAGAACTTTCCGTGTCAAAATATCCCATAAAATCTAGACAAGGTGACTGTTCAACCAAAGGCATGTTAATCAACTTAAGATCAATAGAAACATAAAAAAAGGAAGCTCAGTAAACTTTAATAAAGAAACAATTGAGCAAACTGCTAAAGACAATAAAAAATGAGAAACATAATGGAATGAAATAACAAAATTCTAGCGGCAAGATGGCGGAATAGGAAGGGAGCACATTGATAGTTCAGTAAGTCACACAGGTTAATAAAAGTGGAGATACTGCAGGGTCAAGGAAGAGTAGGGGAAGAAACAGCAGCGGAAACTCTTCCAGAACTAGTGATTCACTGTGGACCTGCGTGGAGAGCGTGGGAGCCCAAGTTCGGGACACCAGTGGCAGACTCAACGCACCAGCGCTGGAACACGAGGTGAGCCGAACCTCAATAGCCCAAGACACCAGCGGGCAAGCGGAAAGAGGAGACTAGAGGGAACGAGGCTTGAAACTCCGTGGGGAAAAGTTCACCAGGCTAACTAGAAGAGAGAGAGGGAAAAAAAAAAAAGTGACCAATACGGACACGAGTTTCTCTCTCTCCGCTCACCCCTCAAAGGCGAGCAAGACAGAGCAGGCGCCATTTTGGACATACGTCATAAGCAGGGCGACCTCAGGTCTGCACCGGCCCTGAGCCTAGCAGAAAAACCTGACTCTGGGGGGAAGGGTGAAATAACAGGAGATTAGGATCTAACTTGGCAACCCAGTGGGAGACTGCAGGAGAATTGGAGCCCACACTGAGGTCAGCAGAGATTCCCTGTGTGGTCCTTGGGAAAGAGCTTCCGATCTCTGGCTCCTGTGGGTATATCATTTGCCTGCTAACTACCTCCAATTACATTCAGCTGTGCAGAATTACTTCCCCTTTTGAATCAAAAAAAGAAAGAAAGAGATTTACCACACCTAACCTGGGAGTGTCATCTTTGACACACCCTCAACCCTGAGGAACCAAACATAGCTCTCAGTCCACACTCATCTCAAGCCTCTAAGGCTCCACCGAAAGCAGACAGTCCACTTAATATAGAGCCATAGTGTAACAAGAAAAAACACCACAGTGAAGAAACCAAATATCTCCAACATGCCATACAACAAATGCAAAAACCGAGGTAACAAGAACAAGGAAGACACTATGACGCCCCCAAATGAAAAAGACACCCCAATTCAAGATTATGAAGATGATGAGATAGAAGAAATGCAAGAAGCAGATCTCAAAAAATTGATAAGAACATTAAGAAGTTCTCAAAAACAAATTCTTGAACTACAGAAATCCTTCATGGACAAGATAGAAAATCTCTCTCGTGAAAGTGAAATATTAAGGAAGAATCAAAATGAAATGAAACAACTAGTGGAACAAGAAACTCTGATAGTGACAAAAAACCACAATGAAATGAAGAACTCAATAGATCAAATGACAAACACATTAGAGAGCCTTAAAAACAGAATGGGCAAAGCAGAAGAGAGAATATCAGACTTAGAAGACAGAGAACAGGAAAGGAAACAGGCTAACCAAAGAAAAGAAGAAGAAATTAGAAATCTGAAAAATATTGTCAGGCATCTACATGATACTATTAAAAAACCTAATATTCGGGTTCTAGGAGTTCCTGAAGGCATGGAGAGGAAGAAAGGATTAGAAGGCATTTTCAGTGAGATACTAGCAGAAAATTTCCCAGGTTTGGAGAAGGACAGAGGCATCTTAGTACAGGAAGCTTATAGAACCCCTAATAAACATGACCAAAAGAGATCCTCACCACGACATGTTGTAATCAAACTCACCACAGAGAAACATAAAGAAAAGATTCTAAAAGGTGCAAGAGAGAAACGTCAGATTACTCTCAGAGGATCTCCAATTAGACTCACAGCAGACTTCTCATCAGAAACCCTACAAGCTAGAAGGGAATGGCGAGACATAGCCCGGGTACTAAGAGAGAAAAACTGCCAGCCCAGAATATTATATCCAGCAAAGCTCTCATTTGTGAATGAAGGTGAAATTAAGACTTTTCATAGCAAACAGAAACTGAAAGAATTTGTTGCCACTCATCCTGCCTTGCAAAAGATGCTTAAAGATGTGTTACACACAGAAACACAGAAACATGGTCACCAATATGAAAGAAGGTAAAGGAAGGAAACCTCACAGCAAAAGATCACAAGAAGCTCAATTTCTCTTTGACATAGAATTAAACTCTGATGCCCTGTTAAAGCAATGCATTAAAGTAATCTAAAAACAAAAAGCAATTCAAATCAATTGGCAATCTACAAAAAGAGTTAAAGACTTTAAAAGCTATTATTAAAATTGCTATATTGGTCTATTATGCTATGTTATATGTGTGTACATATTGTATGTCCACATAGGAAATTTTATTAAGAGTTTTATTTTAAATGGCTTATAGATAAGATTGTCCATAAATTTAAGCTGCTAAAATTAATCAAAGATACATTTTAATTTGTGTGACCTGAATCTGTGTATCATATGTTTTAAACTTGTTGGTAGAAAGAAACTAAAAACATTTTATATGGTTGTGCTTAAGTTTACTGGTTAAACAAACTACACCATGTTAGATATTTAAGAGGTGTTTTCAAATACATGATTCTTAAAATTTATAGAAGGCATTGGACCTTATGGTAAATGTTTTCTTAAGTTGTTATCTAATGGTTGAAGCTGTTTTCTAAGTATTCATGTGATATTGCTATTGTCAGCAAGCGATCTAGGACTTGCTCCCTCATTTCTCTATTCTAAGCCCAACTTGTTCTTTCATTTCTCTATTCTCTTCAAGGTAGGAAACTAATTCTATTATCAAGGAATCTGTAGGACGCACAATTTAATCTTTAGACCTTATAAAAGAGATGGCTAACATTTTTCTGTAATAGCATAGCCAAAATAAGAACTTAAATAATAATCTCATAGCTAGATTCACTTCACCATCAGCGAAGTATACACTAAGTAGAAAAAACCTCCCTTTCAGACCAAAGGGAAAGAAAGTTTTGAAGTGAGAATATAATTTTCCTCATGGGCATTGTCTACCTTAGAAAAATTACTACAGAACATGCCTGTGACTATAGACTTGTAGTTCAGGCCACCGAAGATTAGAGATGGGACACGGGCACTCCCTTGACTTGCATCCTCTGGTCTGCTTTAACACAAACCAGGAGGAAAAGAAAGCTAGGCATCAGAAGCAATGGATGGCAGGCCTATTACTGGCTGATCTGTACAGTGATCTGCCCTCAAGGAGACCCAACAGGCCAGTCCACTGCAGTGGCTTTCAATGTGGTAATCCTGGGCTTCAGCAGAAGTCAGCTTGTGAAGAGCCCTGGCAGCTCTGCCAAGAGTTGGATCACTGGAAATGGACCTGCCCTGGAGTCGAAGGATGCCCAGGTCAGAGCCACAGATCTTATTGGCTCTAAGCTGAAAAGCCCTTCACTCAGCCCAACTTCCAAAGTGACCACTGCAGCTGAGGGGATGGTCAAGTAGGGTCAGCAACATTGCAGGCAGAACTGTAAATTTCTTGTTAGAGATGCCCCCTGCCTTTACCTGGCCAGCTCTCCTCCCAGGCCAGCCAAGTAATGAAAGTCAACAGAGTGCCTTCCCCTAGGAGGTTCACACCTCCCTTAGGATATCCCCCATGTGAAGAGATAGATAGGTCTGGGCCTCTTAACTTACAAGGCCTAAAGCCCACCAGATTATTATCAAGCCCCTTCTATCAGGTTCTATTTGCCTCTCAATCAGAAAACTTAATTGTAGCTTAGACAGCACCTTTCTTAGCACATCTAATAATGACTCTGTCCTTTGTTCTAGACCCTGTCTAGCACACTTGGGCCTCATTCCTTTGTAATCATAACCTCTACTCTACCACCAATGGCTCTACTCCCAACCTGTGTGTACTGATGGTCCTCTTCCCCACTTAATACTGTATAATTGTTCAGACCTGGTTAATGCCACTCTTAGGATCATTGGTTACTATCCTCACTCTGTCTTTTATGACCTTGTCTAAATATGATCAGAGTCGGCAAACTGGAAGGCTTCCATAGCCTTGGCAACTCATGACGACAGCCTAGGGTGGTTACTGGCGCCATAAAATAGAGTGTCAATTTGTTGGGTCAACAACAAGAGCCACTGTGCACTTGCTCCTCATGTGGGATCTCTGTCCTTAATGTGCTGTACATTTTGATTTAATGCTATAACTAGTACTCACACAGTATGTTTCACTTTGTGTTTCTATGTGGGTGCAAACTGTTGAAATCTTTATACTAAATTGATCTTCTGTATATAAAGAGAATTGAAAATGAATCTTGATGTGAATGGAAGGGGAGAGGGAGCGGGAGAGGGGAGGGTTGTGGGTGGGAGGGAAGTTATGGGAGGGGGAAGCCATTGTAATCCATAAGCTGTACATTGGAAATTTATATTCATTAAATAAAAGTTAAAAAAAATAAAAATAAAGAAATAACAAAATTCTTGGCTTGAAAAATGCAAATAATGAAATTTCATAAAAACACTAACAAGTGTAAGGAACAGAAGTGATCAATCACAGAAGTTTTTTGTGAACTTGAAGACGGGTTATTTTAAATTACAACATCAGAGAAGAAAAAATCAAAGCAATGAAAAAAGCTTACTGAATTTATGGCACGGCATCCACATAGTTACTCAAGTATTAGAGTAGCTGAAGAAAATAATGATATATAAAGCAGCAGAAAACTTATTTAAATCATTAACAAATGTAAAAATTCAAAATCTGTGAAGAGATACAAATACACAGTTATAGGAAAGTCAAAGTTATCCATTAGATTCAATCCAAGCAAACTACACTGATATATTATAATCAAACATTAAAAAGTAAAAAAAGTATCCTGCAAATCCCTGACACATCAAAGACTTATCCATACCCCTATGTTTATGGCAATTCAATTCACAACAGCCAAAATATGTAATCAACCCAGATTGTCCGTCAACTGGACACTGGATAAAGAAATTATGATATACGTACTATAGAATACTACACATTTGTTCAAAAAAAAATGAAATGTTGCCATTTGGAACAAAATGAATTCAACTAGAAACAATTGTACTTCAAGAAATTCACCAGTCCCAAGAAGACAAATACCGTTGTTCTCTCTGACCTGTGGTAACTAATAGAGCACCTAAATGGTAGTTTATAGAAGTGAAATTGACACTTCGACATATGATGACTTTGAATAGCCTTTGTCTCAACTGTTGAGCAGCAGTTTTATTTTTTATACTATTCTGAGCTCTTAGTGTAGGATTAATCTTACGTGTAGCAAGCTAATTGAAAATGGAGCTTAGTAAAAAAAAAAGTAAGAATGAGAATAGGAAAAGGAGGAGGAACAAGGTTGAGTGTGCAGGTTGGAGGAAGGGCAGGGTGGGAACAATCACTCTGTTCCCAAATTTGTAGATATGAAATGCATGAAGTCGGTATACCTTAAATAAAAGGTTTCTATGGAAATATATATAAATTGTTATAGATAGATATATATATATATAAATTTTATATATATTTATATATCCTGAAAGCAGGCAAGAAAAAAGCATATAACATATAAGGGAATTTCAATAAGGCTAACAGAACATTTCTCAGCAGAATGCTTATAAGCCAGGACGAAGAGAGTGGAGTGATTTAACTTAAAATGTTGAAGAAAGAAGAAAAATGGCCCAACAAGAACATTTTACCTGGCAAAGATAACCTTTCAGAAATGCAAAAGATAAAGCCTTCCTCAGACAAAAGCTGAGGGATCTCATCAACACTATGTGCATCTTATAAGAAATGCTTAAGGGGTTCTTCAAGTTGAAGAAAGGATGCTAACCAATAGTATATCAAAATAAATATAAAATTCTGTTACTGGACACCTAACCTGGGAGTGTCATCTTTGACACACCCTCAACCCTGAGGAACCAAACACAGCTCTCAGTCCACACTCATCTCAAGCCTCTAAGGCTCCACTGAAAGAAGACAGTCCACTTAATATAGAGCCATAGTGTAACAAGAAAAAACACCACAGTGAAGAAACCAAGTATCTCCAACATGCCAAACAACAAACGCAAAAACCAAGCTAACAAGAACAAGGAAGACACTATGATGCCCCCAAATGAAAAAGACACCCCAATTCAAGATTATGAAGATGATGAGATAGAAGAAATGCAAGAAGCGGATCTCAAAAAATTGATAAGAACATTAAGAAGTTCTCAAAAACAAATTCTTGAACTACAGAAATCCTTCATGGACAAGATAGAAAATCTCTCTCGTGAAAGTGAAATATTAAGGAGGAATCAAAATGAAATGAAACAACTAGTGGAACAAGAAACTCTGATAGTGACTAGAAATCATAATGAAATGAAGAGTTCAATAGATCAAATGACAAACACATTAGAGAGCCTTAAAAACAGAATGGGCAAAGCAGAAGAGAGAATATCAGACTTAGAAGACAGAGAACAGGAAAGGAAAGAGGCAAACCAAAGAAAAGAAGAAGAAATTAGAAATCTAAAAAATATTGTCGGGAATCTACAGGATACTATTAAAAAACCCAACATTCGGGTTCTAGGAGTTCCTGAAGGCATGGAGAGGGAGAAAGGATTAGAAGGCATTTTCAGTGAGATACTAGCAGAAAATTTCCCAGGTTTGGAGAAGGACAGAGGCATCTTAGTACAGGAAGCTTATAGAACCCCTAATAAACATGACCAAAAGAGATCCTCACCACGACATGTTGTAATCAAACTCACCACAGTGAAACATAAAGAAAAGATCCTAAAATGTGCAAGAGAGAAACGTCAGATCACTCTTAGAGGATCTCCAATTAGACTCACAGCAGACTTCTCATCAGAAACCCTACAAGCTAGAAGGGAATGGCGAGACATAGCCCAGGTACTAAGAGAGAAAAACTGCCAGCCCAGAATATTATATCCTGCAAAGCTCTCATTTGTGAATGAAGGTGAAATTAAGACTTTTCATAGCAAACAGAAACTGAAAGAATTTGTTGCCACTCATCCTGCCCTGCAAAAGATGCTTAAAGAGGTCTTACACACAGAAACACAGAAACATGGTCACCAATATGAAAGAAGGTAAAGGAAGGAAACCTCACAGCAAAAGATCACAGGAAGCTCAATTTCTCTTTGACATAGAATTAAACTCTGATGCTCTGTTAAAGCAATGTGTTAAAGTAATCTATTATGTTCTCTTGATGTCTGTTAAATTCTAATTGTTCAAAAACAGCTGAATTTTTATTAAGAGCTATGGGTTATTTAAATATGTGCTTTTTTCAAAGATTTGAATAATCACCTTGTAACAATGATCAAATTTGGTCTATGTTATGTCATGATTTTAAGAAATCTTATTTCAACCAGATATTTTGGATTTTGAGCCTTCTTGGCAGTCTTGACAGGCATTCAAAAAATCAAAGTTTCAAACAATCTGGTCTCTAAAATGTCCAGTAAATCCTGGACTTTGGTTTTTCCAGTTTGGGCCCAACTGAAAAAATCGAAGGACCTATGTCTCTCATCTTATAGAGACACCAACTAATCAGTCTATTTGGAGTATATTAGAAGGACTGTCAAGATGTGATGTGGTACCAGACTTTAAGTTTCTATAATGGAAAATGCTATTAATACAAATGTTTGAGAATTAAAAAGTCTAATGATCTTGTGTTACTAGACATGATAGTTATCTTAATGAGAAAGCCCCAGAGGCTTAAAGGGTTAAATACTTGTAAAATCCTACAGGTGCTTTCAAAAATACTGTGAAGTAAGCAAGTGCCTCTTGTTGGTTGATGAGTTTATAATTTTAAACATGGCGACTTAAAGTCTTTTGTCATCCATAGTTATATATGATCTGCTGCTCATAAAACTAAAGCGTTGTTGGTTCTGTGTTTAGCTGTCCTCCTATAGGTTCCTATGGACTTTTTCCAGCCACTTTTATTGTATTCAGTATTTTGGGATGGCTCTGTAAACAGATGAAGCCAATAATGTATTAACAGTACCAACTGAGAGAAAGTATGGTTAACTGAGGTTACTAAAAAGAAAAAGCAATTCAAATCAATTGGCAATCTACAAAAAGAGTTAAAGATTTTAAAAGCTATTATTAAAATTGCTATATTGGTCTATCATGCAAAAAAAAAAAATTCTGTTACTGGTAAATATAAGTACATAGTCAAGTCCTGAACATTCTAATACTATAATGGTGATGTGTATGTTACTTAGGTTTTTATTTTAACAGCCAAAACTTTTAATATAATATATGCTATAATACCTTTAAGGAATACAAAATATATAAAATGTAAATTATGACATCAAAAACATACAATGTGGCCAGCGCCGCAGCTTACTAGGCTAATCCTCTGCCTGTGGCTCTGGCACCCCTGGTTCTAGTCCCGGTCAGGGTGCCAGATTCTGTCCCGGTTGCTCCTCTTCCAGGCCAGCTCTCTGCTGTGGCCCAAAAAGGCAGTGGAGGATGGCCCAAGTGCTTAGGCCCTGCACCCACATGGGAGACCAAGAGAAGCACCTGGCTCCTGCCTTCGGATCAGCGTGTTGCGCCAGCCTCAGCGCGCTGGCTGCAGCGGCCACTTGAGGGGTGAAACAACG
Organism: Lepus europaeus; assembly: GCF_033115175.1. Taxonomy (NCBI): domain Eukaryota; kingdom Metazoa; phylum Chordata; class Mammalia; order Lagomorpha; family Leporidae; genus Lepus; species Lepus europaeus. The sequence continues at coordinate 149,409,033 of NC_084830.1, forward strand.
GAAAAGGAAGACCTTTCTCTCTGTCTCTCTCACTGTCCACTCTGCCTGTCAAAACACACACACACATACACACACACACAATGTATAGGTTTTTCAAAAATGTGATCAGGGTTATCTATCTGAAATACTTTATCAACTATCACATGTTTCAAGTAAGCTTCATGGTAACTACTAAACAGAAACCCATACTAGATTCACAAAAGATAAAAAGAAATCAAATTACTTGACAAAATGATGTACGTACAGATAGAGATGGGAAAAAGATCTGGAAAACAATTAGCAAAATGACAGTAGACAGCCTTCAGTTACCAATAATTACCCTGAAAGTTAATGTATTAAATCTTCCAATTGGAGGACATGGTGAATGGAAGGATGTCATATTTATGGAAGGGAAGAATATTGTTAAAATGTCCATATCATTCAAAGGGACCTATAGATTCTATACTATCCCTATGAAAATCCCAATGCCTGCCTTTGACAGAAATGGAAACATAAAGAATTCCAAATAGAAAAAGAAAATTTAAGCAAAAGACCAAAGCCAAAGAGACTGCACTTTTTGATCTCAGCTACATTCATCAAAACACTATGATACTGGCTCGAAACAGACATATATACCAATGGAACAGGATTAGAGAGACCAAAAATAAATCTGTACCTTTATGGACAATTTATCTTTACAAGGGTACCAGAACACAAAATGAGCAAAGGACAGTCTCTTAAATAAACTGTAGTACCAACACTGGATATTCACATGTGAAGAAAACAAAATTAAGCCCTTCCCCACATCATATATCATATATTAACTCACAATTGATAAGAGATTAAGAATAGACCTGAACTGTACAACTGCTAGATGAAAACGTATGGATAAATCTCCATGTTATTAGTTCAGGCAATCATACGTATCCAAATGTGGTTTCATTAAATCAAGGTAACTGTTGAGGGGAAAAAAAGGCAAAAAGCAAAACAGAACAAAACAATGAACACAACCTACAGAGTGGGAGAAGGTATTTGCTAACCATAAATCTGATAATGGATTAATATCCAAAATATGTAAGGAAATCTATGTAATAATAAGGAAACTAGTAAAAAAAAAAACTCAAAGAATCTAAATAGATATTTCTCAAAAAAAGAAGTGCAAGTTGGTAAAAGGTATATGAAAAAATGATCAACATCACTAGTAATCAGGGAAATTCAAAGCCAAACCACAGTGATATGTAACTTCACATCTATTAGAATGACCTGGGGACTGGCGCCATGGCTCACTAGGTTAATCCTCCACCTGCAGCGCCGGCATCCCATATGGGCGCCGGGTTCTAGTCCCGGTTGCTTCCTCTTCCATTCCAGCTCTCTGCTGTGGCCCAGGAGGGCAGTGGAGGATGGCCCAAGTGCTTGGGCGCCTGTACCCGCATGGGAGACCAGGAAGAAGCACCTGGCTCCTGGCTTCGGGTCAGCACAGCGCCGGCCCTAGTGGTCATTTGGGGGGTGAACCAATGAAAGGAAGACCTTTCTCTCTGTCTGTCTCGGTCTCTTTCTCTCTTTAACTCTACCTGTCAAATAAAAAAAATTAAGAATGATTGTTAACAAAAATACAAATGAATGTTATTACAGAGACAAAAGGGAAAGGCACTGTGGCATAGTGGGTAAAGCTGCTGCCTCCAGTGCAGGCATCCTATATGGGTGCCTGTTGACTCCCTGCTGCTCCACTTCTGACCGAGCTCTTTGCTATGGCCTGGGAGAGCAGTAGAGGATGGCCCAAGTCCTTGGGCCCCTGCACCCACGTGGGAGATCCGGAAGAAGCTCCTGGCTCCTAAATTTGGATCGGTGCACCACTGTCTGTTTTGGCCATTTGAGGAATGAACCAGCAGATGTAACTCTGCCTTTCATAATAAATATTTTAAAAATAAAAATAAAAGACAAAAGATACTTATTTGACATGATGTAAAGAAAATGAGAACCCTTGCATACTGTTGGTGGTAAATTATTACAGCCATTATATTAAACAGTATGAGGTTCTTCAAAATCATTAAAAACAGAACTGCCATATGATTCAGCATCTCACCACTGGTTGTATATCCAAGGATATGAAATCGGGATGCATGGAGCTATCACGTGCTCATTGCTGCATCATTCACAACAGCCAAGGTATGGGATTAAGTGTTCACCAATGCCAAAGTCAATACAACGTGGCATATATGCACAAAGAAATACTAGTCAGTCATGGACAGAAGGAAACTCTACCATTTGAGACAACATGGATGCACCTTGAAGGTATAGTCAGTGAAATAAGCCAGAGACAGAAAAACAAGTAGCACATGGATCTCACTCATATGTGGAATCTGAAAATATTGAACTCATAGAATCACAGTAGAAAGGTAGCAACCACAAGGTAAGGTTTGAGGGGATTAGAAAGATGTAATCCCAACAACAAAACAATTTCACTTTTCAGAGGACTAATTTTTCCCCCCAAGAAAACCTTTTATGTAAGGAATACAAACTTGATGAATTTTCCAAGTACAACTTTAAGAATATAGTAATTCTTCCCACCATACCTGCCCTTCTACCCCTTCTCCCCCTGTTCCTCCTCCTCTCTCTCCCATTCGCAGTCCCATTCTCCACTAAGATCCATTTACGATTACCGTTATATACAGAAGGCCAACTCTATACTAAGTGAAGAGTCCAAAAATTTGCACAAAAAACACACCAAAAAAAAAAAAAACTATTCCTCAACAGTCAAGACAAGGGCTGTTTAAAGTCTTGAAGTTAATTTCACTGTTTTACAAACTTAATTAACTTTAAAGAAGCACCCAACAATGACACATCTTTTGCAAGCACTTAGACATAACTATAACTTATGAGATATAAGAATATCCTCCACTAAATACATTAAAAAATAAGTTTATCATTAATTAAGGAAGCACCTAAGAAATCAAACAATGGAGTTGGATATTTAGGCATAACTAAAACTTACAAGACCTAAGAATATCTTCCACTTAATACACTGAAATGAAATAGATCTTTGAGAATAAGTTTTACTGTTAACTCTCATAACACAGCTCTTTGAAGACTGTGGTCCTGCATGGGAGGTTAGTGCACAGTGACTCCTGTTGCTAATTTAACAACACTCTTATGTATGACGTCAGTGACCATCCGAGGCTCTTGACATGAGCTGCCTAGGCTATGGAAGCCTTTTGAATCCACAGACTCCATCAGTATTTAGATGAGGCCAGTGTGAAAAAAATAACACTAAGAAAATTAAATAATTCACAAAAGTTGGATGGTCGAAAATAAAAAGGAAATAAGTGCACTTCTTTATGCTGTGAATAAATAATACATAAAGCCTTAAAAAGTTTAAGATTAACTATTACATAAACTTAAAATTTAAGAGTAATCACTTATAAAAATATAACCTTTCCATTTATCATGAATGCACAAACTTGTCATTTACCATGATATACAAATAGGCAAAGTAGAATATGCATTTAGAAGCTTTTACAAAACTATAAAATGGAGAACATAATATGACAAAAGGTAATAGAAAACTTATTTGTCTTATCAGTAAATTGACATAGTCTAACCTCATCTATTAAAGCACTTAGACATAAATACAAATCTTTGAGGACTGGAGTCCTCCAAGGGAACTTGGTGCAAAGTGACTCCTGTTGTTAATTTAGCAATTAACACTCTTATATATGATTTCAGTGATCATCTGAGGCTTTTGACATGAGCTGCCTATGCTACAGAAGCCATTTGAATCCGCAAACTGTCAGTATCTAGGCACGGCCATAAGCAAAGTACAAGTTCTCTCCTCCCATCAGAAAAAAGTATCTCCTTCTTAAGTGACCACTACTTTCCACTGGGGTCCCACCCACCTAGATCCTTCATGTAGGATGTTGTTTGCCACACTGTCATGGCATTCTATGTCTGAAATGCTCTCATATGCTTTTTACACAGACCAGAATGCCTTAAGGGCTGATTCTGAGTTCAGAATGCTATTTAAAGCAATTTCCATTCTATAAGTTGACTGTGTACACTGCTTGCCATGTTGGAGTACACATTCCTTTTTAATTCTATTATTATTACCATATACTTAATCCTATCCATATGATCATTTTTTACACTTAAGATGGTGTTTTTACCACCCAGCTTAAGGGGATTTGGGTCCCATGGCACATTTTTAAACTGTACACTTAGGATTAAGTCCATAGGAATGTATGCAGAACTCCACAGCTTTACTGTTACAAATTTCACATACTTCATAATTACAACCATAGGAACATTGTAATTCTTCCCACCTTACTCGCCCTCCCAACCATACTCCTACCCATCTTCCTCCTCCCTCTTATTCTCACTTATATTTTCTGAGATCTATTCTCTATTGACTTTGTATATTTATGCTTAATCTATGTTAATTAAAGAGTTCAACAAATACTATTAAAAAAACTGTTCAACAGTCAAGACAAGGACTGTTCAAGTCATTGCTTCTCTAAGTATCAATTTCAATTCTACAGACTGCCTTTTAGGTATCTGTAAGTTATCACAGGTCATGGAGAACATGTGGTATTTGTCCCTTTGGGACTGGCTTATTTCACTAAGTATGATGTTTTCCAGATTCAAGTGTTTTGTTGTAAATGACCAGATTATTTTTTACTGCTGTGTAGTGTTTATCCAGTCTTCAATTGATGGGCATTTGGGTTGATTCTATATTTAGCTATTGTGAATTGAGCTGCCATGAACATGGAGGTGCAGTTAACTCTTTCATATGCCAATTTCATTTCCCTTGGGTAAATTCCCAGGAGTGGGATGGCTGGGCCATATGGGAGGTCTATACTCAGATTTTTAAGCTGTTTCCATACTGTCTTCTATAGTGGCTTTACCAGTTTACATTCCCACTAACAGTGCGAATTACATTACATTACATTAACATCCTCACCAGCATTTATTGTTTGTCGATCTCTATATGAAAACCATTCTAAATGGAGTGAGGCAAAACCTCATTGTGGTTTTCATTTGCATTTCCCTGACACTTAGTGATCCTAAGCAATTTTTCATGTGTCTGTTGTCCATTCAGATTTCCTATTTTGCAAATTGTCTGGGGGCCGGTGCTGTGGCATAGTGGGTAGAGCCACTGCCTGCAGTGCCAGCATCCCATATGGGTGCTGGTTTGAGTCCCAGCTGCTCCATTTCCAATCCAGTTCTCTGCTATGGCCTGGGAAAGCAGTAGAAGATGGCCCAAGTCCATCTTGGGCCCCTGCACCCGTGTGGGAGATCCAGAAGAAGCAACTGGTTCCTGGCTTTGGACAAGTGCATCTCCAGCCACTGCGGCCTTCTAGGGAGTGAACCAGCAGATGGAAGACCTCTCTCCTCCTGCCTCTTATCTCTCTGTATAACTCCGACTTTCAAGTAAATAAATAAATCTTTAAAAAAAGAAAGAAAATTGTCTGTTTAAGTGTTTGGCCCTTTCCTTAACTGGGTTGTTAGTTCTGTTGTGGAATTTCTTGCCCAATTCGTAACTAGGCTTTTTTTTTTTTTTTTTTGGTACTGTTAAGTCTCTTGATCTCTTTATATATTCTGATTATTCTTTATCAGTTGCATAGTTTGCAAATAATTTCTCCCATTCTGTCGGTTGCCTCTTCACTTTCCTGAATATTTCTTTTGTAGTACAGAAGCTTCTCAATTTGACGTAATCCAATTTGTTAATTTTGGCTTTGATTACTTGTGCAACTGGAGTCTTTATCCACAAATTCTTTGCCTATACTCATGTCTTGCAGGGTTTCCCCAATGTTCTCTATTTGATGATGCCAAGTCATAGATTTAGGTTGGTTTAGAGTGGATTTTTGTGAAAGGTATAATGAGAATTACCACCCCAAACTTTTTTTTTTAAAGATTTATTTATTTGAAAGTTAGAGCTACACAGAGAGAGAAGGAAAGGCACAGAGAGAGGTCCTCCATCCGCTGGTTCACTCCTCAACTGGCCTCAAAGGCCAAAGCCAGGAGCCAAGAGCTTCTTGTAGGTCTCTAACAAGGACGCAGGGCCCAAGCACTTGAGCCATCTTGATGCCTTAGCAGGGAGCCGGATCAGCAGTGGAGCAGCTAGGACTTGAACCGACACCTACAAAGGATGCTGATACTTCAGGCAGCAGCTTTACCCACTACACCACCATGTCAGCCCAAGGAAATTTAGTTTCTAAAGCACCAATTGTTCCAAAGACTGTCCTTGCTCCAGGGATTGGTTTTAGCTCCTTGGTCAAATATAAATTGGTTATAGATATATGGATTGATTTCTGGGGTTTCTATTCTATCCATTGGTCTATCCATCTGTTTTTATACCAGCACCAGGCTATTTTGATTTTAACTGCCCTTTCGTATGTCTTGAAATTTTGTATTGTGATGCCTCTGGCTTTGTTTTTGTTGTATAAGGTTGCTTTAGCTATTCAGGGTCTCCTATGTTTCCATACGAATTTCAGCACATCACATTTTCTTTATCTGAGAAGAACATCCTTGGTGTTTTGATTGGTATCTTATTGAATCTGTACATTGCTTTCTGAAGTGTGAACATTTTGATGACATCGATTCTTCCAATCCATGAACTTGATAGGTTTTTCCATATTTTTGTATCTTCTTCTATTTCTTTAATATTTTTTTAATTCTCATTGTAGCGATCTTTAACGTCTTTGCTAAATTTATTCCAAGGTATTTGATTTTTTTTGGTAGCTCTCGTGAAGGGGACTGATTGCAGAAGTTCTTTCTCACCCAAGGCATTGTCTGTGTATACAAAGGCTGTTGTTTTTGTGTATGGATTTTATATTCTGAGACTTTAATAAATGCCTCTGTGTTTCAACAGTCTCTTAGTGGTGTCTTTTGGATCCCTTATATATATAGAATCATATCTACTGCAAATAAAGATAGTTTGACTTCTTCATTCCCAATTTGCATCCCTTTGATTTCTTTCTCTTACCTAATGGCTGTGGCTAAAACTTCCAGGACTATATTGAATAGCAGTTGTTAGAGTGGGCATCCTTGTCTGGTTCTGGATCCCGGTGGGAATGGTTCCAACTTTTCTCCACTCAGTAGAACACTGCCTGTGAGTTTGTCAGAGACTGCTGTGATTATGTTGCAGAATGTTCCTTCTATACCCAATTTGCTTGGAGTTTTCATCATGAAAGAGTGCTTTCTCTTCACCTATTGAGATCATCATAGGGTTTTGTGCTTCAGTTTGTTAATGTGATTTATCACATAGATTCATTTGCAAATGTTGAATCATCTCTGCATACCAGGGCTAAATCCCACTTGGTCCAGGTGATTGATCTTTCTGATGTGTTTTTGGATTTGGTTGGCCAGAATTTTATCGAGGATTTTTGCACCTGTATTCTTCAGGGAAATTGGTCTGTAATTCTCCTTTGCTGTTGCATTTTGTTCAGGTTTAGGAACTGAGGTGATGCTGGCTTTGTATCAAGAATTTGGGAGGATTCCCTCTCTTTCAATTGTTTTGAGTAACTTGAGAGCAGTTGGACTTAGTTCTTCTTTAAATGTCTAATAGAATTTAGCAGAAAAGTCGTCCGGTCCTGGGCTTTTCTTTGTTGGGAGGATATTTAATACCGATTCAATTTCTGTCTTGGTTATGGGTCTTTTTAGGTTTTCTATGTCTCCATGGCTCAATTTAGGTAGGTTCTTTGTGTCGCAGAATCTATCCATTTCTTCTACGTTTCCTATTTTCTTGGCATACAATTCTTAGTGGTTTCTGAGGATTTTTATGTCTGTTGTTACATTTCCTTTTTCATCTTATTCTATTAAATTGGGTCTTCTCTCTCCTTTTTTGGTTAGTTGGGCCAATGGTCTATCAGTTGTATTTATTTTTTCACAGAATAAACTCTTCATTTTGCTGATCTTTTGTAAATTTTTTGGTTTCAATTTTGTTTATTTCTTCTCTAATTTTAATTATTTCTTTTCTTGAAGTTTTGGGTTTGGTTTGCTGTTGTTTGTCTAGATCCTTGAGATGCATTGATAGCTCATTTATTTGATGCCTTTTCATTTCTTGATGTAGGCACAAATTGCAATGAACTTTCCTCTTAACACTGCTTTTGCTGTATCCCATGTTTTACTATGTTGTGTTGTCATCTTCATTTGTTTCCAGAAATGTTTTGATTTCTCTTTTGAGTTCTTTTATGGCCCATTGTTCATTCAGGAGCATGTTGTTCAGTCTCCGTGTGTTTACATATGTTCTAGAGATTCCTGAGTTGCTGATTTTCCAGCTTCATTATATTCTAGTCTGAGAAGATGAGTGGTATGATCTTGGTTTTTTTTTGAATTTGTTTAACCTTGCTTTATGGCCTATCCTGTGATCTAACCTAGAGAAAGTTTCATGCACTGGTGAGAAGAATGTATATTCTTCAACTGAAGGATGAAAAGTTCTATAGGTATCTGTTAGGTCCATTTGGTCTATTGTGTCAATTAACTCTGCTATTTAGTTGCTGATTTTCTGTCTGGTTGATCTGTCCATTGCTGAAAGTGGAGCATTTAAGTCTCCTATTACTATCGTATGGGAGCCTATGTCTCTCTCTAGATCCCTTAAGATTTTTTTTTCTTTTTTTTATTAAACTTTTATTTAGTGAATATAAATTTCTAAAGTACAGCTTATGGGTTACAATGGCTTCCCCCTCCCAAAACTTCCCTCCCACCCACAACCCTCCCCTTTCCCGCTCCCTCTCCCCTTCCAATCACATCATGATTCATTTTCAATTTTCTTTATATACAGAAGATCAGTTTAGTATATATTAGGTAACGATTTCAACAGTTTGCCCCAACTCAGGTGCCCTGTAATTAGGTGCCTATACATTTATAATAGTGACATCTTCCTATTGAATTATTCCCTTCATCATTACATAGTGCCCTTGTTTGTCTCAACACTTTTTATGCTAAAGTCTATTTTGTCTGATATTAGAATGGCTACACCAGCTCTTTTTTGTGCCTTTGTGTCTTTTAACTGGAGAGTTGAAGCCATTTACATTCAAGTTAACTATTGATAAGTAATGACTACCCTGCCATTTTCCCCTAAACATTACCATCTTCTATTTTGGATTTCCTTTGTATTTTTACTAGGAGATTTATTTCCTTTACCTTCTTTCAGAGTAATGACCATGTTTCTGTACGCAGGCATCCTTAAACATCCTTTGCACATCTGGTATGGGCAGTGACAAATTCTTTCAATTTTTGTTTGTAATGGGAGGTCTTTATGCCACCTTCATTCATAAATGACAGCTTTGCAGGGTAAAGTATTCTAGCTTGACAGTTTTTTTCTCTTAAGACTTGGAATACATATTGTCATTTTCTCCTAGCCTGCAGAGTTTCTGATGAGAAGTCGGTTGTGATTAATTGGAGATCCTCTGAAAGTAACCTGGTGTTTCTCTCATGCACATTTTAGCAGCTTTATGTTTAACTGTGGACAGTTGGATTACAACGTTTCATGGTGAAGATCTTTTCTGATCATGTCTATTTGGCATTCTATGTGCTTCCTGCACTTGGATGTCTCATTTTTCCCTTCAAATTAGTTAAGTTTTCAGCTATTATTTCACTAAAAAGGCTTTCTAATCCTTTCTCTTTTTCCACACCTTCAGGAACTCTTAGAACTTGAATGTTGGGTCATTTGATAGTATATATTGTAGAATCTCAAGTGTTTTAGTTTTCTAATCTTTGGTTTTTGTCTGACTGTATAATTTCCTGCTGTTTGTCTAAGTCAGATATTCTTTCTTCTGTTTCACCGATTCTGTTGTTAAAGCTTTCCACCACATTTTTCATTTGTTCTATTGAATTCTTCCAAGATTTCATTTTGCTTTCCCTTTAAAATCTCCAGTTCATAGCAGAAATTCTTTCATTGTATGTATGGATTTCATCAGTTCATGCATTTGCTTTGGATTACTTCTAAGTAATCCTACAATCAATGTTTTGAATTCCGTTTCTGGCATTATGAGGAGGTTTGTTTTGCTCTGTTGGCATATACTCAGCTTACTTCCTCTTCTCAAAGGATACCAGATCCTGGGCTCTAGCCTCAGTGGGTATAATATCCATCTGCACCTCCACAAGGACCACACAAAAGACCTGTGCAGTCCTTGGTATAAGCAGATTCACCAGCAGTGTCCCTCATGAGGGAACCAGAGAACCCTGAGCATGTGGCGCCTCCCCCAGTGACTGCCCAAAATCCCAGCCACACCCTGAGCCTTCCCATGCAGTCTCAATGTTTTCATAAACCTGGTACACAAGCCTCCCACAGTGAACCCAGGGCCCCAGTCAGTTCTCCCCACCAGACTCATGAATATCTCTGCGGCTGGTTGCTGGGCACGGACAAGAGCTAGCACAGCTGTTACGTATGTCCAAAATGGCATCCGCTTTCTATCGGTTTGTTACAGGATGCCATTGTAGGGTGATCAGAAAGAGAGAAACATGCCCCTCCCCTTTTTTCCTCCTCTAGTTTGGCAGGTACACCATTCGCCACAGGGCTCCAAGCCAGGCAGCTGCAGTCTTGTCTCACCTCATTCTCCAAAGCTGGTGCAGAGGCTTGTGGCTGCTGGGGTCCTGATTTGTGCCTGTCTACACCCTCCATGTAGGTCTGCTACATCTCTAATTTGTGTGGAGACTCTTCTACCATTTTCTCCCCTTACTCCTCCCTTAGACTGTACTCTCTGTACTTTTTTTTAACTTTATTTATTTGACAGAGTTATAGACAGTGAGTGAGAGAGAGACAGAAAGGTCTTCCTTCAGTTGGCTCACCCCTCAAATGGCCACCATGGCCAGAGCTATGCCGATGCGAAGCCAGGAGCCAGGTCCCCCTCCCTGTCTCTCATGCGGGTGCAGGGGCCCAAGCACTTGGGCTATCCTCCACTGCCCTCCTGGGCCACAGCAGAGAGCTGGAAGACAAGAGGAGCAACCAGAACTAGAACCCAGCAGTCATCTGGGATGCTGGTGCCGCAGGTGGAGGATTAACCAAGTGAGCCACGGTATCAATCTCTCCACTTGTTTTTAAAAGTTATCTTCCCCTAGACTAGAGAAGCAAGCTCCCTCCCTACTCTCCCATCTTAGGAGAATTATTTTCAAGCAATCTATGTACAGCATGGCGACTCAGATGATATAGGTAACTATTCCTACCACAAAAAAATAAGTATATGAGCTGATGTGTACGTTAATTAGCTTCATTTAGGCATCACAAAATGCATACTTACATCAAAAGTTCATATTATACACCTGAATTATATGTAATTTATGTTGATTAAAAATATTTAAAAAGCAATTATAGAACATCTGTAACTTTTCTTTTCAGTGCATCTCTCTTCACTTGGATCAAAATTCTACTACCATTTTGTTTCTGCTCAGGAAACTAGAATAATCATAAGATGTTATTTAGTGCAATGTTAAAATTATACAGTTTTGCCAATTGTGGTAAATATATCAAGATTAATAGCTACACATGCTTACTATCTTAATTTTAATAGCATTTACTACTCTTTACTGGAAAAACTGAGTTTGAAGTGGCTCAAGCACAGCTATCTCTGACTCAAGTTACTATTAACTTCATTAGCTTATCTATAAAAGTCAAGAACAGGGTTATGCATGAGCACTTCCTGGGAATAACAACTTGCCTGTCCAAAGTCTATTTGTAGGAAAAGAGACCGCCCCTCCTTTCCTTCAGAGGAGCTACGATGCCTTCTGCATTGACAAAGCAATGGTATTTTCATTCTATATAAAACTCCGGGCCAGCAGGGACCAGATTTTCCGCCACTCCTGTGTCTGCCAAGGATACATGAGTCGAGCAGCTGCATCTCTGCTCTCCGCAACACAGAGCAACCCAAGAGCTTCAAAGACACGTCACCAGCGATTTAAAAAAGTTTAACAAGACATAAACATGTTAGACTTTATAAACTTTCTGTTCAGCGTTTTTACAACTTAATTATGCAAACATTTGCGAGAACTAAAACATACGACATTCTAGATAAGACATTCAGAACATGGAGAAGCTGAAACCTGTTTTCACCAGTAACCAGCTGGACGTTTGGCCTCTTGTCCCTTCAGTACCCATCCCAGTGCGGGTAGTAAAATGAAGCCGGACAGCAGAGAGGGGGGTGAATCATCAACCAGACCTTGCAGTGTGACAGGGCCGTAAGTTTTACGTTGCTAGCAAGCAGGGTCTGCCTCCCAGAGTCATGGACAAAACACTGTCACCACCAAGATCTTGGGCACAGGAACCCAGTGAGCCTTATCACCTCTCTGTCACAGTTCCACAGCAAATGGATGTGAGCTTCCTTTACAAACTCAAGCTAAAAATATCAGCCTTGGGGCTGGTGGTGTTGCTTAGCGGGTAAAGCTGCTACCTGCAGTGCTGGCATCTCATGTGTGTGCTGCTTTGAGTCCCGGCTGCTACACTTCCTATCCAGCTCTCTGCTATGGCCTGGGAAAGCAGAAGATGGTCCAAGTGCTTTTGCCCCTGCACCCATGTGGGAGACCCAAAAGAAGCTCCTGGCTTTAGATCAGTCCAGCCCTAGCTGTTGCAGCCATTTGGGGAGTGAACCAGCAGACGGAGAACCTCTCTCTGCCTCTGCCTCTGTAGCTGCCTTTCAAATAAATAAACATCTTAAAAAACAAAACGAAACAAAAAAACAACTAAGACTTTTCCCTGTGACTTTAAGTTTAAATTTAATTATCTTCATGTTTATTTCAAAAATTCTTTGGGAAAAAATACGGTGAGTTTTTGGCTGACTGGCGAAGGCACAAAAAGTTTAAGTCTTTCTTGTCCTCCATATGCTGAGTCCCATTTAACAAGGAATTCCAGAGGTGCTCAATTAGCTTCTTAGAACTAACTGTCCAGGGCAGAAAACAGATCACAAGATGTCAAGTCAGCCTCATGAGAAAATAAAACATAAAACAAAGTACTGTGGTGCCCTCCCATCTGTGCTTCCCACCTCAGAAATGGCTAAGATGGGGTCTCTAATTCAGTTCCATTCTAGGCTCTTGGTGGCTCTGGGGTGCCTAGCACTACAACTGATAGCACCTCTCTCACTGCTTCCATGGGAGTGAGTACCTCTGTAGAGTCCTTGTGCTCCACTCCACCACCCTTTGTGCTCATTTTTCTATAGAGCCAGGCTAGGATTTAATTATCCCTGTGTCTCCATAACTCTTGCAGCTCAATTACTTCACACACACGACAGCATGCAAGTGTCCACTGACTAAACGTGTTTGATTATATACCTCCATCAGAGACTCCCCCAACCATCAAATTGTCCCCTTGTTCCTTAAACGGCTGACTAATGCCTATCTTCTACAGAATAGACAAAAACACTGCTTGTGTTACCGTAAAAAATAAAGATTTCAGCACCTTGTGTAACACACAGTGTTTCATTCTAAAAAATATCAATCACCAGCAACAGAATCCAGAAGCAGATCTTTTCAAGTTGGGACTCACGCATCTCTCCAGTGTCAAAAGACTTCCACATCAAGATAGGTTATAAGACTTACATGATTAATCTTTAATTGTGATTACACATACAACTTGACTGAAGGTGGGTTTCAAGTGCAGCACAAGCATTTGACACATAATTCAGTATGTTCTGAGTCTATGTAAAAGCAGGCCACAGAACTGTTATCGATACTGAGGTAGGGGCCAGCGCCCTGGCTCAGTTGGTTAATCCACCGCATGTGGCACCGGCATCCCATATGGGCGCCAGGTTCTAGTCCTGGTTGGTCCTCTTCTAGTCCAGCTCTCTGTTGTGGCCCAGGAGGGCATTGGAGGATGGCCCAAGTGCTTGGGTCCTGCACCCGCATGGGAGACTGGGAGGGGGCACCTGGCTCCTGGCTGAGGATCGGCACAGCGCGCCAGCCACTTGAGGGGTGAACCAATGGAAGGAAGACCTTTCTCTCTGTCTCTCTCTCTCACTAACTCTGTCAAATAAAAAAAAAATACTTAGGTAAAAGGGAGAAGAGCTTCAAAAAATACATAGAAAATCCAAGGTATTAAAAAGAAAAACAGACATAAAAAACACAAACAATGAATTTCAGACTTTTTTTTTTTTTGCACCAAAATAAACTTAACTTTGAATTCTGCTTCTCCATGAATTTTCATTTAAAGGCATATATGTTCTTAATATGAAACTGGTTCTCTCTCTTTGCCCAATGTAGGGAGAATGCTTAAGTCACAATCCAAGATCCCTAGCTTTGAAAGGTAATAATGAAACTAAGCTATAAAGGAAAACACTTTCTTCCTGAAACTATTAGGGTTAGAGACCAATTTTTATTTCTGTTCTCAACTTGCCAATTTTTTGGCTCTGTCTTTTCACTGACAAAGAATGTAAATGATTGGTAAATGCCAGGAAAACCAGTGATTCTACAGTTGAGTAGAGGTAACGCGAACAGGGAGTTGTGGTTCTCTCTTTTGAGGAATCAGTACCAAGGTTCTACCCATACTAGTTCTTAGGAATTCTGAGTGGAGAAGAGAAGGACTCATGGCCCAGTATATGTTTTCATGGTAAACATCTTATCAAGCTGGTAAGGCTCAGAAACAAGTGTTCTAGAGCCTCACGAGACCATCCTACGCATCTCAGCTGGGGTCACGTTACTGCACACAGTACTCCATTTAGAGGGATGAGAATCCTCCTCCGGAAGTCATTATTTGTCAGGATACAGAACCAACTGCCCAATTTCCTAACTCCGGAACCCTACACAGGACAGTGGTTACGGAAACTAACTAAATTCTCCACAGCTCTCAGAGCTGCTGCTAGAAACAAAGTATGTTCCTAGCCTACTTGTAAAATACAGCTTCTCTCTCACTTGGAAGGTATGCAATATAGCTCTTCCGAAGAAAGCCATTAAGGTTACAATCACGTTAATAAAGGTCAACTAGAAGGTCAGAAAGAGTAAGTGTTGATTTCTTGCTGCATGAATACAAGCTTAGAATTCAGGGCTCTCTTATGGATTGTGTTATGTGATCACGTTTCACAATACAGAAACACACGAAGGAAAAGGGGACAAGAACCATTACTTACAGAACACCTGCTCTGTGCCTAGGAAAATGCTTTTAAATAGTGATGTCACAAGCTTACAGAAGTTATTTCTCCCTTACAGCAACATAAAATTTTTTTGAAATAACGGAGTTTTAGATACACACATAGATACTAGTATCATTGTGGGATACTAAGGGAATCAGTGTCTGTCTGGCTCCTCAACTAATTTTCGAAGATGAACAGCAACGACAATAAAGAAGCCCTCCCACAGTAATCCTTTCAGGTCTCTGCCAGAAACAGAGCCCAGATCTGGTTGGAAGGACATTTAGTTAATCCAGATCCTGGAAACACATGAGGAACATTTCAAGGCTGTACTTCATCTTTGGTCAGTTATCTATAAAAGTTTGAAAAGTGACTAATAAAGTTTTGAGATATGTGATGCAAATCCTCCCTGTCTCCCTATCTATGTCTTGGATGTAAACAGGCAGTAGGAAGATTTCTCCACTTAGAGTCACCCTTTCCCTAACAATCCAACCGAAGAAAATGACATCCTGCCAGCATGAGAAATCCCAGAGGTTGCCTCCTACTGCTTCTCGGTTATTTAATGGTGCAATCATTCATCACGTCCTCATTTATTCCAGACAGAGTTATCAAAAAGAAGTCATAATGAAATCAACACCGAGAATCCAGTTACACCAAGGGGCAGGACTTAGAATGTTCTGTTTCTGTTTTCCTTCCTTGCTGGCCATTTTGCCGAGCATCCAGGCATCACTCACCAGTGCAAACTAAGGAATTTTCAAGACGTGTTGACGGAATCTTGGAAGGTACTCAGTTTACCTCTGCCTGCTGGCATTCTTCAGTGTCTGCCCATGGGTTTTCTAACACAGAAGGTTATTTTAAAATCAGAAGACCATTTTTCAAATGCTAGGACAGTGAAAATGCACAAAGTCATTCTCAGATTTCTCTATAAAGGAGACAGTAAGAATCATCTTGACGGTGACCTGGTTGAGGCACACATTCGAGGCCCCAGCTGCTCCGAAGTGACACTTCAATTCCAGAGCCAAGTCTGAAAGCCCAAGGGTCTGCCAGCTGCTGCCACAAAGAAACACATGAGCCTGTAGAGACTGCTTCTAGGAGAATCTCACACCAGACCCACGGTGTGAGGCAGGAGGCCAAGAAGCTCGCTTGGGATTGGTGGTACGACGTTTAGAATCCAAAGGTAGCTCCAGGGTGCTGGTTCCAAACTGTACACACCCACTAGCCTGCCTTCCTCCTTTCAAGAACAGCAAAGGAGCACAAAAACGAACATTTATCCAAGTGCAGAGAATTATAGCCGCTCACGAGGGAATGGGAGATTTCAATGTTTCCTGTAAGTGTCAAAGTATATGAATTCTGTTTGGGCAAGTCAGAGAATGAAGAAACAAAATAAAATGTAGGTGAAGGCAAAGTCCGCAGTGGCACTCCAGAATGATCTAGGGTGTCAATATGTAGATAGCGCATAGGAGTGAAATCCAGTCTGAGTACTCACGTGAAGCCCGTCTGTAGTGTGACTACACCAGCAGATAGACCTGCAGGTGCACAGCTGCTTGTGCACGCTCTCTCACTCTATCTTTCTTGTACCATTTTCCAACACATTTGCCCTCTTCCCAACAACAGTCCAGAGCTGCCCAGAGAAGGGGCTGCAGAGGGCAGAGCATTTGCATGGGCAGGGTTATCCCAGCAGAGGTTCTCATTCTGGCTTTCAGGGAACTCCAAAATCACAGGGCAGCTCTGTCCTTAACCTGAAGCAGACGTGGTCAATCGCCAAGGCTTAGCTAGAGAGAGAAGTCTCGACCAGCCTCATCTGCAGGGTTGAGTGTCCCAGGGAAAGCACATGACCATCTGCCCAGTTTTTTATTCTCAAGCATGAACAAACCACCACTTACTAGGCATATGAAGATACCAGGAGCACTTTATATAAAAAAAAAAAAAAAAAAAAAAAAAAAACCACCCTCGAGTAAGACAGAACTGCTCTGATAAATAGATAATTCATGAATGGAAAAGGGCTTTTTCAAATTGCAATTGAACATCCTGGAGATGCTAGATTCCCCCAAGAGGTGTCTACTCATCAGGCATAGATACCAACAGTCACAGTGAGACTGGTAATCAGTGGGTTCCTGGAAACCAACCTCAAATAAAGGATAGAATGACTCTGTCAATAAACAGAATTAAATGCTGAACAACATTGGAAAAATAAATATTAGCTTTCTTCTTTTTAAAACAAAAAAGGTAGCAAAAATATTTGCCAAAAGTAACACTAAAACGAATTAAGCTGCTCTGATTTTTATCACCTGGAGTAATCCAAAGAAAAATTCTTGCAATGTTCACAACAAAATAGGATTGAGGCACCATCAAAAGCCGGCAGTACAGCATATGTACGATCACGATATAAATGCTATTGATTGTTTTTCTATACTTAATGATCAATCTATAGACAAGGCATACAAGACTCCTCGATGGTACTTCAACATGTGGACTTTTGCTTTCTAATCCAGCAAAATAACCGCCCTCCAGTCTCGAATGTGTAACACAATGGCATGAGTAATTATCTCATGATAATCTCAAGTCCCGCCCTCACTCAAGGTCCACAGACGGCACATTGTATACACATCAGGGGATAGAAAGCTTTCGGAACACCTTACAAGTTTATCATGTGGGGCCCGTGTTGTGGCACAGCAGGCTAAGCCTCCACCTGGGATGCTAGCATCCCATATGGGCACTGATACGAGTCCTGGCTGCTCCACTTCTGACCCAGCTCCCTGGTCACACACCTGAGAAAGCAGTGCAAGATGGCCCTAAGTGCTTGAGCCCCTGCACCCACATGGGAGACCTCAAAGAATCTCCTGCCTTTGGCCTAGTGCAGTCCTGACTATTGCAACCATTTGAGGAGTGAACCAGTGGATAGTCTGTCTCTCCTCCTCTCTCTGTAACTCTGCCTTTAAAAATAAATGAAAAAAAAATCAATATTTGTAAAAACACAGTTCATCACATGACATCAATGTGGGTGTGGGCTGTAGCTACGGAACAGGGTTTGGCAGGGGAATAGTGTTACTTTACACATGAGAAGACCTTCCAACGTCACCTTAACAAAATGATGAAGATGCGTATTATCAGAGCAGTCATGTGCCTACCCTGTCACATGAAAGACACATCCTCTCTGTAACCTTCTTCCTCAAATCCCATAATGTCCAGTAGAATCAGAAGGAAAATTAGGAGACAATCTCCACAACACCAGATGAGGACAAAAAACAATCAAAGTCACTGAAAACAATGAGACTGAGAGCCTGCTGTAGGCCAAAGGAGAATATGGAAATACGGTGATCCAATGAACCCTAGCATCCGGAATTACAATCTGGTATAGAGGAGCTGGCGCCACGGCACAGCAGCTTAAGCTGCAGTCTGCAGCACCAGCATCCCTTAGGTGCCAGATCAAGTCCTGGCTGCCCCACTTCCCATCCAGCTCCCTGCTAATGCACCTGGGAAAGCAGTGGAGGATGGCCCAAGTCTCTGGGCCCCTGCAACCATGAGACCCAGAAGAAGCTCCTGGCTTCAGCTTGGCCCAGTCCTGGCTGTTGCAGCCCTTAGGGGAGTGAACCAGCAGATGAGAATTTCTCTGTCTCTCCCTCTTCATTTAATTTTGTCTTTCAAGTAAGTAAATACTTATTTATAAAATAAGTATGTAAATTTGTATATAATATAAAATATTTACAAATATATACAAGCATATACTTATTCTGTATAATATATAGATCTATATATTATATTTATATAAATACATTATATTTATATGTATTTTACATATTTATATTTTATATATAAAAAATAACAAAAAAGCAAGAATCTGGTATAGAACAAAAATGGACCATAGCAGGAAAACTAGTGAAATATAAACACAAATAATGTCTACAGTGTAGTTAATATTTTACCAGTGCTGGTTGCTTAGTTTTAACAAATGTACCACAGGAAAGCTGCACTATCTTTCTAGTGTTTCTATAAATCTAAAACTTTAGTAACCTTTTTTAAAGATAGTTTTTACTATTTGGCATTACTGAGAGCAGGCATTGTGGTACAGCTGATTAAGATGCTGCCTGGGAAACCCACATCCCGTGTTCAAGTGCCTGGGATTCAGTCCAGCCTCTGCTTCTGATCCAACTTCCTGTTAATGTGACTGGAAGGTAGGAAACAATGGGCCAACTACTTGGAGTCTTGCCATCTCCATGGGAGACCAGATGAAGTTCCTGGCTCTTTGCTTCAGCCTGGTCCAGCACTGGCTATTGGGGAGTGAACCCACAGATTGGATGGAAGACCCCCCTCTCACCTCCTCTCCCCCTCCAACTTTCAAATAAATAATTTTTTAAAATGCTGATGTTACTGATAATAGATGCTAAGGGCAAGGACAAGTAATCACCTGCATTTACAGCTAACACAGTAGAAAATTCAGGGAAATAGTTTAAAGCTAACAAAGCCAGAGGACAGACATAAGCAATACTATCTTTAGTTACAAATACAACCAGCAGAATATCTTATTTAATTATACTTTTTGAAGGGAGATAAAAGGTAATTTGGGGGACAGAGTAACTACTTGCAGCAAGACACCAGTAGTTATTTCAGAGGATGAATAGAGAGATACCATTTAAAGCAGTTAACTACCCGAAGTGAACACAGAAACAGTTCAGAGCTGTTTCTGATAGTATGATTGCTTTGGAAATCCATCTGGCCTATGTATAACTATGGATGACCCACAGTCATACTCTTATAAATGTGTAAATACATTCACCAAAAGCAACAGATGAGACTGGACGTCGCAACGTAAAATTCATTACAGCCCAAAGCTGAGATCATCACACAAACGCCCAATAGCAGAGCAGGAAAATACCCATCAAGCTCAAAAACAGTCCAAACTCAAGCATGGCATCCCAAGTCAGGGCAGAATTTACAACTGCAAAGACAGAGAGCTGAAAAGAAAACAGGTGAGATTTCTGAAGAACTGGTTATATTTCACCTCTTTTGCTGGCTACCTTTCTTTGATCACTCAGAATTAACTCAGAGATTCACATATAATTTGCAGACCTTTCTCTACAGATATAGTAACACACAAGCATACTGCCTTTTTTTTTTTTTTTTGAAGGTCTGGCACTTAGGAATTGAGATCATCAACTGGGGGCAGCATGTTGCTGCTTTACTTCATAGATGTGTTTTAAAAATCCATATGTAACACATCTATAATCTGATGCCAGGGATGATCTGGTATACTGAATTTCAAGTAAAAAATGAGGTGCCCACCATGTGAACACATCCAGAATGACTCAGTGGATGTGTTGACCAAATGTCAACCCGGGCGTTACTGCAGACTCTGCAAAGAGAGAGCTGGGCAAAGACCATGATAAGATATCTAGACAGAGTCCAAAATTCTATGTACACAATTAACCTGCAAAGCGAACAGTCGTGTTGGACATGAGGGAAACCAAAAAGACTCTCAAGCATCAACTTAACAGAATCAATGGTGCAAAGCATCTTTACTTAAATGATCACTCAGGCTTAAATCTTATCCTGTGATGTTCTGGCTTTTTTTTTTTTTTTTACATTTATTTATGTGAATGACAGAATTAGAGAGAGGGAGAGAGAAAGAGAGAAAGAGAGAAAGAGAGAGAGAGAGAAAGAGAGAGAGAGAGAGAGAGAGAGAGAGAGATCTTCCATCTGCTGGTTCACTCCCCAAATGACTGCAGTGGCCAGAGCCTGGCCAATCCAAAGCCCGGCGCTTCCTCTGGGTCTCCAATATGGGTGCAGGGACCCAAGCATTTGAGCCATCTTCTACTGCTTTCCCAGGCACATTAACAGGGTGCTGGGTTGGAAGTGGATCAGGCGGGACTCGAATCTGCGGCCATATGGGATGCCAGCACTGACTTTACCGTCTAGTCCATCACCAGCCTGATGTTTTGGTTTTAAAAGTTTCAATGTTTGATCTCACAGAAATTTTAGAATCAAAGATGATTCCTCTCCAAGGATATTTTAAAAGGACAGAAATTCCTTCTTGCCACCAGTGGTATAAAAGTGGCCTCGACTGGGGCTAGTGTAGTGGTGTACTTGGGCAAGCTGCCCCTTACAATGATAGCATTCGGTAACAGAGCATCGGGTAAGTCATGGCTGCTCTGTTACTGAACCAGCTTCCT
Source organism: Lepus europaeus (assembly GCF_033115175.1). NCBI lineage: Eukaryota > Metazoa > Chordata > Mammalia > Lagomorpha > Leporidae > Lepus > Lepus europaeus. The sequence continues at coordinate 149,430,223 of NC_084830.1, forward strand.
TACGATGTATCAGGGAAGCACTGGAAGATGGCCTGACACCTGTGGTCCCTCCTACTCATGTGGGAGACCCACATGGAGTCTCAGGCTTCGAACTGACCCAGCTCCAGCCATTTCTCCCATTTTGGGTGTGAACAGTAGAGAAGATACCCTCTCCTCCCCTCTGTAACTGCGCCTTTCAATTAAGCAAACAAGATTTAAAAATGAGTAAAAGTAGCCCCAGTTCCCTAGGTAAATGGACTACAGTGACTCCATGTTACATTTCCGTAAGTCAGCTCCATTTCATCTAAAAATCTTTTTGCAGACTTTTTGTTCCATTTACCCTAAACACTGTCACACTTGCTGTTCCTGTAGCAGGCTCATTAGCTGTGTAGATGGAAAATCCCACCTTCATTCTCCAGGTTTCTTTAGAGGTACATCTTGTTCTAATGAACATAAATGGCATCTATGTCTTGGTTAATCATACAAGGGTACTTTCAAAAGACTGTGGAACGTTGAATTAAAAGAACAATTTACTTCGGTACAGAAAGTTTGAAATCTACATATACAGAGGGTCTTCAAAATATTAATAAAAAATGCATTGTATGAAAAAACTATAACTGGATTTCAAAATTATTTAAACCAAAATACACCTTTTAATACCACTTTTCCACAAACTTTTAAAACCTTCCTCATATATTCATGATGTTTGGCATAAACACAGTTTTGTCTAGGCCGCACATGTCCCATATGAAAATCTGCCAGACATTTGCTCACTACTTACTGTTAAGATTATCGATGTGCACAATTTATTTTAGACAGGGACCTGGGAAGCAACCCAGGATGGGCAGTGGCTTGGCACCTCTGCTTCCTAAGCCTTTATTTCCCCAGAAGTAAAATCGAGGTATTGATTCAATTCCTCCTTTCCTTAGTCCAAGTTACATGGAATATATTTAGATTACAAGTAATGAAATATGGTCTTTGTTCTGTCTCGGTATCACAATGTAATTACCTTAAGCCCTACTTTTCATGTTAAACAAATTGTTATGAATTGCTAGGAAATAATTTCTGCTTTGTCTTTTGGTAGCTAGGAGCAGGGGGATGTGCAATGCTGACTCCCTTCCCGGGCTGTCTGGCTACTTCTGGGTTTCTATTTCCTCACTAAGACCTATACTCCCTCCATGCATCTTGTGGAAGGGAAGAAAAAATTATTTTCTGAAGCTATGAATCCACCTCAATGGATCAATTAACATAAATTCATAAATTAACAAGCAGATTAAGAGCACACATGCACACACTCTCACACAAACACACACACAGAGGAGACAGAGACGAGGGGGACAACTCTTTTGTCCTCTGGCTCACTCCCCAAATGCCCACAACAGGCAGGGCTAGGCCAGACTGAAGCCAGGAACTTGAAACTCAATGCAGGTCTTCTACTTAAGTACCAAGGACCCAAGTTCTATTGTTACCATCTACTGCCTCCCAGACTAGCAAGAAGCTGGAATCAGAAATGGAGCTGGTACTGGAAACCCAGGTCCTCACCTAAGAGCTGGGGACATCCTAAGTGCTGGACCAGTGCTTGCTCCTAGTTACACCTGAAGAGCTGACCTCCTTCCAACATTCTGTTCTGTGAAATCTGGCCTGTATTTTGAAAATTCTCTCTCCTTTTCATTCTTCCAAGTGATCACAGTTTTAAAAATCACGTAAAATTTATCAACTTTTTGTCTATGTAAAGACACTAATGGTTTATACACAGACTACATGAGAGATTCTGAGGTAGACCTTGTGGCATAGGGGTTAACCTGTTGTTTGGGATGTCCACATCCCATATGGTAGTGCCTTGGAGGGATTGGGTTCCTCCTCTTCTGATCCCACTTCTTGCTAATGTGCCTGGGAGGCAGCTGATGACCAAATAGTTGAGGTCTTGGCCACCCATGTGTGAAACCCAGATGGAGTTTTTGGCCCAGAGCAATTGTTGAAGGCACCTGGGGAGTGAGAGCAGACTAAAGATTGATCTTTCTTGTGCACGTGTACACATGCACACAGACTTTCACTCTTTCAAATAAATATTTCTTTAAAACGTCAGGTTCTAAGAATGCCAGAATGGTAAAGTTTTAAGTACTAGGAATATGTGTTTATCTTTTTTGTTCTCATTTAGTCAATAGGCTTTAATTAAGTGACCCCTCAAATTCTCAGAACCAGATGGAAGTTCAGACTCATAGAATGACAGATGTTCTAAACAGCACTCTGGCCTCAGAATCAGCCCTTAAGCCATTTGGATCTGGCTGAAGAGCCCATGAGAGTATTTTAGGCATGGAAAGCCAAGACACTCTGACAAAAAAAAAACAAAAAACCCTTAAATGAAAGATCTCTGCGAGTGAGATCCCAGTAGAAAGAATGGGCCATCAAAGGAGGAGGTACCTTTCTCTGAAGGGAGGAGAGAACTTCCACTTTGACTATGACCTTGTCTAAATAATATCGAAGACAGCGAACTCAAGAGGCTTCCATAGCCTTGGAAACTCATGACTAGAGCCTAGGGAGATTACTGACGCCATAAACAAGAGTGTCAAATTGTTAAGTCAACAACAGGAGTCACTGTGTACTTACTCCTCATGTGGGATCGCTGTCCTTAATGTGTTGTCCAATGTGAAGTAATGCTATAACTAGTACTGAAACAGTATTTTACACTTTATGTTCTGTGTAGGTGCAAACTGATGAAATTTTTACTTAATATATACTACATTGATCTTCTGTATATAAAGATAATTGAAAATGAATCAATGTGAATGGAATGGGAGAGGGAGTGGGAGATGGGAGGGGTGCGGGTGGGAGGGAAGTTATGGGGGGGAAATAGCCATTGTAATCCATAAACTGTACTTTGGAAATTTATATTTACTAAATGAAAGTTTAAAAAAAAAACTCAAAGTCTAAACATTTGCCAACAGTGCAACCTTAACCGGACTTCAAACTACAGCCCAATGTGCACCACTCACTCAATGAGATGCCACACCCTCAGCAGCAAGGGAAAAATGTTTTTCTTCCTACGAAACACATGTCACATGTGTTAAAGGGGCATCAGGAAACTCTGTGCAGGGGGTTGTTTTTGGGGAATACCATGTGAGTTCACAAATATCACCACCATGTTCCATGTTGCAGAAATGCGAGGGCTGTAGGAACAGCCTCCGACTGGCAGCTGGGTTGAGGAGCAGGGGCCTCGTTTTGCTCCTAGTTATTGATGGCAAGTTTCCAGGCGTCTCTGGGCCTCAGGTTCCTCATCTTTAAGGGCTGTAGTTAACAGTAAGTAAATTCTCTATTGACAATAAGACTGGATGACTGAATAATTCTAAGTTGGGAAGAGTAAAGATTTGCTAAGAATTCAAGTTTGGGTGCAATGACTGATTTAATTTGGCTCAGAAATTAATCCCATCTACTCTCCCCCAGCCCACATTGGACATCAACAAATTGCTATTCTGCGTCTACTACATGCCAGGCAGTATGTTAAGCTCTGAATAAAGACCAATTGTTTTTATTTTATTTCTCATCAATTCTCATATTAATGTGATAGTAATACAAAAAGAAGAGATTCCATGTAGTGTTTCGATTCAGTTCTAAGAATGTCATCACACTTCCTTTCCACCCTCCCACTCTCCTCCTTCCTTCTTTCCAAAAACTTCCTCAAAGTGATTTATACCTTCCGCTGGTCCACAGAAACTTTCAACATAAAACAAAAGCCCAATTGTTTGAAATATAAAAATCATAAAGTACATTTAAGTACACCAAAACTGACCAAGCTACAAATTAAATTTCTGGTGTTTCATGAACTTGAACAGCTGTTTTCTTGCTGTTTTACTCAAACACATTTTTTCAAACTTGACACGTCTCCACTGTCCTGCACAGAAAGAACAAATGTTGCATTGTAATTTTAATAATCTGTAAAAATGAGGACTTCAGGCCGGCGCCGCGGCTCACTAGGCTAATCCTCCGCCTTGCGGCGCCGGCACACCGGGTTCTAGTCCCGGTCGGGGCACCGATCCTGTCCCGGTTGCCCCTCTTCCAGGCCAGCTCTCTGCTGTGGCCAGGGAGTGCAGTGGAGGATGGCCCAAGTGCTTGGGCCCTGCACCCCATGGGAGACCAGGAGAAGCACCTGGCTCCTGCCATCGGCTCAGCGCGGTGCGCCGGCCGCAGCGCGCCTACCGCGGCGGCCATTGGAGGGTGAACCAACGGCAAAAGGAAGACCTTTCTCTCTGTCTCTCTCACTGTCCACTCTGCCTGTCAAAAAAAAAAAAAAAAAATGAGGACTTCAAATTAATCTCCAATTTTTTAACACACACGTAACACCTGTTCATATAAACGTATATTCATGTTTTTAAGAAACTCTAAGTGAGAAAATACTTTATTTAGATAAATTCTATTATCGATACTCTCACAATAATAAATATTAAAAATCAGTGTAAATTTCACAGTGCCAAAAATAGGCACAAGAAGGACCAGTGTTAAGGCTCCCCTAATGGAGTGCCAGCTTGAATCCCAGCTGTTCTGCATCTGATCCAGCCGCCTGCTAATGTGCCTGGGAAGGCAGAAGAAAATGGCCCGAGTGCTTGGGCCCCTGCCACTCCTGTGGGAGACTAAGTTGGAGTTCCAGTCTCCTGGCTTCAGCCTAGATCAGTGCTAGCATTTGCAACCATTTGGGAAATGAACACATAGAGAAAAGTTTTCTTTCTGTCTCTCCCTCTCTGTCACTATGCTTTACAAGCATATGGAATACACCTTCAAAAAAAAAAAAAAATAGGCGCAGAGCCAGCATTGTGGTATAGCAAACAAATCGCCACCTGCAAAGCCAGCATCTCTTACGGGCAGAGATTTGTGTCCTTGCTGCTTAACTCCCCAGTCCAGCTCTCTGCTCACAGCCTGGGAAAAACAACACAAGATGTCTCGGAGCCTGGGCCCTGCCACCCACGTGGGAGACCTGGAAGAAGCTCCTGGCTCCTGGTTTCAATCTGGCCCAGCTCTGCTCATTGTGATCATCTGGGGAGTCCATCAGCGGATGGAAGATTCTGTGCCTATAAAATAAATAACTAGGCACAGGTGGCTTGATTGCAAATAAAACCCATTGATCCTCCACAAATATTTTCTCAACTCCAGCTAGTAACTGCATCCCTCTGAACAAAACGAAACTGTCCATCTATAAGGCGAGTAATTCCCAGAAAAAAAGCAAGCATCTACTTCTACTTGGAAGTTGCTGTCAGCAGCAAAGTAGGACAGGGTTGAGAGCAGACAGCAACCGGAGACAGCACCCAAACACCGTGTTCCAAAGGAAGGTGGAAGTGGACAGTGTGCCAGGAAGAGCAGCATCGGGAAACAGAGGCCAGTGTTCACGTTTAGCTCATGAACACAGCTGATGCATCACCATCTAAGACTTAAAATGTACCTTAAACTGGTATTTCAGGGTTCATAAATGTCTGCACACCCACAATCAGCAGTCCTGGAAGTACTGAAAAACGTTTTAATTTTCATCTTTTTGATAATGAACACAGAGAATGTGTGTTGCTGACTGGGAGGTCAGCAGCTGTGTGTCGCAGGGGCCGTCCCAATAGGAGACATTTTCAGAGACTAAGGGGCCAGCCTCTCTGTGTGGATTTGTCAAACAGGGCTATTTGGAAATCTGTAAACAGCCTGAAAGGTTTTTCCTGGAGAGCACAGATCATTCAAGTGTGAAAAATGAGTAAGAAATAGGAAAGCCTCCCAAATATGGAGCTTCTAGAGGGGCCCGTCGTTTTCAAGTTCAGTTTAAATCTAGGAGACTCAGCCAGGAGAGCAGCCAAGGGCTCCCAAAGCTCCCCAAGCCGAACTTCAGGAAGTGCTCGGCTCACGTTCGTACAGAAGACTAAGATCCACAACACAAACGTGGACTGCATCCGAAACCTGGGCTGGAGGAAGCGCTTCTCGGCAGACAGCAACTGCACAGCCTAAAGCTTCAAGACCCAAAGGTGTTTTTTTTTTTTTTTTCTCCTCAGCATTTTCTCTTTTCAAAGATTTATTTTATGTATTTGCAAGGCAGAGAAAGAGACACAGAAAGACAGGTATCTGCCATCCACTGGTTCATTCCCCAAATGGTTGCTGAAGTCGGGGCTGTGCCAGGCAGAAGTCAAGAGCCTGAAACTCCACCCTGCTCTCCCAGAACTGTGGCAGAGGCCAAAGTGCCTGAGCCATCTTCTGTTGCTGTCCCAAGAGTATTAGCAAAGAGCTGGATCAGAAGTACGACAACTGGGATTCCAACCAAACCAGCACTCAGATACGGGACGCAGGCATCGCAGGCAGTGGCTCTACCCACTGCACCACAACACTGCGGCCTATTCTTGATGTACTCTAGCATGAAAGCCCTGCCATCAGAATAACTAGAGGAGCTAGGGAATAAAACACAGGGGCTTGGGGGTCGGCGTCTGACCTAGCATTTAAGATGCCCACATCCCACATGAGAGTGCCTGTGTTCAAAAGGTAGATGCAGATCCTGACTCCAGCTTCCCGCAGGTCAGTCTTCAGGGATAGCAGTGATGGCTCCAGTAGTTCAGTTCCTCAAACCCACATGGAAGGCCTGGACTGACTTCCTGGGTCCTGGCTTTGTTTGCTTGGCTATTGTGGGCATCTGTTAGGTGAACCAGCAGTTGGTAGCACTGACATATTCTCTCCCTCCCTCTCAATCTTTCTCCCTCTCCAAGTAAATAAATTATATATATAACCTGCAGACCAATATCCCTGATATTATAGATACAAAAATTCTTGACAAAAATAGCAAACCAAATGTAATAGAAACCTAACTACACAAGGATAGTTCAACATGTGCAAATCAAAAAGAGAACACAAATTATTTGCTGAACAAAATTAACAAAAACCCTATAATCATCAATACATATGGAAAAACAAATTCATCAAATTCAGTTCCCTTCCTGATAAAACCTGTTAGCAAATTAGAACAAAGTGCTTTAACATATGAAGAACTTCTATGACAGATTCATAGTAGCACACAGAAGGCACACAAGCTAAAAGCCTTTCCTCTATGATCAAGAATATACCAAGGATTCCCACTTTGACCACTCTCATTCAACATAGCACTGGAAGTCTACCAGAACAATTAGATAAGAGAAACAAAGGGTGTCGAAGTTGTAAAGGAAGAAGTCAAACTGTCACTGTTTGCATAGCACATGATACCACAGACACGCACACACCCTTAAGACTAAATCAAGAAAAGCAAATCAAGAAAGCAATCCCACTCAAAATATTTCTAAGAATAAATTTAACTGGGAAGTTAAGCATCTCTCTGGAGAAAGTTTTAAAAACACTGATCAAAGAAATTAAAGAGGTCATGCATACACAAAAAATGATACTCCATTTTGATAGGGTAGAAGCACATTTTATTAAAATATCCATATTATCTAAGTGACCCATTGTCCTTTATGGTTTGGCCCAAAGTCATCCGATTAAATTTAGAGTACCTAAAGCTAAGAAAAAAATTTAGTTTTACTCCAAGTTTTTTTTTGAATTCTTAAATGGATTATAATTTCCTTGCAGAGGCATGCCCTAAATTAGAGCCGTTCTTCATTACATCTTTGCATCCTCAGAATCTGTGAAACACATGGGAAACACCCACACACACACATCAATGTGAGCAAATAACCGTATCTAGAGACAGAACACATCCACAGGAAAAAAGTTAGGCCAGTGCAGTGCAGTGTGTCGGATTTCTGACTAGTTACAATAGAGGGAAATGAATGCCGAGGCTCGTGTGAACCACTGCATACCAGCAGCATACTCTGGTCAGCCAAACTCTCAGCAGAAGCATGTGATCTTGTCACAGCTGCTCATTTACTTGCCTGTTCCTCTCCCGTACAACACAAACTCCAAATTCAGGCCTCACTATACTCACAGTGCAGGGTAGTAAATAAATATAAACGTTCATCAGATTGAAGCATTCATAAAAACAAAACAAAAAGGCACAGATGAGTAATCAAAGATCCTTTCAGGACCTTGTATCAAACAGTATTCCTTTAAGCTAAAAACAACAGGCATACTAGTTCAAAACCAATCATTTCCTGCTTCATAAATGCACATTTTTGAGTAAGTGACAAGCAATGGCTCCTCACTTTTCTCTCCTGCACCAGCTGTTCTCTATGCGATGCTGCCAGGTCTCACAGGCTAAGTTACCAGGTCAACAGTTCCGCCTCAAAGGTGCAAGGGGATTCGCAAGGCTTTCACGGGGCAAGGCAAGCAAGACACTGAAGCCAACTGAACAGGCTGCTGGCTTAGAATGGCGACTCCAGGTCTCAGAACCTCATCTGTAAAGGAAACTGACAGAGGTAACTCATAGGGAGGTTTCTCACCATTACCAGCAAAGGCAACCTTCAGTATTCACAATCCCTCAATATATCTCACCAACTAAGGCTTCCAAGATACAAATAACTTTTGTCTTTCCGTGAACAAAAAAATCAGCAGAAAACTTGGATGATGGTGGGGAATTCCTAAGAATCTATTATTAAAACAGATTCCAGGATGTTGGAAATACCACAGGGAGACAAGATCCAGCATTTTTATTTTTCCTCTCAAGGCTTCTACAATCCCTAAACCGTTTTTATAAAGAAATCTAAGCTACCACCAGCAGGTAAGTTCCGCAAGCGCCAGGAGTGCATTTTTCTACAAATGAAGAGTTATGCGGAGGTGATGAAACCTCACTGCTGACCTGCTCTGGCTCAGGCAGTGTGGACAGTCTTATTACTACCCTGTGCCCAGAGGGGGCGCCCTGGATCTCCAGTCACAGGCACTCCATGAGTAGGGTACACGTGGGCCTGTGTACAGGTGTTCTTGCACTGGGCAATGGATCTTTCCGGTAGCCATATATAGGATCTCGCTGCCTCCACTGTGACAGACTCTGCATTTTGATTCCCAAATACCCTACGGATGTTGGCTTTTCTATTTCTGCTATGATGAAAAGATAGGAAACCACAGTAGCACGCAACACAGATCAAGAAGCCTGATTAACGTAACAGGTTTGACTTGCTGGCTACTCCATGCAAAGAACCTGAGTAATAACATAAGGCACATCTCATGGCAGGTTCATCCACATTAACTCTCTACGCAGCTTACCCCGAAAGCGTGAATAAGTTAAACTGCTTAGTTGCACGGGTCTTAAAAAAAGTCTCAATTTTCACAATACTTAGAATCAATGGGCTTATTGGGGTAACCCTTCTGGTTCTTGACTGTACACAATGTGGTTCATCTGATAAGGTATTTTTCCTTTTCATACAACTGAAAAGCATTTAACAATTATAAAACAAAAACAAAACCGTTGGAATTTGGGTACACACCAAAGAAAGGGAGAGTCAATTTCTTTGGTCTCTACCACTTGAAATCATTATCTGTGTCGGGAAAAGACCTGCTCTATCCCATTAGACTTCAGGTATTGATAACTGGCACTGTGCTAACAAACACTGCCTGAATTCTTTTCACAAAGAATAACACAGAGCTGTTATTTATCCTTTTACAGGTGAAGAAACTGGAGTTTACAGGATTAACTTGACACCATTTGCTTTATTGCAGTGGTCTCCCAGTTCCCTCCCTGAGACACCTGTTTGAGCCACTCCCGCAGCACGATGTGGGGCTGTGTGTGGGAACCTCAGCAGCAGTAATGCTTTACCACAACCACCTCTTCAGCTCTGAGAATGTAGCACATGGCGACGCATGCACGTATCTTCGCTTTTGAACAGATGCCATGATAATGTGCTTTTCCAGCAGTCTACACTACACCAAGGGAAGGGCTGCCTGCCTAAACCTGAAGTCCATCTTCCACAGTAACAGCTCACGAGTGCATCACTAACAACCCAGGCAGATATTACTCAACAGTTTTGGACATCCAGTAACCATCAGATGACTCCATAGGAGAAGACTGGGGGAAGACAACTTCACCGAACAACAGGATGAGGACAATTTAACAAAGGGAAGAACAATATGTTAAAATTTAACTGTCCAGGACTTAGCACAGCTCCATTCAATCAGCCTCTCCAATAGGACTAGAGGCGTCCATTTTTTCAAGCTCTCTAGGGATTCTGTTATGTACCGCTGATCGATATTCACTCTGCTACTCAAGTTTCAAGTGGGGTTCCAACTGTCTCTGGCTGCTACATGATGCTTCTCAAGTGTCCCCATGTGGAGCGATTACCTAGAACTCTTGCTGCACATCGAACTGCTCAGGGAGCGATGGGATGGGGCTGGAGATTCACCCTAGGTGTTTAAAGACAGACCTACACCCATGGAAATGGAATGCTAGGGTATACTTGTTACACTGTGTTTGGCTATGGCATTTTAAAACCTTCAGGTGATCATTACCACAGAGCAAACCTTGAAGACACTGGCTTCCACTTAGTAAACTATGAAGGAGAAGCAGTAAGCACAGCAGCACGTGTGGCTGAGGGCCCCCATCTACGGAGTCTGTATCCCTTTACGACAGCAGCCAGGCAGCGCCGAGCAGGGCCTGCCCCTTTAGAAGGTGTGCCCGTCACTACCTGCCTCCTTCCACTCATCTGTATTGCTTGCCTTGCTCTACGGGCAACTGAGTGTGCGCAGGGGGTTATGCAATGCCGATGGCACAAGGCTTCCAGGTCACCTGGTGTGGATGGCAACTCCCTGGTATCAGTGTACTTCATCAACACTGGCTGCACATATGCTCACTCATTTGCCTCGAGTTCCATGACACTGCCCTGGCAGGCCATTCGACGAGCTGCCCTTTCCACAGCTGGTATTCAGGAAGATTCCAGGCCACACAGCGAGTAACACCCATGAAACAAGTTCCTGTATTACAACTGCCAGCCCAAGACTCCGGGTATTCAACGTCTGTGTTTGAGGTGAACAGGATCTGACAAGATTATGAGCACTGAATTAGATAATAACGTGGCAATCGTGCCCAAGTGCCTGGCAATGCTAAGTTGCTATTACCTATTTTGTACCGTGCCCCTTCCTGAAGCATGCCCAGGCACAGAGAGCAGCCCTTCTTTAGGATAACTAGACTGTGAACTCCTCCTCCAGACTATAAACTTGGAGTAAAATTTCCTTTCCTGTTAAGAAATAGGCCAGAAAATGTGCTGTACACCAGCAAACAACACATAAAATGAAAACGGAAAGGCTCCATCCCTGCACTGGCTTCCCTGTGGCCCCCGTTTCGTCTCTCTAACCAGGCTTGCCCTCTTCTCTGGCCTCTTCCAGCAGAGGGGCCTTCATTACAGAGGGAATCGAGAAAGACAACAAATGAACCCAAATACACTTACTCCGCAGAACTGGTAGCTAAGTTGAATCCTTTAAACTCTGTGCCCCTGAAATCTGTCAGTGACAGAACATCCTGTGTTGCTCGGTACTGTTAACATGAATAAGTCCTTGTGCACCTGCAGTCACATCTTGCCACATTGCAATCAGCCAAAATAGGATGCAAGAATAGCAGGCTTGTTGGTTTTTTCTAGAATTATAGTTTGCAATGTTGTAACTTCGCATGGATTGAAATCATTCAATGCTTCATCTTCCCAAACATCCCTTTTATCTTTCTTAGGCCTTTCAATGCAGGGTTTTCAGCATGAAAGAGAAGATCAATCTATTCTGAGACTTGTTAAACAGCCAAACTGATCAATATTGCACTGTTTTGCGTATTTATATTTCATTAAAAGTTATTCCAATATTTCATAAAAGCTATACTGTGCTTTTAAAAAATGGGCATTCATTTGTTCATAGCAAGTTATTTGAAATTCTTCTGACAGTCTACCTCTAAGCTAGCTGAGACATTCTAACAATCTATTTTTAAAATGCTCAAAAAACCATCATGCCTTATCTAATCATGGGTTTTTTCATGACTATCAAAATAAAAGGTGGTACAATTTCTTGATATATTTACAACTATATTTGCATTTTCTAAAATATTCTGTTTCTCTTACAATTATAGAGAGAATCCTTCATTGAGTAACTATAATAATTTATTTCCCAAGAAACCTGTAACACTTCAGAGAGATCAGTGATATAGGATTTGCATTGTTTTGTTATGCAAAGATTATCAGGTCTGGGTTTTTAGCCCTAGGCAAGCTCTCAGTCTTATTTTAAATGATGTTTTCCAAAGAGTATAACCATGTTTTTAGACAAAAAGATGGATTTGTTTGTTATCCCATCCACTTCCTGTATTACAATGCTTAGAGATCTTTCTAAATAGCCTGTGGCAGGCTGCTAGAGGGAGAGCCGCACAAGCTTCAGAAAGGGCGCCTTTCCCCACAAGCGCTGCACCTGTCAGAAGACTGCCTCCCACCTGTCAGAAGACTGCCTCCCTTGGGTTCCCTCTACTTGAACTTGTCTTGCCAAGTGTGCCAAAACTTCAAGGTTCTGAACCTCTCCTACTCAAGCCATTTCTCAATGTTGTTACCACAAGGTTAACAGTTCCTTTTTGACAAACTGCAAGGTTGCTGACTGCTTGCTACAACAGCTCAGTGGGAAGTGAGCTTAGTATCCATTGGGTACACACTGCCCAAATTCCCTGTGGGACTTGGGTTCAGCTGGAGTCAGAGCTAACGGCTGAAGCTCATGCAGCTTGCAATGTTCTAACAAAATCCTTGGTTTCTGATCCAGGAATTTCACGTTGGGCCCTATTACTTAATTCTAACAAATGAAGGCTCATTTTGGTCACCATCATTCATGTCACAGAAGAATTTGTATTTCACTGACCTCCAAGTTACTGAAGTCTAGTTAGTTTATATGTTAAACTAAAATATGCAGAAACGAGTCCATCAATGATTTCTCAGCACAGACGGAATACAGAGGCTGGGCAAGTATACAATGTTCTATTTAAACCATGCTGTCTACCTGCAGAAATGTCGTATCATGGATTATAGGATACTTCAAGGAGGTTAAGTTTTGCCATGACCAAAGAAATGCTAACATTCCGATAATGATCAGATGTTGTTAGTTCTGTTCTTCATTCATGTTTCATGAGTTCTTTTCAGGGTCTTAATTTCCTGGAAAAATAGCATTTCCAGTGTCTTGTAGGTGGGGCTGCCTAACAGGCTGTTTTGAAGATCACAACATGCCTTCTCCAGAGGCTCAGTTCAAAGCTGTGTACGCAACATACATTAACAATGAGTGCCTGTGTATTAACTATAGGTTCTGAGACACATCACCTCTCATTTCTTCTTTCTACTGTCTCAAGTGGGAGGATTGATTTAGCAAGGAAGCAGCTGCAAGAACAATGAACAAATCTGAAGCCAAGTGACTTCTACAGTTGAGTAGAAAAATATACTGTGTAACTAACCATTATATCATGAAATGGGCCTCCGATATGACAGGTGTGTAGTGAAAAATACAAAAACATCCCTTATTATTAACACAGAAGACCACAGGACATGAATTTTTCCCTCTCCACACAACTTTCTGGAAACAAATTAGGAGCTAACTGGGATGTCCAAGAGACACTTCTGTTACTCTCTTGATAGCAGCCCAGTTCTTGTTTCCTTCCTGTTTTTTTCCTTGTTACACAATGACATCAAGGACATCAATACGATGTTATTACACTCATGAGCCAATCTGCTTGGCTTTTCTTATGTCAGTGATTCCATGAATAGCATGGTGGATGGTCTTAAAATAACCACTCATCACTGGCTAAGAAAACTAAGAAAGCATAGTTTTAATTTAATAAATTTGGCACATAACTCATTAGCACCAGGGTAAAAAATGCAGGTCAGTATTTTTTTGATGCAGAATCAGAGATAGCATCTTTCTATAATTGGACACAAGCCATTTAGCACAAAACTCTTTCCTTTCTTCCTTCTCTATGACTTAATGGGTATTTAGGGAAAACCTGTAATTAAATGCTCTTCATCACTAAAAAACAAAACAAAAAAAACAAAAACAAAAACTTGGACACTTTTTAAAATCCAAGAAGCAAAACAGCCAGCCAAAGCCCACCCGTAATTCTCCATTCACACAAGCAAAGGTACTAAGGGGCACCTTCATGAAAAATACCAAGTTCTAGAAGCTCAGAATATAGTAGACACAGTAAACAAAATCGGCACCCACACAAAGCTGACTTGGCAGGCAGAAATTTTTAAGATAAAATAAATATGCAAAATGTTAAACATTACCAAATGGTATAGGGGATTAGAGGGAAGGAGACAGGGACTGTACTCACATGCAGTGGTCCTGTGTCTTTAAGGTCTGCCCCTGGGGGCTGCCTTCTTAGGGGCCTCCATCCTCCTCCAGAGCAGTGGGGTGCCTCTCCTTTCTCTGGGAGGGCCCTGTCCCAAATAAGTGCTCTCCTGACTCGGTAGGGGCCTCCAATGCAACCTCCCGGCTTGCAGGCCAACTGCTTTGGTCTTTTAATACTGTCTGCAAAGCCTTACAGGTGCACGGAAGGACCTCGATTAGGGTTTGATTGCGGACCTGGGAGAAAACACGTTCCCACCTGGGAAGAGGGAATCTCGGGGCTATTCAGAATCACTCCCCACAGCAGGCCAATCTCTTGAAACAAAGTAAGAGCTGATCTACATCCCACAGGTTAAAAATCTTTAAGCATGTAAGTGCAAGCCTGAATTTCTTTCTTGCTTTATTCTAATTGACAAGTAAACATTATCTATATTTAGGATGTGCAGTATGCTGTTTTGCTGTATGTGCACAATGTGAAATAATTACCACAGCGAGGCTAATGACCACAACCATCATCTCCTACTTGTTTGTGTGTGTGTGTGTGTCTGCAGGTGCGGTGAGAATATTGAAGATCCACACGTCCAGATTTCAAATATCCTGTCTTCTAAACTTTCTTGGTAAGATGCTCTGCTCTTCAGGAACAGTTAGGAAAAGTTGGGAACAACTTACATGATGAAGAAAAGCATCATGGACTTCAGAATCAGAGAGCAGCAATGGACTGTGGAGACCATGATCTTTCGAGGGCCTTCCAGCTCCCGTCACATTTTCCCAAACATCAACTTTTTAAAAGGGAAACAGCCCACCTAAATGGATAAACGGGATACCCGACCGATACAACAGGGTGTTTGGTTTGCTGGTTAGAATTTCTAGAGATGTTTTAGCATTTCAGTAAATGAAGCTGCTCAGTTCTGTTCCTAGGCTCCATGCAGTTCAATATATTACACTGTTCTTTTGCTTATGTTCTTTATTTACACCAATTAAAAGAATTTCATTATCTTTCAAGGTTATAGATGCTTCCAATTTCAAGGCCTAATGTATTAAAATCAATTCAGTGTTCCTGTAATAATAAGGCTTTGTCAACTTGCTTGGCATGATCCACAATTAAGAAGAGAGAAAGCAGAATGCACAATGACATTATGCTGAATTTTAATGTTGCACTGACATTCCTGGACCTTTCATCTCACTTAATTCAGTTCCTATTTACTGAGAGGTTATGCCGTGTCTCATCTTGTGCCACACTGCAAGTTTCCTAAGGGCACCTTTGTATTCCGAGCACAGAGTTCGATGTTCAGTACTTGGGAGGTTCTCAACTCTTTTCCAGAATGGTCTAGCACATTTCCTGCTGTGTAGTTGCAAGGATGGAAATGTGACAAATGGCAGAGTGAAATAAAGGACTAACTCAGTCGGCAGTATCTGTGTTACACAGAAAGACCTCCAGAGATCTAAACCCTGGAACCAAAGACTATGCTGTTGCGTGGAATAGGAATTAAGGTAAGAGATGGAATAAGGTTACGGACCAGTGCACCTTAAATCACAAAAGCCTGCAAGACAGGAAGAGGAAGGCAGCAGAGGCAGATGTAACACAAAGACCAGATCTAGAATCACCCACGCGAGAGCAAGGAAGCTGCCAGAAAACACAGCCCTGTGCTCTCCTTGCTATCAGCTCAGTGAAACGGATTTCAGGTGGGCAGCCTGCGGAACTGCAAGGAACAGGTTTGTGGTAATTGGTCAGAGCAGCCACAGGAAATTAACTCAAGGTGACAGAATTGGCTTCAGCTGGGAAAAAGCTTCACCGTGGCGGCGTTTGACCGAGATGGGAATGGCCCACGTGCAGTGGAGGAAGCCCACTGTGAGCTCAATTCCGTTCTCCAGTGTGGTCCCCTCAGTGCAGCACTGGCGGAACTGCTTTTTCTTGGAAATGCATCAAGTCGGGGCCCGCCACTGAGTGACCCAGCCAGAACCAGTGCTTGACCGATGTCCCGGAACTGTCTGCCTCTGTGTGACAGCTGCAGAAGCAGGCTACCTTGATAACACCCACTTCAAAATGTGGAGAAATCCTTCATTCCTTTTTGACACTCAAATATCTCTAAAAGGTTACTCACACACACACAGGAGGCTAGGTTGCAGGTGGTTCCCACAGACAAAAGGAAAAAAGGAAAATATTTCTACTGCTCTTAGATCATGAAAAGGTGCTTTAAGTGGAGACCAGTGGGCCTGCGGCTGGCAACGGGGGCCAGGGGCAGAGGCGCCTTTGGAATTACTGATTTCTGAAATTAATAAAGTCATTGCATTTAAAAAAAAAAAGAAAAAAAGAAAAGGTGCTTTAGTCAATCCATTCGCGTTCATCCACGAAGAATCTTCCCTCTTTGAAAACTGTCATGAGCCGAAGGATTATAAATGTCAAAATCTTATTACCTTTAAATAAATATTAGAATCCCTGGAACAGTACTCATACAGCCATCTTGTGGGGGACATAATAATTTCATTCACATAATACATTTCTTCAATCACTTTAATATAAAAGACAGCAATGTTTCCACATTTCACATAATATTTTTAAAAATTTTTAAAACCCTCTAATAAGTATTTAATGAAAATAAATTTATTAAAGGTTAACAATGGCCACAGAATTAATACTACCAAATCATCAGTGATGCCTTTTACATTAACAATCGTATCTGGAGGACAAGTGCGGAAAACAGAACAGAATTCCTACATTTCTGCCCAGCCTTTCTGGACTGGCTAAATCCTGAGCATTCCAGAAGACACATTCCATCTGTCTGCAAAGATATTCAACTGGAGTCACACTTAAAGGTATGAAAACACCCCTCCATCAAGTCATCCCACCTGCTACAAAATGACTAAGCCACAATCCAATGAGTTTCTAGGAAAAAGATCCAGCTAAAAAGGAGAACATTAACAGAGAGATAGTAACATTGATCAGAGTAAGTGAATCAGTATAATCAAGAAAGATAGATAATTATTCAACATAATTTGGTTTGGTTAGATCAATGCAACTCACTTTATCTATGGACAACACTGTGAGGGAAATGGGGCACATGAGCCAGAGCCCTCCTTGTAAATGCACAACTAATAATCCTATTCCAACCAACCTGTAACGTAAAAGCACTGAATCCACATTAACATATAACAGTACATCTCACGATAATATAGATGTCAAATCATTATGGCTACACTTTTTTTCATTAAGGTACACAATTTAAGAAAACTTCACAAGACTGTTCCTTTCGACAGTTGTGATGTGTATACAGGATCGACAAAACAGGCACCTCTATTGTAATTTTTTTTTTAATAAATAAAAGCACATTAAGACAAAAAGAAGGTAAGCAGCACCTGAAGCCGTTGACATTTGTCACTAAATGCTGGTACCAGATGGTCTAGCCGGTTAAGTGTCACTACGAGGCGCAGAAAGGAACCATTTTGGATTTAACATGTTAATTCTAGTAGAGATAAGAGCTTCTCCGGGCTCACAGTCCAGCCCCCCGCAGCGAGCAGGAGAGCAGTCCTTCAAACGTCCTATACTTTGGAAAGCAGGCCTGACTCTGGAGCACTCGCCTTAATTAGATTCTGAATCTCCTTGAATTTGGGATGGTCTTTATCAGCCACCAGCTGCAGCAGGACAGCCTCGCTCGTGGTCACTATGATGCCAGTTCGGGCGAGACGCTTGGAGAGGGAAGATAAGAGAACAGAGAAGTCAGCCTGAGAATGAACACTATCTCAAAGCAGCCAAAGTATAATGAGACACAGTAATTAACGTCCTCTACAAAACCAAGGTCACAGCATCAAATTCACTTAGTAAAACAGACTGGAAACAAACAAAAAACAAACAAAAATCCAACAAAACAGGCAGTCAATGTTATGATCCAGTCACACAGGCCAGGGGCAGGAGGGTGAGCCAGGGTCCTGACCCCAGAGAGAGCAGGGGATGCTATAACCAGCCTCCCCACCCCCCACCCCGCCTCTGGACGCCTCTCACATGCACTCTCCTAAATGCGACCTACAGACATCTGCTTCATCCCTCACTCATTGATTCACTCACTCAAATAAGGGCTGCTTTGGACTTATGCTGGAATTGATTAAACTCTTCGACTATTGTTTCTCTGATTGAGATTAAAAAATCTAGTGACTCACATCTCCCTCTCAGCAGTTTAACTGATGTATTATACAAGCCTGTGGTATACAAGCTCATACCTGGCCCTGAGTGGTTATGTATTTAAAAGAAACAGGGAAGGACTAGCCCTACTAAAGCTCCAAGAGCTGTTCTATGGATAGAACTCAATTAGTATTCCATTACTAATTTATTATCCAATAGTTCATATCATAACATTTTTCACGTATTAAAACTACTGTCAAAATTAAAAGGATTCTTCACCTCTCCTTCCTGTCCCCAGCCATCTAACACACAGTCCGTGAGTCCCTCTCACGAGGCTCAGTGAGTTCCTGTCTCTGTGAATGGTGGTGGTTGAGCTGCCCGTCAACCAGTGACAATGGACCCACCACTGGTGCCACCTTCAACTTCAGAATCACGAAACCAGAGTGCAAACTTCAAGGTTGCGTAAAGTCTCCCTGACAGGTCAAAGGACGTCTTGGCCAAAGTGCTGCAGGGGAGTTCCAATGACCAAGAGCTCAAGCAGGGGAAGAGGAGCCAGAGACTGGGGGGGGCTGGAGGCGGGGAGAGGAGGCACGGGGGGAGGGAGGCAGGACGGGGAAGGGGAAGAGACCTCCATAGCAGAGAAGCCTCGACTGTAAGAGGAAGGGGTCAGGAAAATTCCCTGGCGGTCAGCGGAGACCCAGGGTGAGCTCGGGCAGCCCACCCTTGAACAGGGAGGCACGGCCACTGTTCCGTCAGACCCAGTCTTCCCAATGCACACGCTTTCTTCATGCCCCAGGAACAGAGGGGAGCAGAAGCCATCAGCACCCACCAGAAAGCAGGCAAGGGCGCAGAGCCACTGGACAGCACTCCGCAGCAAACACCAGGGAGTGGTGGAGCAAGAAGGGATAGGGAGCAGGCTGGCTGGTGCCCCAGGGGTTCCAACAAGTGCCCAAGGTACTTATCTCAGGTGGTCTTCCCTTTCATTAAAGACTTCTGGGGGCCAGCATTGTGGCGTACTGAGTTAAGACGCCACCTGCAGCACCAGCATTCCATATGGGTGCCAGTTCAAGTCCTGGCTGCTCCATTTCCGATCCAGCTCCCTGCTAACGTACTTGGGAAAGCTGAGGAGGATGGGGCCCCTGCATCCATGTGAGAGATCCAGATGATGTTCCTGGCTCCTGGCTTCAGCCTGGCTCAGTCCCAGCCAGCGTAGCCATTTGGAGAGGGAACTGGCAGAGAGAAGAAGATCTCTGTCTTTCCCTCTTGCTTTTTTTTTTTTTTTTTTAAGATTTATTTATTTATTTGAAAGTCAGAGTTACACAGAGAGAGGAGAGGCAGAGAGAGAGAGGTCTTCCATCTGATGGTTCACTCCCCAACTGGCTACAACAGCAGGAGCTCTGCCAATCCGAAGCCAGGAAACAGGAGCTTCTTCCAGGTTTCCCATGCGGCTGCAGGGGCCCATGGACTTGGGCCATCTTCTACTGCTTTCCCAGGCCATAGCGGAGAGCTGGATCAGAAGAGGAGCAGCTGGGTCTCGAACCAGAGCCTATATGGGATGCTGGTACCCCAGGCCAGGGCGTTAACCCACTGAGCCACAGTGCTGGTCCCTCCCTCCTGCTCTTCCAAATAAATAAAATTAATCTTAGAAAGAAAAAGAAATCTGGAAATTCGGCTTCCACCTCCTTGTTTAGTCAACTGATTATAATACTGAAAACCTTCTAAATGTCAGAAGGCCTTGTGCCTGCTCCAGACAGAAAGGAACGGAATCAAAATAAATCTCACTTCAGATGAGAGTCATGAAAACAGCACCGAATGTCCCGCTGTCCAAACCTGGTTCACCCTCACCACTGCCTGCCCTGCCCTACACTCCTAACTGCTGCTCGCTGTTGTATTTGTCTGTTTATTTATCTATCTGAGAGGGAGAGGGAGGGGGAGAGACAGAGAGAGAGAGATCTTCCATTCACTTGTTCCTTCCCCAGATGCTCTCAAGGCTGGGCTGAGCCAGACAGAAGCTGGGAGCCAGGAACTCAATCCGGATCCCCAACATGGGTGGCAGGGCTTCAGTAACCTAAGCCATATCACTGTCTCACGTGGTCTGAGTTAGCCGGAAGCTGGAGTCAGGAGCAGGAACCAGGGATTCAGTGTCTTCACCGCCCGCCCCTTCACTGCTCACTGTTGCCTCCGTGGCCTTGCTGTGACTCAACCCGAGTCACACAACCAGTGTCTGTCAAGTGCGATCCTCACTCCAACAAGGCAGCAAAGCTCTGGTCTCACTGAGCTTCCCAGGTGCTTAGTGAGGCAGGAAGGGGAGAAAACTGTTTCCGAGTCTCGGGAAGCAATCTGTGGCAAGGAACAAGCCCATCTACGATGTCTGCCTTGCCCTGGTGCTCCAGGTCCATTCTGCCCCACGAGGCTGAGTGAGGACGAGAGTTCAGTCACAGAGGCAGGGGCAGGCTGGGACACTGCTCACAGAAACAGCTTCTTGTGAAGTGACCGCTACACAGGACTACCTAGCTTCCAGAGTGTGATGTGACCAATATTGAGTTTAAAATAATCCAGCCTGTTAGGGAAAGGTGTGGTTTAGCAAAATGCAAGGTTTTTGAATCTGGCTCGCAGACCCGTCCCTAGTGCCTGCCCCAACCTGCAGAGGAATCTGAGCAGACAGCAACAGCAGTGGCCTTTCCAGACATACCTGGCAGGTCTCTGCCCCCCTGACAGGGGGTCCCAAGCCCGCTTTTGCTCTTAGGTTAAAAAGAGGGCACTGAAAATCCCACTGTTTAAAGCATACCTAGGTGCATGGGGGTTAGGCTTCTGAAGCTCTCCCCTTACACATGGAAACCCAGTCCAACTAGGCCAACGGAAAGGAAGGGTGCTCTGACCTGGAAACCTTCACATGGAAGAGCACAAAGGCACGAGGAGGGCCAAAAGAGGAAGCCCACTCGGTTTCCAAGCATCACACAATACTCTCTGGAAGCACCAGACATCAAGTTCAGGAGAGAGTGCGTCTCCTGTACCTTGAGTGCTGTAGAGCTGTACAAACCTGCCTGACAGATGCTCAGTGCCCAGGAAACACTGAGCAAAGCATGCACCACAGACCCCAGTAAAGTTCAAATCGTGCTCTCCATGCAGACCATGAGTCTAATAATCTCAACAGGATATTTTCAGCAAATAGGCTACGTTCTCCACTAAGGTAATAGAGGAGGAGGAAGCAGGACACACGACTAGTTTAACTTCCAGTTATTCAAGAAAGAAAAACCATTTCTCCTAAAATTCTGGGACAAACTAAACCACCTGTATATCAAATTAAAACTAAGAAGTGGCTAGCATTGTGGTGTCACAGGTAAAGCTCCCATCTGTGATGCCGGCATCCCTTATGGGCAACGCTTTCATTCCCAGATGCTCCACTTCCTGTTCAGCTCCCTGCTACTGTGCCTGGGAAAGCAGTGAAGACGGCCCAAGTAGTTGGGTCTCTGCACCTATGTGGGAGACCTGGAAGGAGTCTCTGACCCCTGGCTTTGGCCTGGCCCAGCCCCAGCCATTGTGGCCATTTGGGGAATGAATCAGCAGATGAAAGATCTCTCTCTGTCTCTCCCTCTCTGTCTGTGTAACTCTTTCAAATAAATGAAATGAGTCTAGATAGTAGGTTCTTCCCTTCCCTTCTCAGATAAGTCCCTTCTCAGTCTGAGAACTTATATAAGTGTACATTTCTGGTGATATTAACTTTATGAAAAAAACAACAAATAATCAAAACAATTTTAAAAACCCAGTAGCTAATTGGAGCATTTACTATTCAGGCATGCTACCACTTGCTATGAATACATTATCTTATTTAATCCTTGAAAATTTCCTATGACACAGATGCAATTATTATTTCCATTTCACCAACAAGAAACCTGAGGGACAGAGGTTACATCATTTGTTCAAGAACCCAATATACAAACACCAGCTCTGCACTCAGGTCCAAGTTATGCCCCCACTGTGTGGGCTGCTCATCACGGAGACGACAGGCAGCCTCTCCGAGGACGAGGTTCAGGCGCTAATAAGCTATGCTTTTCATCTCCGTCTCGTGGGAAGGCAGAATTGCCAGCAATCAAAATGTTCTGAGATAAATGCCATGGGAAGAGAAGTTGGAGAAACTTAGGAATGTAGGAAAAAAGCCCTTGAAATTTCAATACAGGCAAGAAAGGTTGTTTTTTGTTTTTTGTTTTTTTTGTATTTGTTTGCCTTTCGCTTTCTCATCCTTGGAAATACGTCCAGGTCTGTGCCTCAGCATCACAGTGAAGGTCGTGCAGGATGGAGAGAGCTGCTGCAGGAGATGAAGAGGAGCTGAGAGTGTCAGGGTTTAAACGCCTGTTCCCAGCGGGCAGTGGATGTGGTCACTCTCCTCCTTCTGCTGAGCAGAAGCAACCTTAGCACCGGACTACCACAGATGGCAACAGCCCACGGGGACTTGACAACAGGCGGACACAATCCCTCAAGCTGTTCCCAGTGGCGATCTCAGCACAGGACTCTGCTTAGGAAAACAGAGAAGGGCTGGCCAGCCAGGGCCTCAGCACAGCTGCCGCCACCCACTGCCTGCCTGCTTCCAGTCAGCCGGCCCCACTGCCCTGGGTTTCTCCTTTCTCTGCCTGCCCCTTCTTCCTCATTTGCTCCTCCTCACCAGCTTGGAAAACTCTCCAGGCTGAAGAGCAACTGGAACAAATCCTACGGAAGAAGTGGGGCCTAGGCCGGCTGGAACACCTGAGGGTCTAAAAAAAAAGACTATTTCCTATTCTTATTATAAAAAACAAACAGGGGCCAGTGCTGTGGTACAGCAGGTTAAAGCCTTGGCCTGCAGTGCTGGCATCCCATATGGGTGCCAGCTCAAGTCCTGGCTGCTCTACTTTTTTTTTTTTTTTTTTTTGACAGGCAGAGTGGACAGTGAGAGAGAGACAGAGAGAAAGGTCTTCCTTTTGCCGTTGGTTCACCCTCCAATGGCCGCCGTGGTAGCGCGCTGCGGCCGGCGCACCGCGCTGTTCCAATGGCAGGAGCCAGGTGCTTATCCTGGTCTCCCATGGGGTGCAGAGCCCAAGCACTTGGGCCATCCTCCACTGCACTCCCGGGCCACAGCAGAGAGCTGGCCTGGAAGAGGGGCAACCGGGACAGGATCGGTGCCCCGACCGGGACTAGAACCCGGTGTGCCGGTGCCGCAAGGCGGAGGATTAGCCTGTTGAGCCACGGCGCCGGCCTGCTCTACTTCTAACCCAGCTCCTTGCTAATGCACCAGGGAAGGCAGCAGAGGATGGCTCAATTCCTTGGGCCCCTGCAACCATGCGGGAGACCCGGAAGAAGTTCCAGGCTCCTCACTTCAGATCAGCTGAGCTCCAGCCATTGTGGCCTTTTGAGGAGTGAACCAGCGGATAGAAGTCCTCTCTGTCTCTACCTCTTTCTGTAACTCTTTCAAATAAATAAAACAAATCTTTTAAAAAATCTTTAAAAAATAACCAATAACATAACTCAACAATGAAATCCAAAGACACATCATGAGTCTAAAATTATTACAAGATCAGAATTAAATTTAAAAGCAAGAGAGGGATTGACAAACTACAGTGCATATTTCCCAGAATTACAGGACAGTCTGCTCTTCAACAGACTTGGAACAGAAGAGGAACATTGGGCAATGTTGACAAAGAGTTGCTTATTCCTGTCTCTGTGGGACACTGTGACATTCTAGAGCCAGCCAGCCACAATACATCGTGTGGTATCCTCAGTCAGGGACGCTTCCTCGTCCCGGACACTCAAGTCGGAGAAGTGGAATGTAAGGCTGAACCAGGCTTCGCTACACTCTGCCTCGGCTAGATCTTGACTGAGTGAAACCCAGGTGACTTGTTCTTAATTGGAAAATCTCTCAACAGATCAGCTTAGGCTTCTAGAAATTTCTTTTAGTCTACATATTAAACTAGAGAACAGTTACAACAAAAGACGTCCAGGAGCTTAGGGCATCACAAGAATCTAGCCAAGGAAGGGTCAAGATACAAAACAGGATGTGGTGGTGACAACTTACAAGTCAGGGTAGCCTCAAGTCCCTGGAAATCAGTGAGAGGTCCATCTTTTATTGGAGTTGGATATTCAACGCTCTTCTCACTTACTTGGCAAACTGGATAAACAATCTATTTTTCAAGGTGGACAATTACCTCCAGAGCAAACATCCTGTCCATCATGCTCCTCGATGAGGTGGCGTCAGCAACGATATGAACCTCGATGCCGCGGCCAACGAGCTCCAAGGCCGTTTGCTGGATGCACACATGAGTCTTGTAGGAAAGCAAAGACCACAGGTAAGAATACAGTAAGCAGAAAGCGTTTTACATACATACAGCAGCATGAAAAAGCAGAAGCGCACTACAAGTCTAACGACTTCCTTCTACATCTGGTTTTGCCTCTAATTGGCGAAGTAATCTTGAGTGTGAAATAGCACCTCGGGCTTTGGTTACTCATCTGTAAGGTCAGGAACTGGACAACATCACTGCTTCTCAGCCTGGGAGCCTGGAGCACATTCCTCAGGTTCTGGGCACATTTCCTGCACCATCGCGATGACCTCCCCATGGCTGACTGTGATCACTTAGTTTAGATCCCACCTGCATCTGAGTTTACCTCTGGATTCAGACCAAGGGCCCAACACAAAGGTTGAGTCTGCAAGGTAAGAATGTAGTGGGGAAAACTGAGCCGTGACAAGGCACCCCATGCTAAAGGCAGGCCACGCTAAAATTAGCCTACGGACCAGGCAAAAGTCACCCAGTTTCCATCCCCACAACTGTAACATACATATCGTAGCTCTGAAAATACTAACTCATAACCACATAGCAGCAGGGCATTCAGAGGGAAAGCATGCTCCAACAAAAACTGAATTTATACAGTCAACGGAGGCAGATCTCAGGAACGTCACAATGCCATCTTTATCTTTCCATGACAAGACAGCTTTGGAGAGTCATCAACTGACAATTCATTAAAATTAGCACAGGAGGACTGCTTACAGATCTTTCTGAATAAGCATGAGATCTAATTATGGTGAACAAGCAAAAAAAGGGCAAAAGTAGCATTTGGTATGTATATAAACGGGCATCTTCCACAATGTCATTTTTGAATTCAATATACAGAAAAACATAATGTACATCTAGCTAGAGACTACATCCTTCTACAAGTAAGACCTGCTACTTTAAAACCTATTTTCAAAGTATCACAAGTACAGTAAACAGATTCCCTTGTCTTCATAGTCTTTCTCTCAATCTCTTCAACTTCAATACAACAGCTGTCTAAAGTCTAGGAATAAATCAATGGAAATCACAAGCAAGTGAATTTTTGTCCTTGCTACATGACCTTTATAGTTTTTCTAGCATAAAAATATGACAAAAGTGAAATCCTACAACACACACATACAATGACTGTGCTGAACAAGTGTTCAAAAGCTTAGGTTAAAAGCTGAGCCAAGAAGCAGTTGGTCTACCTTCAAATCCAGCTCTAATCCTGACCTGACCAGGTACATGACGTTGGGCAAGTTGTATTTTGTTTCTTCATCTGTAATATGGGAAGTACTGGCTTCAGACTTCAAACTTAGTTCATAAAGTTGCTGTGAGGGGTTGATGAGTGAGTGGCAATACAGGGTCTGGATCAGTGCCACGCCAGCAGAGAACATGCAATTCACAGTGTGAATTCTCATTGTGAGGATGACCCACACAGCATTCCACACACAAAACTGCTGTCTAGAAACACCAAGACTTATCCAAATGCTATTGTCCCCAAATCATAATAAATGTACTCACTTCCACTCCAAAGAGCACAACACTCCTGACTCCAGGAATCTCTGCTAATGCTGCTTCCACTTCTGGTAACACCATGGAAAACTTGGTCTTGGGAAGAACCAGTTTTACCCCTGTTAAATCAATTTCTTGAACGGTGCTTCCAAGACCCTTAGGATACTGTTCTGTTACAATAACTGGAATTCCTAAAATCCGGGCCCCTTGCAACTGAAAAAAAAAAAATAATCAAACACAAAAACCATCAGCAGTATGCACGGTGTATGTAAGAAAATATGTCATGTTTCAGCACACTAGAACTCAGAAGAAAACATACCAGTCTCTGTCCAACACTAATAATATCCCCAAAATACTTGATGGCTGGTCTGAACCTTTCCTGCATATCACAGCAGAAAAACACAGTGCTTGAAGGTGTAAGATTTCCCAGGGTGGTGAGCTGAGGAAAAAAGAAGAAGAAGAAGAAAAAAAAAAGATTTAGTGCTTGTTATACAATGGTATTTATTTTCAGTGGAGGCCAATAAAGGAAAAAACAAATGCTCCTACTGTTTAATCCAGTAAGCTAATTTCCTTTTCTTTTTTTTTTTTTTTTGTAAGATTTATTTATTTACTTGTTTGGCAGAGTTACAGAGAGGCAGAGGCAGGGAGAAAAAGAGATCTTCCATCTGCTGGTTCACTCCCCAGATGGCCAATCCGAACCCAGAAGACTGGAGCCTCTCCCGGGTCTCTCACACAGGTACAGGGGCCCAAGCACCTGGGCCATCTTCTGTTACTTTCCCAGACCATAGAAAAGAAATCTGGATGGGAAGCAGAGCACCCAGGACCTAAACCGGAGCCCATGTGGGATGCCGGCACTGCAGATGGCAGCTTTCCCACCATGCCACAGCACCAGCCCTGCAGTAAGGCTAATTTCTACAAACATTATCAAAAATAAATTATTTGAATTATGGTGGGGGGGGGAAGGCCCACAGAAATACCTTCAGAATTGTTTTCAATAGTAAAAATTAGAAATAAACCAAGGGCCAATAATACAGAAATGGGTGAAGAAAATTAACACATTCACAAAATATTCTTGACCATATAAAAACCACAGACACACACACACACACACACGTACACATCAAAGAATCTGTTCCAAAGGAAAGGCTCACTCTAGAATGTTAACTATAAAATAAGCACAACTCAATAGGATTTAAATAACAAAATATGAATTGAAAAGTCAAATGAAATATATGAAAAATTAACAAGTGATCATCTAATTAGGAGTAGTAAACATTCTCTTCTTATAGATTGCTTGTGTGCTCCAAATGTATTTAAAAATATTTCCTGAAATTTATTTACAAATATGTTACCTGGCCTAGCAGTTCAAAACACCCACATCTCATATCAAGAGACCCTGAGAGGCAGCAGGTGATCGTTCAAGTAGCTGGATCCCTGATACTCACACAGGAGACCCAGATGAGTTCCCGCTCCCAGCTTGGACTTGTCCATGACCCAGATGTGGCAGGCCTTTGGGAAGTGAACCACTGGATAGAAGATCTCTCTCTCTCTCTTTCTTTCTCTCTCTCTCTCACACATACAAATAAATTAATTAATTTAATAAATAATAAAATAAAATAAATAAAATTCTTAAAAGAAGGAACTTCAAAAATGTTAGTGAGAATATGTTAATGAGAAAACAAAATAGACGATGGTTTTACTTACAAGCACAAAAGGTCAAATTTAAAATCATCTGTAGCAGAAAGCATGAAACATAAAAAAAGCATAAATTCAGAATTCCTGCTACCATCGAACTAGAGATATTAAGATGCTATTTTCAGGAATAACTTACAGTTTTTTTAAAATGCAACGGAATAAAGCCAAGCATGCAGTGTTAAATGAACTGCCCGGTGCTCGGCGAGAACAGACCGGAGGCTGAGAGCTGCATTTCATGGCTCTCATCATCAGAAAAGACAGTGACTTAACACAGAAACTGGGCATCAGATCACCAAGCCTGACACGAATCTCCATACCTGGTCTGCTCTAACAGCTTGGGCTCAATACACATCTACCAACAACAAAAACAGAAATCACTTCTGAATTCAAGAATTTAACAACCCCAAATTCTGGAAAAATCCACACTGCTTCTCTTCCCTTCTTGTAAACTACAGAATTCTCTGTAAATGATGACCCCTGGTTCTGAATAAACAAAGACCACAACTCTTCTCAGCCACACCTTAAAATTTTCCTCTCATTACCTGGCTTTCTCCCCATAAAAGCACCCCCAGATAACAATGATTAATAATTTTCTAGAAGAGTTCATGTCCAAGCGCACAGTGGCGGCTTCACCACCAGCGTGGCCCAGACTCTCCCTCATGAATTAACTGCATCGCCCAAATAAATCTCTTATCCTTGATGATATTAGCTGTTCTAAGTGGCTTGCACTTTATGTTATCCAGAGCCTGGCTGAGGGACTCTGGTACCTCAATCTCCCCTTGGTACTGCCTATTGTTGGATCACCTATAATCCAACACCAAATCCATGCTGGAATTTCAGAGCCATCTGTCA
Source organism: Lepus europaeus (assembly GCF_033115175.1). Taxonomy (NCBI): domain Eukaryota; kingdom Metazoa; phylum Chordata; class Mammalia; order Lagomorpha; family Leporidae; genus Lepus; species Lepus europaeus. Next base: position 149,458,861 of record NC_084830.1, read on the forward strand.
TTCTAACACGATGCAGAGGGTTTTTCTATTTTTCCTATAAAATATAACGTTGACGTGTAACTGACTATACATTCTAGCTTTGGCTGTTTCCTTACTTAATTTTGTATATGCCTCCATTTTGGTCATGTTCACAAGTAGTGAGTATGAACTGTGGATATAAGCACTGCGAAGAAGGCCAATTTTTGTGCATTGAGGATGCTGATTTTAGAAAGATTTATTTATTTGAAAGTCGAAGTTAAAGACAGTGTCAGAATGATCTTCCATCTACTGGTTCATTTCCTAAATGACAGCAACGGCTAGGGCTGGGCCACGCCAAAGCCAAGAGCTTTTTCTGGGTCTCCCACATGGGTGCAGAGCTCCACGCACGTCCTCTGCTACTTTCCCAGGCACATTAATAGGGAGCTGTATTGGAAGCGCAGCAGCCAGGACTCGAACCGGCGTCCATGATGCCAGCATTGCAGGTGGCAGTTCTACTTGCTACGCTATAACACTGGCCCTAAGGATATTATTTTAAAAAGAACAATCACTGTTTATAACTAGGGATTTTTAATTCCCAGTAAATATGAAATCCTGGCTCAAAGGGCTCAGTGTAAACCATGGGTTCCCAGCGTTCCACAAATGTGTAAGTATACCCTCTATACAAAGCAGCTGGCCTGCCACAGGCCTGTGTGACAGGAAAGCAACACAATGCTGCCAGTGCAGCCACTCCACAACAGATGAGAAGCAACACATACGCAAAACAATACTTCCGGGCAGTTACACAGGTGCAAGAGCATCAAGGCACGAATGAGATTCCCGTGCCAGCCTGCACTCAGCCTGTGCACATTTGCAAGTCTGGTTGTGTAGATACTAAATTTACAGATGTTAGAAACAGCAAATCAGAAAGCAAACGGCTGGAGGCAGACCAACGGACAGCAGTAGGAACAACGGCTGACAGAGCGAAGATGCAAAAAACACTAGGCTTGTTAGGCTAAAGGCCTAACTAGCTGCTGTAACTCAGGAAAATATCAAACAAGCCATTCATTAGGAAATTGTTGAATTATATAATGTTTCAGAAGAGCTACAAGATATAATAGCCACAATATTTTTATGTTGGAAATTTTAAAGAAGTCAATCTAGCCAAAAAGCCCAAATAGTCAGAGAGCTGTGGTTCCTGTCACCTGATGCTTCCCTGTGCCTCATTTCAGCAGTGAGGCACTGTTTCTGCACAGAAACCACATCAGCTGTTTATCATATTAGAGCCAGACAGTGGTGGGCAGAGAACACGGCCCTGAAATTCTCACTGGCCGGCAAAACCTTTCTAGGAAAGGAACTCACCCATAAGCTTTCAATAAACAAAGAAACCTCAGGGAAGACAGTGGCAAGGCTGTTAGAGAATACGACAAAAGCAGAGAACACAGGATCAAGTCATCTAGGATGACAGGTGATCATTCTGTCAATCAGCACATCCCCCCATACTGAGATCTGGCCACATGCCCTTGAACGTGGTGGCATCCTTAACAGTGAAATCCGAAGCAAGAGAGCACCAGCACACAGACCTCAGCTAGGGAATGGTGATTACTGTGATTAATTATGTCGCACTGATATAGCGCACCCCTGCTGGAATGGGAGAATGACCTTCACGATGTTCCTTGCAACATCCCACAAGCCCAATGCCATCAGACAGACCAGCGTGGAGGGACCCTCAACCAGCATGCCTCAGACCTGCCAAGGTGATTAAAACAGTGAGAGTCTGAGACATTGTCACAGCCCACCGGAGTCAAAGGGAGCGTGGCAACTAAAATGCAATCTCGGACTGGATTCTAGAAAAGGCTATCAGGGAAAAACTAGTGAAATCCAGAGAAAGTGCGGAGTTCAGTTATTCCTAACACAGCAGTGTTGGTCCCCAGATTGTAACAAATGGACTGCAGAGAAACCCAAGGTGTTCACAACAGAGGAATCTCGGACCAGGAACACAGGCACTTTTAACTTTGCTGGAAATCTAAAACCATTCTTAAATTAAAAGCCTATTCAAAAAATAAACAAAAGGCATCCCTAGCTACACTTCGTGAATAACCTCCATAGCTCACAAGCCAGGAAAAAGGCTATGAGGCTACCAAAAACAAACCAGAAACCTCTCACGGTGGCCAACCAATCCTCTCCTGCCCCCACTCCAAATTCATGGACCTTCCAATCACCTGTTTTGAAAATGACACAATTCTATGTAATTCAGAAATTTTTTTAACTGTCATTCATGAATTTCTCTTACATCAAAATCTTTTGGAGAACTAAAAATACTGCCAGCTGTCACAAATTTACATATTGCAACTATGTTGCATCAATCCTGGCACAGCAAATTCAACATGGGTAACAAAGGGTTACCCAGTATCATCACAAATAAAAGTGTAGCAATTATAGATCAATGTATATGCAAGAAGCATGAAGAAATCACATGTAATACAGATGAGAAGTAAACTACTTAGAAATGTCCCTGGGAACATAAAATTAAAAGCATGAGTTTGATATAATTTTTTCAGAATACATGGAAAATACATATTATGAAAAAACTATGCATGGATTTCAAAGATTTTTTTGCAATAAAGTAAACTCAGACTTTGAACTCATGTTTCCATGAACTTCTGGAGGCACTCTTATGTGTGTACACATAGTCACACCTTCATATACCCTTAGGTTTATTCAGACACACACTCAAATACACAACGTTTACCATGTGCATTGGCTTTCTTAAGTCAAGAGATTGGACTCAAGAATACACTTTCTGTCACTTTCTGAAAAACTGTCACAACTGAGCTGTGACCTCAGATTTCATAATCCATCAGTGGATCATCCCCAAGTTCCAGCATTACGGTGCTCATGAGGATGGTTCCCCTTCTCCAGCACAAAAGGGCTCTGATGTAAGTGGTTTTCAATGACTGTGACGTCTGCAAGAACCTGAGCTGGCCCTGGTACAGGAGAGTGGTGTGGCCTTCACCAAGTCCATTGCCACCACGAAAACAACGCATGCTGAGTACAGTGTTGAGCCATGCCTAACCCCAGTACCTCAGAAAGCGACCCAGTGTGAGTGATGTCATTACAAAAAGAAACAACCTGGGTGGAGGGACACAGGGCAAAGGTTCTGAGGCCATGGAGGCAGAGACTGGGTGCCAGGTCTGCATGCCAACAACCACAGAAGCCAGGAGAGAAGCAAGGAGTCGTTTCTTCCTCACCCCCTTGGAAGGAACCGACCACACAGACAACTTATCTCTACCCTCCAGCCTCTGAGGGTAGTGGCCACCCCCAGCAGGCCACACAGGAGTCACCTATCTTCAGCAGGGACACAAAGCCTGCATGATCTGCCAGCCAGAGACAAGGCAGGGCATCACTGAGATCCTTATTTCCCTGCCACGTGCCTCCCAGAAGTGTGAGGACCACAGCCATGGAAGGTATTGCTCCAACACTGGCTCACTGAAAACTATCTGCTGTGGCTTCCTCAAGGGACAAGGAACTGCTACACAGCGGAGACCAGCAGACATTAGTATCTGAGTCCAAATCTCAATTTCAGTCACATAAATGAGATCAACCGTCAACATCTCCAAACGTAAGGACAAATACTGTGACAAGGTAAGAGAAACAGTATCGCCCTCAAAGGACCATTTCAGCAATAAAAGCTCCATGTCATCAAGCAGGAAATGTCTTGGCTTTCTGTGATATCCCTCATATAAAGTACAGCTCAGTGCATGTAAAAAAAAATGTACTCTCTAATGAAGTTAAATATCATTTACTATCAAGATCTTAGAAAGCTACTTCATCAACAACATTGAATCTACACTAGGGTTCCCCTTCACCAGCACCATGAAAGGGAGAAAATCCTCCAAATGCAGATCCCAGCTGCCACCCTCAGATACATTTTACTGCCAAGTAGCCTCTAACGTACTCACAGAGGTGGTCAGGACAACACCCTCCCAAGAAACCACGAGGGTGACCCAGCACCACCAACTCAGGATCCCCGACTGCACACCTGCTCCTTAGTCCAAGGAGCCTGTCTGCTTCTCACTCAGGGCCTGAGCCCAGCCATCTACCTACTCTAACTTTCACGCTCCTGGACAAAGGCCCTATCATGTTCAAAGGAGCAAACCAAAGGCAGACCGGATGCCTCTCCCGCTGCTTCTCCAATCCCATGGTTCCTCCCTTCCAGGGTCTCCCAGCTATACCCACGGCCACGCCTCCATTTCAAAGGATGGCAGTAATAAACGCCCACTCAAGGAAAAAGCGGCAGTCCAATCCCCTGCCAATTAACTGTCTCAGGAAGAGGGTCAGAATAACCTTCCCAGGGAAGCCCTTATCTTCTGCCCACACAAAGCTGCCAAAGTCCCCGCCCGGGTCCATTAGCTCTTCTCTCCAGCTCAGGCTGCCCTCCCCAGTTGCAGGCTGGTGGTATCATCAAATCTACCTGTTTCCAGGGTTAAATGTCTCCCTTACTCAGAATTCGAAAAATACCTTATGAAAAATTAAAACGTGTAAGCCACAAAAATGACCTAGATTCCCACCCTCCTCGTATAATCCTCTATTTACATTCTTGCTCATGTGTCTCCAGATTCACCGGACTTCAAGCACTGGACAAAGCTGCGGACATACACGCCATGCAGGAAACAGGAGCTGTGCCTTCAGCTGCCTGAGCTGTCAGCAGGCATCCAGGTACGTTGACAGGATATTTACGACTGATACCAAGAAGGCAACACAGCACGACACTGGCAATGGGGGTGGGTCATAAAGAGGAGTTCCCACGGCACCACCAACGGCAGGTGCAGCGTGCAGGCCCCACTGCCTGCTCCAGCTCACTGCCCTGAGCAGTCAGAGGGGAGCGTCCAGGTGAGCCCAGGCCCTGTGCCAATGAAGACCACCTGTATAGAAAACCAGTGCATAAGCTGGGGCCCAGAGGCCCCAGGGTCTATCGCTGGCAAAATAATAAGTCCCCATATTTAGGCAAAGGGACTCCCATTGGAGCAGAATTCACGCTCTTTGTCCTAACCTTAGGGAAGGGAACTGCCACCCCCAGCAGCATAGCTGCACCAGGAGCCATCCTAGTGACAGCCACAAATGCCAAAGATCAATGAGCAGCAGCAAGATAAATGAACAGACAAAAGCTCCGGCGTGTGACTTGTTTTCTACCCTGCTCAGCGTTCTCCTTCAGCACAAAATGGAAACAGGAATGCAATGGGGGCCCTGGCGAGCTCTGCCTCCCAGGGCCGTGTAATCTCCATCACCTTCCCACCGCTCTACTTCTTGATGTTCTGCTCTTCCGCAAAATGGAGGAGTTGGATCACAGGGTGAGGAGCAAGAACTGAATCCAGGTTTGCATCCAAGCAACGATGCACTGAAAGCTGCCACTCAAATGTTTGTGGAATGAACTCTAGGCTTTTCTGCAGGACAGAACATCCTGTCACCAAGATTAAACAGCTGGATTCCCAAAAGCACAGCCTGTGCAGGAGTCATGAAAAGAAGTGTCCTTCTCTTCCAAGTGTGTGTGTGTGTGTGCGCGCGCATACACATCTCACCTCACACAGATACAATTAAGTATGAGAAGTACATATGCCCCATAGATGGGGCGTGGTGTTCACCTCTCTCTATTCCTTCATGTTATCTCTGCTAAGCTGGGAGCTGGGCCTGCCTCAAGCAAAGCACAAAACAAGATAACATGGAAGTATCTTTAACACTTCAACATATATAAAGTACATAAAATCTAAAAACAGATCAACGATGCTTAAGAATGCTTGGCCTATTCAGTGAGAAAAATTAGATTTTAAAAGGTGGACCACAGGAATGCTATCGCCATAATTATTATTTCAAACATCATCACAAAAAATAAGCTGTACATAAACTCCTACACGTAGCAAAATATTTCAGAAGCCACAAGTGACCTGAATTATACCATGCCTGGTGAGGAGATATGAGCCGTGCCGGGCATTGCCATTTCCATTATTAATTTCCAGGAGGTTTAATTACAAAGAGTCGTCAGTCTGCGGCCTGCAATTTTCAAAACGCAGACAGGCCGCCCCGGGAGGGCAGCTTAGTGTAGCCAAGTCCTCGGAGGCCTCCCCTCACCCCTCCTCTCAGGAACAGCAGCTGCCTCAGGAGGCCGTCAGCATCCTCGGGACAGCTCCAGCCCTCCTGCCTTAGTATCTGGAACCTGGCCTCTGCAAATGGACTTGTCAACGCCGCATCCAGCATCCTGGGTATTCTGGCAGAGTCGTCCAAACACAGCCTGACCGCCACGGGCGGTCAGGGCAGCCGTCGACCACGGCCAGCGCCTGAAGATGTAGAAACTGCGGAGTTTCAAGTGCGCAAGGACGGCGGTTCCCCATCGCGGGAAGCAGAGTCCTGGGGAGTGGGCTCTCTCTTCGGCCCCCTCAGGCTCTCCAGGGGGCGGCCAGCGTTCTCTGTGGCTTCATCCAGGTCCCACCTGCTGCCTGGAACACTTCTGCACGGGTGCTGTGGGAGCAAGAAACACGGATCCGGCCGGCAACTACAGTGGCAAGAAAACGGGAATAACCCTGGAAAACCACACCTGCGTGTGCAAAGCCCTCGCTACCCCCAACCCACAAGAAAACAGCTCCTTCTCGGGTTCCCCCTTGCTCCCTTCCAAACGACAAACCTTCCAGTGGATCCTTTACAAAGCAGGCAGGAGTCCTAACACCAGAACAGCTTTAACAAATACAAGGAGACACTAAAAACAACATGAAGGCGCCCTCAAGTTCTGGGAACTGCTGGTCTATCTACCTGAGCCGGGCACCGCACTCCTGAGCCCGGCGGAGGCTGCCCAAGTGGGGTGGCCAGGACCTGGCGGCCCCGGGCTGGGACGAGGGGAGCACAGGAGCCGGCCCGAGAGGTCGGCCGGGGGCCGGGAGAGAATGGCGAAGGGTCCGATGGCTGAAGTTTGGGGTTCCGCAAGTGGCTAACTCAACTCCGGGGAGCACACGCGCCAAGCCCCGCGCGTCCCGCAAGCTCCCGTGTCCCGCCCCCCCGCCCCCCCACAAGGGGCTCCCGCACGCAGGCGGCCGCCACCGGCGCAGGGCACCCGCAGCGGAGGCGGCCGGCCCAGGACCACACACGTGGGGGCACGGCGGGCGCGGCGGCCGGCGGCGGAGGCCCACGCCCCCGGCCCGGCGGGCGGCCGTCCGCTTCCGACAGGCGCCGGCCCTTCCCGGCCGGGCGGCTCCGGGCACCTGAGGAGCGCGGGCGGGGCGGGGACGGCGCGCGGGCCTCCCGCGGGACCCACCTGGATCTGCAGCGGCACGAGGCGCACCTTGCAGCGCTCGCTCACCGCGAAGCCCTTGGGCAGGTCCACGTACTGGCCCCACTCCTCGGCGAAGAGCTGCACCACGAATTTGCGGTGCATGTCGATCTGGTCGCCGTACAGGCTGAGGAACTTCTGGATGAGCAGCTCGTAGCCCGCGCCGTGCGGCACCGACGAGGGCCGCGCGAAAACCGAGAAGCAGAAGAGCACCGGCACCGCGCCCGACGGCGGCCCCGTCCCCGCGCCGCCGCCGGGGAGCGCCGGGACAGCCGGCTCCGCCGCCGCCATGTTCCCCCGAGCGTGTGCGAGCGCCGAGCCGCCGAGGCGCAGGCACCGCCGGCCGCCGCGGCCCCGCCCCCGCGCGCCGCCCGCCGCCCGCCGGCTGCCTCGCGCGCCGCGGCTGAGGGGCGGGCCCTGGCGGCTCCGCGGCGGAGGGCGGGCGGCGCCGGGGCCGGGGTCGCGCGGCGGGGGCGGGGGGCGAGCGCCCGCTGCGGCGGCCCCGCGCCCTCAGAGCCGCCCGGCCCCGGCGCCGCCCGCCGCCGAGCGCCTGCTTCCGCTCGTCTGAGGGACCCGTGCGCCCGGCGCTGAGGTGAGCCTGACGGGGCGAGTGCCCCTCCGCCTTCTCCCGCTGCACCCCGCCGGGCCCTCCGGCTCTCGGACCGGGCAGTGGAGGGTCGGGGCTGCGGGATCCTGGGGCTGCTGGCCCCGTGCGGAAGGTGCAGTCCCGCTCCGGAATGGCAGCTGCTGTCCTAAGACCAACAGGGCTGACAGGTGCACTGACGAGAGCCTGGGACTTGAATGCTTCCCTTGGAAGACCAGCCACGGCTGGGCGTGCTGTGGTGTTTCAGTCCCGTAGGACGCAGGAAACCATGAAGAGCGTTAGGAGCAAAAATGTGAGCTTGGTGCTAAGATTGCAAACGGGATCGCCGTCGAATAAAGCAGCCTTCTGGGTATGCATTATAGCTAACAGGGTCCCTAGCGTCGGGTCCTGCGGCGACAGGCTGTTGGTTGCAAACGTAAAAAATTAGGTGATCCGTGGTAGGGATGTCGTCTTCTTAGAGAGTAGTGACCTTCGGGGCGCTGTGCTGGCGCAGCATCCCGCACAACTCCCTGCTGGTGCCCCTGAGGAGGCTGGGAAGATGGCTCTAGCGCTAGGGATCCCTGCCCCTCACGTGGGGGACCTGGATGGAGTTCCCGGCTCCTGGGTTCATCTGACCCAGCTCCTGTTGGTGGAGCCGTTTTGGGGAGTGAACCAGCTGATACAAGAGCGAGCTCGCTCTGTCTCTCCCTCAGCTCTGTAACTCTGCCTTTCAGATAAATAATAATTTTTAAGTAAGTAATGAGCTATAAGGCAGGGTTCTCGGCTGGCACTGTGGACATTTGCCTGGGAGATCTGCTTTTCCTAGGGCTCTGTCTTGCGCATCCTTAGGATCTTTAGTGGCATCCCTGGCTTCTACTACAACAGGAAGCCTGGAGTCCCACCCCTCTTTAGTCCTGGCAATCAAATAACTCCCGGGGCAAGTTTGCCCCTGTCAAAACCTACACTGTGGTAAAGTGATGCTAAAACCACTCTCTGGCCTTTCTTATTCATTTGAACCCAAGCTGCTAGAAATTTCTGAGTTCTCATTAAACTTTGAAAGAGCCTGTATAACACTTGTCATCAGGCCCGAAATGATATTTCTGCAGCTGTCATACGACTGTAAGACCTTCCATATGCACTTGTGCCTGAATGTGTCAGTTTGTGCTGTTGAGAGAAATTTACCTTCTCCAGGCTGACTGATGATGAAAAGGAAACTATTCTGGATACACTGCTTATGAGAGTGTTCCTTCCACTCCCACTAAGGCTTTCTGCAACTCAGCAGGTTGGAGACCAGCCTAGGCGATTGGCCTGGGCTTCAGACCCTCTCAGCAAGGACCTTTGTATCTGCACATGCCTCTTGATGATGCTGAGAGTGAACATCCTTCATTCTACTCAGCTTTTGAAAATTGGTTTTGACTTTTGGAAACCAGTTTTCACATTCATTGTGCTATCCCAGACCTGCCTAATTGAAGGGTGCGGTTTCTCTGGCCATAGCATATCAAGGAGCACTGGTGAAACAGGTGTGTGTCAGGCACGTTCACCTTTGTTGAGTGCCAGCAAATGTCAAGCATTGAGTGCAACACAGTACCAAAAAAGGACACGAGTGCTTATTTAGCTAACGAAGACTCTTCTCAGGAACCTAATTATGAGAGTAATAATGCGAGCAACCTTATAAATGTTATTAGAAGGAATCAGTGAGTAAGGACTCATAAAAGGACATGCCAATGACAAGTGGAAAATCACTAACCTAATTGACAGAATCACAGTTATGGGTGAAATGCCCAGAATGATCTTACACAGGACTCTCAGGAGCTCTCCTAGTTAAAGCTGAACATTTGCTTTTGGAATTTTAAATTCCAAGCAATTCAAGAAGTGAGATTATACAGTATTGATTAATATGTTAATATACTGCAAAAAACAAACTCAGAAATCTCAGTGGGTTAACAAAATAAAGGCTCAATTCTCATTTTGCCCTGTTAACAGCAAAATGGACAAGCTGATGACTCTCTTTGAGATGCAATTTCTACTTTATATTAAGGCTACCACTCTCATTTCTCCTTCCTCTCTGTGTTCTGCCTCCTTTCCTGTGTCCCCCTGTTTCTCCACACCTCTAAACATTTGAGTGCACCTGGGCTCAGTCCTCAGCGGTCTTCTCTTCAAAACCTTGGCTTGAAATACCGCCTGTGTATCTTTGACTTACAAACTGATGTTAGCTAGGACCTCACCTTTGAAGTCTAGACTCATACAAAGGATTCAGAAGAACTTCATGGAAAATGCTTACAATGAAAAAAAAACATGGATTTCAAAATTTTTTTGCACCAAAAAACATTTATCTTTTAATTACATTGTCCAAAATTTTTTGAAGTATGCTACTGTCTATTCCACATATCTACTTTGCCATTTTATAGATATCTCCTATTTAACAAGACCAAACAAAACTCTTGGTTTTTCCCCCTTCGCAAACATTTTCCCTTTCTGGTTAACATCTAAGCAAGTGGCAACTGCATTTCAGTCACTGAACAAAATACCCATGAGTTTAAACCAACTAATAGAAGTTATCTTATGTGAAGAGCAGAAGCAGATTTTAAAACTATGAAGACAGTTTTAGCAACTTGTAGGAGACTATCAAGATGGAGAAGTGAGACAGCATAGGGCAGAATGAATCCTTGGAGAAATGATGGCCCAAAATTGAATGTCTAGTAAATCTTCAGCATGCTAATTTTTATCTCAGAAACCAACTTGTGACATTTGGTGCTAGGAATGAACCAAGACAGCCAATGCAGATGAGATTTTGTTGTTGGATCGTCCACTAGCAAGCTATGAATACCCAACCACCAATATCTGTGGAGCACAGATAGTCCCTGGCAATTGTTAAAACTCTCATCAGTGGTGAATTGCGATCATACACTAGTGGCAATGCCTAGTTGTCTCAAGCATTTGAAAAATAGGGAGAAACAAACGCTAGTTGTAAGAAAAAGCAATTGCCGAGTTTACTGATGCACCAGAAAAAGATAATGAAACTATAATTAGCAATTAAAAGCTAAGTGTCCAATCCAGAATGCTTTTTTTTTTTTTTTGACAGCATTGAGATAGTCTTTCAGTTCTTGTAATGAGAAGACAAAATGTTGAGGACCAACAACAGGAAGAGCAGTACATTTCCAAAGGTTAAACTCTTCTTTAAAAATGCATATCTCTATGGCAAGATCATGGCCCAGCTGAGAAATGTTTTCATGACACTCGAGATGGGGTTGATGATGCTGTAAATCATAAGGCTTCAGGTTCCTCTAACTGATTCGGTCTACATAAGTGACCAGTGCTCTTCAACCACCTCTCCCTAATGCTTTTGAAGATAATCTAGAGACTTTTTCCCAGGAAAACATGAGCTCACCCAGGATCTTTCCTAAACTCCTCTCCTGCTATCTAGGTCCATATAAGTCAGTTTAAGCAACAGCAAAACCTGGTCCTACAAAGGCTGAACCTGGTAAGAAAAAGGGACTATGGTTTAAGGGCACTGCAGAATCAAGGCTACATGTTGGAACAGGAGCTGAGAAATGATGCATGGTGCTGCATTTTGAGGGTGTATAACCAGGAATGTGGAAAATACAGTTGTCAGTTGGGAAACCACCTGAACCAAGGATTTAATACCCTGGTGAGGACCTTGTGAAACAACTGAACACAGTGCTCCTACGGCCCTTCTGCAATAGCCATAAACACACATTCTCACCCCAAGGCTGTGTTACTACTACACCTTCTGTCATAACATACTCTGAAGGGATATAAACTACTGGACATCTTGCAGAATGTCACCTTCGTCTATAGCAATAATGTCATGCAAATTGGGCAAAATGAGCAAAAAGTGACTACCCAAGACAGGCCTTACTCTGGAGGAAAGAGAATCTCTTAAGTAAAGTTTCCAACAATTTACACATTTCGAAATTTAGGGCCCCGTGTCCTGGGCATTCAAAGACATTCTCTCTAAAGTACTGGACAAATGACTACTTCTTACCTTTGTACTTCCTACCACCAGAAAGGAAGCAGAGAGGTTTAGGGAACCTCTCTGGATCGTAGAAGCGGGAACACTGTAACAGAGAATAATGTTAGGACTCATTCTGAGGCACATGCAACACAATCAGCTCTGAGAAGGGATCAGGGCAGTGGAAAACATTTCCCAGAAGATCCAGGTGATAGTACAAGCATCTTTACCTCAGGGACCATCTATCCTGACAGATCTTATAGTATTAGAAATGCTAGTGGGGGCCGGCACTGTCGCCTGCAGTGCTGGCATCCCATGTGGGCGCCGATTTGAGTCCCAGCTGCTCCACTTCCAATCCAGCTCTCTGCTATGGCCTAGGGAAGCAGTAGTGTATGGTCCAAGGACTTGGGCCTCTGCACCTACATGGGAGATCTGGAAGAAGCTCCTGGCTCCTTGCTTTGGATCGACGTAGCTCCAGCCGTTGTGACCATCTTGGGAGTGAATCAGCAGATGGAAGACCTCTCTCTCTCCTCTCCCTCTTCTCTCTCTCTCTCTTCTCTCTGTCTGTCTCTCTCTCTCTCTCTCTCTGCTTTTGCCTCTCTGAAACTCTGCCTTTCAAATAAATAAATAAAATAAAACAAGATATTGTATATCTTGTTATGTCTAACCTTTAAAAAAAAAAAGAAATGCTAGTGATACAAAAAGATGTCATTAAGCTTATGGCAAACCTTCATACAATAATTACAAGGCAGACAGTATCTGTTTTGGAACAAGGCCATGCCATGGCCAGCAGAAATTTAGTTTGTTTTGAAAGGCCATGTTGATGGCATCACCCACCCGAAACTGACTTGTGTCAGACCCATCAAGAAATACGGTTGAGCAGGCCCATAAGAAACCCACAGGAATATGTAAGTGGTACAGCTGGGGTCAACCCTGACAAGACAAAACAGAACATGCAATCTATAAGACCAGTAGCCTAGAGAACTCTTTCCCCCAAGACTGTTCCACCAGTGTCTCCATCAGGTCACATGAGGAATTCATTATCACCAGCAGGCGGCGGCAGAGAAGCGGCTTGACCTTGGTTGACAAATGGATCCATTCAGCACTTCTGTGGGGAAATCCTTCCTGCGGGAGTACTTTTGGGAAGTGACTTGGTCATCCACTTTGTGTGCCAAGAGAAATTACCTGAGCTGAGATTGGAAAATATGGAAAAAGATTGGAAAATACTCATAAAGAGTGGCAAACAACTTAGCCAGCTGATCAAGAACATAGACACAGAGGAAAGACTAGAAGATCAGAAGCAAGAAGATCTGGGTTAGAGACATGTCAGTGTACATGTGGGAACTAGCACCGAGTATGACATCTTCATATCACATGGTAGTGCTCAACAAAGAGGAACCACTGGAGTAGAGGCACTGTAGCACCAGGAAGATGGCCAGAATATATGAAGAACTCCTATTCATCAACAGTGAAAAGACAAACAACTCCATTAGGATGGGATGTTTCAAATAGACACTTCCAAAAAGGAGATTAATATATGTCTGATAAGCACCTGAGAAAGTGTTTAACATCTTTGGCCATTAGAAAATTGAATATACAAAAACAATACTACTCTATACTCACTATAACAGCTAAAATTTAGACAATAAACACTATGGAACTAAAACTTTAATTTCTTGCAGTGGGTATGTAAAATGATATACCTATTTTGGAAAATTGATATCACAGCTTTTTACATGATTAAACATGCAATGTCTTTTCATCACAAAATCTCAACCATATTTATGCAAGAGAAATGGAAACACATGTCCACAAAAAAAACTTACACATGAATGTTCATGACAATTCAAGTCATGATATCCAAAAACTGGAAATAACCCATATATCAAGCAAATAAAGTAATAGTGTCACATAATGAAATAATATGGAAGTAAAAAAGTATGAATACCCTATACACACAACCTGGACGAATCTGAATAAAGCACTAAGAATCTGCATTGCATACTGCAATATACTACATACTGCATATATATGAAAGTAAAGAACTCCCATTACTATGAAGCTCAAAACAGACAAAACAAATCTCTGTTGATCAAATCAGAACAACAGTTGCCTCTGGGGTAATTTGGAATGATTGGAAGGGGTCACAGGGGAATTTCCTTGATGATGTAAATGTTCTGTATTTCATTTGCATACTTATTATCTGTTCATTTTGCTGTATATAAGTTTTTGCCTTGCAAAGTACAGATCAGTTCTATCGCTCTGATCCCAATTTCTGCCACTTACTCTCTCTCATCCAGCCCCACTGACTCCTTGATATTCTATATCTTTACACCTGCCATTCTTTCTGCATGAAGGCATCCTTTTACCAGATAGCCATACAGTTTTTGCTCCCTCATTTCAATTAGAACTCTACTCAAATATAAACATCAAATCAAAGAGGTTCATCCTGACAGCCTCATATAACTGTAATCATGATCTAAATCTATTTCCTGCTTCATTTTTCTCCACCTCCTTAACAGTCATCATTATTTGTATATATTACACAAACAGAGACTTCTTTCTTTTCTTCAATGCTGAATCAAAACCCTTAGATGTTTACTTAAGGGTTATTATACTGAATATATCTTCAAGCTAACTATTACTAAAAGATCAAAGGAATATCCAGTTAAAGGTGCTAGGTCTTAGGTGAATTCTTTGTCTTCATTGTAATTGAATCCTGGGATAGCTCTTATACTAGATTTACCTAGCAGGATTCAAACAAGGGTATCTGACCCCATTTGTATTTTATGAAACTTTGGGATAGCGAGGGAAAAGAAAGCCAAGCATCAAAACAGCTTTTATACCGTTCTCTGTGGGGGATTCTGGCAATATTTTTCAAAGGAAAGGAAGAGTGTCAAGTGGGATTTTATACATAGATAGAATGTGATGCAACCAAGTAATCTGAAGGGCTGTCAGATGCATTTGAGCACCAGAAAAGAGTATCATCTAGAAAAGATCATTTGGCAGAAAATCATTTTTATTATTTTACTGTGATTTCATCAAAGATCTTACAGTTGATTGCTGGTCCATCCAGCTGTGACTCTCACCGAATATGTCTTTCAAACTTGTATTAGCATAAAAGTGACTTGCTTGAATTGGTCATTTTAGTCCTTCAGTAACTAAGTATGTGCACTAAAGATTCTGTGGTAATCAAGGAGGATAATGCTCTTGCTCCTGTGAGGGTCATCATCTACTTGGAGTAGGCAGATAGTAAACATGTAATTAAATCAAAGGATGAGATAGCCGGGTCCGTGACCAGGCCAAGAAGAAACTGTTAAAGAACACAGATGGAGTAAAATATATTAAATAGGTTGTCTGTGATATCTTTTCTTTAGAAGGAAACATAAGAGCTGTTTGAGACCTCAATGGGAAGAAAGATTCCAGGCAGAGATGCTTCATAACAAGTTTAGTGTGCCTGAGCAAGGGCGTGCTTGGAACATGGGGAGCTGAATGAGAAGAGATAGGAGATGTGAGCAATGTCTATATCATGCAGGGCCTGGAAGGGCTCATAAGGAATTTGTTGTATCCAGAGTGACATGTTTTAATTAGGAAAATGACAAAAAGTGATTTCTGAGTTTAAAAGACTCATCTTTCTACCATGTAGATAATGGAGTGAGAAAGAGTGAGATCTGCTTGGGTTGCTGTGACAGCAATGCAGACAAGCTGGGATGGAGGACAGTTGTAGGGCAGTGGTTCTCAGCCAGGGCGGAGTTTGCTCTTGGAGGCATTTGGTACTGCCTTGGAGAACTTTTTGGTTGTCACAACCACAACAGGGGCTGCTGCTGTAGCCCAACATGACAAGGGTTGTGCTAAACTCCTGACAGTACATTGGATAGTTCCTTACGATGAAAATGATTTTGCTCAACATGTTGATTGTGTCAAGGTTGAGGACACCTATTCTAGGAAATTAGTACCACAAATCAAAATGAGTGAATGAGCATACTCTTATTTCAGAAGCAAAGTTAGTAAGAGGACTTCCTGTAGATGTGGAAGATCTAGGAAAGGCAGAAATTCAGAATGACTCTGAGTTTTTGTGTCTGAGTATCTGACAATGCCATGGCACTACCACTGAGGTTAAAAAAAAAAAAAAGAGGAAGAAGAAAGAAAAGAAAAAAAGAGCATCTGAGGGTGAAAATCAGAAATTCTGTTCCAGCCATACTCTTTGACATGCTCATAAGGTACCAAAAGGTAGGGATTGCATATGTGAATCTAGAACTCACAGGGGAGTCTCAAGATAAAAATATAAGACACATCACCATAAATAAGGCATTCATACATTTTTATTTATTTCCATTTTATTTAAAAAGCAGAGTGACAAAGAGGAAGGAGGGAGTGAGGGAGGGAGAAAGAGAATGAATTAGAATATGAATCATCTGATGCACTTCCCCAGGTACCTGCAACAGCTGGGACTAGGCCAGGCTGAAGCCAGAATCATGAAACTCAATCCAGGTCTCCCATGTGGGTGGCAGGGATCCAGTTACTTGAATATTCCATTACCTTTTTTTTTTCTTAATATTTTACTTATTTATCTGAGAGAGAGAGTTACAGACAGACAGAGGGAGAGACAGATGGTTTTCCATCTGCTGGTTCATTCCCCAAATGGCCTCAATGGCTGGAGCTGGGCAGATCCAAAGCCAGCAGCCATGAGCTTCTTCCAGGTCTCCCACGTGGGTGCAGGGGCCCAAGCACTTGGGCCATCTTTTACTGCTTTCCCAGGCACATTAGCAGTAGAGTAGCTGGGAGAGGCAAAGGCTTAGCCTACTAGGCCACAGCGCCAGCCCCACGACTATCTTCTAGGATACACATTAACAGAAAGGTAGAATTAGAAGCAGAGCTGAGACTTGGACCCAGGCATTCCAATATGGGATGTGGACAACTCAAGCAGCATCTTAACAAGTATGCCACGTACTGGCTCCACAAAGAAGACAGATTGTAAAAACAGGCGAGATCACTTAGAGGGAGACTAGAACTAGAACGAAAAATCGGACCCAAGATGGAGAGCTAAGTTGACTACAGGGAGTGAAGGCAGGAACAACAGAGAAAGGAACCAGTACTGAGGAAGGAAAAACACCCAGACAGTGCTGGAACCATGGAATTTAAGAAGAAAAAAAAAAAAACTACATTGACCCAAACTAAAACATCTAAATAATTTGAGACCTACAAAAACATAAATTTTGTATGTTCAATGTAAGGGAAAGGAAGAATTGTTAGCATAACAAATGCTGCTGAGACATTGAGTACAGTGTGAATGACCATAGATAATGGTGACATAAAGGCAGTTCCAGTGGACTATAGGGCATAAAAGCCTGGTTTTATTGAGTTCAAAAAAACTGCTAGTGAAAAACAAGCCAATTTCTTCTATGCCGAAGCACATGGGTTTAGAAGAGTGTCTTTAAAGACAGGAAGTGCTAGGGGTGTTAGGTTATCATTCCATGCTGAGATCTAACCAAAAGAAAGGGTTTATGGTACACAGGAAGAAAGGAAAATTGAAAGAGTACAGTCTTTGAATGATAAAAAGAATGGAATTCAGAGCACAGAATTATTACAAGTGCAAAAACATTTGTTCTACTGAGAGTAAATAAACATGCCAGTTGGTCATAATTTTTAATAACAACATTTTCTTCTTATTATATGTAATTTTCTATACTCTTTTAAATGTCTACTTTCTTAGTATAGTTTCAATTTGCAAACCATAATAAAGGAAGTCATAATTTAGACGTGGTCCATTAGTCCTGTCTCAGTCTTAGTTTCTTCTCAAAGAATATACTCTCCGAGTTCTATTTTAGTACTTTCTCTTCACCATGATCATTTCTTGAGGAGTCAAAGATGTTTATAATTCATTATATTTTGTGTTTCAGAATTTCTGTGTGTATCTCCTCAGGAAGCTTCTGTCAGAGGTTGACTCTATTTTTTAATAAATGGACGCCTGGAGTGGAAAGATAAAAAGCAAAATTATAAACTGTTTTCCAAACCCAGAACTCCCACAGTCTGAAAAATTTATCTTAAGATCTCAAAATCCTACAGCCTAGGGTTCCTTTCCTTAAGTTTAGCCATGGCTGGTTTGGAATCCTTCATCACATCGCTGCCCTCCCCACCACCCTGCGGAAGGTTGTCATGTGACCTGTGGCAAATGCAGCCTTGCTGTTTGTTGTTGCCTGCCTGAGAGTGGCAGAGCCTTGAGGTCATCACAGAATTTAGCATTGCCACATTTGAGCCTTGAGGTCATCACAGAATTTAGCATTGCCACGTTCCCTCCTCAGGAGCTGGAGGAAGCATTCTTGCTCCTACATAAGGCGCACGTGGACTCTTGATCTCCCATCCTTCCAAGGCTTCTGCTCAGCACTTATCCCCTCCCTCCCTCCTGTATGACCAATGTTTCCCTCGCCACCAGATCTTCCTCATCAGATCTCATTTCTCAATTAAGGATAAAATAGAGAGCTTTCCCTCTCCCCCTACAGATATAAGAGTTCTTCAAAACTTTGTGGAAAACAGCAAAGTGGAATTAAGATGTTTACTTTGGAAGAAAAAAACTTTGAAATCTGCATATTTTTTCCATAATACTCAGCATGAACTTTTTTAGACTCCAAATACCTGTTTCTCTATTCCCTAGAGAAAATCTGCTTGAAAACGGTGACTCAACTTCTCTTTCCACCTACTTTTTAACTCAAACTCGGCCAGCGCTGTGGCTTAACAGGCTAATCCTCCACCTTGCAGCGCCGGCACACCGGGTTCTAGTCCCGGTTGGGGCGCCGGATTCTATCCCGGTTGCCCCTCTTCCAGGCCAGCTCTCTGCTATGGACCAGGAAGGCAGTGGAGGATGGCCCAAGTGCTTGGGCCCTGCACCCCATGGGAGACCAGGAGAAGCACCTGGCTCCTGGCTTCGGATCAGCGAGATGCGCCGGCCGCAGCGGCCATTGGAGGGTGAACCAACAGCAAAAAGGAAGACCTTTCTCTCTGTCTCTCTCTCTCACTATCCACTCTGCCTGTCAAAAACAAAACAAAACGAACAAACAAAAAAACTCAAACTGGTATGGCTTCTACCTTTCTTGGTCTATTAAAATTGCTCTTGTCAAAGTCACCAATGATGTTCTTATCACCAGATCCCATGACCAAGCCTATGGTATGAAACACATCTTTCACTCAATATACTAAACTTCATAAACATGTTCAACACATCTCTGATCATTCTCTACCTATAAAATCCTCATGTCCTGGTTGCTATTATATTATAGTCCCTTGGTTTTCCTTCTAATTACAATTCTCACTTGTTCTTCCATTATCTGCCTGCCTTTTGAATGTCAGAATTCACAGGCTCCAGGCTGAGCCTCTTGTCTTCTTCCTTTACCCACTTCCCATAAGCGACATGATTTATTCACATAGTTGTCTTTCTACACCACCAAATTGATGTCTCCAGTGCTGATTCCCACTTTAGTTTCAGATTCATGTGTCAAACTGCCTACTTGACCTCTCTTCTTGAATATCTCCAGGACTTTTTGACTATACCACAAAGAAAGCACAACTCTTGCTTTTTGTCCTGCAGACGTTTTTCTTCAAAGTTACCTCCCATGACAAAGTGGCACCACCTTCAGCCCAAGAATCAAACTGGAGACCTGTGAGTCATTCTTGATTTACTGCCACAGCATCCATTTCCTCAGCAAAGTCCATCGCTGCTACCACCTAGTTATTCCCAGCTCACTGCTTGTTCTCTGCCCTACCACAGCTACCCTTCTTGAAGCCCAACAGCTCTCACTTGGATCATTGCTAGGTAGTTTCCTGCTTGTCCACATTCCACACACCAGACCAAATAAATGGTTGAAAATATAGCTGAGAACTTATCACTTCTCCACTTAAAACCTCTCCTTATTTTCCTAATGTATTGGAAACAAAGGTAAACCCATTTCCTTACCCTACACCTCCAAGATCTTACAGAGCTGACTTCTGCTTTTCCTCTCCTGTTTCATCTCTTATCTTTCCATTCTCGGCTCCTACTGCTTGCTCCAGCCACACTGGGTTCCCTAAGAATTGCCCTGTTTCAGTCTTGCATTTTCTCTGCTTGTGAGGCTGTTTCTCAAACTTCTCCCAGGTGGACTCTTTCTCATCTTTCAGATCTCTCTAGAGTAGATTCCCTTCAGTCAAATCCTTCACTTTTATCCCCTTACTGTCTTTATTTTTTCCTACTGCTTCCTATTCAGCATTAACATTGTTATAAGTTTGCTTATAAAGTGAACACACTACATGAAAGCAGAGATGTTTGTCCAATTCTGATTACTCACAGTAGTGTAAATAATACAAACTCAGTGAAGAGTTGTTGAATAAATCAATAATCATTTAAATTTAATCGATTTCTCCTTCACATTGTTTGTATTCCGTGCTTGGGTAGTTTGAAATAATTTCTTATCCTCTTCCCAAAGATACTGTAGTATAGATACACCGTACTGTGCTCAAGGGACCCCAATCCCAAATTACTGGTGATCTTAATTTGTATATATTACAGTAACTGGAAGTATTTTTACTTGCATGAAGCAGGATGTCTGACAAATTGGAGTGTATAATTTGCACATAACCAGAAGTCCCATTGAGAGCAGTGGCTGCAGTGGGGTCAGGTCCTGACAGCATGTTCTCAGGCTGACATCTCCTTAATCCTACAAATCCTCCTTCTCAGGGCCATGGCAGCCACTGCAGTTCCAAGTGCCATACAACTGTACTCTTGGAGGCCGGTAGTCAGGGCAACACAAGGCAGAGAAATTTTCTCTGTGTTCTTGCCTTTGTTGATGTGAAAATATCTTTTCCAGAAGCCACTCCAAACTTCTCCTGGCATGGCATTGGCCAGAGGTGGGTCACATTCACACCTTGAGACTGAAAAGTATATACAAGTATCAGGGAAGAAGACTGGAAAGGCTTCAGAGTGGAAAACACAGAATCAGGGCTGCAAATCATCACAAGGTTACATTTTTCCTCTTTGGTTTTGTCTTGTACATGGCACTTGCCCTAACCTTTACCTCACTACACTATACACAGTTCTGGCATTTTTTTTTTTAAGACATGAACACTGTGAATGAAGCAGAAGTGGAGGCCTAGCACTTTCCCTGCTGAGATAATACAAGTCTATCTTTTCTATGTAGCTCATGTAGCCAGTTTATACTGTCAATTCTCTACCTCCATTAAATTTTAAGTTTAGCCCTGAAGAGCTTTTATAATTTCTTATCATCTCCTTTCTGGAGCTTAAACCTGGAAAAACAGGATTTCTGTAATTAATGCTGCTTTGATGCCAGCATCTATATTCATAGGCACAATTTTTTCCCAAATTAAATTTACTTAAAAATTGATTGTACCTGGAAATGCAAATCAAAACAACCATGAGGTTTCACCTCAACCCAGTTAAAATGGCTCTCATACAGAAATCAATAAACAACAAATGCTGGCGAGGATGTGGGGGAAAATGATATCCTAATCCATTGCTGGTGGAAATGTAAGCTGGTGCAGCCACTGTGGAAGGCAGTATGGAGATATCTTAGAAAACTGAGCACAGACCCACCATATGACCCAGCCATCCTGCTCCTGAGAATTTACCCAAGCAAAGTGAAGTCAGCATCTGAAGGGGTTATCTGTACCCCTATGGTTCACTGCAGGTCAGTTCACAATAGCTAAGATACGGAAGCAAAGCAGATGTCTATCAACTGTTGACTGGTAAAGAAGTTACACTATATATACACTATGGAGTACTACTTAACTGTAAAGAAAATGAAATCCTTTCTTTTGCAACAAAATGGAAACCATTATACTTAGAGAAATAAGCAAGTCCCCAAAAAACAGATACCATGTTTTCCCTGATCTGAGGTAACTAATAGAGTTCCTAAAATGTAATGTATTGGAGTGAAACGGACATTACAGCCCTTGTCTCTAACTGTTGAGGCACAAGGTTTTTTTTTTTTCTTCGTACTATCTGTTAAACTCTTTTACTTAGTGCAGAGTTAACTTTATAATCATTAAATAAACTGAAAGTAGATCTTTGTAAAAACGAGTGATAATGGGACGGCTGGCACCATGGCTCACTTGGCTAATCCTCCACCTGCGGTGCCAGCACTCCGGGTTCTAGTCCCGGCTGGGGCACCAGATTCTGTCCCGGTTACTCCTCTTCCAGTCCAGCTCTCTGTTGTGACCCGGGAAGGCAGTGGAGGATGGCCCAGGTCCTTGGGCCCTGCACCTGCATGGGAGACCAGGAGGAAGCACCTGGCTCCTGGCTTCAGATCAGCACAGCGCGCCGGCCGTAGTAGCCACTTGGGGGGTGAACCAACGGAAAAAGGAAGACCTTTCTCTCTGTCTCTCTCTCTCACTGTCTAACTCTGCCTGTCAAAAAAAAAATGAGTGGTAATGGGAGAGGGAGTAGAAGTAGGGTAGGATGGGAGGTATCACTATGTTCCTAAATCTATATATATATAAAATTTATGAAATTTGTGTAACTTAAATTTTTTTAAAAATCTCATCAAAAAAGATTAAGAACCATATGTGTATATATAATATATAAATGATTATAATATCTTGATGTCCCATCAATTCTAAACCACTCCAGCTCTACCATGTTACCCACAAATATCGAACTACTAGACTATGAAGTTTTAAAGAATAAAGGGAAAAATAATTTGGGGTAAAACAAAAACAAAAAACTAAGAGCAACAACAGCAATAAGAAAAATAAAAAATAACCAAAGACTCTAATGGGACTTTCTGTGCTAGATTTTCCCTTCACCTTCTAAACCAATTGTCCACCTAATATTGTATATTTCTGAATGAAATTCGTGCTTTGGAGCCCTACTCTTTAATGGATATTTACTACTAAGGACCAGCCCCTAAAGCTGTAGTATTTAATTTGATTCATAAAATAATCCAAGGAGGCCATAATGTTACTTTCCCTCCCTCAACACACACACACAGACACACACTTCGAGAGAGAGACAGAGGGAGAGGGAGAGACAGTGAGTTTACAAAGACTGAGGCTCAGAGAGGTGAAGCGACCTTTTTGGAGAACTCATAACTACAATGGAGAGATGAGGATGTCCTGACTCCAAAGGCTCTTAAATCATTGTGGTAGAACATCTCTTACATGCATTTCTTAACATTCCTTGGGGAGAACATTTAACTCCAGGTCCTGTTTAAGGCCATTGTTCTCGTGGCTTTGACTTTACATACCCTTCCAGGGAATACTGTTGCTTGGACTGTAAGACATCTTAATTAAGCAGGAGAAGGCCTTGGAGGTGGCTGGTGTCCCCTGTAAAGCAGCAGAGGTCCTGCTACTCTTTTTCATTTGATTAAAGATAAGCTGGTGAAGGTGGGCTGACAGATGGCACGCCCTCTTCACCACCTCAGCAGACACAAGCTCTCTGCCAAGATACAGTTAATGGTCCTTCAGTGGTCAAAGTTCTCAGTATGTAACACATGAACATGAACTTCTAGCCATGCTCTTAAACTACTCCTGGTAGACAATTTTATAGTGCTCATATTATTACAGGGGTCGAAGTATCTGTATTGGTTTCTTGTGAGTGCATTAAAAAATTACCATAAACTGTGTGACTTAAAACAATAGAATGAGCAGATATTTGGCACAGTGGTTAACTCGCCACCTGGGACTCCTGTATCCCATATTGGAGTGCGCGGTTCCAGTCCTAGCTCCTCTGCTTCTGATCCAGCTTCCTGCTCATGTGGAGGCATCAGATGATGGCAGCCATGTGGGAGATGCAGACTGGGTTTCTGATCTCTGGCTCCATCTGAGCCCAGCTCTGGATGTTGTTGGCATTTGGGAAGTGCATCAGCAGATGGGAGATCTTTGTCTCTCTGCCTTTCTCCATCTTTCAGTCTTTGAAATAAAATGAAGATGATGATGACAGATGGATAGAAAGATGATAGATAGATAAAATGAAGCAGAAAATTTTTCTCTCAGTTTTGGGAGCCAGAATCCCCCAAATCACTATCATTGAATCAAAATCAAGCTGTTAGCAGAGCTGTTTTCCCTCAGAAGTTCTAGGGATGATCTGTCCCTTCTCTTCTAGCTTCCAGTGGCTGTGGGCATTCCTTGGCCTGAATTCACATCAGTGCACTCTGCATGTCTATCTCCACATCACCTTCTTCCTTATCTGTGTTTGAATCGGTCTCTGCCTCCCCCTTACACAGACACATGTGAGTGCTTGGGGGTCACTCCGGAAGCTCAAGATCCTTGGCTGCATCACAGCTACAAAGCCCCTGTTAACCACTTCTAGCCACACTTACAGGTTCCAGAGCTTGGGACTGCATGTCTTCATGAGCTGTGATTCACCCCACTATTGTGTGTAACACTCACTCAGCCACACGGCCTCTGAGATAAGGGTTGTGATCATCCCACTTACTAAAGAAGAAACTGAGGCACAGAGAGATTATATAATAACACTATAATAATGATATAATAACAAGGTCAAATGGCCACCACGTACTGGTATCTGGATTTGAACTTAGGAAGTTTTGTGACCATAAAAACTAGCTGCCCACTGGAAGGAAATGACAAATCAATTCACACAGAAGGATTGTCCACACACAACACTCCAAGATGGGAGTCCAATGGACAGAGGATTCTCCTTTAAAGGGACTCCTGGTGGGTTGCGGAACTTTCTCTTCCTCATCTTTGTCGTCATCTTACACACACAAAGTCACTTTAAGTGCTGGGTGTTTAGAGTAACAGGGAGAAATGTGCTGTATAAACTGTACGCCGCTGAGGCATGTGCTGAACGGATGGACTCTGAATCAACCATCAAAAGAACACTGTGTCTGAGTTGGAAATAAGCAGTAAATGGGCCTTTCTAGGCATTCCTTTTTGTTTTTATTTAAAACGCAGACCCTTGGGGAACAGGTTGTAGCCTCTCATACCCAGCCTTCTCCTGCAACCCTTGCCTCCAAGGGAACGGTCTGCTAAACTGAGCATCTCACAGCCCCAGACCTTGGGCAAGGCGTCCTCTCTGTTTCTTGTTCAGGAAAGATGGCTTCAGTCAAGCAGGCCAGCTCTGCAGGTGTGTGCTGGAGTCTTTTCCTCCCAGCTCTCTGTATATCCTTTTCTAGTTCCGCTCTCTACAGCTCCTTCTCAGCAGTTCATTCTCTTTTTCTTCTTCATGGCCCCATATTCTTAGGGTTCAGTCACGTGGCCTGAAGGTCAGACTGTACTTCTTTGTGAACCTCATGTGACCACAGTAGCTCACATGTACCTTAGGACGTGAGCCTTCAGCTTCCTACCAGTGCTAGGACGCCACAGATACTGCTATTTTACAAAACACCACTAAGATACACTTGAAGTATAATACCTACTCAAAGAAGAAAAACACTAAAAATAACTGATAGTGAAATCAGGTAGCTGCTCCTGCATCTCCAGTGAATATGTCAGTAACACTATCTTTTTAAAAACTGTATCAGGAATACACTCCTAATATTTCACTATGAATTCTTTAGTGTGATTCTGGGTGGTTACTGTGCTGTAACTGGTTGATCCAAACATGAACATGGGTCAAAGCACATCACAAGTTTATTTCTCACTGGCGTCACAGCCCCGGTGGGGGACTTGGCTCAGCACAGTGATTCCAAGACCTGCATTCTTCCTGCTGAGGCACTGTGGTCCGGGCATTCTCGATCTCACCTGGCAAAGGGAAGAGGAGAGAGAGCGTGGGGGAAGCCATCTGTGCTTCAGGCTTTCATCCGGAGGCAGCACCCATCACGCCTTTCCCTGGCACGCCGTTGAAGACGCATCCCATGCCCGACTGCACGAGCGATGCGCGGTGTTGTCCAGATGCTCGCCTTCAAGTGAAAGGAACTCTAGATCTAAAGATGACACCCATACCAGGGGGCAGAGATAAATCGACACAGTCCTGAGCACACGCACGCTTCAGGACAGAGAGGTAGACTCGGGCTGAAGGCTCTCTCTGTGCCTCCCAAACCAGGACTCTGCACCAAGTTACAAACTTCGCATCTTCTCATTCAGATTACCATCTCCAAAGGGCATTTGGTGAAGATTAAATAAGATCTTATATTGAAACCATCTACTAAGCTATTTATTGGACAGTGGTCACTTAATAAATGGTTGTTATTCTATCATTGCTGTTTTAAAATTTTCATATTCAAATATATCTATTATAGCTATTCCTGTCATATCAGAATAAAAATATATCGCTAAGTTAAATGAGGCACATACATTCAGTGAAACAGACTATGGTCATTTAAAAGTGATAATTTCAAAGTATATCATTCTATGGAAACATAAATAATATATTTTAAAAGCAGGAGACATTTATAAAGAGTATAAGAAATATGTTAAAACAGAAAATTAGCCACTGTTACCTTAGATTTTTCACTTTCTTTTAGTTCTGATTTTTTATCAGCTGAATTTTTAGTAGCCATTTTACATTTTAGTAGCCATTTTCTTCTTGTTTCCTTTTTTTACTTTTATCCTAAGACTTCTTTTAAGTAATAAATATTACAAATATAGCTGAAATCCCTTTTAGAATCCTAGCTGATGCCAATCCCTTCATCCGAAAGGAAATCATTTCACAAATCTGTCTATACACTTCCTGATCAGGTTTTTACTATAACTACACAAGTATGTTTGCATGAAAACATCGGATTATTTAGAATTTTTATAATTATATAGTTGGCATCCATCTTTGGTACTATTCATGAAATATTTCGTGTCCAATATACATCCACATTGATTTTATAGATCTAGTTCACTTAACAGCTCCCTAATATTTCACTGAATAAATAAAACAATCCATTTATTCACTCAGTGTAGATGAATTTTAAGTGGTTTCCATTTCTTTCTACTCCAAATAACTATTTCAGAGAACAATATTTTATACGTCTCCTTGTGAAAATGTGTGAATTCCCTAGAGTCAATTATGAGAAATGAAGTCTTCTGAATCATCGGCTATGACAATACTTAGGTTTTTAAAACTTGCCCAATGGAGGAGGCCTAGCCAGCTTGATGCGTCTGTCACAATCATTAAGCTTTGTGCCTGTTGCCTGTCAGAATTCTACGGAAGCACAACGCCCAGCAAGAGAATGCTGGCCTGAAACTCTGGGATGATATGTGCCTATACCACAGATAAAGTGGAGTTGAACAGTGGATGCCAGAATATACAACATCCATCTCCAAATGGTCACAAAACTCTGTCCACATAAGATTCCTCCAGACAAGGCCACCTACAGTTCCCTGAGAACAGAGCAGACGTTTCTGGAGCTGATCACCCCCCCTTCCCTTAGGCTCCACCATGTGCCGGATCCCTACAGCCAGATCAACAGTCATGGGCACAGCCAAAGCAATGCCCACATCAAACATGAAGCAGTTACACAAGATGAGACATTCACCCAAATGCCAAAACTCGTCATTGTTGATTTCTCAGAGCAAATGTACAGGTCACCAGGGCCTCTGGCAATTAGGAAGCTCCTGCAAAAAATCCCCAGCAACAGGGAAATCACTAGCAATGAAAAGTCCCTACCAGGATCATCTGCCTCCGATATGCATCTGCTAGATTGTAATCCACATTGCAGCAGTCACAGGCGAACAGCTGGCCTGCTAGGCCACATCTCCCCAGTAGTACATGCTCTCAGTGGTCGGACCTTACCTGACCTGCCTGCTCGCTGCCCCCTTGCAGACTATTTCAATAAATCTACCGCTACTCCAAAAAAACTGCCCAGTCACTCTCCTACTGGGTTGATATTCCAGTGAGAATATATGGGTTTTGAAATTCCACATCTCTTTGCTAGCTCTTTTGAACAGCTCTTTTTATTGCCAACTGTGTGTTTAATATCTCTCAGTAGTATGAATTCTCCTTTCACTGATGACAAAGGTACACATTTCATATGCTTATTGGACTTTCATTATTTATCTTATAGTAACTGCATATTTTACTTCTTCAATAAATGTGCTTATCTTTTATTCATTGCAAGGTTCTATATATATATACATATGTATATATATATATATATATGTATATACATATATATATCCCCAAGATGAGACTCATTTTAAGATATGCTCTTGCTTATTTTCTGGCTTGATGGGTTGTTTAACAAATGGAAGTTGAAAAATAAGACCTACTTGGTAACTTTCATGGGACATCATAATGCCTCCCAGGTTGTTTTTTTTTTTAATAGTGATTAATACATGTGGCTCACTAAAGGGATTCTGAGCATCAGTGTGTATTCCACAGAGATCAGAGAGCATCACTGGACCTCTTGCAGTCCACCTTCCCGGCAGCTAAAGACAGCAGACTCTATAAACACGCTGACAACTGTAGAGGATTTTCATACTGCTCATCCATGCTGAAATATCTGCTAATTTAGATAATGGCTGCAGCCCATCAGTTAATAGTATTTACAACAAAAACATATGGCCTGTACTTGGAAGTCCAGTCATTAGCTAATGGGAGTCATTTCCAGATGATATGGAGATAACTCACGTTGTTAGTATGAATTCTGTCTGAGTAGTGAGACATCTTCCAGGGTCAACCTTAAGAACAGATGCTGGTAGCTACATATGTGTTGACTGTTAAGGGCTCTACAAAAGCATACTTCCCCTTCACAGGTTATGAAGTACAGACCCCAACAAGGACCAGAGCTTCAGACTGGTAAGGGAGAGAGGAGAAGTAAAGATGCAAAAGTGAGAAAAAACTAAGAGGGCAGACACAAAGTCCATCTTAGGCAGGAGAGGTGTTACACTACCTTGTAATAAAAAGTAACCTCCAGCCATAATGGCTTAACTCAAGGGAAACTTCCCTTGCTTATGGGATATAGTGAGTATAGGTGGGAAGGGGCTCTGTCCAGCACTGTCATTCAGGAAAGAGAACGCTTCCATGATCATCACAAACTCCTC
This sequence comes from Lepus europaeus, assembly GCF_033115175.1. Lineage (NCBI taxonomy): Eukaryota > Metazoa > Chordata > Mammalia > Lagomorpha > Leporidae > Lepus > Lepus europaeus. Next base: position 149,487,607 of record NC_084830.1, read on the forward strand.
TCCAAACTGGTAAATGCCATTTCAGGTCACACTTGGTTGCTGAAGGCAAATTTCATGACCACCTACAGATTCCCAGGGAACTGACATGCCTTTCATAGTATGCCCAGAAAGAGATGAACTGGAAATATCGGGCATATGGCATGGTGGCCACAAAATTTGGTTGCATTGCTTTGCTCTATCCCTCACACAAAGTACATGTATCCCTCAGCCCCAGGAAAGGAACCCCATATCCTACTCTCTCACGGCATGTAGCTCCATGTGAAGTGCTGTGTTACATTCTACAGTCTCTGCCTCAGATTTGGATGTGAGTACTCTTGATATGGAACTGTGTCAACAACAAAGACAGTAACTTTCGCCACACACACATCACACATGCCCGCACACACACATCACACATGCCTGCACACACACAGGCCTCCAGGGGTTAGTGTACCAGAAACAGGTAACCAGAGGAATGCTCAAAGCAGCTGGGGACTGGTGCAGCGATCCAAAGCCACAGATTTCTCTGTGAGTCTTTGCAATGAGCAGAGTCAGGAGACCACCAAGATTTTCATCAATCATAAGTTAGGACTAAGCTGATACCTGGAAAAGACAGACACAAGAACTTCCCCTATTCAATATTTCATCAAAGTAATATGATGTTAAAACCCCAAAGAACACATAAAAACAGGCACTAGGTATGCCACAGTTTACTTACATCCCAGGCTCGTCTGCCACTTCTTACAACATCACACACACACACACCTCCCCTGTGGGTTATCTAAATTTAAACTCCAAGACTCCTTTAGCAAATGTATGTCTCATCTATTTCCACCTCATTTTCTTCCCGCCTGTGCAATTTGCAGCCCATGGGCTCACTGGGACCGAAGTCTAACATCTGTGCTGCTGGCAGCCAGTTGGTTTTGTCCCAAGTGAGACTTCTTACACAAGACAGATCGGTAAAAAGAAGGGGGGTGGTTCTTATAAAGAGAGGACATTACTTGAAGAAAACCACCATGTGACAACTGGTTTTCCCATAATGATGACAGAATTGGCTGAAAAACAGATTCTAAATGAGAAAGCATGAGCATTTCATTTATTTTCTTACATAGATTAAGACTTCAAGGGGAATAATATCAGGAATAGTGAAATGGACCACAAAGAGGTATAGAATGCCACACGCTAAGCCTTAGGCGTTTTTAAGCACAAGTGAGCACAGGAGGCTCAGCCTTGCCATCAAACTGTGGGCTGTGCACCTGCAGCTCGGTATCATCTGGGAGACTGAGAACACAGACTTTTGGGTCTGGAAACTTACAGAATCTGAGTCTGTATTTTAACAGTAGCATCTGATGATGTGTGTGAGTTAATGTTTGCACTTATCCAAGTTGCAATTATTGAAAGTTATTTTAAAATTAAAAAAATGTAACAGTAAACAAATCTTACATTATGGAAGTAGCACCCAACACAGCACCTGAAAACTAATTGCTATTGATGACTATTTACTATGAAAATTAAACTATCCTTTTTGAACCAGAAAAAAATGTAGATTATTGCTGAGATAAAGTTTATGCCAATGACAGAGCAATAAATACAAAATTTGAAGAAACAAACTTTGGTAGATGAAGGCCTTGCCTCTAATATGTACATATTCCCATATATGTATGCAAATATAATAATGTGCACAAATATATAAGATATAAGCAAAATTTGTAACCTTTGTCACGTAAAATTATTTATCCAATAAAGGATACTTGGGTACAGAGAAACTATCCAAGGTTAGAACTTGTTAAGTGACAGAATGTGAAGAATTCAGTCCTATTGATCATAGCCTTACATTAAATCCAATCATGTTGTGATATCAATGGTTTATTAAGATTAATTACAATATAATCTATAATGATATCAAACAAGAAACAGGCTACAGCTTGAATTATATGGATTTTATACTCATGTTCTTCTGGAATTTTTAAATAGTAAATTTTCATTTTAAGATTAAATATTTTTCATAATTTATAATATTTTAAATTTTCTGTTATTTTTAAATTACAGACTTATTATTACAGTTTCTAAACAAGATAGAGGGGAGTTATTTTGAGCATTAAACTGTTACCTTGGAAGAATTTTAATTTCACTGAAGATTATTACAAATTTTTGGATTTAGACTGTAATTTTGAAAAAAAATACTCCTGAATGTCACACTATTGAAAGATAAAAATCCTAGAAATATAACTATGGAAAAGATAACTTTCAAATTATTTAAAAATATTTATTTACATTTTTAAAAGAGGATTGACTGGGGAACATAAAAACACAACAAAATTCCTAGTTCACTTTGCACACTCAAACTGGCAATAAGACATTAGTTTTTCAAGCAGAAAAACAGGTGTGCTAACCACATCCACATAGGTATAATAGTAATGAGCAGACAAGTCATATTCATACTGGTCGCAAAGCCAAGTGTCTGTACATAATTCATTGTGGTTGGTATCCATGTCCACCCAGCTTTCCAATTGCCACCATCTGAAATACCATGATGGACAACCCAAGCCTTTGGATGAGCTCCATCAAACTCAGCACAGGTCTCTATAGCTTATGTAGTCTTCCAGTGAGTCACAAGCACAAGAAATTACATCCTTTGCAAATGCCTGTGTACAAAAAGAACATTTCTTTATGTACTGGAGAAGTTTCAACATTTTTGTGTGTAGACACATTGCTTATACCTAAAGTAGTGGTTGTAATTATGTCCTTTTGTGGATTCAAATTTGTGAAAAGTACATGAAATTTTAGATCTCTATAAAAGTGTTCACATAATTTATACTTCCAGTATTGGATATAATGCAATGATAAATTCATAGCATAATTCTTTGTAAAAATGAATGCTGATACTTTAAAATACTAGAGGAACACTCTAAAAAATGAAAGAAGGAAATTTTAACCAGTGAACAATATTATAAAGCTGGATTATAGACCACTGCACAACCTAGTCCACAAGAACCAGCAGACTTTCAGAATTAATCCTATTTTGAACCCTTGCATCTCAATGAAGGGCTGCTTTTTTTTTTTTTTTTTTTTTTAGTTCATGACTTTCCACAGAGCATAAGCTCACATTTATTTTCTCTATGCCAGTGCTGTTTTTGAAAACCGGCTATGATTCATACACTGACCTTAGCATTACCAATTAAATTTCCCCATCTTCTGTGCCATGCTACTCTGTTTTTTTAGCTGCACAAAACCCCTTTGGGCATACACTCATCTGCAGACCACAAAGTCATCAGAAACAACCCTGGTGCTCAGACAGCAACACCTTTGCTTCAGCATTTTCTCATTTGTGCATACAATGATTTCAGCCACTTTGCTGGCTTCTTCAGGCAAATATGGCTTTCCTTCAGTAAATCTTCAAGTTTCATCAACTAGGAGAAATGACATCTTAAAACTAAAGTGTGCTCTTGCCGCACTGCATGGTCAATCAACTCCACAGACATCAATTCTACGCCTCATAGCCCTTTGTCTTCACATGGGAATTGTGGTATCAGGGATTTCAGCTTCCAGGATTTGAGCATGGGAGATTTTAGTCTTTTAGGATGGTGATTTTTGAGATTTTAGGCTTCAGGGATTTTGATTTTCTGAGATTTTACATTTAGGTCACATTTATGCCCTTTAGAACTGTGACTAGGCACCACAAAGTTTTAGACCTGAACGTTTTTCTTATACCTAACTGGTTTTAATATCTTTAATTTTTGTAATGGAGACCATAAAGCATATAAAATGGTAAATACTAATTTACTGATTAAATATTTTCCATGAGTCATTCATTCGGGTTTTACTTTTTCTACCAATAAAATTAAATTATATTTGAGTACTATTTTTTCTCTCTTTAAAATACTCATATGAGGCCGGCGCCATGGCTCACTAGGCTAATCCTCTGCCTGCGGCGCCAGCACCCCGGGTTCTAGTCCCAGTTGGGGTGCCAGATTCTGTCCCGGTTGCTCCTCTTCCAGTCCAGCTCTCTGCTGTGGCCCGGGAGTACAGTGGAGGATGGCCCAAGTGCTTGGGCCCTGCACCCGCATGGGAGACCAGGATAAGCACCTGGCTCCTGGCCTTGGATCAGCACGGTGCGCTGGCCACAGCGCACCAGCCACGGTGGCCATTGAAGGGTGAACCAATGGTAAAGGAAGACCTTTCTCTCTGTGTCTCTCTCTCACTCTCTACTCTGCCTGTCAAAAAAAAAAAAATACTTATATGAGCTCCAAATATTGCTACATATAGAGAATAGTTCATTATTTATATATATGGAGACTTTAAAAATAAATAATGTAGAAAACAATAACATTTATGTTATTTTAAGATAGTAGATAATTTGCATGTGTACAATTACAATGTAATTTTTTTTTCTTTTTAGAGGGTAAGCTGCACACTTAAGAAGGCTATTTTGCTAAATAGATCATTGTAGATTTTACCATTCTAGACATTTACTTAAGGTTATTTATTTTTTTTCAATAAAAAGTGATCAATGTCAATGCCACCTCTCTTTGTATTTAATATATACACATACATAATACACACACCTATGACAGATGTTTTTTCATATTCTGTAGCTTGAATTTTAATTTTCTTAATGATGAATCTATATAAATATAGTCAATTTTAATTTAATGAGAGTTATTAATAGTTTCCTTCATATCTAGTGGTTTGACTCTGTTTAAATTTTTCTTATCCTTAGTTCATGAAGATTTTCTACCTTACTTTTTAAGAACATCATTGCTGGGGGCCGGTGCTGTGGCACAGTGGGTTAAAGCCTTGTCCTGCAGTGTCGGCATCCCATATAGGTGCTGGTTTAAGTCCCAGCTGCTCCACTTCTGATCCTGCTCCCTGCTATGGCCTGGGAAAGCAGTGGAGGATAGCCCAAGTCTTTGGGCCCCTGAGCCCTCACGGGAGACCCAGAAAAAGCTCCTGGCTCCTGGATTCAGATCAGCTCATCTCCAGCTGAGCCATTTGGGGAGTGAACCAGAGATGGAAGACCTTTCTCTGTGTCTCTCGCTCTCTCTGTAACTCTTTCAAATAAAAAAAATAAATAAATCTTTTTTTAAAAGAACATCTTGCTCATAGAATGGCAGATCCCCTAAACAGCACTCTGGCCTCAGAATCAGCCCTTAAGGCATTCAGATCCGGCTAAAAAGCCCATGAGAGTTTCTCAGGCATACAAAGTCAAGACACTGTGGCAAAAAAAAAAAAAAAAAAAAAAAAAAAAAAGACATAAATGAAAGATCTCTGTGAGTGAGATCCCAGCAGAAAGAATGGGCCATCAAAGAAGAAGGTACTTTTCTCTGAGGGGAGGAGAGAACTTCTACTTTGATTATGGCCTTGTCTAAATAAGGTCGTAGTTTGTTAACTCAAGAGTCTTCCATAGCCTTGGCAGCTCATGACAAGAGCCTCAGGTGATTACTGACGTCATAAATAAGAGTGTCAATTGTTAAATCAACAACAGGAGTCACTGTGCACTTACTCCTTACACTTACACTTATTTTCATGTAGGATCTCTGTTCTTAATGTGTTGTACTATGTGAATTAATGGTGAAACTAGTATTCAAACAGTACCCTATACTTTGTGTGTCTGTGCGGGTGCAATCTGTTGAAATCTTTACTTAGTATATACTAAGTTGATCTTCTGTATATAAAGATAATTGAAAATGAATCTTGATGAAGAATGGGAAGGGGGAGGGAGTGGAAAATGGGATGGCTGCAGGTGGGAGGGAGGTTATAGGGGGAAAAGCCACTCCAATCCAAAAGTTGTACTTTAGAAATTTATATTTATTAAATAAAAGTTGAAAATAAAAAGAACATCTTGTTTTTATTTCACATTTAGGCTTGTTATCAATTTGATTTTATGACATGATGTTGAAACGTATTTCATTATTTTCTCATATGTTTCTGGGTTCCCTATTCTCATCCTTGTTCTGCTTTTCCCTCACTGAAGCAACATGACAGCATCATAATTATTTTAATTTGTATAATAAGTCTTTAGTTACAGATATACTACTTAATAGAAGAATATTCACATGTGCTATTTCTTTTTGTAGGAATTTAAGTAAGTTGTATCTTTCTAGAAGTTCTAATACACACTTAACTGGAAAAAATGGAAAAGCATGGTACAGAAGGAGCTTATGAGCAGGAAATGGCTAAGAATTCTCTAAAACTGATGAGACTGCAATCCACAGACTTAAGAAATTCGAATTCCAACCAAGGTATAATGTGTGTTAGGTAAGGATAACTGGAAAGAGGGTAAAGTAAGTCTCAGAAACAACAAAGAGGCAGGATTCCTGGTGAGCAAGTGTCAAGATTATGAGTGTTACTTCAAACACTATTCCCGTGAGCTATGAACTCAAACACTAGTGACATTACAGGTCAATGTCATCTATGCCAGAAGTGGGATTTTTCAGAACCTCAGATATTCTCAAAGCAGCTCTCCAAATCTGTAAGAACCTATTCATTGAGATACAGGAGAGCTTGGGTACATAATTTTAAATTCATGAGCTGGAAGCTGCACCTCCTTCCCTCTGTGTTGCCATGTTCATCTACCCGTCAATCAGGGGGCCCTATCCCAGGAAGTGCCTCCTCTAACCTGGGACACAGGGGTAGTACCATATAAACACTTCCGTTTTTATAAACTCATAAGAAGCTAGGAAGAAAGGAAGCACTTTCTCTCCTCATGGACTCAGGACAATCAGAGCAGGGTATAATTCCCTTCCTTTGGCCCACCCTCCCCATATAAAGCCCTACTGAGCCTCACTTTGTAAATAGTTTATCACACTGCATGCCATGTTTGGGCCTCTAGTTAGAATACTTCTCTAAGTAAAAGGCAAGATCCTTGAAAATTATTTTAGGCCCTATCCAGCCCATAACGTAAGTTGTGTACTCTTATTTATTCTTCCTATTTTGATTCCTAATCTAAAGCTCTGTGGATATGCAGGGGCCCTCACTATTGTGGACTGTGGAGTCCAACTTTTGTCTCCAGCCCCTGTCAACACTATCCCTCAGCTTCCTTGCTGCTACTCTGGGTTGACCAGACCCCTAGTGCCTGCAGTGCCTGACCAATTCTCTGCATTTCTATCTTCTCATCTAGTAGCTCTTTATGACCTTGTTAAGATCCTGACCACTTCAAACAATCTTTCACAAGGTATTTTATGCTAGTTTTTCCCAGGGGAAAGACTGGATAAGGGTTATCATTTTACCCCTCAAACCTAGTTAAAATGGCTTCTCCAATTATTAAACTTCCAAACAATTTCAGTAAAACAATATAAAAATCTCATTAAAAGTATGACTTCTAAATAATTAATCTATTTTATATTTATAAGCCAAGAGCTTAACAGATTCATTCTAGACATTGCCTCAGTATTCAACTCCAAAATGATTAAAATGGAAATGCATCCGTGCAAGGATACATCAATTTCCCTTCATTTAGGTAGCCCTAAGGAAAACCATAGTATTACCAAAGTGTCAGGGCTATGAGACAAAAGGACTCCAAATATTTATAACCTGAAAGGTGCAAGAGAGAGAGGAGCACCATGAAGGTGAAAGCAAGTGCAGAAATAAAGGTCAACATGTACAGAAGACAAATTCCACTTTTCCTACAACCAACTATGGCTTCTTTGAGCTGTGCTACAATAGCTGGCAGTTGTACTAACAGGCAAACAATGTTGAACTGGAGGCTCATGTGAATATTCCTCCTGTATCAGTTTTGTAGTTCCCACGCTTCATTATTCTCAATAGAGAAAACAGAGTTAGATGGTAATATACTCTATGAGACAGCCATCAGAACTTAAGATTTAAATAACTCAAAGAGTTTTCACTGCTTTCCTTGGTATGAATAAGAAATATGCACTCAAAGGAGAGAAAGGGATTCAGTAACTTTATGTTAACACTTCAAGCTTTGTTTCCTGCAGTCCTGTTTGGAAACTACTTATGGAATAGGAAGATTTCCTGGCAAATCAAAGTCCCTGACGACTTGAATGATGAGTTTGAATTTGCAGACAACAGTACTGAGGACAGGCAATCAATTCAGGGAGACAATTAAGAAGGATATGTTAAGGTCTCGTCATGTAAGAAGACAGAGCAACTTCTGACTTGGGTGATGTGGATAGATAATGATGACTGTGATCAGAAATACAGGAGGCTGACATCCTGAGATAGATCACTGTCTAAAAAATGAATTGAGAAAGTGGAGCGAAGAACTTCGATATGAACACAGAAGAGAATTAGAATAAAGTGATATCCCAGGAGTTCTAGGGATCAGTCTCAAGAAAAGTCAGTGCTCAAAAATGGCAAATAAAGCCTGTGCATCTAAACAGAAACTACTGAGAAGTCACAGGGCTTCATGACACGTTGATCACTAAGGACTTCTAGGGAGCAATTTTAACATCAGTATCGCATGGAGAAAGACCCAAGATTTTGGTGAACTGAGAAGTAAAGTAGGGAAGGAAATAGCAGCACAAGATCACAGAATCCCCAGATCTCGGCAGTAATGGGATGGGGATGTGACAACAAGGGATGCATTGTCAACGGAGGGCCTTTTTATTCTCAGAAGAGAACGAACTTGCAGAATGAGAAAAAACAAGGGACTAGTGGGATAAATATATTCAAAAAATTCATAAGTGATTGAGAAAATTCCAAGTAAAAAGGAGAATCTTGACAGAAAGCAGAGAGAAGTGATTGGCCATAAAACTATAGGACAGTTACTATAACAGAAAGTGGGCAAAAGTTGCTTAATGAAACTCACATGAATATGCATGTAGAGGGCCGGCGCCGCGGCTCAATAGGCTAATCCTCCGCCTGCAGCGCCGGCACCCCGGGTTCTAGTCCCGGTTGGGGTGCCGGATTCTGTCCCGGTTGCCCCTCTTCCAGGCCAGCCCTCTGCTATGGCCTGAGAGTGCAGTGGAGGATGGCCCAAGTCCTTGGGCCCTGCACCCACATGGGAGACCAGGAGAAGCACCTGGCTCCTGGCTTCCGATCAGCATGGTGTGCCAGCCACAGCGCACCAGCCACAGCAGCCATTGGAGGGTGAACCAACAGCAAAAGGAAGACCTTTCTCTCTGTCTCTCTCTGTCCACTCTGCCTGTGAAAAAAAAATTAAAAAAAAATATGCATGTAGAAAGTTAGCTGTGTACATGAGGCAATATCAACAAGATACAATGATTAAGCTGCACTCTGAAAAGTCAATATTGACTTTTCATACAAATATGATTAAGACAACTTTAACAGTCACCCATATAAGGAAGGCTCTAAATAAGATAAATTATTGTAGAGACTCCAAATAAGATAAACGTGTTTAAACAAACCCAACAAACCTTTGAGAAAAGAATCTTGCATGCAAGATTGCATATGAATTATAATTATGGAATGGAAAAAAGATACTGATGTTCCACAAAGACTACATTTGTATCAGTACAACTGCTGTTAAAATTCAAGGGCATTCAGTTTAGCAACCAAAGAAAATGCCAGGGGACAGGATAGGATGAATTTATTTGAGATGACAGAAGTCAAAGAGGAGGAAGTTCCTAAAAATATGATCTAAATTAACAGAGAAAAGGAGTGTTGAGACATTTGCACAACTCTTTGCGTCTGCCAATCCCTCCTATTTCCACTGGCCTTTGGGATTTAGAGACACCAAGCACCCTTATTTTCCTGGTTTATACCTGTCATCACCTCAGACTCTCCATCTTAGGGCTTGTTATGTGGAGATCCTAGATTTAGACATAACTGGTTGAATTTTAAAACTAAGAAAGAATGTGAACTGGAGTGAAAATGTTGAGTCAGAATAGCTAGGAAAATTTTTATTGTGATATTAATATGAAGAGAACAGAATTCATAGAATTCTAAGAATATACTGATATTTCCTTCCATTCTCCTTCCTTCCCACTTTCTTTCTTTGAATGTTTTTATCGGTGTTTGCATTCATTGGTGTCTGGTAACTATATCATTGCCTTCCAGCACATTTTCTTTAGACAATTTCACTCAGATGATCATGCTTGGTATTATAAATTTAGCTATTCAGACTACAGTAAATTAGCTAAGACTGAACTATTGGCCTGATGATAAAAAATGCTAGGAAATCACAAATGCCTGGAAGCTTTCCCACAGCCCTCCAGGGGTCTTCAGGTCAACAGCCTGTGCTCTAAAAGGAAATCATTATTTGCAACCAAAAATGAGCTGGAAAGGAATCTATTAGTATTTTTTTTTTCAAAGGAAATAGAAAAGGAAGAAAATCCAATTAATGTATCTTTTTTCTGTTAAAATTTGTTTTACATTCCCCCTCTCCTTCCCACCCCCACACCAGCATCACAACTTCTTCGCACTCCTGTAAAACTTACTTCTAAGTTGAATAGTATTTCCTGAATACAAATGCTCTTTAGGCAAATAGGGGCATCCATGGCTCTCAGACATTGCCATGAGAAGCACCTGACCACCCATCCCTGAGCTGTGCCCCCAGAGTTTCTGACTTGGTCTGGAGTGAAGGCTTGGAACCCATGTCTAAATTCCCTGGCGCTGCTTACGCTGCTGGCCCAGGACCACACTGGAAAACCGTCCGTGCACATCTGCTCAGAATGCCCTCTCACTGGGATGGAACCTAAGAAATGCTCATGGATTCTCGCCCCAAACACGCAAGATTCAGTGACAACTCAGGCCTGCGTCAAAATCCCCAATTACCCCTAACTGGTCATGTGCCTCTGGGAACTCTTTTTAACCCTCGGGGGAATCTTGGGAACACAAAGCCAGAACATGTTATGAGAAATGGCTACCCCAATGCCTGATCACAGCCCTGAAAGTCCAGCGGCTCCCCACACAATACCCATGCAATCAGACAAACCCACTAGTGTAACAGAAGCATCCCTCAATTGTTAATCACACGTATCTTAAGTGTGGGCACCTGAGCAGGCCAAACAACACTTGTCTGCAGCCTCAACTGTGAGAGTTAGCAGATTTTTCATCTCTAAGTATGTTCGCTTTCTCTTACGTACTTGTATGTGTCACTGAAATTATATCTCTTTATCATTTACTCATAGGATGGCAATTTCAACAATAATATGAAATTGTAAAAGTTATTTAACAAAGTTAAACAGTAAACCAGTGAGGTTCTTCACCGCTTCTGTCAGCCCTGGATTTATTTTGGAAAACCGGGGAAGCTTCAGACACTTTCCCCGGCGATCTGCTTACAGTTCATTGGGAAAAGAGATCTCCTGTGGGTCCCGTGCTTTCCAAATTGAGAACTTGTTGCTGTAGGTGTGTCACACTGACAGCTTCCTGGGGAGTGAGCCGTCTCACAGTCCCGACATGAGAAGGGCTACTCCCGACACGAGTTCACAAACAGGATGCCGGAGACTCGCCTGACCTGGCACTTTCTGTCTTTCCCTCACACATTTCTTTTCCTAGAAGTTGGCATCTATATTAGATTTAGCAGACAACTTTATTAGATTTAGTTAGGACAACTTTGCGCACACTTCATGAAAGCAACACAGCCTTCTCTTACAACCTGGGCTTCACAAGTCCTCATGCAAGGATGGCAACAGCTCTGTGCTATTTCAGGAGGCTCTAGGGGGACGATCTGTTTCCTGGACTTTTTGAGCTTCTAGAGATCACTTGCATACCTATGCTCATTGCACCTGCCCCATCATCATAGCCAGGAACCCAGCATCTGCACACATCTCTGCTTTCACATTTATGTCCCTAACTCTGGCTCTGGTAACCATCTTGAATCCTTCCTCCTCTTAAAGAGCCCCAGTGATTATTACACTGAGCCCATCAGCATAGTCCAGGATAATCAGACTACCTACCTCAATCTTCAACCGAACTGCACTTGCAAAGTCACTTTTGCATTTAAGGCGACATATTCACAGATGCTCAGACCTGAGATACAGACGAGGTGCACATGGTTCTGTCTCCCACAGCATGCGTTTCCTTACCTTCTCTCTATTATCTGCTATCTCTTGAGTATCTTTACTTTCAGCATCAGTCAAATAAAATTAATAATACCTGAAAATGTAGTTAAATACTTTAAATTTGCTTCTAGTATTTGTTAGGAGGCAGTGACCCTGTGAAATGTGAACAACCTCTAATAAGTAGATACTTAATACTCACAGTCTGATAACACTCTTTATTGTTGCTTCCAGTTATCTACTGTGAAATCTCTTCACTATGGCAGCTAGGTCAAAGTATCCTTATTTTTGAGATCAACTGAAAGAAGATCTAAAAAAAAAAAAGAAAAAGAAAAAGAAATGAGTGGACAACTTACTTTTAAAATGCATGATATAGTCCATAAAGTTCTTGCACTTGCACTTAAATGTAAAAATAGACAACAAACATGAATGCAAAATGCATGATTTCCCAGAAATACTGTCCAAAGCAAAGCATTGTGGGTTTTTATTTGACTCCAATCTCAGTAGGAGGTCTTAAGATAATGCAATTTTACTTTGAATTAAATGTAGTACAATTTGTGGAACAGGCAGTAACATTCATACTTTGACCAACTATTTTTCAATGTCTGTGCCAGGTACCACTCTAGGCAATGGAGATGCACCACTGGAGAAACACTCCACTTTGTGCCATTTGGTTTTTTCAATTTTAGGTTTACATCACCTGGAAACAAATCACAATACAATTATAATAAAAGAAGCTACCTTTAAACTCACTTAGAATAATTACATCATAGTTTTTTTCTGAATTATTGCATCTGACTAGACATATATATTACCAAAAACACACTTGCCTTAGTTTATCATCTAAGTCATACATATTAATGATCTAAGCTGTCTTCTTTTCAAAACTTTCAAACATCTCCATCAGCAGTATTTGAAATAATGTTTCTTTTAATTTTTCTAATGTGCCTCCCTAAAATATTCTCATGAAGTATAATAATTTATAGAAATAATGTTTTGTTATTTTAAAATGCTCTTCAATATGTTATTGTTTTAAACTGCCATGAGAATGGCATATTATTTAGTAAGGAGAGTGTTTTTTAAAAAATATTATAAACATTTATTTATTCATTTGAAAGAGTTACAGAGAGAGACAGAGTGAGAGAGTGAGTGAGAGAGAGAGAGAGAGAGAGAGAGATCTTGCATCTGCCGGTTCACTTCCCAGATGGCCATCATGGTCAGAGTGGGTCAGGTCAAAGCCAGGAGCCAGGGGCCTAAGTTTGTCAGGTCAAAGCAGAGTCCTAAGTGCGTGGTCCATCTTCCACTGCTTTTAGAGGGGAGCTGGATTGGAAGGGGAACTGCCAGGACAGGAACAGGTGCCCATATGGGATTCTAGCGTTGCAGGTGGCAGCTTTACCTGCTATGCCACAACGCCAGCCCCTAAAAATATTTTTAAGCAAATACATATGTGGCTGATACTCCAGATTGACTCAACCTTTTCCACAAATCAGACTCAAACCCCTGCTTTATTACTGTATTTAGATTCACATATAGCCTTCAAATCCTGAATTTATAAAGTAGGTAGATACAATTATCTTAAAATTTTATGACAACCAAAGAATGAATTCCTCTTTCCAGCAACATAAGCACAGGAGAGGAGGACAGAAACACATGCTGGACAATCAGGGAACACCTCAGGTCACAGACCCAGGTGCCTGGGAGCGGAAGTCGGCCTTGGGTGCTGTGACCACTGCCAGCATGTGCAGGGGTCTCCACCAAAGTGTTGCCCCGTCTGATCTTCGGGCATCACTCCTGCCACTGCAGCTGAGCTTCCTCCTCCCCACTCCTAAAGCGTTTTGTTCCTATTCTTTCATTCCTGAGGTTTAACTTCATTTTCTAGATGGCTTGGCAAACACTCGGCAGTGCTCCCTGGCCAGACGTTACCAAAAGAGTTCTCTCCGGCTCCCTCCAGACCCTTCTCACCGTGACTGTCAACAGGTAACTCCTCCCACGCTGTACCACGATTCATTTCAGGGACCCCCCGGATTCTGTGGCCTAACCAGGGTTCAGACCTTGCCCCTGCCTTGCTCTAATTGCATTCCTATTGCTGTCTTCCTTAGTCTCAGGTCTCAGACATCAGCGAGGGCACAGAGTATCTTCTCTGAATTCATGCCAGTATCTAACCCTTTTGTATTCACCCTTGTCCCGTCTAGCTGGCACAGAGGGTTAAATCCCTGGCCCGCAGCACCAGTATCCCCTGTGGGCGCTGGTTCAAGCACCAGCTGCTCCATTTCCAATCCAGCTCCCTGCTAAAATGCCTGGGAAAGCAGCAGGGGATGGCCCAAGTCCTTGAGCCCCTGCACGCACATGGGAGACCCGGAAGAAGCTCCTGGATTCAGATTGGCTCACCAGCCCTTGAGTCCATTTGGGGAGTGAACCAGGGGATGGAAGAGCTTTCTCTCTGTCGCTGTTTCTCTCTGTAACTCTGTCTTGAATAAATAAAATAAATCTTAAAAAAAAAGATAAAAAAGTATTTGGAGGTAAATCTCTTTAAATTAGGTGGAATTCTTGAAACGGGGTGAGTTGTGAAGTGAAAGTGGCCTTCTTTACGAAAATAGGGAACAGGGGTTGTGGTGAGGGGGGTTAAGCCACCACTTCGGGCACCTGGAACCCACATGGGAGTACCGGGGATGGAGTCTCGCCTCCACTTCCAATCCAGCTTCCTGCTAATGCACTTGAGAGGCAGCAGGTGACGACCCAACTTCTTAGGTTCTTGCCACCTACATGGGAGGCCCAGATGGAATTCTAGGCTCCTGGTTTCTGGTTTCCACTTGACCCATCCCTGACTATTTCAGGAATTTGAGTAGTCAACCAATGGATGGATAAAAGATCTATCTATCTATCTATCTATCTATCTATCTATCTATCTATCTATCTCTGTCACTCTGCCTTTCAAACACACAAATAAAACTTTATGAACATTAAAGTTTCACTTCACTTATGAAGTACATGAGATAAAACAACTTTTGAGTTGTAAGGCAGACAACAGATTGAGCAATCATGGCAGCAGTGAATTTAATTTCCAGAAATCATTTTTTAAATGAAAATGTTTTTCCTACATGTTAAAATTAGGCATCTGCAATGTGTTAATCTATCTGCAATTGATAGATGACACTGTTTGACCAGAAAAAAAAATTTCTTATTTTTATGGGACCAGCACTGTGGCATAGTGGGTAAAGCTGCTGCCTGCAGTGCTGGCATCCCTTATGGGCACCAATTCGAGTCCCAGCTGCTCCACTTCCAATCCAGCTCCCTGCTGATGCACCTGGGAAAGCAGTGGAAGATGGCCCAAGTCCTTGAGCCCCTGCAGCCATGTGGGAGAACCAGAAGCCTGGCTCCTGGCTTTAGATTGGCCTAGCTCTGGTAATTATGACCATTTGGGAACTGAACCAGCAGATGGAAGACTTCTCTCTCTCTCTCTTTCTCTTTCTCTCTCCCCCACCCCACCTCTCTATAGTTCTGCCTTTCAAATAAATAAATCTTAAAAAAAGATTTATTTATCTGAAAGGCAGAGTTACAGTAAGAGGGAGAGGGGGAGAGAGAGAGAAAGAGAGAGAAGAGAGAGAGAAAGAAGAGAGAGAGAAAATCTTCCATCTTCTGGTTTACTTCCCAAATGGCCACAACAGCTGGGATTGGGCCAGGGTGTAGCCAGGCACCCAGAACTCCATCTAGGTCTCCCACGTGGGTGGCAAAGGCTCATATACGCGGGCCATCTTCCATTGCTTTCCAAGGCATGTAAGCAGAGAGCTAGATTGCACTGGAGCATCCAGGATTTCAACTGGTGCTCATACGGAATGCTGGCACTGTAGGCAGTGCCTTAACCTGCTGTGCCAAAACACCAGCCCCAACAAGAAAAATTTTAAAGAGGATAAAAAAATTCACTGAAGATTAATAAGAATGATTATTCTCTATTCTATGGCATTTATAGAATATGTTAAAATGATATTTCATTTACACAAAGAATAATTTCCCCTAAATTTCCTAATATATAGGCACTATAAACATTCATATTCACATTATAGATGCAAGTTTATTCAATGTGTTCACTCTTTAAAAAGTTGTCTATAGCCAGCATCACAGGCAGCAGCTTTACTTGCTACACTCTGACACCCCAACTTTAAGCATTTTAACTGCTGTTTAATCAAACCTTGTATTCTTCACTTTGTGCTCCAAACTTTAAGTCACATACTTGAGCGTTAGTACCGTGAACGTTTCTGCAGAGTCACGAAATGCTTATGGCATCCAGGAAGGTATCGCTTCCGAGGGAAGAACTGGACTGGGCTGCCACAAGCAGAATACAACACGAGCCTGGAGCCACAGGGTTATTTGGCAATACAAAAATAGAACTGCATTTTTGTTTGCTAAGCTCGGGTAGTCTAACAGGAATTTATTCATTAAGTTATTGCTTTCTTGGCATACACTGTTATGTATTAGCCTCAATATTCTTAGCTTGTTTGCACGAGAACATAATTTCTGATCTGAATACTGCAGCTTTTACTATATTGAGAATTTGCTTTCAATTATGTCTATTATAATTTTTAAAACCTGTGTCTATAGAACACGGCACTTTTGAGCTCAGATGTCTACTTACAAGGAATAATCCATTTAAGAAACAGCATAAACAAGTCACAGAGAAAAGAATATCAGATGAATTATCTCATCAGTCCCCTTCCCAACCTGGCAGCCCTGTGTCAGCATAACTCCACTGTATGACCCCCCAACTCACGGGTCTCGATCTCCACCTTGCATACAGAGGCCAGGATAATCTCTGGGTTGCTTTTTGTATTCCAGCACAAATGCACAAACAGAAAGAGACAAATATCAATGAATCCCAAGAGACCCACCTTGTGCATCCTACTAGAAGATTCCAAGCAGCACAATCCATGGGCCATTCCCCGGAAATCTTTCTGTAGAGTTGCATCTTTTGATTATTCTTGCATGCTAAGAATTTAAAGTCATCCTGTGGGGGATTTAAATTTCCTTTCTAACTGCAATTCATCTAATTTCCATCTGAAAGGCAGGGCAGCAGCATTTCAGATCATTTTGGCCTCTCCTGCCACTTTGGTGGACATTAGGTAGATGCCCTTCAGAGTGTGCTAGAGACACTGCGAGAACAGCAGGCTGTTGGAGTCCCTGCTGTGTAACTGTCTGGGAAACAGTCGCTGTTTGATCTGGTTTCCATCATGAATCCCTGTGGTTCATCACATAAACGCCCTTCATTTCCAGACACCTTTCTTCTTGAAGTCCAATTGCCTTCACACTAATATTCTGCCCGAACTGGTTTCATGCATTTGTCTGAAGCAGTCCCATTTCACGTACCGCTCTCCCCAAGGACAAGGAGCTTCTTCTCTAAGAGAATATTCTGCTGAGAACTTTAGTTTCTTGTTGTCTTTATCTGATGTCAGGAAGTGACCTTCTCCCTTGCTGTTCACCGTGGTGTATTGTATCTCGGAAGGAATTCCATGTCTCATAGTCTCATATCCCCTCACCCTCATGGCTCCTCTTCCCCACATCTACATTAAAGGAGCCTTTGAGGAAGACAATCAGCATTTCTTCCCCTTGCTGATCCCTCCCCCCAAGAGTTGCCTGCAACCCCGTTTTGACTGCAGAAGAACCAGAACCGAGTCCCCACAGGAAGCACCCAGCAAGACTTGAGCAATTATGTACAGTGCTAATTTCCCATTCCCCCATTCTGGCCATTCACCACACAAAAGGGAGCTGGGAACACTCAAAGCTTTCTGAGGTTGTTGGATGGAATGTCCTGGAGACCTATGGTAAATCATGGTCCACCACAGGGAACAGGAGTGAATAAGAATCTGGAGCCAAAGCAAGTATTTGCCCAAGTGCATTTCACAGTGGCTCAGCTGAGTTCACAGAAAGGCTCTGTGTCCTTTCTCCAATTCTAGAATGTAGGATAGAAATGGATATATGAAGCAAGTGGCAGGACCTACATGTTATTTTCTCAGCCTATAACATAATGCCACAAAGAGTAAGAAAATAGAAATGGGCCAGCGCCATGGCTCACTAGGCTAATCCTCCGCCTTGCGGCGCCGGCACACTGAGTTCTAGTCCCGGTCGGGGCACCGATCCTGTCCCGGTTACCCCTCTTCCAGGCCAGCTCTCTGCTGTGGCCCGGGAGTGCAGTGGAGGATGGCCCAAGTGCTTGGGCCCTGCACCCGCATGGGAGACCAGGAGAAGCACCTGGCTCCTGCCATCGGATCAGCACGGTGTGCCAGCCGCAGCGCGCCTACCGCGGCAGCCATTGGAGGGTGAACCAACGGCAAAAGGAAGACCTTTCTCTCTGTCTCTCTCTCACTGTCCACTCTGCCTGTCAAAAATAAAAAAAAAAAAAAGAAAGAAATGGAAGCTCTGGAATTCTGCTCACTCAGATTAAGCTAATCAGCAAAGTGAAAAAAAACAAAAACAAAAACAAAAACAATACATCCCCAGAGACATGGTAGAAGTTTGCCCATCCTCAAAACCTTCCAGGTTACAGGGGTAGTGCTCTCCATCAAAGGTCCAAGAAATTCACCAGTTCAGCCTTCGTATATACCACAGGTATCATTGTGGATGACAACGACTCACTGGAAACTTAGGTGAATTCATCAGGATGAGCACAAAAATGGCAAATGCAAGGGGTCTTCAAAAAGTTTATAGAAAATGAAAATTATATAAGTCGCTCTGTGGATTACAGAATTTTTAATACAAAAATAAACTTATTTCTTAATTATATCTTTCAATGAACTATTTAAAGTACTTTCATGGCCGGCGCCGTGGCTCACTAGGCTAATCCTCCGCCTGCGGCGCCGGCACACCGGGTTCTAGTCCCGGTCGGGGCGCCGGATTCTGTCCCAGTTGCTCCTCTTCCAGTCCAGCTCTCTGCTGTGGCCTGGAAGTGCAATGGAGGATGGCCCAAGTGCTTGGGCCCTGCACCTGCATGGGAGACCAGGAGGAAGCACCCGGCTCCTGGCTTCGGATCGGCACAGCGCGCCGGCTGCAATGCACTGGCCATAGCGGCCACTTGGGGGGTGAACCAACGGAAAAAGGACTTTTCTCTCTGTCTCTCTCTCTCTCTCTCTCACTGTCTAACTCTGCCTGTCAAAAAAAATTTTTTTAAATAAATAAATAAAGTACTTTCACATGTTAGAAGCCTTACTGGGGCTGGAGCTGTCACATAGCAGGTTAAAGCCCCAGCCTGCAGTGCTGGCATCCCATGTGGGTGCTGGTTTGAGTCCTGGCTGATCCACTTCTGATCTAGCGCCCCACTAATGTACCTGGGACAGCTGTGGAGGATGGCCCAGGTCCTTGGGCCCCTGCACCCACACGGGATACTCAAAGAAGCTCCTGGCCCCGGCTTTGGATCGGCATAGCTCTGACTGCTGTGGCCATTTGAGGGGTGAACTAGCAGATGGAAGACCTCTCCTTTTCTCTCTGTAACCATGTCTTTCAAATAAACAAAATAAATCTTAAAAAAAAGCTTTGCTACCATATGTCACACACTTTCACAGGTAGAAGATAAACTCTAGAAAGGTACAATGACCTGACATATCAATGAAGTTTTTAGAGGTACACTGGTGTACTTTTAACAAATAGCCACTTGGGATACCCTTTCCAAAGGCCAAGTTCCTGTCTCTTGCGACTCTTGACACTAAAAAGAAGCAAAATCTTCTTAGGATTTCAGAGCAACACACTTACGTATACCATGAATATTGCTGTGGCTGGTTTATAAGGTGATGCAAAAGGCTTCTGCTTTTCAAAGGGCCTACGGAAAAAAGAATTTGGAAGTATGAGCATCCATGATACTGGCACCACGTCTGACATAGTTTATAGTCCAAGCCATGTATTTAGTACCTAGAATTTTCCATTTAACAATACATATGTGAGGCCTTTCCAAATTGATATGCCTGATTTTTAGAGTAATTTTGGATGCATCATCATCATTCATTGAAGCAGCTTCCTACTAATGGACTCTTGAATTGTTTCCAACATTGTGCTATTATAGACAATGCTCAAATTAATTACCTTGTAAATATTTCTTCCTGTATGAGTTCAGGTGCATCTGCTGAATAAACTCCCAGAAATAAGATAACTAGTTCAAAATACTTGGTTTGAGAATGTTGGCATGTATTGCTAAACTGGACTTCCATAGTTATATAATTTTATGTTCCCCTGAACAACATATAATTCCCCTGAGTTATATAATTTTATGCTTCCTCATTCCCTTGCCAATTGTTGTGAAATTCTGAATTTTTGCCAATCTGATAAGCAACGAGTAGAGCCTAAGTGTACTTTCAATATGTGTTTGTTTTATTTTGAACACAGTTGGTTATTTTTTACAAACTTGGATTCTTTCAACTGTCTATGTCCATGCCTTTTGCCCATTTTTTTCCAATGCTGTTTATCATTTTGTTAACATCTAAGAAGAAATCATCCCTTATCTGTGATAGGAAGTGCAGATATCTCCCACAATTTCTCACTTGACTTTGTAGATGACATATTTGAGTGTGTTACTCACCCAGTTCAGGAGTGACGGGGAAGATGGCAATTCTGAGTAGGGCCGGAGTAAAAAGCAGGTTCTGCATCAGATCACAGCAGCCGCGCAGTCTCCCTTTCTACCCAAGCGCTAAGATACAGCACATGCAGCGGTGACCGAAGTATCGGTGGAGGTAGGGGTGCCAGGCCACCACGGGCGAGTCACAGCCAGGCTCACAGATAACTGCTCTCCTTTGGAGAGACAGCTCTTGGCTGCTATCGCCTTAGCACTTGACCACAGGCTACCAAGCCAGTACGCCGCCTGCACTGCCTATCAGGAACTGGGCTGCACCAAGCCATAACACTGGGCAGGCACAGCAGAGGAAGGGCAAATCTCCCTCCTTGAGCTGAGACATCTGTCCTCTCCTGCCCTTGAACAGAGGCATTTCTTATTCTTGGGTCTTCAAAACACTTGCAGGCAAGATTTATTTGAATATGCTTTCTATCTCTGTCTCCCTCTTCATCTAGAACTTCCATCACATCTAGTGGTTGACTTGATGGTGTCTGTATAAATCTCTAAAGCGACTTTTGCTCTCTTTAAGTCTTCTGGCTACTCTGGGTGGTTGTCAGTGACTTGTCTTTGCGGGGACTGATGGATCTGTCCTGATTAACCTTGTCTGCCTGGGACCTCCCACAGTACTGTATTCTTCAGCCCTAAGGGTTTGGTTTGGCACCTCTGAATTTTTCCCTTTATTGAAATCTCATCTTATTCAGGCATTGCTTTCCTGACCCTGCCAAGCACCTTTATGCCCATTCTCAAACACAAGGGAATAGGGGATTGGAAAAGCACAACAAATTCACAGTGCGGAAAAAAATGACATGGTTGGATTGAGATTGGTGTAGACTGGTGACATAAACCAAGGAGAGAAGAAACCTGTGAGCCCTTTGATAAATCTTCAGAAGAGTGAGATGACACATCAGAAGGTGAAGATGTTAAGGAAAAAAAAAAAAAAAAAACAGGGCAGGGGCCTCACAGGAGCAGGAAGCACAAAAGTCTAGAAGGAACCCTGAAGCACATAGAAGACACCAGCCCTTGGTAATAACATATGAGGTATAAGAGAACAAAAGCCTCCACTTCCATGAACCAAAATGAAAATGGTACCCTTCACAAAGAATGAGCTTTACAATAAAGCAACTAGTTGCAAGGATGGGTTGAAAAAGACACTGAGGATTTATAGGGAATTTGGTATGGGCTTCCAAGAGGGCTGAGAGCAAAGTCTGGCATACAGAACAGTTAGAGGATCAGAATAAAGAATTGGATATAATAGCCAGAGTTCAGAATCTGGAGGGTATTGTTAAAAGAAAAAATCTACGTTCTTAAGGTTACACACATAGTTTTCGATTTCATAGGTCTGGGTGACACCCAGGAATCTGCACTATAAAATGTGTACAATGATTGTTATGAACAGTAGCATTGAGAAGCATTTGTCTTTTGTTGGGAGCTGGGGACTAAGGTAATAAAGACTTCAGGCAGTGATGGGATAGGTAAGGAGAAGCCATCACGGTTCACAGGGTCAGATGTGTTGACTGAGAAACTCACTGACACTTCGCACCACTCCTCTGAGTTACAGAAATGAGACATGGTGCACAGATGGTAATGGCAAAGCCGGGCTCCTGTCTTGGGAGAGGTTAGAGTCAGAACGATTACACAGATCAAACGTCAGCTGCTTGGAAACAAGAAACCTGTATTCTGAACAAGGAAAAACTGCCAGACGCTCATAAAATAAACCCCATAGACAATTTTACTGCTGCATTTGAACTTTGACTTCTAGTCTCCTAAAGATTACCAGAATCTCTTTGTAGCAAAGCTGTAACTCCAGTACTAACCCCCCTCACCAGTGGTGGTGGTGATGGTGATGGTGATGGTGATGGTGGAGGAGGAGGTACAAATGTTTAAGGTGCCCTAAAATAAGATCATCTTGAGTGTGGTTCAAACGTGGCTTGTATTACACACATTAAAAGTTGTGCTTGCAGGCTGGGTGTTTAACACGGTGGTTAAGAGGCTCACATTCCACATGGGAAATGATTCAAGTCCTGGCTGTGGCTAATGCAGACCCTGTGAGGCAGTGGTCATGGCTCAAGCATCAGGTTCCCGTGGCCCACACGGAAACAAGGACTCTGTTCCAATCTGCTGGCTTCAGCCCAGCCTGGGTCCTTACAGACATCTGGGCACGTGAGCTGGCAGATGAAAGCTCTCTCTCACTGTCTCTTTCTTTCTGCCTTTTGAATAAATATAGAATAAATAAATATTCTCAATGTGCTTATAAATTTCCTGAAATTTGGAGAGAACATACAGCATGTTAAAACTTACATATAAGATTATAAAAAACTGAAATATTTCACTATTTTCTAGAGTGGACCTAAAACAATTCATCTAAAATAGATCAAGAAGTGGCATCTATAAGGAAGTGAATTATATTGGGAGAGAGAGAATGATAACCTACAAAAACTAAAAAACATTTGAGTATCTTAAATTTCCTCCTATAATGTCACTTACTCAATTTTTGTCCTTGTCTTGAGCTTTTCTTAAAAAAGGCAATGCACCAAACTCTTCTAATTATCTTAAGAGCATACATAATCAGGATAAAGCAATTTTAAAGTCCAAATAATGTAAAAGGTATACAGCAAAAAAAAAAAAAAAAAAAAAAAAACACCAAAAACCAAAAACCAAAAAAACAAAAACCAGCTGGCACTCATCCAACTACATACTTCTTAATTTAACTAATTAAAATTGCATAAAACTGTCCCTCCAAATATATCTACTTCTCAGTGTGTTTTTAACAAGTAGAGGATCAGTGCCACGGGTATTATTCCATGTCAGGACGTACTGTTTGTAATCATTGCAGAGTGTAACAAACCATGTATTCTACCAATGGTTAGCCAGTTTTCCTATTTTAGATTGTCTCCAATAATTCAATATTATTAATAATACTGAACTGAATACACCTTGACATATATTCTAGCTCATTATCAATAGTAATTTTTTTACTCCTAGAAATAGAATAGCTGAATCAAAGTCATATGCATTTTGTTTTCCAATAGATGCTATCCTGATAGTAACTCCCATCAACACTGCCTACGTCTTATTTTTTTTCATATATTGCCAGCTGTCGATAGATATTTCTTCCTTATTTAAAGTTTCAGTTTGCTGATTAGTAAGGAGTTTTAAGTTTTTTTCCCCAATGCTTAATAAGTATTTTCCACTGGAATTCTGATTCCTCATGCCACAGCTGTCTTCGTTATTTCATCCACATTGAGTATAAATCTACAAGACAGCACTCTAAGTTTTACTGTAAACAGACATATGCACATTTTAAATTCAGAGAAATAAAATAATTTTTATATTTGCTCAAATATATACCATTTTCAATAATCTTCATTTTTTCACTGAAGATAGATGTTTCAACTGGTATTATTTTCCTTTGTTCTTTAATGTCTCATTTAACATCTATTCTAGACCAGTCTCCTCAATATGAATTCTTTATATATTATAACTGTGGAAATTAATTTTTCCTAGTTTTTAGTTATTTTCTTTTGAGTTCCAAGTCTTTATAGACTTTGGTTCTTATTGTATTTTGGCTTAGAGGGTTTTTTTTTTTTTTCCCCACGTGATACTTCTTTGCATCCTTTTTTTCTATGCCATGAATTATTTTGCCTGCTGATGGGAGTTCTCTATAAGCATGGGAAAGGGAAGGAAACTCATGGCCTCAATTTTCTATAATTAAGTCCCCTAAAGGCTACAGAGAGGGGCCCATGTTGCTCTTTACTTGTGTTTGCTGTGTGGTTGGGGCTTCTCCCCTTTGAAGTCATTTCCAGCTGCATAAATTTGATGCCTTACTTCCCCCTCTTCCTCCACTGTTTCTTTGATAATCTGATTCCATCTGTTTTCTATTTTCACTAATTTCT
Organism: Lepus europaeus; assembly: GCF_033115175.1. Lineage (NCBI taxonomy): Eukaryota > Metazoa > Chordata > Mammalia > Lagomorpha > Leporidae > Lepus > Lepus europaeus. Next base: position 149,511,990 of record NC_084830.1, read on the forward strand.
CACAATGTTTCATCTACTTAGGATACACTGTCTCCCTTCCTCCATTATTTAAATGCATTGTTCTCTTGGTAACATTCAACCTAGGGGCCGGCCCTATGGTGTAGTGGGTATAGCTGCCATCTGCAGTGCCGGCATCCCATATGGGTACCAGTTTGAGTCCCAACTGTTTCACTTCCGAAATAGTGCTCTGCTATGGCCTGGGAAAGCGGTGGAAAATGGCTCAAGTCCTTGGGCCCCTGCACCTGCTTGGGAGATCCAGAGAAAGCTCCTAGCTCCTGGCTTCAGATCAGTGCAACTCTGGCCGTAGTGGGCATCTGGGAAGTGAACCATCAGATCGAAGACCTCTCTCTCTCTCTCCCTCTGCCTCTCCGTAACTCTGCCTTTCAAATAAAAACATTCAATCTTTCATTGTGATGCATTTGGCAGCAGTATTAATACATATGTATGTTATATCTACAATTTCTTTAGTTCACTATCATGATCCAAATTCCAAACTAAAAAAGCTAGAAATTAGCAGGAACAGATCCATTCTTTTATAGAACACAAAGCATATTACAAATGAAAGATATGCATACACATAAAAGCCAAACAATTTTTAAATGAGAAAGGCAAAGAAAAGTCAAATCACTACTATGAAAATTAAATGTCTATTCAGTTAATATTTTTTAAATATTTATTTATTTATTTATTTGAAAATAAGAGTTACACAGAGGGAGAAGGAGAGGCAGAAACAGAGAAAGATATCTTCCATCCACTGGTTCACTCCCCAAATGACTGCAACAACCAGAGGTGAGCTGATCCGAAGCCAGGAGCCAGGAGCTTCCTCTGGGTCTGTCCGCTAATGTACAGGGGCCCAAGGACTTGAGCCATCTTCTACTGCTTTCCCAGGCCATAGCAGAGAGCTGGATCAGAAGTGGAGCAGCCGGGACTTGAACCAATGCCCATATGGGATGCTGGCACTGCAGGTGGTAGCTTTACCCACTATGCCACAGCACCAGCCCCATCATTTAATACTTTACAAATAAAGGAAATTAATCCATTCTCATTTACATAGTAGGATATGGGTCTCCTTAGACTTACTTGCTATTTTACAAAGCTTGTTCTTTTAAGATTTCTGAGTTTTGTATGAGGTTATATTTCTCATTTTATATTCTAAAGTGTGACCTTTTATTTCTATGCTGTGTTGTTGGTATCCTTTATGTTTAAAATGTTTTAACTTTATAACATATATTTTCCTAACAACAAAAATCACCCACAACTTCAGTTCCAACCGGAACAAGCTCTTCAGCTTGTGGGAGACAACAGGCATTCTTGCTGGTTGTCCAGAGCGAGGTGTATGGTCACAGGGGCTTCCTGCAGGACACTGTTCTATTTCTTAGTCCAGTTCCACAATCCCTTGCTGCTAAGTTCATTTTCTTTTGCTTTAATAAAGTACTGAAAACTGCATACTTGTAAAGAAAAGAGGTTTACTAAACTCACAGTTTTGGAGGCTGACAGTCCGAGATCATGTGACGCCATCTGACTGGCCTCTGGCGAGGGCCCTCTTGATGCATCACACTTGCCAGGGCAGCAGGAAGTGCAGAAGACGCCATGCACGTGGTGGTGGCTTTATTCTGTAACAATCCACTCTCACAAGAACTAACGGGGACCCCAGGAGAACTACATTGATCCCTTCCAAGGTCAGTTCTTAGACTGACAACCTGCCATGAGGTCCCATCTCTTAAAGGTTCCACCACTTCAAATAGCCACTCTGGGGACTAAGATTCCAGCACATGGACACTTGGGGTGCACATGCAAACCATGTTCAAGCCACACCCCTCATCTCATTAAGAAAGTCACGTCTGTGGTTCTAGCTTAAAGGAAACACAGGGGGCTGGTACTTTCTGTCTGAGTTCAGTACAACAATGCTCATTACACTGTCTGTGTAATAAATTTCTCAGATACCTACTTACAAATTTGCTCAAACTTGCAGACCTTTCTGTCTATGACCTTGGTGATAATATGAGGGTTCTATTCTGGTGTATTCTGGCTCTGTCCTTGTATTACCAGTGGTTCCTATAGCTCTGTTTTTCATTAATTTGATCCATTTATGACTACCTTCCAAACTTGAATAAGTTCTCTGGGCTTACCCATTCTGCTTCTCTGCTGTTCATGATTCTTCCATCACCTTACTGTGAGTTTAAGATGAGGAAGATATAAGTGCATGGATTTAGTCATCTTCCTTTCACTGGAAATTTGCAATAAAAAACATCAGAACAAAAACTCAAAAGACATATTAATGAACATGGTTTTATTTATTTATACTACACAACCCATAAAAATAAAATATTTTAGTAAAATTTCACCAATTATTCAAAACTAGAAACTTTACATATTAGAAAGTACTTTTTAGATGATTATCTCAATTGTTAATCTCTTATTTATTATTTAAAATCTTTAATATTAAGACAAATATTATTAGATACTAAATTTCCCAAATAGACAAAAGAATAATCAACTAAAGTGTTGATTATTAAAGCAAATTAAATTCTTATAAAATTAAAGAAATTCTCTTGTATATTAAGGAAACATAACACATAATTAATGTTTAGTCCCTTTCCCAGTTTAATAGTAAAGAATCACATACATACCGTAATCACATACATACTTACGACAGTTGGACTTAATGATTTCAACTTTACTTTCAATAGAAACTCAGTAGAAATTTCATTGAATTTTCAGTGTGGGTCTTTTCCTGGGCCTTGGTAATGCCTTGTGATACTCTCTTTGGATGCTGGAAGACAGCAGGGCATCGCAGCACCCAGTCAGCCCAGCAACCACGAGGAGAACTGATTCGGCAGAAGTGAGCTGCGTTGCTCTGCAGTCATGTGTGGAAGGTTAGGTGTATTCAATGGAGTTTCAACTTACTACATTTGGTTTACAAGAATGCAACCCCATCAAAATTTGGGGAGCATCTGTGCTATCCTCTCACTCTGCCAACGAAAGCACATGATCTCAAATACACAAATTCTTAAAGTTTTATTTCTCCTAACATTACTTGATCATAAAGTTCTTTGGTCAATGGAACATAAGATTTTTTCAAGTTATCCATAAAGTAAAGTGGATCAGAAATTTTCAGTGGATTAAATCCTTCTTCCACCAGCTGAAACTTCTGTAGTTTGAATGTCCCTGTTGTTTCCATTTTTTCCTATAAAACAATTACAAGGATGAGTGGAATTGTCTAATACGTTCTATAAACAAAATATTTAATATCATGGTCTCTAAGACTTAATCCTAACAGTTTTATATCTAATGATCTTCTCCACTACTAACTTCACAGAAATAACAAAAGTATTATAGAATATTTAAACTTTTTTGATTTACCTGTAAACTTTCTTAAATATTAACTCCTCAGTATATAAAAATTATGAACATAATGAATAATCTGACTATAAGTATGTCTAAAACAGGTAAACCATCTCTTCAATTCGGTGTCAACAAAATATTATGTATAGAGAATACCATTAGATGCCAAAAAAACTCAAAGGTATAAAATAACGAAGTTTCTAATACAAGTACACAAGAATCTATGGCGCAGGCTGAATACTCTAAGAACCAGAGGGAGCACAAAAGGCTCTTAATCTGGGTTTCCAAACTTGGGGCTCCTAAGTAAAATTTCAGGATCTGCATAACATATCATAAGTTTTCCACAATAATACAATGACATGCATTGATCACCCTAAACTATTATGAGAGGAATTCAAAAGTTCAGGGAAATTGCATAGCATGAAAAAAATTATGCCAAATTTCAAAATTCTTCTCATCAAAATAAACTTCTCTTTTAATTTCATTTCCATGAAGTTTTTGAAGTATTCTTATAGCTTAATGCAGCTCATAGTCTTCACCAGTGGTTTGCGATACATCCAGTCAGTGATGGCATAACGTCACAAAACTGGGTTCCCAGAGTACATTCTCCTGCTAAGGAACTAGAGTCCTTTGAAAATGAAATATTTTTGTTTTGATTTATATGCATCATTTTTTCAAATGAATGCTAATTTCTTTATCTTAAATTCATATTAATTTATTTTTACTTAGCAAATGAATAAGTGAAAGTTTAGGTATTTGTTGTGACTCAAGAGCACCATGAAAAAAAGTTTGGACTGGGATGTTAAAGTTGCCACAAATCTAGAAACTTTCACAATCTTTGCCTCTGGGCCTGGTGCTGTGGCACAGTGGATAAAGTCATGGCCTGCAAGGCTGGCATCCCATATAGGTAGGTGCCAGTTGAAGTTCTGGCTGCTCCACTTCTGCTCCAGCTCCCTGCAAAAGCAGCAGAGAATGGTCCAAGCCTTTGGACCCCTGCAGCCACGTGATAGATCTGGAAGAAGCTCCTGGCTCCTGGCTTTGGCCTGACCCAGCCCTGGCTACTGCATCCATCCGGAGAGTGAACCACCCGATGGAAAATCTCTAATTCTCTCTCTCTCTCTCTCTCATTCTCTCATTCTCTCAATCTTTCTCTCTCTCTCTCTCTCTCTCTCTCTCTCTCTCTCTCTCTCTTTCTGCCTTTCAAATAAATAAAATAAATCATTTTTGATTTTTTAAAAAGAATCTTTGCTTCAAGGGTTTAAAGGAGATCAGGGGCGTCTCTCTTTTTGAAGTTGCAGCTGTGGAAACTCAACACATCAGCCCTTCCCGTCCTTGCTTCAGGGCTAATTCGGGATTCAGCTTCACCCTGATCCCATCCCGTGATCTCTCCTCTCTTCTCTCTCCACCGCCTCACAGAACTACAGACAAACGGGCAGTGTAGACACACACAGTGCTTCTTCTCTTTCACAAAATTAGAAGCCCGTTATATTTATAAGACTTAATGTTCTCCCTTTATAAAAATTAATATTATACAAAGTATATTTTCCTAAGTCAGGGAATTTTATTGAAAACACTTTTAAAAGTGGTTTTATAAGCCCTCATCTACTGTAGTTTAATTAACCTTGCCCCTTATTCTTAAACTTACAGAGAATTATAAAATGTTTAACACTATAACACTGAAAATATGTTCATATATACTATTTGTGCATCTCTGATTACTTCCCAAGGATAAATTTCTGGAACTGAAATTACTAATTCAAAATACATGCAAACTCCTAAGTCTTTTTTTTTTTTTTTTTTTTTTTGACAGGCAGAGCGGATAGTGAGAGAGAGAGAGACAGAGAGAAAGGTCTTCCTTTTTGCTGTTGGTTCACCCTCCAATGGCCGCTGTGGCCGGCGCATCGTGCTGATCCGAAGCCAGGAGCCAGGTGCTTCTCCTGGTCTCCCATGGGGTGCAGTGCCCAAGCACTTGGGTCATCCTCCACTGCCTTCCCGGGCCATAGCAGAGAGCTGGCCTGGAAGAGGGGCAACCGGGATAGAATCCAGCGCCCCAACCAGGACTGGAACCCGGTGTGCCGGCGCTGCAAGGCGGAGGATTAGCCTGTTAAGCCACGGCGCCGGCCACCTAAGTCTTACCCTGTTTCAACTCCCTGTTTTCTAGAGACCTAAAAACAATCTGCCCTCCCCCAAGAAGAACCAAAGGATCAGATTAATTTTATCCCAGTCATACGAGCATGAGCATATTTTAAAATTTTCTATAAAGCAATGGCAAAGGGGCCCTTTTTAATTACTTGTGCTAAATTGATTTTTTATAAGTAAGATATCTCAACTGTTTTATCTGAAAGAACTTTGACTTCTGCATGCTTTTATCAGATCACTTATTTTTATAATTTATTTGTTAAACAAATGCTTCCAGTGCTAAATGTCAGGGGTTGTGCTAATGACAGCAGACACTGTAGTAACCAAAACTAACAGTGATGACCCATCTCCTTTCTCGGGGTTTAATGAACCTAGGTCCTCAGTTTGTGCAAGGCCTACCTAGTATTCTAGGTGATGTTTTTTCATTTTAAGCTGCCTTGGGAGAAAAAAGTTTGAAACATTATGTGCTCTTTCAACTTTCTACCCCAGGAAAATATGTTACTTATGAGGTGGCCAGGAATAGGAGGAAGTTGTGTAGTGAGAGAAAGACAACATGAAGGTGACACGAAGTCACTCATGTCTGTACTGTGGTCATGTATGCATGAAGCTACAAGGACAATTAGGGCGTATAAACACATGCATATACATAAGCTTAAATAAAACAGGAGGCATTTTAATAAGATGAGTGGGTTATATCAATATCCTGATTGTGACAGATTTATAAAGTTTTAGGGGAAGCTAGATCAGCATAAACAGGATCTCTTAGCTATACAACAACTACATATGAATCTGCAACTATCTCAAAAACTCCATTAAGAAACTATTCTGTTTTATATTTACTTGATTTTAGTATTTCATAGGATTGTTATGAAAATCATCTGGAACAACATAAAAACTCCTAAAAATAAAAATGTGCAAATGAAATATGTATTTATTACAGTTCACATGACATGTCTCATTGGACAGGCAGTGACCTGGCTACAAGGATTGCCAGACACTTTATAAATGCATATGACTCCATGTACTGCTCTTTTAGAGATCTAATTATGATATAACAAATATATTCAGATAAAGTCTTTGTGATCAGATGGGATGAGATGAAAAATACAAACTTTGCAGAAAATATATTTGAGGCACAATATTAAACAATGTATTTGAGTGAAATTGACATTTTGAGATTCAATGATCCTTTACAAGATCACTGTTGAGGAATAGCGATTTTTCTTCATACTATTTGTGGAACTTTTACTTAGTGTAGGATTAATCTTATGAGTATAAAGTAAACTGAAAATAGATCTTTGTAAAAATTAAGAGTTGGGGGGCCAGCACTGTGGCATAGCGGGTAAAGCCGCCACCTGCAGTGCTGGCATACCCATATAGGAGCCAATTTGAGTCCCAGCTGCTCCACTTCCAATCCAGCTCTCTGCTATGACCTGGGAAAGCAACAGAAGATGACCTAAGTCCTTGGGCCCTTGCATCTGCATGGGAGTACAGGAAGAAGCTCCCAGCTCTTGGCTTTGGATCAGTGCAGCTCCAGCCACTGTGGCCAAATGGGGAGTGAATCAGCAGATGAAAGACCTCTCTCTCTCTCTGCCTTTCCTTCTCTCTCTTTCAAATAAATAAATACATCTTAAAAAAAAATTAAGAGTGGGAATAGGAGAGGTAGAAGGGGCGTAGGAGCGTGGGCAGGAGGGAGGGTAGGGTGGGAAATATCACTATGTTCCTAAATTTGTATATATGAAATACACGAAATGTGCATACCTTAAATAAAATGCTTAAAGAATCAATAGTTGAGTAAGTAAATAAGTAGTGATGAGGAAATTCTTTTTATTTTGACCGTATTTCATCCTAATTACCTTTCAAGATGGGTCCCTCATCCCAAAACAGATGAATCTTAGAATTCACCAAAGGCTGGCGCCGCGGCTCAATAGGCTAATCCTCCGCCTAGCAGCGCCGGCACACCAGGTTCTAGTCCCGGTCGGGGAACCGATCCTGTCCCGGTTGCCCCTCTTCCAGGCCAGCTCTCTGCTATGGCCCGGGAGTGTAGTGGAGGATGGCCCAAGTGCTTGGGCCCTGTACCCCATGGGAGACCAGGAGAAGCACCTGGCTCCTGCCATCGGATCAGCGCGGTGCGCCGGCCGCAACGCGCCTACCACGGCGGCCATTGGAGGGTGAACCAACGGCAAAAGGAAGACCTTTCTCTCTGTCTCTCTCTCACTGTCCACTCTGCCTGTCAAAAAAAAAAAAAAAGAATTCACCAAAATATATAGGCAAAGGGTTGGAGAGAACGGCAGTGACAAGCAAGAGCAGAATCTGAAAGCCAACTGCCTTTAGGCTCTGCACACACTCTACAGACACCTGGATGTCTGCTTGGGGTTAAGTCTAAGGACCTGGCTCCAGAGATCTCTACCAGATCCATGCAAGGTGAGGTTCTGGCTTGCACCATCATCGGGACCACCAGGATTGTCATATTTCTAAGAGGCCCTGACTACAGAGAAAGGAAGCCATTGTATCTCACACACACACACATACACACACACAATACGACCTAGCATTTCACCATGCGACCTTCCATACTTTTAGGCTTCAATTGTGAGAGTTAAACAGCATCAACTCAACATCATCAAGCTTTTCTCTAATCTTGGATTTTTCTAATATAATTAAAATATACATATGTGGATATAATATTATTTTGCAATAAAAGCCCATCTTGATTTCCAGGTCTTGAATTTTATAGTAAATTTGAACAGTAAAATTACCTGAATTCTTAAAAAGCGTGGGCACGCATAAGCTGGTAGAGATGTGACAACTTGCTCATAAACTTTTTCCAAGTCTAGAGACTTTTGTGGTTTTAAAATAATAGAAGCCATTCCTGCTTTTCCTTCATAGCCTGAAAAAAAAAAAGTGTGAAACAGAATCAGCTTTATAATTTCTTGATGAATTTTTAAAATGAATCTTGTTCCTAACTAATCATAGATCTAATGCAGTGACAACAATACAACAGTATCATAAAGGAGTCTGTGTCTTTGTCTAAATATGTGATTTACTGCCTCGAAATAATTCAAGAACAGGGAAAGACAGAGTCAATTCCTAATTGTCTACATTACAGAATGAAATAACTGCAATGTAAAACACCATAAATTACCCATAATTTGCATTCTACCACCTGTAACACAAATATTAAGAAAGAAAGGATGGGAGTGAGGGAGGATAGGGTAGGATATATAATCATACTGTTAAAACTGTATATATGAAATTTCCTTCCTTCTTATAAATAAAAAATTGAAAAAGAGAACACTTAAAGACAAACATATTTCAGCAGAGACATACATTTTGAATATTAATGCAAAAAATACATGGCTTTTTTTTTTCATTTAAGATGCTAGAAGCTGATTTTCATAAATAATTAGATCATTTACTGCATGTCGCACCAGCTACGGGTCTGGACAGGGATCAGAATGTCCTAGAGCATTTCACGAACACACAGATACTCTCACCCCCGGTACACCCTGTCCTACAAACATTAGCTGGACAACATCAGCATTTGTAAAAGCACTGAGCTGGGCGGGGATGGCTGTTGGGGACTTCCACTTGCTTGCTAATCTGTGCCATTTTCACCATCATGAGAGGATTTCTAAATGCTTCTCAATAAAGACAATGAGGCCACATAGATTTAAAAATAATTTCAAAAAGACCCACTATAAGGTCAAGTCAGTGTACTCGAACATTTAAATGAGAACATGGTCCTGTTTAGTTGTGTGAACAAATACTAATCATAAACAGAAAAATAATAGACTATTGAAATGCTCCAGCTATTTTCAAGCAGTGAGTCACCGACCAGAGTTTTTAAGAACTGCTTTGAAATTACAAATAGGCATTAAAATGCAGAAGTACTTCTGCCCTAATGCGACCAGGATGTTTGTTAGTTTGACCAAACGTAAGATAAGATATTAATTTTAACATGCAGAAATTAAAGTGTTGGACGGGTAAAACCACTGCAAGGCAAGAGAAAAGGGTGGTACATTCTATCCCGAAAATCTTCCCAAAATCTGAGATGCATTTATACCTGACACAGCCACACCATAGACGTTCGTTTCCTGGATGAAATCCAGCATTCCAATGACATCAGCGACCTCTGTGGTTGCAACGTTTTCTCCTTTCCATCTGCATAAGAGGGAAATTCCAGTTAGTGCGCCTCTATTTGAGAGTCCAGTGCTCAGTGTTAGTTTACTGCCTGGCATTTGCCTCTGTATAAGAACCCAGAGACCAAGAAACAGCCAGTTTTCATACAGAAGCCATTTCTAGGGAAGCACCTTATTGGTAATTCAACAAAGCTAGCATTTGATTTTTACTTAAAATTATCCATGTGTCAATAATGTCAATTGCTTACTTTAAAATTTTATATCATAAAATAATAAAATAATAAGGTATACAATCGCAAAATCCCTTAATCTGTAAAATAACCATTAAATGCCAAAAAATCCCCTCTCTGTGGCAATAGGAATAATTCAATGGAAAACTATGGTTGTCATTTAATGCACACGCCTGCTTCAATTTCTAGGTATTAACTGCTTTGGCCCCTTAATGTTTTTGAATGCACAAATTATTTAATGACAATAATTTTATATGAATGGGCTTATAACATGGCACATAAAAGGCAAGGAGGTGGGAAGTATAAGTTATTTCTTCATTCAAGAATTTGTTGAATGGTTACGCTCAGGGTTCTACTGTCATTGACTAGCAACACAAACTAATTTCATAGGCCTGAAATAATCTTAGGGAGTTAAAAAAGGAGATTAAGAAAGTGAAATTATACTGCTTCAATATTTTTATCATTAGCTCATGAATCAGACCAAAGCTGACCAAAGTGGTTTTATGGTATAACACCCTCATTTAGACCTGCCTTCTGTCTGACAGTTTTATATTCTACAAAAAGGAGCTTACCAATTTGGACTCAACTAATCGATTAAAATAATCATCAACTTTTGCACAAAAAAATTAACTTAGGGTTCAGCCTAGAAACAGATGGCCAATGGGTGTGGAGCTCAAAAGCATCCATCTGCCCTGAGGGCTAGAGGATACGGGTCCTGGCGTTTACACAGCAGCCTGGTTCTCATCAACCAGCTGTGTATCCCATGATGGTCCTTACCTGAAAGTGTCTCCAGTGCGGTCCCAAAAATACAGGAAATTCTCCTCGTCCTGGACCATTAAGTCCCCCGTGTTAAAGTAAACATCTCCTTTCTTAAAAACATCAAAAAGCAACTTGCTTTTTGTGTGCCTGTAAGACCCAGCGTAACCAAAGAAGGGATTCTTGGTGTTCACTCGTGAAATGAGAAGTCCAGGTTCTCCTAGGAGAGAGAAGGGCGTGATTGTAGCCACCTGATTAAAACTACCGTCACACACACCATGCATGTGTCCAAATTACGCTTCACACACACACACACACACACACAGACCTTACTGTCCCCTGAACTTGCTTCTATTCTATCTGACGTCACTTACTCTTGGTGCCTGCATCTGGCACATCCTTTCACAGGGTACCACAGACACGCATCCCTCCAGGAAAATCAACACCACGTGGAATGGGACGAAAAGGAAAGAAGTACTAAATGTCTTTTACTTCTTGAGTGAATAGACCACTGGCTATTTTTATTTTGAATTATGTAGACACACATACTGTTGATAGTTACATAACCACCCTAATAATAATTTTGATAAAATGACGATAGCAGTATTTACTGAGCACTTGCTATGGGCCTTTGCAACTGTCATCTTCCTTATTCTGCACAGAATTATTTGAAAGGCAGAGTTACAGAGAGGCAGAGGCAGAGAGAGAGGTCTTCTAGCCACTGGTTTACTTCCCAGGTGGCCACAACAGCCAGAGTTGCTCCAACGTGAAACCAGGAGCCAGGAGCTTCCTCTGGGTCTCTTCCACTCTTCCCAGGCCATAGCAGAGAGTTGGATAAGTAGAAGAGCAGCCAGGACATGAACTGGCACCCATATGAGATGCTGGCAGAGGCTTAGCCTACTACAACACAGCACCAGCCCCTAAACATAATTTCTTATTAAGATTTATTTTATTTATTTGAAAGACAGATTTACAGAGAGAGGGGTAGAGACAGAGAGAGAAAGGTCTTCCATCCTCTGGTTCACTACCCAGATGGCCACAACTGCCGGAGATGAGCTGATCCAAAGCCACGAGTCAGGAGCTTCCTCTGGGTCTCCCATGTGGGTACAGGAGCTCAAGGCCTTGGGCCATCTTCAATGCTCTCCCAGGCACATCAGCAGGGAGCTGGATTGGAAGTGGAGCAGACAGGACTCGAACTGGTGCCCATATGGGATGCCAGCACCACAGGCCAGGGCTTTAACCTGTTGCACCACAGCACCGGCCTCAAGGTGAGAGCTACTTGTAAGAGAAGATGAGAAGATAGAAGAGAGCAGTAGTCCCTGCTCTAGGAACCTTCAAGGCCGCTGTTTACTTGCCTTCCCTGCTGTGAAGAGACGTAGCGGCCATGTGGCTAATTAGATGGGTATAAAGCAATTCTGATCAGTTTAACATCCTCCATTCCTCCCACTCCTTTTGGGCATTCTGGCTACCAAGACACACATGGCCAAAACAAACCCACTGTGCCTGGAGAGGTCCATCTCACCCTCACACTCATTGCCATGGGTCATTATCACCACCAATGCCATCTTCCTCCTCCTCCTCCTCATCACTACTATGACATACACCTAGAGCTTCCTGGGTACCAACCCCTAGTCTGAGGGTTTGCATATGTGTCCCTTCTAAATATCATCAAAAACCTGTACAAAAGGTCCTGATAACACTTTCACTTTATTCATGAAGAAAATAAGGCAGAAAAAGTAATTTGCCCAATGTCACACAGTTGTCGGACACAGCAGCTGGCTTTTTACAATCAGGTCCACCTGACCCCAAAGCTTCACCGCCCCTCCCCCATCATACACTGGCAGCTAGACTCCTATTTTGGAATTTTCCAAGACTCTTCTATCGCCCTTAAAATTTATTTTTATTTCCTTCTTCCAGTTACAAGTTAATGAAATTAATCAAGGTAACAGCCTCTTCTCTGACAAATTAATCACTGCAAATACATAAATAGGTCATAGTGTATGGAAATCACTTCCATTGTTAAGACATAATTCCTTAATGGAAAAAGTATTGAGTAGCTCATAATGAGAATTCCAACGGCAAACAGCATTCTGGGGTCAATCGGCTTTTAAGGAAACTCTGAGGTTACATATGTACAATTCTGGGATTCAGTTCTATGTAGACATAGTATTATAATTGTAATTTAAAAAACCCACCAGGAAGGTGTGTTTAGTCCTTTACTCTCCCTGCCATTTGCTCTTATTTTGGATGGTGTCCATAGACTTGAATTAGAGAAATACACACACACACACACACACACACACATATATATATATATATATATATATATATATATATTTGACAGGCAGAGTTAGTGAGAGAGAGAGAGAGAGAGAGAGAAAGGTCTTGCTTCTGTTGGTTCACCCCCAAGTGGCTGCTATGGCCAGTGCGCTGCGCCGATCCAAAGCCAGGAGCCAGGTGCTTCCTCCTGGTCTCCCATGCGGGTGCAGGGCCCAAGGACTTGGGCCATCCTCCACTGCACTCCCGGGCCACAGCAGAGAGCTGGCTTGGAAGAGGGGCAACCGAGACAGAATCCGGCGCCCCAACCGGGACTAGAACCCGGGGTGCCGGCAGCGCAGGAGGAGGATTAGCCTAGTGAGCTGTGGCACTGTCCATAGAGAGACATATATTATTTAATGAAGACCCTTAGGCTTGAAACTCAAGAGATTGGTTTTGTAATAATGCTTTTTTTTTTAACCAGTCTTTCAGTTACCTGAAAATAAAAACATACTTGTAAACTTCCACATGCCAAGAAAAGATGTAATGAATCATTTCTCCAGTGTAGTTTAAACATATTCCAAGCTAGTAAAATGTAATTTTGGCCTGCTTTATGCAGAGTGGATCTCTAAGTAAATCTGAGTACACATATCCACATTTGATTTTCTACTTTGATATATACAGCAGCAGTTTAATTGGGCACTTGCTAATATTACAATTTCAAACCTAAAATTATAAGAAAGTCAATGTTGGTGGAGGAGGGGAGGGAGAAGGAGTAGGGAAGGGGTGGCAGGTAACAAGCCGCCCAGTAGGCCCTCCACAGGGCTTCACACTCAGCTCGGTGACACTCACTGACCAGTCAACACCGACCTCACAGTAAATACTGTCATATATTATGACAGTATATATAATCAATATATATATGTGACTCTCTCTATATAATCTATATATATATATATATATTGATGACTCAGACAAATTGATTAATCTGCCCAAAGTGGCACAGATTCTCAATGTCAGAGCCTATATTTAAGCCCAAGTTGGCCTGAAATGCCACGACACTTAGAATGACAAATTAGTTCTTTCATTTTATATTACGGTTTGGTGATACTGGGTAGCAGACATATGCCACTGTTACAAAGCAGAAGTAGTAGATTAAGAAGAAGCATGGCCAAACCAGAAACATTTTTCGGTTTCCACTATTTACCACCTGAGTGACGGAGCTGAGGCTCCAGCGTCGAATAACTAAACCATCCTCCCTGCAGGAAATTCTGAGTCAGATCACACATTAGAATCAGTCACACGATCACTCACGCAGCCAGTCATCACTACACAGAGGTTCAGAAACCCGGAGGAGGCAGCCTCAAAGAGGAAGTTTACCTTTTTTCACAGGACTACACCGCTCCTGCTCATTTCTCATGGGCTCATCTTTCTGAAAATCATACTTTACCAAGTCAAACGGGAAGAAAAGCTACACAAACAAAATCAGACAAAGAATATTTAGTCACTTGTCCAATGACATAGATTCAGAAGATTGCATTCTCAAATGAAATACATAAACCGTTCCATGCTTGGACTTACTGAATCAAATAACTTTTGCTGATTAAAAACAACTAAAGATAATAGTAAGCACCAAGCACTCACTGGCATTTCCCCTCACTTCCTCTGGGTTGGACTTTACCTGACAAGCCAGTACAATCCGCACCATGAGTGAGTGGTATGAAGATACAAAAGCAACTCCTGCACTCAGCTACACACTCTGCAAACTACAGGGAAGAGGGCCATTTTTGCAGTCATCCAAAACATCACCTGAAATGGAAAGTTTAACTGTACTAAACTGTAACTGAGGCGAATGCCAGGATGTTTTCTGAAGTTTATTCCTTGAAATCTCCAACAAAATGACCAAATACCTAACACATATGGTTTTCCTTAGAACCATTCACCTTCAGGCCGGTGAAGTGACAGTCAGTGCTTTGATATGAGATGACAAATTTCTCAGAATGTCTGCATCCCCCTGGGAATCGAGCTAACAGGATGGCCTCCCTCATCCCCAAAAGTCCTTAGGCCCCCTGCTCCTGTGATATCCACATTACCATGGCACGCAACCATAGAGGTCCACGGTGCTGGGAGACAACTCCGACGGCTGCAGTCCAACCTCTCGCTTTATATTTAAGAAATCCGAGGTTTTACTGCTCAATTCAACAAGTAATCTATGAAACTAAATTAAAATGCACTAGAATCATGTGCAGGTAGCAAAATAAGGTGCAAGAAAATACTCAGAGTTAACAGGCGAGCTGCACAGGAGCAGAGGAAAATCAGCAAATCTAGAGCGAGAGGCAAAAGGTGAAAAGAATAGTAATCACATTACCTAGGATCAAATATTAAACACAGATACCTCTGGTATGTAATCTTGGGGAAATCTTTAAATAACTACAATCACAATGCATCATCTGAATTAGAATACAAATGTGGGCAGCTGAAGTAGACTGAGCATTAACCGTCTGCCAGGTCCTTGCTCTCAGAGATAAGAGCTGTTTTAATCTAATCATCAACAGACTGCATGAGGAGGAAGTAAGCATACTGCCCTACTTTCAGAGCAGGGTCCATGAAATAGGAAGCCGAGCAGACATGCTTTTATTCTGCACATGAAGAGTCTGCATTAAAATGCAAGCTTTCGTCTTGCTGGTCTCCGAGCGTAAGATAACAGGACGCTGGCCACTCGCCTGATGGTGCTAGGAAGACTGCCGGAGACCTGGAATTGCCTTTTCATTCTGGCCACAGGAGCACACGGCCCTGTTCCTTAAGCCGGTCTTTACTCTCCTGTTTCAACAGGCTTTATGTTTTGGAAAATTTGCCAAGCAATTGTGGCGTCAGCTTTAGGGTTATTTCTTTTAGATTGACTTGGCAATCATGAGCATGGGTGTGATTTATTCCACACTAAAATCACACTTCAGTCTGTTACCAGCGTTAGGAGACCTGTCCAGAAACTGAATTATCTTATCATTCAAATGAATTCAAATACAGCACCATGTTTTCTAGACACAGCCTGAATCAGAGCATTAATATTTAGCTAGAAGAATTTCCATTCTTCTTCTTGGCTTAAAGAAATCCTCTGCGAGATTACAAAAATAGCTGCCTTACAAGACAAATTTAATTTGAAATTAAAATTTCCTAATATGTACAGTGTATGTATATGAATATGTCATGTGCATGTGTACATGTCTGGAACAAAGCCATTTGGGTCCCACTCGTAGCAGTCTAGGTTAATTCACCTCCAACCCCACAACTGCACAGCCTGCCCCTACATACACTGGGAGTTCCCGTGTATACCTGCATGCCTCTGTATATTTAGATTCATAAATTTATAGGATGGAAAAGAAATACAAAAATAACTTCTGTGTGAAACATTAAGCAGACTTTTGAGCCAAGGGAGAAGTAACATCAAAATCACAAAGTCAGGGGCCCAGTGCCGTGGCATAGCCGGTAAAGTGATCGCCTGCGGTGCTGGCATCCCATATGGGTGCTGGTTCGAGAACCAGCTGCTCCACTTCCCATCCAGCTCTCTGCTATGGCCTGGGAAAGCAATGGAAGATGGCCCAAGTGCTTGGGCCCCTGCACATGCGTGGGAGACCCAGAAGAAGCTCCTGGCTCCTGGCTTTGGATAGGTGCAGCTCAGGCCATTGAGGCCAACTGGGGAGTGTGCCAGCGGATAGAAGACCTCTCTCTCTCT
This sequence comes from Lepus europaeus, assembly GCF_033115175.1. Taxonomy (NCBI): domain Eukaryota; kingdom Metazoa; phylum Chordata; class Mammalia; order Lagomorpha; family Leporidae; genus Lepus; species Lepus europaeus. The sequence continues at coordinate 149,528,588 of NC_084830.1, forward strand.
CTATATATATATGTATATATATATATATCTCTCTTTCTGCCTCTCCTTCTTTCTGTATAACTCTGACTTTCAGATTAAAAAAACCCACAAAGTCAGTCAGAGCTGGGATAGCATTTTCTGTGTCCTAAAGAATTTAATCTTCACCGTCAGCATCTGAGAGGCACTCTCCCAGCCCCTCCAGAGCCCTTATTGATAGGACTGTGTTTGTCTAAGGGTTTGGGGATAACCAGATAGTAGCAATACAAACTGTGAATGCGGCTGCTGAGCCACACCACCAATATGATGCCGGGTAAGGGCGTGGCCTCCTGGAGGGCCAGGAGATGCAGGTCAGCCGTGTGGGCAGTCAACCAGATTTAAGGCTCAGTCGGCAACACTCCACACACATTGTCTCGTGTGTCTTCCAGCAGAGTAACACTGTTCCGACTCCACAAAAGGGGGCAGCTGGATTCTACCCTATGTCCCTCTTCCCTTGGCAGGCTGTCATCTGTATCCTTTTGTGCAATATGCTGTGACCACGAGTGTCACAATTTTCAGGTGAATTACCAAAACTGCAGGTGGTCAGAGGGACCGGCTGGTGGCAGAAGTGATGGCAACCTTGACCGGACCATCCCCTAACTTTGCAGCTAACTTTTTTTGTCCATGAAAGACTTCTACTTTGAAGGCTGTAAAAATAAAGCTTATAATTCTAATAATGGATATTGATAATTAAGAAAATTATTCTTCTCATTAATCACATTTTTATCTTTAAATTGTGTTTGTGGACGACCTATTCTTTCTCTTCTTCTCAGACCTAGCTGCAATTTTTGTTAGTGCTGCAAGTATTTTTATGTTGTCAGGCTTGATGACCCCGTTCCATCTGTAAACAGAGCTGTTCAATCTTCTATATTTAAATGATTCTGTGCTCACCATTGAACCTTTCACTGAAGGTTGACTCACCCACCCACCCTTCCTCCCTTCCTTTCTTTCTTCCTCCCTCCCTCCCTCCCTTTCTCTCTCTTTCTTCTTTCTTTCTTTGAAGATTTAGGGATTTCCATTGTATACATTAGACCACAATATGGCCCTTTTGTTTTTAATCACTTTTTAAAAAATATTTATTTTATTTACTAGAAAGAGTTATAGAAAGAGGTAGAGACAGAGAGAGAAAGAGAAGTCTTCCACCTGCTGGTTGACTCCCCAAATGGCTACACGGCCAGAACTGCACCCATCCAAAGCCAGGAGCCAGGAGCTTCTGCCAGGTCTGCCATGCCCAAGGACTTGGGCCATCTTCTACCGCCTTCCCAGGCCATAAGGAGAGAGCTGGATCGGAAGTGCAGCAGCAGGGTTTGAGGGGATGCCGGCACTGCACACGCAGGCTTTACCTTCTACACCACAGTGCCGGCCCCTGAAGGTGATTCTTCCATTTCTAAGTTCTGTATAATCTTCTTGTTGACTACAATTTTTCATTCAATTTTATAAGGAGATGTTGCCTTCTAGTAAATACATGGGCATTATATCCTGTGGTTTCTAAAAATTTTTGAGAAAACGTCATTGAAGGCTTTAGGCCTGAAGAACAAATCAGAAGTGAAATTCTTAGGTGAGACATTTCTCACTTCCTTTCTGGCCTGAGCATCTCCTTGCTGTCTTTGGAGGTGTCGGAACCACCTACCCCAGGACGCCGCACACCCCTGGCCTTTCTCTGCCTCAGCATATCTGTAGGGTTCTTCAGTTTGGGTTTTTCAGAAATAGCATCAGGAAATATCTTTCTGATGGTTTTCCCCTGGAATCAGCGTGTGCTTCTGCTACAGATTCAACTCTGTGCTTTGTAGTTGTCTTCCATTATGATTGAAATAATTATTTTTCTCTTTGATCTTTTCTGTAGGAACACCAATTATGCACATGTGAGATCACTGTCTCTGTTTCCAAAACCCATCTTTTTTCTTTATATTATTTGCGTGTTCCATTTACTGTGCTGTGGGACTCCTTAATCCCATCTTTTGTGTCCCCGACAAATGTTTATAGTCCTGTTTATTTGAAGTCCTTGGATGTGGCGGCCACTTCTGCAATGGTTTCATTTCTCTGCTTGTGCTTTGAGCTGAGCATGCTGACTTCCCATCTGCTTTTGCGGATTGATGTTTTCCCCAAGCCCTCCTCTCCTCTGAGCTCTAACATGTCCAGGGAACATTTCTGTAATGTTTTGAGCCTCTGGAAGTTGATTTTCTAAGCATAGATTCTTCACGGCTTACTGTTTTGATGTGCATTCACAGTCTTTCAGCTGTCTCTTACGTAGACTCACGGTCTTCCTTTCTTCAAGCTTTACGTCCTCTGTGGATTGCATGTTTGTCTCTTTTGAATTCTTTTCGCCTGTTGAAAATACTATAAGGGCCAATACTGTGGTGTAGTGGGTCAAGCAACTGCCTGCACTGCTGACATCCCATACGGGCGCCAGTTTGTGTCCTGGCTACATCACTTTTGGTCCAGCCTGGGGAAAGCAGCAGAACATGGCCCAAGTGTTTGAGCTCCTGCACCCACATGGGAGACCTGGATGAAGCTCTTTGCTCCTTTGGCCTAGCCCAGCCCTGACTACTGTAGTCATCTGGGGAGTGAACTGGCAAATGGAAGATCTGTGTGTATGTGTATGTGTGTGTGTGTGTGTGTTTCTCCTTCTCTTTGTAAAGCTCACTTCCAAATAAATGTTTAAAAAGAAAACACTACAGAAGAGAAGGCTGTCTGTAATTTACATGAGCTTTTCTCTCAAATGGAACACCTTGTGACCAGTTATTTATTTATTTTGCCTTGGGGACAATGATGGGGCTCTATCGTTTCAGCTGCATGTACTTTTTTTTAAAAAAAAGATTTCTTTATTTATTTGAAAGCCAGAGTTATAGAGAGAGGGAGAGAGGGAGGGACGGAGAAAGAAACAGACAGAATCTTCCACCCACTGATTCACAAACCAGACAGCTGCAGGTCTCCCACGTGGGTGGCAGGGGCCCAAACACTTGGGCCATCTTCTGCTGCTTTTCCCATGCCATTAGCAGAAAGCTGGAGCAGAAGTGGAGCAGCCGGGACAGGAACTGGGGCCCATGTGGAATGCCAACATCACAAGTGATGACTTTACCTGCTGTGCCACAGTGCCAGCCCCTGGCTGCATGCGTTTAAATGACAGGAACCACAGAGGAAGGGCTATGAGACTGCTGCACGGAGTATTTCTCCTTCACCTACAACATCCTGTCTCCTCCTGGAGGTTGATCCTCCTCAACTATAGTAAGCATGAACCCTCATTAGTTTAAATTTTTGAGGGATGCATTTATTAAATCTGCGCACTTATTTGTGAAATGATATTTTGCCAGATTTTTCTGACAGCTATGTTACAAAACAGCATGTGAATGCCATGACAGCAGAGAGAGCAGAATCCATATGGTATTAGACACAACTCTTCTTTTGCTAACTGAAAATAAAACTAAAATATATGGCAAATCAGAAGTTTTCGAAGCATACTAGAGACAACCATAACTTTTTACATTACTGACATTTTTACAGTCTGACAGGGGAACTGAAAAGAGAAGATTACAATGAAGGCAAGTCAGTTATATAAAACACAAATCATCTTCATTGTACTTTTGTTGGATGGCTACTCCGGAATGACTCAGCTTCACAAAGGGGACTTAATAAGAACACCAACTTAGCAATGGGTCTGGTGCAACGAGTGAGAAAATGACCTGCCCGCAGTGCAAGCCTCAGTCATATCTGCTCTTCCCTTCTCTGAAATCCTTTTGTTCAGAATACAAGAGCATTTGCGAAATGTCAACCAGACTTTCAGAATCCCAAAGAATGCATTATAAAAATAGCTGCACCTTCTTTAGATTTAAAAGAGAAGTGTGATTTATACCAGCCTGGCTAAGGAGGTGAGCTGCTGGGGATGAGAAACACATGTGTCAATTGCTTCCAGATAATGAAAAATCCCAGCCCAGGCCAGAAAGTCTAATTCTTTCTGTTATTGCTTGCAGGCACTATCTGATGTAGGGAAGTTCATTTACAGAAATATTTATTCTACAAAAGGAAAGAAGCTAGGGATGCAAGCAATACAGATGTGCCAAAGTTTGTGCTACAGCATTCCTGGAGGTCTTTCCAAAAACTGTTCCAGCAATGACCTGGTTAGGGTGCTCTGGAAGCTTCGACAGCAATGTCCGAGGGGAGAGCCACTCTCAGGGCACAGGTGAGATCACTGAGTGACACAGAGAGCGCAGATGGACCAAGACCCCCTCCTCCAATGGTCAGCTTTGACCTGGGCCTTTCACATGAGCCGGGAAACCTTTTGCTCCTTTTCTAATACCTAGAAGAGTTTGTAAGATTGGAATTATTTGCTCTTTGGTTACGCAGTCTGCTTCACAAGGAAGCTACCTGGGACTAAGATAAGATTCCTGTGTATGAATTCGTTTCATTTATTGTGGTAAGATAATTCTTGAGACACTACGAGCAAGTTGTATTTTTATAGAAACTTGTCAAATTCACTTAATAAGTTCACATTTGTAGACATGGATGCACTCAATACAGCCTTCTAAAGCTAAAGCATCTATAGCAATGTTTCCCTTTTCATTCCTGATATTGCTTATCGTGCCTTTTCTGTATCATTCAAAATCTGCTTCCTTTTTAAAACGTATGGCTGTATCATCAACAGAAGGAGTCACTGTGCACTTCCTCCCCATGTAGGATCTCTGTCCTTAATGTGTTATACTGTGAGAACTAATGGTAAAACAAGTATTCAAACAGTACTTTATACCTTGTGTGTCTGTATGGGTGCAATCTGTTGAAATCTTTACTTAATATATACTAAGTTGATCTTCTGTATATAAAGATAATTAAAAATGAATCTTAATGAAGAATGGGATGGGAGAGGGAGTAGGAGATGGGATGGTTTGGGGGTGGAGAGTGGTTATGGGGGGAAAAATTGCTATAATCCAAAAGTTGTGCTTTCAAAATTTATATTTATTAAGGTTTTCTAAAAACATGGAAAAATAAAAAATAAAAAGTATGGCTGTATTGCTTGTCAGCCTTTTGGCTAAGATCAAGTGTACAAGTATGCCTGTATTCCTTTCATATTCTTCACTAAATGTCTTTTCAATCTCATTCATTTCTGCTCTTTATTATTTTCTTCTGTTTTTTTTTTTTTTAGTTTATTTTAATTGGTTTATAGTTTTTTAAACTGAGAGATAGAGAGAAAGGGGAGAAACAGAGAGAGAGAGAAAGGGAGAAGTAGACACAGAGAGAGAGAGGTCTTCCATCTGCTGGATCACTCCCCAAATGGCCGCAGTGGCAGGAGCTGAGCCGATCTGAAGCCAGGAGCCAGGAGCTTCATCCAAGTCTCCCATGTGGGTTCAAGTGCCCAACGACTTGGGCCATCTTTTACTGCTTTCCCAGGAACATTAGCAGAGAGCTGGATTGTAAATGGAGTAGCCAGGACTCAAACCGGCACCCATATGAGATGCCAGTGCTGCAGGCCAGGGCTTTAACCCACTGCACCATAGTGCCGGCCCCTTAAGTTTTTAAATGTAACATTTTCATTAGGATTCAGCTCATATCTTCTAATTTCTATTATCTTTTTTATTTGATCCCTGGTGATTTAGAAATGTTTTTTTTCCAAATACATAGGAAAATATCTAGTAGTCTTCAAAAACATTATTTATACTCTATACTATTATCAGATAATACAACCCACATATATTCAAGCCTTTGAAATTTGTTAGAAATCTTAAAGTTGCCCAGTAATTTTTGTAAATGTTTCATATATATTTAAAAAAAAACCCAGAGATTATGCATATATTAGGTGCAAGGTCCTATATATGCTGATTAAAGTAGTTTATTACATTATTCAAATTATGCTAATTATATAATTCAAATTATCATTGAGTATGAATTCTAATTTCACACTTAGCTTCTCCAAATCAGTTGAAGATATTTGTCCACTGTTTTGGGTATTTTAATGTTGGTTTATTTGCTACTGAGCAGTCAGCTGTCAGTATTTTGCTCATTCCTGTAGTTCTTATTAAGGTTTTAGTGGTATCTTGATATAGTTTTTTTAATCCATAAATTATATGCCCACTCACATTACCCTGAAGCAATGTAAGTGATGAAAAACAGGTAGAAGGTATTGACATTAATTTTACTCTTTTCAGTTTTTATGAATAAAAGTAAAAGTAAAGAGTAAAATTAATGTTTAACTGGACCTATGCTTGCTGTTTACTTTCATATTATTCGAGTTCATATATTGAAATCTTTTTAAAAGGATTCATTCATTTGAAAAGCAGTATGGCAGTGGAGAAATGGAGAAAGAGGGAGAGACAGACAGTGGGAGAGAGAATCTTCCATCCACCGGTTCACTCCCCAAATGGCTAAAACAGCCAGATTTGGGCCAGGCTACAGCAAGGAGCCAGGAATTCCATCTGAGTCTCCCATGTGGTTGGCAGGGACCCTTGTACCTGGGCCATCTTTTGCTGTTTGTCCCAGGCATATTAGCAGGGAGCTGGCTTGGAAGTGGAGCAGCTGGGAATCAAACCAGTGTTCCAGTATGGGATGCTGGTGTTGCAGGCAGCGATTTAACCCACTGTGCCACGATGCCCATCCCCAGATTATTAAATTTTAAAACCAAACAGAAACAACCTGTCATTATCCCCATATTACAGAGGGAAAATATGTGAAATGACTGAGGCTTGCACAATCCATAACACCACAGTTCACCTGGAGTCTGCTACTTTATCCGTAGTTTTCAACTTAGAAAGTGACAAGATTCACTACAGTTTATAAGCATAAGGTCTGGAAGAGTTAGTGGATTGCAATGTATTTCTTTCGTTAAACAAGAATATTGTACTTACTTTGTAAAAGAAATTTGTTCTCCCGACAGATCCAATCTTCCCAGTGTGGTTCATGAAACAAATGTTTCCTTCAGTGGCCCCGTAAAACTCACACATCTTAATATGTCCAAATCGGTCTGAAAATTCTCTCCACACATCACTCCGTATGCCATTCCCAACTGCCAAGCGAACCCGATGCTCCTTTTCTCCTTCTCTCTGTTAGGAGACAAAGTCTACTTGTAACCAATTCCAGTTTCCAATTCTTCCTCTCATTCATCCTCACTGAAATGGACAGTGTCTTAGATGTGAACCACATGTTTGCAATGACCAAAGGGAACAATTGGAGGGAAAAAAACAAAAACACAAAAACCCCTGGGGTCAGTGCTATGGCATAGTGGGTAGAGCTGCTGCCGGCAATGCCAGCATCCCACAGAGGCAGTTCTGACTGCTCCACTTCCAGTCCAGCTCCCTGCCAATTGTCTGGGAAAGCAGCTGAAGACAGCTGAAGTGCTTGGCCCTTGCACCCACATGGGAGACCCAGAAGAAGCTCCTGGCTCCTGGCTTCTGGCATCTACCTGGCCCAGCCCCACCCACAGTGGCCATCTGGAGAGTGAACCAGTGGAAAAAAGATCTCTCTCTATCCCTGTCTCTCCCTCTCTCTTTGTGTTACTCTTTCAAATGAATAAATAAATCTTGAAAACCAATCCCTTATGTCAGTAGCAAAACCACTCCCAGCAGCTGGTGAACTTGCACTGCCAGGAAGAGTGGAGCTGGTGCCCCCACCTATCACATCTGGGAAAGCCCTTCCCAAATCCCAGATGACCGAGGCCTCTTTCTGGGTAACTAGAGGGTTAAGAGGAAATCATATTTCCCAAATAAAGCAGTACTGTTTAGATAGCATAAAACATGCCGAGCCTGCCTTCCCAGCTCCTCGTGTGTCAGTACATAATCTGAACACGAGGTGGATGCCCACTCTTGATTCTCAGTTTAGTCATCTATAAAAAATACTAATACCTGCCTTACTTAGATGCTGCATTGTTCATTTAACACTGAGAGTCCAGCGCAGAGCCAACAATAGATCAAGACCACAGAATCGATGGGATGCTTCACTCGCAAATATGACAAGTATATGACTATATGTAACTCTAATTTTAGGATGTGCAACAATCTCTCTTTGTGATTTTCAGTCCATATTTTAGAAATAGTGGGAAAACAGTAAATAGTATGTGGACTGGCATATATTATATGCTGACCTACAATTAGAGCAGCAATGTACATGCACAAATCATGGTAAACCCCTGATTTGCTACCTCCATCACCACCAAAAGTGATACAAGATAACCACAGGTGATAATAAAATACCAGTAACAATAAAATAGAGAAGTCAAGCTCACTGGTGCTTAGAATTAAAAATGATCAATTGCTCATATTATTTACTACAGTTTCTTCTATAAATACCACTAAAACAGTTTCAAAAAGAGACTTTAATATATGAACTCTCAAGAGCAAACATAAGAGAGTGAGTTAAATTTGGAAACTGAAAAGGGCATTCATAAAAGGAATGTGACCAAGCACAGTAAAGAAGGCTGGGGCGAGTGTTTGGTGCAGGGGATGAGACACTGCTTGGGATGTCAGCATCTCATATCACAGCACCTGGGTGGAGCCAGCTCCACCCAACTTCAGTTTGCTAACAGCGCAGACCCAGGGAGGCAGCAGGTTTGAGTAGCTGGGTTCCTGACACAGTCAGTGGACAACTGGGTCAAATAACTGGATCAAATTCCCTGCTTCTGGCTTTGGCCTGGACCAGTCCTGGCTCTTACAAACATATGAGGAGTGAGCCAGTCTGTCTCTTTCTGTTTCCCTCCCCCTCTCCCTCTCTGTGCCTCTACCTTTCAAATAAATAAAGTTCATTAATTAATTTTTAATAAAACAACGAACAAGGCTGAAATCCAAGCCTGTTGGTTAGTTTTCAACAAATGGTCCTGAAAGTGTCGATCAAGCAGCACAAAGAATGAGGAAGGCAGAAAACTTGATTAGAAATTTATTTAGGAAGCAGCTGTACCCCTGGAGACCCTGGTAGAGATACAGAGAGAGCATCTTATGGGTTACTCTGGAGATACCCAACAGGACAGACCCCAGCTTGAGTTAAGGAACCTGCGGAAAACCTAAGGGCTCAGTGACAGCCTGAATACCAGATGGTATTAGCAAATGCTTCTCCTGCACTTATCTTGGAACTCTGGGACCCAGAACTGTACACCAGAGCAGGAAACTCTACTGAGTTATTGTCAGGGAAATAGATCGTTGTGAGAGCAAAGATATCACTTTCTGAAAATACCTCGATAAATGTCTAGATTCCCACTTCATCCCTCTGGAATCTGACCCATTTGTTGACAAATCCCTATCATAAGCAGCCAGATTTTTAGAGCCTCGTTCTTAAATGTGATGAATGAAGAATAGACTCTTTTAAAAGGATGAAAAACACATTAAAGGAAGTAAAAGATATATAGGACACAGTGAAAATATAAAAAATACATGTAAGTGGGCTCTTATACAACAAAAAAAAAGGAGGACAGGAAAGAACCAGATCATTTTGAAGAGACAATAAGAATATTTTTGGTGGAACTTTTAATAATAACTATGGAACCCAGAAGAAAATAGAATGCTACCTTTAGGCTGAAACAAAAAAAAAAAATCAACCTCACATTCCATAATCAGTTAAAGTAATATTCAAAAGCAAAGGCAAAATATATGTTTTATATAATTAAAACCAAAAATTATGTTTTTAGTAGACTGGTACTAGATGGAATACTAAAGAAAGCTATTCACATAATGATGACACAATGGCAATTAGAAGCAAATAAAAAGCAGGCAGGAATAAGGGGACCAGAAGAGGCAAATACTTGATTCATGTAAATAAGTGCTGATTCTTTAAAATAATGTTAGTAATATTTTTAGAATTTAAAATGTGTAGACCTAGAATAGATAAAAAATAAAAACATGAAGGATTAATGGTAAGGAGATGGAATTAAAGTATTTAAAAGCCCTTGCCTTGTCAAAAAGTTGGAAAAATGGTATTTTAAGATGGAATCTAATGAGTTAAGAATGAAAATTGAATTCTCTAAGGCAATAATAATACTCAAAATTAGTTAAAGGAACTAAAGAAAAATGAAGATATATATCCAAAGAAGTAATCAATGAGAAAAATTAATAACATTTGATAAAAAATTTAATAAAATTAAATATTAAATTATTTCAAAAGGAAACAAGAAATAGGGCAAGGGGAACAAATAAAAAGTCAAACAGAAAAAATAGCAAGGAAAGACATAAGCCCAAATATATCAATAAATACATTCAATGTAAATGGATTCAATACTTCTGGAAAAGACTTTTATAATATATAGAAATATAAAGCTCAACCGTATATGGCTTTTAAATAACTCAATGACACAAAAATTGAGAATAACTGGATGGAAAATGTTACACTCTGTAATCAGGGAGAAGTCAGTCTAACTACACTAAGAGCAGACCAAGTATAGCTAAGTCAAGAAGCACCTCTGGGGTTAGAGGACCACAGAACAATTGATAGCCTAAATTTCTATCTGCCTAATCACACAGTCAAAATATATAAAGCAAAATCTGTCAGAGTTAAAAGGAGAAATAGCCAAGTCTATTTTTAATCTATCTCTGTAATCACTGATAGAATAAGCACAAAAAGAATCACATACAGATGTTTGAAAAAGTTAATGACATCACTTAATTTATGAACACAGAAAAACACAACAAATCACGAAACAAAACATACCCTTTCCCAACGTGCATGAGACATTACCAAAAGAGACTGATCCTACGTTCCACCTCATATATAACAACTCTCCAGCAAAGTATTGACATTTATTCAGGAGTAAGTGGTTAGCCCTGTAAGAAGCTTGCAAACTCTATCAGAGTGCCTGAGTTCAACTCCTGGTTCTGGCCCCAGCTCCTGAATCCATCTTCTCACTAATACAGAACCTGAGAGGCAGCAGGTAAGTAAGGCTCAAGTAGTTGGGTTCCTGGCACCCATAGGGGAGACCGGGATCGCCTGGCTTCCAGCTCTGGCCCCAGTCCAGCCCTTGCAAGTGAAAGCATCGGGGGAGTGGACAAGCAGAGGAGTGTTTCTCTCTCTCCCTCTCTCTCTCTCTCTCTCTCTCTCTCTCTCTCTCCCTCTCTCTCTCTCTCTCTCAGCTTCTCAAGTAAATAAAAAGTATTTCTTAACTTTTCAAAATATGTTCTTGGATAACAACACAATTAAAATTGCAAAAAGACAGCTAAAAACATCTCCAGATATTTGGATAATTATCAACACAATAGCAAACAACTTATGGGGAAAGGAAAAAAAGTATAACAGAAACTTGAAAATATTTTGAACTAAATGGTAACAAAAGACATTACAGTTGCAGGATGTGACACAAGCAATGCTTTCATGAAATTGTACAGCATTAAAGAAGGAATATTAGACAGCTATGAATCAGGCTGTCCCCTGGGTCTGTCTCTGTATTGCCTCCACTGGATGTGTGGAGATGGAAAACAAGTTGTGGACAGAAGCTATGATGCCTTCGTTGCTGGGAATTATGGGTTCATGGTTTCCTTACCAGCCAGCTTTCGGCAAGTGTGCTGAGCCAACCAAGTAGCTATGGTGCGGCTAAAGGACTGCTTGACAAAATGTTAGGCAGTTGATTCTCAAAGCAAATAGCCAAGCATCCAATGAGAATAGGAAAATATGCCAACGTCGTTAGTCATCTGAGAAATCAGAGTCAAAACACAAGATGACAATAAACACTTCAAAAACAGCTAGCAATTTCTTCTGTAGGACTATAAAATCTCCACCAAGAGCTAGCAAGGATCTGAAACTACTGGGATTGTCAACGGATTGTATAGGGCAGGGGGCATATATTAGTATCATTGCTTTGATAAAATGCTTTGTAATACAGGGGCAAGCATTTGGCCTAGCAGTTAAGACAACAGGTGGGAATCCACATCCCATAGTGGACTGCCTGCATTCAAGTCCTGGCTCTGCTCACAACTCCAGCTTCCTGCTAATGCACACCCTGGTAGCACAAGGTGACAGCTGAAGCAGATGGGGCCTGTCACTCACATGGGAGACGCAGATGGAGCTGAGTGAGTTTACGGCTCTTGGCTACTGCCTGTGTTCAGCCCAGCTCAGCTCTCATCACTGTGGACATTAGAGGAGTGAACTAGGAATTAGACTTGCTTGCTCTCTCTCTCTCTCTCTAATAAACATTTTAAAATTAAATTAAAATTTGAACAAATACTTGACATTATCTACTGATATTAGACACATGAATAAAATATGATCTACCAATTCCACTCTTGATATTATAATGAAAGAAATATGTGCATACGTTTCCAAGACATCCATGTAAGAATGTCCATACATTATGAAGTAGAAATCCAAATTCATCGATAGTAAAACAAATCTTTCCAAAACACTTCTGGATAGCGATGCAATGGAATAGTCTTCTTTGCTAGTGGTATAATACAAATTACCATGAATCCAGAGCTGTATGCGCTGTAAATTTATTATCTCACAGTTTCTGTGGGTCAGAAGTCCACACTGGCTCAACTGACTCATGACCCAGGGTCCTCAAAGCTAAAGTGATGCTGTTGACTGGCTGGGCTCTTACTTGGAGGTTCTTGGAAGCATCCAGTCCCAGGCTCATTCAGGTTCTTGGCAGATTCTACCTTCTTGATAGTGGAAGGACTAAGACTCTTGCCTTTGTTGATCATCAGGGGAGGGCTGCCCTCAGATCTTATAGGCTTCTCGCCAATCCTCGCCATGGGTCTCGATGTACCTGAACCAGAGGTGACACACTGACCCCCTCTCAGGCTGCAAAAGTCTCCCACGTCCACTTAGCTGAATCTCCCATGCTTGCCCACAGAGAAATCTCACGAGTTTGCTCTAAAACCTCAAGAGCTGAGATTGCATCTATCGGGCTTATCTTTTTACAGAGTCTGTACCTGTAAGGACAGCTGCAAAGTCCCTTCTTCCGAAGTCCCTAATGCACATATATTCACATAGTCCAGGAATTACGGTATGGACCCCTTTGTGGGCAGCAGTGCACATTTTTCTGCCTCCCACCTCTCTGGAGCGATGAGCGATAACTTATGGCTGCACACAAAAACCCAAGGCGAATCTCAGCATGCAATGGAAGAATCAAGGACAATAGAAGGCAGTCATATGGTTCTATTTAGATTCAGTTTTTAAAAAACATAGGCAAAACTAATTCATATCAGAAAGCTGTTCATGTTTGAGAGGACAATGACAGAGTACTCCAGGGAGATGTCTTCAAAGAAAAGAAATTTATTAAAAAATACTCATTGCTAAACTCTACTGAGGAAGTCCAGTTATGATGGAAAACTAAGTGAACAGGTGATCAGCATGAACAAGCTGAATCAGAAAAGGAAAAGGAGGCAACTATTATTTACAAAGAATGAAAAATGCAAAACACAAGTTATAAATAAATAACTGAATTTTAATAAGTACTACTTTGATTTTTTTTTTTTTTTTTACAAAACTTTCAGTTGCAAAAACAAGAATCATGCAGCATAACACTCTCACTTTGGTTTCCTTAGCCCATATCAATGGGGCTCAGGTCAGGATTCTGGAGACAGAATGAACTCCCCAGACCACAGCAGCCACTTCCAGGGCAGAGGGTCCTTTGCTGTCCCTACTGACAGCCCAGGGCAGTTCATTGCCTGGCTGCCAGCTCGTCTGCACACGGCAGGCACTGCTAACCTGGCACAGAACAAGCTCTCGGATTTTCCGCTGCCATTTTCTTCATAAAACAACAGCAGATCTTGGGATTTATTTGGCTTGAATGCAGAGAAACCTTTTATGTGGCTTACCTCCTGGATGCTCTTCAGGTCAGAGAGGAGGCTTAGCAAGCATCATTATTTGTAAAACGTGCTGGCATGTTCTGAAGGGCGGTTTATAAACCAAATGCCACAGAGACTGTAACTAGTTCAGGCTGTAGCTACACAGCTTCCTAAATAACAACAAATAACCAACCAAAATGGCTTCCTTGATGCAGAAAATGATCACGACTTCTATCCAGAACTATCAGCCTCACTTCTTTAACTCAAGAAACTGTGATTTCACTCAGCTTTCCTTTACGACGAAGTCCAGGAGTGGCTGTTTAGCCTAGTGGTTAAGATGCTGCTATGGATGCCCACATTCAGTGTCCCAGTGCCTGGGGTTCAGTCCAGCTCTGCTCCTGATCCCAGCTTCCTGCTAATACACACAGCCTGCAAGACTCCTCCAGGTGTTGTAAATAAGTCTTAGGAAACACAGCAATGCCCACTCATTTACAAATCATCTGTGAGTGCTTCCATGACCCAGAGAGAATTATGAGTTTCAAGAGAGACAAGCAGTATTACCAAGAAAGCCTAAAATATTTACTAATCTGGTGCTTTACAGAAAAAGTTGGTGATCCTTGCCCTAAATGCTAAGTGAAGTCCAAATAGCAAAAACTTGTAAATATTAACACAGGTTAGCTAACTGGACAACACGTGGGTGCTACAAATACCACTTCACTGAGTTTTCTCATGCAGAGACAACGGGGACAACTTGCAGAGGCAACTGGGAGTTGGTTTTGTGCCAAGTAGGGCCAACAGTCTGCTCCATGTCCTCAAACCCAAGGCTTCCTGTGCACATTGAAAATATCAGGTGAGCAAAATAAGGATCGGACAAGACTTTTCTTAAAAGCCACTGAGCTATTTCTATTGTGAAACTACTGCTGGGCTGACGCAGTGGCATAGCAGGTAAAGCTGCTGCCTGCAGTGCCGCCATTCCATATGGGTGCCAGTTCATGTCCCGGCTGTTCTACTTCCAATCCAGCTCTCTCCTATGGAAAGCAGTGGAAGAGAGCCCAAGTCCTTGGGCCCCTGCAACGGCATGGGAGACCTGGAAGAAGCTTCTGGCTCCTGGCTTCGGATCAGCACAGCTCTGGCCGTTGTGGCCAACTAGGGGGTGAACCAGCAGATGGAAGATCTCTCAATCTCTCTCTCTCTCTCTCTCTCTCTCTCTCTCTCTCTCTCTCTCTCTCTCTCTCTCTCTCTGTAACTCTTTCAAATAAATAAGCCAATCTTTAAAAAACAACAACAACAACAACTACTACTGTTGACCTCACACGATGACTGGAAGCCAGAGGAGGAAGGACAGAAAGTGGAGACTGGCATCATGATGTTCACTGGGATTGCCTGGCAGGACCGGCTGGGAGGCAGGCAGGCTACAGGACAGCAGCTGATGGGGTTCAGGTAAAAGATGGTGATCGTCAGAGCCCAAGCTGTGGTCACAGAAGAGAAAAACAGGATCAGCAGAATGAGAGATGACAGGATAGGCAGAGGGAGCCTGACAAAGTGGCCCTGGAATATCTGGACAGTGAGAGCAAAGGCTGAGAATGGCTTACGTTTGGTTTTGTGTCAGTTTGCAGATGCTGAGAAATTGCCGAACATCACCTAAAACACAACCAAATCTTGGCCACATCCATCTGTAATTTTTAAAAATCACCTTCTCTGTTCATAACCCCCCACAAGGCTTCTTTTGAATAAATTCCTATTCCTTTTTATTCTTCCTAAGATATGAAATTGCTACTAAATATCACTGAATATCTAAGCCACATTGGGGATGAATGAAGAAAGTGTGCATGAATATGATAAGCATAGTAAATGAATGAAATTCTAAAAACTACACAAATACGTAGACAAGTGAGAGGCATGGAGTAACAGGGACTAAAGAGAAAGACACACAGACAGAGTACATGAGGGACAGAGGCGAACAGAAATCAGGAAACATGGAGAACAATAGTTAAAGAAATTGAGAAAGACTGACAAAGAAAACAAGTGACACAGAGCAAGAGAGAAGGAGGGAGGGATAGGGAGAGAGAGGGAGATAAAGGGAGAGAGAGAGAGAGAGAGAGAGAGAGAGAGAGAGAGAGAGAGAGAGAGAGAGAAAAGGGAGAGAGAGAGAGGGAGAGAGAATGCACCAGGGAGCAGCGGTGATGAGGGAAACAGAAGGATGGAGAGAATGATCTGAAAAAGACAACTTAGAATAAAAAATGAAAGATGCTGAGAGAGGCACCAACAAATAAGGAGACATTTGTTGCACAGACAGATAAAGGCACAGAGACACACAGAAACAGACACAGCAAAATAAAGAGACAAACAGAAACCAGAGTAGAGAGAGCACTGGGTCAATGCTGGGCCTGCAGCCATAGCAGAAAAAAATGGAATGAAGCTGTTCAAACTCCATGGACAGCTACTTGTATCATTTCATCTTATCTACCACAGCAACCTGATAGAATAAAAAGCATTGCCCCCATCTTATACATGGGGGAACAAGGAAATTCAGGTCCAAGGACAGAAGGCAAATAGAGATAGAATTTGATCTCATTACTTAGGAGCTGTACGGGTCCAGGACGATGGCCTGCCCCACCCCCTGCTGCACCCCACTGCCTTGCACCATGTCTGGAGCTGCACCTGCAGTAGGGCCTGGTACACCAAAGGACTTCCCAGGGCATCTGAGGGAGGAAGCCGGCTCTGGAGAGCTTCAAAACAGGTGCTCTCCTTTACCAAACCTGCCCCCGTGACTACAGGAACTGGAAGTTTCTAACTCAGTCGTTCTGTCCTCTACTGAGTGAGGCTGAAACTCCATGCAGAAATCTTCAGAGCCATGGCTGTCAAGTGCTTACATCATGGCACACCTGAACAAAGCAGGCCACCTCCCAATATCCAGAAAATATCCATTTCCCCTTCAGCCTTTAAAACCCACTTTT
The DNA here is from genome assembly GCF_033115175.1 of Lepus europaeus. Lineage (NCBI taxonomy): Eukaryota > Metazoa > Chordata > Mammalia > Lagomorpha > Leporidae > Lepus > Lepus europaeus. The sequence goes on from NC_084830.1 coordinate 149,545,242, forward strand.
AAAATACAGAAGAGAAATGTATTGACTGGGCCAGAGCTTTTAACACAGAGATCCCAAGGGCTTGGGTGTCGACAGACCTTTCCCTCTGGCTCCTAGTGCCCTAACATCAGCAAACGCTTTGAGACCCGGGAAGGAGTCACAGAATTTGAACCCAGGCTCTGGTTTCCTCCGAAGGTTCTTCGGGAGCTGCTTTCCCCGCAGTCCTCGAACTCGCTACCTCCTACCAGGCCCAGGACTCATTCAACCATTTGCTGAAATGCTCAGGCCTCCAACACTGCCTAGAAATAAAGTCTCCTTCTTCCAGTAAAACTGCTCATTCCTATTCAGGGTATCCCTTACATACCCAGACTGACTAGTTTCCCTCTGTGTCTAAGAAAAGTGAAGCTGTGGAGGTTGTGTTTACGTGCAGTAATTCTGTATCAAGCTGAAGTTTTTAGGGAATAAGAGAATGTTTGTTGATAGACGAACAGACAGAAAGAAGCAAAAATTCAAAGTAAAAACAGAGGGGCAAGTCATTTCTGCATAACTTATCTGCTTAATGCAAATGACACCAGTCTGGTCTAATTCCTAAAGGCTCAATTAAAATTTAAACAACACATGTTAGGAATTAGGATTCTTCCATATTGATTCTATTTAACAGAGGACATCCTTTTCCTAAAATCCACCAAAAACTACACGTGCGTCACTACAACATGTCCATGGAACAAGTACGGCTCAATGCCAACAGCTTTCTTTCTGCAGAGACACACTGTACACTTCACAGCACAAGCGGGTATTACAGAAAAGGCACAAAGAAGCACTAAATGCAAACAGGAAGTCAGAGAACCCTGGGGCACAAAAACAGGGGTACAGAGAGCAAACTGAGAGGTGGAACAGAGAAGCCCAGAGGAAGATCCTCCCGTGATGTGATCACCTCCTGGGAGAAACATCAACTCAAACAGCTTGTCCTACAGAAAAAACAAGCTCTGTCCAAGAGCCAGGAAACCAGGGGAGACACTACAGGGTCTGTCTTTAACATAACAACAAGACAGCATGCTTGGAAAAGGCCAGGTAGAAGAGACCCTCCCAGGTCCTGTCACCCCTTCCTCCAACCCCAAGCCCTACAGCTTGGAAAGAGGCAGTGCCTGCTGAGGGGAGGGTGAGGGAGCTAAGTGCAGGCCTTGGACTTGGAACCCAACACCAAGCTTCCCACGGTGCAAACCAAGTTCATGCAGAGTCTCGTAGCACCTGCCCCAATGCCAAAGCCCATGGAAGAAGTTTCTGGACTGTCCTGGTGCCAGGTAGAGACACACGGCCCCCAAGGGAGGACAGACATATATTCTGTCCAGTGTCACTTCCAGCCAGGTGCGGTGGCCTTAGACCAGAGGTATGACACATAGCGGGCAGGCCAAAGCACAGTGTGTCCTGGTCCTACCCCAGAGCCAGGCTGTGGGCTCTGGGTGCAAACACGTGTTGCAGTGTTGGAGGCCAAAGGAGTGCCCACCCCATTCCTCCACCAGTGCAGGCAGCAGAAAATTGAAAGTCATTGTTCCCGTTAGGAAAAGGGGCGCAGACTAGAGAGGAGGCGGTGTACGAATTTACAGCCAGACCGAATTTATTCAGGGAACAGAAATTCCCAGAGGTGGGTAGCCAACTGCCAGCATACACACGGATGGAACACAGGGCACAAGGCCCTGCCCCTGAGCGGGGGGGGGGGGGGGGGGAGGGGCAGAATCTTTTTCTATTTTAGGAGGGCTAGGGGGCTAGGGATGGGAGTGGGGGTGGGAGGCAGCAGGCAGAGGTGACTTCTTGGAACTGGGTGGGGGCCTTGGGAACCTGGAAAGAATGCAGGGTGGGGTATGAGGCCATAGGGTATGAGACCCCACTGAGACTTAAGGGCAAGGAATCTGATCCAGGGTTTATTGATCTTTCAGGCAATGAGCAAGAATGGCTGAGGCTTCCGTCTTTGTTCCATCAGCTCCCATGGGGGAAGGGGAGGGACACTCTGGAGGCTGGGTCATTCTCTCCGCAGTGAAGCAAAGAGCAGGTCACAGTGCTCGGGTGCCCAACTGTAGATCGGTCCCTAGAGGTCTACTCTAGCCTTCTGGGAACGCACTTCCCTTTTTAGGCACTGCCCCGGTCCACCCTGAACAACACACCAGCCGCATGTTTGCGACCAGCATGGGCCTGGCCTGCCCTCAGGTGCCGAAGCAGCGACAACACCTTAACAGCAGACTTTGGCGAGGCTGGGCCTAGGGCACTACCTAATGCTGGCACAGAAGCAGTGAGCACAGGGTCAGAGAGAAGTAGCAGGCTGCCCAGAATGTCTAGGACAGGGACACAAACAATCCACACTACAAACGCTGTAGTGCGTGCCCAGTCCTTCAATGCACAAGCAGCACTGCCTGCTAAGACGCAATAAGACATTCAGGGAACCATGACCTCACCTAACGGTCATAATGTCGTGCCACAAAACAACAAACTTAAACCACAGTGAGGTGCCTATCATCAAAAAGACACAGGAGGGGCCACCTTTGTAGCACAGCAGGTAAAGCTGCTGCCTGCCAAACTGGCTTCCCATATGGGCACCGCTTTGAGCCCTGGCTTCTCCTCTTCTGATCCAGCTCCCTACTAACATGTCTGGGAAAGCAGCAGACAATGGGCCAATTCCTTGGGCCCCTGCACCCACGTGGGAGACCCAGAAGAAGCTTCTGATCATGGCTCTGGTCTGAACCATTCTTGGCCATTTCGTCCACTTGGGAAGTGAACCAGCAGATAGAAGATCTCTCTTTCTCTCTCTCCTTTCTGTCTCTCTCTCTCTCTCTCTCTCTCTCTGTCTGTGTAACTCTTTCAAATAAATATTCTTTTTTTAAAAAAAGTGGAAGGCTAACAAATGTTGGTGAAGCTGTGGAGAACAGGGAGCACTCACACACTGCTGATGGAAATGCCAATTATTCTAGCCATCATGGAAATCAATATGGAACTATTTTATAAAATTAAAAATAGAACTACCATATGATCCAGCCACAGTAGCCGTGAGTTATAGCCAGAGCCTGCCAGAGACACATCTGCACTCTCATAACTGCTACAGCACTTTTCCCAAGAGCAAGAAGGGGAAACAACCCAGGTATTCACCAACGGGTGAATGGCTGAAGAAATCGTGGTGCACCTACACAATGAACACTACTCACCACAGAAAAGGGTGGAATCCTGTCACGTGCAGCAGCACGGGGAACCTGCAGAATGCTACGTGGGATAAGGCAGCTACAGAAAGATCCACTGATCTCACTCACACGTGGAATCGAAACGAGTTGATCTCACAGAGGTGTAGGTCAAAGAGAGGTTACCAGCGGATGGGGAGAGTACCAAGGAGAAAGGCCGGGAAAACGTTGGCTAAAAGGTGCTGAGATACAGTTACATAGGAGAAAGAAGTTCTGCTGCTCTATTGCAAGCAGGGTGACTACAGATCACAGTAATGCAGTTAATGTTTTTAAAAAGCTAAAAGAATGGATTTTGAATGCTTTGCCACAAAGAAATGATAAATGTTGGAGGAGCTAGGTATGCTTACTCAATCTGAACATTACAAAGAACACAAACATGTACCAACACATCACAGAGCACCCCAGAAATATTCGCAACGTTTACATGTCAATTAAAAAAGCAAATTCCTCTGTACTGAAACAGGAAAGGAGTGGGCAGGAGAGGAGGGGATAAAGAGGAGAGCTTTTTTTTTTTTTTTTTTTTTTTTTGACAGGCAGAGTGGACAGTGAGAGAGAGACAGAGAGAAAGGTCTTCCTTTAGCCGTTGGTTCACCCTCCAATGGCCGCCGCGGTAGCGCGCTGCAGCCGGCGCACCGCGCTGTTCCGATGGCAGGAGCCAGGTGCTTCTCCTGGTCTCCCATGGGGTGCAGGGCCCAAGCACTTGGGCCATCCTCCACTGCACTCCCTGGCCACAGCAGAGAGCTGGCCTGGAAGAGGGGCAACCGGGACAGGATCGGTTCCCCGACCGGGACTAGAACCCGGTGTGCCGGCGCCGCAAGGCGGAGGATTAGCCTGTTGAGCCACGGCGCCGGCCAAGAGGAGAGCCTTTTTAAAAAAAGGATTGGAAAGCAATTTATAAGGAAGGTCCGTCAAGGCTAAGCCTGCACAGGCTCCCGCTGCCCCTAAAACTCTCTCAAGCCTGGTTTCAGCAGGCCGAGGTGCCAAGTCACAGCCATCAGTTAACAATTTTGAGGCATAAGCAACAGTTTGGAAATACCTCAGTGATCTCACGTGTTAAGAGCAGAAAGAGCCCGTACTGGAGACGTCTGTGAAACCCCTCCTTTTCCACGGGCTCAGTAACAGGGAGCACCAGGTACAGATGGCTTGGTCTGCACAGGTGCCTTTGCTGCGGCAGCCCTTGGGAGAACAATGGAGGCAGCGCAAAACCTTCAGCCCCAGGACCTTCAAAGGCGTCTTGAGAGAAGGCCCAGCTCCCAGAGTATGCAAGACTCAACCCTCACACCGAGGACTGTGTTCACAAAAAAGCCTCTTCTCTGTAAATGTACCTGCTGGGGCCCAGGAATGCAACACCACGACAAGTGCAGCCCCATGAGCAAGGTGCCTTCCCTGTGGTTGATCTCTTCAAAGGCCTGACTCCCTCCATGCAGTGACACAAATCCTTGCTTTATCCAAATTCCCTTACTGGACTCTGTCCTTGCTGGGGTCCCAAACTTTTTGGCTAGAACGGGGCTTTCCTTGAAGGCCTAGAACGAGGGAAAGCTTACGCTGGGCATGAGTGCATCCAACCGGGCCAATTCTGTTGGCTGTGCTATTTTCGTTTAGCTATCAAAAAAATCATCACTGAGCATCTACTAAGTGCCAGGCACCATTTCCTAACAGACAAAACACAAAATCTCTCTGCTTTTCTTGAGCTACTGTTAAAGAACATGGAAGAAGATTAAGAGGGCATGAAAAGGGGCAGGCACTTGGCACAGTGGTTAAGAGTCTGCTTGGGATGCCCTCATCTCATATCAGATGCCCAAGGAGGAGTCCAAGCTCTTCTTCCAATTCCAGCTTCTTGCTGACGCGCACCCTGGGAGGAAGCAGGCAGCTCAAATATTTGGGAGACCTGGATGAAGATTCCACCTCTCCTCCTGGCTTCAGCCTGACCCAGTTACAGCTCCTGCAGGCATTTCTGGAGTGAATGCATCAGCAGATGACTGATGGATCTGTCTGTCTGTCTCTCTCTCTCTCTCTCTCTTCAACCAATACCTTTTTAAATGGCAGAATAAAGAACATATTATACATAAACATATAATCAGGTAGTAAGTTCCCCAAGGGAAAATAAAGCAAGGGGAGAAGACAAGGAGACGGACATTTGAATACAGAGCCCGACTCCATTCCTGATGTTTGTTTGCTCACAGCTTTCAGACCCCCCCCCCCCAGCCCTGTCCTGGGTGAGCTGATGAGAATGTCCCGTGCACTCAGACCCCCTCACCCCTGTCCTGGGTGACTTGGTGAGAATGTCCCGTGCACACAGACCCCCCCAGCCCTGTCCTGGGTGAGCTGGTGAGAATGTCCTGTGCACTCAGACCTCCTCACCCCCGTCCTGGGTGAGCTGATGAGAATGTCCCATGCACCCAGACCTCCCCACCCCTGTCCTGGGCGAGCTGGTGAGAATGTCCAGTGCACCCAGACCTCCCCACCCCTGACTGGGTGAGCTGGTGAGAATGTCCAGTGCACCCAGACCTCCCCACCCCTGACTGGGTGAGCTGATGAGAATGTCCAGTGCACCCAGACCTCCCCAGCCCTGTCCTGGGTGACCTGGTGAGAATGTCCAGTACACCCAGACCCCCCCCCCACCCCTGACTGGGTGACCTGGTGAGAATGTCCAGTGCACCCAGACCCCCCCCCAGCCCTGTCCTGGGTGAGTTGATGAGAATGTCCTGCACCCAGACCTCCCCAGCCCTGTCCTGGGTGACCTGAAGAGAATGTCCCGTGCACTCAGACCTCCTCACCCCTGTCCTGGGCGAGCTGATGAGAATGTCCCATGCACCCAGACCTCCCCACCCCTGTCCTGGGTGAGCCGATGAGAATGTCCAGTAAACCTTCCTTTGGCACCAAAAGGAAACTCAAGCAATGCAAGCAGGCCTGCATGCAGAAGGCGCCTTACCCTACTGCTGCCCCCTCATCCCAGTAAAAGCCAAGTGGCCTCTATTGCCCAGTTCTGGGGCCTCTTTAGACATGCTTGAGACCCTGTCTGGTCTCCCCAGGCAGCTCCATTATGTCACTAATAAGCATTTTCATATCCTCCTGGTGCCTATAGGACATCACTCATTTCCACCTCTGAGCCAAACTGTGGATAGAGGCTCCACAAACTGGTGGGCTGACCACAACAGACAGCAACAGAACTGTGGGCCGACATGCCTTCCCTGGAGAGGGAAGGGGTTAGAAGAGTGAGTTGTGCAAACATCTGGAGGGGGAACAGTCAGGGAGGAAAGTGAGGATCTGGTGCATGACAGAGACACAAAGAGGAGGTAAGGCTGGGGGTCGGGGAGAGCAGACAAGGGATGGAGAGGCAGGAGGTATCACAGCAGGGGAAGCAGGTCCCACACAGCAGGGCTGCCTATGCCAAAGGCATCTGGATTTTCTTCCAAGTAAAACCACAGGGGGTTTGAGTAATGAGGTCACGTAATCTCACTTACATTTTACCAGAACCATTTCAACTGCCATGCAAGGACAGAATTTCGAGGGCAGGAATGGAGTTCAGAAGAGGCTGCTGCAAACAGCTCTAGACTGACGTGGTGCTGACTTGGAGGACAGCAGCAGCAGAGGTGGCAACAGTGAGGCATCACCGTGGATATTTCTGAAGGTGGGATGTGCAGGATCTGCTCAGGGACTGGACCATCTTTAAGGGTGAGCGCAGAGAGAGCTGACTGCACACCTGGCAGAATGGGCGTATCGTTAGGTAGACAGTCAAGATCTAGGTAGGCAGCACGTTTTGGTTGGGGGAAGGTGCTTAAAAAGTTGGACTTTGTCCATTTTTGAGATAAGCGGTGAGTCCCATTTCTAAGTGGAGCTGTGAAGTAGGACTCCAGTTATATACAACGGAGAAGGCAGGGCTAGAGATACAGATTGGAAAGTTAAGTCGTGGATGGCATCTGTGGCAGGGAACAGGTCCAGGGAGTGAGAATACAAAGAGAAGAGATAAGAAAGTGAATCCTGGGCACTCCCATGTTCACAGGTAAGGTCCAGACACGGGGACCACTTAAAGCCATAAGAGGCATCCTTGAACCTGGTATGTGTTAGTGTATGATGCTACAGACACGCACTAACAAAGTAGGTTCTGAATCTGTAAGGGTGAAGGCTAGACCTTCGGGACAGGCACTTAGCCAGCAGCTGAGGACTGGAAGACACCTGTGTCTTGTATTGGAATGCTTCGGTTCAACTCCTGGCTCTGGCTCCTCATTCCGATGTCCTACCTAAGCAGAGCCGGGAAGGCTGCAGGTGATGGTTCATACTGCTGAGTTCCTGCCTAGCCACTGCCCAGATCATTCACTGCAAAAAATGGAGGAGTCAATCAGCGGGTGAGGATGCTCTCTCTGACTCTTGGTCCCTCTGCCTCTCAAGTTAAAAAAAAAAAAAAGACATGAAGACATACAAGAAAGAATGACTGCAAGGAAGAGAAGACAAGGACTACATGTTCAAGTTTGTCATATTCACTTGGGTAACAACAACTCTCCTGCAAGGCCACCTGGGAAAGCTCTATGCCCTCTTCCAGAGAGTTTCCCCCACTGTGGTCAAAGCCCATTTCTATTTGCATCTGCACATTTAACTCATTAACCCTATGTCAACTTGGGATGTAATTGATGTAAACTCATTTCATGGTTGACGGAGCTACTCTGATAAGCAGGAAACTGCCCCTAGTCCCAGCCTTTGTCAATCTGGGGGAGGTGAGGCTGGACTGTCAATCTTGATGACCTCAAAGGGCAGGAAATTCAATGACTTGCGCAGTATCACTTTGTGAATTAATGGAAAAGCTCAAATTAGATCTTTGATTTTTTTTTTTTTTTTTTTTTTTTTTTTTTTTTTTGGACAGGCAGAGAAGACAGTGAGAGAGAGAGACAGAGAGAAAGGTCTTCCTTTTGCCGTTGGTTCACCCTCCAATGGCCGGCACACCGCGCTGATCCGAAGCCAGGAGCCAGGTGCTTCTCCTGGTCTCCCATGGGGTGCAGAGCCCAAGCACTTGGGCCATTCTCCACTGCACTCCCAGGCCACAGCAGAGAGCTGGCCTAGAAGAGGGGCAACCGGGACAGAATCCGGCGCCCCAACCGGGACTAGAACCCGGGGTGCCAGTGCCACAGGCGGAAGATTAGCCTATTGAGCCGTGGTGCAGGCCATCTTTGATCTTTTTAATCTAAATCTTTTTACGCCTTTTCTCCCTTTTGGGGAAAATTTATCTTCAATGGGAAAATTCCAGCAGTTTATCAGTCCCTGAAGATTCTCATATTTCCTGGTAAGCCCTCACTGCAGAGCAAAGAACAACCATTTCTGGGCTTGACCCTGTGTCCATGGAGAAGCGGTCAGGAACAAACAATCTAACGAGTAGGCAATGTGAAGAAAGGCAAATACTGAACCAAATAAACAATCTCAGTTATAAAGTGTCAAGTTAATTTAATGTCAGCTGTGGAAAAACCTTACTAACACATCTAAAATAGTAACAGATAACTCAAGAGGAGACAGGTATAACATTTTCAGAGTTTCTTATATTCTTATTTTCAGTATTTCATGTGTGAGAAGACAGTTTAATAAAATTTTTATTATTATCAAATTTTTATTTTAAAAATGGCCATAATGTATTTGAATAGACTTTTACAATCATTGTTGAAGGATTTTTATCAATGAAAATGCCAACTGTTTTTCAACATCCACAATAGTTAACTTCTAATGGCATGCATAGAAAACACTACAATTTTTTTGTTTAACAATAAAACTCTATTTATATTGGGCTTCCTGCTTTGCATGTTTCCAGATATATTTCAAAATTAGGTTGTAAGAATCAAAGGCCAAGCCGGCGCCGTGGCTTAACAGACTAATCCTCCGCCTTGCGGCGCCGGCACACCGGGTTCTAGTCCCGGTCAGGGTGCTGGATTCTATCCCAGTTACCCCTCTTCCAGGCCAGCTCTCTGCTGTGGCCAGGGAGTGCAGTGGAGGATGGCCCAAGTGCTTGGGCCCTGCACCCGCATGGGAGACCAGGAGAAGCACCTGGCTCCTGGCTCCGGATCAGCGAGATGCGCTGGCCACAGTGGCCATTGGAGGGTGAACCAACAGCAAAAAGGAAGACCTTTCTCTCTGTCTCTCTCTCTCACTGTCCACTCTGCCTGTCAAAAAAAAAAAAAAAAAAGAATCAAGGGCCAATCAGAAGAATTAGGTATTGTACCCTATTTTATATGAAAACAGAAACTGTGGCTCGGAGAGGAGACATGCCCAGCTGAGATACAACAAGAAAGCTTAAACGGAACCTAGGCCTTTCACTTCATAGCTAACACACAATCTGATAGCTTCCACAGAAAGCTTTACTTCCTAGGAATCAATAAATAAGGGACATGGATATTCATAGAGGAAAGGATAGCTTGAATGGTTTTAAACAAACAGATTTGAAGACATGTATATATTTAGTACTTACTTATACCTTTGAAATGTAAATATTAAGTGCTAAAATTACCACTTATTTTTTTAATATGTTCACCTTGTTCTAAAACACTCCAAAATGTGTTACAAAACTTAGAAAATTCCCTTGGAATTCTGCTAGTATTTAGATTGCGAACAGTTACTTATCTTAGCGCCTCAGATCTCTACATTTCTAGTTTCTAAGCAGTATGAGGGCTCTGGTACCTTGCCAAATGCTTTTATATCCATTATGAGAATGCTAAGCATATCTTTGATTTATTTAAGGATAATTGAGTTTAAAAGAGAGGTGATTTTCTCAACAGTCTAATAGTATGCTTCAAATATTTCAGGGAAAGAAATCATAAAAATGTATAAATATCCAGATTACAGAGACAAAAATCACACATTCCACATTTTACAGAATATCTTAATGAAACTAAACCCTAACACCTTGATAATAAAGTTTATATTAATTTGAAAGCATCATTCTTTAAAGATTCCTACAGTGCAATGAGAACATTTTCCTAAAACATAATACTTTTATTTAAAAAACAACATTTTTATGCAAGATACAGAAAGGGAAAACATAATAATGAAATTTTTAAGGTTACACACAAATTAAGAAAATGATAACATCATTGAAGAGTAAATGTTCTTAATATTTCCATTTTCTATAGAAAAGAAAGAATAAACATTAATGTGCTCATCCAGGGACAAGGTAACATGAAATCTTCCAGCCTGTGACTCTCTTCTGACTCACCCAAAATAAGACCCGTAGGACATACAAATAGGTTCACGAAACCAAGAGCAGGTCAGCACCATCTGATCTCCCCACTATTAAAACTCCATTCTCTGGACTCTCATACTTTCCTTTTCCCCATTTCTTCCCTACAGATAGCAAAGAAAACTCTTAAAATGTTGATAGATTCTTTTGGAGAAAATAAAGCAGGCGTTCTTTATTTTAAAAAATCTCACAGTGCCATCATTTGTTGTCTTTTATCATTCATTTTATTACTTCCAAAAACAAAATGACTTGAATAAAATACAGTGAAGTATTTAGGGGGTCACTGTAGGATAGTCTTAACGTTACTAGTGAAACAGAAATGCAATTTATATGGCTTTAATGAACAATATTATCAAAAACCCAGGTGCTTTAAAATGCTTCTCTTTTGCTGGCGCCGCAGCTCACTAGGCTAATCCTCCGCCTAGCGGCGCCAGCACATCAGGTTCTAGTCCTGGTTGGGGCACCGATCCTGTCCCGGTTGCCCCTCTTCCAGGCCAGCTCTCTGCTGTGGCCCGGGAGTGCAGTGGAGGATGGCCCAAGTGCTTGGGCCCTGCACCCCATGGGAGACCAGGAGAAGCACCTGCCTCCTGCTATTGAATCAGCACGGAGTGCCGGCCGCGGTGGCCATTGGAGGGTGAACCAACGGCAAAGGAAGACCTTTCTCTCTGTCTCTCTCTCTCACTGTCCACTCTGCCTGTCAAAAAAAAAAAAAATGCTTCTCTTTTTGTAATGAGAGTTCACTAATACATTTTGTCAAAGTATTACTAAATGAACAGAAGTATCTAGATCATAAGGGTGCTTCCTAGCTTTCATGAATTTCTTAGCTTTTTTTGAGAAAAGAAGGAAGTATAATGTAAAAAAAATATTACAACAAATATATATTATGTCTTCAGGATGTCAAAATGTGGGCATTCTACATTGAAAGGTATACACAAAGGTTAGACCCACTTAATTTGAAAAACAGTCATCTTACAGTTGCACCATAACATACGTCTCTGCTTTGCTAAATGGTCCCATAGTCTTCAGAATTCTTGTGCACCAGATTCCTACATTCCAATATTCTTTACCTGAGCCTATTTAACATATCAAACTTAACAGGCCCAGAAGAAATTAAATTTCCATCGTTCAAGTCTTGTGTTTCCTCCTCTCAGCAAATGGTGTACAGTTTCCCCAGACATGTGAGCTCACATCCTGGGCCTCACCCTTGATCCCACCAGATCCTTCCTGCCCCTTTCCTAACCCAACAAGTCCTGGTGGCTTTCCTTCCCAGCGCAGCCCAAAGGAGTCTCATTTGTTTCAGTTCTTCCTTCATCTTTTGTCAAATGCTCTGATGAGAATAAAATTCAACTTTGTCTTTCAGGGTCTGCAAGGGCACAAGCCCCACAAGGTCTGGTCTGTGGATGGCCCGGCCACGCCCCCCTTCCCTGCAAGCAGGCAGGCTGTGTTCCCTGCCATGTCTCCTGTTCCAGTTCCTTCTGTCATGACTGAAATCCGCACCTTCCCTGGGCCTGGATCCTCAATGTCCCTGAGCTCAGAGGTCACCGTCTTGGTGATGTCCACCCCACAGGCACAGTCTGATCAGCAATACCCAACTCCCGCCCATTATTTCCATCACCTCGTCCTGTTCTGTCTTCATACTACTTGCCCTGTCTGTAATTACATTCTTCACAGATTTGTTGGCTTATTTTTTTTCTCTCTTCATCCCATAACGAGGGTGTGAGTTTTGTGACAGAAGAGAGAAGTCACCTGATGTGTCTTGGGTGGCCCTGTCTATCCAAACATACAGTGTTACTTGACTGAATGCGTGAGTGACATACACAATGCTCATGTCTAAAGTTCTACCACATCCCTCACTGAACCATGTTAAAGGCAGCAGTAATATTAACAAAATACACAGCAATCAGAAATTGTAAGCTGAGGCTTCTCTAATGTGGAAAACTAGGCAGAAGAGAAGTGGGGAAAAGATGCTTTTCTTTCCTGGTCTTGGGAGAAGAGGACCATTGCCCCACCCATCTCTAACAGGACCCAGGCCCACTGGCTTTTCCAAGGATACCTCTACTGCCAGCCGTTCTAAACAGGCATGTCTAACATTTATGCCCAAAGAACTTTTGGTAACTGGAGTTCTGAGAAAGAGAAGAAAGGAGAAAGGGTTAGAAGGAGGGGATGAATAAATACTGCTGGTCACAGAAGATCTACCTTAGGGAGCTTACAGGCAGCTACACAGCAACACTCAGCTCACCTAGGGAATGTGCCTGTAGGTAAATCTCCCTTGGAACACACTACGTACCGTGAGATGGACAGTGAGTCTGCATTTGCTTAGAGAACACATGATTCGGTTTTCTCCTATTTAAGGACTTCTTTCAAATGAATGTCTGCGGGGCTTCTGAACACAGCTTATGAGACACTCAGTGACCATTCCTCAAAGGGAGGGCTGCTGGTGTCACCTGTTCGGTCTCCAGCCCCACCTGCATCCACCACGACGCTGGCTGCCCTGAAGACACTGTCCCTTCCCGTCAAGAGAACATCACAGGAGGGAACACTGGAGGCCAAACAGCGAGATCCCTGAAGTCAGCAGGATGACTCTCTCCTTGTCCCAGTTCCTTGATGCCAAGAACTGTTTGTGCTCATTTTGTGCAAAATCAACAAAGGGGATTAGATAATCCCATGCTGTTTTGCTTTAAAAACTTGGTAAGTTTTCCTCTGGGCAAAGTAATTTTTATTCCCCTCTGTCTTCTCCTCAATTTTCACTTAAGTAAGAATTAGAGATTATTTCTTAAACATGATTTTTTTTCTTCTAAGAGACTTAATTAAGAATTAAAACTAAAATTAATTTAAAATGAAGTCAGAAATTCCATTTGTAATTCTAAGTCCTCTCAAGTTCTCTATAGCTACAGCATTTCCCCAAAATTAGTGTAATACAAATTCAGAGAAGTGGACAGGATATTTTATTTTATAAAAAAAATTCAAAGGAAAATACTCTGAGTAAAAGAATTCTAGCCAATATGACAAACTATTAATGCCTTTATTACATGAAGTAAGAGTTCAAACAGATAGAATAAAACATTATACACTGAAGAAAAATATGAAAAAAGGACTCAGAAGAGGTATTTTAGAAAGAAAATATATCTGGAAAATGTTCACAGCTTGGCAGTGACCTTGATAGAGAAAATCAACATATGTTTGTTTCTAGTTACTAAACTATGAATAATATTAAAAAATCATTTTTTTTTTAAAAAAAGGGTAGGTATCCTTATTAAAAAAAAAAAAAACACTATTGAGAAGCTCAACCAAATGGAGTTTCCTCCCCAATATTTGAAAGCATGGGGCATAGAAACTGGCCGGATCTTGGCAACTTCCCACATTTCCGATTTCTGAGGGGGCTTGAAGGAGCTTGTGTTTATAAAGCCCCAGTACAAGAACATTATCTGAGTAACATCGTGCACTAATAAAGGACTGTGAAATAGAGGTGATTCCACATTGCAAATGCAATTCTAGATCATCCTAAGCACTTGGAAAAGAATCTGGAAATACACCCCAAAAAAACCACAAAGGCATCCATCACTATGACCATATGCTTTCATTTCTGAGATCCCGGACTGGCTAAACGGAGAGAAGACACTCTTTGTAGCATGATGTGACTTGTTGAAATTTTTGAGAAAAATAAGTTCATGTATTCAATCATTCAAGAAATGCTGGGGAAAAAAGTGACCTTGGAAGAGCTGACGTTGCTGTTACAAGATGAGAGGAAGCAGGAATGGATATTAGCATCTTCATCCAGATAGCAAGAAGATAAAGAAATTCATTAGGTAACACCTGCTAGCTCCTGTACTATTTGTGGTCATGGGACCTCACTGAAAATGGCTTTAATCCTACTGGACATTAATTCTTACTGGCATTAATTCTGAGTTTAATCTTACTAGACATTAATTCTTACCGGCATTAATTCTCTAAATTAACCTAGTCCAGATATCAAATGATCAGAGACTATAATGAATACCAGAAGAGAGAATATGTAAGGTTGTGGCATGATGACTTTTACATTGGGGCTATTCTGGTAGGACCACATCCCTTACCTGAAGCAGGGTGTTCTTGAACAGAGAAGAGTTCAGGAAACCTACAACATTCCCCTGGAACTTTAGGTCTAGTCTGTGAATCCATGAAATCTATGGTTATGTTAAGCAATCCTGAAAAGATGCAATACGAATGGCTCCTGCCTCCAGGATGTGGATCTGCAGCAAGATTGGAGGTCTCATCACAGTAAACTCCAAGATCAAAATGATTAAAAGCATTTAAGAAATTGGGTTCTTTAATCTCACTTTTTATTTCAGTTTTCATGTCCTTTGTATAATCCCACATCAAGAGTAAAGTCTTATTTAACTGTCTCCAGCCTAGTCTCAGCTGTGCCTTGAGTAATTAGAGGAAGAATTCTACACGCCTCTTCTAGCCAGTGGGAATGAGAGACGCGACTCCAGGACCCCAACCCACGGCAGGCAGAGGTAATGAGCAAGACGACCCCTGGCCTAGGAAGGCGTGTCTCAGAGCACAAGGCTCTCTCACCCCAGGCCCCTGGCTTGGGAGGCATCCTCCATCGCATTTTCAAAGGGACTAGCACTGAATCGATTAAGGAGAGAGTCACTTCTTTGCAGACCCAAGAATGTTTACAAAATCAGAAAGTTAAAAAATAAGCATTTGGAAAGCTAAGACCAGGAAAAAGAAAATAACTTCTGAGTGCAAAAAAGCAAACAAACCAAGAAAGACAAACTTCAGACTCTTTCAATCCTCTCTATTTTTTGTTTTTTAAGTGATGCCAGTTGAACAAAACAACACAGAAATGACTCCTTTCGGTGGGGACACACATGCAAATCAAAGTACATTTCATTTTAAATTTAAAGAAAAACAAACGATGAATCATTACAAGAAAAAATCAGCTAAAAACAAGGATTATCAATTTTTCTAAAGAACAGTACTTTAGAAGACTATCTACTTTAACCCTGGAATCAGTGACTTGTGCAGACATCCCAGGCGTCTCCCGGAACGTGAAGCACACTCTGTTTGCGGGGACTGTGTTATGAGCCTGTCTGTCTGCGGCCACACAGCGCTCACCTCTGCTTCCCCAGGTTTCCGCTCCTTTTCTCTGACTTGTTTGAGGCTCACTTCCTCTTGGGGGACTGCACACATCTTTTACAGTCAGCTAAATTATGTTCTGGAAGAAGGTACACTATCACAGGAAATAAAATGTACATTTTCTCTCTCCGTGTTTATTCTTCCTGAAACACTTCTTTTTGTCTCGGGTAACGACGATGACTCTTACCTTAGGCTGTCTGCAAAGGTAGCGGCAAAGTTCTCCGATGTACTGAAACACCGTCACATTGTACTTCTTGCAGTCATTCCAAAACTGGCTTGCTGAGAATTTCTTCTTCAACACACAAGTGGCACCTATCAGAAAAGATAAAAGCAGACACCAGAGGAAAAAACTCTCAAGAGCAGAATTAGCATAAAACACAAAGGGCGCTGCTCTGTATAGAACAAGTCTGCTCACTTCTAAGGCTGTCATAATCCACCGTTGATCATTTACATCACGCTCACTTGAAAACATGAATTTTATGGTCCAATGACTCTTAAAATTATCCATGTTGTAATTCTGTTATTTCCACTGCAAATATGCTTTTAGCAACACAGCAGATAAAAGCAACAGTCAAAATAAATAGCAGAGTTGCATGTATCAGTGTGACCAGAAATCATGGTCTTCACAGAGGCCAAGAACATTCGTTTTTGACCTTGAATGTATGCATAGTATATTTTCATTTATGCATTTATTTCAAAGAGTTACAGGAAGAGGGAGAGGGAGAGGGAGGGAGGGGGGAGGGAGAGGGAGGGAGAGAGAGAGAGAGAGATCTTCCACCCTCTGGTTCACTTCCCATATGGCTGCAATGGCTGGGGCTCGGCCAGCTGGAAGCCAGGAGCCAGCAGCTTCATTCATCCCAGTCTCCCGCGAGGGTGCAGTGGCCCAAGAACTTGGGCCATCTTCCATTGCTTGCTCCAGATCATTCGGAGATCACAAGCGGAGCAACCAGGTCTTTTTGTTTGCTTGTTTTTGACAGGTAGAGTTAAACAGTGAGAGAGAGACAGAGAGAAAGGTCTTCCTTCCATTGGTTCACCCCCCAAATGGCCGCTATGGCTAGCATGCTGTGCCGATCCGAAGCCAGGAGCCAGGTGCCTCTTCCTGGTCTCCCATGGGGTGCAGGGCCCAAGCACTTGGGCCATCCTCCACTGCACTCCCAGGCCACAGCAGAGAGCTAGACTGGAAGAAGAGCAACCAGGACAGACTCCGGCACCCCAACGGGGACTAGAACCGGGGTGCCGGTGCCACAGGCAGAGGATTAGCCAAGTGAGCCGCGGGGCCGGCCGCAATCAGGTCTTGAACTGGTGCCCATATGGGATGCTGGTGCTACAGGCAGTGGCTTTACTCACTATGCCACAATGCCAGCCACTGTATATAATATTTTTAAACCCTAGGTCAGCCTCAACTTACCTTGAGGTGAAGAGTTTGTAAGGCAGAGTTGTAAGACAGCACCAATCAAATGCTCATCCCTGATGGTAGAACCTAACTTAAGCAACTCACTCCCCAGCCACCCTGAAACCTTTCATTTCAGGAGTACAAACCGCATGGATTTCAAAGTACAACTTTAGGAACATGGTGATTCCTCATGAGTGTGTGCTATATGAATAAACTCCACGGAACATTTTCATATCTTGAATCTCATCATTGTTTACTGTGGATATTGTTCATATTCTAAATGGAGTATTCTAAAAATTACTTCATAGCAAGTTAGTCGTGTGCAGGTAGTGGTAGATGATCTCCATGCATTATTTTAGGACTAGTAACTGGCACATCATCTCACACACCTGTGAATGGAATCCATCCAGTAGCCAGCTCTACCAACTGAGCTACTGAGTGTCTGGGGTCGACAGTTTGCAAAGATGGACTTCCTTCAATGCTGTTGCCTTTGCAAAGTCAACCTGCTTCTTCCCTCTTAAAGTGGGATCTATTTACTTCTCTCATTTTCAAATCTTGAATCTGGGCCAGCCTGGGGTGACTCGCTCTGATCAATGGAATATAATGAAACAATCTATATGACTTCCAAGATTAAGCCTTAAAAGCCATGCAGCTCCCACATTCACCCCCTTTGTATCCCCCCACCACTGATTAAGGCATCTGGGGTTTGAGCATAGAGGATGAGCTCCCTCCAGTCAACAGCTAGCTCCAACCTCAGGGCCAGTTCCCCAGGCCACTGCTCTTCCTTGCTCAGGACTGCACTGAGCAGGTCCTGAAACAGAGTCCCTTTAATAAACATTACAATTAAACAACATGCCTGCAATCACTCCAAATGTCGAAGACTGACAATCAAACTTCAACTAACACAAGTTCTAATTTTTAGGCATTTTGAAAACTTATCAAAAAGAAAACAAGATCTTACCCAGCTCAACACATCCACCAATTCCCAGGAGAGAGCCCGAGCTGTGGTACAGAGGAAGGGTTATGTAAACAATGTCATCTGCAGTGCAACCGAAAGCCCACAGTCCAGCGGAGCCCTTGAGAGTCTGCAGCTGACTGATCACAGCTGCTTTTGGCAGACCTGGAAGGTGAAAAGAAAAAGAAATATATATGTAGGAGGAAGGTTATGCTAGCATCAATTACAACAGCAACTGAGACAAAACACACCAAGTACTCTAGGTGCTTTAGAAGAGAGCCCACGTAAACGAGAGCTGCTTGTCTGCATCTATCCAGAAAGACCAAACCACAAAACTGAAGACACTTTTCAACTACTGCACATTTCGAAGAGTCAGAACTGCTGCAAGAATGACCACATCTGGGCCGGCGCCGCGGCTCAATAGGCTAATCCTCCGCCTTGCGGTGCCGGCACACCGGGTTCTAGTCCCAGTCAGGGCGCCGGATTCTGTCCCGGTTGCCCCTCTTCCAGGCCAGCTCTCTGCTATGGCCCAGGAGTGCAGTGGAGGATTGGCCAAGTGCTTGGGCCCTGCACCCGCATGGGAGACCAGGAGAAGCACCTGGCTCCTGGCTCCGGATCAGCGCGGCATGCCAGCCGCAGCGCACCTGCCGCGGCAGCCATTGGAGGATGAACCAACAGCAAAAAGGAAGACCTTTCTCTCTGTCTCTCTCTCTCACTGTCCACTCTGCCTGTCCAAAAAAAAAAAAAAAAAAAAAAGAAAGACCAAATCTGAAAAGGTAAACTCCAAATGAGGCAAGTCAGAGCATCAATACAGATTACATTTGAAGTAGGAATTTCCTAGTGAACACCCTCGAGAACGCAGCCACTCATGTCAGCCTGTTTGGCAAGTCTGGAATATGATCATTACAGAACATCAGATTCCATGATGTATGATATTGACACTGCTTCCTATAGGCTTGACTCAGAATCCTGACACAACCTGGAATGACACAATCCCAAATGTTGAAATCTTAAAACATCAAAACCCCTAAAGGTTAAAACCCTGAAACCTAAAAATTCCAAAAATATTGTTTTGTAAAAAAACAATTTAGGAAATCCTCTGTGGGGCTGGTGCTGTGGCGTAACGGGTTGCACCACCGCCTGCAGTGCCAGCATCCCATACGAGGGCCAGTTTGAGTCCTGGCTGTTCCATTTCCAATCCAGCTCTCTGCTATGGCCTGGGAAAGCAGCGGAAGATGACCCAAGTCCTTGGGCTCCTACACCCACAAGGGAGACCTGGAGGAAGCTCCTGGCTCTTCGCTTTGGGCAAAGCTCTGGCCACTGTGGCCAACTGGGGAGTGAACCAACGAATGGAAGATCTCTCTCTCTCTCTCTCTCTGTGTGTGTCCCCGTCTCTCTCTGTGTAACTCTGACTTTCAAATAAATTAATGAATCTTTAAAAAAATCTCCTAGAAGACATTTATTTTCATTTTTAAAATAGAATTTACTTGAGAAATATATAAAAACACAGCATAATATTTTGTGGCTACTTCACACAATAAAACAGGAAAAGTAATAAGGTTCTGCAAGCATAAACAGTTCTACTAAAAACTGTCACAAGAGCAAAACATTTATGAGCTGATGAACCACATCCATAAAGAGATAAGTCAAAAAGTAAAATGCATAAATCCATGTCACAGTTGCCGGTAACTGTACGCACCTGGTTTTACAGCTGCAGTCACCTGAAATACCATGACGGACAAACTCAGTCTGCGGTGAAATCCATCCAAACCCACAGTGGTCACCAGTGCATACCAAGCAGTCACCCCATAAGCCAAGACCTTGCAAAACTGTCCCTTTCACAAAAGCAGATGTATAACAAGAACAACCCTTTCATTTATTATAAATTATCAGTATTTTTTTTTTTGACAGGCAGAGTGGACAGTGAGAGAGAGACAGAGAGAAAGGTCTTCCTTTTGCTGTTGGTTCACCCTCCAATGGCCGCCGCGGTTGGCGCGCTGCGGCCGGCGCACCGCGCTGATCCGATGGCAGGAGCCAGGTGCTTCTCCTGGTCTCCCATGGCGTGCAGGGCCCAAGCACTTGGGCCATCCTCCACTGCACTCCCTGGCCACAGCAGAGAGCTGGCCTGGAAGAGGGGCATCCGGGACAGGACCGGTGCCCCGACCGGGACTAGAACCCGGTGTGCCGGCGCCGCAAGGCGGAGGATTAGCCTAGTGAGCCACGGCGCCGGCTAAATTATCAGTATTTTTATGTATATGCACAATGCTTATATACAAAGTCTAAGTGATGTGATAACGCCTTCCTACAGGGTCAAAACAGCAAAAAATCCATAAAGTAAATTAGAACCCTCTAGTATCCTTTGAAACAAGATTTATTTATTTATTCATCTGAAAGGCACGGTTACAGAGAGAGAAGGAGAGACAGAGAGAGAGATTTCCCATTTGCTGGTTCACTCTCCAACAAGCTGCAACAGCTAGGGCTGAGCCAGGCTGAAGTCAGGAGCTGGGGGCTTCATCTGGGTCTCTCACAGCACTGGGGCATCCTCTCTTGCATTCCCAGGTTCATTGCCAGGGAGCTACATTAGAAGAGCAGTATCTGGGACTCAAACTGGTGACCAAGCTGGTTGCCTGAATCACAGACAGCAGCTGGACTTGCTACACCACAACGCTGGCCCCTCTGATGTCTTTATACAATTTATACCTCCAGATTGGAAACAAGTTAGGATGAAACATACAGCATAATGAATTATAGAGAGTAATACTGAAACCTAAAACAGTAGGGAAATACAAGAAAATTCAACATAAGAAAAAGTGAACTACAAAGAAAGATTATGGGAGAAGCCATAGAATCAACCAATTTCCATAGTCACGGACTCCACTCTGATGAACAGCTGCTTTTTATTCTTTTAGGGCATGGTTCTCCTCAAAGCACATGTGGGTATTTATTTCTTATGTGGTTCTGTCCTTTTTAAAATGTCACAATTTGATGCACACTGACATGAGCATTCCTTATTAAACACTCTCATCTCCTGTGCCACGCTTTGCTGTTGTTTTAGGAATGGAGAAATTCATTCCACATGCATTTGTGCACACATCACAGATCTGTCAGGAACCTCAGCACTTCCGCCTGTTTGCCTTCTTATCCAACTGCGCACAAAATGGTTCTGGAGCCAGCCAGGAACTGCTGGCTTCTTCAGGCAAATGCAGCTTTAATTCATTAAAAGCTCCTAGAAATTTATAAGCCAAAAGGAATGTTAATGCAAACAAGTGATGCATTTTAAAATGTTTTCTTTATTGCCACATTACATGGCTAATCTATTCATTTGATTTTTCCACCACATGGTTTTGGCTGAATGGGAAAAAAAAAAACCACTTTACTAGCAACAGCTTGAAATCTACTTTTAGCCACTTTGCTTGCATCTAATTCTAAATCTATCATCGTGGAGGCCAGTGTGGCACAGAGTGTGAGACCACTGCTTGAGACACCAGCATCCCATATCAGAGGAAAGGCACCAGTTCAAGTCCTACCTTCACTTCTTTCTGAGTCAGCTTTCAAATAATGTTCCTGGGAGACAGCAGAAGATAAGCCAGGTACATGGACCCTGCCATCCACGTGGGAGCCCCCATGGAGCACTTGGCTCCTGCCTCAGACCTGGGTATTGTGGTCATTTGGGGAGTGAACCAGTGGATGACAGATCTTCTTCTGTCTGCCTCTCTCTCTCGCTTTATTGCTCTTTCAAATAAATAAAAGAATGAACAAATCTTTTCAAAAAAAATCTGTCATCATGGTTTGGGACTCAACTGAAATCCATTTTTTTTTCTGCAAAGTCCACCAAATTTTCAAATAAGCATTCAAAAAAATGGTTCACTTTTTCCAGTCATTAGTACATAAACAAATGAATATATTTTAGAATTTTCAGATCTAATGAGGGCATGAATATATATACATAAAAATATATATGAATAAATACATATACATATATATATGGCAAAAACAAGTGTCATCCAGTAGACAAAGTAGACATGAGTTCCTCTACCTTAGATTTAGTGGGAAATTTGTCTTCCTTCTTCAATACTCAAAGAATAGCTTGCATCCAATGTGTTTTGTGAAAGACCCTCTATATTAGCAAGTGTCTTCAGTTAAAACAATCACTGTGCTAACTGTATTCCTTTTACACTCTGAAGAGCAAGGATGACACGATGTCGAAAGGGACAGAGGGTACATGACTGAACCATCTGACAGTGGGGATTTCTCCTGTTGCTTGTCAGTGTTTTCACCTGTTCTATGATCTTCAAAACACCTGCTGCACTTGTATTTGGACAATGGTTGTAGTCTATACATTTTTGAAGTATAGACATCCCAATTGAAAAATCTACTTGGTTGGGCTGGCATTGTGGTACAGCAGGTTAAGCTACCAAATGTCATGTCAGAATCCCATATGGGTGCCAGTTCAAGTCCCGACTGCTCCACTTCCAGTCCAGCTCCCTGCTAATAATCCTGCAAAGGCAGCAGAAGACGGCCCAACATATTGAACGCCTGTACCCATGTAAGAAACCCAGATGGAGTTCCAGCATTCTGGCCTTGGCCTGGCCCTGGCCCCACCCCAGCTATTGCCAGGAGATAGAATCTCTCCAACTGTTCCTCTCTCTGGAACTCTATCTTTTAAGAAAGCAAATCTGCTTTTTCCCCCATCATTGCAATTGTGATTTTCTGTTTCCTCAGCACCAATAATACTCGGCTTTTAAAATTTGTTCTTTTACCATTCAGTCCCCATTGTCTTTAACACGATGCAAGTGTCCTGGGTGCAACTGTAAATGGACCAGTTGCTTCGCTCCAATCTGGTTTTCTACCTCTCTTACAGAGCTTCCTTTTTTCCCAGTGAGAATCATGGTTTTGGAAATTTCAGCTTTCAGGATTTCAATCATTTGGGGCATTTGGTGGGCACCATGATTTTAGCATTTTTGAATAGGGATTTTGATCTTCCAGGATTTCAATATTTGGGATTTTGCCATTCAAGATTGTATCAACAGGAAGCAGTTCCATACACTGATAAGCTAAACAAAAACTTCCCTTCCAGTTTTCTGTTGTAAACTACCAATGACTCATAAAAATTTACAGTTGCAATTAATGTATAAAATTTATAGTTGTAATTAATGTATAAAATTTATAGTTGTAATTTGTGTATAAAAAGATTGCATTCTTCTTGGCATTTCTAGTCCAAACGTTTTCCAAATTGTTACAAACTTTTTTCCATTCAGAAGTAAGTTTTAATAATTTCATCCAGTTAAGATAATCAATCACATATGAACTGCTATCATTAGCAGTTTTATATGTTCGAACCTGTATTTCCTTATCACCAAATTTGTTTTCACCATGTAATTATTATCCTGGTAATTAATTTGTTACATTTAGCTGTATTTTAATCATATCCATGTCCTCTATGTCAGTTCAAATGGTCCTGGTATTTCTAGAATGTCTTCATGCAGAGCACACCATCTCAAAACTACCTCATCAGTAATATTAATTCGCTTCATATAATGCTACTTTGACAAGATGTATCATTGGATTTCTTGGAAATCCAGAGACCAATGTCAGAGAAATGACAGGAAGCAAACACAGGGCAGGATCAGCAGTGACAAGTCACAGTCAAGCTGCTAGTGGGACCCTCTTCTGTACCCCACGGACTGATACAGTCGTCCTCTGCAACATGTCTGCAAACTTGGTGCACCTACTCTGAATTTATTTCCCTGTTCTAGGAATTAACTCCCAAGGCTGACAGCGTATCTCCCAGATTTGGATACTACTTTGCTCTTGTTTGCTTCTCTAGGACAAGAGTTCTACATTAAAATACACTCCCATGTGTAGCATCCCAACTTTTACAGTCCCCATTCCCTATGGATCACTACATGCCTCTGTGGGTTTGCTCTCCCTATCATGGCTCAATTTCCCTTATAAGAAGGTACTTAAAAAGTCCACAGAAAAGAGAATTAAAAGAAAAGATGATTTGGGTCCAAAAAAAAAGGAATTCATGCAGTTTTTCCACAATTCACACTTCCTCCATCTTCTTGAAGCCCACCTGTATGATTCTCTGTCCCCCAACTGATGTCTTCACCCACGCTTGCTGCTCTTGCTATCCCCTCACACAGGTCTCACTCACATAATCACTTCTGTCTGTTCCATGCAAACTCAACCCTGATTTGGCTCTTGCAGGCCTTCTCTGGTTTTATAAGATACTTGTTCTTCAGTATCAAAGGGGGTTGGTTCCAGAACCTCTCACAGATATTAAAATTCACAGATGTTCAAGTCCCTTAAATAAAATGGTGTAGCATTTACATATAATTTACATAAACCCTCTCATAATTTGAATCATTCCTAGATTACTCATGGTACCTAATATAACATAAATGCTATTTAAATAGTTGCTATACTCCATTGCTTAGAGAATAATGATAAGCAAAAAGAAACCCACACATATTCATTATAGATACAATTTTTCCCAAAATATTTTGAATCCATGGTTGGTTGGATCCGTGGATGCAGAACTCACAGAGAGGGAAGGTCAACCCCAGTCAGCCATAACCAGAGCTGCTTATGCAATGCGCACTCAGCGGGGCCACAGCCTTACTCAAAGCAGAGGTCATTCTCTGCAAGTTCACCTTATCTACTGACAAAAGCCAACGTTTTCATGGGATTTTGGTCACAGCAACACAGCCAGCCCTGGACCACAGTCTGTAGTGATGTACAGATACTCTCACCAGGCAGTTTCAAGTCCACATCATTGCAGCCCCTGTTCTGGTATTTTCTGACAGGCTCTGAGCCCCATTTCCATGAACTGGACTGGACTTGATCTTGTACATGAAACTGATGTTGTCTGACCTACCACCCTAACGAGATTCATTTATTAATATTCCCAAAAGATATCTCTGTAGCTATTCTAACAGCTTAGAACCTCACAGCCTATGGAGTTTATTTTCATCCACATTCATAGAGAATCTCTCCAAATTTCCTTCGCAAAACCATGTATACATATCTTGAGTAAGAGTAGTTCTAGACTTGATGGCTGAGAACGTAACGTCCTTTGATTTCTCATCCAAAGGAGCAAATGCATGAAAGTGGTCCCCTCTCACGCTTCTTCAGTCGCCATATCCTCTACTCCTCTCAGTGTCTCTGGATCTCATGGCAACTCAACTTGAAAAACTAACATTTCAGGGCCAGCATTGTGACACCGAAGTTAAGCTTCTGCCTGCAGTGCCAGCATCCCATATGGGCACAGATTTGAGTCCTGGTTGCTCCAGGACTTTTTTTCTTTTTATTAAAAACAAGAAGAAAACATAACATATCAATTTAAGCCTTGTCAAATACAGGAGGACCCAGCTAATTCTCCAATTTTATGTTCATGTTACCCTTTCAAATCCCTTCTTAGAATAATTAGCCATGTTTTACTTAATTTGGTTACATTTAAGTGAATTATTAATTCATTCTTATTAATTTATTAGAAACCACCCAAGGTACTCAATAGTTATTTTTTTTGACTCATTTTATTTATCTGAAAGACAATGTTAGAGAGGGAAAGACAGAGAGAGACAAAGAGAAAGGTCTTCCATCCACTGGCTCACTCCCCAAAGGGCCGCAATGGCTGGAGCTGAGCCAATCTGAAGCTAGGAGCTAAGAGCCAGGAGCCAGGAGTTTCTTCCAGGTCTCCCACGTGGGTGCAGGGGCCCAAGCACTTGGGGCCATCTTCTACTGCCCTCCCAGGGCATAGCAGAGAGCTGGATTGGAAGAGGAACAGCTGGGACTCCAGCAGGCACCCATATAGGATGCTGGCACTGCAGGCTGGGGCTTTAACCCACTGAGCCACAGCACCGGCCCCTCAATATAGTTTTGTTAATACATGAGACAAAACAGACACAAACTTGTCCAACAAACTTAGACGATCAAAGGTTGATGGGGCTTAGGGTTTGAAAGAAGGAAAGAAGAAGCAGAAGAACAAATGAAGTTTGAGAAAACATTTTAGAGCTCCCTGTTACAAGATTTTGAAGCACGCTGACACACGAAAGAGCCAAAGAAGCCAAGCGAGAAGGAAGCTAGATATTTCTGTCAATGGCCTGTCTCAGATTTATGTGGCCATGAAATTCCTTTGCAATTTTTATTTCATTTCTTTGAAGACAGTTCCTTGAGAAAGGCCACCTCGATGGTCTCTAATATCCTTGTCTTTTCTGACCTTTTACGATTCCCTGGCGCTGGAACTCTTCGACTGCTACTAGACAGAGCACACCACTGGGGTGGGGCCCAAGGAGAGGGGTGAGGATGTGTCCAGCGACTTGGGGATGAGGAGGAAGGAAGAGTGGATGATGCGAGGAGGAAGCAGAGATGAAATCTGCCCAGGGCAGTGGCTCCTGGCAGACAGCTCCTCCCACTCCTCGTGCTCCTTCCAGGAGCCCAGAGGGCACTGCAGCCCTGTGCAGGCTGCACGGTCTCCCCTGGACACTGCTGAGCCTACCTGAGCTAGGCCAGTACAATGAGAACCCTGCAGAGACAGCACACACATGGACCAGACTGGAGATGAGCGCATCAGCGTGTTACCAAGGTAACATGTGTGTGCTGAGTGCACAGACACCCAAGAAGCTAAAACATGAGGTGAGGCTTTGAGGAACATGGACTTGCCCCGTCCCCGCCCTGAGCTCCAGGGAGGCTCAGGAATTTAGGTACCAAGAATCCAAAAAAGGGGAAGATCAGCGTGGAACTGCATACAGGAAGTCTATGGGAAGTTCTGTTCAAGAAGCATTTCAAGGGCTGGTGCTGTGGTGTAGCAGGGTACGCCTCCGCCTGCCGGGCTGGCATTGCATAGCGGCTGCTCCTCCTCTGATCCAGCACCCTGCTCTCGCACCTGGGAAGCAGTGGAAGGTGGCCCAAGAGCTTGGGCCCCTGCACTCATGTGGGAGACCCGGAAGGAGCTCCTGGCTTCTGCTTGGTCCAATTCTGTCGATTTGGGGCACTCTGGGGAGTGAACCGGCAGATGGAAGACCTTTCTCTCTGTCTGTAATTCAACCTCTAAAATAAATAAACAAAAAAATCTTTAAAAAAAAAAAAAGCAGCAATTGTAACCCTGGATTGCTTCCTCAGAGGTTTATTCTCTGGAAAATTACCAACTTGTAGACACACCAGGAACAGGGGAGTTTGGAGAAATCAGGGGAGTAGGAAGAAGTCTGTATGCTTTCACTCCTCCAAATTCCCCTACAAAGTACTCTGGATAATGAACCCCGCTAGTAAGTAAGTCCCACCTAGGAACACAGGCCTTCCAGTCAGGATTTGGTTTGCTTTGTTTTCTTTTTTGCAGTCTGCATTTTTAAATATAAGGTGACAAAGATTACCAGATATTTGCGGGAATACTACAGGACAAAGGATAAAGACTAATATGGACTTGGAGTCAACAGAGCTAAGATAGAGGAGATATTGCCAAGCAAATTTTGTCATTATTCTGCATAATATGAGATAATGATTTATCAATAATAAATATATTATGGCCGGCGCCGCGGCTCAACAGGCTAATCCTCCGCCTAGCGGCGCCGGCACACCGGGTTCTAGTCCCAGTCGGGGCGTCGGATTCTGTCCTGGTTGCCACTCTTCCAGGCCAGCTCTCTGCTGTGGCCAGGGATTGCAGTGGAGGATGGCCCAAGTACTGGGTCCTGCACCCCATGGGAGACCAGGATAAGCACCTGGCTCCTGCCATCGGATTGGCGCGGTGCGCCGGCTGCAGCACGCCAGCTGCGGCGGCCATTGGAGGGTGAACCAACGGCAAAGGAAGACCTTTCTCTCGGTCTCTCTCACTATCCACTCTGCCTGTCAAAAAAAAAATAATAATAAATATATTGTAAGTATAGGAGCACAGGCATTCAAAGAACATAAAGTTTGGAAGTTAAAGTTAAGTTCTCAAAAAGTGAATTAAAAGGTAAGAAAAGAAAAATAGAAAAGATCTTCCAGAAGGGCTAATATTCACACAAACAGGAGTTCAAAAGATTGATGAACAAATAAGCAAATAGGATGTAAGGGAATCTGCAGAAAGAACAGAAATAATGAAGGAAAGAGAAGATGATGCAGACTTTCTTTCAAATTTAAAATACCTAGAGCATGAGATTCCAGACTGGAAAGGCCTATGAAATTCCCCCCAAAAATAATAAATCAGACCAGTCTCATGACAAATTATCATGGTGTTACAGGCTACTGCAGGCACATAAAAGATCCTAAAAATTCAACAACAGGGAAATAAAAGAAATTACTAGGTTACAGGCAAAGGATAAGAAATCAAATATTTATCAATATTATACTGAAAGTCACATGACATTAGAATAATGCCTTTGAGCCGGCGCTGTGGCTTAACAGGCTAATCCTCCGCCTTGCGGCGCCGGCAAACGGGGTTCTAGTCCCGGTCGGGGCACCAATCCTGTCCCGGCTGCCCCTCTTCCAGGCCAGCTCTCTGCTGTGGCCTGGGAGTGCAGTGGAGGATGGCCCAAGTGCTTGGGCCCTGCGCCCCATGGGTGACCAGGAGAAGCACCTGGCTCCTGCCATCAGAACAGTGCGGTGCGCAGGCCGCAGCGCACCTACCGCGGCGGCCATTGGAGGGTGAACCAACGGCAAAAAAAGGAAGACCTTTCTCTCTATCTCCCTCTACTGTCCACTCTGCCTGTCAAAAATTAAAAAAAAAAAAAGAATAATGCCTTTGGAACTATCATTCTAGTGTAAGGGTGGAAAGATATTTTCTGGGGTGAGCACTGGGTATTGTGGCTTCTTATTAATAAACACACCTGGGAGACGGCAGGTGATAAGTTAAGTACTGGGTCTCTGCCACCTATGTGTGAGACCTGGATTGAGTTCTGGGCTACTGGTTTCATCCTGGCCCAGTCCCGGCTGCTGTGGGCATTTCAGGAGTGAACGAGAGGGTGGGACAACTCTTCCTTACTCTCTCTCACTATTCTGCTCACTCTCTCTGTCTCTACCTGCAAGTAAAATACATATATGAAATATTTTTTTAAAAAAATAGAGGCCTGCATTGTGTAGTGGGTTAAGCCACTGCCTGCAATACTGGCATCCCAGACAGGTGTCAGTTCAAGTCCCGGCTGCTCCACTTCCAATCCAGCTCCTTGCAAATGCTCCTGGGGAAGCAGCAGAAATGGCCAAGTGCTTGCTCCCCTGTCACCCACGTGGGAGACCCAGAAGAAGCTCTTGGATCCTGGCTTTGCCTTGGCCCAGCCCCAGCAGTTGCAGCTATTTGGACAGTGAACCAGCAGATGGAAGATCTCTCTCTCTCTCCCTCTTTCTCTCTGAATTTCAGCCTTCCAAATAAATTAAAAAAAAAAAAACTTAAATAATTTTCAGACATCTGATGACTTTAAAAATCTTACCTCCTGACTATTCTTTTATCAGTTACTGAAAGCATACACTCAAAATAAAAAGCAAACCAAGGAAACAACTTTCAGATGTATGAAGAAGTGATCCAAAACGAAGGACTGAAGGAAATTCTCAGGATGATGGTGAAGAACGAGCCCAGGACAGCAAGGGGACAATCGGTCAGGACGGCCACTTCTGGCGGAAGCGTCTGGCAGAGAAGTGGTGTCTGCAGGTGAGCTGCCTTCCTGACAATGCAGGTGGGGTGGGCATTCGCCCACGTGTAGGCCTGCCGCGTGTCCTCTGACCCTCAGCTGTACCCCATCGCTTTAGCCCAGCTAACTTCCCTCCCTTTGTGACAGTGACACAGCGGGCTTGGTCCTCATCTCAACCACTGGAAACCCAACACAACCCACACTTGCTTACTATGCTGAAACCCGAAGAACAATGTCAGAGTCAGGCCCGGCGCTGTGGCATAGTGGGTAAAGCCGCCACCTGCAATGCTGTTATCCCTTGTGGGTGCTGGTTCAAGTCCCAGCTGCTCTACTTCCGATCCAGCTCTTTGCTATGGCCTGGGAAAACAGCGCAGGATGGCCCAACTCCTCGGCCCTCTGCAACCAAGTAGGAGACCTGGAAGAAGCTCCTGGCTCCTGGCTGGGCCAGGCCATTGTAGCCATTTGATGGGTGAACCAACAAATACAAATCTCGCTCTCTGTCTCTCCCTCCCTCTCTAGTAATTCTGCCTTTCAAACAAATAAGTAAATCTTAAAAAAAAAAAATCACTCATGCAAATAAGTTCCTCCATTCCTGGGTGCTTTCTTTAAAGGAGCCAATCATGGCCACCACAGGACCGCCTGAGGGGTAACTCCCACTGCCTGGATAGCTTGCAACAGGCAGGGTCCCATAGTGTCCCCCTCCCTCTCTCTCTAGTCCTTCTCTCTTCTCCATCCACTCGGGGACTCTGAACCTCCGAGTGGCACTCTGACCTCTCTCCAGCGACTAATAAATTTCTTCTGTTTCACACACGTTGGCTTCACGGCTTCATTACGTCTCTCCTTCCACAGACACACACAACACCCCCCACTCAGGGCTCTCCTAGAGAGTGACCATCGTGGCTTATGGCCAGTACCCACAGGAAGGCCCCAAGACCAAACCATGAAGACAGCACAACAATACAATCATTAACAGTGCCTATAAAGCAGTTACAGATGTGTGGAGAACTAAGTGAGCAAGCAAACAAATGAGAACAACAATTAAATCCAGATTGAGAACAGTTTTACATAAACGGCCACAAATACAATTCCTTTAGACTGTGCGGCTCAACTGGATGCCCAAACTGATAGAATCCTAGGATGACGCTGGGGATGGAAAGAGCCTGCAGCAGGGTGGTATGAACACAGAGGAATTCCCCTCTTCCACAGTAGGAAATCAGTAGATATTTGTTGGTATCCATTCAGTTCCCAGTTAAGATATTCATTCAATTTGGAAATCAGGAGGTAATTAAAAAAAAAAAAAAACATACTGAAAGTAGGTGTTTCAGGTAAACAAAACCAGAGAGATGAGCAGGATACTTTCCTCCAAAACTCCTAAAACGATCAGTTTTTTTTTTCAATTCTGTTCTTTTGTATATTTGTATAACTTTCATACAAATAAATATTGAACAAAAAATTAGGGGCAGTTATGTCCTACAATGCTTAGAATGCTACTTGGGACACTCTCATCCCATGTCAAAGTGCCTGTCCAATTCCAACTTTGCATTGTAGCATACCATGGGAGGCAGCAGACGATGGCTCCATACTTGGGTCACTGCTACCCACGTGGGAGACCCAGATTCAAGCCCAGGTGCCCAGCTTCGACCTGCTGACACTCCAGCCATCACAGGCACTTGGGGAGTGACATATCACATGGACGATTTCTCTCTCCCTCCTTCAAATAAAATGAAAATCGACCCTTTAAAAATGTTAGTCATGCTTTTACTTTTATCCTGTTGTGAAAATGCCCGAGACACCTGGTTTTCATCCTACAGAACAAAAAGCTGCTACGAATGTGCTCCTAGGATGGGTGTTAGGGGCACAGTGAGTTAAATTGCCATGGTGATGCCCACATCCCATCCTGGAAGGCCCGAGATCGAGTCCTGCCTCTTATTCCCTGTCCAGCTCCCTGCGTGCACAGACCTTGGGGTACAGAAAGTGATGGCCACGCAGCTGGGGCTGTGCCACCCATGTGGGGGACCTGGATGGAGTTCCTGACTCCCAGCCAGACTCTACCGAGCACTTGGGGAGTGAGCCAGCAGAAAAGATCTTTCTCGCTTGCTTGCTCTCAATCTTACAAAAAATAAAAAGAAACTTTTATTAAATTAGAAAGAAAAAAGAATGTGCCCTTCTTGTTCTGTTCGGATGGGGGAGGTGCAGCTGTGGAGACCAGAACCACTCTGTTCTCTCCTGAGAAAACAACTGTATAGAGAAGTGGGTCCAGTGTTTCTGGACATTTTCAAAGAATGTTTTCAAAAGTATTGTTTTCTTTCAGAGTTCAAAGTCAGAAGGAATTTATGCTGACAACGTGATAGAAATTAGCATTTTCCAGTTTATGTAACAAAGCTGTTTTAATCACAGTCAAAAAAAAAAAAAGGAAAAAAAACACCACATAACCTAGTTTCCAGTCTCATGGAGATCACAGACAGGTAAACATACAGTTTCTTTAAAGTAAGAAAAACTTTACTTATGTGATCATAATTTTGCTAACAATACCCCTCCCAAACAAGAAATTAGTAACAGAACATTTTAATGTACAAATCAAATCCCCAATCATGTTCAAACTAATTATAAACACCTATTTCTCCATCACTAAAACCATTCAATTTTTTCTAAAAATCAATCCTGATAAACTTTTCTTTTGAATTCTGAAGCAGTCTATTTTTTGTTGTTGCTATTTACCTATCACAAAGGGAGCTTGGTTATTTGAGATCATTTTCTGTCTCTTCCCAAATCTGCCAATGCCTTTGGACTTCCTGTTTGTCATATGATCCAGTTACCCTAGGAAAATCAGGAGAGTGGCCACTGCTGCTTAAACTGTGGGTATATATAAACAGATTATGCTTCAGGTTTTACAGTGTACACAGGAATATGGAGAAGTGTTTACCAGTTGAATAACAGAGTTTAAATACAGAAGTGTAGTTAGAAACATGTACACTAATCTCTTTATTTTGGATATGAGGAACAGGAGGATGAGAGAAACAAAGATCTTGCAAAGTAGCCAACAAAATATCATACACTACTCAATCGGCCTGGAAGGAGGTCTCTGACACTCCAGGGCTCTTTTGGCTACCAAACTTCAAGAAAATATTTTCAGTTGACAAGACAGCCAAGGGAACATGGTGACTTGCCAAGTTACAGTTAAACAATGAGCCGTTTCATCCACACTTGCAAGCTCCAGGCTGTGAGAACCTCTGCTATGTGGGCACGCATGCCTTCTCAGATGTCTCATCACCACATATGGCAGGGAGTTGCTTTGCAAATATCTTGAATGTGCTGCATTCTTTCCAGTCCTTAAGAAGAACTGGATCCTACCTGTGGTTCCAGAAGTAAAGATATAAAGACAAGTGGACTTGAGACTTGTGGCAACGTGGTAGCTGCGTGGCACGGGCTCATCCGACGACGTGCTGAGCTTTTCTTGGAGTGAAATCACGCCTTGTGGAACGGAGTCTTTCATCCCCCAAATGCTGATGTCTTTGGGGAGACTTGGAAGAATTTCTTCTAGAGTTCCAAGCAAATCTAGAAACCAAATGGTTAGGAACAGGTAAATAAACTTAAATCTTAAGCTATTCATCTAAGTTTGCTTTTGTGTGTTGCAGCAGAAATAAGATGTAAATAAAAGGCTGCTCTCCCCCTCACATTGGATATCATAGCTGTTCTACTGCTTGGTTTCAACGGGACTAAGTGATTACCTCCTGATGGAACAACGTTTGTAAGCCAATTCAGACTGATTTTTAGGATTGATTATCCAAATTATGTTTTCTTTCCAGTGTTTAAATGAAACAGTGTTGGCCGGCACCGCGGCTTAACAGGCTAATCCTCCGCCTTGCGGCACCGGCACACCAGGTTCTAGTCCTGGTTGGGGCGCCGGATTCTGTCCCGGTTACCCCTCTTCCAGGCCAGCTCTCTGCTATGGCCTGGGAAGGCAGTGGAGGATGGCCCAAGTGCTTGGGCCCTGCACCCGCATGGGAGACCAGGAGAAGCACCTGGCTCCTGGCTTTGGATCAGCGCGGCCGCAGCAGCCATTGGAGGGTGAACCAATGGCAAAAGGGAAGACCTTTCTCTCTCTCTCTCTCTATCACTCTGCCTGTCAAAATAAATAAATAAATGAAACAGTGTTTTATACTCTGGCTCTAAATCCAGAGTACTGCACTTAACCTTGTCCTTGAACTACAACTTGGTCAGTTGTTACTGCTTAGTTCTGCTACAGCACAAAACATTTGGGAAAACCCCCGGACTCCTCTGCCGGTACAAGATCACTGTGGCTTAGAGAACATTGCAGAGCCAATGTAATCAGAGACAAAAGTTTTCACAAGCATCAGGAGCAAAAGAACAGCCTCCAGGAAATGGGGTTCATCATTCAGAGGACATGATGATGGCAGCTGAAAGCCGGCTGATGAGAGCGCAACCCCTCCCTGGCCCTGGGCAGCACCTGCAGCCAAACAAGAGGAAGAGCGGTAGAAAACCAGGAAGAACTCCCAGCTTCAGACCTGAAGGGTCTGGGAGTCTCACCAGATCAAAGGCCTGGGTTGAAATATAAAGTTCAGAGAAGAAAAACCACACGTATCTCAGTAAAGGCCTGTTGCCAGGATCCCAAAAGAGCAGTTGTGGGGGAGGGGAGTGACATGGAGTTTATCTAGAAGATTAAACCAGACCTTCTTAATCTGCCTATAAAAGCAGGACACAGGTCATCCGCTAACAGGACAGTGTGGTGCAAAAGAAGGGAACAGAAGTGGGGAGTGGGTCCTGGAAGAGGAAATACAAGCGCCGAGGTAGCAGGTGCCTTGTGGGATAAAAAGGAAGCGAAAAGTCATCATTCCCATAGAGTCTTTCCTTCAAGCAGGGAAGCATAATCTTCCTCCAGAGTAGAAAATCATACTTACTGATGTTATCTAATTTCCTTTTAAATTTAAAATCCCTGACTGCAGCATGGATCTCCGCCAGTGAAGCTCAACCCCGATCCTGTGCACGCTGCCCCAGCCTTA
The DNA here is from genome assembly GCF_033115175.1 of Lepus europaeus. Taxonomy (NCBI): domain Eukaryota; kingdom Metazoa; phylum Chordata; class Mammalia; order Lagomorpha; family Leporidae; genus Lepus; species Lepus europaeus. The sequence goes on from NC_084830.1 coordinate 149,579,745, forward strand.
CGGCCACATTCCTGCTCTATGCCGTCCTTTCCTAACGTCTAAGCGATTTCCAGGTTCTCTGTTACTTATCTGAACTCTCCATTAGCGTCCTTGGGGACACTACACAACACCATCCACTGGCCTTTTGGGGTTAATGCAAGGAAAGCCAAGGATTCCTGCAACCACCAGAAACCATGAAGATGCAGGGCGACGTCTTCCTAGCCCCTTGGAGGGAGGGCAGCCCTGCTGACACCTTCACTTTGGTCTTTAACCCCCACAATGGAGAGAGAACAAATCTCTTGTTTTCAGCCAGCCACCCAGTTTGTGGTACCTCTGTGGAGCAGACGGAGGAAATCAGTACAACGCGTTCACAGCCCAAGCCTGATTAACCCTAAAACTGTGCATTACCTGATAAGAGAGATTAGTGGTTGAGAAGTATTAAAGGGACAATGCACTCGGACCAGAATGCCCAAGTACATGCAAACATGAACCTTTACATCTTAAGCATTTTGGGGGGAACTTTTAAATAAAGTGTCAGAAATACCAGGCTATATTCTGCTTGAATCTGAATACCATGGACTGCTCTAAGTATTTTTCTAGAAGTGTAAATCAGAACCCACTGACTTCAAAAAACATATGTCAATCACTGTTTGGTTCTACCATGATGCAAAATACTGGGGAAAAAACTCATGATTTACTTTCTCAGCATCCATAACACCAATAAATCACAAAGAAGCAGCAAGCAAAATATGACGAATGGAATGAGCCAATTCCCAAACAAAAGTGACAAGAAAATAGAAGGACATAAAGAAATGATAAGGAGTTGATATTTTGCAGGAAATTGGGCACTTAAAATGTTTTCATTAACTTTATATTCCTAGAACAAGTCCAAATAAAACGGAATGTAACAATACAGAGAAAATACCCAGTTCTACGTAACACAAGCACCTGCTGCATAAAGATCGCTTTGACAGAGAAAAGTGAAAAACACAGGGAATCCTGGAAGAAAGGCAAGTCACCAAAAAATGGGAAAACACAGATCCAGACTGCTTTATAAAAAATGTGAATTCCATATTCTGTTTGAACAACCCTTTCTGGTATGTTCAAACTACAACTACAAGTCTCTGCACTGACTCATTTGGTTATCTTAATTTCTAATCTCCTATCTGCAAGTATAAATTAACAGCACACATTTTTAAATATTCTTAAGGATATTTATGTCTGAACTGGGAAGACAGGCACACAGAAAATAACAACGTGATGAATTATGACCACAAATCTTTGTTGGACTTCTGGAGTCTAAGGAAACCATGAGTTTTGATAAAAAGAGCTAATTTTTACAAGCAAAAAGAAATTGAGCAGGTTCCTAGGAGTCAGCAGAGACAGAATCTGACTCCCTTCATACATGAAAGTCAAGTTGATCCAGTAGAAGCAAAGCTATGGAAGAGAATTTTATCTCACTGAGTTATTTCTTCAATAATGGTTAGAAATGTGAGTGGGCACAGTGAAAATAAGTAAACATTTGAAAAGTCATGTAGCACATAAAAATCATTAGTTATCACTGATAATCTTTTTTAATATTATTAAAACTTGATGCTGAGAATAATCCTGGGGGCTGGCATTTTGCTAGCACTTAAGATGCCAGGGTCAGATGTTCCTACCCCAAAGGCAATGCCTGGGTTTAAGAACTGCCTCCTGCTCCCACTAAAGAGCCTAGAACTCAGTGGTGATGGCTCTGTCACTGGTTCCTTGTCACCCACCTGGGAAACCTGGACTGAATTCCTGGCTCTCAGCTTCAGCCTGGCCCAGCCTGGGCCATCAAGAGTATTTGAGGAGTGAACCAGCAGATGGGAGTGTGATCACGCTGGTTTTTCTCTCTTCTTTCAAGAAGGAAAACAAATCCTGAATATTAAGTTCTGACACAAAATAGCATTTGTTTAAATACTTTAGTGGAACTTGACTTTATTTCATGTAGACTTACTCTTTAGTGAAATGTATTACCATGGATACCTGTATGGGACTGCATGTACCTTAAAAGATTGATGTATGTCCTACTCGGTCCTTGTGCTTGCTGCACCAGGCACATACACAGTAGGTGGTAGATAGATACCTGGTTAAAGACACTGAACTCTGCACCACAGGGACCACGCATGCAGGTCTTAATAAACTATAACACAAAGAGACATCTGGGTTTTCTATGACCTTGAACAAAGTCTATATTGCAGAAGACTCTTTTTTTTTTTTTTCAAAGAAACAAGCTCTTTAAAGAAATATGTATTTTTCTGGGGCTGATGTCATGGTGTAGTGGGTTAAGCCATTGCCTGTGACACCAGCATCCCATACGGGTGCTGGTTCAAGAACTGGCTGTTCTACTTCTGATCCAGCTCCCTGCTCATGTTCCTGGGAAAGCACTAGACAATGGCCCAACTGCTTGGGCCCCTGAACCCAGGTGGGAGACCTGGAGGAAGCTCCTGGCTCCTGGCTTTGGCCTGGCCCAGCCTCAGCTGTTGCAGCAATTTGAGGAGTGTACCAATAGATGGAAGCACTCTCTGTGACTCTCTCCCTCTCTCTGTGTAATTCTTTCAAATAAATAACTATATCTTTAAAAAGAAATATGCATTTTTTCTCCCATTTTCAAGACACAATATTAGATGGGGTTACAAGTACAAATGCAGATAAGTTATAAGCCTTGTCCATGATGCTTTACAAGGTTTTCTACAAATTGATTTGTTGTATTTACAGAATTATTATATATCTTATTTACATTCCTGAGACTATAAAATCAAATAGTAAAAGTTTTTTATATCCCTCTAATATGCCATATTGTGAGTGATGTTATGCATGCTGCATTACAAACTGTATGTTATTCAATATTACAAAAAACAAGCTATACTTGCAAAGGTGAAGAAAGGGAATCATTGCATAGTAGCTCTTAAACATGGGTAAACGTTTTAACTTCATTATTTGTGCACAACCAATCTGATGTGAAATTGCTATATATGGTGAATTGGAGCTCTCCAGACTGTAAGACAGTAGTCCTAGAGAATCCAGAGTGAAATTATAGATCTCACTCTATGCTGCGACTGCTGTCCCAGGATGCAGCATGGCTACACAGGCTGCTCTTAGGGTAGCCTGTGTTTCTAAGAAAATTTATGCTGACATAAGCGAAGTCCTAAAGCAATTCATATCAAGACACATATACCAATATTTCATATCAGGCCTAGAAATTCATTTTTCATCAATAATGTGCCATTTATTTTTACAAATATGAGCTTATTGCAGATTGAACATAAGGAATTCGAAGGCAACTGAAGGTAAGAAAAACTGATAGACCTAATTAAATTAATAAGTTATTTTTTTTTCTTTTGGGGTATGTGTGTGTGTGTGTGTCATAATTCAGATGTAAAATCTACTCCCCCAAATTTAACACCTATACTCCACTTTCATTCAGTATAATTATTTCTTCTTTTTCAACTTATTCATTATATTTATTTGAAATGCAGAGACAGAGATCTTCTGGTTCACTCTGGAAACACCTGCAATAGCAGGGGCTGGGCCAGGCTGAAGCTAGGATTCCAGAATTGAATCCAGGTCTCCTACATGGGGGGCACGGACCTGAGTACTTGAGCCACCAGCTGCTGCCTCCCAGGGTACATGTTGGCATTAAACTGGGTCAGAAGCGGATCGAGGACTTGAACCCAGGGATTACGGTTTAGTATGAGGGCATCCCGAGAAGTAACTCACTCATAGAAACAAAGCCCAGCCCCACTAACACTGCTTTCAAAATTAGTTCTTTTACTGTGACTTATTGCATAATTCTTCCTTTTCCACCGACAGGAGGCAGCTCTGCGTCTTTCTGTCCCACTCAATTCTTTGTCTAGTTTTGTGATGATCATATTTGTTATTTATGATATCATATTTGTTGATTAGTGTAGATTTACAGTATATTTATAGAGCTGGTTGTGCTACTAATTTCTCATTAATAATTATTATTTCAAAACTAATTTTTGCTATGAACATTTTCACCCATGCTTCAAAATAAAGCTTACAATGAGAATGCCAAAAGTGCATTGTTCTGATACAGTTTGGAAATTAAGGTGTTTGATTTGTTTTCCCTCTTACATGACCTTTAACAACCAAGGAACATGAGAGAAAATGGTTCACTTTCTGAACTGAGTTACTGATGAACTAACAAAATTTCACATTGCTTTTGCTATCGTGTATCTTCTTTGTGGATACAAAATAAATGCTAATAATATTCTCATAAAAACATACAATAAAATATAAGGCCGACATTGTGCACTAGCAGGTGCTGTCTGAGACACTGGCATTCCATATGGGCACTGGTTGGAGTCCTGGCTTCTCCACTTCCAATCCAGCTCCCTAATAATGGCTTTAGAAAGCAGTGGAAGATGGGCCCAGTACTTGCACCCCTGTACCCACGTGGGAGACCTAGATAAGGCTCCTGGCTGCTGGCTTCAGCCTGGCCCAGTCCCGGCCACTGCAGCCATTTGGGGAGTGAACCAGCAGATGGAAGAGCTCTCTCTGTAACTCTGCCTTTCAAACAAATAAATGTTTAAAAAATCTAAAATATGTATTATATGTATGCAATAAAGTAAAGGCATCCAAAAGTTCCTCCCACCTGACAAACATCAAATGCTTCACCTTAAAAAGAAAAAGCTGATTAAACTCACTTCTGCTCCTCCTATATTGTTCATGTGCCATTTACCAAGATAAAGATTTATGAATTTTTTCATGCACCTGTCAGATCATATTAAGTTGTGGCAAAAATCCATTTCCTCTTCATTAAAAAAAGAAGATTCAACATAAAGTTCTAGCTTTATTCTGTTACTTGGAGCAAAAATTAGAGTCTATTAGAAGGAAGTGAAGACTGAGAAAAGTTAATACCTGGGAAACAGAGAAGTTGTCCAAGAATGGGCTCCAGCTTACATTGTGGATTCTACCCTTAAAAAAAAGTGTGTATATATATATATATATATATGTGTGTGTGTGTGTGTGTATACGTATATATATGTATATATATACATACTTTTTTTAAACTCATTGGAATTCTAGGTTGAATCTTCATAGCGTAGGATTTTTTTTTTTTTTTTTTTTTTTGGACAGGCAGAGTGGACAGTGAGAGAGAGACAGAGAGAAAGGTCTTCCTTTTTGCCGTTGGTTCACCCTCCAATGGCCACCGTGGCTGGCGTGCTGTGGCCGGCGCACCGCGCTGATCCGAAGCCAGGAGCCAGGTGCTTCTCCTGGTCTCCCATGGGATGCAGGGCCCAAGCACTTGGGCCATCCTCCACTGCACTCCTGGGCCATAGCAGAGAGCTGGCCTGGAAGAGGGGCAACTGGGACAGAATCCGGTGCCCCGACCGGGACTAGAACCTGGTGTGCCGGCACCGCAAGGTGGAGGATTAGCCTATTGAGCCGCGGCACTGGCCCATAGTGTAGGATTTTCAACCAGAGCGTCTGGATTCAAACATTGCTTTTGTACTTGCTAGTTGCGTCACCTTGGAAAAGTCATTTCACTTCTCTTGCCTCAGGCTTTTTATCTTAAAAGTGGCTCCATGCAGCTCATGTAGGTGTTCAGAGAATTAAACTGTAAGTGAGAACTCAGCAGAAAGCTCATGGAAAACACATATTATGGAAAATGGTATGGATTTCAAGATACTTTGCATCAAAATGAATTTTTCTTTGATTTCCTTTTTTCCACGAAGCGCTCTCTTATGTACACCCTTCATGGGGGCATCTGGCACAGAATCAGTCCTGAGTAACGGTGGTCACCACGGCTTGTGGTGAGGATCCCAGCAATGCTGACTGCGAGATGACCTTGGTCTCAGAAGGGGAGGGCTGAAGGCTTAAAGGAGGCAGCAGACCCGGGGAGGGAGACGGGTGCAAACACGAGAAAGGGCTTCCAGGTTTGTCCTCCGTGGTTTTCTCCAAGTCGGATCACTGCTCCTCCTCTTCCTACTGAAGATTGTGTAACTAGGCAGGGGCGAGTTGGGACTTCATTCCTCACTTAATCCATCAAGTTCTCAAGGGATGGGATACAGAGCTGAGACAGGACAGAGGGCAGAAGCACAACTCTTTCAATGATGATGACATATCCAGACACGTCTGTAAATGGGTTTTTGTGTTTTCACTCTAAGCTGTTCCCAGATCTTTTGAGAGAGCAGATAGTATATTTATGATAAGCAAAACTAGGCAAGAAAAGAAAAAAAAAATAACCTCACTGAATATTATTTCAACATACCCTGACTTGCCAATGAATAATTATTACATAAATTGGACAAAACAGACTTCTTAGTTTTCAATGATAAACAGTAAAATTTACAAGTGAAGATGTAAAGCCCTTCATGCACACTTAGATTCAACATTAAGTAAATTATATATCTTTAGAAGTGCAATTCATTCCTAGGTAGTATTCCTGCAAGATTCAGATCTCATGGATCTATTTTCCTGCCTCCTAAGTGTAACCAGTGGAATTCTCTTTGTTTTGGCCACAGAGAGCGAAGGATCCTGCTCTAAACTCATGTCTGGCAGCACTCTGTGCCTGACCTCTGAGAGCTGGCCAGCAGCTACTGCCACACTGCTATCAAAGCCCATGCACTTTGCTTGTGAAACTCATTGTCCGCCTCCCCCTCCAAACAGCCCTAGGTTCTCAACAAATCCCATAGAGGGCTGGGCAAAGACCAACCTCTCTCTATGCGTGTCATCTCTGCCACCGTGTCATCACAAGTGATGATGGTAGCTGCTACCTGCACGGATCCCATTGTCCAGGCATTCTATCCGGGCCCTCTCCATTTCATTCACACAAGTCCCTGTGCCAGTCATTTAAGGACAGGGTTAGAATTCAAGTCCGCAGTTTCCTGACTCCAAGATGTGCGTTTCTCCCGTTCAGCCTTGACAACTCTCAGAGCAGGCGCAGCTTCCCTTTATATTGCTTTTGCTTCTGCCAGCGTTCAAATATCCTTCTCTGTCAGCAGAGCTTATAAATAAGAACTCCAGGCCCAGTGTCTCCACCATCACTAAAGAGAAAATCATGCACGCATCACGGTTGAGAGCATAGCCTTTGTCAGCAACAGAACCAAGGAAGCCACTTAAACTTCTTACACGCATCACTTGCTTTCTTTGGGACTGGAGGAAATCCTTAACATTGCACAAAGTAAATGGAACATCACAAAACAGCCATTCTACTAAATACAAGTAAAAATGTCCCAGTGCCCTGAACACTGAACAAAAATCATGTGAGGACATCATGATGCATAGATAAGCTAATAGAGGCACACACGGCCCATGTGTTTTTTATATCTGACCACACATGATCTCCTATAAACCTTCAGGGGTCTTTATTTTTTTCTCTGACTCTTCCTCTTGATCTTTAAGAAGCAGTTCCTTTTATGGCTGGAAGTCACTTGGAGAATTACAATGGTTCTTCTATTAACCAGAACATTTGCCCTGCACAATCTGAATGCAACAGTTCTTGAAGACTAACAGGGCAAAGCTGTGTGCTTTCTTGTGTGTTTATGGCGAGGACAGAGGATTTTGCTTTTCCTGAAGAAGAACCCAAAATTCTTCAGAACAGATGGAAACCTAAAACATATACCATCAAATCTAAAGTAAAAAGAGTCTGGGGTAATATGAACAGCTCTTTTAGTTATTTATTATAGTATATTTAGTTATTTATTATAGTATATTTAGTTATTGATGATAGTGTATTGATAAAGTAGAAAGAACAAAATTTAGGCATGCAAGAAGTTTGAAACACTTTGTGCCTTTTGGAGCGATGATTCCAAAATTTAGCAACACAAATATCAAGCAACATAACAAAGAAGTCCAATCATGTCTTTTCCTTCAAAACAAGTTTCCAAATGAAGAGCAGAGGGTAGACAATTAGAAAAAAAAAGTGAGGGAGCAGGTGCCATAGCACAGTAGGTTAATCCTCCACTGTGGTGCCAACATCCCATATGGGTGCTGGTTCTAGTCCCAGTTGCTCCTCTTCCAATCCAGCTCTCTTCTATGGTCTGGGAAAGCAGTAGAAGATGGCCCAAGTCCTTGGACCCCAACACCTGCATGGGAGACCCAGAAGAAGCTCCTGGGTCCTGGCTTCAGATTGGCACAGCTCCGGCCTTTGTGGCCATTTCGGGGGTGAACCAATGGAAGGATGACCTTTCTCTTAGTCTCTCCCTCTCAATGTCTGTGACTCTGTCTCTCAAACAAATAAATGAAATCTTAAAAAAAAAAAAAAGGAAGAAAACTAAAAGTCACCAGCTGCTCAAATGAACCTCACGGTTTTCACTCAAATGCATGGATACTCATTTACCAGGCAATAAATATTGATGGAATATGCCCTTTGTGCTAAGTGCTGAGAATCTGGTGGTGGAGGAGAAAACTTCCTCACCTCCAAGACCTTGCAAGCCACTTCGTGACGTGCTCCCCAAGGCTGTGGCAGTATCTGCAAAGCAGCTAAGAGAGCTTTATGATTCCGTTGGATAAAAAGCCACAGCTCACTTGACGGAGGAATGGTGAGTGGAAAAGGTGCTGGGAGAGGGTGGATGGACAAGACACCAGGTGAGACGGGGTGGACGGCGTCTGGTTCCACCCCAGAGCACATGGCTTCGACGCCCAGCTCTGCTCCCGACTCCAGCTGCCCAGTCCTGTGCACCCTGGAAGGCAGCAGGTGTGGGCTCAAGTAACTGGGTTCCTGCCACCCATGGAGGATACCTGGTTTAAGTTTCTGGCTCCTGGCTTTAGCCTTGGCCAAGCCCAGGGCATTCAGGGATTTCCCCCCACCCACTCTCTCAGTTAATGTGGAAATTGGCAGGAAGGTAGAGAGGGAACAAAGGGGCGCTCTGGTAATGCGAGAAATTTTCTCAGCTGACCTGGGAAGCAGGCCTGAGCAAGTAAATGAGCCTGAGAATGGAAGAGGCAGAGAAGCCTCACCTGTTAGGAAGAACGAATTCTGGAACTAAGGCCACACAAATGGTCAGGTGGCTAATTTATGCTGACCAGCTGTCTGTAACCAGCTTTGGGAGTATGGTAAAAACAGCTTCCTCTCTGGTGTCAAGATAGAGTTTTCCTTGGTCCTATGGAAAAGTGTTTGATGATTATATATATAAACCTCCAGTTCTAGAAGGTAGTGGAACTCTTTCCCCTCCGGGTTGTATTAACGAGAGTTCTTGTCTTCCCTTCTCAACAAAACTCTGCTAAATCACCTTCGAATTTGTTCATCTGCCTTATACTTCAATGCTGATGGAGCAAGTTCCCAGGGCTCATATCAATTGTGCCAAAATTACAAAGTTAAATAAATGAATCTTTTTTTAAAAATGGGGTTGGTGTTGCGGCACAGCAGGGTAAGCCACAGCCGGCAATGCCAGCATCCCATATATATGGTCATTGGTTAGAGTCTTAGCTGCTCCACTTTCAATCCAGCTCCCTGCTAATGCACCTGGGGAAGCAGGGGACGATGGCCCAAGTGCTGGAGTCCCGGCACCCATCTTGCACATCTGGATGGAGTTCCGGACTCCTGGCTCCAGGGAGCTCAGCTGCATTTGTTGTAACCATATGGAGAGTGAACCAGCAGATAGAAGACCTCTCTCGGTCTCTCCCTCTCTCTGCAACCATGCCTTTCAAATAAATAAATATATCTTTTAAAGTAAATAAATAGAAGTTAAGAGAAGAAAGAGTTAGGGTAACAAAGGAGAAAAGGAGGGCAGGGGTGAGAAGAGATAAGGTAATGAAACAAAATACAAAGGTGGCGTCAGCAAAGCTTCATGACCCAGCGGCAGGAAATCCACTCCAGCCCCCTTGCTACCTGGTTGACAGGTAGTAGCCAAAGCAGATTGCTTGCCCACTGCAGCCATGCTTTCGTCATTCTAATACCCACCTCTTATGTTATGGTGAGGATCGCAAAAGACAATGTACTAAAAATACCTTGTAATCTCATAACATACTTTAAAATGGAATGGATTATTATTATCATCATCGCTGTTATTATTACGACCAAATAAACCAAAGCTATAGAAGTAATTACATATAATTTTGTAAGTGATAAACAAGCATATCCCAACATTTTTCTATTTAAGGAAGAGAAAATATAGATCAGTAGATGACAGCCTTGGCAGCTGACACCACCACAAATATCAGAGGTGGAAAACTGGGCAAGGACTAGGTTTGATCTAAAACAGCTTAATTTTCAGCAAGTGCTCAAATTTCATCCAGAAATTTGGGATGCTACTCAACACATCTTTTGATCCAAATACAGATCAAGTATTTCTTCCCAAGTATTTTTTTAAGATTTATTTATTTATTTGAAAGTCAAGATTTCAGAGAAGGAGGGGCAGAGAGAGAGAGAGAGAGAGAGAGAGAGAGAGAGAGAGAGACCTTCTATCTGCTGGATCACTCCCCCAAATGACTGCAATGAACAGAGCTGGGCTAATCCGAAGCCAGGAGCGAACCTCTTCCAGGTCTCCCACATGGGTTCAGGGTCCCAAGCACCTGGGCTATCTTTCATCGCCCTCCCAGGTGCATTAGCAGGAAGCTGGATCAGAAGTAGAGCAGTTAGGACTCGAACCATCACCCATAAGGGATGCTGTTACTGCAAGTGGTGGCTTTATCCACTACACCATGGCACTGGCCCCTTTCCAAGTATTTTTGAGACTTCTGGCTATGTGGAAAAGGAATAACAGTTGAATAAACACTTTGATTTTTCTAAATATCTGGGCACTAAACACCTGATTTCTTGGCGCAAGGGCTGTGGCTTCCTTAGTAGGTTAAGCCTCTGCCTGCAGTGCTGGCATACCATAGAGGCACCGGTTCGAGTCCTGGCTCCCTGCTAATGGCCTTGGAGAGTAGCGGATGACTGCTTGGGCCCTTGTACACACAGGGGAAACCTGGAAAGAAGCTCCTGGCTCTGGGTTTCAGATCATCCCAGCTATGGCCGTTGCAGCCATTGGGGGAGTGAACCAGCAGATGGAAGACCTTTATGTCTCTCCTTCTCTCTGTCTATAACTCTGCCTCTCAAATAAATAAACAAATCTTAAAAAAATGATGTCTTAATATTTTCAACTTTTAGTATTTCTACATAATCTGAATGCATGTTCCATTGGTAACTGTACCAAAATGCAATAGCCATTCTCAGAAACAATGAAACCATATAGCAGAGCAGAGTCCTGGGTCAAAGACCAGGGTTTGAATCTTTGCTCTTCAGCCCTCTAAGCTGTGTGGCCTTAAGAAAACAGTAACAGAGAGAGAAGAGAAAGAGGGAGGGAAGTATCATTTTATTCTTAGAATTGTACCAATGACCTACACTGAAGCCATTTCTTTGTAGATTACATTAACATGAGAATTGTGTTGTAGTAACCACCATGCACTTGCTGTAACCCTGATAATCTAACATATTAAGTTCCTTAAAACAATGAATAAAATACTAAAATAAGTCAATTACATCCTTTCCACTTCAGTTTCCATAGCGCCTTCTATGGAGTCAGCCTTGAGTAAAGGGTAACTGGTGACATTTTTGTCAACAATAACAAACTTGTTTGAAATTGGCTCTGTATAATCCATGGAAAAGAACTTTTCCAGAATGTACCAAAACAATGTGCTCAAGGTCCTATTTCGGTCTACATACTTGTGTTTCTCTTGTACCTAACAGCACATTAGATGGTAGCAGTGAAATCCAAATGAGATTCCATATTAGAAGCTCTGGGATGACTCTATAATCATAATAGCAATTATCTGAATTCACTAAGAGTCTGGTTATCACATACCAGCCTCAGCTACTTTACAAGACCTGTGCCCTTTAATTCTGAATTATCAGCATTTTACAGCTAAGTAAAGTAAGACTCCGGGGAGCTGATGATGCCATCTTTCATCACACAGTGAGCAGGTGGCAAGATCTACATGAAAGCCAGGTGTGTCTGGCTCATCCCTCTCTAAGCCACTTGACTTATCCTTCTACCACAACATTTTCTCCCTGGGGATATACAATTTAATAGTAATCTCCACCAGACACACTCAGCAAGAATCTGAAAAGGCTGAAAGTTTAAAAAACTGCATGTACTCTACATATTGTCCACACATGAGGCTCAAGATGCCAAGAACACAGTATTTCAGTGTAAGAGCATCAAATCCAGAAAAGTGACTGATAAACTACTCCTCCCTCTCCCTCTCCCTCTCTCTCACACACACACATACATACATACACACACACACATACACAAATTCATTAATCAAAGCAGAATTGTCCTATTTTTGAAAAACATTATATTTTCGAGGTGGCCAAACAGAAATGGATAGACTAGTTCAAGGTTGACTTCTCCAGCTACTTACTTACAGAGTGAATCAAATAAATAAAGGGTACTTCAAAAGGTTCATGAAAAAAAAATTATGAAAAAGTACATGTAAGTTCAAAACAAATTTTGCACTAAAATAAACACCTTTTAATTACTTTTTTATGAACTCTTTGAAGTAACCTCGTAGTCTTGGCATAAAACTCTAGTACTCCAAAGTGGATTTTTTAAATAAAAAGAAAATTGCTGTTGGTGTTAAAAACAAACACAAGGAAATGATTCAATTAGTTATTGGCAGTCAAAGCAGAAACTGGCGCAAATAAAACTGCAACATTAATTGGTCCTAACTAAGCACCAACTTGGTCAGCAACAAAGCTTAAATGCTCTATTTTGAGAGGTAACCAGCTCTGTGTAACTAAGTGCCACTCTCGAGGGCAAGAGTGACTGGTGCCACTCGAACTGGCCTCAACATCACGGCTCTACTAATTCGCAGCGTAATCTGGAGTTTCCATTTACTCCAGAAACTCAGCCACTAGTTTGAGTCATATTGTAGGCAGTGGGCTAAAACTGCCAAGTATGCCCATAGATGAACTTCGATAATTTCTCCTTGGGCATTCACTGGCTCCCATGTGAGCAGCAAACACAATTCCACCACCTTGTCTAAATTTGGAATGACTCATTTATTTTACTTCTTGTCATGGCTCAGTGAAACTCAAGCACACTAGTGATCCTCCTTCCAAAGTGAGAGATTCAACTGTGGAAGAAATAGCTTAGTGGACATAAGTGGAGGGGGAGGGGGAAATGAACGAGCAACACACAGGGGCTTGTTCAGGCTCCTCTACCCGTGCAGCCCAAACAAAATAAGGTTTTGCCACTTACTGGGCTGCAAGGACAAACAGGAACCAGACAGACAGACAGGCTTGAAGGAAGCCCAGCCCTTTTTTCTGTTCATTGCCAGATCTCTTTTTATGAGCCTTGTGAATATCATGTGAAAGAAGTGATCTGGAAAGTTCAATGCTTTAGACCTCACTAGGGTACACGTGTAGATTTCTTTTCCATATCGCTCTGACATCAGGGCATACCTACAAATCTAAAGACTTGTTTACTAAGGGTTGTGTCGGGAATACTCACCCTCCCATATGAGAATACCCAGAAACCATTTAGCCTACGCCAAGTCAGTCACATTTCTCATACCTCAACTTCATGTTGCTAAGCAACCCAGATTCCTGGGTTCTCGGTTAAGTAGCCGCTGAACCAAAGTCTTCTCTTTGCTCTTCAGTGAACATATGTGCGTCCAACACCGTCCTAACTCCGAGGTGGTGGGAAAGGGAGGGGTAGAACAGGCCGAAAAAAAATTAAAAACGGTGAGCGCGCAAGTCAGGGGAAGACAGAGGCCTCACGGAGGCTGCCCGCCGCCAGAAAGATGGGAGCCCGACTTTGCTGGGCAAATCCCAGCTTGCAGAGAGTGTACAAGAACAGACGTAAAGCAAGGAACGCGTGCCCTGCAGATTAAACCTATCTATTTTGCAAATGCAATCACGCAGGACCAAGTTACTATTAGAGGCAAACAGGCATTCCATAATGACGTCGCGATAAGTTTCCTACTCCTCCAACGTTATGTCTGAGCTGATGAAAAGCAGAACTAACAGGCTGTGTGTGCATTCCTGAAGGTACCAGGAGCAGTACCCGCCCTCTTCCCACAATGGTACGAAGCAGTGCACACCCCAGACCCTGCGGACAATCACTCAGCTGTCGCAGGGAAAGTGACTGAAGAGGAAGATGTGTCAAAGCACCACCGGCCACAGGGCACCGCCTTTGCACCCTGGCCACGCGCGCCTCATCACACTTTCCAGGACCACCCTGGAGAACAAACAGGCGGGGGCCGCCCACAGCCCGTCCCCTACCTGCGCCCACCACGAGGGCGGTGGGCTCGCAGGTGCGGAGGCAGTGCAGCAGGCAGTGCGCGCGGATGTTGGAGTTGAGGAAGGCCACCACGCAGCCCAGCTTGGCCAGGCCGAACCACACGTGCACGAAGTCGGGCTCGTTGGTCATCAGCAGCGCCACCGTGTCGCCGGGCTTGAGCGAGGCCTGGCTCAGGAAGACGCGGGCCACCCGGTTACTCCTCCGGTCCACGTCGCAGTAGGTGTGCACGTCTCCCTCGTAGATGATGAAGGGTTTGTGGGGCTGCCTGGCGGCCTGGCTCAGGAACTTGTCCAGCACAGTGACCAGCTCCCCTCTCCGCTTGTACACCTCCATCCGAACGCCATAGCGCACCACCTTCAGCAGGAACCAGAAGTCGTCCCAGAAGTAAGGGAAGAGGAGCTTCTGCACCACGTGCAGGCCGAGCAGCCCGGCCCCCAGGCCCGCTAGCCACGACACGAGCATGGGGACCACGAGGCCAGGGCTCCCGCGGCTCCCGGCGCAGCCCTGGGCAGAGACAGCTGCGCTCGCTGCCCGCACCTGCCGCTGGCGAATCCCGCCAAGTCTGCTCGGAGAAGCCGGCCCGAGGCGTGCTGTGGATGCGACTGGGGACCCGGGCGGCTGGAGGGCTGACAGCGCCGGCTTCCTAGGAACCCCGACGGCCTCGCCTCGCTCCCTCTTCGACGGCGGCGGGCGGCTCGGCGCGCGCTCCTGCACCAGGGCTCCTTCCTCCCCGCCCGGAGCAGCTCTTTGAGCTCTTAGACTGGGAAGCTGAGCTGCAGCCGGCAGAGGCTGGAGTGACTGAGAAAGGTAGAAGCGTCCCGTCTCCACCCGCCCCGAACCACGCAGGGCCGCGGGGCCACGCCTCGGGGCCCACGGGCTCCAGGCTGCTCGGCGCCGCCCCCTCCACGCCCCGGCCCCGGCGGGCGCTTCCAGCCCGGCCCTGCGCGCGCCGCCGCTCCCCCTCCCAGTGTCCTTGGGGTTGCACTGCCCGAGTCTCCTCCGGACGTGGTGGGGGAGTAGCCCGCCTCCTCCGGGCTCCTCCGGGCTCCGCCGGGCTCCGGGCCAGCCCAGCCTCGACCGCCGGGACAGCCCGGGCCCTCGGCCGGCTCCTCCCCGGGCGCGTCCGGCGCGGCCAGGCTTTCGCGCCGGCAAGAGCCGGAGGTCTCCAGGGCAGGGCAGGGGGTCCCACAGGGCTGGCCTGGCGGCCTCGGCGTGCCCCCGAGGTCATTCACTGAATCAGCTGGAAAGAAAGGAAATGGACCGGGACAGAAAATTGCCCGCGGCGGGGGAGGCGGTGAAAAGTCCGCACTTAGAATCGGACCCATTCGGGAGTGCGAGCTTGTAAGACAGGAGAGAATACTTGAAGTCTGTTCACAGAACGTCACGAAATTAGCTGCTGCTTAATTTTCTTACACACGTATCTTTGAAAACCTCTATGGATAGGTAGGTATTGACATTTGCATTGGAACGTTTTACAGTATTTTCCAAAAGCAGTGATTTGAGATTATCAGCATTTACATATAAGTCCGGCCCCTCCTCCCCATCAGTTGGGTTCCTGAAATAATTGAGGACACCTAAAACTCTGATTCTACATGGGGGCTTGGAACTCAGAGTAAACCGGCAGATGGAAATAATAATAGTTTGTGCAGAGATAAGGTTTTACTAACGATGAGACACGGCAGAGTATTTCCTTTTACACATTTTTTTCTCTAGTGGACACCACCGTCCCACCACTCTGCTCTGAAGCCTGTATCCAGGGCTAACTACAGCGCTGAAGTGCCTGAACACTGCCTCCAATCGCCAGGCTTTCTCCCTTGTGTCTTATGTTTTGCAGCTGGGTTCTAGCTAACCTAGGATTTCCTAATACAAGAAGCAAAAGCGGATAATTCCAAAGACATACTACTTTGTTCATCTGAAAATGAGTACTTTGAAGTCATACATGGCAAAAATCCCCCAAAATAACAAAGGCTTTTAAAACCCTTTCATGTAGAGAAAGCACATGCTTCAGAATTTAATCAGAAGCTCAAGTCTTCAATTCAAAAGCACATTTTTAGTTTAAAAACAATTGGTATTCATACTAGTATTAATGCTGGTATCAAATAGTTTACAATTTGAAAAGTTAGTTTGTAATTTGAAAAGCATCTTTGAAAATTGTTTAACTTTCTCTGCCAGCTCTAGTGTGGTTCAGTCACTTCCTAGAAAACAACATTTCAAGCAGGGAATTGAATATGGAGCAGCTGGTCTGGAATTCTGGTTTCCAACACCAGCAGAACCCATCCACCCACAGTGGGAAAACCATGGGTAAGGAAAAAGAGCCTTGCCATCTTTCTTTTTCCCTGAATTAAAAACATTAAGCACATAGTACAATAATTACCATCACCTGTTACCACTGTTTCATAAAGAGAAGGCTTTATTCCAACACTAAGAAGGGAACACAGCACTGTTATCACAAAGAACAGTCTCAGAATGAATCATAACAGTCTCAGGATGAATCAATGTAACTCCATAAAACACACGTGATGCTACACTGATTTTTTTTTTTATTATGGACCTTCTAATACTGGGATGATACATGGAATTAAATTTTTAGGAACTGCTAATATAAATGGCCCTAGAATATATTTGGAATCATAAATGCAAGAATGATTTATTAGGAAGAATTACAAACATATGCTGGCAAATGTTATACTACCCCAAACTAATTTTTTACTTGAAATTTTGCCATGGCAGAGGGAATCAATGAAAATCTTGGGGCAGTTCATGGTACTTTGTGGATTCCTACACCAGCCCATGTTTCTCTTCCCATTTGGTCCAGAAATTTCACCTTCGTTTTCAAATCCTGCCAAAGAAAACTAAGTAGAATGGCTACACTTTTTAGTTCCTATAGTTAATAATTAACTGGGAAGGCAGTAAGAATTAACTGTAAATGAGTAAGTCGATAATTTAACCTCTATAAAGAGAAACACATACAAATAGTCTACACATTTGTGTTAACATTACTGTTGGTCAGGGACAATAAAATCTTTCTCAGGTTCCCCTTAGAAAATACAGAAATGGGCCGGCGCCGTGGCTCAACAGGCTAATCCTCCGCCTTGCGGCGCCGGCACACCGGGTTCTAGTCCCGGTTGGGGCACCGATCCTGTCCCGGTTGCCCCTCTTCCAGGCCAGCTCTCTGCTGTGGCCAGGGAGTGCAGTGGAGGATGGCCCAAGTGTTTGGGCTCTGCACCCCATGGGAGACCAGGATAAGCACTTGGCTCCTGCCATCGGAACAGCGTGGTGCGCCGGCCGCAGCGCGCTACCGCGGCGGCCATTAGAGGGTGAACCAACGGCAAAGGAAGACCTTTCTCTCTGTCTCTCTCTCTCTCTCACTGTCCACTCTGCCTGTCAAAAATAAAAAAAAAAAAAAAAAAAAAAAAGAAAATACAGAAATGTTGTTTTTATATTATTTAAAAATGAACACATGAGGATTAAACACAAATCTCTGCAAAAAGATAAAAATCTTTTTCCGATCTATGTATGCTCACCCATTTCTGAGTTGGCCTCCCCTCTACCCTACTCCCAGTGCACCCTCAGCTCTGTTGAGGACGAGTTGTTCAGTGAGCGGATCAAAGTGAGAGTGAACAATACCATCATAAGGTGCACAAGGAGTCACCAAACATCCACAGGAGTTTGTCACTGTCACCTAAGAGTCCAGGTTTGTGCTGCAACATCACTGGTTTCCAACAGTCTCCTATTGGGACTGTATAGCAATCACCATGTGGATTATGGGACGCTCGGGTGAGCAGTTTCATAAAGAACGCAAATACTGTTGATACCAAAACATCATGAAGGGTGTTGGCATGGGCCAGGATGCTCCGAGTACCCAGAGTGACTCTGTGGCTTGGGAAGGGAACTGGGTGCCTCTCAAAGAGAGGCGGAGAATACTTAACGCAGGGCCTTTCTACTTCCAATTCCACCACGCAACAGGGTTCTGTGCAGGTCTCAGCCACTGCTCTAGGGGCTGACACTAACTTGGGTTTTGATGGGAAACTTACCCTTCCTATAATATAATGCTTATTTGTATTAGTGAATAATAATTGCCCTAAACATTATTCCACATAGGGACTCATGAAACAAACAACATTAAAGAGGAGGAGTGCTGTGAGGAAGTTGGGAGCTATTAATATTTAATATTACCACATGTCTTACATCAAACATGTCTCATAACAACATTTTTTATAGCGCCAAATAAATGATCCCATAATGACAGGCTCTGGAATAATTACCAAACAAATTAAATATTTAAGCATCATTATTACCACTCATTGCAAACTACAAATTTATGTCAACCAGGATCCTGCTAAGAGGTTATTCTACACATGCATTTTATTCATGGTTTTTGGAAACAGCTTTCTTTTATCTAGATACTTTGGGTTATGACAATTTGTCTCTCCTCAATGTTGGAGACAGTTAGTGTTTGTAAAAGGTATTTAAGAAAAGTTTGATCACCAACTCAGAGACCTGAGGTCAGCTTCATTTCTATTTAATAAGCCACACGCATGGAGACAGATCATTTGGAAATTAGTGAGATAAATCAAAGGAATTCTTTGGCAAATTTATAGAGAATGAGACATGCTCCAAATATTACAGTGAATTGTCCTATGGGTCCCCCACTCTTGCATGTCCAATAGGTCTCTGATTTAGTCTTGAAGGTCTAGGAGTGGAGCATGAGACTTGTGACTGGAGTATAAATTCTAATACAAAACATTGTGCAAATTTACAATGCTTCAAGTTTAACAGTTGGGTTTCCAGAGACTTAATTATAATTAGTTTTTCCCTGTAGGTAGGTGGTCCAGAGCTAATAAGCAGGCGTTGCTGGGCTGGTCCAGCTTTGCCAACTTCAACTTGTGGTTTCAATTCTTGGATTCAAGGCAGTTGCACCTGTTTCTGTCCTCTTCCAGTCATCAGCAAGGGAAAAGGGTACGAAGGAAATCACCACAAGTGGCATTTCTTTGCTGGATTTTATTCTTTCGCTTTTTAGTAAATGAAAAATTTGCAGTGTAAGAAGTGTCTTCAAAAATTTCATGTCAGTGTGGATTATGAAAAAACTATGCATGGATTTCAAAAACATTGCAGCAAAATAAACCTAGTTTTCCACATTTTGAAGTGCCTTTGCACATAATGGCAGAAATAGTAAAATATTGTTCCACCACCATTGTGTATATTCTCACCACCTAGATTTAATGATTAACAGTAAATTAAAAAATTTTTTTGTGATAGCATATTTTTAATTTACATTATGGTCAAAGGCTTAATACTCCATTAAACAGTTTAACAAGTAAAAAGACTAGTTCAACAGGAATATAGGCAGGGATATTAACAAAAATCAAATGAAAAGATGTCAATTTCAGGCCTATAAAATTAAATAATCACAGGTCATAAAAACAACAGTACTAGGATGTCATTCTTGACAATTTGCTTGACAAAGGTACAAAACTTAATTTGACAATTATAAACAAACAACAAACCTGATGGTATTTCTCCTCTAAACCTCTCAGAGTACATCTCTGAAAAAGGCTATTTCCATAGCCAATCATATTTCCATGATCACACCTGATAAATTTAATAATTTTTTTTTAATTTTTTGAGAGGCAGAGTGGACAGTGAGAGAGAGAGACAGAGAGAAAGGTCTTCCTTTGCCATTGGTTCACCCTCCAATGGCCGCCGCGGCAGGCGTGCTGCGGCTAGCGCATCGCGCTGATCCAAAGCCGGGAGCCAGGTGCTTCTCCTGGTCTCCCATGGGGTGCAGGGCCCAAGCATTTGGGCCATAGCAGAGAGCTGGCCTGGAAGAGGGGCAACCGGGACAGAATCCGGCGCCCCGACCGGGACTAGAACCCGGTGTGCCGGCGCCGCAGGTGGAGGATTAGCCTATTGAGCTGCAGCGCCAGCCAAATTTAATAATTCTTAAATATCATCTAATACTTAGTCCACATTTATTTCCTTAAATGTATTTTAGACATTGGTTGACGGGACCAGAATCGACTGAAGCTCTAAACTCTGAGTTCTTCCTTAACCTACAACGCTCCCCTCTCACAACCACTTCGTCTTTTTCCAAGATGTCCTTGTTAAAAGAGAAGCAGCTGCTGGCTGTGTACCATTCCCCACCTTCTGCATTGGCCAGGCTGCTCCTTTCTGTTCTCTCAACATCTTCCTTTGAGCATCGTATTTCACAGATGGTAATTAGACTTCAAGACTTGGGAAATAATGGTAACCATAAAATTTGTGAAAAATGGAATTAAAATGTACGTTTATATTGGTGGAAAAAACTGGAAATCCATGCAGAGCGTTTTCCACAATATGTGTTTTCCATGAATGTTTTCCCCTCATTATTTCACAGCTAATGCTATGTCCTTTATTTTTTGCATTATATCTGGATAAACAGGTTCTGGTTGTGGTGAGTCAGAGAACACATCACTACTGGTGATGCTAAATTGACTCCAGGTTTCTGGTGGTATTATCCAGTTATGTTTTTTCCCTTTGCAATGTGCTACTTCATAAGTACAGAAAATAGCGCTTTGCTCCTCTGTGATTGCAGTTTTCTATCAATGTTTCATGCAGTTATTTTTAGGGACACATACTTTGACTTTTTTTCATTTAATATATCTATGTACCTATCATTAGACAGAGATCCTCTTCATTTTCTTCAGTGCCTGTATATATTTGGTTGTATGTCTACATCATAATAAAGCTAACTCACTTCTTGGTGGTAAGCATTTAAGATTGATTGCAGTCTTTTTCATTACAAGCAGTACCACAATTGAAGAGTATGTGCACATGTTAAATATTTTTGGGAAAGCATCCCAGAAATGGGGCTGTTGAGCCAAAGAGTAAATTTAATCTATAATTTTTATGGATTTTGTTCATTTCTCCTAAATATTGGTTATACCCTTGGTATTCTCATCATCAATGCCTGAGTCTATTGGGGAAGTACAGAAGAAGTCTCTGATAAGGCTGTTCATTATTGGAAAATCTAGGGACGACATAAAATGCTCCCATAACTATGTGCAGGCGTACCTTGTTTCACTGCTCCTCATCTTACTGCACATCCTACATGCTGCGCTGTTTACAAACGGAACGTCTGTGACAACTTTGCATCAGGCAAATTTGTGGATGTCACAACAACAAGTGTCCACTTGGCGTGTCTGTCATATTTTGGTAATTCTTGCAGTGTTTCACACTTTTCCACTACCACCACATCTTGCTTGGTGCTCTGTGGTCAGTGATCTCTGATGTTTCTATTGATGCTGGTTTAGGGTGCCATGAACCATGCTCTTTAAGGTGGCACAGCTGATAAATGTGTGTGTGTTTGAGTGCTCCAGCAACTGGCTGCTCGCTCGCTCACTCTATCTCTCAGCCTTCCTTTTCACATCAGACACAGTAATTACACATCAGTAATACTGATGTTAGAATCATCAATAACCCTACAAGAGCCTGTAAGTGTTCAAGGCAAAATAAAAGTCACATGTCTCTGACTCTACTCAGATGCTAGAAATGATTAAACTTAGTGAGGAAGGCAGGTTAGCAACCAAGATAAGCACAATGTAGACATCTTGAGCCAAATGGCCAAGTTTTGAATGCATAGGAAAAGTTCTTGAAGGGAATCTTGAAGTGCCACTCCCACAAACACGTGAGTGCTAAAAAATTGAAACAGCCTTCTTGCTGATATGGAGAGAGTTTTAGTGTTCTGATTAAGCCAAAGCATTCTCTTTACACAAAGTCTAATTCAGAACCAGGCTCTAACTCTTTCTATTCAGCAAAGGCTAAGAGAGAAAAGTTTGAAGCTGGCAGAGGTTGGTTCATGGGATATATGGAAAGAGACTATCTCCGTAACACAGAAGTACCAGATGAAGCAGCAGGTGTTGATACAGAAGCTGCAGCAAGTTATCCGGATGATGGAGCTAAGAAAATTGATGAAGGTGGCTATGCTCAACAGAAGATTTTCAGTGTAAAGGAAACAGCCTTCTATTGGAAGAAGGTGCCATCTGGGACTTTCATAGCCAGAGGGGAGAAGTCAGCTACCTGGCTTCAGGGCTGCAAAGTGTCAGCTGACTCTCTGGTTAGGGGCTAACACAGCTGGTGATGTTATCTTGAAGCCAATGCCAAATTACCATTATGGAAATCCTAGGGCCCCAAAGAATTACATGAAATCAATTCTGCCTGCTCTGTATCAGTGGAACAACATAATCCCGGACAACAGCACATCTGTTCTACAACATGATTTATCGAGTATTTCAAGCCCGCTGTTGAGAACTACCACTAAGAACAAATGACCCCTTTCCAAATGTTATTTCTCATACACAACAAACCTAGTCAGCTAAGAGGTCTGATTGGAGATGGTCAGTGAGATTAATATTATTTTCACACCTGATAACACAACACCCATTCAGCAGCCCATAGAGCAAGGATTAATTTTGAGTTTTAAGTCTTATTACTTAAGAAATACATTCCATAAGGCTGTAGCTGCACCCATGATTCCTCTGATGGATAAAGGGAAATCAAACCGAAAAACTTGTAGAAAGAACTCTCCACTCTAGATGCTATTAAGGACTTTCATGTTCATGAGAGGAGGTTAAAATATAACATTAACAGACGTTTGGAAGAAATGGATTCCCTCGTACATGCCTTTGAGGGCTTTGGGACTTCCATGTGGTGTAAATAGAGAGAAAACTAGAATTACAAGTGGAGTCTGGAGAACGTGACTGAAGAGCTGCGCTTCCAGTCCAGCTCTCTGCTGTGGCCCAGGAAGGCAGTGGAGGATGGCCCAAGTGCTTGGGCCCTACACCCCATGGGAGACCAGGATAAGGACCTGGTTCCTGCCTCCTTTCTCTCTGTCTCTCTCTCTCTCTCTCACTGTCCACTCTGCCTGTCAAAAAAAATTATAAAAGATAAAACTTTAAGAGATAAGCAATTGCTTCTAGTGGATGAGCAAAGAAAGTGGTTTCTTGACATGGAATCCACTCCCACTGGAGATGCTAAGAAAGCTGTTGAATGGCAACACACATCCCAGCCATTATACAACCTCGTTGATAAAGCTGTGGTGGAGTTTGAGAGTAGGCTCCAGGGATGTGAGCTGTAGTGCATGGGGTTAGACAGCTGCTTTGGAGGCCGGCCTTCCAGATCAGAACGCTGGTTCAAGTCCCAGCACCTCCACTGCTGACTCAACTTCCTGCTAATGCATTCTGGGAGGAAGTGCATGACAGCTCAAGTGCTTGGGCCCCTGTCACCCATATGGGAGGCCTGGTTGGAATTCCAGGCTCCTGGTTTCGGTCTGGCTCAGCCCTGGCTTCTGTGGGCACTTGAGTGAATCAGCAAATGGAAGATCTCTCTCTGTCTCCCTCTCTCTCAGTCATACTGCCTTTCAAGTAAATGAAAATAACCTTTTTTTTTTAAAGAAAGGAATGACTCCAATTTTGAAAGAAGTTTTACTGTAGATTAATTATCAAATAGCATCACATGCTACAGAGAACTCTTGTAAAAGGAAGCCTAAGTCAATGCAGTAAATTTCAATGTCTTATTTTTTTTAAATTCTCACACCTCTCATTATTCATTAATTACCACTCTGCTCAGTGAGCAGCTGCCAATACTGGGGCAAGACCCTCCACCAGCAAGAAGATTAAAACTTGATGGATGCTCAGATGATTGTTGGCAATTTTTAGCAATAAACTAGAGCTTCACTTTTTTTTTTTGACATAGTGATATCACATAATTCATAGTCTACAATCTAGCGTAATCATAACCTTTATATGCACTGGGAGACCAAAAAACTCACATGACTTGCTTTATTGTGATATATGCTTTCTTGAGAGATCTGGAAAATGAGCACACAATAATTCTGGATTTGCCTGTCCAAATTGCTTCACAGTGTCTTTTGTAAATGTTTTGGTTCTATATTCTAACACCATTGTTAAAATGTTTCATACCTATCGAATATAAATTTTGATTTTTGTGAATTGAGACTATAATTAAAAACCATATCAGCTTTGCTGTATGCTACACTAAATTTCCTGTATATATTATGTAGCACATTAGAAAAACGCATTCAAGACAAAAACCAAACAAACAGATCTTGCAGAGATGAAAAGTAGGCCATGAACATGGCTCAGAACCCTACCCATGTACGTCAGAGGGTTACTGTTGTCCAGACCATGATGGAATGTGTGTCCTGACACGGTACAGGAGGCACAGAACACACTTCAGCTCATTGAATCAGTGATGTCTCTAAACTCAAATACAACATCAAATGAAAATCTGAAGGTTGCAAATGAGGAATGTCTGATGTTTGCCAGCAGGAAAGATTTGCCAACTCAGAGAGAGATTCCAAAACGACTATGGGTCTATTTCAGTGTGGAAATGTCATGAATGGAACTACACATTTCACAATGCATCTTTTCACCAGTGAAAACTACATCTGGAAACAGATGCAGAAAGCCCAACATTCCTTCAGTTATGGGTCTCCAAGAAACAGAGCCAACACCAGAGCCTGTAGCCCTGTTCCCAGCGATGACAAACACTGGCATCCTCCTCTAAATCAGATAAGGAGACAGGTGCCTTCCAGCAACACCGTGCAGAAAGAACCTGAGGTTAGAAGACTCACCTGGGAAGCAAAGAAGCACAGGTAGACTTTGCTGCTGTCAACTGCTCAAAGCTTAGGCACAAGACAACCTAATGAAACTCAGGACTGTCTTTGGCTAGGCCCTAGAGGGAAAGTTAATTGTCCTGTATCACCTGGTAGGTTTTGTTCAGCACTCTACCTATGCCCTAGCATAATACTGGCAATATTAGGCATACAGAACTGGTGCTTTAAGATCCTCTGGTTATGCCCAACTGAAATAATGACCCAGACTGAATAGAACATACACATCCAGACAAGATGGACAAAAGAGTTTTTTGTACCTGCTCCTGATACCCAAACACCCTGCGTTCTGGTCTCAGTGGATGTGCATATTGATCTTCATGTGCAAAATAGCCAAAGTTGCCCGTTCAACAACCCTTCCCCTGAGTCATCGTCAACAGTGCACACTCAGACATTCCTGTTCTTGGGCTTCCAAGATCACACGAAATAAGAGTAAAGAATCTTGGGGCGGGGTGGGGGGGGGTGGGAGAGTGCAGCGTCGTGGCATAGTGTGTTAAACCACAGCCATATGGGTACTGGTTCAAGTCTTAGCTATTCCACTTCTGATCCAGCTCCCTGCTAATGTGCCTAGGAAAGCAGTGAAAGATTCTTGGGCACCTGCACCCACATAGGAGACCCAGAAGAAACTCCTGGAACCTGGTATAGGCCTGGCCCAGCCCTGGCCTTTGCAGCCATTTGGGGCATGAACCAGAGGATGGAATCTTGAACTCTTGCTCTCTCTCTCTCTGTCTCTGCTCCTCTCTCTGTAACTCTGACTTTCAAATAAATAAAATAAATCTTTAAAAAAATAATCTTGGGGCCAGTTCGTGGTATAGGGGGTAAAGCTACCGCCCATGATGCTGGTATCCCATGTGGGCACCAGTTCATGTTCTGACTGCTCCACTTCTAATCCAGCTCCCTGCTAATGAGCCTGACAAAGAGAAACTGGGTGTTTCGGCCCTGCCACCCACATGGGAGACTCAGATGAAGATCCTGGCTCCTGGCCTGGCCCTGCAGGCCATCTGGAGAGTGAACCAGTAGATGGAAGATCTCTTTCCCATCCCGCTCTCTACACCCTCATAATTCTGAATTTCAAAATGAATAAATAAATCTTATAAAAAAAAGAGTAAAGAATCTCAATTCATATTCTCTTGGTGTACCTTTAAATTTTTTCAGTTATTTGTATAGTTAAGCACAATTTCCACTTCCAAACCTACAGTAAATGCAGAAAACAACATAAGCTGAGGTGAATATTCCAGAGCTCATACCTAGCCTGTATTCACTTCTTTAAGACAAAATTGTGACGCTCTAATTCTCTCCAGGCTGTTAATAGTATACACTTCCAGCACACTAACTTTCCATTCACTTTACTGTCACTGTGGCTATGCCAGCAGTAGGCCAGGGTTTGGGGTACAGGCAAGACAAGGACTCAAAGCAGGTAGATCAAAGATACAAAGCCACAGCCAAGAGTTACATACGCTACTAATGCATACGTGTTGCAGAGCCTAGGCAGGCAGAAGCTACAGTTCTCTAATCTCCTTAATTGGACCATCCACCAAATGGAAGTGAGTTCTTTGACTAATGCTCAGAGCTCAAGCTAAAATACCAGCAAGACACCTGCCTGAAACTTCTTTCTCCTTCTGCCAAGATGTAACTCCTGCCATCATCATTCCCTCCCATCATCAGCCCACAAATTCATACCTAGTTGCACATCTGTATTGTAAACCTCAGCACTCAGAGCAAAAGACCAGGATATGTGGCCTGATGTTCTCATAGAACCAGCAAGACCAGTTGCAGTATGAGGGAGAATGGGAGGGAAGTGGGTTTCCCTCAAATCTAAAATAGCTCCTGGATTCTGTCATCAGCGGGATACATACCAGTGGGCCTATCCTATCCCTCCTCCCATCAGAAGATTAATGGGCACAGTTGCTTGCCCCTTTAAGTACCCTCACCCTACGTGTGGAAGCAATGTCATCACAAGCACCTGTTCTTGGGCTGAGCCATGAGACTTGCCATTGCCCCAACACCTATAGGTTGCCGTATCCCAGTCTTTCAATGTCTGCATCTTATCATCCCACTCACTCTCACGCCTGATTGACCCTTAAATTCACCAACCTGCCAAAAATCAGTGTGATGAGTGATAAAATCATCAACAATTAGTGCCCTGAAAAAATAATTTGCAGAACCATTACAAATTTCTTTAGTGTCTTAGTTGTACTTTAGTATCTTCCTATAATTGCCACCAAAGACTCCAGAGGCACTCAAATATTAAAATCAGCATAGGACAATTAACCAGGCAGCACCAGGAAAGGTGGGGAAGGCACAGAGCTAACTACAAGGGCAAGATCCTGTGAACAGAGTTGAACAGGCACTTTATAGTGGGGATACAAAGCAGGAGGGACAGGGACAAGTGGACAGAGTGCACCAGGAAAAGATGTTGGAGGCAGGGACCATATTTAGCAAAGCAGAAACTTTCCAACTATCCCAGCAGCTTTCTTCCCAGACCACACTGCTTGGTGGACTGTGTTAGGAGAAGGGTGAGGTAAAAGCTCAGTTTACTGAGATTCATTACAGAGCTGCAATGAGCAAGGGATTGACAAATCATCATGAGTTTTTTCTTTCCTGAAAGCCTCTTATTTATTGTAAAATGCATTTGAGAGGTGGTGAACTCAACAGGTTTGGAAGGGGGGTGTATTTTAGATGGGTTGAAATACACAAGTTACTTCTTTATATTTTATTCCTATGATTTCTTTTAAAGGTGCCTTTAAAAAATAAGAATGAGATGAATCCACTCACTCTGCCAATTGCTTCAGCAACTGCTTTTCTGCTTTTAGCAGAGGTAGAAGATTCTTGGTGTTGCTCTCAGGAACTGTGAGTCTCCTGGGCAGAACTGCACTGCAGATTTTGCAGATTCAAAGGACTCAAAGTAGAAACTCTCGAACACTGAACTACTGGTGGAGCTGGGCATTGACAGTAGCATGTGGATTCTTTCACTCTCATGACAAGGTGAGCCATTCAGATTTACCTAAACAGACATTCAAAGGGGCTTCAAAAAGTTCATGGGATGTGGAACTAAAAGATAAGATCATTTGGGTACAAAAAAATTGAAATCCATGCAAAGGTTTTTCACAATACTCGTTTTCTAAGAAGTTTTAAAAGAGTCTTCACATGCATAGATTTCAAAATATTTCGCATTAGAGTAAACTTATGTTTTAGTTCCAATTTCCATGATCTTTTTGAGGTACTCCTATGTATACATGTTCAGGTATGTATATTTTTAATATCTCATAAGAAATAGTAATGACATGTAGTATTCTTTGGGCTACTGAGTTTTCATTTCTTGTTCTTTCCAAAACAACTTCATTGAGAGGTACTGTGTATATAATATGAAAAACAACACATAATAACTTAGTAAGTTTTGATATACGTATTTTACCTGTGACATTATCACCCCAATCCAGATGACGAATGTCTCCAGCACACACAGAGTTTCCCCTTTTTGTAATCTCCCTTCCTGCCATTCCTGCCACATCTGCCCCCTATCTTCCTGAAAATCCCGACACCTCCAGCTGCTACAGAGATCAGTTGGCATTTTCTAAAATTTCATATGAATGGCTCATCCACTCTGCACTGCTTTTTGTGTTGTTTTAACCTGGCCAATTTTGCTCAGCATAATTATATTTCAATGCATCTACGCTGTCGCATGTAGAATTTATTTATTTTAATGAATAATATTTTGTTGAATGATTATGCCAAGATTTGTTAATCTGTTCACCATCCAAAGGACATTTAGACTGATTGAGGTTTTGCCTATTACAAAGAAAGTCGCTATGACTGTAATTTCACAAATCTTTGCCTTAGCACGTTTTCGATTCTCTTGAAGTCAGTTGTCCAAAGGAGTAGAATGGCTAGGACATAGGGGAAAGAAATATTTACCTTTTGAGGAAACTACTGACATGTTTCCCAAAAGGGTCAAATGCTTTTCATGCCCACCAGCACTGAATGAGAGTTCTAATTGCTCCACAGTTTCACCAATATTTGGTCTTTCAATTTTTTCAGTGTAGACATTCTAATTTTGAGGAATATTCACAGAGTTCATGGAAAATGAATTTTTTGAAAACTCTATGCATGGGTTTCAAAACTTTCAAACCCAAACAAACTTACCTTTTAATGCAACTTTTCCGCATTTTGATGTGCCCTCATATCTGTGCAGTGATATGCCATTGTGGCTTTAAATTTTCATTTTCCTTCCAAGTAATGATGTGGAGCAACTTTTCAAGAGCTTGTTTGCCATCATATAACCTCCTTGGCGAATGTCTGTTTAATTCATTTGCCTGTCATTGTACTGGCTTCTTGTTGTTTTCCTGTTGTGTTTCAATAAATATTTCCATATATTTTAGAGAAAAGTCCTTTATCCATATGTGATTTGCAAATATTTTCTCTTACTCTATGGCTTTTCTGTATGTTATTCTATTTTTTTAAAAGATTTTATTTACTTATTAACAGGCAGAGTTATAGACAATGAGAGGGAAAGAGAGAGAAAGGTCTTCCTTCCATTGGTTCACTCCCCAAGTGGCCACAATGGCCAGAGCTGTGCCAATCCAAAGCCAGGAACCAGGTGCTTCCTCCCAGTCTCCCATGCGGGTGCAGGGGCCCAAGCACTTGGGCCATCCTCCACTGTTTTCCCAGACCACAGCAGACAGCTGGACTGGAAGAGGAGCAACTGGGACTAGAACCGGTACCCACATGGGATACCGGTGCCGCAGGCGGAGGATTAACCTAATGCCGGCGCCGGCCCCAGTATGTTACTCTCTTAAAAAATGTCTTTAAAAGAACAGAAGTCCTTTATCTTAATACATTTTTAGTTTTTTCTTCTATGGTTCATGCCTGTTGTATCCTATGTAAGAGACTACGCCTAATCTAAAACTACAGTTTTTCTCCTTTGTTTCTTCTAGAGCACTAAAATTTTGGGTTTTACATTTATAGGCAAAATTTATTTTGAGTTATTTTTATATGGCATGGGTTATGAATATTAAAAAATCAATTGTCCATATGCATAAGGCTCCATTTTTGTGCTCTCTATTCTGTTTCATTGATGTAATTGCGTGCCTGTGCACCAGTGCTTCAGTGTCTGTATTACTCTAACTTTAAATATTCAGTGTTGAGGCCGGCGCCGCGGCTCACTAGGCTAATCCTCCGCCTTGCGGCGCCGGCACACCGGGTTCTAGTCCCGGTCGGGGCACCGATCCTGTCCCGGTTGCCCTTCTTCCAGGCCAGCTCTCTGCTGTGGCCCGGGAGTGCAGTGGAGGATGGCCCAAGTGCTTGGGCCCTGCACTCCATGGGAGACCAGGAGAAGCACCTGGCTCCTGCCATTGGATCAGCGCAGTGCGCCGGCCGCAACGCGCCTACCGCGGCGGCCATTGGAGGGTGAACCAACGGCAAAAGGAAGACCTTTCTCTCTGTCTCTCTCTCACTGTCCACTCTGCCTGTCAAAAAAAAAAAAAAAAAAAAACAGTGTTGAAGTAAGATATGATTCGTCCTCCTACTTTAATTTTCTTTTTCAAGGTTCTATTGACTTTTTCTTGAATCTCCTTTGCATTTTAGTTTGAATTTTAGAATCATTTTGTCAATTTCTACAGAAAAAGAGTCTGGGATAATTTTTATTCAGAATGCATTGGATCTCTTGATTAATTTGAGAGAATTGACATCTTTCCCAATAATCATCTTTTCCTTGAACAACACAGTATCTGTCTCTTCTTGTTCAATCTTCTTTAACTTTTGTACTTTTAAACATATAGGAATTCTGCCTAGATTTTTATCAGATTTATACATAAGTATTTCATAGTCTTGATACTACTGTAAATAGTATTTTAATACTCAATATCTGCCTTTTCATTATTGGTATAAAGACATAAAATTGATTTTTGTGTGTTGCTCTTGTACCCTGGAACTGTTTCTTAACTCACATTAATGATAGCAACTTTTTGGGGGGCACATTCTATATGAATATTTTTAATCGATGATTAAGCTATTGGTGAATCAAGACACGTTTATTTCTTGGTTTTAAATTTGGGTGCCTTTATTGATTCTTTGATTTTGCCTTAATGTTTTAGCAAGAACCTTTATTACAGTGTTAGACAGACGTGAGGACACTGGACTTCCTGGTCTTATTCCTGATATTGGAGGACAGCATTTGATTTGTCACCAATAAGTGTACTGTTATATGAAGATTTTTGATAGATACCCTTAACCAAGTTGGGGAAATTCTCCATATCTAGTTTGGTGAGATATATTGAATTTTTGTCGAACAACTCTTGCCCATGTATTGAGGTGCTCATATGACATTCCTTTCACTCTAAAAATATTGTGAATAAAATTAATTTCCAAATGTAAAAACCAGTCATCCATTTCTTCCTGGAATAAACCTCGTTTGATCATGATCTATTAGCCTTCATACCTACAATCCTTAGAGAGTAAAAGGGACTGTGCAGATGTGATTAAGTAAAGGATCTTGATGGGGCCGGCGTCGTGGCACACTAGGTTGATCCTCCGCCTGTGGCACCGGCATCCCATGTGGGCACCAGTTCTAGTCAATGTTGCTCCTCTTCCAGTCCAGCTCTCTGCTGTGGCCCGGGAAGGCAAAGGAGGATGGCCCAGGTGCTTGGGCGCCTGCACCCACGTGGGAGACCTGGAGGAGGCATCTGGCTCCTGGCTTCGGATCGGCATAGCTCTGGCCATGGTGGCCATTTCGGGGGTGAACCAACAAAAGGAAGACCTTTCTCTCTGTCTCTCTTCCTCACTGTCTGTCAAATAGAAAAAAAAAAATAAGTAAAGGATCTTGAGACAGGGAGAGGACCCTAGAGTTTTCAGGTGGGCCCACTATAATCAATCAACCACACTGAAGGTCACAGGAGAGGCAGAGTCAGAGAGATTTAAGATGCTTGACTGCTTGTTTGGAAGATAGACAGAGAGTGCCCACGAATAAATTGAAATGGAAACAGCCAGGGAAGGCATTCTCCTCTGGAGCCTCTAGAAAGAATTCAGTCCTGTCTACACCTCACTTTTAGCATGGGGAGCTCCATCTCCACCTCGCACCTCCACGACTATAAAACAAGAAATTTGTACTCTTTTAAACTCTAAGCTTCTAGTAATTTATTAGAGACAATACCAGACTAATATACTCATCAGACTTTTTAATATTTCTAGATTCTGTATTAATGTCTCTTCTGGTGGGTATTATTAATATTTTTTCTGATTAGCCTATCTAGAGATTTATCAATTTTACTGATATTAAGAACCAATTTTTAGTATCATGATTAAACTTTGCTGGTGTCTGTTTCACTGAATTGCTGTCCCAGGCTTATTTCCTTTTACTCTGCTTATTTTGGGGTGTACTTTAATCTCTATTTTCCAGTTTCTTAAAGTGGAACTAAGTACTGCTCTACTTGCATCTTCCAAATTTTGAAATGTCATGTTCTTAATTTCATTCAGCGCAAGTACTTCACGGTCACTTTTGAGTCTTGACTCATGGGCTATTTATAAAAACGTTGTTTGTTTCTAAATGCTGGCAAATTTTCCAGATATCTTTCAAGTTAATTCTACTGTGGTCAGAGAAGGCTCTTCATATGATTTGAATCATTTGAAATTTATTGAATCTTGGTTTGTGGCCCAGAAAATGGTCTATGAATGTCCCAAGGGCACCCGAAACAGTATATCTTCTTCCATCAGTAGTTTTCCATAAATGTCAATTAGCTCCATTTGATTGATAGTGTCACTCAAATTTTCTATAGTATAGCTAATTTTATTATAATTGTTCTATTATTTATTGAGAGTTGGGTATGGACATTTTTAACTATATTTGTGTACTTATATATCCTTGCAATCCATTGTTGCTTTATGTATGTTAAATATATCTTATTAT
Source organism: Lepus europaeus (assembly GCF_033115175.1). Classification (NCBI taxonomy): domain Eukaryota; kingdom Metazoa; phylum Chordata; class Mammalia; order Lagomorpha; family Leporidae; genus Lepus; species Lepus europaeus. Next base: position 149,612,518 of record NC_084830.1, read on the forward strand.
ATACAAACATTGAGATTGTTATGTCCTCTTACTGAATTTATACTTTTAGCATTACTAGATGACTGTGAAAATATTCTTTCCCATTAAATATACTTTATCTGATTAGAATATAAATAGTAATAATACTTATGTGCATATTTTACTTGATATTATCAGTCTTTTATTATACTTAATATTTTACTCTCCTTTATTAATTCTATCACATGGATTTATTTTTCCTCTCAAAATGTAGCATACTTTTTTCTTTGCATAGTTGTACCTAGTAATTTTTTATTAGACTCTAGATATGGTCAATGTAACCAGGGTTAACTGTGTTTGCATTCCCCTAAGTAGTGAGCTATCTTCTAGGATGCAGTTAAGAAGCATGGATATGGTCGGACCGATTTGAGACTGGATTTTAAGCTTTATTGGTCAGAACGAGAGAGATAGGTTGTTTATAACTAAGTTTTACCTAATATTGAGTTACAATTTTTCTGATTATTCCACTCAGTGCCTTGGAAACGAGGATCTTTCCTACTCCGGGAGGTTGGAGCAGGACACATTCCTGGCCCTGTGTGAGCCTCAGTATTTTTCACTGCTAATGCTTCTGGTTGGCTCTTCTCTTAGCCTTGGGCTCTTTACTCACATGCAGGCACTGAGGTGACACAGCTGAAATTTTACTTTTCACAGATTTAATTTCCTCCGGATAGTGCTTACTCTCTGATCCTATGCCTGGCAGCCTCTAGCTATGTTGTACTCCCTGGATCCCAACGTCCTCCTCAGCTCAGCAGGAAGAACGGCCAGATTCCAAGCAGCTCTCCTTCCCTGCGCTGTGCCTCAGTAAGCAGAGAAGACTGTAAGACTTGCCGCATTGATGCGTATCTCCCAGGTGTCCAATCAACTTGAAAACTACTCTATCAAATATATTGTTATTTTTTAAGTGATTTAAGGCATCGGATTTAGTCCAACCCTGTTGATCTTTCTCAACTAAAGCAGCAGCAGTTGTTGTACTAATGATGTCCTTATCACTATGAATCAGATAGAATCTTATCTTTCCTTCTAAAACACCTTTTTTTTTTTTTTTTTTTTTTTTTTTTTGACAGGCAGAGTGGACAGTGAGAGAGAGAAACAGAGAGAAAGGTCTTCCTTTACTATTGGTTCACCCTCCAATGGCTGCTGCGGCCGGCGCACCGCACTGATCCAAAGCCAGGATCCAGGTGCTTCTCCTGGTCTCCCATGTGGGTACAGAGCCCAAGGACCTGGGCCATCCTCCACTGCACTCCCGGGCTACAGCAGAGAGCTGGCCTGGAAGAGGAGCAACTGGAACAGAATCCGGCACCCTGACCGGGACTAGAACCCGGTGTGCCGGCACCGCAAGGTGGAGGATTAGCCTATTGAGCCTCGGCGCTGGCCCTAAAACACCATTTTTATCGGTTTCAAACAATACCCACAGCTCTGTGCTCAATAGACAAATCCTAAGACAAACAACAAATGTACAGCTGACTAATTAATTCATGATCTATAGAGAGAACAGCATTTGTACTATAATTCTAAAATACGATGGTACTCTTTTCTTCCAGAATAAATGGAATAATTAGGAACACAATTCTTAACTAACAGATCTAGTAAAATAAAAATGCCAAGAAACTATACGGTGAAAATGTTACTACTGTGTACTATTGAGTGCAATATGATAAGATGATTTTCATAACTACCTACACTTGGTTGGGATCCTTTTGAAATAAATTTACTTGGCAAATTATTTTTTCTGATTGTCACTTTTCTGAAATGTTATGAACCGTTTTACATTCATATGTTATGTTTTGAAGAGTATCAACATGATAGTGTAGCATCTACGCTACGTCCATTGTTCAGCAGACACAGATGCATTAGAAACCACAATTCAGTGGATTTCTATGTTCTTTTCCAATAAATGAGAAAAGCCCCTACACGACAAGGCTGTAAAGATCTAAGGAGTATATGTATAACCATGTGCTTTGTAAAATCTGAAACATACAGTGAAGGAGCAGAAATGTTATTAATGAACCTAAGTGCCTATAAGATTTTATACCACTTACACTAATATTTAGTGCTTATGACTCTCTTGAATCAATGAGCACTTTAAGCTTATCATCAGTTTATCTTATTTCTCTTTCCTTCATAGATCCAAATATAGTGATAAGCGACATTATTTAGCATGCTATCGAAAAATGTGTTTTTGTACATTAACTTCTACCTAAATGATTGTTATTTATAAATATGTTATCATGATAAATTAATCTAACATTATTATTTTGTAAGTTCTAATCATAAATCTATGAGTACCAGCAACTTTAGCTACCACAGGCATATTGTGTTTTTCACTGAGATACAACTTTCCATAAACAGGAAGCTTTGCTCTTCTTAGGAAGACAACGTGTACAAGGGGGGTGACTTCTAAGAGCATTCATGAGACCTTGCCATCGGTAGACCGTTTTGTTTACCAAGGGGAGAAATTTCCAAACAAGCCTTTCACCTGTTGGAGAAAGGAGCTCACACCTCTCAGGCTGTGGATACTGGAAGAATCAAGTTGGCAACGTCTCCCTGCACCAGGTAGCTCTCTAGGACACAGCTGCACTGTTGCCAAACAACATGGCAGATTCATCCACATACGGTTTACACTGGCCAAGCTGCACCACATAGCAACACTGCTGATCCCTGTGTTCAACCCAGTTCCTGTTTACACGGTCCTTACTGAAGCAGAGCCAGCGTGTTAGAATCAGGTGACGGAAAGTGTTGTTTTATTCTTGTTGATGATGCTGGATTTCAGTTCCATGGAAATAGACTAAACACACCACCCTCTTATTTGCCTATTGTGTATCATATATGTACAGATGGCAAGAAATAGTACAGCCCCTTGCTCAGGAAAGAGGGTGGACTTGGGGCGACCAGTATGCTAATTTATGTAATAAGCCCATGAACAAAGAACACTGCAAAACAAAAAGAAAGCATTCTTGAGCATGGGACTAAGATTTTTTAAAGGAAGTGATATTTGAAATGATTTTGTATTTACTCAGAACTAGAAATATAAGAACTACTCTCAGGACCCCATAAAAAATGGAATTAGAGGGGCCAACACTGAAGCATAGTGGGTAAAGCCATAGCCTGTGGTGCCGGCATCCAATATGGGTGCCGGTTTGAGTCCAAGCTGCTCCACTTCTGATCCAACTCTCTACTATGGCCTGGGAAACCAGTAGAGGATGGCCCAAGTGCTTGGACCCATGTACCCACATGGGAGACCCAGAAGAAGTTCCTGGCTCCTGGCTTCTACCTCTCTCCCTCTCTGCAACTCTGTCTTTCAAAATAAATAAAATAAATTAAAACACAAGAAATTTAATTGAAAAGTGATGTGGAACCAAAAGCCTCTGAGATGCCTTCTCTTCCTGTTGTCCTTGTCTAAGCCCCAGATGGCTGCCACGCTGCAGCCAGGTCCATGCAGGTTTTCCCGGTGACCGAGCAGAACGTGTGGGAAGAGGCAGTGGTTGTGGAGCGATGCTCTCCTCTCAAGACAGAAGCCATCATGGAGATCTGACAGCGCCTACAGCCTTGTGCTGCAGCTGCCAGTGTTTTCACTGCTATTTTTAGGCATCCCGTGACTCAGTAAGGCAGCATGCGTGATGTTTCTACACAAAACATATTGAAGTTCTAAACAACTGATTCATCAAAATTTGGCAACTTCCCCTAAACATTCTAAGTAGCGCAGGGGTTGGGGAACAGCCACATGGGCAACAGAGGAAGTATCTCACAGTATCGACCTCTGAAGGGACAGGAGAAGCTGTGTATAAATGGCTTTGTCACTTTTTTTCATGTTGCATAGGTTTGTTTTTAAAAGCTTGTAAAACTTAAGCTTACCTTTTTACAAACTTCAATATCAGACCTTTTTTTTTCATCATATTTTGCCATTACTCATTTTTAGGTCTCCCTAAAACTGGGTCTGATTCATTTGAAGACACTGGGAGTCCCTCTGTTTTTTCCTTCTGAGGGGGCAGATACTCCTTGGTAGTATCTCACAGAGCTTCTGTGTATCATGTCAGAGCACTGCTTCTTCGCATGGGAGGGGGCTGAAATTGCTGAATGTATCCTCTGATTAAGCACTGTTCTGTAGCTAGACTGGCATGGACCGGTGTGGCTCAGAGCACACGAAACTACAAGGAAATAGCCACTAGAAACAGAGACACTATTTCGTACACAGCACTACATTGTGAATTTCATGAAGGTAAGACATGTGATTTATTGAATTCTGTGTTTTCATGTTAAATAGCACAATACACACACGATGCTCAGGCAGCAATTCCTGAACGGGCAGTCACACTCCTCACAATTACTGGGTCTGTTCCTGTGAGTTCTTAGCCTCTGCTAACTCAGTCTTCACGGACACCCACGAGTGGAGTTTGACTGTTGTCTACATTTTGCGAATGAAGAACTGAGAAAGGTGAAGTAGCTGCTCACCCAGCTCACGAGAGCCCAGCCAGGATTGGAACATACATAGCCTGACCCGAGAACCCATCTATTGGATCACTGATCTCAACTGATCAACAACCCATTGTTGTTGAAGAAGAGAGGACCACAAGGAACGTTACCAGAGACTTTTCAGAAATTACCTAAATGGGAATAAAGAAAAACCAGTGAAGGCCCCCACTGGAGTACCATAGACTTTGCTAGAGTGATCCCCGGTTGCCTCCCTCCAGTACAACTGCCCACAACCGTGTGTGAGAATGTGTTTGGACTGTGCAGACAGGATATTCCTAAACAAAAGACATTTATGCATTGTAGAAGCTCATTTCATTCTCATGCAAACTAACTTTTGAGATAGGAAACCCATTCCATGCTTTCATCAAAATCCATCTCCTGTCTTTCGGATCTGCCACAGAGGAGCAAGGTTTGCACCCTCAAGTCACCTCCTGCCCTTGCCTACCTGTGCAATCCAGTCACTGTATCTGCCTTGGTCTGTGTTCTGTGGCCAGTGCAGTCCAGTCACTGTATCCGCCTTGGTCTGTGTTCTGTGGCCAGTGCAGTCCAGTCACTGTATCCGCCTTGGTCTGTGTTCTGTGGCCATAACCGACTCCCATGGACTGGGTAATGTGTAAAGCTTAGAGGCTCGCTCAGCTCACGGTCCTGAAGACTGGGAAGTCCAGACGCAGGGCTCCAGCACCTGGCGGGGGCCTTCCTCCCGCATCACCACGTGGCATGGCACAGCACGCCACTCCCAGAGGGTTTCCCCATAAGCTTTCAAAGAAGCTGTATAGTTTTTCATCTCTCACGTTTCTGTCCCTGACCAATTCTGAGGGCTCCTCGGTGCGTGTGTGTTGTGAGCTGCACTCACACCTTCATTTTTCCAGCACCTTTGCTGAAAATTGATTAATCAGAAAACTGAGGGTAGGGATCACAAGCAACCGTGCGCCGACTCAGAGAATAACCCCGTTTTCACAGTATTATCTTCCAATCCATAAATATAGAATATCTAATTTCTTCATAACTTTCACCGAATAAGTTTTATACTTGTTTAAAGTACTTGGAAGGACTTTCTTCTTTTTGATGCTACTATAAATGGAGTTATTTTCTTAATTTTGTTCTATTCATTCCTTATGCAGCTGTAGTAAGCATACGACATTTTATAAATGAATTTTTAACTAGTTCTAACTGACTTCATTTCACATTCCTGGGGTTCTGTTTCAATTTTTTTTTCTAATTTTACTTAGTGTTTGAGCAATCTTGCTATATATTATGTAAACTCATTTATTTGGAATCAAAGCAGGGTATAAAGAAATAGTTAATCCAAGTACTACACTGATGTAGTTTACAAGTCGCTTAGAAAGAACTGAGAATATTTTGACCTTTCTCATGATTACATCACAAATCTCCCTCACCCCCTTTAAATTTTTCTCACCTTCAGGAAGACAAAATAATTTAAAATACAAGCTACATACCTGATACATACTAAATTACTAAATGGTACATTTTGAAAATTTGGTTTCAGTTTACAATTCACTGTAATAAGCTTAATACGCTTTATTTCTTAAAACTGTTAAGTTTATTTATGTAATACATAATACTTCCTTAAAAGCAAAGGTAGTAAAATAAAAACAATTATTTGTCTGGGAAAGCAAGTATATTATATAACAACAAACCTTTTTGATTCTTCCGCACCATGTATAGTAAACACTTCTCAAAAACACAGTTGTGAATGCATAAGTCTTAAGTGTTTTGTGACCCCAGATACATATTTTACTTTTAGGTTATCCTTGAATTTTAGACATGGAACAAACGTTTGGAGACCTGCGTTAAATGAGGGTAACTGTTTTGTATGGACTATTTGTGTGAAATGATCCTTTCTTTTCAAGTGTACATGGAATTTACTGAGCCCACATAAATATGTATCACTTCATTTTTTATATTCCTGATGCTTCATTCCAATTTAAGAACACCGCATGATGAAGAAACTTTTCTCCAGTAAGTTCTAGAATAAGTGACAAAAATACATAGTGACTAAGCTCCTCTACGGTAGGGGAGTCCTGCCATTAATAGTGTGACTGCTCCAGAGTGACTCTGAGGGACAGAGACTTGGGGCCAGGTCCAAGCTACTGCAATGGATGCTGCTCTTCAGCAGGCCAGTGATTCTCAGGGAGTCTTGCCCTGTTCAAGGAGTACTGGCAATGCCTGCGCCCATTGCTTATTGTCACAACTACAGTAACAGAGTGGATGAAAGGTGAGTGAAGAAACCATAGGGGGGTGACCACCAGCACCTGGTGGGCAAGGGCCAGGCACCGTGCTGCAATGCACAGAATGGTGTCTCTCGGCAATGAACCACGCAGCCCAGAATGGCAACAGCACCCAAGCCGAGACTGTGGGGCAGGAAAGAAACCTTCGGCCTTCTCTGGCTTCTAATCAAAGTTCCTTCCCACTGAATTCCAGATAGCATCCTAGCGCATGATATTGCATCCTTCTCTCGTTTAACCTCATATACGAAAGGACTTCAAAAAGTTCATGGGAAGGTAGAATTGAAAGGTAAATTTACTTTGATAAGAAAATAGTTTGAAATCCACACATATGGCCCTTCAGAAGTTCATGAAAATACATATGTCGAAAAGATTATTTATTTATTACTTGAGGGAAGGAGAGAGAGAGAGAGCACATGCAAACGAGAGAGAGAGAGAGATCCGATCCATCTTCTACTCACTGGTTCACTTTGGCAATGGCAGAGCTGGTCCAGACTGAACCAGGAGCCTGGAACTCCACCCACATCTCCCACATGGGTAGCAGGAGCCCAAACACTGGGGCTATCTTCTGTTGCTCTCCCAGGTGCGTTCACAGGGAGCTGGATTGGAAGTGGAACAGTCAGGACTCGCACTGGCACTCTGACATGGGATACTGGCATTGTAGTGGCAGCTTGGCTTGCCGCACGAACCACCCCCCACCCCTAACAACGCATATATTTTAAGAAAAGTATAGGCCGGCGCCGCGGCTCACTAGGCTAATCCTCCGCCTTGCGGCGCCGGCACACCGGGTTCTAGTCCCGGTGGGGGCACTGATCCTGTCCCGGTTGCCCTTCTTCCAGGCCAGCTCTCTGCTGTGGCCAGGGAGTGCAGTGGAGGATGGCCCAAGTCCTTGGGCCCTGCACCCCATGGGAGACCAGGAGAAGCACCTGGCTCCTGCCATCGGATCAGCGCGGTGCGCCAGCCGCAGCGCGCCAACCGCGGCGGCCATTGGAGGGTGAACCAACGGCAAAAGGAAGACCTTTCTCTCTGTCTTTCTCTCTCTCTCTCACTGTCCACTCTGCCTGTCAAAAAAAAAAAAAAAAAAAAGTATGAACGAACTTCAAAATTTCTTTGCACTGAAATAAGGTTTCCAAGAAGAGTATTTCCTCTAACTTTCTGAGATACCCTCCTGTAGTATCTCAGGTCACCTTTATAATATTTACATAAGTGAGGTATTTTTACAGTAATTAAAATAATTTGCCCAAATTAATAGAACCAGACAACTACCAGGCCTGCATTTGGACTTAAATCCAAACTGGCTCTCAACATCCATGCTTGTTTGTTGTGCTCTACTACCTCCCTCCTAGCACAGGGCCACACTGTATGAATGATTCATCCACATGTTTGTGGATACACAATATAGAACATTAGAAATAGGGGCCAGAGGGGCTGGCACTGTGGCACAGTGGGTAAAGGGGCTGCCTGCAGTGCTGGCATCCCGTATAGGCCTCAGTTCAAGTCCTGGCTACTCCACTTCTGATCCACCTCCAAACTAATGTGTCTAGGAAAGCAGTAAAGGATACCCCAAGTCCTTGGGCCCCTGCACCCATGTGGGAAACCGAGAAAAAGCTCCTGGCTTTGGATTGGTCCAGCCCCAGCCGCTGCAGACATTTAGGGAGTGAACCAGCAGATGGAAGACCTCTCCCTCTGTCTCTCCCTCTGTCTCTCTGTAAACTCTGCCTTTCCAATAAACTATAAAAAAGAAAAAGAAAAAAAAGAAATAGGGGCCACAGCTCTGCCAAGCAGCCATTTGGGGAGTGAACCAGCTGATAGAAGATTGCTCTCTCTTACTCTCCCTCTCTATCATTCCCTCTATTTCTCTATAACTCTGCCTTTCAAAAAACAAATAAATCTTAAAAAAAAAAAATAGGTTCAGCATTGTGGCATAGTAGGTTAAGTCATTGCTCGGAACATTCCATGTCAGAGCACCAGGTTTGGTTTTTTTTTTTCCCCAGCTGCTTATTAATGCACCTGGGAAAACAGAGGAAGATGGTCCAAGTACTTGGGCTCCTGAAACCCATGTTAGAGACCAAGCAGGAGTTCTGGGTTCCTGGCTTTGGCCTGGTCCAGCCCCAGCTGTAGTAGCCATTTGGGGGAGTAAACCAGCATATGGAAGACTTTTTCTGTCTCTTCCTCTCTCCCTCTCCGTTACTCTGCCTTTCAAAATAAATAAATAAATAAATAAATAAATAAATAAATAAGATGTATGTATTTACTCGGAAGGCAGAGTGAGAGAGAGATTTTCCATACACTGGTTCATTCCTCAAAAAGGCGCAATGGCCAGGGCTAGACTGGGCTGAAGCCAGGAGCCAGAAGCTTTTGTGGGGTCTCCCACGTGGGTGCCAGGGGCTCAAGTGCGCTGGTTTTCTTCTGCCACTTTCCCAAGTGCATTAGCAGGAAGCTGGATTGGAAATGAAGCAGCTGGGACATGAACCGATGCCCATATGGGATGCTGGTATTGCAACTGGCAGATTAACATGCTATGCCACAATGCAGGCCCCAAATAAATCATAACTCTTTTTTAAGAAAATGAACATTAAAAATAAACAGATTGTTAATTATAATTTAATGATGAATAGGAAATGTCTCTGACTCCTCAAGCCATTGCCATCACAAGCTTTTCATTTTACATTAGAAATAAGAGAATGTACAAATATATGAAAGATTAATATTCCTTTCTTCAATTTTCTCTGCTAAAAGAACTTCAATAATTCATGAATTTCTCTGTTCTCAAAGTTATTCAGCTGTGTCACATTGACATATGCTTTTAGAACTTTCAGGCCTTCAAAGAAATTTTTTGCAGTGTAAGATATTCAACACCTAAGATAAGTTTTCATTTCATCTGTAACTACCAAGTTATAGATTCACTCAGGATAATGCCTTCAACAGCTTGGATTTTACAAAAGGTTTTCCCATGAGTCTCAGAAGTTGCAGGTGGCTTTCCCATATGTATGTATGCAGTCCACTGAAAGTGACATACATCTGTTCTACGGCCCAGCGGTAGCAGCTGCTAGTGAGGGCTTTTCTGATGTGGTTAATCAGCACTGCACAGTCAGTCCTAGGGATGGTCCAAGTCATCCCAGAAATGGTTTTCTTCCTTGTTTATTGACTCCTGGTGGCGATTAGGAAGCCCATTATCAGAGTTAGAAGACTTAAAACAAGTTCAGAAAGGAGTAGGGTTGGAGCTGAGACAAATTACAGGCAAGTTAGTTTCTGGAGGATTTTGGCCAGAATGTGCTATTAACATGTCATTAAAATTAATTAAGAGTCCAGATGTGCCTAATGTTTGGAACATGCCTGAAATAAAACCAAGTAATCTCAGTCCGATTTTATGATAAATAATGGTCAATTATTATTTAAAATCACAAAGGTACAGAGAAAATATACCATTTTTAATCCTCCAGTTGAACATTTTTCAACCCGAATTCAAAGGGATATCCCTTCTTTAACCTATCCATTTTGAGTCGAGGGAAAGATGTTCACTGAGGGCCTTCAGTTGATCTGGATGCCATGGAAAACACATTTCTTCTGATCATCTGATGCATTAATGTTCAAAATCATTATGACTGACAGAACAATTTAACTTCAATGATAGTTAAACAGAATAAAAGAGTTGTCATAAAAACAATTAGATATCTTTGCTATTATGTTCTTATTCCCTCTCCACTACAGCTGTATAAAGAGTTTCTTTCAATTTCCTGCATAATGTAATCAGTTTTGCTATAAGGCAAATCAGAAATTTAGTGCAACATTTAGGGGAAACTTCTATTGACATTTGATCACATATTTACATATTTTGAATGAAAACTACAAACCCACCATGAAAAAAAAAAGCATTTTGAGTTAATCTTCCAGGGGCTGGCTCTGTGGCACAGTTAAGCTGCTGCTTGGGATGCCAGAATCCTAGATCCAAGAGCCAGTTTGAGCCCCTGCTGCCCTGCTCTGACTCAGCCCTCTGCTGATGGATTTGGGAAAGCAGCTGAAGATGGCCCAAGCACTTGGGTCCCTGCCACTCATGTCGGAGACCCAGAAGCAGTTCCAGTTTCCTGGCTTTGGCCTGGCCCATCCCTAGCCATCGCAGCCATTTAAGGAGTGAACCAGAAGAAAGTTCTTTCCCCTTCCATCATCAGTCTGGCTTTCAAATAAATAAATAAATAAATAAGTCTTCTTTAAAAATTTGTCTTATGCTAATCCTCCGCCTGTGGCGCCAGCATCCCGGGTTCTAGTCCCGGTCAGATTCTGTCCTGGTTGCTCCTCTTCCAGTCCAGCTCTCTGCTGTGGCCCGGGAGTGCAGTGGAGGATGGTCCAAGTGCTTGGGCCCTGCACCTGCATGGGAGACCAGGAGGAAGCACCTGGCTCCTGGCTTCAGATTGGTGCAGCACACTGGGTGCAGCACGCCGGCCGCAACGCGCTGGCTATAGTGGCCACTTGTGGGGTGATCCAATGGAAAAAGAAAGACCTTTCTCTCTGTCTCTCTCTCTCACTGTCTAACTCTGCCTGTCAAAAAAAAATTTAATTAATTTTTAAAAATTTGTCTTATGAATAGCATTCAGCTTATCTTGATTTAGGGTAGACGTGCATATTCTGTTGCCTAAATGCCCCTCTTTCTGACTCATGCAGACTTCTATGTATTGAGAATAAATTCTAATTATATAAAAACCATTTACTTTCTTATCACCCTTTCAGTGTAATTATCCACAATATTTTTTCATATATGTCATAAAAACTGATATCTTTATTTTTTTTAAAAATTTATTTCATTTATTTGAAAGGCAGAGTTACAGAGAGAGGGGAGAGAGAGAGAAAAAGAGAGATTTTCCATCTGCTGGTTCATTACCCAAATATCCACAATGGCCAGTGCTGGGCCAGGCTGAAGCCAGGAGCCTGGAATTCCATCTGGGTCTCCCATGTAGGTGGAAGGGGCCCAGGCATTTGAGTCACTTTCCTCTGCTTTCCCATACGCATTAGCTGGGAGCTGAATTGGAAGGGGAGCAGCTGAGACTTAAATTGGCAGTTCATTCAAGATGCCAGCATCACAGATGGTTGTTTAATCCACTGAGGCACAACACCATAGCCCAAAACTACTATCTTCATTAAAAACATACTTCCATTTCCATCATGGAACAAAATCTATTTATGAAAAAATACACATCATAAGCAGGACAATCAAAATAAGAGAACTGCCCATGGATTGAGTAGAATTTGTCTCCCCAAACTCAAGCAGTTGTTTAAAGTCAGGCTTCATGTTGATAGTTGATTGACTAACGGAGGATACTTGATCTGAGGAAAGGCAGGGTCAATGGGAGACTTTTGAGTCATTAGGGCTGAGCCTTAGCAGGGTGGTTCTTGGAAAGGCCTGAATATTTCAGTTCAAGTTCAGGCTAGGTTCTCTCCCTCTCTCCTCCTCCTCCCCCTCCCTTCTCCCTTCCCCCACTCCCACTCTTCCCCTCTCTCTGCCTCTCTCTCTCTCTCCCTCTCTCCTCCCTCTTCCTCTCCTTCTGAGCTCATGATGTGGTCATTGCCGCCGCAACTGCCATAACCAGCTCCCACCAGATGCAAGACTATGCGAACTCCCAGTCCTATAACCTCCAATTGTGAGCCCAAATCAAACTTTTCTTTCCCAAAGGAACTCTTCTCAAGTATTTCAGGTACAATAACAAAAAGCAAATTAATACAAGAAAGTTGCTAGTGATTTGCTAAAAGGAAGATCAGGTCACAAAACCACCCCAGAGAAAGAAATACAAGTGGAAATTTTCTGAGGCGATAGATGAGAAGGGCTCCCATCAGCACCTGCAGGCACGTGGGAAACCGAGGACCATTTCAATCCTGTGGCTATATAACTGGCATTGTGTTCAAACAGCAGGCCACAACAAAAGAATTATGCTCTATCCCCATTTTTATCTGTCAATGAGAGATGTTTTATAATTGTTCTAAATAAAAGTTCTTACAAGATGGATGCACTGTGGTAGGCATTGTGGCACAATGGGCTAAGTTTCTGCCTGGGACATCCATATCCTATATGAGAGTGCCCAGGATCCAGCCTTGCCTCCACCTCCTCTTCTGACCCAGCTCCCTGCTAATGTTCCTGGGAGATAGGAGGAAATGGCCCGAATACTTGGGTCCCTGCCATCTGTTGGGAAGACGTGGGTAGAGTTCCTGGACCCTGATTTGACTCTGGCCAAGTGTTAGTTGTTATGGGCATTTGGGGACTGGACAAGCAGATGGAAGATCTTTCTTTCTCTTTATCAGTCTGCCTTTGAAATAACAAAAGCTTAAAAGAAGAAGGGTGCATTCAATATCACAGTTATGGCAAGCTCATACATGTTTCCTTGCTAATTATAAGAGTAAATGTAGCCAGTTACCCAACAGGGGCCACAGACTATTGGAGAATATTGGAGAACAGCAGATTCTATCTTCAGGACATTTGACCTACTTCTAGGATCTTCATTTCAAAGTGTGAGGATAACCCTGAGCCATCCAAAGGCACAGATCACAAGGCAATCCTCAAGCTGTCCTCCCTCCCATTATCACAAAGGAACAGGGCTCGCTACACAATGGTAGCCAATAAGAAATGAAGCACTGTGGTTACCAAAGCCAAGTGCAGGCTAAGTAAAAACTCACTCTAAGACTAGTATCATTGTAAGATATGAGTATCTTTGAAAGACTAGAGTGAATGTAAATTATTTTTAATACCCAGAGAAGAAAAATAACAATACAAAACTAGAAACAAACCATCTTTCTGTAGTGGGCTGAACAGTGGCTCCTAGAAAGAGGTGTCCAGGACCTCAAATCTGTGAACATTATTACCTTATTTGGAAAAAAAAATATTTTTTTCATGGGTTTTTATATAAAGAGGTCATCTTGGATTATCTGAATGAAAGCTAAATCTAGTGACAAGTATCTTTATAAGAGATCCACAGAGGAGGAGGCAACAAGATATTGGAGGGACAGCCAGGCCACAGAACGATTCTCCCTACCCTCCAGGGGCAATGCACTGAGGAAGGCCCTGCCAGCACCTTGATTGGACTTTGGATTCTGCCTTCTAAAACTGTAAAGGAAAATATTTCTATGTTTTAAGCCCCTAGGAAACTGATACACTTTCCAAACTCCCCCAGCTACATACAGTTAACCATGATGAGTACATTCACTATGTAGATTCCACTACACAAATCTTAATAATTTGAAAGGTTCTATAGCATCTGGCAAAATCTCTGTGTCCTCCAAGTTCTGGCCACCATTTTTTCCCTAGAGGGTGCTCTGATGAAGAAGAGGCTCATGGAGTGAGTGAGCTTCTGTCATCCTTCAGAATGTTTTCTGCCTCTAAGCCGGATTCGCTGTGGGAGCTGCATGTTAAGAAATGACCCATAGCTTTCCACGATGATCAGCCTATTCCTAACGGATTATGTGGCGTTGCGCTGAAGGTGTGCAACACGTGAACCAATTGGTGTTCTGTCTATGGAGCTCTCATTAAATAACTTGGGGTCTAGTAGCAATCTTGAACTTTAGCACACTTTAAACAAGTAACACTTCCTGATTCCTTTAAGAGTAATGAGAGAAATGCATTTCCACACTGCCACTATGTGACTGCATGTGTCAGAAGAGAATAAGAGGGCAAATACCATTTTCTGTTGCATTTCATCTCTCGGGAGATGTTATCTTTTTATTTCCCCAAGTGATCACAAACAATTCATTCTCAGGCTATGATAGAACACTCACTCCCTTTGAAAGTTACATTTAACATGGAAAGCCAAAGTCTAATATAAAAACGAGACCTTTCCACGTGCCAGGAATCTGAGACCCCAACCACATTGCTACATCTTCCAGTTGTAGTCACCACGTAATCAACATCATTGGGATTTCAGAATCAATCTCTTTCTGATGAGTGGTATTCAGACCTTCTTCATACCAATAACCGCCTCCTGATGAATATCCTTATAAAAAGGAGCTACACATACGTAATATTTCTAGTAGGATGGCTTTTACGAAGAAGCTGTGGCAGGTGTTTGACTTAACAGATAAGATGCTACTGGGACTCCCACATCCCACAAAGGAACACCTGGCCTGAGTTGTGACTCCAATTCCGGCTTCCTGCTAATTCACACCCTGGGAGGCAGCAGTTGATGCTTCAAGTAGTTGGGGCAGTGCTAGCCATATGGGAGACCCAACTGAGTTCCCAGCTCATGGCTCCACTCTTCTGGCATTTGGGGAAGTGAACTTAAATAACTCTGTTTCTCTGCCTTTCAAATAAAGTTAAAAAGAAGTACAGAGAACAGCCAACTAATTTCTGTCTTAAAATGTGCATTGCAAACTGGATTTTCAAAATGGATTTCATATTTTGTATGAAAAACTTTTTTTAATACAAAACTCACAAAGTACTTTATAAGAAAGCACTTTCAGGTATTACTTTCTCTATTAGCTGATAAGATTTGCTTCTTAATCTATGCCTTTCACTATCTGGAAGCCGCCAGGTCTCTTCCTGACTCTTGCCGATATTGCTAGTTTTTTCTTCTTCGGTTTAGATCTTAGATAACCAGATTACATCTTCATTGGGAATGTGTGCATTTTCTAAAACAGTTTCAATAAAAACTGAATTTGTTTCTCCCTTTTGTGATATGTTTCCCAAGGAAAAAAATCATATGAGTAATAACACCAGGCTAAAGGAAAACTTGGTTGAGGTTAGAGTTGTTTTCATTTTTTGAAAAACTAATATGTTGTTAAATTTTAACATATAGTATATTGGTATTTATAAGCAAAATAAACTAATTTAAAAGAGAAAAAAAGAAACTTCTGTGCCTAATGTTTTATTAGATGAAAAAAAAGTATGCCAACCATGGAAGTTTCTGAGGTCATCAACACACTGGGCTTTTTTCAGAGAGGCCAATGTATATGGAGTGAGACTAAAAGATGGGATGCCCCCTTGGTCTTAAAATTGGGTTACTTTTAAAACTATGTGAATTTTTCATAGGGAAACAAATTAAAAAACCCTCCGAAGGAGATAGTATGGAGGAGAGGGGTCTTCAAATTGTTAGCAAAAATGCTCACTGTAAAAAAACTATGCATGAATTTTAAAAATTTTTCCATCAAAATTTATCGTTTCATTCCATTTTCCATAAACTTTTTTGAGGTATCCTGACATTATTCTAGCTAGGAATCAGAAGTCCTCTAGACGAGGAATTAGAACTCCCTCCTTAGTATTTGTGATCTCACAGATGTTATTCAATAACTACTTTCTGTATTCATTATGCTGATAATCTGATAATAAATTTTGCAAAGGTACGGGCAAGTTTGTCTAAAAACTTCAGTGCATGGGCTCAGTGGCAATGTTCTCACTTGGCCCACACTCCACAGGATCTAACACAGTATAATAAACACAGGTGCACTTAATACCAACTGTCTGGATTGGCTTTTTCAGCTTACTGTTACAAAAGCAATAAACCATAAAATTCCCATTGCATAAGATTTAAAGCAGTATAAATATTTCATTCCATTGGCAATTTTAAAATACATTTTAAACTGTGTTAGATATCATGCAACAATTATAATGATCGCCTGTTTATTTTAGGACAGGTGGAAATTGTCCTTAATGTCAGAGAGTGGGTAGGATAGGATTTCAGGAGCAGGGTGGGATCTTCCTCGGCTGAGCTGTGTGACCACAGCCAAGGAGCTGTGCTTCCTTTTTGTTAAATGGCTCCTGCCTCCCGTTCCTCTCAATGGAGCCTGAAAACACTGCAGAATTAGGAGCTTGCTTGGCGAGACTTGTGAGCTGGTGTGAGGAGTGGGGAGGCAGTCATATCCTGGCCACGGATGCAGAAGTAAGCAGGGTTGGGAATAAAGCACTGAGCTCTAACCTTGCTTTTATTTATTAATTCATTTATTTATTTTTACCTCGTTGCCTAGGAAAAATGATTGCCTACCCCATCACTGAAGAAAATCAAAGCAATGAGCAGACTGTTGGAGCTGGTGGGATACCCAGGGGGCATAGCTCCAATGTGTTTTCCAGAGGTTTACACAAGGACATGCGTAAGGATATCACCCTAGGCAGATGTCATTAGGAGTACAGTGGAGGCACCTAAGAGTGTGCTACTGTAGGAGTTCACGTTTGCTTTTTACCAAAACAGGAAGCTTCTTAAGAAGGTCTAATCTTGGACTAGCAAGTGGTTGGAAAAGGAGCTGTCAATGTGTCATTAATGCTACAGTCACAAGTTACAGGTATTGACATGTAATAGCAAATGTGTAAGTCTGACATTGGAGACATTTCTGTGTACTTTCAGGACAAAGCTTTCTGAAGCAGGTGAAATCATCCAGGGAATGACATAAGTCAGTATAAATCACTGGTACCATAATTTCAGGGCTTGTCTTCTTCATCTCACCCACCTGGTGAGCATTGCCAGTTACTGTCAGGCTTGCCTTATGGTCATTAACTTTGTGCTTAGAAAGTCACCTTAGTTGGCAAGCAGGCCAAAAATGGTTGTCCTGGGGTCTGATCCCACAGACAACTAAACTGGATAGATCAAGGGTTTAAGACAAGATGGACCCAAGGATGCTTAAACATCATAATTCATCTCCAGGTTTGTAAAGAAAGTCTGGTAATTCAGTTTCAGCCACAGAGGTCCTCTACACTCCTACACCTCTCCCTGGGACGCAGGCAACCTTTCTGTCCTATGTGGAGTAACTTAGCCTAACTTCTCCAGTTCTTAGTTTGGTAAGAAAGAAGCTAAAAAATATATTGGCTAAGCTAGAAAAGCAATGTTGAAACAAAGAGTGAATAATTCTTACATCTACCAACTGCAATTTTTACAAACTTCTAAAGATAATACCAGCTTTGGAGCCCTAATTATCAAAAGATTTCATTTCGATATCATCTTGGCCACTCTACTATTTGGATGCTTCTAAGAAACCTAGCTTTCCTTCAATAAAGGAGGCCTACAAGAAAATTACTTCTGACCAATTCCAATTACAGCCATTATGAGGATATTTTTCAAAGAAAATGAGAGTAATTCTGAGAATTAAAAAAACACTATGATCTGAATGAAATATTTTCTTATCAATATTGCTGTACCTTTTTGTTGCTTAGCAAACTTATCATTTCTAAATGACATAAATTGCAAGTTATACAATTCTTGATCATGTCTAATGAATACATTTTGCATCAAAAAGTCAATAGTTAAGTTGAAGGGTTTTAGAAGATATTAAAATGAGTTTATTAATTTCATTGGAGATATACATATATCATTATGAGATCATTATAAAAATTGAGATTAATCTTTTAAGTTTTTACATTTTTAATAATTAAAATATACAGTTGACAGAGTCAGGTTTTAACACAGAATCCATCCACTAATTAGTCCCAGGTGCTGCCCAATCCACTAGCCATTGTCAGAAATTTCCAGTTCTACTGACATATCATGTGGGTCTGGGGCAAAGGCCATAAGTGCGTCACGCTTCAGGGGAGGATGAGACAGAACCGAAGCAGGTACAGTTCTGGGTGTGGAAGCTACAAGGGCTAGCTCAATCACACAAGAGCCTTTCCGTTTTCAGCAACAGCCTCTCAATGGAATACTGTTTCTATAATTTCCCTCTGCTCTCATCAACTTCTTATTCTGCAACCACATTAACATTTTTTAAAACAATTCTACACCTTTTCCTTCTTCAAATATGCTTAGCCCCATGCACATGTTGTAAGTCAGCGCTCTCACCTCCTATCTGGCTACATTAAGCTCTGTGACTGTTCAACCACCCTGCCCACGAGTTTCCAGGATTGCTGCTTGCCCCGAACGGCACATTTCCAACTACAAATCTGACCCTTTTCCTTAGCACTTCCTCTTCCCAGACTAACATCTAGTTATCTTGAGCCCAGTATCTTTTTAAAAAATGATTCTGGATTACCTAAGCACTCGTGTCTCTGCATTCTTTAAGGATTTGTTTTCTCATCTGCTGATTTTTATAGCAGCTAATTATATACTTTGATATCTTGTTGGTTATTTCAAAAATTTAATCAAGCTTTATAATTAGGTATTTAGATGATAATTACTTCTGTATATGAGACCCTACTGTTTCCCAGCTGGAGAAGTGTTTTGCTTAAAGAAGCCCTTTTTATCTGTTAAATAAAAGTGTTGAGAGAGAAAGTTCAAATACAGTGATCTGAGAAAAATCAAAAACTAACAACATGACTTAATTAGAAAGCAAAATAGCTACTGATTTCTCATTCATGACATTAGACCATGCATAATAGTAGGAAATGACGTAGCTATATGGTGAAGACAAGTAGTTTTAACAAAATTACTTTTTCCAGTCTGTATTATTTTCAATATGCCTTTCCTTGGTATTGTGGAATATATAATGGTGACTGCTATTAATTTTACCTCTTTGGAAAAAAATAACTTTGTATTTATACTGTCACTAACTTGCCAATAATAAATAATACATTTTATATTCCCAAGTAATACTGGATTTTTTTATTGGTTTGCAAAATGATTTCTGTGAAAGACAATAACTACCAATAATTACTGAAATACCTTTTTGAAATTTATTATTAAAGCCAGATTACAAATTCCATGGCAGAAAATAAAGCTTACATTAACATCACAATTCATTTTGGATTTCAAATAATACCTATCTTATTTACTAAATCTAGCTACAAGCTAAATTCCCCCCCCCCAAAAGAGTCTATTTTCAATGAATGATTTAACATTAATGAAAATAGTTTTTAAAATCAGTTCAGGGACTGATATCGTTATACAGTGAGTTAAGCTACTGCTTCAAATGCCAGCATCCCACATGGAAACACCAGTTTTGGCTACTTTGCTTTCAATCCAGCTCCCTGATAATGCCCCTGGGAAAGCAGCAGAAGTGCTTGGATCTCTGCCACCCACGCAGGACCCTGGTGGAATTCTGGGCTCCTGGTGTCAGCCTGCTACAGCTCCAGTCATTTCAAGCATTTGTGGAGTGAACCAGAGGATGGAAGATCTCTTCGTCACCATCCCTTTCTTTCTCTCATTCTGCCTTTCAAATAAATAAAAAACCCAATCTTTAAAAAAAAATGAATTGATTCAAGCCTTGAAGGCAATTACAAAGGAGAGGAGAAGGAGTGGGGGGAAGGAGAGGGAGAGGAGGAGGAGGAGGAAGATGACAGGAAGAGGAGGAAGAAGAAAGCAAATCATGAGATTATTTCTGGTTTCCAAGGGAGATTTTTGTGAAGATTAGCAAAGAACACCACCTTAGATGTTTAAGTTATGTTGTGTTTGTTAATATCACTTTCATATTCTAGCACACTATGAATGTGCATGTTTTTATAAAGTATTTTTAGTTAAAATATTTTCTAAATATCACTCTATTTAGGCACCATGCTGGGAATAAAAGCAGAATGTAAAAACAATATTTCAAATAGCTCACATCTAGTAAGGAACACATATACATTCAAGGAAACTGCATAAAGTTAACAGAAAAAAAGAAATTAAAAAATAAACTCTGCAGAATTCAAGATGGCTGAATAGGGAAAAGACACACTGATTTTAACCAGAAAATATACAGGAGACAGTTGGAGAGAAATTTCCAGTGGAAAACAAAGAAAAGAACGGAGACTCCATGGAGCAGAAAGACATGTAAAAGCACACAGCAGCTAACAGGATGCTACCAATGACTCCCATAGCCAGCAGCTGGTGGGGAGAAGCCATCTTCCCAGGGCAAGGTGAGAGGAAACTTGCAGTGGCCCACACACCACTGGTGAAATGTCTCATGGAGAACCCTACAGCCTCCACTGACCTTCAGTCTGGCCTGGAGAGCTTGCAGAAGATAGGGTGTCCACTTAGCCCCATTAAGGAAGGCCATGTTGCTTCTTCTCCCCACCAAAGCACTCTGTAGCCAACAGGAAAAAAAAGTCACCATCCTAGAGCAAGGTGAGTGATGACTACAGCAGATTGCAAGCCACTGGTGATTTCGCCTAAGGAAGAACTCTGCAGACCCCAATGACTTTGAACTGAAGAACTGGTAGGGGTGGGGGGATCCAGCTAGCTCTGTGAAGGGAGGTGACATTGCTTCCCTTTCTTCCCCAACCACAGCACCAGATATAGCTTGCTAAGGTGGAGCCCCAAACAACCTGTCAGGAGGGCAGCTCACTGCAGGAGCAGAGCATCTCACAAGGCAGAGAATGGA
Organism: Lepus europaeus; assembly: GCF_033115175.1. NCBI lineage: Eukaryota > Metazoa > Chordata > Mammalia > Lagomorpha > Leporidae > Lepus > Lepus europaeus. The sequence continues at coordinate 149,633,442 of NC_084830.1, forward strand.
TCCTTTGTACTCTGTGACTGTCGGAATTCTGTGACTGTGGGTGTTCTGCATGGCCAGGAAACAGAAGGGCATGGGCTGAGTCTATGGGCATTCATTAGGTCCAACTCTGGAAGCTCAGAGATACCTGAGTGCCAGAAAGGGACCCTGCAGAGAGCTGAGCACTCACACTATTCACACTACATAGTGCATGGATGCTATGTGTGCTACGTGCACCTGAGTGTGTGGGGTGCAGAGCCAATGTGAGCTCATCCTAGGCAGTTGGTGCATCTTGGCTCAGAGAAGGGCTGCGACTGTGAACATGCCATCCAGCCTGCTGACAACAGAGCAGATCTACCATGCCCAAGTGGGGGTGTCATACTGGACTCTTGCTCCACCCACAGACACAGGACAAAATTCCCTGGCCATAACCAGCACCACTTCTGGATATCTGCTGCAAGCCACAAGTAGGCCAATAAACCACAGAAGCACATTTTCAAGAAAAAAGCATTCAGAGGTGATATCCACAAGTGATTTCCCAGATGCATTAAAATAAACAAAGAAATACAAAAAATATGGACAAGGAAAGCAATAGGACTCCCCAAAAGGAACACAATTAATACAAGAACATTAGACTGTGAAGATGAGGAGACTGATGAAATGCTTAAAAAAAGGAGGATTATAAGATTACTCAAAAACACAGAAAAGTAGCTGTATGAAATAAGAAAATCTGTACATGAATTTGATGAGAAATTATACAGGGAGATACTAAAGAAAATAAAAAGGAAGCATTAGAAATGAAGGATTCAATATGCCAAATAAACAATACAGTGAAAACATTAATGACAAACTTGGTGAGGACATGAACGAATATCAGAACTAGAAGACAAATCCTTTGTAATAGCTCATTCAGACAGAAAAAAAGGAAAAAAATTGAAGACCTGAAAACAGAGTTCAGAATGTATGGAATAGCATCAAAAGACCAAAAAATGTGTCTTAGGAGTTCCTGAACAAAAGTAAAAAGAGAATGGCTTAGGAAACTTAGTGAAATAACAGAAAATTTTCCCAATTTGGAGAAAGCTATAGAAAGCCAAATAAAGGAAGTACATAAAACACAAGGTAGGCCAGCGCCGTGGCTCAACAGGCTAATCCTCCGCCTTGCAGCACCGGCACACCGGGTTCTAGTCCCGATCAGGGCACCGATCCTGTCCCGGTTGCCCCTCTTCCAGGCCAGCTCTCTGCTGTGGCCAGGAAGTGCAGTGGAGGACAGCCCAAGTGTTTGGGCTCTGCACCCCATGGGAGACCAGGAGAAGCACCTGGCTCCTGCCATCGGAACAGCGCGGTGCGCCGGCCGCAACGCGCTACCGCGGCGGCCATTGGAGGGTAAACCAACGGCAAAAGGAAGACCTTTCTCTCTGTCTCTCTCTCACTGTCCACTCTGCCTGTCAAAAAAAAAAAAAAAAAAAAAACACAAGGTAGGCATTATCAGAAAAGCTCTTCATCATGGCACCTTATAGTCAAACTTCCAAATGTAAAACATAATGAAAAATCCTAACGTGTATAAAAACAAAATTCTGGACTACCTTTAAAGTATCTCCAGTTAGATTGATAGCACATTTGTCATCAGAAACCCTACATGCTAGGAGACAAAGGAGAAATACAGACAAATCCAAAAAAAAAAGAAAGAAAGAAAAGGAAAACCTGTCAACTCAGAACACTGTACCCAGAAAAGCACTCATTTATAAATGAGGGGAAATATTGACCTTCCAAGATGAACAAAGGTTGAATTTGTCACCAGCCAGCCATCTTTACAAATGATACTTAAGATGCACTACACACAGAAACAGAGAAACACAATCAGCATAATGAAATAACATGAAGACAGAAAACCTCCTAGTACAAGTATGGAGGAGATCCAAAACAAACAAAAGGAATATTTATAAGAAAATGGCAAGACAAAGTCATTACTTATCAATAATAATCTTGAATGTAAATTCACTAGATAATCCAATTAAAAGAGAATGGATTTTTAAAAAATGCTATATAAAATAAACACACCTCACCAACAAAGATACACAAAGACTGAAAGTCAAAGGATGGAAAAGATATTCCATGCAAACAGAAATCCAAAATGAACAGGAGTAGCTATCTTCAAGTCAGAGAAAATAGACTTTAAGACAAGAATTGTTAAAAGAAACAAAGAGGGGCCTTTGCTGTGACATAGCAGGCAAAGCTGCCACCTGTGTTTGTGTCCCAGCTGCTCCACTTCCAATCTAGCTCTCTCCTATGGCCTGGGAGAGCAGTAGAGGATGGCCCAAGTCCTTGGCCCCTGAACCCACATGGGAGACTGGGAAGAGTCCCTGGCTTCAGATTGGCACAGCTCCAGCCATTTTGGCCATCTGGAGAGTGAACCAGCAGATGGACGACCTCTCTCTCTCTCTCTCTCTCTCTCTCTCTCTCTCTCTCTCTCTCTCTTCTTCTGCCTCTGCCTCTCTGTAACTCTGCCTTTCAAATAAATAAATAAATCTTTAAAAACAGAGAGAGAGAGACAAAAAAGAACACTATGTAATGATTAAGGGATCACTTTAACAGAAAGATGTGATTATAATACATGTATATACACACAAATCTAGAGCAACCAGCTCTTTAAAACAATGTTAATGGATCTAAAAGAAGATGTATGCTCCGATAAAATAGTAAAGGGGGGGATTCAACACCCCATTTTCATCACTGGGCAATTGGACCAGACAAAACATCAATAAAGAAACAACAGCGCTAACCTATTAACCAAACAGATCCACAGCTGCAGAATACACACCCTTTTCATCGGCACATGCAGCATTCTCTGGGATAGATCACATAGTGGAAGCAAGCCCCAACAAATGTTAAAAACTAAAATCATGTCACGTATCCTTTATGACCAGAATGGAATGAAGCTGGGAATTTCTCAGAAAGTTACAATGAGATCTGCCCTATGACCCAGTTATCCCAGTCCTGGAAACACACCCAAAAGAAACGTAATCAGCAAATGAAAGAATCATCTGTGTCCCTATGTTTACAGCAGCTCAATTTACAAAGCTAAGGTACGGAATCATCCCAGATGTCCATTAACTAACCAACTGCTAAAGAAAATGTGGCATATATACCACATTTTTGAGATAAAATGGATGCAACTGGAGGCCATCATGCCTTGTGAAATAAGCCAGACAAATATCACAGTTTCTCTGATTTGTGATAGCTAACATATAGAGTACAAAAACCCCACAATGGATATGAGTGAAACTGACATTGTGGGGTTTCATTATTGTTTATACCGTTATCTGTATTCCTGCAGAATCCTGTTCTTTCTGCTTTTTACTTGTTGAGCTCTTTATTAAGTGGAGGACTAAGACTGTGATTATAAAGTAAATTAAAAATATCAGAAAAGTTAAAGAAAAAATAAAGGAGGGAAAGAGGAAGTATTTCTATATTCCTAGAATTTTATCTATCAAGTACATAAAATTGGACAAAAGAAAAAAAAGGCTTTTTTCTCATAAGCCACAAGTTCAAGGCTCTTTTGCAGACAGTGACATCAGCCATTTAGCCATATCTGTAGAACGGATGGTCCTGCACACTTAGCCATGTCAATACAGTCTTTCTTAAATTAACTAAAGAAATGAGTCCATTTAAAGATGTTTTTTAAGATTAGGAAACAATCTTTCCTGAAAGAAAAGCCAATCAGGTCTGTAACTAGATGCCTACTTATTTCCATTGAAATCCCTGCAAAATTGCAGGGGCATCGTCTCGAAGGATTCCCCAGGAAGTCCTTCCTGGTCATCACTCTGCTGTAGCGCTAATTCCTCAGAGCACTTGCACAGAAAGATGTTTTTTCCTTTGGCCTACAGAAAGTCAGCAAGCAAGACGCCTTGGGCGTCCAAAAGAAATGGTTGTATGCTTTCTGCTCGTCACTGATCCTCTGCTGCTTTGACTGGCCACTTATACCTCTTGCAGCCACGCTTTGATTGTACTTTGTCTTAGGATAGTAACGGAAAAGCCGTGTGTCATCCCCGTTCTAATTACCCGAAGTAACAGTTCAAGATCTTGATCCTGTTTGTTGAAAATTTCTGCTCTTCTCTACAGCTGATTCGGGAGCAACAGTTACAGCGCTTGTTCATTTTCAGTCAGAATTATGTAACTTGAACCAATTGAGATACTTATGGTATGGGCTATTGTTGCTATTGTTAATTTTTTTCCTTGCAAATTGATGTTGATTGTCTGCCTCTTTGGGCTTCATCTTCAACATTGCCTGTTCCCTTGTGTTGTTTTTTTTTTTTTTTAAAGATTTATTTATTTGGGGCTGTCGTCGTGGCTCACTTGGTTAATCCTCTGCCTGCGGTGCCGGCATCCCATATGGGTGCTGGGTTCTAGCTCCAGTTTCTCCTTTTCCAGTCCAGCTCTCTGCTGTGGCCCGGGAGGGCAGTGGAGGATGGCCAAAGTGCTTGGGCCCCTGCACCTGCATGGGAGACCAGGAAGAAGCACCTGGCTCCTGGCTTTGGATCAGCACAGCACTGGCCGTAGCAGCCATTTGGGGAGTGACCCAAGGGAAGGAAGACCTTTCTCTCTCTCTCTCACTGTCTGTAACTCTACCTGTCAAATTAAAAAAAAAGATTTATTTATTTATTTGAAAGTCAGAGTTACACAGAGAGAGGAGAGGCACAGAGAGAGAGAGAGAGAGAGAGAGAAATGTCTTCCATCTGATAGTTCACTCCCCAATTGGCCACAATGGCCAGAGCTGCACCTATCTGAAGCCAGGAGCCAGGAACTTCTTCCGAGTCTCCCACGCAGGTTCAGGGGCCCAAAGGCTTGGGCCATCCTCCACTGCTGTCCCAGGCCATAACAGAGAGCCGGATTGGAAGTGAAGCGGCCGGGTCTTGAACTGGCACCCATATGGGATGCCAGCGTTTCAGGCCAGGGTGTTAACCCTCTGCGCCACAGCACCGGCTCCTGTTCTCTTCTTTTTTTAAAAACAAACAAAAAAAAAAAAAAAAAAAACACCTCCCTTCCTCTCTTGTGGAGCTTGGATCTTATTAAAGGAAAAATAATCAACTAATAGACAAATAAATATATAGTTGACCAGTTAATATCAAATGTTGCAAATAGTAAGCCGAGTTGGTGGGAGGGGAATACCAGAGGTGCAAAGGACACTATTGTTCATTATTTTTCACAGAAGCGACTCACTTCCAGGCTTCACTGAGAAGAACTGAGGAGAGACCTCATGGAAACAACAGAGCTGTGTGCTGTTTCGGGGAAGCACTGGCCAGAAGCAATAACAATTTGCAATTGCTGAATTTCCCTTGTGATTCAGCAACTCAGAAGAGAGGATGTTTTCTCCTATTGGCTAAAAGGAAACCGTTTTTTACCAGGTAGCATAATTTGTAAAGGCACGCACGGATTTAGATCAGATGCAATGGGTTAACAATACGGGATGTAACAGGTTAACAATATGTATTGCTCTTGAACTTAAGAACATGAACAATAAACTAAACAATAGTGAAAACTGCCTGCATTCTAGAAGGTGGAATTATAGTCTTTGAATCACCTTTTTGGGTGTCCAAATCAAAAGACACATTAACTAGTACCAATAGGTTGACTACTCATAGGCACCCTTGCATGTGCTGCCATCTTGTGGCACAGCTGAAACATGTTATTTAACGACCACATCAACACAACCAGATCTCTAGGTTTATCAAACCATGTCCGGGGTGAGAAAAACATGCTTTATAACTGATCCTTGAGATGAAATATTGCTCTGACTTACACGGACATAGTGCAAAACAACTGAAAAGTGAAATTTACAGAAATAAAGACCTGACCTTGACTAAAATAATAAGTCCACTAAAAGTTATTTCACAATACATAATTCTTGCACAATGGAAATGCATGAGTTTAAGACTGTTACTTTGTAACATCCAAATTGATTCCTTTCTGAAATTAAGGAGCTCTTGTCTATCAATTCTGACTCAATTGCATGCTGTATTTGTCAAACAATATGTGCACATTCAAGGGTAATTTTCATTCCTCCCTTGTCCATGAATTGTGTTCGTTTTGGCTGTAAGTAACTTAAGCAGACAGGTTGCCTGGGTAATTCTGAGCACTGAGCTTGGAGAAACAGGATTCTGGTGCGGAAGCTGTTTGAAGAGGTGATCCAGAGGAGACATTCATGGGAGTTAAAGGACACGGTTCATCACCAGTGGTTTGTTATTTTGACTTGTCTGCCTTGAGAGTAAAAGTGTTTGAGAGATCACTATACTGTAACCAAGTCAACCTTTGCCCCCATCTAAAAGAAAACTTGGGGTGGGTGTTGAGTCACAATAAAGCTATCACTTGAGACACGTGCATCCCTTACAAAAGGACTTGTCCAAGTCTTGGTTCTTCCGCTTCTGATCCAGCTTCTACTGTGCACCACAGTAGAAGCAGAAGATGGCCGAAATGCTTGTCTCCTGCCACCCACATGGGCGACCCATATGGAGTTCCTAACTCCTGGACTTGGCCTTGCCCAGCAGTAGCTATGGCAAGCATTTGGGTAGTAAACCAGCACACAGAAGCTCGCTCTCTCTCTCTCTCTCTCTCTCTCTCTCTCTCTTGCTCACTCTCCCTGTCACTTTGCATTCCAAATAAACAAGTAAATCTTTAAAAAATAAATAACAGAAAACCCAGCTCACAAACCTAGAGTTGTGGTTCAAGGCCATCAGGGGGAGGAATGCACACTGAGGCCAGTGTGGCACAGAACATCTGGCTTATCTGAAACCTGCTGAGTGGCTCCTACAGGCTCGCAGTTTCACTGTAGTTCCACATAAAAAGCACAACATGTAAACACGTTAGTTGAGGCTACTCATCCCCACAGTGGGCCATGGCCCTGCTCATGTCAGGGTGCTGCTTTGTGAGTCTTAAGGACCCAACCCTCCTGTCCTACTATCAGTACTTTTAGACTGTTAGAACATATTACATATCCACTTGGTGCTGCACCACCCCCACCCCCCAGCTGTTTACGTCAGTTCCCTGTTTAGACAGACTCCATGTTAACGGAGGAAGGACAAGTGGTCCTCCTATCTACTCTACACTTTGCCTATTGGATGTAACAGAAATTCTTATTTTCACCTGCACCCTTGGTTGCCAAGAATGAACAGTTAATTTCCCAACTTGGTGGACATGACAGTATGACAGTGTTCTAGCCCATGAGAAGGAAGCAGGAGTCTTGAGTAACTCCTTCCAGGGAACTTTAAGAAAAAGAAGGACTGCCAGTTTGAATCCCAGCTACTCCACTTCCAATCCAACTTCCCACTAATGCAACATGGCAGGCAGCAGATGTAGCCACTTACGTGAGAGACCAGGATGCAGTGGCCTGACCCAGTCCTGGCATTGAGGACTGAACCAGCAGGTGGAAGATCGCTAAGTCTCTCTCCACTCCTGCCTTCCTTTCAAGTAGATGAAAACAAACACTAAATAAACACTTTTCACAAGACAGGGTCCTAGCACTGGCAATCTGGCCCAGTGAGTTAATCCACTCACTTGTAATGTGAGCATCCCCTATGAGCACAAGTTCGAGTACCAGCTGTTTTACCTCTGATCCAGTTTCCTCCTAAAGTGGTGGGAAAGCAGCAGAAGATGGACAGATTATTTGTGACTCTGTCACCCACAGGGGAGACCAGGATGGGGTTCCAGGATCCTGACTTCAGCCTGACCCAGTCCTGACCATTGTGGCCATTTGTGGGGTAAAACAAAAGATAAAAGATAAAAGATCCCTCCCTCCCCCCCGTGTGTGTGTGTATGTGTGTGTGTGTCTCACTCTTTCTGTGTAACTCTGCTTTTCAAACAAATCTTTTTTTAAAAAAAAGATAGTGTCCTGCACATTGATTTTTTACTTATTTTTCAATTTTTAAAATTTTACTGATATAAAGAGAACAGATTTCATGTATTTAATACATATAATTCTAAGAAAATAACCATGCTTTCTTTTCTCCCTCCCTCAATCCCACCTCTTTCCTTCTTTTTATTTCCTTCAACTTTTGCAATAACATTCCAATTTACTTTATAATGACAGGCTTAATGCACCACTAGCCATAATGTCCAACAAGCAAAAAGCAGAAAGACTACTGTTCCACAGGGGTATAGCTAAGGGATGAAAACAATAATCAAATCACAGGATGTCAGTTCATTCTTATACATGGTTTCTTGTATTCTCTATTAACTACCACATATCACAGGACACGTAAGACATTTGTCTTTTTGAGACTGGCTTATTTCACTAACATAATGGTCTCCAGTTGCATCCATTTGGTTGCAAAAGTCAGTTTCAAGGAGTACGATGTACCTTGGAGAACTCTAAATGTACTCTATACATGGGAAATAAACCCTACAAAATTTCAGGAAGACATTTCATCACTGGCTACTTTAGGAATCAATGGTACAGTGCATATCAAGATACCAACTCCAAAACAAAAGACAATGATTCCTTTTCAAAGTCAGGCCTTGTGGGTGACTGAAGACCTGTCTAGCTCTCAACTCCTCACCTGATCCACTGGAACTTGTTGCACCTGCTTCTCAGTCCGCCTTTCCTGCCTGCCCAATATAGCTGTCTCCATTTCCTTTTAGGTTAAAGTGGAAGAGCAGCGCATCCACCATCTCCCAGTACATGCCTGCACACAAATCTCCATTGGGGGAGTCTTCCCCAGGAAACCCAGCCCACTGTGAAGTGTCCACATCATCTGCACTCAGGCCTGTCTCGTGCATATACTCTCTCGGACCCTCCAGGGTCAGATGGTAAGTGTGCTTAATGTTGAACTCAAAACCTCTCCTGTTCATTTATGTCTAGAACATAATCACATACAGTGCACATACGATCCTACACATGCGTATGTAAGACGGGTGAAGAAGTCTCAAAAGGTGTACAGAATAGTCTATAGATGGCATGTCTTTGAACTTTTATTTTTTACTAACAGGAAAATTCATTATACTTATAACAATAAAATAATTTTCAAATAAAACAAGGGCAGGCTTAGGCTGCCACTTGGGATCCCCATCTCACATGTTGGAGTGCCTGGTTTGAGTCCTGGCTACTCCATTTCCAATGAGCTTCCTGCTCATGCCATTCTGGGAGGCAGTAGGTGATGCCTCAGGAGTTTGGGTCCCTGCCACCCATGAGGTAGACCCAGATGGAGTCCCTGGCCCCTGGCTTTGGCCTGGCTGAGCCCTGGCTGTTGTAGGCATTTGGAGAGTGAACTAGTGAATGGAAGATCTCTCTGTCTCTCAGCTCTTCAAATAAAAAAAATTAAGTAAAATTAAATGGAGCAAAAGACTACCATCTAAATAATGATAACAGTGTCTATGAAGCAGGAATATCAAATAGACAAAATAAATCATATTGGTTTCTAAACAAGTTCCATTTATATTAACTGATAAACACTTAAATTATCCCAAGTCTCTCTTTTTCTGCATTCCAAGTAGAGTATGGGATAAATTTTATAGTTCTGGCTAAGGACATTTCAACATTCGAAAAGAGAAAAACTGGGCTACGTCTGCAACCTCTGTCAAATGATATTTCTGCTGTAATCTGCTTGTAGTCAAGCAAAAGAGAAATACAGTAGAAAATAAGTGAGCACCACACTAGAACTAATTCACTTGGCATTGCTTCAAGTTCATCAGCACGGATGGCCTTGGAAAACTTACCAGGGGAAACTTACAGAATTCTTATTCAAAGCTCAAGAATTAATTGCCAATTCACCTTTTGCTAACACTTGAGATCCTAGTTGTTAACTTTTGACTTTCCTAGCATAGAATTCATTTAGCAGTGTCTCTCTTCTTCCTTCTAGTCCTACCCTATAGTGCTTTTCAATTTGTGTTATATTTCTTGGACAAAACGATTCTCATACTTAACAGCAAGACCACTACATGCTGGACTTAAAAAGAAAATGTTGGCTTTCTTAAATCCAAGTGTATCAAGATCAAAGTGGTCTGGCTGATAAAGTCATGTTTGTGGGACACAAAGCAGCAGGAAATAGGCAACTCCTGGTAGTGGTAGTGCAGTGATGAGTATTGTATATCACTGGGCCTGCTTGGTTCTAGAAAGTAAAAAAATCTGCCAGGCTACTAGTCCTGCTCATAAAGACATGGAAATAAGGATTCTAGAGGGAGAACGTGGAAATAGTAAGTTAAGTGGGTGTGACAAAGGTATGGAAACAGAATCAGGGCTAGCTTTTTATAGGGTACATAGAAAGTAGCCTGTACTTTCAATATAAATCTCTAATGTTGGTCACTCAATTTCTTAAATATTACAATGAGTTTTCAGTCACCATGGATGAGCTAAAAATGAAAGTGCATATTCAATGGAAATTAATGAATTTTCATGACTCAAGGAAGCAGATAACACAAAAGTAATTTGTACAAAATTGTCATCCTTTGCCATCTATCTTGAGTTCTGTACTATATCACTAACACATGAAATCTAAAAAACACAAATATGCGGGGCGGAGCCAAGATGGCGGATAGTGAGGACGTGCGCCGTAGTTTGGGAAAATAAAGTTTCATAAAAGTGGAATTACTGTAGCCTCAGGAAAAGATTCAAGAAAAAAACTGCAGAGGAAACGCTTCCGGATCTAGTGGATGTGACACAGAGAACCTACAGGGAGCCCACCACGTGGAAACCCAACCGCAGGAGACCAGCCGCAGAATTTCGCCAGCGCGGGAAGGAGCGGAAGATAAGACAAAGGCATCAGAAACCCGAGACATTGGGGGGAAAAGCAGAGGCCTCTCTATTCACTCACAGAGCAAAACAAAGAGCAGGTGCCATTTCACATATCTAAAGCGCCACCAAGGAGTTCACAAATTCAGTAACTTGGAACTTTGGTGAAACTTGAGAACACATTGAGGGCTGATAAACTCTTTGTGTGGTCCCAGGGTAGATCAAACAAATACTGACAGAGGCCAGATTTCAACTACACTCAATTCCACTCACCTGAACCAAATAACTTCCCAACTGAGTCCAAAAAAAAAGAGAGAGAGAGAGAGAGAGAGAGAGAGAGCAATCCAGCAAGGAGCAAGGGAGAGAACAATCTGGGTGAGTCGCTTTTTGCACAGCCTTAAACCCAAAGAATCAAGCGGAGCTCTCTGGCCACACCCATCACAGCCTCTAAGGATCCATCAAAGCAGACAGCCCACTTAGAGGCATAGTATAACGAGAAAAAAAACACCACAGCAAAAAAAAAAAAAAAAAAAAAAAAAAAAAAAAAAAAAAAAAAAACATAAATTATCTCCAACATGCCAAACAACAAACATAGAAACCGAGGTAACAAGAGCAAGGAAGACACTATGATGCCCCCAAATGAACAAGACACCCCAATCCAAGATTATGAAGATGAAGAGATAGGGGAAATGCAAGAAGCAGATCTCAAAAAATTGATAAGAACATTAAGAAGTTCTCAAAAACAAATTCTTGAACTACAGAAATCCTTAATGGACAAGATAGAAAATCTCTCCCATGAAAATGAAATATTAAGGAGGAATCAAAAAGAAATGAAACAACTAGTAGAACATGAAACTGTGATAGTGACAAAAAACCACAATGAAATGAAGAACTCAATAGATCAAATGGCAAACACATTAGAGAGCCTTAAAAACAGAATGGGTGAAGCAGAAGAGAGAATATCGGAATTAGAAGACAGAGAACAGGAAAGGAAACAGGCAAATCAAAGAAAAGAAGAAGAAATCAGAAATCTAAAAAATACTGTCAGGAATCTACAGGATACTATTAAAAAACCCAACATTCGGGTTCTAGGAGTTCCTGAAGGCATGGAGAGGGAGAAAGGATTAGAAGGCCTTTTTAGTGAGATACTAGCAGAAAATTTCACCGGTTTGGAGAAGGACAGAGACATCCTAGTACAAGAAGCTCATAGAACCCCTAATAAACATGATCAAAAGAGATCTTCACCACGACACGTCGTAATCAAACTCACCACAGTGAAACACAAAGAAAAGATCCTAAAATGTGCAAGAGAGAAATGCCAGATTACTCTCAGAGGATCTCCAATTAGACTCACAGCTGACTTCTCTTCAGAAACCCTACAAGCTAGGAGACAATGGCGAGATATAGCCCAGGTACTAAGAGAGAAAAACTGCCAGCCCAGAATATTATATCCTGCAAAGATCTCATTTGTGAATGAAGGTGAAATAAAGACCTTTCACAGCAAACAGAAACTGAAAGAATTTGTCGCCACTTGTCCAGCCCTGCAAAAGATGCTTAAAGATGTGTTACATACAGAAACACAGAAACACGGTAACCAATAGGAAAGAAGGTAAAGGAAGGAAACCTCACAGCAAAAGATCACAGGAATCTCAAACCATATATTAGAAAAAATCTTTGGCAAATGACAGGGCAAAGTTACTCCTTCTCAATAGTCACATTGAATATTAATGGCTTGAACTGTCCAGTTAAAAGACACCGATTGGCTGATTGGGTTAAGGAACAAAACCCATCTTTTTGCTGCTTACAAGAAACTCATCTTTCCAACAATGAAGCATACAGACTGAAAGTGAAAGGCTAGAAAAATATATACCATGCCAACAGAAATGAAAAAAGAGCGGGCGTAGCCATCTTAATATCGGACAACATAAATTTTACCATAAAAACTGTTAGGAGAGACAAAGAGGGGCACTATTTAATGATTAAGGGATCCATTCAACAGGAAGATATAACGATTATCAATGTATATGCACCTAATTACAGGGCACCAGCTTATTTAAAAGACTTGTTAAGGGACTTAAAGGCAGACTTAGACCCCAATACAATAGTACTGGGGGACTTCAATACTCCACTCTCAGAGATAGACAGATCAACAGGACAGAAGATCAACAAGGAGACAGTAGATTTAAATGACACTACAGCCCAAATGGATCTAACAGATATCTACAGAACATTTCACCCTACATCTAAGGACTTTACATTCTTCTCAGCAGTACATGGAACCTTCTCTAGGATTGACCACATACTAGGCCATAAAGCAAGTCTCAGCAAATTCAAAAGAATTAGAATCATACCATGCAGCTTCTCAGACCACAAAGGAATGAAATTGGAAATTAGCAACTCGGGAATCCCTAGAGCACGTGCAAACACATGGAGATTGAACAACATGCTCCTGAATGAACAATGGGTCATAGAAGAAATTAAAAGAGAAATCAAAAATTTTCTGGAAGTAAATGAGGATAACAGCACAACATACCAAAACCTATGGGATACAGCAAAAGCAGTGTTAAGAGGAAAGTTTATATCAATAGGTGCCTACATCAAGAAATTGGAAAGGCACCAAATAGATGAGCTTTCAAGTCATCTCAAGGATCTAGAAAATCTGCAGCAAACCAAACCCAAACCCAGTAGGAGAAGAGAAATAATTAAAATCAAAGACGAAATCAACAGGATTGAATGCAACAAGATGGAGGGATCTGGAAAACATCATGCTGAATGAATTAATCCAGTCCCAAAGAGACAAATATCATTTGTTTTCCCTGATCGGCGACAACTGAGCACCAAAGGGGAAACCTGTTGAAGTGAAATGGACACTATAAGAAACAATGAACTGATCAGCTCTTGTCCTGACTCTAGATGTACAATGTAATACTTTATCCTTTTTAGTATTTGTTGTTGTTGTTCTAGTACTAGTGGTTGAACTCTGTAATTAACACACAATTATTCTTAGGTATTTAAATTTTAACTGAAAAGTGATCCTTGTTAAATTTAAGAGTGGAAAAAGAGAGGGAGGAGATGTACAATTTGGGACATGCACAATCAGACTTGCCGCAAATGATGGAGTTAGAAATGTGTCAGGGGATTCCAACACAATCCCATCAAGGTGGCATGTACCAATGCCATCTCACTAGTCCAAGTGATCAATTTCAGTTCACATTCGATGGCTCTGATAGGTCTAAGAATCAAAGGGATCACACAAACAAGACAAGTGTCTGCTAATACTAACTGATAGAATCAAAAAGGGAGAGAAAGATCCAACATGGGAAGTGGGATACACAGCAGACTCATAGAATGGCAGATGTCCTAAACAATACTCTGGCCTCAGAATCAGCCCTCAAGGCATTCGGATCTGGCGGAAGAGCCCATGAGAGTATTGTAGGCATGGAAAGCCAAGATACCATGGAAAAGAAAAAAAAAAAATACCTAAATGAAAGATCTCTGCGAGTGAGATCCCAGTGGAAAGAACGGGGCCATCAAAGAAGGAGGTACCCTTCTCTGAAGGGAGGAGAGAACTTCCACTTTGACTATGACCCTATCAGAATAAGATTAAAGTCAGCGAACTCTAAAGGCTTCCATAGCCCTGGCAACTCATGACTAGAGCCTAGGGAGATTATTGACGCCATGAACAGGAGTGTCAAATTGTTAAGTCAGCAACAGAAGTCACTGTGTACTTACATCCCATGTGGGATATGTCCTTAATGTGCTGTCTAATGTGCAGTGATGCTATAACTAGTACTGAAACAGTATTTTTACACTTTGTGTTTCTGCGTGGGTACAAACTGATTATATAATAATTATGTACTGAATCGATCTTCTGTATATAAAGATAATTGGAAATGAAAAAAAAACCTAGTGTTAAATTGGAAATGACATAGAAAATTAATTAATTTTTTAAAAAAAATCATGTAGGATCTCTGTCTTTAATGTGCTGTACACTCTTATTTAATGCTATAACTAGTACTCCAACAGTATTTTTTTTCACTTTGTGTTGCTATATGGGGGCAAACTGTTGAAATCGTTACCTAATATATACTAAACTGATCTTCTGTATATAAAGAGAATTGAAAATGAATCATGATGTGATTGGAAGGGGAGAGGGAGCGGGAAGGGGGAGGGTTGTGGGTGGGAGGGAAGTTGTGGGAGTGGGAAACCATTGTAACCCATAAGCTGTACTTTGGAAATTTATATTCATTAAATAAAAGTTTAATTAAAAAAAAGAAAACACAAATATGTAAATGAAACATCAACACTTACCTCAAAAAATAGTTATTTTCAAGAACACTGTGCTTGCAAATACAATTCTGGATATGCAATTGCAGAAAACGTTTACATATCAACCTATGCAACATGAAGTTCATTTACATCCCAAAGATTATCTTTCCAAATCAGAGGGGTTCATCTTAATTTCAAGATTCCTTGTAAACACATCAAAGTGAAGCAGTGTTTGTTATCATAACTATTATTAACAGAAGAAAAACTCTGCAGTTCATCAGTATCACCACCGGGCACTTCAAACAGAAATCTATTAAATTTACATCCATGATGACTCCCATATTTTCATCCACACATGAGAATCAAAGAGAATGTTTTCGTTCTTTTTGCAAAAGTAAAACAGCTGACCATGTGGATGACATTCAATGATTAGTTTAAAGGTTCCATACAAGAAAGAAAGATTTTACAGCAAAAAAACTCAAATTCAGAATAAACACAACTTCATGATAAAACAGTAATACTGAAGAGAATAATTCACATAGAATCACTAAGGGTGAACACAATCCATATCCAAGTTTAAACAAACTTCAACTTTCTATTGATTAAAACAATGGGTCAATTGTCCAAATTTATCATTAACAAATATTAAATATGCATAATTGGAATAAAGGGTCAGAACATTTTTGTGATGAAATTAATGTGAATATTTTAATAATTACTTCCACATACCTTCAGGAACTTCACCAAGAGAACATTAATTATAAACTGTGTCTATTGAAAATCAAGCCTACAGCCGGCACCATGGCTCACTAGGCTAATCCTCTGCCTGCAGCGCCGGCACCCTGGGTTCTAGTCCCGGTTGGGGCACCGGATTCTGTCCCAGTTGCTCCTCTTACAGTCCAGCTCTCCGCTGTGGCCCAGGAAGGCAGTGGAGGATGGCCCAGGTCCTTGGGCCCTGCACCTGCATGGGAGACCAGGAAAAGCACCTAGCTCCTGGCTTCGGATCGGCGCAGCAGCCATTTGAGGGGAGAACCAATGGAAGCAAGACCTTTCTCTCTGTTTCTCTCTCTCACTGTCTAACTCTGCCTATCAAAAAGAAAAAGAAAATCAAGCCTATAAAGCAAACTCAGAGTTCTGCAACAACACTGAACATTTCTGTAAATTAATCCTTCAACATTTAGAAGGAGTCTTTTTATTTTTTTATTTTATTTATTTTCTTTTTTTTTTTAACTTTTATTTAATGGATATAAATTTCCAGTGTACAGCTTATGGATTACAATGGCTTCCCACTCCCACAACTTCCCTCCCACCCGCAACCCTCCCCTCTCCCGCTCCCTCTCACCTTCCATTCACATCAAGATTCATTTTCAATTCTCTTTATATACAGATCAATTTTTATTTTATTTTTTTTTAAATTAAAAAAATTGTTTTGCTTTAATGTATACGATTATGTGTTGCTTTTGCAGACAGATTCTAAATAGGACAATTTTTATAGGTCCAAAGAAAAGCACTTCACTAGCCTATAAATATTTCCAAAATGTGTAACTACTGAATAATCTTCAGTGTCCATATTTAGAGGATAAACGATGGGGTCACTTTATGTTTCCAATCTGCATCACTGTTTTTCCAGTCGACTCCTTACTTTGCTCACCTCACAGAATCCTGCCATTGCTACCAGATTTCCTCTTTTGCCAAAGCAGAGTCAAATTCTCACACTCTTTCCCAGTCTGACACTCCTCACATTTCTCTACATGCACTACTCAATGTCCTCTGAATGGTTTTGTTTCCTCACTAAAGACATCGCTCATGCTCTCATTTGATACCTTGAAGCCATCTTTTTCAAACTCATCTGTACATTCTCCATCTTTCAATGTTGAACTCAAATGTTCTCTCTTCCCCCACTCTGAATCTCCACCCCATCCTATTTTTTCCTTTAGAAGCTTCACTTACATAGCTATTGCAGCACGTGTTTGCTATGCATAGTAGTTAGCTGTATGCCCAGTTTTCTTCCCTTAAATCAGCATGGATTTAAACACTGTGGAGCTTGTGGCACAGCTGGTTAAGCTGCTGCTTGCCACACTGGCTCCAGTGTCAAAGCGTGGGTGCAATCTCAGTTGCTCTGCTTCTGATCCAGCTTCCTGCTAAAGCTCCTGGGAAAGCAGTAGATGCCGGACCAAGCTCTTGGGCCCCTGCCCCCATGTGGGAGACCTGGATGGTGTTACTGATTCCTGGCTTCAACTTGGCCAAGCCCTGGCTGTTGCTACCATGGGAGTTAACCAGTGATGGAAGCTGTCATCTGTCTGTCTGTCTCTCTCTGTCCCACACTCCCTACCTCTATTTCAAATAGGTAAATATTTTTAAAGTCTGTTTAAACACTATATTTTCTTGTTGATCTCTGCATGACTTCCCTTCCCAAGCCTTCTGTGTAGTACAATCAGCAGACTGGTCCTGCCGAAGTTTGCTTAACTAATTGCTATTTTCTGTAAACATTTTTCATTTATCTATCTTTCATTATTTTTTTTATTAAACTTTTATTTAATGAATATAAATTTCCAAAGTATAGCTTATGGGTTACAATGGTTTCCCCCCTCCCATAACTTCCCTCCCGCCCGCAACCCTCCCCCCTCCCGCTCCCTCTCCCCTTCCATTCATGTAAAGATTCATTTTCAATTCTCTTTGTATACAGAAGATCAGTTTAGTATATACTAGGTAAAGATTTCAACATTTTGCCCATATAGCAACATCAAGTGAAAAAACTACCATTGGATTACTAATTATAGCATTAAATAGCAATGTACAGCACATTAAAGACAGAGATCCTACATAATTTTTTTTTCAAAATAATTAATTTTCTATGCCATTTCCATTTTAACACCAGGTTGTTTTATTGTTTTTTTTTTTTTTCATTTCCAATTCTCTTTATATACAGAAGATCACTTCAGTATATAATTAGCAAAGACCTCATCAGTCTGCGCCCACACAGAAACGCAAAGTATAAAAATACTGTTTCAGTACCAGTCATAGCATCATTTGGCTTTAGACGACACATTAGGGACAGATCCCGCATGGGGTGTAAGTACACAGTGACTCCTGTTGCTGACTTAACAATTTGACACTCCTGTTCATGGCGTCAGTAATCTCCCTGGGCTCTAGTCATGAGTTGCCAGGGCTATGGAAGCCTTTAGAGTTCATTATTTTTTAAAGATTTATTTACCTATTTTAAAGAAAGAATAGAGAGAGAAGGGGAGAGAGAGAGGGAGAGAGAGAGAGAAATATGAATCTTCCATCTCTTCCATCTGCTGTTTCACTCTCCAAATGGCCACAAAAACTAGGACTGGGCCAGGCTGAAGCAAGAATCCAGGAGCTTCTTCCAGGTCTCCCATTGAGTTTAGGGGCCCAAGCACTTGGACCATCCTCTGCTGCATTCCCAGGCCGTTAGCAAGGAGCTGGATGGGAAATGGAGCAGTCAAGACTTGAACCAGCACACATAAGGGATACTGGCACTGCAGGCAGTGGCTTTATCCACTAAGCCACCATGCCAGGCCCATATCTATCTTTACACATGTAATATTAATCACTTTTCCTTATTTAACGAATTAAATTTTTATATTTTTCACAGTGTACCTTAATTAAGCTTTCTCACCCACGCTCCTCACAATTCATATTCAAAAATTACTTTCTAGACTTTTTTTTTCTCACAAATGAATACATTTTCATGATGCCTTCTTCAATTCCTAGGTTTGCTGCAAAAGCTACAGAACCTTTCATGCTGTAATTCTAATGCCTCTTTGACAAAACAATTTCTTCTCAATTTTTGACCCCCAATTTTTCCCTCCAAAAATGAGAACATATGATTTTATTCACATAATGAATAGCAAATGAAAAAAGTCACTATAATAGCTAGCATAGATAATTAAGCATGATAAATCCATGAGCATTTAAATATAATATAGCCAGACAAGTAGCAGCAACCGTAAGACACAAATACAACCACACTAAATGAAATGCTTTTAATTACGATTCATCAGGGAAGGACGTCTTTGCCTAGTGAAAACAGAGAATGTCTGGTAATACACACAATGGAAAGTTGCTTATATTTAAAATTTAGCACAGAGTTCACAAAGCAAAAATAGAAAATTGAATATTATAAAACTGCAAAGTACGAAAATGGGGATCATATTTTGAGTATGAAAGAGGAAGATGTCATCTGCTTTATCTACAGCTTCACGTGCATTATAACTTCTTTAACATTTTATCTTTATCTTTTACTGTTTTTTTACTTTTTATTTTTTTAATCTTAATAGGCTCCATATAGTTCACAGATAGAATTCTGGGAACATAATTATATTCCTTTCTCCCTCCCTACTGCCCTTCCCTCCTTCACTTTTGAAAAAACATATCTTTAATTTACCTTGCAGTCAAGTAAAAATCAAAAAGCCCTTAGTTAAATGAAAATATACACAAGGTCTATATAACTTGATGTGCATTGCAACATTCTAGTTCTATCTTTCTACTGGCTTAGTAGTATTCTCTACCTAAAATCTAACAATATTCAATATCTCTTTCTCATTCCTAAGTAATCCAAGGTTTCCTGAGAACATCCAATTATATCACCAACCTCCATAAGTTTTACATATTATTATGACTCATGTTTTGTTGTTTCTTTTGATTGCACAAATTAGACTGATATTCTTCGTTCAAATAAATAATGTTAAATTCTATAAGTTTTACTAATTTCTATTACATTTCAGTCTACATATTAAATATTCAATTCTTAGAAATTTTTTAGTTAGGGTATATTGACAATAAACTATGAGGCATGGGTTGTCTGGAAACGTGCAAGTATTTCACTCTCATTCTTGTATTTAAATGTACCTGAGGGCCGCCCCCCCACACCCCATGCTGCGTTGTAGCAGGTAGGGCCACCACCTGCAGTGCCGACATCCCATATGGGCGCCGGTTCAAGACCAGGCTGCTCTACTTCTGATCCAGCTCTCTGCTGTGGCCTGGGAAAGCAGTGGAAGATGGCCCAAGTCCTTAGGTCCTGCACCCACGTGGGAGACCTGGAAAAAGCTCCTGGCTCCTGGCTTTGGATCGGCACAGCTACGGCCACTGGGGCCATCGGGGGAGTGAACCAGTGGATGGAAGACCTCTCTCTCTCTCTCTCTCTTTTTCTCTCTCTCTGTGTAACTGTGACTTTCAAGTAAAATAAATAAGTCTTTAAAAAATGTACCTGGGAATACAGTTTTATGTCAACAGTCTAGTTTTGACGTTATTTTCTTTGCACTCTGAAGATACCTCCACCTTATTTTCTCTCTTCTCTTGTTTCTTGAGAAGTCAATATGTAGTAGAATAGTTGTTTCTTTAATGACAACCTGCTACTCTTCTCTAGCTGTTTTCAAGATTTGTTTCTTTGTACTTTTGTTTTTTAGGTTTTAAGGTTTTTAGGTTTTTACTATATCCACCTCAGTTATGGAAAATCCTTATTCATAATTGGTTCAACTCCACCCCCCTCCCCACCCCATGCTCTCTCCTCTCTTCTTGGGAGGTGTCAGATCTTTTCACTTTATCACCTTTTTTTTAATATTATCTTCCTATTTTCTATTATTTTCTCTCTGTTGTTCATAGTACACATTCTCTTCTAGAATGATCTTTCAGTCTGCAAATTCCTCCTCACCTGTGTTTCTACCATGCTGTTTTTATCATTCATTAGGTTTCATTTTCATCACTGTTCTTTTCAGTTCTAAAATTTCTATTCAGTTCTTTTTTCAGTTTGCATGGTCATTTGTCTTCTTGAACTTTAGTAGTTCTTATACTGAATTCACCATTTCAAGTATGCAATTCAGTGGTTGTGAGTCCCCTCACAGGCTGTGCAACCGTCAGTGCTATCTAATTCCAAACATTTTAATCACCCCCAAAAAGAACTGCATGCATTAAGCAGTTTTTCCCTTTCCTTCACACAGCTCCTGCCATCCTTAATCTACATTCTTTTTCTGTGTAATTTCTATCCCAGACATTTCATATAATGTGATCATACAACACGCAGTGTTGTGTGCCTGGCTTCTTTCATTTAGAATAATGATTTCAAGATTCATCCATGTGGCAGCGTTTATCAACACTTCATTAGTCTTTATGGATGAATGGTATTCTACTGTATGGTTATGCCACATTTTGTTTATTCATTCACCAAGTGATGGAAATTTGGGTTGTTTCTCCTTTTTGGCTATTTGAAGAATGCTGTCTCATGTAGCTGGATCAAGTTTTTCTAACCATTCTCCCAGTTTCCACCGTTTAATTGAAGATTTTAATCCATTTGCACTTAACGTGCTTAGTAATCAGGTAGGATTTACATCTGCTGTTTGTTTATTTGTTTTCATTATGTCTGGAATGTTTTTCCTTCACACTCACAATTCTTTATATTCTTTTCTAAAAATATCAACTTCTGAATGAGGTCTTTCCTGACCAGTATTTTCAAACTTTAAGCATTTCCAACACACAGGCATTACCTAACTCCCTTTCAATATTTATAATCATCTAACAAACTGCAAAGGAAATGTATTCATTTTGTTTAATGCACAACTATACATTACATTACATGCAAAAATATTTAACTTACTAATTGCAAACCCTATAAGGGCAGGTTTGGTCTTTTTTTTTTCTGTTTTGCTCACTGCTGTATCTCTAGCACCTGAAAGCTGGTCCTGCCCACAATATATGTTCAATAAATTTTTTCATGAAAAAGTAATCAAGACAACTTGGCATGTTTAAAATTAATCTGTCATTGGAAGCCAGTTGTTTTCTATTTAATCACCAACACTGTAAAATATTTGAAATTGAATTTTAAACATTAATTTTAGAGCAAATTAAGAGAGAAGTAAGTCACGGACGGGGTTTATTGTATGTGCCATATAATAAAAGTTAGACTTGCAGATGCTCAAGTGGGCAATTTGCAAAAGAGAATTCGATACACATTATTAGGGGTCTCTGCATGGTTGGAATGCAAGCTTGATCTCCAGCTCAGGGAGCTCCTAACTTCAGCATTCCATCTTCTTACAGATGGAACAAGAGGTGTTGAGGAGTTCTGCGATACCCCGACGTGTGCACAGAGCTCCTAATCCAGATCTCTTCTCTCGCCACTTAACATTCTCTCTTTGGTATTTCGAGGGCTCTCAAACTAAGCATATCTAAAGCCCAAATAGACTCCTTTCCACACCGGATCCTCGAGCTAAGAGCATCATCTTAGTCATCGCATCTTACGCAAGCACGACTGACTTATCCTGGAGCCCTTATCTAAAATCCACCAGTAAGTACTATTACATTTACTACCTAAATAGCTACCAAATTCGCCTCTGTCTCCATTACTATTGTCCTAATTCAAACTGTTAACATATTTTCTTGGTCTCTCATAGATTCTCAACTGGGCACAGTTTCTCCTTCCCATTCCATTCTACACTACACTACAGCCAGCATAATATTTGCTAAACCATCTGTTGAAAAATGTTTCATCGACTTCTCATTCCTGTTAAGATAAAGAAAATTCATGAACTTGACCTAAAGCTGTATATGGTTTGGGCTCTGCTTTTTCCTTATTTGTTTTGATCCGCTCTCCCCGTCTCCTGCTTCCACAGCCACCTCACAGATCATTTCACGTCTCTTGGAATGCACCTTATTTCCTCCTGCCATTCTGTTCCTGTTCCCTGGACCTCACTCCATCTCCACACACACACTTTTCTCTCCCTGCTCAGCTAAAGAACTATAACTGAGTGTCCACCAGAGCTCCTACAAACTCTTCTACAAGGACACTTCCGCTCTCCAACTTGCCTCTCACACCCCCACCTGCAAAAGTCAGCTATCTTTATTATAGTCTCCTATAAAGCGTGTTCCTTTTTCTTCATCTCATGTGTTTGGTTTGTAATTAAAGGTCACTCACAAGGTTATTAGATTAACATATCAGCATTTGAAGCTCTGCAAGGTCAAGACCATTGTCATTTTTACTCCTTGCGTTTTGCACAGAGTGTCCAGTGCAATGAATGATTATGAAATGAATGTGTAACATAGCTCAGCAGCAGAGAGGCAGTGACCAGATGTTATGTGACTCCCTTTTTGTATGAACAAAGGTGATATTGCCCCTCTCCCTGCCCCTTAATGACAGCTTCATACAGCAGCCAAGTTACCGAAAGCCACTGCAACAGGTAGAGACTGTTCGACCATTAGCTCCAGGATCCATAATAATAATATTATTAGGCAAATATATGGACCACCATATACAAGGAAATTTCATTATATCAGCACTTGTTGATCTCCACATGCTGTTACCTCTGAAATGAATAGATATCATATTTATATAAATAAATATTCTACATACACATGTATAATGGAAACATGTATGTGTACTGGAAGAGAGAGAGACAAAGTGTATGTGTGTGTGCTTAGAAAATCAGCAATGCTCAAACATGCAGTCAAGTCATTCAGTTCTTTTTAATACCTGTTGTCTGCATACCTAGCTCTATGAAAACCGTGAAATCTGTAAACATTTTAAACATGTGATCTCCTACCCTCCTGTCCTGCATCACTGCCTCTGCTCTCATTTTTCTCTCACAACCTCTCTTGATCTTGTTCAGTTCTGGTAACACCCAGTACCACTGCCTTCACTTCTTCTGCTTTACGCTTCCTTCGTACCCTTCCTCCCTGCTCCTGCACATAAAGGAGATCATCAGACGATCTGTGGCCACCACAGATGACTGCCTCTTGTGAGAAGAGCCTCCGATGGCAGAATTCCACTTACATAAAACAGACTGGCAGATGGCAAGGAGAATAGACATCTGTCTTATTCAAACTGTACTGGTATCTTCTTCTTCTTCTTCTTCTTCTTCTTTTTTTTTTTTTTTTTGACAGGCAGAGTGGATAGTGAGAGAGAGAGAGACAGAGAGAAAGGTCTTCCTTTTTGCCGTTGGTTCACCCTCCAATGGCCGCTGCGGCCGGCGCATCTCGCTGATCCAAAGCCAGGAGCCAGGTGCTTCTCCTGGTCTCCCATGTGGGTGCAGGGCCCAAGGACTTGGGCCATCCTCCACTGCCTTCCTGGTCCATAGCAGAGAGCTGGCCTGGAAGAGGGGCAACCGGGATAGAATCCAGCGCCCCAACCGGGACTAGAACCCGGTGTGCCAGTGCCGCAAGGCGGAGGATTAGCCTGTTAAGCCACGGCACCGGCCTGTACTGGTATCTTCTACCAACCTAGACAGCGCAACCCTTTCCCAGTGATGCAGCTCTTAGCTCATGCTGGGGGAAAAAAAATCAACCAGCCCGTACAACATATAAGGAAATGTATCTCCGTAAAGCTATTCAAAGTGTTTTAAAAGAAAGAACCCCACCCTAACACCAAGCAGCAGAGCTTGCTATAGATTTTCCCCTGCCTTTGGAACCCGCCCAACTATTTTCATATGGCGCTGAGCAGTAGGTCTCCACCCGCATGATTGATGTGGTTTGGATGCTAGAGTTACAGTTCCCTTGTCGTCCAATGTGATTTCCCAGATGATCTGTTTCCTCTCAAACTTCAGACATTTTAACTCATACTCTGACACTAGCCAAGGCAGTCCTATGAAGATCAAATTAACTTACCATCAAGGATATGTTAAAAAAAAAAAAAGATTCTGGATCCTAGTCAGTGTTCTTGGATGTTCCTGGACGTGACTGAAGATCTGAAACATGGTCTAACTATAGTCACTAAGGAAAACAAATTCGACTGATTTAAAGTTAAAGGGGATTAATTTTAAACACCTCTTTTTCCTCAGTAAAATAATTTAAGCTTGCCTCTGACCACATGCATCAGAGGAAAGAAGGATTTGAGCTCATTACTTGTATAACAATAACAAAAAATTTCCAGTATTTTATCATTGTTTACCTGCTTGGGCTGAGTCTCAGCTGTGGACTCTGCCTGATCAAGTAGGGTAGGTTCACAGAGCAATTGTGTGGGTTTCTGATCCTATCTCACACCTTTTTTAATGAAAATCTAGGACAAAGATTCAGTTCTGTACAAAAGAGACCAGAGGGGAAAAGGACTCATGCCTCATACACACGAAACTGAAGCCTGTGGGACCATTAGTTACTAACATTACCATCAGTGACGTTGTCCTCGGCCTCCACCCATCACTGCCCTTCACCACGTCCGCCAAACGTGCTCTTCCAATCGCAGCACCAGCTCAGGGAATGACAATACCAGGCCTCCCTCATTGCTTCAACCACACACAAAAGTCAATGTTTAACTCTGGCCTTTTATTCTACATCCTACCCACATCCTGAAAAAAACCCTATTCATTCGTTTTTGCCTCTTGTGAATATTTCTAATATTCTTCCATTTCTCATCATGCCATTGGCTCTAGTTTACTTGACACCACTGTCAGCTCTTGTTAGATTATAGGAGAATCTGCCTGTTTTACCAGCCAAATCTCAGCGGCCCTAACTCTCTGCCTTCCGTTCCCCACACACCCTACTCTGCAACTAGGCTGACAGCACCCCCTCGCCCACAGGGACATATCTCTTGCTCGCTTGTGGCCCTGAACTTCTGTTCCCACCCTGTCTTTTGGCTGTCCATCAAGGCTAGGCTCGGTGATTAACTTGTCTGTCTCTTCCCATCACCAGAGTCTGATGGGTGTCCCTCCTTTGTGTCCTCACAGCCATAATAACACCTAAAAACAAGCACAATTAAGTTTGTTATAGCTATCACCGTTGCTATGGTTTGGACTGAGTGTTTCCCAAGTCTTACTGAGTTGGAATTTAATCCCCAGTGTGGGGTGTTAAGAGGATGGAAACGTAATGTGACTGTGACACTTAGAGGTGGGGTGTCTGGGAGGTAAATAGGATGAGATAAGGTCATTAGGGTATTGACTCCATGACTGAATCCTGAGGACTGCACAAGGAGAGAGAGGCACACATACATGTGCACGCTGCCTTTCTCGTTCTGTGTTAAACCATGGAGCATCTCTGGATTCTGCCACCCAAGTGTAGCCACTGTTAGGGCCATGTCCTCAAACCTCTACAACCATAGCCTAAGTAAACCTCCTTTTATAAAGTCACCTTTCTGGGGCCGGCGCTGTGGCGCAGCGGGTTAATGTCCTGGCCTGAAGTGCCAGCATCCCATATAGGCACTGGTTCGAGACCTGGCTGCTCTACTTCCAATCCAGCTCTCTGCTATGGCCTGGGAAAGCAGAAGATGGCCCAAGTACTTGGGCCTCGGCACCCACGTGGGAGACCCAGAAGAAGCTCCTGGCTCCTGGCTTTGGGTCAGCACAGCTCCAGCTGTTGCGGCCAACTGGGGAGTGAACCAGTGGATGGAAGATCTCTCTCTCTTTCTCTCTCTCTCTCTCTCATTCTGCCTCTGCCTTTGCCTCTCCTCTGTGTAACTCTGACTTTCAAATAAATAAAATAAATCTTTAAAAAAATGAAGTCACCTTTCCTTAGGTATTTTGTTATAGTAATGGAAAATGGACTAACATAACAGTATAGTTTTATTATGCTAAAAAAAGACATTTTAGTCTAGCAGTTAGGATGCACTGTGGCATCTCACCGGCTACCTCCCATCCTCCCCTTCTGGGGACAACCTGGTGACAGACTTGTTAATAAGGAGTATGTGTCTATAATGTGGCACTCTTTCCTTCTTCATTGTATAACCCACAAGAGAACTTGGGTGATAAAACTCAGAATGCAGGCACTTACCCTTTCTGTATAGAAATACCCACAGTTTCCCTTTTAACTAAAAAGCCTCAAAACTGCTATTTGTCCTATAATTATGGCATAGAGTCACTGCAAATGGCTCACTATGGGGCATAATTTTTAATAGCATTTTTCTGTCATTACCTTAAATCTTTCACCATTTCTATCCTAATATTCCTTATTTGATGCAACATTAGCCACAAATCCTTTTTCTTCCTCAAGCATGTTTTTCTTGGTTTTGAATGTTCCCAATGACTGCTTCGAGGTCCTTGTTAAATCAACGTCTGGGAGAGCGGCAAGATGGCAGAATAGGCAGGGAGCACACTATTAGTCCGGGGGGAGAGAAAGTTTAATATAAGTGGAGATACTGCAGGGTCAAGGAAGAGTAGGGGATGAAACAGCAGCGGAAACTCTTCTGGAACTAGTGATTCACAGTGGACCTGCGTGGAGAGCGTGGGAGCCCAAGTTCGGGACACCAGCGGCAGACTCAACACACCAGCGCTGGAACGCGAGGTGAGCCGAACCTCAATAGCCCGAGATACCAGCGGGCAAGCGGAAAGAGGAGGCTAGAGGGAACGAGGCTTGAAACTCCGTGGGGAAAAGTTCACCAGGCTAACTAGAAGAGAGATAGGAAAAAAATAAAAAAAGTGACCGATACAGACACAAGTTTCTCTCTCTCCGCTCACCTCTCAAAGGCGAGCAAGACAAAGAGCAGGCGCCATTTTGGACATACGTCATAAGCAGGGCGACCTCAGGTCTGCACCAGCCCTGAGCCTAGCAGAAAAACCTGACTCTGGGGGGAGGGGTGAAATAACAGGAGATTAGCATCTAACTTGGCAACCCAGTGGGAGACTGCAGGAGAATTGGAGCCCACACTGAGGGCAGCACAGATTCCCTGTGTGGTCCTTGGGAAAGAGCTTCCAATCTCTGGCTCCTGTGGGTATATCATTTGCCTGCTAACTACCTCCAATTACATTCAGCTGTGCGGGATTACTTCCCTTTTGAATCAAAAAAAGAAAGAGATTTACCACACCTAACCTGGGAGTGTCATCTTTGACACACCCTCAACCCTGAGGAACCAAACACAGCTCTCAGTCCACACTCATCTCAAGCCTCTAAGGCTCCACTGAAAGCAGACAGTCCACTTAATATAGAGCCATAGTGTAACAAGAAAAAACACCACAGTGAAGAAACCAAATATCTCCAACATGCCAAACAACAAACGCAAAAACCAAGCTAACAAGAACAAGGAAGACACTATGATGCCCCCAAATGAAAAAGACACCCCAATTCAAGATTATGAAGATGATGAGATAGAAGAAATGCAAGAAGCTGATCTCAAAAAATTGATAAGAACATTAAGAAGTTCTCAAAAACAAATTCTTGAACTACAGAAATCCTTCATGGACAAGATAGAAAATCTCTCTCATGAAAATGAAATATTGAGGAGGAATCAAAATGAAATGATACAACTAGTGGAACAAGAAACTCTGATAGTGACGAGAAATCATAATGAAATGAAGAATTCAATAGATCAAATGGCAAACACATTAGAGAACCTTAAAAACAGAATGGGCGAAGCAGAAGAGAGAATATCAGACTTAGAAGACAGAGAACAGGAAAGGAAACAGGCAAACCAAAGAAAAGAAGAAGAAATCAGAAATCTAAAAAATACTGTCAGGAATCTACAGGATACTATTAAAAAACCCAACATTCGGGTTCTAGGAGTTCCTGAAGGCATGGAGAGGGAGAAAGGATTAGAAGGCATTTTCAGTGAGATACTAGCAGAAAATTTCCCAGGTTTGGAGAAGGACAGAGGCATCTTAGTACAGGAAGCTTATAGAACCCCTAATAAACATGACCAAAAGAGATCCTCACCACGACATGTTGTAATCAAACTCACCACAGTGAAACAGAAAGAAAAGATCCTAAAATGTGCAAGAGAGAAACGTCAGATTACTCTCAGAGGATCTCCAATTAGACTCACAGCAGACTTCTCATCAGAAACCCTACAAGCTAGAAGGGAATGGCGAGACATAGCCCAGGTACTAAGAGAGAAAAACTGCCAGCCCAGAATACTATATCCTGCAAAGCTCTCATTTGTGAATGAAGGTGAAATTAAGACTTTTCATAGCAAACAGAAACTGAAAGAATTTGTTGCCACTCATCCTGCCCTGCAAAAGATGCTTAAAGATGTGTTACACACAGAAACACAGAAACATGGTCACCAATATGAAAGAAGGTAAAGGAAGGAAACCTCACAGCAAAAGATCACAGGAAGCTCAATTTCTCTTTGACATAGAATTAAACTCTGATGCTCTGTTAAATCAATGTGTTAAAGTAATCTATTATGTTCTCTTGATGTCTGTTAAATTCTAATTGTTCAAAAACAGCTGAATTTTTATTAAGAGCTATGGGTTATTTAAATATGTGCTTATTTTCAAAGATTTGAATAATCACCTTGTAACAATGATCAGATTTGGTCTATGTTATGTCATGATTTTAAGAAATCTTATTTCAACCAGATATTTTGGATTTTGAGCCTTCTTGGCATTCTTGACAGGCATTCAAAAAATCAAAGTTTCAAACAATCTGGTCTCTAAAATTTCCAGTAAATCCTGGACTTTGGTTTTTCCAGTTTGGGCCCAACTGAAAAAATCGAAGGACCTATGTCTCTCATCTTATAGATCCTCATCTCTTGACTCTTAACTCTGAGACAACAATCAGTTATACAACAAGTGAAAATAAGTGAAACCAGGTAGGAAAGTCAGCTAATTCTCATCCAAATTTTTCTATCCATTACAGGATTTTATTTGTTGTTTTAATATCTCCACAGTTTTTATTAACACATTGTTTTATTACATAATTGTGGTTTCTTTGAGAATAAATTTTACTCTGCCTTTTAAAAAAAAAAAAAAATCAACGTCTGGTTCACAGGCAGCATCTGCTGACCGCCTATTTCCCCCACGTACAGGTCAGATGTTCATGTCCTGCAATTTGTTGTTGGCAACTGGATGTTCACATGATACCGCAGGCCTAGGTACTGCTTCTCCAGGCCTGGCTATTGTTGTTTACTGATTGTCTGCTTAATGAGGTCTACCCCCCATCACCACCCCCCCCCACACACACAGCGTGAAACTTGTTATGTTGCTCCTGAAGGAACCTGCCTGGAGTGCACACAGTCACTCTGGGAGGACTGGTTTTGGCAGGACTGCCTCCTTCCCTGACCACAAGCAGCTGTTAAGACACATTAATTGCCAGCTGATGACTATCATTTCCAGCAATGCCCCCGCGCAACAATTGCCCCACTGACTGATACCATTAAGTTCAGGATCCTTTGCAGGGACAGTTTTGGGCTAAGTGTTTCAGATGTGCCCTGGCCCCAGGAGGGCTCTTCTTAACCACCCCTTTCACTGGCTTTCCGTGGTAAACCAGCTGGCCTAAGGCGTAGCTCACTTCTCTAAGGAAGCTACACTTCCATCCTCCTAATTGTTTTCTCTCCACAATATCCATTGTATCTGAAAGCGTGCTTAGGTTGGAACTTCCCAGCATTCTGTTGCTAAAAAGAGTCGGCTCCATCAGGAAGAACATCAGTTGCTCTGCTCTCTGGCCTGCCTTTCTCTTAGGCTACAGATCACCGATCCCCACTGAAGTCAGGGCAAGGGAAAGTGATGCACGCCTTTCTGAATAACACCGTTGGTTTTAGGATCTGAGCATCAGGCACAGAGGAAGCAATTGTAGGCTGCAGGCTTAGAGCTCAACTTGACACTACTGGCCCGGAACCTCTGCCTTCCAGCTAGCACAACGGTCACAAGGCCATGTCCAGGGTGAAATTCTGTCCCACAAGGAAGCTGGTTGGAAGAAGGGATCTCTTCACTTCTTGGCTGCAGGTGCCTAAACATAGCACCTGCAACGTGTAGCTAGGAGCAGGGAGACAGCTGCTGATGCCCTGCCCTTCCTGAAGACACACACTAGGCCTCCGACTGGGAGCCAGGGCAAGAGTAGGCAGTCCCCTCAAAGCTCAGTTCTAGTAGGCCAAGCAGGAAAGAGGAAGGAGGGAGCAGGTGTGGTTCAAGCATCACGCACATACGCTTACCCTTCTCACCAAGGCCCAGTAGGACTGCTTTAATACATGATTCTTCACTTACTATATGTTTTTGCAGTCATTTCCAGAAACCTTAAATAGTTGAGAGTTTTTTTTTTTTCAAAGAATTTTTTTTTCACCAGTTTCCCTGTGGAGTAGGTCAGTGAAGCGCCTCTCCACGCCATGTGGGAAGTGGGACTTCATTTAGTGAATGAGCATACCGGACTCAAAATCACCAGCAAACCAGGCTCCTCTCTGCAATTCGGAATTCGAAAAGATAAGGCCCGAAGCAGCTGTCAGGAAGGGCACGTGACAAAATCGTACAAGAGAGCACCTGGCCAGGTACGACAAATGGACGTGAAAATATGCGACAAAAAAGCCAAAGTGGCAGGATCCTTGGAAGGAGGAGAGAAACACTGAGAAGGGGCCATGCAGGTGCATGGAGAGGGGCTGGGTCGGCTTCGCTGCCCGCTTTCTCACTTTGAGATCCCTACAATGCCATTTTACTCTAGTGATAGCAAGCCTAAATGAAAGCAGGAATTCTCTAATCCTGAAACCTCTGCTTTTCTCTTCTCCGTCCTTGTGCCCACTGACCTCAGCCACAAACTGGGGTCAACTGAAAATGTCCACATCCTCAAAGTATAGTAATCAGGAAAATGCTTGAGGTGAAAAAAATCCAATCCAAATGACACAGAAAACTTTCAAGCACAGAAAACCTAGACAAGCTGGATCAAAGGCATCAAATAGCCTTGCTTTACTGTAATACAAACTCAGCATAAAATCAGCCCTTTCGTCACTTGTAAGCGTACAGTTCAGTGACATGCATTACACTGACATCGCGAGAAAGACGCCACTTCTGGCCACAGAACTCTTTCTTCTGCCAAAACTCAACCTCTGGCCCCATTATAACCAACAGTTTCCTTCTCTCTCCACAGCCCCTCACAACCACCGCTTGACTGTGTTCTCCGTGACCTACAGCAGCTACTTTGTGCAGGTGGAGCCATTCCATACCGGTTCTCAGAAACTGGCTTGTTTCACGGAGCAATGGTCACCCGTGCCGCCACATGTGCCAGCACGCCCTTCCTTTTGAATGCTGAATGACGTTCCGTTCACTGTGCCAGCCACATTTTGTCACTTCAGTCATCTAGCGATGGACACTGGCTCGCTTTCTGGATAATGCTGCTATGAACTTGGGTGTGCCGAAAAATGTTCAAGTCCCTGTTTTCCATTCTTTGTGGGTTTTTTTTTTTTTTAGATTTACTTTATTTATTTGAAAGACAGAGTTACAGAGAGATGTAGAGCCAGAGAGAGAGAGAAGTCGTTCATCCGCTGGCTCATTCCCCAAACGGCGTCAAGTTTGTCAGAGCTGAGTTGATCCGAAGCCAGTGCCAGGTGCTTCTCCCAGGTCTTCCACATGGGTGCAGGGGACCAAGGACTTGTGCCATCTTCCTCTGCCTTCCCAGACCACAGCAGAGAGCTGGATCGGAAGTGGAGCAGCCAGGACTCAAACTGGCACCTTTATGGGATGCTGGCGCTGCAGGCTGAGGCTTTAACCCGCTGCACCACAGCACCAGCCTGGTTTTCCACTCTTTGGCTATGCACCCAGAAAGGGAATCTCTAGATCAAATAAAAATTCCAAGTTTAATTTTTTGAGGAACTGCTACACTGTTTTGTAACGGCAGCACCATTTTGCTTTCCTAACCAACAGCGCACAAGAGTTCTAATTTCTCCACATCTTTGCCCACAGTCATCATTTTTCCTTTAACAACAGCCATCCTAATGGGAACATGTAACAAATATACTTTTAAATCTGTATCTGAGCACTTAGGAAAATGAGAGAGCTCCCTGAGAAAAAATACAAAGAAGGTAAAAGCCGAGATGAGAAACTATGGAAAAGGGCTTAGGATGTTAATTGTCACAAGGGTATAAGAGACAAATGCCGAGCTACGAGATGAGGAGCCAAATGAATCCTGAGCAAGTCCAGGACCTTCAAAGGGATCCACCCTTGGCAAAAGAAAGGTGGGGAAACCATCCAACAGTGCACAGCCGTGAGCAGAGAAAGCCGGTCCCATTGGCCTGGGCTCAAAATGGAAAATTGCTCGAAGAATTTGTAACCAGAGGTGTGTCCTAAAGCAGACTTCGAAGCAAATGCAGACTCCTGTCTGGTCTGGGAATACAGCAGCCAGTGTGTTATCAGGGATGTGATCGAGTCATTCAGTCTAGGGACACTCCTGGCAGAAGGAAGCAAACTACCTCTAGAGACTCGGATCCTCATCCCCATCTCTTTCCTTAAATAAAGTTCTCGCTTCTTTCCAACATAAGCATATAGCCCAAAATGATAAGATACAGGGGGAATACAAGCTATTATGATCCAGTCATTAAATATAACAAATGGGGGCCAGTGCTCTGGCATAGTGGGTAAAGCTACAGCCTGCAGTGCTGGCATCGCATAGGGGTGCCGGTTCAAGTCCCTGCTGCTCCACCTCCAATCCAGCTCTCTGTTATGGCCTGTGAAAGCAGTAAAAAGATGGCCCAAGTCCTTGGGTCCCTGCCCCTGCATAGGAGACCTGGAAGAAGTTCCTGGCTCCTGGCTTCAGATGGGTGCAGCTCCAGCCGTTGGGCCATTTAGGTGGTGAACCACCAGATGGAAGATCTTTCTCTCCATCTCTCCTTCTCTCTCTAACTCTACCTCTCAAATAAATAAATAAAATATTTTTTTAAAAAAAAGAAAAACATCGACAAAACTTCTCACTGAAAATCTTCACTTGAGAAATTGTAACTTCTCTAAGAAGGAAGAACTGAGCCAAAGAAAGGTAATAATTTAAGGCACTGGTAAGTTTGCGGCTATATTTATACACTTAATGGCTATATAAACTACAAGAAGAGTGGCTACACTGACCAAAAAGTAAGTTAATGGAGACAATGTTCCAAAATAAAATATTCTTTTTTTTTTGAAAGGCAGAGTGGACAGTGAGAGAGAGAGAGAGACAGAGAGAAAGGTCTTCCTTTTGCCGTTGGTTCACCCTCCAATGGCTGCCGCGGCCGGCGCACCGCGCTGATCCAAAGCCAGGAGCCAGGTGCTTCTCCCGGTCTCCCATGGGGTGCAGGGCCCAAGCACTTGGGCCATCCTCCACTGCACTCCATGGCCAAAGCAGAGAGCTGGCCTGGAAGAGGGGCAACCTGGACAGGATCGGTGCCCCGACCGGGACTAGAACCCGGTGTGCTGGCGCTCTAACTCAATGTTCAGAAAGACTGAATTCAACTATTCTTTTACTTTCTTAGTTATTCACAAGTAAAAAATTTAACTTAGGAGAGATAGAATATATAGCTTCTACACAAGAAAGCATAGTAATAAATAATATAATCTTGATAAATTCAAGCAAAAAAGGAAAAAGTACAGAAAAACATCAAGCCAAATGGAAAATAAGATAATTAGGAAAAAATCAATAAACATAATTAAGCTAAACTTGATGTATCTATTCAAGAAACAGACTGCAAACATACTCACTAAGTTACAAGGTCAAAACATGTGCATAACAGGTAAACCAACTTCAGTTGATATGGAAGCACAGAAAACTGCAGCCCAGGGGACAGAGTCAGGAAACAGTCCCACGGCACCTAGTCGAGTGCACAGGACCAATTCATACTGTGAGGACTTGGGCTCTAGGACTGAACATGTCTTGGTGTCCTTACATCGACCTGTGCCACAGGCTAGGAAAGCCGCCCACTGCGAGACAAGAATCAGCCCAAACGGAAACACCAGAGCCTCAGCTTGGCAAGAACCCAAGGGACTCCTGGAGCTGTCTCCAGGCACTCTGGCTGTCACCTCACGTTTCTACGGCTGTTTAGGTCACAGTGAGGATGCCCAGGACTGTGGACTTTCTAACCATCTGAAATTCACAAGGCTTGAAGGAAGACAGAGAGCCTTGCTTCAGCAGGGTTTTCACCAGAGAAATGACAGAACACACAGAGCCGGGTGTGCCTTCCTGTACAACGCCGAGAGGGCAAGGTAGAGGCAGCCAGGGAGAAGAGCAGGGGCAGGTGGACAAACCAAGAACTGAGAACGGGAAAAGTCTGCTTCCTGCCGGATGGGGAAACACAGCAGGGAGGTGGCGGGTTTGGAGCAGGACAGGAGGCTAAGAGGAGAGAAGAGGAGGAGATGAGAAGAGAGGAGGGAAGGGAAGAGAAGGGAAGGGAAGGGGAGGGGCGGGAGGGGAGGGGAGGGGAGGGAAAAGGAGAAGAGAAAAGAGAAGCTGGCGTTTCGGCATAGAAGGTTAAGCCTCCGCCTGCAAGGCTGGCATCCCAACTGGGCACTGGAGTCCTGGTTGCTCCACTTCTGATCCAGCTCCCTGCTAATGTGCCTGGGAAAGCAGTGGGACATTGCCCAAGTGCCCTGTCCCCACATGGGCGACTCGGAGGAGGATCCTGGCTCCTGGCTTCAGCATAGCCATGTGTGGGGAGCAAACCAGCAGATGGAAGATCTCTCTCTATCTCTATCTCTCCTTCTATCTGCATCTCTGCCTTTCAAATAAATAAACAAATCTTAATGAGAGAGAGAGAGAAGAGGAAGGGAGGGGAGGGGAGGGGAGGGGAGAGGAGAGGAGAGCAGAGGAGAAAGGGGACAAAGGAAAGAAGGAAGCAGTGGGAGAGAAAGGAATAGGACCAGAAAGGAGGAGAGGAGGAGTAGGGAAGAGGAAGCGCAAGAGTCGAGCATCCACCTGTCAGAAGCCCACGTAGGGCTGCAGCTCTATAACCAAGATGACAATGCGACTTGTAGACTTTACCAGGAACCGGATAGCAGTGGAATCTAAACACTGCCAGACCAGAACAAACCCACATAAACAAGACTGGGGCTGCCGTCCCAACAGGCACCACTTCTCCAGGGACCAGTCCATGCCATTACACACTCCCGGACTTGCTCTACACTACAGTGGTCCAGTGCTAGGCTTATCAGCCAAGCGATGGAGTCATGCATGGCTGAATGACAAGCAGACGTGTGAGAAACACATACTTGGGTGATTCTGTCACCGTGCAAACATCTGAAAGTGTACTTACACACACCTAGACGGCACAGCCTGGGCACACCTAGGCTATATCATAGCCTACAGGACCGCAGTTCTATATGTGATCTGTTGTTGACAGAGATGCCGTGTGGCACATGGTTGTGGATATTTATCCCTGTGCAGTGAGTACCGTTTTTCATCCTAGTTTTACAAATGGGCCGACAAGGCAGAGAGCTTAAATGGTTTGTCCTAGGCCATCCAGGTAGCAGGAAGTAGAGCAGGGTTCTCTGCCAAGACAAACTGGATGACGATCACCTCGGACCCAGAAATGCAGGCATGAGGGCACACTCAGCAAACACGAGCAGCTCCACCACGCTCCGGGCAGTGTCCGCCTGGACCTAACGAGCTAAACTCACCAAGCTACAGAGAGGGACAGGGAGGTTGAGTCACGCAGCTTTTGGGCTCCACAGTTGCTGCACTTGCAACTCAGGCAGAGTGACAGTGAGGAATAGAGCACTGGAACCAAAGACAGCCCTGCGCTTTCAGCCTGGCCCAGCGCTCAGCTGTGTGACTGCCCAGGAGCAGAAAGAAAACCGCTGGACGCTGCAGCTCACAAGGCTCTGTCCGTGCGCATCTCACCCTCTGCTCCTCCAAATCCCAGGCCAAGGCTATCTCCGCAGAGCTTAATAAACACAGGGAACTCTTTCTCCAGCAGAGCTCTCATTCATTCCCCATCCTGTGTGACATCAAGACACCATCCCATCCCCCAACTCTGTCTCTCCGTGGGTCTGAAATTCTCCCCTCCAGTCACACCCTTTGGCACCGAGGACCCCTGGGGTGCCAGCTCTCTGGCTCTGAGAAGCTCCTATCATAGAACGGCCCAGCAGCTCTGCCAAGGACCCCTGTGGGCCGAACACGGAGCTCATTCCCGCGTCATTAAAGGAACAGAGCCCAGCACTGGTCACCCAGTGCCGCAGTTAATGAATATTAAAAATTTATATTTAACATGAGAGACTCTCTGAGTAATTTTGCAAGAGTTCTCTCTTGGTTGTTTTTCTTAAAAGATTAAAATGTTCCCCAGCATTCCAAGGGCATTCACTCACTCACACACAGGGGCCCAGTAATGAGAGGCAGCGCCGTGCTGGAATCGAACACTGCCAAGTCCAATGTGAAAAGTAGGTGAATGAGATTTGACTGCCTCCTAAATTGAATGTCTGTGGAAATTCCTGGACCTGAAACAGAGCCAGGACAGGGTCTGTATAGTAACATTCACTAGGTGTCAGTGTTTGACAGACTGTCTTGCCAGCATCATTAGTGGAATGTTCATTTTGGCACAAATTATCTATGGAAAATGCAATTAGGAAAAAGTTGTGCAAGCAGCAATTAGAAACTGAATAACCTGCCTTCTTGCTTTTATTCAGAGCGGCTACTAAGCTGAACTAAAGCTCTGCGGGAAAGTCTGGAGACTGTCACAGCAGCCTCTGGGACACACTGTCTGCCCAGAGGGTGGGAAGAGCAGGGAAGTGTGTTTGCCTGCTTCCTCTTCCTACCACTTTCTTACTTTTCCTGGACCCTGTCCTGCGGCTGCGATGGCTCTTAAGCCCAGGCTTCCGCCCTTGGCCACAGGTTGGTCCCAGTGCAGGGAAAGCAATACTCCTTCCGAGGAGCACCACTGCCTGAAGAATTCAGCCTTGACAAACAACGAACTCTTCTGCAACGGAGCGGTAACACCAGCTCCTCCACTGTGATGGAAAATATCAAAACGGCTGATTTGCTCATTTAATTCACACAGTCATCAGGGATGTACGAGATCCTTATCATGCACCAGGCATCTTTAAAATGCAATAGAAGTCACAGTGAACAAAACAGGTAAACATCTCTGACTGCCTGCATGGTTGTGCCTTCTGATGGGAAAAGGAGGGAAACGCAGAAAAATAAACAGGAAAGTAAAATATATAGTATACCCTACAATCATAAATGCTATGAAAAAATAATGAAGTGCACAGTGTAAGTCCTAGTTGAAAAGTGGCTGCGTGGTGATTGTACCATTTCAATTTTAGTATATGTGGTGGAAGATATCACTGAGTTGCTGGTACAAAAAAAAAAAAAAAAAGAAAAAAGAAAAGAAAGAAAAATGGCAGGGAGTAGTAGCTGCCCTAGAA
The DNA here is from genome assembly GCF_033115175.1 of Lepus europaeus. Lineage (NCBI taxonomy): Eukaryota > Metazoa > Chordata > Mammalia > Lagomorpha > Leporidae > Lepus > Lepus europaeus. Next base: position 149,671,359 of record NC_084830.1, read on the forward strand.
TATGGCATTGAAGCAGAGGAATCGGCCAATGCAAATGCCTTGACAGAGGAATGTGCCTAGTGGGTTCAAGCAAGAAGCAAAGTTGGTGTAGCTGGAGACAGCAGGCAGTGAGGTCAGACACGTCAAGGGGAGGGGATGGGCCTTGGGGCCCCGGGAAGGATGAACATTTGCTCTGGGAATCACAGTAGCTCTGAGCACAGCTGCAAAGAGACCTGACCTAAGTTTACAAGGTGACTCTGTTGGGTAGGTGTCTGGCCTAGCAGTCAGGACTCTGGTTGCTAACACCCACATACCATATAGGAGCCTCTGCGTTGAATCCCAGCTGAAGCTCTGATCTCCAGCTACCTACTACCCTAGAGTCAGGAATGATGGCTCAAGAAATTGGGTTCCTGCCATACACACTGGAGACGTACACTGAATGCCCAGCTCCCAACTTTAGCCCTTCCCAGGTTTGGCTGGCTCTTGCCAGTATTTGGGAAGTGAACCAGTGGAGCATTCTCATTCATATATTCTCTCTTTCTCCCTCTCTCTCTCCCCTCTTTGCTTCTCAAATGAATAAATAATGACTCCATTGAGGACATTTTCTAAGGGTACAAGGGGAGAAACAGGGAGATCGTTAAGGGACTATAGTAATAATTCAAGGGTTAAGAAAGAAAAATATTGGGGCCGGCGCCATGGCTCACTTGGTTAATCCTCCACCTGCAGTGTCGGCATCCCATATGGGCACCGGGTTCTAGTCCCGGCCGCTCCTCTTCCAGTACAGCTCTCTGCTGTGGCCTGGGAGGGCAGTGGAGGATGGTCCAAGTCCTTGGGCCCTGCACCCACGTGGGAGACCAGGAAGAAGCACCTGGCTCCTGGCTTCAGATTGGCGCAGCTCTGGCTGTAGCAGCCATTTGGGGATTGAACTAATGGAGGGAAGACCTTTCTGTCTCTCTCTCTCACTATCTAACTCTGTCAAATAAATTTTTTTTAAAAAAATTGTAAAAAGAAAAAGAAAGGAAAATATTCAGGACATACTTGGAATATGTAACTTAAGAGGACTTGCCAGTAGACCGATTCTGGGATATGGGAAAAGAAAGCAGTCAAGGACAACACAAAAGATATTTACCTGTGCTACCAGTATTGCCATTTCCCGAGATGAAAAATACATGGTGGAGAGGAGGAAAATCATAGCCTGGGGACGGCAGCAGATTAATTTTGGACTTGCCAATATTCAAATGCCCCTCTGATATCTAAGAGAAGATCCTGAGTAAATATATCAACTTGGCATACCAGTGTGGCACCAAGGGACATGCTGTGGGCTGGCAAGCTAAGTCTGGGAATTGTTAGTGCTTGGATCCTATTTAAATCCTTGAAATGAGACATAGTAGACAACAAGTGAAGGGTAGATAAAACAGGGGCGCAAGGACTAAGCCACGGGCCGCTTCGGTGCAAGGTCAGGCAAGAGGAAGCAGCCAACAAACGACACTGAAAACACGTGGCCAAGGAAGCAGGAGCAAGTCGCAGAATGTGTGATATTCTGGAAGCAAGGGGAAAGACTTCTCAGCGAGGAAGGGATGATCAACTGTGCTTCAAGAAGTAGAGTGGTGGGCAGCAGCCAAACCAACCCTAGGTCACATACCATTGGACCCAGCCCAAAGGAATGTATTAAAGGTGGCATTAGAAACTACACTTAGCATAGCAGGGAGTATATCATTGTGTTTAATCATTCAATTTCAATTAGTAATTCACAACACTCTACCTCTTCCAAAACATGGTAAATACAAGCCAAAATGTTTTTTTTTTCCTCTCTTTGTATAAAGATTTATTTATTTGAAAGGCATAATTACAGGGGGAGGGAGGGAGGGAGGGAGAGAAGTAGACAGAGGGAGGGGAACAGAGAGAGAGAGAGAGAGAGAGAGAGAGAGAGAGATCCTCCAATCACTGATTCACTCCCCAAATGGCCACAATCGCCAAGGCTTGGCCAGGCCACATTCAGGACCCCAGATCCTCTTCTGTGTCTCCTCCATGCATGCAGGTGCTCAAGCACTTGGGGCATCCTCCCCTGTTTTCCCAGGTTCATTAGCAGTGAGCTGGATTGAAAGTGGAGCAGCTAGGACTCAAACCAGGGCCCATAAGGATGCCAGCACGGCTGGCTGGGGCCTAACCCGTCATGCCACAATGCTGACACCGGGAAATTTTTGTACATGCAATGCATTTGCTTGTCAAAAGGAAGCCTGTTAGTGACTTGTCAGTAAGAGAAGAGTAGCCTACTTACAACAGAGAAACAGGAAGAGATGTTACAAAGTATAGACAGGTTAATTTTCCAGTAAGGGGAACTGTGCAGCAAGCAAACTCCTCTACCTTGCCTAGGCACTGTGAGTGAATGTGGAGGGGAAGCCCTATGTTACCTATTGGGGATAATATGTATAAACGTGGAACAATCAGAACCATCAAACCTCTTGTGAACGTGTTAAGATGCACTGTGCAGCCAATCAGATTTCCAACACGTGGAGCATAAATTATCTTGATCATTTTAAGCACTTTGCCAGCCTCTTGTTGATAACTCCCTAAGCTCGCCTCTCCTACTCTCCCAGTCCTCCCTCCCATCTCACTGATTCTCCACCACTCCATCCCACCGCACCCATACCTGAACTTCAGCTGTGCCACAATGTCTCTGTCAGCAGTCCAGGGTGTATCCAGTTTGAGTCAAAATCATATTTTATGGTCATTTCTCTCAAGACTATTTTTAATAATCTTGAAGCCACAATATTTATATGGTCTCCTTAATCTAATCTGCTGATTCTAAATTGAAGAAATGACAAGGGGTTGGCAACATTTTAAACCCTTTGATTGAGTTGATGGATTATTTTCTATTTTAAACACTTGATTTAGAAATGTTTCTTAGCCAATTTGGCTTTTTTATATCTTATAAAACATCACCAACACATTTTGTTCTGTTGTTAGTTGTTGCCTTGTTTCTATTTCTCAAAGGGGTTCTGTGTTCCTTCTCAAGCAACCCTTCAACTGCTGAAGTTTAAGCAATACGCTGATTGAGATTAGATTTGGCTTCAGCAACCCTTAATGCTATAAACTGACTTAAACCTTTTGGCTGTAGGGGAGCAATTCACATAATTGGCTGCTGATATGGAAATTAGAAGGTGAATTATCCAGGTACAGGCATAGAAACTGGATTAGAGAATAAAATGATTGAAAGATTGGCTTGAGAACACTGCAATGCCGCCAAAGTATCACCCACATGGGAACAGATTGGCCGCACAATCTGGAACTCCGAGTTGATGGTGGCTTGGCTGATTGAAGACGCTCATCCTCAGTGAGAATGCTCATTTAACCCTTCCTTTCTCAGCACAGGGGGCTAGTATTTGCAAAGTAAGAACACAAGAATGTGATGAACACAGGGCCTGGATTCTGGTTCCGTGTGAACCTCCCCAGATGAACTGGAATTGCCACAGCCACATCTATTGAAAAGCCAGAAACCATCCTTGTGCATGACATTAGGTACACCCTTACATTGTGTCCTGGCCTGGAAATGCGAAGGAACAGAAGGCATTAGTCAAGGATCCCCAGAGAAACAGAACTGAGAGCACAGTCACCCTTACTCCAGCTCCTTTTTCACTCACTGCAAAGCACCCCTGAGCCCTGTCCATGGCTCCTCTTAGACTGTCATGCTGTAGAAGCCAACAACACCGACTTGGCCCATGCTCTCATGGAGCTCACAGTCAAGACAGAGACAAGAAAAGAAAAAGACTGGAGCAAGACTTCGCCTGCCATTCGGGAGTTTGAGGTAAAACCTGACAAAAATAGCAGATATTTTCCTGATGATCTAAAGGGAAGTGCTTGGTTTTTGTTGCGTAAGCAGGTTTATATGCTGTAGTATATGCAATCATTTGCTGCACAGCTGACTAACAAACTCAAACGTCTCAGAATGGCCTAAATTTCTCAGAATATTTACACTCCATGGTTCATAGGGAGCATCATTTCTATCATTAAGATATTTCAGTCCAGGCAGAATACAAAGACACATACACATATTCAAACTGGCCATCAGTATCTGTTTCAGCATGTTAAGTTTCTGCAACAACTCAGGAAGCCCATAAAATGCGTTATAGAACCTTGTTTCCCCTGTAGAGAGTGGCCAGAAGTCTGTCCTTCTATTTTGACCTAATGAGCTTTTCTGTGAGGCCAAATGGGGCTCCAGAGTTCAACCGAGATTAGTCTCAAACACAAATTGTGGGTGGTAATTCTCAGCTTTCTCATTCTGTCCACTCTGCTTTCTTCTACAAGGGACGTGCCTCAGTGGTGTAGACAACTGTGCTGATCAATTTTCCAAAAGGAAGGTAAACTTCTCAAGAATGATGAAGATCAACTCAAGTTAGTGACATTGTAGAGGTCAAAAAACTAACTTTGAATCCAGGCATTTGAGGTTTAAAATATGATTTATAAGCTACGTGACCTCAAGTAAGTGCCTTCACTTCTGTTAGCTGCCCTGAAAATTTATGAGAATCTGGTGACTCATTTTGTCAGATTATTGTGATTAAATAATCTATGCTAAGAAATTAGCATAATCCTGACAGTAAGTCCAATCAAGTATACGACAGACGCACACAGATATACTTGAATATATACTAGAACAAATAAAAATACAAATTGCATTTGTATGTTGCATGTATTCAAATATTCATTTCTTAGTGTATATGAAGAGCACAAGTACACCAAAATAGAAGTAGATATGTGTTTTGTCTTCCATTGCTCTTTAAAATATATTTACGGGGACTGAGCGTATACTCCCAAAGACTTGAACACATTTTATTGAAGAGACACCTGCACCATCATGTTTATACTAGCAATGTTCACAAGATACAAAATTTGCAATCAACCAGGTTCCCAGCAGCAGAAGAATCAATAAAGAAAATGTGGTACATATGTACACAATGGAATATTATTTGGCCAATAAAAAGAATGAAATTTTATCATTTGTATCAAAATGGATGCAACTGGGGGACATCATGTTGAGTGAAATAAGCTGGATACAGGAAGACAAATACTGCATGTTATCTCTTAGAAGTGGGAGCAAATGTTTTTTAAAAAATCAAAAACAGAAAAAGACAGAAATGCTTGTGTGCATCAGAATTGTTTCAAAGTTTTATAAAACTTTCTTTTATAACTTTGCCAAACCAATGGTTAAGAATTTTATACTACTATAGTTTTAATGATCTGTGATTACGTTAAAATCTATTGAATATGGGGGAAAGGTCATTTTTGCATTCAATTATTGTTTATAACCATTGCCAATAGTCCCACTAAACTCGGGTGTTCTTGCTTTTTACTTGCTGAAATTCTTATTTGCTGAAGCATTAAGCCTTTTTATTATAATGTAAATTTAAAATATGTTATTTCAAAAACTAAAAAAACAAAGAGAAGGAGAGGGAGGGAGGATGGGGGGGAACGAGAATATCATTATATTTTTAGAAGTGTATTTACAACCTATACTAAATCTTTTCAACCTAATTAAAAATTTTAACAATGCATATTGAGTGGGGCAAGAGTCTCCTGAATATCTCTCTCTCTGAATAGCCCTATTAAAAAAATCAAGTCCTAAATAAGTTTCAGTTCTGATGTTAGCATATACAACCCCTAACAAAATCATCAACACTGAGTGGCCTGTGGCCAGTTCTGCCCTCTGCTGTGACTGGCAGGGGCCTCTCTCTTCTTCACCTGGGCTCTCTCATCCCTCAGCAGGCTTTCTGCATTTCCTCATGTTTTCAGCATCTACCCTGGAGGACAGCGAGCTAGGAGAGAAGGCAAGGCTTCCACTGTGAGCCCGGCTGTCACCTACACTGTCCTTGCCCCAGGTGCCAGCAGCACAGCTGTGTGACTACTCCCACGCCAGGTATCCTCAGCCTGGAGGCCAACGGGCCCCTCTCTGACATCCCATAAACTACCGCATATCAGAACCTGAGTCTTCCCAAGGAGGCGTGCACCCAGAATTTCCATCTAGTGCCAGAAGAAAATAGAAAATACAGAAACCACATCATCCCGGGAGGGCCAATCTGACCATCCCTGTTTGCTCCTACAGTAAAGGGTAATTCAGGGGGAATGGAGGACCTCCAAGGAGCTACTTGTCTCCTAACGAGGTATGTGAAAAAATCAAGATGTAAATGCTCACGTAGCCTGAACTTGTGGAAAAGTCATCGAGTTCACAGACACTTATCTCACAGGGCGCTAATAAAAGCAGAAATAACCCAAGGCCCACCTCCCCCAAACAAAAGAGAACTCTGCACTGAGCAGCTCCTTTATAGCCTGTACCAAACGTCTCCTAGTGTTTAAAGGAACCTGCAGGTAGGAGGTACTTCACAGTCACCCTGCCTCTCTCCGACCCACTCCCCTGCTCCTTCCTGCCCCTCCAGCACAATCCATTCATCCGCCGCACCCTCCTCAGCTTCCTGAGATCTCCCTTCCATTTCCTCCTCTAAGCTTTCTATAAGGTTGTTGAGCAGGAAATCATCGATGGGAAAATTATTCTCCTGTCCCCAGACCCTTGCAATACAACACAAGGGTTGGGCATCTGGAGCCTTAAGTCATGTATGCTGCATAGCTCTATTCCTTCCCTTTTCATTTTATTGTCCCTCCTCTTAAAAAACAGATTTTCAGAACCTATTTAAAGTATTTCTACTCTCTTATGGTAAAGATCACATGACAGCATTAAAAAAATTGAAAATTTTCATTTATTTTTTAAAGATTTATTTATTTGAAAGGCAGAGTTACACACATACACACACACACAGAGAGAGAGAGAGAGAGAGAGAGAGAAGGAGAGACACAGAGAGAAAGAATGAGATCATCTAGCCACTGTTTCACTCCACAAATGGCCAGAAAGGCTGGAGATGGGCCTATGCGGAGCCAGGAGTCAGGAGCTTCTTCTGAGTCTCCCGAGTGCATGAAGGGGCCCAAGGACTTGAGCCATCTTCTGCTGCTTTCCCAAGTGCATTAGTAGGTAGCTGGATTGGAAGTGCAGCAGCTGAGACTTGAACCAGCGTCCATATGGGATGCCGGTGCTGCTCTACCTATACACCACAGCACGGCCCCCAATTGAAATTTACAGGAATGGTCCTTACCATTGTTCCTCCAAACAAACCATGTGTGCTCTTCTCTAAAAGCTGTCTTCAGGTTGTGCACCTTGGCGTCCTGCAATCAGGACACACAAGCTCATCAAACCATTTTCCTGGGCTGGCACTGCGGCACAGCAGGTTAAGCCACCACCTGTGACCCTAGCCTTCCCTATGGGAGTGCAGGTTTGACACCCAGCTGCTACACTTCCATTCCAGCTCCCTGCTGATGTCCCTAGGATAGCAGCAAAGGATGACCCAAGTACTTGGGATCCTGCCACCCATGTGGGAGACCTGAATGGAGTTCCCAGCTCCTGGCTTTGGCCCCAACCAGCCCCAGCCATCTTGGCCATCTGGGGAGTGAACCAGCAAATGGAAGATCTCTTTCTATCTGTCACTCTTTCACTCTGTTTTAAACAAAAACTATTTTCCTTGTGGCCCCATAGTATTGTCTAATGACTAACAAAGTACTTAACATTTTCTTTCCCTACTGCTGCCTATTTTGATTCTTTAATTTTTCATCTGTTATTAACAAATACTATTTTATGCTTATTTTTTTGGATTAACACCTTTCAGATTCACTTCACAGAAATGGCATCCCCAAGAGTCTCTCCTACACTAAGAATGTTTTTTCTGTGCCATCACTACAAATGTCAGCTCGCCCAATAGTACGGCCCACCTTCCGTTGGCCAGATAACAGTGCTTTGTTAATGAAATGCATTGAATCTAATCGCTACCACCAGGAGTCAAACTATTTTAAGATGGGTGACCCCATGAAACAAGCATGAGCCGTCCTGCAACTATCAAAGAGGCTGCAGAAAGCAGTCACTTCTAATTCGGGGCCTCTCAGGAATCACGAGCAACTTCCCCCTTCAGCTTGGAGGTGAGGATGTGTGAAGGAAGGAAGGAGGGCAGGGCAGACAGAAGTGGACAGCACAGTTCTTATCTGTCTTTTCTTCCTGGCTCTGGCTTCACGGAAAGTTTTTTTGAAGCAACTGCAAGTGTGTGAATCTCGGGGAATATATCCATTGCCTGTTTAGAAAAGATCACTCTGGTTCGCTCTTGGCAAGCTCCAAGGGTCATAGCTGTCATCTTTGCCTATCCTTCATCGTCTGTGGAAAATGACTGATGATAGTGTTACTCATCTACAAGAGTTCAGTTTTCTCCATAAACACAGCTGCGTCGTGAGTTAAGCAAACTCAGTACGTGAAAACCTGGATTGACTGAAAAATAAACTGAAGATGATTACTTGCACTATGCAAAAATTCTGGGCCATATAAAAGATTCATCATGGAATCATTTTGTGCAGCAAAGCTCTGCAGTACCATTCTGTTTATAAGCACGTAGTCATTAAGCAACCAAGGGCTTGGTAACTGCAGAGAATGGCACGGCCACACTGATGGTTAGCTCTGCTCTTTTGAGAGAGGTTCTACTTATTTTTCCAAAGGCACATCAGTCTTGTTATTATTTTAGTATTTAGACGTGAGTTTAGATTTCAGCTAATTTTCCCAAGTTATTTCTATGTTAGTTAAAATGCCTTTACGTAAATGACCACCTAATTATAGAGAAGAAGAATGAGATAGCATTTTAGTGAGGACATGGGTTTCTAATCCCACGCCATGTGTTTCTAACATCACATTGCATCTAAAAGGAGAATTCACACTCCATCATGGCACACAGAATTGTCAAAGAAAGTGGGTTCTGTTCAGGAAAATGGAGGGTTTCATTGCTTTAAATTATTCATGTATGTTCCACCTTCCAGAAGTCAGCTTGTGGGTCATTATGCAATTACTTCCCAGAATAATACGTGAATTGAAACCTGGAGACGGGCAGGAGGTGGAAGCTGCTACGAGCAGTGCTGGGAAAGGTGGAACATCCCCATTTCCACTCCACAGTGTGGGAGGGGCTAAGGGACACTGTTAAACACTGCCAGGACCACCCAAGAGATCAGTGAGGGCTCCAAAGAATAACTAAAAACCAAACAATGTACTTATTAACAATGGAAAGAAAAAGAGAGAGGTCTCAAGGTAAGTGAACTAAATCCTCATCCTCTGGAGTGGAGGAGTCATCAAAATATACTTCAGAAATTTGTAAAATCATGAAAAAGGCAATGATGGGATATTATCATGCTTAAACCTGCGAATCCACTAAAACAGATGCAGAAAAAAGCGAGTCTTCCGCAGAGCAGACGCGGGCTGTGAAAGGGTGCCAGGCAGAACATTTGCTTTTTCCCAACATTCAGCCCTTTAATTTTGGACATTTTTTTTTTACCAGGCATCTATATCACTTTGATTTTAACAGAAACATTGCTATATACATACAGAAGCCACAGTCACAACACAATCTCTAATGGCTCACATCACCTTGACAAAATATGCAAACCTCTTAGGACGACCACACCACGTTCACGATGGAGACACTGTCTACCAAGGCATTCAAGATGGAGACATCACCTGCCGTCTACTCTGCACCCTCCCTACCTCCCCGCTGAGGTCCAGTTCTCCAGACGCATCTTTTTCTCCTACTGCTCAGTATCCCTGTGTCATCTTCCTCTTGCTGTTCCTCCATATGCTCTCCCATTTATCTCTGGTCTTCCTCCTGCTCTGTTAGGTAGCAAAGGAGCTGACCTCTGCAAAACATAGTCTTAGACTCCCCTGCCTGGGCGGTGGGAGGCTTAGACGGGAAGTCGGTGTGCAGGAGGAAGGAGAGGTCAGTCATGTCCCCGTGTCTGGAGTAGGCAGAGTCCTCGGCTCATCCTCTCTGAGCACACTCCTGCAGGGCTTTGTCTCCACTGGAGCCCCTTCTGCCCTGTTCCTCCCCGGTACAACCATCTCTTCTCTAGTTCTCCAACTCCCAGGAGCTTGAAGGCTTTCCTGAAGGTGCAGCCATTTGGAGGGTGAACCATTAGAAGGAAGACCTCTCTCTCCCTCTCTCTCTCTCTCCCACTGTCTAACTCTGCCTGTCCAAAAAAAAAAAAAAAAAAAAAAAAAAAGCAACTTTAGGTGATACAGTTAGTTTCTTAGTGAGGCAGAAAAAAATGAGTTCTGCTACCCTCTTTTTTAATTACTCAACTATGTTACAGATGCCTGGAATCCTTCAGAGGAATCATGCTACCTAGTGTTAAAGATGCAATGAACACTACTACTACTAGTAATAATATTAATCACGATTCTCCTTGGAAAATTAAATGCTCTAAACTATCATCGAATATACTTGAATACATAAAAATGAGCTTTTATAAGGGTAGTCTTTGATGAATAGAGACTGGAAGTGTGGTGACAGCAAAGGGAATATGTTTCCAAATAAACACACACACACACACACAAAGATTTAAATGGAAGGCAAGCTCTTCACAGAATTCTACCTCAAGCATGTGAGTAATGAGTTTATATATAATTATGCTCTGACCAATAGGAACTCATGTACCTCTCTACTGAGTTACATAGAAAGGTACTTCAAATAGTTCATGGAGCATGGAATTAAATTAAGTTTATTTGGGGGCAAAAAAGTTTGAAATCCACATGTAGTTTTTTTTTAATAATATTAATTTTTTAGAAACTTTTGAAGATTCCTCATATTTACAAAGCTGATTTCTGATAGTTTGAATTCTATCTTGTAAAAAGTTAGGAAATGTTCACTACCTTGACTTGTATGATATATAAACAGACTGCAAAATATCCAGCTGTTGTGAGCTTGTTGGTCAACTCCTTCGGTCCAGGTTGTTGTCAGAATATCTCCAGCAGATTCAGAGGGTACCAATCTGTCACTCTTTCCCAGTACACAGGTATTATTTCTCTTAGTAGATCTTCATGCACAGGAACAAAGTAATTGTTTCCAAAGTAAGTAGCAAAAGACCATCCCTGAGCCATCTGTGAGTCATCTCACATCTGAGATGCATAGCCCAGGTCAGAAACAAAACAGAACAGATGGCTCAGGGGTGAGGGCCACACCCTGAGCAGACAGGGAGATGGGATCCACGGTAACAGAAAATTGGCTGCTTTTTGTTTAGCTGCAGCTCCCAGAGCCTATCAATTCAGGGTGTGATTGATGGAGGTGGAGAGAGGCAGAAGAGAATTTCACATATGATTTATTAATCGAGCATAGTTTATACAACTGGGTATATGTAACTCTACTGAGCTACTGTTTGGTCTTATTAAGTAGCCTGGTGTGTGGTCCCCGGCACAGGAGAAATACATTTTACTGAGCCAGAAAAACAATGCTAAGAAGAGGCGGATGTTGTGGTACAGTGGGTTAAGCTACCTCTTGGGATGCTCTCAGCCCATATCAGAGTGCCTGGGTTCAAGTCTCAGCTCTGCTGACTGCAGCTTCCTGGCAACACCCTAGAGGCTGCAGTGTGGCTCACGTGTTTGGGTCCAGCCGTGTGGGAGAACTGGTCTGAGTTTCAGTCTCCTGGGTTCAACCTGGCTCTATCCTGGCTGTCAAAAACATTCATTTTGGGGAGTGAACCAGGAGCGTAAGATCTCTCTTTCTCCCTCTCTCCCTCCTTTTCCCCAACCTCTGTCTTTCAAATAAGATTGAAAATAAATAAAAATTTGAAAAAACAATGTTGGGAAAACCATTGTTCTGTTCTAGCCTTCCTATGTGTATTTCTTTCAATTGCTGAGGGTAGTCTATTCTCAGGAAACACAGTAGGGAGGAAGAAAAAGTGACAGGAATGGGATAAAGAAAGGAGTACATAAATGAACATTTAAGGACCTAACCAAAAATCAAGACATTATATTTCAGATCAGATCCTATTGACAGCACAGTTTTCTTGCTAACAATTAGTTCATCCTTAAAAGATATACTGTTAGGACTTGAATAATACCCCCTAAACATCCATGTCAGAGTCCTTATGCCCAGCATTTCAGATTAGACCTCATTTGGAAATAATGCCATCACAGGTGTACTTGCTTAAGGTGAGGTCATAGTAGGGTGGTATGGACTTCGAGTCCAATATGATTGATATCCTCATAAAAAGGAGAAATTTTGACACAGAAGCAGACATGTGCAGAGGAAAGAGGATGCAAAAAGCTCAAGGTGATGGGCGCTGGTATATCAGGGAGAGAGGGAGAGAGACCTGAAACAGCCTCAGAAGGAACCCCATCTTGATTTCAGACTTGTAGCCCCCAGAACTGTGAGACCACAGCACCTGTTGTCAAAGCCACCTGCGGTTGGATAAAGCAGCCTTAAGGAATCGATGCAGCAAGATTTGCACTCACTCACTGGCTCACTGAGTGTGTGCCTATTGGATAAAACATTAAGAACCACACCAAGATGTGAACAGAATGCCAAGATGCCCCAGGCTCTGGCCTCAAGAGCCAAGACCAGTTTAGTGACCAGAGGCAAGTAGAACATTTCTTTTTCCCATTCCACTAGAGGGAAAAAAAACAGTGTTCCACTTCAAAGATAAAGAACAAAAGGAGGGAGGTTAACTGACTTCTTAAGCGGGACATCACTAAAAGCATGGAACTCTTCTCACTTAATTTGCCAAGCAACAAACGGTTTCTTTGTGAGCAAAAGGAAGGGTGGGGTGGGGAGGAAGCTTCTTCCTTAGCTAGGAATCACTGGGGACTGGGTATGAGGGGCTGTGAACTGGACTAGTTCAGACTTACTTCTCAGTCTGCTATTCCCAGGCGTCACCCTTAATTTTATTTCTTTTGTTTCCATTCCTCTACCAGAGGAATGTTTGTGAGATACTAAACAGCAGGCTGAACAACCAATATAGCATGAAGATGAAGATGTGTATTAAGAAAACACGGGAGGGATTTCGTAGATTTTTCACACCAAAAATAAACATCTTTTAATTCCATTTTCCACCAACGTTCCGAAGCTCTCTCATGTTCTTATGAATGAAAAAGGAGGTAAACGCAAAATGGAATTGAGATAAAGAAGACTCAATTAGGATGACGGTTCATGTGTTTCAAGTACAGGGAACCTATATATCCAAGCCTTTCCTTAGGAGAAATATTTGCTGCACGTCAGTCAGTAACTGAGCTATTTGTCATTTATCCTCTTAGATATGAGAAAAAAGCAGCAGCATTTGAAATGATATCATCTGTGTAAGGATAACTATAACTTAGGCTGTCTGGTATTTCTATTAAGTTGCCCTGATGGTTCCAATGAAGTCACATGTAAGACTCACAGTCAAGAGATGTTTTTGCTGCATAAATGTACTTGATAGGATCTTGAACATGAAATGTTGCACTGTGATATATTCATCAACAAATAACTCTGCCATTTTATAAGCAGACAATAACATAGGTGACAACGACTAGCATTGGGTCTCTGCCCTTAATGTGTTGTACTATGCGAATTAACGGTATAACTAGTACTCAAACAGTACTTTATATTTTGTGTATCTGTGTGGGTGCAAACTGTAGAAATCTTTACTTAGTATATACTTAGTTGATCATCTGTATATAAAGATAATTGAAAACAAATCTTGATGAAGAATGGGATGGGAGAGGGAGTGGGAGATGGGGTGGTTGTGGGTGGGAGGGAGGTTATGGCGGGGAAAAGATGCTATAATCCAAAAGTTGTAATTTAGAAATTTATATTTATTAAATAAAAGTTGAAAAAAAAAGGAAAAGCAATTCGATTTCGGTCTTTCAAGTATCCTTTTTTCTTTTAGAGAACCTATAAAATACTTATTTACCCGGTAGAGGGCAGTATTTCACAAACTTTAATTCTGTTGTCACTTGGAAAGTTTGAATGGTCAATTCCCTGACAAAATAGGAAATGGAAAAAAAAAAAAAAAAAAAGCCTTAGAAAATTCCATGTTGGCAATTGTTAAATTGGAATTTTGAAAACAGTATACATAAAATCTTCACATACAACATAAACTCCAAGAGTACATTGTCAGGTTTATTCATTTATGTGGCACCTGGACATAAGTGATCACAAATGCACAAAATATTTGCAGCATCAAATTTATACTAAGAAGGCTATGTGACAAATGTTCAGACTTCAGATTATGTATTGGACTTTAGGAAATCTTGGTCTTCTGTGTTTTCACAGCACATCTAAGTTCTGCGACTCCTCGAACTTTGCATTCTGGGCACACTAACTCTTCGAAGTGGACTAAACCAAACTAACGTCTATAGGAGGTTCTAGAAGGAAACATTGGTTGATGCTGTGATGATCTCTGGGCAGGAAGCATGTTTGAGAAAATGGAAAATTTCTACTATTAGCTTTCTCTTACCAGCTTAAGTTTCATTTAAGAATGATATTGCATATTATGTGTTTTACACCTTCCATTTTTTAAATAGTTATGACTTAAACTGACTTTTATAGCTCTCTTTCCATTTCAAAGAAAATGTTACAAAGCCATATTAGATGGAAGTATTCTGTGTATGATCATAACTAACAGAACTAGAAGCAGAGGCAGAATAAAATAAATCTGAATCGTGAGGATTTTTACACTATGGTATAATTACTTTTGGGGGTATTTCAAAAATCTGAAGATACTGTATCTCCAATGAGAAGATTTTCATCATTCTCTACTACTACACAAAGGTATTTTCTAATCTAGAGTAAATGCATTAAGTGAAACAGGAAATTGTCTAAATCCAAGTAAAAATAAAAATGAAAATAGTTACTTAAATGACCAAAGTTTGACTTGTTTTTATTCTCGGTAGAAGCTTGTGCAGATTGTTTCCTGAACACTTATTCTAGATTTCTTAATAAAAAGAAATGTTACCAGCATCAATGATTCACTCTTGTAAATTCCTAAATTCCATAATGTGAAAATAAAGCACTTATCCTGTCAACTCCATTGTTAAGTCTCTACTTCCCTCATCTTCCTACATTTTCGTTCATGCCAATGATCATCTTGGCTGTTGAACAGCCTTTGGGAGGTGAAATGATTGGTTCATCCAGCCCCCTGATGACGGCTGCCTCTCAGGTACTATTCAGGACTTCCAAAATGGAGGGTGTTTGTTTAGTGGGCGGAAGGAAAGTGGGTATTTTCTGGCATATTCTTTCTGGGAAGTTTCCTGTCCTAACTGAATTATTTGATCTTCAAGTGTTTCTGTGTGTAACGGTGCTGAAAGAACAGTTTTCAAAATGCAAACTTTCTTTGGTCAAAGACCTCAGCCATTTGGAGCATCTACAAATGGTAGCCTGGATTTCTTATAAGAAACGAATAAATAGAATAGGATTCCTTTTCATGTTTGCATAGTCATCCAGCACTATTAGCTTTACTCTTCATTCTGTGAGTAATGGCACTTTGCTGGGACAGAACTGGTGAGTGAAAGCGGCCAGAAGGGAAATCTGTGGCTTGAGAAATTCTGAGTTTGATGGCTTAATAGTAGTATGAGATAACAAGTCTAGACTATATAAATTGAAATGCTATTATGTGCTTTAGAATAATAGGAAGATCTGGAAAAAGCATTTACCTAATTCATTTCAGGCCCATGCAAATACCAGAAAATGGATCTGTAGGATAAAGGCAGATTTCAGTGCTCACGCACCATTGCCATCACCACTGGACACTGGAATTCTCAAAATTAGTTCATTTACTCCTTTGGCTTGACTTTTTAAACCCACAAACAATGCTCTTCAGTTTCTCCTTAACTGGATTGTCTGGGGTGACTTGAGCCAAGTGAGTAAAGAGTGCCTCTGTTATTCATCCAACTGACCCGAGTTTGATGTCAAAATCGTGCCAAGGTTGGCTGAGTCTCTCAAGGAAAAGAGAGATCTTAACTTTCTGCCAGGCCACAAGAGATTGGAGGGGGTGCATTAAGAATGCATTGACATGTTGCATCTTGGGAAATGCACAAAAACCTAAAGACTGAGAGAGAGGAGGAAACTGAGGCTATTTCAGGTTGACAGGTCATTGGGCTCCCTCCAATGTTCCCATTCCCACAGAGCTTTTTCAACCATGCCATACTCAAGTTCTCCTGCTCTTGCCAACTCTCTCAAGGAAAATGGCCTCCACTATTCCACGTCTGGGAACATTTTTACAGGCATGAGCTCCTGCAGCTCCCCCCTTTCCCGCTACACTCCCAACCTAGGTTCTCAGCCTTATCTTCTTTTTCAAAAGAATGACTGCTCCACCCCTTCCTGTCTCTAGGAATGTGATCCGCATCCCAACTATTCCAATTACCCTTTCAGAACCTTGATCTTCTGCTAGCACCTTACTTTCCCTTAACATAAAATCATCCTCCAAATTTTTGCTTAAAAAAGCTTTCTTTGATGACCCATTACTTTAACAAGTCGTCAACACATCAATGTCTTTCTTCTCAAAAAAACTTCTTAAGTGACCTGCATTCCTCTCCCCTTATCTTGACTGCATCAGTCCCGCTGCTGGCTATAATTTGCTTCTGATTTTTTAGTGTAAAATTACTTTCACAAAGCTTCCAGTGCCTAGATTCAGTGCCTCTAGGCAAGTCTTTTCACACTTGAAATTTCCACAGCGTCTGACCCTGACCGTGCATGGAACTCTCCCCATGAAAACTTCTGTGGTTCCATCATCCCATCTTAGACTCTGACTGCTTGAAGGTCTATCTTTTTCATCCAGTGTAGTAAATCTCAGGTTCTCAAAGTTTAGGATGCAAAACAAGCACTTGGACTATGGCTATTTGGATTTCACCCAAAAGTTTCTGATTCACTAAGTCTGGGTTAGGAACTGATACTTTGCAAGCTTTGCATGCGTGGGCTCTGATGCAGCTGGTCTGAGGCCCACACGTCGAGAACCACTGCTTGAGATACATGTGTTCTACTCTTTTATCTGATTTCTTCCTGTTTTATACTCATTAAGAGGATTCACCAATTCCCATACTTTATTTTTACTTGAGCCTAAAAGCCATTCCCAACTGTATATTACAGTCACAGTCACTTCTGCCTCTAACCTCCTCCCTGGTTTACTACTGTCTACTGATCACCTTACCTGTGCTTACCTATTTGACAGATTCCTCAAAATCATCATGTCCAGTATGTTACATTGTGCCCTCCACTCCATATGGACCTCTCCTTGTATGCACTCATTCTCTCTTATCGTCAGCACCAACCCACCTGCAGAAGTAAGAAATACGGTCAACTCCCTCCTTCTTAGTCCACGAGCCTATAATTTCTTTTTTTTTTTTTTTTGAGGTTCATGACTCGCATTTATTAGCGTTAGGCAAAAATAATTTAAGACAGAAACGGCTCCACATTACAGGAATTTTTATAATTGATCGTTTATACAACAGATGATGGGAACAGCACTGTGCAACACCATGAGCCACCAATCACTCGGCTCCCAGCTCACCTTCACCTCCCAAACATCTCGGCTGCTTTTCCCCTAACAGGAGGCCAAATTCAAGCCAGCTGTCACCCACGTTTGTGCTTCCCCTCCCGGGATGTCACGAGCCTATAATTTCTACCTCCTAGATATTCCTCTGCTCTTGTTTTCTCCAATTTTTCTTGTCTGTTATGGCACAAACACATACTAATTTGATCACCTGCTTTTGTGCACCCCATTAAGTTGTAAAATTAATCTAAAACACCTTTAAAAACAAATGTTTAATGACTCTCTAGTACCTATAGTATCAGTATATGATGTCATAGCATGACATCCGAGATTTTTCCTAAGGTAGTCCCCGTCTACTTAGTTGTATGCTTCTGCCCTTAGTTTCTGCATTTATCATTGCACCGGGCCACTTAGTAGCTCCAGGAGCAACCACAGAGAGTTCATTCATGTCTATACTTATCCTGCATCCTTCCCTTATGCTTTCTATCACCAGTCACCAACAATTACTTGTCTTATTCTAACACAATTAGTTGCCTTCTTTGGGCTCCCATGCCTTTTTGTCCATATATCCTGTAGAGGATTTCCCACCTGGTAGTATAAGCCTCTGTATCTATGTCAGCAGGGACATTCCTTGAAGGTTTGAGCTCTTTATCAATCATGTTCATATCCCCAGCATATAGCACACTTCTTGGGAGATGGAAGGCTTGCAGTAAATGAAGGCTTTCAAACGTAGTTTGAACTGAAACCCTACAGTAACACAGACTTCCTAAAAGGAGCAGGTAGAGGCCCATGCGCTAAGAAATTCTCTGTGACTGGGGCTATGGATTTCCATGTCCCCTTCCTCAGCATTAGCAGAGTCAGAATAAATGCTCAAGTATTATTGCTGTGTCCTGCGTCAGATTGTGGAGTGATTAGCTCAAAGAACAAGTCATAAATTAGTTTCATATAATATATTTCCTGAAGTCCTAAATCCCAACTTTGCTTTGTATGATGAGATGAAACACCTGTGTTTGTTCTTACGGTGGAGTCACAGTGTTCCATGTCTCATACAGCCCATAATTCTAAGACGGAACCCAGGCTAGCCCTCCATTTACATTTGCCAAATGACCTAACCTATCTGTGCCTCAATCTTCCAGTTTCTAAAACGGATATGACATCAGTCTCTACTGCATAGTCTTTGGCCCAGGCTTCTGAAACAGCCCCTTAGCTGGACTCCCTGTATTTACTCTTTCCCTCTCTCATGTGTAAAGTATTTAAATGAGGTGCTTTAAAAACTGAGTAAATATATATGAGGGTCTCAATAAATAGTGATTTGCTGATGATAGCTTTATTATGCATACAACCTCAAAGTACAGAACTTCAGATATGGAAGGGCTGGAATATGTTCAGATGTCTATTTTACATATGGTGATTAGAGATCCAAAATTAATTTCAACAGTTGGGCCTGAAATTGCTAAAAAATGTCTTTGCATTCTTTCCATACTAGAAGCATGCTTTAGTCATCTTAGAGAAACCAACTTTGTACCATGTAGAAGCACATCTCGTTTTCTGATCCATTTCTACATGCCGCACCAGAGAGCAATGTGACTCGATCATGCTGTCAGTAACAGACATGGGGGTGGAAAATGTTTATACTGACAACTATGTTGGCTCTGCATTTTCTTCCTTACTAATAAGAACTTACATTTCTCCTTAATCCACAAACATATTGAATTCTACCCTGAGTAACAAAGAATTAGAAGTAATTTCATATCAAAATCTAAAATCAAACTCCTTTATCTACCTCCCACCCAGTTATTAGCCAAAATATTTTCCTATTGAAAACTTAATTTTATTCTGTATTTAGAAAACATTCATTCACTCTTACAGCATTCCCGGGTCTTAAGGGAGACAATTCCAAAACCCTATCCTCACTTCACCCCCTGAAATTTGAGACTCCAAAGGGAATCGGAGACATTCAGAGGTTAAATGGCTTTCTCAGGACCACACACCAAGTTAGGGTCAGAGCTGAGGTTAGACAATGCAAGTTTCTCCATTTCTTTCCTAAGTGTTTCAGGGGGCTATCCTTCCTCTCTATTTATTTAGGTGTAGTGACTGTGTTGGCCAGCAGCGAGTGGGATTTCGCAGCGTGACAATAAGATATTTAAAAGATGACCTTTTAGGAGAGCATGTTCTGCCCTTTGTTTAAAGTCACACAGATACTCTCAAAATAAATCTTTCTCTCCATTTGTCTAGATCTGGATGGCTGTGTCACCATAGCAGGTGACCAGCTCCAAACATATGGGCATACTGCCGGGTCCTTCAGGAAAATTCTTTTCCCACAGTCGTTTTCTTTTACATTTTGTAAGAAGCCTACAATACACCTCGAAATCTTACTTTGGAAATTATGATTACAAGTTACAAAATTTGTGATAGAATAACCTTCCAAGAGCTTCCATCAGACATGGGTATAATATAGAGCTGAGTAGGGCACACAGTGGCCAACATTATATGTATCACTCCTGTTGTCATCTACATTAAGGGCGCCCGCTGGAGTTGTCCAGGGCTCACTATCTGTGGCCACACACCAGGGCTTTGTTAAGGAGGCTGAAGGTTATGTTTATGTACAGAGTAATATCCAGTTAGATCCTTTAGCTTGGCCCATGAAAGGCAAAACACTGCTATCTTCCAACAAAATATTTAACACAATGCTATATTGTGTGCAAGCAATTAAATTTTGCTTCTGGGTTTGTTTTTGGTTCTGCTTTTTATTTATAATTTTTGGAAATCAATTTTCTGTCTTTGATTTTCTACTGTCATGATTTTTCCACTTCACCTCTGGAGTTCATATTACTTGTTTGTTTTTTTTGTTTTGTTTTGTTTTGTTTTGTTTTTGTTTTTTATCTTTTACTTTTCTTCCAAAATGTAAAAAGGGGTGGGAAAATGTGCCTATACCACATTACAGTTCTGAAGCAAATGTCAATATACCCAATGCTGAGTAAAATCTATTTTTCTCCTTATTAATAAAAATGTTGTTTCTTGTTAAGCCATGAACATATTGTCACTTGAATAATTTCATTTTTGTTTGGATTTCAATACCATGGCTCTCACCCAGTAAGTCCCTTCCTCCCTCTCTAATCCCTCTTAATGCACTTTATTATGAGTTTATTTTTAGAGTTGGAGAGGAGTATGAAATCTTGAGCAAGGGAAATTTGGTCCCAGTCCCAGTGGTTCTGCTCGAGTGAGTCTGTGGCTGCAAGTCTGGATGTGACGGACTCATCTGGAAAATGACAGGGACACATCAAACAACCCAAGAGTTACAAATCAATCAATGCTTCTTTAACACTGGCATACAGAAAATTATTTGTAGTTTAAGGAAAAACTATCTGGTATACCTTTGACTTTTAGCTCCTACATCGACCAATAACCTGTTTAAAGTATGGATGAAAAAAGGCATTTAGAGGCAGCCTTTTGAAATTATAAGAAACAATCAGTATCCAGAGAGGCGTAGCTGGGTAAGCTGATGGGTGAGCTAGGCTAAGTAAGTAGTCAAGGAGTGCAATCCCTGCATGACTGCTATCCCAGTATGATGCTTACCTGTACTATCAATGATGTATTATTTATACTAAGTCTATCTTCCCATCAGTGGAAGGAAGATGATATATGAATGTATATATATATAGAGAGAGGGTTTTTTAAGACTAAAATGTGATTATGTATGTGATACCATCTGACATAGAATAAAAATTCAAGAAGTATTAGAATACTTTTAGGCTTTTTGCCAATCTAAGAGGGCTAACACAGTCCACGGAATGTTGAGAAACTGAAGACACACTTTGGTTTGAGAGACATCTGAATCCAGGTTACCCACCATGCAGCCCTGTCCCATGTTTGCCCAAAATGTGAACCAGCCTAAGTACAGTTTAATGCTTCCTACCAAGGCTGGAAAATTGGCATGGAGATAACAACCAAAAACATGGTTGAATGAGTATCATGTCTTTTCAAAAAATATTCTGAGTTACAAGGGCAGTTGAAGGTCTCCTCAAAATGAATGATAGTTTGAAACATAAACAGTAGCGCAAGACATTTGAAAAGTAAGTTACTTCCAGTTGTTGAGCAAATGCAAAGGATAGCCTGAGAGATTACAAGCAAAGTAGGAAAAGAATCTGCTTAACAAATTTCCCAGGAAATACAACTCACAAATTAAGCATTAGTCCATTGAACAAAGGATGTTAAAGAGTTTTCAACCTTCTCACTAACTTTAGAAAAAAATAATAGCCTACCTGCCTTGAAATGACTGATAAAATACAAGAGAGCCTTTCTTTCTAAAGCTTGGGTTTAATTTTTGGTATTAATTAATTTTAAGAGGGGATGCTTCTTGGGACACCTTCATCCCCTAGCAGAGAACCTGGACTGGAGTCCTGGCTCCCTTGCTGGAGTCCTAGCTTCCTGCTAATGTCCATCCTGGGGGCCAGCAGGTGATGCTCAAGTAACTTGGGTCCCTGCTGCTCATATGAGAGACCACATCTGAGCTTGCAGATTCCTCCTGACCCAGCCCCAAGTGTTACAGACATCAGAGAATAAACTAGCGGATGGGAGACCTCTATTTGTCTGTCTGTCTCTCTTTGCCTTTCAGAAACAAATAAGTAAATGTGTAAAAGTGAATTTGGAGATAGCGTGATTCAGGAATGTCCCTTCTTTGACCTACTGTGTGCAAGCACTGGCTGATAAAAAGAGCCTGCCTGTTTCCACTGCAGTCTTTTCTGTACCAATGAACAGTCAATGGAAATCAAATTTTCTTTAAAAGTAAAGAAAATGTTCTGGCTTATTGTACTGAGAAGTGTGTAGGCTTCAGGTCCGATCTGGCAGCTTGATGACACCCCTAAAAGTCTGATTTGCTCTCTCCATCTCTAGAGTCGTGGGCCCTGGTGGTGGTTCCATTCTGAGGCTTGCTCTCCCTTCATGGGGAGGTACCATCTGGAGGCTCCTGACCCACACACGTCCTTGTTCATTTCCAGCAGAAAGTCTCAGTATCTACTCCCCAGATGCTGCAATCCCAAATCTGCAGAGTCAGCTTCCCAGTCCTCATTGGCCTGGCCAGCCCTGTATGCTACACAGCAGTGAGAGACCACGAGGGCTGGGTCAAGACAGAGGACTAAATTGAGTGCAGGATGTAGTAAATGCCTGGCAAACTGTACGGGGAGAAACTTCAGAGTGAAGTAAGCATAGGGGAGAGAAGGCAACCAGCAAACATGCACCACCGGAGTCCCTCGCGCTTTCTGACATGTAACACGGCCAAGAAAGGAAAAAAAAGGAGAGACACCCGACAGCTTTTCCTGCGAAATGAATCGTGCTTTAGACAGGGCACTTTGAGTTTCACTACTGCCATCACTCACGGAGGATGTCAAACAAAGATCAGCTGCTTCTTTCTTACTTGCCCTGTGCACCTTGAGTTTGCTTGGCTTTGGGAAGCATTAAGTTCTTACTCCAAACTAGATGACCAAAACCCGTGCCATTTCTCAGTTTGCCTAGGGGACGGGGAGGGTAAGTAGTTAGTCCAGCCATTTTGCAGGATATAAACACATGACCCATCAACTTGCTTTTGCCATACAGGTGCTTTTGTTACTTATATACAATAAGTAGTAATACACTGCTTGTCTGGTAACTTTAGAAAGGACCTTGCTCCATCTTTCAATGCAGTTCATCGCTTTTCAGAAAATGATTCTGATGTAATTTACTCCAAATATTCTTTGGTTAATTCACTCAACTGATATCCTTGGAGAGCATATGAGGTCCTTGCACTACGCCCAACTAGAGTTTGCTGCCACTCTGCCCTGACCCTCACTCATTCTCACAAGCAGGGCTGGAGGCACAGAGCGGTGCTGCCGTGTTACTCAACTCATTTCTCCCCTCCAAATCCAGACTGTGATTCGAGAGTGCGAAAGATAAAGTCAAGGCAGTTAAAAGGATGCTTGAAATTAGGATTTTTTTTTTCAATTTTATTGTCAACATTTCCTTCTGTTCATTTCCTAAATCATCCCAAATGCATTATTAAATACACTGAAAATTTTTATCTTATTTTTATATTCAACATAAGGTTCCATATTCATATTTTCGGTACCCCTTGTCCCCCAGCATTTCCACATTTCAGAAAGGAAGAGGGACCTTGTAGAAGTGAGTTGGAGGTGAATCCCTTTGATAAAATTCAGAAAACCACATTTTTTGGAGTCCTTTTTGATTTTCCCTTTATAAATAACCAACAGGATACACTGAGATCATTATCTCCAAGACCAGCCGTGTTGGTTTTGGAAAATAGTTATTAGTTCATTTTGTATTCAACGAGATTGTATCTCTCAGTCCATCAAAACTTCTTTCTTCATGACCCTGGCTAAGCTGCCCACACGACTCATAAAAGATGTGAGCCGGCAGGCAGCAATACTGGAAATCAAACACTCCACTCACTGGCTTGTCTAAACTTGGGCAAGTTACTGCACATTTCTAAACCTTGGTGCTGTGGAACGGCAATGATAATAAACAGTCCACAGGGACTGCAGATGAGCGAATGAATAACGCGCACGAGGAGTTCAGCAGGATGCCCGGACCAGTGGAGGCTGCCCCTGACATATTAGCTGTTGCTGTGAGGTCCTTTGATGTCGCAAGCCTTCTCCTAGAGAAGTCCCCCTTTGCTTTCGGAGGTAACAACATCCCTGCATGCCACACATCTTGAAAACTTGCGAAGTATTTTCCCAGGATAATATGGAGGATGAGATAATTTATGCTGCACCGTTTTATGTTCATTCTGGTCACCCAGCGAGGTCCACGCAGCTTTTAAGTGAAGGGAGTATGTGTCCGGTGAAGCATGGTGGAGTTCTTCAGGATAGCTGGCTGCCTCCACTGGCGCATGGAACCTTTTTTTTTTTTAAAGATTTATTTTATTTATTTGAAAGACAGAGTTACAGAGAGAGGTAGAGACAGAGAGAAAGGTCTTTCATCCACTGGTTCACTCCCCAGATGGCCACAATGGCCAGAGCTGCACCGATCTGAAGCCAGGAGCCAGGAGCCTCCTCCCGGTCTCCCACGTGGGTGCAGAGGCCCAAGGACCAGGGCCATCCTCCACTGCTTTCTCAGGCCAAAGCAGAGAGCTGGATCGGAAGAGGAGCAGCCAGGACAAGAACTGGTGCCCATATGGGATGCTGGTGCCACAGGCGGAAGATTAACTCACTGTACCATAGCTCCGGCCCCATGTGCATGGAACTTTACAACTGCCATACCCCTGCTTATCTTTCCACTGTATAGACAAAACAGGGCTGGACATTGTGGAACTCCACTGTGCCTAATGCCAGCAAGGCAAGACACAGTTAGGGGATGGCAGTGTGGGGTGCGACTTCAGACCCACACAGGAGATGCCTTTTTCAGTGTGGGACATTCCAACTAATATGAATAAACTTGCAGTATGTTTTTGCCTAGGGAGCAAATAACATTTTCCCTACTAATGACATAATTTGATCGTTTGAGACAATCCTTCCAATGGTTTCCTATTTTACTTCTTCACATGTCACGCTGTCGACCTTTCACGTGAGTGAGTGACATTCCCAAGGACAGAGAGGGGATGGACATCGACACTGGGTTTGTGTCATTTCCTCTATGCTTAAGAGGAGGAGGGGAAGCCAAAGAGAGAGGAGATGCATGGGTCCGGAGCCCTCAGTGTGTAGCGTTCATTTCTCTGTGAATGAAGGGGAACTTGGAACACTGTGTAGTGCTGCTCCTCCCTTCAAACTGAACCAAAGGCACGAAAGTGTTACGCCAAGGAAACGACATAACATTCACTCAAGATGAACAGCAAATTCTAAATTCTACTTCTGGGGAGTAATTTTGTAATTTCTAAAGAGCTCCCCCCACCCCTCATTACGTTAATTGAGTTCCTCTACGGTGTTTAGGATAAGGAAATATAGCATTGTACGAGGTCTTAAAGATACGTTGGTTTGTTTGGCTTCCAGATTTAAATTCTAGCTCCTCTTCTTCCGGTATTATACAGGTACTTTTTAATTAATGATTTATTGGCAGCCATACACTTATGTCAAAATCATGGTAATTTTAAAAGAAATGGATTTAAAAAGCTGCAGCAGCAGCTGTTCCCAAGTTGTTGCCAAGTCTTCCAGGATAGTGTCACTGTCATAAAAAAGTGCATTTTTTATTTTTCCTGGAAACTTCTGCGAGGGAATGTAAACAACAGGACTTGACACATCCGAGCTGCGGATTAGTGTTTTGTTCTGTTCCATTTCATTCCCAGTGCTATCCCTGGGCGCTAGGTTTTTGGCATCTCAGCAGCTATTTCTTAACCAGACTAGAGGTTTTAAAATCTTAGGTGATGTCTTTCTAGCTGGGAGCCGTATTCCTGCTTCCTGTGAGAATATTTCATTCTTACCAGGGACCTGGGGTAACCTGGCTTCATTGAAAGACTTCTGAAGATGATTTTCTGCCTCAGTGGTGAGTTAATAACCCAGCACTCGCTCATGCAGCGCCTTGAGTGGCTCCTTCGCACCTGAAAGAATTCCCACCCTTCTGCAGTTGACCAGCCAGCATCCGGTAGACTAACAGATCTGCGAAGATTTACGGCAGAAGGCGTAGTGCCACTGAAATCACTGGGTCCAGTTCCAAGATACGAAGGTCCATTGTTTGCCTGTAACTGCCACAGTAGGCGTGGTCATACACCAACCACGATCTTGCCCGGAAGTAACCTTGCCATTTTTTATACTGGTAATCAATACGAATCACAAGACTTCACTTTTTGTCATGACAACTATGCAACATATGCCAAAGGGTCTTCCCTGACATATGGCAATAGTAGCAAGTGATGACCCTATCTCCATGGAACTACAACACTTCCCACACGACGGCTTTCGAGTGTTGATCGTAGGGAAGCTCATTTCTAAGTTGCACAGAGGGGTCCCACAGGTTCTCCGCATTGCTGTTCACGCCCTGTGTTCAGCACAGGCCCTCCCGCACACCCTGCTCAGTGCTACCTCCGCGTGTTTACATTTATGGTTCCTTCAGCAGGGATTGCTCAGATTTTGGCCTGGCTCCGTTCTCATTATTCATCTCAACTCAGCTGTCACTGCCTTGAAGAAGTATTTCAAGACCAAGCTATCGGGAATACTCTGTACCCTTACTCTATCCCACACCCCCACCCCCGGCGTTATCACTAAAACTCTCTAAAATCATTTCACTTGTTTACATTTTCAATATCTGTTTCTTCCATCTTCACAAGGGCTTAAGCTCTAAGACAGAAAATTGGTCGATTCTTGCTCCATCCCCTGCACCGGGAACAATGCTTGGCATTCAGCCAGCACTTAACAAATATTTTTTGTTAAACAAACGCATGAATGGATATTTATGGAGAATTTCTCTTCATGCTAAACAGTTACTAAATGTAACCCTGGATTCAGGGAGACCACCAGGGATCTGTGCGCTCAGACGACATCTTAGGACGCCTTTTATGGAGCTGCGCTTTGGAGGAACTTCACGGACTCACTTGAAGGAACTTTCTTCCAACAACCCCCGGAAGGCCACTGCACTACTGACAAACGTATTTAACAGTATCTTTCTCAAAATTAACACATCTTTTTAATGAAGATACAGACACAAATATGCCCCTAGTTCTCTGTATCTGGAAAAGCAGCTGCCTTATTTTTCTTTCTCAACACTGAAACTCAGATGGTTAATCCTGTTTCTTTTTGTGGCTTTTTTTTTTGCTGGAAAATTTGGGGCCAAATTTGCGACTCACTGTAGTGAAAATGCAACAAACATTTCATGTATGAAACTTTTTTTATTTCCTTAATCTCATTTTCTATTCAATTTTCATTCCGCTTCCTGCTCCATTTCCTCTCTCCGTTCTTCCTTGCTTCATCACATTGTCTGATTCCTTGTAATCCTACTGTTTGGGGCAGGCATGGTAGAAATGCATCGCTAAGTGAGATCATGCTTTCAAAGAAGGCCATGTTATTTTTGGAACTTATCTTTGAGAACGTAGGTGGAACCCTGAGTGACAGAGAGCCCTCGGGACACAAGCAGGTGTGCTGTAAAGAAAAAGAGGAGAACTTCCCTTTTTAGTGACTTGTTTTTTGGCTCACGGATTTAAGATGCACCATATGCTTGGACAAAATCGTCTTCCTAAGAAAAACATAAAAGTTACTCTTTGGACATTCAAGGAGGTGAAAGAAAAATCCAGGCCGCTTTGAAGGAGGAGCCTGCAGTGCAGAGGGTATAAACACAACCCCCTCTGCCAGATGTTTTAGCATAGCAATGTGAAGAAATACTCCCCTTTCTTTATTTACACTTTACAGCAAATATTTTGCAAAGAGAAAGCAAAGAATGTTGATGTTCCACTAGTTAAGCATCAAGCATGAAAAGGTCCCAAGTTCCAAAATGTCAGAATTCCTCCCAGTGTCCTTCAAAGCACTGTGAAGTGATAAACATCTGGCATTCTATTTGCTGGTGTTCAGAAATGATGATTACTAAGATTGCAGAAGAAAGAAGAAAAGCAACCCTGATCAATTTCTCTCCTTTGTTCCAGGTCACGAGGATCTAAATGAAGTTATCATGGTTTTTTTTTAAGCTAGGAGAACTAACAAATCTAGACACACACACACACACACACACTGTAACCTCTTTTCCTGCCAGCCATGTGCTTACAGTTTCTTCACATGGTATTCTTAGATCATAGAACCATCTTCATCTTCCAATCCAGACATATGTTTGATGATGAAAAAATACTCTGAGTTTTCAGAATAGTGAGAACTCCACTAACCCATTGAAATCAATTCCTTAACAGTGACCATTTGGATGTTGTTACCAACCAAAGGTTCTTATTTCTTGCTCTCGTTAGTAAATCAAAGGAAAAGATAATAAATCATACACTTAATAAAACATCAAAGACAGACCCTGCTGGGAGTGACTATCAATACCAGTTCCATCCTATCTGTCAGAAAAGGTCTGATGTTGGAACAGGGAACACAGATAGGCTGGGAGAAACAGACTGGGAGAAGCAGGGAGCTTCATAAATCACATTGCAACAATTTATTCCAGCACACACTCAGCGAGGAAGGGAAGACAGCACAAGTGTGTTCTACCCACAGTTCACAGCAGACACAAATGTCTTGTTTTGTCCTTTAGAACGAAAGGTCATATTAAATTATATTTCAGAAGACCTACAGCCCACTACTCTTGCCTGGTCTCTTCCCAACTCCAAAAATCTGGGGACTTCATTTAATAAAAGACCAAAGAAAAAGAAGTGGGATAGGACACTGAGGCCAACTTATCAAACTGGGACCTTTGAATGAAAGATCAAAGAAATCGAGTGTTAACAGGCATCTTCTTTAGTCCAGGCAGATGGAAAGACTTGAAGGGATCCTGTGTCACACCAAGGTTTTGTCACTGCCTCCAGGTGAGAAGATAATCTCCACCTTATCTTATGAATAATGAGGCCATAGCAGGAGACTGGGGTCCTGACCTCCTAAAAAGATTACAGAAATATGAAGCAGGCCCAATAGGAGTTCTTATCTGGAAAACCAAAGCTAATGAAAACAACTGGAACAAAGAGGAAGTTAGCGTTTTTGAGGCTATTAGAGTATTTACTTTACAATCTTTCTCAGAAGGAATGAATATGACCAAATAGCAAATGGACATTAAGCTTCTAAATTTTTTCCCTTGCATGTCAATAAAAGCATTTGTGTTACGAACAATGCCTTTGTACTGTCTGTCACACATGATTCTGCTGTCCTTGGAGTCACCTATCATCACTGGGACTCTTTGACTCCACTTTTAACTCCCATTCACCTTCTTAATTCACTACTGTTCCTCCCAAAAGTGTGCCTTTAGAAGGTGACAAGCCAAGAACGAGTGAGGTAAACAGGAACTAATGCAGAGTTAATCAACTCACATGGGATCCAAACCAGCACCTTGCTCTTACTCCCCTCTAAGAAACTCATTGACAAGCTGTAAGGAGGGTAAACAAATAGCTCTGTGATTATACTTTTTATTTACTTCCGTTGTTGTTTATGGATTAGGCAGATATTATTTGCCTATGATTAAATATAGGGTACAATTATAGACATAACTAAAATTAGTGGACCTTTAAGTAGCATAGAAATGATGTCTACACCAAGACTGATACTCATGCCAAGAGTTGCTTTGTCTATAATGGTGCTTTTAGTAGGAACCAGTCATGGTACCTTCCCATTATCATCAAACTGCAGGGAAGGAAACATGAACTTGAATCTCATTCTCACAGTTCATTTTACACAATAGCTGATTTGTTGGAATCTCTCTGCCAGTACTCTGTGTTGCCCTTCGAATCACCCATCTGCTTTAATTAGCATGATCATCCTACCGGGTAAGCACAATTATCCCCATTTTTTTTACAAATGGAAAAAAATGAGGCAGGGAAATTAAGTAACTCACCCCAAATCATGCAATTAGGAAGTGGTCTCAACTCTTCCCCTCTGTACTAATTGGCTTTGATTAACTCATCCATCCCATCAACACTTCTGCTCCCCAAGTTCAATGTTCCCTGAATATGGATAAATTAACGAACACCTAACTGAGCAATTGGCCAAATACTGGTTGTCTTTTTATATGTTTAATTATGCATGTGATGAATATTTATGAACAGTTAACCCACATTCCTTTAGTTTTATATCACCATCTCATCCAGTTGGGCCAAAAATAACTCTAAATGGCCACATACTGTGTGTTAACACATTCCACCACACATATTCTGTTCTAGTTTGTTCTTGAATAAACTATGTTCATTTGCTTTTTCAGACCTCTTATTGTATTGGAAAAACTGGACAACACTCAATGTTAATTCTTTAACACTGTTTAGATTTTGGAATAGAAAGAATTTGTTGTTGCTAAAGATGTGTTTATTGATTTGGAAGGCAGAGTGATGGGTGTGGGGGGAATACACAGAGATAGATTTTTCATCAGTTGACTCACTCCTAAAGGGCTACTATGCCTGGGCTGGGCCAGACAGCAATCAGGGACCTGGGACACAATACAAGTCTCCTTTGTGGGTGGCAGAGGACCAAGCACATGGGCCAGCATCTACTGCTTTCCCAGGCGCATTAGAAGGAAGCTGGATCAGAAGCTGAGCAGCCAGGACTGGAATCAGAGTTCTGATGTGGACGTGGGTCTCACAAGCAGAGGCTAGACTTGCTGCAGTGCAACACTGGGCTCAAAAATTATTTACAGTGCATAATATACCGCTGGAAATTGGCTAATACCTTTCTTATTCTTTTGTTAGGGCCTATTTATTAAAAAAGTCATAGAGAGGAGGAGGGATGGACGGAGGGAGGGAGAGAGGCTGAGAGAGAGAGAGTGGGAGGGAGAGAGAGAGAGAGAGAGAAAGAATATCTTCCATCTGCTGGTTCACTCCACAGGAGGCTACAATGGCTGGACCAGACTGAAGCCAGGAGCTTCATTCATATGGATCTCCCACACGGGAGCTAGGGTCCAAACACCTGGGCCATCTTCCACTGATTTTCCCAGGACATCAGCAGGGAGTTGGATTGGAAGTTAAACAACTGACAGTTGAACCAGTGCCCCTGTGGCATGCCAATGTCACAGGTGCCGGCTTTACCTGCTTTGCCACAATGCCAGCCGCTACTTAACTTGTTCTTATTTAGCATTCCCAATGTCAATATCTTTGTCCTAGCTAACTATTCTTTCCCTGTCATGGCCAGAAATTGCAAAATAGAGAAAAGCAAACTCCCAGCCTCCTCTCGGATAGGTATTTACATGTCTTCTCCTGTCTTGCTGGCAACAATTTCAATTTGTATTCCGTCTTTGTGTTGATCAGACTATTACCATTCCCTGTATTACATTTCCTAGTCAATGAATTACAAATGCAGTGATTTGCCATTTTTTGTACTAAAATCGCACGTCTATATTTATTTGGCATAGGGAAGCATTATATGTTTGGTGGTATTTTATTTTAGGAGAATGTATAATTCCTGTTTAAAATATTCTAGACAATATTACTTATTTTTTAAAATTGACAAATTTTGACTATCACATATAACACAATGTTTTGAAGTATAAATATATTGTGGAATAATATTATTTTATAATTATGCTTCCTGTGGAAAGTCCTATGGATTTAATTTTTAGGAGATTAACCAACAGATTTTTTTTTTTTTTTTTTGACAGGCAGAGTGGACAGTGAGAGAGAGAGACAGAGAGGAAGGTCTTCCTTTGCCGTTGGTTCACCCTCCAATGGCCGCCGCGGCTGGCGCGCTGCGGCCAGTGCACCGCTCCGATCCGATGGCAGGAGCCAGGTGTTTCTCCTGGTCTCCCATGGGGTGCAGGACCCAAGTACTTGGGCCATCCTCCACTGCACTCCCTGGCCACAGCAGAGAGCTGGCCTGGAAGAGGGGCAACCGGGACAGAATCCGGTGTCCCGACCGGGACTAGAACCCGGTGTGCTGGCGCCGCTAGGCGGAGGATTAGCCTATTGAGCCACGGCGCCGGCCTTAACCAACAGATCTTAATAAGGATCTCATTCTTCCAAAGTTTTAATAGGATATAAACTGTTGTTTCCCTACTGTTGGAGCCATGTGAAAAAGCAGAGTTGTGGGCCCGGCGCCGTGGCTCACTTGGTTAATCCTCTGCCTGCAGCGCCAGCATCCCATAAGGGCGCCAGGTTCTAGTCCCGGTTGTTCCTCTTCCAGTCCAGCTCTCTGCTGTGGCCTGGGAAGGCAGTGGAGGATGGCCCGAGTGCTTGGGCCCTACACCCGCATGGGAGACCAAGAGGAAGCACTTGGCTCCTGGCTTCAGATCAGCGTAGCTCCGGCTGTAGTGGCCATTTGGGGGTTGAACCAGCAGAAGGAAGACCTTCCTTTCTCTCTGTCTCTCTCTCTCACTGTCTAACTCTACCTGTCAAAAAAAAAAAAAAGCAGAGTTGTATTCATTACTCTTCAGATGGGAGAAATGTATTTTTTTTTTTTTTTTGAGCCATCCTCCACTGCCTTCCCGGGCCACAGCAGAGAGCTGGACTGGAAGAGAAGCAACCGGGACTAGAACCTGGGGTGCCAGTGCCGCAGGCAGAGGATTAGCCTAGCAAGCCACAGCGCCAGCCAAGAAGTGTACTAATGTTAATGGAATTAGTATAGTGCTGGGAATCATTTTTTCAACTCTTAGTTTTATGTATTCTGTAGATTTGCTTTAATAAATACAACTAATTTCTAAGATGTTAGGTTCAGACTGAAAAAGTTGCCTTTTAAAAAGAAAATCTGAGATCTGGGCTTCATCTGGTACAGCCTCCTATCATGTTGGCGTGTGAGACGCAGATCACCTGCTAAGAGATTGTCTCTACAGTGCCCCTCCCCACTAGGCTCCCTTGTTCCAACTGAGAGGCTGTCCTTTAGGGCTGGCTGCAGCAGGGCGGACGCTCCCAGGCCAGCAGTGTGGACAGTTGTAGACCCAGGCCAGAGCCAGGGCATTTTTTTTCCCCTCTTCATCCTGAGCTTCTTTGAAATCCAGATTCTGAACTGGGGAGCTGCAGATTTCTTGGAACTTGGGGGCAATTTGCACAGATGGGGCTGCAAGGGATTTTCTAGTTTCTATAGAAGTATTTAACGCTTTAATAGAGAAGGAACGCTCTGTTTATATTGGTAGAGTTTCAAACACTTTTGTTTCATGGGCTCTTTATTGTGTTTGGAAAGCAATAACCCACTCCCTGGGGTCACTTGTAGGGACAACAGGCCTTGAGCCCTCACTACACAAAGAGTGTCAATATCGTCTTCCTTCAAGAAGGAAAAGCTTTTACCATACGGGTTGCTTCTCTGATTAGAATTGCAGAATCCCAAGGAGGGCGGGGGTCATGCTAGCTTCCTCTATGTGTATGGTAACAGGGATCCCAAGTAGTTCAAGGGATTCAGGCAAAATCAGAAGCAGGACAAGAAGTGACTCTGGCATGCCAGGCAAGTCCCATTTCACCACTTCTGAGCCATTGGGCACAGCTTCTTACTTGTGCCACTTCCTGCAGGTTTGTTGTGAGAGTAAATGAAGAAGTCATATACACGAGGTTCCTCCTCCCACCTGTAGGTCCACACAGGCCTTCCTTGCGTTCTCTCAAAAACTCTGCTCCATGAGGAGGTTTGAATCCAAAACAGGGAAATGTGTGTCTTTTCATTTCTGACTACATCAAGTCATGCTGCCTCACCACAGTGAAAATTCTTCAGTGTCACGGGGTGGCTGGACGCTGAGACACAGATTTAAGGACAAGTCTATGCTTGGGACACCTGCATATCAGGCCCAGCTCAAGCTCTGATTTCTCCATCCTTCACCTGGGAGGCGGCAGATGATGGGCAAAGTATTTGATTTCCTACCATCCATGTGGGATACCCGAATGGAGTTCCTGGCTCTTGCCTTCAGCCTGGCTCAGTTTTGGCTACTGTGGGCTGTGGTCATTTGGGGAGTGGACCAGAGGATACAAAGTCTGTGTGTGTGCATGTGTGTGTTTCCATCTCTGTCACTTTGCTTACAGATAGACAGATATACATAAAGCTTTTTAGAAAAGTGCATTCAATGTCTCCTTTGCATAAAATTTGGGTAAAAGCCAAGTTTTTGGATGAGGAACTCCAGGATCCAACTTTTGGCTCTGTTTCCAAGGACTTTCCCACTTCTGTACTTCCTCTGCAAACCTCATCTACAGCCTTGTCCTTGCAGTCTCTGTGGGAAATCACTTCCCACCACAAAAATCCATAATCCAACACTCATCCCATCCCCCTCCTCTAAGAATACCTCCCCGACTTCCCTTAATAGTCTTCAAAGATATAATTTTTTTTAAAATTTTTTGACAGGCAGAGTGGACAGTGAGAGAGAGAGAGAGAGAGAGACGGACAGAGAGAAAGGTCTTCCTTTACTGTTGGTTCACCCTCCAATGGCCACTGTGGCCGGCGCACCACGCAGATCCGAAGCCAGGAGCCAGGTGCTTCTCCTGGTCTCCCATGCAGGTGCAGGGCCCAAGCACTTGGGCCATCCTCCACTGCACTCCCGGGCCACAGCAGAGAGCTGGCCTGAAAGAGGGGCAACCGGGACAGAACCGGCGCCCCAACCGGGACTAGAACCCAGTGTGCTGGCGCCACAGGTGGAGGATTAGCCTATTGAGCCGCGGAGCTGGCCCAAAGATAGAATTTTTAAAATGTCTATGTTTCTGTGCTTTTTAAAGATTTATTTATTTATTTAAAAGGTAGAGTTACTGAAAGAGAAGGGGAGAGACAAGGAGGGAGGGAGAGAGAAAGAGAGAGAGCACACACTTCCATTCACTGGTTCACTCCCTAAATGACTGCAACAGCCAGGGATGAACCAGGCTGAAGCCAGGAGCCTGGGACTTCATTCTGCTTTCCCATGCAGGTTCAAGAGCTCAAGCACTTGGGCCATCTTCTGCTGCTTTGCCATGAGCATTAGTAGGGAACTGGATAGAAAGTACAGCTGGGACTCGAACCAGGGCCCACGTGGGATGCCAGCATCAAACGTGAAAGTTCAACCCACTACACAACAATGC
Organism: Lepus europaeus; assembly: GCF_033115175.1. NCBI lineage: Eukaryota > Metazoa > Chordata > Mammalia > Lagomorpha > Leporidae > Lepus > Lepus europaeus. The sequence continues at coordinate 149,706,244 of NC_084830.1, forward strand.
TGAGCACAAAATTTCTACATTTCTTAACTCAGGGACCTTAATTGATTCATTTTGTGTCTCTAGGACTTAATACCTGATCCCTGACCCGAACTATATTCAATCAGTCTTTTGAATTGGGAGAGAGTACTATGCAGCAGCATAGTCTCTAGTTTTAGATTCCTTGAGTTAAAAGTTAGCTTCACTGCTTTCCAGTTTATGTATCTTTAAGGAAGCTAAGTAGGCATTTTTTGTCCTTAGATCCCTCATGTAAAACAGGAATTATCCTGATACCCTCTTTATAAGGCTGCATTGAGAGTTAATGTATTAAAGGCAACTAAAATAATGCATGACATGATGAGTGCCACTGCTACTAATATGTTATCATCATTAGCATCTTCTAAGCCATCAACGTAATTCATTAAACTCTAAGTAACTAACCATGAGGGAGGCACTTTGGTATGACACTAGGAAACAAACGCAAGCAAATCAAATTGTCCTTAAAGATTCTACTCGACAAATACCCTGGCTCCTTAGTAACAAGAAATACAATAGATTTCAATGCTCAGGGAAATAGAAATCAAGAGCCTTGTCTTCAAGTTCACAACACAGTGGAGAATACAGACACATGCATAAAATGTAATAACATTTGTTGAACCAAACAGAGCCCAAGCAAGTGGAAACAAGCAAGCTGTATTCATTCAGAGACTGCCGTAGCAAGGAGTGAGCCACCATCACTTGTGCTTGGCAGACACACTAGGGTAGTAGAGAAGTGGGGAAACCTTTACAGTGGATACAAGGCAAGGCTTCAAGGAAGTCTATACTGGAGGCCATTGGCCTGAGGAAGCTGTAGGGGGCTCATCAGAAGGGCAGCCAACATGATTGGATAGAGGTTCTTATTTGGTTGTCTCTGGTTGGTCTTCACTTGGGAGCATTAAGGAAGCTGTCAGTCATAAGTCTAGTCTGGACATCGGGCTGTCTGTCTGTCTGTCTATCTATCTATCTGCTGGTCGCTGTCCATTTGGATATTCAGTTTCCTATCCTGATACCAGGAGGATTCTTACCCTGACACCAGAAGGATCATTATGTCCTTGAAAACCTAGCTAAGTTCAGAATGGACCCATTGTATCCTCATCTTGATCTTCAGCAGCACATTTTCCAAGAACTCTGCAAATTTCTAAGAGCCTGTCTTTCTCCCACTTACGACTGACTTCACGTTCTAGCATTCTCTGGGTTTCTGCCCTGGGCATCATGCTTCGTTTCCTTAGCACACAACCCTGTGGAGTCCTGATCAAGAGAACAGCGGCCACTGCCTCATTTCCAATCCCAGCCCAGCCTCTCAGTCATCAGGCGGCCTTAGTGAGTGTGAGCCTGTCAGTGGCTCTGTTTTCCCACGCAGAGAAGGGAATGCCTGGCCGTGCCACCCTGGGGTGGGGCAAGTGTTGTGTGTAGATTCACAGGTGAAGACCCTGCTTCCTGAGTGTTTAGTCAATGTTACCCTGAATTTTCCTTTCATCTGTGCACTAGCAAACACTCCACATGGGACAAGGCCTTTCTTGAATTCTCTCCCACATTCCTCTCCCCCACACCCCGTTATGCAAAGACCTTTTATTTGAGGCCTATATGACATATTTAAAATTTAGTACTTGACACAACTTTCTTCAAGAGCTCTTCAGCTGCTTCAGGTAGTGCCAGCATCGGCTGTCTCCTCTCCTTCCCTCTTTGACTCTGTTCATAGGTAGAAAAAATGGACCCCATCCTCTGTCCCAAGGTGATTCATAGTTATTTACCAAAAAAAAAAAAAAAAAAAGAGAGAGAGAGAAAAGACATCGCTTTCCCTAAGAGGAAACACACATAACAAGAATTACAATAAATTTCAAAATATAAAAATAATGAAATCACTTTTTCTGAACATAAAAGACTAGCAAAAGAAATAATTGACACCAATAGAAATTCATAACAAAACTAGAAAGAAGACAAACTCTTAAACAATCCTTAAGACAGATTGGTGGGGCCAGTGCCGCGGCTCACTTGGCTAATCCTCACCTGTGGAGCTGGCACCCCGGGTTCTAGTTCTGGCTGGGGCGCCAGTTCTGTCCCGGTTGCTCCTCTTCCAGTCCAGCTCTCTGCTGTGGCCCGGGAGGGCAGTGGAGGATGGCCCAGGTCCTTGGGCCCTGCACCCGCATGGGAGACCAGGAGGAAGCACCTGGCTCCTGGCTTTGGATCAGCGCAGCACGCTGGCCGTAGCGGCCATTTGGGGGGTGAGCCAATGGAAGGAAGACCTTTCTCTCTGTCTCTCTCTCTCACTGTCTAACTCTGCCAATAAATAAATAAATAAATAAATATTAAAAAAAAAAGATTGGTGGGAGAAGTTACAACAGACATGGCTGAAGAGCTGATAAAAATAATTCATGACACACTACCTGTTCACCAGTAGTAACTTTCTGAGGAAAAAAAAATGTATTTAGTATCTGATTATAAAGCTTAAGAAACAAGCCAAAAACAAAAAGGAAAAAAAGAGAGAAGCAACAAATACACAGGGAAACACACATAGAAATGTATAAATTAAGCAATAGAAAATGGTAAGGCATTTTTAAAGCAAACTAAAATAACAGATACACACAACCTTATAGAGTCTAGAAATAAAGTATACAGATAAAACAAGAAATATGAAAACAGAAACACAACTATAAATTTGAGGATTACACAATCATTTTTCAAGCACATTTTGCTCAGGTCTGTAATAATAAATTCAAAGATCTGAGTAAACAAATTTCTCAAAAAAACTTGTTTCCAAAAGTGAACGGATCCAACATATATAGGAAACTGTTGACTATTCACAAAGGAAGAACATGTACCCTAAATAGACATTAAGTATAGTACATACTACAAGGAACAAATAACTCCTAATGCTATTTAAACAAAGTTCCTCCTAATTAATAAAACAACATGTGAAAGGAGAGAGTACATAAAATACAACAGTGCTAAGTAAACTTTTCTAATATCAACAAATTTCCTGTGCAGTCAATACAATCCAGCAGAATATCAAAAAGAATCACTCATCTTGCCTAACGAGTACTCATCCCAGGAACAAAAGAACAGGTAGTCTATTTTACAGGTGGGATGGGGGCTGTAGCACAGCAAGGTAAACCATCTCTTACAATACCCACATCCCCTGCTGGAGTGTGGCGTAGAGTCCCATGTCTTCTGTTTCTGATCAGGCTTCCTGTTAATGTGCCTGGAAAGGTGGTGGATAATGGCTCAAGTGTTCAGGCCCTTGATATGCACGTGGAAGACCTGCCTCCTGGCCCTGGCCCTGGCCCTGGCCCTGGCCCAGCCCTGGTTGTTGTGAGCTATCCACAGATAGAAGATTCTCTCTCTCTCTCTCTCATCTTTATCACTCTGGATTTCAAATAAATTAATCTTTTTAAAAACAGAAAGTTAAGAAAAGCAACATCTCAAGTGACAGGAAATTAATGTTCACTCTTATGGATCATATACATCTTTTCATCATATGGAAAGCTTCTGAAAGTAGAGGAAAAGATGAAAATGTTCTTCATATATTAAGCATTTATACCACACACAAAAAGGGACAGAATTATAGTTTATATAGCATTGGAATAATTCACACTAAAATCAAGAAAAATAGGGATCAATGTATTTAGGGATTTACGTAGCACATAAAGGTCCTACACGCAATGGTATAGGCGCTGGTTCATATTCCAGCTGCTCCACTTCAGGTCCAGCTTCCTGCTAATGGCCTGGGAAAGCAGCAGCAGATGGTCCAAGTGTTTGGGCGCCTGCCACCCACCCACATGGTGAACCTGGATAAAGCTCCTGGCTCCTGGCTCCTGCATTTGGCCTATTGCAGACTTTTGAGAAGTGAAGCAGCAGATGGAAGACCTCTCTCTCTCACTCTTTCAAACAAATAAATAAACCTTAAATAAAAGAAAGAAAAGAATGCTAGACTATAAGCTCTATACTGTAGGGGATTTTGTTTGCCTCAATCATTGGTAAATCTCAAGGGTCCAGAACACAGTGAATATATAACTGATGAATAAATGGGTGCCAACCCCCATATACTCTCCAGGTGTAGGAGATACTTGATCATAAATTAATAAATAAAAGCATTTTACTTATAAAAAACAATCAATTAGTTTGAAACTTAGGGAATTACTAAAATCTCTCCATTTCTGAAATGTACAACTTTGTATGATTCTACTTAACAAAAAATAAAAGGGAAGAAAATATTCATTAACAAAGCTCAAATACCTTTATGTTCTATGCATAATGTATAGACCATTTAAAGACATGTAAGACTTTATGAGAAATATTTTTAAATGACTTGAATACCTTGAAAGTTATATTCCGATTTAGGAAAACAATATCGTAAGGAGATAAATTTTCTCTGCATCTAAAATGTCATATAATTCCAACAACTTAAAAATCCTATTTGGGTGTGCTTGTATGGTTCCTTTCATTTTTCTTTTTTAAAAAAATATTAGACAAGCTTGTTTTGAACTTTGTGCAGAAAAAGAAATATATGAAAGTAGCCAAACTACTTGAAAAAGAAGAGATAGAAAGATGACTTTCCTACCTGCGTATGAGAGCCATAAAGCTAGGAATGCTTCCAAATGAATGAATGATTAAATAAACAACAGGAAAGAGTCAAAAGGATGGAAACAGATGTAAGTATGCAAATTTAATAAATTGTATGTATTCATATGGTGTTTAAAAAACAATTCAGTAATTATGCAGGAAAAATGGTCTGAGTATATAGAAATAGTAATAGGGAATTAATACTCTGGCCTAAATCTCACATACATTCCACAGCAGTTATAAAGAACAGAATTTGAAAACTAAAAGAAGAACATATGGAGTGATTTTGTTTTTATCTTGGGAAAAGTCACTTTCTAAGATGCACATTAAGAAAATCAAAACTACAAATCAAATCAACTACATACATTAAGATCGTCTACAAAGCCAAAAATTCCTTTAAGGAACATAAAAAGACAAATGAACAATTGGAGATAAAAATATATAAGCAAAATCAGGCAATGTATTATTTTACTTATTAAAGTACTGCTTAATAATTAAAAGTTTTATGTTAGGCACAAATGAAAACTGGTACAACCAGTCCTTGGAAAACTAAAAATGCATCTACTATATGATCCAGCTATCCTACTCCTAGGGATACATGAAAAGGAAATGAAATCAACAAATGAAGGAGTCATGTTTATAGCAGCTCAATTCACAACAGCTAAGATAAGGAATCCACCTAGATTTCCACCAACTAATAACTAGATCAGAATATGTGGTATATATACATGGTAGAATACTACTCAGTCACAAAAAAGAATTAAATCCTGACATTTTCAACAAAATGGATGCAACTAGAGATCATTATAAGTGAAATAAGACCCAAAAAGAAAAAATACCATGTTTTATTTGTATCATGTGGATGTCAGGTCATTTGGCATATAGTTATAAATATTGTTTAACTGAATAATAATATGTAAATGACAATATACTATTAATTTACACACCAAAGAAAAGTAAAGGAGGGGAGGAATAGTGAAGACTGTTGGGTACTAGTAATGCTTTGCTCTTAATTTTGGGGCTGGCAATGAGTGTGATCAGATGATAAAATTGCTCATTGATCTATACACTTATGTGCATTACTTGGTAGGTATACTGTATGTTTAAAAAATATTTTAGTATATATAATTTTTAAATCTAAAGATAAGGTGAATTCATCAATACTTAATGTGAAAAAATTACAATGGCTTGGATTAGTCACTTGGATTGCAAACATTTTTAGGTTTCTTGAGGTATAAATCACATATCATTCAGTTCACCTCTTTAAAGTATATATACTTTATCAACTTTCAGTATATTCATAATTGTGAATTCATAACAAAGGAATCCTAAAATATTTTCATCACCCTCAAAGGAAACTCTGTAACCACTAGTATCCCGCCTTATTTTCCTCTAACCCTAGGTATGAGCCCAAGGAAACCATTGCTCTACTTTACACTTAAATGGATTTTCCTATTCTGGACATTCAGGTAATATAATCACTCTCTTTATAATGGTCACAAAGTGAGATTTTGAGACCAAGTTGTGTCACTTATTATAATGTTCTCAAAATTCATCCATTTTATAGCAAACACCAGTGTTATTCTTTTTTTATTGCCAATTAAGTTTCCATTTTATTTACCATTTAACTTGTTTCTACTTTGTAGCTATAGGGAAGAGTGGTGCTATTAACATTTGGCCCACATATTTTGATGGATATATATGAGGGGTCTTTAGAAAGTCTATGGCAAATGGAACTAAAAGATAATGTGAATTTCCCACTAATTAATTTTAAAATTTATTTCTTTGAGAGGTAGAGAGTTTTCCCAAGTGCTGGATTACTCCCCACATGCCTGCGATGGCCAAGGTGCAGCACAGACAAAGTTAGGAGCAAGGAACTCAATATAAGTTTTCCAGGTTTTCAGTGACTTGATCTATCAATGCTGCCTCCCAGAGTCTGCATTAGCGGCAAGTTGAAGTCAGGAGTTAGAGCCTGGTATCAAATCTAGGTATTTTGATGTGAGATGTGAGAATCTTACCCTGTGTCTTAACCACTAGGTTGAACATCTGCCTCTCCACTAACATTTTGAAGTATGTTGGGTATGTATTCCTAGAAGTGGAATCTTCAGTATGTTGAACGTTTGGAAACTTACCAAGCTGTTTTCCAAATTAACTTTACAATTTTCCATTTCCACCTGCAATGCATGAGAGCTCAGATTTCCCCCAGCACTGCTTGTTGCCTGTGATTTTTATTATAGCTATTCTGAAAAATGTCTGCTCAAATTCACTGCCGTTTTTCAGATGGGTTATCTTTTTATTGTTGAGTTTCAAGAGTCCATATAGTGTTGATACAAGTGTGTTATTAGACAAATCACTTGTAGGTACTCTCTCCTATTCTTGAGCTACCTTCTCACTTCCTTGATGGTGTCTGTTGAAGCATGTAAGTGTTTTATTTTGAATACAGTCCAATGGTTCTTTAAAAAGTTTATGGAGAATATGAATTATGAAGTAACTGCATGCATTGCAGAAATTCTTTGCACCAAAATAACTTTACATTTTAATCTCACTTTTCCAGAAATCTTCTGAAGATCCTTCGCATTTTTTCTTTTACTACTTGTGTTTTTGTAAGGTTTTTCTTAACCCCAAATTATGAAGTTACCCCCATATTTTCCTCTATATGTTTTATACTATTATCTAGACACTTTTTGATTTAATTCTTGTGTAATGATGAAAGAATCCAGTTTGCTCTTTTTGTCTATGGATACCAGTGCCATTTGCTCCATTGCCATTTGTTGAAAAGAGAATTCTTTATCAACTAACTTGTTTTGGCACCTCTGCAAAAATCAATCACTCCAAAATGTAAGGGCATATTTCTAGATCCTAAATTCAATTATGCCAATACCACACTGGCTTTATTACTATAGTCTGTATTAAGTTTTGAAATCAGGGAATGTTAAATCTCCAGTTTTGTTCTTTCTAAGGATTTTTTTGGTCCTTTAATCTACATATGAACTTTCTGACTAGTTTGAATTTCTAAAAAGAATTGAGCTGGGATTTGGAAAGGGATTGTGATTCAATCTGTAGATCATTGCCAGGCTCTTGCCATTTCACAATATTAAATCCTCTGATCAATTAATACATGGTGTTTTCTACTTATGTAGGTCTTTTTCAGTTTCTTTTAACAATGCTTTGTGATGTTCAGTTTACAAATCACGTTTTTTGCTGGTTAAAAATATTTGAGTATATTATACTTTTTAATGCTGTTAAAATCGTTTTCTTAATTTTTAGATCTTTACTGCTACTATCCAGAAATGAAACTGACTTGAATATTGATCTTGTATCATGAAACTTCGCTGTACTCATTTTTATGTCTAGGATTTTTTACCTGGATTTGAAAGAACTTTTTTTTTTTTAACTTTTATTTAATGAATATAAATTTCCAAAGTACAGCTTATGGTGAAAGAACTTCTTATATGTAAGGTCATGCAAGTCACACATATTTACAATTCTGTTTCTTACTTTCCTACCTAGATGCTCTTTGTTCCTTTTTCTTGGGTTATTTCCTTGGCTAGAATCTCCAGTGTCATGTTAAATAAAAATGGTGAGAATAAATAGTCTTATCTTACTCTTGATTTGGGGTAGAGGCCAGGGGGACTTTTGTTCTTTAAACAAGGTGAAGATAGCCCTGGTTGGTTTGTTTGTTTTAGATACTCTTTATAAAGTTGAGAAATATCCCTTTTATTCCTAGCTTGTTGTTTGTTTTCATGAAAGTGAGTTAGCTTGTTCAAATGCTTGTCTATAGCTATGGAGATTATCACTGATTTTTGTGCTTAATGCTATTGACATTACATTAACTTTCAGATGTTAAACCTTGCATTCCTGAGATAAATCACTCTTCTTCATTGCGTATAATCCTTTTAAAATTGTGCCAGATTTGGTTTGCTACTATTTGTGGAGGGTTTCTGCAACTATAATATTAGGAAATATTGGTTTGTTGTCTTCTTTCATTTTGATTTCTTTGTCTGATTCTTTTATCAAAGGTTATACTGAAGTTTATTCTCTTCTATACAGCAGGAAAATTTTATGAAGAATTGTTGTTAACTATTCTATAAATATTTGTTAAACTTCAGTAAAGCCATCTAGATTCTTCTCTGAATTAATAATTTTAAAGCTTCCCCCAATCTCTTTACTTGCTACTGCTCTATTATTCTGATTTGTTTTCTCTGCTTGAGTTAGTGTTGGTAGATTGTAACTTTCAGAAATCTGTCAATTTCATTCAAGTGGTTATCTAATTTTTTGTATATAGTTGTTTATCACATTCCTTTACAATTCTTCCTATTTCTGCAAAGTTGGTAGTAATATTCCTTCTACAGATTACATATTTTTATTATCCAATGAATGTCCAAAGAGGTTAGCCAGCATTTTGGTGAGGTTTGTGAATTATAAATTGGTAAAATCTTCCAGAACACTTTGGAGAGGTCAGATTCAACAGAACATGCTGACAAATCAGATGTGGGTAGTAAGACAGAGTTAGAGACAGCCCTCAGTTTTTTTGCACTTGGAAAAACAAACTGAAGAAAAATAGGAAGGAATACAGTTTTAGGGAGAAAGTAATAAATTTAATTATCAATTGTTATACTTGATGGTGAGATGAGTTGTAGAGGTAGAAATGTAAGCAGCCAGCCAGAAATTTAGAATTATTAGAGAGAATAATTTGGAGATCTATGTTTTTGTGATGAACTCAGTATAGGGGCCGGCGCTGCGGCATAGGAGGTTAAGCCTCTGGCTGCACTGCCGTCATCCCATTTGGGCACCATTTCGAACCCTGGCTGCTCTACTTCCAATCTAGCTCCTGCTAATGAAACTGGGAAAGCAAAGAAAGACAGCTGAAGTATTTGGGTCCCTGCACACACAGGACAGACCCAGAAGAAACCCCTGGCTCCTGGCTTCGGCCTGGCCCACTCCTCGCTTAATGGCCACTTGAGGAGTGAACCAGTGGATACACGATCTCTCTCTCTCCTTCTCTCTCTCCTTCCATCTCTGTATTTCTGCCTTTCCAATAAATAAATAAATCTCGAAAAAAAAGAAAGTTAAAGAAAAAGAATTGAGTATGAGACAGAACAAAAGGATATACCAGATTTTTTTTTTTTTAATTTATTTGACAGGTAGAGTTATAGATAGTGAGAGAGAGAGAGACAGAGAGAAAGGTCTCCCTTCCATTGGTTCACCCCCAAATGGCCACCACGGCCGGTGCTGCACTGATCCGAAGCCAGGATCCAGGTGTTTCCTCCTGGTCTCCCATGCAGGTGCAGGGGCCCAAGCACCTGGGCCATCCTCCACTGCTCTCCCAGGCCACAGTTCCTGGAAGAGGAACAACCGGGACTAGAACCCGGTGCCCATATGGGATGTCAGCACTGCAGGCAGAGGATTAACCAAGTGAGCCATGGCGCCAACCAATATACCAGAATTTTGAGGCATTCTTACAATCATAGAGAAAGAGAAAAAAAAAATTGAGTAGGACCAACTGCATAGACAGCAAATAAGGAAAGGCATTACAGAAACAAAGCAGGGAGAAAAAGAAAGAAAGGAAAGAGAGTGTGAGTGATTCTGTGAGATAATTGGATATTGGGTTAGATTTCTGAAGGAGCAGGTGATCCACCAGCAACTCATTAGAATGTTTTTTAAAAAGCTATATACTTCAAACTGTAGTAATTACTAAAATAGCTTAGCAGAGATATGTTAAGGTAATCGATGGTACAATTATTTTAAGTTCCAACATAGAATCATTCTTATACTTCGTAAATATCATTTCTACTAGCTGCATTTCTGTGCTGAAACAGAAATGCAATATTTTTACAGATCAAGGAAACAATTGTTATGTTTTGCCAGATATTTGTATCTTTATTTTATACATTAGCCAACTACTACCAGAAAATAGAAGAACACTAAACGGACCCCTGAAACCAAGATCTAATGTTTCCAACTGAAAGATATGGTTAGGGGCTAAAATTTATCTTGGCATAAATTTTATCCTGTGAGCAGAGAGCACTGAAAGCAGACTCTTACTCTCTCGTGAGAAAATTGTAAAGGCTACGTTATCCCTATATACCAACTGTCTAGTTGCCTGACCAGAATGTATTCCATCTGGCCCCAGGCATAGGCAAATAGAGACGTAACACAAGTTGTCCCAAATTAGGAACATTAAGCCACATAAAAATGTCATTCCGACACTGTTAAGACATTCTCAGCAAACTGTGACTCAGTGAAATGTGAGGTAGAGGCACTCTGCCCTGGGGGCAACGGAGCCACGCTTACTGTACGCCCACTGGGGTCCCACTGCCTCGACACTTGCTGTCACAGGGTGGGAGGGAGAGTGACCAGTCAGCAAGCCATCTGCCTTTCAGTTGATCTGCACACCTGAGGCTCCTAGGGCAAGGGCAGATCCCCAGGCACCCCTTGGCCTGGGCTCTACTGAAATTCAATCCCACTGATGGCTCCCAAGGGCTGGCACTGGTCTTTGGAGCTGAGACCCTGAAAAACAACTTGGGTGAACAAGGAGATGAACTTTCACACCCCACTGAAAGCTTAAAAAGAGCCACTTGCTTTTGCTACAAACAAATGAACCCTGCTGTTTTCAACAGCATCCTCATTGCAATTAGATGATCTTTCTGTTTTTTTCCTCAGCTTAATCTGCAGGTAAATAATAGTAACAGCCTTTGGGCAGACTCCAGTTCAGGCTTGTTTACATTTTAGAAATGAACAATGTGGAGGCCGCAGGTTATTTCTGTTTGTTGTAGGCAATACTTGTTGTAATAAAATACTTGTGAAAAGGCAGACTAACACTGGCAACCTCAGGATAGACCCCTTGCTCCAACTGCTCTGAGATTCAGAGAATTCAGATGGAAACTCGCAGTTTCTAAACAAACCAGAACTCTTGTGTTTTCTGCATAGGTTCTTCCACTGCCTACTGCTTTCCTCTTCTTTTACTCTGCCACTAACCACCATCTCTTTTCAATCACAGCAGTCCACGAGCAAGGGTCCTGCGGTCTCTGTTTTAATCATCCTTCTAGATGATTCTGATGCATGCTGAGTTTTCAGAACCTATGGCTTGGGTAATGAAAGATTTAGGGCTGTTGGGTGGTTGTTGCTCCTGTATCTCACACATTAGGCTTGGTTTTCCACACCACCCTCACTCTCACCACTTGCCAACTGGTTTGCTGGAATTTTTTTTAAAGATTTACTTATTTATTCATTTGAAAGGCAGAGTTCCAGAGAGGCAGAGACCGAGAGAGGGAGAGACCGAGAGAGGGAGAGAGAGAGAAAGAGAAAGAGAGAGAGAGAGGTCTTCCATCTGATGGTTCACTCCCCAGATGGCCACAATGGCTGGAGCTATGCTGATCCAAAGCCAGGAGCCAGGAGCTTCTTCTGGGTCTCCCACATGGGTGCAGGGGCCCAAGGACTTGGGCCGTCTTTCACTGCTTTCCCAGTCTGTAGCATAGAGCTGGATTGGAAGTGGAGCAGCGGGGACTTGAACCGACACTACAGGTGGTAGCTTTGCCCACTATGCCACTGCACCACCCTAGTTTGCTTGGAATTTAAACAGTTTGAAACTAATTAGGCTAATGCGAGCACAAAGGTATTTTGTTCCCCCTTTTGGAATATTTGGGGAGCTCATGAGCCACTACAGCAAGGCGTTTTCATTCTGGTCATAGTCACTCTCCCACCATTGACGTGCATTTGATGTTTCTACAGTTGTGTATAAGAGTAAGGAAAGACAAGGCCTCGATCAGCCTTGGGCATTTTTTCTCACAGGGCTGAACCAGAGCATGGGACCTTTCTTATAATTAACAGAAAAAGGAAGAGTTTCCATGGAAATGTAAAAGACTCCAGGCTAATGGAACGGTGCTTACTCTTGTCTACTGGATGGTGACTGAGTTGTTCTTAACAAGGGCTGTTTATTTTCTTTTCCGCAGTTTGCTGACAATGTAAAAACAACAAGCAAATCAAGAACTATAGCAATGACTTTGTTCATTGTTTCCTTTCAAGCAGTGTTAATAACTGACATAAGGTTAAATAAAACCCATTAAGTCCCACGTTTTCAATCCTGTGACTATTCTAATGACATAATTATTTCAAAATTATCAAGTGTAATATATCTATTACTCAAGCTAAGTCTGTATAGGTATCCTATCTATAGCACAATGGAACATAATGGTTTAAGAACTTCTTGACAACCATACCACAAAGTAACCAGCCTTGTCATTTTCTAGTCCCCTTGAAACTACATCCCAGAATTGAAGGAGGCTTTTGATAGAACAATTAACAAACACGTATATAATGATCCTCTGTGCCCAAGATCTTAATCAAGGGGAGCATGTTATTGTGTTTTCAAAGTTTATGGCTTCTTATTCAAGAGAATTTCAAAAAGTTCATGAACAATGGAACCAAAAGATAAGTTTATTCCACTCCAAAAAAGTTTGAAATGCATTCACATCCTATTTTTTTTTCATACTATGTGTTTTCTATGAACTTTTTGTAGACCTGATACAGATAGCCAAAGTGAAATCTATAGAGAAGATGCTACTGAACTCACTGATAAGTGTGTCTAGACTCCCATTTACCAACTCAGGGTCAATATAAGCATCAAAATAAATGATAGCCATGGCTTACAAACCTATGGAATACAATAAAAATCCATCAGTCTACACTGATATAAATAGGTAAGTACAGAGTTAAGTGGTGAGAAAGGGATAAAAACTCTTCTGTAAATAGAATGTCACCTGAGGCAGGTGTTGTGCTACTCACACGCCACGTGGGCACTGGTCCATGTCCTGGGTGCTCCATTTCCGGCCAAGCTCATTGCTAATGCACCTAGGAGATCAGTGGAGGATGGCCCAAGTGCTTAGGCCACTGCATCCACAGAGACTGACCTGGACAAAATTCCTGACTCCTGGCTTCAAGCAAGTCCCGCCCTGTCTGTTGCAGCTGTCTGGGGAATGCACAAGCAGATGGAAGATAGTTCTCTCCCTCTAACTCTACCTTTCAAATAAATCAACAAGTCTTTTTAAAAAGTAGAATTCCAATTAATAATTTGGAAAGCATGATAGAATCAGCAAAGCCAACTGTCTTAGTCATAACTGATTCAGGCAATAGTTACCAGCAGAAGCTAAAACTAAAAGGTGAAACATTCGATGTTCAATGTATCTTTGGCTCTCAAATTATATCCCTTCAAATTACTTATTAACTGCATTTATTCATTTACAATAGAAATAGCAACAGACACCAACTTGACCAAATCATCAAAGTTCACATCACCGTTAATGGGGACAATCTACTTGTGCCACCTGGTGCAATGCTTAGGATGGGAGACAACACTGCTGTTCTTTCCAAAAGCATACAGTCATGAGTACAATTATAAGGAAACATCAGAAATACTTAGATTCAGGAATATTTTATAAATAATATGGGCTATGTTCATCAAAAATATCAAGAAGACCAACAGTAACAGAAGGAAAAAGTGGGAAACCATCCTGGAGCTAAAGAGATTCAAAGATGGTGACTGCTAAATTTAAGGTGCCATCCTCACTGGATCTGGGCCCAGAAAACAATGGCTTAGAGGGCTTTGTTACTATACCTGATTACACTTTGAATTTGCACTATGAATTAGATAATGTTGTTGTGCTGAAGTTAAATTTTTACCATGATTAGGATCTACACCCTCGAGTATTTATAATGAACATTAAATTATCTCGTTTTTGTGACATGTTCCCAACTTTAGCTTTTATTCTGGTTTTCTGAATGTTAACAACTCTTTTTATGCAGTTTGTGAACTAATAGTTTTATAAATGTTAAAATTCTGGAAAAGAAAAACTGGAGAAAGATAGAAAATGAATAGAAAATTGACTTTATTATTTTTTTAAATGATTAAAAATTCATTTCTAACTCTGTTACCACAGTTATTAGACACACTGAAATATTTGATTCCATAAAAGTTAATGTAAAGGGAAGCATGTGGCTGGCCACGGTTAGAATGTCAGCATTTTATTTTTTTCTTATTGTTGGGTAATACATCAGTAAGATGTAGGATTCACAATAGATGGAAATCTGGTCTATGAATATTCACCCAACAAAAAGAATTCTTTTCTAATTATGTATTTCTTTGGGGCCCACCCCAACTATCCCCCCTTGTTCCTTCCACCACATCCCCACCAGGAAACGTAAGAGGTTATTTTATTAACCTTTGAAAATATTCTTCAGAAGTGTCCAAGCGACACTATTGTCATAAGAAATTTAATTGGGAATTTCCTGAGCTTTGAGCCATAGAATTTGGGGACTAACTCTGCATAAATGAGAAAAGCATTCTTATGGTTATAAAGTGCTCTTTCCTGCAAATTTATAGTGAGTTTATTTAATGACCTCAGATAAATTCTAACTTACTTTGTAAAGTATACCCAGTAAAGTGAGAATACATCAATAGTATCTCATTTTACAAAATGTGAACTTAGAGAGCATTTTCATCAGTCTTCAGTCGACCATTTTAGACCAAGAAGAACTCGAAGTGACTCCAAGCATCCCAGCTTCAGCAGCATAGCAGCAACCTGGGAGGGTGACCCACTTCCCTGCATGTGGGCTTTCCATGTTTTCACAATACTCTTGGTGAGAAGAGGGAGTGCACCAGGCACTGCTACCTTGGGAACATACAGAACGAAAAAGTATCTATAAGCACTCATTGATTTCTTAGAAGACAATAAACAACTGAAAAAAGAATTGATGATAGAGAAGATATCCTTCCTTCATTGGCATTCGTGCTATTATTTATCATATTCTCCCATAGGATGAAGAGTGCTCATAAGATACATTCCCCTGTAAGGTTGCATAGTATCATGTTCCTCTACTACATAGCATTTAAAACATAGTCCTTACTCTACAGTAATTTGTAAAGTTATTTACCACATATTCCTTTCCTAGATGGAGGAGCCGTGAGGACAATCATTATCTATTTTGGTCCTACCACATTGTTAGCAACTAGTTTAGTGCCTGGTAGATAGAAATATCTCAATAAATACTTACTAAGAAGAAGGCAGTCAGGAAGGAAGGTATAGGAGGAAGGAGGTTGGTAGGTGTGGAGGGAGAGGAATGAGGAGAGTTGAGGATGATACTTATGACTGGAGAACTTAGGAGAACCTGTGAGGAAGCACAGATGTTGTGGAACAAAATCCTGAGGAGCAATATCTTGAGCTCATTTTCACAAGGTCTCAAATTCTGGAAGATTCCATATAAAGATCTTGAGTACATGATTACATTTCCTGGAACAGAGATAGAAAAAAACGAGAATTTATAGGTCTACTGCATTCAGTGTTTTGGAAGCCAATGATGACTTTCAAAGTGTTTTTCAAGTGATTTGGTGAATTTGTGCTAGAGGACGCTTAAACCAGCTGGAAGCGAGTTGAGGAGTATGAGGCAATATGATGTATACAAGGGCTATCAGCAGCTTGTTGTGGAGAAGTTGATCCTGGTGGTCACGAGAGCTGAGGAGGTTCTGGGAGCAGAGCATACCCCTGGTGGCTTTACAGTGCTCAAAGTGGTGGAGTCCACGCATTCTTAACTATGGATGAGAATGATTCAATTAAGTGGTAGGGATTAGAAACGCAGGATGGGGGAAGTAAGCCAAAGTTTAAGTTACTGAGAGGATGAGAAAGAAGACACCAAGAAAAAAACTGGTGGAATAAGTGTTCAGTAGGAGGCAGGACAACATCTCTGTGGTGGAAAGAGGAATGTGTGAATGCTGTAGGGGCCTCTGGCAATGACTGTGAATATTTAATGTCAACAGTTTTCTATTGGCCTTACATGAAATGGCTGGCAGAAGTGGAGTTTTGGGCCCTGCGAATGCCTCTTCAAACAAAGCATGCCTTTGCTTAGACTTGATATTGAGGCCAGAGAGAGTGAGTAGAGGTGCACCTGAGTTAATAGTCTCTCTCATAAAGACACAAAATTGAGACAGTGGGGAAGGGTCATACAAGCTAATCACGAAGGAACAAAAGATGCTTGCTACTCTGGTGATTGTGTGACTTCCTAACATGTTTAATATGCTCCAGACGTATACTCTGTCCAGCCAAGCCCAACTACTGATTTATGCAGTTACTAATGAATCCACCCCTTTAGAGCCGAGAAGCAGATGGAGCTAACACACTTACTCAAGTCCAAAGGAAAACCACAGGAATTATCCCTACCACTCCCTGGGAAAGAAAGATGTCACAGATGTAGATAACTTGTTAATTTTAAAAGGCCGGCCACATAAATACAAGACATCAGACTTCTCCTTAGTAACACTTGAAATTAGAAGATAACGGAAGACGGCAATTTGACTCGTAGGCTTGGGCAACTGGGGCCACTGTCTCAACTGCATTTTGCAGTATCTTGCTCAGAAAGTCTTAAATCCTCTACTAATTACACCCCCCACCCCTCCACATGACTGAACAGGAGCAGCACTACGGCATCTACCTAGGCCCCGGTCCCCATGCCTCATGTCCATCCCTTTATACCACACTCAGAGTCAGTCAGATACCCTGAGAAGCTCTGAGACTGACAGCTATGAAACCTTCAACATATTGTAGTTTATTTTTTAATATGCTTCATTTTAAAATCTCTATTCCCAAATTGACTGCTTTTCTATTATAATTCTCCATATACTACTCTCATTCTCAGATACTAATATCATTACTAGGATACATATGCATATAAAGATGACCTGTCTTTATTTGGTTTTGGTTATTTTGTGATTATTTTAAGAACCTGGTACCTATTAAAACATATTGACCTTTATTTTTCTCTTCTTTTATTATCTATTACAGATTTGGAATAGAAAATTACACATTCTCTTCCGATTTTCCACATCTTTACCAGAAGTTGACACCCCCTACCACTGAGCTTTTTAAGAGTACAGCTCTGGGGGCCAGCGCTGTGGCACAGCAGGTAAAGCTGCCTCCTGCAGGCCAGCATCCCATGTAAGTGCCGGTTCAAGTCCTGGCTGTTGTACTTTTGATTCAGCTCACTGCTAATGTGCCAGGCAAAGAAGCAGAAGCTGGCTCCAGTGCTTGGCCCCTGCACACATGTGGGAGAACTGAACTGGAAGAAACTCCTGGCTCCTGGCTTCGATCTGGCCCAGACCTGGCCATCGTGGCCATTTGGGGACTGAAGCAACAGATGAAAAATCTCCCTCTCTGTGTCTCCCTCTTTCTCTATAACTCTACCTTTCAAATAAATAAACCTTCTAAATAAAAAAGATTACAGTTCCTTGTTTCTGAAAAAGTTTGCTATGTTTGTCCTGCAACAATCTCCAATAAATCTATGTAAGCCTGGAGTTTCCTTTGTAGGAATATTCCTTTTCATAGACTATACCTATTAAAAATGGTTCCTATTTAGATTTTCTATTTCATTACATATTGTCCAAAATTCTTTATAATTTTTATTATCCTTTAAATTTGGGCACAATTTGAAACAATGTTTCCCTCCTTCCATGATGAAGGAGGGAGTGAATGATGAGTGTTGCATGTATATTGTTAAGGAATCTTTCAAGGAACCGACTATTGACTTTGTTGTTTTTTCTTGATTATCCATTTTTTTTCTTTTTTTGACAGGCAGAGTGGATAGTGAGAGAGAGACAGAGAGAGAGGTCTTCCTTTTTGCCGTTGGTTCATCCTCCAATGGCCACTGCGGCCGGTGCATCGTGCTGATCCGAAGCCAGGAGCCAGGCGCTTCTCCTGGTCTCCCATGCAGGTGCAGGGCCCAAGCACTTGGGCCATCCTCCACTGCCTTCCTGGGCCATAGCAGAGAGCTGGCCTGGAAGAGGGGCAACCAGGATAGAATCCGGTGCCCTGACCGGGACTAGAACCCTGTGTGCTGGCGCCACAAGGCGGAGGATTAGCCTGTTAAGCCACGGCGCCGGCCTGATTATCTATTTTTTATTGTTTCTTACTCTCATTTCTATGGTATTTGATATTTTCTTTGTTTGATACTTTTTGTTTAATTTTTTTTTAAATTTGAATGGAGGTTTAGATCACTGATTTTAAAGTTTCCCAATTTCCAATAATAATGTTTGTCAGTACAAACATTTCAGTCTAGAGACTTCTAGGTTCCTATATGCATGTAAAGAGCTCAGAAGTCACCACTCTGCTCTAACAAATAAAAAGCTGAACAAACTGAGGCATCAAAAACTCTTCTCAGGGAGCCAGCACTGTGGTGCAGCAGGTAAAGCTGCCACCTGCAGTGCCAGCATCCCATGTGGGTGCCAGTTCAAGTCCCAGGTGCTCCACTTCCGATCCACTTCTCTGCTATGGCCTGGGAAAGCAGTGGATGATGGGCCAAGTGCTTAGATCCCTGCACCCACATGGGAGACCTAGAAGCTCCTGGCTCCTGGCTTCGGATCAGCCCAGCTACAGCTGCTGCAAGTATTTGGGGAGTGAATCACTGCATGGAAGACTTCTCTCTGCCTCTGCCTCTCTGTAACTCTGCCTTTCAAATAAATAAATCTTTTGTGGAAAAAAAAAAAAAAGCTCTTCTCAGATCCATCAGAGGAGGGAGGTCTCAGAGCAAACTGCAGCTCCCAAAAGAGGCTCACTTGACAAGT
Organism: Lepus europaeus; assembly: GCF_033115175.1. Taxonomy (NCBI): domain Eukaryota; kingdom Metazoa; phylum Chordata; class Mammalia; order Lagomorpha; family Leporidae; genus Lepus; species Lepus europaeus. Next base: position 149,725,424 of record NC_084830.1, read on the forward strand.
AGGTCAAGACAATCTCAGTGATCAGAGCAGAACCTTCATGGAACCCGGGCCATGGCTGGAAAACCTGAACTGTAATTGCTAGAGATTCAGTGTAGACAAGGCTAGAGTCACAGACTCCAGGAGGATCCACTCCAGGAAAGTGTTGAAGGGGCCAATCTTTCCTTGGTCAATCTTGGCCATAAATGTGCATTGAGAGGTTCGTCGTGGAACCTCTCCAACTGCTTTCTTCAACTTCTGCTTCTTTGACTTTTCAGTATCAGCAACAGAAGAGGATATTGTTTTCCTTGAGATGTGCATACCAGGTTGCAATGGTGTCTTAATTTCTGAGGCAAGGGCTTTCCTACCCTTGCTGTATCACTTAACTGGAAGAAACTTCTTATTAAAAGTGTTACATTTTCCTTGGATGGAAACCCTTAGGGCCTGATGTCAACCTAGGAGAGTGCTTTTTAAACAGAGCCCTCCTCTCCCAGAGGAAGCCCCAGGAGGGTCTGATAAAAGGTGTGATGATAGAGTTGGTCAAGTTACTGACTCTGAGCCTGTTTTCCTGTTTGAAAAAGAAGATAAGAGAACATAGGCAGGCCTGGCCTCCAAGTCTCCCCCTTTCTCAGTGTGCTTGCCTGGGGTGGGCGAGATCCTGCTTTCACTACAAAGCCTCCATCACCTCTAGCTGAGGTCTCCTCTGATAGGCAGCTTTCCCGTGTGCACATATGCAACACTTTTAAGTCTTCCCTTCAGGAGACCTGAGCCTGGGCCCCTGCATATCTCTTTCAGCTTCATCCTGCACCACAGTCCCCAGGTGCCCTCACTGCTGATAGCTTGGCTGACCTTCAGTTCCTCCAGGACACCATGCCCTCCCCCTCCCCCACCCCCAGCAGCCTTTCACATAGTCTTGTCTGTCTGGAACCTCCTTCTAGCCCTGATTCTTTCTCTACTTTTGCTTAATTATTTGCAATCTAAGTCTTTTGTGCTTTGAAGATGATATCTGAACTTCAGGTGGTGCCTGATTTAGGATGGTTTCAGTCGTAAGTTTATAAGCTTATGATGGTGCAACAACTGGTATGCATTCAGTAGAAACTACTTTCACCTTTGAATCTTGATCTTTTCCTGTATTAGTGCTGAGAGGTCTGGTCTTGACTCTCAGGGCACACATTAGCAGGGAACTGGAATTGGAAGTGGAACTGGGGCAGAAACACAGGCACTCCAACGCAGAATGAGCTGTCCCAAGCAGTGTCTTAAATGCTTAAATGCCTCTGGATTTTATTTTAAAGACATTTCTTGAAATAAATTAGGATTCCTTATTTTTTAAAATCAACAGCATCAAAGTATAACATATTCAATAAAATATACCCATTTAACCATAAAAAATAAATAAATTAGCATGAACCATCTTAGGTCTGCACCTGAAAAAATAAAATGGGTATCAAGTGAATCACTGTGAAATATTAGACCTCTGGAGATACAGATGAGAACCTAAGTTTCTAGGCAGAAAAACAGGGTGACATATGAAAGTGTGATCCTTAGAATTGCACTTGGCATTGGATTTGTCAGAAAAGGAACACTGTAAACAAGAAACTAATTCACACAACAACAATTTAAGTGCCTACTCTGCACGGGCACTATTTCAGGTGCTGACAAAAGAGAAATGCCTTTGAGATGGTGAAAAAAACTATCTCCAACTTGCAACACCTAAGGAAATCAATGTACAAAAACAATGCTATATACCTCTTCCAAGGTCTTTTGGTATAAGCTACTGGAGTGTACACACTAGTAAAATAAACTCAGTAAAGCAGGAAGGAAGGACTCAGGCTCCCGAAGACAAGGGATATAGGCTTTTCCAAAGGCAGTGGAAGGGATTATCTTGGGGCAAAACCCACTGGACTCCATCAGATATGTCATGGGAGAAAATGTAACTTACTGATGACCTGTAGTGTTGAACCATTTTCAGAAGAGTTTCAAAATTCAATTGAGTCTGAAAATCCAAATTCAAAGTGTTCAAGTAGCAGCCCCAGGGGTAAAACTTGGGGTGGGGATACTTGTACAGTTAAGTTGAAGAGTAATGTTTGACTGCTTAAACTGAATCATTTATTGCTTAACACAAATAACAAATATTTTAAAAACTGAATTAGAATACTGATAGAATCAAAAAGGGAGACAACGATCCAACATGGGAAGCGGGGGATACACAGCAGACTCATAGAATGGCAGATGTCCTAAATAACACTCTGGCCTCAGAATCAGCCCTTAAGGCATTCTGATCTGGCTGAAGAGCCCATGAGAGTATTTTAGGCATGGAAAGCCAAGACACCATGGGAAAAAAAAAAAAAGACCTAAATGAAAGATCTCTGCGAGTGAGATCCCAGTGGAAAGAACAAGGCGATCAAAGAAGGAGGTACCTTTCTCTGAAGGGAGGAGAGAGCTTCCACTCTGACTATGACCCTGTCAGAATAAGATCAAAGTCGGTGAACCCTAAAGGCTTCCATAGCCTTGGCAACTCATGACTAGAGCCTAGGGAGATTACTGACGCCATAAACAAGAGTGTCAAATTGTTAGGTCAACAACAGGAGTCACTGTGTACTTACTCCTCATGCGGGATCTGTCCTTAATGTGTTGTCCAATGTGAAGTAATGCTATAACTAGTACTGAAACAGTATTTTTACACTTTGTGTTTCTGTGTGGGTACAAACTGATGAAATCTTTACTTAGTATATACTGAATTGATCTTCTGTATATAAAGATAATTGAAAATGAAAAAAAAAAACCTGGTGTTAAATTGGAAATTGCATAGAAAATTAATCAATTTTTAAAAAATATAATGTAGGATCTCTGTCCTTAATGTGCTGTACATTGTGATTTAATGCTATAACTAGTACTCCAACAGTATTTTTCACTTTGTGTTGCTATGTGGGGGCAAACTGTTGAAATCTTTACTTAATAAATACTAAACTGATCTTCTGTAATCAAAGAGAATTGAAAGTGAATATTGATGTGAATGGAAGGGGAGAGGGAGCGGGAAAGGGGAGGGTTGCGGGTGGGAGGGAAGTTATGGGGGGGCAGAAACCATTGTAATCCATAAGCTGTACTTTGGAAATTTATGTTCATTAAATAAAAGTTTAAAAAAACTGAATTAGAAGAAAAATATATCTGATAGAGCAAGAACAAGATAGTATTTTCCTTTTATTCTCAAACTGAACCTAATTTCAAACAACTTACTACTTTGCTTTCAAATAATTATGGTATTTTTGTTCCAGAAGGATTGCTACTAATCTTGTTGAGGGACAGTATTCTTTCTATTTTATTTAGAATAGATGAGCATCAGTCTCCAAACACAATTGAGAAAGCAGATTCTCTAAGTAAATACTGAAACAAAGTTTCTGGCCTCCACAAACAGCTTCATCAGGCCCTGCAGGCCATACTTTCTGCAGAATGAAGATAACATTTTCTCAAAACCAAAACTCAAAATGGATTGTCAATTTTACAGGTCTGTTTCTCGGTTAATAGAGAACTACAGACCATCCGGAATCAACAAGGGATGGAGCTCAATACAAACTTGCTAAGTCAAGGAGAGCTACAGACAGAGCCATATTTCTAGACCTATATACGCAGCATTCAACTTATTACCAGATAGTCAGAACATTTTTATTTACTCCCCAATTACTAAACTTCAGTGGAAATAATTAGAAGTATTTGGTTAAAGTTAAAAGGTTACTGCTGGAGTAAAAATTTCCCAGTGTACATACTGTGAGAACCCAATGTAGTCTCAATGTGGTAGGATGAAGATAAAAAAAAAAATTGAAAAGTATTAGAGCATTCAAATTGTGAATAACCTTTTCACCCTAAGAAACCTGCATTCAAAGATGGTTAACCACAGAACTGAAAATATCGTGGGTGGTCTAACTCTAGGTATTTGTTCTTAGTGCAAAGCCATCAACAAGTCTGGTGTGACAGATGTTGTCTTCCTAAAGGATGCTCAGGCTAGGTAAGTTGGTGTTAATCACACAGGGGTGGAGTAATTGTGGAAAAAAGTTCATGGAAAAGTTTGTCAGATGCCAAACTATAACCAACCCTTTGCCCTTGAACAAAGGTCACTAACAGAAGCCATTCTCCTTCAAAATCCCTTTTCCTGACTCCTCTATTAAAGTACAAAAATCCAGGATATTATCTTTAAGACACACTAGGAAGATTCTCAAATGTGGAGAGAAAGAGCAGGGCGGCACCTCAGGATCCAGAGAGTGACACAGCAGCCCCAAGTATCCTAGAGGATGGTGGCAACGAAGAACGCCAGGAGCAGAACGCAAAAGGTGCCATGGAAAACTTGCTCTCTAAGGCGAAAGGACTGGGAAATGGTAGCCTCACAAGAGAGACCAAACGCACCAGGGAAAAAACCAAAACTGGTCTCACGGCTACCCACAACAAGAAAGCTCAGTGGGGAGCTGAGATTTCCACTGACTCTCAGCTTTGCCCCATACCTGGTTTCACCCCAATTCCCGCCAGGGCATGTCAAAGAAGGCTGCGTAGGAAGCTGGCTCTTTCACAGCCACCAGGCCACAACACAGCCACTTCTCCATCCTGCGATGTCAGTGCCACCAGGTGAGGAGTAAATGGACTCAACCATTCTCTCTCTTCCTCCCAGCTTGTGCTCCTACTGGCGGAGGCACATGGGGAGTTGTAATCCCCATTCCTGCCCTGAGGTGACGAGTCCTCCCGTAAAAGGTACTGAGACTAGCAGGTCCACAGACTTCTATTCCACCGGGCAATGAGACAGAGTCCCTATCCATGCCAGAACAAGCCAGCTAAAACAGAGGTTTCAGTAAGATCTAGTTTGACAGCATCATATCGAAAACACGCATGTTTCCAATAAAATCATCATCATACCAAGACCCACACAAACATGCCCAACTAATTTTTTACAAAAGTATAAAGATAATTCTATATAGGAAACCAGCCTTTTTTTTTTTTTTCTTTTTTCTTTTCTGACAGGCCGAGTTAGATAGAGAGAGAGACAGAGAGAAAGGTCTTCCTTCCACTGGTTCACCCCACATCCAAAGCCAGGAGCCAAGTACTTCCTCCTGGTCTCCCATGCGGGTGTAGGGCCCAAGCACTTGGGCCATCCTCCACTGCCTTCCTGTGCCACAGCAGAGAGCTGGACTGAAAGAGGAGCAACCGGGACAGAATCTGGCACCCTGACCAGGACTAGAACCCAGGGTGCTGACACCACAGGTGGAGGATTAGCCTAGTGAGCCATAGCGCCAGCCAGAAACCAGTCTTTTCAACAAATAGTGCTGAAACACTTGGGTGGTCCTGGCCACAAAAAAAAAATAAAGAACTTTGACATACATTTCATAGGTCATACAAAAATTAACCAAAATGGATTGTGGATCTGAATTTAATGTAAGATGTAAAACTATAAAATCTTCAGGAAAAAAAAAACAAAACAAAACAAAACAGAAACATAGTCTTTAAGATCCATCAGTAGCAAAAAGTTCTTAGACTTAACAGCTAAAGCACAATCCACAAAGGAAGAATGTTGACATAATCTTTATCAAAATATAAAACTTTGTTTTGCAAAAGACATTTTTAAGAGGATAAAAAGATAAGCTACACACCAGGAGAAAACATTTGCAAATCACATATGCAACCAAAGACTACTATCTAGAATACACAAAGAACTCTGAAAAGTCAACAGTAGAAATACAAAAAATACAACGTAATAATGGGCAAGAGGGGCCGGTGCTGTGGTGCAGCGGGTTAATACCCTGGCCTGAAGTGCCAGCATCCCAAATGGGCACCAGTTCTAGTTCTGGCTGCTCCTCTTCCGATCCAGCTCTCTGCTATGGCCTGGGAAAGCAGCTGAAGATGGCCCAAGTCCTTGGGCCCCTGCACCCACGTGGGAGACCCAGAAGAAGCTCCTGGCTCCTGGCTTCAGATCGGCGCAGCTCCGGCCGTTGCAGTCAATTGGGGAGTGCACCATCTGATGGAAGACCTCTCTCATTCTCTGTCTCTCCTCTCTCTGTGTAACTCTGACTTTCAAATAAATAAATAAATTTTTAAAAAAAAATAATGGGCAAGAGACTTTCCTTGGAAGAAGATATACAGATGACAAATAAGCACATGAAAAGATTTTCAACATCTTTAGCCACTAGAGAAAAGTAAGTGAGACCACAAAGAGATATCATGACACATCTATCTGAACGACTAAAAGAAAAACAGGGCAATGCCAAATGCTGGGGAGATAAGGAGATGTCATCAGTCAGTCATACACTGCTGGTAGAAATGTAGAATTCTACAACTATTCTGGAAAACAATTTAGCAGTCTCCAAAAAAACTAACTTGCAACTAGCATATGATCCAGAAACCATACTCCTGGGCATTTATCCCAGGGAAAGAGAAACTTACATCCAGACAAGCCCACAGACAAATCTTTAATACAGCCTAATCACAATAACCAAAAATTCATAGGAGCAAAATGTCCTTTCACGGGTAAATGGTTAAGTAAACTGTAATATATACATTCTATTCACACACTCAGCAACCGCAGGGAAAAAATTATACAAATAACCACCAGGGTAACTCTCAGGAGAATCATGTTAAGTGAAAAAGTCAATTTTGACAAGGTTTTAAGACTCTGTTTTCATTGACATAACAATCCTAAAATGAAAAACTAACAGAAATAGAGAACAGATCATTGATTTTAAGAGATTAAAGATGGCCTGATGCAGAAGGGAGTGTGGTTACTAAAAGGCAACACTAAGGAAATCCTTGCAGCAATGAAAATGTTCAGTGTCTCGACAATGTCATCATCACTATCATGGTTGCTATATTTCACTGTAATTTTCCAAGATGTCACCATTGATTGAACTAAGTGAAAGCTACACAGGATCATTTTGTATTACTTCTTACTACTGCATGTGAATCTATAATTATCTCAAAATTTAAGATGTAATTAAAAAACTAAGAGTACTGCCTTCCCACACCAAAGAAACAGAATAAACCAAAATATAATCCCAAAGAGATGACATTTTCAGGGTTTCTTTCTTTCTTCATTTCACCTTGCCTTACTTTGTGAAATGCTGTGAAGTAATACGCAGTGTGTTCACTGGTGTGTGTATTTTAACCAGCTTCTGCTTAAGTCATCCTTGTGCATAGCTCTTTCTGTCCTACCATCCCTGTCTTCCAAGGCATTATTCATTTTATTTCCCATTAATCACACTGGAATTCAACCCAGTACCCTTGTCCAGTAATCCAGCCTTCCACTCTCTGCTTCTGATTTTTATTTTATTTGCTAACCAAAGGGTTTATCTGTTACTCCTTGTAATTGAAATATCCTTCTCAATTTTCAAGCCCCTGCCCCTCTTTTAGACATCCTATTTATTTAAAGCATTTCTAAAATCATGCAAGCAATACATGAACAATACATCTGCATGATTTAAGGATATAAAAGTAGAAAATTGACATCTGTAGTACTTATACATTTTTAGAATTCTCTTGGTGACTTAATACATATTTTACGTATAAAATTAAGAACAGGCATACCATTATATAGAAAATCACTGTGGATTTTGATTGTTACATTGAATTCTAGGATTATTTTCTCAAAAATGCTCTTCAAGACTTGAGTCTAATAGATTGTGATGTATCTCGTTTATTCAATTAGATCTATGAGGGTGGCTCCTTTAGCAGAAGCTTATAATTTTACATAATTCATTTAGGTCTTTGTATATTTATATCAATGCATGTATGATTTTGTGTGGAGACATTGTTCTTTTAGTATAAGATTTTCTAGTTGGTTATCATTGATGCATATGAAAGTTACTGATACTCATGTGCTAGTTAATACTCTTATTCAATTACCCTATCAATTATTATATTAATTTCTGTAGTTTTTCATTTTTCTTGCATTATTTATGTTTTAAAACTATTCTGTTTGAAAATATGCTGTTTCTTCCATTAATATTTATGTAATACACTACCTACGTGTGAGTTGCACACATATTTGATAAACATTTTCATTATATGTTACTTATTTTTCTTAACTCATTTTATCACTGATCACCTCTATTATTACACAAGGCATCTTCTAAAGATTGGTGGAAAATGATGGCAGATGTTTTGTGCAGCGATTGAAACATCACTTGGGATGCCTGCATCCCATATTGGAGTGCCCTGGTTTGAGGCCCTGCTCTAATCCCAATTCTAACCCCCTGCTAATGCATACTCTGGGAGATAACAGGTAAGGACTCAAGTACTTGGATCCCTGCTATCTACATAGGCAATCTGGCTATAATCTGGGTTCCTGGCTTGGGCTGGGCTGAGCCCTGACTGTTGTAGGCCTTTGGTGAGTGAACCAGCAGGTAGAAAATCTCTCTGTTCCTTTTTCTCTTTGTGTCTATGTTCATTTACTGTAAAGCAAGTTTAAATTTTTTAAGTTCATAGAAAATGCATACTATTAAAAATTATGCATGGATTTCAAAATGTTTTGCACCCAAACAAAAACTTATCTTTTAATTCCATTTTTCTATGAGTTATTTCAAGTTCCCTCATATTAGATTGTGGTTTTTTTTTTTTTTTTTTTTTTTTTTTTTTTTTTTTTTGGACCGGCAGAGTTAGACAGTGTGAGAGAGAGACAGAGAGGAGAAAGGTCTTCTTTCTGTTGGTTCACTCCCCAAATGGTCGCTACGGCCGGTGCGCTGCACTGATCTGAAGCCAGGAGCCAGGTGCTTCCTCCTGGTCTCCCATGCGGGTGCAGGGCCCATCCTTCACTGCCTTCCCGGGCCACATCAGAGAGCTGGACTGGAAGAGGAGCAACCGGGACAGAATCCAGCATCCCAACCAGGACTAGAACCCCCAGTACCAGTGCTGCAAGCGGAGGATTAGCCTAGTGAGCTGCAGTGCCGGCCCTAGATTGTGTTTTTGACAGTGGACATTCTTATTTCTTACAGAGATGTATTTCATTGCACTTTACAAAAACCAGTTTGGCTTTATTTCAATTTTAAAGTCTATTTAATTTCAATATTTCATCTTATTTTAAAAATTCCCTTTATTTTCATTGTGTTTTTCAACTTTCTAAATTTTATACTTAGTTTGTTATATTTTTCTTACTATACACTATATAAATTTCTATATTATTAAGATATCTTGTAGAGGGCTGCATGCTAGAAACTCTGAATTTATATTGGGATCATATATATAGTTATATACGTATAAGTGTGTTTGTGTGTATAGTTAATCCCTCCATAATGAGGTAATCAATGGCATCAAGCTTTAAGTGTAATCAAAGATGACTGTGGATAAACTCGGATAAAAATACTTATAGAAGGACTCACTAATTTTCACATTAGTCCAAAATCTAAGTCATGATGAGCTTCACAGAACCTGGGGTGCCCCAGAGAATCAGTGCACAGCACTGGGTTAGGAATCATTGTCCTAGACAGAGAAAAACAAAGCAAAACAGAATAAGCCTTCTAGTTCCACTGAGGGTATTGTTAAAGTTGCCTTACGTCTAAATTGGATGCATTTCTAGATTTAGCCTGTCATCTTTGTGGTAGTTTAAAGCTCAGGGAAATTATATATCCTCAAAAATTTAAAAAAAAAATTATTTTCGCCAAGCCAACACGGTGTCATGCCAGATTTTTACCAACTCCTTATTTAGAAAAAACATAAAGATAGGAAATTTTGTTACTGTACAAGATACAGCAGCATCTTTACGAATACAGATACTTTGAACATATTGGTCTCTCTGTTATCAAGCGTGGGATCTTGGTCAAAAGCCTGCCTTGGTAAAGTCATCAGTTTTGAAGATGAATGAAGGATCATGGGACCCATCTTCCAGGCTTTCACAGAAGGCAATCGAGAAGCTTAGGCTAAGACTCTAGAGCCTCCTGGGGAAACACTGACCTAAAACTTCCATTGGCAGGATATGAACATGAGCTGTTTCTCTGCTCCTGGTACCCACTGCTATCTTCAGGTGGGTTTTACTGATGATTTCAATAATAAAATAGCAATATCTGCGATTTCAGCAATTCATTTTACAAACAAGTTGTTCAAAACTCTCATCAATAGCATCTAAGAGATTACGGGGGACACATACAAGAATTCTAGAATTCTAGGTTACTGCTTTAATTTTATGACCTCAATGTTATGATGAGACTTTCTACTAAATGTCTTACTGTCCACCCTTTGTTGCAGCTTTAGACAACTGGAGGCAGCCTACACTTAGTTCTGATGCTGAGACAGTTGGAGAAGCTTAGAACCTGGAGGGAGAGAGTGGGAAGGAGCTGGTAGAACCCATATGCCCAGGCCGGCGCCGTGGCTTAATAGGCTAATCCTCCGCCTGCAGCGCCGGCACATTGGGTTCTAGTCCCGGTCGGGGCACCGATCCTGTCCTGGTTGCCCCTCTTCCAGGCCAGCTCTCTGCTGTGGCCCGGGAGTGCAGTGGAGGATGGCCCAAGTGCTTGGGCCCTGCACCCCATGGGAGACCAGGAGAAGCACCTGGCTCCTGCATCGGATCAGCGTGGTGCGCCGGCCGCAGTGCGCCAGCCATAACGGCCATTGGAGGGTGAACCAACGGCAAAGGAAGACCTTTCTCTCTGTCTCTCTCTCTCACTGTCCACTCTGCCTGTAAAAAAAAAAAAGAACCCATATGCCCAAGAGCAGTTTTTCCCCCAGCGTTCAGCTAAGGAATTGAGCTGGACAGCAGACCTCTCCACTGCGGTGATTAAAGACAAGGAAATAAAAGCTGATCAGGGCAAGATCATTTTTGTTCTGCACTTGTATCTGATCCCTGCTAAGGGATCACAAAAGGCCAAAGGGGATGCTTAAATGAGGCAGGCTCTATCCTGAGTCTGTATTTTGAAGCCAGCATTCTCTTCATATAGGCTGGTAACATCAGGACACAGCCAAGTTTATAAATACCTTTCCCCGTTTCTGCATCTGTTTACATGTAAAAATGTAATGACAAACAGAGGGACACATGGACTCTCTTTCTTAGCATAACATAGCCATAAGATAATGTGACTCTCTCCTAATTGCATTACAAGTGAGTCTTCTCTGGCCATTGACTTACATATAGTAATGCCTCTTGCTATGAAATGCCAATAAACATGCAACTCATGAAGAGTCGACTAAGAAGTCTGGTCAGAGCCATGACTCCTCTTACTGATGGAGGCCAGGAAACGGCAAAGACAATAAACTTGGGCGTCTGCTCCAGGCTAACTGGCTGTGGCCAAGGCATACGTTCACATGTCACTTGGGTCTCTGCCAGGCCATTAGTCATGGTGTGTTCTGCCCCAATTGTGTGTTAGAACGATGTGGTCTCTGAGTACACTCAGAGGAAAGAGAGAGACACGCCAGTGTTCACGTAGGTTACAATTTTAGACATCCCCCTTTCTGGGAAAGCTATACTTAAAACAAAAGCTGAAATCCTTATTGGGGAAGCTTCAAAGCTATTTTCTATGTTAGAGGACACAGCAGTTATTAACAACTGTTCTAGGAAAAAGACGAAAGTTAAGAAAACAAGGAAGTTAATGAAAATAGCAGATATGATTAGAACTCACTGCCTCTGATGTATTTTTCTTATTCTCCTCTGTAATGTTAAGAGCTTTTTCTGTTGGTCACTTTTCCAAGGAACACCTTACTACACCACTCTGGGTACTGCTGTGTTGTTGCCCAGAGAATCTTGGGATCACATTTTTAAGGACAATCGTTTTCTGCAAGCAGTAAACCACAGAGAGTAATATCATCTCTACTCCAGACACAGTAATAAAAAACAGCTGTCCATGTTTAACTTTAAACTCCATTTGGTTTGATCTCCATACAATGGGTTGACTAGTCTAGTGTTTGAGTCAATTAAGTATTGATATCCACAGTGCTAAACTTATTACACTGAGGGTCTCAACCAGCTGTGTATTCTACTCATCCCAATCATCTGTTTTCTCAGCAAGCATAATCAGCATAAATATGAATCTGTGAACATTATTTGATGTGATTTTGTTACTTATGGCAAACAAAGTTTTCAGCTACAAACGACATACATTTCAAAACACATTTTCCCAGAAACAGGATTTTTTTTTTTTTATTGGCTCATGCAACTCAAAATGCAAGAGTTGATGAACTTCAACACAGCACAGGTACAGGAACTGAAACAATGCACCAGTCCCATTTCTGTTTGCTAATTATTCCCTCTGTTGAAAAAGTATGGTTCATAAAAAAAAAAAGTATGGCCACATATATTTCCTGTTCATGCTTTGTGTCACTTTTTTTTTTTTTTTTTTTTTTGGACAGGCAGAGTGGACAGTGAGAGAGAGACAGAGAGAAAGGTCTTCCTTTGCCGTTGGTTCACCCTCCAATGGCCGCCACAGCTGGTGCACCACGCTGATCCGAAGGCAGGAGCCAGGTGCTTATCGTGGTCTCCCATGGGGTGCAGGGCCCAAGCACTTGGGCCATCCTCCACTGCCTTCCGAGGCCACAGCAGAGAGCTGGCCTGGAAGAGGGGCAACCGGGATAGAATCCGGCGCCCCAACCGGGACTAGAACCCGGTGTGCCAGTGCCGCAAAGCTGAGGATTAGCCTGTTGAGCCACGGCGCCGGCCACTCTTTTTATTTTCAATGCCCTCGAATAGGCATCCTTTGGTGCCCAACACTCACATTACAAATTTTGAGCCAGTTTTGTACCGCATTCTCTCTTTACACTGAGTCAACCTGGACATGGTGATGCCATCCTCAGCTCGCCTGGCCTAGGCCTGCACCCACCCCAGGCAGGTGGGAGGAGGGCATGGAGTTCCTGTAGTCCCAACCCACCCATCCTGGATTAATGTCTGCCAGCACAAAGACGTCATTTAGCAGGGCTGTACAGTCTCACCGCTCCGGTGCAGACAGGCCAGCTCGGAGCAAAGACTGTCTGTTTTTTACAGAACCAAGGAGGTCTGTCTGAAAGTTAAGCAGAGGCAGGAAGAGCTGGAGGAGGGGGCTGCTAGACCCCCATCTCCTGCCAAACTCCTCCAGCCTGACGCCCCTTGCTGGGCAATGGTAAGAAGCTCTGCACTGTTAGGCAGACTGGCATGAGGAGCAGGTACCTGGGGAGGGAGCAGGACAGGCAGTCCTGCCGGGTTCTCGTGGAGTGAAGTGTTGCTCCTGCCAGAGGTAAGAAAAGGGTCTGCTGGATCTGCCAAGACAACACAACCTATCAACAAAATCCATTTTGGTCTCATCTCTAAACTGGCAAGTGCTAGGAGCCTTCTATCCCTACTCGAATGTGATCTTCTCAAAGCACCATTCTATCTCAGCGCACATCCCTCAAACATTCAGTTCCATGACAGGTTCCTACTTAGAGCACAAGGTGATGTGCTAGGGCTGCAAGCTCTAGTTAAAGATACTGTGGTAGAAATACTTTATTATTCCTCATGACTTCATTCTAGGTGATGAATATCATAATCAGGAAGTGACCTCCAAACAGAATATCCATATAATTGTGTATCATAACAGTATTTATGGGAAAATACTTAGCCTTATTGAGAGGATGGGTGAGGAGAATCTAAATCCACACGTAAATGCTAAAATGCTCACTCAATATTTTTCATCATTTCACCGTGTGAAATAAGATTGTTTAGATATCATTACCTTAAAATTAATAAGAATTAATCTGTAATGGAAGTTTTAAAAATACACCAAAAATCCATTTCTAATAACATCAGAATCTAAATCACATACTTTCACAATATGAAGCAGATGTTTAATCCATGAGGCCATTCCATCTGGGGGTTTAAATGTTATTTGAGACACCAAAATCCCCTAGGTTTTTCTATTGAAGGGAACTTAAAAATTGAGAGTTGATATTTTAAAATTTTATAATAAAGTTAAAAGGCATAAGATCAGTCTTTATATAATTTAAGCAAATTTTATGCTCTTTCAATGGAAAGAAATTCACTTTCAACTTTCCATTAAAAAGTACCATATTTCTTCATCTTTTTTTAAAAATCAAAGCATTGTTACAAAATTTAGGTGGTAAATCAAAGAAATAAGTAGAAAAATTAACATTCTGAGTTTAGTGTTTTTTTAAAAAAAACCAATATCCATGGAATGCACCTTGTTAAAAACTGCCTCCCTACTTAACCCTATTCCCCAATTCTTCTCAGTTTTCTGCTTCAGTTTCCTTTTAATAACTCCTAAATTTCAAGAAAATAACTGTATGAATTATTTAATGCAATGGCAAAAGCCCAAGTATGTATATTTTTGTGCTTCCATTTCCTGACTTCAGAAATATATCTTAGATTTGTGCTTCCTTCATGCTGCAGAATAAAACCAACATGGTGTATATTTATTAAATTTAGCATTGTCTTCCAAATCTAAGCATTCATTTTAGAGAGGCTCAAGTATATTTGTATAAGAGCACTAAGCATGCAAATATCATATATCTATAGGAATTATATAAAATAAGCTGCATGTCTATTTTACGTAGTGGAATACTAAGATATCTTCAGTTACTATAACTAAGTCTTAAGATATTATACAGAAAAAAAGTTTGGAAACTATGTTCTAGCAAAAGATATTAATAATTGAGGGAAAGCAGCAAAATGGAGAGAATTAACATATTCTTAAAGATTTATTTATTTATTTGAAAGACAGAATTAGAGAGAGAGAGAGAGAGAGAGAGGAGGGAGGGAAGGAGGGAGAAGAAGGAAGAGAGAGAGAGAGCGAGCGAGCGCAGATCTTCCATCTGCTGGTTCACTTCTCAAATGGCATCAAATGGGCAGTGCTGGGCCAGGCCAAAGCCAGGATCCTGGAACTCCACCTGGGTGTCCCATGTGGACAGCAGGGACCAAAGCACAAGGGCCATCTTCTGCTGGTTTCCCAAGCATACCAGCAGGGAGCTAAATTGCGGTAGAGCAGCTGGGACTTGTACTATGTCACATGGGAGGGATGCTGGCATCACAAGCATCTTAACCAACTGCGGCACAATGCAGCCCCAAAATTAACATATGTTGAATGCCTATGATCTACAAGTAACAAAAGAAATTCATTTTTATAATAAAAAAATACACCAAATTTTTTTTCTCCATCTTCATAGAATCTTTACCAATGTCTATCATTTCTTTCAGGTCACAATTTCTTGAAAGCCTTGAGTTTCTGAAATAGAAAAATCTGCTGAGTTAAATTTCACACTTTCTAGGATGTGAAGTAAATTCTTACAAATATACATAAATATATTGTCTCAAAAATAAATGCAAGTCCATGTGTTTGGTATAGAAGTTTAAAAAAAAAAAATATGTTCAGCAGGCCCATTTACCAGATTGGAATGCCTGGGTTTGGGTTCCAGCTCCATTCCCAATTCCAGCTTCCCACTTATGGGCACGCTGGGAGGCAGAAGGTACTGGCTGAAGTACTTGGATCCCTGCCACCATGTGAGAGAC
This sequence comes from Lepus europaeus, assembly GCF_033115175.1. Classification (NCBI taxonomy): domain Eukaryota; kingdom Metazoa; phylum Chordata; class Mammalia; order Lagomorpha; family Leporidae; genus Lepus; species Lepus europaeus. The sequence goes on from NC_084830.1 coordinate 149,740,824, forward strand.
TCAGATTGAATTCTGGGCTCTGGGTTTGAAACTATTCCAGGCCTGGCTCTTACAGGCATTTGGGAAGTGAGCCAGTACATAGAGATACCTCTCTTTTGCTCTCTCAGATAAATAAAGGGTGTTTTTTTTTTTTTTAACATTTATTTATTTATTTGAGATCCAGAGTTACAGAGAGACAGGGAGAGAGAGAAAGAGGAAGAGATCTTCCATACACTGGTTCACTCCCTAGGTGGCTGCAACAGTTGTGCTGGGCCAGGCTGAAGCCAGGAGCCAGGAGCATCATACATGTCTCCCACATGCGTGGCAGGGGCACAAATACTTGGGCAATCTTTGTCTTCTTTTCCCAGGTATCAGGGAGCTGGATCAGAAATTGAGCCACAACACCAGCCCTAATAAAAGTCTTTAAAAAAAAAAAAAAAAAACACAGGGGCTGGTGTTGTGCCATTGTGGGTAAAAGCTGCTGCCTGCAGTACCAGCACCCTGTATCAGCACTGGTTCATGCTCTGGTTGCTTCACTTCTGATCCTGCTCCCTGCTAATGGCCTGGGAAAACCACCCGAAGATGACCCAAGTACTTGGGCCCCTGCCACCCACATGGGAGACTTGGAATCCTGGCTTTAGTCTGGCCCAGCCCCGGCCATTGTGGCCATCTGGAGGGCGAACCAGAAGACAGAAGATATCACTGCTCTGTTTGCCTTTCCCCCCTCTCTCAGTAACTGACTTTGAAATAAACAAGTAATCTTAAAAAATCAAAATAAAAAAATAAAAAGCCAAAAGATATAAAACCAATATAGCTAAACAATGAGATTCTGAGTACTATAAATTTAGTTTTCCCAAAGAACCTTAAATGTTTCCAATTATATTTACTATAAATAAGCAAAAGCAGAAATCTACAATTCACTGATTATATATGGGAAGGAAGAAGGCTATAATTCTTCAAGAAAACCTAATCAGGCACTTAGGTTTTGGTTTTTTTAAAGAAAACATTTCCTTTCATATATGGAAGGAGGGGAACCTAGAGAGTTAATATCAGCACTCAGAGATCCCCTGTTAACTTGGAGCCATTTTTTCAGCTCCTGCCTTCTGTTAGCCTCCACAAGAACTGTAGCAGCTCAAAGGGAAGTTTATTCAACTGCCTCTCATCACATCCACCCACACGGATTTACATGCAAAGAGCTCAGGATGTCCAAAAAATGTGCACATTGAAAACAGAAAGGAAGAGAGAAAGAGGGGGGAGGGAAGAGTGAGAAAAACACTTTTTTTGAAATGTGCCCCTTCCTATCCATCTGTAATAACTGCAGCCCCTTACTCTGGTCATTTTATTGAAATTATTAGCTGCTGGAGGTTGTGTCGTCATCACTCGAATATGTTGAGCTCACCAGGACACCTCATGATTTTCAAAGCAAGAGAGAGAGGCAGGAAATCACTGCTATGCCCTTGCTTTTTTAAGTTTCCCTAGCATGCGATGATAAATTACAGCTACAGTAGGTACAAAAAGGGGTCCCCAGGGCGACTGGTCTCTCAGAAGCTCTCCTTGTGGCCCTTCCGTGTTACCTACCGTGGACATTCCTGGAGCCATCTGTTAGCATCTCTGCCCACGTCACAGCCTCATGTGAAATCTGTTCTCCTATTGTGATAGTTTTACATGGTGGAGTTCTTGAGGGTGAGCCTGCATCCAATTATTCATTCTTCAGAGGACACTAAACAAAATTGAAGAGAAAACACAAGAAGGTAGAAGATGCCGGAGCCACCTTCTCTCCTCTTGGGTCTTCTCCACAGATGTCTTTCGAGACGCATGGTCACCACCCCCACAGTCCCTGCCCAAGGAAGGCTGTCACGAACCCCATCACTGCGGGTGGGTGTTCTGGCCAGGTGTGGGGACTCCATGCAGAGCCTCCGGGCCAGGGAGGGTGCAGGATGGAGGCGCCTGGTCCAGCGGCAGACAAGCAGCCTGCGACAAGTGGCGTGGGAGCATCATTCAGGGGAGGCCGGAAGGGATTTCTGTCAACAACTGGAACTGGGAACTCAGAGGGAGCAGTAGTGGGTTGGGAAACAGAAAGAGAATCCATGAATTGGGCAGGAAATGCGAGGGGAGTCTGAGCAGCTTTAGCGAGACCCCTGCAAGCCCAGGCCGCTGCGACTCCTACTTTTCTCATTTCCAAGTAAACGCCTGTCATGAAACTCCCCCTGCCTGAAGTATGTTTAGTGGCTTCTGTTACTTGCAACCTTAGAATCTATCTAACACCAGGGGTCAGTAAAGATACTGCAGTTTGAACCTGCGAGCGTTCATAAATCTATGCAGTCAGTGATGAAGAACTTTGTCCACACAATATGGGACACCAGAGTTCGGGTGTCTCACCCTTTGGTTTCGCTTTCCCTCTTTGTGAGTCACCCAGTTGCTCTTCCTAGAAATCTGGGTTTCGTCCCTGCCACCTCATTTCCTCTCCCAGGCACCTGAGCCCGATGATTCTGTCTTCAGATCTCTGTACTGTACCCTCAATTCCTCCACCACACCTCAGACCCTCCAGATTCTCTGTGCTCTCACTTCAACGTGCTAGGATCCTAGCTTCTGTCTGTGCAAACCACCGTGTGACTGATCACCATAATTTTTCTCATGAAAATTCTTTCCCATTTCCCAATGCATTCGTTTAAGTCAATCCTGCATTCCAGATTCTTCAATGTCATTTAATTTCTCTTAGGAAAAAGGCAAGAATCCCAGCCTATTATGGGCCAGGCTATAAAATCTGGCCCCGCATGTCACTCCAGCTTGACTCCAACTACCTTTATTTCTGCTCCCCAGTCTACTTTAAGGCACGTATGGGAAAACAGAATTAAAAGATAAGTTTGTTTGGGTACAAAAACTTTTGAAATCCATGCAATACTTCCTTCATAATATACATTTTTGTGAACTTTTTGGCAACTCCCTGTATGCATGGATTTTCTATTTTTTCCACCAAAATAAGCTAATTTTTAATATTCTTTTCCTGGCCAGCGCCTCGGCTCACTAGGCTAATCCTCTGCCTGCGGCGCCGGCACACTAGGTTCTAGTCCGGGTTGAGGCGCCGGAGTCTGTCCTGGTTGCTCCTCTTCCAGTCCAGCTCTCTGCTGTGGCCCAGGAAGCAGAGGAGGATGGCCCAGGTCCTTGGGCCCTGCACCCGCATGGGAGACCAGAAGGAAGCACCTGGCTCCTGGCTTCGGATCGGCGCAGCGCACCAGCCATAGCGGCCATTTGGGGGGTGAACCAACGGAAGGAAGACCTTTCTCTCTGTCTCTCTCTCTCTCTCACTAGCTCTTCCTGTCAAAAAATAAACTTAAAAAAATTAATATTCTTTTCCACTAATCTTTCGAGATACTTTCAAGTAGGCTTCTTTTCCCCCAGCATGTCACTCTAGCTGGAACATTTCTCCCTACCACCTCATTCCCATTTCATTCACCAGACATAAGTCTTTAAGTTCTTTGTCAAACAAGCACTTGAGCCACCTTCTGCTGACTCCAGGATGCTCATCTGCAGGAAGCTGGATCAGAAGTGGAGCAGCTGGGACTCAAACTGGCACTGCAGTAGGGGACGTGGGCATGGCAAGCAGTGATTTGACCTGTTGTACCACAATATCCGCCCCAGGTTTAATTAATTCAAATGACATCTTAAGATTCCCTGTTTGCAATTCACTTCTGGGGTAGGCATTTGGCATAGTGGGTCCACTTGTGACCCCCATATTCTATGTTGCAGTGCCTGGGTTCCAGTCCTACCTCCAATTCTGAGCCAGTTTCTTGCTAATGTGCACCCTGAGAGGCTGCAGTATCTGTACCCCTATCACTCAATTCAAAGGCCTGGGTGCAGTTCTGGGCTCAAGACTCTGATCTGGTCTTGCACCAGCTGCTGAGGGCACGAGGGCATCTGGGGAGGGAATCAGCAGATGGAAAAACCTGACTCGTTCTTCCTTTCACACAAAAATAAATAAAATTCATTTCTCCACTGAATTATAGAGCAAGGTCTCTGGCTACATTTTGACTACACAGTCATTTTGAACTCCAAATCATCGAATCTTGTAAAGTTACTCATCCTCTAATACCTATAAATGGAATCCAGAACCTTTCAACATTTTGTGAAAACTGTTAATTTATTCCCCTCCAAACCTCAAATACATTTGAGATTTTGAATGTCAAATATAAACTACACAATAGTCTGACAATCACCTTTGTAGAACTTGAAGACCTTCATAATCTTTGCTTGCATGCTGAATAATTCAATTTCATAGATTGATTTGGAATGCCTAAGAGTTGCAAAATTTATATTCTTTGAATTTTGTCATAATATCATACATGTGAGAATTGATTAAGACATTGGGCATTTGGCCAGCGCCGTGGCTTAACACGCTAATCCTCCGCCTAGCGGCGCCGGCACACCGGGTTCTAGTCCCGGTTGGGGCGCTGGATTCTATCCTGGTTGCCCCTCTTCCAGGCCAGCTCTCTGCTATGGCCCGGGAAGGCAGTGGAGTATGGCCCAAGTGCTTGGGCCCTGCACCCGCATGGGAGACCAGGAGAAGCACCTGGCTCCTGATCAGCGAGATGTGCCGGCCGCAGCAGCCATTGGAGGGTGAACCAACAGCAAAAAGGAAGACCTCTCTCTCTGTCTCTCTCTCTCACTGTCCACTCTGCCTGTAAAAAAAAAAAAAAAAAAAAAAAAAAGACATTGGGCACCTAGAAGTGTCAGAGATTGTCTGCTTCGTGTGGCTGCACAGCAAATATACCTGTGTAGAAAATGCCACTCCAGTAACAGAAAAATCTCACTTCCTCATCAGTAAAACCTTACATAAGATTTTCAAAACAGACCCAAAGATCCCCAGATAGAGTCAACCATTCGAGGTCAAGAAACACGGGCTCTTTCTGAGGCAGATTCAAGCATTGTCTGATGAAAGGTATATATTTAGGAAAGCCACTGAGAGCAGTGCCCAGCCTGAGCAGAGCTGTGGTGCCTAAGGCCAAGGCCCCATCTTCTAATACAACTGAATCCAAAGGAAACCTGGGTCCCAGGAGTGGGCCTTTAGCCAAGTGGTTAAGAAACCTGTGTCCCACACAGGAGCTCCTGGGTTTGATTCCCAGCTCTGGCTCCTGACTCCACCTTCCTGCCAACACACGCCCTGAGGAGCAGTGGTGATGTTGTGGCTTTGGCCCCAGCGGCACGGCCCTTTGGCAAGTAAACCAGTGGTGGGAGAACTCTGTGTGTGTGTATACAAGCGTATCTGCTGCTCGCATAAATACAAATGAAAAATCTGGGTCAACGAAACAGCCCGACTAGAGAGGTACATGGCTCAAACGCAGCCAAGCTACATCCAGCACAACGATAATTGATTCTCAACTGGGAGACAATTGTTGCACACATCATGGCGGAAAAATATTTTAGAATATTTACCTAAAATTGCCTATAGTGAAAACATCAGTAGGTGTGTGAAGATCATTTCTGTAACTGGACTTTGGTTAGGAAAGTGAGCTTCAGGTTTCAATGATCAGATCCTTTTCCATTGTTTAAGAATTTTGCACTGGCCACTCTGTGCCTCCTGACTACTTCCGAGTACCTTGCCATGCTGTTCGGAGTGTCTGTCTGTCTCTCATTCTTTCTCACTTTGTCTCCTTTTCTCTTAAATCCCTAAACGGTTGTTACAATCTGCCCCACAAAATGCAAAATTTTCATAACTTATTCAAGTCAAGCTACTTTTTTTTTTTTTTTGACAGAGTGGACAGTGAGAGAGAGACAAAGAAAGGTCTTCCTTTTGCCGTTGGTTCACCCTCCAATGGCCGCTGTGGCCGGCGCGCTGTGGTCAGCGCACCACGCTGATCCAATGGCAGGAGCCAGGTGCTTCTTCTGGTCTCCCATGGGGTGCAGGGCCCAAGCACTTGGGCCATCCTCCACTGCACTCCCTGGCCACAGCAGAGAGCTGGCCTGGAAGAGGGGCAACCAGGACAGAATCTGGTGCCCTGACCGGGACTAGAACCCGGTGAGCCGGCACCGCAAGGCAGAGGATTAGCCTAGTGAGCTGCGGCGCCGGCAAGTCAAGCAACTTACTTCTAACTTTGGATCTAATTATTTATCTCAGCCATGTGGTGGGGGAAGCTCTTGCCACCTGGAAAGCCATCAAGACCATTCCTTCAATACCAACAGGTCTCTGGCTAAGAGTGACAAGCTGTCCATCATGCCTTTTTTTTCTTGTTGCTGCACTTGTGTGACTGTTCCTTTAATGTCTCCAGTCTCTGCTCGATGTTATGCTCTGTATTGACAGGGCCTTACTTGTCTTTTCTGAATCTCTGGGTTGAGAAAGGAAAAGTGGCTGGTTCACAGGCCTGGATCTGGCTCCTTGATGCTTCCTGTCACTGCTTGCATCCAGAAGCAGAGGCAGAGGTAGAGGAGTAATAGGATAGTTGCATAATCTGAGAAGGAGCCCATGTCAAAGCAGAAAAGGCCCTTGGGAATATAAGGTATACACAATGGACACAGTGCACCTAACGTGTCCTGTGTGCTGAGTCGCAGCTCCTGCTCAGCCTGGTCAGATCCCACAGCACTCCAATGGCAATCAGTGCATCAGGAACTCTACAAACCACTGCCAATGCAAACACTCAGGACATCATTTCCATTTCACAGGGGAGACACGACACTCCAAACTTATGCTTATCCTAGATCGAGCCAATACCTGATAGATCTAGGCCCTGGGAGGTCTGACACTTGTCCTTCTTTATGCCACCATAAAATCACCACCATGACCAGAAAGTATAAGGATTTTTCTTCATGCTCTTGGCCAAGGGGAATATTTTCAATAGTTCCTTTCTTCTCTGCAGTTCTACAGTGAAGAGGTTTTTGATCCAAGTGTGTTCACAATCAAATGCATGGAACACACTTAGCTAAGCTGTCACATACTGACTGCTGTGTGCTGCTAAGTCCTCAGGCAGCTTTTTCAACAGTCTCACAGTTATAAAGACACTACGTGAAGTACACGTTGTTTGTTAAACTTCAAAACCACAAAGGCCGAAAGGATTTATTTCAGTTTTCATTTTGACACTTGAAATTAAATGGAATGGGGAAATAAAGATATACCATTTTCCTCAATTTTTTAAATACTTAGGTGAAAATGCTATTGGAAAGTTACTGCCTCCTGAGACTCTCCCAGATACACACTGTATTCATTACACCTGCGGAGGCTTCTGAGAAGGAAGCCCTTGTGGGGTGGATGTCATGGTGCAGTGGGCTAAGCTGCTGCTTGGGACATCTGCATCCCATGGCCACATGCCGGTTCAGGCCCCGGCTCCTCCATTTCTGGTGCAGCTTCCCGCTAATGCACCTGGAGGCGGATGATGGCCCAAGTATTCGAGTTCCTGCCCCCCACAAGGTACACCTGCATGGAGCTCCTGGCCCCTGCCTTCAGCCCTGGCGACGGCAGGCATCTAGGGAGTGAAAAGGTAGATGGATGATTACCCCCTATCCCGCTCTGTGTGTGTGTGTGCCTGTGTGTGTATCTCCCTTTCACTCTGCCTTTCAAATAACTAATTTTTTTAAAGTAAGACTTCTTAATAAAAACGCTTTAAAACATATTGTCTAAACTACAAGAAGTTTTCTCTAGTGTTACAAAACCCCGCAGTTCCAGAAAACCATGGACATTTTTGCACAGAACTTCTTTCTCAGATTCTGTTCCAGTTTAAGCACATTAGCATGTTTCCAACGTCACTGGTATTATGATAGAAAATGTCCAGGCCGGCGCCACAGCTCAATAGGCTAATCCTCTGCCTGCGGCGCTGGCAAACCAGGTTCTAGTCCCGGTTGGGGTGCCGGATTCTGTCCCGGTTGCTCCTCTTCCAGGCCAGCTCTCTGCTGTGGCCCGGGAAGGCAGTGGAGGATGGCCCAAGTGCTTGGGCCCTGCACCTGCATGGGAGACCAGGAGAAGCACCTGGCTCCGGGCTTCGGATCAGCGTGATGCACCGGCCTCAGTGCACCAGCTGTGGCGGCCATTGGAGGGTGAACCAACGGCAAAGGAAGACCTTCCTCTCTGTCTCTCTCTCACTGTCCACTCTGCCTGTCAAAAAAAAAAAAAAAAAAAAAAGGGAAATGTCCAACACTGGCAATTACAGGTCACGTTCAAGTACGAGCAACATATTACTTGCAACAAACCAGATCCTTGCATTTGCTTTCTCATGGGCAGTGTTTCCTCTCTTCTGTTTTCACTGGACACTTGCCTGCTTTCACAGCGCCGTGCACCACACATCCTGTTTATTAGTCTAAAGGAGTCTAACAAGGGGATTTATTTTATGTTTTTTTCTCTGTCCAACGTGAAATTTACTATTCTTACAAAAAATGGTTTTCCCCAGTGCACTTACAATGTGCTGCATTACAACCGCTTCTGTAACATGACAGGTGATGTTCAAACTGCCCCCTCGCTGACCATCGTCCACGCCGACTTTCCTCTTGTGAGCATTACCCAGTGGCAATTTCATTGTCAACTTGATTTAGAGTTGAACAATTTGTTCTATTCCCTTTTTGGAGATTTGGTTTTACATTTTGCTGATCATGTTCCTCAAAAGAATCTGCTGGTATCCAATTCTATTGCATTGTATAAATTTGTCTCCACTGTGGGGACTCTCACTACAGATTTATGCCTCTTAGCAAAGCAGAGGGCACACATCTTGCTTTAATGTAATTTTAACATGATTGCTAGCATGGCTGCCTGGCCAAACTACATACCATTACACCAATGTTCTATTTACAGAAGAGGTCTTAATATTTAGCATTTATGTAAACTGCATGCCTACCTCCCTGAGCGATCCATCCATCCAGGCTAAAAATATGCGCTACCATTTTCCCCGATGTTACCAATACCGACTCCTCTTCAATGATCCTGGTCATCTCTGGTGTAAGGGACAGAGCCAGAATGAGAAGCACCAGCCCATGGGACATGGCACGTGGCCTGCACACCTCCTTGGGGAGTAGTGATTTTTTTAATTACATGTTTTCTTCTCTTGGAGCCAATCAGACTCTGAACAGCAGTATGCGAGGACACACTGGGCACACTGTGGAACTCCACATCCAAGGGCCTTCATCTGTTCAGATGTTTCACAACAATGATTCCTGGCCCACGGCCATGTCCCCAAGAAGCAAATCATCTCTTAATCAAAGTGAAAAAAACCCTGTCTTCAAACTCATCAACTTCCCCACTTTGTACTAGAACAGCTAGCTTCATTTGGCCAGCCACTTGGAATGTTGTTTTCCTGGCGCCAAATATCATGAACACTAAATTCAATTACATAATGAACCATGTGATGCAGATGCTGTGAGAGCACTATGTGGGTCAGTGGGACTAAGCACAAATAGAATAATCAAAACCACAGTCAGGGTGGAATGCTCACTTGGGCTTGTTAAGATTCAGCGCTGGGGGCTGCAGATGCTACTAGGGTGAATCATGCTGTTTCTATTCTGATCACACAAATGAGCTCATTTGTAGCAGAAGGCAGAAGTATGCATTCAGTTCACCTTGGGTGCAGAGGGCACCTGGGAAGGTAAGGAAATGGCCCACATCAGCAGGAAGCTCCTGCACTAACCTCCTATTAGACCGCAGGTTTCCGGTCCAGCTCTCATCCCTGGTGGAACTGACTTTTACCAGGAAGGCAGGCTTCCAAGTAACACATTGTGGTAATGACGGGTATGGGCCACCTGTGAATGATTTTATCAAAAGGGAGCACTGTAACCAAGGAGCAATGTGGCCTGGGAACTGAACAAATGCATCAATCCACCTGGGTTCCAGTCTGATATTTAGCTATTACTACCTGTGTGATTTGAGGCAACCTAAGATCCCAAATGAAGTCTAAGCTTCAGTTTCCTTTTCTGTTTGAGAATGGAAGTAAAGCGTTACTTGCCTCAAAGCGTTCTTGGGAAGATATCCATACAAGCCGCTGATGCTGCTGGATTTTAGGAGCAGACAGACCGAAATCGTTGTTGTTGTTGAAGTCTTCACAAAAAGCCTGTTCCCACGCAAGTGTAGAAACTACACCCTATAGTGTGACTGGTCACAGACCAAAGGGCATCCTGAGCATCGCATCTTCACTGATAAACCTGGACAACTCCTGGGTAAACCGCCCTGAGTTGCTCACCCCAAATCACTATTGCTCCTACTTTTATGGAAGCTATGTGGCTTTTTACTTTTGTTCCATTTAAAGTACTGTCGCTATGATTTGTACTAGGAGAGTTCAAAAAGTTTAGGAAACATGCATTATGAAAAAGTCATTTAGGGGCTTCAAAACTTTTTGCACCAAAATACATTTATCTCCTTATTCTCTTTTTCCATGATCTTGTAAAAGTATCTTCATACCTTTTTACAACCCAGGAAAATAAAGGAGTTGGAAATGTCATTACTATTGAATATGGCTCTGGGGAGAAGTGGAAAGTCAAGTATTCATAACTTAAGCCTATATGAAGACAGAAAGTCTATTTTTTAATAGAGAGAACTCTAAGATAGTGACTGATTTTTTTCTGTACTTAGTATATTTTTTTTACATCTGTCTTTTTGTTTCATTGCTAACAGAGTGGTTGCTAAGACAATCCCTCCTGGATGAAAGCAGAAATAAGACGCTGACGGGATTGCTATTGTTCCTGCTACACAGCCATCTGCAGGGAGAGCCGCTTCCTGGACATCTTTCTTCTATGGGTGGCCATGGGAGTGAAAGAACAAACAATGTTAGCTGCTCTGGAATGGAAGGTGGGAGTGAGAAGAGGAAGTGCTGTGAAAAACATTTGTATAAGGCCGATCTTGGGAGTAAAGAAGTACAATTTTGTTTTCCTTTGTTTCGCTTTGATTCACTTCACCATATTTCATACATTATCAAAACCTCTGTTGTCATTGTGACATCTTCAAAAGATAATTTCAGGAGAAAACTTAGGCTTACGATACAAAGAGTGCTCATTGTGTGCACTCATCAGAATGACAGATGTCCCAGTTCCTGTATCTCCCATTAGGCACCAGGAGCCACAGGGGTCCTTGGGTCCCTTTCCTTCATCCCTAATGTGGCCTAACCCCCAGCAGTGCCCTCTCAGTGCACTGTGGAGAAAACGCACTCCAAGTGCCGAGAAAGACTCAGTCCCTTCCTGCAGACCTCGACGTCTTGAATCATTGCTCAGACACCAATGTGTTGAAATGGAAAAGAATTCTCGCACAAAGGGTCCTCTTTCTTGATGAGCATGTGACATTTTCTTCTTAAAACATTTATTAAGTAACTTACAAGAATAATGCTAATTTTATACCAGTTATGTAGCAGACACCAGCTGACAGATTTACATATTTTATCTCACTGATTGCTCACAACTGTGTACGAAGTGTTATACGCTCTCCCAGAGAAGAAACCCAAGGCTCATAAAAGTAAAGCAACTAGCACAGGTCTCACTGTTAAAAGTTAGCAGATTCTGGCTCTGAACTCAATGTGACTGGGTCTAACGCAATCTTAGCCACAGATTATACATCCGTGATGATTAAAAGCATCTGTACTAAATACAGTAAGATACTCAAACCAGTGGATGAAAGTCTCTGGGGCCAATGTTCTGGAGAAGTGGGTAAAGCCGTCACCTGCAGGGCCAGCATCCTATATGGGTGCTGGTTCAGGTTCTGGCTGCTTCACTTCAAATCCAACTCCCCAGTAATGTGCCTGGGGAAGCAGCAGAAGACGGCCCATGTGCTTGGGCTCCTGAACCCACGTGGGGTACCCAAGAGAAGCTCCTGGCTCCTGACTTTGGCCTGGCCCAGTCCTAGCCATTGTGGCCATTTGGGGAGAAAACAAGCAGATCTAAGATCTCTCTCTCTCCCTCTCAATGTAACTCTGACTTTCAAATAAATAAAATATATTAAAAAAAAAAAACAAACCCCTCTGTCTCCCTCTATTTGTCTTTGTCTCTCTGTGTCCTCCATGAAAGTAAAACTCTTCTATATGCCCTGAGCAAATGTCCTAGACTCCACAGCTCCTCTCCCTGCTTGGGACTCTATACCCAAAAGCCACCTTCTCTCTTCCATCGTTTACTCCAGCTCAGTCCCACTTACTCTCTCCTGTCTAATTCCCCACCAGGGAATTCGCCTCCATTTTCTCAAGTGCTACCACTCACGCCAATACTCTTGCCTTTTCATTCCACTCTACACTGATCCAACAGGCACAGACCAAATGTCACCTCCCTGAAAATTCCCCAAGTCTACACAAGCAGAAGACATTTCTTCCACTACTAAAAATAGCTTGCCGAGTAGAATTTCATCACGGCACTTACCATTTCTTATTGCAGGTCTTTGCTTTCATGTCCCTATCCTTAATGGAACATGACCTTCTTAAGGAGGGAACCACACCATGGGTAACTGCATCGGCAAGGCCTGCCAAGGAAAAGCCAGGTGGCTCGCATTTATTTCTGTTTCTCCTACACAAACGGTCACAGACAAAGGGCAAAAATGCACAAAGGAAAGCCAAGAACTTCAGTGGACATTTTCACTTATCATACTTTAGAGAGTAAAAATCAGCAGGAGGACACATAGATAAATGTTGTAACATATCCATTCTTTCTAAAGTTATATACTTGTTTTATTTATTTGAAAGGTCAAGAGACAGAAGGAGAGACACAGAGAAAGAGGCAGAGCTCTCATCTCTCAGTCCACTCCCCCAATGCCTGCAACACCCAGGACTGGGCTAGACCAATGCAAAGTGTGAGGAATCCAGTTTGGATCTGGACTCTACCATTTGAGCCATTATCTGCTATTCCCAGGGTGAGCATTAGCAGGAAGCTGGATCGGGTCTGAGTTGGGACTTAGCCCCAGTTTCTGTGATATGGGATGCAGGCATCCCAACAACATCTAAATCCTGAAGTCAAACATCTGCCTAGGATATATCCATTCTGTAATGTATCAAACTATGCAGCTATTAAATAGAACAAGGTGGACCTTTGAAAGTTACCTCACATATTAAGTGAGAAGAGCAAGCACAGAATAATTCTGTTAAAAATTTTTTTATCTGTTTATTTGGAACACAGTGTTACAGAGAGAAAGAGGGAAAGACAGAGAGAGGAAGAGGGAGAAAGAGTTCTTCTATCTGCTTGATCACTCCCCAAGTGATTACAACAGCCAGGTCTGGGCCAACCAGGAGCCAGGAGTATCTTCTGTGTCCCTGACATGGGTACAAGGGCCCAAGCACTTGGACCATCTTCAGCTGCTTTCCCAGGTACATTACCAGGAAGCTGGATTGGAAGCAAAGCACCTGGTGCCTGTATGGGATGCCAGTGTTGCAGTTTAACCCTTTACATCATAATACTGGCCCCAGAATAATTCCTACAGCATGAGAGAATTTTTTAAAACTCTTGATTTGTATGTGTGAATGCAGAGCAAAGAATATTCACAAATGTCACATTAAGAAAAAACTATCCAAGGAATCCATAAAGTTCTTGCACCAAGATGATCTGTTAATTCCATCCCCCCTACCCCACAAACTTTCTCAAGTCCTCTCAAATGTATTACCTGTGCTAAAGTACAAAGGTGTTGGGCAAGGTAAGACATGGAGTCAAGAAAATACCTAAAGATTTAATACTCTATGCCTGTAAGTTATTTGAAGAATAAAATATTTAAAAACTCAAGATGCATTTTTTTTCCCAAACTGCCCTCAGTATCTTCTCATTCATCCCTTCATACCTTGTAGTAAATCCAAGTAGATGGTGTCAGTTTTGCTTTTTATGTAGGAGAGGACTAGGGCAAATGAGTCGGGTAAATGATATTTTCAACGATGGTCTGTGTAGGTTGGTAATCACATGTGTACCCACCAGAAGTTCAACCGTGAAACTATAACTGTCACTATCACATCAACCACAGCCCAAGGATCTCATGCAATCATCCACATCTTCATCAAATTTTTGGACCACGTGGGATATGTCAAATAGTTTTTGCAATAGGCAAAACTCAGCACTGCTTTCACAGACCACTTTCTAACAGGTGCAAGAGATAACAAGTTATTCCAAAAATAAGCAAATGAATAATATCAGATGGCAAAGGCTATTGAGAAAAAAATATGATGAGGTAAAGGAATAGAAAGCAGTCAAGAGTGGCATTTGAGAGGAAGGCCAAGGAAAACCTCTCTGATATTTAGAGGGCCATCCACGTAAGTCAGGGTGGGAATGTCAAGGGAGGCATGAGACTAAGAACATTCCGAGCAGAAGAAATAGCAGGAAAGCCCCAAAACAAGAATATATAATGTACAGAGACTGTCCCAGAGGTTCCTTGTAGCTGATGTTCAGAGTAGTGAGAGATGGGAACAGAAAGGGAGAAGCAGGCTATTTCTTTGTGCCCACAGGGGCCACTGTAATGTCCATGTCATGGTGTGCAGTCACACATCAAAGACATGTAGTTAGCAAGGTTGCCAGCTTTCCTGCCACTGTGTTCCCTCGTGTGGGTCCCTGAGGATTTCCAAGCAGGTAAGACGGCCATAGCGAGCAATGTGTTGAGGTTCTGCAAAAGGAATGGACTATGAAACTAGGTAAGGTGGAAAATGAGGAAGCAAGGGAGGTAAACAGAGATCATAACGATTATGGATAACAAGGCCAGTGGATCCGAAGTTCTGGTAGAGCTTAAAAATCCTTGGGTTTGGTGTTAACCAGCGTACAATCCTTCATTCCAGGAATGTGGGAGGTAGTTGTTCAACAGCAGGCTGCTTAGCTCTAAACTGTCGAGGGGAAATATTTGTTACAGCAACTGTGAGAGCATAATTGAGGGAAGCCTGGATTTAGAATCGGGACCAGAGGGCCAGTGTTGTGGGTGCATAGTGTTAACCCGCCACCTGTGATGCTGGCATCCCATGTTGGAGTGCCAGTTCCAGTCCCAGCTGCTTTGCTTCTGATCCAGCTCCCTGCAGATGTACCTGAGGAAGCAGCACAACATGGTCCAGATACTTGGGCCCCTACCTGGATGGGAAACCTGGATAGAGTCCCAGTTTCACCTGCCCCAACTGTAGCCTACTGTGGCCATTTGGAGAGTGTACCGGTGGACGGAAGATGAGTCTCTCCTTTCTTCTCCCATTCTTCCTCTTATATAAATAAATAAATCTTGATTAAGATTCTTAGTCCTTTCAAGACAAAATTTACTATAACAAAAGGCCATAAACCGAGTAGCTCATAACCAGCAGAAATTTATTTCTCACAGTTCTGGAGGCTGAGAAGGATGGCATTTTGCTCTGTGTCCAGCTAACACTCTGCACACTATTTTATAAGGACACTAATCCTATTTAGTAGGGCATCAGCCTCATGACCCAATCATCTTGCCAAGATGTCACCTTCTAATATCACCCCATTCGTGATTGCCTTTCAACACAGGAATTTTAAGGGAACACAAATGCTCAGATCATAGCAGATCCCCAGGGTATTCTTAGACGTTTGAGCAGTAAGAGAGATCGAAGTAAAAACCGTAATTACAGAAGTGTCCTCTGCAGGATTCAGGGTAGAATGGTGGCCTGTAGCCCTTCTTCTAGCCCAGGATCTAGCAGAAGCACTAAAGACAGAATCAAATTCACTGTTAAGTTCTTCTGTGGGAAACCTTTACAATTCCCAACTAAACACTAAACAGAAAGAAACAGTTCCTTGATTTGCCACAGCCAACGGTCATTTCGGTTAGTAGAGAATCTGATAGAGCTTTGAATCATGAACGACCTACAGTGCCCAAGAGTACTGACCACCTGAGGGCAGAGGGAAGGTAGCACACGGAAGATGCTGGAGAGAACTTGAACACTAAGTGTTCATGGCAAACTCTGGCAACTAACAGCAATGACGGTGACCTTTGCACTTCACAACAAAGTCTTCCTGACTAGTGCTGCACACACGGTCCTTAGACTTCTCAGTTGGAGGTGCTTTTTCCCCTAACCTTTTTTAGCTCTTAAATTTCTCAGACAGCAAAGGTGCTCCCATAGCGACTAATTTGGCAACATATTAAGAAGAGTTTGCTTGCATCGTGTGTCACGGATCAGGCTTCATATCCATTATCTTGTTTTATTTTTACTGAAGTCAAAGGAAGCACGAAGCACTGTCACTTTCCACGGTACAGGTGGGGAAACGGAGGTTCCATGGTTAATAAATACTTCGCCCTGTTACATCAGAGGCAGAAACACAGCACAACGTCTAACACGCTTGATTCGATCCTCTCCGTTCCCTATTGCTAGCTTCGTCATAAAATAAGGCAAAAGGCGATCCGAAATGTAAAGATCACCAAACACGAGTTAGAGTGTTCGTGAAGCAATGATTTGCACCCGCTTTGCACCAAGTCAGACCGAAGACAAGGTATCAAGTAGGTAAAATGATCCCTACGAAATTACCAGGCGGCACGAATCCACTATCATTCTGTGACACACAACACTCAGTATTTCAAAAAATCACAATGAACACTCCGGTCACGGTTATCTTAGGAAGCCCTTTGGGGCCAGGCCGTGTAGGCATCGTTGTCACGTCCCTTCAGGTACCAGGAACATGCATTCTGCCATCAATAGTTGCACAGGATACATGGCAAAAAGATTTGGATGATTCATTAAATGCAAAGCTTTGGCAGCACATATGGGGAACTGTTTATAAAGCAGTTTGGGAAACAAGACTGCAACAAATTCAGGTTAATAATCTTCCCAGAACCTGCTGGTCCTCCTCCAGGTGGGGTCACAGACAGACGCTTCACGCGGGGATGTTGGAAATGCACTGGCTGCCCTGGTGACATCAGCACCTCGAGCAGCGAGCGTTCTAACTCCTCGGTATCGATTCTAGGTATTTAAGGGAGAAATTCCAGAACATAGCACGATATCAACAAAACAGTAATTCACACTTTATTTTGAGCTCCGAAACCAACATTTTGGATAGGGAAGGAACAGTGCTCATGCTGAAGTAATTAAGAAAACCGCCAGGGCAGCAGTAGTGACTGTGGCAGTATTACACAGAATTTCAATTGTTGCTTTTATAAGGTGGAGCCTGGACCTCTCACTGGTTCTTGACCAGCAACTTTTGCCAAAGAATCCACTGCATTCCATATTTTGCCCATAAATTTGACCTCATGTTCTATGGGAGACTGTTACAATTTGAATTATACAAGCTACCCAGAGGTATCCAGGACAACTCTGTCACCCTCGTTCGAAACAACTAGTGAATACCAGTCAACTTTTAATGAGAGAAGAAAGAGAAAAGCAATGCCATCTCTCTAGGTTACTGGGGTAAAGAGAAACTGGGGACAAAGAGGAATTGCTGGGCCCGCCCCTCGGGGACAGCCCAGTTCTGCTCAGTTTTGAATCTCCAGAACTCCTCTCTGTTTGCCCTCTGACCAAGGCTGGCCAGAGTGGGGTCCGGAACAATCTGAGGAATGTCAGGTGGTGCCTCCAGCCGTCTGCGAGCAGTGGGCGTGCTGGGACTGGCCACGCTGGCCTGCGTTGGCCCCAGAAAAGAGTCTGGTCATGGGACTCAACATGGCTCATAAAGTTCTTGGAAGGGAGAGAAGTTTCTTCTGGCTGCCCGAGCAGGCTGTCACGGGAGGCGGAGGGCATTCTGGGGGAAACCGCTTGCTCCACTGCCCTTTCAGGGCTGGAGGCCACTCTGGCTCCAGTCTCATGGAATTGAGGTAAGAAAACGCCGTCATAGCCGGGGAGTAAACTGCGCATGTGCAAAGGGCGACCTGTCTGTCGTCACGCAGAAGGTGGCATCAGCTCCCAGGAAGGAATGGGGTCCCTGTGTGTCTCAATCATGAGCCACCCAGAGGAGATGGGGGAACCCAGGGCATGGGATCCTGGAAAGGGGACGTCAAAAGCGCTGCGCAGTCCAGGTACTGAGCTATTCGCATGGAGTAAGCTTTGTGCTACCTGCTTTATGTGAATTATTTAGCTGAAGCTCACAGGAACCCTAGGAGGCAGGAATTATTAGCCCCACTTGGCAGCCCCATCAGTCACATGATGAAGGAACAAAGCTTTTGTAAAAAAAAGGAAAGAAAAGAAAAAAGAAAGGAAAGAAAAAAAAAAAAACAGCTTGACTGCAACCTGGCTGATGAGACTGCTCTTCTGTTAACCAAAATTCTATTCACTGGAGCCCGGGACAGACATCTCAGGATTTCCAGGACACAGTTCCTGAGCACGCCAGCTGGCCCCAGACGCAGCCAACATTCTTTGGGCTGCACACCCGTGATGGGAAGCTGGAGTCCAGCCCTGTGCACAGCTGGCTTACGAGCAAGTTCTGTTTTCCCCCTGGAACTCCTTCTGTCTGCAGGTTTATGACGCTCAGGCCTTTCTGTTAAATCTGGCTGGACTGTCGATGAGAATAATACTTTGCACTTCAACCAAGCTTGTTATCTGAAAGACTCAAAGCACTTTACAATCGCGGCCTTCAAGTACCCTCTCCCCTTCGGTGAGGTATTTCGATTATTTTGGAAATGAGCACTCAGCAATGTAGATTCAGCCATCTGAAAGTTTTAATAATTACTTAACCAGGTGACAGTGAAGCAATGACAGTCTTCATGGAGGGAGTCAGGGGGTCGGGGGCAGGGCCATTTGTTTCTAGACCTTAGGCAAGCTTTGATTCCAACTAAAATATGCAATGTTTCCTTTTTTCCATCACAATCTGTGACTCTGATGCCTACCATCCAAGCTGTATTCCCTTCTCTTGCGGATTAAGTGAGTTTCACTGGGAGCATGAAGACTGCAATTGCTGTGGCCTAATGTCAGCAACACAGGCCATTCTACCCCATCACCTACTCTGCATGCGGGTGACTGTATCAGCCCAGCGTTAGGTCCACAGGGTTCACCGGGAGTTCTACGTGACAACTCGGTCTTTGCTGTGTAAGCCTCAATCTGTTAGGAAACAAGACTGAAGAGAACAGCCCAAGTTTAAAACTCAGCTTTTTCCCAGTTACTGTCTTTATGTCTTGGGGTTACTCAATCTGTCTCAGTTTCACCATCCATAAATTGGAGGTAATTAAAGAGTTCCTACCTCATAGTTTTGTTAGTAGGAACAGAATGGGTTAATATATGAAATTACTTAAAACAGTACCCAGCACACACTAAGTACTTCAAAAAGTAAACAGAGGCTAATGTGGCACAGTGGGTAAAGCTGCCACCTGCAGTCCTGGCATCCTATATAGGAACTGGTTCATGTCTTGGCTGCTCCACTTCGGATCCACCTCCCTGCTAATGACTTGGGAAAGGCAACAGAGGATGGCCCAAATGCTCCCTTGGGACCCACGTGGGAGACACAGATGAAGCTCCTGGCTTTGTCCTGGAGCCCTGACTGTTGCGACAATTTTGGGGAGTGAACTAATAGATCCAAGATCTTCCTACCTCCCTCTCCCTCTTTCTCTCTTGCCCTCTCTCTCTCCCTACTCCCTTTTCCTCTTTAACTATGACTTTCAAATAAATAAATCTTTTTTAAAAGAAGTTTGCAGCAAATGCATGCTGTGAAAAAATATTGCATAGATTTCAAAGGATTTTTTTCACCAAAAGAAACTTATCTTGTAATTCCAGTCTCTGTGAACTTGATGATGTACCACCGCAGCAAGCTCCATGTGTTGTGTACTATTACAGCAATAGTGAATACTAATGTCATAAATCTGTATATAAAGTAAACCGTATGGGAGCTTCATTATTGTTTGTTCCCTTTGTATAGGATTCCAATAAAATCTTTCATAGTGGTTTTCTCTTATCTATAGGGAATATGTCCCAAGACCACCAGTGAATGCCTGAAATCATGGATAGTAAGGAACATATACTATTTTTTCTTATATATGCCTCCTATAAGGTGTTTTAATTTATAAATTAGGTATAGTAGGAGATAAGCAATAAAACAGAACATTGTAAGGCTATACTACAATGAAAGTTATGCCTCTACTGTACTCACCCCTCTTTCTTGTGATAAGAGATGACACAATGCCTACATGAAGAGATCAAGTGAGGTTTAATGCCTTCTGTCACAAGATGATGCAATCCGTTGGAATATGTGTTCTGTTCCTGTGTTTCACATAGAAATTTAATGCCTTTTCTATCTTAACTCGTCATTTATCATGCACTATTCTGTAACTTTACAGTTTGAGGTATGATAGCAAAACTAGCCAAAATTTATTTTCCATTATTCACAATTCCATGAACAGAAGACATCCAGATCTTAGCAACCTCAATATACAACTTTTTGTTTCCCGATTAATTTTCCAACTTTCACCTTTTCACTTAAAAAAGTGATTTATGGCTTCTCCTTGGCAGACCCAGATTTCCGGCATCACTATTACTGCACTTTTAGGTAATTGATAACAAAAAAAAAAGTGAACTAAACCCAAAACTGAGCCATCATGAAGCCCATCTGATAACGAAGATGGCTACCAACAGGCAGGTACCATATACAGCATGAGTGCACTGGACAAACGCGTGATTCACATTCCAGGCAGAATACAATGCGAAGGTAAGAGATTTCATCATGCTACTCACAAATGGGCACAGTTTAAAATCTACTTCTGGAATTTCTCATTTATTCTTTCTGGAAAATGGTTGACTGCAGGTAACTGAAACCATTGGAAGCAAAACTATAGCAAAAGGTGGGGGGGTCTACTGTATACGTTCTCATGTGGATATTCTCACTTACAGCTGAACCATGAAAGAAATCACTCAGCCAACTGAATAAATGCATACTCTCAAAGTATCTGTATAAAGCATCTTTCCAAAATCATGATACATATTTACCTCTGAAGAAAAATGTGATTCACTGTATTTTAATATCTACTTTAAATAAATTAGTCTGCAATTGAAATTG
Source organism: Lepus europaeus (assembly GCF_033115175.1). Classification (NCBI taxonomy): domain Eukaryota; kingdom Metazoa; phylum Chordata; class Mammalia; order Lagomorpha; family Leporidae; genus Lepus; species Lepus europaeus. The sequence continues at coordinate 149,761,605 of NC_084830.1, forward strand.
TCTTATTTGGAGCTTGATAAATCTATCACTCTTAGTTTCCCATTTAGCTTGCCATAATAAAGCAACTTTTTTTCTGTTTTCTAGACATTCTTTCATTATGTTTCAATGGTTGTAAAGCAAAAATTTTTATTTTCTTTGCTCTTCTCTTTAAAATTCACCATTTTAATGTGATCATCAACATCACATTCTTTCTTGGTTCAACACAGCCTTGAATTCAATAATCTTTTCCCTTCATAAACTTCAATTCCCACATCTGGTCTTACAACCCAACTTCCTTCCTCCTTCGTTCTTCATATTATCTGGCTTCTTTCCACTAGCATTCACTCCTACTTGGTTTATCCACCAAGAGCTTTCTCCCCTAGGAGTTTTGACATAAATCCCTAAAACTCTAATTTCTATTAGTGAACATTCCAAACTTCCCTCCACTCCTTAAGCACTGGAAAACAAATGCTTCGCCTTCACGTCTACACATGCGTAATGTTCTAAGATCATCTTAGGGAAATCCATAGGTGAAGGACAATTCAGCCAATGACAGAGCTCCTCTGCTATGCTAATCACAGCACTGGGAATACCCCCATGTGGGGCATATAAATCCCCACCTTTAATGAGCTTCCTTATTTCAAATAGACACAGAAGTACAGTAAATTCCTCAGAATGAAACGTGACTGAGAGATAAACAGTACCCAAGAGGTTGAGCCAAACAAAAGCCCAGTGGCCTCCACATATTCCAGCTAACCCATATAGCATTTTTCTGAACAGTCCTTGAGCCACTGATGGGTCAGCACAGTTAGCAGAACAGGTGCCAGAGGGCCAGATGTTGCTGTTGGAAATACATCAGCAACACCTTATGCACACAACCATGGATCTACAGAGGATAGACTAGAAAGCAAATAAACTTCGCTCCTTTTAATACAGCCACTCAAATGACAATGGCTGGAAAATATTGTTGTGTTGAGCATTTTTCTCTTTGGAGAACCTGTATTATACAATGCAGACTAGAAATAAACAGATTTCAAATTCTCGATCAGAAAGAGATTGAAGCAGAGAAAAACCAACTTTCACTATGCAATGAACGTGATTTTTCTTCCATCCTAGAATGAAACACACCATGTTCCATAATTCAGTTCAATAATGTTGCAGAGCCAATGCAGCTCCAGTGTCCACTAGGAACGTTTTCCTTGGCATCAGGCTGCACATTTTGGATTAAAAGTTGTTCTTTCTGAACTGACAAAGGTCTTAGGTAATGTCCTTTTTGCAGGAACTTCAAAAATATATATTGGCCATGAGGCTATCACACTTCAAAAACTCCCATCTTCTAGTAATCACAAAATAATCAACAACAACAAAAAAAAACCTGAAAAGAACATTTTTGACTTAAGGTTTACTTTACTCATTGTTAAGGTGTATGCATCTGTTGAATCCATTAATTGGTACTTGGAAACATGAACTAGCATTTTAGAACACTTACTAAAGACAGATGATGTGTCCGACTCCTAACACAAGGAGATTTGTCTCAAGTCTCGCTGTGCAATTAGGTACTGGGACCAGCTCACAGCAGTGCTTTCCTTACAGGGCCATCGTCTCCTTCCATCTTCCTCTCTTGCCACCACATCAGGTCCTTTTCCACATTTGATGATTAATACCATCAGTTAGAATTATCAATGAAAATGACATTCCTCCCAGCACAATCCCTACCACTCCCATGATTAGCCCCATCGTCACTGCCTACGGCACACTCCCTACAGCTTGGTCCAGCATCATCATGACTGGTTAGCAGCCAATCTTCCACTACCAGCAGCTCACCACCATCATCACATCCACACTGCCACACCACTGCCATAATCACCACCATCACTGGCAGCACCACTACCATCCTCTCTTCCACCTGAACCACCATTTGCTGCAAGGACTTTCTGCTCCTTTTCCTTTTCTTTTGTGGGCATGTGCTTCTAACACCCAGCTCCAGTTCCATCTTCTAGAATTATCTACCCTAGCCAGATATGAGTATGACTGTATCTATATTTCTTCTAGGTGCTTTTAAGATTTATTTATTTGAAAGGCAGAGTTACAGAGAGACACACAGAGAGAAAGCTTCCATCTGCTGGATCACTCCCCAAGTGGCTATAACAGCCAGGACTAGGCCAGGCCAAAGCCAGGAGCCTGGAGATTCTTCCAGGTATCCCATGTGGGTCCAAGGGCCCAAGGACTTGTGCCATCTTCTGCTGCTTTCCCAGGAGCACTAGCAAGAAGCTGGATGGAAGTGGAGCAGCCAGGATGTGAATGGCTTAACCTACTATGCCACAGCACTGGGCCCTCTTCTAGCTGCTTTGTGTTAATGTTACCACATTAAAGGCTCTTCAGTAATTTTATCTTCACTTTTCCCCCCCACCTATCCACTCGGAGTAATAGCTTCCTTCCTTCCTTCAACAGAAAGATGAGGAAGTTAATGAAACAGAAGAGATCTGCTATGTTCTCTTCCATGCACCTCCCATGATAGAGTATCTGAAAGTAATCAGTTGGTGATATGTTGAGTAGTGGGACAGACACCAGGACTGTGATCACTCAATACTAGGATGCAAGCAATCCAATAGGACTCAGTTTTGTTTCTTTGTGAACCTTACGCATTTTCACACCTATTAATTTCTGAGGATCCATAGCTTAAAAAGTCATTCTGAAAAGTGACATCCACCCTTCGACAATGACAAAAATAAAACACTGCTAACAGGTGGCACAATAGGAGTGGTGCAAAGTGGTCACAACAAATTTCACCCAGACTTCAGTCACATGCCCTAGCAGAGACATCCTCTGGGGAAGGAGCAGAACAGAATTCCCAGAGCTCACCATTACTCCTCAGGCTCTGAGACAAGCTAAGAGATTATGAAGGAAAGCTGCGGAGTTGTTCCCAGGGAACCTTTGGCTTAACTGTCTATGTATTTTATTCATTTCCAGAAACCAACTTCTTTTTTAAAGATTTATTTATTTATTTGAAAGACAGAGTTACTGAGAGAGGTAGAGACAGAGAGAGAGAGGTCTTTCATCTGCTGGTTCATTCCCCAGATGGCCGCAACAGCCAGAGCTGCGCCGATCCGAAGCCAGGAGCCAGGAGCTTCTTCCAGGACTCCCAAGGAGTTGGGCCATCTTATACTGCTAACCCAGGCCATAGCAGAGAGCTGGATCAAAAGAGGAGCAGCTGGGACTAGAACTCGTGCCCATATGGGATGCAGGCACTTCAGACCAGGGCATTAACCTGCTGTGCCACAGCACCGGCCCAAGAAACCAACTTCTTTGCATGCAATATACACAGAAGGGGGAAAGAATGTGAAGAGTTCTGAACTCCCTTGCTAGCCAATGCAGCTCTAGCATTTTCTACCGTTCATGGACAGCATCTGTTTTACAAGTTCCCCGAAACATGAAGCATGGTTCTAGCTGCAGAAAAGAAACATTCCTGACAGTACATTGTCTCAGGCCCAGCCTCAAAGTTTGTGAAATCTCACGGGATTATGGGGGCAAGATGGAAAGAGACTGCGAGCATCTCTCACATGAGCTGACAGCCGCAACCCTGACAATGCCTTTGTCTTGTGCAACACCTGTCGTCAGAAAGGCTCACTCTGTCCTCACAGCAGCAGCATCTTTCCAGACATGAATCACTCCACAAAGCAGCAGCACAAAGCAGACGAGCAGCTTTTGAGGCTGCAGCCTGACGACTTTAATCACCGAAGACGGATAGTTTGATGGTCGCCTGGTTTCAGGGATTAAGGGGGAGGTTTGTTCCACTGCCAACTCCTTCCTAATAAACCTCTCCAACTGGGGTTCATCTAATCATTATCTGTTCGAACTGTGAAGATGAATCTCTTTGCCTATGCAATCAGAAAGGGGGTCTTGCGATGTGCTTCTTGGTTCATGTTGTGCCAGAAACATCAGGATCTGATGAATGGAGTCCTGGCCTAAAAGACAAGCTGACCTTATTTCTTCTGCCAAATCCAGCCCTGACGGACTCAATCACTACTCTTGATGAAACAAGCTCGGCAGTGGTTCCTTAGATCCCCAAATAAGTAATTAGACTGCTCTGACCTCAAATTCCTTATCTCTCAAACGGAGGGATTTCCTATGTTGTTATGACACTGATCTCCCTGTTGATGAATCCCTCCCTCCCAGGAAGGAAGCCTCTGGGTTAAGCAGAGGCATAATTAGCCTTTTGCCTTGTCATACCTTTCATTTATTCAACAAGTATTTGCTTGGCTTCAGGCTCAGTACCAGGTATAAAAATGTGAGCAAGAACAAACAGTTGCTTGCCTTATGGAACGTACAATCTAGTATGGGAGACATATATTAGTAAAGTAACTGCATAACAATGTATAAGCACAAGCTTGACAATTCCCATAAAGAAGCAAAGTGTGATGCCAAGTGGGATTCAGGTACCCTTCCCCCCGCCCCCAGCCTGTGCACATGTTCTCAGGCCAAATCTAACAAGGGAGTTGGTTGAGGAAGAAGGGAATGGGGAAAAGGGAAGAGTATGTAGCAACCAGGCGATAGGGAATGCTGTGCCAACATTTACGGATGCACAGAGACACAAAATCTAACCAGTAGCATCACATGAACCGCTCAATTCGTGTTCGTGAAGACTGAGGGGTAAAGGACCATCTGGTTATCAGAGCTCTCAGCAAAGAGGAGGCCACTGTGTCACAGTGCCCCAGAGGACGTCACCCGATGACACACAATTGTCCCTCTGTCTATTTTGCATGCCACGAGGTAGGACAAAAGCCTTTAGAGTTTACTGCCCATAGCAATCTGAGTGTTCCAAGTGCTGTTGTGCATTCTAACTTACGATTTGTGTTGTGCACAACATATCAAAAATGCATTACCTTTCTTAGAATTATCTTTATTCAGAATTCCTTTGTTGGCTTTTCCTTGTGTTTCTGTACCACCACCCAGAGATGGTAAAATGGATGATTTTTGTACAAAAATATGACAGTCTACTTTATGAACAACCCATGATATATTTGACTAAGAGTCCTGGGACTGAAATTCAAAAACCACTCTACTAAACCCTTCATCTATGTCCCTCTGTCTTGGGGCAGTACAGACGTATCTGTGGGCACCACCACTGACTCTGCCCATGCACAGTATTGAAAGCCAGCTTTACCAAGTTTTACAAAAGTCTAACTTGGTTCATCAAAACGTGCATGCTATTTTACCTGGACTCTGCACACCCACGTCTTCATTCTCTTCTCTCCTCCCTTCCTCCAAAATGAGCAATGACCTGCCTATCAACCCAGAGAAACAAGATACAGGAGAGAACTCTAACTGCCCTTTCCGTCTCACTTCTGAGCACTCGGAGCAGTGTCAGAACAGGTGCCCAAAGTTCTGTCCACCACCATGACACTCCCTGCGTTGCCTCTGACACACAGCTCTTTGTTCTTTCCCCGTTTAACATCTGGCTTGACTTCTGTCCAGTCCCAGCTCCATCCACTTGTGCTTGCACCCACTTCTCTGGGGTGTGATTTCTGGCGGTAACCGCCAAGTCCAACTGTGGGTGCCTTGCCAAAGGCCAAGTCCATTTCCACATGGCTGGCCTGAGTTGCTTACCCCTCACTATGCCCCTGCGTTCTCCCTCCCTTGCACCCATTTCCACACTCTTGAACCAATGCCAGGACTCTCTTTTTCAGAGATTCAAAAGCTGTTTCTACTCCTACCTCATAATTTTTCTCTGTTAATAAAAAGAAAATATTGCTTGTGGAATAAAGGTACTAAGAAAACATATGAAAAAGATAGCAAAATATAAATACAAAAATAACTCAAAGTCAAATTACTCAGGAAAAGCAAAGTTCACCACACTGATGACCATTCTAACTCCTTCTCCTCCCTTCTCTCTGCATAAATGCCCACGTGATTTATGGTCATAATTTTGCTTGCTCGGGAATATAAAGAACAGAATTGTTACATTCTTCACTGTCTCCTTGCTGGTAAATCATGACCTGCAGCCACCTGAAAAATGGCTACACAGACTTCTGTTAAGCGTGTGTGCCTCCATGGGTGTGTCTCCGTGTGCACGTGTGTCTGTGTATGAGTGTCTGTGGGGCATCTGGAATGTTCCAGACATATCTACGTAACCATCAAGGATATTATGGAGGGCAGACTGCTGAATCATTCTGAGTTGCTTTTTCTTTGGTAATTCCTCTCCATTATTTTTCTTTTTGAGACAGAGAATACGAGACAGAGACAGGGACAACAGAGATAGCTCCCACCAGCTGGTTCATTCCCCAAATGTCTGCAACAACGGCCAGCACTAGAATGGGACAAAAGTCAGTAGTTAGAAACACAATCTATGTCTCTCACATGGGTAGCAGGATTCTGATTACTTCTACCATCACAGCTGTCTCACAGAGTCCACATCAGCAGGTGGAGGGAGAGCCAGGAATTGAATCCAGACACTCAAATGTGGGACATAGACATCTTAACTGGTATCAGTCACTAGACCAAACACCCCACCATGATATTAAGGACAGTCATAGTGTCCTTTTTTATGACATAGTGATGTCATAAAAATGTCCATTCTAGTCCCCAGAACTGCCAACACATTACATTAGGTGGCAAAAAGGACTTTGCATATGGAAAATAAGGTAATAAGTGTGCTGTTTTGAGGTACCAGATTCCTGGTGATTGTAAGCCTTAATAGAAAACAAATATGAGACAGCTTTCAAGTTCATGGAAATGCATATTATAAGCAAACAGTGCATAGATTCCAAACTTTTTTGCATCCAAAGAAATTTTAATTCCATATTCCACAAAGTTTCTGAAGCGCCCTCATACATGGGCTATCCTCAGTGTCTGCCCACCCCTTCACCCCCACCCTCCTTCCTGTAAAATAGTCACTGAAACCATCCTCAACCCTCCTGGGGACTCTTGCCAAAAGTTAAGGAACGTGATAATGAACCTAAGATTTTACTTCACAAGCAATGTTGTGGAATTCTATAGATTTTAACCCAAAAGTAATGTTAATTCTGGGAAAAATCTCCCCTATGGGAGGCAAGTGGAGAAGGGAAAGAGTACCTGCCTTGCCCTCAATTCCCTTGATTCCTCAAGCCAAACTATTTCAGTGCTGAGCTGCATAGAGACACATTTTTTTTAAAGATTTTATTTATTTATTTGAGAGGTAGAATTACAGACAGTGAGAGGTAGAAACAGAGAGAAAGGTTTTCCTTCCATTGGTTCACTCCCCAATGGCTGCAACGGTTGGAGCTATGCTGATCTAAAGCCAGGAGCCAGGTGCTTCTTCCTGGTCTCCCATGTGGGTATAGGGGCCTAAGGACTTGAGCCATCTTCTACTGCTTTTCCAGGCCACAGCAGAGAGCTGGATTGGAAGAGGAGCAGCTGGGACTAGAACCAGTGCCCATATGGGATGCTGGTGCTGCAGGTGGAGGATTAACCTACTGCGCCACAGCGCCAGCCCCAAGATGCATCTCTTTTTGATAGGGCAAAGTAATAGGCAAAATTAGGAGTAGGAATAAGAGAGGGAGGAGGAAGTTTGTAACTGTAGAGCTGTATAGTTCTGCATACATTCCTACAGACTTACTTCTAAGGGTACAGTTGAAAAACTTGGCATGGGACCCTAAATTACATTAAGCTGGGTGGTAAAAATACCATTCTAAGTGTTAAAGTGATCATATTAAGTCTTAAAGTGAACATATAGATAGGATTAAATGTTAAATGGATCATATAAATAGGATCAAGTGCCTGGTAATAATAATAAATAGAATTAAAAAGGAAAGAATGTTCCAACATGGGAAGCAGCCCACACAGCAGACTCATAGAATGACAATCACTTTAAATAGCATTCTGACTTCAGAATCAGCCCTTAAGGCATCCATGAGAGCGTTTAAGGCATGGAAAGCCAAGACACTGTGACAAAAAATGTTCTACATGAAAGGTTTCTGTGAGTGAGACCCTATCAGAAAGAAGTGGCCATCAAAGAAGGATGCACTTTTCTCTTAAGGAAGGAAAGAACTTACACAAGGCCATAAGCAAAGTGGAAGTACTGATGGAGTTTGTGGATACAAAAGGTTTTCATAGCCTAGGCAGCTCATATCAAGAGCCTTGGCTGGTCACATACGTCATACATCAGAGTGTTAATTGTTAAATTAACAGCATAAGTCACTGTGCACTAACTTCCCATGCAGGACCTCTGTCCTGAATGAGTTGTATTATGAGAGTTAACTGTGGGGCGGGCGCTGTGGGGCAGTGGGTTAAAGCCCTGGCCTGAAGTACCAGCATCCCATATGGGTGCCAGTTCTAGTCCCGGCTGCTCTTCTTCTGATCCAGCTCTCTGCCATGGCCTGAGAAAGCAGTAGAAGATGGCCTAAGTCCTTTGGCACCTGCAACAACATGGGAGACTTTGAAGAAGCTCCTGGCTCGGGATCAGCGCAGCTCCAGCCATTGTGGCCATCTGGGGAGTGAACCAGCGAATGGAAGACTTCTCTCTATATGTCTACCTGTGAGTCTGTCTTTCAAATAAAATAAATCTTTAAAAAAAAAAAAAGTTAACTGTAAAACTTTTTCTCAGTTTTTTTGTGTTTGTGTCTGAGTATGCAAATTGTTGAAATCTTTACTTAGTATAGAGTTAGTCTTCTGCATATAAAGTTAATTGAAAGTGAATCTTAATGGAGAATGGGACTGGGAAGGGGAGATGGAGGAGGAGGGATGGGTGTGGGTGGGAGGCTGGTATGGTGGGAAGAATAACTATATTCCTAAAGTTGTACTTATGAAATTTATACTCATTAAATAAAAGGTTTCTTTGAGGAAAAAAAAGTTAAAACATTCTGAAGAGAGGAGAGAATTACTGACACCAGGAAGAGCACTAAACTGTGCCAACTATCATTGGTTAATTCTATAGTCTGCTCCCTCTTTTCATGAAGATGGAGCAAAGTCATCACTCACTCTATGAGGAGAACCACCCAGATGACCACAATGAGCCATTGTATTATATCAGCTTCATGGTTCTTTGGTCCCAAGCAATTGATACAGAAGCTGGTTCACTTAAGAAAACAGAGATTTTATTGCACGGGTATGAAAGAGCTCTTGAAATCCACAGGGGGCTGAAGATTGAGTCTTGAAAGGTCAGCAACCAGGGCACCTCTGGAGCCCTAAGTGGCAGAAGCTAGCAGACAGAATCATGGGGGCACTGCCCAGGGGGTGAAAAAGCTGTCAGTCTTAGGGCATAGTCATATGTCTGCCCCTTAGAAAGCTGGGGAAGGCAGACTGATTGACAGTCCCCAAATTAGCAATCTTAATGACAGCAAGTAGTTCTATAGCATTTCATTCCAGTCAGGCATTATATCACAGTCTTTACAGACATTAGTTCATTGAGGGCTCACAGCCACCTTGTAAGGCTGGTTCTGTTATTAGAACCATTTTATCTAGGAGGAAACACAGATCTACTCAGAAGCTGCGCACCTTGACCAAGGTCACAGCTCATAAATAGCCACATCAGCATTTCAGTGAAGCAGGGTCATTCCAGAGACTGACACTGAACTGTTGTCCCATGAGGCCTTTCAATGAATTTCCCAACTTCCCAACATGGGGTATTATTGTCAGTAGAATGTAGAAGGGCTGCAGGTGGCAAAAACAACATTGGGACCTGAACTACTACTAGCAGTTACTGGATATTTCATTTACTATGTGATAAAATCTAAGCCTAAGGAGTTAAACATGGAGCATTGGGGCCCTTAGTCTTGCACAGACAATAGCACTATAACATACTGTAAAAGAATGATAGAAGCTCCATGAGAATGAACAATCTGGTCTGTCATTCAACAGCCAGAACACTGACTACCCTGAATAGCACATGGCAGGGGCTCAGCAAGCATTTCTGGAAAAAATGAATGTGATGAATATGCCTGAAATATCTGAATGATTTTTCAAACCAGATTCAAATACAAGATTCCTAGGGTCTATCTGTGGAAGAGATGCTAAGTCAAGATATAAAGAGACAGGTTAGATCACGGAATGCTTCCTGGAGCAGAAGGCTCCACCTTCACATGTTAGTTTTTATTACCTTCCAATCATCAGGCAGTCGAGGAAAAAAGTACAGCATCTTCATGATTAATTTATTCAGGGACTTTGCTAGAAAAACAGTTGTAATAAAAGAGATGAACATTTTAATGTTTCAAGTTGAGCTGGAAAGGCTTTGAAAACAAATGTCTTTGATTGTGTTTTAAGTGTGATAATACAACTTAAAAAGAGACTCCCAAACCTAAGCATTATCAGGATTGGGGTGGGGGAAGATAATACAGAAAAGAAAGACCATAAAATGTATGTTTTAAGAACTGCATTTTTTTAAGCAGTGAAATAGGTTAGGGAATGGGAACAAAGCTAAGAATTTTTTGTTTTTATTTGTTGTTACTTTATAGAACTGGAGATAGAGCTGAAGGAACATATTTTGTTTTAAAGATTTATTTATTTATTTGAAAGTCAAGAGTTACACAGGAAGAGGAGAGGCAGGGAAAGGTCTTCCATCCACTTGTTCACTCCCCAAATGGCTGCAATGGCGGGAGCTGCACTGATCTGAAGGCAGGAGCTAGGAACTTCTTCCAGATCTCCCACGCAGGTGCAAGGGCCCCAGGACTTGGGCCATCTTCTACTGCTTTCCCAAGCAATAGCAGAGAGCTGTATCAGAAGTGGAGCAGCTGGAACATGAACCAGTGCCCATATAGGATCCCAGCACTGCAGGTGGCAGCTTTACCCACTATGCCATAGTGCCGGCCCCCAAGGAGCATATTTTTTTTGGTTTCAGTGGGTTGAGAAATCTAACATCCTATTAAAAACTTCCTGGGGCTGGTGTTGTGGCTCATCTGGTTAAGCAACCACCTGAAATGCTGGAATCCCATATAGGTTGCTCCACTTCTGACCTACATCTCTGCTACTCTGCCTGGGAAAAGCAGTGGAATATGGCCCAAGTGATTGGGCCCATGCACCTATGTGAGGGACCCAGCTGAATCTCCTGGATCTTGGCTTGGGCCTGGCCCAACCCCTGCTGTTGCAGCCATTTGGGGAGTGAACCGGCAGACAGAAGATCTCTCTCTAACTAGGCCTTTCAAATAAAAAATAAATCTTCTAAAAAAAAATCTCCTACAGAAATCATGTCATTTTATTTCTTTTAGGAGAATAAAGCTAACATTTAGGCAGCTTATATGTCAGAGACATGACATCATTATATTCTTAGAATTATATCCATGAACTACATTGAACCTGTTCTCTTTGTATTCTTACCACTTTAACATGAGGGAAAAAAACATCAGATGGGACAACAACAACAACAACAAAAAGACATTTGGGCCAGACTAGTCACTCAAGGCCAGGGCTTCTCTACGTGGTGGTCACCCATGCAGCAGCACCAATTGTCAAACATGTTTGAGAATGTTTCTTGGTAGGTAGATGTTCAAATTAGACATTGACATCGGGGCAGAAGTGAAACAGTAACAGTGGTGTTCTTATGAAGAGACTTCTAATTTGCATACAGAAAGCAAAGCACTGCAATGGATCTACTTTGTTTGTTGACAGTTGCCTTCAAGGACAAATACTAAAATCCATTCCATTTCATTATTTTCATAGGTCACTGAATAGAGGAACCCCCCTAGCACAATCTCTACAAATATGGAGTCAACATAACTTTTATCAGCACTGGTAGCCAAAGCAATGAGATAAGATCAAGGGGACTTCTTTGGAATGTATATGAGCCCAGAGTTAAGAAAGATACGTGAGTATTCTCTACCCATTGCAACCCAGGGAAGAGATGAGAAACTACTGTGGAAACACCACAGAACATGAGCTCAATGCGCAAAGTTAAAAGTCAACCACATACTCTGCGTAACCACAAATAGAAGAGTTGAGAAGAGGAATGTTTGGCATGGTGCTTATTTGGTGCTTGTGATGCCCATACCCCATACCAGAGGGCTGGGTTTGCCTCTTGTCTCTGCTCCTGATTCCAGCTCACTGCTAATGCACCCACTGAGAAGTAGCAGGCGATGGCTCAAGTAGTTGTGTTCCAAGCTCCTGGTTTTAGCCTGGGCCAGTCCTGGTTGTTGCTGGCATTTGGGGAGTAAACCAGCAGATTAGAGATCTTTGGATCTCTCTGCCTTTCACAGTGATTCATTTAAGAAACCGGAAGAGCTGGGTGGCTACTCCAGGAAGACTGACATACCCAGAACTGATGAAACCCAAAAACGCAGAGGCTAAGAGAGAACTTAATCAAAATATTTTAAATTGCCTTTGGAAATCATGACATAGGATTGTTTACCATAAAAGTTACTGAACGAGAAGTGGTTTGGCATGAATGAGGTAAGTACATAACTAATCTTAAGAAGTTTTTCTTTCCACAACTTGAATGAGTGTGTGGAATTCAGACTAGTAAGGTCTCCTGAAGACAAGGTCTTATGTTGCCCATTGCTACATTTTAATTTCCAACCTGGAGCCTTGAAGTTTTAGATGCTTATTAAGTGTTTCTTAGATGGACAAATCAATCAAACAATGAACCATGAGTTCATTTTCAAGGAAACTTAAAACACAGAAAGAGAATGAAAGAATCATGGATAAAAATATAATAGTCTTCTCTATTCATTAAACACTGTAGCTTCCCCGATAAAATTGCCTTATCATGTGCCCAGCCTGTAATCTCTAACTCATTAAGAAACTGTTATGCAATGCAATCCACTGAATCAGGTTTAGTGGCCATCATAATGCCCATAGACAGACACTGGACTTTCCTTACCTACCGACAACATCATGACAAGGACCCTCTAGCCTTCTCTGGTCCTTTCCAGAAAGTTTTCCAATCCATCTTGCAATCACTCAGTTTACCACTGTAGCATAAAAGAAGCGGGAGAGAACACATAGACAGGTAAACGTGGTTTCATCTGACCTGCAGACATAGTCTGGAGAGCTCCAGGAGAGATGAAGAGTACACAATTCTAGAGCTTTCCAAGAAAGCTTGCTGGGCAGGTATACACGCACTGAACCTGGAAGGGTACATAGGGGTAAGCAAAGCAGAGGACTATGGGATAGGCCATTCCCACAGGAGCAATAGTGCGAAAGCCAACAAGGGAGGACCCTTCAAGTTACACAGTGGCTGCAACTTTTATCACCTATGGAGAAGACTGGGAGATGAGGCTGGGAAGCTTAACTCCATTCAGTTAGGGTTGTGTTTACTCAGACACATCCTGCCCCACTGCCCAACACAGAGCCTGCCAAGAAGCAGAGGCTCCAAAAATGTTAGTTCAGTCTGGACCTGAGATAGTCATTGTCCACATTCACAAGCAAAAGAGAAAGCCAAGAGCAGTAGGTCACTTAAATGACAGGACACTGCCCCTCGTGACCTGCGCCCATCACCACTGCCTTAACCCCTCTGGGCTTGGAAACCCCCACTTCAGTGAGTTTAAGAGTGAAATGATGCCACTGACCTCAGAGTATTGTTGCAAGAATTGACTGCAGCGTGGTTTGCGTAAACTGCCTGGTACAAGGCCTGGCACCCAGAGATACTCAATAAACGGCAGCAATTATCGGGGTCTGTTCTGCCGCTGAGCTTGGCAGCACCTCAATGTTTGCTATTATATCTGTTTTGGCAGGGCAAACTGAAACAGAGCTGAAGAGCATGATGGTGAAAGCAGCGCGCTGCAACTCTGTTCTGGTCTCGGCTGGGATTGTTTGTTCAGTCCTAACAGCTAGCTGGAGGCCTCCTTTGGGACTCCGGGAAATCACCAGTCACACGGTACCCAAAAGGCAGGCAGAAACCTGAGCAGGCGGGAGGGAGGCAGAGGCGGCTTTTGTGCAGAAAACATTTGTTCCCCTTAAAGAAATAGGATGTTTGAAAAGAAAACACGCAACGTCGGAGCTGCAGACTCCAGCACATACGTTTCAGTTACCACTCGCTCCAGATGGGCTGGAGGAACCAGCCAGCTACATGACATATTCCCTTGCCAGGAACAAAACTCACTACAGAGAATGCTGTGTTCCTGCACAGAATAGTTTTTGTGCTGTATTCAACTAGAATTGCTTCCAATCGCTATTTTCCAACAAATGATCACCGACTCTAATTCCTTAACTTTGTGACACATCTGAAACTCCTACTCTCCATTGTCAATTTGTGATTCTGGATATTTGCTACACCTAGGAGACTGCCTGGAGTTTCCCCAGGCTTTAGAAATGCAGTAGAAAATGAGTCCAACTACACTGGTCTAGACCTGAATTGAGCAAAGGCTCTTGGCAAGGGAATTATCTACATGTAAACTGAGCCTCACGGCAGGGAGCTTGGACCTTCACAGCCCCAGACAGGAGACCAGCAACAATACACACAAAGGAAACCTGAAAAACATAATGGAGGGACAAGGCTACAAGAGAACTGGGTGTTTTGTCCTCCCCTGCAAAGGTTCCCTTGAAGAACCTGCCTAAGGAGTTCCAATGACCATCTCACACTTCCAGGTATCTGTGTCCTCCTTGCCTCCTTGTTTGCATCAGTGATAGAGTCCAACTAACCAGCTTTCTAGGTGCAACATAGTTCTCCACTTGGAGTTAATGTTAGCAGCCCCGGTTCCAAGTTTTGAGAGATAATACATTGCTTCATTTTATCATTCTTCAGTAACTAAACTCTGGTCTCCTGTTCAAACTACCAAAATGATATTTACCTTGCATTATCACTTAAACTTTTCATTAACACTAAAACAACTTTTAGGGACCTCAGGATTTAGCAAACATCTCCTATTCTTAAAATATGTATTTATATGTGAATAGACAATTCATCAAATATTTATTTTTTTAAAGGTCATGAGACTTTTATCTTTTGCTTTATTTTTTTTTATATTCACTTGAGATTAAAAGTTTTCTAGACCTCTGGTATTCAAGTAAAATTTGTTTTTTTTTTTTCTTTCCTGAGCATCTCTTCTTACATATACTGTGCAGAGCTCTCCAACTACGAATCCGAAAGCAGTTCTACAACATTGAATGGGAGTTCCTGCTGTGATATTCTAGGAAAGAGCAATGAGAAAACAAGTGATTTGCTTCTACTATTTAGAAGTTTAGTCTGCCTGGTAATAAATTGGCTTTGTGTAAGCCAGAACATCTGCCTAAAGTTTCTTTCAGAGAATGACTGCATGTGAAGCATGAATAACTCTCTGGCTGGCTGCCTTCTCCACAGTCTTTGACTTTTCTTTATGAATTATCCTTTCCCAGTTTGATCTTGTTATGAAGGTGGTTCCCATTTGAGAGACACGATAGCATTGCAATTATATACACAGATTCTAGAGCTGGCCAGGGTTCAAATCCCTGGGCTGCCTCTCACAAGCTCTATGTCCCCAGGTATCTTGGACTAAGGCACACACTAAGTAACTTATAAACAATATGTTTATTTGGCTCAAGCTTCTGGAGTCTAGGAAATCCCATAACATTGTGCCAGCACATGGCAAGGTCCTAAATGCTATATCAACATAGGGAAGAAGGACAAGCTAGCAAGACTGAGAGGAAAAGTGGTCAAGTTCATCCTCGTATGAGGAACCCACACCTGTAACAACACCACTTATCCCTTCATGAGAACACAAGCCTCTTGACCTAATCATAACCTAGAGGTCCCAAGTCTTAACACTAACAGTGGCAATGAAATTTTGGAGGGGATCTTCAGACCTTCACATTAAGCACATCCGCACATCCCTGACATCTCTGTAGCAGTTTCTTCATTTGAAAGGAGAGGGCATGAGCTATATCTACCTCCTTCAGGAAACCCCTTAAGAACTTCAGTCCCTAATAATTGTTCAAACAGCAGATGATATATAATTCCCTTTCATCTACTTCTGTCACCTCTACTACCATGAAGGTCTTCAAGTTTTTGACAATTGACCTATCAATAATCAAGATGACTTTTACTATTGTCCTGTAGGGCAGCACTTGCTGAGCTAATGCCCCAGTGTTTTCTGATGATTGGAAACCACTGCTTCCACCAGCACCAGAAGCCACTATCACTGCACTGGTACAACAACCAAAGAGAACACTGTAGAACAACACCTGCTTTTGCAAGCTTCAGTACTTGTTGGGCAAGGTCACTCATGTAACTCTTGGTAAAAATACAAAACACCAAAATTTCCTATAGGCTCTACATTTCACAGAGCTCAGCTCAAAGACACACACAAACCATCTCTCTAAATTATGAACAGTTCAGTAACTGAAACAGTCTAACATTTTAATTAGACAGTCAACAAGATTAAGAAAATCTTGTCCAGATGAAGGGCAACATGTATCATCTATTCATTTCAGAAACACAAACTCTCACAGTATTTTCAGTCTTACCCCCAAGTTCCAGGACATTTTCTGGAATTTTCCCTGATCATGACCGGGCTCTGTTTATTAATCAGTCATTACAAGCAGCCATTGTCTTAACAGGCACGTCACAGACTGCCTCACCCTATTAGAAGTTGATGTTCACACACATACACGCAGGGTTTTACACGTGAAACAAACATGTTGGCTTTTTAGCAACCCAAAATATATTTCCAAAATACTCAAAAAAAATGGAAATATGCCCTAGGTTTCATATCACCTCCTTCAATGAGTGTTTGGGTTCCTGGTGATTTCCTGAGGCCTAAGCACTAATATACCCACGTGCATGCTTCCTCCCTCTTATTTGCTGTTACCCTGTTTTCTTCAGCCATTTTACCATTATCTGCTCAGCCTGCACTTTCCCTTTCTTTTTTAAAAAAGATTTGTTTATTTTAAAGTCAGAGTTACACAGAGAGAAAAGGAGAGCCAGAGAGAGAGAGAGAGGTCTTTCATCCACTTGCTCACTCCCCAGGTGGCCATGATGGCTGGAGCTGCACTGATACAAAGCAAGGAGCTTCTTCCAGGTCTCCGACATGAGTGCAGGGGCCCAAGGACTTGGGCCATCTTCTACTGCTTTGCCACAGCAGAGAGCTGGATTGGAAGTGGAGCAGCCGGGTCTCAAACCGGCACCAATATGGGATGCCGGCACTGTAAGCGGTGACTTAATCCACTATGTCACAGTGCTGGCCCCACACTTTCCATTTCTAATACCATACAGGCCACTTCTACTTTCTTTCCTGAAACCACCAATGTATAAAACCAAAGTTTCATACTTTTTGCACACACTTAAAGTGTGTTTAATAAAGGAACACATTATGACTTTATATTTAATGAGTAAAGCATGACAATATGTTTTAGAAATCTTTGCCTCATTTTTTTAAAAAGATTTATTTATTTGAAAGAGTTACACAGAGAGAGGAGAGGCAGAGAGAGAGAGAGAGAGAGAGAGAAAGAGAGAGAGAGAGGTAGGTCTTCCATCTGCTGGTTCACTCCCCAGATGGCTGTGACAGCCCCAGCTGGGATGATCTGAAGCCAGGAGCCAGGAACTTCTTCTGGGTCTCCCACATGGGTGCAGGGGCCCAAGGACTTGGGCCGTCTCTCCTGCTATCTCAGGCCACAGAAGAGAGCTGGATCAGAAGTAGAGCAGCAGGGTCTCAAACCAGCACCCATATGGGATGCCGGCACTTCAGGCCAGGGTGTTAACCTGCTGAGCCACAGCACTGGCCCCTGCCTCATGTATTTTTAAAAACTGTTTTGGAAAGAAAGAAAATAAAGAGGCTTCCATCTGTTGGTTTGCTCCACAGATGCTCAAAACAGATCTCACTCGAAGGGCTGGAGTTCAGAGACTAAACAGAACCCAGATCTTGGCCTGCGCCGTGGCTCAACAGGCTAATCCTCCGCCTTGCGGCACCTGCACACCGGGTTCTAGTCCCGGTTGGGGCGCCGGATTCTGTCCCGGTTGCCCCTCTTCCAGGCCAGTTCTCTGCTGTGGCCAGGGAGTGCAGTGGAGGATGGCCCAAGTCCTTGGGCCCTGCACCCCATGGGAGACCAGGATAAGCACCTGGCTCCTGCCATTGGATCAGCGTGGTGCGCCGGCCGCAGCGTGCCGGCCACGGCGGCCATTGGAGGGTGAACCAACGGCAAAGGAAGACCTTTCTCTCTGTCTCTCTCTCTCTCACACACTGTCCACTCTGCCTGTCAAAAATAAATAAATAAATAAATAAATAAATAAATAAATAAATAAATAAAAACCCAGATCTTCTATGTGGATGGCAAGAACTCAATTACTTGAGCCATTACCACTGTTTTCCAGGTTATGCATTGGTGGGAAGCTGGAACCAGAAGCTATAGCCCGGAATTGAACCTGCGTATTCTGATGTGGGATGGCAGCAACTTAGCCACCAAACACACCACCTCTACCTCATACACTTGACTTTTTTTTTTTTTTAATTCAAAGTACAGATAAACCCTAACTTACTTCTCCGTTGATGAAGATTTTGCTCTTTCCATTTTAACATCTGTGAGCAAAGCTTGGATTACCATGCTTATCATATGTTGTCTTTCAAATATGCAAGTTTTTTTGTAAGACAGATCTAACAAGTAATGTTTCTGGCTTAAGGACTATATGCTTTTTTTAAAAAAAATATTTGTTTATTTGAAAGTCACAGTTACATAGAGAAGGAGAGTCAAAGAAAGGGGGTCTTCCGTCCACTGGCTCACTCCCCAGTTGGCCCCAACAGCTGGAACTGCACTGATCTGAACCCAGGAGCCAGGAGCTTCTTCCAGGTCTCCTACATGGGTACATGGGCCCAAGGACTCCATCTTCTACTGCTTTCCCAGGTCATTAGCAGACAGCTCAGTCAGAAGCAGAGTAGCTGGGACTCAAACCAGCACCCATGTGGGATGTTGGCACTGCAGGCAGCAACTTTACCAGCTATGCCACAGTGCCAGCCCCCAGTGCCAGCCGCTTTTTCAATATTGAAGTGAGAAATGCCTTTCTAAGATGGACCTGAGTTCGTAAGTAATAGAAGTTCACAACTGGAAAAATGCTCTAAGTTGTGAAGAACACAAGCCTCTCTTGCTGTGGATGAAGAGTGTTTTTCTGGAACGGGTATGGGACTTCATACATTTTTTTGCCAACCACAGGGGAAAGTGATTTCTTTTCCTTTACCATAAGTATGATAGACTATAATAACAATGCCCTATTTGGTTATAGACTGGTGGGTAGTACTTACAAATATTTTACATAGGGTGTTTCTAAAAGTATTCATCAAACAGTCAAATCTTTAATTTTCCTTTTTTTGCATCCCATTGGTGAGGTATTAGTACCATTACTCTACTTTCTTTACAAAAAGATACCAGAGGGACCAGCGCCATGGTGCAATAGGTTAATTCTCTGCCTGCAGCGCCGGCATCCCATATGGGTACCGGTACTAGTCCCGGCTGCTCTTCTTCCAATCCAGCTCTCTGCTGTGGCCTGGGAAAGCAGTAGAGGATGGCCCAAGTGCGTGGGCCCCCGCACTCCCATGGGAGACCCAGAAGAGGTACCTGGCTCCTGGCAGATCGGTGCAGCTCCAGCCGTTGCGGCCACTTGGGGAGTGAACCAACAGAACAAAGACCTTTCTCTCAGTCTCTCCCAGTGTCTGTAACTCTACCTCTCAAATACATAAATAAATCTTTAAAAAAATATATCAGAGCTGTTTTGTCTTTTAGAGTAATTTCAATAATGGAGTTGCACCTTTCACAGTGAATTCATTCATTAAACACCTTTGTTCTGAAGCTTTGAGGAAGGAATCTGATAAGTGCATTTCTAAAGTTTTTGGGAAAATAGAATTAAAAGATTATGGCAAAAAATAATTTCAAACTCATATGCTAGGGGACTTCAAGAATTCATGTAAAATGTATATTGTGATGGAAAAACACGTAGATTTGAAGATTTTGGAATCAAAATAATTCTATTTTCCATTAACTTTTTTGTAATATTATCATATGCTAAAAATACTTCACATTTCCTCTTAGTAATTCTCACCATGAAGTATTTCTGCCTTTTATGGGAATTTTCCTTGGTAATTCTAGATTTAGGAAAGTCAATCACTGGCACCAGCACTGTGGTTCAGTGGGTTCAGCAGCTGCTTGTGGTGCTGGCATCTCATACTGAAGTGCCATTCTGAGTCCCAGCTGCTCCACTTCTGATCCAACTTCCTGCCAATGCCCCTGGGAAGGCAATGGAAGATAGCCATAGTACTTGGACCTCTGGGAGATCAGGAAGGAGTTCCCAGCTCCTGCCTTCAACCTGGCCCTGACCAGACAGTTGTAGCCATTTGGCAAAGTAACCAGTTAATGGATCATCTCTGTCTCCCTTTCTCTCTCCAGTACTCCGCCTTTCAAATAAATATTTTTTAAAACAAAATGAATCATTTCTTGCAGGTTCAAGTTTATTTTCATAGAGTTAAATAAAATACTTTCTAATGTTAATGCTATTTATCGATTCTTTCTCAAATCTTTTTTCTTGGTAAGATTCATTGTTGTCACTTATCAATTTGTCTTACCTTCATTAATTTCTAATTCATACTGTGACATTTTAGTCAACTTCAGAAATTTTATGCTTCATTAATGTGCTTGCAAATCTTTTTTCCACCACTAATCCTTCATAGATATTCCTCTGGGTACTATATAAAATGTAGCAGCTTCATTTTACTTATTTTAAAGATAATGGGAAATTAGTTTTTGATAATAAAGCTCAAAATGGCATATGGCAGAATATTTACATTTATAAGTAGAATTTGAGGTGTTTCCCTATTATTTTTGGTTTATACCATTGAGAGAAGATAATTCATTTGAATGTTTTCTATATATCTTCTACTTTCTAATGTGTTAGTAATTGCGAAGTTCAACACATAGAAACACTGAAGATGCTATCTTGTGTGTTGCCATTGAACATGTAAGTATATGAACAAGACAAAGACCTACTATTTGAATTTAGTTCCTGAGATACCCATGACTACCTCTGTCTTCCTAATGTACTCAAAGATTTACATCATAATTTCCAGATTTCTACTGACAATACAGTTCTATTTGTCTCTCCTTAATTTTCACTTTCTACTTTACACTGCAAAAAATAACAGTGATTATCAACCTTTAAGGCGTGTCTTACAAAAAATGGTTCCCCCCTCGAAGTGGAATTGCTGGATCATGGGGTAAGCATTAGTGCAGCTCCAGTAGAGATTATGCCAATTACAACCCCTCCTATAATAGATTCAAGTTCAGGTGTCAACTTGTTGACTTTCCTCTCCATTTTGTTCATGATTATTAGTTAATCTGCATTTCCCCCATGATTAACAAAGTTGAACTTCTTTTCAAGTTCATCAGTAATTTAGATATTCTCTTGTGAAGAGCAAGGTAAAGTCATGATACCCATTTGTCTATTGTGTGGACTGCCTTCTGTCTCATTCTTATAATTTTAAAGAGTTCATTACATACACTGAGTATAATTCTTTTGCCACATTATGTGTATGGAGTATTTGCCTTTTTAAATGCACATATAATTTTAATAAAAATATCACATAAAAATAAAATGTACAAAGAGAAAAATAATTCCAGCATGGGCAAGTATTGCTATGAAGGAACTGGCAACTATGTATTGAATACCTTTTAATAGAAACTATGGCTATAGTTATAGAACAGAAAATAGTATGTTATGCTCTAATAATTATTATTTAAAGTAATACACACAATTTAAAGAGGCAAGTATTTGGATATTTGGTTTTTTAATAGAATTACTTTTATAGTTAGATTTTCTCTATTATCCTACTCATTAGTTCCCTATTGGATCCATCTTTTTTTTTTTTTTTTGTCTCCTGTCTTACATTCCTTGGATTAAATCTTTTTTTCTTTTCATTTATTCTATGTATTAACATGGTAATTACTTCATCACATTAAATATTGAAACCAGCATCTTTTTTTTTTTAACTTCTACAACTTTCCTGCTAGTGTGGAGTTAAAACACTTTAACTCTTTTTTCCTTTTGCATTGTTGTGACAGTATTTCCTTCCTATGTATTTTAAACCCCACAAAGCACTATTAATACCTTTTATCATTTGTATCAGCAATAGGCATTCAACATTCATTTCTCTTATACGTTTATTCTTTTGATTATTCTTCCATTTTTCATTCTTAAATTTCCTTCTGTGACTATTTTACATCCAAATATTATAAACAAATTCAGCTTCTATTGAGAATATCGATACTTCAACTTCATTTTTGAAAGATACTTTTGCTGTGTATATAAATAACCATTCAAAGTTTTGTTCTCCTAGTGCTTTAGGAAAGTCATTTTATTGTGAACTGGTTCCTATTATTTCCATTGCAAAACCAGAAATTGGTCTTATTGTTGCTTTTTTTTTTTTTTTTTTTTTTTGACAGGCAAAGTGGACAGTGAGAGAGTGAGAGAAAGGTCTTCCTTTTTGCTGTTGGTTCACCCTCCAATGGCCGCTGCGGCTGGCGCATCTCGCTGATCCGAAGCCAGGAGCCAGGTGCTTCTCCTGGTCTCCCATGAGGGTGCAGGGCCCAAGCACTTGGGCCATCCTCCACTGCCCCTGGGCCATAGCAGAGAGCTGGCCTGGAAGAGGGGCAACCGGGATAGAATCCGGTGCCCCGACTGGGACTAGAACCCAATGTGCCGGCGCCGCAAGGCGGAGGATTAGCCTGTTAAGCCACGGCGCCGGCCTTATTGTTGCTTCTTTTAACTAATTACTAGATTTCTCCTCCCAAAAAAGCCAGTTCCTTCCCAACTCTTCATAACCCCTCATGAACCTTAATGATTTTCATTCTCAGAACCGCACTCCTATAAAAGTTTCTGGAAAACAATTTATATCAAGAGGAATTGTATCAATTACTTAAAATGATATATTTTTCCCCTATCACTGCACAAATTTCAATTCCTCTGAAAATAATCATTTTTTACTCTTTCTTTGCATGGTTAATGAACTCTTTAGCCTTGAATTTCAATAGCACTTTGGAATATGTTAATACTATATTTAGGACAAGTACTTTTACTTCCCAGTATCACCAGTTTTTCAGTATCTAATCACATTTTTTTTTTTTTGACACAGTGGATAGTGAGAGAGAGACAGAGAGAAAGGTCTTCCTTTTTGCCGTTGGTTCACCCTCCAATGGCCGCTGCGGCTGGTGCATCTCGCTGATCCGAAGCCAGGAGCCAGGTGCTTTTCCTGGTCTCCCATGTGGGTGCAGAGCCCAAACACTTGGGCTATCCTCCACTGCCTTCCCGGGCCATAGCAGAGAGCTGGCCTGGAAGAGGGGAAACTGGGATAGAATCCAGCGCCCCAACTGGGACTAGAACCTGGTGTGCCGGTGCTGCAAGGCAGAGGATTAGCCTGTTGAGACATGGCACCAGCCAGTTTTTCAGTATCTAAAGAGTATTTAACTATATTATTGAATATTAGGTCTGATTTACTTTGCATCATTGGGAATTTGTTCTTGAATATCTGGCTTCTAAACTTCTCATCTACTTCAATTTTCCCCAATTGTCTTCTCTAGTTATTTAATTTATGTTTTTCATTAGCAGAATTTCATTTCTTCTATTCATTTTACAGCTATCCTTTATATTCCTCCAAAGGCCAAAAGTTCTTAGTTTAAAATATAACAGAAAAATATATCAACATTCTCATATATTAAGTATTAGGCAATAATTCTAGTCTCGTCTGCATTAGAAAACTGTTTCTGCATTTTTATTTATTCTTTACAAGTTTTTCAATTGATTGATACAATTAATGTGTGGTAGAGTTTCTCTCACTTTCTATGGTTCCTTGTAGTTTGCTAACCATTGAAGACTTCGTCTACTAACAACCCATTTTTGGAAATTGAGGTCTAAATATAATCAACTTCAGTTTTGACAAATCTATAGATTTATATAACAAATCCCCCAACTGAGATATGAACTATTTATTGTCATTATACTACTGCCCCTTGTGCCCCTTTTCTGTAAATCCCTTCTTCACCAGAAGCAACCACTGTTCTGATTTCTATCTCCATGATTTCTTTTTTACATGTTCTTGAACTTTATATAAATGCAATCATATTGTGTATACACCTTTCTGTTTATTTTCCTTCCAAAATTTGAGAGCAATCAATGTTGTACTAATCAATAATTCTTCCTTGTTCTTTTTGAGTAATATTCTGTCATAAATTCATCACAATGTATCTTCCCAGTTGCTTGATCAAAGACATTTTGGTTATTTTGGGGCTCAACTATTCTTGCTATTCTTGTAGATAATAAAGATACTTCCAAGAGTTAGTGGAAAGTGGAATTGAAAGGATAAATTTTCTTCCAAGTCCATGCATAGTTTCTTCATAATACATACTTCCTATGAATTTCTTCAAGATTCCTTATATTTTTCCATCAGAGGGGGATGAGTGAAACATAATTTGGATATAATATACACCAACTTGAGTATACAGTTTGGTAAAATTTGTTGGTCATATGCAGACATGAAACCACTACCAAAATCAAGATATAAAATAGCTCTCAATACCCTAAAAGGTTTTATTTACCCCTTTGCAGTCACCCCAATTTCCTGACCTCTGGTCCCAAATTCCAGTATGCATTGTCACTAGAGTTCTTTCTCTATAATATCATTTGAATGGAGTTGAACATGAAGTAGTTTTGTTTCTCTTTCAGCTATTTTTCTCCAACTTCATTGTAGCACATTTTACATATCACAAACTCTGCCCATTTCCAGTATAAAATTCAATGATTTTTAAAAGTGTGCTTAGTTGTGTAACCATCACCACAAATCAGTTATAGATTTTCATCACCTCAGGAAGATCCTTCCACTCATTTCCTGAGCATTAAAAAGTACATCTTATTTCTACCCTAGGTCCCCAAAAAACCACTCATCTACTTTCTATAGCTCTTTCTAGATATTTCATATAAATCACATCTTAAAACATGCAGTATCTTTATCTTGCTCTTTTTAATTTTCACACTGTTTTCACATTTATTTATTTATGTATTTGAAAATCAGTGTTACATAGAGAGAGGGAGAGACACAAAGAGATCACTGATGCACTGGTTTACTCCTCAGATGGCCCCAATGGCTAGGACTGGGCCAACCTAAAGCCAAGAGCCAGGAGCTTCTTCCAGGTCTCACACATGCATATAGGGGCTCAAGAACCTGGGCCATCTCCTGCTTTCCCAGGCACAATAGTGGGGAGCTCAGTCAGAAGTGGAGCAGCAAGGATTTGAACCAGCTCCCATATGGGATACCAGCATTGCAAGCTATGGCTTTACCCACTATGCCACAACACGGACCCCATACAATGTTTGGGATCTGTCCATATTTTAAGTGTATTACTATTTTGTTCCTTTTTTATCATTCATTGTTTTTGTATTTTATCCAAGTGAGTAGTAGTATTCAACTGGTTTACCCATCTACATTTGATAGACATTTTGACTGTTTCCAGTTTGGGGGTACTATCAACAGTGCTCCCATAAACACCTTCAGACAAGTCTGCATGGGACATTTATTTTCCTTTCTTTTGGGTGAAACTTTGGAGTAGGATTGCCAGATGCTATGGCAAGTACATGTTTATTTCTAGGACAGCTTTCTATTGGTTTCAACAGTGGTTATACAATTGTGCTTTCCTCAATAAAAGTTCCAGTTGCCTCACATCATTACCAACACTTAGTATTAGCAGTGTTTTAAACGTCAGCCATTCCACTGGGTTTCAAACAGATCTCTAAAACTACAGTTAGAGATCTATTGTAATGTAATTTCAAGCAAAATCCTGATATATTTTACAAGATGTATAGGGTACGGCAAAGGAACTAAAACAAAGTCAAAACTGGCTTGAAAAAGAAGGACAAAGTTTAAGGACAACATCAACACACAACTACTATAGTCATGTGTCACAACAATGGTTGGTCAGTTACAGGCTGATTGCAGGAGAAAAAAAAATCAGAAAAAAAAAAAAAAAACCAGTATGTCAGATAATTCTAAGTCCTTTGGAGCAAAGATGGACAGGAGTGCTAAGGACCCATTTTAAATGTTGTGGCAAGGATGGCAAGCCACATACATACCTGGGAGGAAAGCTTTCTAGGGAAAAATGCAGCCAGCACACATTTGCTGAGGCAAAGTTTGTGAAGGCACAAGTACAAGTGAGGGGCAGCTGGGGACAGAGCCAGAGGGTGTCAGCTTAGCAAGAGCCTGGGCTGTATCACACACCATCTTGTGGGGACTGTGAGACATCTGGCTTGGACAATGCCTGGGTACTGAGCAGAAGGTTTTAAGTGGAGAGTTGACACCAACTGATTTAACACTTCAAACAACAATGGCAGTCCGAGATAGAAAGAAGGGGCAAGAAGACATAGGAAGTGTGGCTGAATCAAAGACTCATCTGGCATTTACAAGAGATCCTGTAGCAAGATGAGACAGTGAAACCGAGGGAGAAAAAAAAGATAGCCAGAGGGAGAGATAAACAGCAGCTGAAGAGAAAACACAATCACAGAATTTTTAAAAACTACAAGATAAGAGAATTCATCACCAAAAAGCGGATGTCAGATGGATAATACAAGTGTTTTTGAGAGGACAAGCAGTCGGGGCTGAAAAAGACTACAAGTTTAAGCATAGGGAGTTATTTGCTGGGTTTCCACAGCACAGTATGAACACCATGTTGGGAATACATATAACAACTCATGAACATGAACACATGAGGCACATACATGCTGCATGTTTCATAAACTTGCCAGCCCAACTACAGACAATATCACAAGACTGTAGACAATGGGGGACATGAAGGTTGATTTCAGGTTGGGTTTGACCACAACGGTCTATAGGCTGAGGACAAACCAAGTTACTGGCAGGAACTAAGAATGGCAGAGAGGACATAGCAAATTGGGAGTAGTTGCAAAGTTCAGCAATTGTTGGAGACCAACCTGCCTAGAATCTTTTAGCCGTTTTCAAAATCACCCTCACATGCAGTTTCTTTAAAATATTCCTGCATGTTAGGTTTGTTCTCCTAAGATACCACACTCCCAAATGCACCAGCTTCACTCAGATTTCCCCTAGGTCATTTCACAGGGCACTTCAAATAGCTTTGCCCCATTTCCCTTCCTCCTAACTGCCAGCTCTGCTCTAACACTAAATATGACCCCGGAGTTCCAGGAAGATACATGCCCATCTTGCCAAAGGCAGCCATCAGAGGCCACATGGCTGAGATCCTCCCTGGGCCAGTCCCTGTAACTCCGCTCCAACCTGGCCAGAGCAGGCCCTGTTTGCAGGGCTCAGCTGTGAGCCAGTGGAGGCGCTGTTTCGCTCCTTGATACACAACATCTGGGCCTCGCCTAGCACAGCCGCCTGGTTTCTAAGTAGGAGGCAGGCAGGATCAACAGAGCAAGACTTGGGAATGTCACCCCCCACATACACATCCTTCTTTAATTTTTCCTTAAAAGGCTCACACCCCAGTTCATTTTCACACACAAAGACGTCCTTTGTATTTCATTATGACCAAGTCACAAAAGTAAATGTTTTTCTTTAAAAAGAAAGTGGGTGTGGATGATGGTCTCTTGGTGGAATGTGAATAAAGACTTTACCCCAGCAAGCAGAACTTCAAAGGCAAATGGGATTATATGGAGCCCCCAATTTGGCGACCATGCTTTTGTTTTAACTATTTATTATTTTGTTTCCCCCTAATCTGGAAGGAATTTTGGAAAAAATTTTAAATTTAACCATATTGGCTTAAGTAATGCTTTAGTTTCTAAATCAAGTTACACTGCTGAGAAAAAAATTTTTCTTCATTTTCTAGTGCTGAGGTGGATACTCAGCCCAACTTCTCACACATGTTTTGTTATCACTGTTCTATATGGAGCTCCCACTCCTTTTCTACAAGGGAAGAAGGGAGGGACCTATCAGATACAGTTCAGTGGAGCCAGGCAGAGTACACTGTCTCATGATAAAATACACTGGAGTTTCCTTACCATCACTCCCGATGGAATAATCACATGAAGCATTAGGACCATGCCTTGGCACGGTGTGCAAAAGACTGATACTGGATATGAGCTTATTCAATGTAGTTTTTCTACTTCCCTGAGTGGTGGCCATGTATCCCTACCCAAATGCCACTATTCTCCCCAAAGCCCTCATGCTGTCCTCCCAATCACAACCTCCTTTTGAGAAAAGATCTTAAGAATACTTAGGTACATTGAAGGCATTTCAAAAATTCATGGAAAATGGATAAAAGACTGTTTTCATCCAAAAAAAAAAATTGAAATCCACATGTAGTGTTTTCCTAACATCCATTTTCCCTGTTTTTGAGTACAACTCATACATAATGAGTAAGACTGGAAGCGTTATGTGTCACAGCAGCTTCCGCATGGAAAATACCAACACGGGGAGACAAGAGAATGACACTTCAAGGAATTTCAGAGGGCAGCCAGCAGGAGCTTTCTTTTCTTGAGAACAAGGTTTTCTAATACCTTTGAAAATGAGCACTTGTATCACCCTCCTGTAAATAGTCATTGAGTGTGAAAAAATGAGGGCACTTCCACTTGAAAAAATAGCTATTCATTCAACAGGTATGTATTCAATATTTTTATTCTGGTTTATACTTTTTTTTCCCCTGAGGCCTACATTTTGTATCTTGATCTAGCAGACGCATGCATCCTTAGACTTCTGAAATATTTTTCATTAAAAGGGACTTGTTTGCCCCATACCATGCACTCTGATACTGCCTACGCTGTTTGATACGGTGGGGAGGGTGGGGGCTGTCCCTCCTCTCTCACAATACCTCACAGAATAGGTATTATTCCCAAAGCAAACATGCAGTTTGTGATATGTTCTATGGCAAAAAACAAACAAACAAACAACAACGTCTGATCTCCTTGAGAAGGGAAATAAACAGAGACTCAAAGGTGAAAAATAGACACACAAGAAGGGCACCACTGCAGAGGGGAGCACAAGCCAGCAGAGTGCAAGGAGCTCCAGAAGGACAAGCACAGTATCTCAGCTTCCGGCCTTTGCTGAGGCAGAGAAGAGAGGGTGTTTGTGTCTAGAGGTGAGATTCTAAGGTGAGACAGGAGTGTAATATGCAGGAATTCTCATGCAAGAGTAAAGAGCTCAGATTTAATTCTAAGTGTAGTGGGTAACTCATCCAAGGTTTTCTAACTGCTGCAAGCAATCATTCATACTGTATCTTTCCTATGTGACACATAGCTTTCTAGTCACAAATTTCCATCTTCTTCACCTACACATGGACAGCTGTGCCTAAGAAAATAGGTGCAGGCCGGCGCCGCGGCTCAATAGGCTAATCCTCTGCCTTGCGGCGCCGGCACACCGGGTTCTAGTCCCGGTCAGGGCACCGATCCTGTCCCGGTTGCCCCTCTTCCAGGCCAGCTCTCTGCTGTGGCCAGGGAGTGCAGTGGAGGATGGCCCAAGTCCTTGGGCCCTGCACCCCATGGGAGACCAGGAGAAGCACCTGGCTCCTGCCATCGGATCAGCGCGGTGCGCTGGCCGCAGCGCGCTACCGCGGCGGCCATTGGAGGGTGAACCAACGGCAAAAGGAAGACCTTTCTCTCTTTCTCTCTCTCTCACTGTCCACTCTGCCTGTCAAAAAAAAAAAAAAAAAAAAAAAACAGAAAATAGGTGCAAGAGTACATTTGCCAGTTCTCTTGGTATTCCCATTTTACAGCTTTTGTGGGAATCTGCTCAAGCTCGCCTGTTATTTTATTTAATATGCCTCCTTGTAAATTCCAGCTGTTGACCGTGTAATG
The DNA here is from genome assembly GCF_033115175.1 of Lepus europaeus. NCBI lineage: Eukaryota > Metazoa > Chordata > Mammalia > Lagomorpha > Leporidae > Lepus > Lepus europaeus. Next base: position 149,791,243 of record NC_084830.1, read on the forward strand.
AATCCCTATATGGAGACAATAGTGGCTCTTGTTACGGCAATACCTGAGCTCCATCCCAACAGGAGAACTGTACCCACGGTAGCCCTCCCATTCTCCTACTGTTGTTCTTCCCAACTAGTTTAGATTCCACACAATGAACACACAGCAACGTCTGCACAGTCGCTCCACCACGGATTCCAGCTCATCTGGAGTTCTGGCTTCCGAAGTTCAGGGCTTTAAGTGAACGTCATCTTCTGCATTACTTCAAGAAAAGGCTACTACTGTTCTTATTAACTCACTCTAGAATGTGGTCCAGAGAATTCACATGGTGGACCACGGAATTTTCTTACTAGGTCCTTTTTAACTTCCTGTGCTACACTTTAAGTTGTTCCAACTTTGTGGCCTCTTCCTTAGACAGATGTGTCAAGAACTGTTTTCCTGTATTATACCAAAATAAGAAAGGCTGATCACCTCAAGCACCAACAGTAGAGGAATAGTTACTTTCTGATAGGAACCGAAATTTCTTGATAATAAAAAAATTGTGGGTTCCAAAGGGGACTTAGCAAACTCTAGGGAGCCTAACCTGTCCCTGGCATGTCATCTTGGACTTACTTCTAACATATCACACACACACACACACACACAGCCAGTTCTGGTCATTACAACATGATGACTGAAACACAGAGAACCCCTACATCACTGGCATTGATTAGATAACAAAACAAATCCCCTAACATTCTCAAAAGTTCCAATCTGGGGATAGTAACTGAGGAAAGATCACCAACTTTTACAACAGTATCTGAGAATAATTTTTAAGTCAGGAGAACAAAGAGCTAATTATTTTTCTTAATTATTACTATCTGGAAATTTACTCTGATTTGGCAAATGCAAGTGCTAATGAATAACACCTGGATTCAGGGCAAAATTATGAAAGTAAATCACATGTTTGACCGGTTATGTTTTCTTTAAGACAGAAATCAAGAAGATACATTGCCAAACCAAATGTGGATGGATTTTAATACGTTTGTTATATATACAGTTAAAGGCTGCTGTGTATAAGCTTAACATTATTTATTGAATTAAACATATTTGTCAAATGGAAAAGAATTTGGAGTTAATACAAATCCTTGATTGGAGAGAAAACAGAAAACTGTATGACAAAGTTCACCTGCATGCAAACTTTTAAGAAAAATAATTGATGAAATTTTCTGAGGACTTGTCTGGTTTTACCATGTTTATCATTTTTATCTTTATTCCTAAAATTCAGAGGGGATGTCCCCGTGATCCCTGCTTCCACAAACAGTAGGAAGGCTGTCTTTCCTGCAGACTGACTCCCACAAGGTTCCCCATTTTACATCGTCTGTGTTGGAAATTATTTCAACAGGGTTTTTTTTTTTTTTCTAAAATATGGAAAAACTCAACCTTGTTGAAAAATAGAAAATTCTTTTCTCAACTGAAACTCATAATTCCTGGGTCTGGAGCATCTGCCCCATTCTGGACCCTCAATTTCTCCCAGTTTCATCTTCTATTGTTGGCCAAGCATCAGCTCCAGGACCAAGGCTCCTGAAGCGCAGTTTATGTCAGATACACGACCTCTAGGACAAGGTGCCCACCTTCTCCCTCTCATCCGTTGCTCCCTTGCTACACAGCAATCTGCAGGAAAGGGTATGTCTCGATTTGTTCTCTGTTGAGTACCACACATGGAGCAACTTGTCTTTTTTAAAAAATGAAGAACGAAATTCATTTCTTACAGGTCTGGAGGCTGACAACCCGAAGGCTGAAGGGCTGCATGTCACGAGGGCCTTCTCGCTGACGGGGAGAACTCTGCAGAGTTCCGGGGTGGCATGGAGCTGCTCCTGGTGAGAAAGAGCAGGCTTGCTAGTTGGGTGGCCCTCTTATAAAGCCACTAATGCAATCCCGAGGGCCTGGCTCTCAGGATCGCCTCCAATCCTAATTACCTCCCAAAGGCTCCACCTGGCCCAACTGCTACATACCTTCCAAAGAGAATTAAATTTCTTGAATTCAGGTGGAGGCATTCAGATACAGGGTAGATATTCATTCCTCTTCAGGAAATGTTTGGCTGTGAAAGGAATGTTACATCAGGTCACCAGGTGAAGCTAAAACCCTTTAAAAAACAACAATGGAACTGTAACTATATACATAAAATTATAATGTGATTTGGGGAAAACTGTTTTCTAAAAAGCTAATTCATGGTGGAATTTTTGGACCATATTTCAGAATAATACCCAAGGAAATGTTTTTCTTCATGCAACAAAGTGCTTGGGTCAGACCTGATTTTAGCCCACTGAGAGGACAGCTGTTGAGTTTCTTAGGGTCAGTGCCACAGCCGGAGCCAGGAGCTGTGCTGACGAGGCACAGTAAGGGCGATTGCTCCCTCCCCAACTCAATATGCCCATGCTCTCTGGGAGGCAGGGCTGCCTTTACCACCTTACATTTTTCTATCTAGCTCACTCTGCTCCCCTAAGACCATTTGGCCCTGTTACAGTGCCTAAGTTGCTAATTTGTTGATTGGAAGTGAGTCCAAGAGGTTGGGTACTGGTGAAATCGCCTACGTAGACAATGTTATCTACGGGCACTCAATTTGCTCCTGTTGAGGAAATGGAAGAATGCTGTTGAAGTTTTCATCTTCCTAGAAGTGAAGAAGGGCAGCACCTCTTCGGCTTTCCATGCAGCAGAATTTTGATCTGATGAAGCCACAGAAGCCAATAACTTTCAGGAAGAATAATAGCACAATTCATGCGCCGCTGACTTTCATGCCACAATTCTCTGGATTCTGTGTCTACCTCCGGAAACCCCTGCTGAAACTCCATGGCTCCCATTTATTGCACCGTTACTGTTTGTAACTGAGCCTGCCCCATGGCTGTTCTACCGTCTATTAAGAGCCTTTTCCAAAAAATCTTTCAAAATGTCTCCATGCATGACTTTGTTCTTATACCCCAAAATATAGTAAATAATGAGGTTTCCAAAATGAGAAAGGCCAATGACATTGGTTAAATACAAATAATTTGAATGCCCCAGAAGTGATAAAAGCCATCACAACGTGAAGCGTAGGATACAAACCCGGGACTGTGGTAAGGCTGTGTGAGAGGTGTATCTGTGCTTTTGGAAGGGACAAAAAGAACGCCATGCTGCCTGAATATTTTCTTGCTGGAGAATTCGGAGGAAACATGGACAAAGGTTTAGAAATTCTGGAATTCCAGAGGCATTCTCCAGCTGCACTGTTGAGAGACAGACTAGGGTGGGGGGAGGGGGAACAAGAGAACTAAGAAGTAAGAGTCCTCAGGGACTGGGGCTTTCCAGTCTCACTGTGTTTTCATCTGGAATCCATTACTCCAAGATCCTTCCTGACTAAATCCAGAATCTCCTTTCTGAGTTTTAAACCATATCTGTTTTACACTAAGTAAACTACTGTAAAGTTTTCAATTAATTTTAAAGAACTGTAGTTTTAGGTTACTTGGTGAAATCATCATTTTTTTTTTTTTTATTGAAGACAGGCGAATAGAAAGTCTAGAAAATACCTGGGATATACACATGCAGAAACCGTGTATAAACTATTGGGAAGAAAGTAAACAAATGGAGAAATGGAGTGGCAAGATCATCAAAGACATTTTCAGTTCTATTAATGTTATTCTATGGATTTCAGGTAATAAGTGAGAATTTTTTAAATGAACTCTTTTTTTAAGATTTATTTTATTTATTTGAAAGCAAGCAGAGTTATGGAAAGAGGTACAGACAGAGAGAGACAGAAGGGTCTTCCATCTGCTGGTTCACTCCCCAAATGGCTGCAAGGGCGGAGCTGAGCCGATCTGAAGCAAGCAGCCAGAAGCTTCTTCAGGGTCTCCCATGGGGATGTATGGGCCCAAGACCTTGGATCATTCTCACCTGCTTTCCCAGGCCATTAGCAGAGAGCAGCTGGGACTTGAACCGGTGCCCATATGGGATGCCCACTGCAGGCTGGGGCTTTAAGTGCCACAGCGCTAGACCCTAAAATGAACTTTCTAAACTGTTATTTCCATGCAACCATTAGTTATTTTCTTAGTTCAGCCTTTTTTTTTTTTTGACAGGCAGAGTGGACAGTGAGAGAAAGAGACAAAGGTCTTCCTTTGCCGTTGGTGCACTCTCCAATGGCCACTGCGGCCAGCGCGCTGCGGCCGGCGCACCGCGCTGATCCGAAGCCAGGAGCCAGGTGCTTATCCTGGTCTCCCATGCCGGTGCAGGGCCCAAGCACCTGGACCATCCTCCACTGCCTTCCCGGGCCACAGCAGAGAGCTGGCCTGGAAGAGGGGCAACCAGGTCAGAATCCAGCGCCCCGACCGGGACTAGAACCTGGTGTGCTGGCGCCGCAAGGTGGAGGATTAGCCTATTGAGGCACGGCGCCGGCCAGTTCAGCCTTTTAAAAACTGCTTCCTAATCTATTTACTTTTCTCCATCTGCACTGCCTCTGTGAGCTGGATCACTATTATTTCTCTCCTGAAGGATTGTGCTGATTTATTCATGGGTTTCTCCATTATCCACTCTCATTCCTTCCAATTCCTGTCCGTACGTTAACCAAGATGAGCTTTTCAAAGCATTACAACAACAGGTGCAAGCCTGTGAGAACTCTGCTTGCAACAATCCCACGACAGCCCATTGATGTAAAGGTGAAGAGCGGTATCATCCGAGAGCCTCACCTCCACCCACCGTGGTCTCATCTCCTGTGCAGGCCACGCGGTCCCTCTCCTCCACCGACTTCCTCTTCCTTCCTCCCTGTTCAGACCACATCGAGAGCCTGAGGAACACCTTCACCTTTGCCTCTTGTCATGACCCAACACTTGCTCACCTGTCAGATCTCAATTCAAATCACACTTTTCCTCTGGGAAACACAGCCTCATGGCCTCCTGGCCTAAATCAGAAAGCCTCCTGGTACCTCATGCCTTCCTGCCTTTACCTTTCTACTGATCTGTTTCTTCTTATATTTCCATTGTGTCATTATTTGTGTAATCTCTTTTTTTGGAGAAAGTGTGTCCACAAAGGCAGAGGCTCTATTTTATTCACAATTATATCCCCATGGTGAACTACAGCACCTGATATTTAATAGAAAATCATGTTGGCTTTTTCTTTAAAACTTTAAGCCACGGTGATGTCAATGCAAATGCAGTGTGAGCTAAATTTGAAACTGGTGCAGTGGGAGTTAAATATGAAAGGTTCCAGCAAATTCACACCAAGATCTCATCAAATGGTCACTGCAATATCTACGTCCCTGGCCAAGGTGTAGTTGTTGTGTAGAGAAATTAGAATTAAGATTCTCACCCCTGGGACCAGTGCTGTGATGCAGTTTGTTAAGCCTCCACCTGCACTGTTGACATTCATTGGAATACCAGTTCAAGTCCTCGCTGGTCCACGTGTAATGCAACTCCTTGATAATATTCCTGGGAAGGACCAGAAGATGGTCCAATAACAGGAACCCTTGCCACCCATGTGGGAGACCCAGATGGAGTTCCCGGCTCCTTGCTTCAGCCTGGCCCAGTCTCAGCAGTTGCAGCCGTTTGGGAAGTGACCAGCAGATGGAAGATCTCTCCCTCTAAATCTTCCTCTCTCTCTGTAATAAACAGATCTCGGGGCCAGCGCTGTGGCATAGCAGGTAAAGTCACCGCCCGAGATGCCAGCATCCCATATGGGTACCAGTTCGTATCTAGGCTGTTCCACTTCCCATCTAGCTCAATGCTAATGGTCTGGGAAAGCAGTAGAAGATGGCCCAAGTTCAGGGGCCTTTGCAGTCATGTGGGAGACCTAGAAGAAGCTCCTGGCTCCTGGCTTCAGCCTGGCCCAGCCTTGGCTGTTGCAGCCATCTAGGGAGTAAACCAGCTAATAGAAGACCTCACTCTCTGTCTCTCCTCTCTCTGCACCTCTGACTTCCAAATAAACAAATACATTTTAAGATAAATAAATAAATTTTTTAAAAAATTCCTATCAGTGACTCTTACCCACCACTCTGCCACAACATAACCCCAAGCTGCTGACCAAAGAAAAGACCACTAATGGGCACCTGCAGCAGGGACGGAGGTAGGATTCCCAGCACTCAGAGGCTGCTAGGTGTAGGGCGAGAAGTGGACCAAATAAAGAGTCAGGGCCAGGAAAAGTGAACCAATGTTTGTCTTTGCATCGCTGTTTATGCCAGAAGGCAGAGGAGCCTATTTGAAAGCCTCCTCCACATTCCGTCTGTTGCAATTGCCTTCTCCTTACCTCGAATATTGACATTCTTTACAGATTATTTTTATAGTCCTGTTAAAAAAATGTAAAACATAGTTATTGACCTATAAATGAAAAATATCCAATAAAAAGCACAACACTTGTAGGAGAATTATAAACATAAAATTTTGATTATGATTTTGCAAGCAAGCCGGCCTCTCCTCCATATGTATTTTGTCCTTTGTAGTCACAATATCTCACTAATCACTTCATCCCACATGTATCTAAGCGAGAAACAAAAAGCGTCTTACCTCAAACACATCCAGTTCATCAACTTTCGATGTTTAGTTCATCCTCCACTTTTTTTTATTATTGTTTATTTTTTTGGGGAGGCAGAGATACAGAAATGAGAGACCTCTCACCCACTGATCCACCCTGGGACCTCACTCCACTTCTCTCACCTGGGTGGCAGAAACCCAACTACTTGAGCCATCACTGCTGTCTCTTAGGGTCTGCATTGGCAGGAAGCTGGAATCAGGAGCTGAGGTGATGGAGGCTTCTCAACAAGAGCCTGAATGCTCACCTCTACATTTTGTGACTGCCTCCTCCTTCCTGCACAGTCTAGCAGAGGCCATGGGATTTCTCAGCAGAAACTGAGCAAGTTTTCCTACAAAACCTAATGTGATCACCACACACCATGTCCTAAAAGCTTTGAACATATCCCCCTGTTGTATTCGTCTTTCCCATTTCCTTCCGTGTCCTCATCTGCGATGGTAGTTCCTCAGTCATTGCAATGTTCTAAACACTAAACAAGAGTGCTTGAACTGTTCTCACTGCTTTGTTTTCTAATTATTTCCTACATGCCTGAGTTCCCTCGACACTCTGCCTTTTGGTTTGCCAATAGTGGGAATTAAATTACCTTCATCTCTGTGTCCCTGTTGCCAGCCTCATGGTTTGACCAAGAAGAGGCTGAATAATGGAGTTAATAGCAATGTGAAATTGGATCACACACATCCATATTGAAATGTCCATAATTCTTTTACACATAAGCATGATTAGATATGGGTCCGTTTTTACAATTCCTATGTTTTTCTTTCATTTAAGAAAATACCAAAAAGAGAACAACATTCTCCAAAACTGCATGGAAGACCACAGAAATCAGGAAATGGACAAGTTAGAATTGTTATACTAAACTCAAGTTCACCCACATTGTATATGGTGTCTATTAAGGATCTTATTTAATAGTGGAGCTAGTAATCACAAAAACTATATATGTGCAGTGTGGGTGAAGTACAGTTATTAAGAGACCTTTACCTCCTATATGCTAAGCTTTCTTTTTTGGATGGCGCTCTTTCTGTACATTAGTATTCTATATATGTTCATGTGATTTCTTGAAGGAAATGTAATTTAAATTTCAGGATGGGGGCTTTCCTAAAGAAGCAAATAAGACAAATACACACATATTTTCCCACTGATCTTCACAAGTCTGGGGTGCTCAGAAATATTCAGAACAGTTACTGAAGAGCTCGACGTCTGTTGAACATGCAAAACCTCAAGACTATTGTTAAAATTCCAGGCAAACTAGAAATTACTTGAGCCAGAAATTACACAATTGTATACAGACCTCCAAACCAGAGATTCTTCCCTGGAGCACTTTTAATCATTTTAGGAGAAAATAGTTTTATTTTTAAAAGCACAAAACTTGGAATTGTATGGTGTTAGGAAAAAAAAAAAAGGTGGACAAAATGACCTGCAAGTGACCACCTCAGGCAAAGCCTGCAGAGAGCCTTTAAGTCCACAAATTGAAAAGCCTGGAATCATAAGACCCAGAACTATACGGTGCCTTGGGTAAAAATCTGCTTTGTGTGATTATTATTTTTGGGTTTAAATCAGAAAAGCCTTTGTTTTTATGCAGTTACAAAGTGTAAGCACTGAGATGCGAATGCTCAGTCTGACCATCTAGTTCCAATATAATATCATAATAAAAAGTTCTCTCAGAATCCCAGTGAAAACACTGAAAGAACTGTTTTTCTCAGACTCAAAAGTTTTATTCTGAAGCTTAGATGGAAAAACAAACCAAAACAGGGAAACTACGGAAAAGAACTATAAGAGGAACTGGCCTAATTGCAACACCATGACATATTACACGAATCAACAATTAAAGCAGCACTGAACTGAATATGAATAACTAGGTGGAACAATGGGACCGAACAGAATTTCCAGAAACACCCCCAAATACATATGAGAGAGAAATATGATGAAGCAGGCTTTTCATATCAATGAGCTACAAACACACTTTTAAATAACACACTGGGACAACCAGATAGCCACTTGGAGAGTGACAAAAGTACACTATAACCTCACTATATACTCTAGAAAAACTCCAAAAAATATGTTTTTAAAAGAAAACTATATGAATACATGGGTGGGTGAATTTTTTATTATTTCAACAAAGGAAGCCCTTGTAAACATAAGATAAAATCCAGATGATAAAAGAGTATAAATGAGAGTACACACACACCAAAAAACCAATGCATGCTGAGGGAAAGAAAAAACTATAAGAAAACTGTGGTACAAACAACAAACTTGAGAATAATAACACCTATTAGAGATAAAATACATTTTCCTGATATGTATAGGGCTACTTAGAATAAATCCAAAAAGACAAAAAAAAATTGGATAGAACTATGAGGAAAAAATATGACCAGAGAGTTCACAGGAAAAAAAAAAAAAACCTTAAAAACATGAACGTGTACCCAATCTCATTCATATTAAGAGAATATAAAATTGAAGCTATACACCATTACCATGTTTTACTTGTCTACTTGGCAAAAACCTGCACATTTATATTGCTTCTGAGAAACAAAATTCAGTACCCCAATGCAAGACAATTGGCAACATGTATCCAAATTTCAGATATATTGTTGACATGGCAACCCATTTGCAAGAATCATTCCTACTGATACACCCACACCAGTATGAAATCATAGAGGTATAAGGGTCTTCATTGCAATATCCTTAGTAAGAACAAAAGATTGCAAACAACTAAGGTTTCAGCAATGAATAAGGAGTTGAAGACACTCTAACACAGCTAGTCACTGCAATAGTTGACAGTTTTCCAAAAGGAAGATCTCCATACACTTCTATGGAGAGATTGCCTGCCTATATTCTTAGAAGAATGTATTCAGGTATAAAGGAGTACACATTTTGTGAAAGAAACAGGGAGAGAATGTGTACATAGGTGTGTATGTCAAATCAAACAACAAGAGGATAAACAAGAAATTAATATAATGATTTCCCTATAGGGTAAGGCTACAGAGTAGAGGAAAAGGAGATACCAACAGTATAAAGAAACCAATCAAGGTGGTTCCCATAATTGCAACGGCCAACTGGTAGATGCAATGCAATGTCAGCCCGGTAGCAACAACTACCCTGAGCACCCAAACTTTGGGGTCTATCTTTTTTTTTTTTTTTATTAAACTTTTATTTAATGAATATAAATTTCCAAAGTATAGCTTATGGGTTACAATGGTTTCCCCCCTCCCACAACTTCCCTCCCGCCCGCAACCCTCCCCCCTCCCGCTCCCTCTCCCCTTCCATTCATGTAAAGATTCATTTTCAATTCTCTTTGTATACAGAAGATCAGTTTAGTATATACTAGGTAAAGATTTCAACATTTTGCCCATATAGCAACATCAAGTGAAAAAACTACCATTGGATTACTAATTATAGCATTAAATAGCAATGTACAGCACATTAAAGACAGAGATCCTACATAATTTTTTTTTTCAAAATAATTAATTTTCTATGCCATTTCCATTTTAACACCAGGTTGTTTTGTTTTTTTTTTTTCATTTCCAATTCTCTTTATATACAGAAGATCACTTCAGTATATAATTAGCAAAGACCTCATCAGTCTGCGCCCACACAGAAACGCAAAGTATAAAAATACTGTTTCAGTACCAGTCCTAGCATCACTTGGCTTTAGACGACACATTAGGGACAGATCCCGCATGGGGTGTAAGTACACAGTGACTCCTGTTGCTGACTTAACAATTCGACACTCCTGTTCATGGCGTCAGTAATCTCCCTGGGCTCTAGTCATGAGTTGCCAGGGCTATGGAAGCCTTTAGAGTTCGCTGACTTTGATATTGTTCCAATAGGGTCATAGTCAAAGTGGAGGTTCTCTCCTCCCTTCGGAGAAGGGTACCTCCTTCTTTGAAGGCCCCGTTCTTTCCACTGGGATCTCACTCACAGAGATCATTCATTTAGGTCTTTTTTTTTTTTTTTCCATGATATCTTGGCTTTCCATGCCTGCTATACTCTCATGGGCTCTTCAGCCAGATCTGAATGCCTTGAGGGCTGATTCTGAGGCCGGAGTGTTGTTTAGGACATCTGCCATCCTATGAGTCTGCTGTGTATCCCACTTCCCATGTTGGATCTTTCTCTCCCTTTTTGATTCTATCAGTTAGTGTTAGGAGATACTTGTCTTGTTTGTGTGATCTCTTTGACTCTTAGACCTATCGGAGCTATCAATTGTGAGCTGAAATTGATTACTTGGACTAGTGCGATGGCATTGGTACATGCCATCTTGATGGAATTGTGTTGGAATCCCCTGCACATTTCTGACTCCACCATTTACGGCCAGTCCGATTGAGCATGTTCCTAATTGTTCATTTCCTCCCTCTCTTTTTCCACTCTTAGATTTAACAGGGATCACTTTTCAGTTAAAATTTAAACACCTGAGAATAATTGTGTGTTAATTACTGAGTTCAACCAATAGTACTAGAACAACAACAACAACAACAAATACTAAAAAGGATAGAGTATTACATTGTACATCTAAAGTCAGGACAGGAGCTGATCAGTTCATTGTTGCTTATAGTGTCCATTTCACTTAACAGGTTTTCTCTTTGGCGCTCAGTTGTCACCGATCAGGGAAAACAAATGATATTTCTCTCTTTGGGACTGGCTCAATTCACTCAGCATGATGTTTTCCAGATTGCTCCATCTTGTTGCAAATGACTGGGTTTCATTGTTTCTTACTGCTGTATAGTATTCTATGGAGTACATGTCCCACAATTTCTTTATCCAGTCTACTGTTGATGGGCATTTGGGTTGGTTCCAGGTCTTAGCTATTGTGAATTGAGCTGCAATAAACATTAAGGTGCAGATGGCTTTTTTATTTGCCAAATTAAATTCCTTTGGGTAAATTCCAAGGAGTGGGATGGCTGGGTTGTATGGTAGGGTTATGTTCAGGTTTCTGAGGAATCTCCAGACAGACTTCCATAGTGGCTTAACCAGTTTGCATTCCCACCAACAGTGGGTTAGTGTCCCTTTTTCCCCACATCCTCTCCAGCATCTGTTGTTGGTAGATTTCTGAATGTGAGCTATTCTCACCGGGGTGAGATGGAACCTCATTGTGGTTTTGATTTGCATTTCTCTGATTGCTAGTGATCTTGAACATTTTTTCATGTGTCTGTTGGCCATTTGGATTTCCTCTTTCGAAAAATGTCTATTGAGGTCCTTGGCCCATCTCTTAAGTGGGTTGTTTGTTTTGTTGTTGTGGATTTTCTTGATTTCTTTGTAGATTCTGGTTATCAATCCTTTATCTGTAGTATAGTTTGCGAATATTTTTTCCCATTCTGTTGGTTGCCTCTTCACTTTCCTGACTGTTTCTTTCGAAGTACAGAAACTTCTCAATTTGATGCAATCCCAAATGTTAATTTTGGTTTTGACTGCCTGTGCTGTTGGAGTATTTTCCAGGAAGTCTTTGCCTGTGCCTATATCTTGCAGGGTTTCTCCAATGCTCTCTAATAATTTGATGGTTTCGGGTCGTAGATTTAAGTCTTTAATCCATGTTGAGTGAATTTTTGTGTAAGGTGATAGGTATGGGTCTTGCTTCAAGCTTCTGCATGTGGAAATCCAATTTTTCCAGCACCATTTATTGAATAGACTGTCTTTATTCCAGGGATTAGATTTGGATCTTTGGTCAAATATAAGTTGGCTGTAGATGTTTGGATTGATTTCTGGTGTTTCTATTCTGTTCCATTGGTCTATCCATCTGTTTCTGTACCAGTACCATGCTGTTTTGATAACAACTGCCCTGTAGTATGTCCTAAAATCAGGTATTGTGATGCCTCCGGCTTTGTTTTTGTTGTACAGGATTGCTTTGGCTATTCGAGGTCTTCTGTGTCTCCATATGAATTTCAGCATCATTTTTTCTAGATCTGAGAAGAAGCTCTTCGGGATCTTGATGGGTATTGCATTGAATGTATAAATTGCTTTTGGGAGGATAGACATTTTGATGATATTGATTCTTCCAATCCATGAGCATGGAAGATTTCTCCATTTTTTGGTATCCTCTTCTATTTCTTTCTGTAAGGTTTTGTAGTTTTCATCATAGAGATCTTTAACGTCCTTGGTTAAGTTTATTCCAAGGTATTTGATTGTTTTTGTAGCTATTGTGAATGGGATTGATTTTAGAAGTTCTTCCTCAGCCGTGGCATTGCCTGTGTATACAAAGGCTGTTGATTTTTGTGCATTGATTTTATATCCTGCTACTTTGCCAAACTCTTCGATGAGTTCCAGCAGTCTCTTAGTAGAGTTCTTTGGGTCCCCTAAATAAAGAATCATATCATCTGCAAAGAGGGATAGTTTGAGTTCGTCCTTCCCGATTTGTATCCCTTTAATTTCTTTTTCTTGCCTAATAGCTCTGGCCAAAACTTCCAGAACTATATTGAATAGCAGTGGTGAGAGAGGGCATCCCTGTCTGGTACCAGATTTCAGTGGAAATGCTTCCAACTTTTCCCCATTCAATAGGATGTTGGCCGTGGGTTTTTCATATATTGCTTTGATTGTATTAAGGAATGTTCCTTCCATACCCAGTTTCCTTAGAGTTTTCATCATGAAAGGGTGTTGTATTTTATCAAATGCTTTCTCTGCGTCTATTGAGAGAATCATATGGTTTTTCTTCTGCAGTCTGTTAATGTAGTGTATTACGTTGATTGTTTTGCGAATGTTGAACCATCCCTGCATACCGGGGATGAATCCCACTTGGTCTGGGTGGATGATCTTTCTGATGTGTTGTTGCATTCTATTGGCCAGAATTTTATTGAGAATTTTTGCATCTATGTTCATCAGGGATATTGGTCTGTAATTCTCTTTCAATGTTGCGTCTCTTTCTGGCTTAGGAATTAAGGTGATGGTGGCTTCATAGAAAGAATTTGGGAGGATTCCCTCTTTTTCGATTGCTCTGAATAGTTTGAGAAGAATTGGAGTTAGTTCTTCTCTAAATGTCTGGTAGAACTCAGCAGTGAATCCGTCTGGCCCTGGGCTTTTCTTTGTTGGGAGGGCCTTTATTACTGTTTCAATTTCTGTGTCAGTTATTGGTCTGTTTAGGTTTTCTATGTCTTCCTGGCTCAATTTAGGGAGGTTGTATGTGTCCAAGAATCTGTCCATTTCTGATAGATTTCCCTGTTTGCTGGCATACAAGTCCTTGTAGTAATTTCTGATGATTCTTTTTATTTCTGTGGCGTCTGTTGTTACGTTTCCCATTTCATCTCTGATCCTATTGATTTGGGTCTTTTCTCTTCTTTTTTTAGTTAGTTGGGCCAATGGGGTGTCAATTTTGTTTATTTTTTCAAAAAACCAGCTCCTCGTTTGGCTGATTTTTTGTAATGTTTTTTTGGATTCAATCCTGTTGATTTCTTCTCTGATTTTAATTATTTCTCTTCTCCTACTGGGTTTGGGTTTGGTTTGCTGCAGATTTTCTAGATCCTTGAGATGACTTGAAAGCTCATCTATTTGGTGCCTCTCCAATTTCTTGATGTAGGCACCTATTGATATAAACTTTCCTCTTAACACTGCTTTTGTTGTATCCCATAGGTTTTGGTATGTTGTGCTGTTATCCTCATTTACTTCCAGAAAATTTTTGATTTCTCTTTTAATTTCTTCTATGACCCATTGTTCATTCAGGAGCATGTTGTTCAATCTCCATGTGTTTGCACGTGCTCTAGGGATTCCTGAGTTGCCAATTTCCAATTTCATTCCTTTGTGGTCTGAGAAGCTGCATGGTATGATTCTAATTCTTTTGAATTTGCTGAGACTTGCTTTATGGCCTAGTATGTGGTCAATCCTAGAGAGGGTTCCATGTACTGCTGAGAAGAATGTAAAGTCCTTAGATGTAGGATGAAATGTTCTGTAGATGTCTGTTAGATCCATTTGGGCTATAGTGTCATTTAAATCTACTGTCTCCTTGTTGATCTTCTGTCCTGTTGATCTGTCTATCTCTGAGAGTGGAGTATTGAAGTCCCCCAGTACTATTGTATTGGGGTCTAAGTCTCCCTTTAAGTCCCTTAACAAGTCTTTTAAATAAGCTGGTGCCCTGTAATTAGGTGCATATACGTTGAGAATCGTTATATCTTCCTGTTGAATGGATCCCTTAATCATTATATAGTGCCCCTCTTTGTCTCTCCTAACAGTTTTTGTGGTAAAGTTTATGTTGTCCGATATTAAAATGGCTACGCCCGCTCTCTTTTCATTTCTGTTGGCGTGGTATATCTTTTTCCAGCCTTTCACTCTCAGCTTGTATGGATCATTGTTGGATAGATGGGTTTCTTGTAAGCAGCAAAAGGATGGGTTTTGTTCCTTAACCCAATCAGCCAATCGGTGTCTTTTGACTGGACAGTTCAAGCCATTAACATTCAATGTGACTATTGAGAAGGAGTAACTTTGCCCTGCCATTTGCCAAAGATATTTTCTAATATATGGTTTGAGATCCCTGTGATCTTTTGCTCTGAGGTTTCCTTCCTTTACCTTCTTTCATATTGGTGACCGTGTTTCTGTGTTTCTGTATGTAACACATCTTTAAGCATCGTTTGCAGGGCTGGAGGAGTGGCGACAAATTCTTTCAATTTCTGTTTGCTGTGAAAGGTCTTAATTTCACCTTCATTCACAAATGAGAGCTTTGCAGGATATAATATTCTGGGCTGGCAGTTTTTCTCTCTTAGTACCTGGGCTATATCTCGCCATTCTCTCCTGGCTTGTAGGGTTTCTGATGAGAAATCAGCTGTAAGTCTAATTGGAGATCCTCTGAGAGTAATCTGGCGTTTCTCTCTTGCACATTTTAGGATCTTTTCTTTGTGTTTCACTGTGGTGAGTTTGATTACGACGTGTCGTGGTGAGGATCTCTTTTGATCATGTTTATTAGGGGTTCTCTGAGCTTCCTGTACTAAGATGCCTCTGTCCTTCTCCAAACCTGGGAAATTTTCTGCTAGTATCTCACTAAAAAGGCCTTCTAATCCTTTCTCCCTTTCCATGCCTTCAGGAACACCTAGAACCCGAATGTTGGGTTTTTTAATAGTATCCTGTAGATTCCTGACAGTATTTTTTAGATTTCTGATTTCTTCTTCTTTTCTTTGATTTGACTGTTTCCTTTCCTGTTCTCTGTCTTCTAATTCCGATATTCTCTCTTCTGCTTCATCCATTCTGTTTTTAAGGCTCTCTAATGTGTTTGCCATTTGATCTATTGAGTTCTTCATTTCATTGATGTTTTTTGCCAGTATCGCAGTTTCCTGTTCCACTAATTTTTTCATTTCATTTTGATTCCTCCTTAATATTTCATTTTCACGGGAGAGATTTTCTATCTTGTCCATTAAGGATTTCTGTAGTTCAAGAATTTGTTTTTGAGAACTTCTTAATGTTCTTATGAATTTTTTAAAATCTGCTTCTTGCATTTGCTCTATCTCTGCATCTTCATAATCTTGCATTGGCGTGTCTTGATCACCTGGGTGCGTCATAGTGCTTTCGTTGTTTTTGGTACCTCCACTTCTATGTTTCTTGCTTGGCATGTTAGAGATAATTTGTGGTGTTTTTGTTTTTGTTTTTGTTTTTTTTTTTCTCTCGTTATACTATGCCTCTAAGTGAGCTGTCTGTTTTGTTGGAGCCTTAGGGGCTGTGATGGGTGTGGCCAGAGAGCTATGCTTGTTTCTTGAGGTTTAAGGCTGTGTAAAGAGCGACTCTCCCAGAATACTTGCTCCTTGCTGGGATGCTCTCTCTCTCTCTCTCTCTCTCTCTCTTTTTTTTTTTTTTCTTTTGACTCAGTTGGGAGTGGAGTTGAGGGTAGTTGAAATCTAGCCTCTGTGGGTATTCGTTTGATCTACCCCTGGGACCATACACAGACTTTATGCAGCCCTCAATGTGTTCTCCAGTTTCGCTAAAGATACTGAGTTTGGCTGAGCTTTACATATGTAAAATCGCAGTGCTCTTTGTTTTGCTTGGTGAGTGAAGGGAGAGGCCTCTGTTCCCCCTCCCCCCAATGTCTCGGACTTCTCAGGTCTTTGTCTTACCGTCCTCCGTTCCCGCGCTGGCGAGATTCTGTGGCTCTGGCTCCGCTCCCGCAGCTGCTGCTCGGCTTGTCTCGGTTGGTTTTCCACGCGGTGGGTTCCCTGTAAGTCCTCTGTGTCTCATCCACAAGATCCGGAAGCGTTTCCTCTGCAGTTTTTTTTCTTGAGTCTTTTCCTGAGGCTACAGTAGTTCCACTTTTATGAAAGTTTATTTTCCCAAACTAAGGCACACGTCCTCACTATCCGCCATCTTGGCTCCGCCCCGGGGTCTATCTTTATCTTGTAGATGGCCAGGCTCTTTAGAAAAAAAATAATTCCAGAATTGGGATCATGAAAGCACTATGCAAACCTGCAACTCATTGTTATGTCAGAAACAAAGAAGCTTTCCAAAATCAATAAGGTCCTATCAAGAGCACCCGAGAGCCAGTTTAAAGGTGTCGCCGGGGCCCAAACTGTGGAAAAAAGGGAGCAAGGAAAGAATGAGTGAATGGATAACTGAAGAGAATAGCTATGGAAGACTTTACCGCCCCCAAAGAAAAGTCAGCTTTTGAGTAAAACCTCCAAGAGAGACCTAGCATGGGAATACCTGGGGAACGAGTATTCTAATCCCATAGGGAACAGGAAATACGAAGTCTTCCAAAATAGGAGTGTGCCTAACCTGTGTGAGTGAAGGGTTATCCATCAGGGGAGAAGAGCGGCAGTAGGAACAATGGCATCAACTGAGCGGTCCAGGGCAAGATGTCATATCTGATACTGGACACTAGAAACAGGGAGGCCCTTGCTATTTTGAAGTTCGTAAAACATTGCTTGGAAAGCACCTGGGCCTCTATCACCTATGTGGGAGACCAGGTTGAGGTTCTAGGCTCCTGGCTTCAACCTGGCCCAGTCCTGGCTGCTGTTGCCATTTGTGGAGTGAATCAGTAGATGGAAGATATCTTCCTGTCTTTCCTTATCTCTATCACACTGCCTTTCAGTTAAGTTAACAAATCTTTTTTTAAAAAAAAAGATTCAGCTCTGGCAATGATCACGTTAAGATCTTGGGACCTTCTCCCTATAGCTCATGACCTCATGGTGGGTACCACTCCATTCAGAGAGTGGCCTGGGAGCAAGGAAGCAGTGACAAGAGGGAGGGCAGAGTATCATGTCCAGGAAAGGATGAGGAAACGTTCAGTGACGCAGAAAACTACGGGAGGCATATCAGTCCACAGACTACTAGATTTTCAAGGGCATTATATTGCCAAAGAAATCATTTATCTCAACTTAAAAAGCCTTCAAATGTCTTGTCTGGCCTACAAAATAGTTACTGGTACCTCAAATTTGTGCCACAATGGAGTAGGCTACAAAGCTTTACAATCCCAAAACTTACTGTCCCACAAGTTGACTTCATTCATGGCCACAGAAGAAAACAGAGGACAAACTTAACCGAAAATGCAACTGGAGGTCACCAAGACTATGAACCAAAGAATTCCTGCGGAGAGCAAAACAGCTCTAATCCAGGAGCTCCAATCACCCAGTAGAGAAGGCTTTGATAATCATTATTCAAGGCAATTCATTGCAATCAATTTCCATTTTCAAAATGGAAATTTGAATTGTAAGGCTCTTGTCCCTGCCCCGCCGCTGTGAAGTGCATGTGTGGAGGGATGTGGGAGGAGCAGCTGGTGGTTTGTATTTGGGTGTTAGGAGGCAGACTACAAACTTGCCTCTACTGCTCAGGACTCAGGAACCCAGTTTTGGCCTGATGCCGAGTACCCTGCAGTGTAGGACCCAGCAGTCAGGACCACTGACATGGACGCAGTGAATGAATGGGATTTCAGATTACCACTTTCCAGGAGGGATGAGTGTGTGGGAGGAGGGACAAAAGAGACAGCTAAGGCCACAAAGGCAGAGTAGTTACTCAGTCACTATTACTAGGGTATGCACACTACCTTTCCCAGCCTCCCTTGCCTGCCTCACAGAAAGCTTTTCCATGATCCTGTACTCTCTGTTCTCATCTTCCCGTAAAACATTGATCTCCAAGATAAAC
This sequence comes from Lepus europaeus, assembly GCF_033115175.1. Taxonomy (NCBI): domain Eukaryota; kingdom Metazoa; phylum Chordata; class Mammalia; order Lagomorpha; family Leporidae; genus Lepus; species Lepus europaeus. The sequence continues at coordinate 149,809,780 of NC_084830.1, forward strand.
TGGCGAGCCATGTGGTAAAGATGGCAGGGAATCCATTCCCCTGAATGACCACATGGAGCACAGCTTTCCCCCATCCCTCACCATTTGCAAATGAACTCTTTCTATTTTTTTTTCTATTTTTTTTTTTTGACAGGCAGAGTGGACAGTGAGAGAGAGAGACAGAGAGAAAGGTCTTCCTTTTGCCGTTGGTTCACCCTCCAATGGCTGCCGCGGTAGCGCGCTGCGGCCGGCGCACCGCGCTGTTCCGATGGCAGGAGCCAGGTGCTTATCCTGGTCTCCCATGGGGTGCAGAGCCCAAGCACTTGGGCCATCCTCCACTGCACTCCCTGGCCACAGCAGAGAGCTGGCCTGGAAGAGGGGCAACCGGGACAGGATCGGTGCCCCAACCGGGACTAGAACCCGGTGTGCCGGCGCCGCAAGGCGGAGGATTAGCCTGTTGAGCCACGGCGCCGGCCTGCAAATGAACTCTTAATAAACATTGATTATATGAAGCTGCTGAGATTTAGGCTTGACAATTAGAGGAACCTATGGAGTGAGTCAGGAGCCAAAATCTTTAAGAAATGAGATTTGAATCTGGGCCAGAGACAATAGGCAACAATAGTGAATTCAGTGGTAGATGTTTTAGTCTGATGTCTAATGATGAGTTTCAAAGACAAAGGAGACTGTGGATGAGGAAGGAAGAATGCTCTCAAAATACAAATGGTTATCTAGGGAAACAGGTACCTGACTTCCAGGTCCAGTGTTAGGAGGAGTGTCGAAAGAAAATAAGCACCCTTAAAGAAAGATGAAGGGGACGCAAAGCCAACAAGAATAGACAGGTTTTAATAGAAGCAAGATCGTGCAAGGAATGTTCACAGAAGAGATGGAAATGTTCAGAAATGGCAAGAGATGAGGAAAGTCAGTATACAAAGTCACATGGGAATTAGAAGCTGGGGGATGAGGCACGACCTTCAAATTCTTAATTCTTGTGCCGACGCAAACAGAGATGAAAGGCTAGATAGTATTAGGTCCCAGGATCCCAAGGCAGGCAGGCTGTGATTGCTAGGAAACTCTGAGTGTCGAGTGTCAGTGTCCACACTCCTGCTGCTGGGGCCCAGGATCCTACAAATGTGGTCTCACTTGGGACTGCGGGCAACGTCCTGTCCCCTGAGGTGAAAGCCTGCAGAAGCGTGGGCTCACAGCAAGTCTTTCCAGGGGACGGTTTTACTCTAAGCAATTGGGCACTCTCTGCGTCTTCCTATTTTACACTCTATTTCTAGTCTTCACACATTGTCTCAGATCCCCTAGACATTTTATAAACATTTTGCATAATAACTTGAATATTTATCTAATGCATTTTAAAGTTTTGCCCTCCACCCAAAGAGCAAAAGAATCTCAGAATATATTAATTTATATCATATCATTCCTAATTATATGAAATTGTTGTCAATATTTTATTCCAAGTTAATTATTTCTATACTTAGAACACTCAATTTGTCTAGTGATATCTACCCACTCGTGTTCCATTTTCTTTGTTTAGCATTTCCTTCTGTATCTCAGACACTTCTTCTGAGATCACTTTTATTCTTCCTAGAGTTCACGCTTAGGACTTCGAGAGAGGGCCTATTTGACTGATGGGATTTGTTTATTTGCTCATTATTTGTTTTGCTTAAAATATATTTGATTCTTATTTCTGAAAATGTTTTTCTTGGTGCACAATTCTAGGTAGATGATTATTTTCATTTATAACTTGAATATATTACTCTGTTGTATTCCATTGCTATTCTTGAAAAGTCCTCCATCTGTTTGTATTTTCTTTTTGCCAGATGGCAGTTTTTATGGTTTTATTTAAGTACAAATAAAATGTACTATGAGCTGCCTATTCATTTTTCTCACTGCACAGCCTGCAGTTGTGACCAGTGACTCTGCCGACCAGCTGGGCTACACTTTCTGGCAATTCTAGGAGGACAACTTGTGAGCAATGTCAGCACAGGGAGATTTGCTGCATATACGTAGCCCTTCTCACTTCTTGACCTTGAGGGCTAGAAACTCCCAGAAGCCACTCGGCAACATGTGCTTTGCTTTCTTGTTTCTCCCATAACCAATGCTGGGCATCAAGATCTTGCCCTTCAACCTTCTCTGTACCCTGCAGTCAGTACCTCTGGGCTTCCACTTTCTATGATCAATCTTTCATCAACATACTGGTTTGCTGGTGCTGCATGGAACTCTTGGTCCTCTTTCTGAAACTCTTAAGCCTCCCAAGGAGTTTGAGTGTGGCCATGATAACAAATAGGAGATGGCAACAGCATCATTGTGTTGTGCTAAGAAAAAGAGTCTACTGTTTTACTTAACACTTCTCTACCATTTGCCATGTGCTAGAATCTGTTTTAAGCATTTAATGAATATTGACTTATTTGATTCTCATAACAACACCTCTGTATATAACTGTGGTTTGGATATGGTTTGAGTATTCCCCCCAAATGGGAATGTTCTGGAAGCTGTCAATCTAGAATCACTTTAAATAATGCTTTCAACTTCTCATTTTTTTGGTGTTTTTTTTTCCCATTTCTTCCTTTATTCATCTCCAGTGTGGTGACATTTAGAGGATGGGCAGCTACTAGGGGTGGGGCTTAATTGAGAGGTCATCGAGGATGCTGTTCTTGGAGGGGGAGTAAAGCAGTTCTCATGGGATCCTAGTGAGTTGCTGTGAGACACTTGCTGTACAGAAGCAAGGAGGGCCCTGCACTGGCCCCCAGCTCCCCACCCTGCCATATGTTGTCCCCTTCTCGCACAGCGTGTGCTCATGATGCCAAATGACATCAGTGTGATCCTCGCCAAAGCCAGACCCATGCTGTTCAGACTTTGAGACCCCAAAACCACGAGCTAAATAAACCTTGTTTCTTTACAACTCACCCAGTCTCTGGCATTTTGTTCTGGCAACGAGACATGGACTAATATAAACCCTATGAGTACAAGGCAGGTACTGCTTTTCTCACTCCTATTTCACAGTTCTGTGCTAGAGGCACAGAGTTCAGCCTTCCACCTAATGTCACTTGGAGAAGGAGGGTCCGGGCAGCGCTGGATCCCAGGCTGCCTGGCTCAGGGATCTCTGCTGTCAGGTGTTGCTCCATGAATCCGCTCCCTCTTCTCTGCTTCAAGTCTGCCTTTATGACCTTTGTCATTCTGGGCTCTGATGAGACAAGGTATACATGTCTTTCTTCTTGATCATTTTTATGAGTTGGTTGATTTCCGAATCTTTCAGCAATTATGGAAGTGCTTTTACTATTTTTTAAAAGAAATTGCCTTTCTCTGATTCCTCACATTGTTCTCTCAAAAACACTGAGTCTGTCCTGAGGGGCTGGCATTGTGGCACACTGTGATCCCAGCATCCCCCATCAGCGCCAGTTCAGTTCCCGGCTGCTCCATTTCCCATCCAGCTTCCTGCTAATGTCCTGAGAAAAGCAGCAGAAGATGGCCCAAGTATTTGGGGCCCTGCCACCCATGTGGAAGACCCAAATGAAGCTCCTGGCCTCAGCCTGGCCCAGCCCTGGCTGTAGCAGACATTTGGAGAGTGAACCAGCAGATGGAAGATCTCTACCTCTCTGTCTCTCCTCCTCTCTCTGTAACTTTGCCTTTCAAATACATAAATGCATCTTAAAAAAAGAAAGATTTTGTCTTGAACTTTCTTGCTTTGTCCTTCACATTTCTCTTCTGTTTTCTCTTTCTGTGTACTTTCTTCTGACAGGTCTTCCAGGTGATGACTTAGCTTTATCTGTGTTAAATATGCTCCTTGCTATTCCAATTGAAATATTTAATGTTTTAGCTTTTAAAAAAGGACTCCATTTTAAAATATGACTGCATAAATTATATATTCTTTTGTTTCTTAATTATACTTTATATTTTCTCCTTTATTCATTTGGACATACGAAGCATACTTTATATGCTGTAGCTTTTACCTCTAATATCTCAATCCTGGAAAATCTGAGTCTGTGTTTTATTAGTTCCCTGATTCTCACTCTTAATAATTTGTTTCCTTGTGACTTAGTGATTTTTTAATGGTGAGATCATGTCCTTTTGAACCATAATCTGAAAGAACTCTTTGAAACCTGGGTTTAAAATTTATTATCTCCCTAGAGGCTCAGCATTTGCTTCTGGCAGGAATCTGGGGGCACTGTCAATCTAGGAGCACTTTAAATAATGCTTTCAACTTCTCATTTTTTTGGTTTTTTTTTTCCAAGTCACACAGGCAATATGAATTCCAATTCCCAATCCACTGAGGGCAGAGCTGGGTTACAAATTCTCACAGGGGGATGTTTTACTTACTCTGCTCTGTGCACAGTTAAATTATTTATCTTCACATTCCACCCCCAGAGCTTCAGTTATTTGTGACTTTTTTTTTATTTATTCGTTTGTTGTTGCTCTTTGTAGAATTTGGTTTTATGTGGAAATCTCTTATTTCATCTCCAATCATTGTCTTGTTCCAACTCACATATGTAACTCAGGCTTTAGACTTTAAAAGATGAGCATATAATGTGAGGGGGGATCTCTTTATACATTCCTCCCCTTTTCTTTCAGTTCAGCTATGCTTCAAGGATGTCCTTTAATAATCCAGCAACACTCTTAGTGGTGTTCCACAAAGAAGTGACAGCAAGTGGTAGTCTTTGTTGTATGTCATTTGCATATCAGCATCACCTGCCCTGGGCACTTTGCCTGACATGGGTGTATGTGAAAGTAAACTAAACAATGTTTTAACTTCATCAGCTTACAGTATTGCTAGGAAACAGCCGTTAAAAAAAAACTACTTAGGCCAGAGAATGACTGGTATAGTGAATTTTATAACAGTTGTATCCCTAATGTAAAGGCCTACATCTAAGAATTCAAGGAGCTATTTAGGACCATAAGCAGATGATGAATTCTGAAACTTTCAGAGAGACTAGTGTAAAACCAGATGCCCTGTAAGAAATCCTTATATGTAACTAATAAAAAAAACGAAAGAATAAAAAATGCTGAATTTGAGATGAAGTGAGAGTGTCAAAGGGAAGAGAATAGCAAAATATGATCTTTATTGGAGCTTTGTGAGATGGTTTGGTGTGACAAACCCTGAATGGAAGAGAAAGCAGGGCTGCAAAGGGCTTCAGAAACCAGGAAGAGAAGCCCTGGCCCCCGCCAGACAACCCTAATTATCAGTGGGGAGATATCAGTTGTCTGCACTGCACAGAGTGAGAAAGACCACACAGAGCCTGGTTGGCACCTGTTATGCTGCTGCTGGAATTCACCTGGCACCTGCTTCAGGCCAAATGCTGGAATCACTGTATGTCCATTTCCTAAAGAGAGATACCTCTGTGACCCAGGCCTCCGGGACTACCCACCACTGCCATTTGAACCTACTTGATAGACAGCCAGCAAAGAACCCTCAAAAATCCAAGGTCTTGCCTCTTCTGAAGTTTTTTCCCAAACTACCTTTAATATATAATATCAGCATTTTTAAATGAGCACTCAAATATACGATGGGTTTTTTTGAAGAGCAGCTAGTTTATTGCAAAAAGAAATATTTAAAGGGCTTTAACCCCTATAAAGGCCTTACTTTATGGTGACTCTTCTTTTTCTTGGATTAGTTTGAAGGCTTACAAATAGAAGAAAATGTGTTTAATATGCAAGAAAATCAAAAATAGTTCTGACTATTCTACCAAGTATCTGTATTCTATAGTTCTACATGAGTACAAACTAGAATGGAGGGCAGATACGTTATGACCCAATTGGGACTCATACTTTTAAAATCATTGCTAAGCAGTCCCTGAATTTCAAAAGTGCTCTAAGTATAATGTATACTTTATGATAACATGGTTTACAATAAGATTAAAAGAAAAACTATCAGCAAATCTGATAAAGGAAAATAAAACCTGAGTTGCTTAGGGCAAATTTAGGTAATCCTAGCTACAACAAGATCATTACTTTAAAAAGAAATAATTTACATTGAATATTTAACACTGAAAGTTAATATAGGCTAGGAAAAAGATAATATAGTTAGGATAAATTTTTTCAATCATGCACTTTTTAAAAAAAACTTTTATTTACTAAATATAAATTTAAGAGTACACGTTTGGATTACAGCGGTTTTCCCCCCATAACCACCATCCCATCTCCTACTCCCTCTCCCATCCCATTCTTCATTAAGATTCATTTTTAATTATCTTGATATACAGAAGATCAACTTAGTATAACTAGGTAAAGATTTCAACAGTTTGCACCCACACAGACACACAAAGTTTAAAGTACTGTTTGAATATTAGTTTTATCATTAATTTGCATAGTACAACACATTGAGGACAGAGATCCTACATGGGGAGTAAGTGTATAGTGACTCCTGTTGTTGATTTAATTAACAATTGACACTCTTATTTATGACGTCAGTCATAAATCAAGCACTATTTTTAAAAGCTCTCAATTTAAAAGGTTACAGGACATTAAAGCATCTTAGAAATTAGTTCTACTCTATTTTCTCTAATTTGCAAATAAAAATAAACTTAATAAGTGACATTCCAGAGGTTGCAGTTAACTTTTGTACCAAAAAACTAAACAAAACAAAAACAAAGACTACACATCCATGCCCACAACTCATCCACACATGGAGTGATTAGAATTGGAGTAAAGGTTAGAAAGAGATATTTTATTTGGTCACTCTACAGAATATAAAGTTTTTCTCTTGGTCAAGGATTCTTTTTTTTACCAATATTGAAACATGAACAGGTACTAGATAAGGGATTCTAAAGAATGTGCCAAAAAGAAACTCAGACAAAGTCTCAAATGCATATTCAATCATCCATCAATCCAAATGCAAGTATTTGAGGCCACAGGGATTGAATTCCAACTGGATATGCAGTTAGGTTGAATGAAATAGAAAAAAAAAAAAATCAGAGAGAGAGAGAGAGAGGGAAAAAAAAAAAAAAAAAGAGGACATGCTCATAGACTCCACAGATGTGGACTTCTCTTCTTGCCAAGAACACGCCTTCCAGCAACAGGACAAGGCTAGCGATACTTGCCTGCATGGCAATCACTTGGAATTAACTTATCTGTTCAGCCAACTGGAGGAATTAGATCAAACAAATTGTGATTTAGCATTCATCAGATAGCTGAATTGCATCCAGAATGACACTATTACAGTTGTTTGCCAGGCTTTCACTCAAGAAATTAAAGCGAGATCAAGAACATACATTTTGTAATCATGCTCTTAATAAAGAAATAATCACAGCTATAAATGCCATATCTGTGATCCACAGTGTGAATTTTTTTTTTTTTTTGACAGGCAGAGTGGACAGTGAGAGAGAGACAGGGAGAAAGGTCTTCCTTTACCGTTGGTTCACCCCGCAATGGCCGCTGCAGTTGGCGCACCGCGCTGATCCGAAGCCAGGAGCCAGGTGCTTCTCCTGGTCTCCCATGGGGTGCAGGGCCCAAGCACTTGGGCCATCCTCCACTGCACTCCCTGGCCACAGCAGAGAACTGTCCTGGAAGAGGGGCAACCGGGACAGAATCCGGTGCCCCGAACGGGACTAGATCCTGGTGTGCCGGTGCCGCAAGGCGGAGGATTAGCCTAGTGAGCTTCGGCGCCAGCCCCACCGTGTGAATTTAAGCTGTAGTTCCCATTGCAAACCAAGACAAAATCTTCCCAGTTTTTAATCACTGAACCCCTTCTTTATGAGGCTATCTGGAAGGAAAACACAGGCAATGAGTATTCTGATTCTCCTCCTTTTCCCTCTAGGTAGATTTCTTTGTTGGCAAAGCTGAAGTAGTTAAAAATCAGTAAGTTTTGAAAATCGTCATTCAAGCTTCAAAACAAAAAGGGAGAGCTTGATTTTGACCATGATTACTGTATAAATTTCCCAAATTTTAAAGGATAATTACAAAGAAATAAATCTGGAATATTTATTGGGGAACCCATCATTTGATTCTTGAATGACTTATCAAAATGTACTCCTTCTTCAAGAGCTAAAGTCACAAAATACCTGTTACATTATATTAACAGAAAATGTATTTATTTGAGGATTATACATCATTATTCTTAATAATAGGGAAGAAACTCCATCACAAAGAAAAGAAACAGAAAATCAAAACCTTATGCTGGTCACACAGCTCTTCACTCTTCCTCCACAGTCTTGCTGAGGTCTGAAATTATTCTGTTCTCTTCCTTTTGCCCTCTCACTAGAGGTTCCTAGGAGCCATGATGTGTCTAGGCCTGCTCCACTGCTGCAGAGAGCAGTTTGTTCTATGACTCATGGTGTCAAAGGCTCATAACACAGGGGAGGAATGACAGCCCAAGGGGTCATATGACGCTCAGTGAGTGCACAGCTGGCTTACAAGCTGAGCAGAGCCATGGACATGTCCCTGTGTCTCAGCTGCTCCCAGACCAAATCTTACCAATTCCATAAATAAACAAACCCGCACATCAGCTAGAGGAATCCCCATCTTTGCTCCCGGGAAAATCTGACAGGTGGAGTCTCAGCCTCTCTCCTGGGTGGTGTCTGGGGGACTCAGTGCTGACTGCTAAGCAGCAGTTTCCCCCATGAATCTCCTTTGCTACCACCTCAAGCTTACTGGGAAATTCCACTGCCTTTTCCTGCCCATAGCCAAACTTCCCTCTGTTCTTGTTTTTGTCCAAATCAGTGAGCCCCGAAACTCACATGGTGTTCCTCAAAAATATAATATTTGAGCCGGCGCCACGGCTCAATAGGCTAATCCTCCACCTGTGGTGCCGGCACCCCGGGTTCTAGTCCTGGTTGGGGCGCCGGATTCTGTCCCGGTTGCTCCTCTTCCAGGCCAGCTCTCTGCTGTGGCCCGGGAGTGCAGGGGAGGATGGCCCAAGTGCTTGGGCCCTGCACCTGCATGGGAGACCAGGAGAAGCACCTGGCTCCTGGCTTCAGATCAGCGCCGTGCACCGGCCGAAGCGGCCATTAGAGGGTGAACCAACAGCAAAAACGAAGACCTTTCTCTCTGTCTCTCTCTCTCTCTCACTGTTCACTCTGCCTGTCAAAAAAAAATCTATATATAATATTTGAAGTCAGATGATTTTGTACACTCTCAAAGGATCTCCACAATGCCATCTTTATTAATTACAAAAGAAAAAGTAATAAATTTGATTGCAGAAACCTAGTAAATGCCGCCCTAACAAAGTAATTAGGGCTAAAAGTCATCAATAAAGAGACACCAGCATAAATATGCCCTGATGTGATTCATCAAAGAGAGCGCACCATCTTTGTGGTAGTCTCCCCCAAACATGCAATATCAATGTAGTCACGGGAGCACAACAGAAAACCCAAATCACAGAACATTGTTCATAAGAGAGCCCTGGGCTCTTCAAAAACACAAAGAAACCCTGAGAAAAGCCCATTGATTGGAGGACACTGAGACTTAACAACTGAAAGTCATGTGGGACATGCGAGTCTGGATGGGATCCCAGAGCAGGACAAAGGACCCATGCAAAGGAGTCCGCAGGAGGTCCCTAAGACTACCAGCAGGTTCAATAATCCACAAGAACAACTCACAGGCCCCAGAAAAGCTGTTAGCATTGCATCTCTGCTCTGAACAGTGAAAGTATACAGATGAAAATCAGCATCAGGAAAAGGCCAATGAAGCAAAGCCCAGGAGGAAGCAAGCCACCCCTCTAGGTGTCCTCTCCCCGTAGGGTCACCGAGACACACTGCAGTCTACCAGCAACAATGTGTGCCAGCGTATGCCAAGTGCCGTCGGCCAGGGAAGCTCACACAAGCCTTGCTGTCCAGGGTTCCTGCTGGAGATGGTCATTTCGGCATGCAGTGCCTTATGACTGACCAGCACTGTGAAGAAGTGACACTGGTTTATGATGACCCAAAGCCTCAGTTACACAGAAAGCATGCATCATATCGCACATGGTTAACATAAACTTCTGGTCAATCAGATACGGGGCAGCTCCATGCTTTACCACCTCCAGCAAACAAAATACTCACACCAGGGAGAATAGCCAAGGATTCAGAAGTTCTTTTCCAGGAGCATCAGGGTCTAGTCCTGAAGACAGGTCTTTCTCTGAAATGTGCAGGATCTGACCAGCTCAAATCTACTTAGTAAACTCTCTCTAGCACCATGGAAGAAGGGGTTTTATCCAAACAAATCTGTACTTTATAGTATAATACCAATGTTAACTTTTTAGTTGACAATCACATTATTAATGTGAAAATGTTACATTAGGAGAATCCGAATAAACAGTGCCCCCCCAAAAAAGAGATATGCCGACATCCTAATTTTCAGTACCTGTATGAGTGAAGGTACTTAGAAATAAGGTCTTTGCAGATGTAATTAAGATAAAGATCTAATTCCTGAATTCCAAAACTGGCGTCCTTATAAGGAATAGGAGAAAGACATTTGGGACACTCATACAAAAGAGAATTCCCAGAGGAGATGACCATGTGGCAGTAAAGCAGGGACTGGGAAGTGATGGCACCCACAAGTAAGCTGTCCTCAAGAATGCTGGCAGCCACCAGGAGCCAGCAGAGAGGCATGGCAGGGTCTCCCAAGAGCTCCCAGAGGAACCAACCCACCAACATCTTACTTTCGGGACTTTGGCCTTCAAAACTGCAAGTGGATAAATTTCTGTCATCTTCAGCCACAAGGTTTATAACCATTCTTTACAGCAGCTATCGGAAAGGAACACCCTGAGTGAAGGGAAGAGAGAAGCACACTGGATCACATTTGCAGCTCCCTCGTGAATCTAAAGTAATCTTGTGTTTTTAAACAAAAATTTCTGCAACAGAACAGATGATTTCACATGAAATTTTTTCAACATTGCAGGAAAAAAACCTGGAGGATCTGGCACCATGAGGTCTGCTTCCCCAAACACCAGTGGTGAACTGTAGCCGAACAGCAGTGGGACCCATGTGGTCCCACTACCCCTATTGCACTGTTCCTGGCTTGCTTTCTTGCTTACCCAACTACACGAGCTGGGCAGGCCTAAGAACACGTGGCCCAGCTTCTGCTGACCATCACTGAAGGACTGGAGCAAGGCCTATTATTCCACCCTGTGACCTGCGTCCCACTGTTCCAGAATCTAGACAGCTCTGCTCACTCACCGCTTGGCTCGTGTGATTGAGTTACCAGGGCCAACTGTGCAGAGTAAGTTCCAGAAAATGTTTCAGCAGCTGTCCTCCCTCCCCCTACCCCCGCATCTCTCATTCTCCAGAGTCTCTTCCTGGGGGAAGTAGCTGTGTCTTCCTACACGGGCCTCAAGCTTCTTGGCACTAACAGATACACCTCCAGTGTGAGCATTCAAATATGCCAATTGCACGTGCCCGCCTTACATGAGTCCTATCTGCGGAAGACCAGGGGTTAGTGTCTACAAACAATCCACTGAACACACACAAGAGTTCTCCATATTTTTTCTTATAACACTATCCAATCTTCTGTTCTTCAGAAAAATGTAACCGTGGTATACTCCATGTGCTAATCTCTGAAGAAATTAGCCATGTCGTTTTAGGTTAATCATGAATGCATGATTTGTAAGTATTAATATACTGGTGGTCTGTGTTTATTAGAATGATGTTTTGGAGTTTTCTAAGCAATGGAAATATAAGAATAGAATAAATAGTCATAATGTATGCTTTTCGAAAAGGCCTTCCTAGGGATTAATAGATTCTGCACTTGTAGAAATTTTAGTAGGAATTAACAAACCTTAAAGCATCTCAGCTTGCTAAAAGAAAAGATCACCTTCCCATGGAAACTCATGAATAAATATTTGCGGAATTTACCAAACAGGAAAGAAGAGGCAAAGAGATGTATAAAAAGTAAACACACAGGTTGTCATATTTAGTAAATATGTATCTGGATGATTCTGTTTGTTTTAGTCAGTATTCCCAAGTGATCACAAAGGAAAGAAAAGGGCATTTTTCTTCCTTCCAGATGGTCCCCTTCATCATCTGCCTTTGACTACAGATGTTGATTTTTTGGAGATCGGCTGTGGTTTGGTTCTCAGAATACTTGCTTGACAGTCCCATTTGTATTTACAACTCCCTTGGTACTTGTATCAATAATTATTCCTTCCTTTATTAAACAAATATTTATCATTTTGTTACAAAATGACCCACAACTGTTCTGAGTGAATTCTACAATCAAAGGTACTGGAGAGAGGCAGACAGACAGAGCCAGAGGGAGAGAGAAAGAGAGAGCAAGAAATCAAGAAAGGAAGCAAGATGAAAGTAAGGAAGAAAGAAAGGGAAAATTAGAACCCCAAAATAAAGAATGTGGAGGGTAGTGTGGGCATTTGTCCTGGTGGTTAAAATACTGATTAATAAGATGTCCATGTTGTTAATCAGAATGACTAGCTTTGAGCCAATTCCAGCTTCTTGCCAGACAGACTGTGGGAGGCAGGAGGTAACTGTTCAAACAGTTGGGTCCAGGTCACCATCGTGAAAGACCTGGCTAGCACTGTGGACATCTGGGGGGTAAACCAGCAGATGAGAGCTTGCTCTGTCTCTCACAAAAAAAAAAAAAAAAAGAAAAAAAAAAAAAGAAAACAAAGACAGGGGAGAAGGTACTATTTACTTTATCTAATCTTGGAAGTCTCATTGAGAAGAAGATATTTAAGAAATGATCTTAAGCATGAGGAGGATTTAACCACTCAAAAATAAACCAATCAACATAAAATAAAAAAGAGAAATAATAATTAATTTGGCAATGAATAGATAAACCAAGACTGCTACTTCAAGGAAAATGGAATTAAGTGTCAAGTTGATTCTGACTTAAAAATTTTTTTGAAAAATTGCATAGGAGTCTTCAAAAAGTTCATAAAATATGTATTTTGAAAAAATGAATGGATTTCAAAATCTTTGCAACAAAATAAACAACTTAATTTAATTGTCCATGAACTTTCTTTACTTACCCTCACAATGATAATGAAAACAGTAGCTAATATTTAGCTAATACCATTCACACTGCTTATAAATATGACATATCCTAACACCTTTAATTCTCCCAGTAATTCTCTTAGCAGAATTATTATCCTAATTTCAAGCAAATTTATTCCAGTTAAGTAAATCATCAAAGATCACAAGTATTAAAGTTGGGATTTGAACCTACATCTTTCTACTTCCATTGTCCAGCACCTATGTGACTCCAATTTCTGATGAAACTCAAGTCACTGACCCTTGAAAATGTTGCACATGTTTACACTTTCTAGAACAACCTCCTCTTTATTCACATGTTCTTTTTTTTTGTTTGTTTTGTTTTGGCTCACCATTTATTCATTCGTTGTAGCAGAATGCTCAGTGCAGACTGTAATGGGAAATAAAAACCTCTCTACTAAATGAATAAGTGGATGAATTGTTGAATTGATAGAAGAAATGAGTGAATGAATAAAGGATTTGACCTAGCAAATTATTCCTTAGTAATGTAAAGATCCAAGAAAAAGACTGGGGGGAAATAAGTCCAGTTTATATTTCTCATCATATTTCATCTTACAACATTTTGTTTCTACTAGCTCTTTTTTTTTTTTTTTTTGACAGGCAGAGTTAGACAGTGAGAGAGAGAGACAGAAAGGTCTTCCTTCCATTGGTTCACCCCCAAAATGGCCGCTACGGCCAGTACACTGTGCTGATCCAAAGCCAGGAGCCAGATGCTTCCTCCTGGTCTCCCATGCAGGTGCAGGGCCCAAGCACTTAGGCCATCCTCCACTGCCTTCCTGGGCCACAGCAGAGAGCTTCACTGGAAGAGGAGCAACCAGGACAAAATCCAGCGCCCCAACCGGGACTAGAACCCAGGGTGCTGGTGCCGAAGGGGGCGGATTTGCCAAGTGAGCCGTGGCACTGGCCTCTACCAACTCTTTCTAAAGAAACCTTTTATTTAATGAGTATAAATTTCATGAGTAAATCTTTAGGAATGCAGTGATTCTACCCATACACCCACCCTCCCACTTCCATTCCCTTCCCACTTCTTCCTCCCTCTCCCATTCCCACTCCCATTCTCCATTAAGATTCATTTTCAATTAACTTTATACACAGAAGACCAATTCTATACTAAGTAAAGATTTCAACTATTTACACACACACACACACACACACTAAATATAAAAAACTGGGAACAAGTTTTACAGTTAAATCTCACAGTATGACTCATTTAGGATAGAGGTCCTGCATGGGGAGTAAGTGCACAGTGACTCCTGTTGTTGATTTAATAATTAACACTTTTATGTGTGACATCAGTGATTACCCTAGGCTCTTGCCATAAGTTGCCCGGGTTATGGAAGCTTTTTGAGACCACAGACTCCATCAGTATTTAGGCAAGGCCACAGGCAAAGTGGAAGTTCCCTCCTTCCTTCAAAGAAAAGTACGTCCTTCTTTGATGGCCTCTTCTTTCCACTGGGATCTCATTTATGAAGATCCTTCATGTAGGATTTTTTTTTTTTTGCCATGGAGTTGTGGCCTTCCATGCCTGAAATGCTCTCATAAGCTTTTCAGCCAGACCAGAATGCCTAAGGCCTGATTCTGTGGTCAGAGTGCTAATTAAAGCAACTGTCATTCTATGAATCTGCTGTCAATCCATGTGTTCTTAATTTCATCCCTCTAACCCCAGCTCAGGAGCAACCTTCTCCTTTTTTCAACAAAAATAATTAACTACCACCTCAGATCCCACTTATACATCATGACCACAAGAGTCTTCCAAACGGCATGCCACACGAATCCTGAGACTCAGACTAAGCTTTGATTCTGAAACTCCAGTGGCATCAGTATGTCCTGTGGGGTATATTAACGTGAAATGTATTGTCCCCACCTAAGGTTTAGGACTCATTAGGTACAGAGCAAAACACGAGAATTTGCATTTCTAATGAGTTCTAAATGAGACTGACACTGCTGGCCAGGGAACCACACGTTGGGAACCACTGGGTGAAGAATCTCGCCCAGGTTTACTTCTCCAACCGACGGTAGAGTAGCTGGCAATCATCCAGCTGCATGGAGATCTGAGGCCTAGATTCTTAAACAGTACCCTACTAATATAATAATATATAGCTAATACACTAATTAGCCCTACTACTATAGCTAATCTATATAGCTAATATGCTCTTTCTCCATTGAGTGCTGTTTGTTTGTTGAGTTCCAAGTACATTTGACACTTCATGCACTTTGTATTGTCTTCTGCCTTATTTCTCCATTTTCCAATCAGAGCACACACATACTAAGCTCCTCATGGCATTTCCAGGGCAGAATGTGGTGCTCAACACAACCACACCGCCTAGAAAGGCTGGTTTGTTGACGTCCGCACACTCTCTCCTTGATTTAGGGTATTTTGCAAGGATCCATGACTTTCCTAGGCTAACTGTTAGATTGAAGTTTATTGTATGACTACATGGCAATAAGAGAGAGAATTTGGGGAGGAATCTCAGGCTGGTCTCATTGATAGCAGATCTGCCTCTGCAGCCCAGGCAGTTCTGGTTACTCCACCCAAGTTACTATTCAGCAGCTACTCAGTGTCTGCTGGCTTCCCTCTGTATCTACTTTACTTCTTCCTGCTAACTGCTTCATTCTTGTCATGTTTCAGGTCACACCCCTGACAGAAAGAGCACCAACTCGGTCCAGATAATCACTAGCATCACTGTGTAGACAGGGGTTTTCAAACTTGGCAAAGCAATTGGCTTCTGCCCCCACTGTGGATTGGCAGCTCTTGGGTCAGGTGCCCACACTCATCCAATCAATTGTGCAATCGCTGGACAGAGTCTCTAAGACTAGGACATGGCTGGTTGTGGCTGTAGCTCAGAAAGGCTATGGGCAAGCAGTTCCCTGTGATTGACACGTCTGGTACAAAAACCACTTTCTACTAAGTCTCCTTGTATTTTTTCTAGTCATATAAAGTATTTAAGTAAATGACATGAAGACTCTTTAAATATATTCTGTGGTTCACAGAGTTTTCTTTTCTTACATCTTTTTGTTCATTAATTCTTTGATGCGATTTCTTCTGTAGTTTTACATGTAATACTATATTCTCAGTGGAGCATTGTAATAGAGCTATAAAGAATGAGAAATAACAGTGGAGAACTATTAATCCCTTATCCCAGAATGTGAGAATAGTATCTTAATCCCTTATCTCAGAGGGTGAGAATAGATACGGGAGGAAAGTTGTGTTTTAGGTAAAACGACACTGACAGAACCATAAATTCAAATGTCTGCTGTGTTTGCACTCTTGGCAGAGCCAGAATGTCATAATTGAAACCTTTTATTCTTCAAACATAACCTATATTTTCCGAAAAACTTGGACAGAGATTGTGTTTTACCTCAGATAGTTTATACATTCCTTTAATTTTTGTCTTCTATTTTTCCAGCAAATAGAATAGTGTATATTAAGTTTCCCTAGTCAGTTAGGCAAACAGACATAATTTAAACCAATCTTCCATTTCTCAAAGATTTTCATCTGCAGAATCACTAGCACTATTAACCTACTAAAAAAAAAAAGGCATTTTTTTAAGCAAAGCTCCCAGCTGTGCTTTTATTTGCTAGTTACTGCCCTGAAATTCACGAAGACTGGTCTTGAATGTCAGAATTTCATCCATCCATAAAACAGGGGTTCAGTACGGCTTGTCTCCTGAAATCCATTACTAACCCAAAACGCTTTATGAACTTTCCTGTTCAAGCTTTTTTTCTAAAGTAGGAGGGTTCTGCTTTGGGGATTTTCTCTGTATCTCTTCTCTTTATTTTTTGGGACTTCTTAGGGTTTCTTCTTTCTTCTTCCTTTTCTTTTCTTTTTTTTTTTTTTTTTTTTTTTTTTTTGGTTCAACTTACTGGGCTTGTATTTCTACAAGTTAGAGTCCAATTACTTTATCTTGGAAGCTTGTGATGGATTTTTTTTTTTTTCACTTTCCAGATATGGACTAAGATCCACTTGCTCACTCAGTCATTTCTCAGTGGGTTCAGAGAAACTGTTGCTGGGCTCGAAGGACTGATTATTCAGTGTGTATGGGTTTTATATTCACGAATATATTCATTGCCACAAACCCCCATTTCATCAATGAATTATAAAAGTACATTCCTTAAAGTTGAAAAATGCTATGAGGAAGTGGTGTATTTCAATTCTAAAATATAATTGTGTAAATGCAGCCAAGAGAGAAAATAATTTTCAGAGTGAAATGAAATTCTGTCAAGGGGTAAACTTATCTGCTACCTGTCTGCCTTCCTTAGATGACAGCAAAACGAAGTAGTGTGTCCACGTGATCAGCCAGGGGCACAGATGTGTAGACAGGAAAGTCTGGTAGTTAAGATGCTGGTTAAGGGGCTGCTGCTGTGGCTTCGTGGGTAAAGCCGCCGCCTCTAGTGCCAGGATCCCATGTGGGTGCTAGTTCGAGTCCAGGCTGTTCTACTTCCAATCCAGCTCCCTGCTATGGCCTAGGAAAGCAGTAGAAGATGGCTCAAGTCCTTGGGCCCCTGTACCCATGTGGGAGACCTGGAAGAAGCTCCTGGCTCCTGGCTTTGGATCAGCACAGCTACAGCCATTGCGGCCATCTGGGGAGTGAAAGACCTCTCTCTTTCTGCCTCTCCTTCTCTCTCTAACTCTGAATTTCAAATAATTAAATAAATATTTTTTAAAAAGAAATGAATGGTCTTTGATAAGAGCCTTTCTTTTCTTAACAAACAACAATATTTATTTATTTATTTATATGAAGGGCAGAGTTACAGAGAGAGAGGAAGAGACAGAGAAAAAGCAGGGGGTAAGGAGGAGATCTTACATCTACTCGTTCACTTCCCAAATGGTCACAACAGCCAGAGCTAGACCAGCCTGAAGCCAGGAGCCCAGAACTCCACCCAGGTCTTCAATATCTGTTGGCAGGGGCCCAAGCGCTAGGACCATCTACTTTCCCAGGTGCATTAGCAGAGAGGTGGATCAGAAGTGGAGCAACTGGGATTTGAACGCGTACTCCTATGGGATGTTGGTGTGGCAGCTGGCAATTTAACCTACTGCACCACAACTCCAGGCCCAAGTCTTTCTTTTTCTTTTTTTTTTAAATATTTATTTTATTTATTTGAAAGAGTTATAGAGAGAGGTAGAGACACAGAGAGGTCTTCCATCCGCTAGTTCACTCTTCAGATGGCTGCAACGGCTGAAGCTGAGCCAATTCGAAGCCAGGAGCCAGGAGCTTCCTCCGAGTTTCTCACATGGGTGCAGGGGCCCAAGGACTTGGCCATCTTCTACTGCTTTCCCAGGCCATAGCAGAGAGCTGGATCGGAAGAGAAGCAGCCGGGACAAGAACTTGCACCCATATAGGATGCTGGTGCTTCAGGCCAGGGCATTAACCCGTTACGCCACAGCCCCAGCGCCAGCCCCAGTCCAAGTCTTTCTTAAATGACATCATCATCAGATTGAGCTGATGCACCTGAGAATGTGCAGAGTCTGATCAGTAGCGGTAGCAGGCAGCACGGGAACATATGGTTTTCAGCTGCTATTTGAAAGAGAAGGTGCAAAGTTCATACAATATCACCTGTAAAACTTAAGAGGAAGCTCTCTTTTAGGAGGCATATTCTGACCAGCAACAAATTCTGTGAAACCCTTTATAAGAGGTGGGGGCAGGGTGAACATCTGGATTCCCTCTGTATCATCAAAAGCCCCTGGCTTTGGCCCTGTAGGAATTTATTTATTCATTTTTCCAGTCAACCATGGGATTAGAAAAAAAGAGGTTAAAAAAGGAGGGGTGACAAAAATATCTTCAGTGTGATTAATTTTTTTCCACTAAGAACGAATGTCTTATTATAAAATAAGAAGAAGAAGACAAGAACCAACAAGGAAACAGTATTGTAAAGTCGCAGAACGATAGTTAAGATTTGTTTATTCTGGCACACATTGAAACAGCCTCTTGGTCTTTATTTCCTTGGGTGTACACATGGAGTAAAACTGAATACAAAGAATCAATTTTATTGACAAAGAAGCAGGATTCCCACCCTCTTCTACCCATACCCTACATGTTCCTAGCTACTCCTCATCGGGTCTAAAACTGCAGAAATTGGAAAGAAAGAGGAACTTTCTAAATTGTAGAGAACGGAATCACACAACCTCATTTCTGACCAAGCTGAACCATACGCAGTCCTGCAATTCTCACAGCTGTCATGCAGAATAATACAATATAGAGAGCAAGTGGGAAACATTTCCTAGGAATTCCCTAAGTTTGCACTATGTAATTTAGCTTCAATTAACTTCAGGGGGCTAATGGAATAGAAGCGGCAACTCTATAATTTCCAGTCCTGCTTCAAAATAAAGATCACATTCAGAAAACCTTTTTGTTTTTGCCTTCTCCTAATCCTACCAAATGGTCATTTTTGGTTGCTTTCTCCATAACAATATTACAAACATCTGAGCCCAAAGAAAGAGTCAACTTTGCTGTCCTTGCTGCTGACTTGACAGACACAAGTAAACACAAGTAACTTCCGTGAGGGTAACTCAGAGTGATGGGTGAGTTCAGAGGGGGCCTGGGTGAAAACTACTTTGTGGTTTAACTTGTCCTTTATTCTACAGACATATGTCTGCATTAAGCTCCTGCCATTTTAGGCTAATGGAAGCATGTTTTTACCGTTTTATCCAAGTCTGTTTAGAACCTGTAATTCAGATTGGGACACTGGGAAAACATGAGGTTCATGTAAGGTTTGTGTTTAGCCTACCAGTGAGCTGCTGATTACAACACCTGCCTGCCCCATCAACAAGCCTGGGGTCAGCACCTGGCTCCAATATCTGCCTCTAGTTCCTGATTCCAGCTTCCTGCTAATGACTAGCCCGGGAGACAGTGGTGATGGCCCAAGTGATTGGGTTCCTTCTGCACACACGGGAGACCTGGATTGAGTTCCAGTTGACAGCCCAGCCTTATGTTGGCCATTGTGGGCATCTAGGGAGTGAATAAGTTATTGTGAGCTCTATCACTTGCTCACCCTCTTTCTTGCTCTCCCAAATAGAGTTTTTTCTTTAAAAAAAATAAGTTGTTTTGGTGAAAAAAATTATGAAATTATATATTCATTTAATAACAAAACTAATTATCACTGAGTGTCACCTAACTTTAGGTACTTTACAGAACTCTCACTACTCTGCAACCTACACATTATTGCCTATTTATAGATCAGGAAATTGATGCTAAACAATTAACAAGCTTCCCTGTGATCACCAAGCTTATAACAGAGTTGGGACCTAAGTCTACTTCCATGCAGAACTGAACTGGTTGTCTGTTTTTGCTTCAAAAACATTAGCAAATAAGAGCAATTTACATTGGTGGTTAAGCCAATCTTGAGGGAGCTGGGAGTAGAATTTCCATTCACTTTCAAACTATGTGGAATAATGCTACCTTTATTTTCTTAATATAGTCTTTGCAGGAGATTAGATTATATCCTCATTACTAGAGGTTAAACTTGCTTTTGGAAAGATACAATTCACTCTTGAAAAACTCAAGAACATAGCAAAGAAACTAAGCTTTGCTTGCAAAGACCCATTAAACTACACATAAAACATTTAAGTTTCAAAGTTGTCATCCTTCTCTTTCCAACCTATCCCCAAAATGCTTCTTTACCCCAACCTTTCACCCCATATAACTATATTTTAGAAATGGCTTAGGCTTTTAGGCAAACTTAATTCCCTTTAGACTGCACAAAAATTTCACTATTTTACTGAGACCATTTTCTGTCCACAACAGGAATAAAAAAGGCAGGCATTTAATTCCCATTCAGTCTGGCCCACATCCAGGTTGGTGATATTTTCCGCCCCCTTTGCATTGTTGTTGAATGCAACAGGCTCTTACTGAGCCAGGCTTTGGCCACGCAGTACCGCTTCCAATCTGAAACAGCTGCAGACATGAAGAGAAAATTCTATTTCTAATGATTAATGGCAAATTTCTGAAAGGACCGAAGATTAAGGAACAAATCCCTGGGATCTCTTTGGATCCCCCAAATTCAGCAATACCGGAATTTCCTATTTTCTCCTGATAGTCTTCTAGGCATGTATGTTATGAACAAAACATAATAAATTATGTCCTCTTTTAACCTGTGTTAAATCCTTTTATGACTTTCTTATAATTTATAAAGCCATAGATGATGGGGCTCTGACTTTTGTTGGTAAAAATGCATCCAGCACTGTTGAGGAAAATGCTCAATGGCCAGAGACTTCACAGTCTGTTATACTTGAACAGAGTGGCTAACTTCAGTCTGTCATTTTCTTAAAGAATTGGAAGGGATTCAGTACTATGAATTCAAGATGAGAAGACATTTATCATTTCCAACGTAATTCACCAAATCCACAGTAAGCCCTTTCCAATGGCATATCTATATTTTGATTATTATTATATCAGAAGATTATTAGATCAACATTTAAATATTTTGTCGTATTTTCTGAGTGATATTAAAATACATCAACTCCCTTTGACCTATTCGTTCAAGGAATTTCATGAAGCGGAGATTGTGAAAAACTTTGTGCTTCTACGTTAACACAGAATGAGTTTGAGACAGAGAATTCAAGTCACTTACCCAAGGACACAGAGCTGCCAAGTGATAAACACAGGACTCATTAAGTGAATTACTGCTGTAACTCACTCTAACAGAAGGCAAACAGCAGACATAGGAAGCATGTGAATCAGAGACGGTCACGTTCAACTGAAGGGTAGACTGGACAGAGCAGGTGGTGGGCAGCAACGTAAGGATGGAGTGGAATTTACTGTAAATGGGGCAATCCAAAGGAATGGCAAAGAAGACTTGATTGGGCCAGCTCTTTCTCCCTGTCAGGTTTGGCCAGAGAGGGGGCTCGAGGGTGATGGCAGGAGAGGAGGAATTTTCCTTGGCTGTTGACGCTCCTCCCAGCAGCATAACATTAGCAGTGTTGCTTAACTTAGGGACAGAAATTGGCTGCTGGAGGAGCAGCAAAACAATTCCAGTTTGTTGCTTTATCACATTAGAATCAGCCTCCTTCTGAAGCACCACACCCCATCAGCTGCCAGAATCAACTTTGCAGACGTCTGGAGCTCAAGCCCACGGAGCCCCTCCTCTGCCATCTGTTTTCAGAGATCAACCTTTTCTCTTATTACCCCAGGCCAAGGGGAGACAGCTTCTTCCTGTACTTATTTCCTCCATGAGACCTTCAAATTCCATTTTTGCCTTTCTCATTTTCTAGTGTCTGGTTAACAAGTGTATTATATCTCTCTTTTGTCTCCTGAGCACACCTTGACTGACACACATTCTTCAAGGGCTAATACCCAGACCAATAACTGATCAAAAAAAAAAAAAAAAAGAAAAGAAAGAAATGAATATCATGGGCTTTTCCATTCAGCTCTTGCAGGTGGAGAGGTTTTGAAGGATACATATGGCCAAAATGTGAATAAAAGTGTGTGGGACGAGGGGCTGTGTTAGTAAAGAGAAAGAGGAGGAAAAGCTAGTGTAGGGACAAGTAAAAGCGACAGCCACACTTGGAGGTAGCAGGGGTGGGGGTAAAGAGTTGGATGTGGGTAGGGCCAGAGTTGGCAGAGTCTGCCATGGTGATAAGAGTAGGGAAACAAAAATGAGATGAGACTAAAGAGGCTAAACATGCAAAATGGACAGAATTTAGATGACTGGGGACCAGAATCCAGAGTGTAAAAAACTGGTGAAAAATCTGTAGAAACAGATGTTAGAAAAAGAAACGAATAGTAATCTTCATATTATGTTGGATATAATGGGATTGGGCTAATTGCCAGCACATAATTTTTAACTGGGAATGAGAAATCTTTTTTTTTAAAGATTTATTTTATTCATTTGAAAGGGAGAGAGAGAGAGAGAGAGAGATCTTTCATCTGCTGGTTCAATCTCCAAGTAGCTGCAACAGCCAGTGCTGGGCCAGGCTGAAGCCAGAAGCCAGGATCTTCTTTCTTTTTTCCCACAAGGGGGCAGGAACCCAAGCACTTGGGCCATCTTGGGAATTAGATTGGAAGTGGTGCATCCCATATGAGATGCCAGGGGTTGCAGGCAGCAGGTTTACCCACTAGGCCACAGCACTAGCCCTGGAATAAGAAATCCTGATCTGGGTCATCAACTACTAGTCAGTGATGAGGTGATGAAGTAAGAATACTTGGGATATAAAGAGAAGAGGAAAATGATGGTGAACCTTGGAGAATTTAGTTATTTAAGAGTGTGAGAGAGAAGATTGTGTTCAGAGTATTGAAATGAAGACGAGGTTAAGGATTTCTCCAAAGGGCCTGCATTGTGGTGCAGTGGTTTAAGCCAGCCCTTATGACACCTGCAGCCCACACAAGTCCTGCTTGCTGCACTTCTTATCCAGCTCCCTGCTCATATGCCTTGGAAAGCAGCAGCGTACGGCCTACTTACCTGGGTCCCTGCTACCCCCATGGAAGCCCAGGCAGAGTTCCAGGCTCCTGGCCTCAGCTAGGATCAGCCCTGGCTATGGCAGCCATTTGGGGCATGAAACAGTGGATAAAAGATTTCTCTCTGCCTCTCCCTCTTCCTTTTCCTTCTGTCACTGTGTCTTTCAAGTAAATAAATAAATCTTTAATATAAATAAACATTTCTCAGAAATAACTAGATCAGAGACAAATGTCACCAGTGAATGGTTAAAAAGAAATGGAGATACATTAAGTGTAATGGAGATCAGATAACCACAAGGCCAGAGTGACAGAAGGGTCCAGAATCCATACACTGACATCACTGCTGACAATTGGAGGGGCTGAAGCGGACACTGAGGTCACGAAGGGGTGGGGTGAAGTCACCTGGAGACTACAAGTGACCAAGATGACAACCTGATGCAGACAGTGTGAGCCCCAAAGGTTATTTGTGGAATGATGGCCAGTTAGAGAGGATCGAGGGATATGCAGTTTATGTCTCCATCCCAAGCCCTCTGGGGAACTGACCAGTGGTTTGAAATAATCCAAAGTTTGCTGCAACACCTAAGCCCACAGAGCTGAGATAATTTGGGAATAAAAGAGTGGGTATCAAGGGAACAGTGCTCTTGAGGCATTCACTGAGGGTTTCATTCTAAGTCTGTTAACACTTCCTTTAGTGTTTAGTCTTTCAGTAGTGCTCTGGATATGTACTGCTATATGACAAAGTAACCCCAAAACTTTGTGGCTGAAACAAGCACCACTTAATTTTATCTCATGATTTTGTGTGCCAGAAGTCCAAGCAGGTCTCCACTACTGATCCTGTTGGTATTTCTGGCCTCAACTAACAGGAGGACAGAGCTAGAGAGTCTCTGATGACATTTTGGTACAAATGGCTGACAAAAGGCAGGGTGCATCTGGACATCTGTCTTAGGCTCTTCCCACATGGTCTCTCCAGAGCAGTTGACTCCCTGCAAGGAAAAGTGGGGCTCTCAGAGTGCTTGCTCCAGGAGCCAGGCCAACGCTGCAAGCCTTCTTATGACCTTACTCCAGAGTAGAGCTTCTACCTTCTTTTGGTTCTGTCACTAAGGGCAGCCCAGAATACACTCCATTTCCTAATGAGAGGAATAGCAAAGAATCTGTGACTATCTTTAGTCTTCTGAACACAGAAAATGTTTGTAATTCCTCTTTCCTTAAAAAAATACCTTTACCATGAAAGCAGATATTCCTAGTCTTGTGTGACTTATTCAAGGATCAAGCATCATAGATGAGAATTAATATTAAGACACCAAAGTGACACTGTAGTTTTCGTTATCAGTTATGTTCACTGGAGGAAACTTCATAATTTTTCTGTGCCTTTTCCCTTTTTTTCCTCAAATAATATTTATAAATCTACCTCTTAGGATCCTTTTATAAGGACTGTATGATCATTTACACACAAAGCTTTGAAGATAACAAGTTCACATGAATACAAAGTATCATGATGACTGAGTAGTGTCATTGAGATCAAAAGGAGTCTTTATGGTTTAGTCTTGCAAGACTTCGATTCCCTAAATCTGAATTCAGAAGAGTACTGGGAAAACTGAAGCTATCACCAAGACCCTCAGGCCTCCTAATATTTTTCAAACACTTAGGGAGAAACTCTTGGTGTCTCCTGACAAACATTGCCTACATGACACCTTTGGCCTTTTAAAATTCCCACCAGAAATAATAAGAAGTCCCTATATTCCAGCCTTTGCCAAGAGAAGCCTAGTAGATCTCCCTACAAGGACAGTTGTTGAGATTAATGGAATGAATGGATTACACAGATTAATAGTTGCTGAGATTAACAGAGTGAAAATTCAGGCCTGGACTCTGGGCCATCAAGAACCTTTATCAGTCCAAGTATTGAATTAACTAATAATTCCCATTTGACACAAAATGTGGTTTAAAATTGAACGATTTCAGCGTCAATTATGTTTGCTGTGATACTTTTAAATATACAAACTATCTAAAATGGTCAAACTCAGAAGAAAAAATAGAACAGTGTTTGCAAGAGGTTTGGGGAGGGGCCAACAGAGAGTCACCAATCAATGTCTACAAAATTCCAGTTATGCCAGAAGAATGAGTTCTGGAGACTGATGTAAAATACTGTGCCAACACATAAGAATACTGTAAGGTATAATTAAAAATCTGAGAAGCAGATGAATTTCAAGTTTAGTACTCATATAAATATAGTAAAAAACAAATTAATCAAACAATAGCATATCATATAACTCTACTCTTTTCTTTTTAATATTTTATTTATTTGAAAGTCAGAATTACAGAGAGAGAGAGAAAGAGAGAGAATCTTCCATTCCATGGCTCACTCCTCAAATGGCTTCAATGGCTGGAGCTGGGCTAGTCCAAAGCCAAGAGTCAGGAGCCCCCTCTAGATCTCTCACGTTGGTACAGGAGCCCATGCACTTGGATCATCCTCTGCTACCTTCCCAGGCTCACTAGCAGGGAGCTGGATCCTAAGCAGAACAATCAGGAGTTGAACTAGCTTCCATACAGGATGCAGGTGTTGTAGGCAATGGTAACCACTATGCCACAGTGCCAGCGCCCAGAACTCTAATTTTAAAGCTGGTTTTCATTCATGGATAGATTTTGCTTAATTTCAGAGTTTAATTTCTGACAACACAACAAGCCTTATTTAAGAGGGATTTTGCTTATGAAGTAATTTATTAGCATAGTGTAGGTTCTGCAATATCACATGGAAAGCTTCTTAAAGGGTCATAGTTACAGTGACAAATCTTGAGTGATGAATTACGTCAATATCATGGAGGAATCCAAAAATAGGCAATTTACACTGAGCTGTATTATGATTCTGTTTGTATAAATATAAAAAAAATAGATTCAAAACTGGAGTGGGCTTTGGTACAGCATTTAGGACGCCACTTGGACACCTGTGTGCCACCTGGGAGCATCTGGGTTCAAGTTTCAGTTCAGCTTCCAAATCCAGCTTCTTGCTAATGAACACCCTGGGAAGCAGTAGGTGATGGGTCAAGTAGCTGAGTCTCTGCTGATCACATGGGAGATGCCGAATGAGTTCCCAGCTCCTCACATCAGCCTGGCTTTTGCAAGAATCTGGGGGGTGAATCTGGGAGATTTCTGTCAGTCTCTCTCTGTATCTCTGTGTGTGTGTGTGTGTGTGAGTGTCTGCCACTCACACAGAAATAAATTACTAAATGCATAGAACCAAAGCTAAAGACTAATTTTAGACATGTGTACAGAGAGGGCAAACCTACAGAAGAAAGCAATACAGTGATCTTAACTAAAGGTGAAAAGGTTTTGTGACCAGGCAGGGTACACAGAGAACTTCTCAGGTCCTAACCACATTCTGTTTCATGATCTGGGAGGGATTCCAAGGAACTGACTTCACAAACACTTCTTTTATTGTGCACTGACATTTCATATAATTTCCTGTATATGTACCTTAGGACTTTCTAAATGTTAAAGTCGTTGATTTAATTAAAATTATCTGCCCGTTTATGAGACAATTTGTTCTCAAGATCCAAGATACATATTGATCGATAATTCTACTGCTTACTTATCTTTGCAATACTATACAACTGAGAATTATGAGTTTGCCAAGCATCAATTTTTTTTAGCTGAAACAAAACGCTCATCTGTCTTCCACTAAGTTTAATGACTTCTACAGACGCTTTATTAAACTTATCAGTTTCTAAGGCATTGCAATGCCTTGAAACATCTGGAAATAAAGAAATTTTAATTAATGGTAACATTTTCGTCATTTTTCAGAGTGTTGTCTGTAATCCCTTCTTTCTTGATAATCCAAGAATAAGTCTGGTGGTTTCTCTGTGGGGAATTTTTTTATCCATCCCCTACAATATTTCCACTTGGTGAGAAGGAAGTTTCTTGAGATAAGTCAGCACAGCGGATGCCCACGTGCTATTCCCAGGGTTAGGTGAAACTATTATCTTGATTGGATTCCAGGATGCCTCTCACCTTTGTACTCTCACTCTGACAGGAACACTGACGAGGATCTTTGCATTAGTGTTTTCCACCAAGTCTCCTTTCTCCAAATGACCAGACCTTGTACTTGCTAACCGTCAAAATATTTAAGTTCATGGAAGCAAAGTTTGCAAGCTCTGCTCAAATGTCTCTTCAAATGCTTTGAGAAAGCTACCTCACTAAGCAGTAACACAAGCTAGAATTTTTTTTTTTTTTTTTTTTGACAGGCAGAGTGGACAGTGAGAGAGAGACAGAGAGAAAAGAATTTCTTTTTGTTTTTAAACATTTATTTAGTTAGTTGAAAGGAACAGTGAGAGAGAGAGAGATCTTCCATCCCCTGGATCACTCCCCAAATGGTACACACAGCCGGAGCTGGACCGATCCAAAGCCAAGAGCCAGGAGCGTCTCTCTGGTCTCTCATGCGGACGCAGGGGCACAGTATTTAGGCCATCTTCCACTGTTTTCCCAAGCACATTAGCAGGAAGCTGGATCGGAAGTGGAGCAGCCAGGACTCAAACTGGCACCCATCCAGGATGCTGGCACTGCAGGAGGCGGCTTTACCTGCTATGCCACAGCGCCAGCCCCTAGAATTTTTCCTCTAAATCACCAGCTCTTGTAGCATTTTGACCACACTAGAGGTTAGTCATTTCCCTGTGCTATAACCAGAGGTTAACCACCCCTGATGAGCTGCCAACCATTTTCTTTGGGGGAGATTCAGCAACTATGAGAATAATTTCCAATTTATGTCATCTCTGAGCATTAGCTGAACATTTCATTGGGTCCCCACCCAACCTGTGGTTTTATCTTATCAGCCAATCAATTGAATGCTGTAAGTGCTGTGGCTAAAACACAGAACTGTGACTGCTGCAAATGATCAAATCACTCGAAGTACTTTGTTCCTACAAAATAACTTCATTCCTACGAAATAGTTTAATTCTGTAGCTGGAAAAACAGTGATTTAGTCCTGACGGTTCTTTCTGGTTTTAATACGTAGCTGTCTTAGATGATATGCCTGTGTTTTAAGCTCTATTTATTGTAACTGCTTAGTAACCCAAGCCACAAAATCGCAAAGACCTTATTCTTTTATTTTCCCAGTTTCTCTTTCTTCTTTCAGTGGTGCCAGCAATAAAAGGATGTGTAATTCTATCCTTTCTGGTTGCTAATTCTTTACCTTGTAGACTTTGGAATGACAAGTGCTGTGATTGCTGCTCTTTTTCATCATTTGGTTCCTTTTGTGCTATCAAGTGGCTTGTAAGTGTTTCCAAATTACATTTTTCAATAAAGTTCCTTTAAGTCAACAAGTTAAAGAAACGTGCAAGTCAAAATATTCTGAATTTTGTTTCTTTAAAACGGGATTTGGGTTTGTAACTCCAGAAATGGGCCACTTCGAATTTCAGGGTTTCTCCTGAAATAGAAATCTTTTTATCCTGTGAAAATATTTAGATCATTATTATTTGGTGGAATAAAAATAAGTCAAGTAAAATTGACTTTGCTTTTAACATATCCTAAGGGTATGTGCAATGCCTTCACATTAACCATAGAATGATATAGGAAAAATATTAAACTGGAAATACCATCACTGTGGACAAAAAAGGCAGGAATCACTCAGTCACTGAAGTGATTAACCGTTGTTAATAACTCAACATGAAGCTTAAAGGTTGGACTTATGCACTGTTTCTCATTTCTTCTTTTTTTTTTTTTAATTTAATCTCTCCCTAAGTGGGTATCTGTGTGTGTGTTCTTTTGTCCTTATTTTTAGGTAAGCAATATAAACAAGATTTTCTCACTATTTCCTTGGATACATTACGTCTGCCTCATATCTTGAGCACAACACGGTGTGCGGTTTGACCAGCAGAGTAGAACAGGTCTGTCACCACCTACAATGCTTCTGCTCCTAAGTCTTTCTCACACATGTTCCTCTTAAGCCAGATTGAACTCATCTTAAATTTGCATAGAGATTTTTAGATCTTAAATAACTCATACTAATTCTAAGCCTCACAGTATAGAGTGCCAGCCCATGAACTTTGAACCCTGATTTCATAGATCACCCTACTATTGCACATCATCTACAATTTTGCCTTGGTTATAACTGACAATACTGAATGGAACAGGGCCAAAGATAACATAAGTTAATTTTAATCAGTAAATTTTATGCATGGTTCTCTGACAAGTTACCAATACGCCCAACTTGTACTATTTTCCAGTTCAAATTTCTTCACTAATTCCTTGAGAGCTGATATGTCTTACTGACACTAGGGACCCCTATGTCTATACCATGCCCTAATCCACAACCCGAAAAAGAACTGAATCTAAAACTGGCCTTGTGTTTTTTATAAACCCAACGATTTTTATTTTTAACTTCATACAATCAATATTTTAATAATTTGGTTTTTTTTTTTTTTTTTTTGACAGGCAGAGTGGACAGTGAGAGAGAGAGACAGAGAGAAAGGTCTTCCTTTTTGCCGTTGGTTCACCCTCCAATGGTCGCCGCGGCCGGCGCGCTGTGGCCGGCACACTGCGCTGATCTGATGGCAGGAGCCAGGTGCTTCTCCTGGTCTTCCATGGGGTACAGGGCCCAAGCACTTGGGCCATCCTCCACTGCACTCCCTGGCCACAGCAGAGAACTGGCCTGGAAGAGGGGCAACCGGGACAGGATCGGTGCCCCGACCGGGACTAGAACCCGGTGTGCCGGCGCCATAATAATTTGGTTTTAAATCTTTCCCAGGGCCAAGACAAATTTGCAGAATCTATGAGTTTCAGAAAAATATTGCTCATCAGGCATCTGTTAGGGTCTTCACAACACTTCATAGATGTCCAAGCAGAGGCGCCCCAGTGCCTCACACATTCTCTGTTTTATTTTGCAATTTTTTTTCCACACTAGAAAGCTGAGAGCATCCAATAATTCAGAGCAAACAGCTGAGAGAGAGACAGAGAGAGAGGAAGAAAGAGAGAGAGAGAGAGGTATTATACTCACCAAATGAAAGAAAGGGACCTAATCTTGATTGTAACTGAAATGATTTTACTTTTAGGTGGAAAAAATGAAAACAGTTTACACTTTAAAACTCTACTTTCACCCACTTCCTTCTATGAAGTTCTTGTCTTCTCTCCTTGCCTGGACAACAAAACCTGCTTTGAGGCAAGGATCTGATATAACCAGATATTTTACTGTGACTTTACCTCAATGTGCTCTTTTTTAAAGGCAGTATTTGTGTTTTAATCTCCATGTCTCTTATCTTCAAGTGTGGAATTTAAACCTAGGTCCTTTATTAAGGGAATTTCAAGTACCAGAGGTATGGGGAACTCGGGTGGACTGGGTGAGGGAAAAGGGCCCTCAGTTCCTGCTTTGATGGGATCACTTGGGTACCTTTTCCTTGTACTTGTGACTGAAAACCACCTGGACAGGAAGAGGGCCAGAGAGTCAAAGATGAAGTAGATCCCTCCGAGCATCAGCAAAGGTTTGACCCCTTTGCATCAGAAATATGAGTACAAATATATATGCTTGTATTTACCTTTAAAAACATGAATCTTACATTTTTGTCTGCAACTCAGCACTCACTAATGAAAGTTTGCAAGAGAGACTTTGGAGAGAAAGCGGAGAGTCACCCAAGTTCAACTCGGAACAGTTTGGGGGGTGCATTTTAGACCTTGTACGAACTTCTCTTCACAATGGATACTATGAAGGGTGCTGGTTTGGAAGCTTGATATAATTTTAGCACAATCATATTTAATAATACGTACAATCGGCCGGCGCCGTGGCTTAACAGGCTAATCCTCCGCCTTGCGGCGCCGGCACACCGGGTTCTAGTCCCGGTTGGGGCGCTGGATTCTATCCCGGTTGCCCCTCTTCCAGGCCAGCTCTCTGCTATGGCCCAGGAAGGCAGCGGAGGATGGCCCAAGTGCTTGGGCCCTGCACCCGCATGGGAGACCAGGAGAAGCACCTGGCTCCTGGCTTCGGATCAGCGCAATGAGCTGGCCGCAGCGGCCATTGGAGGGTGAACCAACGGCAAAAAGGAAGACCTTTCTCTCTCTCTCTCTCTCTCACTATCCACTCTGCCTGTCAAAAAAAAATAATAATAATACATATAATCATACTATTCTGAATTAAATTGGACTTCTAGTCCTTCAAAGAATGGTCCCTATAGTTAATCTCCTGTATTTAGATTTTGTGATAGCCTCTGATGACCTTTCTACTTTGGAGGGGTTGGGGAGGAAACATATTTACATTTTTTTAAAGATTTATCTATTTATTTGAAAGAGTTACACAGAGAGAGAAAGAGAGAGAGAAAGAGAGGTCTTCCATCCACTGGTTCACTCCCCAGTGGGCCGCAAAGGCCGGAGTTGCGCCGATAGGAAGCCAGGAGCCAGGAGCTTCTTCCGGGTCTCCCACGTGTGTGCAGTGGCCCAAGGACTTGGGCCATCCTATACTGCTTTGCCAGGCCACAGCAGACACAAACCGGCACCCATATGGGATGCTGGCACTGCAGGCAGCAGCTTTACTTGCTATGCCACAGCGCTGGTCCCCAACATATTTACTTTTAATTTTAAAAACAGTCTGCAGTGGATACAGAACCTTGATAACCGTGAGTCATGCTGACTCATACTTCCACCGGCACTCAGCCTTCTGCTCTCAGATACACACAACTATTTGGGGCTCCACGGGAGAGCCATCACCATACACCCAGCCAGACATGTGCCGGGCTGCCTCCTGTCCACAGATGGTGTTAGGAGGCAAACAGGACAAGGGTCTGCCTGAGACACGGACAGTTTTCTGGATTCAGATGTCCACGTAAGAGAAAGTTATGCATTCTGATAGACGGAAGGAGGACTTCTGGGATCCCTGTGAAGGTGCCTGGTCCTGCTGGGCAGCAAGAGGCTGCTGCCCCCAGGTCACCACACCTGACACAGCCGGATCACCTCCTTCACAGCCTTCAGCCTCTCACTGCTCCTGTCCTCCACAGCCATGGCGAGGCCGACCGCTCTGTTTCCAGCTTCTTGAGACACAAAGGCCATCAGGTTCTCTACAAAGACACGCAGGAGAGGCTCCCGCTGACCGAGGAAAGCTCTCGTGGTGATCTCGGCTTTGCTGATGTCACTGGCCACACTGCTGGGCTCCAGGCAGACAGAGTACCCATCTTCCTGAACAGGGCCACCACCACCAGGATGGGACAGTGAAGACCGTGCAGGCCACCTGTGCAGAGACCCCCACACAGCACTTCCGACTTCCCACTTGCGTTTTCCCTAACACTGTCAGTTTACCTTCCATGGGTGGGTGGCCCTAGGAAGCAAGCCCGCCTCTGCAGGGCCAAGAGAGCCGCAGTCCACGAGGGGTCCTGGTACACCTACTCACCTTTCCTAAGTCAGTAAAAGCATTTTACTACAGTGTCATTTCACTGGTAAAAGGTCCCATGTAATAAATTTTATAACCTTCTAGCATAGGTTCATTTGTATTTTAGGTCAGATAATGACAGAGAAAGAAAAAAAAAAAGTACCCCAGAGAATCATTCGGTGCTCTGAGCAATGAAATATTCTGAGAGACATTCAGATAATGAAAAGATAGGGTTGAATAACATTGGGCATGGACCCAAAATTCACTTTTCATATTTTAGTGATTGCATCTGCCATTCCAGGAAGTTAGTTTACTGTAAATCTCTTTCCTTTTGTTGCATTAGATAATTTTGAAACTGAGAAAGCCTCTGAGAAATGACATAGGAAATTAATGGTCTCTCGATACTCCATTGGTAAGTAAGGAAAAAAAGACTTGAATACTTATTACCTACACTAACAGTGAATTTATCATTAAAATTCTGATGCAAACATTTTTGGTTGAGGAAAAAAAAAGTTGACACAATCTACTGGAACACTGCCTTTGGAACATACAGTAGGACATATGTGGGCCAAGTCACAGTCTTCTAAGTATATCACTGTCCTTAAAGTGGCAGATCAGATAACCAAGTAGATAATCACTGTATCTGACTTATGCCATCAGGTTTATACCATCACATAAACAGGAAATTGGTTTATGTTTGCTTTTTCTGTGACAGCTTGAAGGTAAAATATTTCTTAATTCTAAATACTATAGATTAAGTCAAATTTCTCAGATTGGTTTTGAACAAAGACAACTTTTGAAAGGAAGTGTTTTCGGGGCCGGTGCCCTGGCACACTAGGTTAATCCTCCGCCTACGGCGCCGGCATCCCATAAGGGTGCCAGTTCATGTCTCAGCTGATCCACTTCCAATCCAGCTCTCTGCTATGCCCTGGGAAAGCAGTGGAGGATGGCCCAAGTCCTTGAGCCCCTGCACCCATGTGGAAGACCAGGAAGAAGCGCCTGGCTCCTGGCTTCGGATCGGCGCAGCTCCAGCTGTTGCGGCCATTTGGAGAGTGAACCAATGGAAGGAAAACCTTTCTCTCCGTTTCTCTCTCACTATCTGTAACTCTACTTGTCAAATAAATAAATAAAACAAAGAAAAACAAAGAAAAAAAAAGAAAGAAAGCATTTCCACAGTGGGTTCAGTTTAGAATTGATCTTCTAATTTCCTAGTAGAACGTAACCTTCTCTTAAAATACTAGCAAACATATTTTTACTAAAAAATATGAGCAAAAATTAGAGTGGGAGTAGAATGGGAGAGAACTACTCTGGGAAAGGATGGTAAGAAGATTACCTCAGCAAATACTTGAAATTGGCACCTCACATGCACAAGGATCTGTCCTTAATGTGTTGTCTAATGTGCAGTGATGCTATAACTAGTACTGAAACAGTATTTTTACACTTTGTGTTTCTGTGTGGCTACAAACTGATGAGATCTTTACTAATTATATACTGAATCGATCTTCTGTATATAAAGATAATTGGAAATGAAAAAAAAAACCTGCTGTTAAATTGGAAATGGCATAGAAAATTAATTAATTTTTTAAAAAAAATATTATGTAGGATCTCTGTCTTTAATGTGCTGTACACTCTTATTTAATGCTATAACTAGTACTCCAACAGTATTTTTTTTCACTTTGTGTTGCTATATGGGGGCAAACTGTTGAAATCTTTACCTAGTATATACTAAACTGATCTTCTGTATATAAAGAGAATTGAAAATGAATCTTGATGTGAATGGAAGGGGAGAGGGAGCGGGAAAGGGGAGGGTTGCGGGTGGGAGGGAAGTTATGGGAGGGGGGAAGCCATTGTAACCCATAAGCTGTACTTTGGAAATTTATATTCATTAAATAAAAGTTTAATAAATGAAAAAAAAAATCAAACAGCAAATGGTTAAAATATAAGAATAAATTTCAAATGTATAAAACTGGTATCTCATGTTTATAATTGGTATATCATGGCAATACCCTAATATGATAATAAAGATGGAAATATAAAAAAAATAATAATAATCTGGAGCCAGCACTGTGGCCCAGTGGGTTAAGCCATTGTCTGCAGCGCTGACATCCCATATGGGTGCTGGTTCAAGTGCTGGCTGCTCCACTTCCAATGCAGCTCCCTGCTAATGCACCTGGGAAAGCAGCAAGGGATGGCCCAAGTGCTTGGGCCCTTGCACCCACGTGGGAAACCCAGATGAAGCTCTTGGCTCCTGGCTTTGACATGACCTAGTCCTGGCCATTGCATTCATTTGGTGAGTGAACCAGCAAATGGAATCTCTCTCTCTGTAGCTCCGACTTTCAAATAAATAAATGAATAAACAAGAAAATAAAATAATGTTGGGAGAGAGAACTAATTATTCTCATATTATAGATGAGAAAATTAAAGTGCAGAAATATTGAATACTGTCCAATGTTACTCAATGAGTATTTAAATCAATTTTATTAATTCTGCTGTATTACATAGAATGTTCTGCTGTATTACATAGAAGTCCAACAAAAGAAAACATCAACTTCAGAGACGATTATGTAATACTAATTCATTCTTTTTAAATCTAACATCATAGGAATCATTTACGATATTTGTTCTGCTAACAAGAATTCAAAAGTATAGGGATCTTATGATTATTGCTAATGTGACAATGGGAAAAAAAGAGTTGATAAAGTGGTGGTGAGATTATGAAGACTCCTAAATATAGCTCTTATTATCATTCTCAAGGTATCTGTAAAATATTTATATGGAGGGGGGGTTGTCCAAGTTCTTTATTTTTCTTGTTTTTAGAATGTGATCAAAATAAAAATTGTGGGACACATTTGTTAGTTGAAAATGCACTGTTAAATAATGGGTTCAAATGTGTTCTCTCCTTTTATCCTCACAAATACATAAATTGGAATCACTTTTACATACACGTTATAGTTGAGGAAACTGAAGAATTAGATTAAGTAACTTTCCTGCTACCTGGTTAATTACTGATGCCGGAAGGGATCAAACTCACTGCTCATATTTTTATCCAGAACACTTATGCTGCTAAAATTTAGGGAGGAGGAAATGCATCAACAGTGACTACTTAATAGAAGTGAAGGATTACATAACAATAACAAAACACCATCTCATATGAAACGCTGAAGAAGTACAAAGATAGACCACAAAGGACAGGCAAAAAGATCAAATATTAGAGGTAATTCCAACACAATCACCAACATTAACTTAACATCACAAAGGTAAACCACATCAAATGATGAGTAGAGAGCAACTTAGATACATTTTATTGAAGTTAACAAAAATAAACAAGTTAGAAATATATTGAGAGTGCACTTAAAGAAACAATTGAATCATTATGGATACCAAGGAGAAAATGTGGGAATGGAATGGGAATTCCTTACTCAGAAACAAATGAAAGACATGATCTCACCAGAGCAAGCAGAGGTGTAAACAAGGTATGTAAACCAGATGAAAGAAGAGAGGTTGTAGTTTAAGCCGCCGCCTGTGATGCAGGCATCCCATAGGGCACTGATTGGATCCCAGATGCTCCACTTCCAATACAGTTGCGCCTGGGAAAGCAGCAAAGATGGCCCAAGTGCTTGGACCCCTGTACCAACAAGGGAGACCTGTAGGAAGCTCGCTCCTGATCCCCCAGACCACAGCTTGATCTGGTCCTGGCCATTGCAACCATTTGGGGAATGAACCAATGGATGGACTATCTCTCTCTCTGTCTTTCCCTCTCTCTCTCTCTCTCTATTTGTAAATCTGCCTTTCAAATAAATAAATAAATCTTTAAAAAAAGAAAAGAAAGAAAGACTAGAGGAGAAAAACATGTCATGATGTTGACTTGCACATTCAACTGATTCCTGAGTAATCCACCGCGGGCTGCACTGAGCTGGGCTTTATCTAAGAATTTCTGTGTCCCTGGTAACAAAAGTCCTGTGCCAGAGGTCAGGAGGTCATCTTCCAGTCTTACTTTGCCATCAAAGTGTGAGCCCAGGTGGTGATTCCAGCTTCCCCACTCCACAGTTTCCTAATCTGCACAGGAGGCAGAGGGGCTGGGCCTGCAGGTGAGCAGCTTCTAAGCTGTGTTTCTCTAGTCCCGAGGGGTAAGCATCATGACAGATGAGGTGTAGAGAAAGGAGAAGAGCTGGGATAACCTTCGTGGCCATGGCCCAAACAAAATGACTATTTATAGCTTAAATATATCTATTTAAGTCTATATTCCTCTTTGGTATTTACCAGTTCTTTCCTATTTATGGTGAATTAGTTTAGCAGACCCAACTTTGAGTGCATGTCACAAAGCTCAGCAGGAGAAGAGTCTTCCGCAGCAGACGGGTGTGATTCAATTTCCTGCCTCCCCCTTGCTACGGGATTTGCCTAATTTCCCTGAGCCTCAGTCTCCTCTCTGTGAATCAGTGTCATCTCTTTTAAGGCTGTGGTGAATACAAATGAAATAAACCACGTAGCATAACCGCCACCTGGTAGGGCATTTAGTAGACGTTAGCGACCTGCAGGGCTGTGCGCCACCGCAGGGTTCGCAAGTAATGCCCTCCTATCAGGTAAGCGGGAATCCACACGGATTTAAAGATAGAGAAATAAACCAGGCACGTGTCCATTTTTCTTGGCTCGATGGAGACAGACTGCAAGATGGAAATGTGCCAGACAAAAAAAATCCGGGGAGAGGTATAGATGACAAAAACATAAAGAAATCAACAGAGGAGAATGCAGATAAATGTGGGGGGAAAGCCTAAGCCAAGGGGAAAACTATTTTGAGTGTGAGTCAAGTATGTGACTGATAAAGACATGACGCTTCCCCAGGCGGGGCGGATGGCGATGGTGGAGTTTAAATGAGAGCCCAAGAACACACTGACCTAGATTCTGGACTCAGGGACTCTACATGTAGAGCCAGTGGTGATTTAAAAACATGGCAAGATTTTTAGTTCCAGAGGAAGAACTACTGCAAATTGATTGTTCATTTTACCTATTTTTAAAGACTTATTT
This sequence comes from Lepus europaeus, assembly GCF_033115175.1. NCBI lineage: Eukaryota > Metazoa > Chordata > Mammalia > Lagomorpha > Leporidae > Lepus > Lepus europaeus. The sequence goes on from NC_084830.1 coordinate 149,847,426, forward strand.
ATTTATTTGAAAAGCAATTGCTTCTTGACCTGTTCAGCTAAGATCAAGTGCAGTATCTGTTCTTATCAGTTAGTGGTGAGGGGTCAGGGCATGGAGAGACAGATCTTCTATCTGCTGGTTTGCTCCTCAAGTGGCTGTAACAGCCAGAGCTAGGCCAGGACAAAGTCAGGAGCCAGGAGCTTCATCCAGGTATCCTTCATGGGTGCAGGGCCCCAATCACTGTCACTGCTTTTCCCAGGCCATTAGCAAGGAATTGGATCAGAAGTGGAGCTGCTGAGATACAAACTGGCACCTATATGAGATGCCGGCATTGCAGGCCATGGCTTCATCTGCTACAAACCACAATGCTGGCTCCTGTTTGTTCACTTTAAATAAGCTTTTGCTTTTAAGCTGTGCTTTCCACTAAGTGAAAGCAGATACCCAGAACACATAGTCCTTGTACATACCCGAGAGTGACAACCACATAGGGTCAAGGAGGGCAGCTCAGGCTGTGGAGGCAGCACTTTGGGGGTGGAAGGCAGTGCTTAGAAAAAATGAGTAACTTCACATGGGGATGCTTAGTGCTGAGGAAAGTACCCATGTAAATACCCAGAGACCAGTCAGCATCAATAGTATCTCTCATCTTTCTGCTTTTTTCTGCCTAAGGAGCTCTACTTCTCACCATTTATATAGTGTCTGAGTTTCAGCTCAAATAATATCAGCTTCGTAAAGATTTTCCTTCTCTAAAACCATAATCCAAGTAATGATTTTCTACCTCTATAGCCTCTTCATTCACGTTTTCTTTATCACATATATTTTACTTTGCATCATATAGTTAGTTTTTCACTTCTCTTTCCCTCTTTTGAAAACACCTCTAGGATAGATAACTTGGTTATTACTCCTTTTCAAAATAAAATTATGTATTTACTTCCTCATTCGAGGGGAAGACACAGAGATCCCATCCATGGGTTTACTCCCCTAGATGAATACAACAGCTAGTGCTGGGCCAGGCCCAAGTCAGGAGACCAGAACCCAGTATGGGTCTCCCATGTGGGAGTAGGGACCTAACTACTTGAGCCATTACCTGTTGCCTGCCAGGGTGCAGAGTAGCAGGAAGCTGGAGCAGAGAGCAGAGCCCCAGATGGAACTCAGGCACTCTACTCTTGAGATGCAGCATCTTCACTGTGATGCCAAGCTGGAGTGTCTTATTCTTTGACCTTCATCATTGTCAAGTACACACTTTCTAGTGCTGTAGGCAGTCACTGTTTGTTGAGTAAGGCAACAATTTATCAGCAGCACTCTACAGTTTTAGGTCTTAATGATTGCGATGAGAATTTATTAGCAGATCCTCTTCCTCCTCCTGTCCCTGTCTGGAGTAGCAGCCACTCCAAGCCATAGCAATCAGATTTTCAGTCTGCAATGAGACATTTGATTCATAAACTTCCATAGGCCACACTAGCCTGTTCTCTCTCTTCTGAGACATCACCTTATCGGCAGATGCGTGTTAACAGGTTCATCATATTCTGAGTCACAAAAGTCATCACATTTAAGGTTTTCTGTTTATTAATCTCACCTATCTAATAAAAACATTGAGCTATTCCTTTAACTATATATTGAGGATCAAAGAAGAATGGACAAAAAACCCTCCCTTCAAGGAGCTTCTGGTCTAACAGGAGAAACAATGTTCCATGAGGTTAAGAGTTGAGTCTGCCTTGCTCCCTGCTGTGTCCTCACTGCTCAACACAGAGCCTGGGACATTCAGCCAGTAGGTGTTGAATGGAAGAACAATGAAAAGGGGCAGGCTCTACAGAGGGATGGAAACGGGAAGGGAGGAGAGATAGAGTGCCCTCATCAAGGAGAGTACTGCCAGCAAATTGCGGGTGATGGATAGAAATGAATTAAATTGAGAAAGGATAACAGGTGTCCAGGCTGTCATCAATACAAGAGATGTAAAAGTGAACATCCAACCACCAGGTGCAATCCTTCAGTTTACCGTTCTTCAAAACTGGAGACTGATTTGAATATGTGATGCTGACCACTTTGACCACATTGCTCCAAGAAACACACACACACACACACATCTTTTTTTTTTTCCGCATAGTTTTGGCAGAAGTCCACAAGTGTTAGGTGCCATAACTCCCCATGACCCAAACTAAAGTACTACAACACCAAAGAAGGATTCCCAAAGACTGGTCTTGAAATCCATCCTTCCTCATGCTTCTTCAGATTGCTTGTAGAGCCTCTTGTAAGGCTCGAGGGACAAGTTGAGGGACAGTTGAGAAGAGGAAAGGGAGCTGAGACACTTTCCTCACTTTTTTGTGTGGAGAACAAGAGGGATGGAGCCCCGTGTGAGGCCTGTGGAGGATTCACGTAGGGCACATGGGGGAAGTAGAGAGCCAGGCATGGCCTCACTACTGTGACGTACAGAGATACAGAGTGGCCACGCAGAGTAAGGCAGAGAAAGACAGAGGTGACCTGGGCATGGGCTGCACTTTGGCAAAGAGGTGAGTGCTGCCTTGAGCCCAAGGAAGGGAGGAAAGTGGCCTAGGGTCCCTTTGAAGGAGACTCTGCCCAGAAGTACTGTCTGTGGGGACAGAAGTCAGGAAGCAAAACGACCCAGCAAAATGTTGCACTTCCCAGGCCTGGGGCCAAAGTGGACAGCTGGAGGAAGGAAGGTGGCATCAGTGATCCCAGCAGTGGAACTTCCCTAGAAACCCACAAAAATGTACTATGAGGAAAAAGCCCAGGGAGCACCAATACCAGATCTCAACAACATCAGCTAATGTCTTCCACAAGTCCCCTCTCCCCTGGTGAGCTGGGGATGGACCAGAATCCAGCTGAAAAGCAGTGAAGAGTTGATAAAGCAAGAGGAAAAGGACCTTCCAGCACCAAGTTCTGCAGAGGGAAGCTCCAACTTAGAGAATTAGAGTTCCTCCCCCTACTGCAATGGGGGAGGAAGACTATGGCCTTGGAGAACCCTCTGAGTAGAAGGTCAGCAAGCATCTCAAAGGTTGGCAAAGCATTGCTGCTACTGGGAGGAGTAAACAGGTGGGGAAGAACCAGGTGCTGGCAAATGGGATCAAAGGGGGGCACGGTCAGAGAGAAGATCAGGGAAGGTTTCGCCTTCAAGACAGCCTGCTCTCAGGAGTGGCTGTCGGCAGCTCAGGCTGACAAAGGACAGCTCCAATGCTTCCCGGAGGAAGGAGATACTTAACTGAAGTCTGATAAACACGCATCTTGTTCTATTGGCCTGTTGAGGACATGGAGTTCAGCTAATCACTTAGGAGACAGGATTTTCAGGGTCCATGGCTTATATACATAACAAGGGGGCAGCAGCCACACTTACCCAAGTCCCATGAGAAAAGGCCCTCACTTGCAATAAGCTAGTTCCCAGTACACCAAAGTAAGGGAGAATTTCTTAATCACAGCTATTTTCCAGTAACTCAGGTAAAATTCAATATTGTCAGCTGTGGCAAATTCTTAAATGAAAATGTAGAAATCACTGGAAAGGATGAGAAATATCTGCAAGTTGCCAAAATGTTATCCAAGGGCAAGAAAAATCAGTCCCCCAGACGTGGTGGCTTGTTAAACCCCTTTGGGTCCCATTCATTTCACGTCACCGTCACACGTGTGATCACAGCGCATGAGCAGACACGTGCAGGGCTTTCTCATAGTCCAGGCTAGGTGAGGAACCCTAAACTGGAAGAGCTCAGACAATGCAGCAAGGGGAAACTAGCAGCAGAAGCGGCAACTTCATTTGCTCTCCCAGTCTCATCATTAACTTAGGAAGTCTGCCATCTAGAGTGTCTACTCCAAGAAGAGGGAAAAAAAAAAACTTAAAAAAAGAATTAAAAACAAGCTATTATAGGAAAAATGTGCAAAACCCATGAGACGCTGAGAGTCACAGGAAAGCACCATGCAACAAGGGCACAAAGAGGAGATCAGAAGGTTTTACCTCCAAGTCAGCCTACTCTCAGCAGTGGTTGTGCAGAGCTCAGAGCTGAGGCAGTAAAAAGCTAGGAGAATTCAAAGGAACAGGAGCAGAATTTATTTTCTGGGAGAATTAGGAAAGGCTTAATGAAAGGACAGCATGCAGTTGATTCTGCTCTCATGAGGGGCTGGAAAATGAAGAAACAGGAGGGGCCAAGCCATTGCAGATGGAGGTGACAACAGGAACAGGTGCAGAGCTGGCCCTGAGAGGATCTATGTGATGGCTTCAAGCGGCTGGAGCCGGGGACCCAGAAGAAAGGGGAGAGGGCATTCTCAAGGAGGTGGCAAGCCATGGACACCAGAAACTAATGATGTCTAACAGGACATCATTGTACGTGAAAGAAGAAATCCCAGGAAACACTTCAAATGCCGTGAGCAGATCTGTGCTTCAAGAAACGTAATTCGGTCATGCATTCTGGAATAGTAGCTTAAGCTGCCGCTTGACATGCCAGCATCCCATATGGGAGTGCCCAGGTTTGAGTCACATCTCCACTTCCGATCTAGTTTGCTGTTAATGCACACCCTGGGAGACAGCAGATAACTGCTTAAGTACGTTGGCCCTGCCATCTACGTAGGAGACCAGGATGCAGTGCCTGGCTTTTCGCTTCAGTTTGCCCCAGCCCTGGCTATTGCAGGTATTTAGGGAGTGCACCAACTAATGGGGGATCTCGCCCTCTCTCTCTCTTTCTTTCTCTGTTGCTCTGCCTTTCAAATAAATATAAATAAATGTTCAAAACAACTATGGCTGACATAAATGTATAAGAAGAACTGACAAGAGAGGCCTTGAGGTAGGATGGCTGGTACCTTAGTTGGTTATAAAGTAGATCACTTTTTTTTTTTTTTTTTTTTTGACAGGCAGAGTGGACAATGAGAGAGAGAGACAGAGAGAAAGGTCTTCCTTTTGCCATTGGTTCACCCTCCAATGGCCGCCGCTGCCGGCGCGCTGCAGGCAGGAGCCAGGTGCCCCTCCCAGTCTCCCATGGGGTGCAGGGCCCAAGCACCTGGGCCATCCTCCACTGCACTCCCTGGCCACAGCAGAGAGCTGGCCTGGAAGAGGGGCAACCGGGACAGAATCCGGCGCCCCGACCGGGACCAGAACCCGGTGTGCCGGCGCCACAAGGTGGAGGATTAGCCTAGTGAGCCGCGGCGCCAGCCAAAGTAGATCACTTTTAAACATACACTTCTTGGCCGGCGCCGCGGCTCACTAGGCTAATCCTCTGCGTGCGGCACTGGCACACCGGGTTCTAGTCCCGGTTGGGGCGCCGGATTCTGTCCCGGTTGCCCCTCTTCCAGGCCAGCTCTCTGCTGTGGCCCGGGAAGGCAATGGAGGATGGTCCAGGTGCTTGGGCCCTGCACCCCATGGGAGACCGGGAGGGGCACCTGGCTCCTGGCTTTGGATCAGCACAGTGCGCCAGCCACAGCGCACGGGCTACAGTGGCCACTGGAGGGTGAACCAACGGCAAAAGAAGACCTTTCTCTCTGTCTCTCTCTCACTGTCCACTCTGCCTGTCAAAAAAAAAATACACTTCTTTATGACAAAATCATTTTTGATAATAACAAAAATGAAGTAAATAATTATAATTGCCAAAAAAGAGATGCAACAATTAAGATTTTATTTTCTGTAATGTTGTGCTATAATAACAAGCACTGAAAAAAAATAAAATTGATATTATTCAAAGTTGGCCATATGTGTTCAGGAGCGTGCAAAAATACCAACATAGATAAAGTTGCATAAATTAAGGCTCTCAGCAGAAAATACAATGTTATTATTATTCACTACTGTGGGAGACCAAAACACATGCTTGCAATTTTTCTTTTTTCCAAAATAAACTTAAAAATAGTGAAAATCAAATATAATTATAACTAATACAATCAAATTATGTACAATTAAAGGCATTTAAGAGGAGATAAACTTTGAATGTATTTTGAAAAACATTTTGAGTACATTTTGAAAAATCATGTACATACACATTGTAATGTACATGGTCATGAATACATAGTTTTTATTAAGGCCTTTAATTTCTGCAACTTTATCAAAATTTAAATTTTTGCATACTCTTTTAAAATTAAATACCTCCATTCATAACTGATTGTGAACATGCTCTATTAGTTTTAAGTTTTACTATTTTCTTTTACTTGCAGCAAACAACATCCTACAGTTATGGTCTTTTTTTTTTATTTTTGACAGGCAGAGTGGACAGTGAGAGAGAGAGACAGAGAGAAAGGTCTTCCTTTTACCGTTGGTTCACCCTCCAATGGCCGCCGCGGTCGGCGCACCCGCCGATCGGAAGCCAGGAACCTGGTGCTTATCCTGGTCTCCTATGCAGGTGCAGGGCCCAAGCAGGCCACAGCAGAGAGCTGGAGAGCTGGCCTGGAAGAGGGGCAACCGGGACAGAATCCGGTGCCCCAACCGGGACTAGAACCCGGTGTGCCGGCGCTGCAAGGTGGAGGATTAGCCTATTGAGCCGCGGCGCCAGCCAGTTATGGTCTTAATCAGAAGGATCAGTTTGGCAGAGATACATAAAAATACCATTTCACAACAATTTCAAGAAATTTAAACCCAATTAACTCCAAGTGGTCAAGCAGACTAGCAGAATAAACCACTGCTTTTGAAACTTTGAGTTGTCATGGTTATTTCATGTCTACTGCTTAAATGCCAAATATGTAATACCACAGGATTGGAAGACCCAAATTGCACCTGCAGCATGTTTGAATAATTCTGAGAACAAAGGCTGAATCTGTATGTGTTGGGTTAACTTCTATGAAAAAACGCAACATTTTTTAAAAGATACGTTGATGTCATCAGAGAGAATGGCAATTCTTTAGAATTTATACCAACAATGAATTTTTTAGAGAAGTATTTTATCACTGGCATTGTTCAGAGTTATGCTGGTAAATGCAGGCTATTGTAACAAGCAAGAGATCTTTCAGTCATTTACATTGTGGCTTTAAATTCCCTATCATTTAAAATGCACTCCTGTGTTACCTGTTACCCAGGTGGCAGTTTTCACTGCCCTGCCCTTGAATCCTCCCCAGAGATGGAATAAAAGGGTAAGTGACATTTGTAAGTCATTTCATATCACCACTGTGCCAAACAGGATGTGAAACTCTTCTTTGAAAACAACCCCGTGAAGAGATTATTATTCCATCGTCTTAAAATGAAGACTATGCTTAGCAATAGCCAAGGGTTACATAGCAAAGCGAGTGGTGGACACGGAATTTGGCTTTTCTGCCTCCAAAACAGGTACTGCCTCCACTCTGCCGCCTTGCATCTCCATGGAGGATGGGAGGGGATGGAGCGGAAGGCTGTGGAAAGGTTTAGATGGCGTGTAATCAGCCTTGAGTTTTGGCAGCATCAGGCGGTCGGAAAGCACGGCTGGGGGCGGGGATAGGATATTGTAAGATCAGAATGGATTAAATCTGACAACATATTGGATGTAGAAACAAGAAAGATAGGGAAGCTGAATTTTAAAAGCCTTGAGAGAACAGAGCCAGACAATGACTAAGAAACCAATAACCAGCAGTTGCCAAAAGCCAACTGAAATTACACTGAGATGGACAGAAGTCTACCTACCAGGACTCCTGTTAGACTGACACCTGTGCATGCATGGGGTTGATAGCAGGCATTTCCTAGAAACTACAGAGGGTGGCAAGTTTTCTTCTAAGAATGAGGAGTTCGGTTACCCATGCATGCTTTTCTTTACTAAAATGCAAGTGTGGAGGCAGAGCTGAATTGTTCAGGAAGGCAGAAGGGAGAATAAGGTAGCTGTTGTTTTCAGGATGAAATGAATCACACATTTTATAAGCTCAGTCTCTCTTTTCAGTAAAGAAATCAAAAATGTTTTTCAAATATAATCACTTGAGGTACCAGCAAATTATTAGCTTTCCCAGGGCACCCACCCGGGGGCACTAATGTAAGGGTAGTGTTAACTGGATAATAAAGCAGATAGGTTAGATCAATGGATGGAACAGGGAAGCAGGTATACAAGGATCAATCTGCCCACCACACACCAGACAAGTAACCTAGGGTCTCTCTGTTCATCCATTTGGATTCATGAATTTCCCCAGGCAACACAGTCCCCTGGATGCTTCTTTTTGACACGTAAGCTTCTCTTCTGATGTGAGTAGGATCCTGTTCCTTTTCCTTTCATTTGCTATGCCCATGGGTCTTTACAGAGAAGAACAGGGTAGGTTGTGATGTGTTCACCTTTCTAGCAATCTCCTGGTTACATTCTCATGGAACCCCACCAGCCACCTGCGGAGAGGAAACCCTGCACTGACATTGGCTGCCACTGAGGGGCAGCAAGGGGCTATTTCCCCACATATGTGAGCAACATTGGGCTTTACAGCCCTAGGACCGAACACTCAATATCTATTTATAAGTCTTTAGAAATACTTTTATATGGTCAATTAATATGTGGTAGGTCTTTTTGTCTGACTCTTTATATAATGTTTAATTTTTTTCCATTCCTACTCTACCTATGAAGATGCCTTGTATCTTAGTCTTTAATGACATATAGCCCTGTGATTAAATTGTTTACATCAGTCATTTAACAGGCCTCTGAGAATCATTTAAAGTTTGAAAAGTTGATGCTTTCAGACATGTTGAGAATCCCATCGTTCTTATCCATAAAAGTTAACATTTACTAAGCTCACATTCAAGCACAGTTCTAGGCATCTTATATACGTGGCTCATGTAATCTGCACAACTCTGAGGTTCCTTGGCAGGCCTGACACTGAGCGCACTATTAACACACAAGTGTGTACTCATTGCTCCTACATAGTATCTGGTCTCAGACCCCATGCTCTGAAGCAACACTCTCAGTGCTCATGCCATCTGAAGTAGGCCCTGCTAGCAGAAATATCATTTAACAATTAAAATGCAATGAGCTCCACTCTTGCACCATGAAAGCCTAACGCAAGGAATACGATCGGTCTACAAAAATCACATGTCCCTGGATGTGACTCAGCAAGACCCATCCTTGAAATATGGAGCAAACTGAGAAAGACGGGGGAGAAAACAAACAAGGACTTTGAAAGGGTTAAGGTTTCCAGAAGGCTGTAATAGCAGGTTTGCAGTCAAGGGCCACCATAAAGAAACAGCAGGAGTGGGGGAGGTCATCTTGGTCATGCTGCGATAGCACAAGTCTTTAGTTTAGAACTGTGTCAAACCACCCAGAAAGCTGTGTTTAGACTTTGTTCCATTTCAGAATGGACACAGTATTTTTTTTTTCTGAAGCCAGAAAACTGAAGATCAATTTAGAGCACTTGATTCAATAGTATCCATTTGAGAAGTTGGATTGAGTTTTCCCTAACAGGGCTTACTCAGGATAAGTCTATTTTTCCATCATAAAATAAAAATTAGACATACCATTTAGCAGCAAAATGCTTTTGAACCCACCTCCCAAGTAAAACCACGACATTCTTCAATTCTGCTTTCTGGTAGGTCAATCAGTCTGGTCTTTAAGGAAAAAAAAAAAAAAAAGGAAGAAGTTCTTGTCTAAATATGTGGCTTCAGTGTTCCACTGCCTAATTTCCTTTACCCTTTTGGAAGGGAGACCCGCTGAGGCTACCCGTGCTCTTTCACTCACATCCCTGGGCATAACTTGGTTTTCTGAGGTGCATAACAACATCTCTGGGGACCATGGTTCCTGCAATTATATATTTCCAAGCAGGAAAGCCAAATCCTGAGGTTTGGAAGAGCTGAATGAAAATGGCGCTGGCAGTCATTTCCGTAGCAAGTAGATCCAATCGGAAAATGGGTACTTTGTGTATGTACACACGCCCTTTGACCATGCCTTCCAAATCCTGATGGATGCACACACTTCAGTGGAGGACCAGACTTCTCAGAATGAAGAATCAGAAATGCTCTTCAGGCATTTAGAGAGCACACTGATGTCTGCTATTATGTGGCCTTTTTACAAAATACGAAAAACCTAAGAAAAACGAAAACAAAGAAATTTGCCTTTTTCTTCAAGAAACAGCCTTCATCTTGAAAGCAGAAATCCATTGCTCCATGGTTTCACCCAAGGACCACTTGAACAGCAAATATTAGACCCACCTCAGTCATGGGTGCCACTAGAACAGCAGATAAACACCACTCACTATAACAATATTTTCAGTTTTTAAAAAGTGTTTTGATTATAGCAAATAATTGTTTTCTTTCTATTTAGTACTGGTATTTTTAATAAAAAGATACTAGTTAGATCAATTTGAGAAGAAATGAACTTTTTGGTTGGCTATCTTGTTTATTTATTAATTTACTTATTATAAATAACTTATACATGCTTACGGGCTACAGTGTGATATTTCAATACATGTATATGATGTATAATCAACATTTCCTCAGCTTTGACATTTCCTTACAAATGATAGCTTGGAGCTTCTTTCTTCCATTTTTTCATATATTATCTAGCAAGAAATTAACTTTTTAAAAAAGATTTCTTTATTTTACTTGAAAGGCTGATTTACAGAGAGAGAGAAGCAGAGGAAGAGAGAGAGGTCTTCCATCCTCTAGTTCACTCCCCAAACAGCTGCAGCTGGGCCAGTCTGAAGCTAGGAGCCAGGAGCTTCTTCCAGGTCTACCACAAGGGTGTAAGGGCCCAAGCACATGGGCCATCTTCCTTTACTTTCCTAAGCACATTAGCAGGGAACTGGATAGGAAGTGGAGCAGCTGGGACTCCTACTGGTGTCCATGTGGAATGCCAGCGCTGGAGGCAGCAGCTTAGATAACAGTGCCGGCCCCAAGAAATTAACTTTTAATACACGTGTTCTAATTAACTTTCCCTCTCACAATGACCTGGAGACCTTTGACAGATTTATTTCCATCAGCTCCACCTGAGATTTCTTGGTGCTTGTGTAAGCACTAATCTTCCCAGGTGCTTGGAAGGTAACTGGGCCTTACCTCGCTCCAACCTGGCCTCCGTAACCCAGGATTTCAAGGCTGCCTCTTTTCCCTGCAGTTTTTCCCCTTGAGCACTTGTATTTGCACACAAGGGAATCACGGTATCCTGTCTGCCCCAGCTTGCCCAGATTCAGGTTGTGTGAAAGACATAGATTTTATGACTGGAATCGTGAAGAATCCAAATCCTTCTTCAGATTAAACATATTTCTTCTCACATACATGAAATATTTTCAAATCACACCGTGATTTTGTTAGGAGAAAAATCATGGGATTTCTCAAAATCTCATGTTATTCAGGTGAGATGCCCCAGTCAGGCTTCCATTGGAGCTGAAAACAAAACTGAAAAGTCGTATCTCTTGGAAGAAATGAATAGCATCTTTGTAGCGTTAATTGTAAAAACACATTAGAACACAAAAATAAATCAACTCAGTGTTTCAGCTATGAAGGAATAAAGACCAGAGAAAACATAAGAATTTAATGATTCCTGTAAAAACATCCTACGTGAAAACACTGCCACCCACCATCATTTTTTCTTTTTTTTTTTTCTTTTGCTAACTACAGCATAGTTTTTCAAAGAATTTTTGGCATCTCCAGATGATAAATTGTGTGAATTATTGTTGGATCAAAATTCCTTTGAAATAACTGCAGGTGTTCATGATCCTGTCAGAGCAAATGTATTTTAAGTACCCTGAAGACGCTGACGCCCAGCCATTTCTCAGGCTTCTCGGAGGTACAGCTCCTGTTGGGAGTGGCTTCTTTTAAAATTGGAGACATGTGGAGCGCTACCCAGTGAAGACAGGAGGAAGCCTATCCAACTGGCACAGAATCAGTCTCTGACTCCATCTGACTTAACGGGAGACTACTTTTTGGCTACGTAGCCAGCCCTTCATTGCATCTTCATCCACAGTAAAATGGTACACGAGGGTATCTCACCGCTAGGTTAGCAACTGCAGCTTCTTCAAAACAACTTAGTTGAACAAAACAGTGTTAATTATAAAATGTTCTTTGCTGGACAAAATCATTCCTATTCACACTGATTTTCTTTGAGAATCCTTTAAAGAAAATAGGTTTAAAAACACTGTTTTCTTGGGGGGGGGGGGGGCAGGTGCTACCCAACAGGTTAAGCTGGCACTTGGGAAGCACACATCCTATTCTGGAGTGCATGATTCAAGTTCCAGCTTCTCCTGTGCTTACAATTTCGCTTTTTCCTAATACACGTTGGAGGCAGCAGATGATAGCCTGATACTTGTGCTCCTGTCATCCACATGAAGGAGTTCCAGACTCCCAGCTTCAGCCTGGTCCAGTCTTAGCTGTTGGGGGGATTTGGGGAGTGAACCAGCAGATGGAATATTCACTTCTCTCTGTCTCTTTCTCTCTTTGTTACACTGTCTTTCAAATAAATAAATGAATAAATATTTTTTAAAAATTTTAAGTTAGTATAAGGAAACCTAGTAGGTAGTTCTGTTTGTTGAAAGAATACATGAACAACTGAATAAATGTTGCCTTGTATTTTAATAAAAAGGAAAGGGAACTAGATATATATGGCAATTATGAATAGATTTCATAAACTTTCTACTTGTATTATTTTTTAAAGATTTTATTTATTTTATTTGAGGGGTAGAGTTACAGAGAGGGAGAGACAGAGAGAAAGGTCTTCCTTCTGTTGGTTCACTACCCAAATGGCTGCAACAGCCGGAGTTGTGCCGATCCGAAGCCAGGAGCCAGGCACTTCTGCCACATGCATGCAGGGGCCCAAGAACTTGGGCCATCCTCCACTGTTTTCCCAGGCCATAGCAGAGAGTGGATTGGAAGTGGAGCAGGGGGGACACGAACTGGCGCCCATATGGGATGCTGGTGCAGCAGGCAGAGGATTAACCTACTGTGCCACAGTGCTGGCACCTCTACTTGTTTTATTAAATTCTTACATACAAGAAAATAATTAATATTGTTTACACTTACTCAAGAAAGTTGAATACCAGAAAACTAAAGTTGTTCAATATCACATAAATAGTATGTGACAAGAAAAGATACTTCCAACTTTGCTTTACTCCTACCAATGACTGTTCTCTTTCCATTATCAGATCGCCAAAGGATCTGTTTTGCACTCGATGTCTGTCTCTACTGTACATATGTTGATCTGTCAATCTACTGTCTCTAATTGCATTAATAATATTCATCTATTTTTGACCAATAAAAATGTGTGTCACCCAAAGTGACATTTGTCTTCCATCATATCCTGTGTTCTTTATGTCTTTCCCTATCCATACACTGCTGTACCTCTAACACTGTAAGTATAGAATTTGTTATTTTTCCACTATATGTGAAGTTCATAAATTACAAGTATCTTAGAAATATCCCACTATTTTTCATAAGTGGTATTTTGCATTATCATTTTGTTCCAAATATTTTCTGTTTTGATTCCTTAACTCAATAATAACTTCTGTAAACTCAAACCACTCCATTTTTTAAGGAACTCCAACTTACTCCTGCAAGAGCAGCTCCTCTTCAGTCACACTCTGTCCCAGGTCAGCCAAGTAACAACCCACAGCCACACAGTCACTCCCTAGAATAACCATCAAGCACCTAGCCAACCCCACCAGCATCTGGTTGGCCCCCAACCTTGGAGAGCCCCAAAGACAGTGACATCCTGCTTTGCTCTGACCACAAAATAAGAGGAAACAAAGGAAACAACGCCCCTGTATGAACCTGCCCCTTTTGAGTGCATATAAGCTCTGCCCATGATCATTTGGGGCTGATACTGCCTATGGTGCCAGACTCCTTCTTCCCCTGAAAAGTGAGTAAAACCTCTCTCTCTGCTCATTCCTTGGATCTCATTAACTCTGACAACAAGTGCAGCTGTCATACTAACCAGCCTTTCAGTTGAGTAATTATTAAATTAACCAAATAGGTTTTAGGTATTTTTATGAACTTCGAAAATTCATAGAAACATGGAAAAAAGTAGTCTTTATGGGATATCAGTTCCTTAGTATCATGAGAGTTGTCTTATGAATCTAATCTTTATCTAGTTTTTGTATCACCTCATGAGGAATTAAGAAGAATGTCTATATCTTAATTTTTGGGTACAGGGTCCTATTAATTATGTTGTTTTCATTGTCCACAACCATACTAGCCTTAAAAAAAAAGCCAGGAGCTTCATCCATGTCGCCCATGTGGGTGCCAGTGGCCCAAACACTTTGGCCATTTTCCACTGCTTTTCCCAGGCCATTAGCAGGGAGCTGCTAGGTCAGAAATGGAGCCGCAAGGACATGCCAGCATCACAGGTAGCAGTTTTCCCTGCTGTACCACGACACCAGCCCCATACCAGCTTTGATCTGTTTAGTATTTGAAATAGTGGGAGAAAAGTATATTAAAATGTCCCATTCTAACGGCATTTCATGAATTTCTACCTGTAGTTAGTTCTGTCGATTTTTCTTTCACTATTTGGCACCATGTGTATTAAACACTGTTCTCCAGTATCAATAGAACGTGTAGATATAAACAGATACAGACAGAGGGATTGTAAGAAATTGGCTGAGATGATCGGGCGAAACGCTGCAGAGCCTGCTACCAGATTGCAAATTCAATCAAGAGTTGATGTTGCAGCCTTAAGTCAGAATTTCACAGGACAGCGGGCTGGAATGCACACAGGCATTCACACTGCAGTGGTGAACATTTCTTTTTATTCAAGAAGCTTCAGTCTTTGCTCTTAAGGCCTTCAACTGGCTGGATGAAATACATTTACACACGGGGATCACATCTAGTTAAAGTTGACACATAAATTAACCACAGTGCAACCATAATGAGTGAATGCAATTTTAGAACTCATGGAATTCATAGGAATTTATTTTTCTAAATAGTAAGTGACAATTTTTATTTCTAATAGTATATCCTTAAGAAAATCTAATCAACATACTATTAGAACTTTAAGACATTTATTCCAATTCCTCACTGCTAGCATTTATATTCTTTTTGTCCATTATCTTATTTTTGTTTTATTTTTCAAATAAGCTCCCATGTGCATATTATCACTGTTATTTTATACAGACATTTAAAAAATTTTATCCACACATTTTTAATTTATTTCTTCATATACAGTTTTGGATTTTGGATCTTCATTCTGAGATCATTTCCCTTTATTTTCAATTAGTTTCCTTTAGGAGTTTGTTTAGTAAGGATTCAAGAATAATAAGTCATTTATTTTGTCTATTAATAGCTTCATTTCAACATTCTCCATCATAATTATTTTTTTAAAAAGATTTATTTATTTGTTCAAAAGTCAGAGTTCCAGAGAGAAAAGGAGAGACAGACAGAGTCCTTCCATCTGTTCCAGTTCACTCTCCAAGTGGCTGCAATGGCCAGGGCTCATCCAGGCTGAAGCCAGGAGCCAGGAGCTCCATCCAGGTCTCAGGATTGGGTTCCTGGGGCCCAAGCCCTTGGGCTATCTTCCACTGCCTTCACAGGTGCATTAGCAGGGGGCTGTATTGGAAGTGGAGCAGCCGTTTCACAAGCCATCACCTAGATGTAATGCCAGTATTGTAGGTGGTGGCATTATTCACTACACCACAATGCCAGGCCCCCTATAACTTAAAATAATATGAAATCCTATTTTGACATTTGTTCTCCACTCTTTGCTACTCTCTGTTGGTAATTCTGTTGTCGCTCTCATCAGTCACAAGTGATCTGTTTCCTGTTTCTCAGGGCTTTTAAGATATTTTACTTTTGGGGCTGGCACTGTGGAAGAGCGGGTAAAGCCACTGCCTGCAGTTCTGGCATCTCATACGGGCGCCGCTTCTGTCCTGGCTGCTCTCCTTCAAATCCAGCTCTCTGCTATGGCGTGGGAAAGCAGTAGAAAATGGTCCAAGACCTTGGGCCCCTGTACCCCTGTGGGAGACCCAGAGGAAGCTCCTGGCTCCTGGCTTTGGATCGGCACTGTTGCGGCCAATTGGGGAGTGAACAATCAGATGGAAAACCTCTCTCTCTCTCTCTCCCTCTCTCCCTCTATCTCTCTCTCTCTCTCTGTCTCTCACTTCCAAATAAAAATAAATAAATCTTTAAAAAAAGATGTTTCACTTTTCCCTATTTTTCTGCAGTTCCTCTATGTTTTATTTATGTGTGTATTCCTTTTTTTTTTTTTTTTTTTTTTTTTTTTTTTTTTTTTACCTTATTTGAGAGTCACCAGCTCTGGAAGATTCTTAACAAGCATCTCTTTGAAATGGGACACAATGGAAAATAAGGACCAGTGCCTTGGAAGGAACATAGCTGCCACTTCAGAGCTCATGGGCCTTCTAATAGCGTACGTGTGAATGTGTGTGTGTGTGTGGTGTGTGTTTCTTGGAAAATTAGTGAAATTGCAAAATTATGCCCATGATAGAGATCTATGAGGTTGACCAGCAACTGCTGTGTTTAAATAAGGCTTAAATGCTCTTGTTTGTCATAGTCTCCCGTTTGTCAGTCATTCCTGATATGTTATTTAGCTTAGCTGCCTAGCCTTGTAGACTGCTATGTTTCTGCCTTGTGAATTTTCAAATTGTGGTTTTATATAAAGGTATGCACAGGTTAAAATGCTTACTCCTACTTGGGGGGAAAAAAGAAAGGACTTCTAGAAGGTTGGGTGTCTAAATTGAGTCTTAAAATACAGATTTTAGACAGCAGGTACTATACTATGTAGAAGGCATGGGAAGCAGAGGAAGGAACAAGGAAATACACACTTAAACTTGCCCTAACACATAATGAAATAGGCTAGAAATTACTTCAACATAGCTGGAGCACCAGGTTCTTGGGGTTAATGGTGGAGTTGAGAAAGGAAAGGAAATCATGGTTACATCATGAGAGGCAAAGGTGTAGGCATGAGGCCAAGAGGTTTCCTCTTCAATTCGTGGATCACTGTTTCCTTACTTCTGGGACAGAGGAACATCAAATCACCTGGGAAACGGCTAAAAATGCAGATTTCTTGGCTTCAAAATGGACCTCATGAGTCCATGCTTTTTATTCATTCCTCTTATGATTATGATGACTGTGCATATTCAGGGATCATGGATAAATGTTTTCAAATGCTATTGTGTGATTTCTAATGGGGCCAACACCAAATCAGATTTGCCTTCATGAAGGATAATTCTAGGTGCACTAAAATAACACCCAGGGATAAAACCGGGAATTTATTCAGGAGCTTATCACAATTCTGGAGAAAAAAAGATAACTTGATGAAGAGGAAAAGAAGAATAAATACAAGGCTGATGCCACAGGCAAAATTAGCAAGATGGTGACCAACCAAATTTGGCAGCTTGGCAAACGGGAGGAGCTGGTGTAAATCTTAGACTTATGGCCTATGTACCCGTCTATATTGTGGGCCTGAACACCAAAAATAATGGCTGATTTAGAAGGAGATAGTTCACATTCATGGAATATGAGATTTCCATGTACCACCCAGGAACCGTATGTATCATTTTTCTATTCCAAACCTCTCTTCTAGAAGATCCTGTCTTTGTAAGGATTGATCCCACAAAATATTCAACTTTAAAGAAAAAAATTTCTCGTAATTTTTCTTCTCTCCCAAATTTTAGAACCATGTAAAATTTAGAACCATGTAAAATTAGAAACCATGTAAAAATTAGAACCATGTAAAATTTTCAACTTTACCTTTAGCGTACATTCATGGAAACTCATAGCTTTCCTCTTGATAGGAGATAATCGCCTCCACCCCTAGAAAAGCAAACGTTGTTGCAGATACTAATAACAGACAATATAAGATGCATAACTGCATACTAATGAAAAGGAAACTTAAGGAGTCCTTGCTAATAGTAAGTAATAAAAACATAATTCAAAATGCCACCAGATCAGCTTGTCAGCAATCACAATACACATATGATATTTTAGAGTTTAGACGCTTAAGAAACTACTCTTTATGTATATACAGCCAATGCTCCTCAGTAATGAATAAAAATGGAAGATAAACACTACGTGATGCATAAAACATTTGGGATTGATTTGAGTTTTTCACCCAGTTTTTATAAGAGGTTCTCACAGTTTTCTGAAGAAATTCTGGTCCATGAACTATGTAAATTACTCTTTTAAGGGAGGTTTATAGTAGAAGGATATACTCAAGAGACATGAGTTGTCATAAGGGTTTGAAACCCTATCCCAGGCCATTTATTTAAAATACATATAAAATTTTTATTAATATGTAATATTCCCTGGAGTAAACAAAATAATTCTCTCATTCATCCTTACTAATTCCCCATAGACAATAAAGAGAATGCAGTATTTACACTTGAGAAAGCTGTGTTTAAAGGAGCAAGTTCCATTGTACATTTTTCTTTATTATAGTCTGGCAAAAATTTTATTTACATACATCTTGAAATATCCTTCTAAATGTGTGAAATTATACATGTGATATAAATTGATTCTTTATGGAAATCCCTCCACATAAAAATTCATTTTCTTTTATACCTAAAAAATGTATATTAATTCATTTACATTAAGAAAAAGTAGCGACTATGTTGGCTGATTAAAAGACGAATGTGGCGGTGGAGGGGGTGGGTGATGGGGGCACAGTCCCGTGACCCAGCAGGTTAAGGAACTGCCTGGGACATTCTTAGCGGAGTATTCCATATCAGAGTGTTGAGTCCTGGCTTCTGCAGCCCAGCATTCCTGGAGATGCATCCTGGAAGGCAGCAAATGTAGGCTCAAATAGTTACATCCCTGCCATCCACATGGGAGACCCAGATTGAATTCTGGGCTCCTTGTTCTCATCTGGCCCAGCCCTGGCTGTCTGCCATCATTTGGGGAGTAAATCAGCATTTGGAATATTCTCTCTCTCTTTCTCTCTCTATGTGTGTGTGTCACTCTACCTTGAATATAAATTAAAAAGCTTTTTTTTAAAAGAAAGGAAAGGAATGTTAAGTCTAATTAAAATTCTTGTCCAACAAAGAGTTTTTAAAACAGAATTTAGAATGCATCACCATGCATAGCTGAGAACCAAATTGCATAAGCATTTCACAAATATATGATTTCCTTTCCTTTGAGTAAATATCTAGAAATGGAATTACTGAGTTCTTTGACAAGTATGCAACCACGTCAAAATCATATTAAAAATTGCTTTCCAAAAGGCCTACATGATTTTATGTTCCCACTATCTATATGTGAGATCCAAATACTCTGTATTCTACCAAACATTCAGTTTTGTCAGCCTATTTCATTTTAATCAAGCTAATGGATGTATGGTAGCATCTTGCCAGGATTTATATATGTATTTTCCTAACAATTTAATAACACTGAACATCTTTTTATGTGCTTATCATGGTCTTTTATACATCATCTTTTGTGAAATGTCTATGACAATTAGTTACTCATATTTAAATGTATCATGTCTTCTTACTATCAGGTTATAGTTCACTATATGCTCTGTATATCAATACTTGGTCAGATATTTGTATTTCAAAGTTTACCTTTTCATTTTCTTAAGAGTGTCTTCAGAAGTACAGATGCTCTTTAATTTTGTTGATGACTAATTTATCCACATTTTTTATGGTTTGTGCTTCTGGTGTCTCTTTAAGAAATTTTTGTCTAACCCTAACTATGAATATTTTTTCTATGTTTTCTTTTTGAAAGTTTTTTTCATTTAGCTTTTATAGTGTTCTGGTTATCTATTGCTACATAACAAAACATAACACAATTTAGTGGTTTAAGACAACAACCACAATTATTCAGCTCATGAATGTGCAGCCTGAGCTGAGCTCACGAGCACTGCTTGCCTCTGCTCCAGTCACTGTCATGTGGGGGATCTGGAAGGCTGGGGCTGAACTCATGCAAAGGCCCACTCACTCACATGTCTGCTGGCTGATACTACCAGCTGGGGTCGCAGCTGGTGTTTCTGCGGAAACACTTACATGTAACCTTCTGTGGCCAGGGCTTCCTTTTATTATAACGGCTGGGTTCAAACAACGTCTTGAAGAAACAGCCAGAAAGAAGATGTGCCACCTCTTATGGCCTGGACTCCAAAGCCAGCTCATCACTCATATTCTCCTTTTGGAGTGAATTGCGAAGGTGGTTCATATTCAAGGCTGGCCCATATTCAAAAAGACTCCATGTTTTAAAAATTGCTCCATATTTAGGTTACATCTGCAGATTAGTTTAAAACCACTACATAGTTGTAGATATATGATCCATTTGAGTAATTTTTTGGTATGGTGGGAGGTAAGGATTGTGGTTAATTATTTTTTCAAAATGAATATTTGGTTTCTGCGTAACTAGTTGAAGGTACTATTCCTCTCCTTCTTCGAATTACAATAGAATCATCCACACAAATAAAATAAACACATATGGGCAGATATCTTTCTGGAACTGCTCTTCAGTTCTACTTATCTCATGTCAATACCACAGTTTCTTGATAGCTACAACTTTACAATCACCTTTGAGATCAGGGAGTATATGGCCTTTATTTTGGCTATCCTCATTCTTTTATATTTCCACCTAAACATTATAACCTGATTGTCAATTTCTATTTTAAAATATCCATATGTTTTGAACCGATTCATGTAACATCTAAAAACCAATTCAGAAAGAAATGACATTTTAGCAATATTCAGCCTACCAACCCACAAACAGTTAGGTATTCTTTAATTTGCTTAGGGAGTTTTTGTTGTATTTTCCAGTGTTCTTGAAATCTTAGGAAATATGCTGTTGCATTTACCCCTAAGTATGTTAACTGTTTACATACTTTAGTTCGTGGCAATTCAAAATTTTCATTTTCCACTGGTCCATTGCTAGTTTATGAAAATATGCTATTTTCAAGCTGAATTTTACTGTGAATATTTAAGGTATACAACATGATGTGATCAGGTACATTTACGTAGTAAAAAGATTACTAGAGTAAATTAATATATCCATCATCTCACATGGTAAACCATTTTTGTTTTTTGGGAAAGAGAAGTTAAAATCTCATGCGGCATGGGTCCCCTATACAGGATAATGTTATGACCTATCATCCTGTTATTGTACATTAGCTCTTTAGACTTGTTCATCTTCTGCATCTGCTCCTCTTCTCTTTTCTCTGACCTGTATCTCCTCATTTACCCCAGCCACCATGCCTGATAATCAGAGAGAGAGAGAGAGAGAGAGAGAGAGAGAGAATCTTCCATCTGATGGTTCACTCCTCAGTTGGCCACAATGGCCAGAACTGTGCCAATTTGAAGCCAGGAGCCAGGAGTTTCTTCCAGGTCTCCCACGCAGGTACAGGGGCCCAAGGACTTGGACCATCTTCTACTGCTTTCCTAGGCCATATCAGAGAGCTGGAGCAGAAGTGGAGCAACCAGGACTCGAACTGGCGCCCATAGGGGATGTTGGCACTACAGGCGGCGGCTTTACCCACTATGCCACAGCACCAGCCCTTGTATTTTTAATTTTTTTTTTGGAAACTTCTACACTATTTCCCATACTGGCTATACCAAACCACATCCTCACTAGAAGTGTATAAGAATTAAATTTTCTTCACAATGCATTTCTTATTTTTAGTGCTTTGACATTATGTTGTGTCTGCATCTGCTGAATGCCCATGGTTTGAGCAACTGTTTGCAGATTCCTTTGGGTGATCTATGTGGTCTTCCTTTCCAGTCTATATGTCTCTCACTTCCTCGGCCTGCTTTCTCACACTGGCTAGGATTTGCACTACAATGTTTAATAAAAATCTCGAGAGCATACTTACTTGCCACTTTGTGATCTTAGAAGAAAACACTGTCTTTTACTAGTAATTATGATGTTAGCTGTAAGTTTTTTATAAATGTCTTTTCAGGCTGAGAATTTTTGACATGAATGGGTGTTGAATTTGATGAATAGATTTATAAGCAGTATGTTTTGATAGGATCACACACTGTTTAATCCTCTCAATCTGGTGAACTATATCAAATGATTTCCAAAAGGTAAAAGAACCTTAGGCTCCTGAAATAAAATCCACGTGATCATGATACACTGTTCTCTTTTTGTGCTGGCAGGTACGATTTGATTTTAATAAGAATACTTACATCTAAGTTTAGAAGGGATATTTATATAAAGTTTCTGTTCTTTCAGTATCCGGTAGAGTAACACTGATGCTATAAAAATGAGTGGAGGGGGCCAGTGCTGTGGTGTAGCACAGGATGATAGTGCTGTGGTGTAGATGAAACTGCCGCCTGCAGTGCCAGCATCCCATATGGGTACCAGTTCGAGTCCTGGCTGCTTCACTTCTGATCCAGCTCCCTACTAATGTGTCTGGGAAAGCAGCAGAAGATGTTCCAAGTCCTTGGACCCCTGCACCCATGTGGGAGACCAAGAAGAAGCTCCTGGCTCCTGCCTTTGGATCAGCTCAGCTTTGGCCATTGCCACCATCTGGGGAGTGAACCAATGGATAGAATATGTTTCTCTGTCTCTCTCTCTCTCTCTACCTTTGCCTCTATGTAACTGCCTTTCAAATAAATATATACATCTTTAAAAAAAATGATTAGGGATGTCTCCTAAACTTCTCTGTTTCCTAAAATAGTGTAAGACTGGTACTACTGCTTCCTAAATATATGATAGAATTGGTCAATGAAACCATCTGCCCTACACATTTTTTGTGTATTGGGATCTTTTGAATTATGAATTATGAATTTAACTTCTTAGATGTAGACAGAGATGTTCATATTTCCTGTTTTCACTTTTTATGATTTTGGTCACTAATGTCTTTATATATTTTTCATGTCATCTAAGTTGTAAAATTTACTCAGTAAATTTCTTCACAATATTATTTTTATTAGTGTAAGATACACAATGATGTCTTCTCTTTCATTTCTGATATTGGTAATTTATATTTTCATTCTTTTTTTGTTCAGTCAAGCCAAAAATCTATTCTACTGATTTTATAAAAGAACCAGATTTGGGTTTCATTAATTTTCTCTTTTGTATCTCTGTTTCTACATCATTGACTTGTTAATAATTTCCTTTTTATTTACTTTTTCTTCTCTTATTGTGCTTTTGAAGATAGAAATTTAGAACACTGGCTTAGAACTTTTTCCTTTGCAAATATAAGCATGTAAATCTGAGGGTTTTTTTTATTTTTTTTTATTAGCTTTCTGCTGAGTTGCTTTATCCACAATCCATAAATTGTAATGTATTTTTATTTTCATTCTATTCAAAACACTTTTTCATTCACCTTGTGATTTCACCTTTGTTCCTGAGCTGTTTAAAGGTCTGTTGCTTATTTTCCATTTATTTGATGATTTTTCAAATTTCTTTGTTATTGATTTCTCAGTCAGATAACATTCTCTGTATGATTTAATCCTTCTAATTTAATGAGGTATGGTTTATTATGAAGCAATCTTGGGGCACTTTGATATGCACTTGAAAAGAATGTGGATCTGCCCACATTAACTTGTGTGTCTGGTAAATGTCAACGTCTAGGTATAGCTGATGGAAATCTTACATACTTATAGTCTGTCACTGCTTCAATTGATTACTAAGAAAGAAATACCAAAATCTGCAGCTAAACATGTATTTGTCTATTTCTGTTTACAGTTCTATCAGTTTTCATCTTCTGTATACTGAAGCTCTGATACCACGTGAATAAATATTTGTGACTCTTGTGTCCTCCTGGTGCCTTGACCCCTTTTTCCTATAAAAGGAGACTCTGTAACAAAAAGCATTTCCATGATATAAATGGTGGTTGAAGCCTATGTTTGTAATGACATGTGAGGGCAGGAAAGCGAGATACTGAAAGAGAAAAGACAAAGTTCAGTCACAGAATCCTGAGGAACAGCACCACTTAAGGAGCTGGCCAAAGAGCAGAAGGACAGGACACAGTGAAGTGCAGCCAAGAGCCACTGGGAAGAAGCACAGGGAGGGGTAGCGCCGCGGAACGGAACGGGAGAGTTCTAACGTGAGCACACGGAGAAGCAGGAGATCTTTCAGACAAGGTCTGAAAATCAACAGAAGGTAGCAATGAGAAGGTTATCGACAACCCTAGCCAAGAGCATCGCACTGAGTTAGGCACATAATGGAAAAGAATGGAAAAAGTAGCCAGCACTGTGGCGGACTGGACAAAGTCGTAGTGTTTCCTGCAGCAGCATTCCACAGGAGGGCCAATTCAAGTCCAGCCGCTCCACTTCCTATCCAGCTCCCTGCTAATGCACCTGGGAAAGCAGGGGAAGATGGCCCAAGTCACTGGGCCCCTGCACCTATATGGAGCACCAGATGAATCTCGTGGCTCCTGGCTTCTGCCTGGCCCAGCCCTGGTCATTACTGCCACCTGGGAAGTGAACTAGCAGATAGAAGACTTCTCTTTCTCTCTGCCTCTGCCTCTCTGTACCTCTGCCTTTCAAATAAATAACAAATAAAGAAATCTTTGGGAAAAAAAAAAAGAAAGAAAAGATAGGTCAATGTTGAGGATTTATTGAGAGAATGGGAGATTTCAACATGCTTATTCACAAAAGCAAAAGGAGAAGTAGATTGCACAAGAAATGTAACTTAATAATTGACAAAATCAATAAAACAGCTTTTTATTACTCTTAATAAACTTCAGTAGGATCATTTCTACACATCTTAAGGCACCCTTTAACTTTCTCTCTCCTCCTTATTTTCTTTTTAAAAAATAATACTATTTTGGCCGGCGCCGCGGCTCAATAGGCTAATCCTCCGCCTAGCGGCCCCGGCACACCAGGTTCTAGTCCCGGTCGGGGCACCGATCCTGTCCCGGTTGCCCCTCTTCCAGGCCAGCTCTCTGCTGTGGCCAGGGAGTGCAGTGGAGGATGGCCCAAGCCCTTGGGCCCTGCACCCCATGGGAGACCAGGATAAACACCTGGCTCCTGCCATCGGATCAGCACGGTGTGCTGGCCGCAGCGCACTACCGCGGCGGCCATTGGAGGGTGAACCAACGGCAAAAGGAAGACCTTTCTCTCTGTCTCTGTCTCTCACTGTCCACTCTGCCTGTCAAAAATAATAAAAATAAATAAATAAATAATAATACTATTTTGACACATCTGTATTACCATAGAAACATTCATGGTTTATCATTTATTTTCTTTAGCTTAGTCAATTTGCTCTTTGTGCAGTGTTATGTCTCAGTATACAAGAATCACAATTTTTCTCATTATCTTATTGTATATAAGACAAAATATATTTTGCATATAAAGTACATATTTTCCATCACTTCTAATTTGGGACCATTTCTTTCCAGTATCTAACATGACATACAACCCAAAATTTTAAGAATAATCATAATTGTTACAATCTATTAAATGTTATTGGTTTAAACACAAGTAACAGCACACCTACATTTTTCTTATACATATATATGTGTATGTGTATATATATATATATATGTTAATGCCTAGTTTTCATATATGAAAATACTTCAAAAAGTTCATTGAAAGATGTTTATTTGAGGTCAAAAAAATGTCAAAATCCATGAATACTTTGTTGTAATTCACATTTTCTATGAATTTTTTTAAGATCCCTTGCATGCATAGATTGCAAAAATTTTGCCCCAAAATTGTACATCATTTTATACCATTTTTCATGAACTTTTTGAAATTCATTCACATATTACATGTTCTTAAAAAGACTTTGAAGTGTCTGACTCATGGACTGAGAGTAGGAGAGGCGTTCTTTGCTAGTTACTGCAATACTTCTCTGTCAGAGTACCTAACTAGCTTTTAGCCATAGATAAACTTGAGAACCTGATGGAAATCATGCTCCATATTCCTAGAATATATGCACATACTACTCCTGTACTGGAGGTAATGTCATACGAAAAATAATAGCCACAGCACAGGCACATGGTTCAAGAGCATTGTTGTTTGAGTCAGATTTGGATTTAAGTCTTCACCCAGCCTTCAGTACCTGGGAGTTCTTGGTCACATTACTCAATAACTCTAAGTCCCTTCATATATAAAATAGGTTGGAGCAAGGGTTTAATTATGTAGAAAGTAAAGTATATGGGGGCTG
Source organism: Lepus europaeus (assembly GCF_033115175.1). Lineage (NCBI taxonomy): Eukaryota > Metazoa > Chordata > Mammalia > Lagomorpha > Leporidae > Lepus > Lepus europaeus. The sequence continues at coordinate 149,873,248 of NC_084830.1, forward strand.
GCACCATGGCATAGTGGATAAAACTGCCGCCTGCAAGGCCAGCATCCCATATGGGTGCCAGTTCAAGTCCCAGCCACTCCAATTCCCATCCAGCTCTCTGCTAAGGCCTGAGAAAGCAGTGGAAGATGGCCCAAGTCCTTGGGCCATTGCACCCATATGGGAGACCTGGAAGAAGCTCCTGCCTCCTGGCTTCAGATTGGCCCAACTCTGGCTATTGTTGCCATTTGCAGAGTGAACCAAAGGATGGAAGATCTCTTTCTTTCTCTCTGCCTCTGCCTCTGCCTCTCTTTGTCTTTCAAATAAATAGATAAATCTTTTAAAAAAGTATATGGGCAGTTCTTGTAGTATCGTTCATAAATGTTTGGTATAAATATCAAGGAAGTAACTTCCATTGAATGGCTCTTAAAGATACGAGCATTTATGATTTAAATTTTGCTTTTCATGTTCAAACCTGTAAGACACGAACAAAGACACAGAAGGACAATCCCAAGATCCAACCTTTCAACTGCTGAACACGATACACAGAGCACTGCCGTATTAGTTACACAGTACTGAAGTGAAGCCCAGCTCTTGGATGCAGGATCAAGGCGGGACTCCTAGGACTCACTCAGTCACAGGACGCCAAGTGTCAGGGGACCCAGTTCTCCTTAGTTTCTTAAACATCCTATAGAGTGACACATGTTTTACAAGGTTGTTCTAAATATTGGTGAATTAGAATAGCTAGTCTTAAAAGATATTTAGCATTGCCAGAAAATATAGACATATCTCACATAAAGGATAGCTGTGATAATTTTATAAAATTATCCAAATTACTTTCCTATATTTGAAACATCAAAGGCAATGTTCTTGGTAAAAAATAATGATGAGATGATGATGATTCTAGATCTTAAAATGTATGAAGTTACAATAATAATACTGGTTGAGAAGGCCATGCATTTGCCTGAGACTGACGTTATTTGGCCTCTTAAAATGATGCTCTTTGGACCTGGCGTTGCAGTACAGCGAGTTAAGCCTTAGCCTGAAGTGCCAGTACCCCATGTGTGCTCCACTTCCAATCCAGCTCCCTGATAATATGCCTGATACAGCAGCAGAAGATGCCCCAAGGGCTTGGGCCCCTGCACACACATGGGAAACCTGGAAGAATCTCCAGGCCCTCTGCTTCATCTGACCCAGACCTGGCCCTTGTGACCACTTGGGGAGGGAACCAGAGGATGAAATTCCTCTCTCTCTCTCTCTCTCTCTCTCTCTCTCTCTCTCTCTCTCTCCCTCTCTTTCTGGCTCTCCTTTTCTCTCTCTCTCCAAAATTCTTCCTTCCAAATAAATAAATAATTTTTAAAAAAAAGATGCTCTCTGAAAACGCCCTGTAGTCTCAGGCACAGCACCACTCAAAAGGGTGAGGTTTTAATTTGGATTTCCTTGTCTCTTCTCTTATTTCAGCCAGTATCCTAAGGCTATGTGCTGACCTTGGAACATAAGTCTAGACAGAACACTAAAAACTGCCTTTAAAAGGTGCCATGAACAATATCCAAAATATCATCCTTTGAATGGGCTAGACAATTTACTGTGCCAAAATCCTTCTACGTGTGGTTGCACCCAAAGCAGGTGCTTCTATGGAAAATATATCCAAGACCATTTCTGTCTCACTTTACTTTGAGCAAAGCCAGTTTTTAATTTAAAAAATCCATGCTTAGATGCCTCTGAGATGTTTCATGTACTTGGTGATCCAAGTGTCTTCTGATTGAGGCTACAGGAAGGGATCATTCTCTGAGGGTCTGGGTCACAGAGCAGGAGCCTTGAAAGGAGGGCCTTTCTGAAACTGATTTTTGTTCAGGATATTGAGAGTTTAAGAACGTTTTGTGTCCTTGCCAATTTTTACTCTGCTGCTCATTTTACTTAAGTTATAGGTTCTTTCTCGTCTTTCTCTGTGAGAAGCTGGCACCAGATTACCTCCTGAGCGGCACAGAAATTCCAGGCACGTCCTGCCAACAATAATGGAAAGCTGGATGCAGCCAAACGTATAAAGTGGTACCTGCGATGCTTGCAAAACCGTACGAGTTAATGCTGCACGTCCAGGACAGATGCCAGTGACTACAGCTGCTGGTTCTACATGGAAACGGTGTGAGTGTGTGTGTCTGTGTGTCAGTGTGTGTGTGTACGTGTACATGAGTGTACGAGTGTTAGTGTGTGTGTCAGTGTGTCAGTATGAGTGTAGGAGTGTCAGTGTGAGTGTCAGTGTGCATGTTTCAGTGTGTCAGTGTGAGTGTATGAATGTTAGTGTGTGTGTCACTGTATGTGTGTCAGTGTGTTCAGTGTGCGAGTGTGTGTGTATGTGTGTGTACTCACTTTCGATTTCATGGCTTTTTTCTTTTACTTATGAACCTCTGGACAATTGTCTTTTAAAATGTCTTATTAACAGGATCAACCATTTCTGTCTAACGAGACGGGCCAAGAAGATCTTAATCACTCACAGACTCAGAAGGAAAATGACAACGTGTCCCAAATACAAGATTGAGCAGGAATTATTTCTAAAATATCTTAAATGTTCTCCAATACCATTTGCCAAACATAATTTTCAATACTGACTGAACCTTTCCTTCTCTATACTCATTTGAAATAAACGTCTATCGTGATGCCTTTTGAAATCTCAAAATATTAAGCTGCTTTTCTTAAATCCTAAAAATATGATGCAACAATATATACAGAATATATCTCCTTAATTGAGACAAACGGCATGCTACCCTCACCAAATACTCGGCCAGGATAAATAACAATGAGAATGCTGTGCTTCACAGACACGTAGCCTTTCTGGAAGTCTTAGTTGTTGCATCTTCAAAGGTGATTCTTGTATTTGCCTTGACCTCAGTCACAGGACTGTGATAAAGAATCATTTCAATAATAAAAACTATTTTCAGAATATTAAAATGCAAATTACTGTAGATTTGATGGCAAATGTTTATCATGGAATTTCATGAGAAAGAGGGGATTCATCAGGACATTCTAGGCAAACTATGCTTTATAAAGCAAATGACAAGAGATGCTACTACACTTGGGGAAGCTCTGTCTCAAAGGAGGCCCTGATATGGGAACAAAGACCCTCATCCCAGAAGACACACTACAGTGTTGCTGATTTAAAGCACCGGGGGTTTACACGGTCACAATATATTATTTTCGGTAAGTACACTTCTGGAATGTTTCAGTTTGGATTAAGCATCCTGAAACATGGATTTAATTAAAGGAGCCCTTCAGATAATTACGGGACTGATTTTCAAAGGCGTGCTAGCCGATTCAGATTCCTAGCAACATTCTGAGCTGCATCATTTAAAGCTGGGTCTGGAAGGACTATCCTCTGAGAATTTCCCATTTTCCAAGAACTAAACAAATTTCCTGGCTGAACATCTAGAAGTCAAAAATTGAGATTTGGAGCAATGTTATCTTAAATACTATCAACTTTGAGTGATGTTTGGGGGCCTTTTAGGAAAGTCTCAAAAGATACAGCGGGGATTTAACAGGACAAGGCAACACACGATTGTCCAAAACATAGCCAGGAAGTCTGTGACCCCACCCTAAATTCTGATTAGTGAAGAGACCCCTGTGGGCACTAAGACAACTCTGCTCAAGGACAGCTTAAAACAATGATTTCCAAGATGGAAGTTTATGCACACTGAGGAACTGGGGAAACAAACCAGATATATACAGAATGTATCTCCTTAACAAGAAAACATTACAGCTTCTATCTATACTTATTTTAAATTCATTTTCTTAAATAACTTTTCCGTGTATACTCAGGATATACCTAATGTATAAGAACAGTAGCATGTCTTATGTAAGATATAAACAGATATGTGCGCACATCTGATCACAAATGGTTGCATGGATGGATACCCCAAATTCTGAGACAGTCTCTCATTCTGGGACCCCTCAGCCTTCTTTGAATAGAGTCAGCAGATCTGATGTGTGGCACTGTCTGATAGCAAGTGGTGAGGGTCAGACATTCTGTGTTATTTGAGATCATTCTGGTGGGCTGTGGGTTCATTCACCCTTTGACCAATATTTACCAAATATTGGAGATTTATGGGTGCAGGACTGAACAAAAGAGTCACAGTCAGAGCTCCCATGAGTTCCTATTCTAACAGGAGAAAGAAGATAAACAAGCAAGAAAACGAAAATGTAAAGGCAGGCGATAGTGCCTGTGACAAAATGTAATGTGAGGAAAAGATATTACCGATGTGATATTCCTGTCAGAAATGTTTAAATGGGTGTTAATTCTGAGGGAATTACTGAATGCATTGAAACTATAAGGTCTACATCAAAACTGTTAATATGAAACACCGACACATGCTAGAAATTCACTGTAGATTAAAGGTTACAAAAATATCTTAAAAATGCAACGTGTGGGCTGGCACCACGGCTCACTAAGCCAATCTTCTGCCTGCGGCACAGGCACCCCGGGTTCTAGTCCCAGTTGGGGCACCGGATTCTGTCCCGGTTGCCCCTCTTCCAGTCCAGCTCTCTGCTGTGGCCCGGGAAGGCAGTGGAGGATGGCCCAAGTCCTTGGGTCCTGCACCCACATGGGAGATCAGGAAGAAGCACCTGGCTCCTGGCTTCAGATTGGTATAGCGCACTGGCCATAACGGCCATTTGGGGGGTGAACCAGTGGAAGGAAGACCTTTCTCTCTGTCTTTCTCTCTCACTGTCTAACTCTGCCTGTCAAAAAATTTTTTAAAAATTTATTTATTTATTTGAGAAGGAGAGAGAGAGAAAGAGAACGAGGTCCCATCTGCTGGCCCAGTGCTCAGAAGTCCTCAATGAACAGGGCAGGGCCAGGCTAGAGTTAGGAGCTAAGAACTCAGCCCAAATCTCCCACATGAGTGGCAAGACCCAATAACTGAGCCATCACCTGCTACCTCCGAGGGTCTGCATTAGCTGAAGTCAGGAGGCAGAACTGGGAATTGAACAAGTGCTGTGACCCAGGACACAGGGATTTCAATCAGCACCTTAACCACTAAGCCAAATGCCTGCTCCTCACTTCTTTTTAGCACTGATCAATATTTCATTGTTGAGATGTCTTAGAGTACCTAATGAAGGACATATTAATTGTTTCCAAGTTTGGGCAATTATGAATAAAACTTCTATAAACCCCATGTGGAAGTGAGAGTCAGGTGCAACAGTGAAGACAACATTTAGGAGAGCTACATCTCAATAGGAGTGCCTGGATCCACTTCTGATTCCAGCCTTCTGATAATGTGCACCCTGGGAGACAACAGATGATGACTCAAACAGTTGTGTACCTGTTCTCCACATGGGAGACATGAATTGAGTTCCTGGCTCCTGGTTTTGGCCTGGCCCAGCTCAGACAGTGAACCAGTAGATGGGAAATCTCTCTCTCTTTCTCTGTCTCTGTCTCTCTGCCTTTCAAATGAACATATAGTCTTTGTGAAGATTTTGGGATATGGATATAGTTTTCAATTCATGTGTGTAAATTTCAAACTGTGTGATTACAGATTGTATTGAAAAGACTATATTTAATTTTGCAGGAAACTGCCAGACTGTCTTCCAAAGTGACTACCATTTTGCATTCTAACCCGCAATGAATTAGAGTTTCTATTGTTGCATATTGTTTCCTGAAATTTGTATTGTCAGTATTTTTTAATTTTAGTCATTCTAATAGGTGTGGAGTAAAATTTACTCGTTCGTCTTCTGCAAACACACACAGACACACAAGGATTTAAAATTAAATATGAATAATTAAGTCCACATTTTTAGATTGAACATGAAATTGTTTCCACAGAGGAATTCGTGCAAAGCTTGAATCCCCTCACGTTGCACAGTTTGGCAGTACTATAAGGTGCTCCATTTTCATGACGAGAAGTGAGATTATGCCAGGATGTAGGCTTGACCAACATCCACACCTGGTAAGAGCAGTAAGAAACCAGTGACTTACATGGTCAGTGCCACCGTGCATATGTTCTTCAGACAGGCTCCTTATATTCTCAGAGTTCTAACAGATCGTCTCATAAATGCATGACATCATCTTCAATAAGTATCTTCAACTTCTTCTTATAAAACACCAAGAAGCACTTTTCTTAAATTTAAATGCAGAAAGGGACCTTAATGTTTATTTCAACTAAATGTCTCCTTTTTTACCTGGTGCCACCAAGACCTAGAAAGATGAAGTTACCTGCCCAGCTCTTGTTGGGTTATGCCAGTCGCAAGGGCCCTCCCCCATACACTATCCATCATGCCCCCAGAGAGGGACTGTGAATTGGGCCCTTCCAGTGACAAATTCTGCAATTTTAACTCACCTAAAGTCTCCTATTCAGCTCCATAAAAGTGTTACGTTTTTTGAAATAAGTCTTCTACTTATTACATTAAAGTTGATGGCAGTGAAGACAATTCTAAAACCATGACCATTCCTAGAACACTTTCACAAATTCGGATAAAGTTTCCTGAAATCATCTTCCAAACCTACAATCTGTATCTCTGAGTATTCAAGATCCCCCATCCTTTTAGAGTGACCACCTTTTCCTACAGTTGTAAATCTAACCTGCCCCGGAGTGAGCCCTGCTTTTCATTTTACGCTTTCCTTGAACTTTTGGGTCCCTTGCTTTCCTACATTTCAAGAAATGTGAAGACTTACATGCTTTGCCTTTTCTGTGCAAATCCAGAGAATCTAATCAATTTAGAGACAATGGTGCACAATAGTAACAAAAAAAGAAAATGTCTTTCCAAGTCAGTTTCAAAATAATAGCAAATTATGTTAACAAGAAAAGCAGCAGGAATTCATTTCCTGATTTCCCAAATTAAGGGAAATGTCAACTGAACAAACATCAGAAATATACAATGATCAGAAATATATAAATCAAAGATGCAACTCACATGCTCACATATGTGGTTGCTGAAGTATTGGGATTTATCATCAGAAAAATAGAGAGGAACTGCCCTGGGACAGCCTCTGGGAAAATTAAAAATGATAAATAAATAGGGAGCCAACAGTAATTGCCAATGAGAAGATGCAGATGTTTCTTAGAAATGAAACATTGTGTTAATGTTGCTATGACTTCGCTTAAATAAAATAAGTCCCCACGACGACAGATAATCCCAAAACACTAATGGAAAAGAGGTTATCATTATGAAGTATTTATAATAGCTAGATGCAACTTCATGTCTAATTGAAATATCAGATGTGATACATGCTCAGCAACTAATGTTACTGTAATTATACAAAGCTAGGACCCAAACATGAGAAAGAGTGTGATGCTACTGGAGGTGAAGAGGATGGGTTTTATTAACGCTGGATAACAGTCGCATTAGAAATGGAAAATAAACGAGTTCTCCTAGGCATTACTGGTTGACATATTTAGTTCAATTCTATTTTTTTTTTAACTTTTATTTAATGAATATAAATTTCCAGTGTACAGCTTATGGATTACAGTGGCTTTCCCCTCCCATAACTTCCCTCCCACCCGCAACCCTCCCCTCTCCCGCTCCCTCTCCCCTTCCATTTGCATCAAGATTCATTTTCAATTCTCTTTATATACAGAAGATCCATTTAGTATAAAGGTTTCAACAGTTTGCACCCACATAGACACACAAAGTGAAACATACTGTTTGAGTACTAGTTATAGCATCAAATCAAAATGTACAGCACATTAAGGACAGAGATCCCACATGAGGAGCAAGTGCACAGTGGCTCCTGTTGTTGACCCAACAAATTGACACTCTAGTTTATGGCACCACTAACCACCCTAGGCTGTCGTCATGAGTTGCCAAGGCTATGGAAGCCTTCCAAGTTTGCCGACTCTGATCATATTTAGACAAGGTCATAAAAGACAGAGTGAGAATAGTAACCAATGATCCTAAGAGTGGCATTAACCAGGTTTGAACAATTATACAGCATTAAGTGGGGAAGAGGACCATCAGTACACACATGTTGGGAGTAGAGCCATTGGTGGTAGAGTAGAGGTTATGATTACAAAGGAATGAGGCCCAAGTACGCTAGACAGGGTCTAGAACAAAGGACAGAGTCATTCTTAGAGGAGCTAAGAAAGGTGCTGTCTAAGCTACAATTAAGTTTTCTGATTGAGAGGCAAATAGAACCTGATAGAAGGGGCTTGATAATAATCTGGTGGGCTTTAGGCCTTGTAAGTTAAGAGGCCCAGACCTATCTATCTCTTCACATGGGGTATATCCTAAGGGAGGTGTGAACCTCCTAGGGGAAGGCACTCTGTTGACTTTCATTACTTGGCTGGCCTGGGAGGAGAGCTGGCCAGGTAAAGGCAGGTGGCAACTCTAACAAGAAATTTACAGTTCTGCCTGCAATGTTGCTGACCCTACTTGACCTCACCCTCAGCTGCAGTGGTCACTTTGGAAGTTGGGCTGAGTGAAGGGCTTTTCAGCTTAAAGCCAATAAGATCTGTGGCTCTGACCTGGGCATCCTTCGACTCCAGGGCAGGTCCATTTCCAGTGATCCAACTCTTGGCAGAGCTGCCAGGGCTCTTCACAAGCTGACTTCTGCTGAAGCCCAGGCTTACCTCATTGAAAGCCACTGCAGTGGACTGGCCTGTTGGGTCTCCTTGAGGGCAGATCACTGTATAGATCAGCCATTAATAGGCCTGCCACCCATTGCTTCTGATGCCTAGCTTTCTTTTCCTCCTGGTTTGTGTTAAAGCAGACCAGAGGATGCAAGTCAAGGGAGTGCCCGTGTCCCATCTCTAATCTTCGGTGGCCTGAACTACAAGTCTATAGTCACAGGCATGTTATAATTTTAAACATGGCGACTTAAAGTCTTTTGTCATCCACAGTTATATATGATTTGCTGCTCATAAAACTAAAGTGTTGTTGGTTCTGTGTGTAGCTGTCCTCCTATGGGTTCCTATGGACTTTTTCCAGCCACTTCCATTGTATTCAGTACTTTGGGATGGCTCTGTAAACAGATGAAGCCAATAATGTATTAACAGTACCAACTGAGAGAAAGTATGGTTAACTGAGGTTACTAAAAAAGCAATTCAAATCAATTGGCAATCTACAAAAAGAGTTAAAGATTTTAAAAGCTATTATTAAAAACGCTATATTGGTCTATTATGCTATGTTAAATGTGTGTACATATTGTATGTCCACATGGGGAAATTTTATTAAGAGTCTTATTTTAAATGGCTTATAGATAAGATTGTCCATAAATTTAAGCTGCTAAAATCAATCAAAGATACATTTTAATTTGAGTGACCTGAATCTATGTATCATATGTTTTAAACTTGTAGGTAGAAAGAAACTAAAAACATTTTATATGGTTGTGCTTAAGTTTGCTGGTTAAACAAACTACACCATGTTAGATATTTAAGAGGTATTTTCAAATACATGATTCTTAAAATTTATAGAAGGCATTGGACCTTCTGGTAAATGTTTTCTTAAGTTGTTATCTAATGGTTGAAACTGTTTGCTAAGTATTCATGTGATATTGCTATTGTCAGCAAGCGATCTAGGACTTGCTCCCTCATTTCTCTATTCTAAGCCCAACTTGTTCTTTCATTTCTCTATTCTCTTCAAGATAGGAAACTAAATCTATTATGAAGGAATCTGTAGGACGCACAATTTAATCTTTAGACCTTATAAAAGAGATGGCTAACATTTTTCTGTAATAGCATAGCCAAAATAAGAACTTAAATAATAATCTCATAGCTAGATTCACTTCGCCATCAGCAAAGTATACAGTAAGTAGAAAAAACCTCCCTTTCAGACCAAAGGGAAAGAAAGTTTTAAAGTGAGAATATAATTTTCCTCATGGGCATTGTCTACCTTAGAAAAACTACTAAAGAACATGCCTGTGACTATAGACTTGTAGTTCAATTCTATTTTATTAGTGACAAGTCAGTCAGACTAATATTTTCTTTATATAATATTTAATGAGTTCAATATTTGAACTTTTGAGAAGCTTCCATGGCCCTTAAATTTTGAAAATATAGATCCTGTAAGTTTGTTCCTGTGATAGACTTCAAAGTATGCATCACTCTTCTAAGAAGTTTGATGCATTTAATTATTCAAAACCGACACTGAATGCTGCATTGTACAAAAGAGTATCAAACACAACTCATTCTTGGGATGTAAAACAGCATGTTTGGTCCCTATTGTTTATTAATTTTATCTAGTGGGGCTAAATTTTCCCTATCCTTCTTTAGTAATACTCTCTGTACAGGCAGTAAAACATCCAGAATCATCCGATAGGCAAAACCACAAATCTACTTTAAAATTAAGGCATCTCTACCCTACAGTTGACTCACTGTACTGCTCCCTCAGCTCATAGAAACAAAATGTCTTCAGTTTCCTCTCCAAGGCCACTTCACTGCCAATCTATTCTGCCCTCACAACCAGGAATCTCTCTCTGTCTCCAAGAAGTGCATGTTTCCCAATAAAATCTGAAAGTGCAGGCTACCCAGTAAGGCCACCTTTGTCTTGCTAATGGCCAAGAGGCAGCTTGCCAGCTCTCATTCTGCAGATCTCACCTGGTAGGGAAAGGATTCTTCCTCTGGAGTGGTCTACTTCTGAGATGTAGAGACAATACAAGCCCACTTCCCCACCATATGCCTTCGAAGAGAGATACGGCTATTCTCAGAACATAGTGCAGTCGCCTGAGAGACTCCTCTTGTGTCCTCTCTGTTAAAGAACCTATCCCAGGCTGAAGTGTTAAGAGGTTGCACCTTCTCTATCAGATCCCTCTAAACACATTCTCCCCAAACCCTCTAAGAACACTATACATCACAATCCTTTTACTCTGTAGATACAGATGAAGAATGTAAGAGTACTGTAAGTTTTCTGTTCTCACCTTTGAGTATTTACACTTGAACTGGCACTTCACTATGGAATGTCGTATTAATTGTTCTCAGGGCCTCAGTTTAAACTACCAATACTTTCAATTCCAAACTTAGTAAGGATAGTGTAAATACCTGAAGAAATGTATACAGTTCTTAAAAATGGACTTAGCTGTCATCTAAGTCACTTAATATTTGTAAATTAAAAGAGCTGACTTTCCGAAGGTACTGAATAATCACGTATGCCCTCCATTATCAAAGGCGGGTCCAACAGAAGTTTGGGAATACACATACAAGACTTTTTTAACTAAGTAGAATGAGATGCAAGTAGCAGGTGCAAGAGTTCCCACTGGACCTTCTACACCAGGAGTCCATCGCCCCTTGCATGTGGCCAGAAGCCAGCAGAGGTCTCTATGAGTAATGTCCAGAGTGGACAGCATGTTCAGGTAGTCAGTGCGTTCATTATACTCTAGGATTACACAACAAAGTAGCAAGACTCCCAGTTGGACTTGCCAATGTGTCAGACCCTGTGATGGTCAAGCCATTACATCTGTGCTGGCTCCTGTGTCTGGTCCCGTCAGAATGCGTGCCGTGGACGGGGTACTAAAGTAGACAGCACCTCTATGTCATCAGTCTCTCCTGAGTGGGCTTTGTTGAAGAGATGGTTTGGGGGTTACAGTATATTTTATCCTTAGATATCTGAAAAATGTGCTATATGGTAACTGGGACTGAGTCAAGGTGGCAGAGTGGGGCTTTCACTGGCTCTTGCTGAAATTTGGGTATCTGTTGCTCTGGTCTGGCCACTAGGCTCATTATTAAGGATTGACTTCAGCCCCCAAGAGATGGAGACCTTCTTACTCACCACCCTCAGACCCAACCCATTCGCTTCAAGCTTTACCACTACCCCTTCCCTTCTCTTTGCAAAACTGCAAAGGTGGGATGCAAGACAAGCTAACAGCAATGCCTGCTCCCTCAGCATGGACAGCGGCAATGGGCAGGTTGCTCTCTAGGTTTCGGTTTCCCTGTCTCAAGTTAGAAAAGTCTTAATATTTACTTCATAAGGTTATAATAGGAATTTAGCAGGCTCATTTATGTCACAACTCTAAGTCAACAATCAATATGTTCAGTGACTACAAAAGATCCCATGAAAGCATCCTGCAACCAAATAGGGAATACCTAAGGTATATATCATCCATGCACATAAGACAGTATGCACATATGGATATAAATTTTACATGCCAGCAAGTATTTAATTTACTTAACCATGTACTATGCAATCATAGAATATGATCTTAAAATGAAAGTAATGGTGAAAATATTTAACTCATACTTCTAAGTAACTATTTCTGAAATATTCATTTATATGTATTGAAATCTGATATTAAGTACTTGCTTCTATGAAGTGATAGACTGCGGTATGTTTAAGTGTCAGGCCCAGGAGCAAATCATTGCCAGGACCCGTTAAGTAAGTCTCCATCTCACAAAAATGCCTTCTTTACATTTGTTAGGTGAAGGGGGGAAGGGAAGAAGGGATTTCTTTCTTTTGTGGAGCTCCAAGGATTACAACAGTACAAAGATGTCCTGTTCCTAGCTCAGCCACTGGCTGTGTGCTACAATAAAAAGAGCTCATACGTGGACACCTCAATTTTCTGATGCTTCGTTGAAGAACTTGGTAGCTGTGTGTACTGGTTGCAGTGACCAGAAAATCCTGTCTCAACTATCTGAAACAATCATGAAACATACCAAGCTACTTCAAAAAGCTTATGGAGGAGCACACGTGTGGCTTAGCACTTATGAAGCCAGTCAAGTCACCTATGTTCCATCCCAGAGCAGCTGGGTTGATGTGTGGCTCGCCATCCTGACTCCAATCAGCTCCCTGCTAATGCAAAATCCGGAAAGCAGCGGTGATAGCTAAAATAGTTGGGTTCCTGCCACCTACAAAGTACTAGCTCCAGCTTCATCCTGGCCCAGCACTGGATGTTAACCCATCTAGGGAATGAGTCAACAGGTAGAAGCATGTGCTTTCTCTCTCTTACCTTACTCTGTCTCTCAAACAAATCAACAAATAACTGAGTTTTCTTTTTTAACTTTGTGGGAAAATGCAAGTAAAAGACAAGCTTATTTGGGTTCAAAAGATTCTGATACTCTTGCAAATTTTATTCATGGTATGCATTTTGCATAAACCTTTTGAAGTACTATAATAATATCTCAAGAAAAGGCCCCTAAATAGAAAACACTCCACCAAGTACCCCAAGTTCTTGCTCCTCTGCGGTTCTCTTGGTTCCGGCCTTGTCTCTGTACAGCCTTCAGCCCAACTGGTTTCTCTTGGGGTCACAACACAGGGATACAAGATGGGGATCACCGGGCCACATATTACTTGTGGTTTGTTTTTTTTTTTTTTTTTTTTTTGACAGGCAGAGTGGGCAGTGAGAGAGAGAGACACAGAGAAAGGTCTTCCTTTGCCGTTGGTTCACCCTCCAATGGCCGCCACAGCAGGCGTGCTGCGGCCGGCGCACCGTGCTGATCCAAAGGCAGGAGCCAGGTGCTTCTCCTGGTCTCCCATGGGGAGCAGGGCCCAAGCACATGGGCCATCCTCCACTGCACTCCCAGGCCATAGCAGAGAGCTGGCCTGGAAGAGGGGCAACCAGGACAGAATCCAGCTTCCCGACCGGGACTAGAACCCGGTGTGCCGGCGCCGCTAGGCAGAGGATTAGCCTGTTGAGCCACGGCGCCGACCACCACATATCACTTGTAAACATGGTGAGATACAATGAAAGAAGGAGCACTCTCCAAAAACAAGAAAAGCTTTCCCTGAATCGCACCCACGCTCTTCCTTCAGGCACAGACTCTTTCAAAAGCAGCCGTGGCCATAAATAATGAGTTGCCCACAACTGTGTAAGAGTGAGGACTTCCCTGAGTCCTTCTGTGAAGACTTTGATAATAGATAAAAATCAAGCTTATATCAAGAAGGCTTTGGAACTGGCAACCAACATTGTTTGCTACCATCACTTAGGTCGTAAAAGAACAGGTTTAAGGTCCTTTTGTCTTCGCTGATTAATAATATCAAGCTACGTGATGATTCAAGGCAACACTGAAATGACTGGCTTTTCAAAAAGCAGAAAAGTGTATGGAAGTCTCGCACTACATGGAAGAAGAGAGCAATATTCAGAATCTGCAGAGATTCAAGTATTCCCAAAAAGTCATCATAGCTTGGGAAGTAGCAATGCTCAATTTTACTTTCTTTATTTATATTTCCTTTAGGATAATCATAAAATGATTCATGAGAAGACACAAAATGGGGGCCAGTGCTGTGGCGTAGTGGGGTAAGCCACAGCCTTCAGTGCCAGCATCCCATATGGGTGCTAGTTCGAGTTCCAGTTGCTCCACTTCCGATCCAGCTCCCTGCTAATGTGCCTGGGAAAGCAGTAGGAGATGGCCCAAGTGCTTGGACCCCTGCACCCATATGGTCGACCTGGAGGAAGATCCAGGCTCCTGGCTTTGGATCGGCTCTGCACCATCCATTGCAGTCACTTGAGGAGTGAACCAGCAAATGGAAGACTAAGAATACCTCCACACCATAGACCAGTGCTTGGCCAAGCACCCATGCTCCACAGCCTAACCAAGTTGGTGCACACAGATAGCTATCACAGGAAGTATAGTCATTTCTAGGTAAGAAGTTTAAACACTTGCTGCAGAGAGCAAATACAGATACCTGGGGACTACAAGGAGATGCACAGGGCACCAGCCCTATAGATATCCCTGCCAAGACACCAGACATGTGAGTGGAGCTATCTTTGATGCTCAATCCATCCCATTTACTAGCTGAATACCATCAAGTAAGCCAGGACGTACCCCCAGAGGGTTAAAGAATGGCCCAGCTGAGTTCTCCCGGAATTCCTGACATGCAAAATCATGATGTAACAAAAATGTTGATGTTTTAAGCCACTATGTTTTGGGGTAGTGCTTTACACAAGAATACTACCCGTCTTTATTTAGACTGGGCTTTATTCAGGAGTAGCAATGCTATAATTAAGCTTATTTTTAGGTTTCTAAGCCTAATCATGAGCTTAAGGTATGTTTCTTTGTGGGGACAAACAAGCCTGAATCTGTCTCAGTGCATCTGCATGAAAAACTGAGGCAATTCCTGGAAAAATAAAGTTACAGAGAAAGTGGGGTCCTGCATGTAATCTTGACCCACTTTAGTGAAGATAATGCATAGGTCCTTGTAAAAGTATTGCTGTCTACAATGCTGCCTAATTGCCCATGAATTAGCGCCCCCATCCTCACACGTTAGAGACGAGTTTCCCATAGCTTGAAATGTGTTGTGAGCAAGAAGAATCAAGGTCTGAAGGAGCTGGATCAGATAAATCTACATCTGATACTGAACAACAGCATCTTCTATTGAACCCTTGCTACAGAGCACACTATTGACCCCCTCAAGGTCTCAACACCCCAGAGAAAGAGTGCCTAACAAATTGTCCCTGTGGCTGTGGCTTTAATGTGCACTATAAGTTGTATTTATAAATATTACTTCTATAGACATCTTTTAAATGCACAAAAAATATGACCTTTTAGGGCAATTAACTGAGTGAAGATTGTTTTTTTTTTTTTTCAAGATTTACTAGAAAGGCAGAGTTACAGAGAGAGGGAGAATCAGAGAGACAAAGAGAAGGCAAAGAAAGAGAGAAAGAGAGAGATTACATCTGCTAGTTCTCTCCCCAAATGGCTGCGATGGCACAGGCTGTGCCAGGTAGAAGCCAGGAGCCTGAAACTCTATCAGGGCTCCCACTTGGATAGCAGGGGCCCAAGTACTTGGGTCATCTTCTGCTACCTTCCCAAGCACAACAGAAGAGCGCTGGATCCAAAGTGGAGCAGCCAGGACTCAAACTCGTGTCCATAAGGGATGCTGACATCACAGACAGCAGCTTAACCTGCTGTGCCATAGCTGGCCCCAGTCAAGATGATTTTTAAAGCGAATTTTATTGTTATAACTGATTTCATTTGAAGAGATGCAGTTAGTTGACTGAGTTGTTTGATTCTTAAAAACTAATAACAAACACAAAGTTTTTATTTACACAAAGATAATTAGATTACAGAAATTTGATCTGTTGATTTTACAGACTAAAAGACTATATGAAAACCAAATGCGATATGAAAATAATAGAACAATTAAAAATGTGGAGAATACACTTTACAGAGATTTATCCAAGGAAAACCAAGCTGGAAATACATAAATTAGAGCTGTTAAAATGTTCTTCCTTTACAATTTGGAAATGAAATATCCAAAACCAATTTAGAGGAAATACTCAAAATGATTAATTTAAGACGTTTCACCAAAAAATCCTTTAGATGTCCCAAAGAAACACAATGTTCTTAAACTATATTCCAAAAAAACACAAAACTATGGCAAAAATATCTGAGTTGCCTATTTCTAATATTTTAATTATCATCCAAAATAAAGACTTTGTATGTTATATAGTCTTAATGAATTCTATAAAACACCCCTTCTGAGTCCCTTTAGAAGAAAGATAATCTGCTTGTCTTTCTGGCTTCTTTGAATGACC
This sequence comes from Lepus europaeus, assembly GCF_033115175.1. NCBI lineage: Eukaryota > Metazoa > Chordata > Mammalia > Lagomorpha > Leporidae > Lepus > Lepus europaeus. Next base: position 149,889,614 of record NC_084830.1, read on the forward strand.
TCCTGGGAAAAAAGAAAATGATGCCTCCTTGGAAACACTTAAAAAATCATTTTCCAGTCAGCAGTGTTTAATTCTCCCCATCCATTTACTCATCCAAGCACAGGCCAAGAATATTCTAGCATATTTCAAAGCTAGAGGATGGAAGGGGTGGTGTCTGGTAGTTTGTTCTTTGGAACAGTTATCATCACTGGTGGAATAGTGATTTATTTGACCAGAGTGTCTGAGGAACAAACTGGAAGGCCCAAGAAGCAGGGCCGGGTGCAGGCAAAGCAGTGTAGTAGGTAAGATCTATTTTCAGCATTCTTGACTGCTTCACTCTCAGTAATTTTTCCTCTGTACGGTCCTCACTGTGAGGCTCACTGAGCTTGGGCAGTCTCAGGCACTGCACTGCGAACTCAACCACCTCGTTCCTTTGTTCTTTCATCTCCCGTTCCATTTCCTCCAGCCCTCCTCAGTATCCTGGACTATACTGGTTTAATCAATTAATCGGCAGTCACATGTTAGCGTACATCAGTGCCTTATTGTGTGACTCCTTCCGTGAGTATTCTAACACATCTATGGGATATGCAAAGCTTTGATTTCTGTCTTGGAAGCTGATATTCTGAAGGCACAGGAATAAGGGGCTCACCCCCAACAGCCTTCATAAATGAATCATATCTGTGCTCCACTTGTAAACCTCTCCCTAAATAGGGAACCATATTTCTATTTTTTCCCCTAATGTGTAATGGGATAATGGGTTTATAGGAACAGGAAGAGGATAATCTCCTGGTACATTTTTTTGTAATTCATTATGAAGATGCTGATTATAGTGTTATATTAGACTCCAGGTGATGATCATAAGTTCAAGCGTCCACAGGAGCTAGGCAGGTAAAATCAATGTGTGAATTTGCTAGTACATACTCCCACCCAAAATATTTAAATTCAACTATCTTAAATGTTATGCTAGCTAAATGAAATGTGCTTGTATCCTCTGACTTAAGGTTCAGAATAACAATGCCACACATCTGTAGTCACAGACCAGAGCCATAAAAGGCAGGAAGGGACATCTTGGGATTTTCATTTTGAGGTCGTAAGAACTGAGATTCCAAGGAAGCAGAGGGCACCCATTCTCCTGGTCTTCATGATGCAAGAAAGGTTCAGTTACCTAATCTGTAATTAAGGGAGCAGAATGATCACCACAGAGTGGTATGTCATGCTTTTATGAGCAGGAGTGAGCATTTGGCCTAGCAGTTAAGACACCTGTGTTGCACAAGCATCTGGGTTTGTGTTTGGGCTCCAGCTCCTGACTTCAGCTTCCTGCTAATGGACACCCTGTGAATCAACAAGGGATGGCTCCAGGGATTGGTTTCCAGGCAGCTACATGGGAGACCCTGATTGAGTTCTTGGCTCCTAGCTTCCACTTGGGCTAGCCTCAGCCATGGCAGGCATTTGAGTAGTGAACCAATAGTGAACTCTCTGTCTCTTCTTCACCAAAAAATAAATAATATTTTAAATAAAAAATAAAAATGAGGGTACTTCAAAAAGTTGGTGAAAAAAAAGCTATGTATGGATTCAAAAACCTTTTGGAACCCAAATCAACTTAGGCTTGAATTCCATTTTCCCATGAACTTTTTGAAGTATCCTCATATGTCTATGTGTAAACAGATGATATGATTGTAGACCCTTAATTCTCTTCCTTATAATTTAATCAACTGCAAGTTTTATACAAAAATGAACACTGCTATTGTAATCAGAAAATAACGAAGTTCCCTTTTGTTAAGACTTATATGTTCACAAGACGGCATTGACATTAGGATGTTCACGTGATAGTGTCTGCCTGGCAACCACAGGGAGCTGGGCCATCACGTGAGCAAGTTTCCCGAGACGCAGTTGTGGCTGCACTGGTCTCCAGCAAAGGCATACAATAGAACATTCTGGACTGATAGAATCATGTGCTTTGCACACCACACTGTCTATATTGCTTATATCTTCTGTGAATTTTTTCTTTTGCTCTGCTTGTTTTGGAGCTCTGGTCTGTCTAAACTACACTGAGGAAAACAAGAGAAAAAGGTTTTGTCCCTGTATGAGCAGAGAGGTAGAGAGGTAAACCTCTGGGAATCCGGCTTGGTGGTAGCAGCTACAACAAGAGTTCTCCAGGAGAGAGAAATGCAAGTTTGAAAGTCAGCTGAGCCCAATTCTCCTTCCAAAGTCTGCCTGGGAGCTGGGATGCACATTTTTCTAACAGAGAAGACGGTATCCCCTCAAGCACAGAATAAAGTTATGCAATGCCCTCAAATTCCTGATTTTTTAATATTCTTTCATTGCCCTTACATGTTCCTTTTACAAGAGAAATGTGAGGCTCAGGCTTATACTTCATTAGCTCCATCTTCCAAGAGAAAAACAGACTCAGCTTATGAGATAACTTCAGAGATATCTTCCCCAGCCTTAGACTACTATTTGCAGTCATGGCCACTACTACTAAGGAAGAGAGAAAGGGAAGTAAACTCATCTGGTTCATTGAGCTCATTCATCTCCCAGCCAGAGTAAGGGACCTAAAGCTGCAGGTCCATGAGGACGCTTTTGCTAAGTGCTCAGTAATTAAGATGTGCACAGAACTACCTGGTATTTAAAGTTATCCACAGGATGCCCCTGTATGAGTTTCTACTGATGCATAACAAATTACCAAACAATACCTGTCCACCACATCACAGCTCTGTAGGTCAGAAACCCATGGAGGCTCAGTTGGGGGATCTTGCTCTAGCTCTCACAAGATCAAAATCAAGATAGCACCTGACCAGGCTCTTATCTGGAGATCCTGGGAGACACTTCGCTTCCAGGTGCAATCAGGTTATTGGCAGAATTCAATTCCATGCAATTGCAGCAGCAGGGATGGTCTCCTTGCTGAGTTGACCAGGGACTGTTCTTGATTTCTAGAGGCTGCCCACACTCCCTGGCTGGTGGCTGTCCCCCACCAGAACCGCAAGGGTGCTCTGAATTCCTCTGGTGCTCAGAATCTTTCTGACCTCTGCCTTCCCCATCTAGCATCAGCCTGAGAAGGAGCTCTGCTTTTAAGGGCTGCTGTTCTTATACTGGACACACCTTGGTAATCCAGGGTCATCTGTCAAGGTTAAGGCCAGCCCATATTTAATTACATCAGCAATTCCTCTTTCCCTGTATGGGGTAACATGGGATCACAGCCACAGATTCCTGAGATTAGAGAATGGAATCTTACATGGGGGACAGGAGACCTCTGCCTACCCAAGACTTTACTCAATACTCCCACCTAAATTAACACAACTCATTTTCTTAAACCAGCCCCCTAGTGTTTGGTCTCTGTATTTTTCATCATCTTGGTCTCTCTAACTAGAATAATTTTTGTCTCTTCACATCTGACTGCCCAAACTCTCTTCCCTAACATCCCACTGACACCTCAACGTCATCTTCAAAGCACTCTTCCATCATGGACCCCTCCTTTACCATCAGTGCTGCTGATTGTGTATTTCTTTGGATACTAATGACACTCTGCGTTTCATTTTGTTTCCCTTAATGTGGGGTTCCCATTTAATACCTGGGAAGGGATGACTTGTCCTCTCTCCTTTGAAATGTAGTAGCACCTAGAATGACCTTCCCTTAAGAACAATGCTGTTTGAAGGATACCCAAAAGCCTGCACCAGCTGACAACTGGTGTGTTGTCAGCTCATGATGAGTTAAGTACAGAATTGAGAAGGAAGTTTAGAAAATAAATATAATGGCAACTTATTCTATTATTATTCACTTATAATGGCAACATTACTATTTTATAAAAACTCATGATGACTTTTCTAAAAATGTATTTCCCTTGAAGTATTCTTCTGTGACAAATTAGAAATTTTAAAAGAACCAGCCCTTTACCTCAAATAATTTAAGACAATACATGAAAATACATGTTGAGTACAAATGCATTTTTCCACATATTATGTCAGCTTTCCTCACTCAAATGAAGGAGCTTTCAAAGACCATAGGGTGTTTTCTAAGTTATAATTCAGGAATCATCTTTTAGAGTTTCAGAGTTAATGCTGATTGTTCCCAAAAAAACATTCAGGTAAATTCTGTATTCCTTTCACAAAGCACCCCACTGATTGCTATTATCAACTAATCAACTTGAAATTTGAGCAAGCCCCACCCCCACCTCACCGAAAGAAACATATTATCTTTAATACAGGAGTTTTTTGAGGAGGACAGTTCTGATAACAACTTCTCAATGTTAACAAGAAATTTCACAGGCAAAGGGTGGTGCAGATCCCCTCTGTGTAAACAAGTGAAGGGAGCAGTTCTAAGGGCCTCAGGTTTCCTCTAACCAAGCGCACTGAGTAATGTACATCTTTGTTGATCTCTTTCAACTTCAACCACAAATTAGGATGACCCACAAGCTTGGGCAGGGTTGTGTGCTGAGAATTTTCTTTCATTTTAACCAAACTTAACGTTATTATTTGTTTGTTCAACAAATATTTATTGAGGGCCTACCATGTGGCACATTCTTCTCAGATGGAGGTACAGCAGTAAACCAAATAAACACAGATCCCTGTCCTCATGGAAGCTCCCTCGTGGGGAGCTTCCATTCCAGTGGAGTTGGTCTGGGGAGCCGTCATTTTCTGTTGCCTGAAACCACCCCACTCTACCCTTTCAAAGCCTCCTTCAGCTCTCAGCTCATTCCTCACAACCCACTACGTGGAACCCTTCTTTTACATAAACAAGTACCTCAGACATTGGGATCTAGTTCTGGAATTCATCCTGAGATGACAAGTCAACAAGATATGGAGAAGGTTGCTCACATCTGCATGTGAGGAACCCTAAAACACTGCTAAGAATATCTAGACAGAAGTGATTTTGAAGGGCGGGAGGGCTGAAGTTCTGTGTCCTGCAAGTGACAGTGCCACATTAACAAATTTGGGAGCTGACATCTTTATCTCAAAGTTGGGTAAAACCCTGGTTATATACTTAAAGGCTAAATGTCCCAGTCTACTTTTCTATCATCACTTCCTCATCTTTAATGATTCATAACATGGGTCATTAACAGAATGAGTGTTAATAATTAAATATGATCACTCAAATTTTGTTACCTACTTAGAGATAAAATTTCAACCCTTCTCTTCCAGACAGAACTTGGCCCAAATGAAAGTTTGCTCTGTAGGTAAGCCATTAAGAAGTAACTGTTTATGAAATGTTTGAAGAACAAAAGTATCTTCAAATAGGGGAATGCCAACACACCTTTTATGCACAGGTGAAGAACAGTCTATATCAAATCATGTTTCCAGATGGGAAATAATAGAACTTCCCTCTTTTCATTTTTAACACAGTAATAAATATAATAACATAAGGTGTCTCATTAGTTTCAGGGTATTAATTCAACACTCACTTTTGTGTGAGTCCACTAATGTATATCCTGGGCTTGCAGTTAATGGGTACTCTTCATAATTTAGAACCTAAGTATATAACGCTTGCTTGGATCAAAATGTATGCATCGATTGTAGACATCAACTCACTGATGTACTCAGCTTGCACAGATTGTTTATAAGTGTGCTTTTCAGAGTCTTCTGTCTTGTGTAAGTAGTCGGTTACTAGATTTATTCCATCTGGGCTTATGGATGACAAATATTCCGTAAAAGTTTATACGGCATGGGTTGAGCCATAGCTTCCAGTAACTTTCTTCTAGTTAACATGAGGAGAAATCCTTCAAGTCACCATTGCACAGAAAACAATATGGATAGCTCAACCATATACAGGACTTCTCTTCTCCCCACATATGACAGAGAGAGAAAGAGAGAAAGAGAAGATAAGGAGAATGTGAACACTAAAGTAAGGTAGAAAGAATTTTCACCAAAACTTCAAAAGTTTCCCTTGATTTCACTTCCATGTCCCTTGATCTTCATGTCTTTTCCTCTGTCACACAAGGATGATGCTGAAAGGGGCATGAACACATAACTTAGTCCAGCCATTTTTGTTTTATATGTGCCTCCAGACTGAGCTGACTTCCCTAAAGTTGTATGGCTAACCAGGATCAGAACTTGGCATTCAGGTGGGCATTTGGCACAGCAGGTAACATACAACTTCAGATGCTTCCTGCAGAAGGGCACCCTGGGAGACAGCAGGTGATGGCTCAAATAGTTGGGTCCCTGCTGCCCACATGGGAGACCTGGGTTGTGTGCCAGGATCCTAGCTTTGGCCTGGCTTGTGAACTAGTGGAGGGAGATCTCTCACTCAGATGCTCGCTCATTCTCTCTCTAATTCCCTTTCAATTAAATAAATTGATTTTTTAAAAAAGAATAGACTTTAATTCTCAATTCCTAGAGATTCCCATTAAACCACACATTGAGTTATCTCATAATTTCCAAGACATTCTTCATCATTTAATACCTTGTTACCAGTTATATCAGCAAGTACTCGATGTAGTCACTTAAAAGGAGGATTTAATTCTTTTTCTGAGGAACCAGTGCCTTGACCTTCACATAGGGCCCTCCTAATTTGCCTGGATGCGCGTGTATGTCCACTCTCAGCACTATTCCCTACATCGCAGTGGTATTTCCTCTGTGCACAGCCATCTCCAATATCAAACACCAGGGGGACAGGAACTGTATCATTCATGCATTAATTTTCCATCCATTACTGAGTGCCTCCTTCCCTCGGTCTTTTTAAGTTGCTATAGCACAATGCCATCAACTTATTTCTTCCAGTCCTGGATGCTGCAAGTCCAAGATCAAAGCTTCAGCCCACATCCAGGGAAGGCCTGCTTCTTCATTCACAGATGGCTTCTCCTCAGGGGCAAGGTGACTCTCTGGGGCTTCATTCATTAGGGTCCTAATTCTATTCATGAGGGATCTTCATGACCTAATCACTTCCTCCAAGGCCCTACTTCCAAAATACCCTCACACTGGGAAGTGGGTTTCAACATACAAATTGCAGAGATACAAACATTTAGATCACAGCTCTCCTAATTTGGCTCTTGTGCCACAGAGATAAAGATATCACAGTGAACAAAATCAACCCCCTGGAACATATAGTCTGATGGGGGAGGCAAATGTTAGGGAAACAATCAGCAAAACAAATGAATACAAAGCACAGGGAGGAATCAGAAGTGAAAATGAAGGATGCTGTTAAAAAGAACACCAGGGGCCACAAGGCGGAGGATTAGCCTGTTAAGCCACGGCGCCGGCACACCGGGTTCTAGTCCCGGTTGGGGCGCCGGATTCTATCCCGGTTGCCCCTCTTCCAGGCCAGCTCTCTGCTATGGCCCGGGAAGGCAGTGGAGGATGGCCCAAGTGCTTGGGCCCTGCACCCTCATGGGAGACCAGGAGAAGCGCCTGGCTCCTGGCTTCGGATCAGCGAGATGCGCCGGCCGCAGTGGCCATTGGAGGGTGAACCAACGGCAAAAAGGAAGACCCTTCTCTCTGTCTCTCTCTCTCACTATGCACTCTGCCTGTCAAAAAAAAAAAAAAAAAAAAAAAAAAAGAACACCAGGGAACCTTACTGAGCTGGAATAACAAGGGATATTTTCCTTGAAGACATAAAATTTAGTCAGAAATATGAAAGGATAAGAGCCTTTTAGGAGTCAATATGGATACAAATGACCTGGGCAGTGGTAAGTACAGGAGAAGCTAGTGCAGTATGTGTTTTGGGGGTGGGGGGAGGTCTTGTCATTCAGGTCTTGTTGAGGATGCTGGATTTCAGTTAAGTACTCTTACAAGTAATGATAATTTTTAGAAAAAAAAAAGTGTAGCTGCAAAGATTTTTAACTCTTTTTTATTTATTTGAGAAACATAGAAGGAGAGAGAGAGAGAAATACACAGAGAGCTCCCATGCCCTGGTTCACTTCACATATACTGCAAAGGTTAAGGCTGTCAGGGACTGATGTCAGCAGCCAAGAACTCAACTCAGGTGTTCCATGTGCACAGCAGAAAATCAGTTACGTACGTCATCACCGCTGTCTCCCAGGATCTGCATTTGGAGGAAGCTGGAGTCAAGACCTGGAGCTGGGAGTTAAACCCAAGTACTGCAATGTGGGATGTGGGTATCTTAACAAGAAGACTAAACGTCTGCCCCTCGGGTGAATGTTTTAAAATAATTCCTAGGTAATAGTGCTGAGATGACTTGGGAGAGCCACCAGGAAACGCAGGAGAAGGACACTGCATTCCTCCCGGGTACAGGTCATTGTCCAGTACGCTGTAACACACAGACACACAGACCCTTCTCTGAAACATTACCTGGACCCCTTGGCTTCCACTGGGCAGTGAGACTTCTACCTCAAATATTTACTCTACTTTGATTATAAAGACCTTAAAAATACTAGCCAATAATATTTTTCTGACAACTCAAAATGTGTTTCTTTCACAAAAGATGTTATGGCTTGTAATGCTTATGATACTCAATTAAGTACCATATTGAAAATACTTACCATAAAATATTTACCAGCTTCCTGCAAGTGCCTCCTCCTAACATAATCCTCTCCATGACCTGGCATCATCTCAGTGACAAGCTGTTTTTTAATCAGAAATTCAAGATAGTCCAATAGTCAAATGTTCTAAGTCTTGAGAATTCCACCACAGAATGAATTTGCCAAAGTTATATATAACATCAAAGTTATATATTATTCATATATACACTTGTGTGTACTAAATACATCAACAGAAGTCACCAGGCAACCATAACCTACACAGTTCCTGAAAAGGATAAAGCCAGAACAGTCTTCAGAGCTAGCTACACACTCACTGCACTGAGTACAGAGTCCGTAAGTCAGAAATGATAAATGAGTTAGCATGAACCAACATCAATAAATACTCTGTCCACATGGGTTTTGTCCAAGGCAGTTCAAAATTTCTGAGGAGGAAAAAAATAGAGCAGTGGCAGAGATCCTGGAAAATGAGAATATTTTGGAAAAGTTTTGGAAGACCTAGGATCAGAATAACATCCAAAGAGAATAAAGTAGGTGAGATTGGGGAGACTGACCTACAAAGTGTCAAAAAAGAATCAATATGATTGGCACGTTGAATAAGCTCTTGTTGAAATAAGAATGTAGACATTTTTTGGATGAGTACACATGAAAAGCATTGGAAGCTTCAGTTAACTTACAAATTGATGCTGTTATTGACTAATCATAGATTCTGTATCAGCTCTTCTGATACACCAGTCATCCTCCACTTGGTTCCCCCTGCAAGTACACTCTCCACCCTTTCCACCTCACTGTCCAGGGAAGATGATTTGCCTGGGTTCCATTAGGGGGCTCCCATGTGCTCTGGATTCCAGTGGGTTTGGCCTACAGGAAGACTGGGAAGACTCTGGATATACTTCAGTAGCGTATTTCCTTTGGTCAAAGGTCTACTTTTCCACTCTAGGTGAACACTGAGAGATGCTGTCCTGTGGGGTTCTGGTAATGAATTCTTTTCATTGTCCTTTCTGTTTTGGGGTTGGTCAAAGTTTGCTTCTTGAAGCTCCTGTTTTCTGGACTATCTCTTGTGCTTCACCTCCATCAATCCCCACACATCTTTGTAATTAGTCCCTTTTAAATGTTAACTCCCCTTAAGTTAGCTTAATTTGAGTGAGTCATCTCTTTGAGACCCTGCCTGGTATCTACGGTTCTGAAGAACTCTGTTTCTCCTCCATAAATAATTAAAACCTCAGTTAATTATATTATTTATAGATGGACTTTGTAGCCACAGAAGTCTGAGCAACTGATGGTTGTTCCCATGCCACAGCACCAAGTTCAGAAATGGCCTTGGCCCATATTTGGCTAGCCTGGAGTGGGAGAAATGATGCTGGGAGCCATATTCCTAGCCTGAGTGTTCTGTACTAAAATGGGCCTTGTGGTCCTCATACATATTATGTAACACTGAGACCCATGAGGTACACCTGGCCAGGATGTGGGATCTCTAGCACACAGCCAAACTAGCCTTATGTATTTAAAGTTGAACTGAGGCTTCCTGGAACTCTCATGTGAACTTTAGTAACTCATGTTGTCACCTGAAATTGTATGATCTTCGATGATGATTTTGAGGGATATAAGCTTGCAAACACACTGCTGATTCTGTTACTGTGAATCATAGCTGTAATGTCTTTCCTCTTCAACCTCTGACTGTAGGGAACGGCATTCACCAGTCGTCTCTGAGTCTGCTCCCCACATCAATCCAAGTGTGCTCTTGATGTCTGTCAACACAGTAGACTTCCTGATTTATGCTTTATCTTCATACTGCTTCTTAATGATTTTAGACCCACTGCTAAATAGTATACCATGCAAAATATCACTGAAATACAGAGGCAATCTCCAAGGCCCAGTCAAGGGGGAGATATAAAAAGAAAAGAGTTTCTCTGATTTAAAAACTTGGACTACCGAGTGGAGCTCTAGGGTAAGCAGAAACATGCCTCTCCCAAGCAGATGGAAGCATATCAGCTCACCATTACACAGACACCAACAAAGCAAGAAAAATCATGTTTAAAAGTAAAAATCAGCCCTTTTCAGCAGACTAAAATAACCCACTTTGTAAATGCAATGCAGAATGACCACAAAAATGCAATGTCAGGCCGGCGCCATGGCTCACTTGATTAATCCTCCGCCTGTGGCACCTGCATTCCATATGGGCGCCAGGTTCTAGTCCTGGTTGCTCCTCTTCCAGTCCAGCTCTCTGCTGTGGCCTGGGAGGGCAGTGGAGGATGGCCCAAGTGCTTGGGCCCTGCACCCGCATGGGAGACCAGGAGGAAGCACCTGATTCCTGGCTTCGGATCGGCATAGCTCTAGCCAAGAACTAGGTACTTCTTCCTGGTCTCCCATGCGGGTGCAGGAGCCCAACACCTGGGCCATCCTCCACTGCCCTCCCAGGCCACAGCAGAGAGCTGGACTGGAAGAGGAGCAACCGGGATTAGAACCTGGCGCCCATATGGGATGCAGGCGCCACAGGCGGAGGATTAACCAAATGAGCCACAGTGCCAGGCCACACTGAATGAATTTAATATCAGGTTAAATATATGTGGAAAATACAATGAGTTAATTGGAAGATAGACCTGAGTTTTCCAGAACCTATCACAAAGACACAAAGAGAAAATATAAAAGAGAAAATAAAAGACATGGAGACAAGATTAAAAAGTCCAACATATTGAGACATGATTCCATATGGAAAACAGAGAATGAGTTGGAGATAATCATTTGAAGATATTAACAATTGGAAATATTCCAGAACTGATGGAAGACATAAACCTTCTGATTCAAAATACCGAGCAAAACCAAGCAACTTAAATGAAAAGAAAGTGAAATCTAGATTTATCACTAGAAGCTTCAAGTCCCAAACGAGGGAAAAAAAAAAAAAAGGAATTCTGAAGAACACTCTGAATTCAAAGAAACAAAAACAAAAGATTGTTTCCAAGTGAGCAACTGTTACCAGAATAACTAATACACAGAAAGGAAAATGTGCCAGCCTGGAATCACAAACCCAGCCAAATATATTTTAGGAATAAAATAAAACATTTTCAGATAAATCAACACTGAGTTGGTAACCTCATGGTCCACAATAAAAGGAAATTCTGTGTAACAGGTAGAAAAAGTAACAAAATAACCAAGAGTAGAGGAAAACAAATCTAAAAGTTGTCCTTTCTTAAAAATGTATGCTGTAAAGTAACTATAAAGCTCTAAAAACTGCATAGGGAAGCAGAAATGCAGAGAAAAGGAGAAATTAAAAATAAATGAGAGAAAACTGTGAACATGTTTCTCCCTAGAATTATAACATAAACAAATTGATGCCCCAAATTTGAAAATTTCTGAACTGGTCTTTAACAAAAATGAAAGAAATGGATATGGGTGTTTAAAAAGTCTTACAAAAATTAAAAACAAGGGCCAGTGCTGTGGGGCAGCAGGTTAAGCTTCCAGCTCCTTCCTGTAGGCACCTCACATGGCCCCAGTTTGAGTTCTAGCTTCTCCACTTCCAAACCACCTCCCTGCTAATGGTGTGGAAAAGTAGCAGAGATGGCCCAAGTGCTTGGGACCCTGCACCCACGTGGGAGACCAGGATGAAGCTCCTGGCTCCTGGCTTTGGCCTGGTACAGCCTTTGCCATTATGGCCCTTTGGGGAATGAACCAGCAGATAGAAAATCTCTTTCTGTCTCCCTGTAACTCTGCCTGATAGACAGATAGATAGATTTTTTTTTAAAAAAGCCAAAAAAACAGAATCTCTATGAGGACTAGATGGACAGGCACATTCTAACTTATGTCCAAGAAAAAAGTAATCTTTCTTTTACATTTATTGATTCAGAGAGTTAAGACCCAGGTAAGCCCTCCAAAAAACTTATGAGTGTAATCCTACATACCAAACCTGATAAAGACAGTACAAGAACAGAAAAGTTTAGACCAATCTTAATTAGGAATTTTCATGTATGTACATGAAAACCCCAGCAAAACATTAGCAATTGATTCCAACAATGTATACCATGTAAAATACCATAATCAAGAAAACTCCATATAATATAAGCCTAATTCGATATGAAATCTATTACTATAATTCACAACTACTACAGATGAAAAGAGCAAAATCTAGGATCACTCCAGTGACTAAAACAGCAGCATTATTAAAATACAAAACTACCTATTAAAATACAAAAACTTTTCTCAGCCAGATAAAAGATAAACTTTATAAACTCTAAACATTTGTACATCAAAAATTACAGTGCTGGACATTGTTCTAGTGGTTCTAATTCATTTATTCCTCATAACAACCCTATGACATCAGTACATTATTGATCTCATCTTATAGGCAAAACAACAGAGTAACAGAAGGATAAGTCATTTGTCTAAGGTCACATAGATATTGACATACAGATTGAGACACACCTTGAACATGTATAGTAATGTGATCTACTCTCAGAACCATTGTGCTAGGTTTCAGGACACACCAGTTACTTCATTTTCTTAAATTTAAACTGCTCCCTGAGTCTGTGGATCGAAAGAAATTCCATCTCAGCCATTTGAGGGGGCAGCAAATCAAATACTTGCACATTCTGAACCAACCTGATACTGTAGGTGAGTGCAGTGGCAATAAATTCTATTCTAAAATATCACAGTATTTTCTCCACAGTTCCACATACTTGAAGGCCAGGAAACTTAATTCTGTCAGGTTTGCAGGGTACCCTCTTTGTACAGGTTCATGCAAGAATCTCAAAGACACCGCATAGGTGAAGACACTTGAGAAAGACCCCTTGTCTCTAGTTCCCCCCAGTTCTGGAACAAACTGGTCATGCAGGAGCGTGTTCATCATCAGTTATGCCTTGTTCCTGAACATCAGAGGCTCTGCTATATTTGACAACAAGCTGGAGCCCAGCCATGTACCAAGATGGAGAATCCCAGCCTGGTCCAATCTCAGGGGAACATCCCCCATCCAACCTGTGGAAGTCCTGAAAGTTCCTGGGGTGCTGGGAGATAGCAGGATGCAGAAGCTCTCCTCTACCTACCCACTACGTACTCTCAAAACTCTTCTCCTCCCAAACTAAACCCAGGTCCTGGTGGTCCTTTTCCCCAGGAACAATCTGATGCTATTGTTCCATGAATCGCTCTTGATAAATCTCTCAGTGAGCATTGTGATTTCTTTTTCTGTCACGTTCTACTTCTGGTTCTATCATGCAAACATTGCTATTGATTTCCTTAAATAAGAAACACAGAAGAGTAAATCACCTATAGCAGAGGACAAAAGGAAAACTAATAACTCGGTAAATGATCCCACCCCCACGCATGTTTACTTCAAAATCGTCCTGATAGATATATCCCAAAATACTAATCACAAATACCAAGAAATCATGACATTTTAAATGCCTTGTTCCCTCTTTTTTGCATTTTTAGAATTTTCTATAATGTTGTGCAGATTTGTGAATTTTGTAGAAATTGACCTTTCATTTAAAAGCTGTCGTGTTGGGGATTTGTATAAATTAATACCAATGTTAATTTTTACCTGATTTAAGAATGCCAAGAATACTTTGTAGTTATAAATCAGACAAATATATCCTATGTGTGTATGGCATGTGATTTCAGTGAATGATGATGGCATAACAGGCTTTATTTTAACTTAAAAAATATCTTAAGAAAAAAAAAAAACAGCTAAAAAAATACTATTCAGTTCCTTTAGAAAAAAAAGAAGGAAAAGGCCACCCACTTATGGAGAAATAAAATGAAACTCATCCATCACGTCTCCATTCCAGCAGGCTCAAAACCACTCCAGCAACTGTTCTAGAGGAAAACATTTTATCCATAACTTAAAACGTTGGTAGAATTCAGAGACAATGAACACTGTATTGTGGTGGGCCTACTACACACTGTATCACTTCCAATGATGTCAATCACAAGCCACGGTTTGACTACTGAGATTAAAATTTATCTCACAGCTATTCAACTCCAGCACATTTTGCATTTTATAACCAGTTTCCCAAAGCTGGTTATCCTCCTGACATGGAAGGTAAGACAGTTTTGAACATGTGTGCCTGTGTATTTTTGCAGAAAATGAAAACAGACCACCCCAGAAGTTAAGATATTTCTAATATATTTGAGGGGCACAAATAGTTTTTCCAGAAGTTGGAGGGTAAAACTCATAATATTAAGTGCTGAAATTTCCCATATTCCAATGGTTCTCCTAAAAAGCATAGAAAAACCAAAGTTCTTAAGAACTGCATCAAATTCCTAAGAAGAATGTTGAATCACTTGGCTTCCAAACATAGCTTAGTAGTGAGGCACTACTTTAGATTCTAACATACTTTCAAGGAGGAGGTTTGTTATTAGGGCAGGCTTGATATTAACATTGGCTACTCAGAATAATCAATTGATTCTAACCTAGGTTTTAAATTATAATTTACTGTTGGTTTAACTTCAGTACTACTGATTTATTTGACTGTAATGACTCATGTTTGAATCAACAGTGTTTTGTTAAGAGCAGGGAGGTAAGACTACCCAGTAAGTTATACTTAAAATATGTATACTATGCATTTTATTTTACTTTTTGTGTTTATTTTTATTTATTGGAAAAGCTAGGTGATATACACATACATATACACACACATATATATGTGTGTGTATTTATATAGATATAGATATAGATATAGATATAGATATAGATATAGATATATGGAGAGAGAGAGAGAGGCAGAGGGATCTTTCATATGCTAGTTCACTCCCCAAGTGGTCACAACAGGTGAAATTGGGCCAGGCCAAAGCCAGGAACCAGGATTTACCTGCGGATCTCCCAGGTATCCAAGTGCTCGAGCCAACATCCACTGACTCCAGGGTGCTTGTTAGCAGGAATCTGGGTCAGAAGTACAGGAGGACTTGTTCCCAGGCACTCTGATATGGAATTAGAGTGTTCCAAGAAGTGACTTAACACACTGTGCCACAACACCCTTCCCAGGTTTCAGCCTCAGCTAGCCCTAGTTGTGGGTTAAGTCACCACTTGGGACACCCTCATCCCATGCAGGAGTCCTGGGGATCAAGTCCTGCCTCTGCCTCCAGTCCAGCTTTCTACTAAAGAGCATACTGGGAGGCAGTGGATAAAGGCATAAGTGCCTGGACCTCTGGCTGCCCATGTGGGATTTTTGGATGGAATTCTCATTTCTGGCTTTGGCCTGGTCCAGCCCTAACTGTTTTGGCCATTCGAGGACTGAACCAACAGAATGCAAGAATGAGCTCGCTCGCTCTCCCTCTCTTGCTCGCTCTCTCTCTCTCTCGCTCTCGCTCTCTCTCTCTCTCTCTCCTCTTTTCAAATGAATAAACAAATCTTTTAAAAATATGCATCACTCACATCATGTTGCTAAGTCAGATTTATTAGTATCTATTATCCCAATCACTTACCACCACTACCCCAAATGTTAAATGATTCTTACTAGTGTAGTATAAAGTCTTTTACCACTGTAGAGTGTGAATTTTTACTAGTGTATAAAGCTTTCAGGGGAAAGATCTGACCAGCACCATCCGAGTGTTTGTTTCCCTTCAAAATTCGTAGCTTAAAATTTTAGCACCTAATGAGAAGTTATTAGGTGATGAGACCTTAAAGAAGTAATTAGAACATGGAGGTGGAGCCCTTGTGAATGACTGTAAGTGCCATTAAGAGACTTCAGAACAGTCAGTGCTTTGGCTTAGTGGGTAAACCGCCACCTGCAGTGCCGGCATCCCATATGGGCACCGGTTCAAATCCTGGCTACTCCACTTCTGATCCAGCTCTCGGCTATCACCTGGGAAAGCAGTGGAAGATGGCCCAAGTCCTTGTGCACCTGCACCCGCATGGGAGACCCACAAGAAGGTCCTGGCTCCTGGCTTTGGATCTCCTCAGCTCTGGCTGTTGCGGTCATTTGGGGAGTGAACCAGTGCAATATGGAAGACCTCTCTCTTTCTGGCTCTACTTCTCTCTGTAACTCTGTCTTTCATATAAATAAATAAATAAATGAATATTTTAAAAAATAAAAAAAATTAAAAATAAAAATAAAGAGATTCCAGAAAGCACTCTAGCTTTGTTTCTGCATATGAGGACATAGTGAGAAGTTCTCTTTCTACCTCTCTCCTTCTCAGGGGTCAGACCAACATGACAGTCAGAAGATTCTCCCCACTGCTAGGGTTTACAAAATAATTTGAGTTTCTTTCAAAGGTCCATGTATTAGAGTCTTGGTCTCCAGAGTCTTATATTAATGGACTAAGCAGGGACTTAATTGAACTATGGTATCTGGAAGTGGTGCATTTAGGAAGTGATTGGATTGGATGAGCTGGCTAGGGCAGGCTCCCATGATCAAATCATGATGGATGTATAGGGAGAGGCCACGCAGAAGGCAGAGGAAGAGTGTGTTACTGGTGTTGTGCTGCTGCTCGGCTCACCATGTGATCACCTCTCTGTCACCTTCTGACATTACCAGATGCGTAACCAGTGGGATTTCTTAGTCGTGGACTGTCAACCTGTGAATCTCTGAACTGTAATCTAAAATAAACCTTCCTTCCTTTCTTCCTAAGAATCACTCTGTAGGTATTTAAAGTAATGAAAAGCTGAATAGAACACCTACTTAGTTTGACCCTTTTCTGTCTATTCTTCATGAGTACTTAGCAAATCTTTATACTTCCAATCCTGACCTTCTGTCAGCCTCCTAGGAGACCTAGACTCACAAAATTGCTCAGCAATAAAAAGAAATGAGAAATATCACAGACAAATCTCAAAAACATTATCCAGATTCAAAAAAGTCCAACCTCAAAGGGATGAATATGATATTACTTTACATGAAGTCCTAGAGCTGGTAAAGCTAGTCTATTATCAGAAACAATCAGAACAATGGCTGTTTCCAGATGTTACAAATAGGCACTGCCTGGGAAGACACATGACCAAATTTTCTGTGGTGATGACAATGTTTTACATTTTGATAGGGGTTTGATTTATTAAAAAAAAAAAAACCTCACCTAATGGTATGCATCACTCCATTTTAGTCAAAGGCCAAGAAGTGATCATGGTAGGCTTAAGATTTGTGTATTTCACCATGAAACAAGAACTGCAAAAAATATTGAAATTTACTTATATGCTTGTTGAAGTTTCTAGACAGAAGTATACCATTTTCTGCAACTTACTGTGAGATTCATCATATAAAAGCAAGATGGTTTGATAGATGAATAGAAAAATGAGTAGACACACAGATATGTCATTATGAAAGTGTAGCAAGGGCAGGTGTTTAGCCTAGCAGTTAAGATTCCCACTGCCAACTTCAGAACGCCTGGGATGGGTTCTCATTTTCCAGCTCCGGACTCCAGTTCTTGCTAATGTAGATCCTGGGAGGCAGTGGTGAAAGCTCAAGCAGTCGACTCCCTGCCAGCTAGCTGGGAGACTTGGCTTGCATTCCCATCTTGGGTAAGATCTAGTCCCATTCATTATGCACATGTGGGAAATGATCCAGCAAATGTTAGTTCAGTCTCTGTCTCTTTCAGCCAGAATGGGGCTGAGCTGAGGGTGGGAGCCACTCAGTTCAGGTCTCCCACAACAGTAGCAGGGACTCAACTACTTGAGCTACAAGCTGCTGCTTCCCATGGTTTGCATTGGCAGAAAGCTGCAGTGAGGAGCCAGAATCAGGAATCGGACTCAGATACCCTGATACAATAGTCGGACTTCTTAACCACTAGCCCAATTGCCCTACTCAAGAATACTCAGTTTTAATGTGAAAAGAAACACGAGGATGGCAGCCATGTAGTAAGCATAGAAAAAAAATTTTTCAAGAAAACAGGAAACTCTAAAAGGGATGCTTAGAGAACTCAAGAACAAACGTTTCTTGGGAGTAGAAAAAAAAAAAAGAGATTGGCCAATTATCTGCTGTCTTTTACTTATTACTGTATTTCACAGATCAGTGGAAGAATTTGGTGACTATTAGTAACAAATATATATAAAATAAGCAAATGTGTAAAAAGAATTCCTTATAAACTCCAAGAAAAACAAAAAGCTTTATAACAAGTAGAATTTCACTACATGATAAGCTCAGCTGTTGACAATATTAATGTAGTCACGGGAATGTAGACACTCGATATTGATTTAACCAAAAATGATGCTATATTCGCACTGAACGTGATGAAAGATGGGAATTATGTCCACTAGTGGTGAGCGGTGATAAAAAACTAAATAGTTATGTTCCATAGTCGGACATCAGTAGATAATGTCTAAAATCAAGGAAGCAGAAAAAAAATCAAGGGAAGAAAAAAAAAGAAGCAAACAGAAAAAAAAAAAAACAGGTTATTTAGATACATAGCATAAAAAGGGCTAAGGATTAAAAGCCATCATTCTTGAGAGAAGAAACTGAGCAAGTTGGTGTACAAGCAGAGGCTACTGTTTGTCATAAGCCTTGTTGTTTCTCTTGGCTTCTGAAAGTATGTACATACATTTACATTGATAAACATCATAATTTAAATTATTTGACTATTTAGTACAAGTGCAGGTTTGGTGAGAATTTATCTTCCCAGACTGTATCTACTGAAATACTAGATAGTCCTTGATATAGCAAAAAGGAATGAGGGCTGGCGCTGTGGTGCAGTGAGTTAACGCCCTGGCCTGAAGCGCTGCCATCCCATATGGTCGCCAGTTCAAGACCCAGCTGCTTCACTTCCTGTCCAGCTCTCTGTTATGGCCTGGGAAAGCAGTGGAGGATGGCCCAAGTTCTTGGGCCCCTGCACCCACATGGGAGACTTGGAGGAAGCTCCTGGCTCCTGGCTTCGGATCAACATAGCTCCAGCCGTTGCGGCCAATTGGAAAGTAAACAGCTGATGGAGGACCTCTCTCTCTTTCTCTCTCTGCCTCCTCTCTATGTGACTCTGACTTTCAAATAAATAAATAAATCTTCTAAAAAAAATAAATAAAAATAAAATTTAAAAAGGAATGAATGCAAAGACTTTAGGGAGTGGGAAGAACATAGTGGATTTACCACATGCAAAGTGTCTATACCACCATCTATGTTCCATGGTGAGGGTGGGGAACAAGAATCCACTTTCTTCACCAAGGACTGTGATATATGGCAATGAGAACAGCACAGTACTTTTGAAAAATACTTTTATGATTGTTCTCTTGTGATACTAGATGGAATTCCCAATGGATGGGTTCCCCTGGTTTCACTAAAATGCCCACGATGGGGCATTTAATTCATGGAAGATGAGACATAGTTACCACAGTGAAAAGAATGCTCTAACTTAGTATTTCTGACAATAGTTCATCCACCATGTTGCCTATGAGTTTGAAATAGAATAACCCCTTAAAGTCTTCCTTTTACAAGTGAAAAAAAAAAACAGGATATAGTAAAGTATATCACCAAAATAGAAATTAAATTCTTGGTCTCTCACCCAATTCCTAGAACAAGGTCATTTTAAAAGATCTACGAGGTTCCTTTAATGAAGAAGTTCCTGGGGCCGGTGCTGTGGCGCAGTGCGTTAACACCCTGACCAGGCACCGGCATCTCATATAGGTGCCGGTTCTAGTCCTGGCTGCTCCTCTTCCAATCCAGCTCTCTGCTGTGGCCTGGGAAAGCAGTAGAAGATGGCCCAAGTCCTTGGGCCCCTGCACCCATGTGGGAGATCAGGAAGAAGTTCCTGGCTCCTGGTTTTGGATCAGCTTAGCTCCGGCCATTGCGGCCAATTGGGGAGTGAACCATCAGATAGAAGACTTCTCTCTCTCTCTCTGCCTCTCCTCTCTCTGTGTAACTCTGACTTTCAAATAAATAAATAAATCTTTTTGAAAAATTAAAAAATAAAGATAATCAAGAAGTTCCCAATGATCATGAAGTCTCAACTAAAGTAGAAAAGGGGATGCATTGCATAGAAATGAGAGCTTGTAATCTGAAGTCAGGCTACTTGGGTTCAATTTCTGGCTCCACCACTTATTATCCGTGTGATTTTTGGCATTTACCAAGTTAAATATGCAAAATATGTGTAATAGAGAAATGAATACTCAAATATTTAGAGAAATATATGACACTGTCTGAGAGCCAACACTATGTCCTGAGAACACAGGATTCTAGTCCTATCCAACATTCTCATAAAACAAAACCTAACAGGTATTTTGACCACCTAAATAGAAGCTTGAGTCACATCATCCTACAAAACATTTCTTCCAAGAAAGACACTTAATTTATATTAGGAATGACAACTGGATATAGCGGTTTCATTGTTATACCCGTCATTTAGAGGCAAATGGTTTTACAAAGAAGTAAAATGGGCTAATGCAGATGGATTTAAGTCATCGTGTGTAATAAACACCTTGAAAGTTCAGGGTATTTTTCTTTAGATTTAGTTAGCTGTCCTAACTAGCAAGCAGTAACTGATTCTGTTTTTCCCAAAACTAAATTGCATTTGTTGAGGAACCAAAGACTCAGAGATAGCACATAGAAATATGGTGCTATTCAAATTATATATGGTGCCGCTACCTAATTACTAACCACACCTTGCAAAATTTTTCCTTGCAGTTCATCATCTCCAGGCTCTACTGGTGTGAAGATTATAGAAAAAAAGAGGAAAGCTTTCACCATTTAATGGAGCTGAGACTTCCACTGGGCCATTTCATACTCTTTATGCCACTTGAAGACCAGGGGGCAGGGGTGTATGTTTTAGCCTGGTTTGATGGATACTAATTCTCAAGGAAAAACAGGATTGCGGCTATACAATGGGGGGAGGGGGGAGAATAAACAGAACACCTTCTCATATTACCATGCCCAGGGCTAAAAGTTAATCAAGGACTGGCAATCTATTCAGGCAGAACCACCAAAAGCTTAGATCCCTCAGGAATGAAGGCTTGTGTGACCCCACTGGGTAAAGAATCCCAGCCAGCTGAGGTGCTAGCAGAGGGCAAAGCAAACAGAAATGTCTGGTGGAGGAAGCAAGTCATAAATACCAGCAACAGCCTCATGGTCACTTGTAGAAACAAAGACTACAGCCTCTACCTACTATTTCTTCCTTGCTGTGTCATGGCTATATCTGCACATTTTGATTAAACTCCCTCTTGTTTCGGAAGTTGTTGGTAGTAATTAATGATATAATGAATGTCACCAGTGACTAAGTAAGTGGGATTGTGTAGAACTAAAGCAAATGGATATTCCCTGGAGATTTTGGACTTGCATCTGGACTCACTTTGGATTTTGTCACTTAAGGCAGGGAAGGAGCATACTATAAGTTGTATGATGATCATTATATCACCATAGGTGATGAAACTTTTGAATATAAGTACAAGTCCACTTTAGGACATTCAAGGAAAATGGAATTAAAAGACAACCTTATTTTGGTGAAAAAATTTTTGAAAGCCACATGTAGTATTCTTCACAATAGATGGTTTACATGAACTGTTTGAAGAACTCTCATTTGTGTAGGAAGACTAATACACATGGCCAAAAGAGTAAACTGGAGTGAGCATTTGTCAACTGCATTAACCCCTTCCTACTGGGGAGAAAGCACCACTTTGCTGGAGCCTTGGCAAGAAACTCAGCTCACATCTGCATCGGAAGGCAAAAGCGGGCCCAAGAATGCCCTTATCTCGCCCCAGGGACAGGTGCCACATCTCAACCGCTGGGTTCTTTGACCCGGCTTTTGTACCTTCAGCTTCAGCAAGTGACGTAGGCACGAAGGCACAGTTATGTTGCTGTGTTCAGTAGCAAGGATGGATATTGAGAGTGAGTGACCATGACCGTATTGTTCCAGCACTCTCCTCAGGGGAGTTAGGGCCAGTGGTGGCTCATGAACCAGAGCATTTCTGAGATGTAACTGTGCCTCTGTTCCCACTCCCTGGTCTCCTTTATTTCCTACCTTATATCACTCCAATAAATTCCTACACCCTCAATTAGTTTTCCAATGTTTGCAATGAAGAACCAAGTGAGACAAAACTGTTTTCACTACTTTAGAAGAAAGACAGCCACTTTGTAGGGGCCCATCGGAAAACAGGAAGGGAGCAAGACATGAGCGTTGTTAAAAGAGGCCCTTTCTGCCTGAAGCCAGAAGCTAAATATATCAGGAAGTCAGATAATAATGAGCCAAAGTCTCAGCCCCAACCTATCACACCTAAGAGAAAAGAGACAGAGAGAAAACATTGCAGGATTTATGACTGAGACCTGGAAAAGACTGGTCCCAAGCCTCCTCGCACCAACTCTAGTGCACTCGTTTGACAAAGGTGTTTGTTACAAACCCACAAGCTGTGGGTATAGTTTCAGGGGTTCATGAGCCCCTAAAGACTTTTCCTGCTCTACCTGCCCCCAAAACAAACAAATTCATTCAGTAGATCATAACTAAGTACAGGGACACAGCCACCAATGGAATCCCCATATTAGATATGACTGATTCAGTTACTAATTAATTTTTGAAAAGAGGACAAAATTAAGCACAATGTTTAGCAAGACAAAGGTGAAAAAAACCTACAAAGTACATTTTTATGATTCAAGGCTCAAACTCAAGAACTGTACCAAATTTCCATCTAAGTATCTTTTCTGTAGAATTCAGTAACTCCTCATAAAAGAGAGTTTTGGTACAGAGTGTATTAACTCCTCTTCATTTAGTCAATTTTAAAATATCCTTTTTGCCTGTCCAATATCCAAATGAAGCCTTTGTCTTTTCCTCTTCCAGTTTCTGTTGTTCCAAATGGATGAGTGCCCAGCCCCGCTGAAGGGAGAATTTCTCCCCTGGAGTCAATGACTTCCTTAGAGGCTGATAATTCAAGTTTCCTCTGTCAATCTAAATCTAGCACCGGAAATAAAGCTTTGTTCTTGGCCAGCTATCGCATGTGAGCCAGGTTCAAATGAATTCATTTGAAGGTGCAGTGCTAAGTCAGGGCCCCCGGACGTGTCAGAGCAGCATCTATCTCACACATCCTCTTGGAGCTCCAGCCTCCTGCCTCTGCTCCCTCTTTGAGCAGCAAGCAGCTGGAAGAGACCTTGAAAAGTGCAGGGAAAATGTACACTGTATTTTAATTCCACTTTTTCACAACCTTTAAAAATTCTTATTTTTATGTATGTGAGAGAGAGACACACAAAAGGATAAGAGGGAGAGAGAGAGAGAGAGGGAGAGAGGGAGAGAGGGAGAGAGAGAGAGGGAGAGAGGGAGAGGGAGAGAGGGAGAGAGGGAGAGGGAGAGAGGGAGAGGGAGAGGGAAAGGGGGAAAGAGAGAGAGAAAAACAAACTCCATCCCCTGCTTCATTCCCCAAATGCCAAAAATGGCTGGGACAGGACTGGGTTTGGATTAAGAGCCAATACTCAGTCTAGACCTACCATGTGGGTGGCAGGACACCAATTACTCATGCCATCACTGCTTCCCCCATGGTCTGCATTAGAGGGAAGCTAGAGTCAGGACACAGATCAAACCCAGGCACTTGTGTGCGTTTTTCCACAAACTTCTTGAAGTCCCCTCATACAATCAGCCAGATGCCCCAAATCGAACAGAACTGGATTCCTAGCTTCTCCTCTCCTTGCCAGTCCTCTAGAAACTGCCCGCTGCCCTCTCACCCCCTGGGCAGACTCTCATCGTATCCTACAGGGATTTCAGCAGTCGCTCTCAAAGGCGCTTGAAGTGGACCCTTCTAACAGATTCTGCACATTACCCCAAAATGCCTTTTCTAAAACAAATCATTCTTCTGCTTAAAATTATTCAGTGCCTTTCCACTCCTTAGGAAGAAGTCCCCACATGTTAGCATACATACGAGGCCACACAGAATTCAGTCCTCCTCCGCAGAGTCCAATGTTCCTACACTATTCAAAATGTTTCTTATTGTCTCTTGCCCCAGGCTCTTTCACCAGGAGAGGGACTGAGGAAGAAACTGTGCTTTGAGCATCCTTCTCTCCATCCATTTATTCCCCTGGTTAAATATGCTTCTCCTTCTAACTTTGGTTCAGATAATGCCGCTGCCTGAGGGCCCTACGAATGACCAGACCTCAGTATTCATAAACGGCTCCGTAAAAGCTATCCCTGTGTTGTAATTTCCTGGCTGTCACTATCCCCAGTGCCAATCGATGCCAGGCTACCTGAAGTCCTGTAAGCAACAGATGCCAAGCTAATGCACAATTTATAAACTTGGATGCTCTTCTAGTACTATTTTCCCTTCTGTAAGCAGACAAACAAGGGATCTTCAAAACGTTTGAGGATGACACCTCTGATGACAAAGCTGCACATGGATTTCCAAAATTTTCTGACAAAATAAACTTTTAATTTCATTTTCCATGAACATTTTGAAGTTTTTCATATTCATAAGCAATCAGGCACTGATCGGTTTTGTCTTTTAAAAAGCTTCATTCTTTTGAGTTTTATTTCTGCACTAAATTAAGTTCTTAACTTTTTTTTAATATAAGACAAAAGTAGTCAAGCAAACTGATGAGAACAGTATTGCTGAGTATAAAAGACAGGTAGCACTACATTTTAAAATTGTACTTTGTCATCTTTTACTAAAGAAATAATGATCTACCACTTTTGAGAAGAAAGGAGCTTGCTCAGCACATAAAAGTTATGACGTTGCCACACCCAAGGATTCCATGTGGTAGACTTTACTCACAACCAGTCAGTCTAGCTTTTAAAAATGTACTTGCTTATTTATTTGAAGAAGTACACAGAGATGGACAGAGCCAGAGGGGTTCCAACCACAGACCCACTTTCCAAATGTCCACAATGGCTGAAGCCAGGAGCCAGGAACTCAATTTAGGTCTCCCAGGTGGATGGCAGGAACCCAACCACTTGAGCCATCACCATTGCTTCCTAAGTTCTACTTTGACAAGAAGCTGGAGTCAGGAGCCAGAGCCATTATGAGCATTTGAACGGTGAACCAGTGTCTCTATGTGTCGCTCTCCTTGTACCTCTCTCTCTCTCTCTTGCTCTCGCTCTCTCGCTCTTTTTTCCTCTTAAATACATAAATATGTATTTTTTAAAATGCAAAGGTTTCCAAAACCTGTCTTTCCTGAGAATTCTTCTGCAACTCATGTTGGGACAAAAGATTTCATCGACTGCTATTTGTTTTCTCTGAGGTCCGAGCTGGAAAATTTTTATGCAACTGAAGAAACTTCATGTATACATTTGTGATTCTTTTTTATTTGTCAGGTAGAGTTATAGGTAGTGAGAGAGAGAGACAGAGAGAAAGGTCTTCCTTCCATTGGTTCACTCCCCAGATGGCCGCTATAGCCGGCGCTGTGCTGATCTGAAGCCAGGTGCCAGGTGCTTCCTCCTGGTCTCCCATGCAGGGCCCAAGCACTTGGGCCATCCTCCACTGCCCTCCTGGGCCACAGCAGAGAGCTGGACTGGAAGACGAGCAACCAGGACTAGAACCCGGA
The DNA here is from genome assembly GCF_033115175.1 of Lepus europaeus. Taxonomy (NCBI): domain Eukaryota; kingdom Metazoa; phylum Chordata; class Mammalia; order Lagomorpha; family Leporidae; genus Lepus; species Lepus europaeus. Next base: position 149,915,363 of record NC_084830.1, read on the forward strand.
GCCCATATGGGATGCCGATGCCGCAGGTGGAGGATTAACCAAGTGAGCCACAGCGCCAGCCCCACATTTGTGATTTTATCACCAAATTCCATTTTACAGGATGGCTACTTTCACTGACAACCTGATAATACTTCCTAGAATCGAGGATATTCACGCAGATATCTAGCTTGGGAAAATGCATTTTACAGTTGTCAATCCTTCAGTTAGTATTCTTTGTCTTAAATAACATGAATGAGAAAGATTATTAATAGGGTTCAATAAATTCATATTTAAAGTTATAAGACATTGTAAGACTGTTGGGATTCTGGATTTATCTTATTTATTAAGAAGTATTTGGAGTTCCTTCTTAGAACTGTTATAGAAATACTCTAGTGGCAGAAATTATAGATATAAATATAGATATAGATATTTGAAACACATAATTTTCTCTCTTCTACATCCTGTAAACCATGATGAAGTCAGTGGAATTCTTAAAGAATGCATATCTATATGGCTCTACTAAGTCCTACATTCCTATTCTGTATAAGTCTTAACAATTAAGATATGTTCAGAGGAAAATCATACCATGTTATTTTCTTCATTTTCACACAAAATAGTGATGAAAGTTAGGAAATTATGAATGAAAGCATTTGGATCACAATACTGTGAAAGTCCTTTTTATGGTCAAACCTTACAGTTGGAACTTCACGGATTTTTTTTCCTTTTTAAGTGTTTAAAAGCTCCATTTGTCTTTCAGAGTCCAGTAGTTGCCTAACTTTCCATGAGTGCTAATATGAGTTAAGAGCAGATCCACAGATCCTGAAAGAAGTTTCCTGAAGTATTTTTATTATTTATATTTCATTTGAGAATAGAAGGGAGGTAATACTCCCCATGAGCCAATGAGCAATGGTCCAAGTGTTTAATGGGAAATCCATTAGTTGTGAATATTGGAAAGTCCTAAATTCTAATTTCTGCCTTATCTCTCCCTTATGCTCTTATTATTTAAGCCTGGAACAGAGATTTTAATTGGAAAAAGGCATTTGTGAAACTGTCAAGCAGCAGTAAGCTGGATGGGAGGATGTGCTGAGATTCCCTCGTGCCCTACATTACAATTCCTTTATTATAATACCAGGTTGGAATGGAGTGTGAGACTGCAGTTGCATCTCATGTTGGTGCATTTTGATACCGTTAGCACATTAAAAGACACTGTGGTTTGCCCCAACTGGGGCAGGTTAACAATTCACACAGAAGTTTCCTATTACACATCTTAGGTTGATCACTCTTAGGGGACTCCCTGAGTGCTAGAGTTTTTATAAAAGATCTGAGTCGCCTGGAGTTGAGTGTGAAAGACTTTTCAAAGACCACTGCCATAGCAGGCCATAGAAAAAGCCCTTTTCAGGAGAAAAGACAATGATAACCATTGCTGTTCTGGCCAGCTCTCCTGGGGAAAAAAGTTGATTCTCTAGTCCAGGTACCGTTTCAACAAACGGGTGGTGGTAGTTAATTTGTGCAAGATGACAGTATTGTATAACAGTTTCTGTTTCTCATACAGTGACAAAATTATCATATCAAGGATAAGACACAAAGTCTTCATAGTATTTTGATTTAAAATATCAAAAATGGTGTTTTAACCACAGAAAATTTTCAATTGCAGGAAAATAAATCCTTTGACCTCTCCTGGCACATCTGACAAAGTTGGGAATTTCTTCTATTCTTTTGTAGGCTAAAGATGAACACTGAGAGTCTACTATTCTTCATGCCATATCAGAACATGTTGTTCAGATTTCTATGACATTTTTTACTTTCAGTCCTGCAACTACTGGCATTAGCTCCTAACACTGATGCCATCTCACCATTTTCCCGTGATTACTCAAGGGAAATGGATGTTTATTCGAATTCACTCATTGCATATCCATCTTAATACTTAAAAGAACATCATTTTATGTACTAAATTGATCTACGGTAATGTAAACAGCTACAGAAGGTACCCACAGTAGGCAGTGTGATTCAGCAGAAAAACAGACTGTATGGTAGCTTGACCCCAGTTACTGCTAATTTGTAGTCACTTTACCTTGGCAATCCATTTCCAGTTTTCCAAAGCTCCAGCTTCAACCACTCACTATTATCTTTAGACTCATCATCTTCTTCCACCTTTCGATCATCCCCATATGACATGTCTTTCCTACTTGAAAAAAAAAAAAATGTGGCCATGAGAAATGACTCCTAAACCTTTTTACCAAACCTCCAATTGTGTCTGCACCATTTCTCTATTCATCTCATAATAGGGCATATGTGTATACAAAGGTAAATGGCAGAATGTTGGGTTCACATTCGTGTTCACTCTTGGAATATTAGTTTTTACTTAAAGTCCTGAAGATCTAAATTGTTGAACTTTTTTACAAAGTTCGTTTGTGAGACAGAGAGATAGATAGAGACAGACCGGCAGTGCTCTAAGCTGATAGTTCATTCCCCACGTACCTGCAATGGTCCCTGGCTGGTATGGAAGCAGGGAGGTGGGAACTTGGTCCAGGTCTCCCAGATGGAAAGCAAGAATCTAACACATTGAGCCATTATTGCTGCCTCCCAGGGTCTGAATTAGCAGGATGTTGGAACTGGAAACTGGAGCCAAGAATCAAACTGAGACACTCTAATGTGGGATCTTGGCATATTAACAGACATCTTAACCACCAGGCTAAGAGGCTATCCCTGAACTGAACTTTCAAAAGTTGCACAAAACTGCATTGATAATGTCAGTGATATGGGCCTTTTCCATGGCAGCCAACCTTATATTACCTTCTAGAGGCCTAAGGCAAAAAAAATTTTCATTAGCAGTATTTAATAGAATAATCTACTTGAAACTCTTTAATAAATTTTAAATTCCAAATTTCTCAGATCTCCAAACCACATTAGTAAGCTATGGAACTTTGTTTTGCTGTAATATATTTCTTCTGAGATAAATAAACCCATATAATCCCATTACACCTTCAATTTTTATAATTGGGCTTTCTGATATCAGCTGGAGGAATTCTAGGCTGGCCTAGCCTGACTAGTGGCAAAGGTAAAATATATACCTCTACTATAAAAGATATATTCAAAATAATGAATGATCAGTAGAGTACAGGCACCAATGAATCAAAAAGGACACTGGCCACTTCATAGTACCAGTGTATCCAAGCAGAATATTATTCATGGTTTCTACATCAAACAATAGAATCAGCATGATCCTGCAAGTTCCAAGGATATCAGACATCCTTTCATCTTCTTGCTGAAGTTTATTAATCTTGGTGCTAAAGAATACAAGTAATGAGTAGTGAGGATTTACTAGATCTGTTATAACCAACAACATCTTAGACATCTAAATTGAGCTACCTACATTACAATGGCATGGTCTTTGCCCCAATTTCCTACACTGAAAGGCTTCTGAGGGAAGACAAAGACACATAAATTGAAGAAGGATCTGCTTTAACATTACATGGTTCTCTAGCTCATCCTCCCAACCTTTCCCAAATAAACAGTGTACCTCACACTGTGAAAAATAATGAAAGTAATTCCCAGTATATTTTTGGGTGGCATTGGATACTGAGTCACAATCAATGTTAATTCTAGGCACTCATAAAATCACTATGGTCTAATAGTAAGACTGAGGATAATGGGATCATGATGGAAAATGGCGAATGTGCCCAAGGTCAGTGGAACAAGAAACCCACCCAACTGTTATTTTCACTGCTTATAGGCGATGGACATCTTTGCCTGCTGGTAGAATCCCTACTCAGGCTCACTGAGCAGTGAGAAGGGCTAAATGCAAGATACTAGTGTTTCTCAATCCAAGGTCCAAAACTAACTGCACAATACGTGTATGCCAAGTTTCAGTTATTCAACCCAACAGAAGTAGACTTCTTGCACATGTGACAATCCCATACGAGTGTTTCTGTGTTTCTGCATGACACAGTTTCCGAGATCCAGGATCTTTCCCATTTAAATCTCTGTGACCGTGGCCAGCACTGTGGCATAGTAGGTTAAGCCTTGCCTGCAGTGCTGCCATCCCATAAGGGTGCTGGTTCAAGTCCACTTCTGATCCAGCTCCCTGCTGATGGCCTGGAAAAGCAGTGGAAGATGGCCCAAGTACTTGGGCCACTGCAGCCACGTGGGACGCCCAGAAGAAGCTCCTGGCTTCTGGCTTTGGATCAGCCCAGTTCTGGACATTGTGACCATTTGGTCAGTGAACCAGAGGATGGAAGACCTCTCTGTCTCTCCCTCTCTCTGTCTCTAACTCTGCCTTTCAAACATTTTTAAAAACAAATACATCTCTGTGATTATCATTATCAGTCTCTGCATCCATATGGTGACAGAAAGAAAAAGAGACTGCAAAACATACACACTACTTCTTAAATGTCTTTACCTGAAAATGGAAGCATCATTTCTACTTACATTCTATTTGCTGGACATAGCCAAATGATCACATGTAAGTACAAAGCAAACTGGTAAAGATACCCTAGAAGTAATTCAGGAAGAATAAAAGAGTAAACACTTTGGCAAAGAGTCAGTAGTCTTGTCAGATGGCACAACTTGAGAGATTCATGTCCTGGTAAACACTTAAAAGATAATTTTATTAAAAGTACACCAATAGATGCATTGGAAATTTCTAATGACTAGGCAATTGAAGATAAAAAGTTGGTTTTGTCTTCAGATGGTTTTATTTGACAGCTGGTATAGACTGCTACAGAATTATAGCCCTTCTCATTATGGGACATGTACTCTATAGAATACTATACAGCAGGGGGGTGGAGCCAAGATGGCGGATAGTGAGGACGTGCGCCGTAGTTTGGGAAAATAAAGTTTCATAAAAGTGGAATTGCTGTAGCCTCAGGAAAATACTCAAGAAAAAAACTGCAGAGGAAACGCTTCCGGATCCAGTGGATGTGACACAGAGGACCTACAGGGAGCCCACCGCGTGGAAAATCAACCGCGGGAGACAAGCCGAGCGGCGGGAGACGAGCCGAGCGGCGGGAGACGAGCCACAGAATCTCGCCAGCCAGCGCGGGAACCAACGGAGGAGGGTAAGACAAAGACCTCAGAAACCCGAGACATTGTGGGGGGGGGGGGAAACAGAGGCCTCTCCCTTCACTCACCAAGCAAAACAAAGAGCACCGCGATTTTACATATGTAAAGTGCAGCCAAACTCAGTAACTTTAACAAAACTCGAGAACACATTGAGGGCTGCATAAACTCTTTGTGTGGTCCCAGGGGTAGATCAAATGAATACTCACAGAGGCCAGATTTCAACTACCCTCAACTCCACTCCCAACTGAGTCAAAAAAAAAAAGAGAGGAAGTGAGCAATCTGGGAGAGTCGCTCTTTGCACAGCCTTAAACCTGAAGAATCAAGCATAGCTCTCTGGCCACACCCATCACAGCCCCTAAGGATCCAACAAAGCAGACAGCTCACTTAGAGGCATAGTATAATGAGAAAAAAAACACCACAGCAAAAAAAAAAAAAAACAAAAACAAAAACAAAAAAAAAAAAACAAAAAAAAAAAACAAAAACAAAACCAAAAAAAAACACATAAATTATCTCCAACATGCCAAACAACAAACATAGAAGCCGAGGTAACAAGAGCAAGGAAGACACTATGACGCCCCCAAATGAGAAAGACACGCCAATGCAAGATTATGAAGATGATGAGATAGAGGAAATGCAAGAAGCAGATCTCAAAAAATTGATAAGAACATTAAGAAGTTCTCAAAAACAAATTCTTGAACTACAGAAATCCTTAATGGACAAGATAGAAAATCTCTCCCGTGAAAATGAAATATTAAGGAGGAATCAAAAAGAAATGAAACAACTAGTAGAACATGAAACTGAGATAGTGACAAAAAACCACAATGAAATGAAGAACTCAATAGATCAAATGGCAAACACATTAGAGAGCCTTAAAAACAGAATGGGTGAAGCAGAAGAGAGAATATCAGAATTAGAAGACAGAGAACAGGAAAGGAAACAGTCAAATCAAAGAAAAGAAGAAGAAATCAGAAATCTAAAAAATACTGTCAGGAATCTACAGGATACTATTAAAAAACCCAACATTTGGGTTCTAGGAGTTCCTGAAGGCATGGAGAGGGAGAAAGGATTAGAAGGCCTTTTTAGTGAGAAAGGGGAGGGTTGTGGGTGGGAGGAAAGTTTTGGGAGGGGGAAGCCATTGTAACCCATAAGCTGTACTTTGGAAATTTATATTCATTAAATAAAAGTTTAATTAAAAAAAAGAATACTATACAGCAGTAAAAAAAAAAACAATGAAATCCGGTCAATTGCAACAAAATGGAGGAATCTGGAACATATCATGCAGAGTGAAATAAGCCAGTCCCAAAGGGACAAATATCATATGTTCTCCCTGATCAGTGACAACTAATGGAGCACCAAAAAGGAAACCTGTTGAAGTGAAATGGACACTACGAGAAACAGTGACTTGATCAGCCCTTGTCCTGACTGTTGATGAACAAATTAATACTTTATCCCTTTTAGTATTTTTTTGTTCTACTTAATATTATTGCTTGAACTCTGTAATTAATACACAATTATTCTTAAGTGTTGAAATTTAACTGAAAAGTTATCCCTGTTAAATATAAGAGTGGGAATAAGAGAGGGAGGAGATGTACAATTTGGGACATACACAATCAGACTTGCCCCAAATGATGGAGTTAGAAATGTGCCAGGGGATTCCAATACAATCCCATCAAGGTGGCATGTACCAATGCCACCTCCCTAGTCCAAGTGATCAATTTCTGCTCACATTGATCATAATGATAGGACTAAGAGCCAAAGGGATCACATAAACAAGACTAGTGTCTGCAAATACTAACTGGTAGAATAAAAAAGGGAGAGAACAATCCAACATGGGAAGCGGGATACATAGCAGACTCTTAGAATGGCAGATGTCCTAAACAGCACTCTGGCCTCAGAATCAGCTCTTAAGGCACTCGGATCTGGTTGAAAAGCCCATGAGAGTATTTTAGGCATGGAAAGCCAAGACACTCTGGCAAAAAAAAAAAAAAAAAAAAAAAAAAAAACTATATGAAAGATCTCTGCAAGTGAGATCCCACTTTGACTATGACCTTGTCTAAATATGATCAGAGTCGGTGAACTCAAAAGGCTTCCATAGCCTTGGTAATTCATGACAAGAGCCTAGGGTGATTACTGATGCCATAAAGAAGAGTGTCAATTTGTTAAGTCAACAATAGGAATCACTGTGCACTTACTCCTCATGTAGGATCTCTGTCCTTAATGTGTTATACATTGTGAATTAATGCTATAACTACTACTCAAACAGTATTTTATGCTTTGTGTTTCTGTGTGGGTGCAAACTGTTGAAATCTTTACTTAATATATGCTAAATTGGTCTTCTGTATATAAAGAGAATTGAAAATGAATCTTGATGTGAATGGAAGAGGAGAGGGAGCAGGAGAGGGGAGGGTTGCAGGTAGGAGGGAAGTTATGGGGGGGAAGCCATTGTAATCCATAAGCTGTACATTGGAAATTTATATGCATTAAATAAAAGTTAAAAAAAAAAAAAAGAATTATAGTCCTTCTCAAGAGTGTCCGTGAAAGAGAATGGAGAAAGACAGTCCATCCAACAGACACACATGTGAGTTATATTTCTATTTTCCTGCCATTTCTTTAAAGAAAAATAAGCAAATTACAGTTTCTGTACTGGTGCACAGGCACTGACTAATGGTTTGCCCAAATGGCCCTCCAAGAACAGAACAAGTTTAGTAATGTTTATGTCCCATGCGAATGCTCACTACAAGGCCACCAATGCTTAAGAGGTGTTTAGAAAAACAACAATGACAACAACAACACATGGAAAGTGTTGTCAAAGAAAGATATAAATAGCTGGTAAAGCTTTATGACCAGCTGCAGAAACAAGGGCTATATATCATCTAGATTCCAGACGTGAAGATGAATGCATTAAACAGGCATCATTAAGTTAACCTAACTCATAGTGTTGAGATCATTTTTGTTTGTTATAGGTTCATTTTGTCAACTGAGGGTATTTTAAAATTTTATATAAGGATTAAAATGGAAAATGCATGTCTATGTGCTTATGTATGTGTGTGTGTTTATGTACATGTGTTAGTGCATATGCTGGTACACTATTAATAGAATCTGGGCATCTATTGTTTTTTTTTATGTGGAGCACCTTATTTATATTTATGACTAATAAAAACAGGATCCTAGAAGTAATCCACCATGGATTCCAAGGGATGATTGTATTTATTTTTGCTTAGCTAGTCAGAATTGTATTATTTTATTTTAATCCAAGAACAGACATAATATTTCCCACCCATAAAACAGATTGCCATTTTTCTTTTTTTTTTAATTAAACTTTTATTTAATGAATATAAATTTCCAAAGTACAGCTTATGGGCTACAATGGCTTCCCCCTCCCAAAACTTGCCTCCCACCCGCAACCCTCCCCTTTCCCGCTCCCTCTCCCCTTCCAATCACATCATGATTCATTTTCAATTCTCTTTATATACAGAAGATCAGTTTAGTATATATTAGGTAACGATTTCAACAGTTTGCCGCGATATAGCAACACATAGTGAAAAAAAAAAATACTGTTGGAGTACTAGTTATAGCATTAAATAAGAGTGTACAGCACATTAAAGACAGAGATCCTACATAATATTTTTTTAAAAAAATTAATTAATTTTCTATGCCATTTCCAATTTAACACCAGGGTTTTTTTTTTTTTCATTTCCAATTATCTTTATATACAGAAGATCGATTCAGTACATAATTAGTAAAGATCACATCAGTTTGTACCCACGCAGAAACACAAAGTGTAAAAATACTGTTTCAGTACTAGTTATAGCATCACTGCACATTAGATAACACATTAAGGACAGATCCCACATGGGATGTAAGTACACAGTGACTCCTGTTGCTGACTTAACAATTTGACACTCCTGTTCATGGCGTCAGTAATCTCCCTAGGCTCTAGTCATGAGTTGCCAGGGCTATGGAAGCCTTTAGAGTTCGCTGACTTTGATCTTATTCCGATAGGGTCATAGTCAAAGTGGAAGTTCTCTCCTCCCTTCAGAGAAAGGTACTTCCTTCTTTGATGGCCCCGTTCTTTCCACTGGGATCTCACTCACAGAGATCTTTCATTTAGGTCTTCTTCTTTTTTTTTCTTTTCCATGGTGTCTTGGCTTTCCATGCCTACAATACTCTCATGGGCTCTTCCGCCAGATCCGAATGCCTTAAGGGCTGATTCTGAGGCCAGAGTGTTGTTTAGGACATCTGCCATTCTATGAGTCTGCTGTGTATCCCATTTCCCATGTTGGATCTTCCTCTCCCTTTTTGATTCTATCAGTTAGTATTAGCAGACACTTGTCTTGTTTGTGTGATCCCTTTGATTCTTAGACCTATCAGAGCCATCGGTTGTGAACTGAAATTAATCACTTGGACTAGTGAGATGGCATTGGTATTTGCTGTTACAAATGGGATCTTATGTGGAATCCAATGTATCTACTTCTTTTGTAATGATCTCACCTTACTCTTGTAAACAATGCCCTAACTGAAAAATAATAGCATAAAATATATGGAATGTGTTCATACTTACCTAAAATATATAACATTTTTCACATAATATATAAATGGAATGATAAAAATATGTAGAAAAAGTTATCAAGCTGGAAGTGAGTGAATATAAGTTATATATACAAAGCAATAAAATGATTTTTTATTAGATTTCCAAAGGAGGAAGAAAAAGCTTGATGATAGATGGTGGCTGGAAGAGAGGTGAGATATCATGTTAGAAACTGGTGGAAACTATGCAACTGATAAAGGGTTAATATCCAGAATCTATGAAAACCTAAAGAAACTCAACAACAACACAAACAATTCAGTTAAGAAATGGGCAAAGGATTTGAACAGGCATTTTTCAAGAGAAGAAGTCCAAATGGCCAACAGACACATGAAAAAATGCTTAGGATCACTAGCTGTAACAGGGAAATGCAAATCAAAACCACAAAGAGGTTTCACCTCACCCCAGTTAGAATGGCTCTCATACAGAAATTAACAAACAACAAATGCTGGTGAGGATGTGGGGAAAAAGGTAACCCAATCCACTGCTGGTAGGAGTGTAAACTGGTCTGGCCACTATGGAAGACAGTATGGAGATACCTCAGAAATCTGAATATACACCTACCATATAATCCAACCATCCCACTCCTGGGAATTTACCCAAACCAAAATAATTCAGCATATGAAAGAGTTGTATGTACCCTCATCTTCACTGCAGCTCAACTTACAATAGCTAAGATATGGAATCAATCCAGATGCCCAACAACTGTTGACTGGATAAAGAAATTATGGTCGATCTTCCGTATATAAAGATAATTGAAAATGAAAAAAAGAAACTTGGTTTTAAACTGCAAATTGCATAGAAAATTCATCAATTTTTAAAAAATATCATGTAGGATCTCTGTCCTTAATGTGCTGTACATTGTGATTCAATGCTATAACTAGTACTCAAACAGTATTTTTCACTTTGTGCTACTATGTGGGGGCAAACTGTTGAAATCTTTACTTACTATATACTAAACTGATCTTCTGTATATAAAGAGAATTGAAAGTGTTGAAAATGAATCTTGATGTGAATGGAAGGGGAGAGGGAACGGGAAAGGGGAGAGTTGCGGGTGGGAGGGAAGTTTGGTGGGGGGGGAAGCCATTGTAATCCATAAGCTGTAGATTGGAAATTTATATTCATTAAATAAAAGTCTCTCTCTTTCTCACTGTCCACTCTGCCTGTCCAAAAAAAAAAAAAAAAAAAGTTAAGAGTGGAAGTAGAAGAGAGACGAGAAAGAAGAGTTGGAGCATAGGCAGGAGGGAGAATTGGAGCATAGGCAGGAGGGAGAATAGGGTGGGAAGTAAAACTATGTTCTTAAGTCTGTATATATGAAAAACATGAAACTTGCATAATGTAAATAAAATATTTTTTAAAAAATTTTTCAAAAAAGAAAATGGTAGAAACTCAAGTGTTTGAATATTGGACAGGAATTCAATGTCATAATCATATGTGTTGGTAATTCCCTTTAGTTTAAGATTTTGTTTTTTATGTTTATTTATTTTCTTATTCTTAAAGACACAGAGACAGAAAGAGACAGAGGTATCTCCATGGTTCATGGTCTCCTATGGAGATGGCAAAGGCCCAAGGACTTGAGCTATCACTTACTGCCTCCCATAATGCATTAGCAGGAAGATGGATCAGAAACAAAGTAACCAGTTCTCCAATCAACACCGCTCTGATACAGGATGCAAGTCCCACATAGCAGCTTAATCCATTGCACCACAATGTCCATCTCTCTCTTGAGACTTTAACCTTAAAATACTTACCTGATATGGAAGACTGTGATATAAAGAGAAAATAATGGACATTTTGAATACAAAAGATGTGCTTCCAAATATGAAAAAAATGGTACCCAAGAATGGAGAGTAGTGGAAGACGATTCACCTACATCCCTCTTGCTTGACATTTATAAGCAACACAAGACATGCAGCTCCATCTAAATACCGCATGCATCTCCAGTTTGTTCCATGTCATGTATTTGACTAGAAACTGTTCTACAGAATGAGTCTGTGAGTGTGGTTCTACTTGAAACGGCAATTAATGTAACTGTACACTCTATGTTTACGTAGTGGATTTTAATGCCAAAAAAAGTCATCATACCAGGGAAAAAAGAAACCATTGTCTAAAATGTGGTACAGTGTTTCAAGAGCTATTACCATAAAAAGCCTTGAAAGGCAAAAGCAACGTGTAAGCTTGGAATATATAATAAAACAACAAAAATAACTGAGGAGTTGGAAAGTGAACTTTGCCTATTTTTCTCCCTCTCCTCTCCATGGCCACCCCAGTCAACCACTTCTGAAGTTTTTGCCAATTTCTCTTGAGCCTTCCATCCTGGATTTCCCTTTCCCAATTCCTGTGATCCACTATATCACAGCTGCATGGCCCTACTTGCTGATTCTTGAATATGCTCTGAATTTTCAGGCCCTCAAGCATTTGTTGGTGTTCCTCCCTTTCACTGAATACCTTCACTTTCTACTAAAGTTTAAGAAAACGTTACTCATTTTTCAGTTCCCAGCATAGGTCACCATTCCTAAGCCCCACCTAAAGCAAAAATAAATACTTTGTCATGTATATTCCTGAAGCTTATGACTATAGCTCCAGGCCAGAAGTTATCACATTTCATTATAATTAGCTGTTTATGTGGCTATTCCCATGTAAGTTTCTCAGAAAGAGGAATTTTACCTCATTTGCTTTTGTATGCCCTGTATCTAGCACATTGTCTTGCTCATCAAAAGACAATCAATAAATACGCATTGAATTCTGGGTAAATAGAACAAGGGAAAAGAGCTATAAAAAATATTCAGTGTGGAAAGGCAGAAGATGAAGAGAATCGAAGGTTCTGATGGGGTTAAAGATCATGTTTTGAAAATGTTCTCTACAGAAACATGTAACAATTAAGATTAAATACAAAAAAAAAAAATGTAAAAGACATGTTCTAAAACAGATAATGCTACAAAAACAAAACCAATCCACACTTTATGACATGAGTGGAACTGGAGGCAAAGGTCTGGGTGTCAGGTTGTCAGCAAGCAGAGGTGCAGATTCATCACACGCATGTAAAGGGTGATAATACCTTTACTTTACTACACAAGACGAGAGAGATTAATCTACTCATGTAGTGCCTGTAACAGCACAAGTTGGTTCTGTGACTCTAAGGAGATACTTGAAAACAGCAAAATGTTCGAACTTCATAATCCAACAAGAAAAGTGGGCACATGGGCAAAGATTTGCCCAAAACTGTGAAGTGAAGGTACGCTGGACTTAAAATCTTGCCTCTGCTGCTTTCAAATATGTGACTTAGACAATTGCTTAACATAGTTGTCTTTCAAAATTGGGCTCCTTAACCTTTTTCTTATCTGAAAAATTAAATAATACCTACCTCTTGGGGTTTGGTGTAAAGATAAAAATGTGGTAAACATTTGTGTAGCTCTTAGGATAATGCCTGGCACATACTAAGGACTCAGATTTTGTTTTATTTTATTTTATTTTATTAATTCATTTATTTGAAAGGGAGGGAAGGAAAGGAGAGGGAAAAAAGAGAGAAAAAAAAAAAGAAATGGACAGAGATTAAGAGAGCTCTTCCCCATTGGTTCACTCCCCACATACCTGCAATAACTAAGACTAGGCTGGATTGAAGCCAGGGGCTGGGAATTTAACCCAGATCTCCTGTGTGGGTAGGAGGAATCCAAATCACCTGCACCATCACTACCATCTCCCAGGTTTGCATTATCAGGAAACTGGAGTTAGGAGCCAGAATTGGGAACTGAACCTAGTTACTATAATGTGGAATGTGAGTATTTTTTTTTTTTTTTTTTTTTTGACAGGCAGAGTGGATAGTGAGAGAGAGACAGAGAGAAAGGTCTTCCCTTTCGCCGTTGGCTCACCCTCCAATGGCCGCTGCAGCCAGCGCATCTCGCTGATCCAAAGCCAGGAGCCAGGTGCTTCTCCTGGTCTCCCATGCGGGTGCAGGGCCCAAGCACTTGGGCCATCCTCCACTGCCTTCCCGGGCCATAGCAGAGAGCTGGCCTGGAAGAGGGGCAACCGGGACAGAATCCGGCACCCCAACCGGGACTAGAACCCGGTGTGCCGGCGCCGCAAGGCGGAGGATTAGCCTGTTAAGCCACGGCGCTGGCTGGAATGTGAGTATCTTAACCATTAGGTTAAATACCCACCCTCAAGCCTCAAATTTTAGACACAGTAATTATTATGGAAGCTTTGGTTCTAACAAGAAAGAAATATCAGCCAATGGAAAATTCCACTAGGTAGGAGCTGGAGTATCATGTAATCATTCACTGGAATTAACTACCACTGTTAAAGTATATTTAACCATATTTGCCTGCAACTGTATGGGTAAACCTTAGAAACATTATGTTTAAAAATAAAGCAAAGACCCAAAGAATATGTACAGAATTATACAGTTTATGGGAGGCTCAAAAATGTAAAAGAGTAGTATCGTAAATATGCATGCCTTTGGGTGCCAGTGGTACAAGTCAAAAAACTTGACTAGGAAGATGACACACCAACCTATATTAAACATTATCAATGAAGTGACAAGCAAAATAATAAGATAATAAGATTACAAGTTGAAACAAAGCAGTGTCATTACTTTTTATTTCTTTAAAGGAAAAAACAACACAATCAAAAATAAAAGAAGGAAGGAATTGTGGAAGGACCAATCGTTACTTTGCTCTTCTCTCCTTGCAACTGTATTAAGTCTATCTCTGCAATAAGGGGACATCCCCCAGGTGCAGGGCTTCTGTTGTTCACTCTGCATGTTCTGACATAAGATAAAACATTATTTTGACAATTATGCTCCATATTGAATTCATTTCTAACAAATCTAAATGCTAAATTTTGTCTTAAAAACTTAGAGGGATATTATTCCTTCAAAAAGCAAAAACAAAACAAAAAAAATGAAGAAAATCAAGTATGGGCTCATGTGATGCAACACTGGAATTGCTTGACACAGATATTTCAAAAATGAGTCACACTGATGAAGGGCCCCCAAAGCCTACATTCAGTGGGAGACAGAAAATTTCCCAAAGGGGTATCAGGCCCTTGCTGTTACCTGAAGAGCTTGGGAGTGACTATAAGATCTTAATTCTCAAAAAAGGCAGAATTTCACATTTCCAGGTAAAATATCCTAAATTTTTATTGCTGGTGCATTGAAGCTCCCAAGACCACCCTCTGGTTCAATGATTCTTCAGTTTCTAGAACTCAATAAAACTGCCCTATAGACCCAACAAAGGGAAAAGACAAAAAGGACAGAATCTGGGAGAAACTGGGTACAAGTCTGCAATTATCCTTTCCCTGTTGAGTCTCGTGGACAGGATTTAATTCACCCAGCAACAACGTGTGACAGCAGCCAGAGAGGCTCACCTGAGTCCTGGTGCCCAGGGTTTTTACAGGAGGTCAGTCATGGTCAGGTAAGCACGGAACACATGCATGACCAACCTTAGCCACTCACACTCCAGTCCCTCAGAGGCCAACCTGATGAATAAAGCCCAACGTGTCAGGTACACACACAAAAAAACTTCACCATAAATCATATTACATCCCTTCCTCCTCTTAGTAACAGGATCCCTGCTTTTCCTTTAAGTACCCTCCTTTTTCTCTCTCAGTCCAACGGTTCAGTTAGAGATGTCCAGGGTTAGGTCACATGACCCATGCTGGGCAAAGGGTGCCTGCTCACAAATAAACAAGTAATCCAAGCTGAGTAAATAGAAACTCCCCTTGGGAACTATCAGGAAAGAAACACGCTTTCACTGCAGGTTGATAGAGTCAGGAGACCATGCAAACCTTGACATGGTGTTGGACATCTTTGACATCACATATTGAAGCCCTGTCTGAGCATGAGACCAAGATAGTAGACAGCAGAGATCTGAGACAGAGTCTAATTCCTTAGAATGGTGAACAGCTCCTAGATTTATTCAAGGTTGAAGCCACCAACCTTCCAAAAATACTAGCAAGTTTTGCCATAGCTAGACTAGACTAAGTGCATTTCTGTCACTTGCAACCAGATAAAAGACCCCAGCCAGCTGGAAGATATATGTTGGGAGGGAATGTTGTGATGTGAAGACATTATCAACACACATTTCAACTTATGCTTAAGCTAAATAGATGCTTAATAAGTGTTAATTAATTTTGATGACATTGTGAAATGTTAATTTATGATAGGCAAACAGGCAGAATTTAGTTAACAATATACAAAATGGATGATCTCATATGCTAATTTTTAATAGACTTTTTAAACAATAGTTTTATATTTACAAACAAAAATTAGTAAACCATAAAAGTTTCCAAATATTCCTCTCCCCCCCTACACTTCCTGTAATCATCAACACATAATTCCTCTAATTAATTATCTTACATTATTATGATTCTATTGACCAATATAGATGCTTTAGATCAAGTAAAGTTCAGGTTTCTTTTTACCTAACATCCTTCTTTAAAAAAGATTTTATTTATTTATTTGAGAGGTAGAGTTACATACAGAGAAAGAGAAAGAAAGAAAGGTCTTCCATCTACTGGTTCACTCCCCAGATGGCAGAGAGCTGGATCAGAAGGGGAGCAGCCGGGACTCGAACTGGCGCCCATATGGGATTTTGGCGCCAAAGGCAGAGGCTTAACCCACTATGCCACAGTGCCAGCCCCTTACCTAGGGTCCTTTTCCTGTTTCAGGATCCCATCCAGATATCAAATTACATTCAGCTGTTGGCTCTCCTTAGCCTCCTCTCGTCTGTGACCATTTCTTGGACTTGACTTTTTTTGATGACCCTGATAGTTTTGAGGAATACTCATCAGGCATATTGTAGGATGCACCTCTACAAATTTTTAAAATGGTATTCTCATAAACTGGATAGGCTACAGATTTTTGGGAGCAAGATCACATAAGTAAAGCATCATTTACAACACAGCATGTTAAGGCTACACAGGACCACCATGATTTACTACTATTAATGTTGGCCTCGATCATCTGATTGAAATAGTGTTTGTCAGATTTCTCCATGGTAAAGTTATTCTTTTGTTCCGCTTTCCATCATGCATTTTTTGAGGGAGGCCACTATAGTGTTTGTCAGATTTCTCCATGGTAAAGTTATTCTTTTGTTCCTGCTCTCCATCTTGCATTTTTTGAGGGAAGTCACTACACACAGCCCTTACTTAAGGAACAAGGGCTCATTCTCCTTTAGCGTGGAGTAATGATTACAATTCTCCTGCTGGGAAGATTTCCGTCTTCTCTCCCATTTATTAATTTACTCAGTAATTTATTTATAATAGTATGAACTCATGGATGTTTATTTTGTACTTTGGGTTGGAATCCAATATTACTTTATTTTATTGCACAAAATTTCCATCTTTGGGCACTGGAAGATCATTCTGTTGGCTCCTATGCCCTCTGGCACCCTCCATCAATGTGTGGGAGTTTATTTTTGCTTTTCAAAGGTTTTGTTTGTTGGTTTTAAGCACTTCATTACTTTTCTGGTACTACACGATGCTTTAGGCTCATCTTGTTTATTTCCTGCCTCAGTCCTAGAAACAGCTCTTTCTCCCAGGAGTAAGCATTATTTTAATGACAATGGTATCAGAAAACAAGATCCGTTACCCTTTTTATTTATTTATTTTGGTGTCATTGATTTTCTCTACTGATTTTCTGTTTTCAATTTCATTGATTTACATTCTAATTTTTCTATCTTTTCTTTTGCTTGCTTTACATGGATTTTTTTCTCTAGTTTGCTACAGTAGAAGCAAAAAATGGCAACTTTTTATTTTCTTTACTAATGTATGCTTTCAGTGCTATAAATTTCACTCAATGAGTTGCTTTCATTATGTCCCACACACTTTGATAAGCACAATTTCCTTTTTGCTTTTTATTCAGTTAAAAATATTTGAGACTTCTTCATGTGTTCCTTAGAATTTTGCTATGTATTCTCTGAACATTCTCAGATTTTACAGCTATCTTCCTATTATTGATTTGCAATTTAATTCCATTGCAGTCTGAGAACAAACTTTGTATGACTTCTACTAGATTTGACGTCCAAAACGTTGTCTGTATTGCTCAGTGTTCCAACATGAATTTTCCAAATCTGACCAGAAAAAAAGTATATTATTGGGTGATATAATTTCCAAACATCAGCTAGATCCAGTTTCTACATGATTTGGACATGGTTTTTCTTCCAAGGGTTCATGTGTTGGTGGCTTCTTGCCCAGTAGGGTGCTATTTGAAGGTGGTAGAACCTTTAAGAGATGAGGACTAGTGGAAGGTGCTTTGGTCATTGAGGGTGTTACCCTCAGAAAAGATTAACATATTCCTGATGGAATGCTGCTTAGCTTGGTGACAGGGGCTGTGATAAAGTGAGCCCACCCCATGCTGTTGGCTTCTCCTGCACACAGCCTGTATCTGTTCCTGCTTCCCAGCTAAGTTATAACATAGCTGAGGGGGCTCTTAACAGAGGCTGAACTGATGGGAGCCATTTGATTTTGGATTTCCAGCCTCTAAAACTGTGAGCTGAATTATCCTCATTTAATTAAAGCAACCAGCCTTGGGTACTTTGTTATAGCCACAGAAAACAGACTGACTGATGGAGCTACACAGTTGATTGAAGGAGCTCTATAGTTCAAATATATCTTTACTGATTTTCTGGCCATTGGAAAGAAAGGAAGTACTGAAACCTCCAGCTGCAGTCATGGATTTCTCTACTTTCCTCTGCAGTTCTATCAGGTTTTGCCTCATGTATTTTGATGCTCTGGAGCCCCATTAATGTCATCATCAGGTGTGGGAAGGGGAAGTGTTCTGTAATGTTATGATTACAACTCATTCTTTATGTGGCCATATGTTCTCGAGCTGTGACCTTCAGAAGCATTTGTTAGCCTTTTCTTTTCTTCCCCAAGGAAAGGTGGAAGGGCTAAAGGGAGGTGGGGTAGCCTACTTCCTCCTCAGGTCGATGCAGCTCTGGTGAAGCTCTTTTCCGTGCACAGCAGGCCTTTGCTGTAGAGAATGTTGAACATATTTCATAGGGTTGTTGTTCCTCTCTTGCCACAAATGGGAGAGGGCTTTTGTTGAACTTGGCGAGGTTCCTGGAGGTAGAAATCACGAAAGCATGAAGACCCCCTAAGACTGGGGTCCCATGAGTTTCTCTCTCAAACTAGTCACCACTCGGCCTCCACCGATTCATCACAATCACCACTCCACTGTTCGATCAGTGACTCCAGCAGCTTCTGCTCCAGGTGGACAGGACTGGGCTGTGATTTCCTCTAGCACCTTGTCTCTCCATATGTCCCAGTGACCACTGTTCCAGTAACCTCTATTGGTTCAGAGGTCCAAGGAAAGGCACTGGTTTTCTGTCTGTTCAGTACTTTTCTCCTTGTAAGGACTGGAATGAGAGCTTCCAAGCTTTTTGCATCTCAGAGCTGAAATGGCCAATCTTTATGTATTTTTTCAAAGCCAAGCTGGTTACTTTGAGGCAAATGACCTAGTGGCTCAGTTACCTCAGAAGGATTATTTTCTATATTTTTAAGGTGGCATAGGATTATACAGATGATGAGGGAAACCTAAAGCTTTGAACCCCTCTGTCAAAAGGAGCTGGAAGTGATGTTGCATCTTTAGGCTGAGTGGGTAGGAAAAATTGTTGAAATGAAAATATAGGATAACATTTCTGGAATAAGACTCTCCCAGAAGCAGCAAAAGATGGCTCAAGTCCTTGGGCCCCTGCACCCATTGTGGGAGATCCAGAAGAAGCTCCTGGCTCCTGGCTTTGGATCAACATAGCTCCGGCCACTGCAGCTATCTGGGGAGTGAAGCAGCAGATGGAAGAAATCTCTCTCTCTCTCTCTCCCTCTCTCTCTCTCTACCTCTCTCTCTCTCTCTCTATCTCTCTCTCTGCCTCTCTGCCTCTCTGTAACTCTGCCTTTCAAATAAAATAAATACATTTAAAAAAAAAAAAAAGAACTCTCCCAGGTGGATCCAAGCGGGTATACCAGAGAAAGGTGATGTAAGTGGAACAACAAAACTAAAAACTGTTGGTATAAAAGAAATTTTGACTTACCAACCTTGCTCTAATATTAATAAGTTCAAAAGATCCCTAAAAATAAGTTACAACATTGCACACAAAAAAGAATTATATGTTGTTAGATATGAACTTACCACTATTAGCTAATAAAGCAGTAAGTACAAGGGATGAATAAACTTGCAGAATTACAATCAGTAACATCATTTGGTATGTTGGTCCCAGGAACATACTCTGAACATACTTGAAAAATTAGTCCTTAGGCAAAGATATAAGAAATATTCATGGTTCATGGGGAAAGAGTAAAGATGTTTGCAGAGTGTATAACAAGTTTGTCTAGGTTGATTTATTGCTTCATAAAGCATTTGACACAAAGACAACAGAAGAATGGATTCTTAAGTGTTTAGATCAGTTTTAAACACACCATCAAATAAATTGGCAAAGATACAGAGACATCTGTATCGATGATGTAAAAGCAATGGCGGAAGAAACCCAGGAATAGTGGAAAAGCTGTTGCCAAAGCATGTTCAAAGATTCATTGTGCTTCACAGACAAGCAGTGGCTGTTAAGGAAATGGAACATCACTGGAAAGAGTTCTAAATAAAGAGAAACTGTCACTACATTCAGAGATACTCTCTATGTTGTAGACTTATCAGAGTGCAGTGTAAGGACACGGGCAGAGATGTAATGACTCCACAGCAAGCTCTTCACGAGGCTTCCTCCTTTGATGTCCATCTTGAGAACAATGAAGATGCTCCTCAAACTCAGACTGTGGATTTGCCAGGGTGCTGTTTTCCTGCACGAGAATGGGTGAGTTCCTTAGAGAGCTCAGAAGGGGAACCAGGCAGCCTTTCTCATTGTGAAACACATTTCCATGAACTTCTGCAGATCTAGAATTTCTCCTGTCTGCTTCTGCCTGGAGTTGTGGTGGCCTCCATGGCTACTCAACTCCCCTCTCTCATGAGGTGCAATAAGTAACACAAAAACAGGACAGAAAAAGGAAGGAGGCCTTGTGCTTCTGGAAAGGGGTACATTATTCCCGTGATTTCTCTTGTCAGAGGCAGGCAGTGGCTTGAGTCTATAGTTTTTCAATCCATTCATTCACACATTAGTTGAGCTCAGTCCCACTCTCTGCGATGCATCACCTTAGGTTCTGAGACCCAACTGTAAAAGCTTCCCAGTTAGGAAACCAAGAACCCCTACAGTCCATGAGCCACAACTTAATATTCTGCCTTAATTTTACTAGTGAGAGAAAGAGAGCTCTAGAAGTTTTTTGTTATATTGAGTTTCTTTAAAAATAAGTCAAAAGGGAGAATTCCTGCTTATTACTTGAAAAGAAACACTGTTAGTGAAATATGTCTCAAAAATTGGTCACTAAATCCAACTGAATTTTTTTGTGGCTGAACCCCACGTGGGACCTGCCTTAAAGTTAACTTCATAAAACCCTTCAGCAAGTGCACACACACAGATGCATTTAATTCCAAGAAGCACTGATGACATTTTCATGATGAGACAAACTAGTGGTTTACATCCCACATCATACAGCAAAGCCTTCTAAGCATATTTTTTGAAGATCAGTGCTGCCTTCCCTCTCAGATCCTGTGTATCTCCACCCTTCTTCACTTTGCCCTTGCCCATTCTCTCTCTCTCTCTCTTTGGGAGTTTCACCCCTTTGAAAAAGCCCTTCCATCATAGGACTTGCTGCCTGCACGTTTTGATAACGAATCCTTCCTTTAAGGTCTAGTAATAGTAATGATGCAGGAACTCTTTCCTATTGCTTATGATTTCTCTAAATACTGCCTACCCCCCCCCTTTTTTTTACATTTACTTATTTATTTGAAAGGCAGAGTCATGGAGAGAGAGGGAGATAAGAGAGATAGAGAACTTCCATCCACTGGTTTACTTCCCAAATGGCTGCAAATGACCCAGGCTGGACCAGGCCAAAGTCAAGAGCCAGTAGCTTCTTCTGGGTCTCCCACGAGGGTGTGGGGGGAGGTCCAAGGACTTAGGCCATCTTCCATTGCCTTCCCAGGCACACTGGTAGGCTTCACCCACTATGCTAAAATGCTGGTCCCTAAATTAACTTCTAATTACGTAATTTGAATATGCCATCTGTTTCCTGCCAGAATCTCCAACTGATACAACATCCCCACAACCCCCAAAGCTCTAAATCCAAGGTACCTGTCACACCTCTGTGTATCAACCAACCTCTCCCACATCCTATTGCTCAGAGAGTGCTCCACATGCTGACCCCAATTTACACAACCAAAAGCTCATCTAGAAGGTTCAGTAAAATAAAATGTGGCTATTGGCTTAATAGAAAATCACTGTCTCTTCCACAAATTCTGTACTGGGAAGATTCAATATATTTTACCAGTGCCTTTCTGGTTAAGCAGACTGGAATGCTTTTTTGTGGTACCTAGAATCTCCCCAACTATTGGTCTAATCACCCGCCAACCCCCCTGTACTCTTATAGGGTAGAGTGTGCAACTATTTTTGTATCTGTTTATTCTATCCTCTGGCCCTGCCTGATCAGGTTCACCAAAGGCTTTAGAAGTATAAAACTTGGGAAAGTTTACCTCCATAGAGGCACAGATGACAACATTTGGATTCAAGGGGTAGAGGAAAGCAGGGTTTGAAGGCAGGTTCACTGTTAGATTTGCACTTCTTCTTTTTTTTTTTTTTTTTTTTTTTTTTGACAGGCAGAGTGGATAGTGAGAGAGAGAGACAGAGAGAAAGGTCTTCCTTTTTGCCGTTGGTTCACCCTCAAATGGCCGCTGCGGCCAGCGCATCTCGCTGATCCGAAGCCAGGAGACAGGCGCTTCTCCTGGTCTCCCATGTGGGTGCAGGACCCCAGGACTTGGGCCATCCTCCTCTGCACTCCCGGGCCATAGCAGAGAGCTGGCCTGGAAGAGGGGCAACCGGGATAGAATCCAGCGCCCCAACCGAGACTAGAACCCGGTGTGCCGGCGCCACAAGGCGGAGGATTAGCCTGTTAAGCCACAGCGCCGGCCTAGATTTGCACTTCTTCTACCTGACACTCCTTGATGCTCCCAGTTCACACCTAACACAGCATCAAGGGAGCACTTTGCCTCCAGATCTCTCCCACCTCTGAGTGTAGAAAGATGGTAAATGTAAAATGATCACTGCGGTCTGTCTACAAATGCTTTCACTCCCCCTAACTTCTGGCCATAACCAAGATAAATGATAGGACAGGTCAAACTCCCAAAGTCCAAAGCAGGCTTCCATTTGATTGCTAATATGTCCTATCCATACTTACTCTTTTGGATGTAGCTCCTTTTAAATAGCAAGCATTCAGGAACACCAAGCCAGGGTGTGATTCTTGTACTGGCTGTGAGGAGCCAACCAGTTGCAAGTCGGCACCATCATTGTACTCAAAGGAGTTTCAGTTAAAGGCTGCAATGTCATACACCCAGGATGACATCTGTCTAGGGTTTACAAACAATGCTTAGTCACCAGTCACCCTCACACTAACCTACTCTAGCTCACTCCAACTTCTGAAAACCGGGGAGGGAGGAGTTAACTATGTTACCCAACACCTTGTTACAAGGCTTGCTGTCAATATTTCTCCAATGTAAGCATATGTGAAGAGCCAACCCCTAATTTATAAGAACAAGCAGTCGAACAGCCTAGACAACAGAGGCAAGCAAATCTTCCAGCCTCTGCTAAATTATCTTCAGACACTAGGGCACACAGACCCTTATGCAAGCCCTAACACCAGAACCTGTAAACTGTCTTTCATTCCTCCTCTTCAAGACTTGCCACCTACACATCCCCGAAGTATTTTAGCCATCACTCAGAGCCATCTGCCCTGTCTGCCACTACACTCTTTAAAAATGAATCTGTTTTCTGATAGCAGTTTCCAAGTTCATGGTTCTATTCAGGGTTCCAGTGCTAGCTTGATGTTATCCCCCAGAGTAGGGTGTTTTACCAGAGCATGCCAGGTCTCTGGTACATTTGGAGATTAGTTGATTGATGAATGCTCATTAGGGAAATTTCAAGTGTTACCGCTGTTGTCATGTAAGTTGTCAGGACTAAATTCAGATATTCAGATTCTACTGAAGCATTCAAGACAAATGATTTTTGACTAGTCTCTTGGCTTTTCTGAATTTCAGTTTACTCATTAGAAAGTGAGAGAGCTAGTGAATCAGAGAGCACATTTAAGTCTTCACGATGTGTGCCCGTCCTGTCTGAACGTTCATGATTACCTATCATACTGTGTTGAGAAACACCCAAGAGTCAAGGGCAGGTTCAGTTGGAAAGAAGGCCAAAGGAAGGGAAGGGTCAGCAAACACACTATGCAGTTGCCTCTCCCAGACAATATTAGGGATTTCTTCAATACCTGACCAATTCAATACCTGGTCCATTAGCAGGTAAGCTTATTAGCTACTAAGCTATTTTGTACGTACAGGTCTGTAGAATGCAGACACCAGCCAAAAATCCAAGCTGTGCAGTGAGCACTATCCTAGTCACTGCATAATTCCTCCTGGTCCTGTCTTTGCCCTTGTCAGTATCTATGAAGAACAATCATATCCATCCTCCTGCGGTTACAGTAAACATAACCACATGACAACTATATTATTTGGTATGTTGGAAATAGATATAAATTTTCTTCAATAGACTGTTTCCCTCAATTACTACTTAAAAATATAAATTACACTTTATGCTTTCAAATATGGGGATTGATGTCTGCAAAGGAATTGTGTGTTGAGTTTTAAATATACTTGTTCCCTTAATAGTAAAATACCAAGCCTCAAATGACCATTTAAAAGTTTTGGTCTTTTTTTTCTGTTAGTAAAACATATGTATAATATGTGAAATATTTTACCCTGGGCTGTAAAGGGGAAGGGCGTAACTAACATTTCCTTTTCAGTCTGAAAATTTACAGGAATGCACTGAGACATCTGTATGGAATTAGCAAAGCTGATTCTATAGATTCATGTGACTCCCCAGTTCTAGTTTCTGTGCTTCTGAGACCAGAAATATGAATAGAAATATGAGTTGTCTACATTAAGCATAACATAATTAAACCAGGATAATACAAACTTGTTTAAATATAAGCTCCAAACCATCAAGTTGCTTCATATGTTTGCTTTCATTTATAAAATATGATCTCCTGAGATATCTTTCATTGGGCTAAACACCAAAACAAGCAAAAGGATTCTAAAAAATAAAAAGACAGCTTTCTGGGATTGCAAAGTTGATAAATTAAGCTTTCCTATGTAATAAAATGATTTCATCTTGGATTCCTCTTTTGCTATTTAATTTATGGACTCTACGTGATCCAAGCTTACATTTCATAAATGTGTAAATATATTTAAGACAGATCACACTCGCTTCATTACTCATGCTATTAGACTTTCAACCCTCAACTCTAATCTTTCTTATGTAGCTCCATTGGGAAATCCCTCATGGTGTTGCTATTTTTAACTCCCAAGGGCCTGTTTACTTAATTTTTCAACTTATTGAAAATTTAAATTCAAAATTACTACCAAAAAAGCCACTGAAAAGACGAAAACAATTTAGGGAATACTTTAGAATATATTATAAGGTATCCAAAGCTGTGAAAAAGAGACTTTTTTTTTTTATGTTTCATATGAAGCCATTAATCAAAAAGAATAAATAAGCTCTCTTCCATCATTAAAAATATGTATGATTATATAAACATACATATGAGAGGTAAACTACAAGCAAGAACAAACTATAGTCCATGGAAAATTTTGTGTTTAAGTGTTTAGGACAGTTACGAAATATATAGTGGAGGAGTCTGCCTATAAAAAGAAGTGTAGAGTGGACTCATTTTTTCAGTTGTATCCTGCTAGAGAAAAAAGTGAAGGCATATTTTAGAAAAAGTGACACATGTAGAAATGCGGAGAAGGGATGGTAACAGCGTGACTGTAAAAATTGATGTCAGTGAGTAATCTTGATAATGATGATTATAACTGAACATTAGAGAAAATTCTGATATGTTTGACAACAACAGAAAATCCAAGCCAAGGGAATTACCAAAAATGAGATGGGAGTAGTTAATAACCTGGAATATACTCTTAGAAGATACAAAATAATTTTACAAACTATAAAGGGGGTATATAATTTCTGAGCTGGGATTGGGTAAGATAATTGATTTAACCTGGTTCTAAATAAAACTATATGGGATTCACCATGGTATTAAGGGCACTGAGTAGACTAACTAAAAAATTCAGTTTGGGGGGGAGGTGAATCTGGAACAAGGCCAGCAAAATGCAGGGTTAAGAAACTGAAGCTGCAAATCAACAAGTAGGGTGGAGAGAAGAAAATCAGAGAAGCACAAAGTCCGTGACCCTACATGAATCAAAGGCAGCATGTTTTAATATCAGTTCCAAGGTCATCATAAAGAGCCATCACAAGAAAGAAGGTCAAAATATTTCAAGACCATTTTTTTTCAATGAAAAATAAGCAAATATAGTGAACACTAAAGGTAGCTGCCAGATCTGTGTTGTTAATTTGAAATAACAACACAATTGAACTTTAAAAATCCTCAGGAGCCAGTGTTGTGGCCCAGAAGGTTAAACTGTCACCTGTGTTCCCAACACCCCATTTGAGTGCAGGTTCAAGTCCTGGCTGTTTCACTTCCAATCCAGCTATCTGTTAATGTGCCAGGGAAAGCAACAGAAGATGACCCAAGTGCCTGGCCCCCTGCACCAACATTGGAGACCCAGATGAAGCTCTTAGCTCCTGGTTTTGGCCTGGCCTGGCCCTGGCTGTTACAACCATTTAGGAAGTGGACCAGTGGATGGAAAACCAATCTCTCTCTGTAACTCTGACTCTCAAACAAATACATCTTTAAAAAAAATTCCTTCAATAAAACTTTAAAATTATCAGCTTACTGAAAGAGTTATCAAAAAGGCATTGATACCAACAGAAGGAAAATTTATAGAAAAATAATTTTACCTGCTTTATAGATTCAGTAAAACACAAGTTCCTTGTGAACGAATAAACTTTAACAGAGTAGCTTAAATTTCCCTTCATAGTAAGCAAGAATCCATTCCACATTTGAACAGGAAAATCTTATTTAACAAAGAGCTTCCTCACCCAAGAATCTTAAATGTACTACTGCAACTGGCTTCACATATTGACCCTATAAGTGGCCTAACAGAGCTTAAAGATGGGAAATTTGAAACTGAGGACTCCGCTTGCATAAGAAACTGAATATTTTAGAGAGATGAAGGCAAGGAGAGGGGCAGAAATAAAGGAACTCAGAGCTGTGGAAAAGAAATGCAAACAAACTGATAACAAATTCAAAATTTAAGGAAAGAATTAAAGACAGAACTGTGTTAGCAACTGACTATCAGTTGAGACAATTTTAGGTTCTGCTAAGGGCATACTCCTTATTTAAACAACAAATTTCATTTGGTAGATATGGGGAGAAAAAGCAAAAACTTGCTGACTCATCGGTTCACCTAGACTGACAGACCAATGCACTTGACGTTTACTCTATGGGGTCAACCAGCATTCATTCCCTCTGTGTTGTTTTTGTGTCTTCACCCCTTCCACAAATACCCTGTGTGCTACAAGAGAAGCTCGCTTCACCAAGGCCTCGGTAGCCCAGGGTGGGCTTCAGTCAATCACCTGCTTCTGCTTGCTTTCCAGGGCAATGCTTCAGGAAAGACCCTGTTCAAAAGGATGTGCACTGCAGTAGATGCTTCAGGGAAAAAGTCCTTGGTCTTCATAACAAGTTACCTGGGACAGTCCCTCTCGACTCCCTGCTGGGCACAGGCCATCTGCTCGAACAGGGTGTGACACCAAGAAGATGTTCAATAGTTGTTGACTTCACTGATAGAACACTAGTCCTCTAGCAAAGCCATCCAGAAGAAAACATGAGCAACAGAGAAGGGAAAGGCCAGGAGAAATCACAGAGAACTGAAAAACCTGTGCAAGCAATGTCTTCAGCCCCTCCAGAGTGAACCAAGGCCACTGTGACTGCCCAACGTATTCTGAACTCCTCTAGATTGTGGTAGCTCCCTATGTTACGAATCTTACCTTGCCAATATGGAAACAAAGCTACCATTCTCAAGTTCCTTTGCCTAGGGCATAAAGAAACATGACTTCATTTCTGTCATCAAACACACCCATGAAAAGAGGTTGTAGTTGGAACAGAACTGCACAAGGGACAGAGGGTGGCAGCATCTCTTTGGGGGCAGCAGTGGAGAGAGCATGCTCTGCAGATGGCAGTAGAAGCAGTGGACAAAACAGAAGTGCTGAAGGATGATTCAGGGAGTTTTTCTCGAAGGGACAGCCTCCATACCTCTAGTCTTCTAGTGACCTTGTATGCTTTCTCCCATTCTTTAATAAACAGCAGTTGATAAGAACAGTGAATTCTGTTGTCCACAGCTGAGAACCACGACCAATACACACCAATACCTCTGTGTTCTCTTGCTTTCAAAGTTGCTTTTGGCTGCAAGCTCTGTTACTCACAACCTAATTCATTGCAAGGTAGGGAAGACAACTTGGAAAAAAAGAGGACTAAGAAAAACCAGCACTGCTGCTGGCATCTATCAAGCATTATTAGTATTTGAAAAATATCACCTAGGGAGGGAATGTAATCAGAGAAAGTCAGTTGCCAGGGCCACGTAGAGGGCTGGCACAGGAGAAAGAGCCATTAGAGACCAAAATTCACTAAGGAACAAGGCAGGAGGAAAGTGAGAATGTGATGTTGCAGAGGCCAGGTCCAGAACATTTCCCAAGAAAGAGGGAGGGGCCAATTATTTCTAAGGTTGGGGTTGACTCAAGGAATTATACGACTCTGAGTATAATGAACACAGAATCACCCTCACTGGATTTAGTAACTGAGCGTTCATTTGGTGACTTTGGAAATGAGAAGTTGTTGCCTACTGGCCAGGGCTGGTTTAGGTTTGACACAGTGGCAGCACTAGCTGCTCTAAGGTCCTACCAACTTCTATAGAGTCGCTGGCATTTGCTCCCTCTAAGGGCAAGTGTATCAGGGACTGTTTGTGCAGCTGAGTCCTGTACCAGGACGACACCCATGAAACCAGATGTGGCCATTGACTAAGCTGGTATCGGCCTGCTATGATCGGCCCTGCCAAACATCATGTTGAAATTTAATTCTCATAGTGAGGTATTTAGAGGGTGAAAACTTAATCTGACTTTGGTATTTAGAGACGGAAGCTTTGGGAAGCAATGGAGATTAAACGAGGCCATAATAGAGAGGTCCTCATACAACGTGACTGCAGCTTTCTGTGATGAGGAGGTGAGACCTTAGCTAGGATATTCTGTCTCATCAAGGGATGTCCTGCACTGCCCTAGGACTTCACAGAGTCTCTCTCCAGGGAAAAGGCCCTCACCAGAGGCTGCTGCCTCATCTCGAACTTCCCAGCCTTTAATAAAAACGTATTTATTTTTATTTATTTGAAAGGGAGAGTGTCAGAGGCAGAGAGACAGAGTGAGCGCTCATCCACTGTTTCACTTCCCGCATGACTGCAACAACCACTACTGAGCCAGGCTGAAGCCAGGAACTCCATCAAACCTCCTACATGGTTGGCAGGGACTCAAGTACGTGGGCCATCATCTGCTACCTCCTGGGTGCACTAACAGGGAGCAAGATTGGAAACAGAGTAGCTGGGACTCAAGCTAGCACTCTGATTTGGGATTCTTGTGTCCCAAGTGGCAGTTTCATCCACTATGGCAAATTCCCACCTCCCAAAAGCCAACAGCTCAGGACTAGGTCAGGGCTGAAGCCAGGAACTTGTAGGCAACCCAGGTCTCTCATACGGGTGGCAGGGATGCAACCACTTGAGCCTTCACTGCTGCCTCCCAGGGTCTGCATCGTCACGAAGCTGGAGTCAAGAGCCAAAGCTGGCAATCCAATCCTCATGCTCCGGTGTGGGACACTGGCATCTCAACTGCCTGGCTAAACATCTGCTACCTGAAAATAAAGAATTCTAAATACATTTTTATTTAGAAATGAAAGAGTCAGTGAAAATATTTTCAGCAAATGCTAAAGAAGGAAAGGGACTATCCTTAAGGCAAAAACAATTTTTAGAGGAAGATCAAGAATAAGAATTGGATTTTTGTTCTTCCCTTGACTGAAAGAAAAAAAAAGTGTACACACACACACACACACATACACATAAACTCATCAAAGTGAAAAGAACAGAAAGAGAAAATTTACCCATTGCAGAGAGTATTCAATAAATTTAAATAGCCAAACTTTGAGGCCGGCGCCTCGGCTCAATAGGCTAATCCTCCGCCTGTGGCGCCGGCATACCGGGTTCTAGTCCCGGTCGGGGCGCCAGATTCTGTCCCAGTTGCTCCTCTTCCAGTCCAGCTCTCTGCTGTGGCCTGGGAGTGTAGTGGAGGATGGCCCAAGTCCTTGGGCCCTGCACCTGCATGGGAGACCAGGAGAGGCACCTGGCTCCTGGCTACAGATCGGTGCAGTGCGCCAGCCGCAGCAGCCATTGGGGAGTGAACCAACAGAAACAAAGGGAAGACCTTTCTCTCTCTCTCTCTCTCTCTCTCTCATTGTCCACTCTGCCTGTCCAAAAAAAAAAAAAAAAATAGTGAAACTTCGAAAACGTATTTGGCTACTAAGAGTTTCCAAAGAGTGGAATGGAGAAGATGGAAGGAAATACATCATCAAGAAGCTGAAGAACACCATCATTCCTGAGGTTAAAGGACTTTCTGAAAAGTTCAGCAGGATGAACGCAAGAAGTGCCACCTAAGGAAATTTCACAATTCCAGGGAATAAAAAAAGTAATCACGTTTTCTAGGAGGAGCGGAAGAACAAAAAGCCAGCTCACTCACAAAGGCACTGGAATCAGATTGACATTCATTCTCATCATGCATTGACAGACAGAAAACAGAGCAATCTAAATGGAACAACTTAAAAAGTGGGAGTGGGCAGAGCCAACAAACTAGATGTGTTCAGAAAATTCACCAAACTAACTGAAGTCCTAAATACATTTTTTGGAATTTAGGATATGGTAGAATGTTGTTGGCTTATTTATATTTATTTGTGCTTGTTTTCACTTTTCATTATCCAATCAACTTTTTTTCTGAAATATTGTCTGTGTGTGCAATGTTGTACACACTCAGGTACATATATTCAACTATGTAGGACAAATGGAAAATTTCTCCTCGGGGTGATATGTGCTAGTATATAAATTCTGCCACTGAACACTGCTATCCAGAACTTGGAAGTAGAAGTCAGTGCTGTTAAGTATGAAGGTGCAGAAATAAATCTTCAAGGGCAGCTGCAGTAATATCTAGTGTTGATAACAGGCTGTCCCTCACAAAAGATGGTGGCTATGCTTCCTGCTTGAGTCTACTTGTTGCTTGAACTTTGTGCTATAATCTTTATAAAATGAGTTATCCAAGTTCCTACTAATAGAGTCCCTTTATTCTCGTGATATTCATTTTATTATGCATCCTGGCTTATTCTATAGGGTTTTTTTTAAAGATTTATTTTATTTATTTGGAAGACAGAGTTACAGAGAGAGGTCTTTCATCCACTGGTTCACTCCCCAGATGGCCAAAATGGCCAGAGCTGCGCCGATCCGAAGCCAGGAGCCAGGAGCTTCTTCCAGGTCTCCCATATGGTTGCAGGGGCCCAAGGACTTGGGCTATCCTCTACTGCTATCCCAGGCCTTAGCAGAGAGCTAGATCGGAAGAGGAGCAGCCGGGACTAGAACCGGCACCCATATGGGATGCTGGAGCTTCAGGACAGGATGTTAACCTGCTGCGCCATGGCACCAGCCCTGGCTTATTCTATGGTTAATTGAGATTCTGTGTAACAGACCTTGAAGAATCAGTACAGAAATCTGGCCAAACAGGAGCTGAAGGCAAATACCTAATCATATCGTTTCCTTGATTTCAACTGCCCTCTGAGAGCAAGGCAACTGCAAACTCCTCATGAAGGGCACGAGGAACTCAAACGCTACTGAATGGGGTGGCCACTTAGGAGGCTCCAGATATGTTAACAGAAGGGAATATCTTCATCAAATTTCCAGCTCTCAAAGGCAAAAATGAAGCAATTCCTATAACTTTTCTTAGATGGTAGCTCACCTCTAATGTCACAAGCTCTCAAAGTCAATGACTACGAAGACTGCTGATTCCCAACGTGCATGACATTGACCACCTAGCTGTGTCTTGATAAAGGCAAATATCCAGAGAAATGGAATTTAATCTTTAGTTTGTAGGAACAGTCATTTCTACTTCCTTGCTGTGCTAATAAACAAAGTCATAGATGCTCAACGGTGGTCCTCACTAAACGAAGCTCAGATTCCAGAAATTCCTTGGTATAATACAGAGGAAAGAATTCAGACTGTGGGCTATAGGAGCGCTGAAGTTATTTATTAATTATGTTCTGCCCACTCCACACTATGTCCCCTGAAAGCTTTAGGAAATTCTCTTTTTATCAAAGGCCAACAACACACAAAGTTGAGAAAAACAAGATCACCTAAGGAATGGATAAATAGTAAATAGGTGAATAAAATGTTTTCCTGTTTCATAATTCTTTAAAAGATTATTTACTGTTACAATAAAAACAATGTATTGATGACTTTATCACATATATATTAAAACATACATGACAAGAAGAACACAAAGGACAGCAGGAAAAAAATGGAAATAGCCTGGATGAGGAACTATAAAGCATCTGTAATTCAACCCATCCCAAAACTAATAAGCTAGTCTCTTGGACACTGGTATAATACATGAAATTGTTGAATAAAAGCAAAAAGCTTCTATTCCTCAGTGGAGAGCGAGCAAACAGCACGTTGGTCCGCGTGAAATTTCCTTGCCCCCAAAGTCCCATGGGAGCAAATAAAATGGGCCCAAACAGAGGCTGTGCAAGCAGTGGGTTTGTGTCATATCCGAGTTATACTTTTTACAGCAATTTGACTCAGGCCCATTCACTCCTGAGGGGAAATTCTTACTCCATTCCTCAGCGTTGCTCGTCGTGAACACTACCATAAACACATTGGCCTGGGAAGAGTAGAGCAGGCCTGACATTACTACCACACTTCGCAAAACTGCACGGCACACTCAGGACCCACGGCAAACTGACTTTTTCCACATACTGCCCGCTATTTTCCGAATGCTTGTTTCCTTCCAAAACTGAAGTTGAGACTTCATCCCCATTGTGGTGGTATGAAGAGCTAGGGCCACTGGGAGCAGGAATAACCTTATAAAATAGACTTCTGAGAGCTGCCTGGCCGCTCCACCTGATCTGTCATTTGCCCTTTCTACAGCAGAGGGTGCAAATATGACCAGATGCTACATCTAACAGCACCTTGGTTTTGGACTTCCCAGCCTCCAGGACTGTGAGAAATATTTTTCTTTTTTGAGGGCTATAAATGACCAGTCTGTGGTATTTTGTTACAGCAGCTTGAACTGACTATAATGTTCTATATCTTACATAAATGAGAATAAGCTGTGTTAAAGTAGATTATAATGAATTAAAGGTGCATATTATCATATCTAAAACAATCACCAAAAAAGTATACAAAGAACAATTGCTATCGCTAGTAAGTTATTAGAAGAAGGAAATAAAATATTAAAAAATATTCCATCTGAAAAAGGGTAAAAAATTTATAATAAAACAAAAGGCACAGGTAGAATTAAGAGAAAATTCAAAGTATATTTAAAATTTACACTTACCAGATCGACAATTACAGTAAATGAAAATGCTTAATTTTTCAATTAAAAACAATTTAAAAACAAAAGAATTAGTGACATGTTATTTATGAAAAATAAATATTTCATGTAAAAACCCAAATTACATATAAAAGAGAGTGGAAAAGATATATGATATTAAAATTCATCTGAAAAAATATACAGTGCCTTTATTAGTATTAGGCAAGGTAGATTTCAAGATAAGAATTACTTCTTGACATGAAGAGGACATTTAATTTGATTATAGTAAAAGACGGAAAATAATGAAAAATCATTAGACTGAAAAGAAGAAGTGAAACTTTCCCCACAAGTGGTATGGTTATAGAGGTAAACAATCAAAACATCTACCAAAAAGCTGGTAGAACAAGCTTAAGTTTCTGAGGATCCATGCTCAAAAGCCATTTTTATTTCTGTATTCAAAGTGTCTCAGAGTCAGAGTTCCGTCAAAGCAGCAGAACCAGTAGGATATATTAACAAATGTGTTCCAAGGAATTCGTTAACCTGATTTTCAAAGCTGGCCAGGTAAATCCAAACTGTGTGGGGCAGGCAGTCAGGAAGATGGGCTGAAAACCCATGTGAGCATGGAGCTGCAGTGGCCAGGAGGCATTCCTTTCTCAGGAATCCTTTAAAGCCACTCAACTGATTAGATCAAGTCCAGCCAGCTCAGCAAGGCTAATCTCATTTACTAAAGTAAACTGATAATAGATGTTTATCAAGCCTCATAACACTTAGATTACTAACTGATGGTATAACAATAGCCAAATTGTCACACAAAACTGACCATCAAGTTATGCAATAAATATTTGGAAAATAAAACTAACAATACCACTTTCAATAGCATCAAAAATCACAATATACATTAAAGACCTCTACACTAAAAGTTCCATCTAATAGAAATTAATGACAACCTAAATAAACACATGCTCCTCCAAGTATATAGATTCTTAGACTTCAAGGCTCAATACTGATGTCTATTGTTTTAAACTTGGATTACAAATTCTCCAGAATCTGACTTCAAATCCCAACAGGCCCTTCTGCAGAATTTCATTTACTGATTGTAAAATTTGTATGGGGGTGATTATTTGGCCTAGCAGTGAATTTGTCCGTTGGGGTACCCACAATCCACACCAGAGTGCCTGGTTTCAAGTCCATGCTCTGTTCTTGATTCCAGACTTCTGCCAATGCCCACCCTGGGAGGCAGCCCAAAATGGCTATAGCAGTTGGGTCCCTGTCAGGCTCGTGAAAGACTTGGATTGAGTCTCCAGCTCCAAGCTTCAAGCTGGCCCAGTGAGCAGCATTTGGGGAGTGAATCATTGGAGGGAAGATCTGTATGTCTGCATCTCAAATAAAGAAATACCCATATGAAATGTAATAGACTCAAATAGTCAAAAGAATTTTGAAAGAGAAGTTAGAGAACTATTAATAATTGCTTTCAACACTTACCATTAGGCTACAGCAATCAAGACAATCTGGTATTCATCTTTGATAAAGGAATCCAAGCTGTTCAATGGAGAAAGGAAAGCCTTGTCAACAAACAGAACTACAACTATTTTGCTTACATATACTCATAAATAAATTAAAAATGAGCATCTATAAAAACAGAAAATTAACCACTCTTTACATCCTACACAAAATTAACTTTGAAAGTATCATAGACCGGGTCTAGCGCTGTGGCGCAGCGGGTTAACGCCCTGGCCTGAAGTGCCGGCATCCCACATGGGTGCTGGTTCTAGTCCCAGCTGCTCCTATTCCAATCTGGCTCTCTGCTATGGCCCAGGAAAGCAGTACAAGATGACCCAAGTCCTTGGGCCCCTGCAACCACAAGGGAGACCCGGAAGCTCCTGGCTCCTGGCTTCAGATTGGCGCAGCTCTGGCCGTTGCGGCCAATTGGGGAGTGAACGATCAGATGGAAGACCTCTCTCTCTGCCTCTCCTCTCTCTGTGTAACTCTGACTTTCAAATAAATAAATAAATCTTTTTTAAAAAGTATCATAGACCAAACTATAAAAGCAAAACTCTACAGAAGAAAAGATGAGTTAGGTACTGATTTTTTATCGATAAACTGCTATTCACAAAATTATTAAGAAAAGAGAGACTTATATCTCACCAAAATTTAAGACTTCTGTTAATCCACAGACACCATTATGAAAATAAATGGTGGCTGTAGGCTGGCAGAAAATATGTGCAATTCCTATAATCTGATAAAGGCCTTTTATCCAAACTGCACAAACCATTTTTACAATTCAGCAATAAAAACAACTGAATAAAAAATCAGCAAAAAATATTTGAATAGACATTTCATAAAGGAAAGTACAGAAATGGCTGAAAATCACATGAAAAAGTACTTAACAGCAATCAATCATCAAAGAAATAAAATTAGAATCAAAGCGGCATATACCACAATGTCAACAAAATGGCAAAGATGAAAAAGACTGACTGTACCAAATGCTTTTGAGAATGAGGCAATCAAAACTCTCACACATTGCCAGAGAATATAAAATGGAATAAAAATTATAAATTGTTCTAATCATAATAAATTATTCTAATAGTTTCTCATAAAGTTAAAAACACAACTACTCTGTAACCAGAAAATCCACTTTTAGGTGGAATTACTCATGAGAAATGAAAACCTAAGTGTATAGAAAGATGTATCCACGAATGTTGACAGGGGTTTTAAAAAGTTTGTCATCCAGGAAAAGGATAAACAAGTTGTAATTTAACAATTTCATATTTTTTCAACAATAAAAAGGAGTAAACCACTCATACATGCTACAATATAAATGAAATGTGAAAACTGTATGCTGAATCAAAGAAGCAAGACATAAAAGAATGGGTACTGTATGGCTCAATTTATATGAAATTTTTAAATAGGGAAATTAATCTAGAGTGAAGGAAAACCATACAATGATTGCCTCTGAGATGGGGGTAGAGTGGGAAGAGGATTAAATGGGAAACTGTGTAAGGGATCTTTCTCTCAAATGTTCCCTATTTTATTAGAAGAGATTGCTAGGGTATGTGTCATTGTCATAACTCATCAAACTTTACACTTAATAAGTGTGCATTTCACAGTATGTAAATTTTTCCTCCATTTCCAGAGAAAAGGAAAAAAAATACTTCCCAGGAGTAAGGTTTGAGTTAAGCCACAGTGGAGCTGAGCTCAGATGTTTCTTAACACAATATTTTTGCATGATTTGATTTGTGACCATTTGTTTATATTACTTTGATTAAAATTTATTTAAAGTACTCGTACAGACTTCCAACTTAAGATGGTAGAATAAAAACATCTAAAACTCTCCCTTTCCCCAATCCTAATGATAGAATAACAAATAGGACCAAACCAGTCAAAATACCTCAGGCTTCATGCCATACAATTCAAAATGTGCAACTGAAAGAGAAAGAGAGGTTCCTTAAATTCACTATTTGATTCTTTGCAGTAAAACATTATTTCTAATCCAAAACCCAATACATATATGCAAGAAACGTGAGTGACAAGTTTCAAAAAATTATACTAAGATCATCAAACATAGAGAAAGGTGGCTCAATATACAAAGGTTGCCTGGAACAAGGAAAAATATGAGGTTTAATTTAAATGCTCATGTGCTGATCAGAAACTCGAAAGAAAGGCATTAGCCACCACTAACTGAACAAGAACTTGGATATATTACTGTACTGAATAAAATGAGTGGTAGAAAATGTCAGTAGGAAAGAACAAATACTGACTATGTTACTCCAGTATATTCCACAGGCAACAAATTTAATCTAAAAGGAAACTAGCGAAACAAGAAATTTCCTACAAACAGGATTTTGTTTAGTGGAATAACATAATAAAGTATTAGACTAGTAAGAGTAGAAAACCTTAAAAAGAGATGAAAAACAATACAGTAAAATGAAAACTGAAGATACAAAAAACCTAGAAGGAAAACCAAACCAAACTCCCAAATGGCTAAATTTAACAAGTATAAACTTGGCTATAACAGAATTATCAACAAAGACATAAATAATCACACCTAGAATGGAAGAAAAGCCAGGGAGAGTGAAACAAGTGAGTGG
Organism: Lepus europaeus; assembly: GCF_033115175.1. Classification (NCBI taxonomy): domain Eukaryota; kingdom Metazoa; phylum Chordata; class Mammalia; order Lagomorpha; family Leporidae; genus Lepus; species Lepus europaeus. The sequence continues at coordinate 149,952,718 of NC_084830.1, forward strand.
CAAATAATAGAGCAGGCAAAGAGAATTCATGTCACTGGAGTAAGGAACGCAAACAAGACAATTTTCAAAAAAATGCAAAGAATTAAATGTGTAGAACAAATATTATATATATATATATTCCAGGGAAAAATCATAAATTAATGCAATCATGACTTCCTCCCTAAGTTCACAGAAATTCAACAATAACAGGAGCATTCTCCAGGCAGAAAAACCTATATAAAGTGCAGTGGGGATAGGAGGGAAAGATCAGTGGCCCACAAGCATAATCAATGCTGTGAGAAAAGGTTGCAGTGGTGTCCAAAGAGCTAATGAGAACTAATGTCACTCCAAAACATCGTGATTTATCCTCAGACCAACAATTTATTCAGATATAAAGCCAAAGGGTAGACACTCTCAAGCAACAGGCATTTAAAATAGCTTTTATAAACCAAACAATCAAGTATACAAGGATGAATCATTCTTGGAGAAGAAAAGCAAAGCAATGAGAACATCAATATATTTTACTCGTGTACAAAATAAGAAGAGGAAACACAGCAACATGGAGTTAAGTTAACACTATGCAGGGCTGGCGCAAATGAAAGAAAATGACAAAAGAATATAAGCACAGGAAAAGAAATAAAACTACAAAACAGGGGCCGGAGCCATGGCTCACCTGGTTAATCCTCTGCCTGCGGCACCGGCATCCCATAGGACACCCGGTTCTAGTCCTGGATGCTCCTCTTCCAGTGCAGCTCTCTGCTGTGGCCCGAGAAGGCAGTGGGGGATAGCCCAAGTGCTTGGGCCCTGCACCCACATGGGAGACCAGGAGGAAGCACCTGGCTCCTGGCTTTGTATCGGCACAGTGGCCCTTTGCGGGGTGAACCAACGGAAGGAAGACTTTTCTCTCTGTCTCTCAGGGTCTGGCTCTATCTGTCAAATAAATAATAAACATCCATTAGTAATCTTTTCATTCACATTGACAAATTTTAACTCTACCTGTCAAAAAAAAAAAAAAGACTAAGAAGTTGAAATCTTTACCTAATGTAAACTAAACTGATCTTCTGTATATAAAGAGAATTGAAAATGAATCTTGATGTGAATGGAAGGGGAGAGGGAGCGGGAAAGGGGAGGGTTGCGGGTGGGAGGGAAGTTATGGGAGGCGGGGAAGCCATTGTAACCCATAAGCTGTACTTTGGAAATTTATATTCATTAAATGAAAGTTTAATAAATGAAAAAAAAAAAGACTAAGAACTCTAATGCCTCTGCCCTACTTCTAATTCACCCCTAATGGGTAACTACAGGACAGTGTTGTCTAGGTTAATTATAAACTGTGAAAATAGTAATAATACAATCCAAACTTTGGTGAAAGAAATTTACTGTATTTCTCACTTTTCTTAGTGATAAATAGCCATTTCAAGGTGAGTAAATCAGTAAGTGGCGGTCTAAGTATATTGTTTGTTATATAAAGGGATTCATCAGACCAAAAATAATAAAATCATAGGGTCAGAATGAGAAAAGAGATAGTAGGAAGTGCAGTGTGCTATCTGATTCTGATAGAGGACACCAACAAATACTGTCTAAAACTGCTGTATCAGAAAATAATGCTTAAAATGTAAAATCTGATCGAAGTTTTCCTACCAATATCTAAAAAAAAAAAAAATGATTTAAACCTTCCAATTACAGTGAGCCTTAAAGTTGGGTAGTATCAGCTGTCTGACTTTGCTATTCTTCAGGACTGTGTTGAATTTTCTGTCCTTTGCCCTTTCATAGAAACTTGAGAACCTGTGTGTCCATATGCATAAAATAATTTGCAGGAACTGGCATGGGGGTGCTTACACAGATAAAATGTAAAGAGACACCTTAACATGATTGAGTCTTCCAATCAGTGAACAAGGAGTGTCACTACTTAGTTTTTATTTATAGTTTTCCTCATATAGACATTGTACACATCGTGTTAAGAGTTCTACCAAAGTTTTTTAACTTGACAGTTGTTCATGGGTGGAAGAAGTAAGGCGATTGACTTTTCTAATTGACCTTGCATCTTGCAACCCCAGTATCATCAATTATTAGTTCCAGGAGCCTTTTCTTGATTCTTTAGGATTCTCTACATAGATAATCATGCCATCTGCCAACATAGTTTTATTTCTTCCTTCCCAATCTGCTTACTTTTATTCTGCTTTCTTGTCTTAGTACAGTGTTAAACAGGAGTGGTGACAGGGACATCCTTGCTTTGTTCCCAATCCTGGAACAACCCCAATCTGAATCTTCCCGACTTGGATAATAGTCCGTTTCTCATCATTATGTATGAAGCAACCTGGAGGTTTCTTGTAGAGGTTCTTTATTAAGTTCAGAAAATTCCTGTGTATTCTTAGTTTTCTGAGAGGTTTTGTTTAATCAAAAACGGTATTGGATTTTGTCAAATGCTTTTTATTATGAACGGGTATTGTACTGATATGATCATTAGATTTTTCTTCTTTGATGTAACTGATTACATTAGTTACTTTTTAAATGTTGAGCCAATCTTTTATGCTTGGAATAAACGTTCCTGGGTCACAGTGTGTAATTCTTTTTATACATTGTTGTGTCCTATTTGCTGCTATGTTGTCCAGGGTTTCCACATCCATGTTCATGAGAGATGTTTGTAATTTTCTGGTCCTGTCTCTGGTTTCGATATTAGGTAAAGGCTGGTCCCATGGAATGTCAGGACATGTTCCTTCTGCTTATTTTCTATATTGTACAATGGTAGTATTATTTGCTCCTTGAACTGTTGGTAAAATTCTATTGAATTTGTAGAACATACTACTGAAAAATCATTTGAACTACACTTTCTCTTTTAGAAAATCATTGACTCAGTTTCTTTAGTAGCTATAAGCCTGATCATATGAATTATTTATCTCAACGTGAGTACTGCTGGTTGATGTCCTACAAGGCATTACACGCTTCATTTATTAAATCTGCAGCACAGAGCTGTTCTTAGAAATTTTTTTTTGTCCTTTTAATATCCATGGGATAAGCAGTGGTGATTCTCTTTCATCTATGATGATGGCAAGTTCTGTGTCCTCTCTGTTCCCTTGGCAAGCATGGTTACAGATGGACCAACTTTACTGTTCTTTTCAAAGAACCAGTTTTTTGTTCTAGATGTTTTCCAGTCTACACTTTATTTGATTTCTGCTATAATTTTCATTGTTTCTTTTCTTCTATTTACTTTAGATTTAATTTGTTCTTCTCCCAGTTTCCTAAATAGAAACTTAGATTACAAACGTTAGACTTCTCTTCTTCCCTAAGGGAACATTCAGTGCTATAAATTTCCCTCTGCACACTGCTTTCACTGCATCTCACAACTTTTGCTAAGTTGTATTTTCATTTAGTTCAAAATACTCTTTGTCTAGACTTTCTTTTTGACATTTGTTACTTAGAAGTACATTATATAATCTCCACATATTTCAGAATTTATGAACAGAATTTACAATTTAAATCATTTTAAGTGTATAATTCAGTGGCATGAAGTGCATCCACATTTGTGTGTCATCATTATTCATTTCCATAACTGCTTCATCATCCTAAAACTCTGTACACATTAAATGACTCATCACACTCAATTTTCCCCCACCCCTGATAAACTTTCTTAATGAACTAATGTATCTGCATCTTGCCTTTTAAAAAATATTGAACTATACATGCTAAAGATCACTACATAAGAGAAAAGAGAATTCTTTCTCATCTAGTTTTTACAGCTGCACAGTAGCCCAATGAACGGATTAAACCCTAGTTCACCAGTTCCTTACCAGTTGGATGTGTTTCTTGTCTTTTGGTATTACAGTGCTACAACGAACAGTCTAATGTATCAATTATTGACTTTTTTTTTACTTGCATGTTTCAATATAGATTCTTAAAAGTGGAGTAGCTAGATGAAAGAGTAGAGGTATATGAAAGAGTAGAGGTATATTCAGAGCATTTGGATTTAATAGGATGGAGAACGATGAACTCACCTAAGTTTTAAATGATTTAAAGGTTTCATGAAAAACGTTTCCCCCACCCTAAAGATAGTTCTTCATTTAGCTCTTGCAGTTAAATCATTTTGTTTGAAGAAAAGTAGATGAAAAACACCTCTGTGACTCTAATATCTTTGGATTTTAACAAATTAGTTAACTCCTAATTTTTCTTCTGCTTTATAAGACTACTCTAAGAAGGGTTACTGCCTTAAGACTACATTGGGGAACTAAAGAAGGGCGGTATGCCAATTCTCAGAGAACGTTGGCTGTCAGCGTATCTGCGCGGTATGGGCCAGGTTACTATTTATATAAAACATAGATGTGTATATACACATGTGCATATATACAAATGCCATCCCCCCACCTTTAATCTAAGGTTCCCCAGGCCAGGCCTGGATAATTCAGACTCAGCTCCCTCTTGTAGTTCGCCAAACTGTGCTTGGATGGTCATTCTCCGTTTTCGGGGGGGCCTGACCTTTATAAATTGTGAAATCCCACTGACGGAGAGAGGGCCTCCGGTGGCCGGGCCACAAGCGAAGACCCCCACAGCGGGGGTGCAGCGGCGCCCTGGGGGTACAGAGAGTCGCACCGACTGCGGGGGTTTCATCACACGGCAGAAGGGCCACGACACCGCCTCCCCGGCGCAGGACCCCGTGGGGTCTCCCACGCTTCCCTGAGGCAAACCCCCCCCGGCGGGGTTAGGCCCGGGGCCGCCCCGCGTGGGCGTCCAGGACCGCGGCGCCGGAGCGCAGCGCAGGGCCCCCGCGGGCGCTCTGAGGGCAGCGGAGGGCGCGCCTCCCCGAGGAAACGCCCGGTCTCCCGGCGGGACAGCTCCCGGCGGGCCGGGGGGCGCGGGCGGGCCCGGCCTCCTCCCACGGAGGCCGCCGCCGACTCCCGCGCGGGCTGCAGCCCCCACAGCCGGCCCGGGGAGCGGCTCCGCGCAGGAGAAGCCCTCCTGGGGGCTAACCTCGCGGCCGCGCGCGTGTAGGGACCCTCGCCTCCGGTCCGCAGCCCTGCGGTGAGGGGGAAGGGGAAGGGGCGGCCGCCTGCGTCCCCAGACCCCGAGCGTCGCGCCCCCTCCCCCGCCGTCTGCGCGCTTTGTGCAGTCAAAACAGCCGAGGGGGACGGGAAGCCCGGCCGCCGCCGCCGCGGCCCTCCGCCGGCCCCGGGCCCCCTCCCCGCCGCCGCCGCCGCCGCGGCCCTCCCTCCCCTTCCCCACTTCTCGCCCTCACCTCGCCCCCATCCCCCGCTCATTTCCTCTCGCACCCGGGCTCGCCAATCCCTCCTTCCAAGTCCCTCCGGCAGCCCCGGCCTTCCCCTCAGGCTCGGCCCCCTGCTCACCAATCTCCGTCCCCTCCCCTCCCTCCGCCCTCCCCCTCCCCCGCTCCTTCCTCCGCCCCTCCCCCACCGCGGTCCTCCCCACGCCGCTGCCCCTCAGGCTGTCCCCGCCCACTCTACGCCGGCCCCTCGGTCCGGGCTGCGCTCCACGTGTGGACCGCTGCGCCGCGGCCCCCACTGACAGCCGCGGCCCGCCGGCCCGCCCCGCGCCCCGCCGGGCCTCTAAAAGCCCCGCGCCGCGCCGCGCCCGCCGCATCTTCCCCGGCGTCCAGCCGCCCGCCCGCTGGCCCGGGCCCCGCGCACCTCCGCCCGCGCGTCGCTGCCCCCGAGGGACCCGGAGCGGGCGCGGAGCAGACCCTCTGATTCTCGCGGGGGCGACTTTTGTTCGCGCGCCTGCTCCTTGCTGGTGACTTCTAGCAGCTTTCCGCGAGCTGTTCTGCCCCGGAGCGCACGGGAACCCGCTGCGCGCAAACCTTTTTTTTTTTTGCTTTCGAGGTCCGCTTTCTTTGTAACTTTACGCCGCGGCTGCTCGGGTTACTTTTGTAATTTCCCGCCCCCACCCGTTGGCGGTCCCGGAGTCGCTCGGGGCCGTGGCCTGGGGGATGCAACGTGGACCGCGCGGGGCTGCTGGACGCTCCGCCGCCGCGCCTCGCCGCCCACCGCGCTAGAGCCTGCGCCCCGCGCCCCGCGCCCCGCGCCGCGGTCTGTCTGGGGCTCCCGCTGGGGCAGGGAGCCGGAGCCCGGGCAGCCGGCGAAGGGCGCCAGAGTCCCTGACTTTTCTCCGGGCCGCACAGATTTTGTCTTTGCTAGCTCCCTCTCGGCGGGCCTCGGTCCGCGCGCTCTCGGCGCCGGCGATGGGGAGACGGCGGCGGCTGTGTCTCCAGCCCTACTTCGTGTGGCTGGGCTGCGTGGCGCTCTGGGCGCAGGGCACCGCCGGCCAGCCCCAGCCTCCGCCGCCCAAGCCGCCCCGGCCCCAGCCGCCGCCGCAACAGGTCCGGCCCGCAGCGGCGGGCTCCGAGGGCGGGTTCGCGGCCCCGGAGTACCGGGAGGAGGGCGCCGTGGCCGCCAGCCGCGTCCGCAGGCGAGGACAGCAGGACGTGCTCCGAGGGTAGGTGGGCGGCCGGCTAGGGGCGAGGGCTGGGGGTCCCGGGTTGGCCGCTTCCCATCGCACTGGCTCCCTGACCCTTGTTCTGTTGGCCAGAGCCACAGCCCGCGCCGCCGGGACCCGACGACCCCCAGGGGCGCCTCCCCACTTGGCTGCCGCAACCCTGCAGCTCTGCGGGCTGAGAGCCCTCCCTCGGGGGGAGGGGGGTCCCGCGGGTAGGCCGAGGGTCCCCGAGTGCGGATCGCTGAGCGAGTGCAGAGCCCCGGTGCCGGAACGGGTTCCGACGGTCGGGCAGAAGGCGGGCCCGGGTGCGCCCCGCATAGCCCGTAGCCGTCGGGGGCGCAGCTCCGAGCCTTTTGTTTGAGGATGTGTGCAGGGGGGTCTGCAGCTCGCTCTGCAGTCCTCAGCCCGAGCGCTCCACCTTCCGACGCGCCGCGCCTGACACGTCGGGGGCTGAGGTGGCCGTTGATGGAGTAGGAGTGGATTTGGGGAGAGGGCAAGGATTTCTGAAATGCAATATGTTCTCTTTGTTCTCTGTATTCGGAGGCTGGAATCGCAGCAAATCACACATTCTCCTGTCTGTTCAGCCCTTTATAAAGGCAAGCGAGGGAGCACCGGCTCCCCCCCCCTGCCCCCCCCCATCAAACCCCAAGAATTTTGGGTGGTTTGGGCGTGTTTGTTCTGAAACCTGCTCGGTGGGACTTTGCATTAGGAGGTTTGTAGCAGTGTCACTGCGCAACTTGCACCAAGCCCCCACGCAAGCGTGACCACTCTTGTCTTTGCCAGGCCCAACGTGTGCGGCTCCAGGTTCCACTCCTACTGCTGCCCGGGATGGAAGACGCTGCCTGGAGGGAACCAGTGCATTGTCCGTGAGTGCTGGGCTGGGGTCGCAGCGGGGGGCCTTCAGCTTGGGGATGCAGAGTTGTCCAAGAGATTTAGTGGCCTCCAGGAGGAGTCACCTGGACCTGCCCGGCTCCCTTGTAGAGATTGGGAAGCAGCAGCCGGCTTGTGCCCCTGCAGGCTTCCTACTCTGACCCTGTTGAAGGCAATAGTGATGAAGGCTCGCAAGATACTTGGAACTTTTCTCTCCGCGTCTGTGAATACAACAGACCCAAGGAAAGGCAGGGCAGTCTCCTAGGTAACTCAAAACCAGTTTTTCTTAAAAAAAAAAAAAAAAAAAAGAAGAAGAAGAAGAAGAAGGAGAAATTCAGATCAGGCCACAATGGTGTTAGGTAAATTGTCTGGCTTTTGATTCTGTACACGGTTTGGGCCTTAAAGTCAAGCTTTCCTTGGGTCTTTATACAAGGCCCAGCTCTAGTTCCATCTCAACAGCTACTTAACACACATGCAGGAGCTCTGCTGCCAATTGAGAGTTGACTTAGGTGAACCAAAGACTTCAACAGAAGTGGCCTTTTTTTCCTTCTCTTTCTGGAAGTTGTGTGAATGTGGGGTTTCTAGACCCCAAATCTCATTTCCAAAGTGTGACTCTTACCACGTATTCTGCATGCCAGACCTTAAACGTGCTCATGGTTTTATTCATTCCCAGTGTGTGCACCCAGCCCCTCTGAGTTGTAACTGGAAAGCTGGGTAGTTCCCAGCCCCACAGTCACAGGCTAGAGGTTGTCTTCTCACCTGTGGGTGAATGAAGTTGGGCCCTGAAGAGTGGCTGGCCTTGTGCAGGAGAACCTGGTGTCATAGACAGCACTGCCTTGACTTTGGAGTGACCCCAGCCTTCACGAGGCAAGAGATAATTGTACAGCTGTGAACAGAGGAAGAGGGCAAGCCACACCAGCCAGGGGATAATATGGACGTAGCGGCATCTCGAACTCTATACTTAACTGGTTTTGTGGGTTTTGAGATAGACCCTTAATGCTATTTCTGGTCACTTTTCAAAAAGGAATGAACTCTGAGGGTGCTGAAGAGTGGTTTCATCTTTTTTTTTTTTCTACTCTGAAGCCCCACAACCTTCAGTAATGAGGCTAATATGGAAAACAGCAATGTGCTCTTTAAAATGACTGATAAATATTTTAAATAGACGCCCTTATGGTATGCCTTTGCTTTTATTAAAAAGAAAGCATGTTGCAGTCTTGTCTTCCAACACAGAAGTCCTATGTGAAGCATTTGTCCAGGGTGCAGTTACGTATTCAAGCCAGTAGGGATGACCATGGCTGCTTTAAACTTACAAGGTTTCCTAGAATCCCCAAACAGCTAACGTCACTCACCACACACCTGCCATACTAGCCGGGAGTGACTTGGGCGCTGAGGAAAATCTGACTCACTGAGTATAATGAGTGTGACTGCCATTATTGAGTTGGAGTGCAGCCGAGGAGAAGGATCGCTTTATGGTACGTGTTGAAAATCTGTAAAGTCAGATTTTATTGGATCAGAGTGGAATGGGAATTCCAGAGAGCAAAGCCTTTCAGAATATTTGCAGTAGAAATATGTGTATGGCCCATTGAAAGTCAGCTGTAAGTGCTTTTCATCTTGGAGCAGCAGTGTGCCCTTTATTTGTTTAGAAGGTCAGCTTTGAAAATTTCACAGTATTGTAGCCTCCATTTCTACTACTGGAAATATTAGGGTGTTTATGAGACACATTGGAATTTGTATGTATCTGAAATCTACAAGAAGCATAAACTTTGAAATGATAGTGTTGGGTCTCCAAGAAACAGTTACTACACTTGTGTCAAGAGATATCTACAAAAATACCTATTAGCACATTAAAAAAGTATTCAAGTACCTGAGAGTATAAAATAGTGCCCCAACTAGAGGCAAAGCGTAATGCTTTTTATATTCTGTTGCATATGTCTCACCAAACTTTTGATTTTTAACAGACTGCAATAACTCAATTATTTTGATATTTAAAATCATCTAGGAGGAGTTGATAACCAAATTAATATTATAAATTCAAACTCAAGAATTTTATTTTATTCAAAGCTTCCCTGATCATAACAAATTATTTTATTGGGTTTATCTATATTCTACCATTTAGCAAAGCAACAAGTGAAATGCAAATTAGGAAATTAATTGTCTCATGCGTTTATCTCCGCAATCTGTGTGTGTAAAAAGGTTAAAATGGTCAACATTTAGAGTTTTAATCTGTTTAGTTCTAAGATTCATGAGGAAGAATGTATTCAAAGAACGCATTTGAGTCTCTGGTTATTACTGTTCTTAATTGGATCTTGAAAAGTTCACTGAAATACTTTGAAACTTCCAGATACTTCTCTTCCTTGAAGATTTATTTATTTTATTTAAAAGGTGGAGTTAGAGAGAGAGAAGGAGAGACAGTATGGGGCTCACCATATGGCCACAGCAGCCGGGGCTGGGCCAGGCAGAAACCCACAGTCTGGAACCCATGCGAGGGGAAGGAGCCCAAGTGCTTGTGCCATCTCCTGCTGCTTTCCCCAGCTCATTAGCAGGAAGCTGAATCAGAAGTGGAGCTGCTGGAACACAAATAGCATCAGTATGGCACAGCTTAACCCTCCTTGGCACAACATCGGCCCCCAGGTCATTGTTTCTAGAAGGACAGAATTGACTTTTACATTTTCCTTTGTTTTTTCCTTTTTGTAGAACAAGGGAAAGTTTCTTATTGGTCTGTCATAAAGTTATGCCATGAACAGCAATTTGGTCACTGGAATAACACTGGAAGGAGCTGGATTCAAAGCATTTGAGATCAGAAGACCCATCAGCTCAGTAGAAACCTTCCATTTTATGTTACGCAAACACTGAACCCAGAGAGGGGGTGGGTTGTCGCTGGGCTTGCTGCGGGTCTGTGGCAGAGTGAGAACACGACCTGGGACTTCTGGGGCTCCATACTCTTTCCCTGGCTGTGCAGCTTCTCCCAGCACACTGAAGTCACACCGCTGCACCGGGGCATTGTCTCCCTGTTATTGCATGGTTTTACTGTTGTGGGAGGGGTGTATTTAGAAGAGGCATACCATCATCTGAGACAGGTTGGAGAGAACAGGCCTAAGCACTCTTGTGTCTCCCTGGCTCACAGGTGTACACATCTGTAGCTGTCACAGGTAACTGAGGATGCTCGGCCTCCTGCTCATCAGACCTTCGCTGGTTTTAGGATCTGGGAGGGGGCACGTTGGTGCTCACTGAAGCATGCACTGAGTCTCTAGTTGGTAGGGAGGAAGGAATTTTGAAACAAAACTATTTTAATGACCATTGGTCATTGGAAAGTTACTGATGATCACAACTTTTTGGGTACATTTAATAGTCAACTCCATGATGAGAATCATATTCATGCCTAAAATTAGTTAGTTTGTTTTTTTTTTAAATCAGCACACCAGGATATTTAACACTATTTCTGTTTACAAGCAGAACTAATGCAAACTGCTCATATTCTTTGAATATCAAAAGGCAACTCAACTCGGAGGAGTTAATTTGCTTCCTTAGAACTCATCATTTATATCATTGTGGGGTCCCAGACCTCTGTGAAGGTTGCAGCAAAAGGTAGATTTGTATCTTGACAGAAATGTGGAGAGCTGGCTTCAGGCCTTTCCCAGACACTGTTCTTCCTGTCTTCAGGCCTCCAGTCATGGAGCTTACAAGTTATCAGATATACTGAGTGTGGACTAGATGTGTTGAGTACTGACCAGATACACAAAGCATTTCCTCTGTGCTCAGCTGTGGGTGCAGAGATCTCTGAGTTCCTGAATGTGCTGACGCTAAATTTGGAGAAGCCAGCCCATCTGCAGGCGCTGCACTCCGGGGTTGAGTGTCTGTGGCGCGCGCGCGCGTGTGTGTGTGTGTGTCACTGGGCCTCACGTTCTTGGCTGGGATGACCTTGCACCTCTGTGTTCGTCGGAAGCTTTGACTCTTAGCTTTTTCTGGGTGGTAGTGATAGGCTGGGTCCTGCAGCTAATATGGGAAAAGAAAGCTGGAGCAGGGGACTGGGGAGTCATGAAGAGGAATGAAGATTGATGAAGGGGCAGGTCAAATGCCAGCCGGGAAGGAATGTGTGTGGAACCCCTGAGGCTCTGCCAAGTCATTAGGGCCTGGAGCTCCGGCTCAGCCAGTTTCACATTCTCTGTCTCCTGTGAGGGGCCCTTACAGAGTGGGCTGTGTTCTCTAAGGGTGTGCCAGCGCTCTGTTTGCCCAACCTTCCCAGCTCCCCAGGCATGAAGATTGTCTTCCTTTGGTGAATTCTGCATTCAAGATGCCAGCCTTGAATGGAAAAGACAGTGCGTTGACAATAGAGTTAAAGAAACAGCATTAGGGAACATGAGATAGCTTCATTGTTTGCTAAGGACAATGGTGAGACAGACTGGCAATTTATTACATATCTGAAGTTAGGTATTTTTGACATATTTTATATCAGGTTTTCAATTTGCTGTTTCAAAGTATAGCTTTCTTATTTGCAAAATGTGGTTCATTTTGTGATCATTCATTTGCTTTCCTTTTGTACTTTCTACAGCAATTTGTAGAAATAGCTGCGGAGATGGATTTTGTTCCCGTCCTAATATGTGTACGTGTTCCAGTGGCCAAATATCACCAACCTGTGGATCAAAATCAAGTATGTTTTTTTTTTTATATATTTACTTATTTATTTAAAAGACAACATTAGAGAGGCAGAGAGAGAAAGACAAAGGTCTTCTGTCTGCTGGTTCACTCCCTAAATGGCCCCAGTGGCCAGAGCTGGGCCATCCAAAGGCAGGAGCCAGGAGCTTCTTCTGGGTCTCCCACACAGGTGCAAGGGCCCAAGGATGTGAGCCACCTCCTACTGCTTTCCTAAGCCATAGCAGAGAGCTGGATTGGAAGTTGAGCAGCTGGGACCTGAAATGGTGCCCATACAGGATGCTGGCACTGCAGTCAGTAGCTTTACCTGCTACACCACAGCACTGGGCCCTAAGAGTATGTTTCTTATATGTGGCCTTGTTTGCTTATTTCAAAGGCAGATTTATATACACACACACATATATATACACATATATATATACATATACACATATGTGTATTTATATATGTATGTATATGGAGAGAGAGGGGGATTAATAGAGATCCATCTTCCATACACTGGTTCATTCCACAAATGGCTGTTTGACCCAAGGCTGGGCTAACCCAAAGCCAGGAACTAGGAACTTCATCTGGGTCTCCAATATCGTTTCAGGGGCCCAAACACTTGGGTCATCTTCCACTGCTTTTCTCAGGCATTTTGGCAGGCACCTGGTTGGGAAGTGAAGCAGCCAGCACAGGAACCCACACTTGTATAGGATGTTGGTTTTACAGGCATTGACATTACCTGCTATGCCACAATACCAGTTCCATCCTTAAGGTTTTGAGTAAATAGTCAATGTCCTTTCCAGAGAAGATGTATATCCTTGGTTGTTTTCCTCCAGGACTAGGTTTGCATTAATCTTTGAAACAGAAATTTTTTGAGGCCTTTGGTAGCCTCAAAACTCAGTTCTGGTGTGGAAGCTCTATGTCTATGCAATAGAGGAGCCACGTATCAGAGAAGTAATTCTTTGTATTAGCTGTAATATACTAGTTTTTTACTATGTGCTACATACTATTCTAAGTGTGCGACTGTATTACCTTAGTTAATTCTCATATTGTTATGAGATCCCATAATTAACCCATTTTACAGAGTAGCAAAGTGAGGCAGGTATACATGACTGCCTCAGGGTAACACACACTTGAATCCAGGTGTTCTGACACCTAAAGCTGTAGACATAAACACTAAGCTATATTACTCCTTTTGCTTTAACTATTGCAGCCCATATCCTGTTTTGTGGGTTCACCAAGAACTAAGTAGAGAATTGGGAATATAACTGAGATGCTGTGTACTGACGGTTTACTTTCCACATATTAATTTATTTTGTTTTACATTTATTAACTCCAAACTCTGTGACATAACTAAGGGTGATTAAGATTCTACTGTGTGTGATCCAGTTTGAAATTATTTAGTCCTTGGGGCCCAAATTTATCTTTCTAGGCTAGTACTTATAGTAATATTATAATAGAGTAGAGGGGGTTACTGTTTGTTTAGATGCTCAAATATTAAAGAAATGCTTTAAATCTGTGTTGTTTCAAATTGCACTGGAATGAAATTGTTGTAGTTTTAATATTCCTTCCTACAGATTTCTCCTGTACAAAGTAGTGGAGAGTTAGACCAGGAATAGATTGAAGATTCATATAATGATTATCTTTGTCTTTTGATGAAATTTAAGATTAAAACTAGTCTATTTTCTCTGAGGATAGCCAGTTTCCCAGCAGTTATAACTCTGTCACTCAAATTCATCAAAACTTTCTTGATCATCCTGATGATGACGTTTCTTCCACTACCCTTGCCTGATGGTCTGCCGGATACTCTTGCCCGAATCTTCGGTACCTTGTTCTGACTTTTCTCCTACTTGTGCTCAGCAGGATAGCCCAATCCTGGAGAAGTTTTAAATTCAGCATCTTAATTCCCCTGCCTGTACAGCTGGGTATTCACTGGCCCACTCGCATTTGTAATGTGCAGGTTAGTAAGGAATCCATGCATTTATTTGGCCTTGGGTAATACCTACTTCTTTGCAACAGGAATTTTCTAACTCTTACAATCCTTATCCTGCCTTACATGACTAAAACTTTTAGCACTGTGAATCGCTCTCATCCCAAAATAGTCTTTTTCTTTGAAATACCCTTAACTGCGGTAACATTGCTGGCCCACGGTTCTCCTTTTGTTGATTATATTTTTTTAGTTTCTTTTTCATCAGCCTTGCATTTGAAGCTCAGTATTCATGAGTGTGTTTTTCTCTGTGGATGAACTTATTTACACACAAGGCTACGTCTTCGACTTCTGATATGTTGAGAATGATAGCATGGGCTGATTACCTCCAGAGTCCATCCTTCACTCATGTGACTGTTTCCTGTTTGACATCTTTACGTGAAGGCATAGGGAACCTGAAACACTACGTCTTCGACTTCTGATATGTTGAGAATGATAGTATGGGCTAATTACCTCCAGAGTCCATCCTTCACTCATGTGACTGTTTCCTGTTTGACATCTTTACTTGAAGGCATAGGGAACCTGAAACATTGTAACACGGTCCTTGTTCAGCAGCTTGTCCCAGGATGAAATTCTTCGCTCACTCCTGGCCAAGCCTGCTTCCATTTTCCCTGTCAGCAGATAGCACAGCCATCCACACAGTGGGTACACAACTACTTCTTCCCTTTCTCCACCTCAGCCCTTTTACCAAGCTCTGTAGGCCTCATTGGAAAATAGATCTCAAGTCCTTTTTCCTTTTCACCTCCACTGCTACAGTGTGGTTCAAGGAACCTTCCTTTCTTACTTGTGCTCTTACCTACTAATCTCCTTCAAGGGCACTCTGATGTGGGCCATGAGCCTGGTGTCTTAACTGCTTTTGTTAAGCTCTTACCCCTACTCTAACTTTTGGACCCTGTCAGTCACTCCCAGTTGCATATGACATACAGTGAAAACCCTCGGGTGGCTTCAGCTTGGCTCTTCAAGGTGTTTTCCTCGTCTACTCATGTTAAACATGAGAATCAGTTCTTCAGAGGAAACCCTTTACCACCCTGAGATCTTTTTTTAAGTGTGTTTATTTATTTGGAAAGCAGAGTTACAGAGAGACAGAGATCTTCTGTTCAATAGCTCATTCCCCAAATGGTTACAACAGCCAGGGCTGGGCCAGGCAGAAGTCAGGAGCCTAGAAATCCATCCAAGTCTCTCGTGTGGTGGCAGTGATCAAAGTACTTGGCATCTTCTGTTGCTTTCTCAGGTGCATTAGCAAGCAGCTGGATGGAAAGTGGAGCAGCCAGGACTCAAACTGGAACTCACGGGATGCTAGTGCTGCAGGTCACAGCTTAACCGGCTGCACCACAGCCCCAGACCCATCCTGCAGTCTTTTGATTTGCTGTTTCTTCTTCTTCTGAGCTTCCTCCCTGCTACCTCCCAGGCGTTCTCACCCTTCAGACCTTGGCATAAATGTGGCACTAGTCTTGGCCTCCTCTTATATCTGAGTTCCTCCTTGTCCCCAGGCTGTTTTCCTTCAGACAATTTGTTACGATCTGTGATTACTTTGTTTACTTGTGTTCTTTTTCCTTACTGGAATGCAAACTCCACTAGGAAGGGCCCAAGTGCACAAGTGTATTAGCAGGCACTCAGCCCCTGCATTCTGGAGATTAGAGTGCCCCCTGCATGCCAGAAACCTTACCACTCGTCATCACCTTCCCTAGGCGTCCCATAACACTGAATGTGTGATGTATTTTAAATTCATACTGAATCTAAACATAACTGATACACCCATGAATGTACATAGGATGAATATTTATAGGCCGGCCCCGTGGCTCAATAGGCTAATCCTCCGCCTTCGGCACCGGCACACCGGGTTCTAGTCCTGGTCTGAGCGCCAGATTCTGTCCCGGTTGCTCCTCTTCCAGTCCAGCTCTCTGATGTGTCCTGGGAAGGCAGTGGAGGATGGCCCAAGTCCTGGGGCCCTGCACCTGCATGGGAGACCAGGAGAAGCATGTGGCTCCTGGCTTCAGATCAGCGCGGTGTGCCGGCCACAGTGGCCATTGGGGGTGAACCAATGGCAAAAGGAAGACCTTTCTCTGCGTCTCTCTCTCTCACTGTCCACTCTGCCTGTCAAAAAAAAAATTATAAAAATGGGTGTGAGGTGTAACATTTACTTCTTTAACATGTATTTGTCGGTGACTTGGATATTTCGTAGTTTTATCACTGTGACTCAGACTGTAATCATGACTGACATTTGGATGTGTGTTGTTGTCTTTTGCAGTTCAGCAGTGCAGTGTGAGATGCATGAATGGAGGGACCTGCGCTGATGACCACTGCCAGTGCCAGAAGGGATACATTGGAACTTACTGTGGACAACGTAAGGAACACTGGAGGAGACTGGATGGACTGGAATTTGATTTAGCAGGCATTTCCTATTAGGTTGTCATTTAAGGTCTTGTGAAGCCTATGATGCTTTGAAAAAATAATTTTATGTAGTACGCCATGCCTTATAACTTAGTTTCTGATAAAGATTTATTTTATTTATTTGAAAGACAGAGTTGTAGAGAGAGAGGTAGGGACAGAGGGAGGGAGGTCTTATATTCATTGGTTCACTCCTCAAATGGCTGCAGTGGCCGGAGCTGAGCCGATCTGAAGCCAGGAGTCAGGAGCTTCTTCCAGGTCTCCCACGTGGGTGCAGGGGTCCAAGGACTTGGGCCATCCTCCACTGCTTTCCCAGGTACATTAGCAGGGAGCACCTGGATTGGAAGTGAAGCAGTTGGAACACGAACTGGCGCCCATATAGGATGCTGGCACTGCAGGCCAGGGCTTTAACCCGCTGCGCCACAGCACCAGCTCTGAGTGTCCCATTTTTAATCTAAGAATTCATCCAGTTATTTTAGAATTTTTGAGTTGTAGAATATAGATGTTGTATACCTCCAGCATTTTATCCAATTTGACAGATATCACAGGTAAATATTTATATTTTTAGAAACTAGCTCTATAACACATGCACACTTTCCTGAAAATGGTAGAATTTGCTTTGATCTTTCTCTGTCTGTTCTACCTCTCTTCCCCTTTCTCTGCATATGAATTTTTCTAATATCTCAGACTTAATCCTGGCAGAGCCAGTTTCTTGACATTTTGCTCATATGTATTTAATACCATATAGAGGTTATGGGATGGTTTCTAAAAGCAGATGTCATTATGAAAGATGACGTTTTAACTCAGAAAAAGTATATCTTCACTGGTGTGCTAATCAAGAAATAATCTTTTAGCAAGGATCTAAGAATTGTAGTTCCTAGATTATGACACATCACCAGGGAATACTGCTCATTGGTATTTTACAAACTGTGAGTCTTTTGTGGGAATTCACATATTTTTAAGTACTTACAAGTACGAAGACATGCTATTAAAGAAGTTGCATAGTAAATAGTAAGTGGTAAGACAATCCCTTTGACTTCGTTTGCATTTTATCAGGTGCAGAGCATTGGTTCCATGCCAATCTGATTTTATTGCACATGTATTTTACAGACACTAACATTTGAGTTTCATAGACTTTTCACAACACAGGATGTTATTTTCATTTTTTAAACAGAAAACTGCTCTTAGCTCATGGCCTGTGGGCCAGGGTTTTTAGACCCCCTACATGGGTGGTCCTGAGGTTTGACAAAAGCTGTATGTAAAGGTGGCCTGAGATTGACTGACGTTTGAGAAATGGATTATTTAGGAATTTAAGAGAATACAGTGCACTGAGGCCAGAATAAGGGGGGGCAATGTAATCAATGTAATCACTGTTTTTTATAAACAGTAAAAAACAAAAGTCTATTGTGAACACCATGTTTATAAGGTGCAGATTTTTACCTTTTTTTTTTTTTTTTTGTACCTTACAAAAATGTCAGGAGATGTGACTGAAATTCCATTTTGAAGAGTTCCATAGCCATAGAATAGTCCTAGTCATCCTGCTGGAAACACAACCCTTTCTTCTGTAGGGTGACCGTGGTAATTATTTTAGAATCACAGGGCAAATAGCCTTGCGTCAACCAATCTTCCAGAGTGTTTGCTGAAATCTGCCCTGAAACTAGCCCTTTTCAGCCTGAATTCAGCCTCTGGACCTGTCTTGGGTGTGCATGTGTCTGTGTGTGCATGTGTTTTTCTGAAGCTCGTGCAGAGCAAGCTCTGGTGGAGAGTCTCTTGCTCTTCTTTGCCCAGAAGTGGGAAGCTGCCCCATGTCAGACCATTCTGGTGCTAACGCGCTTCCCAGTCAGAGAATATAAAAGGTGCTGGGTCAGAAACTCGGTGTACACATGAGAAGTTGTTCTTTAGGTGACCCATGGGGTGCAGCTCTCTCAGTGTTTATCTAAGTAGCAGAACATAGAGTACAAGCGAAATGCATAGCCAACACAATTCATCAGTAGGTACCAACTCAAGAAACATTTTAAGACACCTTTTGTGTTGTCTTACACGCAGAGACTGTTGTAGTCCTTGGTGTGAAGAAGTAGGTACAGGGCCAACGCTGTGGCTTAGGTAAAGTCGCCGCCTGCACTGCCGGCATCCCATGTGGGTGCCGGTTTGAGTCCTGGCTGCTCCACTTCTGCTCCAGCTCTCTGCTGTGGCCTGTGGAAGCAGTAGAAGATGGCCCAGGTGCTTGGGCCCCTGCACCCATGTGAGAGACCTGGAAGAAGCTCCTGACACCTGGCTTCGGATCAGCTCAGTTCTGGCTGTTGTGGCCATTTGGGGAGCGAATCAGCGAATGGTAGACTCCTCTCTCTTTGTCTCTGCCTCTGCCTGTTTGTAACTCTGCCTTTCAAATAAATAAATAAATAAATCTTTTTAAAAAAATAAGTAGGTACAACAATTTTCAACTTGGGATTCTATAAAATTATTGGAAATGTTGTATTT
Organism: Lepus europaeus; assembly: GCF_033115175.1. NCBI lineage: Eukaryota > Metazoa > Chordata > Mammalia > Lagomorpha > Leporidae > Lepus > Lepus europaeus. Next base: position 149,971,493 of record NC_084830.1, read on the forward strand.
GCTAACATGAGGATATTACATTTCAAGATCATAGCTACTTTCCTAGAAATGTAAATAATAATTAAAGAATTATTTTATTTGAAAGGCAGAGTTACATTGAGAGAAAGAGAGAGAGATATCTTCCATCTGCTAGTTCAATTCCCAGTTGGCCACAATTGCCAGAGCTGGGCCAGACTGAATTTAAGAGCTTGGAACTCCATTTCATCTACCATGTGGGTGGCAGGAGTCCAAGCACTTGGGTCATCTTCTGCTGCCTTCCCAGGTGCATTTACAGGGAGCCGGGATGTCGACTGGCACCCTTGTGGGATGCCAGTGTCACAGGTGGTGACTTAACCCTCTGCTCCACAACACCTTCCCCAGTATTGCTCTTTGGAAAGCATTCTTTGAAGCTGGGAGCTTCGTCTGCGTCTCTTACGTGGTGGCAGGGGCCCAAACCCTTGGGCCATGTTCCATTGCTTTTCCCAAGCCATTAGCTGGGAGTTGGATCAGAAGTGGAGCAGCCAGGATGTGAGCTTATGTGGGATGCTGGTGTCTCAGGCCATGGCTTTTCTCCCTCTACTACAGTGCTGTCCCCGTGTCTATAATTTTAGATCTGTGGGTTAAGTGTTCTAGGCAAAGTGAAAAGCAAATTCAGAGAAACTGTGGCAGGAAGCAGACTTGTGTGTCTGGAGTACAGTGGGAAGAGGGAGCAACAGTGGGTCCGAGAGTGAGTTTAGGGCCTTACAGGCCAGATAGAGAATGTCAGCCATACCCTAAATGTGATGGGAAGCAGTGGTGTGGTGTGGTCTGGCTGTGTTGAGACTATACTGTAGAAAGACCAGTTTGGAGGCCACTAGAGGTGCTGGCACATTGAGCTGCAAGTTGCAGTGGTTGAAGATGTGTTAGGTGCTTGAAGTAAGCCTTTGTTTTAGAATTAGAATCTATGGGAGGCAGAATGTGTTGATAGATGCACCAAGTGTCATGGGCAAAAAAAATAATAATAATAATAAAGAAAGAAAGAAAGAAGCAAAGAAGCAAAGATCAACAGTGATAGCTAGAGGATTTTGGTGCAGTCTGGCTGAATTGGTGATGTCATTTGGGCAAGATCGAACGGAGACTGGATTGGGCAGAGAGCAAAGGTACTGGGGAGGAGGCTGCTGTTCTCCATGTCCAAATGACCGCAGCAGGTGGGCATGCACCAGACCGGAACAGGCACTGTGACAGGGAATGGGGGCATCCTGAGAGTTGAACTCAAATGTTGATGAAACTTTTTCACTAATTTTTCCTTTTGGTTTTACTTCTCCTATTTCCCTGTCCCTTTTTTCTGGCTCTGTTTACTTCTCTGATTTTTGCATGTTCCTTTTATTTTGCCATATCACATTGTTCCCTTACCTGGGGTTTGCCTTTTTCCTATTCGTTTCTCCATATTTTCTTTATGTCCTTACCTATGAAAAGTTACATTATGGGCTCAGAGAACAAGAATCTGACCATGTGGCCAATTTTTGGGATTATGATAAAAATAAAAACCTTTTGTGGAATGCTTGCTTATTAAAGTGGTTTACTTAAATTAGGTATGTGTGTCTTCATTTGATCTTAAATGTAATGACTGAAATCTGTGTTGCAAATTGTAACTTACGCTTGAGTGTGTACATTTAATGCAGGAGCCTTTATTGGCAGCATCACCACCCAACTCTTCTGCACTTGGATTCCTGTCTAATGATTGCTGTTTTCCTGTACAGCTGTCTGTGACAATGGTTGCCAGAACGGTGGGCGTTGTATTGGACCTAACCGCTGCGCGTGTGTTTATGGATTCACCGGCCCGCAGTGTGAAAGAGGTAAGAAGACAAAAGGGAGATGAGAACCTCATTTGGAAGTAGTCTGTGTATCGTAAAAGTGGGTTTTTGGGTTATTCATTGAAAGTTCTAAGAAACCGGTGTTTCTGCTCTCCTCTGATTATGTCTATAGCTTGAATGCTTACCGATTGTGAGATAGCAACAGAAGTGTCTCGGTTTTTTTTCCACCGAGTGACCTGTTTGGGAGGCCAATTTGGGGCTGTGGTCTTGGATAGTGTTGACTAAGTGACTGATGGCAAATTGTAACACGATGCGTAATTCACACTAGGAGTCTGTGTTAAAAAGAAGGGGGGAGATGTCAGGATGTTCTTGGCTTCAAGACTCTCAGAATCTGATGTAAATTGCTCAAAGCAATAAGGAAACATATTACATCCCATAACAAAAAGTACAAGGCTGGTGAGTTTCAGGTAGGCTGTGATCAAGGCTTTCCCTCTGTTAACCCTTATTTAACTCTGTCTTTGTTTTGCCCTATCCCGGAGGATTTTTTTAGTTTAAAATGTGGCTGTCAGCAGTCATTGATATGATATGCTCCTTGTTCATAGCTAGAAAACCAGTCCTCCAGCTGTAGGCCACTAAGAGCCTCTGGAGATGTTTTCTGTGCTGATGGGTTTAAGGTTGAGTTTCTGAAATGGTGCATGGCACTGCTTGGTGTAGACTTGTCCTTGCAGCAGGGGATGATGTGAGTGTCCTCCAAGTTGTGTGGATGGGAGCATTGGGCATCTGCTGGGCAGGGCAGCAGAGTCGGGGGATGCTGCAGGTACACATCTAGCATCATCTACTCGAGCCATGTTCATGGTGAGTTATGCCATTAAGAAACCAACTTACCATGATTTGAATAGCAGTGAAACTAATGACCTGCATTGAAAATCCCCAGCACAGATGCACAAAGTGACCTAATACTTACGTCCTAATGGCAAGTGATTACCACGACATGCCAAAGAAGTTTAACTTAATAAAATGTGATATGGAGCATAGGTGTTTAGTCTAGTGGTTAAGATGCTCACGTTCCACATTGGAGTACCTGGATTTGATTCCTGGTTCTGGCTGCTGATTCCAACTTCCTCCCAACGTGGACCTGAGGAGGAAATGGTCATGGCTCAGGTAACTGTCTGCTGCCCTCATGGAAAACCTGGAGTGTGTTCCTGAATTCCAGCTTTGGCTCTGGCCCGGTCCTAACCTTTGCAGGCATTTGGGGAGTGGACCTGCAGATGAGACATCAGTCTTTCTCTCTCTCTCTCTCCCTCTCTCTCTCTCTCTCTCTCTCCCTCTCTCTCTGCCTCCCTCCCTCCCTCTCTCCCTCATATTCTTTCTCTTTCTCCATGCCTCCCTCTCTTTCTGACTCTAAATAAATAAGTAAATAAAGAAATACATTTTAAATATGTTAAGAGCTGTCTAGCACTGGATCTTTTAAGAGGGCAAAAAAGCTTAAGCTAAAGTAATATTGTATATATCACTGCTCATTATGATATATGTCCTCAACTTATTTTCAAAGGACTTGTCATAGCTTCTAAAGTTGTACAACATTCTCTTTCTTTGAAAGTAGAGTTATGTCAGTGAAATATTGCTAGTAAGTCATGTTGATTGTTTATATGGAGTGAAGCTTTGAATTTCAAAGACATTATGTTTCAAAAATCATACTCAATACCTTGACAATACTTCATGTTGTTATTCAGGTTAAATCTTGAAGAAGCTGAAAAATGAGAATTATATGGTGAAGTTTGTAAAGTAAGATGTGTGCAGCTTTTTAACATTCACTTATATGTATATACACTCGAGATACTTACTTTATTCCTAACCTAACTGAGATTTCTTGAGACTAAATAACATTCCAAAAATGACAAGAGTTAGTAGTTATACTTAGGATGAATTTAAATGTCTTTACCAGATGCTTTTATTTGTAAAAATTATGGAATGTTAGCATAAAATGATAAGTTGTTCAGAATAGAATAACACAGATTTCCTAGATGATGTTAAGTTTATTTAAGCATCATGAAATGGAGAGTAATTAAATTTAAAATTTCAAACATAATCATAATTGGTGGAGATTATGTTCATTTTTCTGGAAGTCATGTAAACTTTGCAGCTCTTTAATCCTGAAGCAGACTTCAAGTTCAGTTCATAATTGGCAGAGGAACTGGGTGGGTAGTTTCAACTCTTGAGGCTTCCAGGCAATACATCATTATTCTTTAACGATTGCTCATTCAGATTTGTTAGTCTTTACTGAATTTATGGGAATCCAATACTTACATGCACTTAGCATTCACAGTAGCATGTTTTCAGCACTGATCACAAAATCAATTATTGAATTGGCCTTAAAGATTTTTTTAAATGTGAGTTTGTTTCTCAAAAGTGTTTTTAATTACTACCCTTCAGATGAATGTTCTAAAACTCCATTTCTTCCAAAGTAGTAATTTCCACTTAGATGACAGCAGTGAACCTCTCACATTTTTAAGAGAGATTTTCAGTTGTCTTTTAAAGATGTATAGAATACCTCATGCTGTTAAAAATGAAGGTCCTGGCTGGCGACGTGGCTTAACAGGCTAATCCTCTGCCTTGCGGCGCCGGCACTCCGGGTTCTAGTCCTGGTCAGGGCACCGGATTCTGTCCCGGTTGCCCCTCTTCCAGACCAGCTCTCTGCTGTGGCCCGGGAAGGCAGTGGAGGATGGCCCAAGTGCTTGGGCCCTGCACCCGCATGGGAGACCAGGAGAAGCACCTGGCTCCTGGCTTCAGATCAGTGAGATGCGCCGGCCGCAGCAGCCATTGGAGGGTGAACCAACGGCAAAAAGGAAGACCTTGCTCTCTGTCTCTCCCTCTCACTATCCACTCTGCCTGTCAAAAAAAAAAAAAAAAAAAAAGAAGGTCCTAATTTTTCTCTAGCAGCTCTGTCTAAATCGATACAAAAGGAGTAACTTGTTTACATTGTGGTTAGTGAGTAGATTAGTGGGCCCTGTTAACATTTGAAGTTTTTAAAGTTTGTGGGTTTTTTTGGTTTTTTTTTTTTGTTGTTGTTGTTGTTTTTACTGTTGAGTGTCAAGATACATGTTGCTTAGATAAAAAGAAAAGAAGACTTTTGTAAAATTAGGGATCTCTTTCCTCCTCTGTGTCTAATACGTATAATTTTCCTTTAAATTGGCCTCTTGGGACCCAGTTATGTGATAAGACCTGGCTGCTTTTCCAGCTATCTGGGCTTCTGGCAGACTGGTTTCCGGACTGGAGACAGAGACAGCCTGATAACTAATGACTGGCACGATTAAGGTTTTTAACTCAAGGCTTGGTGTTGGCTTAGCTGAACCTCTTTGGAGTTCTGTTGTCACTCTTGCTGATACGTCCAATGTCCTTTGGTACTTAGCATCCAAAAAAACAGTTCGAACGGCCCCAGGCTGTTTCTCAAAGACAAACAGAAGCCCAGCACAAGGTGTTCCATTCTTTTAGCTTCTCTCTCCAGATGATGTTTGCGAAAATGTCAGTATTGTACCTAGTATACTGGAGGATGGATAGAAAGTGGATCAGCATTATATATCAAGACTTGGTGGCTTTTTTTTTCTGTAACATTTAACATGTACTTTCTTATTCATTAGTAGAAACTTGGAGGCAAGCTGGCAAGATGTGAAATTTACCTGAGATTTCTGGACAAATAAAATGATTACTTGACCACAAATGTGGCCTGCCCAGAATCCCTTTTTTAAAGTTCTTTAACTTAAATAATCGTTGAAATCTTATTGTGCATTTAAGTTTTCCATGAAGCCTATTTAAAGACCATCTGTTAGAAATATAGCCAGAACCCTTTCAAGTTACACGTAAATTACTACTACAAAGTTATCTTGTAAAGCTGGCTTTCTTTAAACTAAAACTTTCACAGTACCTTGATGCTCAGTGACATTACCTTTAAAATGTGCACCTTTCAGTAAAAAGTACCTTTAAAAAGAACTGGAGAATTACTTTTTTAATCTATTGACATTTTCAAGAAAAACTTTTCAGTCTGCGTCTGTAACGGGAAAAAAAAAAAAAGCTGAGGATTTATAAAATCTAAACTTTCAAGTTCTTATGTAAAATGAAAATGAATTGATTCACTTTAGGGCAGCTGACATGCAGCCATTCGTTTGTAGAGCCTGATGTAGGAACCAGGGTCTCAGAGCAGGCCCACTCAGTGTCTGCTTCTCTGCCTCCAGTATCTTACCCACCCCAGTATGGGATCCTGTTGTTGGAGCTCTGCAAGGTGTTGCTGCTGCCCACATGGGGCATTTGAGGTGTGCAGAACATCTCTTACTGTGTAGTTCTGTGGGAGCATAGTGATGATGGCTCCTGTGAAGGGAGTTGGCCACAATCTACCGGTCAGGTGTGCATGACTGCAGCCTCAAGTCTAGTTATAAATTTTAATTATTATATAATTGTACTGTAAAATTGTTTAGAAAATAAGATATAAGAAAAATGCTACTTTTCATAATTTCTCCATTCGGGATTTATTGCCGTAATATTTTGTAGAATGTACTCTGAGTCATTTTTTTCCTACTGCATACATACGTGCAGTGTTTACCAAGGATGAGATCATTCCCGTTCTTAATGGAATCTACTGTTCCGTAATACAAAGTGCACTTGGATCGTCATCCCCTCTTGTGTTGTTAAATACATTATGCTTTATTTAGATTGTGGGTGTTGCAGTGCATATTATGATAACAAGGGGCGATGCATCTGCATTCCTCCCAAGAACACTATGATGTATGAAAAGTTGTTTTCTCAATCTCTCAGATGAGGATGCTTTGCCCAGGGCAGATTTATGGTAGCTCTGAGCATGTGAAAAGAGGAGTAAGACACCAAAAAATTGATTCAGCACTTTAAACTTAGTTACTGTGTTATAGACAGCTGCATAAGTATAATTCCTGTTACTTGGTGTGTTGGATCATTCCTAGGTTTTCTTTTTGTTTTGTTGGTTGGTTTGCGTTTTAGCTATGTAGGACAAAAATCTCTGTAAATAATTCTCTCTCCTTGATTATATTCTTAGAACATATTTTACAAATGTAATTATTAACCACTGGGTATACAAAAGTTTTTAGAGCTTTAGATATATTCTATTCATTGCTTTCTAGAATTGCTTTTTATGATTTGTTCCTTTGATACTATGCTTAGATGTCCTTTCCCATCCCCAAATCTTATAAATATCTGAAGATTTTATTTAGAGCTCTTGAGATTTTATTTCATTTTTTGTTTTTAACTAAATTATGACATACAGGAAGATACATAAACTAAATTTCTTTATAAATGTTCACTGTTTATTCATCTAATATTTTTTGAGTACTTATTCAGTATTAGGTTAAGTTCTTGAAACTTGAGTTATAAAGAGTAGTATACACTCCCTGTTAATGGGAAGCAAATTGTCTATTTAAAGACCAGCACCAGTCAGCTATTTTAAACATGAAGATGAATACGACGCAGTAAAGACCATAATAGGAGTAGGAACAAGTGCAGGGCCCAGAAATGCTTCTTTATTACAGTAAGAATTAGAAAAGTCTTCCTATCCGTGAAATGAATTTAACTCGAATCCACATAGCCTATTTTAGTGGGAAAGAGAGGAATCTTGTGTTGATATTGTAAGATACATCATGATTGAGTCTTATGCTAACGTTATTGAAACTCCATGATTAATTATCAGTTACCACAGTCATTAAGCTGATGGATGTTTTAAGAAAATAGAAATCTCTCCTTTTTTGTACTCTGAAGATTTACTAGAAAGAAAACTACAAAGAGCCAGGGGAGAATGTTCCCAGCTGTACATGGCAAGCATGCCTTGTGCTTGCCCACTTGCGCGCTCGCTCTCGCTCGCTCGCTCTCTTTCTCTCTCACAACACACACACACACACACAGAGCTGCACTTGTGAGGACATTAAGAAGAACGTTTTATAACCTTGCACTCTTGTAAGCTAAACTTAGCCTTAAATGGGCATCAGAGAAATACCAGAAAATCTGTGGGAACTTAACTCTTTGGCACTGGCTCAGTTGACATCTTTATCTTGAATGCCATTAAGAATAGAGGGAAAGAGAACGGAGTAAGAAAAAGCAGACAGTGAGAAGTAGGAGAACGAGAAGGCAAGAGGAAAAGGAGGGCTGATGGAAAGGGGAGATGCAGTGTAAGACAGCGGGGAGATTGTGCGTTGTGTAAATTGTATAAAGGAAGGGCTTAAGTGTGTGAGGGCGTCCGTTCAGTGGTTGCTCTTCTGGGAGACCAGGGTTTCCACGTCGCATTCCTTGGTTTAAGCCTCTTCTGTTTAGGTCTGTGGAATAAAACATAATGTTTTGTCAGCCGATTGGACCCTGGTATTACCCTCTTTTGAGCTAAAACCATGAATATTTTCATCTATTCCAACTCTGAGCACCTTTTTATATGTATTTCTATTTCATTTCTTGTTTTCGGTTTATCTACCTAGAGGCAGGGAAAAGTAGGGTATAAAATAAAAATATTCAAGCATTTGATATTTGGGCAGCTCCATAAATATTTTCCTGTTGTGATTCTACACCATGTTGGAAGTCAGTAGACATTAACTGGTGTGGAAACTAGGCAAGTCCACCACATATATGTGATTGCACTTTGTATGTGACCGCACTAACAGAGGAATTCCAAGGAGAAGAAGTAAGATAAAAAAAAGTACAGAAATCATTAAAGTCCTTCAGGCTTAGTCATTTTGAGTGGCTAAAATACACAGTTAATGAAAGGGAAGAGTAGACTAGGAGGCTGATAAAACAAAGTTGGACCTTAGTACACGTAGTGTGGAATGCCAGCGTTGAGAGGCTGCCCTCTGTTCAGCAGGTGCTGGGGAGGAGAGTGAAGGGTGATCTCTGTAGTTGACGGTGGATCTCTAAAAGCTCAATCTGGAGTGACTAACAAGAAGAGTGGAGGATGGGGACGTCCAAGAAGAACTCTCTGTGTACTAGGGAGAGCAACACATGCATTGAGTTTGAATAATGCAGTCACTGAGATGATGGCCTGTGTGTGCCTGTGATAGATAATTAGTATAAATAGGAGGTGAAAATAATGTGATATTGGGGGAAAATAGGGTTTACTGAACCTTCTCTCTGATAAATGCTTTGGAGGAATTAATTCTTAGAGCAACCCAAAGATAATATTTCAAAAGAATTCCATATTACCAATAAGAAAACTGAGGCACAAAGAAATGAAGCATTTTTTCTGACCTTGATTCAGCTAATACATGAAGAAAGTAGGATTTGAGCACAGATCTGAGAACCTCAGAACTCATACACTTAACCATGACTTGTGACATATATGCTATATGTTCACTCTATGTTGTGTCAGTTGTTCAGGGTGAACAATGGTTGCAGGATGCATGATGCCAACTGAATGAGAGCTGGCTGTTTTCTTTTTTGCATTCTTTGTTATAGGTCCTAGGTAAATCCTTTAGACAAAAGATTTCAGATAATAACTCCTTTTTTATGTATATGATCTTCCAGAATAATTATTCAAAACTTGAAATGCTTAAAATTGAAATTTTGTTGTGCAGCCAAGATGGGCTAGTAGCAATCAGATGAAACCCTTTTGCATGAAAAGAACTGAGAAACAGGACACAACATTTGAAACACTTTTTTCAAGATTCTGGATACCACGCAACCGGAGTCAGAGGTCCCAAACAAAGGGAACATTTGACGTCCTCAACTTGTTCCTGGAGAAGAGTTTCTGCAGCTATGCTGAAATGAGAAGAACCTGGCCCAGCCTGGCAGGGTTCTGAGGTTGGAGAGATGGAGCGGAAATTCCGGGGAGAGCAACATGGTCAAAGTTCTCAGAACAGGGAGCTTTGTGACAACCCCCCGCAAATGGAATACATGCAGTTAGAGTTATCAAAAGGACTACACAACAGAAGATAATTGAATAAATAATGGTCAAAATTTTTCCAAGGGTTATGAGTGCTGTAAATCAACAGAATGAAGAAGACTAACAAACCCCAAACACAAAAATCGTAATGAAATTACTCAGGGCCGGCACCATGGCTCAATAGGCTAATCCTCCGCCTTGCGGCGCCAGCACTCCGGGTTCTAGTCCCGGTCGGGGCACCAGATTCTGTCCCGGTTGCCCCTCTTCCAGGCCAGCTCTCTGCTGTGGCCCGAGAGTGCAGTGGAGGATGGCCCAAGTGCTTGGGCCCTGCACCCCATGGGAGACCAGGAGAAACACCTGGCTCCTGGCTTTGGATCAACGCGGTGCGCCAGCCGCGGTGGCCATTGGAGGGTGAACCAACGGCAAAAAGTAAGACCTTTCTCTGTGTCTCTCTCTCTCACTGTCCACTCTGCCTGTCAAAAAAAAAAAAAAAAAAAAAAAGAAAAGAAAAAAGAAATTACTCAGAACTAAGGATACAGGGAAAATCTAAACCCAGCCAGAGAAAAAGAGAGAGGTTTCTTACAGAGAAGGAAAAATATGAAGAATTCCTTGTTGGAAACCACAAGGGAAAAGACTGGAGTGTTCTTCCAGAGTCTTCAGTCAGAGTACTGAAATGAACAGTTCTGCCTAGGCTCCTATACTCAAGAAACTGCCTTTCAAAAGAAAAGGCAAATAAAGCTATTTTCAAACATACACAAATTACCACCAGTGAAGCACCATAGAAATGGCTAAGGCGATCTTTTAGACAGAAAAAATTCCTCGATATGAATGCCAGTCTACACAAAGGAACAAAGAGCATCAGGAAAATGTAACTCTGTGGACACACACACACATATGCACACTCACACATACACAAACATGCTCACACATGCACACTTACACATACATGCACACACATGCACACGCTCACACGTACACTCAAATGCCGCCCCCCCCACACACACACATAGGTTTTCCCCTTCATATTTAAAGCTGTCTAAGAAGTAATTGGCTATTGGGATGAAAAATATTTAGTGTTGCCTGGAATTTACAGCAGACGTGGAAGTGTAATAATAAAGATGTAATGCAGGCGTTAGAGGTTATGGAGACTTTGTAAGATCGTGCAAAACTGTGTGAAGGTGCACTCTCATATAAGTTAAACCTTTCTGCATTACATCTTAAAACAGCCACTAAGAGAGTACAGAATTATCTAATAAGCCAGAAAAAGGTGTTAAAGTGTACTAATCGAAAGAAAGCAAAAAAAGAAGAGAAAATGAAACAATTCATCAAAATTTGTGAGATGTCACCAAATGTGCACTGATAGGAAAATTTTTTGACCATTAAGTTCTGAATTAAGGTTTCAAACTAGTGATCTCAGCATCTACATTATTAAAAAAGGTTTATTTTAACTATTTGAAAGACAGAGTTACAGGCAGAGGTAGAGACAGAGAGAAAGAGGTCTTCCATCTGCTGGTTCACTCCTCAAATGGCCACAACGGCTAGAGCTGAGCTGATCCGAAGCCAGGAGCCGGTTGCTTCTTCCAGGACTTTCGTGGATGCAGGGGCCCAAGGACTTGGGCCATCTTTGGCTGCTCTCACAGGTGCATTAGCAGGGAGCTGGATCATGAGTTGAGTAGCTGGGACTTGAACCAGCGACCAAATGGGATGCCAGCACTGTCGGCCAGGGCTTTAACCTGCTGTACCACAGTACCGGCCCCATGCATCTACATTAAAAAAAATAGAAAAAGTTAAAAAAAACAAAAGTAAGCATTGGAAAAGCTACAATAAATTTCAAAGTGAAAGTATAAGAAGTAGAAAAGAAAAAAAGACTGTTTTGTGAAAAAGAGCAATAAAATTGATCAGTAAAAAGTAAGGATGCAAATTGCCTGTGTCACCACAGATATTCATTGATTAGTGAGACAATACCATGACCATCTTCAAGCCATTGAAGATGAGCTGGCCAGTTTCTGTAATGATATCACTCACTGAAGCCCAAATAAGAAAAAAAATAACATGAATATCCCTATATCAACTAAAGAAACAGAATGTATAGTTTAAAACCTTCTCGTAAAGAAAACTCCTGGCCCAGGTGGCTTCTCTTGAGCTTTCTGGCCAAAATCTTAGATGAAAATAATACCAGTTCTCTAGAAATGTTTCTAGGAAATTAGAATTAACACTTCTCAACTGGTTCTGTACAATCTAATTACCTTGATAACAAAACCAGAAAAAGATAAAATGTAATACTACAAAAATATTACAATGCAAAGTTTCTCTACAAAGTTGTATCAATGTATATAAACAACATACTACAACAAGAATATAATTTACTGAGGTTTATCCCAGTACATTAAAAAAAAAAAATCATTGTACAAGCTGCCATTGTAGCATAGCAGATTAAACCTCCATCTACAATGTCAGCATCCCATATAGGTGCAGGTTCAAGACCAGACTGCTCCACTTCTGATCCAGCTCCCTGCTAGTGTGTCTGAGAAAGCAGCAGAGGATGGTCCAAGAAGAAGCTCCTGGCTCCTGCCTTCAGCCTGGCCTTGCCTCAGCCATTGCTGCCATTTGAGGAGTGACCAGCAGATGGATCTGTATTTCCCTCTGTCTCTCCTCCTCTCTCTGTAATTCTGCCTTTCAAATAAATTTTTAAAATATTTTTTAAAAAATCAGTGTAATTCTCTATTAATAAAATAAGCATATGAGCATCTTAATAGATGACAGAAAAAGCATTTGACAAAATCGCAATTCCATTCTCTTAAACAGTCAACACTAGAGAATGGAAAAGAACTTCAACATGATACAAAGCTATTTCCAGAAAATCCATGACTTATATTTCACTTACTGATGAAAACCTTTGTGCTTTTACTCAATATTAGTAACCAAAAGAAGGGTGATTGCTCTCAGCCCTCCTGTTGAACATTCTACTCTTTGCTTCTAAAGAAAGCAGTAAAGCAATAAAAAATAAATAAATAACATCCACCTTAGAAAGGAAGAAATAAAACTGTTCTTTTTGCAAGTAAAAATAATTGGCTATTTAGGAAACTTGATGTGCTTTACCAAAAAAAAAAAAAAAAGAAGAAGATACTTGAGCTTATATGTTTAGTAGGTTTGCAAGAAACAAGAGCAATGTGTAAATGTCAGTTACTTGTCTATACCTAGCAATGATTGCTTGAGAATCTAAATGTAAATGAGTACTGTTTACAGCACCCTAAATATGAGTTCTTGGGGATAATTCCAAAACAATAAGATGTGCAAAGTCTTTATACTGAAAATTATAAACACTTTTGAGCTATGTTAACGGGGACCAGATAAATGGAGAGACAAAGTGTGGTCATTTGTTAGAAGACTCAATATTGTGGGATGTTGGTATTTCCAAAATTGACTGCAGGTTGAACAGAATCCTGATTAAAATCACAGCACAATTTTGGGGCAGTAGATGGAAATCCAAAGGAATCAGAGTGGCTAAAGAGATTTGAAAAAGAACCAAATTGAAGGACCTGATTTCAAGATTTTTTTTCTTCTTCATCTTTTCCTTCTTTGCTTCCTTCCTCCCTCCCTCCCTCCCTCCATTCTTCCTCCCCTCCTCCCTCTCCTTCCTTCTGTTGATCTCATTCCTTTCTTTTCCTCCCTCCCTTTGTTTCATTGACAGAGGTAGGAGAGGAGGGACGAGGGAGGGAGGTCACTGCTGGTTCACTTCCTAAATGCTTACAACAGCTGGGGCTGGACCACGGTCGATGGGAACCCATTCTGAATTTCTCATGTGGGTGGCAGGATCCCCATTACTCAAGCCATCACTGCTTTCTCTCAGGGTCAATGTTAGAAGGAAGCTGAAGCCAAGTCTTAAACCCATAGGCTGTGAGATGTGATGCAGTCATCCTAACCACTAAACTAATCAAGCCAGTGTAATCCAAAGAGTTTGGCACAGAGATAGACTACTAAGGGCACAGCAGCAGACCCCACATGTATATGGACCACTGATTGTCAACACAGGTGCAAAGGTAATTCATTGAAGTCTTTTCAAGAAGTGGTACAGTAATGATTGGGTATTTATATGCAGAAAGATTAACTGACTCATGTAACCCACCAGATAGTAAAATTAAGTCAAAATGGGTCATAGACAAATGTGTAAAACCTAAAATGATAAAGCTTTTAGAATAAAATAGATGCTCTTTGTGACTGTGGATTAGGCACAGATGATTATATACTATACCGACAGCATAATACCATAAAATATGAATAAATTGGTTTTCATCAAAGTTAAAAACTCTGGTCTTTGAAGAAACCATTAAGGTGAAGTCAGGCCGTGAGCTGGTGAAAATGTGCTTGCAAATCATCTGTCTGATAAAGGACTTGTATCTAGAATATATGAAATATTATAATTCATTCCAAAGATTACAGACTTCCCAGTTAAAAGCATAGGCAAAGATCTGTGCAAACACTTCACCACTGAAGAACATACATTAATGGCAGATAAGCACACATAAATAGGTTTAACATGATTGGTGATTCAGGGAATGCAAATTATAGTCACAAAGAGATGCTACAACACTGGAACTTGCATACATTGCTGGTAAGAATGTTAATGGTGCAACCACTTTGGAAAATAGTTTCTAAGTTACTTAAAAAACTAAACATATAACTATTAGATGATTTAGCCTTTCTGTTCCTACTTATTTGCCCTCACTAAATGAAAGCATATACCTATGGAAAAACCTTGTACCCAGAGGCTTTTAGCAGATTTATTTGTAATAATCTAGAACTGCAAGGCAGCCCATCAGCAGGTGAATAGATAAAGCATTGTCTATTCATTCAGTGGAATACTTCTGGTTCATAAAAAATCATGAATGATTGATGTAGGCCATGTGAATAAACCTTAAATATTTATGTTGTTAAAGAAGCCAGGTGAAAAAGAATGCATACAATATGTTCTAGTTTTCATATAATTCTAAATAACTGAAGCCTGTGCATTATGACAGCTGGCCAGTTGGTAGTTGCTTAGAGATGGACAGGCATGCATGGGATGGAACAGTTTACAGAGGAACAAGAGGAAACTTGGCGGGATAGATATGTTCATTATACAGGTTGTAGTGTTGATTTCATGGGTTTGTATCGATGTAAAATGTGCTGTACACCTTAAATATGTGCAGTGTATTGTATGTCAGTTATACTTCAGTAAAGCCCTTTAAAAAAATTGAACAGTGAAAGTAATTGTCCTCCCCCGCTTTTTGTAACAGTTGGGTCAGATATTGAGAGATTGATGCCTCCACCTGTCGGTATTAGCTGCTTGTAGATAACACACTTTAAAAGCCAGAACTGCACACCTTTCAGAGAACTAACGGGCGATAAATAAATCCCATTGGCTAATTCCTTAAGAGAATGAACTAGTGAACTGGAGAGGAAACGAAACTATATGTATCTGAAAACATAAGTTAATATTATAATACTGTAACCAGTTCTTCCCTAGAAAGACACAGCTGTCTTTGATGCTTTCTTGACCTGTTGCGAAAGCTGAACCTGGTTTAGGTGTTAGTGGAAGTGACAGTGAGGAACATTTCCTGAATCACGGTGTCTTTCTTTCTGAGACTTTATTTTAGAACTTGCAGTGTTACTAATTATTGTGTGCATAACTAGGATGAGTTTCTCAAGGGATAGATGCCAAAGAAACCAAGAAATCTAACTAAAAAATTGCTCTGTATTACATTAGTTCCAGACACAGCAGGCACCCTCTCTTAGAGTTAAATACTAATTTTCTGTTAAATTGTCATAGCATTTAGGGAAGAGAAATAAGAGAAAATTTCTGCCTGCTATTTTTGTTCATTGGAAGCTTTTGGCCTTAAAAATTAGTGCAAAAATTAAAAAAAAAAATGTTGCTTTCAGCTCACTTTCTACATTATACAAATCTCTTTCTAATGTTACTATTTTCAGTTAAAACTTTACAGTCTGATTATATACCAAGTCCACTGTTTCTTGTTTCATTATTTCACAATTTTTATTAATCTCACCACAAGAGGACGGCGTGTAAGCTATCCCGCACTACCTCTTGCTTTTTTTTCTGACACTCCTGTTGACTGATTACATTGTGTCCTGGAGGGTGTACACATGAGTGCTTTGTGGCTGTGGGGAATGTGGACTTTTCTCATTGTATGTTAATCCTGGTTTGGGTAGGTTCCTTTGGGGCATTTACATTTTTTCTCCTTGCATTTCTATAGAATAATCCAGTTATTTTTTGGCACTAATGTGCTCTGAGGGAGTCTCATTCTAGCCAGATTTTTTTCCTCCTCTGTAAATCAGTTTTTCCTGGATTCTTGAACAATTTTTTAAAATAATTCTGTGTATCATTTGTTTCATGAAAATTTTAATGAAAATGAAGTGATCATTTGCTCTGAAATGATGATTTTCTCAGGAAAATATTGCTCTTTGCTTCATTTAGCTTCTCTACTTCAGTAAATTGATTTTTATTTCTTTTTTTTTTTTTTGGTTAGATTTCTTTTGTTATCTGCTTTTTGATTATTTTGATCTTTATCTGTAATTGTATTTGTGCTGTGCTGTTCCTACCACTTATGTAATGATCTTGTAATTAAATGAAGTGTTTCTATTTTGTCTTCAGTTTGTTTAGCTTAGAAGTTTTTATTTTAACATGTAGGCTTTTGTGGACCCTTTTACTTCTAAATTCATTTTCTTAGGTAGTTTTTAGCATGTATTCTGTAATGTAATGAAACAGTGCATAAATTTTCTTTTATTTCCTGATTATTATAGTATTTTTGTTTTCTTAATCTGTTTTATGCTTAAAAAAATCAAACTGGCCAGTTATAACATGTTATGTACTTCCTCTGCCCCCTCCTTTTAATTTTCTGCTTGCTTAAATTGGGTAGCTGTATCTAGAGCTTCTATGAATTAGAGCAATAAAAAAAATGCTTGTTGAAAAACTGATTGCAGAGCAAGTTAAAGGTAGGCAGTTTTTCATAGTATGTGTCTTCCATGAATGTTACGAAGACCCTATGTATAGATTTCAAAATTTTTTGTACTGAAGTAACCTTGTCTTAGAATTCTGTATTTTCCAACAACTTGTCGACATGTCCTCCTATCTGAAGGACTTTCATGTAGATCAATTTTCCTATTCTCTCTTCCCAGATCTCCTGTTGGAGAACCAGGTATTTCAGGTGCTTTGTGTTCTGGGCCCATGAAGCGAAAGGAAGCCCTCAGGTGGCATTAGGGCAGCTTTGCTGCTAGGAGCTGAGCTCTGCGTTGTCTGTCTTTGAGCCAGGATCACCCCACCTCACCGTGGGGGTGTTTCAGAGTGGCCCTGAAATGTGGGTGATGCCTGCACATCAGCAGGGCTTCCAGAGAGCCACGCCTGGCATTAGTTTTCCTCCTGTGCTCCTCCACCCTCCCCTTAGTGATTTTGAGGGGCTTTGGCCCCCCCTCCTGCTCCCTGAGAATCTTCTCTGCTGTTCAGTGTCCGTCCTCTCCTGTGGAATGCTGAGGTTAACTGACCCTGTGCGGTGAGGATGTTTCTGTCATCACCGATTTTCTCCAGTCTGGGAGGGATTCTCAGTGGCTGGGCCCTTTTGGGTTTCTGTGGTGCTTCTGCTGAGAAGCTGTGTTGGGGAGTGGGGACTTCGGCCCCTACAGATTTTCCCTGAGTGGCTGTCCTCCTCAGCTCCCCAGGGAGGGCTTGTGAGACTTCTCTGGACTTGGACTAGTCATTCTCATCTCCTCCCTCCGTCACTTGAAGGACGAAGCGTTGTGGTTCTCTCTCAGGTTTGTTCCTTGGTGTCGTTTTAAAAATATCATGGCAGGGGTTCTGACCATTTCCTTTATGTGCTGAGTATAAATTTTATCGTTAACTGTGACTATTGTTTGTTTTAGCTGTGGGTAAGGGAGATTGTAATGAAATGTTTCAATCTGCTGTGTTGTCCAGGAAGATGAGACCACGTGTGAAGGTCACACAGAAAGTCAAGTGTGGGCTTCTGATAGAAGATGGTGCAGTCTTCATAATGCAGCTGACACTTGCAACTTAAGATTGTGGCAGGTTTTTTTTAAAAAGATTTATTGTTTGTTAGAAATGCAGAGAGGCAGACAGAGAGATCTTCCGCTGGTTCACGCTTCAAATGGCCACAGTGGCAGAGCTGGGCCATGCAGAAGCCAGGGGCCTGCAGCTCCATCACAGTCTCCCATCTGGATGTCAGGGACCCAGACACTTTCTGTGCTTTCCCAGGCACATTAGCAGGAAGCTCCATCAGAAGTGGAGCAGCCAAGACACAACCCTGTGCTCATATCGGATACCTGCATCACAGGCAGCAGCTTAACTCGCTGCGGCACAGCGTGGGCCCTAATTGTGGCAATTTATTAAATGCACATTGTTGAACCAAGAAACACTAATTTTATGAGTTTCTCATCTTCTGTGGATTCAAGGCTGTGTTTCCCATGTCCATACATAATGTCATGGTTTAAAGCATGCCAGCTTCTTCCACATGTGCAAAGCCCCGTGTTTGTGAGTGTCTTCATCCGATTTAGAAATAGTATACAAGGCACATTCCAAATCTTGAACAAGATTATTTTCTTCTTAAAAAGAATTCATGTACAAATGTCACAGTACAGACTTTAATTAGAATTTAACAGATTGTGTCCTTGAGTAAATCCATTCATAAGTAATTTCTTTTTTGAAAAGCTAGGGCATTGAATTAGATCAGTGTTTACCCAGTTGGTTTTAAAAATGTCTTAAAGCATCACACTGTACCCCGTAATTACATGCATTTATCACATGTTAACACACATGTATGAAATCCTTCTGAAATGTAGTGTATATCTCTATAGGTTTATAAGTCACCCAGGCACCTTTGTCAGAAATACCCATTTCTGCGCCTGTGCCCTAGAGGTTCAGATTCAGTGTTGTGAATGTGCTGATTTTCCATTATGGGTGCGTGTGATTACCACTAGGAAGCTTTCGGAAATCCTAGCATTCAGGCTTAATCCCAGACCAGTTATGTAAGGTCTCTGGGCCGTGGGATACATGTCCGGATATCAGCATTTTTTAGAGACTCCTAGGTAATTCCACTGTAAAGTTTGTGAAACACTGATCTAGCATGAGGTCCTTCCAAAACACTCCAGGATATCTCTGTAATTAGACAAGCTTAAGAAATCATCTGTTAAAGTATCTCCAAGATTTTATCCAGTAATTCAATTTTCACATTGAGTAGAGCCCAAAATGAAGTCACTCTGTATAAAATTTACTACTAGATTATTTTGAACAGATTTATAGTGTTTTAAATTTCTGTTATTTTGATAGATTTTGTCTCCTTCTGATGTGGCAAAATTGGATTTGGAAAGAATCAACTTTTTCTTAATGTTTTCTCCATATCTCATAGTTTTAATTCCCAGTGACCTCAGTAAGAAGTGCATGCATTCTGCAGGGCCAAAATTCAGCCAGTGGTGTTTATAATGTCTTGGTTTGGTTACGATGTGGCTAAGAAATGACCAAAATATACTATTAACACCATATTTTAAAAGTAGCAAATTTTATTTGGTCTTTTTAAAGTAAAATCCCACTTGTTTGTAGCAAACTTTGAATACTATATCTTGTTAATCTCATCCAGTGATTACATTATAGAGTGGCAGATGGTAGTGAGATTATAGTGGGTAGATAATGGTGAGATAATTACGGACTTTAGTTTTTCATATTACTGTATAATATTTTCTATTTTAGAAGAATTTTGGCCATTCAGAAGTGTTCATTTGTTGCTACAAAATCATTTCCTGTTCATGATTCTGAAAAATATAGTTCTATAGTAAATATGATTATAAAATAACTTGAAAAATAAAGTGTAGTTTGTTTTCCTGCTTGTGAGTGAGGCCAGGGGAACGTGAACTCACTGTAATTAGTCAGGAAAGATTTGTGAAGCAGGTGGTGTCTGGACGCTGCTTGGTCAGCAGTCTGGACGTTTGGCTGGTCCTGGAGAATACCAGGCATCTTTTTATCAGGCACAGGGCACTTGAGGAAACAACCTAGAGTAGAACCACGCAAAATCAAAGATCTGAGAAAGAGACAAAGGAACGAGATGGTGCTTTGAGGAAGTCGCTGTGGAAAGCACCCTCTTCACTGATGAAATCCAGGATCCTGTGTTGAGGTGTTTGAGTAGTCCTGTGCTGGGAGAATACTGGATGCTAAAAAAGTCCCTAGCCGGATGTTCCAGTAACTCCCAGGTTCTTTGGGAAACCTCCAGATTGGGTTGGCTTTGGGAAGCGACCTCTTCCTAGAGTCCCCTGGGGAGGCAGAGGGCGCTGCGATAGGCACTGCTGTGAAGGCACCGGCATGCTGGCTGTGCTCCGAGCTTCGGGAGCCCCACCTCTCCTGCTTCCCTGAGACTTTGCACGGTACTTCTCAGGGCTCGGGGGCAGGCTTTCCTCTTCCTTTTGCTTGTGCTTTTCCTGGCATCCGATGAGTGCTTGAGAGTCAAAGACTGTACTGAGGCTCACAGTTTCTAAATTGGGACTGATTTCACACACCATACTCTGAAATATAAATAGAATTCAGTGAACTGTGTAATACAGATGTCTAATGATGGTTTTTGGTTGTTTAAATACTAAAATTATGAAACACTCTCACCCAGTCATTCAGTTGAAAACTACTGGGAGTTGTTTTTTAAATATTTATTTATTTACTTATGTGTTTGAAAGGCAGAATTATGGAGAGGCAGAGGCACACAGAGGTGATCTTCCATCCTCTGGTTCATTCCCCAAATAGCTGCAACAGCCAGAGCTGGGCTAGTCCAAAGCCAGGAGCCTGGAGCTTCTTCCAGGTCTCCCATGTGGGTGCTGGAACCCCAGGACTTGAACCATCTGCTGCTGCTTTCCCAGGCACATTAGCAAGGAGCTGGTTTGGAAGTAGAGCAGCCAAGCCTCAAACCGGTGCCCATTTGGGATGCCAGCACTGCATGAGGTGGCTTTATCTGCTATGCCACAGTGATGTCCCCTTGCTACTGGGAGATTTTGTCTTAATTATTTTAATTATCACCATACAAAGGATCTAGACAACGGTGGATTAAGAGGGTGCCCTTTTTAGACACTTTATTGCCAGAGGTTTGTTGTAACAAACCTAGAAGTCTAGATGATTGTGCTGTCAATCAGCCTCACCCCGAGAATGTACCGTTTTCCTTCTACATACTGGTTTTGGGTGGTTCAGGCCATCTTATACTTGTTAGGTTGACACTGAATCAAAAACGTAAACATAGTACTTACTTAACTACTATGCAGAAGTTTTAAGTGGAACATCATTCATTTGGAATTAGACTTGTGGTGTTTACCAAATGAGATCTTAGAAGTTGACCTCACAATTTATGGTGACCAAGGAAATTTGGCAGACAAGTATTTGAGGATCTGTGATTTCTTGAGTATTCTCATCCGTGCACGTGTATGTGTGTCATTTGTTGAGATTTCCGAAGGCTGATGTATGCTAGTCGAGGTGTTGAAGTCCTGAGCCCGAGCTGACAATCGGCGTCAGTCAAAGGGAGGATCCGTCCCTGCTCTCAGTTGTTGAGGACATTTAAGTAAAGATATCTCAGAGTCTTAAGTGGGTGTTTAGTTTGTCTTTTTTCTGTTTAGTTCATGGAACATCTCCCCTTTTGTTTATATTCTCCTAAAATTTCTTTCAACAACATTTGTACATTGACACATATATGTTTTGCTGTTCTTTTGTCAGACTTATTCTTTACTATTTTATTCTTTGCTGTTTTAAATGACTTTTTTTAAATTTCATTTTTTAATTTTTCACTGATGATGTTGAAAAATACAGTTGATTTTTTTGTGTGTATTAAAATTGTATCCTGCATCCTTGCTGAATGGGTTAATTAGTTCAATTAAGTTTTTTAAATTTATTTTATTTATTTATTTATTTATTTTGACAAGGAGAGCTAGACAGTGAGAGAGAGAGAGAGAGAGAGACAGAGAGAAAGGTCTTCCTTTTTCTGTTGGTTCACCCCCAAAGTGGCCGCCACAGCTGACGCGTTGAGTCTGGTGCGCTGCGCCGATCCGAAGCCAGGAGCCAGGTGCTTCCTCCTGGTTTCCCATGCGGGTGCAGGGCCCAAGGACTTGGGCCATCCTCCACTGCCTTCCCGGGCCACAGCAGAGAGCTGGACTGGAAGAGGAGCAACTGGGACAGAATCCGGCGCCCCAACCAGGACTAGAACCCGGTGTGCTGGTGCTGCAGGCGGAGGATTAGCCTAGTGAGCTGCGGCGCTGGCCAGTTCAATTACTTTTTAATGGAGAATTTAGAATTGTATGTGTGTGTGTATGTGTGTATTTATGACATGTATGATCTGGTTATCTATAAATAGAGATAGTTTTACTTATTTCCTGCCTGTTCACTCCTGATGTTTGTGGCTCAAGTCTTCCTTTTCTCATGGTCAGTCTAGCTTTTCTATTTGCCTTTAACAATTTTTCTATAAATGAGGGCACTTCAGTTTGTTTAAAAAAAAAAGATAAGTTTATTGTGTGCATTTTTTGAATTTTGCGTAAGTTTTTCATGATATGTATTTTTTGTAAGCTTTTGAAGACTCCTTGTATGCATGGATTTCAATATTTTTTGTACTACAATTAACTTGTTTAACTTTATTTTCCATGAACTTTTTGTAGTGCTTTCATGTGTCTAGATTTGCATCTCTTTGTATTGATACTGCTTGGAATTTGTTGAACTTCTTGAAGGTATAGATTAATAACATGTTTCCTTGAGTTTGGGAAATGTTTTGTTAGCATTTCTTTGAATAGTTCTTTCTGCTCTTTCTCTTCCTCTCCCACTATTACTCCTATTATGCAAATCTTGGAACACCTAGTTGTGTCCCACATGTCTTTAAGATTCTGTTCACTTTTCTCCATTGTTTTTCCTTTTCTCTGCCATTCCAGGAGATTACTTAATCTATATTCATGCATTATCAGAAAGCTCACTGATTCCTTGTTTTGATGGTTCAGATGTATGTTGGATCTCTTCCAGTGAATTTTTCATTTCAGTTACTATATTTTCTAACTCCAAGACTTGCACTTGATTCTTCTCTATGATTTCTGTCTTGTTGTTGATAATTTTCTGGCTTTGATTAGACATTGTCATCATAATTTGCTTTCACAGCATGATTTCTTGAGATTTTGGAACATGTTCGTAATTGCCACTTTGAAGTTTTTGTTAAATAAATCCTCTGGATGCATTTACAGGTGATTTTTAAGGCCTGCTTTTCCTGTGTACTATGATTTTCATGTTTCTTCAGCTACCCTTTAACTTCATAAAGACTACATCTTACATACTATACTGTAACACTAAGTACTGTCCTGAGGGACTTGGTACTATTGTTTACTTATTTGTGTGTGGACTTGGCTGCCATTTTTTGTCTTTAGAGCAAAACTTCTCATAAACTTCTCATGTTGATCCTCAGCAGACATGGTCTACAGTGTGTTCAGAGCCACCCTGGGCTGACAGTGGTTTTAGTAGGGCCCTCCAGACTTTTCTTTTCTTGATTTCTTTGTTTAGCTGTGTGGTTCTATTGTGTAACAGATCTGTTAGGTTTTACTAATTGGCTGATAACTGCTTTATTGCTTTTTAAAATAATGTCTTATATTGTAAATGGCTCAATAGTTTGATCCAGTTAAAGTCAGACTTCTTTGCAGGAGAATTTTTTGAGGCCAGTCAGTGTTTTTTGGTTTTTTTTTGTGTGTGTGTGTGTTTTTTTTTTTTTTTTTTTTTTTTTTTGTGACCCCAGGAAGCCTTCTTCATTATCTCTTTCTCTCTGGTTCTCTCTGAAACTAACTTGCTTGTGGTTTAGCTCATAGAGGTACCAGCCTTCTCCTGGTTGCTTACGGTAGAAATCTCAGAACACTTTCAAGGTTTGAACATACCTACTTTTTTAAAAAAAAATTATTTCTTTATTTGAAAGGCAGAGGGAGAGAGAGAGAGAATCTTCTATCTGCTAGTTCACTCCCCAAATGGCCATAATAGCCAGAGCTGGGCCCATCTGAAGCCAGGAGCCAGGAGCTTCCTTCAGATCTCCAATGTAGGGGCAGAGGCTTTAGTGCTTGGGCCATCCTTTGCTGCTTTCCCTGGCCATTAGCATAGGAGCTGGATTGGAAGTAGAGCAGCCAGGACATGAACAGGCTCCCATATGGGATGCCGGTGCTGCAGGCAGCAGCTTTTCCTGCTACACCACAGTGCAGCCCCGTTGAACATCCCATCCCTACTTTGTCTATTTCACATAAAGTCATTTCCTTAGGTGAGTGTTTCAGAGCTGTCTATTCATTTTTTTTTAAATTTATTTATTTATTTTGACAGGCAGAGTGGATAGTGAGAGAGAGAGACAGAGAGAAAGGTCTTTCTTTTTGCCGTTGGTTCACCCTCCAATGGCTGCTACGGCCAGCGCATCGCGCTGATCCGAAGCCAGGAGCCAGGTGCTTCTCCTGGTCTCCCATGCGAGTGCAGGGCCCCAGGACTTGGGCCATCCTCCTCTGCACTCCCGGGCCATAGCAGAGAGCTGGCCTGGAAGAGGGGCAACCGGGATAGAATCCGGCGCCCCAACCGGGACTAGAACCCGGTGTGCCGGCACCGCAAGACGGAGGATTAGCCTGTTAAGCCACGGCGCTGGCTATTCATTTTTTTTTTTGTTAAGATTTATTTATTTATTCAAAAATCAAAGTTACACAGAGAGAGAAGGAGAGACAGAGAGAAAGGTCTTCCATCCACTGGTTCAATCCCCAGATGGCCGCAGTAGCCGGAGCTGTGTCATTCTGAAGCCAGGAGCCAAGAGCTTCCTCCAGGTCTCCCACACAGGTGCAGGGGCCCAAGGACTTGGGCCATCTTCTACTGCTTTCCTAGGCCATAGCAAAGAGCTGGATCAGAAGTGGAGCAGCCCAGACCTGAACTGGCACCCACATGGGATGCTGGCACTGCAGGTGGTGGCATTACCCGCTACGCCACAGCGCCAGCCCCCAGAGCTCTCTGTTTTTGTGGCCTGCCTGTCTCTGGGATGAACCTCAGAGCCACTGCTCTGGATTGCATGTGTGGACAATTGGCTGTGTTGGGGTGACACCTGTGCTTTAAGAGTAAGGTGCAAGGTGAAGCTGATCTCCTCTTGTTGTCTTAGCTTGTCTGTCCTGGCATGACACCTGAACTTAGCACCATGATGATGCAGTTGCAGTCAAGATCCCATTATTCTTGGCATGCTATACCCGGGGTGGAGCCTCTACAGCACAGGTGGCACTAGAGGAGAAAAGGGGTCCCTGCCTAGGCAACTGCACCATCCTTGAATTCAGGCTCTGTAGCATGAGATTGTTTGCCCTTCCTGAAGAGGCACCATAGCCCTTGACTGAGAGGGAGCATCACTGTCTTTGCAATGCTTTCACAGATTGGAGCTCCCGTCCTAGTGAGCTGAGTAAGGAGGAGGAAGTGGGCAGTGGCTCTGCGGACGCAGACCCTCTCTTCTTGCTAAGATACAATAGATTTTCTTGACTAGGTGATTCTGCATTTGAGATATGTCCATAACATGTATGGTGATTTCACTGGGGACTAGTTTAGCAGAGTTCTTATGCTATCATTTTCTTTCTCTGAATTCTGTTTACAAAAATATATGCTTTCAGTATTTAGTTTTCTTTATTTTTTTATCTTTTTTAAGATTTATCTATTTATTTGAAAGGCAGAGTTACAGAGAGGCAGAGGCAGAGAGAGGAAGAGAGAGAGAGGTCCTCCATCCACTGGTTCACTCCCTAATTGGCTACAATGGCTGGAGCTGTGCCAATCTGAAGCCAGGAGCCAGGAGCTTCTTCTGGTCTCCTATGTGGGTGCAGGGGCCCAAGGACTGGAACCATCTTCTACTGCTTTCCCAGGCCACAGCAGAGAGCTGGATAGGAAGAGGAGCAGCCGGGACTCAAACTGGCATCCGTATGAGATGCTGGTACCTCAGGTGGTAGCTTTACCCACTATGCCACAACGCTGGCCCCAATGTTTTTGTTTGTTTCCTGTTTCTAAGCAAGAAATATTTAATCTTCCTCACCTAAATGCTGAGATTGAATACTAAATTGGTGGCATTTATAGCACTTTCTTTATTTTTCTTTCTCTATTTAAAATCACTGCTGGGCCATGTAGGATGTGTGTCATTCAGTTTTCCCCAGGCAGTGTCTCTGTCATAATCATCTTGATCATGAGAGCTTATGTAGGCACCAGTTCTAGTCCCGGCTGCTCCACTTCCAATCCAGCTCTCTGCTGTGGCCTGGGAAAGCAGTAGAGGATGGCCCAAGTGCTTGGGCCCCTGCATCCGCATGGGAGACCCAGAAGAAGATCCTGACTCCTGGTTTCGGATCAGCTCAGATCCAGCCATTGAGGCCATTTAGGGAGTGAAAATCGACAGATGGAAGACATCTCTGTCCATCTCACTTCCTGTAACTCTACCTCTCAAATAAATAAATAAAATCTTAGAGCAAGAGAGAGAGAGAGAGAGAGAGGAAAGAAAGAAGAGAGAAAGGGAGAGAGAGAAAGAAAAAGAGAGAAGGAAGGGAAGGGAAGGGAGGGGAGGGGAAGAAGGAAAGAAGGAAGAAAGAGGGACGGGGGGGGGGGGTGATGAAGGAAGGAAGGAAGGAAGAGAAAGCAAGCGAGCCAGTAATGTAATTGTTTGGGAACACACACGTGTCAGGGTCAGAAGCAAACGCAGGGTGGTCTTATTTTCCCTTAAGGACCACAAAAGTGCGATTTTCCCTTTACAAAAGATTGAATAAAATCTCAGTTAAAAAACCACTCAACACTTGAATCTTAGAATGTGTGTTTACACTTACCGTTGCTTTTCAGCAAGCTCAGAACCCAGATGCAGTCCCTTGGCACACTACAGATTCCGTATGTAACAGAAGCTCGCAGACTGGGTGTCATGGGTGCAGCCATCAGAGCCCAGGACTGATCCACTTCCCTGAATCATTTTTGTACCAAGAAGATTCAGGTCTGGCTGGGTGAGAATTGCTGGTAGTTCATCTCATTGTTAGCCTTTCTCCTTCATTGTGGAGATTTCCTCAGTCTCTTCATTCCACAGGACCCCACTCTACCCACAGCAAACGGATCATCTTCTTCCAGGTGTGTCCTCCACCCTCACCCTGTCTTTTGCACATGGTGTTCTCTGCTGGATTTACCTCAGTAGCTTTCATGACTACTGCTGAGGAGTCAAAGTGAATCCCCTTCTCTGGTTCTCTCTCCCTGCCCTTGCTGTGTAGACCCGTCGTTCTTAGTAAATTTGCCTGAACTGTTGGGAGCCCCTTAGAGCCATTGCCCATGATTGGTCTTTATATCCTCAGATCTCTACCCAGCTCTACCCATGAGGAGTGTCCTGGAGTGCTCACCTAGAAATGTTTGTCTCCTGTAAATTCACTTGTGTTGCTTATTTTTGCGTTCTTTTTCAATTGTGTGATTTCGCACTGGTTGTTGAATATTTTTTACACCTTTAGTTCCAAATAAAAATCCATCAAATCTGCCGGTTTTCTCCCTTATTCTGATAGAGAAATACTGATGTATTTCAGCAAAATTTTATCCCATTTATTAAATATGGTCCAAAGGTCACTGACTTCTTGAACACAGTTCCGTAATAGCCTTGTGGCCGCTCCTTAGTGTAAGACAGGTGCACTATCATTCAGAGGTGCCTTTGATCATATTTATTACCTATATGGCTCATTTTTCTTGACTTTTAGGACTAACTATTGGGTATTGGAGGTGAGAATGATTCTTGATTCTGAGTAGAAAGAGTTTACCCTTTGTAATGAGAGAGTTCATAATAGGTGATAAACTATGTTCTATGTTCAAGAAAAAGAGGAGAGAAGAGAAATATGAATGTGCATTATCAGTATTTTCACAAAATAATGGCAGTTTATGCTGAGCATTTATGACTTGAACAAAATGAGAGCAAAAATTTGTCATTTAACCATGAATCTCCACACCTTCAGTTGCTTTCAGAATTCAAATTATAATAATAGAATTTATAAGCAGTATGTCGGAATCATAAATAAAACCATACTGATTATTAGAAAGAGTTGTAACAGAGAATAGCACAGAAATGTTTTAAAAACCTGTTACTCTCAATAGATTACAAGTATTAAAATAACATTGATTTTGCTTGAGGAAAAAATGCCTCATTTAGAGATTGATTTTTCACCCTTAAAATTGACAATTGGCCTTTATTCATGAAGATGGGCTGGTTTTTTTTCATTGCTTTTGTTGTTAAATTTTTCTGCATATTCTTAACACTAGGATATTCCCGTTTGGGCTTTGTGCTGCCCATATAAGAAATAAATCTAATGCTATTACAAAGTAAGACAGATTGTCTTATCAAAAAATGACAGTGTTGTGCCAAACCAGCGAGGCTTCTGGCCTGTACTGGGCTTTGGTAGCCTCGATAATGTGATAGCTCTTGTGGTCTTCATCCATTCCACTTCCCATGTGGACAAAGCAAGTTTAATCCCTGAGCTCTGTTAATACATGATCCTGTGAGTTCGCGTGCCAGCGGTGGTTTTGCAAGGAACCTGCTTTTGTTCTCAGAAATTGCAGAATCTCGAAGTCTCTCATTGCCTAGAAAATAGTTTACAGTGTTCTCAGAACATTTGATTGCATTACAGAGAATTGAAATGTCTTATCAAGAAAATTCCAATTATACTTTGAAAAGGAAGTGAGTTGTCCTTTGCAAAGGTTATTCAAACTTTTAAAAGTCAGCTTTAAAACTAGTACAGACTGAATGTTCTTTTTGTTAATTGTAACTGAAAACAGAAGTCTTTCCGTCTTTTCGAAAATGAATTTTGTCCTCATGTTCTTAATTAACTCAGAGACTATACCATGAAGATCTCTGTTCACCTCATGTTATAGTTTTCCTCTGAACCTATGGTGTTATCCTTATAAGCTAAACAGTTAGGTCAGGTAGCAATTATGGAAATACATCAAATTAAAACTCAGGGGGCTGGCGCCATGGTGCACTAGGTTAATCCTCCGCCTGCAGCACCAGCATCCCATATGGGCGCCGGGTTCTAGTCCCGGTGGCTCCTCTTCCAGTCCAGCTCTCTTTTGTGGCCCAGGAGGGCAGTGGAGGATGACCCAAGTGCTTGGGCGCCTGTTCCCACATGGGAGGCCAGGAAGAAGCACCTGGTTCCTGGCTTCGGATCAGCGTAGCTCTGGCCGTAGGGGCCATTTGGAGGGTGAACCAACGGAAGGAAGACCTTTCTCTCTGTTTCTCTCACTATTTAACTCTGTCTGTCAAATAAAAAATAAATATAAATAAATAAATAAATAAATAAATAAAACTCAGGAGCATTCTGTGCTTGGAAGTAAAAAGTGCATTCCAAGATTTCTGTTTTGCTGCTGGTTAAGAGATTGATGAGCAACCTGCCTGTTTTTCATTGAAGCCACTCACCAGTGAAGTTGAAATTTTGATACTTGTTCATGTTTGTGTTGCTAATGTTAGGAGTGAACAAAGGCTATTTTATGGCTTTCAGCAGTTATTTATTATTAGTTGAACATATATAGTGTGCTGGATACTGTGACTGATACTCAATATTTTTCATGTTCAAAATAAATTTTTTTATTAAAAAAGTATAGTTGTTACTGCATAGACTTAGAAATTAGTGTGTGTCCCCAGTAAATATACACAAAGCTTTCTCAGCTATAAAAAAGTAAACTTTTTTTCCAATTTCCTTTTAAGAGAATAAATTGTGGAATTTTGAAAAATGGGTTGGAGTTTTCTGTCATTTCTTTACCTTTATTCATTAGGCATTTGATGTGGCTTCCCTGATTTCCCAGCAGTCTGGATTTTGTCTTCAACAGAAACCCCAGTGGAAGCTCTCTTGACCAGTACTGTGTTCTTTCTACAAGCCTGTGTCACTATCAACATGGTTAACAGCTTTTGAAATAGACTTGCTAGGAACTTGGTCAGTTAAACTCAAGTTGTCAACATACTAAAATTACTTTTTGTTTGCTTTATGTGCTTTATGTTTTTTGTAATTATAAGCGTAGTGCACACTTAATGTGTAACATTTGGAAAACACTGACCATTAGTAGAAATTTGTTGAAGTCTTGTCAAATTATGGTCTGTTAAATAGCTCTTTGAATGAGCATTTACTATATTGAGGCTGTTAGAGTGAATTAGTTCAGTAAATTAATCCCAGGCAGCTAGTAAATGATGACTGTACAGTTTAAACCCAGATCCTTCTGACTCCAAAGTCTGCACTCTTTCTATTATCCTGTTGTGCCAAACTGTTCTCCTGGTCAGACATTGTCATTACTAACTACTTGCGTACACGCACACACATGCTTTACAAAGCTGCCACACTGTTGTGGGTGTAGTACGCTGTCTGTGAGTACCTCTGTTTACTCACGCGTCACCTGAGTATCCTAATTATATCTCCCTCATCATGAGGAGTGAGGCTTTTAAGATTTATTTTATTTGAAAAGCAAATGAAGAAAGAGGGAAAACTTCTCCATCCTGTCCTTCACTCAGCAGATGGTCACAGTGGCCATGGCTGAAGCCAGGAACCTGGAACTCCATCTGTCTTTCACCTTGCTTTCCTTTGGGCCATCTTCCACGGCTTCCCCAGGTGCATTAGTAGGAAGCTACATCAGAAGTGGAACAACTGGGATTGGTCCATATGGGTGGAGTGCCCAAATAGGATGCCAGTGTTGCAGGGGGTGGCTGAACCTGCAGCGCCACAGCACCAGCCAGGAGTGAATTATTTTTCACAAAACAGCTAGTGCACTGCCCATAACGTACAAGGGTATTTCAAATAATATGCGGAAATAGAATTGAAATATATGTTTATTTTGGTGCAAAAGCTTTGAAAATGATGCATATACCAGTTCTTCAAAGATTTAATGAAAAATATGTTATAAATAATCTATGCATAGATTTCAAAATTTTTTCTACCAAAATAAAAATTCTGTTTTTCCATGAGGTTTTTAAAGTTCTCTTGAGATATACTTTGTAGTTGGTTGCTAATATTTTTATTGTGATAGAGAATCATAATTCTTTTTCTTTAAAAAATAATTTTGGTATTTCTTATTCATGCATTTATGACATACATGCAAACATGGTTACCAGAGAACCAGGTTTTTTAACTTTATTGAGATAGAGGTATATATTGCCAGAATATATTAAGATTTTCCAAGTAGGATAAAAAAGAAAATGTTTTTAAAGGAAAGGATTTGAAAATAAGAGACTAAAAGTATGTAGAAGAGAACACTCTAACAATCTGGGTTGATATATGGTCACTGGCAGAAGCATGGTGGCTGACAAAGTCTGTTCGTACAGCAGGCCTCCATCCCTTACGCCCTGGCAGTTGAACCAGAAGATTTAGGGCTTCAGTGGATGCCAATGTAAAATTTCATTTTTGTAATAGTCTTGAGTCTGGGTTTACTGAAGCATGAACTCGTAAGGTTTTATCCTGGCAACAAAAGATATGTGGAAATGAAATGGTCGTAAATATGACTGAGACATTTATTAAATTGCCAGCAGGAAAGTAAGGACCCTAGCTTAGTGGATGTGCTCTTTATAACTTCAATAAAATGTTGTTTTATAACTCCCAAGACTTTTTATATGTTGAGTAACTTTGAGTCTGCACTCTGCTTACATGAACTGTGTCTGAGTTTATCTAAAATTATTTTTTATGATAAATCAAAAAATAGCTTCGAACAATCTCTGACTTGAAGTGGTTATATCTTCGATATAAAATACATACTTTATATTTCGTATGAGTGTTCACATCTGAAATTTTTACATGTGTTGAGAGAAGTAATTATGCCTTTTAACTTTGTTGTTACTGGAATTTCTTGTTGACTTTGTTACCATGTATCAAAATTTATAAAATAGTTAACATTAAATAAAGTGAATCATTGATTCAGCATGTATCTCTTAAGAAGCTATCATTCCCTGGTCATTGTGCTGAGTACCATGATGACCACTGTGACAGGATGTGTACAAGCCTTTGTGTGTAGTGCTTCCAGTCTGTTTGGAAAATCTTTAAACAAATACATTTTGAAAATAACTTATTATGGTAAGTCTTCTTAGGGAAATAAAGAACTTTTTGAGATAATGGATTAAAGAGATCTCAAATGACTGAGTAAGAAATTCCACTCTGAAGAGATGCCATTTAGATACCTTGCATCAGTCAGGAAGATCTAGTTTTTGGTGCTGTAACAACCAACCACAAAAATCTCAGTGGTTTGTGTACTTAATGAGTAGAAGTCCATTTTGGCTCTCCCTATGTGAGAGGTCTTCAGTAGTTCATGGAAAAATGTGTATTTAAAAAAAAAAACCCACTATGCACATATTTCAAATTCTTTTGCACCAAAATAAGCTTACCTTTTACTTCCCATATCCATAACTTTTTCAAGTACTCATATAGCCAAGCGCCCAGTGTAAGCTGGCGTGGAGCTTTGAGCACCCTCGTTACTCAGGGAACTCGGGGTGAGGGACACCCCATCTCAGCACTTGGCTCCCTCGTTGCAGACACAGACAACAGGGATATGGGGACGCTTCTGCTCTCAAAGTGGCCTTCGAAAACTACTCAGCTACTTAGACCTGGTTTTAAGGAGGACGGAATGTTCATTTTTCCATGCACCTGAAAAGAGGAAAGTAATGAATTGTGCAGGCCTGAAGGGTGAGAGGGAACCAGCTGTTTCAGCAGTTGGAGGAAGAAGTTCTTGGGAAAGGAGACTGCAGAGGAAAATACCCTGAGGTAGGAGAGAGGTGAGTGTTTTAAAAACCAACAGGATAATAGTGGAAATGGAATGAACAACAGTTTTTATACAATTAAACATTGGATAGGAGACTCCTTGTTTTCAGTATGTTTCTGTCTTCTGTTAGAAATGGAAGTAATAAGTGTGGAAATGTTTTTCTAATTATTGATCATTTACTTTGATATTTTCATTTGTTGCCTGAGGGGTTATTTTTAGATTGTGAAAACTTTGTGTATTGTGTTGCATTTACGGTGTGGTGCAGTGTGTGGAATAACAGGTCACCATGTACTTATTTTTCTTCAGAGGTCTTTCATTTTGTATTGGGTTTATAAGAGCTAGTGTTGTGTTTCTTCTTTGATTTTTACTTGTCTCTGGTAGCCCCAGGAGGGTGTAAAAATTCAAGTTGTAGGGTGAATGAATATAGGGAAGATAACACAGCATTCTGAACGTAAAGTTATCTTTATATATGGGCCTTATTGAGATGGCTGCTCTCCTGCAGTTAGACACTGAAAAATGCCTCCAGATAAATCCCATACGTACGTGATAACTTTGTCCTGGAACATAGGAAAGAATTCCCCCTGATCATTCAGTTGCTTAGAAATACTGTTCTTCATTAAGAAAGTGATCTTTTCAAGTATAATGCTTTGGATAATTTTAAAAATCTGGAATACAACCAAGGACATTGTAAGAAATCTTTCATGTGCATACCATCTAAATGAAAACTAATGTTAAAAAAATGTGTACAATCAGTTCTTTCCCTTTCTTCTTCCCTCTCTCTTTTAAAAGGAGTATAAATTTGCAGATAAAATAAAAATCCCTATGGTCTTTCCATTTCTCTGCCCCTTTCTTTGTCAGAGGTAACTACTATCACGAATTTGCAGTGTGTTTAATCTACTCTTAGACTGTTGCTGGCATTTGAAGTAATAGTTATGATGAAATTTCTTACCTGAAAGATTTTAATTTTAAGCAATTCTCATTTACTTATCTCAGGATTTTTGCTTACAAGTAGCTGTATAATTTCTAGATAAGTTAAAAGATTCAGCATCCCTTTTCTATTTAATGCTTATGTAGTAGTAACTTAAAAATACTTATCTATGTATTATTAACAAAAACTATGGATAGGATATAAATGGGTTCAAGTAGGTATAATGGAACAGTGTAGAAACAGTCTGTTGGTCTATGAAAATCTGAAAGCAATGGAATGAACATGCACATTCAACATCACATCCATGTCCCTTGCCCATTCCGTATACGATTTTTGGGAGTGGGGTAGACAGCCCAGTCAGTCATGGTGGGAAATGTTACATCATAGTACTGAAGTCAGACACGACAGCACGTTTGAAATGCTGTTAAATAGCCATTACTGGCAACCACATTTGTCTTCTGCATAAAGAGGATTATGTTTTTGAAGAGAATTACTACATATTTGAAAATTTTTCCAGCTATTATCACTTAAAATGTTTTAGGAACTACCTATTCCTGTGACTTATTAAAATTCCTTGATGTCTTTCCCACCAGGCAACTCATTTTTCAGTGCTTGGTTTACTGTTATGGATTCAGTCATTATGTTTGATTTGTCCCACAGACTCACCTATCCTGACTTTCATTAAGATTTTAACATAGAATCAGTGAAATTTCAGAACTTGAAAATGAAGACTCTTAAGCTCTCTCGGGTTTGCTGCCCCAAATGTAACAGATTGCTTTTGGGTTCTTGGCCACTTGCAAAAGAAATTAAAAAGTAAGCCAGCCCCAGGTCATCTTCCACAAGGCTGTCTCTCATTTTCAGTTAGTTGGTGCTCTCTCTGTGACTTGTTGGATGTCATCTTTCATAAGGTAGTTTTTATTTATATCAGCCCTATGTCAGTGCAGCCCTTCCAACTCATTGTTGATATCTTTTAGGAAACAGCATAAATGAAATAAAAGTAGTTTTATGCATGATGATGATCACAAAGAGTCTCTATTAAAGCATGCATATCTTTGCACGGGTTAAACCACATTTAAATTTTTCAAACATATTTTCAAGTGGTATGGAAAAGATTTTAAAATTGGGATTCTGGTAGAAAATATCATTAATGCCGGCGCCGCGGCTCACTAGGCTAATCCTCTGCCTTGCGGCGCCGGCACACCGGGTTCTAGTCCCAGTCGGGGCACCGGATTCTGTCTCGGTTACCCCTCTTCCAGGCCAGCTCTCTGCTGTGGCCAGGGAGTGCAGTGGAGGATGGCCCAAGTCCTTGGGCCCTGCACCCCATGGGAGACCAGGAGAAGCACCTGGCTCCTGGCTTCGGATCAGTGCGGTGCGCCGGCTGCAGCGCACCTACCGCGGCGGCCATTGGAGGGTGAACCAACGGCAAAGGAAGACCTTTCTCTCTGTCTCTCTCTCTCTCTCTCACTGTCCACTCTGCCTGTCAAAATAAAAGAAAGAAAGAAAGAAAATATCATTAATATAGCAGTGTTTTAAAATTCTAGTCTGAACTTAGACACACACAAACAGAATGGTAGCTGTCCGTGAACTCTACCATCTACCTACAAGTGTGAAAATGATTTACGTTAGTATAAACCTAACTCGAAATTTCTATTGTGAATTAGGGTGTCATTTATTTCCATTATGGGTCTAAATAAAAAAAAAACAAATCTGGCTCATTGAATTAAAAAATAATAACAAAATGAACATAATGGAAAGATATTGGGTGGATCAAGGAACCAGTGGATGATCTGGAGAAGCAAGCTTGAAGGTAGGAAAGCACTCGGCAGAAAACATGGCATGGGTCTGGCTGGTTGTGCCCACTGCTGGGACAAAGTCTCCATGGTGTATCTGTGCCCAAGTCCTCCCATCAGGATGCACACAATGGAAATTTCCCCCACAGGGAAAGGAGGTTTGGATACAGGACAAGCCAAATGTAGCCACGATTTCTCTACTTAGCTCATCATATATTTTGACCATGATTTTCATGAGCTCTGTAAATCCATTTCTGTTGGGAGTCCAGCTTTAGAATGAAACTTGAAAAAAATATTGGAATGGTTTGATGGTTCTGAACAATTCAAGTTTTCCAGCAATTAAAGTGGAGCATTTTTGGGGTGAAGAGCAGGTTAGTTTGCCCTTAAAAAGTATGATCGCTAAAGAAGTGCACTGCACAAGGTTTACTAATTCCTTACTCGTGTTAGATGACCATTGTGTAGTTACTGGGGAAGAAACAATTCTGCTTACTGAGACGAAACATGATAGGTACAACCCTTATACCCCCAAGGAGATCCTAAGAAATCTGTGAGTAGATTTATAGAAACTTGAAATTTTCAAGCGTGATTTCCTTTATTGATAAATAGACAATATAATATTGTAAGAATTACACACTAATTTTTTTTGTAGTGCAGAGATGTATACACAAGCTAGCAAATATCTGGTTGGAAATTTAAAAATTTTAGTTGAATACCAGGAAGTTTTGCTAGATTTGGAATGTCTGTGAAATTTGGAAGTGTGGACATTTAGCTGGGTATTCTTGAATGTACATCAGACAGTCAGGATCTGCCTCTCACAGCAGCTCAGACACTGATGGTCCCATTGTATTCTGTGCTATATAACTCCTTCTGACTCAAGGCCTGCCCTCAGTGGTCCCGGCATGGTCTCCTGGGAAGGAGGTAGAGGCTGCAGATAGATGATCTGAAAACCAGGTAATGTCGTGGCCGAACTGATGGCAGCTATGCTGCTGCTAGCAGAAATGCTAAGAGTTGTGAATCAAAGGGGCGCTCGCTTCCACAGACCACAGAAATGGATAAATGTGGTGTTTTATATTTGTCCACTGCACTTCCTGGCGAAGTAAAAGGGAGGTTTTTTTTTTCCCCCTCAGTAAAAATGGTGTGGGTCTGGCATTTCTCTTTGTAAAATAATTTGTTTCTGGCTGTACAGTATTAATTTTCAGGCTGTGAAACCTGGCTTTTATTCCAAACAGATCTCTGGGAAAAATGGATCTTGGATAATAGAGAAAATAACTCCGTAAGGAAGTGTGTTATTTCTTGGAAGAATCCTGCTATCCATTTAAGTGGTTTCTCCAGCTTTCACATCCAAGAAAACCGTATCCATACGTAATTATGAGGATCAGAGCTGCAGTGAGGTTTATGTAGTCGTCTTCTCTGCCCATCGTCCTTCATCTGGCATTGTCACAATAGTAGGACAATGCAGTAACATGTAGGGAAGTGGTTTGTAAACGACAGAGTGCTCTAAAATATTCATTTATTAATGGACACAATAATGACAGCCACCAGATGTAGAGCATAAAAGCCAGGCACTGTGCTCTGCACTTGAGGTTTTTGCACATGTCTACATTATTTGTTGTAAGTAAAATTCTCTTATACTCATTTTTTAACTCATTTTCAAAGTAACTCTCTTAAGACCTTGGGCAAGTAGCTGGTGACACTGGGATTCGGTTGTGGATCGAGAGCTGACTGTAGCCCTGTGTGCTCTTAGTCACTTTGCTAAGTGCTTCTGTGTGCTCATGTATAAAGACCCAGCCGAAAAATCCTTAAGACCCTGGTAATGTTCCTAGATGCTTGAACATCTCAATACCTGTTGAGTAAACCAGGGTGCTTTACATCATCATCTTTAGTACCTTTAAAAAATTGAGAAAAGCTAATTTTGTGAATCTTTATGAGATCTTTTATCCTAGTTCACTCACTTGTTATATTTGTTTTTATTTTAATTTATTTCTTAGGGAATACAAATTTGATAAATACAACTTTAGGAATATAATAATTCTTCCCACCATATTAGCCCTCACCCACATTCCCACCCCTCCTCCTCCCTCTCCCCTTGCCAGTGTCTTTCTCAATTAAGATTCATTTTCTTTTTTTTAAAGATTTAGTTTATTTACTTATTTGAAAGACAGTTACAGAGAGAGGTAGAGACACAGAGAGAGGTCTTCCATCCGCTGGAATGGCCGCAACAGCTAGAGCTGTGCTGATCCGAAGCTGGGTGCCAGGAGCTTCTTCCAGGTCTCCCACATGGGTGCAGGGGCCCAAGGACTTGGGCCATCTTCCACTGCTTTCCCAGCCATAGCAGAGAGCTGGATGGGAAGAGGAGCAGCCAGGACTAGAACCAGCACCCATATGGGATGCTAGCGCGTCAGACCAGGGCTTTAACCCATTACGCCACAGTGCTGGCCCCAAGATTCATTTTCAATTAACTTTGTACACAGAAGACCAACTCTATACTAAGTAAACATTTCAGCAATTTGCACACACACATACACCAAAAAAAAACCAAAAAACAAAAAAAAACTGAGACCTGCTTTTACAGTTAACTCTCAATACAACTCATTGAGGACAGAGGTCCTGCATGGGGAGTTAATGCACAGTGACTCTTGTTGTTATCTTAACAATTAACATCCTAACACTCTTATGTAGGACATCAGTGACCACCTGAGGCTCTTGAAATGAGCTGCCTAGGCTACGGAAGCCTGTTGAGTCCACACACTGTGTCAGTATTTGGACAAGGCCAGAAGCAAAGTGGAATTCCTCTCCTTCCTTTAGAGGAAGGTACATCCTTATTTGATGGCCCCTTCTTTCCACTGGGGTCTCACTCACAAAGATCCTTCATGTAGAACAGCTTTTGCCACAGTGTCTTGGCTTTCCATGCCTGAAATATTCTCATGGGCCTTTCAGCCAGACCAGGAATCTTTAAGGACTTGGGAGGCAGCAGACTCATAGAATGACAATCGCTCTGAGTGACACTCTGACTTGTAACATTTGTAACCTTGGGCATGTTATCTGATCTCACTGCATCTAAGTTTCCTCATAACTAAAATGAGCGTTAACAGTGGTATCTATTTCTTAAAAGATTTATTTGTATATTTGAGAGGCAGAGTTACAGAAGGGTGGGGATGGGGGAGAGTGGGAGAGAGAGCCTGATCTTCCATCTGCTGGTTCACTTTTTTTTTTTTTTTTTTTTTTTTTTTTGACAGGCAGAGTGGATAGTGAGAGAGAGAGACAGAGAGAAAGGTCTTCCTTTTGCTGTTGGTTCACCCTCCAATGGCCGCCGCGGTAGCGCGCTGTGGCCGGCGCACCGCGCTGATCCGATGGCAGGAGCCAGGTGCTTCTCCTGGTCTCCCATGGGGTGCAGGGCCCAAGCACTTGGGCCATCCTCCACTGCACTCCCTGGCCACAACAGAGAGCTGGCCTGGAAGAGGGGCAACCGGGACAGGATCGGTGCCCCGACCGGGACTAGAACCCGGTGTGCCGGCACCGCAAGGCGGAGGATTAGCCTAGTGAGCCACGGCGCCGGCATGCTAGTTCACTCTTGAGATGACAAAAGTGTCCAGGGCTAGACCCAACTGAAGCCAGGAGCCTGGTAATCCATCCAGGTCTCCCATGTGGAGGGGCCCAAGCAGTCAGGCAATATTTCTGCTGCTTTCCCAGCATGTAAGCAGGGGCTGAATCCAAAGTAGAGCAGCCAGAACTTGATCCAAAGCTCATATGGGATGCCAGCATCACAGGCAGCTACTTAACCCACTGAGCCACAGTGCCAGCCCAATAGTATCTGTTTCAACATGTTGTTTGGTGATTATAAATATGAATTTGCATGGTATATTTATAGTAGTGTTAGAGTTTAACCATATGTGTACAGGCATGTCACTGTTCCTTTGCAGTGCTGATAGAACCCTACACAAGAATATGGGACCATATGCTTTCCATTGCCAATTATGGGACATAAGCTTTTTGGTCCTTGAAGAATAGATGTCACCCTCAGTTTATAGAATAACAATGCAAAGAAACATAGAAAAGCCTGTGAACATTAATCACTTATAAATATTTCCAGTACTATTAGCAGTTTAGTCAATAGTTTGGTAGCTGCTAAGAAACTTGGAGTTGTTATTATGTCACACGTTTCTGAAGTTTTCCATGACATTTATGGTAGTGGTGATATCATCTGGAGGAAGCTAGTTGCACAAAAGATATGGCATTAAATCTGTTCCAGGCACTTATGTTTGAAAATACGAAGAGGGACCCATATGCTGATAAAGTTATAGAAGTGTTTGCCAGAGAGTGGTTTCATCCCACAGTAGTCTTCAGGAATGCTATTGAATAAAAATATTTTATGAGCAAATAAATTTTGAAGACTGCCTTCTCCAGCCTGCTCTTGGCAGTTTATAACACACACGATTACATTAAGGGCTCCTGGAAGTCATGTACTTTCAAGAAAAAAAATCCAAAAAACCCTGTCTGCATTCAGCTCTAATGTTTCTAGTGTATTTGACCACAGAATCCTTTTTTTTGACACAATATTCTGTGGAGGTAGTATTCTGTTGACCACGTTTTGGGAGAGGGTGAGTTAGACAATATTTCTGGGTCTCAGCTGTGCAGGTGCTCGTCATGAAGACCCCTTGACACCCCAGGTTCCACCAGTTGCAGGGTTCCCATCCCCTTTTATGTGGAGTGCTGTGGAATAAGACAGGAGTCCAAGCTGTTGTAGTGAATTTTTGGCTTCGGGACAGCCTTTCTGGACTGCCTCATCTGCTAATCACATGATCAGATCAAATGATTTCTAAGGGTCTTTCCTATGTAAAAGTTACTGTTGAAAATAATTGAAATTTAAATGCTACTTTTTAGTTCTAAAGATCTTTCTCTGTGCCTTTGTTTAGGACTGGCTGGGTTACCTTTATGAAGCTAGCAGCACAGCCTGACACTTGTCAAACACTGCCAGTTTCATTGACCCTTACTGAGTTTACCTGCCGTAGGTAGAGTGTGCGGCTTCCTCGGCCCTTTGCCAGCATTGTCTCCTGGCAGCACCACTGCCACTTCTTTCAGCTTTGAAGTGATACTTCTTCATGGCCCACCCAGGGAGGGAACACAAGCTAAGCCTCTGTTACTGTCTGGAGGGGACTGTGCTGTAAAGCACGAGGGCCAGCCTGCTGGAAGCACGTTACCCTGGCTAACTCTGAAAGCTGTGGAGAGTCTCCATCCAGGCGGACGTCCGCAAGCTGGGGTGTAGTGGCTTTCGTTGGAGGCATCTCAAAGCGGCCAGCGAAGCATTTCATAAAGCAGGATCATTTATCCACTGAATAAAAGGGGGTACAGCCTTATAATAAGGAAAGGAATCAAAGTGTAAGAAATGAGTGTTTCCCATCAGAACAAGGACTAAAGTAAACTGATCAACCCCAGAGCCACTCGTCACCAGCACCCCCTCGTGCTTGATAAACAGTGCAGACGGGAGATAGCAGAGTGTGGGATGAGGACTGTGGATTGGGGTGTCCCATGTACTTGTCATTCACTTTCTGCTCTGTCAGGCCTCATCTTGACTGGGAAATTTTATTTAACCTCTCTAAGCCTATTATCATCATCTGTTAAGGAAAGCTATTGTGTTGGCCAAATACAGATATTTTACAGAGTAAACAAAATTATAGATAAAGCACTGCAGAAACAAAATGGCTAGTTGTATATTATAATAATAAGAGAAGTCATCATTACAGTAGTTTCTTATCTCCAGAACTTGAAATTTTTTTATGCACCAACCAACTCCAAAACGTCTTTGAATTTTATTGTGTTTGCATCAGATTCCACCTAGTTTCAAACATAGCTCCTTAAAGAACAAGTGCCTTGATGCCAGATGCCGCTTTATTCTCTGTTTCTCTGTGGTGTTGGAAGGCAGCTACTGCAGTGCATGTGGACAGAACTTTCTGGGACGATGGAGATGTCTTTATGCTGCCCAGTCCTGTAGCCACTAACCACATGCGGCTCCTGAGCACTTGACATGTGGCTAATGGTCCTAGGAAACCAAATGTGTGTTTTATGTAATTTGAAGTTGAAGTACAGAAAGCCACATGTGGCTAGTGGCTACCGTTCTGGGCCACACAGCTGTCTATACACGACAGCAGACCACACTGTAGTGCAGTGTTCGGACTGCTAAAATTTCTTCCTCCACAATAGTCAATTTCATGACAGATACAAATTCTGTAGTTAAAAAAGTATTTGATTTCCTCCCCTTTTTTGTGTATGAAGTGTTCTGTTCTTGTACTGAATCGTCAACCACATTATTTAAAGTCCATCGATGTAAAGACAGAAACATTTGCCTTTTCTCTGTAGAAGAAAATATTCAACTAGAAATCTCAACCTCATTAAATAATGGTATGCTTATTATGTTTTTGGTTCCCTTAATAAGTGCTCCTTGGAAAGAGAAGAATTTGCATTCTCTGTTTCAGTAGTGTAAAATTGCAAATCCATTATTAAGGCAAGTTTTTTATTGCTCACTTACTTGTCTACTGACTTTGTCAAATTTGAAAAAAGAAAAGCTTTCTTGTAAGTTTTTGCTACTTGTATTTCACTGTAATTTTAGTGTGCAAATATTATATCCTCTAATGAATTCTAATTTTCAACTTCACGCAATATTTGGTTTTCATTCAGTTGATGTTTTAGTCTTTAAATTCCATTCTGATATTGTTACTACTTCTGCTCTGTTTCATTGTGTTTTCCCAGACTTTTTTTTTTTTGCCCTTGTATTTCCTTTCCATTCTTTGCCATCTAATTTTCATGTAGTCAAACTGAATTTTATTATATTAATCATATTTATTAATGTTTCATTTGTTTGGCTATAACTGTTTATTCCTGTTTCTTGTGATTCCTGTATATTTGATCTCATACTTACCACTTTATGTATGTAAGTCATTGTCTTTTGTGGTTTTTCTCTTTTCACTTCATTATCATTTTTGGTTTAATAAAGTAAATATTTTACTCATCTGCTTCCACTGTTCTTCTTCCTTGATTAATAAAACTGTTGTTCCTTGTTAAGCTAATGGTTTCCTTCACCATTATGTCAAAACCTCTGTTGCTCTCTTATAACTTTGTGCAGTATCTAAGTTAAGTACGTTTCTCTCATCCCAGGACATTGTACTTACACCTCCAGATCTCAAACTGAGCTCGTAAGAGTAGTTTATTTTCAGGTCCTTTTGATAAATACCTCCTACAGCTCCTAATTCTTGACATTACTGTTTCAGTCTAGTATTAAGCTTATCCTATTATATGACTCTTCTGATTCCTTTCTCAAAATTCATAAATTTTTCAAAAATGTATTTATTTATTTGGGAAGTAGGAAGATAGAGTCAGAGAGAAAACCCACCTACTGGTTCATTCCCCAGGGGGTGACTGGGAGCTGGGAGCTCAGTATAGTTCTCCCCTGTGGGTGACAGGCACTTGAGCTGACAGCACTGCCTCCCCTCTTAAGGTAGCATCTGTGTTATCTGAAAGCTGGGGTCAGGAGCTGGAGTTGGGACTTAAACCCAGACCCTAGGATATGGTACATGGATACCTTAACCAGCAGGCCAAATACCCACTTCCAAAATGGATCAATTCTTAATTTAAGTGTTGTTTCACTCTGTGTTACCTTTACATACTGCAAAAGTGAGTAATTTTGCTTTATTTAATCTCTATAGGGAGTCTCTTCTTGCTCTCTGAAAGTGGACAGACTTTTCTTTTAGTCTTAGAGTTCAGAGATTCATAGATTTCATTAGGCTCTTCCCTATCATGTGTCTTTTTATTTATTA
Organism: Lepus europaeus; assembly: GCF_033115175.1. Taxonomy (NCBI): domain Eukaryota; kingdom Metazoa; phylum Chordata; class Mammalia; order Lagomorpha; family Leporidae; genus Lepus; species Lepus europaeus. The sequence goes on from NC_084830.1 coordinate 150,014,423, forward strand.
TTATTTTGCCTAGGACACCGTAAGCTGTTTTAATCTGAAGTTATAAATCTGTCTTTAAAAAAAAAAATCTGAAAGGCACTGTTACAGAGAGAGGAGGAGAGACACACAGAGAGAAAACTTTGATCCTCTGGTTCTTTCCCCAAATGACTGTAACAGCTGGGACTGGGCCAGGCAGAAGCCAGGAGCCCATGTGGGTGCCGCGGCCCAAGGAGTTGGGCCATCTTCCTTTGCTTTCCCAGGCACATTAGCATGGAGCTGGATCTGAAGTGGATCAGCCCGGTCTTAATCTGGCACCCATATGAGATGCCTTCTATGCCACAATGCCAGTCCTAAAGCTGTTTTTTTATTTAAACTTGGGAAATTTTTTGATTACTTTCCTATGTATTTGTTTCTGTTTTTTTTTTAATTAATTTCTTTTTTTTTTATTAAACTTTTATTTAATGAATATAAATTTCCAAAGTACAGCTTATGGGTTACAATGGCTTCCCCCTCCCAAAACTTTCCTCCCACCCACAACCCTCCCCCCTCCCGCTCCCTCTCCCCTTCCCATCACATCATGATTCATTTTCAGTTCTCTTTGTATACAAAAGATCAGTTTAGTATAGATGTACAATGTAATACTTTATCCTTTTTAGTATTTGTTGTTGTTGTAGTTGTTCCAGTACTAGTGGTTGAACTCTGTAATTAACACACAATTATTCTTAGGTGTTTAAATTTTAACTGAAAAGTGATCCCTGTTAAATTTCAGAGTGGAAAAAGAGAGGGAGGAGATGCACAGTTTGGGACATGCACAATCAGTCTTGCCCCAAATGATGGAGTTAGAAATGTGCCAGGGGATTCCAATACAATCCCATCAAGGTGGCATGTACCAATGCCACCTCGCTAGTCCAAGTGATCAATTTCAGTTCACATTCGATGGCTTAGACAGGTCTAAAAATCAAAGGGATCGCACAAACAAGACAAGTGTCTGCTAATACTAACTGATAGAATCAAAAAAGGAGAGAAAGATCCAACATGGGAAGTGGGATACACAGCAGACTCATAGAATGGCAGATGTCCTAAACAACACTCTGGCCTCAGAATCAGCCCTTAAGGCATTCGGATCTGGCGGAAGAGCCCATGAGAGTATTGTAGGCATGGAAAGCCAAGATACCATGGAAAAGAAAAAAAGAAGAAGACCTAAATGAAAGATCTCTGTGAGTGAGATCCCAGTGGAAAGAACGGGGCCATCAAAGAAGGAGGTACCTTTCTCCGAAGGGAGGAGAGAACTTCCACTTTGACTGTGACCCTATCGGAACAAGATCAAAGTCAGCGAACTCTAAAGGCTTCCATAGCCCTGGCAACTCATGACTAGAGCCTAGGGAGATTACTGACGCCATGAACAGGAGTGTCAAATTGTTAAGTCAGCAACAGGAGTCACTGTGTACTTACATCCCATGTGGGATCTGTCCTTAATGTGTTGTCTAATGTGCAGTGATGCTATAACTAGTACTGAAACAGTATTTTTACACTTTGTGTTTCTGCGTGGGTACAAACTGATGTGATCTTTACTAATTACATACTGAATCGATCTTCTGTATATAAAGATAATTGGAAATGAAAAAAAAAAAAAAACCTGGTGTTAAATTGGAAATGGCATAGAAAATTAATTAATTTAAAAAATATATTATGTAGGATCTCTGTCTTTAATGTGCTGTACACCCTTATTTAATGCTATAACTAGTACTCTAACAGTATTTTTTTTTCTTTTCTTTTCAATTGTTTTTTTTTTTTACCCCTTATTCTGGAATGCGTATTATTCATATCTCAGTCTCTAGGCTCTGTAGGTATCACCTTTATTTATATACATCCTTTAGAAGTTTTACTGTGAATCTGTCTGATCTTCCAGACAACCAACTTGAATAGTTTGAAGCGGTGGGCATTCCTGTCTCTGTTGCTCTGTTGACTGTAAATATTTCAATGATTTACTTTCATGATCCCATAAAAGGGTTTATTCTTTTAGTTTTTCTTTATTCATGACAGAGATCTCTTTCCCACCCAGCTTGTCAGATTATATGGACTTATCTGGCTGTGACACATTTGCAGGTTAAGATATGGATGTTTGTGTTTTCTGAGCTGGAGTGGCAATACTGTGACCTTTCTGCTTGTCTGTTGCTGGGGAATCGCTTTGTTCTTGAGCCTCTCCCGCGGCTGCTTCATAAAGAACAGGTGTGAGACTCCAGTCACCAGGAGTGATCTGTGGTATCAGTGTGTGGGCCACCAGTGCCAGTACTGTCAGTTGGTCATCCACTGCTTCGTGCTGCAGCTAGAAGGTGCAGGGCCTCCTTCTTTTCAATTGAAATGAATCCATTCGTAGAACCTCCTGTGTTCCCATAGAAGGCCATGGGACCAAAGGGTCTTCCTTTTTGCATTTCAGCATTTCCCTAAAACCCCCAAGTAGTGAAAAACCCAATAGTGACTCACCTGGTGTTTGCTGTCTGAGAATCTCAGCCCATCTAGCGAGATATTATCCCAGAAGTCCTGTGTCAGGACAGAATCCTGAAAGGGGTAGTTTTGTCTTCCTGTCCTGTAGTTCATCAGTTTCCTAGGGGAGGGTATTTTGTTAGGTTTGATTAAATCTGTGTGATGTGTTTGGACACCCACATCACTCAAGATGTATTGATTTGGGCATCATTTAGTAAGAAAACAGTACCCCAGATCTATTATGAGAAGGCTTTGTCAGTCAGTTGTGGGTGACGATGTATTTGTAGCCACCATAATCAGTCTCATGACCTTGTGGTCTTTGGATCAAGGGATATACTCACGTAAGATTTATTCTAGCTCTTTGTTTCCATTGGCTTTGTTTATGACTTTGTTTATAATGGATTGATGTGTTGTGAGCATGTGCCACTTTTCCCTGAAATACAGTCCTGTCTACCTAGCTATATTAGAGGGTGGTTTTTTTTTTTTTTTTGTATGCCATAAAATTTGACACTTTGTTAATTTAACTAGCATGTGATCCATCTTTGGTGTTAATTATTTATATCTCCGTCCTCCTTATTGACTCACGTCAAAATATTTTCACCTCTAACTTTCTTCTTCAATAGTGGGAAGTATCCTTCTGCTTAAGTAACCTCACTAGTTTTTAATCCTTAGCATCTTGTGTTGTCCTTGAAGCAAATTAATTGGCTTTGCTCCCGGCAGAGCTGTAAAAGTCCATTGGCCACGTATTTGAGGACCACATCTTTGACGGCCTTCATCCTTATGAAACATGACATCAAAGATAGCGATTTTGTTTGCATCATTGGCCAGCGCCTCATTATCATTCCTGCCTCTTCATTCTTACGGTGCCCTTTGATGTCGGCAGTCGCCCTGGACTCTGCAAGAGTGTAGGAGAGGTGAAAGCAGGTCTGCTTTGCCAAGTCCACATTCCACTGAAGTATTAAATAATGGCCTTATGTTGGAAATACAGTGCAGTGCAGCCGTGGTGATTAAGTCATTACTCAGCTACTTGCAGAAGCAAAAATCCTTGATATTTCTCCCAAAGCACAGAGAAGTCACTTCTCCCTGATGTGACTTGACTAGATCGAGACTCATCCTTGGAAGAAACCAGAACAAAAGCAAAACAGGGCTTGCTGATTAGGAGTTATAATATTACACTTGCAGGTAGCAGGAGGTGCCTGTGGAGTCCGCACAACGCTCATTAAAACGGGAATGGGCTTTGTTCTGTTAGGAGAGGGCAAAGTTACCAAAGGTTGAGAGGGCAGATGACCAGTGTGCTGGGTTGTCAGAGCACTGTGTGTGCATGGTGCAGGAGAAGGCAGTGAAATGGATCTCGGCTCACTATCATCTGACCCTTTGATTCTCTACTTATTTCTGGGTCTCAGATCTTTAATTTCTTCATTTGTAAAAATGGAAGATGTATTTTTTCATACTTGGATCTGGTTTATGGAAAGGGGCACTACAAAGTACCTAATACATGGTTAATTTTCTTCCTTTAAAAAGAAAGGGGGTTGACATGTTGCTGTCATAATTGAAAATAACAGTAGGGCATCATTTTCCACCCATTAAGTGGATAAAAATTAAGCCATTTTCTTCCATTCGCTGCTGGAGAGACTGTGAGGAAACAGATGCCCTTTGTTGCTGCCACCTATGCACAGGACATTTCTTCAGTATTTTTTAAATTGGACCCTGGACTCAGCAGTCCTGATGCTCACAGCAACACTTACCCAGGTATGTGGCCCACAGGTGTGTCCTGGAGGGCCCTGCAACCCTGGGCACCTTGTGAGCAGGTGAAAAGGGGTGTCTGGCAGGCGCCGCGGCTCACTAGGCTAATCTTCCACCTGCAGCGCCAGCACCGCCGGATTCTGTCCCTGTTGCTCCTCTTCCAGTCCGGCTCTCTGCTGTGGCCCGGGAGGGCAGTGGAGGATGCCCCAGGTCCTTGGGCCCTGCACCCCATGGGAGACCAGGAGAAGCACCTGGCTCCTGGTTTCGGATCAGTGCGGTACGCGTCCATTGGAGGGTGAACCAACAGAAAAGGAAGACCTTTCTCTCTGTCTCTCTCTCTCACTGTCCTCTCTGCCTGTCCAAAAAAAAAAAAAAAAAAAAAAAAATCAGGCTTGCATCATTTACATGTAACTTCAAAACCTTACTTACTCCTTGAGCTTTTTAAATGCTTATTTTCAAAACTACACTGTACAATACATATAACATAAAATTTGCCACTTTAAGCATTTTTAAGCTGAAGAGCATAAAACCAATGCCATGCAGTGTAACCATCACCATCATGCTTGTACAGGGCCCCTCTTACTTTGTAGAACTGAGATATCCTGACTCATTGAGCGCTCAAGTCTCATTCTCCTCTTCCCCAGCGCCTGCTCTGGGGACTGTGTGTAAGTGGGATCACACAGTGTTTCTCCCGTTGTGACTGGCTCACTGCATTCAGCATAGTGGCCAGAAGGTTAGTCTGCATTGTAGCACGTAAAAGTTTCCCTCCTTTCTAGCACTTGATATTCCATTGCATGTACGCAATACAGCTGTTATCCATTCATCTGTGTAAGGTCATGGAGGTTCTTAAACCTTTTGGTGAAGGCAAATAATGCTCTGGGAACAGGGGTGTAGAAGAAGCTGTGTAAGTGCTTGAAATCTAACAGATTAAGAGGCCTTTAAGTAATATTTGGCTGTATTTTCATACCTAGTTCATGAAACACCTTCATTCCTTTTGAGCTGTTTTATACATTTAATTCATCTTTCTTTAGTACTTCAGGTATATATCCGAGAAACCTTTGTAAGTACTCAGAAATTCTGAAGAGCCAGTAAATTTAAAACTACCTGTAGAAGTACTCACGTTAATGAATTTATAAAAACCTGAAGTTTGTGTAAATGATCCCGTTTGTATGTCAGCCATAGAGACATTTTAACTTAAAATTCACAAGTCTAAATAAGGTACTTAACTATTTACTTTAAATCATGGCTAAAAGGCAGTTCCGTGAAGTGGACCAGATGCTGTGAAGCACAATGTTTGCACTGATTGCTTAGAGTAAAAACATTAATGTATTGGCTTTGATTCTCTGAAACATTTCTGTACTTAATTCTAAAATTTCTGAGGTTGGATGACTTGTATTATTCAAGGAAGACAACCACCATGCCAGTTTTCTGAGTTTATTTAACCCTGAAGATTGAGACCCAGCATGTCGTCTGAAGCTGCAGACAAGCGGTCCAAATATCACGTTAACTAAGGAAAGGCTTATCCCCTATAATACTGGGGACTCCCTTCACTACATGCTCTGCTTATATTTGTGATCAGAGACCTCAGCTGTACACTCACTAGATTCTTAATTATAACTATTAATTAGATACGTATAACCCCATCTGTAATTGCTGTCCTAAACTGTGTGAGTCAGAGGAGAAGGTCACGTAGCCAGGATCCTGAGACTCAAGGTGCTGTATGTATTTCTTTTTACAGCACCCACTGAGGTGATAGCTTTGCACATTGTATTTCCCTAGTTCTTAAGACTGAAAATTCCTCCGGGGCCAGCACTGTGGTGTAGCGGGTAAAGTCGCCTCTCTCTCTCTCTCTCTCTCTAACTCTAACTCTGACTTTCAAATAAATAAATAAAAATCTTTTTAAAAAAGAATAAAAATTCCTCCTAGAGTGAGTATAAAGGTCATAGATAACCTCCTATTCTTTCACATACTTTCTGGAACTAGTCAGTTGTCCATACTAAAGAAGTAAAGGATGACTTAGGGCATTGTTTGAGCAGTTGCACCGTGTAGTGTCTCTAACAGGACTGTCCCCTTGTGTAAATCCAGAGAATGATATTTACATTACAGTATATGTGGGAAACTTCCCTAAATTAGGCAGTGCACAGTCTTTGCCGTCATGTACCCTAACTGCGTTTGGTTGACAGTAACATAGATGGTGTTACAGCCCTATGGGACGTGGATACATTGCTGTCACCGTGATTATTCTCTCATTTTAAGTAGGGCTTAAAAAAAAATGAAAAAGTGAATACGTTTTCTAAGAAACTGGACTGGAGGTAGACTGAGGTTGGGACTGGATATGGGCACAAGGAATCTTTGTGGGTAACAAGAATGTTTTGAAGTTGGATTCTGGTGATGCTTACACAGTTCAACCAGTTCACTAAAAGATCAGTGAATTGTACACTCCAGACAGGTGTGTTATGGCACATAGGTTCTTCCTAAATACAATTAAGTAAAGAAAAAAAAAAAAAAACACTGAGCAGGCAAAGTTTTGGATGCACTAGCTAATTACACCAGTTGTTAATGTGAATAAAAAGTGAAATAATATAAAACAAGTGAATGTGATACTTTGCACTTAGGAATTAGAACATGGTGTGTGTTTCACAGGTTCAATTTAAACAAGATCTATATTTCCAGTAGATTTCTCTTTTCATACTTTGCTCACACACTGCAAGCCTACCCTTGAGTATGAAGGGTGCAAGTGTGTACAATACTATTTTCCTCATGGTGAAACCTTTATAAAGACAACACATGACTAGTAACAATCAATTAAGGTCTTTTCAGGATTCTTGTGCATGACTAACCTGCAAATAGAGATTGTGACGGGATGCTTTCATCTCATGAGAAAACCTAAATTCCTTTCCAGTGTCTAGTGTTTGTTCTTATTTAATTTGTTAGTAATTCTTGAAAGAGAAGGTAAAGAGTGTAAGCTTAAGTTTTAAAGTAATTAGTCGCCAACGGAGTACAGATAACATCCTGTAAGATTCAGCACAGTTGGTAAGGAGGAAAATGTAAGTAAAAGAAATAAAATGGTAAGCTGTGTTCCTGGGAAGAGGAGTGTAGGGTCACCTTGCCAAGCGCCTTCAACGTAGAAGGTCAATTGAGGGGACAAACAGCTGTCCTTGTCCAGATCCTTGTCTTCTCTATGAAGACCATACTAAGAGGATACCGCTGTGAGGAGGCGTTATAGTTGGAAAACTGAGTTGCACTGACAAGGTGGTTTTGTTAGACATGGTGTGTGGGGGAGTCCAGTGACTTCTCTCTGGGAATCCCGAAAGTGTACAGAATGTGAGCATAGGTACTTCATATGACTTTAAAAATAAATATATTTGTGTAAAACTTACACTACTTCTCACATGTTCAGAACTTGATATAATTTGTAATTGAGGGTCAAATATTTATTTTAAATGGCAAAATGTGTGCTGACTGAAGGACAATAGAATAGATTTGAACAATTTACGGCCTGGCAATTTGAGGTATAGGAAGTGTGCTTATTTATAAGGTTGACACATCTCCACATACTCTAAAGATTGTCTTTTACAAAAATGTGATTCGCAGCCAGCACATCTGCTGTTCTTATGTAGGGGATTAAAATGAGCTATTTTTGTTGAAGTTCAGCTGCAGAGTAACAGAACGTTAAACCAGCTTGCCAAAAAAGTTACCTGTTCTAGATTTCCTTTCTATATATCGAACGTACAAAATGTCATCTTTGTCCTTATGAAAAGGCCTGGTTCTTCACATTAGAAACAGAAGTTTGAAGTAGTGTTTTTGTCATACTGTAGCATTCAGCTCAGCGTTTTGAATGTTTTATATTTTATCTCAGTTTGATTTTTTTTCCCTGTGACACTTTTTCATCAAAATCACACAAGCACTGACTTCCCGTTTTGAATGTAAAATTGCCTTGTTCTCACAAAACTCGATTGAACCTCTTCTGTTTTCCTCCTGATGGGAGTGATACCATTAGTATTAGGGCTCATCAGACAAGCTTGAGTAACACCTCGTATTCCCAAAGTTAGCAAACTCTGTGCATATAGTATCTATGAAATGAAAAAAATGAACGACTTTCTTATGTATTTCTAGAGCAAATATGGATTAGTGAATTCTTCAGTCCTCGAGAAACTGACCATTCTCATCTCCTGTGTCTCTCAAAGCAGCAGTAACATCAAAACTCAAAATGGAAATGGTTTAGTTCATGATGTAGTTCTGTTTATAAGAATGTTGATCAGTCATCCAAAAGTTCCCTGAAGCAAATTATAGCTGAAAGCAGGATAGAGTAGAAATACCCAACTTTACATTGTCAGCAGTGTGTAGCAGTCCTTTGTAAACTTTTAAGATGCACCTGAATCTCCTGAATGTCTTGTTAATGAGGTGAAATCTGTGTCAGTGGCGCTGAGCTAGGTCCCGAGTCTGAATTCTAACCAGCTCTAAGTGATGCAGTTGTAACTGGTCCATGGACCAGACTTAGAGATGGAGGGACTAAATGGATTGTCCTTAAAATTTGTGTATCACACATGACAAATGTTTGCTAAGGTTTAGCGGAGATGCACGGTGGTACGGACGCCTGCTAGAGAACAGAGATCACATCCTAGTGATTGACTTGTACAGAATCCGTGATGCTGGGCCGTCTTAGTGCTGTCTTCCTGACTGAGCCGACCAGGAAACAAGGAAGACTGACACAGAAACAGAACTTAGACTGTTAGAGCTAAATGGTGACAGGCAATTTAGATGGCCCTAATGTGTCTGTGATGGGGAAGAAGTCTCTCTGTGTTAGTTCATTTTCATTTTCTGATTCTGTGTCCTCCTCATCCTCATGAGAACAGGAAACCTTAGCTCAGCAAAGAGCAGGTGCCTCAAAGGTCTGCCTGAGGCTTATCAGGGAGCTAAGACGGAGGGGAGTAGCAGTGGCTGGAGTGTGGTGTCCCTGGGGAGCAACATATTTCATTCCACCCTCTGGGCGGTGTGGCACACCTCATGGGGCCAGAACTTCCATTTTTAAAGAAGAGCCAGAAATAAAAATTTCATGTGAAATTTGCCAATTTTACAGTGTTGGCTACTAATTTAAATTCCTGAGAAACATTATTTGGGCCAAGAGAACACATCTGTGCACCAGATACAGCCCATGAGCCGCCCCTTTAAACATCTAGCGTAGCAGGCATTGACGTCTCTCATCATACTTCTCACAATCGGAAGATTATGAACTTTCAAAATGAAACTCCCTGGGTTTTTATCTTCAGGGTCTTTGGTGAAGAGAAGCGGTCTCTGTTTTATGCGTTTGGAGGCACTGGTATGGGATTGGTGCGCAGTCGTAAAACCTGTCTTCCTTTCTCTCACGTTCCAGATTACAGGACGGGCCCGTGTTTCACTCAGGTCAACAACCAGATGTGCCAAGGGCAGCTGACAGGCATCGTCTGCACCAAGACGCTGTGCTGTGCCACCATCGGGCGGGCCTGGGGCCATCCCTGTGAGATGTGCCCAGCCCAGCCTCAGCCCTGCCGCAGGGGCTTCATCCCCAACATCCGCACTGGAGCTTGCCAAGGTGAGTCAGCTGTCGGCCTGTGTGCTCCCTCCCCTCCTCGTCACTGCTCCTGTCACTGGAGCTAGAGAATCCCACACCCATGGATGCAACCTCTGACACAAGGCCCCTTGCCTGGAGAGGCCCTGTTAACGAGGCCAACCACAGGCAGTTGGTTTATTGTTTAGCCACCTCGTAAATAATGCTGTTTTACTTCTTGACATTAATGGAAACAAGAGAGGGGAAAGGAGATAGGAAACATTGAGGGGGGAAAATTCAATCACCATGTTTAAAATGCACAATACAGTCAGAGCATGAGGCACCCTGTGTCTTTGTCCCAGCGGCATGACAGGTCCCACTCCCACCAACTCTATGTCTGCGGATACCTGGGGTCATGTGCAAGGGAGGAGAACCTGAAGGCAGGTGGCAGGGAGAAGAGGACCACCCAGTCCTGGACCGGTTGTTAGGAATGATGACTTCAAATGCTCTGCGTGAACTCTGTCTGTGACTGCACTCACTTCAGAGCCGGTCACATTCTTGTTCCCAGATCTCCTGGGCTCCCAGCCACATGTGTTCATGCCCTCATCCATGCATCAGGGCTGGAGGGTGCTGTGCCAGCAGCCTCCAATCCTGGCAGCTGAAAATTGTATTTACTGCTTAACTCTTGTGAGTTTTCATTATTGTCAGTAATTTTCACTAGTGTCATTAATTTTCAGCCACTGCCTTCTTTGGCACCTTCTCTGAACACATACATATCAAATACACTTTTAGAGCTTGGAAACATGCCCTCTGAAGAACTCTCTTAAACATAGTGGTCTCCATTCAACACAGCAGTCAAATCATAGGGAAGTAGAAAAGGCTTTGGGGTTATTTACAGAAATGATGTTGCTCATATTTGAGACAAAGGAAGTTAGTTTATTTGTTATAATTAAATCACGTGAAGAGTTAGACCTGAAGGCCGTCAATCTGACGTCAGTGAGCCGACGTTGCAGAGTAGTGAGTGAAGATGCCGCCTGTGACACCAGCATAATGTGGGCACTGGTTTGTGCCTGGCTGTTGAACTTCTGATCCAGCTCCATGCTGATGTGCCTGGGAAAGTAGCAGAAGACGGTCCATGTGCTTGGGCCTCTGTATCCATATGGTAGACCAAGAAGAGGTGCCTGGCTACTGGCTTCCATTTACGCCAACCCTGTCCATTGTGGCCATTTGGCAAGTGAACCAGCAGATGGAAAATCTCTCTGTGTGTCTCCCTATCTCTCTCTAAACTCTGACCTTAAAATAAATAAGTAAATCTTTAAAAAAAAAAAAAAAAGAAGTGAAGATGTTACCCACTCCAGTCCATGTGTGTGGCACACAGGAGACCCCCAGCCACCTACTGAAACCCCAGATGAGAGTGGGGGTCTGAGGAGCCCTGCATAGCCTCAGATCATTGAGTAGTAAAATACAAGAACTCTAAGTAGTGATAAGTTCATCTCTGACCGTACCCTCCAAAAATTTTTGTTAATTTCCTAGTTTTATAGAAGGTAATACATCTGGAAGATCCCTAATCTACAAATTGAAAATGCTCTAAAATCCAGATCCTTTTGAGTACCACATGTGACACACTGTATAAAATTATCTTCAGTCTGTGAGGGTAAGGTGTATATGAAACATCAAGGAGTTTTATCCGCCAAGGTGCTTCATTGTCTATATGCACATATTCCAAACCTGGAAAGATTCCAGAATCTGAAACACTTCTGGTCCCAAGTAAAAATGACCTATATCAGAATGTTCTTCACATCAGAACTGCACGATTCCAAGCGATGGCTAGGCACCTCAGCAGTCAGCTTTGTATTTAATCACACGTAAAAGACAGGTCAGCCCTGGATTTATAGGGTTTTTTTTTTTTTTTTTTGTAATTACAGGCCAGCCTTAATGATAATGATTGGGTTAATTAAATACTGTTGATTATGGACCATAAAATTCTTTGTTTCATAATATGCTAGTCTGATTATGTACAGTACCTGATAAAGCAACAGTTACTTTTTTTTTTTCATTTTATTTTATTTTTTGACAGACAGAGTGGACAGTGAGAGAGAGAGACAGAGAGAAAGGTCTTCCTTTGCCATTGGTTCACCCTCCAATGGCCGCTGCGACCGGCGCACCGCGCTGATCCGATGGCAGGAGCCAGGTGCTTCTCCTGGTCTCCCATGGGGTGCAGGGCCCAAGGACTTGGGCCATCCTCCACTGCACTCCCTGGCCACAGCAGAGAGCTGGCCTGGAAGAGGGGCAACCGGGACAGGATCGGTGCCCCGACCGGGACTAGAACCCGGTGTGCCGGCGCCGCAAGGCGGAGGATTAGCCTGTTGAGCTGCAGCGCCGGCCAACAGTTTCTTTTACAGGAAGATGCACCATCCTGTGTATTCTCTGTAGCACTTACTACACTACATAGGATTCCCAATGCATATATAGAGTACTGTATGACATAGATAGGTCAGCATCTCAAAGATAATATACTCCACCTGTGTAGATTTTCTCAGTTAATTCTGACTGAATTTTCTGAAGTTACTTTCTGCAACTGGTAGTACTTACCACCTTCTCATGGTTGTTAATTTCCTTCCTTGCTAATTTTCTCCTCTAGCCAGAGTGGAAGCTCCCTGAGGGAAGGAATCTGCATCTCTTAGGTCCCTGAGACATCGGGAACAGTTCCTAGCATGTGCTAGTTGTTCAGTCACTGTCTTTCAAATGAACAAATAGAACCTAAGGTTGAAATACTTCCAAAGCCCACTGTTGGAGAGAAAGAACCGTATTAGGCTGAGGGAAGCCCTTGACTGTGACCAGAGCATTCCAATGACTAACTCACCCGATCTTCTATGTTTACATGTTTGCTTTTTCACTTCGATATTTTATCAAAGAATAGTTTTTCTGAGCAAAATTATTTGAAAAATCTGTCATGTGATCTCAGATTTTTCTGAAAGTCCTTCAGGATTTAGTAATGTCTGAAGACTTACTAATTTGATTTTGTTTATGCAGTGAAGATAAGATTTAGGCTCCATTTGCCTAAAAACTTAATGATTTAACTCAGTAATGGGAACAAAATGAGATTTGTCCCATAGTTAAAATATCTGGTAAAGCAAGTTGCAAAGTTCTGTTTTATTTCAAAGTCATGGCATAGTCAGAAAGTTCTCAATTAAATACTAATCCTCTGTTCAGGCTATTTTAAGATTATATCTTACTGTGATTTCATTTTTCTCCTTACAAAATTCCTAGACAGTTTCCCAAATACTTTTGCCAAATTAATTTGGAATGGAAGAGAAGAAGCATGAAAAAATAACATACTAAAATGTGGTATAGACATGTCATACTTTTTTATTATAATAGTGCAAATTTTTTTAGGATAATTAAAAATTTTTATACAATTAGAAATAAGTGTCAGCTGTGTGCATAATAACTTTAAGTGGTTTGGGGCCGGCACCGTGGCTCACTTGGTTAATCCTCTGCCTGAGGCGCCAGCATCGCATGTGGGCGCCGGGTTCTAGTCCCAGTTGCTCCTCTTCCAGTCCAGCTCTCTGCTGTGGCCCAAGAAGGCAGTGGAGGATGGCCCAAGTGCTTGGGCCCTGCACCCGCATGGGAGACCAGGAAGAAGCACGTGGCTCCTGGCTTCAGATCGATGCAGCTCCAGCTGTAGCCATTTTGGGGGGTGAACCAATGGAAAAAAGGAAGACCTTTCTCTCTGTCTCTCTCTCTCTCACTGTCCACTCTGCCTGTCAAAAAAAAAAAAAAAAAAAAAAATCAGGGCAACCATGGAGAATGAAGAGAACAGAAAATTAAGGTGCCACTTAAATTGTTGAGAAGTTGAGAAGTCATCGTTTTTAAGGAATATTTGATATTTTGCACCTAAATGAGCCCTGTGAGAAAGGAACATGTTCCTCAGGTGCTATGGGCTCAGTCCTAGCCATTCTTGACTGGAGAGCCAGGAGAGGCCTACGTCTTGTGCTTAATCCACGTTTAGTCTTTCTTCCATTTTATTGTATACTAACAGACCAGAATTAACTCATTTGGCCTTAAAATGTAAGCTGTCATAAAATGAGTGAAATAAATACTTTAAAAGCAGCATTAAGCCCTTTTCCAAGAATATTTACAAACTTTAAACATGCCAGAAACTGCCTTGTGCATGGGATGTATTATTTTCTTACAAGTTGTTTTTTCTTTTTTTCCATCCCTAGGTGGAAGTTACACTCATTACACGCATGTGTGTCATGAGAAGTGATATTTTATTTAAGATTAGTACTTGGCTTTGGGTCTTTCAGGTTTCCAGTTGAATAGCGTATACTCAAAATTTTTAAAATATATATTAAAATAAAACTACTATCATTATTACTTATGTCATTTGTTATTTAGGGATAAGGCTTTTAAGTTACTCCAAATGTTTCAAAACTGAAGACATTGGCCTGTTAAATCCCATTTGTTACTGTATCCCTGACTGTAGCAGCAGATCGATGCTAAGCCCCTACTCTGCTCCAGGTAATAGGAGAAGCGTGGGAGTTCGTGCATTCAATACAGTCAGGCCCAGGACACAGGCTTGAGTAGACAAGTAGCACCACAGACCCTCAATCAGTCCCTGCAAAACAAAAGTCGGTGTGTTGTTTTCATGCAGTGTTACTGTACAGAAACACATATTTCTTTAGCCTGCCTGGTCATGCGCAGAGTAGAAATTAATCTCAACGGAAACCAGGAAGCTGCTTCAAGCAGGAAATGTTTTCCTGCCCTTCTGTAGTTTCCCGTGTGGTGCCAAGGACCCAGTTACCTGCCTCTTGTTACCTCCCTCTGCCCTCCCCGATGAGCATGAGAATGCATGATAGAGGACGAGGCAGCGTTCTAAGAACTGGAACACTCAGGTGAAAGCAGTGATGAACATTTGCAGTCGGGAAGAACAGTTAGGAAACAGTTCTGGACAAACTGGCACACAGCCAAACCCGACTGACATTAACTGATGGAACTAGAAAAAAAATGTTTGAAGATAAACTAGAATTGTCTAAAACAGATAAGGGCTTCAATGTGCAAATTGCAAGGTATGAAACTTTATAAAAAGAGAAGGTGCTGAGAATCCCATGGCATGCTAAGGCAGAATCAGTGAGTGTTACTGGCTGTCTCTTTATGTAAGAAAAGATCCTAACAGGTATCTGACGTCTCTAGAGCAACGCGTACAGCAGAAGATAGTGTGGTAGCGTCCCTAAGTCCTTAGTAGCATGTCCTTGATTTGATGTGTATCTTAATAGGGTTACTATAGGAACTGGTGTGATGGCACTGAGAGCTAAGCTGCCCCCTGCAATGCCAGTGTCCCATATCAGAGAGTAGGTTCTAGTCCTTGCTGCTCAGCTTCCAATCTGGCTTCCTGCTAGTGTGCCTAGAAATATGGCCTCAGTATTTGAGCTCCTGCCACCCACATGGGAGATCCAGATGAAGTTTCTGGCTCTTAGCCTCAGCCTGGATCAGCTTGGCATCATGGCCATTTGGGGAGTGAACCAGCAGATGGCAGAGATCTCTTCCTCTCCCTCTGTTTCTTTCTCCCTTTCTCCCTTCCTCTCCCTCTCCTTCTTTATCATGGTGCCTTTCAAATAAATAAATCTAAAAAAAAAATTAGGATTGTTTTAGTTGCTCTGTGGAGGCTATTAGAGGGATCGCAAGAGTGACAGCAATGAAACCAGCTACAAGATGCCCACAGAGGTATAGGCAGTAGGTGATGGAGGCTGAGACAGGGCAGTGGCGGAGGGAAGACTGGGGGCACATTTGGGAAGGAAGCGCCTGTTGCTGCAGTGATGTGTCAGAAGTGAGAGGGAATGCTGTTTAGGTTTCTGACTTTGACAGCTGGAAAGTGATAGTGGCATTTGTTGAGATAAGACCGAGGGGGAACCCGGCTCTGTTGTTTTTACTGCAGATTCATAGGCCTACAGGTAGTAAGTCAACAATATTGGCTTGCATTAGTGTTCAGTGATTCATCATCTGAATTTCTGTGTTGCATGCATGGAACAGATATTCTGGCTTAATATCTGATCATGTAGACATCAAAGAGAAATAGACATTATTTTGAGCAGCACTTAATCTGATTTTTATATAAAAATAAAATATTCTTTGTGTGTGTCTAGAGAGTATATGAATAAGAACTTCCATCTTGAAAATGGTTTTAATTTGGTGGTAGGAAAAGTTAAAAACACACACTATCAAATTTCATAATAGTTTTTGCATCCCTTGGTTTCCACACATATAAATTAAATTAACCATTTTTATATGCCTGTATCACTGCATGCATTTTCCTATATTTGAACATGACCTAAAAATGATGTAGCACCTCATGCTAATTTATATAATAAAATAAGCTTTATCTTTTAGGGTAAGTGTACCAACAGAAGTAGGGAAATAAGTGAGTTCATAAACAAAGGTTTGCAAGATTATTTACATCTTTAATACACATGGACTGAAGTGATTATTTAAGGTTTAAGTTTCATAAGATTAAATTTTAGACTATAAAATCCTTATGTGTGATTTGAAGTAATTCTGCATTTAAAGAAATAAAGAGAATTGTGCCTGAATTGAAGGGATGAACAGAAATGCATCTGCACAGTGTTGAGTGGTGGAAGGTCATTTGCCCAGTTCTGGCTGCCGATGCTTAGGTTCTGAGTAGGGAGAAATCTGCATCTTCTGAAAGTCTGAAGCCTCCATTGCCTGTTTTTGTAGAAAGTACTTAACGTGTGCTTCCAGGTCCAAGTTGGATATACATAGTATATCTTAAAATTTTCCTTTTATCTTAACCTCTCACATGATCTGCTTATAAGAAATTAGTTCAATATAGTTACGTGGTGTAGGAGACTTTACTAATAAAGCTTTTCTTTCTTCTTCCATGAAAGTACTTTTGAGATTATTGCAAATTATGCCATGTAATGTTGGATGACTTTTTCCTTTGAAAAAGTACTAAATCTACTAAACATATAGTCTAAGGTTTTATGAGTAGTATAAAAGGATTTTTAGATCTGGCCTTATTTTTTAGCTTATACTGTGATATTCTTTCTCTGGTTCATCTGGCAGGGAAAAAGGTGTCCAGGCATGTTTAATACCACACTGTAATGAGGCTGGGCATGTAGTACGTTTTACAATAATGAGGTTTAAAATGTGAATTAAACTGTTCAGTCCTTAAACATATTTGATTAAGGTCAATCTGATTTTAGTTACATCAGTTGGCCTTCAATAAGACCCTAAAATCTAATCTCAGCACAAAAACTTTGGACTGTTGGTATTTTATAGATTTAGCTAAAATGAGGAGAAATAATAAGAATGCCAAGCGCTTTCGTAGGCTTGAGTTTTCTAACTTAGACCCAAAAATAGGCCAATCTCTGGGCCTACCAAAAAACAGTAGGGTTGGTTGATAAATACCAATATGGAGATACATATCCACAAAATATTTTTAATTGAAGAAAGCTGGGTGCAGAACCACCCTGTGTAGAAGGAGCTCCTGGTTGCTGAATCCATTCGGCTTGTGTGTGACGCAAAGACTGAAAAAACAGACTGCTAACTTGTATCAGTGATTATGTTTTTAATTTTCTTCTGTGTCTGCTGTTTGTCTCACTGGGATGTACTCTTTTATCATTTAACATATCACATTAAGAAATCTGTTGTGTTAGCTTGTGTGCATGTTTGATAAGATTATAGCAGAGTCACTTAAGCTGAAGTATTTATTTATAGGAAGTGTTTATTTATTATAAATATCTAGTACATTATTTGTTCTTACAGAAAAAGAATGTAAGGGAAATTTATATATATATTAAAATAAATATGAAATGAAAGATCAAAAAGTAAATACAAGATTTTCCCAAATCACATACAGTGTGTTAGCTATAGTTTTTTACTCCTTCTCTTTATCAGGTTGAAGATCCTTCCTTTCATTCCTGATTTACTGAGGTTTTTTAAATCATGACTTAGTGCTTAGTTCTGTCACTTGTGTTCACCATCAGTGAGGTAGCACATGCTTTCTCTTCTTAAATCTGTAAATACAAGCAGCGGACGTGGTGGTTAGGATGCCCAGGTCCCGTGTCGGAGTGCCTGGTTCAGAAATAATTCCAGCTTCCTGCTGATGCTCTCCTCGAGAAGCACAGGTGATGGCTCAGGTAACTGGGTTCTGCCATCCACGTGGGTCACCTCAGTTCAGTCCTTGGTCCCCGCGTCAGCCCAGCCCAGCTGTCTCATTGTGAGCATTTGAGGGATGAATCAGTAAATGGGAGCTCTCACTCTCTTTGACTCTCAAATTTTTTTTTTTTTTTACTTTTTGACAGGCAGAGTGGACAGTGAGAGAGAGAGAGACAGAGAGAAAGGTCTTCCTTGTGCCGTTGGTTCGCCCTCCAATGGCCGCTGCAGCCAGCGCACCGCGCTGATCCGAAGGCAGGAGCCAGGTGCTTCTCCTGGTCTCCCATGGGGTGCAGGGCCCAAGCACTTGGACCATCCTCCACTGCACTCCCGGGCCATAGCAGAGAGCTTTTAAAAACAATTTTAAACTCCTGAGATAAACTCCACCTGTTAATTTTGCATTAATTTTTTGTATATTGCCACAGTTGATTAGTTAAAATTTTGTAAAATTTTTGTGCCTTTTGTTGTGTACTTTTTTTTTTTTAAGATTTTATTTATTTATTTCAGAGGTAGATTACAGACAGTGAGAGGGAGAGGAGATGGAGATAAAGGTCTTCCTTCTGCTGGTTTTCTCGCCATAAAGTTCTTTTGGGTCTCCCACTTGGGCCATCTTCTACTGCTTTCCTAGGCCATAGCAGAGAGCTAGATCCGAAGTGGAGCAGCTGGGACTTGAAGCAGCGCCTGTATGGGATGCCAGCACTGCAGGCAGTGGCTTTACCTTCTACACCACAGCACCAACCTCTAAAAAAGCAAAAAAAAATTATTTGAAAGGTGGAGAGAGACAACTTCCATCTGCTGGTTCATTTCATAAAAGGCCAAACCAGCCTGCAGTCCCATCCCGGTCTCTGACATGGGTGTCAGGGACGTAAGTACTTCAGCCATTTTCCACTGGTTTCCCAGGAGCATTAGCAGGGAGCTGGATAAAAAGTGGGGCAGCCAGGACTCAAACCAGTGCACATATATGGGATGCTGGCATCACAGGTGGCATCTTAACCTGCTGTACCACACGCTAGCACCTGTTTAGTTGTTCTTGAGTAATCCATGATATTTGTACCTTTCAAGAATGTATACATCTCATTTAAATTAAGAATTTAGTTCATGAAGGTTGTTTATATTGTTTCCTTTGATCTTTTCAGTTTATATGGAATCTGTAGTTATAGGCTTATTTTCATCCGTTGTGTTGATAATTTCTTTCTTCCTTGATCAGTATTGAGATCTATCAGTTTTGCTGATATTTCTAAAAAGCCTGATTTTGTAGTCATCAATAATCTCTGTTTTATATGTATAGTTGTTATTTTCTTATATTTACTTTAGATTTAATTTGCTTTTCTTTTTTAGTTTCTTACTAAAAACTTAGTTTACTGTTTTCTTTTTACTATTTTTCTTAGTTTACTGTTTTAACTTTCTCTTTTTATAATTTAAGAATTTTAATTGCTCAGATTACCTTTAAGAACCACTTAAGCTAAATCCCACAGATTTTGATATAGTATGCTATCATTTTCATTTAATTTAGAATTATTACATTCTAATTTTTCTGTGATTTAGTTTTTGATCCATGTATTACTTCAAAGTATATTATTTAAATTATAAATATTTCAGAATGTTCTGAATGTCTTTCATTATTAATTTTAGTTTAACTTTGCTATGTTTAAAAACATACAGCAATACTTTGGAATTTCAGTCCTCTTTTATAGTTAATGGAGCTTTTAGATGGCCTCAGAATATAGTCTGTCTTGGTAATATTCTGTGTGTATTTGACAATAATGTGTGTTCTGCTAAAGTAGAGAGAAATGTTATGTAAATGTCAGAATAAGTTGTTTGAAAGTTCAGTTTAAATCTTACATGTCCCTACTGATTTTCAGTCTTCTTGGTTGATTAGTTATAACAAGAAGTAAGGAAATTGGCCGACGCCGTGGCTTAACAGGCTAATCCTCCGCCTTGCGGCACCAGCACACCAGGTTCTAGTCCCGGTTGCCCCTCTTCCAGGCCAGCTCTCTGCTATGGCCCGGGAGTGCAGTGGAGGATGGCCCAAGTGCTTGGGCCCCGCATGGGAGACCAGGAGAAGCACCTGGCTCCTGGCTTCGGATCAGCGTGATGTGCCGGCCGCAGCGGCCATTGGAGGGTGAACCAACGGCAAAAGGAAGACCTTTCTCTCTGTCTCTCTCTCTCACTATCCACTCTGCCTGTCAAAAAAAAAAAAAGAAGTAAGGAAATTGCCACTATAGTTGTGGGTGTGTCTGTTTTTTTTCTCAGTTTTATTTCTAAAGTTCTATTTGCTCCAGGTATTCAGTATTTATGTGTATAATGTTTTATATTATTTTGTAATCAGTACATACACATTTAGTATTATTATTTCATTATAAAATGTCCATCTGTATTCATGGTAATATTTCTTTATCTGATGAGCACTTTGTATAATATTAACATTGGAACTCATTTATTTTGATTAATGAGTACTTAATATTATTTTTAGTCTTTTACCTTCTAAGCTGTCAAAGGGATCTCATTTTTTAAAAATAAAAGCTGAGTATCTAAACCTTTTAAATTTGATTATTTATACATGTTTCAGAATTATGTTAGTGAGTTTAAGTAAGTATTATACTGTGTCTTGTCCATTTGTCCCATCTGGTTTTTGTTCGTTTTTCTCTTTGCCTGCCTCTTTTTAGATTGAGTATATTTTTGTGTCACATTTAATCTCCTCAATTGGATTATTAGTTATATCTCTATATTTTAGTGTTTGGCTGTACATATTTAACTTACCACGTCCTGTTTTCAAATAGCATTATGCCATTTCACTCATGCTGTAATAACATGACAATAATATTTTTACACCTCCTTCTTTAGTGCCCCATGCTATCGTCATACTTTTTGCTTCTATGTCTATTGTAACCTCTAAAATACGTAGTATTCTAGTTAGCAGTTACCTCTAAGTTTGCTAAATAACATATTTACCATTTTCAGTGCTTTCCTTTTTGTGTGTGTGTAATTTCGACTTCACTTCATTTTGCCTGAAGAACTTCATTTAACATTTCTTGTAGAATCTCAAATTTTGTTTGAAAAGGCTTTATTACAGTTTGTTGAATTTGATTATATTTGTATTAAGGATTTTTCCCTAAATATATGAGATTAGTACACAGTTTAAAACATAAGGAAAATAATTGCAATGTCTAAAATTGATTAGGTTTTAAATTTATGATAAATGTCAGCAAACTCAGTGTAACACTGTTTAAGGGACATGGTTAGATTATTTTCAGATGAGGAAATAAAAACCTGATATCACTGTAACTAGTAATTATAGAAATGAGAGCTGAAAGAACCGTTAATGCCCCTTTATAATTATTAGGCCAGAGATTACGACATGGAGTAGTAGTCTCACGTTGGCAGGCCTCCTCATGAACAGTAGATGTGTGTAGACCACTCTAGGTGCGTTGACTGCTAGTAGTGTGAGGACTGCCACAGGCACTGCGAGGAACCTTGGCCACTCTTTGATCCTATTAACTATATGTATCTCCTACAGCCTGCTCATTCTGCTCTGGGTCCACAGTGTAGGGTTAAAGAGCGGCTTTGAGTCTTCAGAGTCCATAAGCACTCATCTCCATAAAGGGGCAGAGTGGGTCCGTTCCTTGTATCATTCACTGAGGTAGGGAGACCAGGTGCCTGCCTGCCTATTACCAGGAGAATGAACGGATTACAGAGTGTTCTGCGGCAAAGCACCGCAACAGATGGTGCACGTCACAACACAGATACATGTTAAGAGCAAAATTTCCAGAGAAAAATCAAGCAACAAAGCTAGATCTGTAAGGTAGTACTATTGACAAAATAAAACGTATGGACACAGGGGTTCTTCTCCCCTCCCCTCATTGCCTTGAGAACAAGTGTTTGTTCTTTGCCTTCAGGAAGTACAAGTGCGTATTTTCCAAGTCAGTGTTGGAAATACTTTGTTCTTGCAGATGTTGATGAGTGCCAGGCCATCCCAGGGCTATGCCAAGGAGGAAGTTGCATCAACACAGTGGGCTCTTTTGAGTGCAGGTGCCCTGCTGGTCACAAGCAGAGTGAAACTACCCAGAAGTGTGAAGGTGAGTGTGGGAGACAGACCTGTTTGTTGACTTTCATTCTGAGAAAAACACAGCTTCATTTGGAATTTGGTAGCCTTTTGATTAATCTCATAATTCTTTATTTTAACGTGAAGATGTTGGCATTAATGCTAAAGTACGTTTGTGTTGATTTGGGTATAAAAGGCTTCATGGGCTTGGTTTGGAAGCAGCAATGAACATTTTGTTACTGCTTTGTTATCTCAGTTACTGTTGAGAGGGAGAGTAATACAGCTATTTATGCTTTTCCTTAATAAAATAGTTTCCTGCTTCAATTGTGAAATTTATCAAAAATTAAAATTAGGATAGAGAGAAGTCCAAGTG
Source organism: Lepus europaeus (assembly GCF_033115175.1). Taxonomy (NCBI): domain Eukaryota; kingdom Metazoa; phylum Chordata; class Mammalia; order Lagomorpha; family Leporidae; genus Lepus; species Lepus europaeus. The sequence goes on from NC_084830.1 coordinate 150,036,746, forward strand.
AAATTTAGTATCATGTATGATATACATTAATCGTTTGCACTGTCATATATTATAAAATATTTTAATTGCTATATTGAATATTAATTCTTGACTGGACACCAAATTACTAATGAAGCACAACTTACCCAGGAAGGATTTGGAAATTACTGCAAGTACCCTGTGAAAGGATAGTTTTTTGAAATATGAAATATGGATTTTGATATCAAAATATAAGCTCCACCAGCATTATTCATATAGAAATAAGTCACATTTTATATTTATCTGTGTTTAAAACTTTCACCATTATTATAAAATTGAGGAAGTTTCTAAGTGTATGTATATTTAGTGGTCATGGATATTTACAGTAGTGTTGACACTTCGAGAGTACTGGTATAATGTTTATCTTTTTATTATCCTATTACTTAAATCAGTTTTTCATGTAAGATAGTTTTCTGAAGACGGTCAAGAGTAACTTTTTAGTGTGTGTGCCATAAGAATTCTCATGAATGCAAGTATTTCCTTCTTTCTCTGTCTGAAAGTCAGTATTTGAAGTTATATTTTGTTGTTTGGTTATAAATGTTTATAAAGAGTTGTACCCCTCTCTGTAGAACAGAAAATGGGAAAAAGGCAAAATCTAGAGTTTAAACATAAAAAGTAAATGGGAACATCAGCTACATTACCAGACAGGAGGTGGACTGTGGCCACGTAGGAACCTGAGCTCTATTAGCAGACAAGAGGTGGGCTGTGGGCACACAGGAACCTGAGCTCTATTATCAGGAGGTAGGCTGTGGCGCACAGGCCATTGCCTCAACTTCAGAAACCATAAATGCGCATGGCCTGTTTCATCCTGAATTTTCCATTTGCTCTTCATTCATTGTTAGCTCCAACTGATCTTAATATTTTTAAAGTTAATTGTGTATTCACTCCATAAAGAAGGCAGTGAAGATGTAACTGATTATTTTAAGGATGAAATAAATTCCCTCTGAAACTTTTCCCAAGAATGCTCAAGTTTTTTACACTACTGAAATACAGTGTGGGCTGTGAAAATCGGGCTGTAGTGGACAGAAATTTCTGAGTTACTTAAATTAGCAGAAACTTGGAGATCTGCAGAAATCTGAGTAGTGTTGCTGTTTCTTTGCTAATTTTTGTGTTTTCCCTCTTTTTTTTTTTTGATTGATTATTGTTCTCAACCTTTTGTCACTTCTCCTCCATTTTATGTTTCTGGAATAAAACTCAGACCAGATCTAAGTGTGGCATACTGGGAACAAAGATAGTATTTGATTACAGGTGAGAAGGCATGACCACTGACTGATTACAGTGACTCATATTTCCATTTTATAGCAATCAGTTTGTTCTTAGTTGAAAATGCAGTGAGCCTTTTTGACTTCAATATATTATCAAGTAACACACAGAGCCTAGCCAGTTTCGAGAAAGGCAGTGCAACTCTTTATTCACCACTTGTCTATATCCTGTAGGAAGGAGAGCAGGCCTGCGCCGCGGCTCACTTGGCTAATCCTCCACCTGCGGCACCAGCACCCCGGGTTCTAGTCTTGGTTGGGACGCCGGATTCTGTCCCAGTTGCTCCTCTTCCAGTCCAGCTCTCTGCTGTGGCCCGGGAAGGCAGTGGAGGATGGCCCAAGTCCTTGGGCCCTGCACCTGCATGGGAGACCAAGAGGAAGCACCTGGCTCCTGGCTTCGGATCAGTGCATCGTGCTGGCAGTAGCAGCCATTTGGGGGGTGAACCAACAGAAGGAAGACCTTTCTCTGTCTCTCTCTCTCACTGTCTAACTCTGCCTGTCAAAAAAAAAAAAAAAAAAAAAAAAGGGTGAGAGCAGTTGATGTAACTGTAGGGAATGCCCAGAGTCCTGAATCCAGTCACATCTTTCTTTACTTCCTGCCTGGGCAGCAAAATCCATTTTACCATTGCCCAGGAAGAATGATCTGATTTTGTATTTGGGATTGGTGTGGAATAGCAGAATTGGAAGAAGTAGAGAATGTGAAATCTGAAGGTTTTATGAAGCCTTGTATTAAAGTCATATTTATTTAGGTACGTCTTAAAAGTGGCTATTACCAATTTTTATTGAGTAATATTTCTCTTTTAGGTAAAAGAACAAGTGGTATTTGCTTATATATATATATATATGCCAATTATATAATATAATTGGCATATCATATATCTAGAAGAATTCTAAACTGTTGCTATTTTTGGTAACATGTTTTGACTGGAGTCAGTTCATGAATAGTTTAGTGTCCATGTAAAAATATGTGGCCATAAAGTTAATGTTGGCTGTAAATAAAAATAGAACCTTTGCAATCAATTTTGACCAACTATTGAAGGAAAGACAACTTAATGTCAAATGAATTATAATGTAAATATGAAGTATAGTGGTATTGGCAAATTTATTTTTAAAATGATGTGTTTTGGTTTAGTGTGTTTCATATTTCTGTTGATACAGCAATGAAATTTTTATAGAAGCCTTTTTTAGTCTTTTAAGTTAGTAAGTCTGTTCAGAAATAAGAGAGGCAACACCAGCACTTTGAGTTTCAGTGACTGGGATTTGTTGATATTCTCAATAAGAAGCTATGAAATGAGCTTACTAAGTTTTAGCAGTTGTGTTGGTGTTTTGTGCATGTACTGTCTGTTGACTGTCTGCTCCATCCTTTGAGTGAGATCCTTGAGAAGAGACTCTATAGCCCAGAGCCTGGAATGCTGTCCACTGACAGTTCATCTTGATGAATCCGGAGGAGGGTGCCTAAGAAGTTAGTTTATTTGATTTGGGTTGCATGTTCAAAGAGAAGTTAAAATGTGAGCCCAGAGTTAAAGTTGTATTTGGAAAGAGGCTAATGGTTTTCATCAAGGGAATTTTGCCTTTATCTCGCTCTCTCAGTTTTCTTCATGATTTGATTTTACCCTGGTTGCCATTGACAGAGCAGAGCATAGTCAGTGCAGCTGGGAGTTTTAGACTTGTGTCATTGTGCTCTGTGGTACCTAAAGGTGGTGCCTCTGCTTTCTGCTCATTCTTTGGGATGTCTTCTTACCTGGAATCTCATCCTGCAAGATTTATTCTGTCCCAGATTTGGGATTTTGTATAGTTGTTGTTAAAATTTTAAAAAGTGGTAGGGATGGCGTCATGTCCGACTTTAATGTAGAAACTCTCTTACAGATTGCGCTGAGCCTCTGTTCCCTCACATTTAGGTATAAACTACTGTTTAAGCTATAAATCTGAGCACAAACTAGAAAAGAATTTATTTCTCTGTGCTTCTGTCTCTCATGCATGTGTGACAGAGAATCAGTTAGGCCACCCTCCCTCCACCAGCCGCCTTTTCTCAGGGCTCCAGATTCTGCAAAACCACTCATGATGCCCGCTGCAGTCAGCTCTTATTTCTCCCAGGCTAGCGCGGTTCCAAGACCTGATTTCCTAATTCTGTCAGGCAGTGCGCATACCGGTTCTTCAGTGCCGTCAAGCATTTCCTCACATTCAGAAAGATTTCTCAGTCACCTACTCTATTCAGATATCCATTAACCCAAGGATCTGTTTCATTTTGGTAAGGAAGGGAAGAAAACACATCCTTATGATAGGACGCGGCACATCAGAAGACGGTCCAGCATTTTCCATCTGTAGAAATAAAATATGGTAATTTGAATTTCGGTCCATATGGATAAAGCCCAAGTAGGTGCCAGATGTCCTTGTGTGACCACCCCTTCCCCTTCAAGACTATACTTTCTTTTACATTCCTGGAGCTCTTAGTCTTTCCTGGATTATATGGGAGGCAGGAAAAGAGCATCACTGTATTGGAACGTTCCCTCCAATGGTTCTTTGTGAGTCAGAAAGTTGCTGGTAATTTATTCTGAAGACTCTACAGCTTTGTTCTGTTAACACAGCATTTTGTTTTTTGAGATCTGTGATGACAAATTTGTTTATTTATGTTCATGAACCTTATAAAACTTGTTGGCACAGTCTCTTTCCCTGTGGTTCCAACTCTGCATTGATAAACCATGGAAAATAAACTTTTCATACTTGACTGAAAAGTTCTTGCTTTTATGCATGTTGCCAAAAGTATATTAATTTTAAAATTATTAATAAGTAAGTCCATTGACTGATTGCTAAATGGCAAACTACATACTAAAATGGAGGTTGAATTAAGGGGATTGTGAGTATTGGAAATAGTAAGAATTTTTAGATCATCAGTGTAAAACCCATGAAAATGATCTCCTTTTAAAATTCCTAGAAAGAAATTTGTGACAGTTGAGGCAGGTATCCATCCCCCTTCCCCCCTTAAATAAACAAGCTGGCACTTCTGAATCCAAACCTCTTTTCTATCTCCCATAACAAATAATTTATTCCTCTGTCACTTATCACACTTTATTTTAAACTGTTTCTTCTACCTGACTTTGACAGTGGATTATATGCACCATACAAAAACTAGTATTTATTGAACACTTAACTGTATTCTAGGCAATACTTAAACCATTTCAGTTTGTACAACAGACCTGTCAGGATGGTTATTATAATTAACTCACTTTACCAAAGAGCAAACTGAGTAACTTTCTTAAGGTTATATGGGTAAGAAATAACAGAGCCAAGATTCGAGTCTGCTATATTTGCTCCAGAGCTTCCTCGCTTTCAGTCACTCTACCCTTTAAATAAATAAATAAATATAAATAAATAAATAAATCTTTAAAAATTATTGATAGCAAGCGAAATGCCATTGACTATTAAATACGCTAAAATACATTTATCTTTACTACAGTAAGAAGGTATAAAATGACATCATTTTTTACCTGTATACTTGGGTAAAATAAAAATTTTAGTGGCAAAATGTGCTAGTGAGAATGCTGAAAAACAGACATAAATTCCCAGTGAATCTGTCAGCTACAAGGGTACAGAAATATTAATCTATTAATTTTAATTCTAAGAAGGTATCATATCTATACTCATGATGGAGAAATGATGGACTTTTCAGAGACAGGGCATCCAGTTGTTTGTTCAATCTTCTGAATCCCTTGGTGGAAAAGACTGACCTAGGCTGAAGCTGGGAGCCAAGAACTCTATCCAAGTCTCCCACATGAGTAGCAGGAACCCAGCTACGGAGACCTTCAGTAGTGCCTCCAGAGTCTGTATCAGAGGAAACTTTGAGAAACAGAGGTGAGAATTGGACACAGGCACCAAAGTATGGTACAGGAGCATCTTAACCAGTGTCAATCACTAGGCAAATGCTGCACATCTCCCAGTTATTTTAAACGTGGTGCTGTGGTAAAAAGCACCCATAATGTGGCTAAAAGCAAAAGCAGCCTGCATCTAAGCATGTTGTTACCTGCCTTCATCCCCATCACTTTATATTGAGCTTCCTCATTTCCTTGCTTTTCTTTGTTGAGTTTTATTGCATCTCCGTATATTTCATTTTCATCATCATCATTGTTCTTACTTGAAATTTACAAAGAAAATCAAATTCTGGGTTAAACTTTGCTTCATGTTATGAGTGCAGTTACAGGTTGCTCTAGTTCTTCTTTGGAATGGGATAAAATGGTTCATGACGTGGCTAGCCCCTCATGTGTTCATCACTTTCCTGCCAGGAGACATTAGTCTCCTCCTTGTTCCTGTTGTGGACAGTGCTCAGTGTATGGTCAGCCACGGGTGTGCACTCTGTGCTGCAGAACCAGGTGTCTTCTTCAGGTTGGAGCTGCACCCTGGGGCCCAGAGTCCTTTCGATTCTCTAAAGGACCAGTTATCCTCTTTTGATCTCTTTGTTGCCAAAAGGTGATGTATTCACAGAATGTGTAGTAAGAGTTAAAATCTAATACTGGGGCTGGCATTGTGGTGTAGCGGGTAAAGCCACTGCCCGCAGTAACCAGCATCCCCTATGGGTACCAATTTGGCTACTGGCTACTCCACTTCAGACCTGAGAAAGCAGTGAAAGATGGCCCAAGTCCTTATGCTCCTGTACCTGCATAGGAGATCAGAGGAAGCTCCTGGCTGCTGATTTCGGATCAGCTCAGCTCCAATCATTGCAGCCATTTGGGGAGTAAATCAGCAGATGGAGGGCCTCTCTCTCTCTCTCTTTCTCTATCTGCCTCTGCCTCTCTGTAACTCTGACTTTCAAGTAAATAAATAAAATCTTTAAAAAAAGAAAAAGGAAAGAAAAAAAGAGTTAAAACCTAATACAAGGGATCTTTCAAAAGTTCACAGAAGGGCTAGCTTTGTGGGGTAGAGGATTAAGCTGTTTGTGATGCCAGCATCCCATTGCAGAGCACTGAATTGGGTCTCAGCTGCTCAGCTTCCTGTCCAGCTCCCTCTGGTGTGCCTGGGAAAGCAACAGAAGATGGACCCACTGCTTGGGCCCCTGCCACCCATGTGGGAAACCAGAATGGAGTTCCTGGCTCCTGCCTTCTGCCTGGCCCAGACCCAGTGTTGTGGCCTTTTGGGGAGTTAATGAGGGATGCAAAATCTGTCTTTCCCCCTCTGTTTGTGATGCGCTGCCTTTCAAATAAATAAATCTTTAAAAAAAAGGTCATGGAAAATGTGTATGACAAAAGTATGCATGCATTTATTGTACCAAAATAAGCTTGTGTTTTAATCCCAGTCTTCTATTAACTTTAAAAATTACCCTTGTGGAAGCCAGAGCATTTTTATAAACCACTTGGGAAGAGCATCCTAGCAGCGGTGTTTTCAAGCCAGCTTTCAGAGTCCCCTCTGTGCCTCCTAAATGGAAATGTCACATCCAGGAGAAGTGAGCAAGGAGGAATGACAGGAGCTCTAGGAGGGCAGCCTGCAGGTGACCATGGAGGCAGAGTTAGCGCTGACCACTCCAGCAGGTTCTTCTAAGCCTTTCCGTTTGTCCCTCCAGATCACTTCACTGTTAACGATGCATGTGTGAAGCAATGTGGATAACTTTGAGAGTATTAACTCACAGCAGTATTTCATGGGAGGTTACTACAGTCACTTCATTCCTTCCATTTCAACCTAAACTAAATCATTTACATCGGAAGTTGCGCACACAGCCCGTAATCCAGATGGCACACAATTTAAGTAAATACTTTCAGTTATAGTATGAGAATGTTTCTTTTAATGTCATGGATATTAAAGAAACTATTGTGTTTTTATGTAAGCTTTAGTTTTCCTACAAGACTTCAATTTCCTATTTTGCTTATTAACCTGTCTTTTGTGATTTAATTGATTTTTAAAGACGTATTTTATTTATTTGAAAGGCAGAGTTGGAGAGAGAGAGAGATCTGCCATCCGCTGGTTCATTCCCCAAATGGCTGCAACAGCTGGGGCTTGGCCTTACTGAAGCCAAGAGCTTCGTTTGAGTTTCCCACATGGCTTCAGGGGCCCAAACACTTGGGCCATCTTGTGCTGCTTTCCCAGGTGCATTAGCGGGGAGCTGGATCAGAAGTGCAGTACCCAGGACTTGAACCAGCACCTGTATGGGATGCCAGAGCTACAGATAGTGTGTGAACTTTCCATGCCACAGCACTGGCCCCTTTTGGTTTAATTATGAAAGCAATCTGAGACCCTAGCAAGAGCACACATAGAACAAATGAAAGGCTCTTTTGCAGATTTGTGTTGTCCACAGCTTGGCAAGAATTCCATTGAGTGATGGGAGAATTTGGGCCACACTGCCTGGCAGCTGTGTGCTATTCTGTATAATTTAGTGTGGTTTGACTTGATTAGCTATAGATGCTAGTTTGAAGTATTAATGTATTCTTTAGTTATAGGTTTCATCTTCCACATTCTTGGGGGAGCCACCAGGATTGTGTGACTGCAAATCCCAATGTCCCTTCTCTCTTTAGAGACAGAATACCCTGAGGGCTGTGCCACCTCAAGGTCCAAACCAGCTCTTCCTTTTTTCCTGCCTGTGTTAGATTGTAATAAAGGCCTCTTATGTAGCAAAATCATTGTTGGGTATTTGGCAGTCATAAAAAAAAATGAAACCTTGTAAAAGAGAGAACCATAATACTGAAGGCACTGGGGCATTCAGTATTTCAGTTTAACTCAGAGCATGTCTGTCACCCTCGTTTTCCAGTCCTCTGATAGAAGAGGCTGGCTTTCGAGGGCAGCTTCTCTGGGGACATCCTGAACTGTCACCAGTGTATAAGCCTTACCCCAACACTATGAGCTCGTGTTTCATTTCTTTACCTTGGAATGAACTTCTCAAGGCCCTTTGAGACATTCTAAGTCCTGAGCCTTCCTGCATCAGATCCACATGGTAAATATTCCAGGCTTTGCCTGGTCTTTCTTGCATGAACTCAACTCTGGTACTGTAGTGCAGAAGCAATCACAGACAGTGCAGAAACACTGAACAAGGCTGTGTTCTCATACGACTTTACCTACAGAAGAACCAAGTTCTAAGTTCTTGAGCCAACACCTGCTGGTTCCCAGGGTGTACATTAGCAGAACTCTAGAATTAGAATCCAGAGCTTGATCCCAGACATCCTGATGTCTTCTGCTCCTTTCCTGGGCCATTAGCAGGGAGCTGGTTCTGAAGAGGAGCAGCCAGACTCAAACTCATAACCAAGTGGGATGCCAGTGCCGCAGGCAGAGTCTTAGCCTACAGTGCCACAGCACCAGCCCCCTACTAGGCAATTCAAAGGAAAAAAATTGCAAAAGCAAAATGTGTTGTTAAATGATATTGGAAAACAAAGTCAGAGGTTGCTTTCTTGTTTTGTTGGATTCTAAACAAGTCAGATTTGAAGTCCTTGAAGATATTTTCTAATAAAAAAGTTGGAATTAGCGAAAAACATTTCTTATCCAATGCTTTAATAAAACCGTACTATGAAAATTTAGTTGTAGGCTTAGGAAACTAGTTCAACTTAATAAGCCTATAGGGTAAGCTGTTTACAAATTAGATTATCATAATTTTTCTTCCCACATAGAATCCTTTCCTTAATTTACCATGGCAGAAAAATATTTTTCATAATTAACTAGTAAAGAAAAATAGGAAGTATAATATTTTGGCATTTGTTTGAAATTAAATTTTCTTTTACAATATTTTATCTGTTTCTTTACGTTCCTTAGCACCAAGATGAAAGATTATTACTTTGATGTTTTTTCCACAAAAAGCGAGGCTGCATTTTACATAAACTCTGTACACCAGCATATATAAATCCCCTATGTGTAGCATCTAGTTTAATTAAATATTAATATTTCTGTCAGAAATAAAGAGCGTGAGTTTCATCAATAAAATGCATTCCAGAATCTGTCCCTTCCCAGGAAGCTGATTAAACTTTCCTGTGTCCTTTTAGGACAAGCGCTGCACTCTGCATAACTCTCTTGTGCTTTCGCATAGCTGGCAAGCAGTGGGAATGGGCAGTGGGGGTAGGCAAGCAAAGAGCCTCTGCCTTTCATGTTCATCATTCACTTCCAGCCCGTGTAAAAAGAGAACCTGTAGAGAAGTGGAAGAAACAGTTTCAAGGGTGTTTTTTGGGAAGCACTGTCCATGAACTGGAGTGGTCGGGGTGGTGGGGAGTAGAGCCCCGGTCACACCTGGGAAGGCTCAGTTCTGCATCTCCAGAGAGGGAACTGCAAAGGACACATAAGTTTTCCACCTGCAGTTGAGGGCGTCATGGCAAGGAGGTTCACTGAATGAACTGGCAAGGGGCTGTGCTCCTAAGATTGCCTAAGTTATGAGATTTTACATGGATGCCAGGGAAAGTCACTGACCTGGGGCTACGTGAACACAAATCTGAAGGAGATGAGGGAACAAACCATGGATGTCTGAGAGGTCCTGACGACCCAGCAGATGCAGTGGCCTGAGGCAGAGGCATGGCGTGCATGAGGTGTTGCAGGTTGAGACAGAGGCAGCTGTGGCTGGAGCAGAGTGACCAGGATCTCACCACTCTAAAGGAGTAGGATAAGGATTTAGAGATGTACAGTCTCAGGGCCTTTGCAGGCTGTGGTAGGCACCTTGGACTTAGAGCTCTCCAAATGGGAGCCACTGTAGAGTTTTGAACTAAAGAGTGAAATATTCTGGCCTTAATTTTTTTAAAGGTTTATTTATTTATTTATTTGAAAGTCAGAGTTACACAGAGAGAAGAGAGGCAGAGAGAGAGAGAGAGGTCTTCCATCCGATGGTTCACTCCCCAATCTGAATCTGCACCAATCTGAAGCCAGGAGCCTGGAGCTTCTTCTGGATCTCCCACGTGGGTGCAGGGGCCCAAGGACTCGGGCTGTCTTCTGCTGCTTTCCCAGGCAGAGAGCTGGATCGGAAGTGGAGTGGCCGGGTCTCGAACCGGCGCCCATATGGGATGCCGACACTTTAGGCCAGGGTGTTAACCCACTGCGCCACAGCGCCGGCCCCTGTGGCCTTAATTTTAAAAGGTTTATTCTTGGGTCCAGTGCTGTTAGTTTAGCAGATAAAGCCAACACCTGCAGTGTTGGCATCCCATATGGGTACCAATTCGACTCCCAGTTGCTCCACTTCCTATCCAGTTCTTGGGAAAGCAGTGGAAGACCCCAGCACTTGGGCCCCTGTACCCATATCGGAGACCCAGATGAAGCTCCTGGCTCTTGACATCGGCCTGGCCCAACCCTGGCCGTTGTGGCCATTTGTGGAGGGAACCAGCAGACAGAAGATCTCTCTCTGTCCGTCTCTCTCTCTTTCTCTGCCTCTGTGTCTCCCTCTCCCTTTCTATAACTCTTTTACATAAATAAATAAATCTAAACAAAGGTTTACTCTGGGCTGCTTGGTAGTAAGAAGATAGTAAAGATGAATGTGGAAACATGGAGACGAACTAGAAGGCCACTATGGTAATCTAAGTGAGATTTCATGGTCTTGAGCCAGAGGTTTATTTAGAAGTGGTTCAGTTAGGAGAGGAATTAGGCAATTCCAAGATTTGGGGAACTTAAAGGTTGGCGATTCTGTTAATTGAGATGGATAGTGTCTGTGGATAGAACATAGTAGAGGAGAAAGTTACCAGGGGCTTAGTTTTACTTGGTTAATTTGAGACGTCTGTTAGACAGCTAAGTAGACATTTGCAGTTAAATTTATAAGTCAAGTTTAAGGACAAGATCAAGGCTAGCAATACAAGTTTTCTAGTCTTCATCTTAATAGTTGATACTTAACGTTCTGAGACTGAATAAGATCCACCATGGGCATATTTTGAGGAGAAGCAGTTCAGGTGCTGATCCCTAGAGCAACTTCAGCAGTCAGATGTCCAGAAGATGAGAATCAACCAGTAAAGGAGACCAAGGTGGAAAAATCCATGAGATGACAACTCAACCAATGAGATAGGACCTTTGTTTCTAGTCCCTGTCCTGTCCCTTCCCTGCTGAAGCCTTGAGTGGTCTTAGTGGCTGCTTGCCAGGCAAGAAGGTAGCGAAAATGCAAAGAAAGAAGACAGCCATGCCCCTCGATCATGAAGACTTCCAGTCACAGGGGAGGCCCAAGCTGAGGCAGAGGGAAAGCTTTAACTGGAGGAGGGATTAGAGCTCTGGGGTTTTCAGTTTTTGTCTCTGTGAAAGGGACGGGATACCCGATGGACAGAGCCTGAGATTTCCAAGGGTCAGGGAAGAACTAGTTAAGAGATTATGCATAATGGCAGTGGGACAGATCAACAAATTGCTTTCTGCCTGTAGCCTTGCTCACTTTAGATACCATCGCCCTATGTTTTCTCCATCAATGTGATATTGTTGAAAACATTTCCAACTTCATGAGTTATAGTTGTAAGTATACAGGCAGAAGTTCAACTTTTGCATAAATCATCACTTGGATGTGGTGAGTAATTTTTTATAAGATTCTATTTATTTGAGAATTACAGAGACAGAGAGAAAAGTCTTCGGTCCACTGGTTCACTCCCCAGATGGCCACAATGGCTGGAGCTGGACTAGTTTGAAGCCAGGAGCCAGGAGCTTCTTCCAGATCTCCCACATGGGTACAGTGACCCAAGTGCTTGGGCCATCTTCCACTGCTTTCTCAGGCCATGGCAGAGAGCTGGATCAGAAGAGGAGCAGCCAGGACTAGAACCGGCACCCATATGGGATGCTGGCATCTCTAGCGGAGGATTAACCTACCGTGCCACAGCAGCAGCTCCAAGTGCTGTGAGTAATTTAAGGAAAAGGCAATTCCAGTCATGAAAGTCTCAACATCTTGGTGAGACCCTTGAGGAATGTCCGGATAACTGCGCAGGGTAAAGCAGTAATTCTGTCCTGTATTCTGCAGCACTCACTCCAGCTGCATAGTGTGAGTGTGTATGTGTGAGTGCATGCTATGTTAGCCCAGTTAGAGCATAGCTGTGTCTGATGAGGTTCACTCACAGAACTGGCAGTCTCCCCAGTCAGCCCTTTCGCATTTGCATTTCACACACAAATGCTAGTGAATGACTGGTTGGGTTTATACGGGTCCTTCACCCCCTTGAGTAGATCTGGGTGTGTGCACATCTCAGGAGTGACCTTCTGTATTCACACATCCACACGTACACCGTCCGCTTTGTGCATAGATACAGACATGTCCAAGTAGTCCAGTGTATGTGCAGCTACTTTTCATATTTGAAGTGAGTATATATGAATGGAACCTGTCAAGAGAATAAGGAAGTCCACCAGCACCAAAATAACTGCCAATGTGAACGTTAATCCTCTTTGTAAGAGTGGCACAAAGCATGTGCTTTAGTGACCAAGCAAACTATTTTTATTGAGTTTATTTCCTTTTATGGTAACAAATATGAGAAGTACCGAGGTCAGTGCTCACTTATATAGCAGTTCAGTGACAGTATAAATGATATATTTCTTTTTCATGTGTTGCCATTTATTTAAAACTTGCAAAATAAAGGACTTTCTAATGTATCTTGAGAATATTGATAGGAGATCAAGACTTCCTAAATGAATGGCCTTAATGCAAAATGCCAAAATATACTTAAAATTCTCAATGTTTTAGGATTATACTTTAAGGTCTTGATGCTTAATGAGAAAAATGAGAAGGGAAAATACTGAATTCTTGCAATTTTGCCAAGTCCAAATGGTTATAGTAAATTTAGCTTTGGAATTTCCTGACTTGGATATCACTGAAATTTTAGGTTTTACCAAACATTAAGAGAGTCTTTCGATTTACCTTCTGCATACAAAAATGATTCAAAAAGTTCACAGAAAATGGAACTAAATGTCAATTTATTTTGGTGCCCAAAAAATGGAGATCCATGAGTAGTCCCATGATCTTTTTGGAGCACCCTCATCTTTTAGAATTTTAAGGCCCTTGTGGAATGCAGGGAGGATTGGAAGGAAGACGGATTCTGGAGCATAAGGTTTTAACAGCTGTTATTTAAACTATTCTACAGAAGCTCGGCGTCATCATGTTAAGTCTTCAAGTATTTTTAAATTTGTAAACAATTTGGTCTAATTTGTATTGAAAGCCAGTGTTCTGAGTTTAAAATTTGCCCTTCTGTGTCCAAAGTTTGGGTTAACAAAAGGGTAACCAATTGTTTACATTCTGAGTAACTCACCAAAAAGAAAGAAAGGGTTCTGGAGAAGAGAGACAAAGGCAGAAAATGAAAAACCACTGCTAGAAAATGGCCATGTTTCCCAAGAAATCCAGTCTTGAGATCTTGGGGTGCAAACCAAACATTGAAGCTCACTTTGCTCCACTGTGTTGTCAGTGATTTGCATGCTTTTTAGATCAAAATCACCTTCTGACTGTTGTAGTGTTCACAAAGGACTGTGATGGATTTGCCTCTTGCCGCCGCTGCTTCATGCCTGAGTTACTCCAAATTAGTGTTCAGAATGATGCAGTATTGATTTCGGGCCGAAAGTGAACCATTCATTATGTTACTGCAGTAGCAGTCTTTTAAAAAATGCCATTACTCAGCCAACGTGGACAAACACCTCTTAATTAAAGAGTTCCTGTAATGCTTATTCGTGTTAACATACAGAGACTGTTTTAAATATATTTTTCTGTGGACTGTTGACAGTAGAGAAGGTGGGCCAAGAAATAATATCTGATCATTGCAAACACAAAATATGGATGCAGCATGATAGAGCCCCAGGCCCCCAGCCTCTGCAGAGGCCCTGGCATTTTCCATCACACTAAAAAAGGTGTGACCTTCGCCTTATAGGACTGCCCCTTTTCTCTTCACATTATCTGGGGAGTAATCTGGGAAGTATCCTCACCACTCCAGTCAAACTAATTTCATAAAAGTCATGAGATTGACCTTTCCCATGCCTTATAGTATCTAGTAGCATACAGAAACAATCTTCTTCACACCATTAGCACCCCAAAATCAAAAACACTCTCACTTGTATGCAGCTGCCCACCAGGCACATACGCCTCAGATACCCCACAGTTGTCTCAAACTCAATGTACACGGGGTCTTTGGCTCTACCACCCCACCCCACCGGCACCTTACCGTCATTTGCTAGGTTCCCCATCGCTGTGATCGGCACAGCCAGTCAGTTCAATTTGTTGTCCAAATCTTAAACTGAGTACCACTGAACCATTTTGTCAAGGTCTTTAAGTGGATTCTACTTACTAAATAAATAGATGGTGAGTTCATGTACTTCTCTTGTCTTCATTAGTCCCATTTATCCTCTCAGGTCTGTGATAGCATTCTTTGAGCTACCTCCTGCATCCTCTACTTCAACCCTTTCTCGGCATGGAAGCTATAGATCTTCTAAGTTTGGCCACATTGCTCTTCTGTTTGAATCCACTAGAATCCCCTGTTCTCAGGACAAAGTGTTCTGTAAGATCATTCTCTGTTTACCTGTCTAACATCATTGCTTTCCACATGTTCTGATTCACTTAATTCCTGGACTAAATCACGCTCCCTCCGGTTGAGGTGTGCTCTGTCTTCCTCCTGGAAAACTGCTGCATTTCATTTCCATAGCCTGTTCTAGGCTTGTGTGTGTCTGTTTCAGTTTTGAGTGTGGCTTTCCTGTAGAAGTCTTATCCTGCTTCTCCTCTGTGTTCCCACTCTCCTCTTCACCACTCCATCTGTAGCATTTATCACACACCGTTGCCATCAGGTGTAACCCTGAAGTCCTGGCCACCATCACCAGCTTCTGGGGGATGAGCCCAGCAAAACTGTGCTTTTAGCTCAGCTCACAGCTTTAGTCTTATTTCTGGTCCAAGGAAAGGTTTCATTTGCATTTTGAAACCAACTGGACGTTTTGCTTTGTGTTTCTCTTTTTATGTGTTATCTGTCAGTGATGTGTTTTTGGAACACAAGAGGAGTACTAAAGCATCTTGACTGGAACTCAAAGTCAGCATGTTTAATAATCTGTCCAGGTGATTCTTAAACCCAGTTTTGTCACATCTGTGCTCTGTTTTACTCTGCCAAGAAGCATGAAGCTGTCCGACATGAACTCAACTCTGCTTCCCCCTCTGACCGCATCTGCGTTTTCCCCCTTCCCTGCCTTTGATGAGACATCTTCCCATTTTTTTCAGAGAGAAAGGTTCCAACGCTGTACTTTTTTCCCTCAGTTTTGTATTCTCCTTTGGACGTTGGCCATGAATTAGTTCATTCTGCAGCTTGTGTATCTGCTCTTTCCTGATCTGCTCTTTACCTGCCACTGAGGCTGGTCCTGGAGCCATGGAAAACAAGATCTCCCTTCTCTTGCATCCCAGCTCTCTGTGCTGTTTCTTGCTGACTTCATTCCCTGTGAACTTTCCTAAAAGCTTACTCTCTACCAGTTGCCTCACTTTCCTCACCACCAACTTAATTCTTAACCTTTTGTAAAATTGTCTTTTCATGCTTCTCTTCTTTCAAAGGAATTTGAAATTTTAGTCCCATTAGACAAAGACCGGGAATACTGAAAAGTTCTATCATTTCAGAAAGTCACTAATGATGGCCAGGGGCCAGGACTGTGGGAAAGTGGGTTAATCTGCTGCCTGTGACACCGGCGATCCATATAGGCACTGATTTGTGTCCTGGCTGCTCCACTTCTGATCCAGTTTCCTGCAAATATGCCTGGGAAAGCAGTGAAAAATGGCCCAACTGCTTGGGCCCCTGCCACCCAAGAATTGTCTTTTAGTCCCATCATTAACTGGAGCTCAGACTCTGTCATCGCATCTCTACTATCCCTGACCCTATTTTTTCACTCAACTTGCAGAAATCTTTGCCAGAAGTACGATTTGGATCATGCTCTTAGTTTGATGCTTTAGTTGCTGTACATTGCCTGAGAAGCACAGGGAGACTCCTGAGAATGGCACCTGGGTCTTCTACTTAACTTGGTGGTGGTATCTGCTAAATAAATTCCTTGGCTCGTGGGGAACTGTTCATTGCCCACCTCTGCCTTTTGATTGATCACCTCCGATTGGCTCCTAGTATTTCCTTCTTGGAAAAACACTTCCCATCTTCCCGGCATGGTGAAGTTCTCCATTCCTTAGGAATCTTTATCATTTACTATGTCCCGCAAGAACTTTTACTCGTTCTCTGAATTCAGAAAGCATATGGTTCAAATATATTGTTGCTTTCTCTATTGTAGTATGCCTTGGTTTGCATTTATCTACTTTGTAGATTGTAATTTCATTCAGATAACAGATCATGTATAATTGGTATTTGGTATGTGGCAGATCAGATTCTTAATCTGTAATAACTTAATGAGTTCAGAAATAAATAGAATATGCCAGTCAATATCTGCTTAAATGATTATGTAAAGAAAAGATTTTGAGAGTTTTAAAGAATTAATGGTGGCCGGCGCCGCAGCTCACTAGGCTAATCCTCCGCCTGCGGCGCCAGCACACTGGGTTCTAGTCCCGGTTCTAGTCCCGGTCGGGACGCCGGATTCTGTCCTGGTTGCTCCTCTTCCAGTCCAGCTCTCTGCTGTGGCCCGGGAGTGCAGTGGAGGATGGCCCAAGTACTTGGGTCCTGCACCCCATGGGAGACCAGGAGAAGCACCTGGCTCCTGGCTTCGGATCAGCGCAGCACACCAGCTACAGCGGCCATTGGAGGGTGAACCAACAGTAAAGGAAGACCTTTCTCTGTCTCTCTCACTGTCCACTCTGCCTGTCAAAAAAAAAAAAAATTAATGCCATTTTCATTAGTTATTGTTTCTTTTTCTTTCAAGTAAATTATTCAAGAAATAATGACCTTTAATGACCAACTTATTGGCAGCAAACTGAATTTTCTGTTTGTTTCCATCTGATTCAAGCTTATTCCAGAAAAAAAAGACATAGAATGCAGTGATAGCTGATATTTACCAATTAGAGTGAAAGGTAAAACAGAATGATAGTTCAGAAACTTTGTAAATGTCCTTCCCAGCTTTGATATAAACTCTTACCTTATGGACAGTAAATTCACAAGAAGAATCTAGGGATTGGATTTGTCCACTTTCCACAAATAAATTGTATATAAGAGAAAAGTAATTTCGTGCTAACTGGCAGGTCTGGAGAAGTTAAAACACTAGCTTCATTAGTTATAACAAAAGCATATCATGAAAGATCCTCCAGTGGTTAATCGTTCATATTAAATTAGAAAACTTGAATTCAGTGAAAAACGATATGACATGAAGGGCAAGACATCCACAGTGGTAAAGTAAGGGAGGACTTCAGTAGTCCTTTACCCTATAAAAAAAGAATTTAGCCAATGAAATTTGTTTTTTAATACCAAGAGTTTAAATCTCTGGAAATAAACAAATCCAGTGCAGTATAAAAAGGAGTTCTGCATCATCATCAGTTATTAAATCTGGCCCCATATAAAAAGGATCACATACCATTATCAACGGAGATTTACCTCAGAAATGCAAGATTACATAAACATCTGAAAAATCGATCAATTTAGTACATAATATAAGTCAAATAAAAGATAAAAGCATGTTCATCTCAATTGATGCAGAAAAAGCATTTGGAAAAAGAATCCAGTGATCCTTTCATTTAAAAATAATCAACAAATTAAGAAACTTCCTCATCTTTACAAGGGGTATCTGGGAAAAACCTATAGCTGACATCATGCTTAATAAAACATTCCCTAAGGTCTGGACAGAACAGATGCAACACAGTCCCTGTCACAATCCCAGCTTTATTTTTTGCAGAAATAGAAAAAGATTATCCTAAAGTTCAATGTGGAAATTAATATGTAAGCCATGTATCATATATGGGAACATATATAAAGAATTCTTATAACTCATTAATCAAAAGACAAGTTAATTGAAAAATGTACCAAGAAATTCAATAGATATTTCTCCAAAGACGACACCCAAAAGGCCAAAAAATGGAGCTAACCAAAATATTTGTGGGTTGATTGATGAATGAATAAATTATCTGTGTCATACCCAGACAGCAGGCCTTCTTTCGGTAAGAAGATATGAAAGTTTGACAGAAACCACAACATGTATGAACTTGCAAATACTATGCTAAGTAGGAGAAATCAGTTACAAAAGACCACATTTTTTATGATTCTATTTATGTGAAATATCCAAAACAGGCAGATGTATAGAGTCACAAATTAGGTTGGTGCTTGTCTGAGGCTTGGAGGGGGGAATGGTGGAGTAATTACTGATGAGGTGGAATTTTAGGAGGATGAAGATTTTCCACAGTTATGTTGTAGTGGGGATAGCACAATCCTGTGAATGTGCTAAAAACATAGAATTTTGCACTTTGGATGTGTGAATTGTATAGTGTGTTTATTATGTCTCAGTAAAGCCATTTATAAATATTCAGTGAAATGCTGAATGCAAAGTTTAACAGGAGAAAGCAAATATCACATTTTCCCAACTTAGTTTATCATATTGATATTCCTGTTGTCCTTAGAGAACCTTGAAATGGGAATTAATTTATTGCTTGTAACACTTCAGATGTGAATTTTTCTATTATCAATCAGTGTATATTAAAAAAATAGAAGGGTCAGTGTATAACAGAAAGATACTTGCTTTTTCTATATCAGCAAATATTGTAAAATAAGAGCTTAGTACGTGGCATTGCTGTAGACAGTCTTTTAAGCACCCTAATTTAAAACAGAACTTACTATTGATGCTAATTCTCTGTCAGCTCACTGTACACGGGCTGCTGTGTATGTGACGTATGTGTGTGTGGACTGACGGAATGTCAGGGGCAGTGTTCTTAGAATTAAGTCGTAGCTGAGGTCCCACCGGCTTGCCTGACCCAGATTTTACTTATGTTCTACTTCGGGTGAGATTCACAGTGAATTTTGTGAATGTTGGTTGACAAATAGGAGGTTATGTGGTTTGGCAATCAGGAATCTGTCAGATGGTTGTGTTTAGGTCTTATTTTCTTAAAAAAAAAAAAAAAATTCAGTGTTGAAATTCTTTGGGTCACCAAACACTTTCCAGCCCTTGTCTTTCTTTGCCCTCCTGGGACTCACCTGATAACCCCTCTTATTGGTTAGTGCTGCCACCATCTCTTACCTCCCAGGCTTCTTCCTAGTCTTGCTTTTGGTTACTGACGGTTCTCGTGGTTTCCCTCCTCAGTTTTTCTGTTCTCTTTGGAACTCTCAGTTGCTACAACATCACGTGTTATCCATATACCTAGTGATAAACCACAGGTGACCATCTTCGGAAGTTATTTTGCTGCTGACTTTCATATCCAAATTCTTAGCTATGTAGTTAGAATTTTGACCTGTTTCTCTCCAGTACCATGAGTTCAAAATGTCTGAGACTCAACCTCAAAACCTACTCTTCCATGTCCCATTCTCTGTTAGTAGCCCTAGGTTATCCCCGTCGTCAATCAAGCTGCAAGTTGGAGACACCCTCTGGTGGCCAAGTCCTGTTGAGTTCTGTTCCCGATGACTTCTGTTAACCCTTACTTCAGGCGTCTGGCATTTATCACTGGGTGTTACATCATCTGTGCACATTAAACACCAGGATTGTCCTTTTTCAAATACTGATCTGCGTGTGTAATGCTCTTATTTAACGTCAACTTTCATAGGCACTGTGCCTCTCCTTCACAATAAAAGCTTCAGGGCGGATCTCCAGGATTTGGCATCTGCCTAGCTGGCCAAGCTTATGTTCATCTGTTTCCCGGCCATTCTGGACACTTCCCATTCTTCACCTGTGCTGTGCTTTCAGACTCCCTTCCCCATCCTGATTTTTCTTGTTCCTGCTTAGTAGTCTGAAGCTAACTGCGATCCACTTGCTCAGGACTCCAGGCTCTGCCAGGCAGCACAGTGTTTGAGCTGAGCAATTACTGAGAAACTGACATGTGAGCCCATTCAAGACATCAGGACAAAAGCAGGTTGCTGGGGCCTTCTAGGAGAGAGCTTTCTTGTTTAGGAGAGAGCCACTGCAGAGACGCTGTGATTGGAAGGCAACCTCAGGAGAGTGACAGAACACACAGGGCGGAGCTGAGCACGCGGCAAGAAAATAGGCAAGAGACATTGGCTTAAACCAACCCATAAATCTGAGCCACCTCCAGACTCCAGCTATTGAATTTCTGGTGAATGTCAATTTGGGCCAGTTTTCCTAATACTTGTAGCCCAAAGGCACAAGCTTATAAAGTTAAAAAAAAAAAATACCTTGAAGGATGTGACAGGCGCTTGGCCTAGCAGTTATGACCCTGCTTGGGACATCTGCATCCCATTTTAGAGTGGTTGGCAGCAGGTTGCATCTCTGCTCTTGATTCCAGCTTCCTACAGATACCCAGTCTTGGAGGCAACGGGTGATATCCTAAGTACTTGAGTCCATGCCGCCCATGTCGGAGAACTGAGTTGAGTTACTTGCTGATGGCTTTTGCCTGGCCCAGCCCCAGCTGTTGCATGTATTTGTGCAGAGAACCACAGATGGAGCTCTGTCTATCTGTTTGTCTTCCTCACAAAGTACATGAATAGAAGTTGTAAAGCAAGTTCAAGGAGAGATAAGTACAAGCACATTGGATGTGCAGAACACAGATGAAAACAGGTCCCACACGCCAGACTTCCCCTTTTCCCATGCGTGTGCTCCTCACCATTGGGCCCACTGGTTTATACATGGCCCGTACACAAGAGCACTTCAGAAATTTTGAAATCTGTGCACACTGAAGGCCTTCATAAAGTTCACAGGAAACATATATTAAGGAAAAAACGATGCGTGGATTTCAAAATTTTACAATAAAATAACTGTACCCTTTATTTTTATCTTCCATGAACTTTTTGAAGTCCCCTCTAGTCTTTCTCTTGGTGAAGATATCCCTTCCAAATCTGATTATTAGATGTGATCCCAAAGAACTGATGGATAAAATAGCTAAGTGCTTGCAAACTTCTGATCATAAGTGTTAATGCTAAACTTAAACTGAGGGATAAATACAGAGCATGGCTACACCGATGTGCAGGGTGTTGTGGGCAGATTTTTTAAAAAGCAGCAAATTTTTAAGTTAATATTTGGGAGTCATGGCCCAAAAATAAATTGAAAATATTGTCCTTTTCTGTGTGGAATCCTTAAATACCTTCCTGAGAGCCTTTTACATACCGTTATTTTGCAGCTAAGCTTTCAAGGTAGAATTGTGAAGCACATAGTTAGAGGTTTTATATGGAAATGTATTTAACAGAAAAACCGTGAATTTAATGTCACTTTGTGTGCTCATTTCTTTCTTTCTTTCTTTCTTTTTTTTTTTAATGAATCAACAATAACTTGCCAGGACTCTTTTTTTTTTTTTAAGTTATTTATTTATTTGAAAATCAGAGTTACACAGAGAGAGAAAGAAGAGGTACAGAGAGAGAGAGAGAGGCCTTCCATCCACTGGTTCATTCCCCAGTTGGCCACAATGGCCAGAACTGCACCGATCCGGAGCCAGGAACTTCTTCCGGTCTTCCGTGTGGGTGCAGGGGTCCAGGAACCTGGACCATCTTCCACTGCTTTCCCAGGCCATAGCAGAGAGCTGGATCAGAAGAGGAGCAGCCAGGACTAGAAATGGTGCCCATGTGGGATGCTGGCACTGCATACCGTGGCTTTACCTGCTGAGCCACAGCACGGGCCCCCGTGTGCTCATTTTCGTATCCCAAATAATTTTTCTGCCCCCCCCAAAATGCCAAACATCTTCGTATTTTCTCTCTTTTTATTATCTTAAGGGTATTTAGGACTAGAGCACAAAGAAGATCTTTATTACAAGAGGAAGTGCCTAGAAATAAAAAACTAATGCATAAATGGACCTAATTCTTCTAACTTTTGAGAATTTGCATCAACTCTGGGCTCCACAAGCACCGAAATTATTGGCATAATCTTAGCTATGTAAAGAATGAGTAGACAGGATTGAGTCCTTCACATTTTTACTCTTGCTCTACTTTGTACTATTCTCTTTTTTAAAATATTACTTAATTATTTTTCTGGCCTTCCTTATCCAGAGATGATCGATGAGTTTATTTGGTGAGTAACATGTAGCTTTTCTAGTTTTTGTCTCTTTCCTGAGTCCACATTCAGTTGTGTTGAGATTGAGCACTGCACTGAGATGGCAATGCAGGATGCAACAGGTCCTAATTTTGCACACATGGTTTCGTTTTGTCGGATTAAGTCTGATGGTAACTCTTTCACCACATTATGTAGTTGCTCCTCATGTAGTCAGTTCATGTTAGCATTCTGATCTCTCCTGGGGCATTGGTGGATTTTGATATGTATCTCTGTGTCTTCAGCGGCTAACTGTGCAGCCTCAAATACAGATATTATTTCAAAGAATGTCTGAATCTGGTAGCTTTTCTACAAGAACATGCCAAGAAGATACATAAGCATATAGTTATTTCTTGATACAGCTTGTAGGCAAGAGTGACTTGTCAGACTGAATGAGGAATAAATGAATAGCCCAGTAGAGGAATGCAAAAAATGCACTGCCAACCTTTTTTTGACATGAAATTTAATTTTTTTCTCTTGTATTTACAATAGGAATTTTTTTCTTTTTATTGATACATTCTAAAAGAATGTATATAACTAAAAAGAAAAAGAAAAGCTCCAGTGTCCTTTGACTTTTAGGTCATTATGTTTTTGGCTTTTATAATTAGGCTCTGTATTCATCTCTGCTACCTCTGTTCCTTAACAACAACAAAAAAAAGACTGGTAGCTCCCAGGCAGCCCTGGCTGGATTTTCCCCACAATGGTTCATTTCCTTTCAAATGTATTAGCAATTAGCTCCCAATGCACCTAATTGTAGCTTTGTTTGACTTTCCACATCTCTCTGCCCACTGGATTAGAAGGAAAGTACATTAAAGCTTATATAAATGGCCAGGCTTGTTGCTTTCAGGAAGATTTAAAAGAAAGCAGAGCTTCCATTAATGTGAAAGGAAATAGAGTCATCCCAGCCTCGAGTCAGTGAATGGGTTAGAGCAAGGAGGTACAATAGGAAAACTGGACACTCCCCAGTGCCCAGCAAGTTTGCCCTTTGCTGTGCTTCTGTGCTCTTTTAGACTGAAGTTAGGCACAGAATCTCAAATGTAAGTACAAAAACATATCCTAAAGCCAGGTGGAAAAATGAAGTTATTTATCACTTTTTGTTGGTTCAAGTAATTAATATGGAAATTAGCTATATATTTTCAAACGTAGTTTTTCCAAATTATAAAAGATAATCATATTTTATGTATATATGTATATATATATATAAATATATGTTTTATAAAGGCTCTAGTAGGATAATTTCCTAGCTGATGCAGAATGGAAACTAAAACATTGTCATTTTTACTAACTCCAATTTAAATTGGGTGGGGGGTGGAGGATACTGTTCTGCTTTAGTTGGCTTTGGTTTTACTGCCATGGGAGTTTACTTTCATGTCAGTTCCCATAGATATGTGTGAGAAATTCTTCAGGACTTGAAACAAGAGTATCTTCTAGGTTATATGATCTGACCTAATCAACCATGAGAGCGCTCATACTCCTTTTTTTAAAATCCCCTTTAAAAGCTGTTTAATGAAAGCCTTTCTCAATCTTCCTTCCTTGATTAGACATCGATGAGTGCAGCATCATTCCTGGGATATGTGAAACCGGCGAATGTTCCAACACCGTGGGAAGCTATTTTTGTGTGTGTCCACGTGGATACATAACCTCCACAGACGGCTCTCGGTGCATCGGTAAGCCTCATATCTTCAAGGCGCAATGCGCTGCTTCTTTATAATGACAGAATAGTCCAACCCAGCTGTGAAGATGGCAGTGATTAATAAAACCAATGGCTCGAAGAGTTGTTTAAGGTAAACGGTACCACTCCGGAGAGATTGGGAGATGCAGGTACTCTTTGCAAAGACTTCCGTTTCAGAATCCTTCTGGGTTTGTTTTATGTTGTCAAAATCATTTTGAAAATAAAGACTTCCTGAGGACCTTTATCTTGCCCAGCGCTGGAGACAGAAAGGCCTGAGAGAGATTCTAGCATCTGCTTTGGGAGACAGAATGTAGTAATTAAAGGTTCCTGTGTTGCTGTGAATCATGAGCACATTCACCATCTTATTTACTTAGAGTTTGTTTATTCTGGTAAAAAATAGTTACGACAAAGAAGAAATTGACACCTTTAATTTTGTATTTTGAGCATATTCAAATTAAAGCCAAATATATTTGTATGCTCCCCTTTGTTTAGACAGATGAAACAGTGCTTCCCAGTCATAGGGTAAACCATCCATCTGCGGGCAAGCCCCAGGCCTCTGTCTCATTGTGAGCACAGACATGATGAAGTGTCCCTTGATGAATGATCACCTTTCTCTTCCTGAGCATTAAGCCTGCTCAGTTCCAGTTTTAAGCTGATAGTAGCTAAGAAGAGAGGGAGAAATATGTACAGTTCTCTTTGAGAGCACTGATGACTCCCTTGGTTATATAGAGGGTGGCAGTCTGGGCAGTGACGGCCTCCCACGCTGACCACGCTGTCACTGTGTCATCACTGCCAGGGCTCTGGGGACCCTACTCATGGCACCCAGGTGAACTGGGTCAACGGGATGGATACACAGACAGTCAAGGACAGGAATGAGAAGCTGTGGGCCACTAGCAAAGGCCTATGGCCTGAAATCACTCGATAAAATACTCTGATGTGCCCATTGGCCTGAAATCACTCGATAAAATACTCTGATGTGCCCAGCATCTTGCGAGTGAGAGCCTGTGACAGTGAACATGAGAGATGTAGGTCCTACCTTCATAAATACCACATTGTATCATAAATAATGGTAGAAGAGTGGTAATAGAACTCACAGAGGAACAGTGGTGGTGGCAGTAAAAATAACTGCTGGCACTAATGAAACACATATCATATGTGAGACAGTAGGCATCTCCTAACAGATCAGGCAAGCTCCTGATCTAGACGTGTTCAATAAAATTCTCATTGTTATTATCAAGAGGAGAATACTTATATACCTTATGAGAGTCCTTAGTGCAGGGTTCCTCTACAGTAACAGATGGAGGATCTGAAGCCTAGGGAGGTTCAGTGATTTGTACAGGTTGCATGGCCAGTAAATCCAGCCAGCATGCGAATCCAGACCTTTCTGACCTCATTGTCTCTACTCTTCTGCCTCCTTACCCACGTGGGCTACTAGAGACCCTGACCATATATCCACCAAGTCTACTTTGAGAAGCTGGATGTCCATGTGAACCCTCTTTAAATGCAAATTATTTGTGGGTTTTAGGTGAATGAGAATTTATATATTCAGTTAGGTTAAGTCCCCCTAATCAAAGCTCTATTTGACCACACTGCCCCTTTGCCTACAGTACTCCCTGGACCTGAAGCATCTTGATTTCACCTCCATGCTCACTACAACACAACTCATGATGTCTCCAGTTGGATACAACTTTTCTTTACGTCTGTTCTTCCTAATCCAGATTCTCCTCTTGGTCAACATTATCATCCATCCCCTCCCATAGTATTCTTCATTTCCCTTATTTTAGGGTTTATTGTTTTCTTGGTATTTTTGGGTCATGCACTGGCCAGACTGTGAGCTGTGTTAGGTCCTGCTCTCTTGCAGCTTTTTAGACTCTGGGCCATGTGTGACAACATGTACAACTTTTGTGCTCAGTCCATCATTTTTCTGAAAGAATAGGAAAATCAACACATGAATGAATGAGACGACACTGTGGAAAGTTTGTGTTGGCTCATAATTGCTTTGTGTTGCTTGCCTTCTGTTGGACGTGATGTGACAGCGCTGAGTTACAGCCCTAAGATGCTCAAAGGCAAGAATATGCTCAAGCTCCCGAAAGCTGAGTCCCGTGCTGACCGGGAGTCCTGTTCCCTTGAGTAGCAATACCCTGACTCCCAGGAACAGAAGAAAGCCCTAGGCAAGGAGAGAAAAGCGCTCTAAAATTACAAAACTAATGCTAAAGTGAAGCACGCATGCAGCTTAAAATATTTTTGAAAAACTGTCTTGATTTTACAGTAAGTATGGCTTTTCCACAAAGGAGAAAAAAATACATTTTTAATGTGTAAGAGATAGATATGGCTTTGCTTTTTAAAATTTTGATTCTGTATTTTCTTAGATTGAATTTATTTATGATTATATTATGTGTGTCTTGGATATTTTTATTCTGTTTGTTTTGTAACCACATACTGTATACTAATCACTGAGTTGGATGAACTCAAAGCTATATTTTTGAGTAAAAAACTGAATATTGTCTGCAGGATTCCTTTTTTTTATAGTTCCATAATTTTAGAAATTGCCTTTCTCTTTTAATTTTTAGTTTTTTTATTTATATAAGATGATCAGATTTCATGTATTTCATATATACATGATTGAGGAGCATAATGGTACTTCCCACACTCTCTTCCCTACTCTCTTCTTTCTTATTTTTTCTTTTAATTTTTACAGTGACATACTTTGTTTATTTTATAATCATAAGCTTAACCCTCTACTAAGTAAAGAGTTCAACAAATAGTAAGAAGAAAAAAAACACTGTTCCTCATTAGTAGAGACAAGTCTGGAAACAATAATCAGACCTCAAAAATGTCAGGTTTGCTCAAATACATTACATTTTTTGTACTCTGTTAGTTACCATAGATAAAGGAAAACATATAATGTTTGTCTTTTGGGGACTGGCTTGTTTCTGTAAGTATAATGGTTTCCAGTTGCATCCATTTTGTTGCCGAAGACATTATTCCTTTCTTTTCATGGCAAAGTAGTGCTCCATAGTGTATATACACCACATTTTGTCTATCTAGTCATCTGTTGATGAACATCTAGGTTGATTACATATCTTAGTTATTGTGAATGGAGCTGCAATAAACATAGGTGTACAGATAACTCTTTCATATGCTAATTTCATTTTGTTTTCGAGTGGGATGGCTGGGTCTTACAATATATCTGTTTTCAGACTTGTGAGATGTCTCCATACTGTCTTCCACAATGGCTGTACTAGTTTACATTCTCACCAAAAGTGGATAAGGGAACCCTTTTCCCACATCTTCACTGGCATTTATTATTCTTGTTTTTGAATGATAGCCATTCTAACTGGGGTGAGGTGAGGCCTCATTGTGATTTTGATTTGCATTTCCTTGAAGGCTAGTGATCCTGAGCATTTTTAAGTGTCTGTTGGCTGTTTTATTTTCCTGTTTTGAAAAGTGCCTGTTCAAATCCTTTGCCCATTTCTTTTTTTTTTTAAGATTTATTTATTTATTTGAAAGTCAGAGTTACACAGAGAGAGGAGAGGCAGAGAGAGAGAGAGGGCAAGACGTCTTCCATCCTATGGTTCACTCCCCAGTTGGCTGCAATTTCTAGAGCTGCACTGATCTGAAGCCAGGAGCTTCTTCCAGGTCTCCCACATGGGTTCAGGGGCCCAAGGACTTGGGCCATCTTCTACTGCTTTCCCAGGCCATAGCAGAGGGCTGGATCAGAAGTGGAACAGCCGGGTCTTGGACCCATGCCCATATGGGATGCTGGCGCTTCAGGCCCGGGCATTAACCTGCTGCACCACAGTGCCGGCCCCTGCCCATGTATTAACTGGATTGTTTGTTTTGGTGTTATTGAGGTTCTTGAGCTCTTTATAGCTTCTGAATATTAATCCTTTATTAGTTTCATAGTTTGCAGATATTTTCTCCCATTCTGTCTATTGCCACTTCACTTGGGAAGTGTTCCCTTTGCAGTGCAGAAGCTTCTTAGCTTGATGTACTCCTATTTGTCTGTTTTTGATCGATTACCTGTTTTTTGGGGGTCTATTCCAAGAAGTCTTTGCATATGATGTCTAGCAGTTTCCCCCAATGTTCTCCTCTAGTACTTTGAGGCTATCAAGTTGTAGATTTAGGTCCTTGATCCTTATACCTTTATATAAAAGGTATAAGGTAGAGGGATCTTGTTTCATACTTCTGCACACAGAGATCCAGTTTTCTCAGTGCCATTTGTTGAAGAGCCTGTCTTTTCTCTAACGATTGATCTTAGCTCCTTTACAAAAGATTAATTGGTTGTAAATGCATGGATTGACTTTTGGGATTTCTATTCTGTTCCAGTGGTCTACATGTCTGTTTTTTGTGCCAGTATCAGGATGTTTTGATAATAACTGCTCTGTAGTATGTCTTGAAAGCTGGTATTGTGATGCCTCTAGCTTTGTTTTTGTTGTTTAAGATTGCTTTTGATTTTCAAGGTTTCTTGTGTTTCCATATGAATTTTCTCATTGTTTCTTCTGTATCTGAGAAGAATGTTGTTAGTATTTTGATTGGATCTTCTTTTTAAATTTTTTAATATTATTTGGCAGGGTGGGTTACAGAAATAAATAGACAGACATCTTTTATCTGCTATTTACCTCCCCCACATGATTACACTGGCCCTAGGCTGGGTCAGGCTAAAACCAGAAGCTTCATCTGGGTCTCCCACAAAGATGCAGGAGGCCAAGCACTTGGGCCATCTTCTGCTGCTTTCCCAGGCACCTTAGTGGGGACTGGATTGGAAGTAGAGCAGCTGGTTCTTGAACTGGCACACACATAGGATGGCAGCCATAAGACTGCAGGAGGCAGTCTTACCTGCTATACTACAATGCCATCCCCTACAGCTTTCTTCTGAGAGTGGTATATGATGAATGTTTCTAGGTGTTTATTTTACTAACTCCAATATCTTCAGACCCTACCACATTATAAACATAAGTAGCCTTGATCCTTTTTGCTTTATATGTAGGAAAATACATATGACAGGAGAGTTTAAATGGGTTTAATTATAAAATAGAATTTTTTCATTGCATTGCATTAAATCTGTCATATTTCTGGTTTAATTTGGTGTAGTGTTTTTAATTAAGTTTTTGAATATCCAGGAAAGCACTTTCTTTTTTAACATAAAGTGCTCACATATGACAGTTTTAAAAAGTGTTAAGGCGCATTTTATAATCTTTCTCTTAAAATCATTTTTAATAGCACTACTTAATGAGCCTTATGTCATTTTTTGGGAATTCACAGTAACTGTGTTATCCGTGCAATCATAGTACCTAATTTCCACATTGCAGCATAGGCACAAAAGAATGATTGGCATCCAGGAAAAAGTCAGTGGTGCATTGGCAGTAAAAGTGAGTCGAATGTACGTGCAGAATGCTGTCCACACAGAGCTAGCAAAGACCCCTCTGCACAGGCCTCTGAAGTGGCAAGTTCACAAGATGAGATGAAGCCTTTAGAAGTTACTACAGTAATGATAAGCTCACTTCCTGGGGCTTTATGAAAATTCCAGTGCACAGTGTTGCCTTGGAGTATTCTTGAGAAAACAAAACCTGAAAACAGAAGATGGAAAAAAAAAATATATATATATATATATGAGGCAATGGGTGAATAATCACTAAGGAATCTTAAGATACCGTTCATTTAAAAAAGCCTAAGGGGGCCGGCCCTGTGGCGCAGTAGGTTAATCCTCCACCTGCGGCGCCAGCATCCCATATGGGCTCTGGTTCTAGTCCCAGCTGTTACTCTTCCAGTCCAGCTCTCTGCTTATAGCCTGGAAAATCAGTAGAAGATGGCCCAAGTCTTTGGGCCCTTGCACCCATGTGGGAGACCAGAAGGAATACCTGGCTCCTGGCTTCATATCGACACAGCTCTGGCCGTGACGGCCATTTGGGGAGTGAACCAATGGACAGAAGACATTTCTCTCTTTTTTTCCCTCTCATTGTCTGTAACTCTACCTCTCAAATAAATAAATAAATAAATAAAGTATTTTTAAAAATAAAATAAAATAAAAAATCCTGTTAAAATCTTCAACTTGAGGAGCACTGGTGTAGACCATGGGAAAAGGGTGATGTGAGCAGGACTGCGGGAGCTGAAGCTGTTGTGTGGGTTCTGGCCATGGTGATCCAGCCCACCTGGCAAGGAGAGCTGAGTCAGGGGTCTTGGAAATAAAAGAGTGGGTTAAGATTAAGATTCTGTGCTGAGGTTAGCATCAAACTAAGCATTGCCAGGATGATCCCACAGGCAGTGAGAACATCTCAAAAATTTTTTTAGCAAAACAGAAACAGAAATGAGAAGGCTGTAAATGATGACACAGAGCGGTGCCCAGGGTATGCTTGTTAAAACACAAAATGCAGAATCAGTCCTGTGTTAGGCACAGCCCTACGTGCCGCTGTGTGTGGATTGTATGTACATGTGTGTATTTACAGCCAGTGAGGGAGAACCCCTGACTGTGTTTGAAAGGTGGAGGGGGAGACCAGCATGAGACATTACAGTGAAGAAGGTCTTGGTGATGGTGCTGGATTCACGTAAAGGGACCTGGTGGAGCAAGGATACCAGGTACCAGCTTTATTTGAGTGTCCTAGAAAGAGACAGTTGTACAGTGAGGAAGAAATTCCACCACACAAGGGCTTCAAGAGGTTCTTGGGAAATGGAATTAAAAGGTAAATATAGGGTCAGGTGCTGTGGCATAGTGTGCTTAGCCTCCACCTGTGGTGCCAGTATCCAGTATGGGCGTCTGGTTATGTCCCAGCTGCTCCTCCTCTGATCCAGCTCTCTGCTATGGCCTGGGAAAGCAGAGGAAGATGGCCCAAGTGTTTGGGCCCTGAATCCATGTGGAAGACCCCAAAGAAGCTCCTGGTTCCTGGCTTTGGATCAGCCTAGCTCCGGCCATTGCAGCCATTTGGGGAATGAACCAGCAAATGGAAGACGTTTCTCTCTGTCTCCGTTTTTCTGTCTGTAACTCTGCCTCTCAAATAAATAAATAAAATCTTTAAAAAAAAAAAAAAACAAAGATAGATATATTTGGGTGCAAAACAGAATTGGAAATCCATGTGTAGTTTTTTCAGAAGATATATTTTGCATGAACTTTCTGAAGAGCCCACGTATTTTAAAGGAAGAAGGACGCAGGGGAGCCACAGCATTTCTGTTTCTTTCATTGCACCTACTTCTAGTTACTCTTGAGTGATGTGAACGTGAACATTCACATGAGCATATGTTAGGAATAGTGAGAATCTGCAAAGTTAATCAAGGGGGACCCAGGCTGGAGCCAGACCAGCCAATGACGGAGACAATGGCTGTCATTTATCAAACACCTAGTCTCACTCTGACCTGGGCTAACCTGGTCCGTGTTTCCTGGCTGAACCCTTCGTTTTTTAATGAGCACAGCTCATTCAACAGGAGACGTATTTATTTCATGGTACAACCCCTACTTTTACCAAGGTTTCATCACATTGTATAATTAACCATTTGTTCTCTTAAATCAAATTTAGACTAAATGTCAACCCATGAAACTATGATAAGTGTGCTGTTATTGTGTTTCAAGATAGACTTATATTTTAATCAGAAGAGATGAATTACTTCCTCTCTCAGGGTAGTTGTGAATAAGACTCCCTTATTCAGGAAGTGTAGTGGGGGTGATAGGAGCTGATTGGAGGAAGAGACGTCTTTCATTACTTATGACATATCAGTTCTACAGTTCAACAAATACCAAGCATTTAGAGGGTTTTGTTTTTCCAGCTCCTCTGCCTTTTTCCCTAACAGTTCCCTGTTTCAAGGAATGCCGTGCCTGAACTGCTGTTACTTTTATCAGGTTCTCTTCTTTTATTCCAAGTATTCTTCCATGTGACACTTTTAATTTTAATACAGTACTTCCAAAAGCCTTGAAATCGCAGGCACACAAAGGAAAGTGTGATAACTTCTAGCCTCTGATTTGCCTTGAAATATACCTTTTTATGGGCTGGTGTTATGGTGCAATAGGTTAAGTTGCTGTCTGCAACACTGGAAACCCATATCAGAGTTCTGCTGCTGGTCTAGCTCCCTGCTAATGTGCCTGGGAAAGCAGTGGAGGATGGCCCAAGTGTCCATGTGTGAGACCTGGATGAAGTTCCCTGCTCTTGGCATTGGTCTGGCTTAGCCCTGGCTATTGTAGCCTTTTGGGGAGTATACCCAGATGGAAGATCTTTTTCTGTTTTTCCCTCTCTCTTGATCACCCTGCCTTTCAAATAAGTAAAATAAATCTACCAAAAACATACATCTTTCTGATGACCTTAACTATGAGGCACTGTTCCAGTCTGTATGTTAGGTTTTGGCTCATGGAATTGGAAGCAGATTCCCTGTCTCCCTGTTAATAGTGGAGACTACTTGTGGAATTTACGGAAAAAAAAAATTATTTACTTTCCAGTTCTCTGTTGCTGCTCCCTGTGGGACTTAGTTTCTTCAGTATATATTATAGGACTAATCAGAGAATATTATTTATCAATTTTTTTATTTAAAAACCCCTCTCTAACATCAAAAATGTTTTTGGGTTAATGACATAACAGTGTATATTCCTTCAGATAGTACATAGTGAGAAACTATTTCATAAAAACTTTAAATGAACTTTTTATTTTTATTAGACATTCTGGCATGTCTGTAAATGTAAATAATAGAATAGATTAATATCTTTGCTTGGGAACAGAACTGCTTTGGATTTCAGATTTTTTGGAGAAATAATCACATATACTTTATTGGATATCTTGGGGATGAGAACCAAGTCTAAATAAAAAATTCGTTTCTATTTCTGCCTAAATGTAATTTTATGTATCATTTTAAATAGCTTTGAGCTTGAAACAAACTTTGTGATGCGAAATTTTCTGTTTGTGGTGTCACGTCAGCACTCAAAATGTTCTGGGTTTTCGAGCACTTTGGAATCTGTGCTTGGGGATGCTCAGGTGTTAGTGCCTGCGTGCTGTGTGGCATTATGCACTCAGTGCAGTGTGAAATGGAATTACAGACTGTCACTGCCTCCTGATAAAACTGCAGATGCCCAGGCTTGGGCCTGTTACTGAGTGGATCCCTGAGGAGTGCCTGCTGCACACTCATTTTTTATTTTATTTTTTACTTAGTAAAGATTTTATTTTATTTTATTTTTATTTAATAAAAGTGAATTTACAAAGTGGAACTTCTGTATTGTTGTGGCTTCCCCCTCCAACCTCCCTCCCTCCCGCGACCCTCCCCCCTCCCACTCCCTCTCCCATCCCACCCTTCATCAAGTTTCATTTTCAATTACCTTCATATACAGAAGATCAACTTAGTATAAAGTAAGCAAGGATTTCAACAGGCTGCACTCACACAACCACTCAAGGTATAGAGCATTGTTCAACTAGTCGTGTTGTCTTTAACTCTCATAGTAAAACACATTAAGGACAGAGATCCTACGTGGGGAGCCTGTACCCAGTGACTCCCGTTGATGATTTGACAATTGACACTCTTATTTGTGACGTCAGCAATCCCCCGAGGCTCTTGCCATGAGCTGTTGAGGCTATGGAAGTCCCTTGAGTTCACCAACTCTGAACTTGTTTAGTCAAGGCAGTATCACAGTGGAGGTTCCTTCCTCCCTTCGGAGAAAGGCGCCTCCCTCCTTGATGGCCCGTTCTTTCTGCTGGGGTCTTGTTCACCAGGATCTTTTATTTAGGTTGTTTTTGCCACCGTGTCATGGCTTTCCATGTCTTATGCACTCATTTTACACCCAGTGCATTATTTTTGATGTGACCCTGTATTTGTGCCTCCAGACCTTTAGAGGTGTATGTAGTTTCTTTGGCTTCTTTGTGATTTCTGACTTCATTCAGGCATGCACTGGGTTCAGAGAATATAGTCATACCATACCAGTCCTTTGACGTGCAGTGTTTGCCTTATGGCTTAGTGAATGATCAGTGCTTAGAAACCTTCCGTGTCGTCTTGTAAAGGACATCCTCTTTCCAGCTGGTGAATGCTAGGTTCTAGGTACATCCAGCAGATCAGACTTGTTAAGTGTGCTAGACCCATTTTCTCTGTGCCTGTAAGATTTCATCCACTGTGTATGAATGACTGAAACACTTGTGTGGATATTCCACAGTGGAGATCAGTTTATCAGATTTACCAAGTAGCTTTCCAAGTTTTTGTTTTGTATGCTTTGATGCCATGTTATAAGGAGATAAGTTTTTAAAAGTATCATATTTTCCTGGTAAATTGAACCTTTGTTCATTACGTATTGACTTTCTGAAATTCTTCTTTTTCTGTTTCAAAATATTTTACTATTGTCTATTTTATCTCTTTTTTCTCACTTTTTGGTAACAGAAGTGAAGGATTTTAAGTCTATTTTATATTCTTCCTCTGAATCTTTCCACTTTTGTAGGTTTTACCTGCCAATTTTAAACAGCTTCTGTCTACTTTGTTCTCTTTTATTTGTGCACGGTATAGAAATCCCTGTCTTCATAACTGAGCTTTAAATCCTTTTGAATTTATTACAGTACTAACAGAGTTTTTATTTCTGCTGTGTGCTTCAAGGTTCCTGTTTATTTTAGGGTTTTTGTTGTTGTTCTGTCTTTCTACCATCTTGTTTTCTTTTAGATTGAGTCATGTCCTATTCTACTCTTTAAGAAATTATTTACTTTATTTCTGTACTTTCAGCGCCTGTCCTATCTGCTTTAAGATGCACATGTAATCTAAAGTCAAAAATTAACTTGCGATTTACCTTTATTAAACAATAAAAGATTAGTATTAAACTTTGATCTCCTAACTTTTAAAAATTTTACCACATGATCCCTCCTTCATATGCAACAAGTTAATCACCACTCTTTAAAGTGCTTTTTCCACTTACCCACATATCTAGTAATGTTTTTTTCCATTTACCCACATATCTAGTAATGTTTTTTAATCATCTTTCCTTGGTAATCTCCGGCTTTGCAGTGGAATCCTTTCCCTTTTACCTGAAATAGCTTTTTCAACATTCCTATCATATAAAACATTTCTTTTCTCTTTTTTAAAGATTTATTTATTTATTTGAAAGTCAGAGTTACACAGAGAGAGGAGAGGCAGAGAGAGAGAGAGAGGGCGGGGGGGAGCGGGGGGGGATCTTCCATCTGATGATTCACTCCCCAGTTGGCCACAACAGCTGGAGCTGCGCTGATCCGAAGCCAGGAGCCAGGAGCTTCTTCCAGGTCTCCCACACGAGTGCAGGGGCCCAAGGACTTGGGCCTTCTTCCACTGCTTTCCCAGGCCACAGCAGAGAGCTGGAATAGAAGTGGAGCAGCTGAGTCTCAAACCAGTGCCCATATGGGATGCTGACGCTTCAGGCCAGGGCGTTAACCCGCTGCACCACAACGCTGGCCCCACATAAAACATTTCTGGTAGCAAACTTCAGTGTTTGCCTGAAAATTATGGCAGCTTGCCCTGTGAGAGCCTGGTGTCCTGGGGCACAGGATGTCAGAGTGGCAGCTGTTACCTCACAGGGGCAGGTTGACTCCATTGTGTTCCACCCACTGTCCTTAGGAGCTCATTCAGAAGTTGGCACTTGATGTTTTCACCAATACCATGCCCTAGGCAGATCATCTGTCTTGACTTGCTACCTACTTTTAGATCTTCGCTGTGTCTCTTATTGTTCTGCAATGATGTAGAAAGTTGTTAATATCTTTTATTTTTAATCGCACCTTCAATGTACTGGACCCTCTAGATCCAGGAAGTTCTTAGAGTGGTATCTGCTGAATATTGCCGCTTCCCATTCTGCCGCCCATCTCTTTGTAGTACTCCTTCTGCATGTATATTACCCTTGCACACTCACTTCCGTATTTCCTTATCTCTTTTTGATATTTCCTTATCTCTTTTTGATACTTCTCATTTCTTTGTTTAAGATTACTTATTCATTTGAAAGAGTGATGTTTGAACCACTGTTCACTCCTCACATGCCCACAACAGCCAGGGCTGGGCCAGGCTGAAGCCAGGAGCCAGGGACTCCATCTGGTGTGCCACATCGATGGCAGGAGGCCAGGCGCTTGGGCCATCATCTGCTGTCAGCCTAGGCAGATTCGCAAGAAGCTTAATGGGAAATGGAGCTGGGACTTAATTCCTGGCACTCTGATACAGGACGTGGGTGTCCAAAGAAGCAGCTTAACCTGCTGTGCTACAGTGCCCATTCTCGTTTCTGTGTCTCTCTGGATGACTTTGACAGTTATCTATTTCTACCTGCTCAATAATTATCTCTTTATCCACATACAATGCAGTTGTTTAATATTCAGATATTTTAGTTCAGTTATAACAGTCTTCATTTATGAAAATCGAGCTCTTAAATCTGTTCTTTCAGTGTTTATGGGTTCTTTACCCCCTGTTTATATATTCAGACTTTAATTGCTTTAAAAACATTAAATATAATTTAGCTATTTAATTAGCAATATTTTACAGTAATAATTGTCAGAATTGGTCTGACCATTCTAGTATCTGAAATAGGCTGTTTATTCAACCAGTTTGGTTCATTGAGTCTTATTTCTTTGTGTGTTTATTTATTTTACTGTTAGCTACTCCTTTTCCCTGGAAAGAATTTATGGGCATCCTCTGAAACTTTCACTTATACTAAGTTCTCTATTTGTCTTGGCTTTTGTGAGTTCTTGAAGAATCTCCTCCTCTTTGACATTTTGCAGACCAAAAGCCTAGTATGAGACAAATTGTCAAAGCTTTTTGGTGAGGACAAGGTTGTGGTTGCAGATTCTTAGGGAGGTCTTCCTTTTTCGTCACACACTATCAAGTAAAGACAGGCAGGTTTCTCACCTTCCTCACTCCGCACAATACCAGTATATAATGATAGTGCTGCCTGAATCCCTACTTTATAAGGGCATTCTGTTCTACATAACGGGCTTGTTATCTCTTGGACTTTGGGCCCTATCAAACTCTTGGATATGCAGTTCAGAGTCTGCAGAGTAAAATTCAAGCCAGAGCCCTGCTGCCCATTCACCTCCCGTTGTCACCTCACTTGGGGGCTCCTGTTACTCTTCCTTTCACCACGGCGTGATTTTGTAAAGTGTTTTCATACTTTATCCACATTATTATAATTGTGAGGCAAATTTTGGGTAGCTAAGCCATCGCTGTGCTAGAAACAAGCCCAACTCTGAAATTTTAAAACTGTCTGCTGTGCCTTTGAGTAATAAAGGTTAAATATAGTTCTACATCAAACAGTTAATACTTGGGTGTAAAACTAGGGCTCCAGATCCAAGTACATGGTTTATTGGGTTTTGATTTTGTTTTTTCAGTCCTTATGCTGCAACCTCTTCCTTGTCGAAGACTGGGAGAGAGAAATATTTGCATCCACTTCATTCTCGTTGTGTTTCATACATTAGGTGATTATTAAGTTTGGGACTTTGCTAATTTACATTCTATTCTTGAGGAGTGTGGCAGGCCAGAAAATTCAGGATTATACAATTTTGTTTTATTGCAATGACTATTCCATCGTTGTGTTTTTTTTTTAAAGCTTTTATTTAATGAATATAAATTTCCAAAGTACAGCTTATGGATTACAATGGCTTCCCCCCCCCCATAACTTCCCTCCCACTCGCAAACCTCTCCTTTCCCGCTCTCTCTCCCCTTCCATTCACATCAAGATTCATTTTCAATTCTCTTTATATACAGAAAATCAGTTTAGTATATATAAAGTAAAGATTTCAATGGTTTGCCCTCACATAGCAACACAAAGTGAAAAATACTGTTGGAGTACTAGTTATAGCATTAAATCACAGTGTACAGCACATTAATGACAGAGATCCTACATGATATTTTTTTAAAAAAATGATTACTTTTCTATGTAATTTCCTATTTAACACCAAGGTTTTTTTTTTTTTCATTTTCAATTATCTTTATATACAGGAGATCGATTCAGTATATACTAAGTAAAGATTTCATCAGTTTGCACCCACACAGAAACACGAAGTGTAAACATACTGTTTCAGTACTAGTTATAGCATTCCTTCACATTGGACAACCCATTAAGGACAGATCCCACATGGGACATAAGTACACAGTGACTCTTGATGTTGATTTAACAATTTAACACTCTTGTTTATGGCGTCAGTAATCTCCCTAGGCTCTAGTCATGAGTTGCTGAGGCTATGGAAGCCTTTAGTGTTCGCCGACTTCGATCTTATTCCGACAGGGTCATAGTCAAAGTGGAAGTTCTCTCCTCCCTTCAGAGAAAGCTACCTCCTTCTTTGATGGCCCTGTTCTTTCCACTGGGATCTCACTTACTGAGATCTTTCATTTAGGTCTTTTTTTTTTTTTTTCTTTTTCCAGAGTGTCTTGGCTTTCCATGCCTAAAATACTCTCATAGGCTCTTGAGCCAGATCCGAATGCCTTAAGGGCTGATTCTGAGGCCAGAGTGCTATTTAGGACATCTGCCATTTTATGAGTCTGCTGTGTATCCCACTTCCCATGTTGGATCGTTCTCTCCCTTTTTGATTTTATCAGTTAGTATTAGCAGACACTAGTCTTGTTTGTGTGATCCCGTTGACTCTTAGACCTATCAGTGTGATCAATTGTGAACTGAAATTGATCACATGGACTAGTGAGATGGCATTGGTACATGCCACATTGATGGGATTGTATTGGAATCCCCTGGAACGTTTCTAACACCATCGTTTGTTTTGATGGATCATTCTTGGGAATAGAAATCTACCTGTGAAATTATTTGCAGTGGGGCTTTCTGTCCAAGCCCTATTCTGAAGTTTTACACTTGCTCTTAGCCAGAAGGCCAAGCAGCAATCCTGTTCTAAAGTTTTAAACATGTCTGCAGTACCTTTAATCATCAAACTGTGTGCTTTGCTTTTGGAACACCGGTTTTGTTGTTGTTGTTGTTTTGTTTTGTTTTTTGTTTTTTTACAGGGGAGAAGGGAGGGAGTGGCCTAGAAAAAAGCATTCTGACTCTTACATGGAATATCTTAAAGTCAGCTTTATTTCGAGGTAGCTTAGAAGCAAACCAAAACATAGAAGCAACGTAGACCATTTAAGAAAATAGTGTGTTTATCTTAAACACGACCTAGTGCTGATAGTTTTGACTTTATCTGCTGAAAGGATTGTTGCAGTGAATAATTTCGATCTACATCACGGATAATGCAGTGCTTGGCTGTTTATGTCTTTCCTGTGATTATATCCAAACTTTTTTGAAAGCATCTTGATAAAAGTTGAACAAAATAGTTAACTCGGCTCAAAATTTTTTTCACTAGTTAAAAGAATGTAAGTTATAAAACCACAGAGTTCACAGATGATACTGATTTCTAAATATTTATTTATTTATTTATTTATTTGACAGGCAGAGTGGACAGTGAGAGAGAGAGACAGAGAGAAAGGTCTTCCTTTTGCCGTTGGTTCACCCTCCAATGGCCGCCGCGGTAGACGCACTGCGGCCGGCGCACTGCGCTGATCCGATGGCAGGAGCTAGGTGCTTATCCTGGTCTCCCATGGGGTAAAGGGCCCAAGGACTTAGGCCATCCTCCACTGCACTCCCTGGCCACAGCAGAGAGCTGGCCTGGAAGAGGGGCAACCGGGACAGAATCCGGTGCCCTGACCGGGACTAGAACCCGGTGTGCTGGCGCCGCAAGGCGGAGGATTAGCCTAGTGAGCCGCGGCGCCGGCCAGATGATACTGATTTCTTAGCCTTATTCAGTTTTTTATTTTATGCAGTCTTTTATAGTTTTTATAACTTGTCTTCTAGAATTCTGATCCAGTAGAGTGACTTCTGTCAATCATATTGGATCTCGTAATTTCCCTACCTGGAATTCTGTGGTTTAATGCACAGACTCCTTCCCACAGAATTTCTCCCAGACCCTGTGGCTGCTTCTGAGTTCTCACCTCACTCATTCTGATCCCCAGTAGACATCATCAGTTGCACCTTGTTCTTGAAAAGGTCTCATCCAGCCTCCTGAGAACTCCGCAGTGTGTATCTTCAAGGCCTGCCTGCTCTCTGGCTCCAGACTCACTTATTCAACATGCCAAATACAGCCGGTTTTAAAGAGAACCTTGCCTAGTGTCCTTTCAATGTTTCTGCTGCATTCATCCCCATCGCAGCTGTGCACTTAAAAACCTAGTAAATTTCCAGGACTTTCATCGTCGATGCCTCACACCCGAGCCAGTGCCCATTGTCTGCCATTCACTGGCTGGCGTCATCCTCACTGCTAGCACCCTCATATGTCACCCTCATATGTCCTCTCCATTGGTCCTCCCATTCTCACTATGGTCAGTTCTCATAGCAGCAGCCGAAGAGATGGCTGACTTAAAAATGCAAGCTGTTGTCTTTTCTCTAGGTAAAGCCGGTGCACAACTCTCACACCCTCTAAATAAAACCCAGAAGTCCCTCACAAGCCATGTCCAGGGCCCTACCTCTTGGCCTTTCTGTCCCTCTGAGCTCATTTCTTGTGGTCTCCTCTGTGCACGTGAATCTCTGTCTTTCTATTTGAGCTGATTTTGCCTCAGAGACTCCCTGTTGCTCATGCCTTCACGTTAATGAAGACTCTGCTCAGATGCCCCTGTATCAGTCATTTGTGTGCACAGCACAAGCACAGAACCTCAGTGGCACAGAACAGTGCCCATCCGCAGGCAGCTGAGGTTTGGGATTGGGGTGCTGCTTCCTGCAAGCTCCAGATCCGTCCAGGCATGGCTTCTTCCTGAGCTTGGCCCTTGCACCTGTTCCGTGTCCTTCAGTTTGGGATCCCTGGGATGTAGCATGCAGTAGGTGCTCGGTCGTCTGGATAAATGAGTAAAGAAATAAATATCTTGAAGGTAAGAGAACAAAGGATAGAGGAAGTAAAGGCATTCACTTCACAGACTCTGTTCCAGTGTGTGATATGATCGCTGTAAGAGCCAAAGGTAACTGCCATATCTTCTGTTTTATTTCAACGTGTTCAGATCAGAGAACAGGCACGTGTTTCTCTGGACTGGTGAACGGTCGCTGTGCACAAGAGCTCCCAGGCAGGATGACGAAAATGCAGTGCTGCTGTGAGCCTGGCCACTGCTGGGGCGTCGGAACTATTCCCGAGGCCTGTCCCGTCAGAGGCTCTGGTGAGTGCGGGCTCCTGCTGCCAGACAGTGTCAGGGCAGTGACACACAGCCCTGCACGCTGCTCTTCTCCTTGGAGTCAAGTTGCATTTGGATTCCGGATAGAATGTGCAACCTGACTTGGTATTTTTGTTGGGGGTAGAGTGGCATTGCTCAGTCGGGGTCAGTTTTGATAATGCATGATAAGTAACATCAGACAGATGCCTGCAAGCTGCATTGACTTCTTTCTGTGCAGGCCCAGTCCCGTGTCACTTCCTGATGGGTCTACATCTGTAAATTGTTTTTGTCCTGGGACAAACACTGTGGAGTAATGAGTATGCTTGCACAAACCTGGGTGATGCAGGTCTGTCACTCAACACGACCTCTGAGACACAGTATATATGAGACATAGGAGGGTGCTGCTGACAGCACAGAGCGCATACTCTTTTATGGTCAATTTTTCTTAATAAGTAGGATATCCTCTAAAATAATGATTTAAAACATGGCTTACTAAATTTATAACCCAGTAACATGGATGTTCAATGTCTTTGTCACATATTATGTACTATGCACAATTATATGAGTTACAACCTTTTTTAACTGACAGCACTGTAGGTTTGTTTACACCATTATCACCACAAAAATTGTGAGTTATGTGTTCTGCTAGGACAGTACAGTGATCACTAAGTGATATGAGTATTTCAGCTCCATTATAATCTTATGAGACCACATTGTATGTGCAGCCTGTCATTGGCCAAAATGTCATTATATGGCTCATGACTATATTTTTAATAGTTATTTTGAGTGTATTTCAATTCAGTTTTTAAACCTCCTGATGTTTCATTCCAGAGTTTGCATACTCTCTGAATAACAAAATTTTACCTGTAGCTCCTCTTTTTACATATAACATGAGTAGCAAAATAATAATTTTTATCACATTAATATAAAGGTGATATTTTTGACATTTTATCTTTTTATGTTGAATTATGTCATCATGAAAATGATTAAAATTTTTGAAGTATAAATATAAATACCTATATGTACTCTTACAGTGGAAAAGCATCAAAATGCATACATTGAAAATTTTAAAAACAATAAAACACCAAAAATATTAAATACAGAAAGCAGAGTTAATGGCTAGTAGATGATGTTGAGACTTCCTTTTCCACTAGTAGTATATAATTAATAATTTTTATTTCTTCTGGTATTCTAATTCTGCAGTTAAGGAAATAGTTTAGTTGCTATGAGGATACTTCCACAAGGTTATGGAAAATGAAATTAAGAGATAGGTTTATTTTGGTAAAAGAAGATTTTTAAATTCATGCATACCATCAGTCTTAAAGCACGTCAGTAAACATGTGTATTATGAACAAGACATACATAAATTTCAAAATTATTTTGCACCAAAATAAACATCCCTTAGTTCTGTTTTTCTACAAATTGTT
The DNA here is from genome assembly GCF_033115175.1 of Lepus europaeus. Lineage (NCBI taxonomy): Eukaryota > Metazoa > Chordata > Mammalia > Lagomorpha > Leporidae > Lepus > Lepus europaeus. The sequence continues at coordinate 150,079,117 of NC_084830.1, forward strand.
TGAAATGCCCATACATTCTTCTCATTATTCAGTTTTGCTTCTTGGACAAACAAGGAACAGATTCAAAGCTTCCTTGATATTGTTTGCTACTGAAATTCACACTAGAAAACAGAATTATTTGGTAGGCATTTTAATATGTAATTCCTAAAGGGAAGAAAAGAGACTGGAAAATCTGTTGATATAGTCTTTAATGAGGATTAACATATACAAAAGATATACAATGAATTACCTAAAGCTGTTAAAAATTTCATGCATTCATAGCTACACCTGGAGTTTTTTAGTTGCACTTAGAAGCATAAAATTATAATGCACATACAAATAATTGGATATGCAACTCAGCTAAAATAATGTGGCTTTTAGATTTTAAATTTTTTCTGAAATATCTGTACCTTTTCCCTATCAGGGTTAGGGAAACCTTTATGAAGACCTTTATGAAGATAGTAACCTACCTATTCACCTTGTATAGCTTAGGTTAGCTAAAATGAGCTATAGCAACCTGTTAGTTGCTTCTGTTATGTGGAAGGTCATCCGTTTGTGTTTCACTGAACTTTCTTTTCTTCTAGATGAATATCGCAGACTTTGCATGGATGGGCTTCCAATTGGAGCGATTCCAGGGAGTGCTGGTGCCAGGCCAGGAGGTGCTGGGGGGAACGGCTTTGCCCCAAATGGAAACGGCAATGGCTATGGCCCAGGAGGGGCAGGCTTCATCCCCATCCCTGGAAGCAACGGCTTTTCTCCTGGTGTAGGGGGCGCCGGTGTGGGAGCTGGGGGCCAGGGACCCATCATTACTGGATTAAGTAAGTGATCATTTGCCATGGATTCTTGTTTTCTGCATCGAGTCATTTTATAATATATACCTACCTTGCTTTTATTTTTCAAAAGAGGTGTGTGTTGGGGCAGGGGGCTGAGTAGGGGAGAAAGAGAGAACATCTGTTTCTGGGTATAAAAAATATAGTAATACTAAACTTAGGAGAATATGTGTCTGTTTCATGAACTTTATGCTAAGCTGGGGAAAAGAATGTGTGGTCCAGGCCCTGTAAAGTATAGACAAGAGCCCTATAGCAGTGCATTCTGGGTAATGCCACCACAGTGCCCATGCTTGGGTCCCTGTGCATTTCATTCGGCCATCGCAGCAGCCCTCTTCATGTACCTTGAGTCCTTTCTCAACTGACATAAAAAACTGAACAGGTCTTGCTCTGTGCCTCTGCCCCTGCTTTAATGTGCACATGTTGCTTTTCCCTCACTCTTTTTCTTTAAATTGCTTAAGAAACTGAGAGAAGTTGGATTCAGACCAGGATTGGCATTTGTGTTGATGACGTTGACATTCATTGTTTTGTTAAACATTGCTCTTGCTAGTAATATTTAATGATATCCTACAGTGCTAGGTTTGTTCTTTTTGGCATGTTGCCTGCTTACTCTCTCTGAATAATCAACAGTTAGAAGAAAGAAATGGAAGATACTCACGTGTACAGTAGAACATTCCCAAAATTTTTAAAAGACATTGTTAGGGGCAAGTCTCCAGACTTAACAAATGCAAGTTAAAACCATGTGTCCCAATTTAAGACGACTAATTCACATATTACTTGTGCTTTGATTTTCCATAGCCATCCTGAACCAGACAATAGACATCTGTAAACACCATGCTAATCTTTGTCTAAATGGGCGCTGTATACCTACTGTCTCTAGCTACCGATGTGAATGCAACATGGGCTATAAGCAGGATGCAAATGGAGACTGCATAGGTGAGTTCGTGATTCTCTAACCCTTGAGTTTTTTAATATCCCTTAGACTACTAGAACAAATAGGACAAATATGTAACAACATCAAAAGTCTTGAGGTAAAACTAACTTTTGAGCTGTCTCCTGTTGCATGCCATTCCCCGCACCCTCCTTAGTTTGCTGTTGCGTTGGGACATTAAGAGAATTCTCAGCCTTTAGGGCCTAAGTGTTGTGATTTCTGTCTCTGACTCTCCTGTTCCTTCTTCCGTAGCATTGCTATTCCTCATATGAAGATGAAAAAGAATCTTCCTTATGGTGGATATATTTTGAAAACAGTTTGTGGGAAGATGAATCCATTTTTAAAAGATGACAAGATGATAAAAGTCCACTAAAATCTGATACTCTAGAATAATAGTTCTCAAATGCTTTGGTCTCAGAGCCATCTAAACTCTGAAAAATTATTGTTTATATCTTTTAATAATTACCTTGGAAATCAGATAAATTTTTTCAAACATGTATTAATTTTAAAATAACAATAATAAGCCCATTGCATATTAACATAACATTTTTATAACAAACTGTATTTTCTAAAACAGAAAGTTTTGAAACCATTGCCATTGTTTTGCATTTTTGTAAATCTCTTTAATGTCTCCCTTAATAGAAGCCAGCTGAATTCTCTTGTCTGCTTCTGTATTTAATCTGTTGCAGTATGTTATTTTGGTTGGAGAATACAATGATAATGCATCTTCAGACAGATAGGCAGTAGGAAAAGGGGAGGAATATCTCATGGACTTTTCAGTTAATTGTGAACGTTCTTTTTGATACTCCACTAAAGTCAGCAAAGAAGCGTTCTTAAGGCTTAGTTGTAGTGTAGAATCTGAATCTATGTCACTTAGCTTTTCGTGCTTTGTTACACTAAGGCCACTGGTCTGTCTGGTACTTCTACCGGATTTTGTAACATGAATTGGTCATTTAAAATATGTTGGCTCACCGTGTTGTATGGATCTTTCTGAAGTCGGTGTATTTTGCTATTTTCCTGTCAAAGAAATCACACTTGATAATGGAGCCATTAAATTCATTAGAAAGGTCTTTAAATATTGATGGACAGTCAAGCACATAGTAGTAAATACACTTGCTGAGTAATGTCACTTTTTAGGTTCAGTTTTAACCTATCGTCAGACCTAGCCTGTTGTTTCCATTATGGTGACAGATTCACTTCATTGTTTTTAAGAATACTTCTGCTGCAGATCTGCGTAACTGCTTTGTCGGTCATCTTGAAGTGCAGATCGTATTTGAGGAAAGCTGCTAACGTGGCATAGAACTCCAACAGTTGCACAAACGCTTTTCTTCGGAACACTCGTGACACTTCAGTCAGCAACAACAATGTGCAATGTTCATTTTATCAGTTTTTTATAATGTATTCTTAAGGGGCAAGATAAAACATCATGAATTCTTACTGCTTGGTCATTGATTCTTTTTTAAGTTAAAATGACTGGTTTTGTTGACACACAGTGACTTCATGGCAGTGGCTAATGCAGCAGTTTGCTGTCACTGCCTTAATCCATGCTAAAGCATAACCTCTGCCTTCGGCAGTCAGCAGAGCTGTTAGCAGGATGAGAAAGGTAAAAGATCTCAATATGCATCTCAGCATTTCAGTAACCTCTAGGGGCTCACGGACCCTTCCTTGCAAACAGCTGCTGCAGCATCCTCACATTTCTTCTAGGTCGGTCACAAAAGGTTTATCCGCAGGAGGAGCTCACAAGACATTTCCCCGCAAAAGCAGTGGCGGACTTGAAAGTTCTGATGCCCCAAATTCCATTTTAATTGATTGGTAATCTTAAACTGTGACTCGTCTGTCCAGTGGTGACGTGGTGACAAGAGGCAGTGAGAGACATGTAACACAGCACCAGGGTCTGCAGCATTTGTGGATTACAGTAGCATCCAGGTGGAATAAGCAATCTCCCTGAGCAGTTAAAAAAAATCAGTATCAGGTGCACAGCTTTTTCCATTCCATATGTAGTTGTAAAAATTTTGAACGCTTCAGCTATGTGCACTGTTCAGCTCTCCAGTTAAACTTTATTTGAAATCTTAAAGGAGTTGGTTCTGACTCTATGATGGACCCAAGTTTGCAGACAGAGGTTTAAGATGTGATTAACACTCCCAACTTCAGACCAATGCTTGGAATAGCCAACTCTATGTTTACCAACAGTCTTGATTTTTCCAAGAAGATTTTTCGTTCCGTGTTAAAGAATAAAGGGATTTTAATCATTTATTTCTAGAAAACAGACAGGAAGGCCGGCGCAGCGGCTCAATAGGCAAATCCTCCACTTGTGGCACTGGCACCCCGGATTCTAGTCCCAGTCGCGGCACCGATCCTGTCCCAGTTGCTCCTCTTCCAGTCCAGCTCTCTGCTGTGGCCCGGGAGTGCAGTGGAGGATGGCCCAAGACTTTGGGCCCTGCACCTGCATGGGAGACCAGGAGAAGCACCTGGCTCCTGGCTTCGGATCAGCGCGGTGTGCAGGCCTCAGCTCGCCAGCCACAGTGGCCATTGGAGGGTGAACCAACAGTAAAGAAAGACCTTTCTCTCTGTCTCTCTCTCTCTCACTGTCCACTCTGCCTGTCAAAAAAAAAAAAAAGAAAGAAAAGAAAAAGAAAACAGGAAGGCTTATAGTTTTATAGTTCAAGGCCTTTGGTTCATTTCAGGTTTTTTTTTTTGTTTTTTTTTTTTTTTTGTATTATATGAAGTATGGATCAAAGTTAATGTTGTTGTGTATAAGTATCTGTTACCATCTGGTGAAAAGAGTATGTTTTCTCGCCGGCGCCGCGGCTCACTAGGCTAATCCTCCGCCTTGCGGCGCCGGCACACCGGCTTCTAGTCCCGGTCAGGGCACCGTTCCTGTCCCGGTTGCCCCTCTTCCAGGCCAGCTCTCTGCTGTGGCCCAGGAGTGCAGTGGAGGATGGCCCAAGTGCTTGGGCCCTGCACCCCATGGGAGACCAGGAGAAGCACCTGGCTCCTGCCATCAGATCAGCGCGGTGCGCCGGCCGCAGCGCGCTACCGCGGCGGCCATTGGAGGGTGAACCAACGGCAAAAAGTAAGACCTTTCTCTCTGTCTCTCTCTCTCACTGTCCACTCTGCCTGTCAAAAATAAAAAAAAAAAAAGAGTATGTTTTCTCTATTGCACATTTCTTGGAAATCAGTTGTGCATACATGTTGTGTCTGTTTCTGGACCTATTCCATTGATCTGTTTGTATTTACATCAGTTCCTCGTAACTGTGACTTTTTAATGTTTTGAAATCGGGTCGAATGAGTTCCCCAACTATGTTCTTTTTCAAAGTTGTCTTTTCTATTCTAAGTCCTATATGTCATGTGGCTTTTATACTCATTTTGTCACTTCCCAAAAAGTAAATAAAATAGGAGCTAATGTTCTGACACAACTGACCCAGCTTCCTGCCCATTTGCCTGGAGGCGGCAGGTGATGGCCCAAGTACTTGGGCGCCTGCTGCCCATGTGGAAGACCAGGATGGAGTCCTGGCTGCTTACGGTGGCCTACCCTAGAGTTGGCTCTTGGCCGCCATCTGGGGCTATGTATGTTCTCTCCCAATGGACAGTTCTTTCTTGTGTTCATCAGGATTATCCCTAAGTATTTCATTCTTTGATGTTACCATAAATGATTTCTTTTTTGTTTCAGTTTAACTCTTCCTTTAAATATGGATGTCTTCCTCTTGTTTTCTTGCCTTATTGCTGTAGTTAGAACCTCAAGTGGAGCGTTAAATAGAAGCGGTGAGGTTGGGTACCCTTGTTTTGTCTGTAATCCAAGGGAAGCATTCAGTGTTTTAAGTTTAAGCTGGATATTAGCTGCACAGTTTTTTAAAATATGTTTTACCAAGTTGAGGAAGTTTCCTCTTCTTAGCCATCTGGAGATATTTTATCTGGGATAAATGTTTTGTCAGATTATTTTTCTGCTTCTTCTAAGATGAGAATTTGGAATTTTATATTTTATTTTTTAACTTATTAATATGGTTAATTATTTACATTCCTGGGATAATCTCTGTTGATTATAATGGGTTATTCTTTTAGTGTTGTTGGATTTGAATAGAAAAATATATTTTTTTTAATTTTTACATTTGTGTTTGTGAAGGATAGTGGTGTGATGTTCCTTACTTATTATATATTTGGTTTTGGTGTCATGGTAATACTGGCCTTATAAAAAAAAAAAATAAGTTGGGATGTTTTCCAGCCATTTAAATTTCTCAAGGAGTTTGTGCAGAGATGTTTGGTACAATCTAGAAAATATGATTATAAGTATGTGATATATAAAACATCCCCTCTTGTATATACGTACACAACTACAGTCTATCAAACTGAAATTTTATTGGCTGTGCTTGTCTGTTAATATTTGTCTCCTCTCTCTCTCCCTCCCTCCCTCTGTGTGTGTCTCTCTCTCTTTCTCTCTCTCTCTTCTCCCCTCCCCCTTCTCCAGTCTCTTTTTATGTCTCTCTGCCTTTCATGAAAAAAAGTCGTTTATTTTGATGGAAAAATTTTTGAAGTCCATGCATACAAGGGTCTTCAGAAGGTTCATGAAAAATGCATATTACATAAAATAATGCCTGGTTTCAAAAATTTTTTGCCCCAGAATAAACTTATCTTTTAATTCCATTTTCCCCATATGTCTGCACAGATACTCTGTTAAAATAAACCTTGAAACATCTGTGTTTTACCCAAACATTATCACAAATGGTTCCATTCTGGGTGGGTCTCACCATTTAACCCCACAATGTTAAAATCCCTGCAGGGCTTTCTAGCTGTTCTAATCCACAGAGACATAGCTTAAAGTTAGAACATATTGGCAGGAAACGAGTTTTTTAATGTTTAATGCTAGGCTCTTTTGAGTATGTGCTTATAATCAGCTTAAGTCTATAAAGAACATATCAGCATTTCAGAAAAAAGTTAAGAGGATTTATGTGAATTAGTATTTTAAATTATGAGAGCCCAAGAGAAGAGTGGTAACTGTTTTAATTGTGCCAGTGTTTTAAGCAATAACAAACTGCCCTTGATGTTTGGGAACTTTTATGAGTCACCTGATAAAGCAGTGTAACTTGAAAAGCAGTGACTGTGTTAAAGGATCAAAGACGAGGAAAGTAGAATGGGGTTCATTCTATTATGAGAATTGCTCTCCAGGTCTGAAAACAGTTATATTTACTCACCACATTTTTTTGTTTACTTTTCTTGAGAACTTTTGCTCTGAGTGAAATTCTGTGACTGCTAGTGCCTGCTGAAGTCACCCTGCTGTTAGCGGTGGGTTTAATTCAAATAATCGTGTTTTGGAAGACTAAGAAAACACCTGTTTCTGTTGGTCCGCAAGTAGTCTTGGAGCCCTTGTAAGCAGAGAAAACTCATTTTGAAAGTGGCATGCAAGGTGCTTTTCAAGAGCAAGCATTCCTTAACCCCAACAGTATTTGAAAATTGAAGTAATCATTTTAATAATCAACATTTTCCACAATTTATTTATTTTTGGTATTAAATTCCTGTGAATTTTGCTTAAGAATCTCAGCCCCTAATGAAAGCATAAAAAAAGGTCAAAATGGACCAGTGGGGGTCCTGAAATGTGAAACAATAAAAAGGAGGCATGAAATCCGCATTTCAGAAGGCAGCAGTGGCCAGTGGTGATCAGTCTAAGATTTCCAGTCCTGCTATGATTCCAACAAAGCCAAAAGCAATCAATGGGGCTTTAAAATCTTACAGAATATAAGGTCGCTAACAGAGTTTTGGTGCTTGTTTCCACTTCCGAAGAAGAAATGAGTGAGTCAACTGTGGCATCTCCTCTGTGTACCAGACCCTCCATGAGGTCCCTAAGGCTCTAAGAAGGCAGAAATGAATGCTGGCTGTAATGGCCTATCACAGGCACAGCCTTCATAGCCTTGGCGGTGGGTTCTCGAGAGGAGCAAGTGAGGAGCTACCTGTTGGGTGCAGTCACCCTTATCAAGATGAACTGGAACATTCTTTAGTGATACCCATTCAGTTATGTTCCCACCAAGACTTCAGGTGATCTTCAGCAGTGCATACTGGGGTGATAGTTCATATTGGAAAATCCGTTGCTGATCCTTTATGTGCTTGCTAATGTTCCCAGCTGCTTCCTCCTTCCACTTCATTCCTTTGACTCAGTAGAATTGATGTTATCAACTCCGTGTTTCAATGTAATGACTCTTAATGGGCAGACGGGCTCCTTGGGTGAATTGAAAAAGCATTTAATCCTGTTATTCCTTGTTGTTTTTATTTTATTCACCGTGAGGTTTCGTTTTGGTTTCTCTGCTTTGCCAGAGGGGGCTTAATTGCATTCAGTCTGAGTGTTTACGTAAATGATGTTGGTGAGTTTGATAGAGCCCAGTTCTTTTGTGAAGGACTTCTGTGAAAGGAATAATCTGTTTATTAAAATGGTAAACCTGTGAATTGATTCTATTGTTCTGCTCTCCAATTTAGCTGAAATTGGAGATGTTAATGGCTTCTACATGTATATGAAATGGCAAATCATTATGCCTTATCAACTAGCCAGGTTTTTAGTTTGCCAGTATTCAAAACTGGATGTAGTAGGCCTTGTTTAGAGAGGATGAACTGAACTTGTTATACAGTTTGCCACTTGGTTTTGGCAGTGCCTGAATTTTATAAAGGGTTTGCATTGAATCAAGCCTTAGAAGAGACCCCTGAGGGGCCAGTGCTGTGGCGTAGTGGGTAAAGCCTCTACCTACAGAGCCGGCATCCCATATGGGTGCCTGTTTGAGTCCTAGCTGCTCCACTTCTGATCCAGCTCTCTGCTGTGGTCTGGGAAATCAGTGAAAGATGGCCCAAGTCCTTGGGCCCCTGCACTCATGTAGGAGACCTGGAAGGAGCTCCAAGCTTCTGGCTTCGGATGGGCCCAGCTCTGGCCATTGCAGCCACTTGGAGAGTGAACCAGTGAATGGAAGACCTCTCTCTCTCTGCCTCTGCCTGTCTGTAACTCTGCATTTCAAATAAATAAAATCTTAAAAAAAAAAAGGAGACCTTCAGTGTAAAGCCATGATTTTCTCCAATTTAACCTCCCAACTGCCGTTTACATAGAATTCATTTATGCAAAAAAAGTTCCTATGCCAGTGCTAGATATTAAAGAAACATAAAGCTACTGAAAACAACAGGCTTTGTTTTAGTCTCTTCTGCCATTTTCTGTCCCCTCCATGTTCGTTGTTTCAAAATGTTATCAAACTGCCTGCATATATAATTGCATATGAGTTCACAAAAAAGCAGTAACAAAGAAATGTCATGATCCATCAATCTCTGCTTAAAACTAGTAACAGTGACAATACATAATATAAATCTGTATCTTTGAAAACCTCTCTTTCTTGTTCTGAAATAAGTATGAGCCTGCCCGGATTGCTATTGATAATAAGCATTATAACCTATTAGAACACATAACTGTCTCTTTCCAGAGCCCATGCTTTTAATCATTGGGCATTATTCCAGCTGAAAAAATAATTATTCCTTGATTAAAGCAAATTCCTTCTAAGCTGCTATAGGCGATATTTTGGTAAATCTTCAGACTCTGTATGTATTTGAAGAAAGGAATTTTCATTCATTTATAAATACTGTGCTATTTAGACTATTACCATCGACTGGCCTTCTTTCAAATTCGGGTGGCTAAATGTACTTTAAACAAACGTTTCTACAAATGGAGCGAAGTCTATAATGGTTTCTTTTGCTGCCCACAGATGTTGATGAATGCACATCAAATCCCTGCACTAATGGAGATTGTGTTAACACACCTGGATCCTATTACTGTAAATGCCATGCTGGATTCCAGAGGACTCCTACCAAGCAAGCGTGCATCGGTGAGGCAGTGTGCTTCCACACAGGACAATGTTCCGGGAAATACAGTGCCCAACGCTGCTGAGGTTTAAAGGAGCGTTTATTAAAATAAGACACAGGAAGAAATAAGTGCTAAGACATGATAAAAGATTTATTTCATAATATTCTCAGAGATGCTTCCTTTATGTGTAAAACATCCTATGTGCATATAAAACCCAGCAGTGTGGTATTTGGCTTCACAAAAATTTAATTCATCTTCATTCCCTAGAAGGAAGTTTCCTTCCCCTCATAACATTAGCATTCCCTTCTCTGATGAAATGAGCTTGCGATTTATAGTGATTTTCAACTACGGTTTTCTTTGAACCCCGCACACAGTGCAGCCCCGGAGCATGCCTCGTGTTCGCTCCCTAGTTCACTGCTGCACCAACTCTGTCATCATCCAGAGTCTACCTCGCTGCTCGTTCATCTCAGAATCCTTGAACCTGATGCCTCTGCTGATGCTCTGACGCCTTTCTTCCTCACCCATGGGCAGTAGCTTACTTCAACTTTCCCTAGCAGTTTTCTCATATTACTCTTACTCCAGAAACTCTGCAGTGACTTTACATTTACCCAGCATCCTGCCCAGACACCCCTGTGTGAAAACCAGCTATTCCAGCAGTTCCATCTGTATGCCCTGCCCTCTCTCAAGCTCCCTCCACACCCTATTTCCTGTTCTCCTTGTTTCCCTCTTCGGCTACTACAATAACGTGAAGTTGCTTACACATACCTATCCATTAAAAAAAAAGGCAGAGGAGAGATGGACATTTTGCTAAGAGCAATATGATCTTTAATAGTATATGTAGGGAGCCGGCGCCATGGCTCACTTGGTTAATCTTTTGCCTGCAGCACCTGCATCCCATATGGGCGCCGGGTTCTAGTCCTAGTTGCTCCTCTTCCAGTCCAGCTCTTTGCTATGGCCCAGGAGGGCAGTGGAGGATGGCCCAAGTGCTTGGGCCCCTGCAACCACATGGGAGACCAGGAGGAAGCACCTGGCTCCTGGCTTCGGATCAGCGTAGCGCGCCGGCCATAGGGGCCATTTGCAGGGTGAACCAACGGAAGGAAGACCTTTGTCGTTGTCTCTCTCTCTCACTGTCTAACTCTATCTGTCAAAAAAAATAGTATATGTAAAAATAAGCTGCATATTTAAAATCAATTTATTATCTCATTGGTTTTTAATCTGTGAGTATAACAGAGTAACATTTGGCTATCCTGTATCACCCCAGATATTGATGAGTGCATCCAGAATGGAGTCCTTTGTAAAAACGGTCGATGTGTGAATACAGATGGAAGTTTCCAGTGCATTTGCAATGCTGGCTTTGAATTAACTACAGATGGAAAAAACTGTGTTGGTATGGAAATATTTTGCTTCCTTGCCAAAGAATTTTGAAGGATATACATTTTTATTGAAAACCATATATAGTGTTTCCATGAAAGCTTACATAGCACATATGTGAGAGTGCTTCAGAGCAGGAGGTAAAATATAAATGCATTTAACATAAGTCTATAGGAGTGAAGGGACAGGGTGGTTTTCTTTTTTCTAATGTCATAACAACGGGTAATTGGCTGCTTCTGGAAAGGCCCTGTTTGGTACATTCTTCATTGTAAGTGGCAGTTACTTTTCTAAGTTCAAATAATCACTAGCAGCACCTACTACATCTCTTGTTGGGATTGCAATACTGACAAGACAGTAACCCCAATCCAGGAGTATGTAAAAGCCCCGTAGAAGACGGTCTGTTCACACTGCAGCACGCTGTATTTCATCCACTAATGGAAGTCCAGATCATTTCACTTGCAATAAGGTTTACTGTTGCTTTATTCTTTCTTATAGAAGAAAATATGACCTCCATTGGTGCTTAAAATAAAACACACTCATGCTGGTTGTAACAGAAGCGTAGTGCAAAATTTGTTTAACACATTCCCTTTATGTCCTTTATGCTAAAGGCCTTCCCGTCCTCCACATGATTTGCTGTCATACACTTGGTATTTTTTTTTAAATCATGAGCACATGGCTCATTTGTGCAGTGGAATTTGAGTGTTTGTGGAAGGTGCCCTTGAGGCCAGTGTGGATACCGCCCTCTCTTCTTCCGCAGATCATGATGAGTGCACAACCACCAACATGTGTTTGAATGGGATGTGCATCAATGAGGATGGCAGCTTCAAGTGCATCTGCAAACCAGGATTTGTCTTGGCTCCAAATGGACGTTACTGTACTGGTATGTGTGGCTTTGAGATAGGGAAGCAACTGTGATTGAAACCATCTTTGCTGTTGGAATGAACCATGCAAGAATTACTTCAGTTTCTTCATGTGGATTTCCTATTATTCACATCTCGGCAGGTGTCTAAAGCTACCTAGAAAACTACACGATGTGGTCTGGGGAGCAGTAATATCTTTACAAAAAGAGACAATGGTATAACAAAAATTACAGGAAAGGTAGAATGTAGAAATAATTTATTTTTCTTGAGTGAATAAAAAGAGGCAAAAAACAGTCTTGAATGGGTTTCAATTCTGTGTGTTCTTGAAACTATATTTTCTACTGTTATTCATTACTGGTTTACCATTAATTTTAAAAAATACCAAGCCACATATCATTTGTAAACATATCAACACCCTAAGGACTTATTCATTACTGGTCTATATTACATCTTTTCCATAAAGCCAGCCTGCAGATTCTTTGTAACCATATCGACACCCTCATAGTCTTACATCATCTTGAGGAAGACAACTTGGATGTTCTATTGTTTGGTTTACAGAGCCATTTTGAAGACCCTACTTCCTGGGATCCCTGTAGTCAGTGAAAGATAGTCCTCTTGGAAAGATGTGCATGTGTACTGCTTATTCTTAGAACTGGAATTAGTGATACGGAACACATTCTTAGTTTCTCCTTAGAAGCAATTTTTTTTTTCAGTATCGTCCTGTGTAGAAAATCACCCCAATGAATGCTTTCGGCCTTCAGTGGCACAGACTTATCTGAATACCAGATAAGGCTGATACCCAATCCTTATAGTTGCAGTGAAATTCCAGCAATAGCAGAGAGAGAAAACTGAAACTGTTTCTCATTTTCCTGAAAAACAGCTTTTTGACTATCCAAGAAAAGGGAGTACAATATTAAATGGAAATGCTGCAATCTGACTCACTGTGTGTATGACTGGGATGTCATCTCAAGGTTAGCTGACTTGGATTTAACACAGGAAATGAGACCAAGGACCTTAAGTTCACATATAAAGACGACTTAGGTCTCACCGTTCTCCGCCTTCTGGATCATTTTCTTACTGCAGACGTAATCCATAGTCTTAAATCTTCATGATTCTGCAGCTCTGTCTTTGAACTTCATTTCTTCTTTGGGGGAAGCTGTTAATGTTGGATTACATTTGACACATTCAACTTGACTGAAAATTAGGAAAGAGACCTCAAAACTTTCATATTATTATGAAATGATCAAATTAGTGTCAAGATGACATCTGTCTGCAATGTATGATTTTTGTGTGGGAAAAAATATAGAATTCACCTTAATTATTTAGGAATTTGCTTCATTTAACTGACTTGAATTTAATATTAAGTAGGGTTATCAAGGAAACAGTGAAAAAGGAGTTGGTCAGGCTCTTTCAGTGGGCAAACTAGAGCATTTTTCACTCAGTCTTTCTGAAAACGTGCTTGAATGGATTATAGATACATACGTGATCTGTTACCCTCTTTATGTGTTCTTCCAAAAGTTACAGAATTGAAAACCAAAGATTGCTAGCAGAGAGCAGCGATAACAAGTGAACTCTGTAAAAAAGTTAAGTTTCCCCAGTAATGGTGGGCATCTGTCTCTCTCCTGGCAGATGTTGACGAATGCCAGACCCCAGGAATCTGCATGAATGGGCATTGCATCAACAACGAAGGGTCCTTCCGCTGTGACTGCCCCCCAGGCCTGGCTGTGGGTGTGGATGGACGTGTGTGTGTTGGTAAGTGAAGGGTTACTCCACCTGTGCAAAATGGTCTTTGGAAAAGGGACAGAGAGTATCCAAACAGTGCAGTGACATCAAGCCATAAAAAGAACATCTGCTGAAATAGGAGAAGCCCTGAACACATGCCAAGTGAAGGGAGCCTATCACAAACAAAAGACCCCCTGGTGTTTGAGTTCATTCATATGAAATGCCCAGGATGGACAGACTGCTGGAGAGGGTGTCCAGGAGTGCCTGTCTGGGTGAGGGAGGACATGGGGAGCTGGAGAGGGAGTGACAGCTGAAGGACCTGAAAGTGTTCTACAATCAACCATAGTGATGGCAGCACATGTCTATGAATGTGCCAAACAACACTAAATTGTGCACTGAATTGGGAGAATTCTATGGTATGTAAAGTATATCTTAAAGCAGTTTTCAGAAAATGGATGGTAAACCTAGATATCCCCCTTGCTAAGATTGATGAGGTACTGATCAAAACTGCTAGAGAATCAAAAAAAAGAAAAAAAATACTTATGCCTAGACCAGCATCCTGAATAATATTAAATAACTGAATTGTAGATGCAATGTATTTAGGTTTTGTAATTAAGAATAAGACATGATGGGGCTGGCGCTGTGGCACAGCAGGTTAAAGCCCTGACCTAAAGCGCCAGCATCCCGTATGGGCGCCAGTTCTTGTCCCAGCTGCTCCCCTCCAATCCAGTCTCTGCTGTGGCCTGCAAAAGCAGTAGGAAATGGCCCAAGTCCTTGGGCCCCTGCACCCATGAGGGAGGCCCAGAAGAAGCTCCAGGCTCCTTGCTTTGGATCAGCGCTGCTCCAGCCCTTGTGGCCAACTGGGGAGTGAACCAGCGGATGCAGGAACCCCCCCCCCACACCTCTCTGTACTTTCAAATAAATAAATAAATAGAATAGAATAAGACATGAAACAGGAATTATTAGTTCTGTTTCCATAAACTTGATGTTACCCTAATTAAATTTGAAATGTAAGTAATTTATGCCATAGAACTTTGACTTTTGTCAAAAACTGCAAATGCTTTTTTATTCCTCACTATTACACAATTAACTGTAGAAGCAAGGCAGTACTATGAGGGGACTGTCTACTGAATTTTAAGTGAGTCAGAATTCTTCTTGGATACTCACATCAAATGGATTCCATAAAGTTAGCCACAATGACCAGGCATCATCTTTGAAGAGGCAGGCTATGCTGAAATGTCAATGGCATTTGAAGATCCAAACAGTCTGGCCCAGTGATAAAGATAGCAGGGTAATTTGCAGAAATATATTCAATGCCATTTTCTCTCCAGCTTACCTTTGTGAGACTTCTGGGCTGAGTTAGCCCTTGGGCACCCTCTATTTTCCCAGTTGTACAGTGAAACATAGACAGTGTTTAAAAGTCTGTTTAAGAAAATGGAATTTTTTTTTTAATTTGAAATGCAGAGTTGGAGAGATGGAGAGGTAGTTTTTTTTTTTTTTAAAGATTTTTTTATTTAGTTATTTGAGAGGTAGAATTACAGTGAGGGAAGAGAGAGAGAGAGAGGTCTTCATCCCCTTGGTTCACTCCCCAGGTGGCCACAACGGCCAGAACTGCATTGATCTAAATCCAGGAGCCAGGGGTTTCTTCCCACTCTCCCACACAGGTGCAGAGGTCCAAGCACTTGGGCCATCTTGTACTGCTTTCCCAGGCCATAGCAGAGAGCTGGATCAGAAGAGGAGCAGCCGGGAATAGAACCGGCACCCATATGGGATGCCGGCGCTGCAGGTGGAGGGTTCACCTACCGCGTCACAGTGATGACCCCAAGAATGGAATTCTTATATATAGTTGCTAATACTTTAATGTTACTGAGAATCAAACCTTTTGGATCCCAAAGAGCGAGATAAAAATGGAAGAAACAGGCCGGCGCCGCGGCTCACTAGGCTAATCCTCCGCCTTGCGGCGCCGGCACACCGGGTTCTAGTCCCGGTCAGGGCACCGATCCTGTCCCGGTTGCCCCTCTTCCAGGCCAGCTCTCTGCTGTGGCCAGGGAGTGCAGTGGAGGATGGCCCAAGTGCTTGGGCCCTGCACCCCATGGGAGACCAGGAGAAGCACCTGGCTCCTGCCATCGGATCAGCGCGGTGCGCCGGCCGCAGCGCGCTACCGCGGCGGCCATTGGAGGGTGAACCAACGGCAAAAGGAAGACCTTTCTCTCTGTCTCTCTCTCACTGTCCACTCTGTCTGTCAAAAATAAATAAATAAATAAATAAATAAATAAATAAATAAATAAATAAAATGGAAGAAACAACAGATGGAAATAATGTGTCCACTCACCTCCCGTCTAAGATTCTTTTCAGCCTTTGAGGTTGTCAACGCTTTGCCCAGGGATGGTTCAGATACAGCCACCAGAAGAGTGCAGCTCCTTCCTGCTTAGATAGCGAAGATATTCTCAATTGCTTTGTTAGTATGCATAGTTGCTTTTTTCCCCTTCCTTTACCTGCATGATTTTGTTGAAATCTTTTGGGAATACAAAGCCAGTTTGGGAGGAAGAAATGATTTTTTCCTGTTAAGCAGCTACCGTCTGAGTGGCTGTTAGGAATCCACTGTTGAGACCCCAGCTCGTTCTCTTGTGCACTTTGAGGGAGCACATCAGAACCTGAGGTGAAGTTTTTCATCATTGTCATAACCTAAGCTTTAAAAATGAAAACACCGCTTGTTACAGGTGTGAAATTGTACATTGCTGTTCCCTAACCTGTTAGATGTGTTTTCTTCATGTCTTCTTCCTTGCGCATCTCTTTGGAGAGCCATTAACTGTTTAAGTTAAAAACAAACCATGCCTGTGAATTAATTATTAAATTACCACTTTCATCTGAGATTCATTTTTTATTTGTTTTCCTACATTTTGAAATACTGAAGAATCATGGCTCACAGCTGTGTATTAATAACTGTACTTTTGATTTTCCGTTCTTTAATTTTTATTTGAAAATTTACTCCTGGTGGCCGGCGCCGCTGCTCAATTGCCTAATCCTCCGCCTTGCAGCGCGGGCACACCGGGTTCTAGTCCTGGTCGGGGCGCCGGATTCTGTCCCGGTTGCCCCTCTTCCAGGCCAGCTCTCTGCTGTGGCCCAGGAGTGCAGTAGAGGATGGCCCAAGTGCTTGGGCCCTGCACCCCATGGGAGACCAGGAGAAGCACCTGGCTCCTGCCTTCGGATCAGCACGGCGGCCATTGGAGGGTGAACCAACGGCAAAAGGAAGACCTTTCTCTCTGTCTCTCTCTCTCTCACTGTCCACTCTGCCTGTCAAAAAAAAAAAAAAAAAAGAAAGAAAGAAAATTTACCTGTGGAATAAATAAGTAAACAAATAAGTCAATGGGGACAGTGTGTCCAGAAACAAGAAAGAAAATTCAGGCCACCTCATAACATAAAAAGAAAAAGAAGAAAAAACCTCTGAGTTTATGAAACAAAAATATAAATTTAGGAATTAGAGTGCTCATGGCCACTACCACATAATAGTTGTACATTCTGAGCTGTATTTTTTTTTTTAAGATTTATTTATCCACTTGAAAGGCAGAAAGAGAGGTCATCCATCTGCTGGTTTGGTCCCCAGATGGCTGCAATGGCCGGAGCTGTGCTGATCTGAAGCCAGGAGCCAGGAGCTTCATCCTGGTTTCCCACGTAGGTGCAGGGGCCCAAGGATTTGGGCCATCTTCCACTGCCTTCCCAGGCCATAGCAGACAGCTGGACTGGAAATGGAGCATCCAGGACTTGAACTGGCACCCACATGGGACCCTGGCGCTGCAGGCAGTGGCCTTCCCCGCTACACCACAGCACCAGCCCCTCTGAGCTGTATTTTAAGTTACAGCTTCCCTCCAAGTCGGGGGATCCTGCCCCTGCCGGTTTCAGGTTCCAGGCTCCCTTCTTCTCTTTGGATGGTTCTGTGTTTCCCTCAGAGGCATTCCGTTGCCTTTTCTGAGTTGTGGACACTGCATTTTTCTCCTTGCTCAACATCTGTGTCTTTCCATCCGCGTCACACAGACTTCCCCCAAGGGTGACGCACTTCCCGTCTGTGGGCTGCATCCAGCCACTGCCCTGGGAGTGGAAGTTGGTGCTCCCCAGCGCCTCCTTTTGATTCCTGCAGCAAGAACGGCAGCCCTGGCCTTGCCTGTGGCCTTGCAGCAGGGCAGGTGCTCCCTGGGAGACTTTGTCTTAACTAGGTAAAAGGAGGGATGCACCCCACCTCCTAACCCAACTTTCACCAAAAACTACTGAGAACAGCCATGTCATAAAGCGCCTATAACCTCCTGTTGGAGAAGAGCTGAGGGCTGCAGGCTCCAACCCTTCCTCTCCTCTGGGGCGTTAAAATCCACCTTGATATTTGATGTCCTGTGCCAGAGGTCTTCAGCGTAAATTCTTTTTGTGTTCTGCTAGATTAGCTGTAGAACATTTCAGTGTTGCTATGAACATGGACACTTCCACCAGCCAGAAGCACAACTTTCTGTTCTTTATCCCAGTTCTGCTGCTTGTTAACTGTATGGGCTCGGACAACACACGTGACCTCTCTGTGCTGCCTTTTTCTCTTTAGTTGCCTGAGAATTAAATACACCCATAGTAGATTCATCTATGTAAAGCTTTGAATGGTGAATGTGCATACCAAATTATTTATATTTAAATAAAGTTGATAACAAAAGAAAAATATCTGTAGTACGAATTCTGCATCCATCTGTATTTTACCAATGTTGTGTAAAATCCAATTACCTGAGAAAAAAATATTTTTTTAAATCCCATTTTTAAGAGAGAAAAAGCATGCAACAAGTTGATATTGTATGAAAAGGAGAGCTTAGCATTTAGGTCTAGAAGAGGGAAGAGGGCAATTAGGTGGATCAACGTTTTTTGAGTGTTTCTTGTATATGCTGGTTATGTGTTCAGTGCTTAGCAAATACACTCTTCTTTTATTATAGAAAGTTTTATTTTATTATTATTTATTTATTATTATCTTTATTTAACGGATGAGGTAGGTGTTAAGCAATTTGGGAGGAGGCAAAGATCTGAATCTGGCACAGTTTATGTCCCTAAAACACATATACATAATTTACACTACTCTTCTTTTTTGTGAAACATCTGGTGTTGAGGACTCTAAACAGCTTGGTTAACCTGTAACACAAACCAGAATGAAATGTGCCTCACCCTTCCGATTGAGTTCCTTAGGCTGTCTCTCTCTGCTTCTAAAAATCGTGCATGGCGTATGTCCCTAATAGGAAGACAGAAGTAACCATTCTCTGATGCTTTATGAAATAGCTGATAATGTCCAAAGAAGTCACAAAAATCATGTGGACAACTTGACCTATGTTATATTTATGCAAATTCTTTGCATCGAGCCCTGCATTTGTTTTTAACTCAGGGAACTCCACCAGACCTGGCAGAGAGTTGAATCCTCACGGTTGAGGATGGTGCATCCTGTGGCCCGCTCCATGTGAGCATACACATTTCTCATTTAATACAGCCATAAATCTTATTCTTATAATGAGAAAAACCCAAAATGAAATTACTTATTTTGCGTAACAAGCACATAAAATTATTTGCAATAAGTTGTGAATAATTTTAGTAATTTATGACATAATTATAATGGAGTATACTGTTTAAAAATTGTACTGCTTCTCTGGCCTTTGAAAAAATTCAGTTCTCGTAAAAGCCAGGGAAACAGTACATTCGTTAAGTGGTACAGTTTTTACTGTCTCATAAAGTGTCAGGTTTCACGAGAACTGAGAGAGAAGTAGGCAGGATATGTGTCTTTGGGTGTAGTATGACACAGTGGAAGGAAGAAGAGCTTTGGAAGTCACACCAGTCCAGCTCACGCATTCGCGCTCTGGGATTTTGACTTCCTACACAATTCCTGTGGCCCTTGTCTTCCTTCTCTGCAAATAGAGATAGTGACCGCCAGCCATAGTGTGGAGGAGCTGACTGGTCGTGAGATGATGTCTGCATCGCAGCTAGCTCAATGCCAAGGGCACGGAATGGTGGTGCTTATCTCTATAGCTGCATTTACTAAGTAGGAAACCTAGTCCCAAGCTGTATTCCAGAGGTGGAGAGAAAGACTCAGGCAGGTGAGGTATGAAATAACATGGCCACGCGGTGCCTCCCCAAGGTACACGTTCACGTTCATGAGAACTTCTCAAACAGGAATCCTGAGTGTAGCTGGAGAGTGGGACAGCCAGTGATGAGTGCTCAACATACTGCCTGTGACTAGGGGGATACCCTTGGTTCAGTGAAAGACCAGTGAGGATTAGTGCAATAGTGTAGCACCTAGAACTTCTTGAGAGAGAACAGAAGAGTTAGTCTGCATTCTTTCTCTCCCCTACTCAGTATTTGTTGGTTTCCTAAACACCATCAGCTGCTAAGGATGCAGTGGTAGATGGCCTCTTGAAGCTTCCCATCGAGTGGCCACTTGGGTTAAAAGAAGGCTTCAATTTGAAATCCCTGTGTCTCTGTAACCATCTGCAGTCACCGTTCTTCTGTCTCCTTTAGATACTCACATGCGCAGTACCTGCTACGGAGGCATCAAGAAGGGCGTATGTGTGCGTCCTTTCCCTGGTGCGGTGACCAAGTCTGAATGCTGCTGTGCCAACCCCGACTATGGTTTTGGAGAACCCTGCCAGCCATGCCCTGCCAAAAACTCAGGTAGTCGTGCGCACCAGTTACGCCTGGTAAAGAGTTTAGAAATGCACCATTAGGTATTTCACAACGTGTTCTGTCATTATTTTCAACTGAAGAAGAGAAATTCAGTTGTTTGTTGATTCATGAGGCATATAAGATTCACTTTGTGCATGATCTGTGCAAGAAGAGAACACACAATGAATAGAGAAATCTGCTTGTCACTACAGTTATTATTGTAGCAGATTTTTTGCTGGAATCCATTAGTCTCCGTTTCCTTGATCTGTGATGTCATTATGAAGATAAAGAGCATAAAATGTGTAGTGTTTTCAGATTGTAAATGTACAACAACCTGATTTTGTTTTTTCAATCTTGACACCAAATGATGGCAGGCTGAAGTCTATCAACAGTTCCAGATTTGGGTTGATGATGTAGGCTCGTGTACACTGATACTTTGACTAAGCCAGGACTGAGTATTTGTA
Source organism: Lepus europaeus (assembly GCF_033115175.1). Taxonomy (NCBI): domain Eukaryota; kingdom Metazoa; phylum Chordata; class Mammalia; order Lagomorpha; family Leporidae; genus Lepus; species Lepus europaeus. The sequence continues at coordinate 150,099,750 of NC_084830.1, forward strand.
TCTACAGTGGACATTCGCATCCTTAGAGTGGTAGTAGTTGAGAATACGGGCAGGCAGGCAGGCAGGCGTATACCTTGCAGGTTGGTATGGCTGGTGTTGGGAAAAGGACTTCAGATAAGGACAAGCAGAGCACAGAGGGGCAGTTGGTTGCCTGGGGCAGTTGGGAAAGATTTCACAGAGGGGCATGTTTAGTTTGTTGTTGGAAAGAGGAAGAACTTTCCATGCGTAGAATGAGAGAAAAGCACTCCCTCAAAGGAAATGGTTCAGAATTCTGTTGAAATCCCTAAAGAGATTGAATTGTTCACACCTTGAAGAAATGATCTGATGCACCTCAAAGTACTACTGAGTACTGCGTTTTTTAAAAGATAGATAATGAAGGGAATTTTGTTCAAGTGTGCTGAACTGAATTAATGCATGTTAGTAAAGAAGCACAAAAATTGGGACAAGACTAGATAAAAAAAAAACTGGACTAATTAAATGAATGTAGAAACAAACCTGACTACAAGTGGAGATGTAGACTATACTATACATAGAATTTTAGGTTAATGAGGAAAAAATGAACTAAAAAAATAAGGAATATTGGTAGCATTTGGTGAACATAGGAAATTAAATTCCTGCAGTAAACCTTAAAAAGTTACCTGTTACCTAGGACACTGACATGCCTGGTCTGTGATAAAATTCCCAGGAGCCACCCTGCCGCCTCACTCACAACCTCTGTGACTGGACAAGTCACTGTGCTTCTGTGTATCCCAGTGTTCTCATTTTTAACTTTGAAACAGTAACATCTAGTCGAGGGTACTGGGAAGGTCACATAAAGGACTAGATGTAAAATGATAGGACAATGCCAGGCACTAGGTAAGTGCTATTTTGTAAGCTTCACTTTTCTTATTGAGAAAAATCTGAGAAGCCATCTTTTAATACAGTTTAGATATTTTAAAGTTTCCATATGGTATCATTTATCTGTATATTAATCACATTCAGGGTGATGATTACAAGTGATTTTTATTTCCGTTTTTTGCTTTTCCATGATGATGTGCTAGAAATGCTTATTTCATTCATTTTAAAAACTGCACATAGTTCTTTGGAATACTAATTTTGAAGTTACATAAGTGACTTGTGAGTGGGATGAGTTTCCTTTTTAATGTTTCTTCTCCTTGTGTTATGCAGCTGAATTCCATGGCCTTTGTAGTAGTGGAGTGGGCATCACTGTGGATGGAAGAGGTAATTCCATTTAATTCTCAATCTTAGATAATCATACGATGCCACCATCAGCTTTATCATGATGATATGAATATGATTATGTTTACTACAAAAATTCAGCAGGATAATGCAATGAGGTAGATCATCCTCTCGAGCAGTAGTCGTAAGTAGGTGACACTGATACGGAGACGCACAGTTTTCACCTTGGATAAGTGTTTACCTGTTACACGTGCATTGTTAAACATGTCACTAACTATACACGTGGTTATGAATGCCACTGCTTAAGAAGAAGCTAGAGCTAGAATCTAGATTGAACAAAAAGAGGAAGTATTTTAAGAGAAAATAGCAAGTACTGTGCAGTTAGGATCAGAAAAAAAGTCTTCAGGAGGTAGTTGATATGGATTAAGTTTGGAATATACACCCTAAAAAACTGAGTAAGACTTTATCTAATATTTTTAATTTAGTGTTGTAGTTAGCAAAATTCCAATATTGAATCGTGAAGATTTAAACATATATGTATGTGTTTATAATTTTGAAGTTCTTTTATATTTTAATAAACATACAGATTCCATTTGTATTTTAAAGTGTTCGTCTTCACTTTCCACATATTATTCTGCTTTTCTGTTAAGAAAACTTCAGATGAATTACATAGAGTTACCCATAATGGTGAATCTTCACAGTGAATATTCCAAACCAGAGTAAAGAAAGAAACTTTCACAAGAGTAGATTTCCCAAGCATAAAATGAAAAGTCTGACCTTTCTGGAGTCTTTGCATTCTTGAGAATAATAGCATCAGAATTTGAGCCCAATGACCAAAATTTGAGGCCTGTCCTCCGTTTTGTAATTCCCTGCCAGTATGCCACCTCCTCCCATCCCACCCAGAGCAGAACCAACTGCCTGCTGGTCGTTGCTTGGTTACTCCTACAACGGGCACATCGTCTTCACGTCCTGCCGCCCATGGATGACAAAGACATAGTCATATTCATGGATTCTTGTAAAATATCGTGTTGTGAAACATCTGTTAATCCTCTCCAGTAATCTCACCTGTCAGCAATGAGAAACACCAATACCGTGTTGTTTATTTGTCTGCAGAAAATAGGACAGTGAAGTAGAAATATTCTGTGCTTTCAGGGACCATAAAGTTATATGGATTGTCCTAATAAATCTCTGTCTTTTAATTAGTTATAACACCTATCAAGTTGAGTTTTCCTTTAGCTTTTGAGCCAACAGCCTGTAAATTCTTTGATGTATTTTATCATGAATTTACATGGTTTAATTCTTTGAATTTCAGCCAATCTCTTTCATTTTTCTTTGGACTTACCAGTAATGTGTCTTACATCTGTCAGTCTTACTCTCTTATTCCTTATTTTGGTTTCCTTTTCTGAAAATGCAGATTTTTCTGCAATGCAGATTGTCGGTTTACAGTGTTAAATTCTTTATATGTATTATTAGACCTGCAGTTATACACAAACAATAAAATCCCTGTAAGCCTTACACTTTGAACATTTAACACAGATATCAATGAATGTGCTTTGGATCCTGATATATGTGCCAATGGAATTTGTGAGAACTTACGTGGTAGTTACCGTTGTAACTGCAACAGTGGCTATGAACCAGATGCCTCTGGAAGAAACTGTATTGGTGAGTTATTTGTCATATACACATAAAAACCTTTTATATACTTCAGTCTTATGGATTAGAGGAGAAATGAAGATACAAATAAGTCAGCAGACTTCACATCTTACAGTTTCTCTTGTTTCATTCATACTGTATGTTGCTATAAAAATATCAGAATCAAGCAAATTTCTTGAAACTTTTAGTGTGGTACTAATATTTATGCATATTTAAAATCCTCTACTCCCAGATTATTGAATACATACTCACTTATTTCCATTGCGTTTTTTCTGCATGTATACTTATTCTATCATTTTTCTAAGAAACGGACTTCAGAAATGAACAGGGTGCTAGATAACACTGTCAAGAAAATCAAGGGTTACAGTTTGAGCAAGCTTTGACTTTATAAGGAAACAATCTGTTGGTATGACATACTGAAACATGATAACTGAAACAAGGGAATTACCCTATTTAATTTGTAAGAGAATGTGTGGAAAATGTATGTAATTTTTGTTGACCACAAATTAAAGTAGAGGAGAGAATGGAAGTTTGAGAGTGTTTCACGATTTTTTATTGGTTCATACATAAAAGTACTTCAGAAAGTTCATGAAAATGCATATTATGAAAAATTGTAGGCCGGCACCGCGGCTCACTAGGCTAATCCTCTGCCTGTGGCACCGGCACACTGGGTTCTAGTCCCGGTTGGGGTGCTGGTTCTGTCCCGGTTGCTCCTCTTCCAGTCCAGCTCTCTGCTGTGGCCCGGAAGTGCAGTGGAGGATGGCCCAAGTGCTTGGGCCCTGCACCAACATGGGAGACCAGGAGGAAGCTCCTGGCCCCTGGCTTTGGATCGGTGCACGTGCCGGCCGTAGCGGCCATTTGTGGGGGGTGAACCAATGGAAGGAAGACCTTTCTCTCTGTCTCTCTCTCTCATTGTCTAACTCTGTCAGTCAAAGAAAGAAAGAAAGAAAGAAAAATTGTGTATGGATTTCAAAAATTTTTGTACCATTTTCCACAAGATTTTTGAAGTTCTCTCATATGCAACAATTTGCAAAGAATCTGGACTTTTTTCTATAGAGCACTTGAGTCCACTTTTATAAAATGAGTGTTATTCAGTCCATCATATACACATGGTAATTCTTAGAACAGGTCACTGGTGACCTTTGCAACCAAGCATTGATGATTTGGGTTAGGAATGATACCTTTTCCTGAGAGTCTGGTCATGGGTTTTGTGATTGGACATTTCACTTTGATCTTAAGTTGAAAGCCTACATACAGATGGATATGAAAAAGCTACATGAATGCTAGCTACTTATGATATGATCGCTTTTGGTAACTGCAGGGAAGGCCACCAGCCAAAGATTATTGAAACGCCTACAAACCTACAAACCGTGTTTACTTTCAGTCCAGCAGAAGCCCAGTTGTTTGCAGATGGGCTTCCAAGAGCACTTGAGAACATTAATGCACTAATGAAAACAAAGCAGTCCAGTGAGCACTGACACACTGGCTGCTGAGCTGTGTGAAGCAGGTGCAGCTGTGCCTCCGTATCTGAGCAGTATGGGCTCCAGCACCTCTGTGGATCCCAAAATCCAAAGATGCTCAAGTCCCTTATAAAAAACAGTGTATACGACATACACACATCTGTCCCGGTACTTCCACCATCCCAGAGAAGCCGGCATTGTGACAGAGCGAGTTAAACCACCACCTGCATTGCTAGCATCCCATTTGGGTGCTGGTTCCAGCTGCTCCACTTACTGTCCAGCTCCTTGCTAATGTGCCTGGGAAGGCAACACAAGACCCCCCAGGAGTTTGGGCTCCTACCACCTGCATGGGAGACCTGTAAGAAGTTCCTGGCTCCTGGCTTCAGCCTGGCCCAGCACTAGCTGTTGTGGCCATTTGGAGAGTGAACCAACAAGATGGAAGATCTCTCTTCTCTCTCTGTCTCTTTGTGGCTCTGCATTTCAAATAAATAAATCAATATTGGAAAATAAATAAATAACAAAGTAAACTTTCCTAGATTTCTCATTCTACCCAAAGCAGTATAAATGCTATGTAAATTGATGTTATACTGTATTATTTAGGAAATAATGGTGAGCGTGCCTGTCCAGGACTGACACAGTGTTACTGTTTTCAAGTATTTTCAACCCTTACATGGTTGAATCTGAGAAATGATAGCCAACTGTAGTTGCAGAATTATGAAAATAAATTAAAAGTAGATTTTAAAAATAAAGATACAGCCAGATTTCAGTCATAGCAGTGTTTTAGTTTGTAGAGCTGCATAATAAAGTACCCAAAACTGGATTCCTTAAAGCAGCAGAAACTCATTTGCACTTCTCGGGGGAGAGAGCTCAGAGCCAGGCCATGCCCTCCCGTGGCTCTGAGAAGGATTCTTCCTTTCCTGCCTGCACCCGTGAGGTTTCCCAGCAACCCTTGTGTTCCCTGGCCTGCCTCACTCCTGCTATCTGTGCCCGTGTCTTCTTGTCACTGTGTGTGGCTGTCGCTGCATGGGGACTGCAAAACCTTTGGAAAAACATGGAATTAAAAAACAGGTCTGTTTTGGCACGAAAATTTTTTGAAAGCCATGTGCAGTTTTTTCATATTATATATATATATTTTTTTTCCTACAAACATTTTAAATACCGTTTGTCAAGGTTTGCTCTTTTTTGTGTGGTAGTAGGTCCTTCCTAAAGACTCCGTTTTGATTTTATTATTTCTGTGAAAACTATATTTCCAAATAAGGTTATGTTCTGAGATATTGGGGATTTAGGACTTAAGATTATCTTTTTTGGTAGATACAGTTCATAGTGTGGAGAAATGGGAAGGAAAACTGCAGTTTGAAAAATCACATTTTTCTCATTTGATGAAATATTACCAGTCATATAATCTTTAAAATATAATGTAAATATTAAAAATAGCAGGAGTAGCCGGCGCCACAGCTCACTGGGCTAATCCTCTGCCTTGCGGCGCCGGCACACCGGGTTCTAGTCCCAGTCGGGGCACCAATCCTGTCCCGGTTGTCCCTCTTCCAGGCCAGCTCTCTTCTGTGGCCAGGGAGTGCAGTGGAGGATGGCCCAAGTGCTTGGGCCCTATACCTGCATGGGAGAACAGGAGAAGCACCTGGCTCCTGCCATTGGAACAGTGCGGTGCGCCGGCCGCAGCGCGCCTACCATGGCGGCCATTGGAGGGTGAACCAATGGCAAAAGGAAGACCTTTCTCTCTGTCTCTCTCTCACTGTCCACTCTGCCTGTCAAAAAAAAAAAAATAGCAGGAGTAAGAATTGTATCAAGGGTATAACATCCACAGGGGAGAAGTTCAGATAAAATATAAAGCATATTATCAGGATTTACGGAATTATTGGAAATTTTTTCTGATACTTGGTTTCCATGTGCTGTGCTCAGCATTTCTGTATATTCTTTGGTGAGAGACAGTTGTTACTTGCAAGACTGAAAATACAACTTTAGGTAAAAAGAACTCTTTACCCTAAACTACAGTGTTTCTGTCATAAATGAAACTTGGAAAACAGGAGTACGGACTTTAGGATAAAACCCAAATATGAACACTTTTCTTCAAATAACTTATTTTTGGAGACTTATTTGCTGATTTGTTTGAAAGTCACAGTTAGGAGAGGGAGAGACAGAGATCTTCCATCCACTGATTCACTCCCCAGACGTCCACAAAAGCCAAGGCTGGGCCAAGCCAATGCCAGGAGCCAGGAGTCTTCATCCGGTCTCCCACATGGGTAGCAGGGTCCCACATACTTGGACCATCCTCCACTGCTTTTTCTAGGCATTGGAGCAGCCAGGGCACTACTGGGTCTGTATGGGATGCCAGTATTGCAGGCGGCAGCTTTACCGTCTATGCTGCAGCGCCAACCCTTCAGAAAATTATCGGAGAGGCAGAGAAAGTCAGCTGCCTCCCGTTCACTGGTTCACTGCCTAGCTGTTCCCAGCGAGCTGAGTACTCGATCCAGGTCTCCCTTCGGGTGGCAAGAGCAGTTACTGGAGCTGTCACTTCTGCTTCCGAGGGTGTGCGTTAGTGGGAAGCTGGGGTCAGCAGAGAAGCGGAAATGGAACTCGGGCACTCCAGTGTGGGAGACAGGTGTCTTCATGCCGGGCCAAGTGCCCACCCCTCAGTGTGATGTTTAATGTCAAGGTCAGATATCCTCTCTGGCTGTTCTGAGTTGTTCAAGGAACACACAGACTTCATCAGTGATTTTCCCATAGTAACTGTTTCTGATCTGAAATCATAGTAGAAAATTAGTGAATAGCATTTGATTCATTGTTGTTTAATACACTGTTTTTAGAATTTTAATCAGAAAAATGAAAAAAAACTTATTTTTATTGTACACGAGTAAGTATATAGACAAATTAATGTTTTGATAAATTTCATCAGTGTTTTTTAAAATATATCCAGTAAAATCCCATTGCAGGACAAAAAGCAAATGAAGAGCAAAGTGCTAGTATGTCCTTTCCAAACTACTACATACTTTACAGGGACTTTAAAAGATACTAGGAGTATCCATCGGCATGAGAATATTCCATTTGAATTAAACTGAATACATTTTGCTCTGTATAAAAGATTATGCTATGAGGTAAAGAGACTGAAAGAGAGGGATGGGGAAAAAAACAAATAACAGAAACAAAACATTGTGGACCACCATGATGTAGCTTTCAATATGCAAATCTCCTCTCTTCCAATGGTTGCTCGCAGACATCGATGAGTGCCTGGTGAATAGACTGCTGTGCGACAACGGACTGTGCCGGAACACGCCAGGCAGCTACAGCTGCACGTGCCCGCCGGGGTACGTGTTCAGGACAGAGACGGACACCTGTGAAGGTAAGCGCTCACTGTGCCTGGGAGCCATCTGCACCCAGAGACGCAGCCCTGCCGCCCGGGGGAGGGCACCTCACTGCGTTCTGCAGCCTGCGCACTTTCTCATCACTCACATTTTTATGAGCTTCTTGAACATACCTCATAGGCCTGAATTTTCTTCACTTCATAACCTCTTTCAGCTGACCTGCCAGCTTTAAACAGGCACCATCAGTTTTGTTCCACTCAGATAAAATATCAAGAACATTTGGAACAAACTTTTTGAAGTAAAAAGAAAAAAAAGGCTTGAAGGAGCCATATTGTTTAACCCAGATAAATGTCAAATTTTTGTTTACTTTGTTTTCCTCGTTTTAAGACACACAGGCCTAGGAAGTTGCCTTCTAACGGCCCAGTCAGTTACTGGCATTGATGACCTGAGTGATACACTCAAGAGTCTGGCCCAGAAAATATTTAGAGTGAATATTTGCTTAAAGTATTTAAAGGAAAAGTAGTGACTTTCATTAAATTTATAACCTAAGAAAAGGGTCCTTTCCATTTGATAATTTAAAAGAGAATCACTTGGTAATCATTGTAAGCCCAGTGATTCAAAGCTTCCTGTTTGTTCACCGTGTTCTTCTGCAGTGGAAGCTGCTGGAATGAATGCCACGCTTAAGGAAGTCCACAGGTTCAGTGAGAGACGAGGCACTGAGTGCATCATTACCATATTGTTTCTTAAAGCACTGAGCATTTCAGAATAATCTGCAGTGTGCCTACTAGTGATTGTCCTGTCTAAGTCTCGTTGTGGGCCCGCAGAAGGATCCCCTGACGTTCTCAAATCCAGTGACCTCGCCAAGTAGTAACTACTAAAACAAAAGTGATTCCGCCTTCAATTATGTGGAATAGCCCTTCCCTAGTCTGTTAAAATTGTTTTGGAATGATGCTGCAGCCAAGAAAACTATAGTAGTGATAAAAAAAAAAAAAAAAAAAAAGAAAAAGAAAAAGAAAGTTTGCATTCTCTCATCTCACTGTGTAGCTTCAAAGCATTCTTGGGTTAGGATTCTTGAATAAGACCGCAAAACACAAATCACTCTGCTGAAGTCAATGAAATGCAATGGCAAAGCGTACGTCTAAGTTTAGGTTATACCGGAGGGACCACCAGAAAAGCAGACATTAGCCTGAAGGGTAAGGAAAAAAAAAAACAAAGAAAATCTCGGGGTAACATCACATCCTTCCCAGCTGCTGGGAAGAACTGTTGTCCTCCATGGTCACCAGCTTTGCAGGAACCGCTGAGCCCGCAGCTGCCCGCCCATCCCCAGGCAGGCGCTTGGAGGGCCTCCTCCACAGCTGGGCAGGGGCGCGCTCTGCTTGGAGTGGCTGGCTGCAGAGTCTGAGCCTCGGTCTCACGTGTGTAACTACGGAGCTTCTGCTCCTAGGCCCAGCTCCCATTTCTCACACCTTTCCCTCTGAAAGTTCTCTGAGAAAAGGACTTCGTGGATAAGATTTGTAGGCATGTTTCCTCCCTGATTTCTGTGGAGGGGTGAGGGAAGGGATTTGGAGAGTTTTTATTTTGGCCACCGAGCGCCACTGCCTAACCACTGCCCGGTAGCCGTTTGATCTGTCCTGTGTTGGAGGGTAGGCGTCTGTGAAACCCCCGGAAGCTTGGAGAACCAGAGCAGCTCAAGAGATGGTCTTGATTTAACCAGGAAGCTGGTGATCGTTAGCACTGGTCTTCCCTGTCCACACAGCAGCAGTACCCTGCAGGGCTATTGTGGGAAAGGCACCCAGGGGCAGCAGAGTGGGTGGGGTTTGCTCCTGCGGGTGCACATGCCCAGTTGTCAAGGGTGGTGGTCACCTTTCCCCCTCCATTTTAATAGGAAAGATGGAGGGGAATGGAACTGAGGGTGGAAAAAACCCCCAGGAAGTAAGAGACGCAGCTGCTTACGTGAACAAGTAGGAAGAGCGGGAGCCACTGGTGTTTTAATAGTGTGGTGTCGAGTGATTCCGCAAATATTGAGGTGACCGAATTCCGGAGCAGGCAGCAGTGAGGGTTACAAAGCACAGTCTTCAGAAGGTCCTTGTTGCTGGGGAACCTTTCTGTGATACGGAAACTATTTTATATCTGTCACGTGTGGGAAAGAACTCTGTGCTGTTAGAATATGGAAGAAATGATAGAGAAATATGTTGGCTCTGGCTCTCTGACATTAGTGAAGATAAAATGATTTATCCTGAGAAACCTACCCAAGTAGCTCCTTTTCGGTGCTCTGAATGCACTATTAAGTTATTTGCATTTCGTTCAATGTTTTGAAGACAGTAGGCCTGAAGGCCACCGGTCTCCTGTGCCCTGGGCCTCTCCCTTATTTCCACCGTTGCGTTCCAACAGTCAAGTTGTCTGTCTGAAGCAGTTGTCCTCGTTCTGTTCTTTCTTTACCGACCTCCAAGAACTAGGCAGGGCAGGACCAGCAGAGTCACTGCGGATTCTAGATTTCGCTCTGCCTGTCTGCCGTGTTCACTCCTTTTGTTTGGCTCTCCTGTTTCACCAGGCTGTTTTAGATACATAATAAATAGCGGTGATGATAAAGACAGCAGTGTCCGGCTATATTTTAGATGGGAGTCACCAAAACTTTGCTTTTTTTGTTTGAGCTCTGAGAGTCTGTGAAAGTTAAAATTTTTACAGCAAGCCCTGTGGTGTAGATTGTGTTTCCAGTGACATAACTAGTTCAATGTAAACCAGATGTGCTTTGAAGTTTATTTCCAGGAATGTACAGTGAACTGTTTCAGTTCCTGGTTCCATGACATTTATTTCATAAAAACATTATACTGAAAGGAAAACTAAATAGTTGGTATTTGTAGTTGTCATTTCATGTGTTTATAGTCTTTGAGTTCTTAATTGCTAGATTTAAAATAGAGATTTTTCAAATATATGATAATGACTTTTTTGGAGGCAGTTCTGACAAATGAAATTATATATTATCTTTTTAAAAATTACTCACCAGCCTTTTTGTTTATTCCTTAATTACATTTTTAGAGAATTCAGCACTCTAAGATAGATATTTTTATTGTAAATTTATTTACAAAATCTACTCTTGTATTTTTCTTGTAAGAGATTTTTCTCACTAAAAATGACGTGAAAGCAAAGTACATTCATATTTTCTGAAACAATTTATACTTAAAGGATAACATTAGTACCTAGGTACTAATTCACAAATTTTAGAGTAATGATACCTGTTTTCCATGGAGTTTTTAAATTTGCTTTTTCAAGTCCACTGACCTGAAAACCAACTGTGAGCATTCTCTCCCGGGATCAGCTTAGCTCATATGTGACGGGAGCTGTTCAGGAGCCTTTTAGCTGTTCACATGCTTTCCTTAGTGTAATAAAATATTTTATATGAAATCAAAAGAAATGTTTAGGGGAAAAATAAGTATTCTGCTGTACACAGTAACACGGGTGTTCAGCATAGCAGGTGCCGAGGTATACTGCTCTGTTGTCAGACAGTTAACCAAGGAGCAGAGGAAAATGTATGTCACTTATGAAACTGAGAGGTTGAATCTGAATGGAAACTGTCTTTGATAACGTTCCTAGTCCTTTAGCTGAAGCTTGTATTTATTTTTCATTAACACACATGTTAAACTACTTAAATGTACAGGCCTGACATTTTCTTTGGTCACCACTTGAAAACATAAGCATATTGTAATTCTGTTGGCTTCTGACCATCCACAGGAATTGTTTGATAATGATCTATAATTTCAGGACTGAAATTAAATTAATGCTTATGGAGGATCAGTTGATTCAACAGTACTCCATCCTTAATTTTTATTTTACCGAGATTTTTTGTGGTTGAACAGAGTTCCCAGGCTAAGCATGAGAATGTGAAAGGCTCAAGAGAGAGGAAGGTGGTAGCGGGGACTGGCGCAGAGCTCTGTACTCAGTATGAAATGTGGATCCCTGTTTCCTGATTGGTGTCATTGTGATACTGTCTTGAAAGCCTTCTGGCACCGTAAATGACGGAAACAATCAACCTTTGTTGTGCACAGCCTGTTGCCCCTGGAGTTACATCTTCTTATGGAGAAAACGCATCCAATTAATGTAAAGTTTATAGGACTGTATTGAAGAAGGGTGTCCTGTCTGCCTTCCCAATGATCCGATCCCTCCACTGCTGCTGAGTGGCCAGTCGCGTAGATGTGTATCCGCACAGTAAAATGCAGGTCTCCGTTCCCATTCATTTTATGCCTTGCAGATCCTTATTAAAATCACAAGAGCCAAGTGTACCAGACATTCTGGCATAGCATGGCTTGTTGGAATAATATTTTCCAGAAACACATGGCTGTTCTAACAGAATCTTTTCCTTCTGGATCGTAGATGTAAATGAATGTGAAAGCAACCCCTGTGTCAATGGGGCCTGCAGGAACAACCTTGGATCTTTCAACTGTGAATGTTCACCTGGCAGCAAACTCAGCTCCACAGGCTTGATCTGCATTGGTAAGATTCACACAGAGCGCCGGCGGCTCAGACTGAACAGCAAAGATAAGCACTCGCCTTGGCCCTCACTGTGGATAAAAAAAGAACAGGATTATAAGAAACTAATAATCAGGAGTCTTTAAAAAATAGTAAATAGGGTAAACTCCGCAGCCTCTTAAATTTTGATAGATTCTAGAGTTTCCTTTTTATATCAGTGAATGTATTATGCTGTAAATTATAATCATTTGCATACTACACGCTCACACATGCACACACACGTGTATGTGCTATCTGAAAATAATTGTTAGGCATCAATACAATCAAATCCCTGATTCATACTTCTTATAAACAACCTTCATTGGTAAACAAAAATGGTGGAATTTGGATTCAGTTAACAAGAATTTGAACATTTGAAACACAAAGAAGGAATTTGTTATTTTTTCCTTTCTCCCATGGATCATAAATTTATGGACTTAAGAGAAAGTAGCTTGTTTTTTCTCTTTTGGAAATCTCCAAGGAGAAAGATTCCACAACTTCTGAACTAACATCTTTTAATGTGTCTCAAAACACTGAAGGTAAGTTCTTAACAATGACATGGAACATATATAAAACAAAGTTAGTCTGATTTGTTTCTATAAGGAAAAATTCAACATGTGTAAAGGAAAAATGGTCCAGTAATTTTTTCTTGCTTCTAGTGTCTGTTGCTCCGTTCAGTAGACATTACAATCTATCATCAGTCTGTGTACACCTTTAAAGTGAACCAGTTGTAAATTCTGAATAGTTAGGAAGAGATTTCACTTTTGTGCCAAACAGATTGGCAGATTTTGTTTGCCTGTTATTTAGCCAAGCTGAGTTTTCACTTAATATATGCTGACAACAGTATCATGTCTGTTGTTAACTGTTTAGCTGGATGCTAGCTAGAAAACAGTTTGTTACGTGAATAGAAATTACCAAGTCCAAAACTATCAGTGAAATCCCTGCTTTCGAAACACCAGCTCTTCATTTGCAGTGAGGTCGAGCCAGTGAAACATGAGCCATGCTGGGTTCTCCCTGTTAGGAAAGAGACTGCCTTCTGCCTGGGGCATTACTCCTTTTAATTCTGGGTTTGGGAGTCGGAGAGGGGCTTGGTTGGTTTGGATAAAGCAGAAATATTTCTGCTAAGGCAAAAATTTCCAACAGAGATGGGGTCATTTTATTATGCAAAGGAAATGAACTCAGCATCAGTTAATGTGTCAGAAAACTAAATCTGTATGCCACTTGAGCATCAAAGATATCTTAGTTTTCCCTTCACCATGTATATTTCTATTCTTTGACCTTTTGTACTTACATTTATTAATGAAACAGAAACAAAGACTTTTTATGCCCAAGTCATTATGTCATTCTCCAAGTTGCCAGCAAGCAACCACCACGTTTTTCTTAGTGTGTTAATTGTGTTCATTCATAACAGCTGAATTTGAATATCCCACACCAGAACTGTTCAAAAAGAAATTTACCTATTTTTAAATTGCAGACATCACTCTAGCTACTGTTTTCATTAAAAAGTGAATTCTAGTTGAAAAAAGATAAAAATAAATAGTGAAATATAGGAGAAATTATCTTTTTTAAAAAGATTTTATTTATTTATTTATTTATTTGAGAGGTAGAGTTAGAGAGAAAGAGAGGTCTTTTATCCACTGGTTCACTCTCCAAATGACTGCAACAGCTGGAGCTGAGCCGATCTGAAGGCAGGAGCCAGGAGCTTCTTCCAAGTCTCCCACATGAGTACAAGGGCCCAAGCATTTGGGCTGTCTTCAGCTGCTTTCCCAGGCCATTAGCAGAGAGCTGGATTGGCATAGGGGCAGCCGGGACACGAACTAGTACACATATAGGATGCTGACACCGCATGGGGAGGCTTAGCCTGCTATGCAACAGCACCAGCCCCTGTCAATACATTTTTTAATAGGAGTTCCTGCTAACTCCTTTTCAGACTCCAGGTCTCTAAATATTGAAGTGAATAAAAGTTCTATAACATGGTTACTAATTTAAAATTAATGTGAACCAGTTGGACACAAAGAATATTTAAGGATTTGGGATCTGATCTTCAAACTTTCTAAATGCAAATATAAATTAAGCTAAACAATTGTACCAATTGTGTAAAAAGACTTCTGTGCTCTGGTTTATATTACTAAATATAGTAAAACATTAAATGTGTTTCATCCATCCTGCATCTCTAGATCTGGTTCAGACTATGTGTAGTCCACACTGGTCTCTCTCCTCTGTGACTTGGATCTGCACTCTGTCCTCTGTGTGCATGGAGGTGCTCAGAGCAGCCACCTCCCTGCTGTGGAACCCAGCCGTCTGTTCTTGTTGTCGTCTTTGCAGTGTTTGGCCCAGTGCAGCACCCATTGCTTCTCACGGTTTTTGTCTTGGGCCTTCTTGGCACAACTGTCTTCTTTGGTGCTTCTATTTGGGTTTCTTAGTTTTCTTTGCTAAATCTTTCTGGCCCCACCCTCCAGTCTGAAGTGTTCCCCCAGTGTGTCCCTGGACCACTGTGCTTCTCTCTGCCATCCTTGGAGGGCCTCTACATTGGCTCTCAGAGTTCCTGCTCCAGCCTGAACCTCTGCACTAATCCCAGACTTGCATTTCCAGCTGTTTGCACAGTGTCTCCGCTCAGATGTCTGATAGACACCTCAAATCGTTGTCTGAAGCCAGATTCCTATATCCTGCCTTGAATGTGGGGTCTCCTATGAGCATTTCCATCTTGGCCAATGGCAGTTCCACTTTTCCACTTGCCACCCACTGAAACTTGGCATCACTCTTGATGCCTTTTTCCCAAACTGAACATCAAACCTGTGAGCAAAACCCATTGATTGTGCTTGGAGTTGGCTGCTGTTTCAACCCCTTCTTCCCACCAACAACCCACAACCCAAGTCACCATTATTTCTCCTCTTGATTATTCCAGTAGCCTCTATCTTATGTTTTTTCCCCATACTTTCCATTCTGTCATCTATTTCTTATGTAGCCACTAGCTAATGCTTTCCAAACATAAGCAAGTGCATGTCCTTCCTTGTCGGGAAACCCTGTCTGTAAAAGTCTTGGCTCCTCCACTTACTCCAAGTGAGAGCACAAGTTTTTTTTGTTTGTTTGTTTGTTTTTGTGGTTTTTTTTTTTTTTTTTTTTGACAGGCAGAGTGGACAGTGAGAGAGAGAGAGAGACAGAGAGAAAGGTCTTCCTTTTGCCGTTGGTTTACCCTCCAATGGCTGCCGCAGCTGGCGCGCTGCGGCCGGCACACCGCGCCAATCCGATGGCAGGAGCCAGGTGCTATCCTGGTCTCCCATGGGGTGCAGGACCCAAGTACTTGGGCCATCCTCCACTGCACTCTCTGGCCACAGCAGAGAGCTGGCCTGGAAGAGGGGCAACCGGGACAGAATCCGGTGCCCCGACCGGGACTAGAACCTGGTGTGCCGGCGCCGCAAGGCGGAGGATTAGCCTATTGAGCCGTGGTGCCAGCCGAGAGCACAAGTTTTGGCCAAAGCCTGTGTCTCCTTCACCATCTCAACCTTGCTGTGCTGCTTCTCCCAACTGCCACACCTCTCACCCCCCCACCTGCTCATACTTACCTGTTTCTCACTGGAGTATGTCCAGCAGGCCCCCGTCGGAAGTCCACTGTATTCCTGTCTGGCTGGAAGGCCCTTCTCCCACATTTCCATGTTTTCTATGTCTCCAGGCAGATGTCCTAAGTCAGAAGATCTCTCATCTTCCTAAATAAAATAAGTTTCTCTCCGTTTTCATCCTCATGCTTCTTACTCTGCTTTGTTAAGAGTTCTTAACGAATCCCTGACTACTAAACTACATCTGTGTGTTGTGTGCATGTGTGTGTTTGCCTGCTTGTGTATGCGCACACAATGATCAGAGAGATAAAAGAGCTGGATTGGTGAGCAGTGGGGGAGTGGTGATGTCTGTTGGTGGGTTGGCAACTTCTAGATGTTGATGTGGTACCCACCTAGAAGACAGGGCTCTGGAGACAGACTGTGTAGGTTTGTACCTTGATCCTCCCTGGGCAACCTTGGATAAATTAAGTGATGCCTGTGTGCCACAGTTTTCTCATCTTCAACTTGTACCTACCACAGTGGAGATTTTTTAATGAGTAAATAAATATGTAAAAGGCCTTTAGAAGAGTGTGTGTCACTACCTCAATAAATATTAACAATGACTGTTACAATTTATCTTTTCTTAAAATGACTAGAGCTAAGGTGATAAATTAGTAGTTAGTCCAGGTTATTAAAAGAGCATTTAAATCCACAGTAGCCTTATTCACATGTCCGTTTCCTCTGTGCTGTGGAATTTATAGCTATAAGTCCACAGAAAGCCTATAGATGTATAGAATTTTGAATCCCACCTGCAGTTGCCAAGGCAGGGCCAGACCAGATGAGTTCACTGGCTGTGTCTGGCCCGCAGGTCATATAGTTCCCAACCCTATTGGAGAATATCAGTAGATGTAGTTGTATAAACTATCATGGCATGTGCGGTATAAATACATAGATATGTATATGCACTACAATGTTTGACTTGCATGTGTGTAATATATTATAAAGTTGGTACATGTGTTTGAAGAATATGCTCTTAAAATTTAAATTTTTTCTTGACATGAATTGTTTATATTTCTGAGCTTCAGTGTGGTATTGGTACAACACATACTGACCAAGAGAGGGTGATCAGCATGTCCCCTTCTTTGATGTTACTTCATGGCTGGAGGGGGCTTGGAGCTTCTGTCTTCTGTGTGCTCATCCAGTAGAAGCTAGGTTATTACAGCTGCCCCACTGTGCTAACACCAGGAAATCATTCCTTCCATCTGACTCTGATTTGATGCCAAGTCCCTCTCCTCACTGCTGCCCACACCTCCCCCGCTACCGCTTCTCGTAGTCACCATTCTGTGTTCAAGTTGAGTTTTCTTTGGTGAGGGAAAACACACAGTATTTGTCTTTATGTGTCTGGCTTCCTCCATGAAACACGATGTCCTCCTGTTCCATACGTTTTGCTACGTCTGACAGCACCTCATGCTTGTTCGTTTCCATTATGTGTGTCTACCTTAACGTTCATCACCTGCATTCTCCTGAGGACGGACACCTTGGTTGATTGCTTACCTTGTCTGTTGTGGAGAGTGCTGCAGTAACACAGTGGAGCAGGCATCTCTTGAATACAGTGACTATGAATCTTTGAGATATAGAGTGGTAGGATATCTGGTCACATGGCAGTTTTATTTCTAGTTTTATAAAGAAGTCTCCATGCTTGGCCGGCGCCGCGGCTCACTAGACTAATCCTCTGCCTGCGGCGCCAGCACCCGGGTTCTAGTCCCGGTTGGGGTGCCGGTCCTGTCCCGGTTGCTCCTCTTCCAGTCCTAGTTGCTCCTCTGCCAGTCCAGCTCTCAGCTGTGGCCCGGGAGTGCAGTGGAGGATGGCTCAAGTGCTTGGGCCCTGCACCAGCATTGGAGACCAGGAAGAAGCACCTGGCTCCTGGCTTCGGATCGGCGCAGCATGCCAGCAGTAGCGGCCATTTGGGGGGTGAACCAACAGAAGGAAGACCTTTCTCTCTGTCTCTGTCTCTCACTGTCTAACTCTGCCTGTCAAAAAATAAAAAAAATAAAAGAAGTTTCCATGCTCTTTTCCATTGTCATTGTGGCTGTACTAATTTTCATTCCCACCAACAGTGTATGAATTCCCCTTTCCCCACATCCTTGTCAGAATTTCTTACTTTGTTTTTGATAATAGCCATTCTGATAGGAATGAGGTGGTTTCTCATTGTGGTTTTGATTTGCATTTCCCTGATGACTAGTGATATTGAGGTGTTTTGTTTTTTCTTTTTCTGTTTTGAGAATGGATTATTTGGGCCCTTTACCTGTTTCTTAACAGGGTTGGTTGGATTTTTTTGCTGGGTTTTTTGAGATGCTGATATGGTCTGGATATTAATCTTAAGTCTTTTCTCTCGCTGTATCAGGTGTCTTTTCACTCTGTTGTTTCCTTTGCTGTGCAGAGGGTTAGCGTCATGCAGTCTCATTCGTCTGGCTTGACTTTTGGTGCCTGTGCTTTGGAGGTCTTACCCAAAGTCGTCATTGCCTTCACCAGTATCTGTAACTGTTTCTGCTACATTTTCTTATGGCAGTATTGTAGTTTCAGGTCTTACATTTAGGAATTTGATCCACCTCAAGTTCACTTTTATGCATGGTGAGAGGTAGGGATCTAATCTTGTTCTCCTACCTTTGTATATCCGCTTGTGCCAGCACCATTTATTGGAAAGACTATTCTTCGTCCATGTGTATTCTTGGCACCTTTGTCAAAGATCAGTGACTGTGTATGTGTGAATTAATTTCTGAGTTCTCTGTTCTGTTCCACTGATCTGTGTGTCAAGTTTTTTTTTAAGAATTATTTATTTATTTGAAAGGCAGAACTATAGAGAGGCAGAGTCAAAGAGAGAAGCCTACCATCTGCTGGTTCACTACCCAGTTGGCTGTAACCGCTGGAGCTGAGCCGATCTGAAGCCAGGAGCCTGGAGCTTCCTCTGGGTCTCCCACACAGGTGCAGGGGCCCAAGGTCTTGGGCCATCTTCCACTGCTTTCCTAGACAATAACAGAGAGCTGGATGGGAAGTGGAGCAGCCAGGACTCAAACAGGCACCCACATGAGATGCCGGCCCCTATATGTCAGTTTTTATGCCACTACCATATTGTTTTAATTACCTTAGCTTTGTAGCATGCTTCAAAATCAAGTATTGTGATGCCTCCAGCTTTCCACCTCGCTGTAGCTCAAAATTGCTTTGGCTGCTCTAGATGTTTTGTGGTTCCATGTTATGAACATTATCATTATAATGTGGTTCCAAGTTACGAACATTATCATTATAATGATACTAATCCTTCCGACCCATGGGTCTAGGAATGTCTTTCCTTTTTTCGCGTGTTCTTGATGATTTCTTTCATGAGTTTTTATAAATGTACATAACATATGAATGTGTTTGAAGGATATGCTATTTAAAGTTTACAATTCAGTCCTTTTTGTAAACACTATAAAAATGGTTTCGGTTTATGTGCCTGAATTATATTTTCTTCAGAGGTTAGAGCCCTCGAACCTTTCCTGTTTCCCTTCAGACAGCCTGAAAGGGACGTGCTGGCTCAACATCCAGGACAGCCGCTGCGAGGTGAATATTAATGGAGCCACCCTGAAATCCGAATGCTGCGCCACCCTCGGAGCGGCCTGGGGGAGTCCCTGTGAGCGGTGTGAACTAGGTAGGAGCCAGGGCCTGGGGCCTCTGGGCTTCCCCATGGAAGGCTTCCCCCTCAAGTAGGGCATGGTCTTTGTGGTGGATTTCCTTTGTGACCATTGTCTTTTCTGTTCAGAATTTGTCCACTTGTTGAACTGTAAGCAGACCTCAAAAAAAAAGGAATCAGCTGGAATCCATGCACTAAGACCTGTTTGCATGTGTCCCAGTGGGAGAAGAGGGCCCTGTTCCCTTGAGTCTTTTACTTGTTTGTCATTCAGTTGCCAAAATGAAAGCAAAAATGAGTTGTAGGAAAAATGGTGAAAATCTCAATACGAGTCACCTCCTGCAGTTTCCACAGCAAGTCCTGCTCTGTGCTGCCTCAAGGAAGGGATGGTAGAGGTCCTGTTTCTAAGCCCCCACCTTCAACGTGTATCCCATGCTTCTGTTTCTTGAGCTTAAGACTTGTGTCTTTGATAACCGAGTTAAAGCGGGTCCTATTGTTCTTTACAGATACAGCATGCTCAAGAGGGTTTGCCAGGATTAAAGGGGTTACTTGTGAAGGTAAGTGTATTGAAAGTATTTAGTGCAGCACTTAAAAGTAATATTCACTCTCAGACTTCAGAGGCATTTATTAAAAAGCTGAAAATGGCAATAAAAATACTCAGTATCTTCACCAAATACTTAGGCATAATACTCTTAGGAAATAGCTGAAAGTTTTCCGTTTCTCCTCCTTGTGCAGTTGGGTGAATTTCATAAGGACATCAGTAGGGATTCAGGCACAGCCGGGCTGGCAAGGGAGCATGTCTGGGTTGTGTTTTAGAGACGGGCCAGGCTGTGGTCGTTTTCACAGCTGGTGCCTAGGAAAGTGGGTGGCTAGGTTGTGGAATATTTCTACTGAACTCAAGTAGTAATGCACATTGTATTGCAGATTGAATATGCTATACAGGAAATAAGACTGCACCTACTTTTTCTATTGATGACATCTCTATCCTCTGCTTGCTCCATTGTCCTGCAGACGTTAATGAGTGTGAAGTGTTTCCTGGCGTTTGTCCAAATGGGCACTGCGTCAACAGCCAAGGATCTTTTCATTGCGAGTGCCCTGAAGGACTTACGTTGGACGGGACTGGCCGCGTGTGTTTAGGTAAGACTCGTGTATAAAACAAGCCATGAATTTTCTTGTCCTTTGGGCAGTGGCCAGTCCAAAGCCATTGAGTCTGAACTCAGGAAAACTTGTCTTAAACAAGCTATTTTGGGGAAATCACTAGAGGATATTTGATGCTGCTCAAAAATCTGTCTCAGAAGTTTTAGTTTCTTTAAAGATACATTTTAGGCAATTTCAATTTCAGTCTTTCACACTGAGTTAATGGAGCAAGAAAAGTATGTATGTTTTACATGCAGAGGATCAAAACTACTAGCATTTGTAAAACTAACATTCACCTGCTCACTACAGCTGAACGCTCAAGACAGTGAGGAAACTCATGGGCAAAGTTAGATCATTCTTGTTTGAAAACATTGACTTACCCTGGCTCTTGCTTTACCAACCTCAAAGTTGAAATTTTCTTAATGCTTTATTTTCTAAAGATCTAAAATTAGGAAATGCTTTCTCTCAGCACCCCATTGTATGGGAGGGCAGTTTGAGCTTATTCTTTGTCAGAGTCATGTTGAACTGAACCTGAATTTCATCACTGAAAAATCTCTATTAATTTTATATTGTATGCAAAAATATTTTTGTTCATTTGATATTTCCTCCAATAAGCTAGTGAATTTTTAGTTGGTAGAACAAACTTGATACATATTTGTATTTGAAATGTTTTAAATATTTTAAATTCTATTTTATTTACTTGAAATACAGAGACAGAGAAAGAAAGAGATTTTACACTTGTTGGTTAACTTCCTGGAAGTGCACAAAAGCGAGGGTTAAGCCAGGCTAAACCCAGGAGCTTGGAACTAAATCTGGGTCTCAGAACATGTAGGTAGCAGAAACCCAACTTCTTTTTTATATAAGATTTATTTTATTTGTTTGGAAGAGTTACAGGGAAGGAGAGAGATAGAGAAAAATAAATCTTCCATCTGCTGGCTCACTCTCCAAATGGCCGCAATGGCCAGAGCTGAGCTGATCCAGAGCCAGGAGCCAGGAGCTTCTTCCGGATCTCTCACACGGCTGCAAGGGCCTAAGGACTTGGGCCATCCTCCACTGCTTTCCCAGGTTTATTATTAGCAGGGCGCTGGACTGGAAGAGGAGCAGCCGGGACTCAAACCGACATCCATAGGGGATGTAGGTGCTGAAGGCTTGCTGGGTCTTTAACTTGCTGCACCACAGCGCCGGCCCCCAAAACCCACCTTCTTGAACCATCACTTACTGCCCCACAAGGTGTGTATTAGTTGGCAGTTGTATCAGGGGAGCCAGGACCCAAACCCAGGCTCTCAGATATGGGATGAGGGCTTCCCAAACAGTGCCTTAACTGCTGTGCCAAACACCCACCCTTGTATTTCAAACTTAAACATGTAAACAATGACAGTGTTGCATTCAGATATTTAAATGTGTCAGTGTTTTTTAAGTTAGAGATGAAAAAAATAGTTTTCAATACCATACAGTTTAGTTTGATAAGCATGGATATCAGTTTAAATGAATCTTCGGCAGCATATTTAAATTTGGATTGAAAGCATGACTAAAAACATACGGAATTATTTAAAAAGTATTATATCCGATATTTAAAAATAAAAATTCTTCTCAGATTTTTAATTTTTTTAAATTCTCCTAAAGTTATCTACAGTGTTGAGGCAAACAGAGTGTCTTGAGAATGACAGAATAGCATCAGTGTGGTCAATGACTAGTGAAATTAAGTGGTCGTCAGTAACCAAAGGAAGATATGAAGGCATACTATGGCAAATCATTACTCAGCAAAATAAATCTGCATAACATCACGAAAAATCAAAGGCTTTATAATATTTTTAAAGCTATAGTAGATTCTTGATTCTCGTACTGTAGTTAAATGTTTTGTCGCTGAATTATGCTACATTGATTTGTTCTTTTTTGGGGATGTGAGTGTTTCAAGAAGCAGTAGGCATATGAAAATATAAGTGATCCGAGGACAAATATAGGGGCAAACTACTCTGACGGCATCCTCTAAGTCAGGGATCCCAAACTCCAGTGTTGGGAACGGCCAAGTATGTACGTTATTCAAGTCAAGTGGTAACAAGGGGCAGTGGGGACTGTGGAACACACTGGGGACGGGGCTTCAAACAGGTCAAGGAAGGTGGAATTAAAAGAGTTTATTTGGGAACAAAAACTGTTGAAATCCATGCACAGGAGGCATCTTCAAAGAGTTCATGGAAAATGCAAGTCATGAAGAAACTGTGCATGAATTTCAACCTTTTTTTTTTACCAAAATAAACTTCACTTTTAATTCCCTTTTCCCATTTTTTTTTTTTTTAATTACCCTCATACCAACCAAAGATTTGCAAAACCCTGTTCTGACATCTGTGCCAGCCAATCCCAGCCATGGGCTGGCTCTTCTGATTCCTGATGTAAACACTGATGTGAATCCTCAGAAAGGAACGGGATTCCTCTTGTAGGTGATTGTCACATCTTATATACTGAGTTCAACTATCCTTTTCTCTCCCAAGTGATTCCTGAACGGCTTCTTGAACAAATTACTTCATTGACTTCAGAAGTAGGGGGACCCAAGGCAGAGCTCCCAGACCAACTGTAGCTGGTTACACAAAGCTCTCACGTCTTGTGAGCATCTTTTCTTCCTTGGGGATGGTGTTAGGTGAGCTGGCTGTAACAGAGGCCAGCCCCTGGGAGCCGTGTGAGAGAGAAGCTTACCGAATGACTGCCACCTTTCACACCGGCACAAAGTGTGGCTTTTTGGTGACTGTTAATACACATTCAGGGTGGAATCACCTATTGTGAATACCTATGTTCAGTCTCCTGGTTCAAAACAAAAACTAATCACCATAATTTTCTCTTTAAAAACTATACTTTCTGATTACAATACTTGGAAATGCTTGTAACTGGAGGCTAAAGACAGTTGCTAAAGGTGATAATACCTTTGGTTGAGAACATGAAATCATCAATGTTGGCAATTACTAAAATAGCAGGTGTATTAATTTGTTTATATCAGGGATTTCTTTCCCTCTTTTAAGTAGTTTTCAGGTTAGCAAAGGATTTAATGGCTTGAAATGCTATTGTCAAAGCAATCTTGTAACCTTGGTTAAAGAAAATCCTTCCTGAACTCAAGCTTATTTGTAATTGAACAGCCAAGTGTTTGTGGTTGTACCAGCAGCTCTCCTGGCTGACAGGTGGCTGTGTTATTTGTAGATTGCTGGTTTACCCTGTTTCTGTTTACTGATGCTTTAGAATCCTGAAATAGTGCCATGTTGCAAAATTGTAGGGAAATGTGACATTCAAATAGCTCAGTATGTTAGTAGAGATTTACATAATAATGGGAAAAAAACTATGTTGGAAAAGGTAAATTTGGCAGGGAAAAAAATGATGAATGCAATAATAGCATATTTTCCTCCCACAATGCAATTTTAAGTCATACCAAATAAGTTTATGTTTATGACCCAGATCTGATGGAACTGCCCCATAGCCACTTTAAGCAGTTTGGTGAACCATAAAAACTTGTCACTGAGATAGATTCTTTTTCTCATTCTGAGCAATACCAAAAAAGGGGAATCACAGGTGATGACAGGAAGGAGATGAGTCACAGGGCCTCCTCGTCCCGGAGGTTGCCTGGGAGACTGGTGATACTGCAGAGGTCCCAGCTCTGCTGTCGTCAGTGACTCTTACAGTGGAGACTGTTCCCGCAGCTTGGGGCTGTGAGTCTCACCCACCCAGGGTCTCCCCAGGGCCCTGCAGAGGCTCGGGGTGCCGATGTCGAATGAGCGCTCAGTCATGTGGCACCTGTGACTCCGCTCTCTCTGTAGACATCCGCATGGAGCAGTGTTTCCTGAAGTGGGATGAAGATGAATGCATCCACCCCGTCCCTGGGAAGTTCCGCATGGACGCCTGCTGCTGTGCAGTCGGTGCTGCCTGGGGCAGCGAGTGCGAGGAGTGCCCCAAGCCTGGCACCAAGGAGTACGAGGCCCTGTGCCCCCGGGGACCCGGCTTTGCCAACAGAGGGGATGTTCTGACCGGGCGACCATTCTACAAAGGTAACCACGGTGCCTTTGCACCAGCACAGTACTGTCCACTTGTCCCAGAGAATCGGTTTAGCTTTAAACGTCTGGTTCAGACTTCATTTTCTTTGTTACGTCTGCTTTGAGGCCAGCCTCATGACTGCTCTCCAACAGGCTACTAAGGTAGAAGGACAGAACAGGCGGCTGGCCTGCTCTTCCCACCTCCCCTCCTCCCAGTTCCCCACTTCCCAATTCCCCACTTCCCACCTCCCCTCTTCCCACCTCCCCTCTTCCCACCTCCCCTCTTCCCAGTTCCCCTCTTCCCAGTTCCCCTCTTCCCACCTCCCCTCTTCCCAGTTCCCCTGCTTTCCTTTGCACAGCCAGAGATGTGGTCCTGAGAGCAACATTGGTGGCAGAAAGTGCTCTGTCCCCACATCTTTTAGGAAGCAAACGGTCAGAAACGAAGGAATCAATGCTCTCACCTGAGAGCACACAATCACTCTCACAGTGGAAACTTTGCTTCCGTGGGATCATTGAAAACTGTCCCAGATCTCACTGGGCAGGAGGTGATCATTCACCCTCAACACGGTGGCCTGGCCTGCTGATAGCAACCTGCTCTACAGCCCAGATTTATTTTGCTTCAGATATCAATGAATGCAAAGCCTTCCCTGGAATGTGCACCTACGGCAAGTGCAGAAACACAATCGGAAGCTTCAAGTGCCGCTGCAATAGTGGCTTTGCTTTGGACTTGGAGGAGAGAAACTGCACAGGTGAGGCTCCTTCCTTTCAGTGGGTGAAACGTGGTGCTGTTTGTCTTTGTGTGAAGATGCCGCCTTGCGTTGCCCACACTGTCACTGGAATGTTGGAGATTTTTACTTTTATTTATTTTCCCTACACTTAGAGTGTTGCCGGTGAGCTTGTGAGAGCGCTCCAAAGCGGCACAGAAATGTTAGTTGTTTTGCACAGGAAAGACATCAAAACAAGATTTCTAGAATGTGTGAGGACAAAGAATATGCTCATTGAATCCGCAGCAGTTAATTAAATAGTACAGTGCTTAAATTTTATAATTTATAATAAAGAAATTAACAATATATTTTTCTCATCTATGAACAGTATCCTCAGTAATTCAGCTTCATCCACCATCCGTAGCCATGACCACTGAGTTTAGTTTGGAAACATAACAAGTACCAGATTTTTGTATCATTCCAATGCATGAACATATGTCCTAGATCTTATTTTTTGAACTCGCTTTATTATTTGAAAGAGAGAGACAGAAACAGATATAGACAGAGAGATCTTGCATCCACTAGTTCACTCTCCAGATGCTTACAACTAGGCCAGACCAAAGCTAGGAACCCAGAAGTCAGTCCAGGCTCCCCTTGAGGGCAGCAGGGAACCAAGGACTTAAGTTATCACCGGTGCCCCCTCCCAGGAGGCACTTCAGCAGGGAGCTGGAATCCAGAGCAGAGCCAGGACTCAAACCCAGGGCACTATGATACGGTGTGCGGGTGTCCCTCGTAGTGTCTTTACTGTGCTAAATGCCCAGCAGACCCCTCTTCGTGTCCGTTCTGGAGTTTTCCCTTTTTTTGTGATACCGTGGAATTGTCTGCCGTGGCTCCTTCCTGTCCTGTGCAGAGCAGGCCTAGACTGTCCCGAGGTGTTGGACAGCTGTGCTGGAGTCTTCTGCAGTGCCGCTGCCTTGACGCTCAGCTCCACCGCCATGCTGATCCCCCACCACTGTGTTCCCCACTTGGGCAGCAACGCTTCCTGCCGGGAGAATCTGAGCAGAGCCAACGACGGAGAATCCCACACTGCCACCCAGACTTCCCGCCCCCTAGACCCACTCACCCACCCGATGACCGAGAATCCTGCACTGCCACCCAGGCTTCCTGCTCCTTAGGCCCACTCACCCACCTGAGGATGGAGAATCCCACACTGCCGCCCCAGGCTTCCCCCTCCTTAGGCCCACTCAGCCACCTGAGGATGGAGAATCCCACACTGCCGCCCCAGGCTTCCCCCTCCTTAGGCCCACTCACCCACCCCTGCGCCCTTCCTGCATTCCCCTGCCCTTGGCTTGCTGACCTCTTGTCCTAGCCTGCAGGTCCCTGCCTGTTTCCTTCCTCTTTTCTGGTAGCCAGCACCCTTCGCACACAACGCACAGCATCCTCCGACGGCTCCCTTTGGCTCCCAGCTCCCCTCCTCCGGCTGCAGAGATGATGCGCTCCCTGCTTCTGCGGTTACTCCCCTGCTCTGGCTCTCTGCCCTGCTGCAGCTGTAGGTTCTGGCTCAGCAAGGGCCACACCTCTCTCTTCACTGGACCCTTTACCTCCTCCTGTGAGCGGGCTCACGGGGCTTCCTCCACCCTTTATTCCCTTCAACCACAGTCCTGTTTTCCCACTTTGACTTCGCCTTCTCTCCTAACCACGATTTTGATTTTCCTATTAGGCACATCTGCATACTCTTGAAAAACACGTTTGTTGAGTTAATGTAACAATCCCTGTGGTGCCTGCACTCCTTGACCTGTGCTGGCCAGACCCTCCTTCAGGTCTTCCGCTCTCCGTGTCTGTGGCCCTTCCCTGTCCCATGGCCTTTCCATGCCCCTCCCTAGCCTTCCCAGCTCCTTCCTGCCGCCCCCTCCCCTGGGTGTTGGCCAGTCCTGGCTGTCCCACTTTCTGCAACTCCAAGTTCACCTGCCATCCCAGCTGAATACTTGATGCTCACCTTCCACTCAGCCTGAGTTCCTCTCCTGGGCTTCTCACTTCTGTCTGGACGGTTTCCCTTTGCCCCAAGGCTCCTTCTGCCCCAGCTTGGCCCTGCATTCCTCCCACTACGGGTTACCCTGTGTGTCCTCATAGCATCGTTGCCCTCACTGCTGATGGCTCCATCTTAACCTTGACATGTCTCATTCCTGGTGGACAAGTGGGAACGTTGTGCAGATTCCTCCAGCGCAGTGGCTTTTTTGAGTACTTAGGATATTTCTTCTTAAGGCAGATGTGGGAGAAGCTCCTCAGGAAAAAGAACACAAGGCAGAGACTGGGCTGCAGGAAGTGTGTTAGAAATTACTCTTGAGATTAGCAATGAGGAAGGGAAGGGGGGGAAGCAGGTGTGGCCAGCAGAGGCTAGGCTGAAGTGCAGTGGCACCAAAGTGCTCATCCCAGGCCACCGTGCACCTTGGGAACTGGGATGGCCCATCAGAGCCATCGTGAGGACAGCAAAGGGGCTGGCAGGTACGTCCCCACATGACCAACCTTGGACACAACTGCCCATGGAGGATGTGGCCGTGGGAAGGAGGTTCTCTCAGCTGAAGCTTCAGCCAAAGTGAAGGGACATCGAGGGCTTTCTGAGCAGCACTGCCAACAGCCCAGTGGGCGTGGACCTGGGCCCCCAATCTCAGCAGCTGCTGCGCTGCGGGCTCCTCCAAGGTCTTCCAGCTGGTGAGGTTTCTCGGTCAGATTCTCCGTCTCCACAGCCATCAGCGTTATCATCCCCAGGCAGAGCTGCGATGGTGGAGCTTCCCACGAAACCGCTTGCACTGTTGCAGGCCATCCTGGACCTGGACAGAGGCTGCAGAGAGCAACCCCCCCCCCCCCGCCGCCGCCGCCCCGTCTCGTCTTGGGAGTGGCAGTGGCAGTCACTTAATGTCTCTGACACTTGTTCTGTTACTGTGCAAGAGAGACACTTGTGGGCAGCCCTGCCTTGTTTGGAGATAGGACATGACATTCCCTGGGCACTGCTGGCTGCCTTTCCTCACAGCGTGTAGGAGGCCTCCTCTGTGTGCAGCACCCCCAGTGAGCCTGCCCATCCAGCTGTCCTTACACTCACATCAGCTCCACACTGTGATCGGCAGCTGATGGTCTTGGAGATGTGTTGCTTTTCTACAGCTTATGCATTTGTGTCTGACTTCTCTGTTCCACATCTGTTGAGCTAGAATTTCTCTTCTTTTTAAGATTTATTTATTTATTTGAAAGCCTGAATTAGAGAGCAGATGGAGAGAAATCTTTCATCTGCTGATTCACTCCCCAGATGGTCGCAGTGGCCAGCATTGGGTCAAAATGACACCAGCCAGGAGCCAGAACTTTTTGTGTGTCTCCTGCGTGGGTAGCAGGGGCTCAAGCACTTGGGCCATCTTCTGCTGCTTTACTCTGGCCATTAGCAGGGAGCTGGATTGGAAGTGGAACAGCCAGGACACAAACCTGCACCCATATGGGATGGTTGCAGTGGAGGTGGGGGCTTTTCCCTGCAACACCAGAACACATGCCCGTTTTGAGCTAAAATTTCTATCCATCCTTCAAGGACCAAGTCAAAAGCTACCTCCTCCAAAATATCGCTTCTTTTTATGAAGAAAATAAGATTGATATATTTATTTGAAAGGCAGAGTTACAGACGGGGAGGTGGAGGGGAGGGTGGGAGATTTTCTACTTGCTAGTTCATTCCCCAAATGGCAGCGATAGCCAGGACTGAGCCAGATGGAAGCCAGGAGCCTAGAGCTCCCTCCAGGTGTCCCACATGTGTGCTGAAGTCCACGGTCTTGGGCCGTCTTTCACTGCTTTCCCAGGTGCATTAGCAGGAAGCTGTATCAGAAGTGGAGCAGTCAGGTCTTGAACCTGTGCCTATATGGGATGCCAGTGTTGCAGGCGGCACCTGGTGTGCCACAGCACCCACTCTCTGTGCTGAGCAAGAACTGTTTGTTGTAATTCTGTGATATGAGTTCCTTTATGGAGAAGGGACATGATTTCCTACAGACCCTGCAAGCAGTGGACCAGAAACTGCATCCAAGCAGCTGGGTGGGCCTGGAGCCCTTACTCTGCGCATAACACCTCCCAGCAACTGGAAGTTGTCTCTGCTCTCCTAGTTCCTCGTGTGACTCCTCCCACCGCCTCCTAGGTGCTGGTGAATAAGAAGAGAATTCATGTGTGTGTTACTAGCTGCTGTAGTTGATGAGGTTTTTTTGTTTTAAAGGACGTACTTACTTTTTAAAAATACATTATCGCCTGTGATTAGGGAAGTATTTTAAGAATGGAAGTGGGAAGGAAACAGGGAATGGGACCCCCAAGAGAACATGCACACAGATCATCCACTGACTAAATACTGTGATAGACAAACCTTAGAGTTAAATAGGTGATGATAGAAGTATTTTCCCCACCATAACAGATTGTCTAATAGGTAATATTTTCATAAACATTTTACATAAGCATGATTTCTCTATTGAAACATCTTTTTATAGAAATGTTTTTTTGTTTGTTTTTTTGTACTTAAAAGGCAGAGTTACAGAGAAAGAGGGAGATCTGCCATCGGCTAATTCACTACCCCAAATGGCCAGGGCAGGGCCAGGCTAAAGCCAGGAGCCTGGAATTCCATCCAGTTCTCCCACATGGGTTACAGGGGCCTACTTTGGGCATTTTCCACTGTCTTCCCAGGCACATTAGCAGGGAGTTGGATTGGACATGGAGCAGCGTGTTCATATGGGATGCCGGCATCACACACGGTGGTTCAACATGCTGTACCACAGCACTGGCCAGGAATCTTAGTTACAGACGTGGGATATTTCACAGAGAATCCTGTTTGGTGGAGTAGAGATGTTTCTGTGGGATACTTTTCTTTTCTTTAGTATAGACAAAGCGACAGATGAATCAAGTTTCTTGATTTAAAAAAAAAAAATTAGTTCAGTGGGCCTTTCACAACAGATTGGCACAGGAACTCAGACTGGGTGGTGTCCCATGGCCCGGCCCCAGCCATGCACTCTCAGGCACATGTGAGTCCACCGTCTTCCTCGGAGGCAGCTTTGTCTGTGTGGTCTGCCAGCCACCCCTGCTCAGGGGCAGCCCCCGGTCTCCACGCGGTGCCCCAGGGTGGCACGGCAGAGCCAGCAGGGCCTTCGAGTCGCACGCAGCCTGGGCGCCTGCCTCGTCTGCCACAGTTGGTTGCTTTGTCCTTCCATTACCGTTTCTGAGCCACAAAGGCCAGGATTCCAGAACTCTTACAGGCACCGCTTGCCAGTTGGCTGTGACAGTTTTGGCAGTTGGGGCAAGGAATGTGCCCGAGGCCTCGTCCCCACTGCTAGTCTATGGTTTCTGCTGGCGTTTCAGGCGTGCAGCACCTGCCCCTGGAGGGCCCGGTCCCCTCCCTAGCCTTGGGTGCCTTCTCCTCTCAGTGCCTTTTTTCTTTCTCTTAACCGACGGGCATCAGACATCGACGAGTGCAGGATCTCCCCCGACCTGTGTGGCAGCGGAGTCTGCGTCAACACACCGGGCAGCTTTGAGTGCGAGTGCTTCCATGGCTACGAAAGCGGGTTCATGATGATGAAGAACTGCATGGGTAAGCGCGGCCGTTCCTGCGCGCCAGCCTCCGGCAGCCTGACGCACACCCCTGCGCTCCAGTCTCCACACAGGGCCATGGCAAGGAGAGAGAGGAGACCAGCTGCAGACAGAAGCTGAGTCCTTGGGGAACCCCAGCCCCTTGGTGCCTTAGGGACAGAGAGCTCCTGGGACTGAATTATGCTTACTGATAGAATCTGAAATCTGCACCCTGGCTGTTACCCAGAGGGAGTTCATGTGCAAGGGATGGTGGCATTGTGTGGTGACCCCAGAGTTTGTGTTCAGCCAGGCTAACCCAGGTTGTTTTCGTGAGCTGCGTGTTATTGCAAACCCGGTAGATACCCCCAACCTCTTAGCCCAGTGCTTGATTTTCAGGGATGTTGGGACCTGGCTCATGGAACATAGTAGGTTAGGAGTCCGAGATTGTCTTTCCCTTTGCTTTGAGACACAGGCACCAGAGCACTGACAGCAGCAGGGTGACTTGGCCTCAATCCAGGCTCTCGTGAGCTCGTTCATTTCATGTGCGCAGATTTCGCAGTAACTTCCTGCTAAAGCAGGATCCCCCGGGTGTGCTGCTGGTTGTAGAAGACTCGAGGCGCCTGTGACCCACGCCTAGTCAGTGTAGCTCTTGCCTTTGAGTCACACACTTACCTCGGGAAATGTTCTTTGTCCCATGCTGTTTGCGTGAATAATGGATCTCACGTTTTTACCTTTCAGACATTGACGAATGTGAACGTAACCCTCTCCTTTGTAGGGGTGGCACCTGCGTGAACACTGAGGGCAGCTTCCAGTGTGACTGCCCCCTGGGACACGAGCTGTCACCATCACGGGAGGACTGTGTGGGTGAGTTTGTCTGATAACAGATCAGAGATCCGTGCTGGCAAACTTGGCGGGCACGTGAAATCCCGCTTATCACATGTGTCGGAATTCAGAGAATGTGGGATGGATTTCTGGCTCTGATGATGCTGCCCTTATCTCTGTCTTGTATTGTGTAAAAAGTAACTGTACGAGGATGTGTGTCACGCTGCTGTTGTATTGCTGTTCTTTTGGGACTGCGTTGTTAGTATTAGCTTATCTTTGGGAGTTTTTAGGTACTTCCCAACATAGGAAGGCCGGTTTATTGTTGAATAGGCAATTTAAACTGTGGATGACACCTGTCCGGGCACAGAGACACACACACACGGTGAAAACACAAACTAGTGAGATGAAATCTGCCTTGTCAACACATACGTTGGTTCACCTAATCGTCATTCCTATAGAGAGAGCACATAGCACCCATTGGTTTATAGTTTTCAGTAACGCAAATTAAAATAAATAAGCACGTGAGGGCCCTGTTGTCCTGTCTCTGTTTGGTGGAGTTGGCTGTCTTTCCTCAAGTTATGTAGGCAACAGTTGACTACCTGGTGAAGCCCAGGTGAGCCTGCCAGTGTAAACTCATGCATTACGTAGTCGTAAGCTCTTTTTCTGGCATGTGCTGAACCTCTGTGCTCTAATGTGTTGTCTCTAGCTGTATATGGCTATGTACATTTGATTTAAATGGATTATCTTAGTCACACCGCACACAGTTCAAATGCTTGCGGGCAGCTGCAGCTACACGTGAGACAGTCCTTCTTCTGTCCCTGTGTAGGAAGTTTCCCTCGGCAGCACTGTTGTGGATAGATAGAAGAGACAGCCCAGGGGACCATCCTAGTGTTTCAGTCAGCCACGTTCTTGATGGGGCCAGTGATTTGGCTGGTGCCTAAGACTGTGACTCTGTGTATTTCCTCTAGATATTAATGAGTGCTCGCTGAGTGACAATCTCTGCAGAAATGGGAAGTGTGTGAACATGATTGGAACCTATCAGTGCTCCTGCAATCCTGGATACCAGGCCACGCCAGATCGCCAAGGCTGCACAGGTGAGAGGAGACCCAGCAGGCCTGAGACTCCTATTTTTCAACTCATCTAGGGAAACTTGGTACTGAATAGATAAGGAAGCCTATGAGAGCCTTTTGTCCCAAAAATGAACCCAAGGGTTGGGGAGGTCTCTCGGATGCCATGGTTTGCTGGTTTCATAGTGGCCACAATGGTCCTACGGCAGTAGATACCTGAACCCCAGTGTTAACATACTTGGCAGGCTCTTTTCTGTGGAGTTACTGGAGGAAATGTCAGGTGGAATGATGCCTAAGAGGACAGAGAGCCGTGGTACAGTGCTAAATCAACAGTCAGGAGACCACACAAAGCCATTGAAGCATTGTCTGTTTAAAAGAAGGAAGACTGTCCTCTGCCTGTGTTAGGGAAGGAACCGCCGTAGGTCACGCGGCTGCAACGCTGTTTTCCCAGATATCGACGAGTGCATGATAATGAACGGAGGCTGTGACACGCGGTGCACCAACTCGGAAGGAAGCTACGAATGCAGCTGTAGCGAAGGCTATGCCCTGATGCCGGATGGGAGGTCCTGTGCAGGTACAGACAGCACACATCCCAGACGCCAGGTCTGCAGTGCTCCAGAAATAAGGATCCACGTGCTGCGCGGCGAACATGCACAGGGAGTCGTACTGGAGGTTGCCGAGAGGCGTGCTTGTTTTCATCCGGTGTCAACTTTGTGTCCTCAGATATCGACGAGTGTGACAACAACGCCGATATCTGTGACGGGGGCCAGTGCACCAACATCCCCGGAGAGTATCGCTGCCTCTGCTATGACGGCTTCATGGCTTCCATGGACATGAAGACGTGTATCGGTGTGTACCATGAGCAAGGAACAGTGCTTACTCCCACTCAGATGCACAGAGAAATGCAAGCCTCTGTACTAGAACCATGAAGTCTGAATAATAATTATAAAAAAAATCCTTAGTTAAATAGTAAATTTATCTGCTATGCTATGTCTTAGAAGCGTATTGTATTTCAGATTTGATCTGTGTGTTTCAGCTTTATGCTGTTAACAGACATCTTTTCAGTGAGCTTTGGTACAAACAAGTAGTAACCAAAATATTGAACGTGCATTTTCTAGATGTGAACGAGTGTGACTTGAACTCAAACATCTGCATGTTTGGGGAATGTGAGAACACCAAGGGGTCCTTCATTTGCCACTGCCAGCTGGGTTACTCAGTGAAGAAGGGCTCCACCGGCTGCACAGGTAGGTGTCAGCCCTGGGATCTCCAGGTTGCAGCTTCATAGATTGCAGGCCAACCTTCTGTATCGTCTCAGACCAGCTGCCCACACCCAGCGCAGGCACTGGGTAACTGAGTGTGCAGAATGCACTGGACACCTCTTCTGTAGATGGACTATGAGCCACGCACTAGGGAGCCAGCCTTGGGCTGGCAGAGGGGGTGGGTAGGTGAGGCATCCGCTACCCAGGGTTCTCCTGTGCCCCTGGTGTCTTGCTGTCTTACTGCAGCTGCTGCCCAAAGGGAACCCCACACAGAGAGCAGGGGTGGGGAAGGCCCAGGAGGGAGCCAGCTCTTGCTGAAGTTTGCGGTTGTTCCCAACGACGGGCAGTTCCCTTGACCTCTCCCTTCCTTTCCCCCATAATTCCCTCCCTCTTTCTCTTCTCTCCATTTGCTTTTGGCTTCTCATCTCTCTACCTAGATTTCCTATTATTTTCCTGCCCTCTTTCTTTGCTCACCCCAACCCCTCTATTCCTTGTTCCTTTTTCTCTATTGAACAGCTTGAGCCGTTTGCATATAGCTGGGGCCAGAGCAGGCCGAAGTCCAGGTGTTCCTCAGTGCTCAGGTCAGGCCAGTGGATGGTGTTGCGCACAGGGCAGGTGGTGGGTGGTTCCAGCTGCAGCCAGGCCTGCAGGCTGACCCCTCTAAGAAAAAAAGTCACAAAGGGAAGTGTATTTGTCATGTTTGGCGCTAGCAGAGCTGATGTGAAGCTGAAGTGTGAGTATGTGTATGATTGCAGCAGCTACAATAAGTAATGCGTGAGTCAAGTAAAACATACCATTGTTTATATTCTAGAAAGCTTTGGGAAACCAAATTTATGTAGTTAATGGATAGTCACACACTCATTTACTTATACAGACAGTCATGTGTCAAAGACAAGGAAGCGTTCTGAGAAATGTGTTTTTGGGTGATTTTGTCGTATGCAAGTGTAATAGAATGAGCTTGTAGAAACTGAAACAGTCACAGTGTCACTGGGGAGTACAGTCCTAGGGCACCACTGTCACATATGGGATTCGTCATCAACCAGAGTGTCGCCGTGTAGCACGTGAGTGTGTGTGTAGACGTGAATGTGTAATATTTATGCACGTTCACACTCACACGGGCAAAAGCATCTGGTCATTTCACAGATAACATTTTCAGTGAGTATTTTTTTCTATACTCTGAAATAGAAGCAAAAATTTAAAATGATAGTTTTTAGGAATTTTATAAAGCAGTACATTGATTTTTAAAATGACACATGATTGTGTCTTCTTAGAAAGAATAGACTATTTTCTAAAAGTCAAGCTTGTTCTTAACATTCATGAGATATGCACAGAATTTACTACTGAGAAGGAATAAATCTGTTCTTAGAAGCAAGGTTTCTCCCTTGCTTAGTATATGCTAAATTGATCTTCAGTATATGAAGGTAATTGAAAATGAAACTCGATAAAGGGCGGGATGGGAGAGGGAGAGGGAGGGGGAGGGCCATGGGAGGGAGGGAGGTTGGGGGGGGGAGCCACAATACAAAAGTTGCACTTTGTAAATTCACATTTATGAAATAAAAATAAATAAATAAATAAATAAATTTAAAAAAAAAGAAGTAAGGTTTCTGTTGACGTCTGTGATCTGAGGTCCTCTACCTGGATTCTGGTTTGGATCTGGGCGGGGGAGGACATTTCGTACCCACCAGGAGTGATAGCTGCCTTGTGTCACTCCTGCCAGGAAGCAGCTGTCAGTTTCTAGCAGGGTAGTACTTGTTTCTTTGTAAACTTTCAGATCTTGCTGGAGTCTCCCAAAATTAAAAATAAAACATTATCAGTGGTTTCTCTGGTTGGTTCTATATTTTCTTTAAAAATCTGACCTGTCTGGGCCAGCGCCGCAGCTCACTAGGCTAATCCTCCACCTGCGGCGCCGGCACACCGGGTTCTAGTCCCGGTCGGGGCGCTGGATTCTGTCCCGGTTGCCCCTCTTCCAGGCCAGCTCTCTGCTGTGGCCAGGGAGTGCAGTGGAGGATGGCCCAAGTGCTTGGGCCCTGCACCCCATGGGAGACCAGGATAAGCACCTGGCTCCTGCCATCAGATCAGCGCGGTGCGCCGGCCGCAGCGGCCACTGGAGGGTGAACCAACGGCAAAGGAAGACCTTTCTCTCTGTCTCGCTCTCTCACTGTCCACTCTGCCTGTCCAAAAAAAAAAAAAAAAAAAAAAATCTGACCTATCTGGAAATACATGTGAAGGTAGCATTAACCAGCTGTGCTTTATCTTTCGTGTTAACTGTGTTTTGCCAGATGTGGACGAATGTGAAATCGGTGCCCACAACTGCGACATGCACGCCTCTTGTCTGAACGTCCCCGGAAGTTTCAAATGTAGCTGCCGAGAAGGCTGGGTTGGCAATGGCATCAAATGCATTGGTGAGTTTGCAAACGTCAGAGTCCTCTCTGACATAAATTTCTTTCCACTTACCATTGACTGACTTATTTGAAAGAAATAGAAGGAAAGACAGAAAGAGAAGGAGATCCTGCATCCACTGGTTTATTCCCCAAATGGCTGCAACAGGCCAGGGCTGTGCCAGACCGAAACCAGGAGCCAGGAATTCCATCCTGGTCTCTCGCATTGGTGGCAGCATTTGGGTCATCTTCCTCTGCTTTTCCAGGAGCATTAGCAGGGAGCTGGATGGGAAACAGAGCAGCCAGGTCTCAAACCAGCGCTCTGATATAGGATGCTGACATGGGCAGGCAAACCATGGCAGTGTTCACCACAAGCAGAAAATTCTTAAAGGAACTGCTTTTACATAGTTGTGGACCCAAGTCTTTGAATAGGGACATGCTCTGCACTGTCATCTAATCTCTTGTGAATCAAAGTTTATCTTTAGTAGCAAGAGAATTCCTGCCTAAGGGTTTCCTTTGGCTTAATAGAAGTGATCAAATTACAGTAATCTGCCTTGGCCCTGCTTTTCAGTGTGTTCAGTAAAAATTATTGGGTGTGCAGCCAGTGATCAAGACAGCTGTATGATGAAACATGGTTGATATTTTTTTTTCAGTCTTTTCAGAGAGTAAATAATCTGAGATTTAAAACCCAGTGAAGAGGCCGGCGCCATGGCTCAGTTGGTTAGTCCTCCGCCTGCAGCGCCGGCATCCCATATGGGCACTGGGTTCTAGTCCCGGTTGCTCCTCTTCCAGTCCAGCTCTCTGCTGTGGCCCGGGAGTGCAGTGGAGGATGGCCCAAGTGCTTGGGCCCTGCACCCCATGGGAAACCAGGAGGAAGCACCTGGCTCCTGGCTTCAGATCGGCGCAGCGCCAGCCGTAGCGGCCACTTTGGGGGTGAACCAACAGAAGGAAGACCTTTCTCCCTGTCTCTCTCACTGTCTAACTCTACCTGTCAAATAAATAAATAAATCTTAAAAAAAAAAAAAAAAAAAAAAAAAAACAGTGAAATACCTGAAGGAAATGAAAAAAGGTTTTGGTAGGTGGTGTAAGTCTGTAGAAAGTAGTCAATACCAGCCTTTTGCTAGAAAACGGGATTCTTCTTACAGGCAAATCTAAAGGTTTTGTTGGGTTCCAAGAGGTCTGAAGGTTTTGAAGAAAGGAGGGTGGGAAGGTGGTTTCCCCAGGTTTTATAGTTCTTGAGCCAGAATCTAATAATAGGTCTTTTATGGCCACGAGGCAGGGGACTGGATCCTACCTTTGGTGTCATTCACAGTGCTGTTTAACGTGCTCGGTGTTTTATGTCCTTAACATTAGAGTGCTTTTCCACCTGGTAAGAATTACCCAGGACATTTTAAAATAGAAAAGCAAGCTGCAGTGACTTCCCTGTGACGATTCCTCATTAAAAGCCTATAGGCCCACAGCAGGGACCAAAAGAATAACCGTGAGATTGCTTACCAGTGATAGAAACTAACTTGAATAAACCTTCCTGTCCATGCGAGAATTATGCTCATCGGATGTTGCTGAGCTGG
This sequence comes from Lepus europaeus, assembly GCF_033115175.1. NCBI lineage: Eukaryota > Metazoa > Chordata > Mammalia > Lagomorpha > Leporidae > Lepus > Lepus europaeus. The sequence goes on from NC_084830.1 coordinate 150,137,569, forward strand.
CTGTAGAGCGTTCTGTCGGCTGTCCGGGTTGCCCAGCAGCTTTGCTGTGATGTCCTAGGATGGCTTCATTAAGTTCTCAAGTTACCTTCTAGTCCACCCGTCTCTCTGGCATTCATCGCCCAGCTTTGCAACCACATCCTCATTCACTTTTTCTAGTCCTGTGTTTTCCTCTTTCAGCCGCCTTTCTGTGCTGCTTTCCTGTCACTCACTGTGGCCAGCTCTCATGAGGCAGCCTGGCTACAGTGCTGGAGGTTCAGCTGTGTGCGGGCACCTGAGATCCCAGTGCCCAGCCAAATCCAGCCCATCTTCATTGCACTGCCTCTCCCCCCCACACACATGCACACACACACATGCACACACACTCCTCCTCTCTCAGTCCTTCTCAGGCTCTCCCTGTGTTGCACACAGAAGGAACCCCTGGTGCATTTGCTGACTTTCCCCTGCAGTCCGCTGCCCACACAGGCGCAGGAGGAACATTCCGATCCATGGGTCTGATTCTCTCCCCCATCATCGTTTCAGCCCACGGAACTGAGGGTGTCAGCTTCCTGGATCCTCCCACAGGCGGCCGCTGTCTCTGTAGCTTCCTCTGCAGTTCCCTGTTTCCTGCTCTGTGCTTTGCCACCCTGACCCCCTGGCTGTTCCTGGGCCACAGCACGCTCTTTTCCCCCGTGGTATCTTTACGCGTGCCGTTCTTCTGCAGGCAGTACTGCTGGCTGCTGTGTTCAGCAGGCTGACTCCTGCTCCTCCTCAGGTCTGAAGCTGACTGAGAATTAACCTTCTCGAAGGAGCTTTGCTTCCTGCCGTCCACAGTCGATGCCCATGCCAGTGTCTGGTTGCGCCTTGTCGTGTCACCTGTGGCTGTGTTTGACTTTTCCCTGTGTCTGACATCTGTCTGGCCCACCAGACTGGGGCTCCATGCAGTCAAGAATCATATTGTCGCTCCCTCATCTATAAAATAAAGTAAGAAACTCAATGCTGACTTCCCTGCTCTGAAATTCAGTCGCATCTTCACAACCGACCCTTTTTTAGTGAGAAAGGAACTGGCGGAGAACTCTACCCTCAGCGGAAGTCGGAATGAAATCGGGCACTGGCTTCCTTCCAGGCATTAACATTTTGCTTAGCTGCCTCACAGAAGGCTTGAATTCATCAGTTTGGCCCACGCGTGTGGCATGGGCACTTTGAATGATGGTTTTGAGCTCTTTGAGAATTGGGGCTGTGACCCAGCAGGCAAACTGACCGGCATTCCATGTCAGCAGTTTAAATGCAGACAAATGGAAGGCTGGTCCGGGGTGACTGAGTGTCGCGTGTTCTTTGCCGGATGTCACTGCTCTGCTCTCCTGTCGTTGCAGACTTGGACGAGTGCTCCAACGGCACCCACCAGTGCAGCATCAACGCCCAGTGTGTAAACACCCCTGGCTCATACCGATGTGCCTGCTCAGAAGGCTTCACTGGTGATGGCTTCACCTGCTCAGGTAGTGTGCTCCGATCTTATTGGCACGCAGCACTTCCTCTGCTTTCCTTTGAAAACTCGTGGAAGGAGGATGAAGTAACCACACCTGTTTGTATGCTTGACTCACGGTTGAATCTGTGTCGTCTTCTTACGTTGAACACAAAACCTGAACAGGTTCCCAAGATGTTGGTGAACGTTTTTAAAATAATGGCACTTACTATTATCATATTACGTCAATAACTGTTATTTCCTCCTATTCGTCAAAGGCTTTGTCTAGGTCAGACCACCTGGATTCAGTCTTGCCTAGGCCACCTACTGCCCATGTAACCTTAAGTAAATAATGGAACTTGTCTGACCTTACTGTCCCCATTTTAAAATGAACATAGTAATAATGCCCTTTGTTTTTTTCTTTTTTATCAATTAATGACATGAGAAAGTTACTCAGCTTTACAAGATAGCATCTATGACGTATTTAATCACTGCTAATTAATGTGTTTAGCAGACTCTTAGTAGCTTAACACATGGTATTAAAGATATTAAATGGAATAATAATAACATAATTCTTAGCATAATAATAATAATGGGAAAATGATCAGAGCTCAGAAATGTTAGCTTCTGTTTAGCATCTGTTCATTCTGCAGAATTTAAGTATAAAAACATCCTTTCGTATGTATATTTGTGAAGTCTTCAGAAGTTTGTGGAAAATGCATTATTATGAAAAAGCTTCTCATGGTTTTGAGGGGTTTTTTTGCCTACATTTTATGATTTCTTTCCTCACAAACTTTCAAAACAATTATTTATTTACTTATTTATTCGTGTATTACCAATGCTGGGAGACGGACAGACAGATGGAGGTCTGCCATCTGCTGGTTGATTCCCCAAACAGCTGCAGCAGGCCAGGGCTGAGCCTGGCCCAAACCAGGAAACAGAAGCTCAGCCCAGGTCTCCCATGTGGGGCTACCTGAGTTGTCACCTGCTGCTTCCCACAGTGCACCAGGACTTGACCCTGTGCACTCTGTAGGAGATGCAGCTGTCCTGAGAAGCGCCCTGAGTGCTACAGCAAACACCCACCCTTCCACAAATGTTTTTGAAATGCCCTTATTTAAGGCTAGATCGTCCTGCGAATACAGAGTTTAACACTTCCCAGTTTTTTTGATAGGTGTTTCTATTACTTTTTCAGTGTAAATTTTAAACCCATAATTAATCGATGGACTGTCTGATTAATGATATCAAAAATGTAGAGTTAACAATTTTCACATGCCTCCTTTAGAAAACACGTTTATGTACTTTGCAAGCTGCCTGGCTTTTAAGCCTTGAGTGTTGTGTCTTTCCCAGCGTTTCTGTGCCTCTTGGTGTCAGGGGTGGAGCCTAGCTTTGGCGGGTGAGGCATCTGCTCTCAAACCCCGACTCAGGCAGTGTATTAGCTCATCGTGCCCCCTGCGCTCTTTGAAGCCTCCCCGGCGAGGTGAATTCAGTGAGCTGGTGCAGGACGTACCCAGCCCTCAGTAAAAACTGTTCTCTGCCTTTCCCCTCTTCCCTGCGTGGTACAGTTAGATAAAGTATCTTTCAGTGTATGAGTAATGCCTGTTTATACAACTAATAAAGGAGTACATATGTACGATTATGATGATATCAAATAAAAAAGCACCAGAGTATTCTTGATTTGCTTTAAAATAGTTGGGCTGATGAGAGAGTGAGTTGTTTATTTCATTACGAAAATATTTTCAAATAAACACCAGAGCTCACTCCAGGGTTCTTATTCGTGTCTGAACGATGCAGGAGCAACCCTGATACATCAGACAGCATTAAAGAGAGCAAAGACGAATGTGGGAGACACCTGCATGTCTCTCCCTGGTCCTGTTGCCACTGAATGTGAGGGTGTGGGTTAAATAACTCCTATCAGGTTGTGTGCCCCAGTTTAGGGGAGCATGATTAATTGCCGCTACATGTTAATGAGCTCAAAGTCAAGCCAGGAAAACTGGTTGAGTTATAGCGCATGGAAAAAAAGCGTCCTGCCATTTGGAACGTAATAGAGATGTAATTTACTTCTCCCGCAGATGTCGATGAGTGCGCAGAAAACATAAATCTCTGTGAGAATGGACAGTGCCTCAACGTGCCTGGCGCGTACCGCTGCGAGTGTGAGATGGGCTTCACCCCAGCCACAGACAGCAGGTCCTGCCAAGGTGGGTCCCCAGGACTTCAGTGCGTTCTCGAGTTGGACCAGCTTCGGCAACTGAAACCACAAAAAGGCCTGGAACAGGCTCCGCCTGGAAGCCGAATACGTAGCACAAGCTGCACATACAAAAGCCATCCGTTTCAGCGCAGGTTGCTTCGCAGATGGGTCATGATGAAGGCTGCTGCTTTCATGTCTTGTGAAGTTTTCCTGGCCAGCATCCAGTAGTTGGAAGTTTGGCTCGTTCTTTTTTTTTTTTTTTTTTTTTTCCCTACCTTTTTCTATAATTAAATGAATGACATGTGGCAAAACTATTCAGCTTTTAAGATCCGATCTGTTACCTAGTCCAGGCACTGCTATGTAGTGTTTATCCAAATCCGGTAGCTCACTTTCAGTGCTCACCTTCATGTTTGAGTCTGCTGTGTGTCTGAGTGGAGTGGCCCTCAGGAATGCATCAGGGGCTTCCCCTGGCACAGAGACAACCCCTTCTTCTAGGTTAGAGCCTCAGCCCCCTTTTCCGGAAGTGAGACTGTGTGCCTTGTGTGCTAAGAAGAAGAGTTTCGCTTTTTCCTCTTATTTTTTAAAAATGTATTTATTTGGAAATCAGAGTGACAGAGAGGGTGAGACACAGATCCGATAGATCTTCTGTACCCTGGTTCCCTCCCCAAATGGCTATAACAGCTGGTGCTGGGCCAGGCCAAAGCCAGCCTTCTCCATCCTGGTGTCTACTTGGTGGCAGCGACCCAGGTATTTGGGCCGTCATCCACTCCTTCACAGGCAATTAGCAGGAAGCTGGAGCTGGGACCCAAACCGCCAGAGTTATCCATGATGCTGGCATTCCAAGCAGTGACTTAACCCTAACCCACTGTACCACAATGCCTCCCCCAGCATTTTCTTTTAAGGTAGACTTCCAATTCACACTGTATGTAGTTTTGGCTATCATTGTGTCATGGGGAGTACATGAAAATATTAATGAAAAAAGGGAACAAGATTAAAAATAATTGACAGGGATAGCACTGTAGTGTAGCGCATAAAGCTGCCACCTGCAGAGCCAGCATCCCATATGGGCACTGGTTCGAGTCCTGGCTGCTCTACTTCCAATCCAGCTCTCTGCTATGGCCTGGGAAAGAGTGGAAGATGGCCCAAGTGCTTGGGGCCCTGCACCCCTGCACCCATGTGGGAGACCAGGAAGAAGCTCCTGGCTTGTGGCTTTGCGTTGGCCCAGCTCCCATTGTGGCCAGTTGGGGAGTGAACCAGCAGATGGAAGACCTCTCTCTCTCTCTCTCTCTGTCTCTCTGTCTCTCTCTCTTTCTGCCTTTGTAATTCCACCTTCCAAATAAGTGAATCTTTAAAACAGTCCTGAAAGAAAAATTTTAAATAACTCTTGTGCCATAGAGCTTTACCAAAATGTACAATTCACATAAAATAAAAGGGGAAAAAAAAGGAAAAAGACTTGATCAGGCGAAGTCATGGGTAAAGATGGTAAGATGAAAACATAGACTTTCTCCCTACACATGCTTCTTCAGCATCAGCTGAACAAAAACAAACCCTGCCCTCTGAGATGACTCAGAGCAGAGCCTGACTGCTGCCCTGGCAAAGCAAAGGCTGAAAGGTGCTGACATCTTCGGTGGGTATCCACCAGTCCGGAGAGCATGAGACCAAGGGGGTCCGTAGGGCACCCTGGTGAGCGCGGTAGAAGGCAGCGAAGTCTCTGTTGACCCACTAGATGAAGTGGAGTCTCATCCCTTCTGTGGGAGGCTCCTCTTTAAATGTGGAATGGGCGTTCTCTTTCCTGCCCCCAGCTGGTTTCCTGTGAGCCCTGAAGCCCATCAATAGAAAGTGGAGTCGGTGTGGATAGGGCGTTCCGTGCCTGCTCGTCTGAACCTGTTAGGGACCTGGGGAAGGAAGAAACGAGCAGTTGCTGCCAGTCCGGCCCACGGGCGCTCTTGGTACCTGGAAGAAGCCCCTGGTCATAAGGTCTTCCTTTACCTGTGGTGTGCATCCTTCTCAGCTTCTCCCCAGCACCACCTCCAAGGTGTGGCTTCGGGTTCCTGCTACTTCCCTGACTTCTTGGTTGTCTCCTGTGTCACTGCGATGGGGAGGAAGCCCCAAGGGCGGGCAGCTGAGACTGTCACACTGCTCTGTTTGGCTGGACCCCAGCCTTGGCAATCTCACAAGTGTTAACTGACTCTGGGTTTTATTGGTGGTGGTCTGGCCCATCTGCACAGTTTATCTTGAAGTTACTAACTGAATTCTTTCCTGCCTTCTCATCTTACTGTAAATACATGCCCCTCTGAATTGACCCTGGGGTCAGCATTTTCCACTCAGATTCGACTACTCAGCACAAATGTTCAGACTCTCCATTGTGTCCAAAGAGTTCCTGGAGTTGGCCCTTTTCCGGTATTCTCCACCCCGGTAGGGGATTACAGAACCTGGAGGAACATCAGGCTCATCCACACAGGGAACAGGGTCTGGTAGGCCCTTACCACCACTCATGGAGCTCTGGACTCCTGAATAGCCGTGTTAATGAAACCCAGTCCCCTGGCTGTGCCCCAGATAAAACTGTAGCAAGGAAGGGATGTCGGGAGCCTGTACCTGAAGTGCCTCAGACCAGACGGCAGTTGGGAAGCAGTGGGCCTGGTAGTCTAGAAATCAGCTGACCATCAAGAAGAGCGACCTTGCGGGTATCCTGTGGAAACCGGGGAAAGCTGACGGAGAACCGGCCTGGAGTGGAGGAAGCTGTCCAAGGAACAAAGGCACATTTCCGCTAAGCACTTGGTGCCGTAGGTGACCTTAATGAAAACATGGACTTGAGCAGGTTTGAAGGGAGCATCGTAAAATCAACAGAGGAAGGACGGGAGGGACAGAAACAAGAAACAGGGATCAGTACAGCAAAATCAGGGAAACATCAAAAACAGAGGAGAGGCCAGCGCCGCGGCTCACTAGGCTAATCCTCCGCCTGCGTCGCCGGCACACCGGGTTCTAGTCCCGGTTGGGGCGCTGGATTCTGTCCCGGTCGCTCCTCTTCCTGTCCAGCTCTTTGCTGTGGCACAGGAGGGCAGTGCAGGATGGCCCAGGTCCTTGGGCCCTGCACCCGCATGGGAGACCAGGAAGAAGCACCTGGCTCCTGGCTTCGGATCAGCATGGTGCACCGGCCGCAGCGGCCATTGGGAGGTGAACCAATGGAAAAGGAAGACCTTTCTCTCTGTCTCTCTCTCTCACTGTCCACTCTGCCTGTTTAAAAAAAAAAAAAAGAGAGAGAGATACAAATGAAAATTCAATTACTAGTAATTGATGCCTCTGAAGTAGAGAGCCCCCAAAAAACTTACTAGGAAAGTATGATTTAAAAAATATTGAAAACCAGACGTGTTCCTGAAATGCAAGCACCGACTGAAGGTACAGGAAAAGGCCACATTGTCAGAGAAAGACTTAGCCTTGTTCTGTCCACGCTATTGTAGAGAAGGATTCAAGACTTGAGGTTGGAAAGCCAAGGCGTGAGCTAAGCAGAAACCCTGAGTACCAGGAGGCGCTAGGACAACACCCGCAGGTGTGTGGGAAACGTGGGCCCACAGTGCATTGTGCCTCGGCAGCAAGTGAATTGTGAAGACACTCGGCCCGTGAAGCAGCTCAGAAAGAAAGCACCTGTGTGTCCGTGCAAGAAGTCCCTCTCTTCCTGGAGGGAAAAATGTCTGCAATGAAACATAAAAAATGGAGAAGTCAGAGTAAAACCATGATTGATCCTTTTACATAAAGTAGTCCTGAACACTGTAGGAACTACAGAGATCATTGAAACAGTGGAAATGTAACAAAAATGAGTTGGATAATATCACGCAAACTCTGTCAGTACCTTCTGAAGTTCACACCTGAACTTTTTATTTAGATAATGATTCATTTTTAGTGTTTTTCTTTTGTTCTTAACATTCGAGGAGTGTTTTAGAAACTTTGCAGTAGTGAAGAATTTATGCGATGCATAGGAATTTTTTCAGCTGCACTTCTCTGAATAAATGTGGGAAATATCTGGAAGGACTTTGATCACCAGTCTTGGTTTTGGTATCTTTTTTTCTAATTGTTTGCCATCTTTTGTGTTCTGTCCAATACTTTTCTGTACTTTCTTTTGAATGCGTGTTAATTTTATAATAAACAGAGAAACGGCTCTATTTCTGAACAGGTTATGTTGTACAGCCAGTGTCTACGTGGAAAGTGTTTCTAGGAAAGGTCATTTAAAGTTAAGTGCATGCTCGCAGAGCTGATAATATTCTGTTTTCACTTACAGATTAGCACAAGCCAGGTTTACTCTAACTTGAAGGATATTTGCTTAGCTATATAAAAAGAATACCTTATTTATTACTCCTGCCATGATAAATGACACTTTTGCACGTAAACTAAACTTCTAGTTTTTAAATATTTATTCATTTATTTGAAAGTCAGAGTTACACAGAGAGGAGAGGCAGAGAGAGAGAGAGAGAGGTCTTCCATCTGCTGGTTCACTCCCCACTTGGCCACAATGGCTGGAGCTGTGCTAATCCGAAGCCAAGAGCTTCTTCCAGGTCACCCACCTGGGTGCAGAGTCCCAAGAACTTGAGCCATCCTTTACTGCTTTCCCAGTCCACCACAGAGAGCTGGATTGGAAGTGGAGCAGCCGGTAGACGAACTAGCATCCATATAGGATGCAGGCGGCAACTTCACCTGCTACACCACAGCACCAGCCCCATCAGCTAAGCTTCTGTACACACTGTGAAGCCATGCCTCACATCTAAGAAGGTTGAAACTAATTATTTTCACTATCCTGAATAACCAGAGACCCTTCTAGACGGAAGGTGTAACCGACAACAGTTTAGGATGACCTGACTAGTGTAGCCTGGCACAAAGTGCCTGATCTGATGCTCAGAAGATAGCCATCCTGTTTGTATGAGTGGAAGCACAGATTTTTTTCCACAGCTGTTCAGAAACACAAATGCCTTCCCTTTGACGTGAGTGAGGAGTGACAGCTCAATATTGACATTGTAGCGAAGGCCACAGGGAAGAGTCTCATCAAATGAATTTCTGATTTCAACTCAGTATTTATTGACTATATTATTTAATCAAATATATGAGAAAATGGGGCAGTACACCACCTTAGTACATGGTATAAGGAAAAAAATCCCTATTTATAACTATATAGTAACATAGTATAGAATAAAAAGTGAAAATTAAAAAGTTAAATTATCTTAATGATAACTTCATTGTTTAAAAATTATTGTATGGGGGCCGGTGCTGTGGCGCAGCAGGTTAACAACCTGGCCTGAAATGCCGGCATCCCATTTGGGCACCAGTTTGAGACCCGGCTGCTCTACTTCCTATCCAGCTCTCTGCTGTGGCCTGCAAAAGCAGTGGAGGATGGTCCAAGTCCTTGGGCCCCTACACCCATGTAGGAGACCCTGAGGGAGCTCCTGGCTTCAGATCCGTGCAGCTCCAGCTGTTGAAGCCAATTGGGGAGTGAACCATTGGATGGAAGACCTCTCTCTCTCTCTCTCTCTCTCTCTCTATATATATATATATATATATATATATATATATATATATATATACCTCTCCTCTCTCTCTGTAACTCTGACTTTCAAATAAATTTTAAAAAATCATTGTGTGTTTTTGTTTCAGTTTACCAATTATAAGACATCTACCATTTGCACTAATTTGTTAGAACCCTTTAATTTATCTGTAATTTTTTTATAATTTCTTTCCTGTGACATCTTCTTTCTTAATTTTGGTGTCTTTTAATACCTTAAACCAACTCTTCCTCTTTTAAATACACTGTAATCTAAGGTGGTTATAGTGCTAGACACTCATTTTACCAAGAAAACAGGGTTTCTTTTTATGTCTTAGTCCCGTAGATGAATAATAGTTGCTTGTCATTTATATTACTGACTCAGCCTAAGAAAAGAAAATCTTTTACTGCACAGAAACATCTGAGGAACTGAAGAGCTTGTTCATGTGTTACATTAAATCAAAATGTTTAAATGTCTTCATAAACAACAGAGTGCTATTTTTTTTAATCTTCAGATATTGATGAATGCTCCTTCCAAAATATTTGTGTCTTTGGAACTTGCAATAACTTGCCTGGAATGTTTCACTGTATCTGCGATGACGGTTATGAATTGGACAGAACAGGAGGGAACTGTACAGGTATGGCCAGAGGAGGGTTCAGCTGAGTGCTGGTGAGTTGTAATACATGTTCTGTGCCAAGAGCAAAAGTTCAAACATGCGTAACTAACCTGTGCATTATTGGGTTATACATTTTTCTGAAAAAGAAAATTGTATTTGGATACTTTTGTTCTTATAGCAAATTTACCCATTTTTATACAAACTACTTATTAAATATCGGACATGAAACTAATAGACTATTTATAAGTACATATAGAAACATGCATTCTTAATTTTTTTAGTTAAGCACATAGTAACATAATTTTTTCCTTACCCAGAACCTGTAATATTTAATTACTATATATCTACTAAGGATTTTAAACAACATTGTTATAAACACCACGTGCTTGATGTTTAGAATCATTTTTAGGTAGACACGGGAATTTGGAAGCTTTATGGTGTTGTGCCGAATTCTTCCTGATGATTTTTAGTCTACAGTCTTGCCAAAAATCTGCCAAAAGTTTTGGAAAGAAGTGTGCATGGAGGAAGTAAAGATGTTAAGTTTTCAATGCTTCTCCTAGATATTGATGAGTGTGCAGACCCCATAAACTGTGTCAACGGCCTGTGTGTCAACACGCCCGGTCGCTATGAGTGTAACTGCCCGCCAGACTTCCAGCTGAACCCCACAGGAGTGGGTTGTGTTGGTGAGTAACCCTGTGAGAGACAGACAGGACTTCACTGAGTTAAATGTTCCCACTCGGTAGTGAGCTGCCACAATTGTTTGCTGCAGTCAATTTACAAACAAGGTAACCCCTTCCAGCACTGTTAAGGAGGGCTATTTTGGGTACAATAACTTGAGAACCCAGAAGATAAGGAACCAAGGTTTAAGTTAGTTGTTCTTAGCTTGCCTTATTTTCCTCTACAGATTTTTTAAATGTCTTGAAAACATAAAATTTAAAGGGTCCACTGGCTGAAGACAGTAAATGGTGAGAAACACGTTTCCTGGTATTGAAGGCCGCCAAGGGTCCTTCACTAGGAATTCCTCCCCTGGCTCTGTGCGCCCGAGAAATGAACTCATAGGTTCATCCAGAGACGGGGGTAAAATGCTAATCACAGCATCTTTTATGCTGGCAGGAATGTAGAAACCACTTTTGAGGACATTGAAAAAAAAAATTTATTTATTTCAAAAGCAGAGAGAGAAATCTTCCATCCCCTGGTTCACTCCCCAGATTGCCACAGTAGTCAGAGCTGGGCCAATCCAAAGCCAGTAACCAGGTCTTCTTCCTGGTCTCCCGCATGGATGCAGGCGCCCAAGTACTTTCCCAGGTGAATTAGCAGGGAGCTGGATCAGAAGAGGAGCAGCAGGGGCTTGAACTGGTGCCTATGTGGGATGCTGGCATTGCAGGCGGCGGCTTAACCTACTACACCACAGAGCCATTCCCAGCACCTGTTTTTTTTCAAATGGCAGTGGGTAAGGGGAGGAGCAGCTGACAGACGGATGATCACACAGCATGCACGACCAGAAAAGGTTGTAAAAATGAAATGACATGCATGACAAAATACCACATGTTGAAACTAAAAGTGAGCACATTAAAATAAAAATATTTACCCTGCAAGAACACGTTCTTAAAAATAACATCCGTTGAGATGGCTTGGTGGGGGTAGCGGGGAGGAAAGGGAGTGTAGAATAGGGAGGAAGGCCCGTTAATCACCTCTCTGTAGCCAAGATCCAGCCACAAAAATGAAACGCAAGCATAAAGTAATAGGAAGCAGCCCAGACGCTTCTAGTGCACAGCCAGGGAAGAAAATGAGTCTGCGGCCGGCGCCGTGGCTCACTGGGCTGATCCTCCGCCTTGCGGCGCCGGCACACCGGGTTCTAGTCCCGGTCGGGGCGCCGATCCTGTCCCGGTTGCCCCTCTTCCAGGCCAGCTCTCTGCTGTGGCCAGGGAGTGCAGTGGAGGATGGCCCAAGTGCTTGGGCCCTGCACCCCATGAGAGACCAGGAGAAGCACCTGGCTCCTGCCATCGGATCAGCGCGGTGCGCTGGCCGCAGCGCGCCAGCCGCGGCGGCCATTGGAGGGTGAACCAACAGCAAAGGAAGACCTTTCTCTCTGTCTCTCTCTCTTTCTCTGTCCACTCTGCCTTTCAAAAATAAAAAAATAAAAATAAAAAAATGACTCTGCAGACTGGGAAGGTCTTTGAGGCTGACTCCGATGGTGCGAAGCCTGGGAGGTGGCCTGACCTTAGGGGATGCCTGTGAGAGATCTCGCTGAGGTACTGGGGCCCATGGGCCACAGAGGGGGCAGGCACAGAACTGGGGAGGTAAGTTGGGGCAGTGCTGCACTAGAGCAGGGGGAGAGGTGATGGTGGCTGGAACTCAAGTTGGCATCACAGAGCCCATGGGAAGCAGTCACATTCTAGCTGTGTTTTGAAGGCAGCATTGACAGACCTTGGTACTGGGCTGCATGAGGAGTGATAGTGAGGACTTGAAGCGTCTTAACAACCTTGTTACCCCGTGAGTCTGGGGCAACACCGTCTGGGGGCGTTTCTAAGCAGAGGAAAGCCTGGCCCTTCCTACCACGTGATCTTGGAGCGGTCTACAGCTAAAGATTGTTTGGTGCCCGGGAGTAGAATGAACCTTTGATCTTGAAGGATTGTCGTCCTCTGAGTGACTGCTGTCTACTCCAGGAGTTCTCTCCCTGGCCAGGGGAGACTCAGGCTGCTCTATTGCTCTGCAGACAACCGTGTGGGCAACTGCTACCTGAAGTTCGGACCTCGAGGAGACGGGAGCCTGTCTTGCAACACGGAGATCGGGGTAGGCGTCAGCCGCTCCTCCTGCTGCTGCTCCCTGGGGAAGGCCTGGGGTAACCCCTGTGAGACCTGCCCGCCTGTCAACAGCAGTAAGTATGGAGCCAGAGCAGGGGTGGGGGTGAGCAGAAGCCATTTCAATCTTGGGCTGGGGGCAGGGCACCTAGTGTAGGCCATAAAAAAGGGAGGGAAAGTGGGTTTGGATCATTGTCAGTGATCCTGCAGAGTGCAGATCCAAGAGTGTTTCATAGAAAAAGCATTTGAATTCCTCTCTCCTATTGTTTTCCATCATATGTTTTAAAAAAAAGACTTGTTTGAGCTGTAGTCCAGTATGAGTGGTAATAAATCAATTCCCCTTGGTATTGGAGATCTTTGTCTTGTTCCTTCCAGGCCATTTAGTTCAGGTTCCTAGGTGTGTTGTATTCCTGGGGTCAACCGTAGAATGTCGTAAAATGAAACACATGGTCTGATGTGGACGTGAACCAAAACCTTCGTACCGTACAGTCCGTTAGTTTTTGTTTATTAGCCAAAAAAAAAGTTGTGATTTCATGAATTGTCTGTCAAAGGGCCGTTAATGAAAAACAAGTGGTTCTTGTTACTCTGCTGCATGTATGACTCAGGAAGGATTGGCCTTTTTTCAAGCAAAGTGTAATAGTTGTTAGTTTAAACATATTTGGAAAGACACTAAGAAGACTGTGAATACTGCCCTTAGCGTGTGGGTTTGAGCAGCTGCTGCACGCTCATTATCTCCCTCAAGGACACAGAATTCCAGTCTCTCACTGTGCATTGTTTTATAGCTGAATACTACACCCTGTGTCCCGGAGGCGAGGGCTTCAGACCCAACCCCATCACAATCATCTTGGAAGGTGAGCTCCTCTCTGTCACCAGGATGTAAACAAGGTAGGGTTGATTTAGAGAAATGCCAGTTAGTGCAGAGCGATCCCTGCTGGATTATCGAGCAAAGTGACTGATGACCAGTCGATTGCTGGGACACGAAGTGCCCTCTGCTGTGGAGAAGTCGTGAGTCCGAGTAGCCGTCCGACGGCCTTGCAGGAAGCTCTCCATCCCAGCTTGTCGTTAGGGCTCTGCTGAGCTGCAGTCCGCGGCAGCCTCAGTCTAAGGGTGTGCCGAGAGGGTTCCGCGGGATCACCTAACCCTTGTCTCTCAGCCCGGTGTTGGCTGCGAGTGAGCTCTGTCCCTTTCCGTAGACATTGACGAATGCCAGGAGTTACCAGGTCTCTGCCAGGGCGGGAACTGCATCAACACGTTCGGCAGCTTCCAGTGCGAGTGCCCGCAGGGCTACTACCTCAGCGAGGAGACCCGCATCTGTGAAGGTGAGCACCATCCCGGCCTCTGGGGAGACCGTGGCATCTCAGCTGTACGATGACCGATAATTGAAGGCACATTTGGTAATGGGCTGTTGTTTTTCTGAGTAGGAAGTTGACCGTGTGTAAGTGGTGGGAAAATGGAGCGGTGTAAACGTACAGTACAGGCTGGGTTTCCGAAATCAAAAACCCAGAATCTGAAATGCCCCAGAATCTGAAACTTTTTACATGCCAACAGGAAAATGCCGTACTTTGTTTTATACCTAAAGTTATTTTCAAATAATATGTAAAATTATCTTCAGGCTGTGTATATAATAAGGTGCCTGTGAAACATGAGTGTGTTCTGTATTTAAACTTAGGTATATGCAAATATTCTAAAGCCCAAAGTTCCAATACACTGTGGTTCCAAGCATTTCAAAGACGGGATACCCAATATGTATTTAAAAACCCACTCAGATATTGATAAAAATTGTATTTTGCATAGGAAAAATGGGTGAGTTTAAAATGCAGCTCTTAATTGTAATTTCTGAAACCTTGGATACACTGTGAGAAAGCTCAGGGCCTGGGTGGATGCCTTTCTCACCTCTGTCCCCTCCCCTGTCACACAACCCTGTAATCTCCTGTTGTCTGGCCGGGGGCTCTGGAGCACTGTGCAGGTCCTCGTCATATTTGTAGGGCAGCCTCAGGGTTTACTCGTGGAGCGAATGCGGGCTCCTGGGCAATGAGCGCGTCAGCCATGGAACGCTGTAGCCCTTCCTTCGGAGCACCTTGGAGAAGTGCATCGGGAAGGGAGAGGCTTTGGTGAGGACGACAGCAGCAGCGGCGCTGTTTGCAGCAGCCCTGAAGGGGCACAGGTTTGAAAGGCGCCACAGAGATACGGGCTCTCTGTGAGCCTCGTTCAGTTTAAAACGTAAAGTGAGCTAAGAGAAAACAGGCTTTGGAGAGATTCTGCTGGAATATGCCTTTCAACTTTTAAAATATGGGTGCTGTGTAACGCATATTCTTGTACTTTTGGAATGGTTTCCTCTGATGAGTTGTACTTTTTAATTTGGGGATTATTTTGCTTTTGGAGAACGATGCAGTTTATGTCATGTAAATGCAGTGTGGGGAAGTTTTCCATACGAACAGTTTCACATATAATTGTTTGAAATTCTGATTGAGGGTCATCTTTTTGCTTTGTTCAGATAATGTAACTCAGATAGTGTCTGTCAATCACTGTCTGTTCTTGCCCACTAGACATTGATGAGTGTTTTGCACACCCTGGTGTGTGTGGCCCCGGGACCTGCTACAACACCCTGGGGAATTACACCTGCATCTGCCCACCTGAGTACATGCAGGCCAACGGGGGCCACAGCTGCATGGGTAGGTGACGTCGGCGCTGCGGAGCGCACACACGAGGCAGTTAGGTCCCAGAACTATCGTTCAGGACGTTTGGAAGGTAGACCTTGGCGAATGATGGAGTGTTTCACGGTCTTCTAAGTGGCTGGCTCTCCATCAGGATTTTTTACGTTTAGCTGTTGTATGTAGCTATAATAGGTAGTTAGATTTCTGTGCATATGAGTCTAAGA
The DNA here is from genome assembly GCF_033115175.1 of Lepus europaeus. NCBI lineage: Eukaryota > Metazoa > Chordata > Mammalia > Lagomorpha > Leporidae > Lepus > Lepus europaeus. Next base: position 150,153,012 of record NC_084830.1, read on the forward strand.
CATATTTCATCCAATATTGCAGTTTATCTATTCTTAAATCATTTTTATTTTCCATTGATACGAATATAAAGTGAATGTTTGGCATGAAACTAAAGTCTGATAATGCTTTTTAAATTAATGATTTTGAGTAGACAAATATGTATTAACATTGTTGCCAAGGAAAATTATAAATTCTTTACCTAAAAACCAGACACATATTCGTCTCAAAGTGATTTACAGTCAACCTAGAGACCTTTTGAGACATGTGCACATGACTGAGACATTTCGCAGAGTTGCCTTAAGTGAGAACTTGCAGTAAGTGTGCTCGCACAGCCGTCATTATTAACGGCTTGCCGTGGGGCCGGCTAGCTTACTTCTTTTTCTCTGCGTAGACATGAGAAAAAGCTTTTGCTACCGCAGCTACAATGGAACCACTTGTGAGAACGAGCTGCCTTTCAATGTGACGAAGAGGATGTGCTGCTGCACGTACAACGTGGGCAAAGCCTGGAACAAACCTTGTGAGCCGTGCCCGACACCAGGGACAGGTAAGCACACAGCCAGCACCTCCAATGAAGACCGAGTCAGGGACGGACACCTGGCACGTACAGGCTGCCAAGTGAGAGTGCACGGGTCCTGTGCCCGTAGGTGCCTGTTCTGTATGCACCCGAGAGCATCATATGGCTCCATTTCCCAGGTGTGGCCCTCTGTGGGATTCAGACACTGAGACATATGTCGACAGACTTCTGGATCCTGAAACAAGGCTCCATGGCTGAACAGAGTTTTCAGCATTGGTATACTTTAAACTCACTGTCTTGAAACCATGCTGGTCAAGTATTGATTTATTCACTGAACGAATTAAGCTATTATTCATGTGTCACTGTACTAGACATAGAAGATGTATTTTTTTGATTAAAAATTTACAGTAATTGAAAAGCCATGGCCGGCGCCATGGCTTAACAGGCTAATCCTCCGCCTTGCGGCGCCAGCACACCGGGTTCTGGTCCCGGTTGGGGCGCCGGAGTCTGTCCCAGTTGCCCCTATTCCAGGCCAGCTCTCTGCTATGGCCCAGGAGTGCAGTGGAGGATGGCCCAGGTGCTTGGGCCCTGCACCCGCATGGGAGACCAGGAGAGGCACCTGGCTCCTGGCTTCAGATCAGCGAGATGCGCCGGCCGCAGTGGCCATTGGAGGGTGAACCAACGGCAAAAAGGAAGACCTTTCTCTCTGTCTCTCTCTCACTATCCACTCTGCTTATCAAAAAAAAAAAAAAAAAAAAAGAAAGAAAGAAAAAGAAAATCCAACAAATTCCGCAAGTAAAGGCCACTGTTGTGGCATAGCGGGTAAAGCTGCCACCTGCTTCAGCCTGGCCCAGCCCCTGTCATTGCAGCCATGTGAGAAGTGAACCTGCAGACAGAAGATCAGTCCCTCTCCCTGTCTGATTTTCAAAGTAAATAAATTTTTTAAAATTCATTTGGAAGTCAAAGAGGAAGAGACAAAGAGATTTCTGTGGGTTTCTGATGTACACCTGATGAATTTACTGTTAAATAGCCTTAAAAATCAACACCATGGAGCTGGCTTTGTGGCGTAGTGGGGGAAGGCGCCGTCTTCCCATACAGGCACTGGTTTGGGTCATGGCTGCTCACTTCCAGTATAGCTCCTTGCCAATGGCCTGGGGAAAGCAGAGGATGGTGACCTAAGTCCTTGGGCCTCTGAGCCCATGTGGGAGACCCAGATGAAGCTCCTCGTTCCTGACTTTGGCCTGGCCCAGACCAGTTATTGTGGCCATCTCGGGAGTGAAACCACAGATGGAAGATATATCTCTCTCTCTCTTAATCTCCCTCTGTTTCTGACTTTCAAAATGAATAAATAATTTTTTTAAAATTTCATTAGTATCTTTTTATACTTTAGTCTTGAACAATGTGCAAAAGGTTTTGATGAGCAAATTTTATATAAAAGCAACTTACTGTGAATGCATTCCTTATGCATCTTCTCCTTCAGTACTGAAATGAAATGTTTAAGCAGCAAGTAGGACTTGCCTGTACATGGTAATGTTTTTCTTTGAAGCACAGATTCTTTTGAAGGAGAAAGAGAGAGATAATAGAAACAACAGCGAAAAGGACTAGTCTTAAAACTATCAGACATTCAAGTTCTTTTATGACCTGAAGAATAATAATTTTTAATATCTGTAGATACTGAGTTAAAACAGTGTGACAGAAACAATTATTATGTACTTTTACCAGGAATTACTTCAAGTGTATGAATTTTATTGTTTTACTCAAGGTATTGAAATTAAGGAGAAAGTTGATGAAAGAAACACAGGGATCTTTTGCAGTGGCTCAAATTCCGTGGTCAGAGGAGCTTTAGTTCTATCTTGCCATCTTTATGTTCACATAAATTAAATAGCCGTTTTCTTTTTTAAACTTTTCACAAAGATGTATTTTATTTGAAAGGCAGGGTTTCGGGGGAGGGGGAGAGAAATCTTCCATCTCCTGGTGTACTCCCCAGATGTCTGCCGTAGTCAGGGCTGGGCCAAGCTGCCACTGAGAACCAGGAATTCCAGTCTCCCACATGGGTCACAGGTACCCAAGTCCTTGGGCTGTCTCCTGCTGCTTTCCCAGCTGCATTAGCAGGGAGCAGGATCCAAAGCGGAGCAGCCAGGACTTGAACTGTTGAGTATGTGAAATGCTGGCATCGTAGACAGCAGCTTAACACACTGTGCCACAATGCCGGCCCCTAAATAGGCATTGTTAAAATGCTTGATTTTAAAAAATTGCCATACGAGGCTGGCATTGTGACCTAGCAGGTAAAGCCACCTCCTACAATACTGCTGTCCCAAACGGGCGCCAGTTCAAGTCTTGGGTGTTCCACTTCCAAACTGGCTCCCTGCTGATATGCCTGGGAAAGCAGTGGAAGATGGTCCAAGTCCTTTTGGCCCTTGCCACCCATGTGGGAGACCTGGAAGAAGCTCCCAGCTCCTGACTTGGGTCTGCCCCAACTCTCGCTGTTGCAGCCAACTAGGGAGTGAACCAGCAAATAGAAGATTTCTCTCTCTGTGTCTCTGTCTCTTTCTCTCTCTGTAACTCTGCCTTTCAAATAAATAAATATTTTTTTTTAAAAAAATGCCATAATTAGGGGCAGGCATTTTGCACAGGGACAAGATGCTGCTTGAGACTCCGTATCCCATACTGGAGTGCCTGGTTCAAGGCCTGTCTGTGCTGACTTCGCTTTCCTGCTAACGCACACCCTGGGAATGCAGCAGGCGATGGCCCAGGTTCTTGAGTCCTTGCCACCCACGTGACAGACCAGATGGAGTTTCTGGCTTCTAGGGGCAGCTTGGTCCAGCCCCAGATGTTTGAGGCATTTGGAGAGTAACCAGTACATGGAAAATCTGTCTTTCTGTCTCTTTCTTCTCTGCCTTTCAAATAAAATGAACATGAATAAATTAAAATTTAAAAATTAAAACTGCATAGCTAGAAGTTGAATATTACTACTTCAGGGAATTAAAATAGCACTTTCTTTGTGAGAGGAAATGAAGGGCTTATGTTAGAGACAGCTCTGGATTTAAAATCCAAGCTCTGCCACTCACTGTATGACCTCATGGAGAACACTCAGCCCTTCTAAACTGGTTGCTCCTACATCAAGTAGGGATAATAAAGGAATATGTCAGTAGCTAATTCATATGGTTGTAATAACCGTTGATGAGATGATGTATATGAGTTATGGTTTGAACATTGCCGGGCAATCCAGAACCATTAAATTGGATATATGTTATGTGCCTCTTTGTTCTGGACGCTTGCTGTGTACTGGTGAGTGAAATAATACAAGACTACTTCAGAAGGTTCGTGGAAAAAATGGAATTTAAAAATAAGTTTATTTTCATGCAAAACATTTTTTTGAAATCCATGCATCTGATGTACATTTTCCGTGAACTTCTTGGGTATCACTTGTGTGGGTTTTTGTACCAGAATAAACTCATCTTTTAATTACATTTTTCTTGTTTTAAATTTCTAAAGATTTATTTTATTTGGAAGGGACAGTGACAGAGAGGTGAGAGAGAGAGAGAGAGAACGATATGCCTTCCGCACTCTGTAAATGGCCACAATGGCTGGGCTGATGAGTGCAAAGCCAGGAGCACTGTGGGTACAGGGGCCCAAGTACACGGGCTGTCTTGCCCTACCTCCCCAGTTGCATTGACAGAGTGCTAGACCTGAAGCAGAGCAGCCAGGAACTGAACCGGAGCTCTGTTAAGGAATGCCAGTGTTGCAGAGGGCGTGAGCTTTCTGAAGTACCCTCACGTACCAGATCCCGTGCCCCGCCAGCACCTGGAGTGGAGGGGACGGTGTAAGTTAGTGCCTAATGCTGTTCTCAGGAGTTTCACTCACTTGTGTAGCTGTGAGTCTCAAAAGCATTTTATCTCTAAGAATCAGAATTCTTTTAAATTGCTGGTGATTTGTTTAATTGTATGTAGCTGTAATTTTTATGGTGACTTTTATTTCGTGATTTTTTTTTTTTTGAGCTTTGGAGTTAACATTCCAATGTAGACATTTCTGATGAAAAAAGACCAAAGCTCACACCTTAATCAATATTCATTGTTAACCTGTTGCTCCACCAAAAAATAATTTTTATCATTTTTGTATCTCATGTCTTTCTGAAATCCATAATCCCTTCTTAAATGTATGCTCTAACCTGTTTTATTTTTATTTTTTTAATTAAACTTTTATTTAATGAATATAAATTTCCAAAGTACAGCTTATGGGTTACAATGGCTTCCCCCTCCCAAAACTTCCCTCCCACCCACAACCCTCCCCTTTCCCACTCCCTCTCCCCTTCCATTCACATCAAGATTCATTTTCAATTCTCTTTATATACAAAAGATCAGTTTAGTATATATTAGGTAAAGATTTCAACATCTAACCTGTTTTAAATCCATATAAATTGGATCATTTTTAAGCTCTGAATGTCATAAAAAAAGCATATGTGCCTATGTAGATGTTTTGGAACTGGATATGTTTTACTCAACAGTGAAAGTGATAGCAATAATAATATTAGAAAACTCCTCGATCCTTGCATAAGATGGTATTGTTCTCGGATAAATCTGACTCTAAAGTGCTTGGTTGTAGGTAATGTCAAATGCATTTGCTCACAACTTTATAAACTGTTACTTTGAGGCAGTCTGAGAATTTTAAGAGTGCGTTGCTTTGTTTATATATTATAGCTGACTTTAAAACCATATGTGGAAATATTCCTGGATTCACATTTGACATTCACACAGGAAAAGCTGTTGGTGAGTTCTTTGAGATTATGTTTACTTTAATACACACCACGAGTATGCCACGTTTTGTCGAAGTCTACTCAAAGTTTTCAAAATTTCAGAGTACAGTAAAATATAATCTGGGTCCTGAGCTCAAGAGAGAAATTCCATGTTTATGGGCTCTAACCGAGTGTTAATGGTGTTACTCCCCCGGCATACGCTGGTGATCGAGTTATGAGAGTTACGTGACTATCTCAAGATTTTGTACATACCAAGCTAACACTTGAGTTTGCCTTCTCATGTGTATTGAATTACATGACTCTGAATAATCCACTCCAGTTTAAACATCAGTTGCTATTTTCAAATAGAAGTGTTTAAGTGCTTGGTTTATTTTTGTAGTATTCTTTTCTACCGGTCTAAGTATGAATTTGCCAATGTATTATTCGTTATAAATCGCTTCCTTCTGAATTTATTTTCAGTTACTGTGCCTACCTTCCTCAAAGATTTGTTGAGCAATATAATTTTAAGTCTCTGATATAAATGCATATGTAGCACAGTGTCTGAAATTAAGAAAAACGTAGCTTTATCAGATGAATAGCAGTAGTTAGGGAAACCTGACAGCGTTGAAGAGAGGGCTTGACTTCCTAGAAAGTGTGTTTGCTATATTGACATCAAAATCACTTGGTATATTTTACCAGTTACTTGAATTTGTCCGGTACTGTTTAGGGGAGCTAGCCTGTTTTGTGGTCTGTATGTTTTCATAAACCACAAAACCATAATTGGTTTCTGTGACACTAAACGTGGTTCTTCGTGGCATCGTTCAAGGTTGTGGGGTAAATACGCTACGCAGCACCACATCTATTTAATCAAATCTGTTTCATTTCAGACATTGATGAATGTAAAGAGATTCCAGGCATCTGTGCCAATGGCGTGTGCATTAACCAGATTGGCAGCTTCCGCTGTGAATGCCCAACAGGATTCAGTTACAATGACCTGCTCTTGGTTTGTGAAGGTACCCTGCATCAGAGACACCCAGAGGCCTTGCTAGGCAGGCAGGGCTTGGTATCCTTGCTTGTGATGGTTGTGTTGGCTCTGTTGTTGCTTTACTAAGCGTTGGTCCTCGACCTCGTGCGGGAGCGTGGCCCTCGCGCAGTAACGAAGACCGCTTACGATGGAGCTGTTGCCCTTTCAGATATTGACGAGTGCAGCAACGGGGATAACCTGTGCCAGCGAAACGCGGACTGCATCAACAGCCCAGGCAGCTACCGCTGCGAGTGTGCCGCGGGCTTCAAGCTCTCACCCAACGGGGCCTGTGTAGGTAAGAGACGGGCTGGCTGGTTTGGGGCACTGTGCACGAGGCTCTGTAGCTTCCCTATGGAAATTATCTTCCAGAATAATTTTGAAAAGGTTCTCTAACTCATTTCTCATGAACCCGTTTCACCGTATCTTTTAGTTCATTTTGTTTATAAAAAGAGTCATCTTCAACAGTTTCCCCTAGGATTGGTCCTAAAAAAAAATAGTATCCTGGACATTAAAAAAAAAAAAATTGAGTAATTGAAAAAAACAAATAGCTTGGGTACTTGAAAGCCTGGCTCATTTCGATTCAGCTGTTGTTATGGTTCATTTCCAGCCTGTCTGTAGTAATTAATAGCAGGCCCGAGTGACACGGCTGTGAAAATGAAGAAATCTTAATAAAAATCAGATATGTGTAACATGTGTTTTATTTTTCCTTTTTAGATCGCAACGAATGTTTAGAAATTCCTAATGTTTGCAGTCACGGCCTGTGCGTTGATTTGCAAGGAAGTTACCAGTGCGTCTGCCACAACGGCTTCAAGGCTTCCCAGGACCAGACCATGTGCATGGGTGAGAAGACAGGGGCCCCCGGGGGGTTGAAGTGGGCCCAGACAGCAGAGCCAGGTGAGGCTGCTCAGCGTGCCAGCTCCCTCACAGGCAAGAGGGACCGCCGTGCCTGCCAGAGACACACTCAGAGAGGGCTGGCCACGCTGAACTCTTTAAGGCTTCATTTGGTGTAAAATTGGCAAGCTAGGATGGATGGACCAGAACAGATTCTTCAGGTCAGTGAGTCTCAAGCTCCTTTCTAGAAGGTTCATGTGGCTTGACAGGTACCATGGCACCTGCCGGATTCTGGGGGGATTCACCACAGGACCAGCTGCCCTCTGCACCTGTCGGTTTACACTCAAGAAAGCACTGTGGAATATAAGAGTCATAGAGAAGATAGCATTAAAATGAAAAAATTTTATGTGCACCTTCTTTTAACCCAAATCATTGAATATGCATCTTTTTGTTTTACCTCTGGAGATAATTTTACAGCTAAACATGGCAAGGTAGTTTGAAAACTCCTGGCACCTAATAGAAAAATCAGTTAGGCAGCTGTGGTGCTCAGAAGTGCTTGCGAGCTGCCGATGGTGAGTTTTCAAGAGCAGAAAGATGGCATGACTGCTGGCCGAGACGGAACCACACGCTTCACATCTGAGGCCGGCAGCAAGAAGTGCTCTCTCCGTGCTTTGTACTTAGACGAAGCAAATTAAATTTAAAATGTGGCTATTTGTAATTAGCAGGGTTGGGCGTCCGGTCTTTTTGTTTTCAAGATGCCATCCAGGTGAGCGCTGAAATCAGACTGCAGGGCTGCAGAACTAGTGTGCCTCGTGGAGCCGTCATGCAGGCGCAACCTGGAGAGTGTCTCTGTTTGTGACTGCCTCCTAGGAGCCCCCCGAGGGCTTCCCCCACAGTGACAGGGCATGTTCCCCAGGTGACCTTTGGGCAGGGAACACAGGACCTGGTCCTGTTTGCAAGAACTTCCTGGAACGCCTGCCTCTACTCACCTCTCCCTTCCATACTCCTTGAGAGAGAGTGATGCGCCACGCTGAGGTTTATGATTTACAAACTCAACATGGGGGAAATCTGCTGCTCACATTCTGCTCCCACAGTAAACGTCCATCACATTCCTTGTTAAGACCTCTGCCAAACAGAGCCTTCCTTCCTAAAGAACTGTGTGTGTGCACACACATGTGTAAGTATGTGTGTGTGTATGGGCATGGTAGAGTCAGCAACTGGAATTCATGGGCTGGGGAGTCCGTGCTCATGTGTTGAATGACCTTCCTAAATAGTTTCTCAGTTTTTTAAAAGGCGAATTCAAATTTGTCTGCAAATTTGAATTCCATTCCTTCACAGAATTAAGGAACTAAAGTTACTCTCTCTTTTCCCTCATCAAATTTAAGTATTTCTAGGCAAGTGTTTATGATACTTAATAGAAAAGAATGTTTTTGAAAAGTTTTTTTTGAATTTATTCACTTGAAAGGAGAAGCGGCCGGCACCGTGGTTTAACAGGCTAATCCTCTGCCTTGCGGCACCGGCACACTGGGTTCTAGTCCCGGTTGGGACGCCGGATTCTATCCCGGTTGCCCCTCTTCCAGGCCAGCTTTCTGCTATGGCCCGGGAAGGCAGTGGAGGATGGCCCAAGTGCTTGGGCCCTGCACCCGCATGGGAGACCAGGAGAAGCACCTGGCTCCTGGCTTCGGATCAGCGAGATGCGCCGGCCGCAGTGGCCATTGGAGGGTGAACCAACGGCAAAAAGGAAGACCTTCCTCTCTGTCTCTCTCTCTCACTATCCACTCTGCCTGTCCAAAAAAAAAAAAAGGAGAAGCAACACACACACACACACAGAGAGAGAGAGAGAGAGAGCTGGCTGTCTTACATCTGCTGGTTTGCTAGAGAGAGAGAGAGAGAGAGAGAGCTGGCTGTCTTACATCTGCTGGTTTGCTCTCCAGCTAAGCACAGTAGTCCCCATCAGCCAGGTCAGAATCAGGAGAAAGAAACCCAGTCCTGGTCTCCCACATGAGTGGCAGGGGCCAAAGCACTTAGGCCCTTTTCTGCGACGTTCCCAAGCACATTAGCAGGTGTCTGGATCCAAAGCAGAATATATAGGATGTTTCCAGCATCAGAAATGGCAACTTTATCTATTGCACCTCAACACTTACCAAAAAAAAAAAAAAATTGTTTTAAAAAAATTGTTTTATTATTTCTAAAGATCGGTTGTAGTTAAGGAGTAGAAAACCAATAGATAGACAGCCTTGCTCATTAGAAGCTTTGTGCTAAGGTAAGGGAATGCTCACTGAAGCCACTTCTGAGTATTATACACACCTGTAAATGAGCTACACTTTCCCATAACTTCATGATTTTGATTTTTCTCTACCTCATACCCATGTTGCTCAAGTACATACGGATTCCTCCTGTCAAACAAGGAAAATCTTAAGTAATTCAGTATTGAGAAAAAAAATCTGGGGAAGCATTATAGTGTGATATTTTTTCTAGTTAAAAAATGAACTCCTCTGAGCCTGTGTCTCTTTGTAGATGTCGATGAGTGTGAGCGGCACCCGTGTGGAAATGGAACCTGTAAAAACACCGTGGGATCCTACAACTGTCTGTGCTACCCAGGGTTCGAACTCACTCACAATAACGACTGCCTAGGTAAGTATTGCAGCCGGGCCTCTCGTGCTTCCATTTTCTCTACCCGGTCCACTGGGACAGAAATGAAAAGCCAAGAACACTAAGAGTTTTCTGTTAATAAAATGGCAAATGTTATTAAAATTGCCAAAAGATTGGTAATAGCGTTTGCCTCATTTCTAGTTAACTAAAACCATTTATTGGCCTAAATCATCACAAGACAGTAGTGTACTGTTCCAAGCTCTGCCGCTGACTGACCAGTAAATTCAAGGGAGAAGGCCTCCTGGACACTTTAGATGAGACCCGAGATAGACCGTTCGTTGTTTCAGTGCTACTGCAAGTTCTTGATGTCATTGCAGCCATTCGTACCCACCAGCAGGCTCCCACTTAGGAAACCTGGCATGAAATTCCATTTTGTGTCAGCCTTTGAAGTCCTGAGGCCTTCTGCCTCAAAAGCAGTGCTGGTGCCAAGCCTTCCAGGGCAGGCCCGGAAGCCCTTCCAAGGCACCTTCAGGATTTCAGCGTCTGGCCCATACCAGCACTGATGGTTGTGAAATGAGGACTCAAGAGTGGGACAGATTCCTGAAATGGGCCGAGGAGCTCAGGAGAGAAGTGTCAGCGGTTGTTAATCCCTCATTGACCACGTAGAGGCACCATGCTGGAGCTTGGCGGTGTAACGTGTTTTAATTCACAAGACCTTGCACGGTGTGTGAAGCCCATGCGGTTCTGACCCTTATGAACCCTCCACAGCTCAACCCCGACTCCAGATTTAATCCATCCTAGGTTCCTGATGGTGTTCTTCATTTTTGAAAATTCTGCCATTGTGAAAAAATGTAGAATTACTTGGGCATTTTAATTAGCTACCACCTTCTTCCCTGCAGTTTTTCGGACCCTTGGTACCCTCAGGGACTACTAAAAGTTAGCATTAGGGCTCCGATCAAAGTACAGTCTCCTAACAGCTCAGGAAATCACTCACAAGTAATCAACCCTATGCTTAACTGAAAATGTAGCTCTTCATGTCCTTTTTCCCAAAAATTCTGTATGGTGTCAGCAATTCTAGAGTGGCTACCTGTGACTGACTTTTCTCTGTTTAATGTGCTCACTTATGTGGCCTTTGAATCCAGTCACCTTATCTCCACGTACAGTGTCAGCAGGTGAGGCAGTCAAGTTGAATACCATTTATCCTTTTGTCTGCAGGAAAATTTGTGTTTTTCAATTGGAAGCGTAGGAAAGCTTCACCCTGCACCTGCAGCTTTTACTCAGTTAAAAATTCATGAGTTATTTTGGTATCAGAAATGCACCTTTCTGGCTGAAAATCCACAGGGGTTTTGTGAGTTTACTAGTTACGCACTGCTCACAGCCCGTGCCTCTTCCTCCCTGTTGGTGGGGTGCTGTGATGCAGGGCGTTGTACACGCGTGTTGGTGAACACGTTTCACCACTCTCGAGACTGTGTCCACCTAACAGCTCCCTCTGAAAAGCTCACTCCTGTTTGCTTACAGACATAGATGAGTGCAGTTCCTTTTTTGGTCAAGTATGCAGAAATGGACGGTGTTTCAATGAAATTGGCTCCTTCAAGTGTTTATGTAACGAAGGGTATGAACTCACTCCAGATGGCAAAAATTGTATAGGTAAGTGAGTATCGCCGTGTGGTATGGCCTGTGTGGCATTCTCTTTTGTAAAGCAGTGCTGGGAGACGCCTCCCCCACTCCAGAACTCCTTCGCATTTCCTTGGATCCTCGGATCCTGTGGCCACGATAAGCTGTGATGGGAAGGTTAGCTGTCAGGTATAAGTCAGCAGTTGGGAATGTCTCCTAGACAGTGTTTTCATTGGGGACAGAGCCTGAGGCCATCACGGTCTCGATGAAAATAGGCCAAGGAAGGAATTCAAGAAAATGAACCACTTTCCAAGGGTGCATCCCAAATGTCAAAAGATTACCCTGGGAAATGCTCGCCCACGCTGACACAGCAAATCAGAGGGACGAAGTTGAATTTGTGTTAATGTCAGCAGGTAGATTCTTCAGTGGCACAATTACGTCCTGTTTAAAGTATTTCGTCTCATCTTTCTCTCTAAAGATACCAATGAGTGTGTCGCCCTTCCCGGTTCCTGTTCTCCTGGCACCTGTCAGAATTTGGAGGGCTCGTTCCGGTGCATCTGTCCCCCCGGGTATGAAGTGAAAAGCGAGAACTGCATCGGTAAGATTGGCATGTGCTCCCAGGCGCACGAGCTGCGTGCTAGAGAAAGGCTTGGTGCAGAGCAGAAGGCACCGTGCTAAGCAGATGGCTCGCTGCCTCTCTTTCACTGGACCCCTGGAAGTGATTCCACCAGCAGGGTTCTGGGAGTAAAAAAACCTCAGGATGTAGGGTTTTTCATTAACAGAAATCTTAAGCTAGTCAGAGAATTTTTAGCACTGCTCTAATATTTTTTCCAAGTGTCAACAGAGACTTTCTGCTGAATTGAGAGAGTGTCCACAAAACTTGTCATCTTTGGCACCCGACGTTAACACAGCTCTCACAGGTGCCAAGGGTCCTCAACATGGGAAGCAGACAATCCCAGCAGTGCCTCACAGACGTTCCTTTTCCTTGGGAGGGCCTCATGGCGAGCAGAAAATATGAATCCTGCTGCCATAGCAGATGTTTTCTGCTGACACCCCTGCAGCTCACCGGAGCCCCACAACCACACCCCAAGGGGGCCCCCCACTTGCCTGGTGCACACCGTGACGGCCGACCTCTTCGCCTTGAGACAGAGTTTTACAGCCCAGTTGAAATTCAGAAGCACCGGCATCCTAGTGAAAAGATGCCTGAGGAATTTTTCCTTTTCCCTTTGGGTTATCCAATTTTGTTTCTTTTTAATTCTACGGCCCTTGGCAAGATTCTGCATAAAGATCCACAGTCCACTGAGCACACTCAAGGCAGTTATGCAGAGAGAGCCGGAAGAAGCAGTCTGCTTTGTAGAATTTAATTATTTTCAGACTTTTGGGTAGGGAACATCCAGCCCATAGGCCATATAAGACCCACAGGATCATTTGTTCAGGCCCTGCCAAGGCAACCACAGGCAGGACTCGAAATTCGTAAATCCATAGCAAGCTAATTTTTAGGCTGATGATTTTGTATGGCCTACAGATGATAATAAAAATATCCAAAATGCCCTTGGCAGAAAAAAAAAAAAAAAACAAGTTTCCCACCCCTGAATTCAATAGCAGAGGGGTTCCTAGGCATTCTGATTTTCTGTCTGACTTGTCATTGTAAGATTGGCTGGTGTTTGTAAGACTAGGATCCTCTTAGTAAGAAGATTCGTGAGAAGTTGAAGATCGTTTCTTTCTTCGTTTCTCCCTTTTCATGTTTAGTCTCAGTTCCTCATTGTCTCCATGACACACCTGTTTATGGAACAGAACAGTAAAAGCAGCAGTGTTGATAGCCACAGCGTGGAAATACGCGGACAGCTGCTTCTCTGCGGCAGGTCCATTCGGCTGCCTTCTGTCTCCGTGAAAGTAGCTGTGTCTGTGATTAGGTTGCATTGTCTTAGATGTCAAAAAATCTTCTCCTTGTCCATTGTTAGCAGTGCCCCTGTTTCACATCTCTGAAATAATGGCTTTTTTTTTTTTTTTTTTTTTTTTTATTTTTGACAGGCAGAGTGGACAGTGAGAGAGAGAGAGAGAGACAGAGAGAAAGGTCTTCCTTTGCCGTTGGTTCACCCTCTAATGGCCGCCGCGGTAGCGCGCTGCGGCTGGCGCACCGCGCTGATCCGATGGCAGGAGCCAGGTGCTTCTCCTGGTCTCCCATGGGGTGCAGAGCCCAAACACTTGGGCCATCCTCCACTGCACTCCCTGGCCACAGCAGAGAGCTGGCCTGGAAGAGGGGCAACCGGGACAGGATCGGTGCCCCGACCGGGACTAGAACCCGGTGTGCCGGCGCCGCAAGGCGGAGGATTAGCCTGTTGAGCCACGGCGCCGGCCAATAATGGCTTTTAAATAAGTTACTTCATTGTAAGAGTATTTGATTCAGATTGGTGTCACTTGTACCAGTTTTTCTGAGACAAAATTCTTCGTAACATGACCGTAGACTCACACACACAGACACACACACACACAGTCCATTCCTACATTCATTAGGCATTACAGTAAACCCCTACTGCCTGTCTAGGTACTAGAAATACAAAAATACCTTATTTTATAAGCCCACCTGTTTTGCAAAGACAACCTCATAATGCAATGTGACAAACACCATAGAGCTGGTATGTGCAGGGTAGGGGAGCACAGTGGAAGGTGGATGACCACTGTCAAGGCGAGAGGGTGGCCAGTCAAGGAGGCCACCTTATCACAGAGGATTGGCAACACGCAGGTCACTCTTCAGTGTTGGAAAGGAATTTATTCATCGAAGAAGGAAACAGATTGGAAGAGCCTGTTTTGAAAATACAGGCAGCATGAGCATGAAAAGGGGCTTGGAACAACTGGCTTTCTTAAAAGGTTAAACGTGGTCCTGCAGTGTGGCGGCGTTGTGGGGTTGTTTGGTTGTTTCTCAGTGGGGGTATGATATGACTCTTTGATAATAAATCTGCAAAAACAAACAGAGAACTTACTATGTGCCAGACATCACCATGTCAGGAGCTTAGGGTACAGTTGCCAACTAGGCAGACAGATCAGGGTGTCGTGGAGCTGACATGCTGCCGTGACTGAAATGGAGTAATATTTTATTAATTTAGTTAAAATAACCCGTTAAATAAGCAGTCTCCTGGAAAGCAGCCCAAAAAAAAATCACTGGTGAGGCATCGTTGTTTATCTTAAGGTCCTGACCAGGACCTCGGGCAGACTTTCACAAACCATCGGCTCAGAGTTAGAAAGGCCGTGCCAGGGGCCATGTGAGAGAAGAGAAGGGAGATACAGAGGTCAGCTACGAGCCCGATGGTGATCCAGGCAGCACGTGGTGGTGTGCTGGGAAGGTCAGCAGTTGAATTGGCCAGCCACAAGCTGCTTGCGCATGGGGCTCAGAAGGCCCAGGTGAGAAGTAAGGGTAGCTGCAGAATCCCCCTTTGAATTACTGAGATTGGCAGCGGGGAGGGACGAGTCAGCATAAGCTCCGAGACGCACATATGAGACGTGGACTTCCTTGCATCGGGCAGCAGGACGTGGGAGGCACTTCAGAAGGTTCTGACAGATGGAGTTAATCAGTAGATTGAGTCTAATGCAACTGCATTGTGAAACCTATGCCTGCTTTTTCATAACACACATTCTCCGTGCACTTTGTGAAACCCCCACCCCCCTCGTCCACACACCCCTAGAGGTTAAGCCCAGGGAAATGAAGGTGGATGTGGGACTGCACAACAAGGTTGGGTGAAATTGAATGCAATCCTCAACTTTTGAAGCAGCAGTGGCCTACTTTTAAAGAATAAGTTAACTGTGTACAATTTCTTATTTCATATTAAATAATCCACTGGCTAGCAGATTGTGAATTACCTTGTGGAGATTGTAAAGCTGAGAAGTGTACTGATTTGATTAAAGCAATAGATCTTCCCACTGTTCTGCAGATATAAATGAATGTGATGAAGATCCCAACATTTGTCTTTTTGGATCCTGCACCAATACTCCAGGAGGCTTCCAGTGCATCTGCCCCCCTGGTTTTGTGTTGTCTGATAATGGACGGAGATGCTTTGGTAAGCTTTGGAGGACTCTGCGGCCATAGCTTAACCTTAGAAACTTGACACTAGAGGCCAAAGCTCCTGCCAGTGTTTGCCATGACGAAGTACATGCCTGTGGTAACGGCACCACCTGTACATTGAAAATACAGGCCTCCAAAGTATGTGCAGTGGATAGTCATGGTCACTGTTTGTTTGTGTTCTTAAAACTTTATACTGAAAGATTGTCATCATGATTCACCATTCTCATGTGTTACTGGCCTAGGTTTTCTGTATGTGTTGGTCTCTGCGTTTCTTCAGATGTAATTTAATATACCAGGGTTTGCCTGGACTGTTTCTGATAGGTTATAAAGAAATAGTGAAAAAAGAAGGATTCTGTGTGGAAATCATTTTTACATTGAACATGATTCCTCAGATTTCCTAAGTACATTATAAAAATATTTTAAACACTCTGAATAATTGAGTAAACTGTTAGAGACAGGTCAATTGAGATTGCCAAATGAAATCAGCATTGAGGACTTCCAGACCTGCCTTTTAACTGCTGGTCTCCTCTGCACTGTGTGGTCTGCCCATGCACACTGTTCAGTGAGAAGCGGAGTTCCAGTGCATCTCAGTGACCAGTAAGGACCTCTGATGTTTGCTTTCCTGATTAGATACTCGCCAGAGCTTCTGTTTCACGAATTTCGAGAACGGAAAATGTTCTGTGCCCAAAGCGTTCAACACCACAAAAGCAAAATGCTGCTGCAGCAAGATGCCAGGAGAGGGCTGGGGGGACCCCTGTGAGCTGTGCCCCAAAGATGACGAAGGTAAGAGTGACTGGCAGGTTAGATTGCCGCCTTGCACTTGCTTGGGAACGGTGGCCAGAGCCGCTTTGACCGAGTAGTTTGTGAATATTTAGAGGGTGAGGTTATCCCTTTCGTGTACATTTTGATGGTTTAATAAACAGCCCATTCTGAGGGACCTCTTTTGAGGACCTTTGAGTACAACATGTGTAGGCACAGGTAGAGCTACCCTTTACTTCAATTTGTTTTCCTCCAAAGTTTTACTTGGTTTCAAAAGAATGGATGTGAGCGGGGCAGGGCAGGAGACACCATCGAGATTGTATTCCAGATGGCTGTGCGGGTGCCACGTGGTTCCCACGTGGGTGTCCTATTTGTGTCACAGGCTGTGGCTTGCTCGGTGACTTAGCACTGTGGCTGCTAGCAGCCTCCCAGGCATCTCAACAGCACCAGTGAACTGGAGGGCAGTTCCCAGCTGGCTCCATCTGGCTGAGTGTCTCCATTAGGGTGGCTGCTGTGTGGTGTGCAGTGGCTAGGACAGTCTATCTGGCTGCTCTTCGTGAAACAAGTAAAGGAACTAGGAGCCCGCAGTAGGTGGTCCCATGGAAGAACAAGCTCAGGTGGTCCTTTCTGAATAATGTTGAGTGTTGCTTTTCAATATATCCTAAAAGTAAATGATTCCTGCGAAGGATAGCTTTGCAGAAGAAAAACTATTAAGTACAATTTCATTGGTCATTAAGTTCCCTCATCCTTGAAACTCTTCAGTAACGGGGAATGTGTGTTTTTCTCCATAGTGGCATTCCAGGATTTGTGTCCATATGGCCATGGAACTGTCCCTAGCCTTCATGACACACGTGAAGGTATGCTTTGATGTGTTTTATTCCTTTGTTCTCATTTTATATAAACAGAGGTTTTACATTTATTTATTAAGAGCACGCTAATTTTACTATTACATGGTATCTTATATTTGTATATCATGAATTATACATCACAGTACAATATCACAACATAGTAATTACGTCTCATATTTCTCTAACAATAATTATTTACATATTCCACTAATTTTAAGCACGTGTCGAATAGATGCATACAGTCTTGCCTGTCTTTTTCTACGGAGACGTTCATGGGCAGTTCTGTGTTTCAGATGTCAACGAGTGTCTTGAGAGCCCAGGCATCTGTTCGAATGGTCAGTGTATCAACACCGACGGATCTTTTCGCTGTGAATGTCCCATGGGCTACAACCTTGATTATACTGGAGTGCGTTGTGTGGGTGAGTGTCAGCTCCACGATGAACAGTCTTACAATTGTATTTTGTTTCTCATTTGGAGCAGAAGTCCCCTCAGGTACCCTGGCCGGTGGTGGGATTTACAGAGGTGGTAGAGTAAGTAGCTAGTGACACCTGTGTCACCCGTCCTTCATGTCCTAGTCTCAGCTGGTTTGTGTGATGATGGAGTTGCTAAACCTCTGTTTTCAAACAAGTGTGCAGACCCTGGTGTGTCCGGAGACTTCAGATCACCCAGAACTCTCCCATTCGGAGACAGACACAATTCCCGTCCTGACTTCTCATGCCTCTTCTTTTGCATTTGTGATCTTAAGGATAACCATTGCTATCCGTGGGTCAGAGTGCTGCCCACTGACCCTTCAGGGTTCTCCGCACCACGTACAGGTCAGCCAGCTCACACGGCCTGAAGTGCAAGGGTCGCGTGCACACAGAATCCCCAGAGTGTGAGGGTCAATGTGGGTCTTCCTGGGCAAGCTCCAGGTGCACTGTAACATCCTCCCACTTTCTGGCTCTCTCTTTTTCTTCTTCAGACACTGACGAGTGTTCAATTGGCAATCCGTGTGGAAATGGTACATGCACCAATGTTATTGGGAGTTTTGAATGCAATTGCAACGAAGGCTTTGAGCCAGGACCCATGATGAACTGTGAAGGCAAGTGGTCCTCAGCTTTCAGTATGATTTCTTGATATGTGAAGGGTTTTTCCAACGTGTCAGTCTTTGTTTATATTGTTCTGATTTTCCACTGGTCATTATATTCTTCCCTGGGTATTTCTCTGTATGCCAACGAGCACACTTAGAATCGCTGCCTGAGAGCCCTGGTCCAATCCCTCGGCACCTGGGCCATCTCAGGGTTGGCACCTGTTGAGTTGATCTGTTGATCTCTCTTGAGATCGGGTCACATTTTCCTGGCTGTCCAGCAGACTGGTTAATTTGGGGTTTGTACCCTGGATAGCGTGGAGGATGACCTTCTGGAATCAATGATGGCGGTGCTTTTGTCTTAGCAGACATCTGCATAGACACAATAGCAGGCTGTCCGGCCCCTGAGGGCGGTGGCTCAGATCTCAAGTCTGTTCCTTCAACCTAAGGGCTGGCTCCCTGGATTCGGCCCCACCCTCAAGTGCATTGTACAGTCAGCAGCTGGGGATGAGTGTGTGACAAAATAGACGTGTGCAGTGTTTCTCTTGCCCAGGCCCTCTTCTTTGTGGCAGACTTGTTGTCACAGGCCTCTCTCCGTCTCCTTGTTCTCCTGGACTGAGCCGCCAGGTCCTGCCACTGCCAGGACGGAGGTCGTCAGTGGAGTAATTGCAGGGTTGTCCTCCTCTCTGAGTTTCAACTCACCACTAAAATTGCTTAGTAGTTTTTATACGTTGCAAAGTTGATAGCTGTGATCTGTTGGAGAATGAATTTGCTAGGTACCACATTCTGGAAAGGAGGCTAGGAAGTGCTGTTATTGTGTTGCTTTGGGTATGACTGCTGAGTAAATACATTGGTGTTTGTTAAACAAACAATTAGAACCCCAGGCTGAGCACATGCCTGTCCATTTCTTTGGCCAGACATCAATGAATGTGCCCAGAACCCACTGCTCTGTGCTTTCCGTTGCATGAACACCTTTGGGTCCTATGAATGCACCTGCCCTATTGGCTACGCCCTCAGGGAGGACCAGAAGATGTGCAAAGGTAAGGCCACAGGCAGGGGAGGCAGTGTGGCACTTTGTCACACTGGGGCACACCGCACTGGCTTGATCGTTCCCGGCTAGCTTTATAGAGGTACACACGACAGCGTGCTAGTGATAAATGACATGCCCCTGATGCTTCGTATGACCACCTCAAGATGGGCTGTGGAGCTCACTGCCGTCACACTTCCAGGCTCCCTAATTAAAGCGAAGGTTGCCCTTCCCTGAACTTCCTGTCCAAACGGCCCTACCGCTCAGTTGAAAACGACCGGGGCTCCTCCTGTCTCAGTCACACAGTGTTAGGAGCCAGAACACCACAAGTGAGAAGCAAGAGCACCACACTGTAGCCTGCCCTGGAGAAATGTCTGTTTCTGTTCTCTCCCTGTGACAAACCCTTGCAGATCTGGATGAGTGCGCTGAAGGGCTGCACGACTGCGAGTCGCGGGGCATGATGTGCAAGAACCTGATCGGCACCTTCATGTGCATCTGCCCGCCTGGGATGGCGCGCAGGCCTGACGGCGAGGGCTGCGTCGGTGAGTGCCTGGGCGTGGCGTCTGCTCCCAGCCCTCCCAGCCTTCAGCGGGGGCAGGGCTACACCATGACCAGCTCCCTTCCTTCTCAGGCTGCATACTGGTTCAGTGGTTTCTGGGTAATGCAGGGGCACTCGTATCTGCCTGAAAACTCCTCCCTGGTTTTCATCATCTTGCATCCTGTATATAGAAAACACGGCCTCTGACAGCCCTGCGCCTGTAGCAGAACCTGAGCACAGTGCAAGGTGCAGGCGCCTCGTGTCTGGGTCCTGCCACAACGGAGGACAGTTTCTAAAGTGGCAGGCGGTCTCCAAGCCCCCGTGACGGGCTGGCTATGCTGCGACTTTGGCCTGTTGCCTTTTTAGTGTATTCCTTTATGGTGCACGCCGGAGTCTCGCGCCGTGGACCGCTGTGTTCCTCTCCCGCACTTCTTCCCCTAAGGTCCTCCTCCTTGAGGATGGTGCCTCCCCCGCCATCAGTGATGACCCTCCTGCTCCCTTCCTAACCTCCAGTGCCTGGGAAAATGCACTCCTTTTTTAGAAGAACCTCTGAAGGTCACTAATAATGTCTTATTTTTGACCAAAAAAAAAAAAAGATGCCAAAATAAGAATAAGCATTTTTAGAAGTGACTGTACGTGGTTGCTGTTAGGAGCCCACGTGAAAAATCTCAGCAAGGGCGTCCCTTTCGGAGATGGAGATGTTCTAAAACCGGATTATGGTGCTGGTCGCACAGCACCACAGTGCACTAAAAACAACGGAATTGTACACTAAAAGCACGCGAACTTGGTGGCATGCCTCTTAGACCTCAAGAATGCTATTTACAAAAAAAAAAAAAAAAAAACCTGCCACAGGACAAGAAATACAGGAATGAATGTTCACTGCAATGCTCTTTGTCATAACAATGAAAACAGAGCAGGTGGAGGCCACCTGAGGTCCATCGCTGCAGAATAAGTTGGTGCATTGTGACCTGCTCATGGCTCACAGCAGTTTGGAGTAACGAGATGTGGGTGTGTGTGTATGTGTGCCGATACAGAAAGACTACCCAGCATACCGTGACAGAACGGTGCACTGTGTGACATTTGAAAGAAAATTATAAATAATATATATATATATTATCTGTAGGTGAATATGCAAGCGAGCAAATGTATAGGAAAAGGTTTTTAAGAGGTCAATCTGAATTTATAGGCAGAATTACCACCTGAGAGTGAAGCTAGAAGTTAGCAGTCTGAAGTGATCTTAACTTTATCTGTTGATCATTATCTGTCAGTTTTCTACAAAAGACTGAATTCTTGAATTGCATACATAATGTAAAATTAATCGTAA
The DNA here is from genome assembly GCF_033115175.1 of Lepus europaeus. Lineage (NCBI taxonomy): Eukaryota > Metazoa > Chordata > Mammalia > Lagomorpha > Leporidae > Lepus > Lepus europaeus. The sequence goes on from NC_084830.1 coordinate 150,173,918, forward strand.
AAGGCATGCAGGAAGCTATTAGATTGTGATTGGATTTCATAGTTTCTTTTAACTGCATAGCTTCTTTTGAGTCTTTCACTCAAATGCACTACTTGCTAAAGCTAAAAATAGACCAGCAGTGGAGGTTTGGTTGGTCAGTGCTTCTTTGAAAAATGCTGTTCTTCTAAGACCTGTCAACCTGGAGGATTAACCTGGACTCCTGATTCGTAGATATGTTCCTCAAAGCCTAGCGGGGGTCAGCACTAACACACGTGGGAGGAAGGAGATGGAGCACTGCTGCCCATGTGTGCGCTGATCGTACAGGAATCTCGTTGTTACCGATGTCTCTCTCTCTCTATTTGAGGGTGTGTGTGTGTGTGTGTTCTAGTGTCATCTGGCAAACACAGTCAGAGACGCGTTTCACTTTTCATGCGTAGGGCGTCTTAGTTTTCTAAGTACATGAGCTGCATGTCACCCCATGCTTGCTTTTCTGCGTGTGTTTCCGGGGAAGAAGGGAAGGCGCTGTGATGACGTGAGGAACCCAGGCTCCCAGCCCCGAGCCCGCTGGCCGGGAGCCGGATGACTTGTGGTGATTTCATTCTCTGTGCCTCAGTTTCCTCATCGTGCACAGTGATTTGGGGGAGGAGGGTTGGGGAAGGGAGTGTCTGTTCTGCTCTAATGGTCTGTGATCCTGTGCACTTGATTCTCAATGCAGAGACCCAGGCTGCAGGTACACTTGGAGTTTTTCATTGTTAGAAGACACAAGTTCTGAAACGTTTCTGACCCTGCAGGCTTTTCTTTGCACCGTGTTGGTGCTGAAACTTTGCACAACTGTTTTTGACCATCAGAAAACTCTTTGTAGAGAAGTTTCATTTTAAGCAGGCAATATTTTTTTTTTACAATTAGTTTGTTTAAAAAAAACAGCCAAATATTATGATAAACAAAAAAAGTTCACAAAAGTCAGTATGAAAGATAAAGCCACACAAAAAATATTCAAAAATGCTGAATACTTGAAACCCCATAAAATTAAAAAAGTCAATTGTGATAGAAAATAAAAATATTACAGGCTAGAGAATTAAAAGTTATACAGCAAATCTGAAACCTTTGAAAAAAAATTATAAGCTTCATCGGAGAGATGGGAACTTGACTGTGTAATACATTATGCCCTAGTATTTCTTAAACAAATAAATGAATGGAACAATTTAATAAGCCTACATTATTAAATCTTAATGGAAATGCCAAAACAGAATACTTTCTGGGATCCATTAACATTTTTAAATGTGATTTGGGAGAAGGACAGTTTCATTTTAAAGATGATGGATAGGGGCCAGCACCATGGCTCACTTGGTTAACCCTCCGCCTGCAGCGCCGGCATCCCATATGGGCGCCGATTCTAGTCCTAGCTGCTCCTCTTCCAGTCCAGCTCTCTGCTGTGGCCTGGGAGTGCAGTGGAGGATGGCCCAAGTCCTTGAGCCCTGTATCCGCGTGGGAGACCAGGAGGAAGCACCTGGCTCCTGGCTTTGGATTGGTGCAGCGCCGGCCATGGCAGCCATCTGGGGGGTGAACCAACGGAAGGAAGAGCTTTCTCTCTGTCTCACTCTCTCACTGTCATAACTCTACCTGTCAAATAAATTTAAAAAAAAAAAAGAAAAGATGATGGATTTTTTTTTTTTTAGTCTTACTCGCGTCCTTGAAGATTTGAAAAATATGGCAGGGGGAGGAGAGCACTGTTCCATTGTGACGTCTCAGAACAGCGATCACAACTGCAGACTTTGAAGAGTGTCTTTCTAATAACCTAAAGTGGCAGAAGATGTTCAGTGGCATGCTCTTGAAATTTTGGCTGACTGTCCCAATTTTACAAAGTTCAGCCAACAATCTTTGATTAGAAGATTAAGGATACAGGTGAATAAAACCAGCGTGGAATGTTTCTTGGAAACTTACTCCTAACTGCACTGTGGTGACAAGAGGAAGAGGAGGAGAGGACAGGGCTACGCTGTTTAATGACTGATCAGATGGTCTCCCAGGCAAGGAAGCTGCTAGCGGTACGGCAGGATGAAGAAGGGAGGAAGCCACATTCGGAAGCTGAGAACATCACTCGGAGCCACGTGAACCTCCTACTAAAGCCCCGAGTGTAATGTCCCAGGGGCAGACAGCATGACAGACTCACAAGAAACGCGAACTGGAACCAGACGATGCCCAGTTCAGCACCTGAGCCCTGCTGCACTGTTTTTTGGGAGGAGTGGCCCTGGAGAAAACGAGTCAGAAGTGGCTAATCACACACGTGTGCAACTCGTGCACTCCTCCTGGGGTGAAAACGGGAGCAGTTGTCGAGCAGCTCAGGAAACAAAAGAATGTAGGATAGTTTTCTATTAATCTAAGAGACGCTAATAAAGACTCAATAGAAAAGATGATTGATAAAGAGAAGGCCTGACAACGTACAGAAATGAGCAGCGCTCAGGAAAGGAATGCCATGGAAATTAGAGTCTCTTAAGACATAATAAAACGTAGGAAAGACTGAAAAGGGTCAGAAACGTGGAGATAGATGTGATCAGTGAGAAGACCTCAGAGGTAGAAACAAATCCAGTTTGTGCATAAATGAAGGCCCTGAGCAGAGGCAGGTGGGGTGGGCAGCTGCCCAGGCAGTTAGGATGCCTGCATCCCATATCTGAGTGCCCAGGTTGAAGTCCCAGCTCCTGCTCTCGATCAGGCTTTCAGCTACTGGAGATCATGGAAGGCAGCAGGTGGTGGCACAAGTGATTGGATTCCTGCCACCCGCACGGAGAACGGGATTGAGTTTGTGACACAGTCCCACCATGCATTGTGGACATTTGGAGAGTGAACCAGCAGGTGACAGCTCGCTTGCTCTCAATCTCGAACTCACTCTCTCTCTCTGTGTTTGCATCTCAGAAAGAAAAGAAAGCTGAGCAAATCAGAAAAATTCAGTTTATTTGATAACTTGTGGAAGAAATGTTTGCAGGCAGCACTGAAGTTTGGATCCTTTGAAAACCTTCTGCGGAACAGTTATTTTCTCAGTTAATGCTATGTACTGAATGCCTGCTGCGTTTGTGGTGCTGAGACACAGTGATACGGCAGGAGGGCGAATGCCCCGCTCTCAGCTGGTGTAGATTCTGCTCAGGAAGACACAGACATTACGTCAAAGAGCAAACAAACATGAGCGTATCAAACAGCGGCAAGTCGTTTTCAAGGCAGATTCATGGATGAAAGGGGAGTTCTGCAGTCTCAAGGAAGGCTTTTCTGCCGAGGGGACACTTGAACTGGGACCTAGAAATGAAGCATAAAGATATGGGCAAGAGCAAACACCCGCTAAGGCAGGAATGAAGGCCTTGTAGCAGGATATTGTGCAGGAGAACTGCACAAAGAAAAGCCAGAAGATGGACAAGGGCATCCCAGGCCACAGTGGAGAGTTTGGTTTTATTGTGAGAACATCGTGGCTGAGTGATTCAGGGTGTTGGCCCAGGTGGCGGGCTATGAGTAGGAGAAATGATGTTTCTTGTCTATAAGCTCTGTGACCTTGCATGGGTTGGCTTCACCACCCTGTACCTAGAATTCCTCACCTGAAAACAGGCAGGGCTGTTAGGAGAATTGGAGGGTTCATGTAACCTTCTGGGAACAGCTCTTGGCACGTAATGAAATTTCAGTTCTATGTTAATTGTTGTTGTTGTTGAATTTACATTTGGTGCCATCTCTGGCTGCCTTGCAGATAACACATTTGAAGGAGGTTAAGAGTTACAGGTGTGTTCTTTAAGCATCCGTATAAGAGAAGAGGGAAGGCCGGCGCCACGGCTCAGTAGGCTAATCCTCCGCCTTGCGGCGCCGGCACACCGGGTTCTAGTCCCGGTCGGGGCACCGATCCTGTCCCGGTTGCCCCTCTTCCAGGCCAGCTCTCTGCTGTGGCCCAGGAGTGCAGTGGAGGATGGCCCAAGTCCTTGGGCCCTGCACCCCATGGGAGACCAGGAGAAGCACCTGGCTCCTGCCATCGGATCAGCGCGGTGCGCTGGCCACAACACGCCTACTGTGGCGGCCATTGGAGGGTGAACCAACGGCAAAAAAGGAAGACCTTTCTCTCTGTCTCTCTCTCACTGTCCACTCTGCCTGTCAAAAAAAAAAAAAAAGAAGAGGGAGACTCAGGTTGAGGGAGACTCAGGTTGTGGCCACGCTAGTGTGGAAAGGAGTGCTGTGGGAAGAGTGAGAGTAGACACTGAAGATAACAGGCAGAGTCGATGGTGGTTCGGTTGCAAATGGTGGCTGCAGGAAGAGGGACATGAAGGGTGGCTGCATGGTTTTTACCTGAATGACTGGCTGAGTGATGCCACCACTGCCTGACACGGAAAAGACTGGAAGAAGCAGATTTCAGGAGGGTGAAGGGGGCACAGAAGAGTAACAGTTCTGTTTGGACCTTGCTAAGTTTTGCATGTGTGATCTGAGCTTTCCACGTGGTAACTTCAAGTGGACAGAAGTATTTATGAGCCAGAGACACGTGCTGGCTAGTAGGTGCTGTGTAATATGAACCATGGGACTGGGTATGGACACTAGAAGAGAGATCACAGAGAGATAAAGCAGGAGAATGAAGGCTAACGTACTCCAGTGCGGATGCCGAGTGGTGAAAAATCTTTAGGAGGCTTGAAAAGGGTACCCAGCAACTTCCAAATGCAAGCTGGGACTAAGAAGCAGTGCCTAGGAAGCTAGGCTGATCTAACAAATGTTGAGAGAAGGGAGCAGCAGCACAGTCAATATAAAACAACATAAAATGGCAAATAAGGACCCACACATGTCAGTAACCGTGACAGACATCACTAGGTCAGCATGGCTGGTAAAGATAGATGTGTTTTTAGAAATCGTTTAGAAATCCATCCTAAATCAAAACATGAGATAGGTTGAAAATAAAGGACTGGGATAAAATATTCACAGTCAACATAATAAAAAAGAGCACATTGAAAACAAGTGTCAGTAAACTGAAGGCTTAGGCATTGAAAATTGTACAGATAGAAGGAGCAGTTTACGGAAAACACAGAACCGTCGTGACTCTTACACAGCTAACGTGGATTCAAAAACAGTCAAGCAAAATTGATACACAAAAAAGGATGATACACAAAAAAAAATTGTGAAAAAAGTTTGATTCTTAGAGTTTTGTTTATCACCAGACAAAAGAGCAGTACTACCTAAACTCTCTCTCCTGCTCACTGCCCTCCCAGACCACAGCGTTCCCGGGATTTTGTCCCTGCCTGGGTGGCATACTCATTGCAGGTTCTTAGGCATACCACCTGTCTTGCCCCCAGCCTTTCTCTCCTGTCACCTGAACTGACATCCTCTTGCCCTCTTTGGGCAGTGTCTTGAGCCAAGTCTTTTTGTTCGGTAGGCCAATTTCCCAGCTTTGTAATAAATACCTTCCCTGGCCCAGGAAAGAAGAGGAATAAAACCTGCCCTAGGAAAGGACATACCTGGGAAAGTCAGATAACACTAAAAAATCAATTAATATTCACAAATGACTATCTTTAATCTCATGTTATTGATATTTTTTAAAGATTTATTTATTTATTTGAAAGTCAGAGTTACACAGAGAGAGAAGAGAGAGAGGACTTTCATCCACTGGTTCACTCCTCAGGTGGCCGCAACAGCCAGAGCTGCGTTGATCCGAAGCCAGGAGCCGGGAGCTTCTTGCGGGTCTCCCACACAGGTGCAGGGGCCCAAGGACTTGGGCCATCTTCTGCTGCTTTCCCAAACCATAGCAGAGAGCTGGATCAGAAGTGGAGCAGTCGAGCCTTGAACCACCATCCATATGGGATGCCGGCACTGCAGGCGGTGGCTTTATCCGCTATGCCACTGTGCCAGCCACAATGATTAATATTTTGATGAAGAGATTTTTTCATAACATACTAGAAGATAGTTTGTAAATTATAATTGTGCAGTCTGCTCATTGACCAGTGTTCATTGTTTTTATGAAGATGAGAATGAATGCAGGACCAAGCCAGGAATCTGCGAAAACGGACGTTGCATTAATATCATCGGAAGTTACAGGTGCGAGTGTAATGAAGGATTCCAGTCAAGCTCCTCGGGCACTGAATGCCTTGGTAAGTTGATGTGTGGGTATATTTTACTTGGTAACTAAAGCATTGTTTTATGATACCATCACAGAAGTGCTCCACGCCGATTCTTGTCTGGTAAACAGAGCTCCCCAGCTGTGTAAGCCACACGCCTCTCCCTAGAGGCGCACATCTCTGAAAACGACCCATCTGTCCGTGTGTGTGTTGTGTGCATATCTGTGCGTAATGTCAATAACAACCTTAAAAGTCTTTCCAAGAGTAAGATGCATTAAGCTCTATGGAAAATGTGACTTTAGTGAAACTTACATCAAGGGATGATCTAATGTCAAAAGAAAATATTTGTGATGTGAGGTAAGCCTGACTGATGTTAATGCTATGTAAATGCCCCACTTTGAAAATGCAATACAGGTTCATTGTTATACTGTGATACAGAAAATGTTTTACAGAATCTTTTCTTGTGGAACGTATCCTCTCAGACATTGTGCTGTGGTGTAATGCCGGAGCTCATGCATTGTGAACCATGGGAATTAATTGTGGCAGGTGTCAAAGTGTGATGTGATAGATTTTAAGGCAAACCAAGAGAAATCAGAGCAATGAACTATTTGACCCGTCACTTGGTTTGGCATAACGAGAGCATTAGTCAACTATATCACATTTTTCTCAGAATAATATAAATGCTTCAAATCCTCCAAAGTTTGTTTTTTTTAAGATTTATTTTGTTTATTTGAAAGAGTTACAAAGAGAGGTAGAGACAGAGAGAGAGGTCTTCTATTCGCTGATTCACTCCCCAGATGGCTGCAACAGCCGGAGCTGCGCCGATCCAAAGCCAGGAGCCAGGAGCTTCTTCCAGGCTTCCCATGTGGGTGCAGGGGCCCAAGGACCTGGGCCATCTTCTGCTGGTTTCCCAGGCCATAGCAGAGAGCTGGATCGGAAGTGGAGAAGCCGGGTCTTGAACCGGTGCCCATATGGAATGCTGGCGCTTCAGGCCAGGGCTTTAACCCGCTGTGCTACAGCGCCAGCCCCCTCCAAAGTTTTTAATTAAGAAAATAATGTTGTTGCTTTCAATCTAGATCATTATTAGCAGTGTTTTTAGGAAATAGAAAGGATAGCCTACATAGAAAATGTGGTTTTCAGTTCGTATTATTAGCAGTTTCATTAGGATGGCTTATGTTGAAGAATTTCTTTGCCTGTTTACATAGAGAAATCCTCATATTTAAAGTAAAAAAAAAAAAATCTACTCAGCCCAACTATTTAAACAGTCTTTTAGATGCAGAAAACAGAGGTTAGACTGAATAAGTACCAAGCTCATAACATAGTCTAGAATTTGCTTTCAAAAATAAAACCTGGTACTCATTTTCGTAAGTAGAAGAAAATAATTTAACTCTATTTTCCTTTCATTTGCACTCTCCGGGTATGGTCGTTTGGAGAGAATGTACAGCTAACGCACAGGGTCACTTTTTGTCAAACGTAATACCTCTGCCCACGGTGGAGGTGCTCTCTGGGAAGCTCACTGCCCACAAAGCCGTCTTCACAGCCCGACGGTTCCTGCGAAAGAGCTCTTGTCTTCTCAAAGCGTTATTGCCTAGGAAGAGAGCAGCGACTGCCCTCCTTGGTGTGAAAACCAAGCCAAGGCAGTGTGGGCTCCGTGACGTGGCTTCTTCCCCCTTGGCCGTTTCAGACAACCGGCAGGGCCTATGCTTCGCCGAGGTGCTGCAGACCATGTGCCAGATGGCGTCCAGCAGCCGCAACCTGGTCACCAAGTCGGAATGCTGCTGCGACGGCGGGCGAGGCTGGGGCCACCAGTGCGAGCTCTGCCCGCTCCCCGCGACTGCCCAGTACAAAAAGATCTGTCCTCACGGTCCGGGGTACACCACTGATGGGAGAGGTAAGGAGTGCAGGCAATCCACGCCTATTACCTGTCGGGATTTCACTCTCTCAGGTCAGTGTGGAGGAAAAGTAGGGGGAAAATGATGCAGGAATAGTAACAGCTAGAGTGCTGCATTGTGTGTGTGTGCTTACATACGTGTAGATGTGTAGATCTGTGTGTGTATGTTTACAGTATAGACAGAGAGTACAGGGTTTTCTGCTGATGTTTTAGACATTCTAAAGCATTAATCTTCATATCACACTTAAAAGACAGAATTTATTGACCCTATTTTCACAGATGAGGAGATTGAATGCCCAGGCTAAGGTAACAAGAGGTCAAGTTTCCAAGATCACACCCTGTTGCCGGGGTGGGCGCAGGTGTGGAACCTGTGTGTCTGGCCCCAAAGGCCACATGTGGAACCTCTGACTCAGCTTGCCTTGTGTCAACACACGCTGCAGACTCTGAGTGTGTGCAGAAACGTCATTCTGCTCGCAGCGCGTTCACAGACGAGCAAGTCTGCGCATTGTACAGTGGTTTCCGTTTTCTCGTACAGTCCATTCATATGCCAGCATTCTGAAAATCGACATTTCCTCCACTGATATCACACCATGTGTGATTATGTTGCTAAAAAAAGAGCTTCTTAAGGGTATAATGCGAAAGTGAATTTGAGGCCAACTCTGTGGGGAATTCCAAGCTAGCTGGACTTCATGCAAGGTAGCATTCTAGATCCCATGGAAATAATTCAGCCATAAATTGCAAAAGGAGTAGTCCTACCTACCTGGGTGGATTTCCTTTACTGTCTCTCCTCCCCATCATCTCATTACGGCTTCCCTGTCCATGTTGCCACTCTGCTGAGTGGTGAAGTGGTGCCCTAGCACTACTCTCTGTCTATACTGTCTGCTGCTGGTGGTTAATCATCTCAGCCCATTTGTTTGTCGCCATTTCTAACCAGGTTCACCCTGCGTGTGTGTGAACTTTTTGTTTATTTGGGTTTGTTTTGTCTCTGGCCCACAGATATTGATGAATGCAAGGTGATGCCAAACCTCTGCACCAACGGCCAGTGCATCAACACCATGGGCTCCTTCCGGTGCTTCTGCAAGGCTGGCTACACCACAGACATTAGCGGAACCTCCTGCGTAGGTGAGGCCAGGCACCAGTAGGCCCGGGGGCTCCCTGCGGTGCACTGCATTGCAGAGTTTGGGGATGTTCATCTTGGGAAGGTGATGCCACTCCTCTCCACCGTGTGGTTGAGAATCACACAGTGCCTCCCCTTTCGGTTCAGCAAAAAGAGTCTCTCCCGTCAGGGACATGTAAAAATCACAGCAATAGACTTCCAGCATCTTGTGTTGTAATTTAAACTGTGCATGTACACAGCTGCGTACAGTCCCTGTGAGGAAGGAGCCGGGCTGCTACTGTGAGTTTGTGCATATAGACAGGTGCTTGCTCCTCATCCCCATCTTTCTGCATGACGTAGACCAATGAAGCAGTGTCTCACATTGCCGGGGAGCACGTGGTCCCAGTACTGAATCTTTCTGTTTCTCAGCTTTATCTCCCTGGCTTTGTGTTGTCTCACCGACACCACTCCATGGCAGTTGCAGGGGCCTGAGGGGTAGAGGAGGGGAGGGGGCAGGGGACAGTTTTGCCTTTATTGACTCTTCCCAGAGTACTCAGCTTAGTGTTCATTAATGGGAAGAAAAAAAAAAAAAAAAAACCCTCTCTTTCACGTTGCATCAGCTCACCTGCTGTTCCCTTAAGCACATCTGGCATAAAAAGGTTAAGAAAAAGCAAACAAAACTGACTTTGTAAGCATCCGACTCGTGGTAGAAACACGAGGACATGAGCCTTAGAAGAGGCTGCTAACGGTGAGCTTTCAGCTCTATAGTTCTGTGCAGGAGGTGGGCACAGTGGGCTGTCAGTCAGGGTCCTACCAGGAAGCAGGTGGCTTGTTCTGGTGAGGACAGTGCTGGGCACTGGGGCTGTGCCACCCCCTGGTCCAGAAGAAAAGAGGGAGAAATTATTGGCACCTGGAAGCTCAGAGGGCTGTCTTGAGGGGAGCCCTGACCTGTGACCCAGTGGCCCAGCCAGCCTGAGCCCCTCTCGCAGGGAGGGAGGGAGGCAGTGAGGGCCAGGGAACAGAGGGCAGAGGGTACGAGGGCCCAGTGGTGGAGTCTCTGGAGGTTGGCCCCCTGGGCTCGCAAGCAGGGTGAGGACTGGCTCTGGAGTGCACGTGGAAGATGGCCAGTGTGCTCTGTGACCGCACAGGGTGCTTAGGGGATTATCAGCTGGAGAAATCCTGCCTTACCCACGTGTCAGAAAACGAGAAACACTCCTTATGATTCCCAGGCTGTAAACCGGAGTGCATCGCTCTAAAGAGCCTGGTGGATCCCTTTAGGACCCGGATGGTGACGTTTCTTGTCCAAGACCCCTAGGTGGACGTGCAAAGTAAACCAGTTGTATGGCTTTAGAGAAACTCGTGCTTTGCCTCGTCTGCCCCTGCTTCTACTCACTTTTACGTTGCAGAGGGGAGGCCAGAAGAACGGAGGGGGGAAGAGGCCACTTGTTGCCTTTAAGCAGGAAGTTAATCTCCCACCTCCTTCACACAGACCTCGATGAATGCTCCCAGTCCCCGAAGCCCTGCAACTTCATCTGCAAGAACACGGAGGGCAGCTACCAGTGTTCCTGCCCGCGGGGCTATGTTCTGCAGGAGGACGGCAAGACGTGCAGAGGTGAGGCAGGGCCCCTGGCCCTCGTGACCTCGGTCTGTCTGCCCTCGGTAACCGGGGACTCCGCCTGCTGCATCGCCATCAGTGGGCTGCGTCTTTCCAGTGCCTGTTCCGTTACTCTAGACACCTGCCCTGAGGGACCCCTGGTATGAGGCAGAGAGAAACTGAACCCACGTTACCAGAGTTCTCTTCTTGAAGATTAGAAGAAAGCAAAACCAAGCAAGAGGAGGAGATAGAAACAAATCAGGAATTAAGATTTTTGGTTTTGTTGCCTAAGATTACAGATCTGTAAGTCATCTTTGTGACCTGTCTACTGCAGAAAAGTGAATGAATAAATTTACATTTTTTGCTTAGAATTAAAAGTAATTGTGTATAAAGTCAAATGCGCTCAAGATAGTTTTAGTGCTGTGCTCATCATATAAAATTTGATTTTATAGGAAACTTGGTCAATATAAAGTTAATAGACTGAGAAAACCTATATAGATTATTTGTCATAAAGTGTGGTTTTATTCTTAAGACATTTCACAACATAAAATAACAGGAAGCACAGCTGTTATCTTAGACTTGCTTGAGGAGCAGCCGTGGGTTGATTTAACGTTGTGCATTGTCTGAGTGCAACCAAAGTATTGTTTAAGCTGTAAAATAGTGAACTGGTCTTGTCCACAGGCTATGTGGCAAATTTATCTTGAAGGTATTTTCCCAAGTTCATTCTAACCAAATTAAAATTTGATTCTGTTTGGAGAATTCAAATAATACTACTATTCATGACTAGGGTTATAGATGATGTGTTTTTTATTCCTTTGCTAATGATGTTGGTTTCATTTAGGTCTGACTTGCTGTTTGTGTTAGGATCTTCTTCACCAATTTCCAGATTCTGTTTTATTTTTATTTAATCCCTCCTTTAATAGGAATAAATGACCAGCCGTGTGCTGAACTGTGTTAAGTACAGTGATTACAGGCTGTGGATATGAAGTTTGAGAATAATTCATAGAAGCTACCAAGACTTTGTCATTCCATTTCTCATTTTGAGAAAACATGTTTGTATCACCGTAGCCATCGTATCATTAGCAGCCATAGTGTCTGTGCCAATTAAATATGCAAAAAGAACCCCTGGCACATGCCAGCAGATTCCACAGTGATCCCGGTAGAGCTGTGGTCCACGCTGTGCCGCTGGGGCACGCACGCCTCCTGTGGCTTCCTGAGCAGGGACGCGGCGCCACATAACTCGGCTCCCACTTGCATGGCTTCTCTTTCCTTGCAGACCTTGATGAATGTCAGACCAAGCAACACAACTGCCAGTTCCTCTGCGTCAACACTCTGGGCGGCTTCACCTGTAAATGCCCGCCTGGCTTCACACAGCACCACACGGCTTGTATTGGTAAGGCGGAAGGACACACGGAACCTCTGTCAGCTCTTGGGAGATGATTCACATCGTGTTTGAGACGACAGCTAGAATAGTGTGTCTGTCCCTACATTTAGAAACAACAGCTTGTGACTTGGTGGTCTGAAGAAGTTGCTGGTAGCACAGTGTTTTGCCTAAAAACCATCTCCCTGTTTGCACACTTGGCGCTTTTCAAGCAGTGTCTTTTTTTTTTTTTTTTGACAGGCAGAGTGGACAGTGAGAGAGAGAGAGACAGAGAGAAAGGTCTTCCTTTGCCATTGGTTCACCCTCCAATGGCCGCCGCGGCCAGCTCACTGCGGCCGATGCACTGCGCTGATCCAAAGGCAGGAGCCAGGTGCTTCTCCTGGTCTCCCATGTGGGTGCAGGGCCCAAGCACTTGGGCCATCCTCCTGCACTCCCTGGCCACAGCAGAAAGCTGGCCTGGAAGAGGAGCAACTGGGACAGACTCCGGTGCCCCAACCGGGACTAGAACCCGGTGTGCCGGTGCTGCAAGGCGGAGGATTAGCCTATTGAGCCGCGGCGCTGGCCTCAAGCAGTGTCTTTAAACTGCATGCCAAGCGCAGCTCTGGCGCTCAGGTGAAATAGAGTGAGAGGCTCCCTGAGATGTATAAAGGCACACAAGCAACTCTGAGTCTGCATTAACCCAAAACCATGCCTTCAGTCACCCCAAGGTAGACATAATTTTTTTAATGATTCTTATTTATTGATTGATTGATTGATTGAGATAGAGTTACAGACATAGAGAGGGAGAGACAGAGAGAAAGCTTCTCCATGCACTGGTTCACTCCGCCAAAACAGCCAGAGCTGGGCTACTCTGAAGCCAGGAGCTTCTTCCAGGTCTCCCATCAGGTGCAGGGGCCCAAGCACTTGGACCATCTTCCACTACTTTCCCAGGCTGTAGCAGAGAGCTCAATCAGAAGAGGAGCAGCCAGTGCCCTTATGGGATGCTGGCACCATAGGTAGAGGCTTAGCCTACTTCACCCACAGCACCAGCCTCTATACATAATAACTTTTTTTCTTCTTTTTAAGATTTATTTTATTTGTTTGAAAGAGTTACAGAGAGAGGTAGAGACAGAGAGAGATAGAGGTCTTCCATCCACTGTTTCACTCACCAAATGGCCACAATGGCCAGAACTGTGCCAGTCTGAAGCCAAGAGCCAGGAGCTTCTTCCGGGTCTCCCACGTGGGTGGAGGGGCTCAAAGACTTGAGCCATCTTCTACTGCTTTCCCAAGTGCATTAGCAGGGAGCTGGATTGGAAGTGGAGCAGCTGGGGCTCAAACCAGCACCCATATGGGATGCCAGTGGTGCTTGCCAGGGCTTAAACCACTGCGCCACAGCGCTGCCCGCCCCCCCCATACATAATTTCTAACTTCTAGGAAATTAATCTTCTTCTGACCACTTTTGCTTTTAATATTGTCATGAATTGTGACATACTCTTATAGTGATTGGAAAGCCTGACCCTTCCCTCTCGGTGCTTTGGTAGACAACAACGAGTGTGGATCTCAGCCGTCACTGTGCGGGGCCAAGGGCATCTGTCAGAACACCCCTGGAAGTTTCAGCTGTGAGTGCCAGAGAGGGTTCTCTCTCGATGCCACTGGACTCAACTGTGAAGGTGAGTCTGCTTGTAAAACTGTCATCTAGTAACAGTGAACTAGGCTTTTATTTTTTAACTTTCCAGCCACCAAGTGAGAAGTTGAAATCATTTTAAAATAGTAAAAAAAAGAAGAGTGGTTGACAAAATAATGCCTAGCAATTGGTTTTTATTCATAAACCTTCACATATCATTTTGAGAGCAGAGGAAAACTTTTTTTAAAAGATTTATTTATTTGAAAGGCAGAGTTACACAGACAGAGAAGGAGAGGCAGAGAGAGAGAGAGAGACCTTCCATCCACTGGTTTCACTCTCCAATTGGCCACATCGGCCAGAGCTCTGCCAGTTCACAGCCAGGAGCCGGGAGCTTCTTCCAGGTCTCCCACACGGCTGCAGGGACCCAAGGACTTGGGCCATCCTCTACTGCTTTCCCAGGCCATAGCAGAGAGCTGGATCAGAAGTGGGGCAGCTGGGACTTGAACCGGTGCCCATATGGGATGCCAGCACTACAGGCGGCGGCTTTACCCGCTTCATCACAGCGCCGGCCCCTCGAGAGCAGGAGAAGACTTAAAGGCGATGAAACACAAATACCACAATGACAAATTGATTTTTCAGAGAACCAAAGTAGCTTTTTTAAAATAACCAGACTCATCTTTGATCTGAGAAATAAATGAATGGAAAAAAAAAAAATCTCTGCCTAGTATGGTTCACAGTAGAATGAGCATACTAGACAAAAACAATAAGTGGGCTTTTGTTGAATGTGCCAAAGTTGTGTCAAAAGAGAAGCTACCAGTGCAGAGAACTGCAGACGCATACTGCACTCTTTAGGGACACCAAGGGCTATTTCTGTGACCCGTGGGCTGAGACTCCTGCCCCAGTCAGTTTTGTGCCATAGGCTTCTCCTGTACACTCTGCCCTGCTGCAAGTATTTCCTGTGAAGTCGAAGGGAACATTTCGCCAAGAGCAAGATAAGAATCTTCCTGGAGTCAGTATACTGGCATGTGAGGCAGTCAGCTCAGATGTGCCTGAACTAAAGAAAATGTGTGTATGTACATGATGGACCACCACTCAGCCACAGAAAAGAACAGAGCCCTGTGTTTCACAAGAAAGTGGGCACAACTGGAGACCATTATGCCTAGTGAGATAAGCCAGGCCCCAAAGGACAAACATCTTATGTTCTCTCTGATCTATGGTAACTAATACAGAGAGTACTAAAGAAAAGTAGAAAGTGCAGTTGACCTACTGTGCCTGTCTCAGCCCTTGAGGACAGTGGTTTTTCTACTTACTACTCGTTGAATCCTTTATGTACTGGAGGATTAAACTTGTGATTGTAAAGGAAATTGAAAGTATGCCATTGCAAACGTTAAAAGAGAAATAAGAGAGGAAGGACGGTGGACACTGGGAGGAAGGGGAGGTAGGGTGGTGTAAGTATCTTTATATGTTTTTATTTTTAAGATTTATTTTATTTATTTGAAAGAGTTAAAGAGAGAGGTAGAGACAGAGAGGTCTTCCATCTGCTGCTTCACTCCCCAGTTGGCCACAATGGCCGGAGCTGCAACCAATCTGAAGCCAGGAGCCAGCAGCTTCTTCTGGGTCTCCCACATGGGTGCAGAGGCCCAAGGACTTGGGCCATCTTCTACTGCTTTCCCAAGCCATAGCAGAGAGCTGGAGCAGAAGAGGAACAGCCAGGACTAGAACCGGCACCCATATGGGATGCCGGCACTTCAGGCCAGGGCTTTAACCCACTGTGCCACAGCGCCGGCCCCCTTAAAAGTATATAAATGAATTACATGAAATATGTTCGCTTTATATAAATAAATTTTTAAAAAAGATTTTAAATGCTGGATAGGCCATCAGTATGCACATTGCAAGTGCTACTGTACAAGACAAATGTACTAAGGTTGGTATCCCTCATAAAGTACTCAATGTCCAACATCACAAAACAGTATACATCTTGTCTACATTTTTCTGTGGTTTTGCAGTTTATATTTTTATTGATTTTAGTCTTTTTATTTTTATATTGTATTTGAGAGGCAGAAGGTCATCAGGAGAGAGAGAGATGAAGAGGGTTCCCATCCTCTGGTTTACTCCCAGTTGCCTGAAACGGCCCTAGGCTGAGCAGCATACTGAAGTTGGGAGGCAGAACTCAGCTTCGGTCTCCCAGGGTGCTGACAGGAACCAGATTACTTGAACCGTCACCTGCTGCCACTCAGGGTGTGCAGTAGCAGGAGAGGGGAGCAGAGCTGGGACCAACCCAGGTACTCTGATAGGAAATACGGGCATCCCAACCAGTGGCTCAGCTGCTAGGCCACACACCTGCCCCTGGTGATTGTTTTGAAATTCTTCTCAGAAATATGTAATTTTGAATTCTTGAAATATATTCAAAAATCTAATGTGATGTTTCTAAGAATCAAAGGACTTTCATAAATATCTCATTTTCAGCCAAGCGACTTTTTATTTTAAAAATTTCCATTTTGATATTTTATACTTGAAATCTTTTTGACATTGAGAATATTCTGCACCTACAGCTGCTTGCCACGTGAGTTCAGTTCGTGACCATCCACATAAGATACCATTTATTAATTATCCATGTAAATTTGTTACACACACATCAGACGTGCCAATTTTATTTTACTCTTTATGGGTACATTTCAAAGCCTCAGTTGTCATTCCAAAAGGGTTTGCATATATGAGCAAAGAAATTATTCCATATGTATCATAATACCACATCTCGTCTAAAAATAGCATACTCACATACTTAAAAGGAATTTGCATCTAATTAATCATGAATGACAATAAAAATTTTCGCTTCCAAAACAATTATACTTTTTAGGTATCTCTGTAAGTGCTCGTGTGATCCCCACGATGAGGACTACATGTGAATCATTTTTGAATCTACCGGAATATGTAATACAAGTATGAATGCATACATATTTTTAACAGCATAAATTGTACCATATGCAGTTAATCAGTCCAAAATGCACGACATTTGTGGTTGCTATGGTTGATTTGCTGAAATTACGATGTTATTCAGAGCATTGGCGTGCCGTGGTCTGGCACAGAGCAGAAGAATGAGGTGGTTTCTTATCTCAGAACCGCTCTTTGCACACTGCTGACTAATAGCCATGTGCCTTGGACAAGGACATTGTGGCGTCCGTGTGTGCCTGGCCTTGTCTGTTCTTCTAACACAAGTCACCCCGGGTGGCGCCTGTCGTCATGGATGGGGCGGCAGGAGACGGGACGTGAAGATGCTGCTGGCGTTGTTTTTTCAGATGTGGATGAGTGTGATGGAAACCACAGGTGCCAGCACGGCTGCCAGAACATCCTGGGAGGCTACAGGTGCGGCTGCCCTCAAGGATACATTCAGCACTACCAGTGGAACCAGTGTGTGGGTGAGTACCGGGCATGGCACCTGCCTTCCCCTCTGTAAGTGTCAGCCATGGCAGTGAACACATTCCAACAGCGGTGGAGTTAATGCAGCCTGAGAATCCTGGGACTGAGAAACCAGTGCCTAGCATTCCTGTGTGAGGATTCAGTTTCATTCTGTCTATACTCGTGAATGCTTGAAGACCTGCACATTTGAAATGCTGCTAAGGTGAGAACATGGGGCTGATGCATCCCAAATGAGCACTGGTTCAAGTCCTGGTTCCTCGGTCTCTGTCCAGCTCTCTGCGAAAGGAGCAGAGGACGGCCCAAGTACTTGGGCTTCTGCCATTCACATTGGGGAACAGGATGGAGTCCTAGGCACCTGGGTTTGTCCTGGCCCAGACTCAGCTATTGCTGCCTTATGTGGAGTGAACCAAGATTGGAAGATTCTCTCTCTCTTCCTCTTTTTCTCTCCTTCTCCCCCCTCCCCCTCACCCTCTCTCCCTCTCTCTCTGTCCCTCTCTCCCTCTCTCCCTCTCTGCCTTTAAAATAAATCTTAAAAAAAAAGGATAAGAACTCAACTAAGGCTGTCACCATTTTAAATTTTTGCTACCTATAATCTTAACTCTATGAAGATGGTGTCAGGAATCATCATCGTCGCTTGCCAGGGTCAGCTGCTTTTTATTAGTAACTTGATATCCTTAGATTTGGAGTTCTGCAGGCATCCACATCAGCTTCGGGAGGATGGCCCGCTGTGCCCCTGCCACATCAGCTTCATGCACAATAGGAGGTTCTTTTAAGGTAGAACAAGCACCTACTTAGAGCAGACAGCGGGGGCAACTCCAGACAGAAGTGTTTATAAAATACAAGACGTCCCACTCATGCTCCATTCCTTACGCTGATAGTTATCCTGGAGAGTCTCCTTTTAAGGGATGGCAGATCCAGGAGAACATTCCTCTCTAGTTGACCAGCCAGCTGACCTGCTCAGCCCATGCCTCCTCTCCTCGCCGTATGTGAATGAGTGTCACGGACACATCACCCTACACCTTTTGACCTTGGAGTCTGGCGTTGCCAAGGGGAAGTGGAGCTGCATCCCCACGGGGAGAGGGCACCCTGCTTCCTGGTCCTCTGCAGTCACATAAATCCCTCCGCACATCACTCTCAGCTGGGACGCAGTGATCCGCGAGTTCAGTTACTCTGACCTTGTCCTCCGTGGCCTCCTCAAAGGAAACTTCTAACGGCCGTTTGGTGGGTCGAGAAGAAAGTTGAGTGAGACTACGGAGCAGGGAAAATTTGTTCTGGGAACGTGGTGACTACTCCGAGGCCTTCTGCCAGGTCACCCCAAATACACAGGTGGAGGATTAGCCTATTGAGCCGCGGCGCCAGCCCCGAAGACTAAGTTCTAAGACAGTTGGAGCCATCAGTTATACCCTCAAAGTAGTTTCAAAAATTTAATCATTATTTCAATTTTAGTCAAAATAGGTTGCTAAATATCATTCCCTTCTTTCCCTCTTTATAGAAAAAAAGAGTTGCAAAACTCCATATGGCCTGATTTATTGATTCATAAAACAAGGCAAGTAGGGACTCTCCTTAGAATACAGAGGTCAGTGTGTTTTTAGATAGCTGTTAAAACAGTATAGAAACAATCGGATTATATGGCAGCATTCACAAAATATCAGGCTCGGGGCCGGCACCGTGGCTCACTTGGTTAATCCTTCGCCTGCGGCGCCGGCATCCCATATGGGTGCCAGGTTCTAGTCAATGTTGTTCCTCTTCCAGTCCAGCTCTCTGCTATGGCCTGGGAAGGCAGTGGAGGATGGCCCAAGTGCTTGGGCCCTGCACCCGCATGGGAGACCAGGAGAAGCACCTGGCTCCTGGCTTCGGATCGGCGCAGCACCGGCCGTAGAGGCCATTAGGGGAGTGAACCAACAGAAGGAAGACCTTTCTCTCGGTCTCGGTCTCTCTCTCTCTTTCTCACTGTCTAACTTTACCTGTCAAATTAAAAAAAAAAAAAAAATCAGGCACACCACTTTTTTTCACGAACTTCTTTGTCAATTCTGTGGAACTTAAGGCAGAAACACCTTTTCTGTTTAAATAGAATTGTTGTTTTCAAAGAGAAAGTGGAAATGGCGACACGCAGGCAGGATCAGCTCGTTCTCAAGGTTTTGTGTCTCCGGTGGTCTCTGCCTGTAAACCTGCAGCAGAGACGTCGCTGCACAGGTTTCTCCTGAGCTCCTGGCTGCAGAGCCCTGACGTAGCACCACCCCAGACCCCTGGGTAACATCTTGTCATGGGCACCTAGGCCAGGCAGACTCCCTGGGGAGTGCAGCTCACACTGGAGCCCTCAGAAGCCTGGGTGCTTCCTGATGGGGAGGGATCATGAAGGTAGAAGGGGACGTGGCTTCAGAGGTGAGTGCAAAGCCCCGAACACCTGAGCAGAAATCCAGACCGCAGTGCTCTTCTAAAGTGGGTGCCCCCAAGCGGCAGCTCCTGGGTAGACCGAGCAGGGACCTCTAGATTGAGGAGTCCAGCTGTTGTCTTAAGAAAACTGCTGATCTTCCTGCCCTGAATCCACATGACACAGCTGGAATTTTAACTCAAACATTTGGCAAAAATAGAAGGGAAGAGCCATCATAATGTAATGCAAGCAACGAGTTAGCCAAAGAGCCAGAAGTATGGCAAAATGGAAATTGAAAGGCTGCAGCAATCTTATCTGTCACTACTGGTATGAATATCTTCAGTCATTTATATGGGTGATAGGGGGGATATACACAAGTATTTCAGGAAGATGATTCTAGGGTAACTGTCAGAACTGTCAGGGCATCAGATAATGTATGCAGACAAAATTGTAAGCCAACAGTGGTATTAACACTACCACCAATGGAAGAAAGCTAAAAGTTCTTTCAAAGAATGAAACTCAAAGGTTTCCATTCAAATTTGCTTTAAGAAATTTCCAGCCAGTGAGCATTGAGAGTTTACAGCATTCCAGTGCATAGGTGGCATAATGCAGGCAACGGTCATTGCTGTCTGCAGGTATCAAAGCTATTCAAGGGGCTGGCACTGTGGCATAGCAGGTAAAGCCTCTGCCCGTAGTGCTAGCATCCCATAGGGGCGCCAGTTCGAGTCCCAGCTGCTCCACTTGCAATCTAGCTCTCTGCTGTGGCCTGGGAAAGCAGTAGAAGATGGCCCAAGTCCTTGGGCCCCTGCACCTGCGTGGGAGACCTGGAAGAAGCTTCTGACTCCTGACTTCAGACTGGCCCAGCTCTGACCATTGCAGCCATCTGGGGAGTGAACCAAATGGAAGATCTCTCCCTCTGTCTCTGCTTCTGCCTCTCTGTAACTCTGCCTTTCAAATAAATAAATAAATCTTAAAAAAAAAAAAAAAACCCTATCCAAAACTGCAGTGTGCACATCTCATTAACAGTTGCATATGAAGATTATGTCTTAGTACAGGAAGATTCTGATATTTAAGGAAGTAATTTCCCACTGCTCCTGGTGCCTTTTCTTTTCTTCTTTTCATTTATTTGAGAACCAGAGAAAGAAGAGAAATGGCTACCGTCTTCTGGTTCATTCCCCCAAATGGCCACAATGGTCAGATCTGAGCCAGGCTGAAGCCAGGAGCAGGAAACTCAATCCAGGTCTTCTCCATGGGTGGCAGAAACCCAGTTAACTTGACCCATCATCACGGCCTCCCAGGGTCTGCATCAGCAGGAAGCTGGAGCCAGGAGCCAGAGCTGGGTGTCAAACCCCAAGTACTCTGAACTGGAATCGCAGGCACCTTAACCCCCAGAATGGATGCCCCCTCCTCCTCCTCCTATAGCCTTTCCAACTCCAGCATAGCTTAGTGAGGCTTGAGTCAGTTAAAAGTGTCTCTCAAGCAAGAACATGTGTAATTCTACAAAATTTTAACCATGATACACGCTTATAACAAATATGAAGTACATTATGGTGATTCCAAAGCATATAAATATGAAGACTGTGGTAATTCCAAAAATACTGACAAGTCTTAAAATAGTCTTGTTAAATGGTATGTTCAAATGCAGTTTATTCAGTTCATTTATTTTGATGCTAATTTTTCTACCTAACACGATGTCTAATACTGTATTTGAGGCAGGATCACTTTATTAAATTATGATGTAATTTGGGTCCCCTGCTGGAAGAGGAATATGCGTCTGAATGTGAGATGTAATGTTGAAAGCAGAGGGGCCTTTGTAGCAGAACTTCAAGTTGTCTGTGTACATAGACTAAAGAGCAGTTCCATTTATGTCATGTGTAGCCAGGTAACTGGGAATGTATTTATATACTTTCGGCCGTATGTAACAAAGGCTAAGAATGTTCACATATTAGATTATCCCAGTATAGTCTATATTCAGCGATTATGAATTCTATACGCAGCGGTCCCATTTAATTCTGACAGTATAATCATGATACCAAAGCAAACCTAATAGCATCTCCCCTTTCCATAACCTCTAACCCATCCTTAATGTCGTTCAGTTTCCTGTCTGAGCTGCCTCTTATTTTTGTTGTTTTCCTGTAAAGTTTTAAATTTTTTATATGCTTTCTTGGCCTATACAATGAGGATTTTGGGACCTACTGGAGGAATGGATACAAACAGAGATACAGACCTTTTAAATTCATATACCGTACAGTTCACAGTTAAGTGGCTTTTAGTGTATTCTCACATAGGTGTTCCAGCATCAACAGTGCTAATTCCAGAATATTCTCAGTATCCCAAAAAGAAGTCCCAGACCCAACAGCAGTTATTTCCCATGCCTCCCTCCCCTTGCCCACTCTCTCTCTCTCAATTTGCTTGATACTGGCTTTTGAAGGGACCTTCTATTAAGACAACAGAAAAAGCAAAGTGTGCGTATTTGTCCCTAAGGGCTGACTACCTACTCAGAAACATAGTCCAAATCAAAGGGCAAAGCAAGGTTGTTTTTAAAGCCACAATTTAGTGAGATTTTCTGTTTCAGATTTCGTAAATCAACCAAGAGTAAAAGAAAAAAATTGACACCAGGTTGGGCATTTGGCTCAGGGGTTAGGACACTGCTTGAAACACACATGTTCCGTGTTGGGTGGAGGACCTATTTTGGGTCCCACCTGCTCACATCCAATCTAGCATTCTGGGAGGTAGCAGGTGATGTCTCAAGTGCATGGTTTCCTGCCACCCATGTGGGAGTCTCCTGACTTCAGCCTGGTCTAGCCCTGGCTGTTGTGGGCATTTGGGGAGTGAACCAGCAGACAGATATGTTTTCTCTGTCTGTATGCTTTTCAAATAAAAAAAGAAATGAAAACTTTTCTTTAATTATAAAAGAAGTGCTAGAGTCCTAGGGTTATCTCCCTCATGCAATCACAGGTGCTCAGCCCCTGCAGCTGTGTTTCAGGCTGTGGCCCCTTCCCCATCTAAGTGCCTCTGGCATTGCTTTGACAGATGAGAACGAGTGCTCCAATCCCAGTGCTTGCGGCTCTGCGTCCTGCTACAACACTCTGGGAAGTTACAAGTGCACCTGCCCCTCCGGCTTCTCTTTCGACCAGTTCTCCAGTGCCTGCCATGATGTGAATGAGTGTTCATCCTCCAAGAACCCATGCAATTACGGCTGCTCCAACACAGAAGGAGGCTACCTCTGTGGCTGCCCGCCTGGATACTACAGAGTGGGCCAAGGGTAAGACAACCCACCAACCTCCACGAACAGGAAAGCGTCGTCGCATTACTCCCATTCAGAATCCAGGCCACCTGGCCACCCACTACTTCAAGGAAGGGCACGGTGTTTAAAAGCCCAAGAGGCAACCATGTTGATCCGGGCTCTTTGGAGACAAGAGTAAGCACCAGGCAGGCACAGACTGTCATGGCATAGTTACCGCCTTTGCAGTGAGCCTGAGACTGGACTTTTATACAAGTGTAAACCACTGCCTTTCAAAGCAGCCTGAATGATTCAGTCTGACCCAAGGCCAGAGACCAGCGGATGCTTAAAATGCAGCCCCCATGTTGCCATAGAGGCCTGGGCTGTGAGGTGGAGACAGAAATGGTCTCATCTTATATTCTTGTACAGACTTGCTCACGGGGTTTTTAGATTGCACAGACACAGGAGCCTGCCTGTGTTGGTGCCGCCTCGCTCGGCACTGGCCCCATGCACCCATCCATCAAGGCAGTAAAGCGCACCACCACAAAGGCTGGGAAGTGGAGGAGGCAGTCGGGGTGCGGGGTAGTGAGGCCAACGCTGAGGAGCATGGGCAGTCGGTCCAGCTTTGGTGTATCACAGTGCTTAACAGAAAAGCCTCGGTCTAGACAAGGGCCGTACAGAGCCACTTGGTTGACCTTTTCACTCACCAAAATGTGGCTTCCAAAGTCTCATTGCTAAAGCAGGAAGCTTCCCTGCCAGAAGCAAACAGAGGCTTCCGGTTCCCAACAAAACTTCCCTTGGCATTCCCGCTGGCCTCCTCCTCAGCAGAGTGACCCACGCGCTCCGTTCCAGTCAGGACTGGAAATGTGGGAAACCTCGGGTTCCCCCTCAGAAGGCTGATCTCGCAGAGTTACGGGAGAATCTCACGTATCAGGTGTTAAGGGAAAGTAGTAGATTTTCTGGTGACGATCTCAAGAGTTTACGTTGAAGTCTTGGCTTTGCCACTGGAAAGTGGTGGTCAGCATCAGTGAGAAAGTCTAACCGCACTTTGCCCTTATAAACAGCCACTGTGTCTCAGGAATGGGGTTTAACAAAGGGCAGTACCTGTCACTGGATACGGAGGGCGACGAGGAAAACGCGCTGTCCCCGGAAGCATGCTACGAGTGCAAGATCAACGGCTACCCCAAGAAAGACGGCCGGCGGAAGAGAAGCGTCCGGGAGCCGGAAGCGACAGCTGTGAGTAAATCTCGCTCTGCTCCCCACGCGCGGTCCCGTAGACGGTGCCCTTCGTGCCATTGCAGTGCAGGCCAGCCTGGCTTGGAATCTCATGGATGAACAGTGAACCAAACGTGGTCAGGACAGGTACATGAATTATCAGCCAAAACACACAAAGCCCGAGGGGAAGGACTTACAGGCTCACGACTTGAAGCCTGAGGCCATGTCTATATGTTTAAGAACCACTTTACCTGCTTTTCTGTGAGCTGTTAACTCGTACCCTATTCTGTTGGGTCTTACCATTCCCTGTCAATATACAAAACCATTTATATGGTTACTAAAAAAAAATTCACAATTTCAGATCACTTCCTTTAGGTTTTGATTTGCACAAGAGCGTGTAAGATGTTCTTCTAGGAAATAATTGTTTTGAAATGATTAACAAAAACAAAACTATATCAAAAGGTATCCAGGTCTTTGTTTTTTACACACGCATCATAGATCTTAGTTTTCAGCAGATAAGCCAGCTAGGTCTCCGCACTCTGCGAGTTATTTATTACACAGTTGTTCTTGTCACAAAAATCTTATCCTCACGTTACTGTTTGTTTTGTTTTTTTTTTTTAAGAATTATTCTATTTATTTGAAAGAGTTACAGAGAGGTAGCGCCAGAGAGAGAGAGGTCTTCCATTTCGCTGGTTCACTCCCCAAATGACCGCAACCGCCAGAGCTGTGCTGATCCGAAGCCAGGAGCCTCCTCTCGGTCTCCCATGTGGGTGCAGGGGCCCAAGCACTTGGGCCATCTTCTACTGCTTTCCCAGGCCACAGCAGAGAGCTGGAGTGAAAGTGGAGCAGCCGGAAGTAGAACAGCACCCATATGGGATGCCAGCACTGCAGGCCCGGGCTTTAACCCGCTGTGCCACAGCGCCGGCCCCCCATTGCTGGTGTTTCTAAGGAAGTGGGGAGCCGACTGGCCTGGCACCTGTGTCCTCTCGGCTGGCAGGGCAGCTGCGGGGGTACAGGGCAGGGGCAGCGCCTGCCTGGTTTCCAGTGCGGTCCCTGGCCTTCCCCACCCACTCCCTGTGGTGAGCGGGGCGCCCAGCCTCCTTGGCTTGGATTTCTTGGCCCGTGAAGGGGACGAGAAGAGGCCTGCAGTGCAGTCTGACAGGGCAGTGCCCGGCGGTCGGGTTCCTCGGGGGGCAGGATGCTTCCCCCAAGAGGAGACGGCAGGCGGCCATTGCGGACCCTGTCCTCGGCCAGCTCTGACTGAGAGATGGCCTCAGCCGCTAACCGGCCGGGCCACTGGGCCTCGGTAACAGGGCCTGGCCCTCACCTGGAGCCCTCACCTCCAGGCCCTCACCTGGAGCCGGCGCAAGCCCGCCCGCCCCTCAGGGACGCCCAGCCCCGGGCCTGGGGGGTGTAGGCCCCGCTGCTGGACACGGCGGCCGCTCTGCTCACTGCGACGCCACCAAGTCAGTAAAATAATACGGTTTTCTTGCACGATTCCCGACAAGCCCGCGCCGCCTCGGCGCGCACTGCCCGCGCTCTCCGTGTCCCCCCGCAGGACCCGCGCGTCAGCCTGGACAGCGTGGCCATGGACAGCCCCGTGCACATGAAGCTCAACGCGTCCGGCCTGCGCGCCAAGGAGCACCTGCTGGAGCTCCTGCCGGCCATCCAGCCCCTCGACGGCCACGTGCGCTACGTCATCGCCCAGGGCGACGCGGCGGGCGCCTTCCGCATCCACCGCCGGAACGGCCTCAGCTACCTGCACCCGGCGCGCGGGCGGCTGGCGCCCGGCACCTACACGCTGGAGATCGCCAGCGTGCCCGTCTACAAGAAGGCGGAGCTCCGCAAGCTGGCGCGGAGCAACGAGGACGACTACCTCCTGGGGGAGCTGGGCGCGGCTCTGCGCATGCGCCTGCGGATCCAGCTCGACTGAGCCGAGCGCGTGCGCATGCGCGCGGGGGCGACCGCAGCTGGGGAGACCGGACTGGGGCCGGGGTCTCCGCTCGCTGGGTCCTCCCTGCCCCGTCGCAGACTGCGGAGCGCAGACCCTCGCGGGGAGGGGATCGCGTAGACTCCGGTGTGGCCAAAGATTTGAGTACCAAGGCAAACCGTGGTTACTGTATTTTTTTTAAATATATATATATATAACTTCATTTTAAAATATATTTTTAAAAATTAAAAAAAAAAAAAGCTAAATGTCCAAGAGAGCAGCATATGGCACTAAATGCACAAAAAAATAAATAAATAATGTGAGCTTTTTTTTTTTTCCTGTTAGCAGTCTGTAACACTTTGGGTATTTTGCTATAGTCGCTAATTAAAAAAATATAGATGTTTATTTATTTTTAATGCAGTAATATATGGAGAAATGAACAAGCTATGTAAACAAAAAAGGGAAACTCACTTGTTTTTCTTTAGATTTATAAATTTGAGCTATTTCTTCCTAGAGGTGCTTTTTACAAACAAAAAAGAAAAAAAAAAAAAAAAGCAATTCCATAGCCGGCAGAGATGATGTTTCCTGTGGGGCTCTGCCCGGCGTGCGACTGGTGACTGCGAACGCAGCCAGGCCAAGCTGTGCACCTGGCACAGGCCAGAGCCGCCAGGCCAGGCGAGCCCAGGTAAAGGCATCACTGTAGCAAAATACCCTGACTGCTAGGGAGGCCGTGAGCGTTGCAGGCCAAACTGTACTGTATTTCCTTCTGGTGACCTCAAGGAAGCCCACGTGCTACCCACGACACCTCATTCCTACCCAGTGCGCCGCGTACTTGTGGGACCGCAGGCAGCTGAAGAACCGCCACTCCTCTGACCAGGAGGCCGGCGTTCTGTCGTGTTTGGTGCTGTCTAGATTCATGGTGCATTTATGATGTTCAAGCTGTTTCAGGATTGCCATATGTACGTGCAAGCGAATCATGCAGTGCAACCAAGGAATATATGTTGTTGTTGTTGTTTTTAAGTTTTGTTTTTTTTTTTAGAATTTTCATTAATACTGTAGTTATACACCATAAGCCTCGTTTTATCATAGCCTATTGTGTATGAAAGATGTTTGTACAATGAATTGATGTTTAGTTTGCCTTAGTCGTTTAAAACGAGATTGTACCAGGAGGTGCTAACAAGAATGTGTCTCTGTGTTCTCAACCCAAGACCCCGTCCCCGGGACCACGACCAAACCGCGCTTGTGAAGTGGCCGAAGCACACGCCGACGCTCGGCCGTTATCTCACACCTGTGCCGACCAAAGATTAGAAGCCAGTTATATCCAGCGTTTGGGGGTTTTTTGGTTTCCTTTAATAACTGAAAAAAAAAAAAAAAGGAAAACTGTAAATTTGTAATCAAGCGTTTATGAGGAAAAACTTACGGTTTTTGGTTTTGTCTGTTTTTTGTAGGTCTTTGTATCAAATATGACACTTTTCTTGCAATAAAGCTTATTTTGGGGTAGTCCGCTGGCTGAGAGTTTTATGGAACTGCTCCCCGCCCGCCCCCTCCATGTCTGGGAGAGGCTGGGATCTGCTCGCGGGGAACTGTATTACAGCTCCAGACAGAACCAGGCGTGTGCACGGGCAAATGGAGGAACATTGTCAGAGTGTGCGGGAGTGCTGAGCCGATGGCTGCAATTTCAGATGCCTCCTAACACAACACCTGATCCAGGTGCTTCGCTGGCCCCTTCTGCTTCCTGGGCACCGCAAAGACTCTGTCCACTTGACCCACAGGGACACTCTGAATGCTGTCCTACTGTAACCTAGGAGGAAGTGTGGCCCTGCAGTCATGTGGCAGACCTGGGGGGAGTGTGCCTGCCTTAAGGTAGAAATTGTCCCAAGCCTGTGTTTTTGAGCAAGCGTAATAGCGGCCATACCCAAGGCCAATGACATCCTCACCAAAAAATCCAAAATTCACGTCTCTTGCGACGCTGTACGTTTTCACCCAGGGCAGCAGTGGACAGATTCAACAAGTGAGCCCATGTGAGTTTTCTTTGATACGCAGTTGAAATGAGCTCAGAAAAGTTTCCATGGGTCTGAGACGTTAATTCAGTACATGGTTTAAGAAATTTATGTGCTTAAATTTTTCATCCAAGGAATAAGAAAACAAAAATATGACTGATCTTTAATGCTTTTCTTTGCCAGTCAGAAATTAGCTGCGTGGAATAGAAGTATGTGCCTAGGGGCATCCTCTGAAACGTACCATGCACATTCAGTTTCATCTGGTACCGATTAGTCGTACAGCACGAGCATTGTAATAGGAAATTACCTGGACCCAAACCTGACTCTAGCTGTGAACGTTGAGCAATCATACTACTCAATTAGCTTTAACCTGCTCTTGCAGAAGTCTGGGAATCCACACTGCTGGGAGCTTGGTACAGAAGAGAAAGGACCATCGGCCGTGTCACATTGAACCAGTGTTCGAGAAGGAAACGGCCGCGTTGAGATGTTCTTCCTCCAAGGAGCCCCAGGCAGCTCTGGGTGCACCATTCAGATTGTCTTACGGTGAACCTTGACTACATCCGTGGTTCATTTACTTGTCTCTGAGAGCTGCTGATGGAAATACCTGAGCCATTTTGATGTTCCCGTTAATTTCACATTTGTCTCAGAAATTACCTGGGCTAACATCACAGAAAACCTTGCAGAAGAGAGGTGGCACGGAAGCCCAGACATAAAAACCAGATCCAGTGGCTGCATGCCCCAGGGACGGTAGGCAGCAAGGTGGCCTTCAGCTGCGACGTATCTTCGCATTTTTTAGTTAGGTTTGGGGCTTTTGTGAATTGAGCTGTGTGGTCCCTTTTGATTGCCCTGCTTACTCGTGGTAGGTAGGAGTTGGCTAGTTTTGCATGTTAGTGACAAAATAATGCAGAGTAACGTACAAGAATGGCAACTCATTCAAACGTTAACCATTTTCACGGTCTAGGAATATCAGACATCATTCATGGACACCTTTCCTTCTAAGTACTCTAGGTTTTGAGTTTGCATTCATTTCCTTCTTGGTTCACAGGATAAATGCTGGGAGTGGAGGGAGGGAAATGTAACTAGAAATTACAGAACACCCATCTTCTTGAGTCTCAGAAACCTTAGGGAGGTAAATTCATTCACACACCTCTATTAAATTGTAGCACGCGAATTGCCGCTATTCAGCCACATTTAACTTACAGATTGACAGTTTCATATGGCTCAATTTAACCATTCAGAAATAGTCATTTTCCTTAAGAATAGGCTGAAAATCTTAAACTCCTTTTCTTCAAACGACAATAAATTCCATTCCCCCTCTTCATACCACGTACGTTTCCTTTGTACTGTAATCTGTAATAATCCACAAGGGGAAATGCATCATTTATTCAAATGGCCACTTTGTGCCATGCGCCAAGGATGTTGGAAAACGTTGCCATCACACATCTTTGGGACACTGAGGGAATTACTGGAGAAATCCACTGGGAAAGATGGGGATAGAACGTGTGTGTGTGTGTGTGTGTAGAGGAAAAATTTTAGGAACCTTTACATGTAAAGGAACAGGTAGAGATTCTTTGCTACCCACAGGAAAGGTAGCAGCCATGTTTGCAATCTCATCCTCCCATTTGATACCTAACTTTGGGTTTTTTTTGTTTTTTTTTTTTCTTTATGTGCTCACTTTCCGGAATGAATACCAAGTGATAGTTTCCCTGCTGCTTGCTAAGAAGCTTGTGCCCCTGACTTTTTAACTCTCCTTACAAATCCTTCAGCACACAGAGCGGGAGGTCCTACACTGCCACGTGCAGCGCACCGAATTCAGCAGTTGCACTAGAGGCAGTGTCCCCTTGTGGTTGAAGAGACTCGCATCCCACAGACCTGAATTTCAGCTCCATCTCCTTGGGCCTGGAGGTTGCATAACCTTTCTAGGCCTTGCTGTCTCCTTGGATGCTGCTTCCTTGCAGCACCAGTGAGAGGCCTGAACAGGAGGACACAGGCAGCGCCGGGAACCTAGGGCCCAGCAGACAGCCAGCAGTCGTTGAGCACCGCTGTCCCTCTTCCAGCTGTCACCATCACCACAGCGAGGAGAGCCAGCACCCAGGCGCCCTCCTGAGACCACAGGCTTTTCTTAATGACAGAGTCACAACCAAACACAACAGCATCTTTTTTTTTTTTTAGGTTTGATTATTTGAAAATCAGAGGGAGAGGCAGAGAGAAAGAGATCTATCCACTGGTTCTCCCCCGACTTGCAGGGGCTGTGTCAGACAGAAGCCAGGAGCTCCCTCCAGGTCTCCCACATGGGTAGCAGCTGCCCAAACACTTGGGCCATCATCTGATGCTTTTCCCAGGCCAGCAGCAGGGAGCTGGATCGTAACTGGAGCAGCCAGAACACGAACCAGCGCCCACGTGGGATGTCGGTGCCGCAGGCAGAGGCTTCACCTGCTGTACCATGACACCCACCCTGGGCGAGATATGTCTAGGCAGAGGAAACAGGCATCCAGGATGACCTGCTGTGCCCCTGTGCCTCAGGCAGTCAGAAGTCCTGCTGTGGTCACCAGCGTTTCCAGTCTCCATGCCGCTCCACACTTGCCACGTCCTCAGCTGGAGCCCTGCAAGCCCAGACCATCAACCCAACCAGAGCCCTCACGTCTGCTGACCCCCAGGAAACCCACCTCAAGGGGGACCATGGACCTCAGACAAGCCCTTTAAGGAGACTTTGGTATCCGGGAACATCAGAGCTGGAACTACTCGTCCTTGCCGGGGGCGGGAGAGGACCAAGGTCCAGTGTGGTGACGCTGTTCAGTGCCGTGCCAGTTTCTGGGGAGGTGAGACCAGAGCCCTGGTGTCTGGTTGCCGTCTGGTGCTATTCATACTTGCACTCCATGGAAAGCCTATTTGGATCGCTCTTAAACCCTACGGATATAGGCCAGTTCCCATGGTTTTGGCTCCTGCTGAATCCAAAAAAATTTTTTCCAAGCACGATTCAAGTACTCCTTTTTGTTTTGTCTACCCCACCCTCTGCGTAACTGCTCCCACCCGCCTATAAACCAGAGATTGGTGTGTGTGCTGAAATGCCAAGATCCTGGCTGCTGCAGAACACGCCCCACCCAAGCCCTGTAGTTCTCTCAATACACACTGGACTCCTGGCTTTCTTGGGGTTAACTGTTTTATTTAAACCAGACCCTCGAAACTTTGCAAACACATACACATTTGTTTTACTGAGAATACTTAAGGAAAGCACACTAGTTGCTTGTGTCGCTTAATTGTCTTTTTTTTTCCCCTCCCATTTCCTGCAAGCCTAGGAAAGATATTACCAGATTAAGTTGGCTTTCCTTTCCCAGCAGCCAAGAACCTACAGCTCACATGAGCCACCCCCGTTAGGGCTGCAGATTCAATGTCAGGATGTAGTGTAGACATTTTCCAAAGGCAAACAGGAAAAAGCTTTACATGACTTTGAGAGCAAACTCTAAGGAAAGTTAACTTTAAGAGCCTTCCCCAGACAACCGCTTCATGTGTGAGCTCCATTACTGAGACAGCAGTAGAAGGCATGAATGGTCAAGCCCTTCAAATATGTCAGAAGCAGCTTCTTGGCTTTCTTCAGCTGCCTCGTCTGCCTCGGGCCCACCCCCTTGCACCCCTCTTCCCGTCCTGGGCTTTCCTGCACCGAGGAAACCTGCCGCTACCAGGCTGGACGTAGGACCTCAGCCCTGTACTCCTATGTCTCCCGGGCCTAAGGCAGGCGTCTGAGACTCTTGGTCATGGACCGGCACCTGGAAATTCAACATGGGGAGAACCTGTGACTTAGTCATGCCGGCTCCGTTCCCAGAGCTGAGGCCGGAAGGTGCTCCATGGATGAATGCAGGGATGGAGAAGACCCGGGCTCCCCCACGGAGTCAAGACCAGACCAGCACAAGGAGCTGCTGGACCCCATCCAAGCAGTGAACAGTTTCGTGGTAGTGAGTTTACTGGCAACCCACGGAGCCGATTTCTGGGAATCCCCCTGGATGTGTCTCCCTTTTTTCAGAAGGACTTTCATGATCCATGTTCTGCTCTGTACCTCCCCAGGAAGCCCCACAGATCTCAACCAGGGAGAGCAGAAAAAGAGGGTCAGGCTCACTGCAGTCTGGATCTGTCCCAGGAAGGCTCCGCCACGTGGACCTGGGCTGAGACAACACTTCTCAGCGCGAGATCAGGAAGAGGCACTGTGGGGAACCGCAGGCTGGCCACCTGTGAGAACCTCCTCATCTGCATAGCTTGCAGCAATCGGTCGACCAAAAGGCCTACAAAAACAACCAGGTGAAACAGATGAAACAGAATGGACTCTGCATAAACTAGGAAGAACCAGGTGAAACAGATGAAGTTTCGACCTGAGACTATACGCGCCCTTTCATCTGATTGGACGAGATCAGCATAAAGGGACACTGGGATGTGGGCGGGCCGGCGTAGCCGCCACTGCTGGCGGCTACCGCCGCGGCCCCTCCTCTTTTCTTCTCTTCCCCACTTTCCTTTTACCCCCACAAGTAAGGGTTCCTTGAGAACCGATGAACAGTGACCATGTTGTGACTACGTTGGACCCTCGCTGGCGAGGGTCCGACAAATGGTGCTGTGACTCAGATAGATTGGTCGCTGGAAGCAGGAAAAAAAATTAGAACGTGTGGAAAACAAGGGAATCTAGGTGGTAAAGTCTAGGGTTGGTACCGGGAAAAAATCAGAACGTGTGGAAAACACGGGAATCTAGGCGGTAAAGTCCAGGGTTGGTACCGGGAAAAAACTAGAATGTGTGGAAAACACGGGAATCTAGGCGGTAAAGTCTAGGGTTGGTACCAGGAAAAAACTAGAACGTGTGGAAAACACGGGAATCTAGGCGGTAAAGTCTAGGGTTGGTACCGGGAAAAAACTAGAATGTGTGGAAAGCATGGGAGTCTAGGCGGTAAAGTCTAGGGTTGGTACCGGGAAAAAATCAGAACGTGTGGAAAACACGGGAATCTAGGCGGTAAAGTCTAGGGTTGGTACCGGGAAAGAAAAAAAGCAGGGATGCCCGTGAAAGCAGCCGCTGTAAAGCGGTGAGTTAGAACAGGAACAATGGCGTAGGGTCGGAAGACAATTGAGGGCAGCAGAGCAATCGCCTGAAGTCCTTAGGCTATGGCAACTGATCGACCAAGCTAGGAAATAGCAACCCTTAGATGAAGGGGCTGACTTACTAGAGGAAACGCAGAGAGAATCTCAATCTGGGAGCCTGGACGGAGACAGGACCAACATGGGTCGGGACAGAGATAGGGAGGATGAGAGACCCCTTCTTTCTGCACCCCCCTATTCGAACCAAGACACTCCTCCACGAGAGAGATAAAAGGCGGGGGCTTCTCCCTGGAACCTCCTTGAGGAAAAATGGGCAGGAGGACGAGGCACTCCCCCTAAGTGGGAAGAATATCACCACATAAATCAGGCTTTCCCTGTGATAGTGGATGCGCAGGGCAACGGGGGATGGACCCCCCTGAACCATAAATTGTTGAAGGAATTACAACGATCAGTACAATTATATGAACCACATGCTAACTTTACTAAAGCGGTCCTAGATAACCTAGGCATCAATGGACTAGTCCCAGAGGACGGGAGGAACCTAGCTAAGGCAGTGCTTGGTGAGGGAGACTTCCTCCTCTGGTCTGCGGCTTACAGAGAGCTTGCGAGGGCTCGGGCCCATGATAACGCTAGGAACGGTCAGCCAGCCTGGAACGAGGATAGGCTAAATGGGGAAGGAGCTTTTAATGACAAACAGGCCCAGGCTAGTTGCCCTAATGAGGTTTTGATGCAAGTGAGAGAACTAGCTCGGAGGGCGTGGAAGGTCATTCCAAGGAAAGGGGAAATCAGTTTATCCAAGATTACACAAGGCCCGACAGAGCCCTATGCTGATTTTGTGAACAGATTGATGGAGGCTGCTGGCAATATCTCAGACCATGGATGAGGCTATGCCTTTAGTCCGAAGCTTAGCCTATGAACAAGGAAACAAAACCTGCCATGAGGCTCTAAGACCCTGGCAGCACAAGAACATTCCCACCTTTAAAATCTGTAGGGATGTCATGGGTGAAGTAGCCTCGGGAGAGCATTCAGTTGCCAGGGCCAAAATTATATGCAATAATGGGCTAGGAAGAAAATCTTAAGTGTGGAAAAGATCACATGAAAAGGGAACGTACAAAACAGACGATTGGGACGCCAACCAGGACTGTGTCCTTGAAGCGGTAAAGGCAACCATTGGGCAAATGAGTGCTATTCCAAGCAAGATAAAGCGGGCAATTCGCTCCTATCGCCCACCAGATTAAGTGGCCAGAATAGTAGATTCCAAAAAGAGTGGCGGGCCCCCACACCCAGGAGCCCGAAAACTCAATGTGGGTGAAAGGACAAACCATGGGGAGGAGTAGGACCGTCTCAAAAGGACCGAGGCTGGCGCCGCGGCTCACTAGGCTAATCCTCCACCTTGCGGCGCCGACACACTGGGTTCTAGTCCCGGTCGGGGCGCCGGTTCTGTCCCGGTTGCCCCTCTTCCAGGCCAGCTCTCTGCTGAGGCCAGGGAGTGCAGTGGAGGATGGCCCAAGTGCTTGGGCCCTGCACCCCATGGGAGACCAGGAGAAGCACCTGGCTCCTGGCTTCAGATCAGCGCAGTGTGCCAGCCACAGCGTGTTGGCCTCAGCGGCCATTAGAGGGTGACCAACGGCAAAAAGGAAGACCTTTCTCTGTCTCTCACTGTCCGCTCTGTCAAAAAAAAAAGACCGGCAAGCGTTTAACACCTCAAATGGGAATCCAGGCAATAGATGTGGAACCTCGAGAGCCCATGGATGATAGCCATGGTTTAGGCGTTACTACAGGAAGGGCTACAAATTCATTAACGGGGCTTACTCAGTTGCCTTGTTCACAGCTCAAAGTAATGTTCCAATCTACTAAGGGGATAGTGCAGCTGGTGCCATTGCAGCCCGTTGCTCAGCTGCTAATAATAAGCCTTGTAAAGGATACTAGAGGTAATCAAGGAAAGCATTTTGCAGCCCTCACTATGACTCTTGGCGAGCGCCCACTATGGACTCTTATTATCAAAAGGAAAGGCAATCAAGGGGCTGTTAGATACAGGCGCAGATGTTAGTATTATCTCCAAACAAGACTGGCCTCCTTCATGGCCCCTCCAGGAAGGAGATAACACCTTGGATTAGGCACCGCTGTTGCCCAATCTCGAAGCGAGCAAGTGCTAGATTGGAAAGATCAAGAAGGCACCACAGGCAAAGTACAACCTTATGTGTGTGCTATCCCTGTAACTTTATGGGAGAAGGATGTCTTAGAGCAACTTCATTTACAGGCCTGTTGGCAGCTGGAAGAGATGACACTCTAGAAAGAGCGTTTACCATGTTAACCTCATGCTTGCAGACGGCGGGGTTACAAACTGCACCAGAAAAGATTCAAAAGGGCACCGTGGTCCAGTACCTAGGGCTAAGGTTAACACAAACTACTGTGGCCCCTTTAGATTTTGTCATATCCACCGCAGGAGTTAGGAAGTCAAATAACTTCCAAAAATTATGCAGTAACTTAAACTGGATACGGCCTTATTGTAAACTAACCACTAATGAAATGCGTCCATTGTTCAACATTTTGGAAGGCGATTCACAGCTCGCCTCACCTCGTACAGCTGCAATGTTACAAAAGGTTGAAGAACGCCTTAAAATCATGCAGATGCAAAGACGCCAGAGCTGTTTGCATGTGTCGGTGGACACGTTCTCTGGAATTGTCAACCACGGCTCTAAACAAAGAAGGAACTCAACAGGTTATTCAACACTGTCTACAGTCTTTTGCAGCTTGGGGGTGCCCAAAATTATTAAAACAGATAATGGGCTGGCGTACACTTTGGCCCATTTTGCTACATTCTTAAAAGAATTCGGCATAAAGCACGTTACAGGTGTGCCGTATGACCCCCAAGGGCAGGCAATTGAACACTCACCTGTACTTAAAAACTTTAATAAAGGGGGAATAGGAGAATACATGGTCGCTAATTGTGATGCATTGGCTATAGCTCTGTATACTATGTTTTTTGAATAGGAAAAAGTGTGGCAAAACTCCTGAGTTCATGGTATTTAGTGATGTACTTGCAGTATTGTTTGAAGAAATGTTTTGTCTTAAGGAAAAGATGTTGCACGTGATTTGTACTGCAGCAAATCAGCAAAGTGACCTGAGTTAGATACATTTGAAGGTATTTTGAAAGTTACGTTCAAGGCTAACACCTAAGCTCTGTGTAATGTAAATAAGAATGTTTTTGTATCAGTTTTCTCCTTTGTAAATGGCATTAACATTGTTACTTGAGGTCTTGCTTAATCACTTTTGTTGTCCTGAGGACTTGAATTTCAAATTTCCTTACACTTTTCATATGAAAGTCATTAATATCTGTAGTGGTCCGACAGGCTATGCTTGCTATGTATCGCTCTGACCCTCAGCAACAGATATGGCTTAGCATGATGGAGCGGTAGCCAAAGACGGGTAATCACTGGCGAGTGCCCCTAGCAACCTGAGAAGCGGGTGGCGCATCGCTGGGAACCTAAGACGGGCACAACTCCACGCCATAAATAACAAAAGGGGGAGTTGTGGGGAACCGCAGGCTGGCCACCTGTGAGAACCTCCTCATCTGCATAGCTTGCAGCAATCGGTCGACCACAAGGCCTACAAAAACCAGGTGAAACAGATGAAACAGAATGGACTCTGCATAAACTAGGAAGAACCAGGTGAAACAGATGAAGTTTCGACCTGAGACTATACGCGCCCTTTCATCTGATTGGACGAGATCAGCATAAAGGGACACTGGGATCTAGGCAGGCTGGCGCGGCCCCTCTTTTCTCCTCTCCCACTTTCCTTTTACCCCCATAAGTAAAAGTTCCTTGAGAACCGATGAACAGTGACCATGTCGTGACTACATTAGACCTTCGCTGGCGAGGGTCCGACAGGCACAGTCATCGCTCGTCCAAGTGTGATGTTTCACAGATCGTAGTTTTGGAACAAGATGACTGAACGAGTACTTGCTGCAAACCTATTAGCCAGACTCAGATTTCCCTTCCAAAAACTTACAGGAAACTTGGTGGGGTGAGATAATCACACAGTTATAAAATAGTATGTGCTTGGGAAACAGTGGTGAGCAAAATGCTGAGTCCCCATAGAAGCTCTTCTAGTTATACAAGGAACTGTGCAAAGACAAGGGAGACTTGCCTATGGCAGAGTAAGAAGGAATGTTCTGGAAGATGAACTAGTGAGCAAATGTTGGGAGTTGTGTTGGAAGAAATAAGCTATTGGGCCTTGAATGATGGCACCAAGAGGAACAAAAGACCAGATTCTAAGGTAGGGTAGGGCCCAGATAGAAGGACCCTGGAGGCCAGGCTGAGCCACCTGGACTTGAACTTGTGATTCAGACCCAAGGAGGGGTCATTGTTTGAGGTTGAAAGCTGACAAAAGAACCGCATCCAAGGCCTGAGGGGTTCCTGCGTAGAAACAGAAAGATGAAAACGGGAGCAGCTCAGTGAGGCAGGGAGAGAAGTCTGAGCTAAGCCAGCTGATGGGGACCAAGGGCGCCTTGGCAGGAGAGCATTTGAGCATGTGAGCATTTCGCTCACAAATCAAAGGGTCTCCTTTCCCATCCACGTCTACTGCTCAGTTTCCAGTGTCAGCTCTTTTCTCTCTTCTGCAAGCAGTGACAGAGCAGCGTGCTTGAGCTTTCTTTGCCCGTAAATCGCTCGTGTGGCCAAGCGTAGCCTCAGACAACATTGGCTTGTACCCTCACTGCTGCTCCATTGTAGAATAAGGCTAAGGTAAGCTTTCTAAGGCTCTGTCTGGCGCACGTCTGCGTTTTTTGCATTTCTGAACAACACATGTATTTTGCTTTGGGTGATCAGCACCCACCATTATGTATGGTCGCACTCAGACGTCAAGGGGTTCTGCTCACCCAAGATGGATCCTCCCTCCCTAGAATCTTAATTCTGAGCAGAAGAGTGCAGGAGCAGGTAGCAGCTCTCGCACACATCTGTGCAACACCACAGTTACAGAGTGGGGTCCTGACACCTCCATCCCAGAAGCTGACCCATGCCGTCCTCTCGCTAAGCAAGGATCTCTAGTTTTTCCAGAACACTCTGAACTTTCCCACATGCTTGCAATCAATCCCTTCTATTGTCAGAATCACTTACACCCTAAGATCTCTAAGCAGCATCCACCCTACCTGAGGATTAGAAATATGAAATATTCCAAGTACACAGCCCAAAATGTAGAGGCAACCGGGGACCAACAGCTGCTTTACTGAAGTCAAGAAAAAGGAATCCTGAGTTTGCCCCAGTCCCCAACTCCTGTGTTCTCCCCCACCCCCGATACCATGAAAAGACTTAGTTAGCCAGGGTCCACAGTCGAAATGAGTTTTGCCCCTGTCATCTGTTATTTCTGGCATCCTCAAGGTCTCTGGATTGGGTGGGATGGAGTTGGGCCAGCTGTGCTGGGCTGAGTCCCAGGAGAGGTAATCCCCAGCCCAGTCTCGTTGTTACTGGAGCATGTGTTGGCAAAAGTTAGTCGGCTCTGTCCAAGAGCTGGTTCTTTCCATTTCTCCAAGGACCAAGGCAGTAGGCTGAGTCAAATCAGTGTTCCCCTGGCTGTTCAAGTTCATGACTACCCTGGGGCCGACATCCCCAAGCAAGGTCAAGAGAGCCTAAGTAGAAGAGAGAAATCAAATGCCTTATGTCAGCGCCTTGAATGAATTAGATTTCTTCCCATGCTGTCATCCTTTGCTTTTCCTCCAATATTCCACGAATCTGTTCCACAAACTCAGTCCACGCACGTCAAGTTGTGTGCAGAAAAAATGACACGGGATATTTTTGAGCGGATAAATGCATTTGGCCTAACAAAACCAATTCACATCTCCAACAGCCAGCTTCTCCCAGGGCCAGTTCTGTCATTAACTCTTCCCCCGGGAGCCTGGTGAGGTCCATGTTCACTCCGTCCTCTTGGAGGCTACGCTCAAATGGTTCTCGGTAGGAAACAAGAGTGTCTTCTAGTGTCTGTTTTAAATTTGTCTTTATCTACTTTATGTCCCTACTTTTGCCCTCGTGTTTTACAGCAACAAATTCGACGAAAGATATCAAACATGTCCCCTGACACTTATACAAGTTCCTCTTTGTTGACAATAAAAGTGATTGTGTTTTACGGCATGGGTCTTGTCCGTGGACCATAAACATCCTCTTCCCCATTTCCTTAAGTCTCTTCCAAGGGCTGATGGAGGGATAGCCGGTGACACGTGAGGGTCCCTCCAAGGTGTTTCTGTACAGCTGGGCCCACAGAGTACAGGAAGACATGGCCCACTCACCATGAGACAAAACAGATCAGAGAAAGCCAGGGTGGACGGTCATGTTCTGCAACCCCAGTTCGTCTCAAACAAATCCCAACTCCTAGGATAACAGGAAAAATATCCCAAATATATCAGCAACTTAAATGCTCAACAATAAACAACCAATCCTGCTGAGCAATGGGCAAAGGACTTCAATAGACAGTTCTCAAAGCAAATACGAGTGGCCAATAAATCTATGAAAAAATGCTCAACATCACTAGCCATCAGGGAAATGCAAATCAAAATCACAATGAGATATCACCTCGCAATTGTCCAAATAGCTAAAATGCAAAACAGTAACAAATACTGGCAAGACTGTGGGAAAAGGGGAGCCCTTAGACACTGTTGATAGGAAGGTAAATTAGTGCAGCCCCTATGGAAAACAGTGTGGCGATCTCTTTAAAAACTGGAAATAGACTTGGCATATGATCCAGCAATCCAATTACTGAGTATATACCTTCAAAAGACTTGAACATGATGCATCAGAGTACCTGTACCACCATGTTTACAGCAGTACAGTTCACAATAGCCAACACTTGGAATCAACCAAGGTACACATCATCAGATGAACGGATAAAGAAAACATAGTGTATATACACAATGGAATAGTATTCAGCTATAAGGAAGAATGAAATTCTACCATTTGCAGCAAAATGGATGGAACTGGAGGACATCATGTTGAGTGAAATAAGCCAGACCCAGAAAGACAAATACCACATGTTCTCCCTCCTACGTGGGAGCTAAAATTTTTTTTAAAAGGCCTGTGTGTCATCAATATTGCTAGAAATAGTTTTGTAGAACTGATTAAGGATGTAACACAGCTATAGTTTGAAATGATCTATAGTTACTTTAAAATGTATATGGATGAGATGGTCCTTTTTCCATTCAACTATTTATAGCCATTATCTATACTCCAACTAAACTAGGGTATTTTTGCTTTTTACTTGTTAAACTTCAGTGAAGTATTAAGCATTTTTAATGGGGCCAGTGCTGTGATGTGGCAAGTAAAGCTGCTGCCCATGGTGCCAGCATCCCATGTGGGCACCAGTTCAAGACCCAGTTGCTCCATTTCTGATCCAGGTCCCTGCTAATGTGCTTGGGAAAGCAGCAAAAGATGGTCCAAGTGCTTGGGCTACTGCATCTATGTGGAAGTCCTGGAAGAAGCTCCTGGCTCCTGATCAGCCCAGCTCCAGCTGTTGCAGCCACTTGGGGAGTTAATCAGTGGATGGAAGTTCTCTCGTTCAGTAATTCTGATTTTAAAAAACTTTTTTAAAAAAGCCTTTTTACTGTAATGTAAACTTAAAATGTGTTATCTCAAAAAACTAGAAAAAGGGAGAAGGAAGCAGGGTGGGAAAAGAAGAGGGAGGGAGGAAGGGAATGTCATGATGTTCTTAGAATTGTACCACTTCGAGTCTGTTAAAGTAGTTAAATATCAAAATAAAAAAATTTTAAAAGCCAATACAAGAGGTATGTCCATGGAGCATTCGTGGAAAATGCATGTTATGAAAACAGTATGCATGGATTTCAAACTGTTTTGCAGTAAAATTTATCTTTTCATTCCGTTTTCCATGAACTCCTTGAAGAACCCTTGCATATGCCTGAACATGAGAACCCCAAATATAAGATGAGCCCTACTTTCCCAATGGACACTATTCAAAGAGATGGAAGAGTGGAATATGGGGCCAAATTGAATTTATACATCTTAGAAACTATCAAATAAAGTCCTTTTGCTTTCACTTACCAATGTAGCTGCACATCTGCTTAAAAATAGTATGCCTAGGGGCCGGTGCTGTGGTGCAGTAGGTTAATCCTCCACCTGTGGCGCCGGCATCCCATATGGGCACCGGTTCTAGTCCTGGCTGCTCGTCTTCCGATCCAGCTCTCTGCTATGGCCTGGGAGAGCAGTAGAAGATGACCCAAGTCCTTGGGCCCCTGCACCAATGTGGGAGACCTGGAGGAAGCTCCTGACTCCTGGCTTTGGATCAGCCCAGCTCTGGCCGCCGCCGTTTGGGGAGTGAACCAGCAAATGAAGACCTCTCTGTCTCTCCCTTTCTGTCTGTACCTCTACCTGTCAAATAAATAAAATAAAAATAAAAATAGTATGCCTAAACTAAGATTAAAATACTTTTCCACACTTTATAAATGGATTTTATATCAATTCCTTGCACATGTCTTTGACCTGTGTGTTCTGCACTTAAGTCATTTAACAGATTTCCACATGGACCATCTCCCCAGCACTAACTTGTTTGAGAAGCAGTACTTCTCACGTAAAGCAGTGCCGTACATTCTTCCTGAGCTACAGGTGCTCATTGGGATACCAGTAAGACTTTATTATTTCCATTCACTCAACAGATGTACATTCAAGATCTTCACGAAAGAAAAAAACTCCACTCACTACATGGTTAATGATCGTTAAGGGACAGGGCAGGCGTTTGGTACAATTGTCGAGACCGCAGCTGGGACACACGCATCTCACCTCTGAGTTCCTGGTTCCAGTCCTGCCTCTGCTGATTCCAGCTTCCTGCCAGTGCACACCTGGGGGAAACCTGGATTAAGTTCTTGATTCCTGGATTTGGTCCAACCCATCCCCAGCTGTGGTGGATGTTTGGGGAGTGAGCCATGACATGGTGGCAAAAATCTAAAAGATCCTGGTGAACAAGACCCCAGCAGAAGGAACAGGCCATCAAGGAGAGAGGCGCCTTTCTCTGAAGGGAGGAAGGAACCTCCACTGTGATACGGCCTTGACTAAACAAGGTCAGAGTCGGTGAACTCAAGGGACTTCCATAGCCTAGACAGCTCATAGCAAGAGTCTCGGGTGACTGCTGACGTCATAAATAAGAGTGCCAATTGTTAAATCAACAACGGGAGTCACTGGGTACATGCTCCCCACGTAGGATCTCTTGTCCTTAATGTGTCTTACTATGAAACTTAAACACTACTAGTCGAACAGTACCCTGTACCTTGTGCGGTTGTGTGAGTGCAGCCTGTTGAAATCCTTGCTTAGTATATACTAAGTTGATCTTCAGTATATGAAGGTAACTGAAAATGAAACTCGATAAAGGGCGGGATGGGAGAGGGGAGGGCCACGGGAGGGAGGGTGGTTGGAGGGGGGGAAGCCACAACAATACAAAAGTTGCACTTTGTAAATTGACATTTATGAAATAAAAAACCTTAAGGGTGAAAACTGGAGTACAAGATTTATGTATGTGTACTTGTCAGTCATTAATTTGAAGTGGGAGATAATGCAATTACTCAATAAATACCATTTTTGCACAAAACTCTCCCCCCTCCCACCCCCCTCTCCCTCCCGCCTTTTAAATAAATACATAAATAATTTTTAAACACAAGTGATTGTTAAGCTTATTTAAAAGATGAAGTGAGACATGGATGGAACTTTGATGTAATACTATAGGAATGACTAATTCTGTAGTAAATATACTTTCTCTAAAACAGATCTAACAAAGTGACTTGTAAAAATTCAAAGCCATTTCATGATAATGTGTGTCTTAAATTGTATTTGATCCATAATGAAGTTATGGGGTAAGCACCCATAAAATAAGGAACTTCATAAAATTAACAAAGCTGGGGCCACGCTGTGGCGTAGCGGGTAAAGCCACCACCTGCAGTGATGGCATCCCATATGGGCACTGGTTCAAGACCCGGCTGCTCCACTCACTGCTATGGTCTGGGAAAGCAGTAGAAGATGGCCCAAGTCCTTGGGCCCCTGCACCTGCGTGGGAGACTTGGAATATGCTCTTGGCTCCTGGCTTCGGTTCAGCCTAGCCTAGCTCTGACCATTATGGCCGTTTTGGGAGTGAACCAGCAGATCTCTTTCCAAACAAATAAATCTTATAAATAAGTAAATATAAAAGCAACATTCTGCAATTGAGCTTGGTCAAATCTAAGCATTGTAATCTTAAGATTTTTATACATTAATAGTATATAATGATATACTAAACATACTTGTTATAATAAAAGCAGGTATATAATGTTATACTACATGCTTGTTCTAATATAAGCAAGTGTATAATGTTTACTATGTATGCTTGTTATAAGCATGTTTACAATATGTATACATTTGTTACAATATAAGCAAGCATACAAACCAAATAACCATAATTAAGATTAATGTTCAAATATATCATGTTATACAACATAGACTTGTTATAAACAAGTATGGAAGTAAGCCAAATAACAGTAATTGAGATTAATGTTCCTATATGTCAAGTCAACAACAAACAGTTATCTCATGACTAGAGCTTAGTAATATATGTATGTTTTATGGAAAGAATATTTTCAGGATGACCTGTTTGTACCATATCTGAGAATCTGATTTTAAAAAAATGTATTGTCAATTTCTGAGTATAAAAATAATCATTAAAGATCTAGAAAGTATAAATGATAGGCAAACAATAGGTACTCTACTGCCACAGACAACCCCCACCCCAATGTCTACACCACAGTCCTCAGATCCTGGGAAGGTGAAACTTTATGTGCAAAGGGGAATTTGCAGGTGTGATGAAAGCCAAGGCTCTCTAGATGGGAAGTTACTCTGAATCCCCAAGTGGGCCCAATAGAATCAAATTGGTGACATGCAATCATAAAAGAAAAGCTTTTGGCAAAGTCTAATTTATTGATTTATCTCTGTTCATCAAAGCTTACTAGGAAAATGAATAGGCACACCACCACCCAGGAGAAAACAGTCACAAGGCATGTATCTCACAGAGTCTGGTATCCAGGAAAAACA
Organism: Lepus europaeus; assembly: GCF_033115175.1. Taxonomy (NCBI): domain Eukaryota; kingdom Metazoa; phylum Chordata; class Mammalia; order Lagomorpha; family Leporidae; genus Lepus; species Lepus europaeus. The sequence continues at coordinate 150,217,792 of NC_084830.1, forward strand.
CAGGGCTCCTATAACTCAAAGGCAATGCACTTCTTAATAAAAAACTTGGGCAAACGCTTCATGAATAAAAATAGACAAATGAACTGGCACTGTGACATAGTGAGTAAACCCACTGCCTGCAATGCCAGGATCCCTCTTGGGTACCGGTTTGTGTCCCAGTTGCTCCACTGCTGAACAAGCTCCCTGCTAATGGCCCAAAACTTTGGGACCCTGCCACCTACATGAGAGACCCGGATGAAACTGCTGGCTCCTGGCTTCAACCTGGTCCAACCTCAGCCACAGTGGCCATCTGGGGTGTGAATCAGCGAATGGAAGATCTCTCTCTCTCCCTCTCTGTGTAACTCTGACTTTCAAATGGATAGATACATCTTTTAAAAACAGATCTAGGCATTTCACTGTCTGTAAGCTTTACATTTAAAGAAATGAAACGTTTAGAAGTGTGCTGAAGTCTACAATTTTGTTTGAAGAGCATCAAAAAGATGTCCCAGGGCCTTCTCTAAGCCAACCTTGGAAGTCATGCAGTGTCACCTGTGCTGCAGTCTGTTCATCATGGCTGTCACAAAGTTCTACTCAAGTTCAAGGGAAGAGCACATACACTGTCTTTTAACAGAGTATCAAAAACTTCAGGCCTGTTGTAAAGCCACCACTTCATGGAACAGACCTGAACACAGCCAGGATCTGCAAAGGCTACACAAGAGAAGAGCAAAAAATTATGGATCTGAGTTGCATCTTTGTGGGGCTTGGAAGAAACAGCTTGGCTGCTTCAGCTGTGTGGATTCGGACCTGTTACAAAGTCTAAAGTCTGTTTCATCCCTCTACCCATGTATCCATCGACCCATTCATCTACCCATCAATCCATCCACTCGCCCAACTATCCCTCTACCCATGTATCCATCAATCCAGCCACTCGCCCATCCATTTACCCTTCCTTCCCTGCTTTTTAGAGAACACTTGTATGGTGATTTGGACTGAACTGCCTGAGTATTTTTCCTGGGTAACTTGCCATCACATGTGTTGAGTGGGAGGCAGTGAGTGTCACCACCTACTGACAAGGTGTTCACACAGACCATAGCTCGTTCCATCAGCTGTACCCACCAGAAAGTGGGGAATCCAGACTGGTGGTGGCCACAAAAACCAGTTCCCACAGCAGTGGTGCCCTTACACAGCTCCGGCAACACCCTGAGGCAGGGGATATCCTGACACAGTGTTTAGGACATCATCTGGCCCCAGATCCTCATTTCCTAGCCTCCCTTTCATCCTGAATATTTTCCAAGCCTGTCTCCATCTTTTTCTGGTAACTATAAACTATCCTGTATCCTTGCAATGAAGTTTTTTTTTTTTGCTTCTCTAAATGTTTTGATGGGTGCATTGGTTGGGTGCAGGTTGATAGATGTGTTAAGAAAAATATGGTAAATGTTAATTAGAAGACCTAGTGGGTATAAAGATGTACACTGTAAAATTTTTTAAAATTTGTAATTTTTAAAAATTTATTTTCATTTTATTTGAAAGACCGATTCCAGCCAGTGACTCACTCCACAAATGCCCGTAACAGCAAGAGCCAGACCAGGCCAAAGCCAGGAGCTCAAAGCTCAGTGTGGGTCTCTGGCATTGTTGGTAGAAACACCACCTGCTGCCTCCCAAGGTGTGCATCAGCAGGAACCTGGATGAGAAGCAGAGGAGCTGGGACGTGAACAAGACGCTCTGATAGGGATGCCGGTGTCCCGAGTGATGGCCAAATACCCAACCCGTATATGTGTGAAGTTTTTAAAGTCAGATGTTGGGAGTCAGATTCTACAGTCCAAGTTGTGCAGAGAAATCCAGTTACTGTTTTGATTTTTTTTGCATTTTTTGATATAGTGGTCCTAAAATGAAGATACCATCATTCTCACAGCTACATATTAAGTACTCTGTGCCCAGTGAGCAGCATTGCTAGCTGCGTGGAGCTCTCAGGAGGGAAGAATGGAGACCTCCTAAATCCCCGTCATTGCTCCTCCCCCTAAAAATCAACTGAGTCATCGAAACCCCTCTCACATACACCACATCGACACCTGCAAGTGCTACCTGCACTAAATGTGAGCAGGTGGCCACTTCTCGCTGTCCACTCTTACTGCCTGGAGTAAGGCCACTGCTTGTCTGCTTCAAACCGTGCCCACTTTCAGTCTGCACACATGCTAAGCTCAGTGAGACAGCCTTGCCTCCGTCTGCAGAACTGTGAACTGTTCCAAAGGTCCTTTCTGTTGATCAGGGGGAGGCGTGGGAAGCAGCTTCTCCCCAACTTCCAGCATCCTCGGTGTGCCTAGGATTTGACCTGCTCTGCTCTATGTCCTGCCATTTTTAACAGGGTAGATTTTGTAAAATGTTTCCTCTTGCTGCTTGCAGGAAGGCCTCTCCCTTAATTGTTTATTTAAATAAGTTGAACCCAAGACATAGTGTATAAGACAGAGGAAGAGATGAAAGACCAGCACATCTCCTATCTGCTGGCTCCCTCCCCAAAAGCCCACACCAACCAGAACTGGAGCAGAGAACCCAATCTAGATCCCCTATGTGGGTGGCAGAGGCCCAACTACATTTGCAAGAAACTGGAATGGGGAGCAGAGAAGACCTCAGTCCATGTACCTGGCTGTGAGATACGGGCATCTTAGGTGGTACCCAAACCACTAAGCCGAACACCGACCCCATAAGTGCTCCTTTCAGCAGCTTCCATACCCTGGGAATAACTGGTGGCTTGGCTTCAGTGATACAGTGGCTCTCCTGGAACTTGGCTCCGGAGTTAGACATCAGGAGAGATAGCAGGAAACTCTCAGAGAAACCAGGTCATGACAGATCATGTTTCAGCTGGTGAGGACATCAGGGTTCATTTTTACAGTGGGATCTACTTCAGTCTCCAGCTCCTTGGAAGAACAAGCAAACCACAAGCCGAGATTAAGTTTCCTCCTAAATCCCCTGGTTCTATAGTTTTCATTTCTCTCCATTGTGTGAGTTTCAAGGTCCATCAATTCACAGCAATGAAACCAGAATCGAGCACTCCCACGGTACCCTTGGAGTCAGTCCTGTGGTTTCTCACTCTTAACATTTCTCATGGAATGGAGAGGGAGGGAGTCTCTGGAGAAGAGGCCTACCAATCCCAGGTGGGAAATATGAGCCCTTCGAGTATCTGGTAACTGCTTTGAGTTCATATGAAGCTGGGAGCTACTACACAAATTCACACAAAGCTAAGGGCAAAGTTCTTCACAACAAGGCATCTGAAATATCAGCAGAAAGAATTCAGTTGGAAGTTGTGGTGCAATAAATAGCAGTAGGTGGCTGGCACCGTGGCTTAACAGGCTAATCCTCCGCCTTTTGGCACTGGCACACCGGGTTCTAGTCCCGGTTGAGGCGCCGGACTCTATCCCGGTTGCCCCTCTTCCAGGCCAGCTCTCTGCTGTGGCCTGGGAGTGCAGTGGAGGATGGCCCAAGTGCTTGGGCCCTGCACCCGCATGGGAGACCAGGAGAAGCACCTGGCTCCTGCCTTCGGATCAGTGAGATGCGCCGGCCGCGGCTGCCATTAGAGGGTGAACCAATGGCAAAAAGGAAGACCTTTCTCTCTGTCTCTCACTATCCACTCTGCCTGTGTATAAAAAAAAAAAGTCCACACAAAATGTATCTGAAGGTGTTAGGCCCAGTTCAGTTGTCCCCAAAGACCACCAAGGAGCCAATACCGCTGTAAAACACACAAGAGTTTAAAAAAAAAAGCAGTAGGTGAAGATAGTTATTGTCTCCCTTGTCTTTCTATACATCACAGAACTAAGAAGTAGGGGTGTGTGTGTGTGTGTGTGTGTGTGTGTGAGAAATAAAGTGCAAACACAGGGATAAAGAAAGAAGCCAAGAGTGATGCTAACATAAAATCTATACAATCAATTACTCTTTATTTTCTCCAAACCACAAATTTGGTATGTGGTAATTAAAAAGGCCACAAGTGCTTGGTAGCTACTGTGACACTGCTTTGACCAATGGAGTGTGCTGAGTGTGACAGTGTACTCCACCCCAGGGTAGACCTCAAGACATCTTGCAGTCTCTGCTTAGTCCCACCCGGACCCCAGTTCCTAGGTGATGAGCCTGGGCATAGGCTGCTACGTGCACCAGCTGAGCCACTAGATGATGGTAACCACATAAGTAAACAGGGCAAGAAAACCCACCTGCTGAGCCCAGCACAAATTGCTGTCCCACTAAAAATTTGGTTTTTTAAATTAGTATCTCATTTTTACTTAAAGATTTTTTTTCATTTGCTGACCCACTTCCAAAATGCCTGCAATAGCCAGGGCTGGTCCAGGTTGAAGCAAAGAGCCCGAAACTCCATCTGGGTTTCCTACAATAGTGGCAGGGACACAACCACTTAGGCCAATATCTCCTTCCCAGTGTGCACGTTCATGGGAAGCTGAAATCGGAAGCACAGCTATGACTCAAATATGGGCACTCCAGACGTGGAATGTGGGCATGCCTGCCCCAACACCTTCAGCTACTAAAATATATGCTGTTTAAGACAGTAAGTTTGAGCAGGATTTTTTTTATGTAGGTATGACTAAATACAGCATTATCTTTTCAACAGCTAACATAAAAAAAGGACATCAAGTCATTGACTCAAAGTGTCCAGGTGAAAGCCACGTAATTCATGGAGAGAACCCAGCTGAATGTGATTTATTTGCTTATTAAGCTAAACCCTGTAGCCCAGATACGTAAACTTCTTTACAAATCCTGGTGCCCAAACAATTTTTATGGGCTTCTGCTATGCCTAACTCTCAAATATTGAAAAACCTGCTAATTCCCATTGCACACAGGTTGCAAATGGAACCTTCAGAGTCCTAGACTCTCAGGCCATTTAGTCCAAAATGCAAGGAGTGGATCTGACTCCCTGTCCTCACACAGCATCCAATTCTGAAGGCACTGCCTTCATTCTGTGTGAGCACGTGACTCCTTGTCGCCCCTCCGCTGCAATCACCTTGGCTACAGTAGCTGTGCCTCCCTACTGGAGCTATTACAGTACCCCCATAGCACTCTCCTCCTTTCACGTTTCCCCTCAGCATTTCCCCTTACAGTGGCCAAAGGAAGCCATTAAAAATGGAAGTCTGCAGGCCGGCGCTGTGGCATAGCAAGTAAAGCAGTCACCCGCAGTGCTGGCATACCCTATGGGCGCCGGTTCAACTCCTGGCTGCTCCACTTCTGATCCAGCTCTCTGCTGTGGTCTGGGAAAGCAGTAGAAGATGGCCCAAGTCCTTGGGCCCTTTCAACCACATGGGAGACCCAGAAGAAGCTCCTGGCTTCGAATCGGCACAGCTAGGGCCGTTGCAGTCATTTGGGGAGCGAACCAGCAGATGGAAGACCTCTCTGTGTGTCTCTGCCTCTCCTCTTTGTGTAACTGACTTTCAAATAAACCTTTTTTAAAAATGTCAGCCTGGACATCTCTCAACTGTGCTGCAAACCTGGTAGCATCTTCCCACGTCACCGACTGATAACAAGTTTTCACAGTGACGCACAAGGTCCTTCCCAATCAATCCCCGCCCCTAACTCGCCAAAGTTTCCCATAGTGCTCCTCTCCTCACTCAGTCCCTTGATGACATTGCTGACCTGCGTGCTGTTCCTGGAATATACCAGGTAGACTTCCGCTGTGGCACTGTGCCTATGCCGCCCCAGGAACGCTCGCAGGCGTCTTTGAAGCTGCTTCACAGGAAAAGATGGAAGAGTTTGGCCAAGTGAGCTAGACAAAGCTGAGAGCGCCGTAAGTCGAGTGTTGGGGGTGCCTGGGATGCGGGCTCCGAAAAACAGAACACAGATAAAAATACAATGAGGTGCAAGTGGCAGTGAGGGTTCTGCTGGGAATCATGGTGCCACAGCAAAGAACATGGCTGTGTCGTGGATTGAGACACGGTGAGATGGTGGACTGGTGCAGTATGGCTGAGGTGATGCGGCACCAAAGCCTGCCGGCTGCAGGCTGCGTGTTACTGGCTGCTGTTAGTTTTACAGTGAGAACCAGGAGCAGAGAGCAGAAGCTCTCTGTGGAAAACTCACAGCCTGGCCAGAGAAGGAGTAAAGAAAATGCAGTGTGTTCACAGCCTAGCAAAGCGAGGGAGAGAAACCACATGCCTAAGATGCGTGCAGGTGAAAGGGGGCTATGCTACAAAGTCGAAGCAACGGGAGAAAGACCTGGAAGGCAGTTCAGAGAATCTGCAGGCTTCCTCTGCTAGCATGGGCTTAGCGTGAAAATGGGTCAGAAGGAGCTCCCGGGGCCGGCTGCAGATTGTGCATTGCCTGCAACCCTTGTTCAGCTGGGCGCAGCTGTAGCTCATGCAAGTCGTTTCTCAGGTGTGTGGAATGCAGAAGTTATGGGATCTTGGTGGCTTCCTGCGAAATTGCCAAGGAGAGCTCGGTGGTCAGGCAGAGTGCGTGCAGGTGGGCAGGGCCTCATGGGGCTGCCGAGACAAGATTCCCACCTGTGGCCCACAAAGCCGTAGGAGTGAGGCTGTCCCCATCATTCTGGACAGCAGGCTTGAGGATTTAGGTTTGCTCTGCTGGGATACAGTATGTCATTGGTCCGGTTAATCTTGTTTATTTCCTTGCCTCCCCATCGTGAAATGAAAATGCATATGTTGCGTTTGTTCCAGCTTTGTATCTTTGGAACATGTAGCCTATTGTGTATAGGCTCATAGCTACCGGAGTTTGCTTTGAGTCTCATGTGAGGCCTTGGATTCTTCATGGAGCTAGTGGGGATAGGGGGGTCATATGTCATGTGTGAAGGACACGAATTTTGGGGAGCCATGGGTGGAATGCTGTGGTTTGACATGAGTTGGCTGGTGAACTCATGGGATTTTGAATTCCTGGGTCAGGAGGTGGTGATGATGGGAGGCGTGAGACTTGATCCAGTTTGGTTTTGCGCGGCGGGCCTAGCGCAAGGCACTGGGGTCCCTGGGAGCTCGGCCTCGGCGGGTAGTTGTCACAGAAGCTTGGTTGTGCAGATACTGGGGGTCAGGCCCAGTGCACAGTCTGTGTGCTTCCTGGAGCACCGTGTGATCATTCGTCTGCGCTTGCTCCACCACTGCCAGTGTTGATCCTCTTCACGTGGCCAAGTCACGGGGGTCTGCTCTGTCTTGGCCTGGGAGACAAAACAGGTGGGGGAAAGAGGTGGCTTTGGGCTCACCCTGAGGCAGAGCTCACACACTGTCCTTATGGGGTGTAAAAGCAAACCCAAGGACCAAAGGCTGGCATGAGCATCAAGAGCTTCCCGGTGGTGACTGAGCCATTTTTGGGCTTCTCCCGGAGGACAGACTTGGCACGCTGGAACAGACCCTGCTGCCATGCAGTCTGACATCTTGAAAGCACCAGAGCCTTCGGGTGCGTACCTTGTTGGCTGCCCTGGCCAGAGCTCCCCAGGTGGGAAGGAAGTGACTGGAATGCACGGCTCTGCCCACCATGCCTTTCCTCCAAGATGAACGTCAGTCGTTCCTTGCATCACATTGCTGGGACTCCCCTTCAAAGGTGCTCGCCTCCCACGAAGCTGTTGCGTTGGGGCACAGTAGCAAAACCATCTGATAAATGGGCAGCAAGAGTATTTTCCCCAATAGCCTTCTCCATCGATGATTCCTACTTGGAAGTCTGTGGCTCGATCACACCAAGACAGTCTCATCTAAGGGTGGAACTGACCCAGAGCCCGCTTCACCCTCTGAATCCGTCTCTGCCCTGGAAACGGGGCCCCTCCCCGCCTGGCCGCCCACACCCTGTGAACACGTACAAGCATTGGGACCAGTAAAACATCACCACCATGAGGTTTTGCTTTCACAAAGAAGAAAAAAGGGAGGTAAAAAGATCAGTGCAGAATAACTTAGAGATGATGATGCTGGTAACTGAGGCAGAAAGCACGCTCACGAGAAGGCGACTTGGTAATTCAGCAGTGGGGAAACACCTGCTCCAGGGTCCCTTCTTTCCCCTCTGATCCTGGTCTTAAATTTGCAGCAAAAATGGACCCCTCCTCCGACCGGCCCCCACCCAAAAAGCTACTTCTTCCAACACAGGTGATGAGAAATTCATTCTGGTTCTGGTCGTCACAATCGGAGCTGCTCGAAGAACGGTTCCTAAACCAAACATGGTCAGAGGCCTTGCCCAGGAGGGTTGCTGAGGGGGACAAAAGACTCGCTGAAGCTGTTTGAAAATGCATCACTCCCAGGATGCGGCCTGCTCTGAAGCTCAGAGGTCAGGTTAGCAACCCAAACAACCCCTCTACCCACCCCCCACTCCTGTTAAAAGCATACCTCAGAGCAGGGGGGTGGAAATGCATGGAAAGCACAGCAAGAGCCCAGGAGCCTGAGCAGCGGAGTCTAAAAATAAAAGTGCACCTACCCAAATGAAGAATGAGGAGCAGATAAGAAAATAACGAGAAGCAGATGGCCATGCTGTTCTCCGCTGTGGTGCTGCCCTTCCTTTGAAAGTTTCCGGTTTGGTGTTGCAATAAGATTTTTACATGGGGTAGTTTGGACACAGGGAGGATGTGCATAGTGGGGTAGGAATCGTGTGTGCGGGAGGCCCGTCCAGGCTGTGGGACTGCAGGGTGGTGGGGAAGCAGCCCAAGGCGCTCTGGGGAAGGGCCGGGGAGGCCCTTGTGTGCGGGTCTGGGCAGAGATCAGATCTGGCACGTGCAATCCTTAAATAAAGGAGCTGAACACCTGCACAGCGCCCCCACTGGCTATAGGGTGCTGTCAGTGACCCTTGCCCCATTAAACTGATACCCAGAGACACCAACTCCTTACCGGTTCCAAAAGTCGCTGTCATGGGCAGCAGCTGTGTAGCAGGTAGAATCAGCCGCCTGCAGCACCGACACGCCCTATGGATGCCGGTTTGAATCCTGGCTGCTCCACTTCCGATCCTGCTCCCTCCTAATGTGCCTGGGAAACCAGCAGAAAATGCACAAGTGAGTGGGGCCCCTGTGCCCATGTGGGTGACTCAGAAGGAACTCATGGCTCCTAGCTTGAACCTTGGCTGCTGAGGTCTTTTGGGGAGTGAACCACCAGATGGAAGGTCTTTGTCTCTCCCCCTCTATTTGTCTGTAACTCTGCCTCTCAGATAAATCTTTAAAAAATGGTCACTGTTAATACAGAAAACAGAGCTCCCCATTGGCCGAAGAATATTCCTGCCTGGTCAACAGAGAAAGATGACGTTGATTCTGTGTTCTCTGAGGTGGGGAAGGTATTTCCTCCTCATTTTCTAAGTGTCAAAAGTATTTGTGCAATGGTTTACTTAAATTTGGGAAGAGTTTGGGAATGTGTAGGTTTCAGGTTAAGTTCTGGACATTCTAGAAAAATCCAGCCCTCAAATGGCCTTTCTCACTGAAAAAGGAGACTGACTACCCCTGGACTTGAACAGGCCTTCCTGATTTTACATCCAGGACGATGGTGTAAAGACGGGGTCTTGGGAGCTGCACAACAAGGGTGCGAGGTCGGCTCCCAGCTGGACCATGGCCATGACCTTGGCCAGTGACCACACTGCAGTGGCCACATAGGGACCCTTATCCATTAACTCCTCCAGGTTGCTGCAGGGGTAATGTGAAGTGGGATGGCGCTGGGCCTGTGTCCACTGAACAGCCTGGACACTTAATACTGGCCTTGCTGTACTCTGCTCGCCACTCAGGCCCCGGGTGGACCGTCTCCCCCCGCCCCCAGTCTGGGACGGCCGAGGCTCGATCTGGAGCAGATGCCTTTGGTGTGAGCTCCAACTGTCTCAAGTGGTTCATTCAGGGAATTGACGAGGTGATCTGGCTGCTGCTTTTCCCCACCGTACTCGCCAAGTGGGTGCCAGACAGCCCTGGAGCCCGCCAACCAGAAATGTCCGCTCCCTCTTCTCACACCAGACCTGCCCACCCGAAGGCCCCCAGAAAGCGAAGTCCCTGGGGACACACTCAGGTGTGTCAAAGGAAAGCCAAGGGTGTGACGTGGGAGCCAGCAACTCTGCCCTGATCAGGGTGGGTATGGACTTTCGTCCTGAAAAGTTCACTTTGGGTAACTGTACAGAAATAGTTCTTCTGAAATCTTTGAAGAAAAAATGGCACAGGCAGTAGGAAGCCAAAGTCCCTGCGCACCAAAACTGGCCGACAAGGTAGGGTGGAGTGGGATGAAGGCAGCCGGCAGAGTCTGGAGTGTATGCGTATGTACTAAAGCCGGAAAACATCCGCAGCTGGGAACAAAGGAACAAAAAGGGGAGGGGAAACCTTGCCTGAGGATAATGGGCTTTGAAAAGCACGTTTTAGAAAAACGTTGTGGCTAGTCATCTACTCAGGGAAGTACAGCTGCGTACTCGGGAGAGCGCACCAAGTGTCTACGGTGGGGTGCTGGCCAGAAACTACTTCAACTTGGAGGCTTCCAGAGTTGGCGTTTGCAAGCATTTCTCGCATGGTCTGACGGTGCCCACAAGCTGGCTCTGCTTGTGAGATGCTGCCCTCCCCATCTGCACATCATTCTCCGTGGTGTGTGGGACTGTGCGCTCAGAGCAGACCAAGGAGACCACCGTGCAAGATGGACACACCCATTTGGGGGTAGCATTAGTCACCTTTGAGCACTGACCATGGTGTGCTTATTAACTGGGCCCCCAGGAGGTCAGGACAGTTCCAGAAAGCATAGGGACTACGATGTGTTCCTGGGAAAACTTAGTTCATCTATTAGGTGGGATTGGAACAAAGCCACCTACAACGGATGCTTCAGCAGAGAGAGTTGGTAATGGCGATGGCTTCTTATGTTGGACTTTGTCCCGAGAACCTGGGAAAGGGATTGCTGACATGGAAATGGCCCACCCAGCAGGGTCAGCCAATAGCATGGTTTGGAAAGCAGCAAATGTTAATTTTTGGTGCAAATGAAAAATGATTAAATCTCAGCACCATGGGGTTCTGCATATGTTAATTGTGCCTGGGTTGGCTTTATTAGCTCTAATAAATTGTTCATGGATCTTTACACATGATGTCTTTGGAGAGTCCAGGTAGTTGGTATTAAGTGGCTGCATGCTTTCATGTCTTTGTACTGTCTGTGTCTGGAGGACAGTTACACCCCAAAGATGCCACATGAGGCCCTCTGCTGAAATGGGTAGAACCCGAGCAGGTCAGAGGACAGCAGGGCTTCAGAGCAAGGATGGGCACTGCCTGGGAGGTCTGAGGAGGGGGCCCAGCCTGGTACATGCAGAGTCAGTGACTGCTTCCCAGTATCCGAACCATCGCCTAAGCCAGCCAACAGCTTCTAAGTGTGTGAGCGGCATCCCAGGAGCCGACACTGGGTGGTGTAGCCGTGTTTGTTCATCAGCACAGCCAGGCTGGGGGTAGGTGTGCATCATGAGGTCAGAGACCACCAAGTGTGTCATTGCTAAGGATTAGGATCGATCCTTCTGGAAGTATGTATGTGGGTGTACTGTACCACCCTCTGCCTCTCACACGTTCTTTTTCTGGTTCTACTATTGAGAAAATATTTGATAATGATTTATTTCATTTTCCTCAAAGGTGCTTCATAAGGTTCATGTTAAAGAAAAAGGACAAATGTTTCTTTTGGAATAAAATAATGGAAATCCATGCATGTCTTTTTCATGTTATAATCTTAGTAGGAACTTTTTGAAGATTACTTGCACAGATTTTTTAAAAATCTGATTTGAAAGAGTTGCACAGAGAGCAGGAGAGACGGAGACCTTCCATCCATTGGCTCACTCCCCAGGTGGCCACCACGGCCCAGGCTGGGCATGGCTGAAGCTGGGAACCAGGAACATGATCTGGGTCTCCATGTGGGTGGCAGGGGCCCAAACACTTGAACCATCTTCTGCTTGCCCAGACCTCTAGCAGGAAGCTGGTTTGCAAGTGGAGTTGCCGGGACACAAACCATTGCCCTTAGGAGATGCCAACGTTGTAGGAGGCGGCTTTACCCACTGTGCCAGGACTCTGGCCCCCTCAAAATGTTGGAGACCAGAGTAAACTTTTACACTGATTTCTATGAATGTTCTGCAGGTTCCTCATAGGCAGAGAGAAAGCCTGTGTCCAGATTATTCTTGGGGCCCTTTCTCAATTGAGTTTGGTTTCTGGTCTCACTTGGGTTTTTGCCTGTTGTACCTCATCTCAACAGCTTACAGCTTTGAGCTTTTGTCAACCCCCAGCTCTCAGGCTGTGAAATTCAAAGTGTGGGGGAAAGGACAAAGTAGATGAGACAGGTCCAGTTTTGCAAGGGGCAGGGGTTGAGGGACACAGCTTGTTCTCAGAGGAGCCCTGGGGTTGACGGTAGACATCTTGAAGACACAAGCATGATGCATGGGGAGGCTTCTGTCGCGTAAAAGCTCCCAGCACACGTGGCTCTGTATTCCATGACCGTGGCCGTGTGCCCCTGGGCCAGTGGGCACACACACTTCCATCTGCCTGCCTATTGGAGCACAGTTCACACATGGGAAATAACCGGGCCTTCCCTCCTGCCTGCAAGGACACCCAGAGCCCCATCCTAGCCCACTGCAGCTGCACCAGGCTGAAGCAGGACCCCAGGGCGAGTCTGTCTCTGCCCCCAACTTTCCTCGGAGGGTGTCTAATGATGGAGGGGTTGCCCACTCGAGCTGGTTCTGGGAGAGGGGGAAGTAGCATCTTTTTGTTTCTGCTGGTGGAACCCTTGTGCCCCCTCCTAAGTCTCTCCATTGGCAGCATTGTCTGTGTTGCATTAAAAAGCCAACAGCCTTCTCTCCGTGACTGCATACGCATTCCATGGACACAGTCTGTGCAGTTAGGCCCTGGGGTCCGTCAAAGCTGTTAGCAGTCTCCAAGAAGGCGACTAGGGGCTGGAAGCCGAGGGGCGGCCCGGTTAACCGCACATGGCAACTACTCCCGGGCTGTTGCTGCCTCGGCTCATGGCTGGCCTTGCTTCAGAGCCCTGGGGATCCTAAGAGACTCAGATGGATCTGTGACACACCCGCTGGAGATGCCAAAGTCAATAAAGACTGGTAGATTTTTTTGTAATAACCAAAAATAAAGTGTTGTCAGGATGCCAGGGAGCCTCTTGTGGGGACCAGAGCCTTGAGCCCAGGGGTTTTCTGGCCTTGGGCCTTGACCCCAGCACGAGGGCTGGTGACTGAGGCTGTCGGTGGACTTGCTGACATTGTCCTGCCCGGGAGACTGATGGAGCCCTTCTGGTGATGGGTAGTTGACCTGAGTGAGGGGTGTGGGGCGTGGTTTCACGTGCGGGCTGAGATGCCCGTAGGAGTCCACACGACCCAATTCGCTGGCTGCTGTTCCCTCCTTTTCCTTCTTGGATAGCACAGGGAGAACTTTTTTTCTGCCCACTCCAAGAAATGATCTTTACAGAAATACAACTAAAAGATGCACACAGGTAAAACACAGTATCAGGACTTAATAACCTTACAAGTGTGTGTTCTTCCCACCCATAAAATGAGACTTCAAAGCCACATTACATCATCATGAGGATGAAAAGGGGGCTTTGTTCAAAAAGGGAATTCGGTTATTAACACGGCCATGGTCAGCCCCAGTGCCAAGAGTAACAAAGCAGCCTCGCCCTCTGGCAATCCCCTGTCATTTCCTAGACACGGGGAGCCCACCCTGGGCGAAGGAGTGGGGAGAACGCACACGGCCCCTTCTCTACTGGACTTTACGGCCCAGCGAGGCAAGGCCCACATCTGGCACGTCTTTTCCATAGGAATATAAAAATGCCGCGTGGGCCATGCCAGCCGTCCTAGGGTCTCATAAACCTGAACATTTATGGTGGGCGTCAGCTCACCCTGTCTGTGCTCAGCGGCGAATCCCTCGAGGGAGATGGGCAGGGAAATGATGATCAAATTCCTCTTGGTGTCACTCTGCAGTCCCATGTGCTGTTCCTGCCTTGCGGGGTCCCGTTCGCGATGGACCCTCTGCTGGCCACAGAGGACGGAGCTGACAAACGCAGGGAGCAAGCTCTTGGGATGCTCCACCTGACGGGGAGATGGGGAAAAGGCAAATGAGGAGTTTGCATGTTATAGACAGGGAGAGTGCTGGATTTGAGGAGGGGAGGGTTGTGGAGGTCCTATTTCAGGGAGGGAAATGGTCAGGTTGTCACTTCAAGAATTCTGGGGTAGGGGCCGGCGCCGCGGCTCAACAGGCTAATCCTCCGCCTTGTGGCGCTGGCACACCGGGTTCTAGTCCCGGTCGGGGCACCGATCCTGTCCCGGTTGCCCCTCTTCCAGGCCAGCTCTCTGCTGTGGCCAGGGAGTGCAGTGGAGGATGGCCCAAGTGCTTGGGCCCTGCACCCCATGGGAGACCAGGAGAAGCACCTGGCTCCTGCCATCGGAACAGCGCGGTGTGCTGGCCGCAGCGCGCCAACCGCGGCGGCCATTGGAGGGTGAACCAACGGCAAAAAGGAAAACCTTTCTGTCTCTCTCTCACTGTCCACTCTGCCTGTAAAAAAATTTTAAAAAAAATTTAAAATCCTGGGGTGGGGTATGTGGTGGGGGATGGATCAAAGGCTAAACATGGAGACAGGGAGAGCCAGGAGTGGGAACTCTGTGGCCTTGGCCAGGACTCCTTACTTGTCCGAACCTTGCCGTCTTCATGGGTAAAACAGTGGTCATCGTGCTGATGTGAAACGGCACTGGGGGCGACTCTCAGGAGTTCCAAGGACAGGGTGACAAGTGCGCTCACACCCACTGTAGTAAGAGGAGCTAGAGAGATCCAAGCTGGTGACTGAGTGCTGTGTGCCAAGCGAAGGGCTGGGCTGGGAGGGGCACCATCAGGATGCTCATATGACTTTCAGAAACTCCTAAAGTGGACAAAATGCAGGCTGGACGTGTGCCAAATGTCGTTTGCCACCCAACGGTTCATGATGGAACCAGGAAGATGTTACGGTTGACTCAAGGAACCACGTGCAAAGACAGAGGGGGGCTGGCCTGTGGTGCAGAGTTGGGCCTACGATGCCAGCATCCCATGCAGGTGCCAATTTGTGTGCCCGCTGTTCTACTTCTGATCCAGCTCCCTGCTAATGTGCCTGGAAAAGCAGTGGAAGATGGCCCAAGTGTTTGGACCCCTGCCACGCATGTGGGAGACTGGGTTGAAGCTCCTGGCTTCTGCTTGGCCCACTACTAGCCGTTGTGGCCATCTGGGGAGTGAACCAGCAGGTAGAAGATGTTTCTGTCTCTCCATCTCTGTCTGCCTCTGCCATTCTAAATAAGTAATTTAAAGAACAGTGTTGATTCAATACAAAACCGAACTTAATTTCTATCTTGGAGCACCCTTCTGTGCTTCCATGAATGAACTCTTTTGTGAGGGTTATCTTTGAGGTTTCAAGCTCAAGTTGGGTCAGATAGGAAGGGACCTGCAGAACCTCTGCACCAGCACCCTGAGTCTGAGATGGAGAAGCATCGGGGCAGGTGCCCACGGCTGTGCCATGCGTAACAGAGGGGTCCTCCATTCTCTGAGCTGACCTGGCTGATGGTCATCACACCTGCCATCCTGCTGTCATCACCCTGGGCAGCCACCGCTGTCCCCATGTGTGCAGAGCCTGCTGGCCTCCACTGGTCAGGTCCACGCAGCTCATTGCTATCCTTCCTTGCTGCTACTCATGGCCTCAGGGGTGGTGGACCATCTTTCTGATACTATATTTTTGAAGATTTTATGAATTTATTTGAAAGGTAGAGCTACAGAGAAAGGGAGAAATGCACTGAACCATCTGTTGGTTCACTCCTGAAATAGCCACAATGGCTGGAGCTGGGCCCATCCGGAGCCAAGAGCTTAGTCCAGATCTCCCCCTTGGGAGCAGGATCCCAGGCACTTGGGCCATCTTGTACTGCTTTCCCAGGCCGTTAGCAGAGAGCTGGAGCAGAAGAGGAGCAGCCGGGACTCGAGCTGGCACCCATAGGGGATGCCAGGGTGGCGCAGGCGGAGGCTTAGCCTCTCGGCCGCAGCGCCGGCCCCTTTCTGATACTTCTGTGCCCTCATCAACGGCTCACCAGACACTGTGGGTGCCCTCCTAGAGCTCCTCAGGAGACGAGGCTGGGCCCGCTGGGCTTCCTGGCCTCAGAGTATGCTCTGGACAAGGAGCTTCTTCCCAACGCTGCCCTCTGCAAACAAGTCCCAGGGCCACCAAGTGCGGCTCAGAAGATAAAACAAGGCTAGGGGCAAGTTCAGGGTCCCCGCCCCTTCACCTCCCACCCCATGAGCTTTCAGCTCTGAGGTCCTTATCCTTTCTCTCGTTCACAGCTCCCCTCCCCCAAACCAAGCCAGGGCCCCCTTGTAGCTCGCTGGGGTGCGGGATGGTGAGGACTGGGCGTGGCCAATGGCCCCAGTCTCCTGCAGCGCATCAACCCAAAGCTTGGGGCTCCACAGTCAGCCTTCACGGCGCCGCCCCGACCCAAGGGACCACGTCATGGTCTGAGGTCAGCCCACCTGGCAGGGACGTGGCAGCGCTGCGGGGTGGGGGCCTCGTGTATGACCTCACCCGTCCCCTGCTACGTTAGCTTTATGTGACACACGCTCTAGGTGTGACCCGCGCTGTGCCACTTTCGATGAAGAGCAGACTGGCCCGCGGGCTCATTGCATCCAGCCCTAAATCATCTAGCTGGGGGTTCCTGGGCACAAGCTCATCTAAGCGTGTTTGAGCTGGCACGGGTGGCAGCCGGCCCAGGCCACAAAGCCCTGGCCCGAGGCGAGCTGCTGGACTCCCACTGGGAGGCTCGGAACCCCAGGCCTCGCCGCTCAGCAGGAGAGCGGGGGCAGGGGGAGGGTGCTCCTCCATGCCCCAGTCCTCAGCGGGGCGGAAACCCTGCCAGCATCAACATTGCGGCTCCTGGCGAGGCCTGGCCCGCTGCCCTCCGCGCTGTGGTCACCCCGGGCCTGTGTTTTTCCTGAGATGTGGGTTTTGCAAATGACCTCCTGAGGTCTGGCACACAGCTGGCTCCTCCGAGGAAAGAGGTGGGGAGGAGATGGCTCCCTCCAAGGGGGTTAGGAAAACGGAGCAGTCCGAGCCTGCACGGGGGAGAGGTGACGGCGGCCTCCAGGCACAGTGCTGCCTGCCTGGGGCAGGCGACTCTGTGGCCAAGGACACGAATCCGTGTCTCGGCAGTGGACACCCATAAAGGACCGGCAGACGGTCAGCTCCACACCTCTCCATCCAGGGAGCAGAACAAAGCAGAGCGCCGCCTGGCAGTGCGCCCCCGTGTGGCTGTCCCGCTGCACTGCCCTTTCTTGGTCTGGTTTGCCTTGTGCTGAGCTTAAAGCGGCCAGGGTGGGCTTTGTTCACTGGAGAAAATCCATCAACCGCTGGTCTTCACGACAGTGGTCTCGGGTGTGGACAGGCCTCAGCTGTTGTGTGCAGCGAGCCTGGGCGAAACCGTGGGGCTGCGAGTTAGGGGAGCAATCACCCGGGCCGAGGTGGGTTTGAGGTGCCCAGCTGCGGCCATCGCTGGGACGGGGGTGCTGAGCTGAGGGAGGGAAAGAGGTAGACCAGAGTTGCAGTCTCGATTTCGCTGTGCAAGAGAACTGCCACAGGCCGGAGTCCGGGACATGGAGGTTGCCCGTGAGCCACACTTGGGGGTAGAAGTAGAATAGGGCAGGAGAAAGGGGCCGACTCCTCAGTGAGGGGCCAGTCGCCTGGGGGCCAGCTGGGGTGCTGGGACCAGGTTTCCCAGGGGGGATCCCCTCCCACTGCTGCCTCGGGATGTCTGTCACCCACAACTTGGACCAAGCACGTGCGCCTGGCCCGGGATCCCGGGTCTTCACTGCAGGGGCAGTGTTTGTCAACGCTTGGGGTTTCCTCATGTCCCAAGCGCTGGGCCCACAGCCGGCTCTGGCCCGCACGGTTCGGCTCTGCTGTTCTGAGCCTGGGCCAGGCGCTGTCACTGCCTCCAGTGACCTCCTTTTCTACGCTGAGCTGAGCCTTTACAGATAGGTGACCAGGAGCACCGTGCCATGCACAGAGGACCCTGGCTGTCCCTGCTGCACGCCCTGCATGCTGCTGAGCCAGTGGAACACACGGGCCCGGAGCCCTACCCCACCCCCATCTCACACATGACTCCCAAGTTCCTCACCCGTTGGCCCCGCAGCCAGCTTCCAGGGCCCACCCGCTGCTCCCCAGGTCCTGCCTGCGGAGAGATCACAATGCTACAGTAGACCCCGAGGCCCACGGGGGTGGGCGTTAAGGGGCAGCTGTTAGGGGCATGGGGGACCGAAGTGTCCACACACAGGCCTGCGAGGCCCCTGGGGAAAAAACGTTGAGGGCTCTGAGAATCCACATTGCTCCAGGCCCGGATACACTTATAACAGGAGGGGAGAAAGTACTTCATGTGATAATTGTAATTGGTAACTCAAAAAGGAGAGAACGGGGTTCATGGGCTCCGTGCGTCACTCTTGTCCCAGGCCTTGTCAGCCCTGGGAGCGAGGGGCAGGCCAGAACTCGGCTCCTGTATCAGGTTTGGGGTTTTGTTCACCGAGGTGGTCTCCCCTGTTACCCAAAAACACAGAGCTCGTCCTGAAATAATGGCAGGAGATTGGACATGTCTTGTTGACCTGGACTCAAGAGTGGAAGGTTGAAGCCTCAGCTGCAAACCAGACTGGTGGATTTCTTTGTGCCTCTCCATTGGAACAAAGCTAAGTTCCCCTGGTCGAGAGCCCGAAAGCAAATATACATCGTTTATTTTGCTTATCTGGAGTGCAGCTAACTTCGGGAGTAGATCGCCGGGGCGGCCTGAGCCGTCCTCACCAGGACAGCCCAGTTCGGGAGGCGTGTGTTGGCTCCCAGGAGCTCTGCTGGCCCTGGGTGAGTGTCCTCGCCTTGGCTGTGAAGTTGCCTCTGTGCCCTTCTCCCTCAGTGGATGGGAAGCTGGTTGCCATGCCTCTGTGTAGGCTCAGGACAGAGCGCACGGGCCACAGTCATCAGTTACTGCCTGCTGTCAGCAGGGGAGGGTGACTTTAAAAGAGCTTTGATTGATGGATGACACGGAAGTTTGCGGAAAACAGTTTTAGTGCCACAAAGTTCTCGTGTATTTAAGCTACCGTCGTTACAAGAGCAGAAAGATGTGTGCAACCTACATGCCGTATTTTAAAGTGATGCACACACAAATATGCACACGTGTTTGGTCTGGTTGTTTTAGGTAGGATATTGTAGCAGCATTTGCATACAGAGACAAGGCACCAAGTCCTTTTAAACAGAAGTAATCTTTTATGATTTGTGTAAGGCCTAGGTGGGAACAAAGAGGGGTATTTCCTTACATATGGCTTTAGCCTCTTTGTCTCTTGCATGGTTACATGCATACATTTGATTGGATATTCTTATTGTCATGTGGCAGCCACAGGGATTGATAGAATATTGCCCATGGCTACACAGTTCCTGATGATATTTTCCACACATACGCTGAGCTCGCCGCTATCTGGCGAGGGTTAACATGGCTGCTCTGTACTGCCAAGCAGAACCTGAGATGGTGGCATATCGGTAGGTAATAACCACAGTTGAAGCATTCGTAGCAAGCAGCTAATAGGCACATTCCATTTCCAGGGTAAGTGTCTTTTATCTGTCTGACCTTGACCACGACTTTAATCCCGCTAGTTAGACACAAGTTGAATTGAAAGACAAAGGCCTCTACCCCAATATAAGAGGCTCAAAATAATGTCCACTGACCCCGGAGGACTTCCTTCTTTGCCACTTTGGAAATGTACATATCTCAGATTTGGGTTCTGACGTTTCATTCTGCAAACAGTGAACTTTATTTTGATTAGCTTTAAGAAAGTGACAGTCTTTTGTGGTTTACCAGAGTCTGAAAAGTCATTCTGGACTTTATTACCGGAATTCTGGACGATCCAGTGACAACGGAACCTCAGGAAAAATGGCTAAGCTTTCTGAAAGTCAATGATCTCAGCTGTGAAATGGGAGGGGTGCTCCCCTGGTTTATGTGTCTAAGAATGTGATAAAAGCAGGCACGTAAAACACTTGGCAGTATCTGCCTGGCGTTAAGGACTCCGTCAATGGTGGGTGTGCCTTTGACACCCTTGTCACTGCTTTTATCATCAGTTCCTGAAATTTGTTCTTGCCAAAGTCTCTCAACTGTGCTATCATTTCTTTCAAATAACTGGAGTAGTTTTTTCAAAGCTGGCCACTTGATGCTGCTAGTTCCTTGATGAGGTAGGTTAGGAACTCGGAGCAAATGGCCTGGGGTTAGCAAAAAGTCTTTCCCCACAACTCTGTCCGTACAGCCTCAACTGTAAAGAATGGAGCAAGGAACAAAAAGCCCAAGGATGCTTGAGGGGAAATCCGTTGCGTCGTGGCTTGTCTAACCTTGCGTTTCAAAGGTGCTTGGTTCACAGAGCCAGCTTCTACTCGCTGCTGCCCCAAAGACACGGGCGACGGCGCCATCTACTGGTGCCGGGTCGCAGTCACTTAGGAGAAAGTGGCTTTTTTCTTTTTCTTTTTTTTTTTTTAACCCGATACAAGGAATAATTCTGTTTTTGAGCTTCTGGAAGAAGCCCCTGTTTCACAGGGTCTTGGTTTGACAGCCATGGGTGGAAGCCCCCAGGAGACAGGAGATGGGATGTGGCCTCTGGCTACCCCGAGCCAAGTTTCTGCTCCCAGAGGCTGTGCTGTGGGAATCGGAGCTCAGCTTTCTCCCTCGGTTTACTTAAACGACCTGAGGAGCGGCAGGCTGTGTGCTGCCTGGGGTCTCCACCCGTAGGCTGCACAGGCAGGGGGCAGGGGGTTGCATACGCTTGGGCGCTGCGGCCCCAGACCCGCGTCCTGGATGCCAGCCCGGCCAGGCCCGCCAGGTGGGGCAGGCTCCCTCTCCCTGGTGGCCGTGAGGTTCTTGGCCGCCCTTTCCCTACCCCGGCAGCTCAGGGTTCAACTGTAATGGCATGTTAAAATGGCAGAGGCAATGAAAATTGAAAAGCAGCATCGTGGGCTGTCTGTGTGTTCTTTGTAGTGCTCGGCTCCTTCTCCCAGCCACAGAGGACGCTGTTGAAGTCGGCTTCTGTGTGGGGGCCAGCTCTGCGGCTCCTGCTAGGTCGGTCACAATTTCTTTCCCAGGTTATGACCTATTTGAGAGGCAGGGAGACAGAGTTCTCATCCACTGATTCTCTTCCCACAAGTGCCCACGATGGCCAGGGTTGGGGCAGATCCGAGACCAGTCTGGGTCTCCCACATGGGTGGTAGCAACCCAGGATTGGAGCCATCACCTGCTTCCCAGGGCCTGCGTTGGCAGTACCTGAACCACAAAGCCAAAGCTTGAATTTTCACTTCACATATTTGACCCTAGGCTATTAAAGGCATGTACACTTTTTAATAATTTTCATGGGAGGCAATTTGGGTTTTTACTTTATCAATAAAATTATATAAACTGAAGCTGTAGCCTAATGGTTTGATACATGTACATATTAAAGATTTATTTATTTGAGTTGCACAGAGAGAGAAAGGTCTTCCATCTGCTGGTTCACTTCCCAGTTGGCCGCAATGGCCAGAGCTGTGCTGATCTGAAGCCAGGAGCCAGGAGCTTCTTCTGGGTCTCCCATGCAGATGCAGGGGCCCAAGGATTTGGGCCATCTTCCACTGCTTTCCCAGGCCAAAGCAGAGAGCTGGATGGGAAGTAGAGCAGCTGGGACCTGAACCAGTGCCCACATGGGATGCCAGCACAGCAGGCAGTAGCTTTACCCACTGTGCCACAGTGCTGGCCCCTATATGTATATATTATAAAGTGATTGCCTAGAGGTAGGTGTTGTAGGGTAGCAGGTACAGCTGCCACCTGAGATACCAGCATCCCATATGGGTGGCTGTTCGAGTCCCAGCTACTCCACTTGCCATCCAGCTCCCTGCTAACGCACCCGAGGAAGCAGCAGGAGATGACCCAAGTGCTTAGACCCTGTGTCCACATCAGAGACCTGGAAGAAGCTCCTGAGTCTGGGCTTTGACCTAGCCCAGCCATGACTGTTACAGCCATCTGAAGAGTGAGCCAGCAGCTGGAAGATCCTTGCCCTTTTCTCCCCCCCCCCCCCCCCATCTCCTCTCCCCCTTTCCATCTAACCTCCTCCTTCAAACAAACATAAATCTTAAAAAATGACTGCCTCAATCAAGTTGATACCTCTCAGCTACTTATCACTGTGGGTGTGTATATGAAAAACACTTAACATCTCTTAGCAGACGTCAAGTGTACAATCAAGTGTTGACTGTGGTCGCCGTACTACACATGAGATGCCTAGAGGCCATTCATTGTGCAATTGCAAGTTTGATTGCTTTAGTCGCTATCCATTTCCCCTACCCATGAGCTCACAGTTCTACTCCATGTCTGTGAGTTGGACTTATCTTACAGTCCACATGCAAGTGAGATCATACAGTATTGTTCTGACTTAGCTTACTCTGTGTAATGCCCTGAAATAGAATCCACATTACCACAAATGGCAGGATCTCCGTTTTTATATATATATATATTCAAAAGGCAGAGTTACAGAGAGAAAGGAAGAGACAGATCTTCCATCTTCTGGTTGACTCCCCTAATGGCTGCAATGGCCAGAACTGGGCTGCTATGAAGCCAGGAGCCAGAAGCTTCTTCCAGGTACCACGTGCAGGTACAGGGACCCAAGAATGTGGGTCATCTTTGACTGCTTTCCCAGACGCATTAGCAGGGAGCTGTGTCAGAAGTGGTGCAGCTGAAACTTGAGTCACGCCCATCTGGGATGCCAGTACTACAGGCAGCGAGTGGATTTACCTCCTATGCCACAGAGCTGGACCCATGTTAATGTTGTATGATGATGGTAATCAAGTCTGTGGACTTGACCAGATATACTCTCCTGCATCTTTGCCTTTCAGTTCTTGACTATCCTCATGATTCCAAATGGCCGCTGTACAGTAACCTGAGTTGTTTTTCTCTCCTAGATAGAGTTCTTTTTTTTCTCTGAACTGGAAGTAATGATTCCTATCTGTTTAATGAAATTTCAGTGTTCCATTTTCTTTTCTAGTATTTTGCTTTATTCTGTCTTTAGTCTTGACTTGGGAGATGTTTGTTTTTCACACTTCAAAAATGTGTTTATTCTAACTTGGAAGTTGTCCAGATTTCCTTTTTAGTTGCTTGTTAAAACTCTGTATTACTTTTTTCTTAAACACTAAGATGTTACTGCTTTCTAGAGTCAACACTAAGATTTATCCATGTGCTATTTTCTCTTCATTCTTTAAGTCACTTTTTCAGCATTCACTTTATTTCTGTAGTACAATCTTTAGAATGTTCTCATGTGAGGACTGCTGTTGGAGAACTTGGTTTTTCGCTAGTTCACTCATTTCTTTAGTAGACAGAAGTGTAGGTGAGCACTTTTTTCTCAACTACATTCCAATATCTTCAGAATTTCATTGCTATTATTGAAAAGTTGGCTGTCAATCTCTCAATCCTTTTCAAGTAATTTTTTTCCACAGTACTTCTTAAATCTTTAAATTTGGTTTTCATTTTTCACTGATATATAGGAGAGTGAATTTATTGAGTTTCATTTTTGCATGTCTAGAATCTGTGCTCTAGTTTCAACCAGGACTTTCTTTTTATGCTATCTTCCCAAAACTCCTAACAAATGTAGTTGACTTTCTCTCTCTACTCTCTGCATCACATATTTTCTGTTTTATGCTTTCTGTGTCTTCATTTCTATGTTCTACATTCTGAACCTTTTCTGACCTACCTTCCAGGTTACTGATCATCTCTTTAGCACTACTAAGTCTTTTCTATCCAATTTCAAAAATTTTAAGTGTTTGTGATTAAGTCAAGAAGTTGGTTATTTTCTCAACTCTGTTCCATTTTAAATTCTAACTTTTAGGGGTCAGTGCCATGGCTCACTTGGTTAACCCTCTGCCTGCAGCACTGGCATCCCATATGGGTGCCAAGTTCTAGTCCCGGTGGCTCTTCAGTCCAGCTCTCTGCTGTGGCCTGGGAAGGCAGTGGAGCGTGGCCCAAGTGTTTGGGCACCTGCACCCACATGGGAGGCCAAGAAGAAGCACCTGGCTCCTGGCTTCAGATTAGCATAGCTCCAACCATAGCAGCCATTTGGGGAGTGAACCAGCAAAAGGGAGACCTTTCTGTCTCTTTCTCACTGTCAAATTTTAAAAATTTAATTTTTAAATGTTTTAATAACCATATAAAAATTATGTAAGGGGTAGTGTGTGATCTTTGGAGACAGGTTAGCATTGTATAATGTCTGATAGAGTAAATGTCTATCTCCTAACATTTAACACTTTTAGATGGTGAAAACAAACAAAATCCTATCTTATAGGTTTCCTTCAAAGGAGAAGGACACAGTACATTATCTATAGTCACTCTGCCATGCAACAGAACCCCAGAACCCCATACTCCTGTCAACTATAATTTAGTAGTCATTAATCAGCTCTTCCCATCCCCTTCTTTTCCCAGCCTGTGGCAACCACAGTTAGACCTATAACTTCTATGAGAGCACTGGTTTTTAGACTTGACATGAGATCCAGTTGTGTTTGTTTTTCTGTGCCTGGCTTATGTCACTTAACATGATGACCTCCAGTTCCATCTGCCTTGCTGAAAATATTTCATCTTTTTCTCGGCTGAATGATATTCTGCTGGGTTTGTTACTGCATTTTCTTAATCCATCCATTAGTAGATGAATATTTAGGTAGTTTCTATTTCTTGGTTATTATGGGTAGTGCTACACTAAACAAGGGAGAGTGGATGTATTTGCAACAGACTGATTTCATTTTCCTTGGATATGTATCCTGTAGTGGGATTGATGTATTATATGATAGTTCTATTTTTAGTTCTTCATTTTTTTTAAGAACACACTATCCTGTTTTCCACAGTGGTTGCTGTGATTTGCATTTCTACCAACAGTGCGCAGGAGTTCTCTTTATTCCACATTCTATGTTTAATTATTTCTAATAGCCAATCTCCCTGAAATGCAGTTAGATCTCACTGTTTTGATTTGCATGTCCCTAATGACTCAAATATTTAGCATCTTTCACATGCTGTTTGCCTTTTGTATGTCTTTGAAAAGACTTACTGTCCATTTTTTAATTAGACTTTTTTGGGTTTTGCTATTGAGTTGAGTTCCTTATGTATTTGGGTTATGTGTTCTTACATATTCTACTTTTCCTGATTTGTGGTGTGTTTAAATTCGGGAAGTGTAATGCCTCCTGCTTTGTTCTTTTTGCTCAAGATTACTTTAATTTTTTGGAGTCTTTTTGTAGTTCCCTGGAACTGTAAGAATTTTTCTAGTTCTGTGAAAAATATCATTGGTATTTGTTAGGGATTGTATTGACTTTGTACATTGCTTTGGATCGTATGGGTATCTTAATACTGATTCTTCCCATCCATGAACGTGAAATGTCTTTCCATTTCTTTGTGTCCTCTTCAATTTCTTTCATCAAAGTTTTATAGTTTTCATTGTAGATCTTTTTATTCCTAGGTTTTTTGTAACTATGGAAATCAAATTGCTTTCTAATTTTTTTCTGACAATTTTCTATTGGTATGTAACATTGGTACTGATTTTTGTTCATTGGCTTGATATTCTACAACTTAACTTTTTTGGGTCTAATAAGTTTGTGATGGAGACTTTGAAATTTTCTCTATAGAGGATCACAGCATCTGCAGACAATCACAGTTTGACCTTATTTTTCCCAATTTGGGTGATGTTTATTTTTCTAGCCTGATTGCTCTAACTAGGCATTGTGGTACTATGTTTGATTAAAGTGGTGAAAGTGAGGTTACTTATCTTGATCCAGAACTTTGAGCACCTTCAGCCTTTCCCCTTTTAATATTGTGTTAGCTGTTGATTTGTTATAAATGCCCTTTGTTATACTGAGGTATATTCATTCTACACCTAATTTGTTCAGAGTTGTCATCATGAGTGATGCTGATTTTATCATATACATTTTCTACATCTACTGAGATGTTCATATCTTCATCTTGTTGATGTGGATGTCATATTTATTTGTGGATGTTGAACCATCCTTGTATGCCTACGATGAATCCCACTTCATTGTGGTAAATATTTTTTTCAATAAACATTAGATAGGTCAATTTATTATCTCACAAGTATAATTTTGGAAGGGCTATTTGAAAAATTTCAGTATTAATTGCCAACTCTATAGACATGTGCAAACAAAATCGGCATTCACTTTTTGCCCTTTTAATACAGGTGAAGAATACTATTGCATCACAAATGCTGGAGATGTAGTCATAGATGTAAGGCCATAATATTAAAGGAATACGTTTCCTTCCAACTGCTATTTCGTTGATAAATGACATACACATTGCTGGCTATCATGACCACTGGTTGAAACTAAAATATTACTCAAACCAGTGGCTTTATAAGACTAACAACCAGAGATTTGACCCCAGTACTACAAGGTATGGTGGGGAATCGGGGAAGAGATTCAGGGGAAGACTGGCAGTGAATGCTGAATTAGAGTCGGGACAGTGACTCCTATTAGCTGTTACCCAGAACTGAATGGTGGTTTAGATTATGTCCTCAATTGTGGCATATGGGAAAGGGTATTAAGGAATGATAATTTACCATCCCTAAACACCATTCAATGAAAGTGAACAATAGACTTCAGGAACACAAAGGGAGTGAGTGTGTGGAAGGGGGAATGAAACAAAATGAGGTAAAAGGAGGAAAATCAAAGTGGAAGTTTTAGATGTTGGAAAAATAAGAAAAGGCCACCAGAAAAATATACATTGGTTATCATCACGAGTGCTCTTCCCATAAATGCTCCCTGCTTCTGCCCACCACACACTGACTTCAGAACCCAACTTGAGTAGATATCACGTCTCAGTGTTCATAAAACATCACTGATTTGGACTGAGCAAGAATGCATCCGCTTTTGTGGAAAGCATCAATGAATATTCAGAGGTACAGTTTTTCTGTATCAAGAAAAGGAACTAATTTCAACTGTTGAATAGCAAGTAGAGACGATACCAGGCCTTCCTTGATAAAGTTAAAATATTTTTAGGTTGGCAGCAAAAGGTCCTTGAGCAGTTTGTCAGCTGCAAACGCGCTACTTCCAAGTCATGAAGACCCAACAATCCTTAATCAATCCAGTTCAACTTCAAGAAAGAAATGTTTCTCAAAACTATACTAAAAGTACTTTATGAAATAATGTGACTTTAGCCAGTTTTCACGAAGTATTTGTCTCCAACTTCAGTGCACTTCAACGTTAACTTGTGATAAACAGGACAATGATTAAATTAGCCACTTCTTCAAGCTCCGGTTTTGAAATCGTAGAAATGGGCGATTAAACTCATCTAGTCAGAATCTTCACTCAAGTTTTGATCAAATAGCTTATAAAAATGTCTAAAAGAAACTGACTTTTGAGGCAACACACACACAAAAAATTAGAAAATGTAAAACCTCTCTATCTATCCCAAGCACCAGTGGAGGCTCAGCAATTAGATACAAATCTAATACATGCAAATCCTTAATGACAGGTCTTTCCCACTGGAAAATCCTGAGTTTGTAAGCACTGACTTTACAAAAGGCAGGTGGTTTGTAATGAAGAAATTTACGTTTAATAAAAAGACAACAATATTTTTATTTTGGGCACTTAGAACTTGATGAGGCTCTGTGAAATGCTGAGGTAGGTTAAATATTAGCATTGCATTTTGCAAAGTAAAATTCATCTTTTCTGGATCTTGGCTCCAAATGCATACTTGCTTTTCTGTAATCCCAAATCACAGTAGATGGTGCCTTGAACACGGCTCCTAAAGGCTGATGACCTTCCTGCTTGACCCATGCCAAAAGGCAGAAAGCAGCAAAATCAATACTGTGTTCGTTGTAATTTTAAAGATCAGTTCTGTATAAATATATTTGTAATGACAACAAGTAGGTTATCCTGCAATATATGTATTTCTAGGATCGACTCCAGAATTCTAAAATATTCCAGACTAGAATTATTATATATCTGTTTTTATTTTGTCATGAGTAGTTACAAGTTACCATTAAATTCACACATGAGACAAGATGAGTCCATGTTATTACTGGCCTTGATAGGACTCCTGATGTTTGCAACAAGTGACATGACATCTGCCTGGCTTTTACTTTGGTAAATAATATTTTTAATGTGGTATTGGATATAACTTCCTAGTTTCTTGAGGACTTCTGCATCTATATTCGTCAAGGATTTGGCCTATAGCTTTTTTTGTTGTTAGGTCTTGCTTTGGTTATCAAGATAATACTGGCCTCACAGAATGCCTTTGGAAAAATTCCCTCTAAAATTTTTTATAATAATTTAACAAAATTTTGGTTTATTCTTTAAATATTTGGTGGAATTATCAGTGGAGCCATGTGGTCCTAGGATTGTCTTTTTTAGGAGAGATCTTACTAATTCAGTCTAACTACTTACAATGATTGCTATGTGTGGGTATTTTCTTCATAATTCAATTTTGGTATGTATGTAGTGTCTATGAACCAGTCAGTTTTGTCTAGCTTATCAAACTGGCTGTTAAATGCTTGGTAATACTGATCTTTGAAAATGCTTTGTGTTGATGTGATGTCAGTTGAAAGTTTCCCCCTCTCATTTGTTCATTCATCTGTTTTATTGTACCTACGGTTTTATTTCTTCCAATTTAAGATTTTATTTTCCCTGTTTTTCTGATTACTTGAGGCATACTGATAAGCTGTATATTTGAGATATTTTTGCTTTTTTTATGTAGGCCTTGATTGCTATAATCTTACCTGTTAGAACTGCTTTAGCTGTTTTCTAATGTTTGGTATGTTTTTCTGTTTTCATTTTAAGAAATTTTTAAATTTGTTAAATTTCTTGATCCACTAATTTTTCAGGGATAAAGTAGTTTCTCAAGATTTATTTGAAAGGCAGTGTTACAGAGAGGCAGTGGGGGAGGGAGGGAAGAAAGGCGGGGGGAGGGAGGGGAGGGAGAAGGGGGGGTTGTCTTCCATCCACTGATTCACTCCACAAATGACTACAATGTCCAGAGCTGTGCCAATCCAAAGCCAGGAGCCAAGAACTTCTGGGTCTCCCACACAGGTGCAGGGGCCCAAGGACTTGGGCCTTCTTCCACTGTTTTCCCAGGCCACAGCAGAGAGCTGGAACGCAAGTGGAGCAGCCAGGACTCAAACTGGTGCCCATATTGGATGCCAGCTCTACCTGCTATGGCACAGTGCTGGCCCTGCCGGATAAGGTTTTAAGTTTCCATGCATTCATGTAGTTTCAAAGGAATTTCTTGGGACTGGTTGCTAGTTCTATTGCATTGTGGACAGAACAGATACTTGAAAGGATTTCAGTTGTTTCAAAATTTTTGTGGCTTGTTGTATGACCTATGATATGATCTATATTGGAGAATTCCTTGTGCTGCCGAAAAGAATGTGTGTACTGCGATTTCGAATAGGATGCTCTGCATATATATGGTAGATCTAGCTGATATCAAGTGCCATTTAACTGTTTCTTTGTTGATTTTATGTCTGTGTGATTGGTCCACTTCTGAAATTGTAACCTTAATGTCCCCAACTATTAATGTATTGGTGTCTATCTCTCCCTTTAGTTCTATAAATATTTGGTTATATATTATAGAGCTCCAACATTGATTGTGTGTATAATAGTTTGATCTTGCTTTTTTGAACCCTTTGTTATTATATAATGACATTCATTGTGCCTTTTGGCTGTTATTGATTTAAAATTTGTTTTATCTGGTAGAGTGTGGCCACTCCTGTCGGGTTCCATTAACATTGAATGTCTTCCTCCATCCTTTGGGTTTTGGTCTATTTGTTTTCTTAAAGGTAAGGAGAGATTCTTGGAAGCAGCATGTAGTTGGGTCTTGTTTCTCTGCTTGCTTCCTTTATCCATTTGATCACTCTTTGAATGGAAGAACTTACTCCACTTATATTTAAGGTAATGACTGATGGGTAGGTCTTACTGCTGTCGATTTGATACCTGTTTCCTAGTTTCATTTTTTATTTTTCTGCTCTTAAAATCTTCCTCTCTAGCTAAGAAATTTTCTGTGCTAGTTTCTTTTATTTTTGGTAAATCTGCAGATTATTGATAAGTATATTGCAGAGTTTTGCGGTTACCATGAGAGGTATTGAATACTATTTTGGCTTTCACAAGATATTTTGAAGTTATAGCAAGTGAATATCAATCATAAAAGTTGGGAAAGAAACAAAAATAATGAAGAGTTATGCAGTTAAACTCTTCCTACATTGTTAATTTTTGATGGTCCATTTTGTTTCTTGCTAACTTTGCCATCCCTTGCTATTTGAAGGTAGTTATGACTTCTGTTTTTGCTTTCGATTCCGCAAGCTAAATATGACTAGTTTGTGCACCATGTTTATGACATGACAGCACTATGAATTTGTACAGTTATTCTTACAAGTGAGTTTTCTACCTTTTCACATTGTCTTCCTGCTTGGCAGCATTTACTGCTTTTCAGTTTAAAGAACTTTGCTTAGTATTTCCTGTGAGACAGGTCTGGTGGTAATACACTCTGAGTTTTTGTCTGACAGGAAATGTCCTTATCTCTCCCCAGTATCTAAAGGATAGTTCAGAGGGTGTGGTATTCATGGCTGGCATTCTTTTTTTTTTCTTTGTCTTTCAATGCTCATTTTTTTCCTGGCCTGTAAGGTTTCTCCTGAGATGTTTGCAGGGAGATGAATTGGGATGAACTCTGTGTGTTACCTGTTGATTTTCTCTTGCCACTTCGACAATCTTTTTCTTATCTCTATCTCTGGAGAGCTTGATGATAACGTCCTGGTGGAATCTGAGGGGGAACGGAAGACTTCGCAGCATCTTTCCAGGATGCAGGGCAGTTGTAGCGTCTCCAGGTTTGGGAAGTCTCCTGCTATTATCTCTTAGAATCTACTTTCTGCCCCTTTGACCTTCTCAAGTCAATCTTGAACTCCAGTAACTCAAATAAATACTTTCTCTTTTTAACTCTCCTTGATTCTACCTGAACATTGTCAAAAGCCGGTCTTTGAGCTCTGTGATGCTTTATTCTGATTGATCTTTTCTCTCATTGATGTGTTCCGTTGCATTTTAAATTTTGTTTCATGTATCTTTCAGTTGAAGGATTTTTTTTTGAAATTTACATCGATCTCTGTTACGTCTTTTAGAGTACTAAATCATTTCTGTGTTCTCAAAGTTAACTGAGTTTCTTTAAAAGTTATTTTGAAATGTTGAAGCAGTTAAAAATTTCACTTCGCATATGATTTATTGCTGGCATCTTGTTTTGCTCATCTGGTGAGCCCCTGGCTCCCTAGCCTTAAGGCTTGTTGGTGTATGACATCAAATGCACATTGCATGATTAGATGTATTAATCTGGATTCATTGTCTTCTTTGAGCCTTTGGACACTTCTGCTGTTTAAGCACTAGGTGTCACTTGAAACTGAGGTCCATTGTTGGTGTGTTTTCAATACTTCAGTCCTAAGATAGACCCTAAGCTCAGCTGTCTCCTGAATCCACAGTTGATACCTTGTTCAGAATGCACTAGGGGAGTATCTGAAAAGCAGTGGTCTGTTCTGTTACCCTCTTCCCAGGCCTGAAGTAGGCCCAGATGCCCAGTCATGTGGTCACCAGTGCTGCAATGCTGGATCCCACCCAGAGCCCACAGCCCACTGAGAGCTGGGTGGCCCTCAGGGAAGACAGAAGCCCATCCTGATGTGGTCCGTCTGCCACTGGGTGGACTCAGTACCTGAGGCCATGCCTCCCAGCTGTTGCTCATGCTGGCTAGCATGTAAGATTCATATATCATGGTCCCGGAACTCGACTTGGCCCTGGAGCTGTTGGAGATTCCATCCCCAGGCGCTGACCTGGGGACAGGGCCTAGTAGGGGCTCCACAATGTTGGGTTTTATCAGCTGGGTAATGAGTTCCAGCACAGTCCTGTGATTCCTTGTTGCTTCCCCAAAGTTTTAGGAGGGATGGTAGAGGCAGCCCCTCATCTACACAGGCAGGCGTTCAGTGGGTCACACCTGGGGTCCCCAGTCATCAGGCTGTGTGTGCGTGCATGCCCCTGTGAGGCTGGTGGTAATAAATGCCAAGTGTGTCTCCTGGGGTGCAGGTCTCCACCTGATACCCCCTGAGCCTCTGTCTGCAGGTGCTGGCGTAGGCATGGGGCTGTTAGGATCTGTCCTGGGATGAGCTTTGCCAGCCTGGCGCTGAATGCCATGACACGGTCCTGCAGTTCCTTCCTGTCTGTGCAAGGTTGTAGCAGGGGTGATAAAAGTAGCTTTTGGCTGCCCAGAATGGCACCAGACTGGGCCACATGTGAGGATTAGGCTCCAGGACATGTCTTTGGAGTACATGGCAGGCCTGCTTCAGGCTGGCAGTGGTATGTGTTAAGATGAACCCTACCCATTACAGTGCAAGTTTCTGCCTCTAAAAGACCCATTGATGAGCACTGCCCTGGGGGAGGGGCCTTTCAGCTTTATCAGGTGCCGGGTCCAGTGCTGGTGGCCTGGCCCTGAGTTGCATGGAATGATCCTAAGCTCCCTCTCCTACCTTCTCTTACCCTACCCTGCAGCAGCTGGAGTCTTGCTCTATTGCCTGCTGTAGGTTGGGAGACAGGTGGCAGAAGTGGGCTCTGGCTGGCTGCCTCTGAGGGTTCAGATGCTCAGTCTGTGGACACAGACTGGGGCACAGGGGCCTAAGGGCCAGTCTGAACGCTGTCACCGTGGGCTTGGCCCTGGGATTCAAGTGTGCGGACTGGATTTCATTCCTTCTCCTTCTCCCTCTCCCAAGTGGGAGGCATGTCTTCCTACACCGAGCTGTGTGCAGCTACGTATGGGATGACACAGACACCTCTTTTCTTCTTGCTTTGTTCAACGTGCCTCTTACTTGGAGGCTGAAAGCGGGCCCTGCAGTCTGTCACCTGGCGTGTGTGGCTCCTGTGATGGTGGCTCAGTGCTTACAGGTAGAGTTTTTGGAATACATCATAATGCACATTTGGGCTGCCAAGCTTGTCAACATGTTTCTGGCTATTATGTTTCCCCCGTTTGCTCTAGTCATTGCCGTTTCATTCCCCCCCTAGAGTGAGAAGTATGGGCAGAGGAATTTCTGGGTTGTCCGAACTTGAGGGCATGGTCCCCAGGTCTCGACGTTTTCTGGGCTCTTCGCTAGACTCCTCCCTTGGCTGTGTCATGAACTGTGTCTCTTGTCTCATGGGCTTCCTGTGGTCTTGCAAACTGAAGCTTGTGTTGGGTTGACTTCCTACTTTGGCTAAAGTCATAGACCAATGAACAATATGTAATATTTAGTGCTCAACATCATTTCCTAAATGTGGCCATAGTTAATGTGTAACTTTATTTGCTAGCATTATATTTCAAAAATTCCATTGACTCATGTAGTTCTACTTGACTTGCTTCAGTTGATACTACATTTTATTTATCTCGTTAAGGATACCAAGTATATCGTGTCACTGGGTTTGCATTCTTTCATAAAAAAAAAACCTCAGGAACAAAGATTTTAAGATGAAAACACGTGTCATCATTTGCACAGTCACTGTTTACTTTCTAGAATTCCCCTCCCTGAGATGCTCCTGCTATGTCAGGAATCACGTAGTCTCTGTATGCTCACGCTGCTTCCCCAAGAGAGCTGCAGAAAGAGATGGGATTGAAGACAAACACAGTAGCGAGTATTGCCTTCATGGTAGGATGTTCCTTGATTCAATTGTAAAAGACTCAGATTCGCTTTAGTTGGTGTTTTTTTGAATTTGTGCCAGGGAGAATAGATAAATACTTGCATTTGTTTACTTCTATAAAGAGTCATTTAAACATTTACAGCATGTTTCTGTTGACTCGGCGTCGGCTGGTTTCTCAAGGAAATAGCCATTCCTGCTTGCATTGAACATTCCTCAACTGACAAACTGCTAAGGAGCACTCAGGGCTTCAGCTGGAGCAGGTGAGAAACTGTGTTCATCTTGAAAAGCAGTATCAGTGCCGTGGGCGTGTCCGCAGAGAAGCACCGTGGTTCCTTGAGTGCGGTGACCTGGACTGCAGGATCAGTTCCGCTTACAGAAATGAGCAGAGAATCAGTTTTGCGCCAGGGACCGTCCTCGGGCAATGGGGAGATGAGGAGTGTACGCTGTAGGGTATGTGGCAGGAGGGAGCGGGGACTACCTATGTAACAGATGGCTGCTTCAGGTTCTTGCCTCAGCCCCATAGAACAGAATACAGAAAGAGGAGGGGGAGTGTGCAATGAGACCAGGCGACTTGCTGTGGTGAGGTGGCTGTCCCTCCTGGCATGGGTGAAGGGAGCATTGGTGACAAGTAAGGATCAGGTTGTTCTGGTCCCTGGGCCCCCATCTCAGCAGTAGGATTGTCCTCCATAGCACTGTCGGAGAGCAGCAGAGCCAGCACTCCAGTCCAGGAACAAAGGCTGGTGGCTGCAAGGAGTAGGCACTGTATCTGGCAGCATTTGGATGAGCATGGCTCTCTTCCTACATCATCTTTCTACTAAGAATGCTGGGGCCTGTACCCTGGAGATGGTGTTTCGTCTATTTCCTTCTTGCTGTCCTCAGAGATGGTTGATAGGACTGAGTGTACGCACTTGTTTCTGATTCATACAACAGAATCTTTTAAATGTTCATATGCAAGATTATTATCATCATTAACATGATTTCCAGTTCCCAGATACACGTGGATCGTTTTTAAAGTGGTTTTTTTTTTTTTTTTTTTTTTTTTTGCCAGGCAGAGTTAGACAGTGAGAGAAAGAGACTTAGACAGTGACAGAGAAAACGGTCTTCCTTCCGTTGGTTCACCCCACAAATGGCCGCCACGGCCAGCGCGCTGCAACCAATCCAAAGCCAGGAGCCAGGTGCTTCTCCTGGTCTCCCATGGGGTGCAGGGCCCAAGGACCTGGGCCATCCTCCACTGCACTCCCGGTCCATAGCAGAGAGCTGGCCTGGAAGAGGGGCAACCAGGAAAGAACGGGCACCCCGACCGGGACTAGAACCCAGGGTGCCGGCGCCGCAGGCAGAGAGCCTAGTGAGCTGCAGCGCCGGCCTAAATGTTTAACAGGGGAGGTCTCCCATGAAAGGACTGAAGGACTTCTTCATCCCTCCTGTCCACAACTTACTAGAAATTGCATCCGGCCTTCTCCCTGCATCACTGTCACATCTCTGGCGAACCCCAAGAAGACTAGTGCTGCCGTTAGGAGCCCTTCACAGACGTGACAACTAAGAAACGGCGCTATCGGCACTGCCTTCCTGCTGCCCGTCACTGTTCGCCAGAGGCTTGTGAATAACCATGGGAAGAAAATGCATTTTCCACTTTGAAGTGGAGCGGGCTGGGCTGTTTGAATTTGATTCAATCAGAAAGATGGAGAATTCTGTAACCATCCTTTGAGCAGACACTATCGATGCATGCAGTAATACTTGTCATAGCCCCATTGAAGTGTGAAAACATGCCTGAAACAGCTTTTAAATAAAAAGGGATGACCTACAGCAGAGAGTAATTATAAAGAAATTTTTAACAGTGAAGCCAGCTAATGGACCTCCCTCCCTAGCCTAAACGCCCATGTTTAGAAATATGCCAAGTACAGCACACACCATACTGAATTTCCGTTGACTCAACTTTCATTATAATTATGTTTATGAAGAAAGGCAGTGCCAAATTGGACTCGCTAGCTGTTAGTCTTGCAGAATATGGAGTTCCTAAGATGGTATAAATCATCAACCACAAATACTTCTGTTGTGAATGAGGTGAATGAGGTTTTGTTTTCCATAGTCTTTGGAAGGAAGACTTAGTCTTCAGTTGAAGTATTCATTTTTCCTGAGGGTGGGCCCTCGCATTCAATCCCTCAGTTGATCTCTGAGTCGTGACTTGGTCTCTGAGACCCACTTCTGTGTGGTTATTTGGGGCAATGGTGCCCTGCCTGGCGTTTGCTTTCTTGAAGGCACAACTAATCAAGAATTGCTGAGTTAAAGCCTGGGTGAATTGTTAGGTTCTTGAGCCCCAGTGTCCTGAGTTCTAAAAAGACATAGGAAAAGACCCACTTGGAAGGCCTCCCAAGTGATTGGGTGTCAGATAAGACCATGGGAAAGCGCTTTGTAAACATTCAGGTGCATTTTTAATTCCCAACCTTTGAGGAAGACAGTAATGGCATATGCTAGTATTGATTAGCATTCTTAAACTTCCGGTACCAAAGATAATTTTCAAGCAGTTTTAAGGTGTTTTGAAAGAAGGTTAATTATATTTCTGTACACTTGTAATGAAATATCCGAAAATGAAATTAAGAAAACGGTTCCAGTCAGTGGTATCAAAAAGAACAAAATGGTTAAGAAAGAATTTAATAGAACAGTACTGAACTTGGACCCTGAATGTCATAACTTGTTGAAGCAAAGAAGTTTTAAATAACTAAAAAAGTAACCTGTGTTCGTGGTTGAGATAGGACAACTTCTGAAATTGATGTCCAGATTCAATAGTAGCTATTAGAATCCTAGTTGACTTCTTTGTGAAAATGAACAAGATTATCCCAAAATTAATCTGGAATTGCAAGGCACTAGAAACATCCAAACATCTTGCAAAAGAACAAGCACTCACACTTGGTGACTTTTTTTTTTTTTTTGACAGAGTGGACAGTGAGACAGAGAAAGGTCTTCCTTTGCCGCTGGTTCACCCTCCAATGGCTGCTGTGACAGGCGCACTGTGGCCACCGCACTGATCTGGAGCCAGGTGCTTCTCCTGGCCTCCCATGCGGGTGCAGGGCCCAAGCACTTGGGCCATCCTCCACTGCCTTCCCGGGCCACAGCAGAGGGCTGGCCTGGAAGAGGGGCAACCGGGACTAGAACCTGGTATGCCGGCACTGCAGGCGGAGGATTATCCTATTGAGCCGCAGCGCCGGCCTTGTTGACTTCAAAACCTGCTACAAAGCAACAGTAATCAAGAGTGTGTGGTACTGTCACAAGGACAGACACATGGATGAATGGAACAGAATTGAGAGTCCAAAAATAAACTCATGTGTTTATAGTGAACTCATCTTCACTTCCAACAGGAATGCCAAAAATGTTCTGTGGGGAATCGATAAATAGCATTTTCTGCAGTTGATGCTAGGGTGACCAGATAGTACAGCTTCACTCTTTTTTTCTTTATGTGGCTAACATCAAACTATATACAAAGAGGAATTCCAAATGAATCAAAGACCTAAATGCAAAAGCTAAAACTAAGTTCTAAAATAAAACATGAGGGTAAATCCTCATAATCTTAGATGTGACACCAGAAGTATAATCAAGAGAAAACAAAGAAAAGTGTGGTTCACAGAAATTAAAACCTTTTGTACCTCAAGTGAAAAGACTACACAATGGGGCAAATATTTGTAAACCAGCTATCTGATAAGGACTTATATCTAGAAGATATAAAACACTCTTAGAACTCAATAAAAAGCTAACTCAAATGAGCGAAAATCTGAATAGGTAGGTCTGCCAGGAAGATACACAGTAACTCATAAGCACATGAAAAGATGCTTGATTATTCATCAAAATGCCAATCCAAACCTCAGTGACATACCATCACACCTACTAGGGTAGCTTGAATAAAAGTCAGAAAACAAATAGTGTTGGAGGATGGGGAAAAACCTGAAGTGCTCACACACTGTTTGTAGAAGTGCAGAATGGCACAGTCCTTTGGAAAATAGTTTAGAAGCTTATGAAACAACTGGACATAGTTATCATATGACTGCTTTATGTGGAATATCCAAATAGGCAAATTTATAGCATAGGGAGTTGATGGTGGTGGTTTAGAGCTAGGGTCTGTGGAAATAGTGGAGAGATAGCTAAGAGGGACAGGGTTTCTTTAAATATCCAAAAATGGACCCCAGTGATGGTTGCATGTGTATGTGAATGTATTAAAATCCATGCAATTATGATTTGAACAGATACATTGTCTGGTGTATTCATCATATCTCAAGACAGCCAGTTAAAAATAGGCTGGCTTACAAAACAGTGCAGGGGTCCAGGGCCACCGTCCCTGCCTGTGCTGGCTCACTCGGTGGCAGAGATGAACAAGAGCTTCTGGCTACTCTTCTTACCACTGCATTCATTGGTGTTCACGATACTATAGGCTGAGCAGCTTAAACCAAGGAAACACGTTTTCCACTGTTACAGAGGCTACAACGTCCAAGGTCAAGGTGCTGGCAGAGCCTGGCTCCTAGACTGGCCTCTTGCTGGCTTCCTGGTGGCCAGCCCCTCCCTGTGTCCTCACATGGACTTTCCTCAGTGAGGGCACAGGAAGAAGGAGACCTCCTGTCTGTGTTGTCGTTGTCTTCCTCTTTATTTGAAAAGAGTTACAGAGAGGGGGAGAGACAGATCTTCAACCTGCTGGCTCACTCTCCAAATGGTCAAAATGGCCTGGACCAGACCATGCTAAAGCCAGGAGCCTGGAACTGGGTGTTCCACATGGCTGGCAAGGGTCCAAACACTTGATGTTTTCTGCTTTTCCAGGTGCATTAGCAAGGAGTGGTATTGGAAGTGGAGCTTCCAGGGAACATGAACCATCGCCTATATCGAATGCCAGCATCACAGGCAGTGGCTTTAGCACTGTACCACAGTGCCAGTCCCTGTCTTGTCTTCTTGGCCACTGATTCTATGGG
This sequence comes from Lepus europaeus, assembly GCF_033115175.1. Lineage (NCBI taxonomy): Eukaryota > Metazoa > Chordata > Mammalia > Lagomorpha > Leporidae > Lepus > Lepus europaeus. The sequence goes on from NC_084830.1 coordinate 150,256,304, forward strand.
ATGTGAGTCTCATCCTTAGGATCTCATTTAGCCTTAATTACTTCTGTAAAAGCCCCATCTCCAAAGAGGGTCACTTTGGGAATTGGGGCTTTGGCACAGGAATTTGGGCCTGGGGGTGGCACAAACCTTCAGGCCCTAATATCTATCTTAGCAAATCTGATTGGAAGCGGAAGCATGTGTTTGTCCCACAAGGGCCAACAAGGCCTGTGGCGGTCTTCCACTGGGCCAGTTTAGACCATGATTTGTTTTGCGACCTATCACATGGAATAACCAGACTGGAGTCGTACAACCAACCTCCCAAAGGCCACTCTAATGAGAAAGAAAGAGCCTCCTCTCCAGACGAAGTAGGAGCCTCAGGGAGAGAAGGGGGTGGGTGGGGGGCAAAGAGCAGGTCTCTCTCTCCCCACCTCGGAGAACCTGTGTCCCAGGTTTGAGTGGGCTGGGGACAAGCCTGCACTGCTACCACTCCCTCTGAGCTGCTGACTCTGCCCTCCCCGCCACGCCACCAGAGCATCAGGAGACACAGGAGGGGGCCAGCACCGTGGCGTAGCAGGTAAAACTGCCATCTGCACTGCTGGCAGCCCATCCGGATGTTGACTCAAGTCCTGGCTGCTCCACTTCTGATCCAGCTCCCTGCCAATGGCCTGGGAAAGCAGTAGAAGGTGGCCCAAGTGCTTGGGTCCCTAGACCCGCGTGGGAGACCCAGAAGAAGCTTCTGGCTCCTGAATTCTGATCAGCCCAGCTCTGGCTGTTGCAGCCATTTGGGAAATGAACCAGTGGATGGAAGATCTCTGTCTCCCTCTGTAACACTGCCTTTCAAATAGATAAATCTTTAAAAACAAAAAAGAAGATGCAGTAGACATGGAAGCCAAAGCTCTGAAGAACCACAGCACTCTCAGAAGTGAACTTGGGAATTATCTGATCCCATCACTTGACAAATGTTTAAAAGTTGGCCTATAAAAGTAGATATTAGACAAGTTTTTAAGTTGGAGATTGGTTTATTTAAAAGACAGCATTGCAGAAAGAGGGAGAGACAGAAATCTTCCGTCCACTGGCTCACTCCCTAAATGGCCAAAATGTCCAGGGTTGGTCCATGCTGAAGCCAAGACCCTGGAATTCGATCCTGGTTTCCCACGTGGGTGGCAGGAGTCCGAACACTTGGGCCGTCCTTTGCTGCTTCCACAGGTTCGTTAGCTGGGAGCTTCACCAGGAGTGGGAGCAACCGGAATTGGAACCAGGCAGTGGCTGAACCCACTTTGCCACAGTGCCAGCCCCATTGTGAGACAACTGGATATGAGAATCAGAATGGACTTCACAGCAGTAGGCCTGGGAAAGACTCATTTGCTGGCTGTCACAATTGTAAGCACGGGACTTCATGCCCTCAGCCTCCTTTTATGGCACGAGTAAATTGTGCAAAAAATCATCTTAGAGGGCTGTCATCCAGACGTGATGAGAAAAAGCAGAACTCAGAAGTGCTGTGCACGTGTGAAGTTCCTGGCCTTGAACCGTGGCTGCTTTCCCCGGAGCTTGAGATCTGCAGGGAGATGAGGCGTCAGAGCAAGGGACACCCCCTCCCCACCACCCCAGCACCTTCCACGGGGTCTCGGGGGGCTGGGGAGTCAGCCGGGCCTCCCTGTAACGGAGGCTGCATCCGGCGAGATCTTGGGCCTCCGAGAACCTGGGTTTCCCCTTCTGTGAGGTGAGGCGACCATTGCCACGTAAGCTGGGACTTGGCAGGTTGTGGGATGTTGGCACCCCAGGTGTCCCCCTCCCAAGTGCTCCCCTCCTTCCTCTGACCTGGCTGGAAAGAGTAACCTCAGGGCACCCTGGAGGTCTTCTAGGCCGAGCTTCCAGAGCTTCCAGGGCCACAGGGAGCTTGCTCTTCCCGAAATTCCTCTGTGAGTCCAGGTTTGCCTGAGATGAGAGGGAAAGATTTTTTACTTTGAGGAAAACAAAAACGTGCTAAGAAAAATCCCAGAGCCTCCCTGATGTGATGGCGAGGGATTGGCCCCTGCTGCCTGCCTTCTGCACAGAACGGTTGTGTTTGTTTTTAACTTTATTTGAAAGAAAGGCAGAACCAGGAAGAAAACAGTATTCGAGGTACAGGCGGTAATATCCACGTGCGCCGCAAGGGGGAGCCCTTGCATGGAGAAGTGAAAGTGCAGGCGCCTGACACCTGCCCACCCAGAGAGCTGACACCTGCCCTAGGGTCTCATTCCCTGCCCCCGGCCAGCAAGCAAGCCTGTTTGCACTCTGCAGGTGGCATTTGATAAAAGTGCAATCAAAATAAAGAGATGGATGTGTGTTTTAAACATAGAAACTATTGTGTATACGCCACCCTTGCAAATGGAAACACAAATGCCAGAGAGTGGACGGAAGAGGAAGAAGTCATTGGGATCTGAGGCTGTAGGGAAGGGGACACTGGGGACTAGGGGAGAGAGAGGGTAGAGGAAGGTGGGCCCAAGGGGTTGGGAACCCTCTGCTGGTGGAAACCTGGGGTGGGAGGGACCTGCCAGCCCTGCAGAAACCCTCCCCCCCCACACTCTTCAGGACCTTGGGACGTGTCAACCCCAGAGTCACCTGCTCCAAAATAGGATCTCTTGAAAGGCTGCAAGTTTTCACAATAAACAGGGATTTGTGCAGACACCTGGGGGACAGATTGTTCCCTAAGCCTCAGAGAACAAAGGTGACCAAGAGGGGCAGTTAAGATAGCAGACCAGTGACTCACTCTTTAGGCAAACACTTAGACACCTAGCTAAACACTGGCTCCCTTCCTCCTGGACTTAAGCAAACCCAGCAGGGCTGCCCCCCACCCCCAGGGACCCAGGCTGCGCTCACTCCATTCCAGCCATGGCTCTGCCACACAGCGTGTTTGTTCTCAAAGATGCCTTCAAGGAGGAGGCCCATGGCCCTGCAACCCAGCCCAGGTCCCCTCCCCTGTTAACTAGATCTCTCTCTACCTTCTCCCCTGCTTCTGCCACTAGGGTCACCCGGCCCTCCACCCCCTCCTGTCCTCCCCACCCCAGCATCGCCTTCACTCCAGGTCTCTACCCATGGTTGCCTGGGCTGGGAGTGGGCTCAAGGCTCGGACCACTTGCTGAGGTTCAGCTTCCTAAGTCAGCATCCCGGTGCAGCTGTCTTTAGTGTGAGCTCAGCGGAAGCCCCTCTTCGAGCCTGGCTTCTCCGCCCCTTTCACCTGCTGCTTTCCCGGGCTCAGGGCTTCCAGTCTCGCCTCCCTTGGCCGCAGCCACACCTGGGCTTCTCTACGGTAGTGCCAAGGATCCTTGGCAGGCTCCTGTGCCAACCTCAGGAATCCCTGATTGCGCCTGTGCAAAACCCTAGATGATAATGGCAACGGTTGTACGGGAGTTCATTGGGGCTTGATTGAGAGGATACGTGGACGTAGCACGTCCAGCTGCTCCTGTGAGTCCCTTCGTGTCGATGACCCAGAGCCTCTGCATTTCTTTACAACACCCCGGCTGGTGGGTGTTGGGGATAGAAAAGTGAACTTGAATTCCTGAGGCCCACGTGTAACCCACAAAGCCCATCCTGGCCAAGAGTTCCGACTTTTGCTTCCAACAAGTGTTTGTGTAGAACATATTTTTTAAAGTCATCTTTGCAGTGCTCGGATCTTGGCATTGCTTGTAGCAGTTTATCTAAAGCCGGAGAGGATGACTTCTCCAAGGGTGGGGACAGCGTCTTAGTCCTTTTTATGTCCCTGGCACCTGGCGCCATGGTTGGATGTGGCAGTTCAATAGATCTTGTAAGTTGAATTAAAGGTCTCTCTTAAATGGAAAGGGTCAAATAGTCTGAGTGGATGAGGAGCTGCAAACCAAAGGATGCAGCCAGAGGCCCGGGTGAACCCTGTGTGCTTCCTAACTTAACCTGAACAAGCCCCGGGGGTGAGTGAAACCGAGACCTCCCCAGTGCCCCAGAGCTCACGGAGTCTGTCAACATCCAAAGCTGAACATTGGCTCCTGTTAGTGAGTTGATTCTATTCATTTGTTTCATACAGTTGTTTAAGATCCATTTTACTAATTTGAAAGAGTAATGGGGCCAGCGGGAGAGAGAGATCTTCCATCCACTGGTTCACTCCCTAAATGGCCGCAGCAGTTGGGGCTAGTCCAGGTCGAAGCCAGGAGCCCAGAACTAGAGCCAAGTCTCCCACACCGGTGGCAGGGTCCTAAGCACTTGGGCTGCTTTTCCAGACACATTAGCAGGGAAGTGGAGCAGCTGGGGCTTGAACTCGCACTCCCATATGGGGATGCCAGTATTGCAGGTGGCAGCTTAGCCCACTGCACCACAATGCCAACCCCATGATTCATAAATACTGAGGGCCTACCATCTGCCGGGCGTCGTGCTGAGGATTAGAGATGAAAGAATAACGCTGTCTTTGGATCAGGAAGCAGTTTATTACATGACTGGGCAAATGATCTCGATCAAGGGCGCACAATAAAAACAAAAGGGATTGAAACAGTGGCTACTGTGAATGAGGTCTCAAGCACTTGGGGCATCTTAGGATGTGCAGGAGTTAGCAGTGTGTGGTTCCATGCAGAGCACCGAGCCTGGTCACCCGTCAGAAATTTCCAGTCCTGATGAGGCTCCACGTCCCCAGCCCCCTTCTCTGCTGCCATTAGCACCTTTCCCCTTGATAAAACTGAAGGTTTCATTCTGTCTTTTGAAAATCTGGAATGAAGTAACCGTACCGCTCACAACTAAGATAAGCCAGTGGAGATACAAAAGTGACAACGTCAGTTACTGTGGGAGAGCCTAGCTGGGTGCGGCCACTGCTCGCCATGTGGCCATCCAGTCCCCCAGAGCCAGTGTGAGTCCCAGCTGTTCCACTTCCGATGGAGCTGCGCGCTGTGTTCACGCACCTGAGAAAGCTGTGGATGATACGGATGATGGCCCTGCGACTCAGGTGGGAGACCTGGGTTGCCCCTGGCTCCTGGCTGCACTCTGTCCTACGTCTGGCTGCTGTGGCTATTTGGGGACTGAACCAGCGATCAGAAAATTTTCCTTTGCCTTTCACTCTCAAATAAGTAGATAATAGAAACAACACTAAGAAAAAGTCCCGCGGCTCAATAGGCTAATCCTCCGCCTTGCGGCGCCGGCACACCGGGTTCTAGTCCTGGTCAGGGCGCCGGATTCTGTCCCGGTTGCCCCTCTTCCAGGCCAGCTCTCTGCTGTGGCTCGGGAGTGCAGTGGAGGATGGCCCAAGTGCTTGGGCCCTGCACCCCATGGGAGACCAGGAGAAGCACCTGGCTCCTGCCATCGGATCAGCGCGGTGCGCCGGCCGCAGCGCGCCTACCGCGGCGGCCATTGGAGGGTGAACCAACGGCAAAAAGGAAGACCTTTCTCTCTGTCTCTCTCTCTGTCCACTCTGCCTGTCAAAAAATTTAAAAAAAAAAAAGTCGCTGGCTCAACAGAATGGGAGGGTTCTGCAGGGAGCTGGGCGGTGGTGTGAGAAGCTGCACAGAGAAAGTAGACTCTAGGCTGGCGCTGTGGCTTAACAGGCTAATCCTCCACCTTGCGGCGCCGGCACACCGGGTTCTAGTCCTGGTTGGGGCGCCGGATTCTATCCCGGTTGCCCCTCTTCCAGGCCAGCTCTCTGCTATGGCCCGGGAAGGCAGTGGAGGATGGCCCAGGTCCTTGGGCCCTGCACCGGCATGGGAGACCAGGAGAAGCTCCTGGCTTCGGATCGGCACGATGCGCCAGCCGCAGCGGCCATTGGAGGGTGAACCAATGGCAAAAAGGAAGACCTTTCTCTCTGTCTCTCTCTCACTATCCATTCTGCCTGTCAAAAAAAAAAATAGATTCTTAGCTGGGTCACAAAGAAAGTGGGATTTGGCTAGCTGGAAAAAGCCATGGGTAAGTTGCACTGGGTTTTCCGTTTCATAGAATACGTGTGAAAGTATGGGGCAAGCTGAGGCATTGGCGGTGGGTGCTCATTTGACTTTTGTACGGTGTGAATTGGTAAACGTCGATTTTTATTGTGATCTAAATTTGTGTTTATTATGCTACACTTCTAGTGTTTAAAGTCATCCCAATTCTTAGCCAAATTATTTTAACATGGACTCTTGGGGAGTATACGTGGTGGCCTAACTTTCTAGTCTGCTCTTAAGTAATTTAGACTCAGTGCCCAGTAATTACTGTCTTCTGTGTTTCTCCTGAGTTTATTTTACTAATTTTTAAAATATTTATATATTTATTTGAAAGACGGTGAAAGAGACAGAGAAAATGAGGTCTCCATCTACTAACTCAATTTCCAAATTTAGTGCAACACCCCGGGCTGGGCCAGGCCAAAGCCAAGAACTCTATCTGGGTGTCCCCCATGGGTACAGGGGCCCAAGCATTTGGGTCATCTTTTACCATTTTTCCATGGAGCTAGATTTTAAGTGGAGCAGCTGGGATTCAAGTTGGTGCCTTTATAGGATGCCAGCATTGCAGGGAGCTGTTCATGCTGCTTATCTCACTGAGCCACCATGATGGCTTCAATGTTGATTTATTTTTAAAATAAAAGACTTTGTTAACCTATAATACTTGTTATAGGTTATTTATTGAATGTTTTTATAGGGTACTCTGCAGTTTCCAGCATACATGCACAGCATAAGCTGTTCAAATCAAGCAGTTGGCACTTCCATTCCCTTGTGTTGCTGGCTTAGGCTGCTGGCCCCTCCCAGTTCTTCACACAGCATGTTGTGTGCTGTCGGGAACCATAAGCACTCCACTGTGCTGGGGCTAGCACACTAGGTGCTATTACTTGTATCTCACCGGGTTTTGGGATCCCATATGCAGCCTCCATTTATCTCCCCTTCTCTCACCCTTCCCAGTCTCTTGCAATCACTAGGTTACGTTGATCACCTTTGTGGTTGACTTCCACCAGTAAGAACGAACTTGGAATCATCTGTGTCCATCTGTCTTCAGTGCCTGTCAGCATCCCCAGCTCCATGCCCTCTGCAAAGGCCAGGGTTCGCTCCTTTGCGGCTGTGTAACGTCCCATGGCACGTGTGGACCTCATTATCCGTGGGCATCGATCCACTGACGGACACCTAGGGAGACTCTGCACCTTGGCTTTTGTGCATGGTGCTACACTGAACGTGAGAATACAAGTATCACTTGGGTAGACTGATTTCACTTCCTTTGAATGTCAAGCCAGCAATGGGGTTGCTGGGTCATATGCTGGGCCTATTTCTAGGTGGTGGTGGTGCGGCGGTGGTTTTGAGTTACGTGATGAAAGCTTGACCTTGGCTTCTGTGTGGAGAAGGGTCTGAAAAGTGTAAGAGAGGCCCAGAGCTGAATGAGAAACCTTCTGCAATAGTGTGAGAGAGAAATAGGAATGAAGAGGGCCAATCAGTGTTTAAGTCTCAACTAGAGGTTGGCAGAGTGATGCTCTGGATTCGGCTTAAATGGTCTATGTCTGTGTTTGCTGAAACACCCACAGTGTGAAGAGGTACAGTACAAAAACACAAGTTGTGAATTTCTCCTGGTTGTACCTGCCGTGACCAGAGGGGCTGCAGGCGGAGGCAGAGACCTCGGGAGGGAGGGCCAGGGGACACTCTGAGAATGAGCAAGGGCCAAGCTCTAGGCTGTGTGGGGACCCTTCGTCTCCCTTAGATACGTACACCCTTCCGCTGTCTTATTCTTTGTGGCACATTAGGCTTGGAGCAGGCCTGGTACAGCCAGTCTCACTGTTGGGAACCTGAACCAATGTCATAGCTATAGGGGTGGAGAGAAATAGGCTGAGTGAAGGTTTAGGAGAACATCATCAGTAGGGTAAGGTAATGGATGCAGTACATAAGAAGGCCAAGTCCTACCTGGAGCCTGCTTTGACAGGTGCTCTCTCAGTCATACAATTATATTCATTTTATTTGAAAGGTAGAAGAGAGAGAGCAAGAGGGACAGTGAAAGTAAGAGTGAGCAGATGTTCCCTCTGCTGGTTTGCTTCTCAAGAGCCAGGCCAGGTTGAAGCCAGAAGCCAGGAATCTGATCCGGGTCTCCCACGTGGGTGGCAGGGACCCATTTTCTTGACCTGCGGCCTCCCAGGGTGTGCATCAGGAAAAGCCAGAACCAAGGGCAGACTCAAGACTGAAACCCTGGTGCTGTGAGATGGGACGCAGGGGTGCCAACGGGCAGCTGAGCTGCTGGCTCAATGCCTGCCCCGGGTGCTGTGTCCTGATGCTTCTGCTAGAGGCAAGAGTAGGGGAGCAGCGCTGAGAGCGGATGGCACCGACTCTGTGCCAGCCACGTCACCTATCTCCCCTGAATGAAATTGCACAACCGCAGGGTGTCCTCATCCGAGAACGCAGGTGCCTGCAGTCACCGGGTGCAGCTGTGGGGCGGTGCACCCACGGCACCACCTCCCTGGTGGGCCTTCCAGCTCTTCTGTGCCCCCCCTAAGCTCCCCAAGGAAAGCACTGCCTGTCGTAGCTGGCAGGAAACAAGACTCCGTGCAGTGAACTGAGCTGGCCACGTTTCTCCTTCTCCTCTTTGCGAACGGTTCGTGTGACAAGTTCAGCCAACAGAAGGTGGCCGCACTGCAGACAGCCTGAGCCTCGCCTGCAGCTTTGGGCTAAGCAGCGAATGTCTGCGCCATCATTTTGGAAGCAAAGAGCTGCTTTGCTGTTGGAAGGGTTCTGCCTGTTGGAGACAGGAGCGTGGCTTGACCTCTGTCTACAGACAGCTGTCTGCAGAGAGCCTTTGGAAGCCAGTCTGTCGCCTCACAGATGGATTCTAGACGGTGTACTCTTCTGAGATGGTGAGGGGAAAAGACGGGACGTGCGTGATGGAAGGGGGAGAATGAGCCGGGACACCTGTGGAAATGAAGAGAAGTGACAGTGTAAATCCCAAAGGTGTCTTCCAGGGAACAGAAAGATATGACAAAGAAATGAAAAGGTAAGTAAAAGCAACAGAAAAGGAATATGTGAGGGTACTCCACAGACTGGATGGAAAATGCAATGAAAGATCAGTTGATTTTTTTTAAAAGATTTATTTGTTTGAAAGAGTTACACAGAGAGAGGAGAGGCAGAGAGAGAGAAAGAGGGTGGGAGGGAGGGAGAGAGGTCTTCCTCCGCTGGTTCACTCCCCAGATGGCCGCAACGACTGGAGCTGCTCCGATCCAAAGCCAGGAACTTCTTCCAGGTCTCTCATGAGGGTGCAGGGGCCCAAGCACTTGGGCCATCCTCCACTGCCCTCCTAGGCCATAGCAGAGAGCTGGACTGGAAGAGGAGCAGCCGGGACTAGAACCGGCGCCTATATGGGATGCTGGCACTGCAGGTGGTGGCTTTACCCGCTTCGCCACAGGGCCAGCCTCAAGATCAGTTGATTTTAATGCAACATGTCTGCAATCCATACATCCATTTTAAAATATGCACTTTTTATTTCACTGTACCTTTTGGTTATTTTCTCATTTTATTCATTTGAAAGGCTTACGAAAAGTGATAGAGATCTCCTATCCTCAGACACCCACAACAGCCAGGCTGGACCAGGTCAAAGCCAGGAGCTAGGAACTCCATCCAGGACTCCCATGTGGGTGGTAGGGGCCCACACACTTAAGCCATCACCTACTGCCTCCCAGGGTGTACATTAACAGGAAGTTACTATCGGGAGTGGAGCTGGGACGGGGACTCAAATATGGGACGTGAACCTAACAACTGCACCATGTGATGCCCCCCTCCCCTGGGAAAAGCTTTCATGAAGACCCCACTTATGCATAGATTGCAGATTTTTTGCACCAAAATAAACTTAAATATAAGTTCCCTTGTTACCTGAGTTGTTTTAATTACTCTTGAATTAGGTATATAAAATCATGTTCTAGTTAATTGCCCAAAAAATTTAATAGAAAGAAATTAACATTTAGGAACAATAATAAAGGTTGACATAGCAAAACAAAACAACAACAACAAAACAAAATAGACAACCTTGGAGAGAACTAACCATGGTATAAACCCTATCCTCAAAGAAGGTTCTGGTCCCCTGATTCTGTAGTAAATTATTTCAGTGCCTCTGTAGCTAATCCTCACCAGTCTCTTAACTTTGAGCCCCAGCCTGAACTCCTTCTGTGGTGCTCCCCACTGCACTTGAACCTTTCCCCAAGTTGCTCGACTTCCCGTGTTGTCACTTTGTGTATACTCTTGGTCCAAGCTAGAAACCTTGATGTTGGTGTCACTTCATCCCATCCCTCTTCCTGTCCACTCCATGTCTTACTGTCTGCACTTCTTTGTCCATTTATTTTCTGAATCCAAACTCTTGCTCTTCCTGGTACTCGGTCGCTTCAGACCCCTGACGCCTCTCACTTGAAATGTGGAGGGCAGCTCCTGTCTGGTACCGACGCCATCATGCCCACGGGCTTCCTCTACATGAGACTGGGCACCACTCGGTCTCCCCGAAGGGCAGTGATGGCTACATTGGGCCATCGACAGGCTGCGTTTGGCTGCCGTGGTCTGGGCGTGGCCTGTAACAGTGAGAGGGGTGAGCTGCCGAGAATTGCAGCCTAGGGGGGAAAGTTCATCACATTTAGAAAAAGCATGCTCAGCCTGTGTGGGTGGGGAAGATCTGGCTATTGGATATTGAAATGAGCGTTGTGTTTCTGTAAGTCTTCCATCTGCTGGTTCAGTCCCCAGATGACCACACTGGCCAGAGATGCACTGATCCAAAGCCAGGAGCCGGGAGCTTCTTCGGGGTCTCCCATGCAGTTGCAGGGGCCCAAGGACTTGGGCCATCTTCTACTGCTTTCCTATAGGCCACAGCAGAGAGCTGGATTGGAAGTGGAGCAGCTCGGGCTCGAACCGGCGTCCATATGGGATGCTGCCACTTTAGTGGCAGCTTTACCTGCTATACCACAGCGCCGGTGCCCACACTTATTTTTAAATGCTGCATCCGATAGTTTGCATCTGTCAGTGGCTGTTTGTTTTCTGACATCTTATTTTGTTCATTAGGAGGTCTTAGTTTCTTGGAAGTGATGTAGGACATCATCTGCACATTGAGAGATTAGGATTTATTTTCAGTCTTGAGTATGGGCTGTGTTTGCATCTGCCTTCCAGAAATTCTAAGCCATCTGATTTTATTTTCTGAGCCTGTGGACACTTCTGCTATTTCAACACTAGATGGTGCTCCAAGTCGAGGTCAGCCTAGAAGCTGGGATGGAGCCCCATCCCAGGTCTGTCCCAAATCCTCTGCTGGGGTGCTGTTCAGAGTGAAGGGGAGAGGCATTCTGGGAATACTGCTAGGGCTGACAGGGCAAGCTTAGCCCCGAGCTCCAATACCCAGCCCTGCTCCCGTGCTCCAGTAGCTGGGTTTTTCATCTGTGTGCGGGAGGTTGTGGGCCAGTTGGGGGCTGCAGTCCATTGGCCCTTGGCTAGGAGGGCTCAGGTGCTCAGGCTGCAGGTACTGGCCTAAGGGCAGAGGTCTGGGGACACTATTCCCACTGGATCAACAGTGACAGACCTGGGGCCAGGTACCAAATCTAAGGCCTGGACTGCCTTCCCTAGGCAGGAGACGTGGAGCTGCCCTGCTCGGAGGTGATGCAGGGGTGTTGTGACAACTGTTTCCTTCCTGCCAGCCTTAGCTTTTTTCTTATTATTGTACCTGGCTTCTTAGCTCTTGTGAGCAAAGCTTGCTGGCATGGGAATAGTCAGTGTCTATGTGGAGATGGTGGCTCCAGTGTCTGTCTCCCTCTGGTTCCGCGTCCTCAGCACGCTCTTCGTGAGGCTGAACGTGCAGCTAGGCGAGTGATTCTGCTCAAAGCCTGCTCCTGCAGCTAGCCAGCGTCCCCAGAGGAGATCCAAGGCCGCTCAGTGCCACAAAGCTGCACCTCTCAGTCCTGGCCCAAGTGAGTCAGGACTAGATACTGAAGACACAGCACTGGGGCCAGGAAGGAGCCTGAAAACTGGGGGTGTCCCCAGCTCCTGCTCCTGGGAACAGCCACGCCCAGGTCTCGCCACGCACATGGGTTGGCTTGAATCAGGTGCGTCTGGCTGAGGGTGTGTGGGTGGGTGGGTGGAGGTTGGAATCCAGGCTGAGAAGCAAACTGAGTCCAAAGCAAAAAACTGAGTGTGGGAGAAGAACCTGGAGCTCATGCCTGGGCGTCAGGTGCGTCAGTGTGTTGCTGTGGATTAGTTTCTGGGAGGAGGAGCGTGGTGGGGGCAAGAGGCACGGAGTCACCACACAGACCCGGGGAGTCGGGTGAAAGCGGGCCTAAGGCAAGCAGCCTGCAGACTCGTTTATTTCAGCTGCTACAGCAGCTTATATAGGCCAAGGCAGCCAATCTGGTCAAGGGGCAGTCTAAGCCCTAACCAATCACAGCCTGTTGCCAGGCAGTTTCTGTTGCCAGTGGCCATCTTGGCATGGCCTTCTCCTGATAGTATGCCAACTACATCAGCTGGAAGCTGACTTCAGAAATGATGGGAGAGAAAAAAAAAAAGCACTGTGCTAGACTGAGAAGCAGGAGTGTGTAGTTTCTTGGTGATTTTTCGGGTGTCACGGGACGTCCTGTTGCACTGTAGCTTTGTGTAAATGGCAACAACACCTAGGGGAATTGCTAACACCCTGAAGGGTGCAGCCCGGGGCCGGGAAGACAGACTGCCAGGCGGCTGCGGCCAGGCCATGCTGTTGCTGAGAGTGGAGTGCAGCCGAAGGGCCATGTTTCTAGGGTTGCTGGAGTTGGTTACGAGCCCTGGAATACCCAGTCAGCGGTGGTGTTTATCAGAGGTACTGCCCGTCGAGGAGGAACATTCCAAGCCTTTCCTTGTGGCCCTGGCCCACAGCAGCAGCCAGGGTGCAGCCTCTGGAAGGGGAACCCTTAGAGGCCACCGTGGAAGACGACGAGACCATGCCCCAGAGAGCAGAACCCGGGTGGGTGGCGGTGGCCGCGAGCTCGCTTAGGGCGCAGCTTCCTCTTGTCCCGTTCCGTGTTCCTTCCAGAATTACAGGAAAGCCGGGAGGAGTCTGGCTGCATGGTTAAGAGCCGGGGCTTCGCACTGAGAGCTCTGTTGCCCGCATCTGGGTAAGATTCCAGGAGGTACGGCTGTGAGCACTCAGTGGCATGAAACATACCAAGTGTCTGGCCCACAAAAGGCTCTCAGTGAACAGGAGTCATAAGGTGTCTAGGGGGAAAAATACAGTGTGGCCAGTCTGTAGGTGGCTGCATCACACGGAGCAGCACTTGGACTTGAACAGAGTGTCGTGGGTTCAGACAAGTTCGCTAACGACATGCTCCTAAGGTCTGCTTCTGGGTTGAGCTCACGGTGGGACAGCGTTATGAAGACACTCCTGGGGGTGACCGGCCCCACTCCTGTGGCTCTTAGACTCTCAGCTTCCCTTTGTCTTCTCAGCGAAATCCTCTTTTATGGAGAATCCATTGCATGCCACATGGGCAGAGGACGGACCCCTGACCGCTAACTAGAGTGTGTGTGTGTGTGGGGGGGGGGGCGTCCCCTGGGGAGCCTGCCCTTTCCTGCAGCTGTCGCTACCTGCTGGGACCTGCTGTGGCTTTTTCAAAAGCCATCAGACAAACACAGTGTGTGGCCAGAGTCTAGTTGTAAGATCAGGTGAAGCCTCGAGGAGCAGAGAGAAGGGCAGAGGGACACAGCCAAGTCCCCGCGCGGACTGGAGCCCCTGACCTCAGTGCCTTTCTGGACTTTTGTCATTGAAAGTCTGCTTTGGGTTCCATTCCTGCATGGACAAAGTCGTAGCTACTACAAAAGGAATACCTTGAGGAAGTTGGAAAGGATTTATTTATTTAATTCATAGTTGACATTAGGGGAGTTGGAAATCCACAGATGTCATGAAACAAAGGACAAAAAAACCCTAGCAGGTTGAGATGTAGCATGTGTGGAGGGTGGAGATGAGGCGGCAGGAAAAGCTTCAAGTCCTGCAGCTGCTTCTGACGCACGTTAACTTTTGAGAAGCACTGTTCAAGTCCTAATACACCTGGTGATTCCTTGCCATCAATTTTCCAAAAAAAATTGAAGCATGAAATTTATACCAACCATGCTCGGCTCACAGGTGTGTGGAAAGCAAGCAAAGGATTCTTAGTGATAGATAAGGCATTCAGGTAATTTAAGGCTTTTCTAAGTGCTGGGTAGGGGGGAGGGCCAGAATTGTGGTGTAGCAGGTAAAGCCACCACCTGAAGCACCGGCATCCCATATGGGCGCCGGTTCGAGTCCCGGCTGCTCCACTTCCGATCCAGCTCTCTGCTATGGTCTGGGAAAGACAGGTAACAGAGGGACAGGCACGCACATGTTCCCTAAAACAGTGTCCAACTCTTACTTGGCTAACACAACTCAATTGTGGACCCGTCAAGGGCATCAAATGGGCCTACGTTCTTACTGCCACTATTGAGTAGCCCCCGTGAGGTGCCCACCACACCCACAAACCCCGGCTGTGGCCACTGCCCGCAGATTCTATAAAGGTCAGTGAGGATTCGGTTCCTTAGGTGTTCGTGTTTAACCATGGGGAGAAACAAAACCTGGCGATTTAGTAAGTAGTGTTTCCTGCTGAGTTCTCTAGGGCCTGCAGCTTCTTCACCCAGTTAAACTGCGTCTATTTCCTCCGACCCTCTTGGTGTGCGTAAAGCGTGAGGTGCATTTTTTACCTTTTGATCCTCATGACTGAACAGCACGATCTGCTGCCTCAAAAATGACCCGAGCAGACACAAGGCTCGCTTGTCCCCAGCAGATGCCTTCAGCAAGACCCAGTGCGCACACCAGCCCTGTCCCTCGGAGTGCCTGATGGTATCCTGGGAACAGCAGGACCAAATGGCCAATCGCACTTCCTTGTTTGTCATGAGCACGGTAGGCAGGACTGCCGTCCTGGTCCTGTGATGGGTTTCTCCCTGCTCTCTGCGTGTGAGCTGTTATTCCGATTCCCCAAAGTTCCACTTGAAAGATCTCCCCCAACCCGGGCATTCCTCTCCTGGAGCCCCTCTGCTGACTGCCTTGGCAGGCTTCCTGGTTGCAGTAAATGGTGTTTTGCGCATGCACACTCTCTCTCTCTCTCTCTCTATCTCTCACACACACACATGTTCACATTCCTGTTGAGAGAAGTGTTGGATGGTCTGACATGAGCAGATGCCACGCTCACGTTTGCCTAGGCGCTTTCGGCTTCCCAAAGGGTCATCTGCCTGAACAGCAGCTTGAGAAGCAGCAGGTGCACATTTCACAGTGGACATCTGCACCGGGCAGCCTGCACTCGATCCTGATTCTGCATGTGGTTTGCACGATGCAAGTACACGCTTCCTGAGCACCCAGGGGTGAGTAGTTTGGAAATCCAGCCACCTAACTGAAGGATCGGGCCCCTGGTAGTGCACTAACCGAGAAATTCTAGGAGAGCAAAGACCTGGGCTGCACGCCAACGGCCACCTTTGGTTTAACCACAAGCGGTTGGCCGAGTCCCTGAACTGCCCGTGGTGGCATTCTCCAGCGTAGAGGGAGTCTGCTGGCTGTCCTGCCCGGCTGACACAGCTACACAGGGTTCAGATGCAAACCTGAAAATGGCCTGTCAATCTGTTGAACAGCGTCACCAGAAGCCTTAGGAAGAAACAGAGGACTACGAATCCCTGTTAAACTTCTGGTTTCCTCATTCATGAAAGAGAAATTGAGCCCTAAAGACAAAGCAGAAATAGAAAGCAAAATCATCTGGTGGAAAATCCTAGGGAGTTGCACCTTGTAAGGGTCAGTATCCATGGTGGTTATTCCAGAAGCTTCGAGTTATGTGAAACCGTCCCCTCAGTCTTCAGCAGAACTCAGTATGCAGGGAGAAGGCACACGCTGGGGTTGGCAGGGTGGCGCAGCAGGTTAAGTTGCCACCCGCAAGGCTGGCACTTCCTGCATGTTGGGGTTCGAGCCCAGCCATTCTTCTAATCCGGCTCCCTGCTAAGGTGCCTGGGAAGTGGTGAATGGTGGCTTAAGTGCCCGAGTCCCTGCGACCGATCTTGCTTTGGCCCGGCCCAGCCCTGGCTGTCCCAGTCATCTGAGGAATCAACCAGTAGATGGAGGATCCCCACTGCCTCCCACCCCTCTTTGTTGCTCTTTCAAATTAAATGTTTAAAGGGAAAGAAAAGGTGAGACACTAATGAAGTCAGTCACTTCCACGGGGTAACATCAGAAGTTGATGCAGACTGGTGAAGCAGATGCAACAGAAGAGTGAGACATAAACTGATTTTAATGAATCCACTTCCTTTATTGCAGTAAGCTCTGTACAAAGCAGCAACTGCAATACTCCAGGTTAAAACATTAGAAAAGCATTTGTGACAGTTATGGTACAGTATTATCAAAATATTCCATTTCAAACTTAATAGGTAATCATCCACCAGAGCTCACATCTTTAAGTTATTTCCATAGTTTTAAAAAAGTCAGAAAGCATATAAAAAGAATGTAAAAGGAAACCTAAAATACAAACGAAATAATGTAACAAATAAATATCTGATTTAATTAACTGTTAATCAGCTTAATGCCACCATTCTCTCTAAAGCCACGGAATTCTTAGACTTGTAGGGATAACGAACCGCCAATGCCACTGCCTAATTATTTCCAAGTTCTCACCAATGATTATGACTAAAAAAGGCATTAAAATAATCAAAATTCAGCATAAATAAAATGAAATAGAATAGCTTCAAACTTCTAGCTTCTGAAAGGATTACTGAAGCGTCTCAGCACTACAGCAACGTTGAAATTCTGATGTGGCGACGAGCGTTCAGTGGAAGAAGGGCTGCCTTTTGTACGTGAAAGCTCCGTACATTATTTCACAGACACTATCACCCTCCCCACCTTAGCATATTTAATAGATTTTATGTACTTTATACAGACATGTATGATGCATTGACATTTGGTTCCTGCAGTACAGGGGACAATGCTTTCCTGAATGGGAAAAATCTGACAAACAGAAAAAGAAAGAAGTGTACCTACGCGCATTTCAAATAGCAGCACTCGGTCCGTGCCCCACCATCCACTGTGGAACTCACACACGGCATTGCTCACTGAATGATGTGACGTGTGGCATGTCTGCTGTCCCACCCGGAACACTGCAAATATGCAATCAAAGGACAACGCCGTGAGCCTAATGTAGCAAAGATCTTTAGGATTACTTGGTTTTCTTAATATCCTGAATTCAGGTTATCAGACCTCCCATATATGCGGCAAAAATACCGCAGCCTGGAAAATAAAATTGCTGTTAAGATTCATGAAAACCCGCACAATTCTCCAAGACTGAAACACTGTTACTCAGGACCCAAGTCGAGCATCCTCTCAATTGTTTCTCTTTTCTGACTGGGTACCCGGTGTGACGTGAGAATGCCCCGCACATGATCTCCTTGGCCCCCACGGCCTCTCTGTCAGTCTGTTTTAGTTTGTTCCCAAAACAGTGACACAGTGAAATGAATCTTGCTCACCGGCAAGAGACATTTCATTGTATATACACATACGCCTGTGTGTGTGCACACACAGCGACACAGACACAGTCTGATGTATAGACATGAATCCCTTGAAATGTTTTTTAGGAAATCCTTCCTTGGGTAAAAACAAAAGTTCACATTAATAACTGTATATAAAGCTTCTAGTAGCAGTACAGATGCACTGTCAAAAATGTACTAGTAGACAATGATGTCAAAACAGACATATCAAAAGCACAAACTGGCAGTTTTTCTTAACACAAGAGTTTTTGAAGTATTCAGAATGGATTAGATTTTAATGTTCAGAATAATCTGTTCAAACCTGAGTATATTAAGACTAAGCGTACTTGACGAATGAATGAATGAAGCCTAAAGACATTTCACTAAGAAACCAGTGGTCCTTTTAACCATTTGGTGAAACATCATTTTAATGGTGTAAAAAGGATGGTACAGTATAGTGAAATTTGTAGTGTTCATTAAATGTCATTGCTTTGTCTCAGTTTCCTCCAGAAAAATGTTAGCATTTCTTCAGAAAAGTCCCTCAGATTTGAGTGGAATTCCCAGGACAGATGTCTCCTCAATCCAATTACACATGCGCTGGAAGGTCTGTGTCCCAGCTCTGACCTAGGGTTTCTCAGCGTCGTATGCAGGACTAGATTCCTCTTCCACCTTCTCTAAGGGTTCAAGAAGTCAAAGACAGAACAGCCAATCAGGGATTTAAAGGATTGGGGCCTTTTCTGCTAACTCTGAATTTACTTAGGCAAACCGGTTTAACCCTGGGGTCAACTTTTTGGTTACTGTTCCCCCATTTTTCATGACCTGCCCTAATTCTCACCTTGACTGTCTAAGAGATACTTTTACACAAGTAGTAGAAAACATACAGTACTCAACACTAACTGGGCAATGAAGATTGGAAGCAGTGTCCCATGACGATGGCAGAGACTGGAAATAAAATAGTGGAAGGCAAAGTCTGACATTCTATAAATTTATAAAAGAGCATATGTGGATGAAATTTGGTTAATTTCAGAAGGCACCTCAAGGCTAAAGGCTTTTTGTATTCCTTTCATCAATCCAAAAATAACACACTTTATTGCTATTCAAGTAGCAAAGGAAAACTTGACTGTTGTGAACTTGAGCCCAAGAAGAAGGAATCACCATTCATTCAGATTGACATATGGAAGTGACCAGAACCGAAGTCTCCATCCACTCGTCGATGGAGCCACTTTCCTGTGTGCTTTCAAAGTAATGAAACAGGGAAAGAAAAGTCACAGCTGGTCACTGTGATGGTAACGTGTCACTTCACTGGGCGCGCCAGGACCACGGTGCAGGCCGTCCGCTGTACGGAACACTTAGGAGTAGAAGGTGAGGACACTCTGATGATTGCCACGGACGAGGAGGGTGGGCGGCAGGTCCTTAGACAGGGCTTCCAACCAGGCCATGTAGAGAGCGCTGGACACGGCACCTTTGCGTGCAACTGGGAGACTCCTGGTAGGGAAAGAAAAGGCAAACGGAGTGATGCATAAATGTAAAAAAAGTCCGAGTAACGCTAACTATTCATTACGCACTGTGTACAGAACGGCAAGTCCTATATATTTTCCAGTTTCAGCAAAAGCAAATAAAAACTTACACCAGTTGTAAGATGTCTGGTCTCTAACACTGAATCTCCAAGTTCGCCATTTTCAGAAAGGAAGGAATGTACACACGGTCGCTGTATGCACAGCTAATGGAAACAAACCTGAGACACAGACTCTCCACCTGCAGGTGGTGGACTGTAAAGGGAGCTTGCTGAGGTTTTACATTTCGGTGTCTACCATCACAACCATTTGATCGCCAGCAGCAAAACCTATTAAAGTAATCTCTTTTTTTTTTTTTTAAACAATTTGGTTATTTGAAAGGCAGAGTGCAAGCTTCTGTTTGCTGGTTTACTCCCCAAAATGGCCACAATGACCAGAGCTGGGCTGATCTGAAGTCAGGAGCCAGGAGCTTCCTCCAGGCCACAGCTTTTCTTGCAATGCCCCAGTGCTGGCACAGACTATGGTTATGCTGTGGTGATCTAAAAACCACTGGATTTCAGAAAAGTTAGAAGGATGAAATTAAGAAATGCCTGAAATGTGTTCTCCGTAAGGTTTAGGCTAAAACTTTATATTCAAAAGTTTCTTTCTGGAGCCGGCGCTGTGGTGCAGCAGGTTAACGCCCTGGCCTGAAGCGCCGGCATCCCATATGGGCGCTGGTTCGAGTCCCGGCTGCTCCTCTTCCGATCCAGCTCGCTGCTATGGCCTGGGAAAGCAGTAGAGGATGGCCCAAGTCCTTGGGCCCCTGCCCCCGCGTGGGAGACCCGGAGGAAGCTCCTGGCTTCGGATTGGCGCAGCTCCGGCCGTTGCGGCCGATTGGCGGGTGAACCAGCAGGTGGGAGACCTCTCTCTCTGCCTCTCCTCTCCAACTCTGACTCGCAAATCCATCAATCAATCTTAAAGTTTTTTCCTTATAACCTCTGTCAATACACGTGGATATGTACAGGTGATAAAATCCACAGTACACGGTACCACCTGCCCAGCCCAGGGAGTCCTCCTGGAGACAGTACTCACATGACAATGATGTTAGCTGTGCTCGAGTGTTCCTTTAATAGCTCATTCAACCGGATCTGCCGGTATGTCTGAAATGAACAGGGCAAAGTCACTCAGGGTCATTCACACAATACACAGGTGCTCATCCTTATCCATCCACATAGGAATAAACCTCACTCATCTCACAGCAAACGGCACTTCTTGATACTTCTATCTTAAGTATTTTTTTTTTCAATCACAATGAAGACTAAGAAAACAAAGCAGATGAGAAAGAAAGAATACCTTAGTCTTATAAAGTTCAAGTTCATTATCTGTTATTCGCCAGGGTTCATCTTCTTTCATCTTATCTGCAATATCTTGTTCTTTATCATCTTCATGAAGTCTGTATGGCTCAATCATCTCATCAAAAGCTACAATACTTAAAAGAACAAATAGTAATCAGTAACAGGGAGACAGGAAGATCTAACTTAGGCAATTGAGAAAATACCAATTTAGTCACTCAAGCTGATCAGAAATTTAGCATGACCAACATGAATAAAATTGCAGGTTTAACTGCTAAAGCTGGTCTCCTTCCTCCCGGGCTCATATTGCTCACCCTAGATAAATGGTATCACACTATTTTGCTCAAAATACCCAAGAGTGTTTCCAGTTCACATGCCAGTGAATAAAAATAATCTAAGAAAATACACCCAAACATTCTGAAGTCAAAGGAAGGCAGACACTAGAAGTTCAAGGTGATGCAGACTGAGTTTCCAGATCCCGAGATACTTGTAAGACAACAGGAATGGCATGCTAAGCAACAAGGCGTGTGAAGAACATGACATCTAGTAGACAGCTTCGGTGTAGTTTGGATTCACAATCTTTCCCAATTACAACCTTAAAAGATGCACCTTATAGAACTACGTGATAGTTAATAAAATAAACATACACATCCTTGTCATACCTGCTACTTTGTCCAGGTAGGATATGCTAAGACTCTGCACTTAGGAGCATGCTGTAGGCAAATTCTTAGATTCGTTCTATTGCTAAAATAGAACAAACAGCCGACTGGAAAGGACAAGTGTAATGGTGGGAAGGGTGTGTGGAAATCAGTAAAGAACTACCTTGCACCTCCACGGCCTTGGTCATTTTCAGACGTTATAGAGCAAGTGGCCACTGGTCTCTATGAAAATGCTTTAGAGTTTACTCTGCCACAAGCATGTGAACTCTCCATGCTAGATCAAAAAAGCAACCGAGTTTCCGGGGAGTACAGTGTAGGGACAGAGGAGGAAAAGCTGGCCACGAAGTTAGGAGTTAAATAAGTTAGAGTGAAATAAGGCAGTAAGTTCTGGTAACCTACTGCAAAGTAGGGTGACTATAGATAAAATACATTAAAAAAAAAAAACTAGAACAAAGGACTTGAAATATATTAATGATAAGAAGTGAAATGTTACAGGAGGGAAATGTTAACACTGTCTGCACATACAGTATACATAGATGCAGAGAGAGATCACATGGTACCCAATAAATGTCCAACGTTGGCAGACACAAATAACATGTAAACGTGACTTCACGTGCAACTCAGCAGTAAAAACACAAGCCCAGGCAATCAGTTCAAGCTGATTTAGCGCAGCAGGCCTTACGCAAAAGGACCAGACATCTGTTCAGGTCACCAAAAAACTTACTTTTCTTTCTTTGGTTTGGTATTGATGTCTCCTAGGACCATGATATCGGAGAAGTCAATCCGGAACTTGCTGAGCAAAGTAGCCATCCTAGAACAAAGACGAATGCCCCTGAGCTACACGAAGCTCGCACGTGAGTGTTTTTCTTCTATACAGGGCTGAAACCGTGTGTTTCAGGAAACGCCGATCACGTGTTAAATAGTCTCCACTTGAAATTACAAAGTACAATTCACAATTTCCTGCTGTTAGATTTTTTTTTTTCCAAGACCTACTCATTGGGGGAGGCTGGCATAGCAGTAAAGCAGCCACCCGTGATACCAGCATTCTACATGGGCACCCGTTTATGTCCCGGTTTGCTCCACTTCTGATCCGGCTCCCTGCTAACGGCCTGGGAAAGCAGCAGAGATGGCCCAAATGCTTCGGACCCCGCACCCACTTGGGAGACTGAAAGAAACTCCTGGTTTCTGTCTGGCCCAACCCTGACCGCTGAGGCCATCTGGGACCTGCAGGAGCAGATGGAAGATCTGTTTTTTACTTTAAGATTTATTTCATTTCAAACATACAATATGACTGCTTAATGGGTTACAGAGAGCTTCCATCTGCTGGTTCAATCCCTAGGTAACTGCAATGGGCAGGCCAAAGCCAGGAGCTTCATCCAAGTCTCCCATGTGGGTGGCAGGGCCCTCCTGCACGTGGGCCATCTTCAGTAGCTTCCCCAGGCCATTAGCAGGGAGTTGGATCTGAAGTGGAGCAGCAGGGACAGAACAGGTACCCATATAATAGGATACTGATGTCAGCTTCACGAACAACACGGGCCCGGAGTTTCTTTGAACTACTTCTTTGTCTTTTCTGTTCACTTAGTATTAGATACTATCATCGAATTTGTATTATTTTTTAAAAGGTCTTCCTTTTCCATTGGTTCACCCCCCTCCCCAAATGGCTGCTACAGCCGGCGCGCTGCGCCGATCCGAAGCCAGGAGCCAGGGGCTTCCTCCTGGTCTCCCAAGCACTTGGGCCATCCTCCACTGCACTCCTGGGCCACAGCAGAGAGCTGGACTGGAAGAGGGGCAGCCCGGACTAGAACGCGGCGCCCATATGGGATGCCGGCATGGCAGGCGGAGGATTAACCAAGTGAGCCACGACGCTGGCCCCCGACAATCATTGAATTTGAATGACTTTTTTTTTTAAGGCAACTTTTAGTCAAACTACAGGGATAATTATACGGACTCCAATAAAAACTAATGAATAGAATTTGGTTTGAGGGAGCCCCTTATCTGCTGGTTCATGGTTTATTCCCCGACTGCCCACTACAATGGTAGCTGGGCCGGTCTCCAGTGTGGGAAACGAGTAACTTGACCCCATGAACCATCACTGCTGCCTGTCAGCCTATGACGTAGCATGAGGCTGGACCCCAGTGCCAGGAGGCACAAAAACTCAGCCACCCTGCTAGGGGACATGGACATCCTAACTGCGAAGCCAGACACCCGTCTTGACTTATTTTTGAACAGTTTTTCGATCAAAGAATGCTCTCTGAAGGCCTACCACTGCTGCTGGCATAAGTTAACAGCACTTGGGGGGGAGTGCAGCAGGGGACTGGGAAAGGCATGGCCAAGCAGGATGGGGAAGCCTGACTTCTCGGGGAACAGGTTCCTTCCTGGAGGTGTGGCGCACCACCAGAGAAGCCATGACCCAAACAAGATAGGAGATGCTAGAAAACAGATGAGCTACAGCTTTAATTAACTGCTCCACAGCGCAACGTCCTGCCTGCTTTGTTACTTGGAATGAATGTGAGTACCCACTGCACAACATGCTGGCCGTCACAAGGACCCACAGAACTCAGATTCGATACAAGCCAAAAGGTGTTGAGCGGTGTCGAGCATACAGTGCTTCAGGAATGAAAAAGAAGTTGCGAAGCAGGGCAGTGGGCGAAGTACAACCAGCGATGGTTTTACGGAGAACTCAGTGGGGTTCAAGGAGAACAGGACTGAGCAGCAACGAGGGGAGGCAAGGGAGGAGCGATCAGAAAAGCTGCCACTTGTGATGCCCACACCATGTATGACTGCCACTTGTCCTCCAACCCTCCGCCCCCAACCCCGTGCACTTGCAAAAGCAGCAGAGAGGGCCCTCAAGTACTTGGACCCCTGCCCTCCATGTGGGAGACGTAGTTGGAGGTCCAGGCTCCTGGCTTCAGCCTGC
This sequence comes from Lepus europaeus, assembly GCF_033115175.1. Lineage (NCBI taxonomy): Eukaryota > Metazoa > Chordata > Mammalia > Lagomorpha > Leporidae > Lepus > Lepus europaeus. The sequence goes on from NC_084830.1 coordinate 150,280,112, forward strand.
CCATTGCAGGCATCTGGGAGAGAATCTCCCCTTCTCTTTCTAACTTGGCCGTTCAAATAAACAACATCTTAAAAATACATCGGCAGAGGAGTAAAAACCAAAAATCCTAGCCTGTGTAGGGCAAGTGCAGAAGTGCAAACTGAGAAGAGGGCAGGTTTCATGCCTGCCCCATAAAGGAGGTAACAGAGAAGCTGTGACAGAGGCTGTGGAGTCGGGAATCTCATGGTAAAACCTCTGCCTTCCCCAGCGACACGCAGAGCTCCGTGCACAGCACATATAGAAAAGGTCAAAGAGGAGACAAGCGGGAAGGAGGCACCAAGATGAGAACCACAGGCAGAGCAGGGGTGGCATTCCCCGTGTCGACAAAGTGTACTCTGTTTATGAACGTGCTGTTGTGTACTTCCCCCCTATGCAAAGTCCCGATTGCTTAACGAAGACCTAGAACGCCAGGATGTGAGCTACCTACAACTTAAACATGCAGACTCAATGAGGGAGATGGAGGGTTCAGTGAGCATTCTTAGTGTCCGTATGCAACAGAGCAACACAAATGACATTTTCTCTAGGGACTAATCTTTACCCTATCCCATCTATGCTGTGATAATACAGTGCTACTATGTTAATGACTTTCAGTTGTAAATCAACTTACGCTCTCCGGTCATGGTCTATTCTGTTTATCTTCCCACCAATGAATACTCTGATCTTACAGTCTTTCCACTTTTTCTTGGTAGTCAGAAGGTAAGGTATCAGTAAGGTCAAACCTGGATTGTAAAAACACAACAAATCATTCACTAGCCGCCAACTTCCCCATCAAGAATTTATGATTCAATTTAGTCTCTAGAAACAGGCTTATTACATCAACTTCATTGAGAATAAAATTCTTTATGTCCTCCTTTGATAATTCAGTCAAAATGCCATTAGGCAGCATGAGAAAGGCAGTCAGATGGAAGAATACCTGGCACTGCATAGAGACTGAGAAAGAACTACAGAAAGGGGGACGGGGAATACTCACTGGTGGTAGGAATCAGTGAGCGCACACAGAAAACAGGAAGCATCTTCCAAAAGTTCATGGAAAATGTAGATGAAAAAAGTGTACATGAATTTCAAAATGTTTCACACCAAGATCAACCGTTAATTCCGTTTTTCCACAAACTTTTCGAGGCAGCTTCACAATAAGAGAGCTCTTCCTTAAAGTAAGAGGCAAAGTACGAAAGCGGGAAAGGAGGGGGTTGGAAAGGCATTATGTCCACAGTTCCCAAGTAAGCTGCATAAACCCGATGGGAAACACCATCCTCGAAGGTCAACAGTTCACACCTGACAGGACACCACCACCTGTCACACCTGGCGCGGCGCAACCAGCGCTGCGGTCGTCCTGCCCAAAATAGGTAACCTGAAATGACGAAGGTACGGCAAGCAGCACTCCCAGCGGAGTGCTACCCTGCAAAGTGGGCTGCAGTATTAAAACAGCGTTCATTAAGGTCATCGGCCTCCCGGAAGTAAGTGGAGAACTTCCCCACTGAAGACGGCAGAAGCAGCAGGACAACTCCATGTTACGTCTGACTTTGCAGTCAACCCTTTTTGTTCTGAGAATGCTGGCAAAACTGAATGGATTTTGGGGACAGAGCAGGCAAGCCAGCTCTTAGGACTGCTCTCACAACTTCAAGTGTAAAATTACTAACATACAGGAACAGCCTTACCTCCATCGTCAAAAAGCCACCAGACATCAATAGTGTTCTTGCCTTGTTTTTTCTGAAACTGCGTACTAGCTTCAAGCAGCTTCTGGTCAGCAACACTGAGGGGCACAGTGGGGCCTCTGGAGTCTGAAGGGTTCGGCAGGACAGAAAGGAGACGAGGTATTAAAATCCCTGCACTGATTCTGACAGTTTCCTAACCTTTGTATCCTCAAATATACATAGCGTGTCGACAGGTAACTATGGCATTCACCATAAACCTTTAGGACTTTGTAATGTAAATATACTTTGAAAATGGCTACATAGGAATACCTAATAAACACATCCGAATTACCTTGCCTATTTTCTAATATTTTGAAGCATTCTGATTGATTGCTATTTAGGATTCTTTTCCATTCAATCAAAAAATCATTACTAAGGCCTACACTTCTGACTGTTTTTCTAAAACGTTTTTGGCTACCTGCACAAATGAAGTGTATGTGTTCTGTGAAAATATTTCTTCTGTACTGATTTCTCGATTTGAAACTCAAAAGTCCTTTAAAAACAGAAGTTGGTTACAGCCATTTGACAGATGGGCAGTGAAGACATACCGACACAGTCTCACAATTGTCACAGGGAAACCACAGTCTGCGGGAAAAAGCCCCTCCTCGTTCCCTCCGTTTTGTCCCCTCAACGCGTGATGCTCCATTCTAAGGCTGTCACTACCGCATCTTTCTCGGAACCACGGAAAGATGGTGGAGCTGCAGGGAAGGGCACCCATCTGCCGCAGGCTTACGAGGACAAGACAAGCGCGTTCCCATTTCTATTTTCAGGGGCAAAACAGCATCGATGTGCACAAGCAGAGAACTGTCATGGAACTCCTGCGTCGGAATTTTTAAACAGAGATCCACAAGGGGCAATGTCCCTTCTGCAGAAGGTGTGCCATTCACTTCTCATGCTGCCATGAGGTATGCACACATGACAAATGGTTTGCACGATGAAATATGGCTACCAAACCACACTGCTCCGAAACTCTCACCTCTATCTCCTTCTCATAAAATTCATGTACGTTGACATGACTTTGTATCTCCCAAACGCAGCACGACTGTGAGAAATAGTGCAATTTTTGAAATGAAAAAATACATTAGTATCAAAACTGAGGACTCGGCTGGGTATAACTGTTGGTAAAGGATGCAAGTGACACTGGAAATGAGCCTCGTGCAGTGCCCTGCCTTACCCTCTAAACCATGCAGTTCGTCTTTGTGAAAAACTCAATATTGTCAGGATTTACAAGAAGTCTTTAGTTGGGCTAATGGTCATTTTTTAAATCTGCATTTAAAAGGTAACTGTAACATCTCCTCACCATGGAATTAGAAATCAAGGTTAAAAAAATGCAAAATAATAAGGTTGGGGTTAAAGAATTAACAGTATGAAAAAAGAGATCAAAATAAAATGATGAAAAATGCCTGCCTTTTTTCAACAGTGGTTGAGTTGGAGTCTTGCCATCCTCTTCCTCATCTAGATTATGTTTAAGAAACACAAAATATAAGTTAATCGCTTTTATATTACTAAAGTAATGAAAATGTAAATAAAGTACATTTATAAACAAAACAATATGAGGCAACAGTCCATGAAAAGTAGTCAAGACTGAAGATGAATATTTTCTACACTGAGTGTTCAACACTTTCAGAAGCAAATGTATTTTACAATCAACACTACATTGTGACTGATTAAAACTTAGACCCCCATTGTATTCTTAATTATCAAATAAAGAAAGAAATTTTGGAAACTTCAATGCCCCTTCATCTGATTGTAGGCATGAAACAGATTGTAGAGTAGAAATACGCTACTAAAACCCGCTGCTGCAGACAACCTGTACATTTTAAGCATGCTCCTGCCTCACTAGGCAAAGGACTGAAAAGGAATTTTAGAAACAGTAGGTACTCGGGGATCTGTAAAAATGGTCACTTGAACTTCTAACAAATTTGATGAGCCACAGAAGTCTCCTGTGTGTTAAAAACGCTGAGACACAGGAGTACCTGTCTTCTAGGAGGTCCATACATGTCTGCATGCGTGTATCCACATAGCCACTCTTTCACATTTAAGTATCTAAGTATTTTCCTGAGCCTGGCAGTGTGCCTCATCTCCCTCTGTTTCCTAAGAAACCTGAAATACTTGCTTGTTGAAGGCATGCAAACCCCAGACTTGAAACAGGAAGGATAGAGCACACTGCAGTGCGCTCTTGAGCTCAACTTCCAAGATTCCAATATTGCCTCCTCCCCTTTCACCAGCTGTGTGAGCATGAGTCAGTCATCAGTTACGGCCTCACTTTTCTTCCTGGAAGAAGGGTTCACAGCCCCTGCCTCTAAGGTTGTTACACTGCAGCCATTAGGGCCCTGAGCTGAGCAGCTGGTACACAGTATGTTCTCTAGGGGTAGAGGAGTGTCCCCTTGCACACTGTATGCTTTAATCAGCAATACTCAAACTGTACAGGAACTGCGGAGGTCTAACTGAAGTCTTTCCACATTCTATCAAGTTTTCAATACCATTTCTGCTTACTTTCAGAATAATTCATTTAACAAAAACATAAAGGCAATGAACTCTTGAATGCTAGTTTCGTTATACCTCTAATGAAAAAAGAACTCACTTTGGGTATTACATTTTATCATGTTTTAGGTTATTGCTCCTACCAAGTAGGTATTTAGTAGCATCTTTTTCAAAATACACGAGGAACCTTCCGTATTTCTTTAAAAGGACTCAGAAATGCAAAAGGAATCTTGACACTTTACAATGACTGTCTCTAACTTAAAGACCTTGATATTGTGACAATAAAATGCTGAATGGAAATGTACTGACCTAGTTTCCTATTCTATAAAAACACAAACGTCAATGAGCCACAGTACACGTGACGTCTGCAGTGTGGGGCACAGAGCAGCAGGCTGATGGACACTACTCCTTCCCCTCCCATCACAACTTGACCTAACAGACTGTACAGAAGAGATCTGTTTAGGCACAAAAAAATGACCAAAAACAAAAATGGAGTCAGAAATCAAAGAATGCACACCATCAACTGCAACATATGGAGGATCCTCAGAACAGCCATCAGAGTCGGTTTACAGTTTGAAGGCAAAACAGGAAAAAAATCCTAAGTCTCAAATAACTGAAAGGCCAATCCATGTCAACTGAACCTTGAACTATCATTCTATTCTAAGCAGTCAGGGTACAGAAAAAGGAAAGAAACAAAAAAGCAACAGTGACGCTGTTAAATAATTGAGAAGGGATAAACTGCACAGAGACACGATTTACCCAAGATTATCAATTTCAGGAAACGGGGATGATGTGGTTGGCTGACTGATTTACAGTGCAGATTGCATCGTCGGTACGTATCAGCTGGGAACAGGACAGATGGAGATACCAGACTAAACAGAGGAGGAGAGTGAGGGTGGGAGAGTAAGATTTGGAAGTCATTCTCATAAACATGACCTAAGAGTTGTGGATGAACGTATCTGAAATTCTCATGAGATCTGCTCTTCTAAAATTACCATGTTTTTTTTCTTGGAAGTTCAGATATAACCTATGCTTCAGTTAAACAACTAAGACCATGTGGCAAATCAATTGGCATGGTTTTTGTGCTGTGATCTATTTTAATGTCTTAAACAGCAAGTCATTTTGTAGCCATTTTTGAAAGCCATTATTTCTATCTGATAAACCAGAAACACACAGTGCCAAGTTTGAGAACAGGTTACTTTACAACACAAATCATTGAATAAAACCATTTCTCACAAGATTAAGACATCATCATTAGTAAAATGTTCTGTTTGAATGAAAATTACCTTTGATACTCTTTTCCCCAGATGGCTTGGAAGGATCCAATTCTGACTTTTTACTATACTCCATACTTAGGACCACATCCTTGCCACCAGGAGATTTCTCTTGTGATGACAGTAATTCTTCTGTAGACATGAAAGTATTTAAAATAGTATCTAAATCATATTTTAGCTGTTAAAGAGGGTATTATGGGTTAATAACTGGTATTTTTAAAGCAATATTTATTAAGAAATACTATGTTTAATTTAAACGATTTTTTAGGTAAACAACTGTCATAATTTGAAACACAAGTCTTCACACAGATTTAGATGCTGGGCAGTCAGTAACCAGTGAGTCACGGGACAGAATTCGGTAGATTAACAGAACGATACAAAAGTGAATCAACTCTGTACCCACATCATAAATGCAAATGTAGAAATGTCCCTACACGTGTAAGACAGACAGTGCTACCCACTCTGACCCATCATTAGGAAGCCAGGACCAGGAGACAGCGGAGTAGAAGGGAATAGTGTCAGTAATGGGTAAAAGAAGTCTGAGTGAGGCACTCTGAACCCCTCAATAACCGTTTTCCCAGGCCTACTCCAAGGTAAAAAAAAAGAAAAAAAAATTTTTTTCAGAAAGACAGTTCTGTTATATGGATAGACTCTCAAAGTGTTTCCAAACTGAAGGCTACCTTTAAAGGGGAAGAAGGTGGGGATATTAAAATAGTATAAATACATCAGACAGATGACAAAAGCACATGATAGGTCTCTTAGCTATTTTGGCTTAGCTAATTCTGATGATCTGGTTAATTAATTGATAGAAAATACTAGAAAAAACACCCATTTTCTTAGGCTTATAATCTTTTGTAAACTATAAGGACATTGTTGTGGGGCATGGAAATTTCCAGTTTTTATAAAAGCGGTCAGCTTTACAACTTCTATTCCATGTACTACTATTCTCTAACACTCTTGACAAGACTGGATGACATGCCGATGAAGGGGGATAAACACATGCTGAGGTCTATCAGTTTGAGGCACCAGGAAAAATCTCTGTGGTGAGAGTTACACAAATGAGCATGTGATAAATGACACACATACCTATGTAAAAACCTGGAAATCTGAGTAAAATTTGTAAATTATTCTTGGCCATTGTTGTGGTCCCCAAAGGGGGAAACCTGGTGATGAGTACATAGAATCCCTCTGTACTACTTTTCATAATCCTTAGGAATCTATTAAATATTTTTAAATGAAAAAGTTTGTTTAAAATGACTTACAGGTACTTTCCTAAAGTCAAGGGAAACAGTCTTAATGTTTTAATTATTAACTTCACTCTCCACAAACCAGTAGTTGAATAAACATAAAAATGTGTAATGCTTTAGCAGAAAATTTTTCCTCAGACTATTTTTATCTATTTTTACAAATTTTATCAATAAACAATTATAATGCCTGCTTCTCTTAACCGACTGGTATACGTTGATTTTTTTTCCTCCATTAGTAATCAGTAATCAACACCCAGGTTGGAACAGAGACAAACATAAACTTTGATGGATCTGAACAACTCTGATCTTAAAATGCCATATAGAAATCCAGTGCACAGAAAATACATGGTCATTATATGAATAAAAAGTTAAATGACAACAAAAAGTGAATAGTAAATTAGTGAAGATTGAGAATTTCTAACAAATTCATTTATATTTTCCAAAAAAATTATTTATGTCAACCAAGACTTACCTTGACCTTGAAGATGAGATATATCAAGACCTTCCTTTAGGCGGATAACCACTACTCCATACTGTATGTCAAAGGCATCGCTGTAATAGGAAAGAAAAAATAGCAAACGTTTCTATATTTTTCCACTATACAATGAAGGCAACAATAAAAACTCTAAAATCACTTTCACCATTAAGTGTCTAATTTTTGAATATGCCTTTTTTTAAAAAAAAAGATTTTATTTATTTAAGTTAAACTCAGAGTTACACAGAAAGAGAAAGAGGCAGAGAGAGAGAGAGATTTCCATCCGCGGGCTCACTACCCAATTGGCTGCAACAGCCAGAGCTGTGCTGATCCAAAGCCAGGAGCCCGTATGGAAGGTCAGCACTGCAGGTGGCGGCTTTACCCACTAGGCCGCTGCGCAGGCACCTGAATATGTTTTAAGATGGCTCAATGATGGGGCCGGTGCTGTGGGGTAAAGGGTAAGGCCGTCGCCTCAGCGCCAGCATCGGGTGCAAGTTTGAGTCCCAGGTGTTCCACTTCCCATCCAGCTCCCAGCTAATGCACCTAGGAATGCAGCAGAAGATGGCCCAAGTGATTGGGCCCCTGCACAAACATAGGAGACCTAGAAGAAGCTGGTGGTTTGATTGGCCTAGCTTCAGCAGTTGGGGCCATTTGGAGAATGAACCAGCAGCTGGAAGATCCCTGTCTCTCCCGCTCTCTCTATGTAACTCTTTCAAATCAAGCTTTGGGGCCAGCGTTGTGGCATGGTGGGTAAAGCGGCTGCCTGCAGTGTCATCATCCCATACGGGTGCCGGTTTCAATCCCAGCTGCTCCACTTCCGATCCAGCTCTCTGCTGTGGCCTGGGAGAGCAGCAGAAGACAGTGTAAGTCCTTTGGCCTCTGCACCTGAGTCGGAGACCCAGAGGAAGCTCCTGGCTTTGGATTGGCCCAGCTCCGGCCATTACGGCCACTTTCGGAGTGAGCGACCTCTATATATAATTCTGCCTTTCAAATAAATAAATACATCTTTAAAATGAATACAGTAAATCTTAAAAACCGTTACTCAGTGAGCTATGGATGAGTTTCAAATCCCACACCTTTGCCTCCTTCCCTAACACCCTGGAAAACCACTGGCAAGTCCACCGTTCCGGTACTGATGTGCTACCTGCAGCAGGTGTTTAAGGCAGTAATAATGTTTTTGTCCCACAAAATAAAATCACGGGAAAACAACTCATATTTTACCTTTAAGCCAGAGAAGTACTTGAAGCAAAACATTTGGGATTGAGTCAGCAAATGGAGGATTTCTCTCTCTTCTCAAATGAACAAATAAGCAATTCAGTAATCAAGATTAAACCTAGTATCACTCTTGAAGAACATGCTAAAATCCTCCAATTCAGAAATCTTTCAATAGATTTGAGAAAAAACAGTTCTAAAACAAAAATCTGTGACCGTAGCAGTTTATAAAGATTACCTAATTTTGGAGTGGTCTTAGAGATTTTAAGGTTTTGTGTTGTTTTTTGAATGTATGTGTGAAAAGCATAAAATGTGGGCTTCCAAAAACTAGGATGGGAATGTATCTGGAAATTCATGGAAATTCTTTGAAGTACTTTATCTGCCAGTTCTGTCAACATTATTTTAAGATAGACTGTCTCCTTTCATAAATGTTTGCTTCATAGTTATAACTGCCATTACCTTCAATTGCAGCATCAGCCTTTTAATTGTTACCTGTTTAATACTTGCAGGAACATCTCATTTTCAGAGCCAACAGAGTCAGGTGAAGGGAAGATTTTTTTTTAGTAATGTAACTTCTTAAATCTTTTAGGATAATTACTCCACCTCCCAAGTCTTGATCTGACCTTTTTTTCATGTACTGTATTTACTAAGAAATGTAAGGAGACTTTTAAAAAAGTAGTATATGCTATCTAGTACTTCCTCCAACACTTTTCAAAGGTAGCTATGAAAACTAAACTTTAGGGGCTGGTGCTGTGGCATAGCAATGGAAAGCCACCACCTGCAGTGCTGGCATCCCATATGGGCACCAACTAGAACCCCAGCTGTTCCACTTCCATCCAGCTCCCTCTATGTTCTGGCAAAGCAGTAGAGGATGGCCTGGGTCCTTGGGCCCCTGTGCCCATGTCAGACACCAGGATGAAGCTCTTGCTCCTGGGTTGGATGGGCTCAGCGCCAGCCATTGCGGCCATTTGGAGAGTGAACCAGTGGTTAGAAGATTTTTTTTTTTTTTATTTTTTAAAGATTTATTTTAGGGGTCGGTGCCATGGCGCAGTAAGTTAATCCTCTGCCTGTGGTGCTGGCATCCCATATGGCACCGGTTCTAGTCCCGGCTGCTGCTCTTCCCATCCAGCATTCTGCTACGGCCTGGGAAAGCAGTAGGAGATGGCCAACGTCCGTGGGCCCCTGTGCCCGTGAAGGAGACCAGGAAGAAGCTCGCGGCTTCGGACTGGCGCAGTTCCGGCTGCTGTGGCCATTTGGAGGGTGAACCAACAGAAGCAAGACCTTTCTCTCTGTCTCTCCTTCTCGCTGTCTGTAACTCTACCTCTCAAATAAATAAATAAAAAAAATCACATGAAACATGCAAATAACTATATGGTTGTATCTGAAGATATAAAGGACTTCCAGTAAGGGGTGAACTTTTCTATGTGAAGCATAATCAGATAAAAATTCATACTGAAAAGTAGACTTCAACTTGACCTTATGGAAACTCTGCTAAATATAAAGTTGTATACCTTATAACCCCATCAATGAGTAGAAAATGAAAAAAGATGACTCTTCAATCCAGACTGGCATAGTAAGTGAATGCTTATGCTCACTGTGAACAAGATGAATAGATCTGCTAAGCAAATCCTCGATTACTAGCAAAAGGAAGTATATGAGAAGTTTCAAACTAAATCTGGCAGGAGTTTTTATTGTTTGTATTATGTAACTCAGTTCCAAAAAACCATTCCTGGTTGGTTCCATGAAACAGGCAAAACTCCACACACACAATAAAAAACAGAAAGAAAAAGTAACAGAAGATGGCAACCCCACCAGACAACCCATAAGAAGGAAGTTAAAGCAATGCAAAATTAAACTAGGTTGCATGATAAAAAAATCAGTTAATACTACTGAATATGAAGCAGTAAAGTCAGAACTTAACAGTGCCACAAAGTGGAAAAGCAGAACCTGTAAGTACACATGAATACAGAAAAGTAAACGATCTAATAGGTCAACCAAACAACTAACTGAAATGTATTGAGGAAGCACAGAACCTAACCCTCTAACGCTGTCATCAGGGAAAACAGTTCCTCAGCCTAAGATGCTACTAGCTGGGAACCCAGTTTACCATTGCAGGGGTGGGGAAGAGCTTACGGAATCACACAGGAAGCCAGAACATGCACACATGCGTATATACGTCAACACCTGTGTACGTGTTTCTGTGTACAGATGTAGAAAAGTGAATCAGACAGCTGACATGACTGCTTAGAGGACACAGCAGAAGAATGGCCGTCAGCTTTCAAACTGAGCTTCTCCTCAAGTACCGATGTGCAATGTACTTACTGAAATAAGTTTATATACATATCCACATCCCTCATATCTGCTTGCAACCAATCCTTCTTAAATCCCAGCACAAGTGTGTTTGGTTTTCATACGACCAAGACCAGCAGCCTAAAGGAGAGGATAAACACAACTTTACAGGTAAATCGATTCAACAAATCCTCTACAGACAGCGTATCAACATCATACACCCTTATCAGCAAAAAATCTTTGAGTATCTCATAGGCCAGTAATATTTACTCATCACTTGCAATTAAGTTAAAAATGAAGCTTGAAAGATTCTATACCCACACTTTTGTACTGTCATAACACACCAAATTTTCATACTTTTATTAAGAAATTACCTAATATAAACCTGAAAAAATGTGTACATATTTATGTAATTTGATATCCCACCATTAAAAACTAGAAGCAAATGTCCAAATGGCTGCAATTTGGAATCACATCAATACTACAATCTGCATTTTTTTCTACCAGTCATTAAGTTTCTGCTGAAATCTTCCACATTTCCTTCACCAATTGTTCCATCAAATAGCTAGTTGTGCAACCACGCCAGGAGGTGTGCCTCAAAGCCCAACGAATCTCCTCTTTTCTAAGACTAAAGCACACTGGGACATTCTGTTTCCTACACTGTGTCCCTACATAATGGTTTTTTCTTTTTTAAACACCAAGGTAAAAATTTAAGGATTTGTCATTTCAACCATTTCTTTTCTAAGATTCATTTATCTGAAAGACAGAGTTACAGAGAGAGGTAGGGACAGAGAGAGGTCTTCTATCCACTGGTTCACTCCCTAGATGGCCACAACGGCCGGAGCTGCGCCAATCCGAAGCCAGGAGCCAGGAGCTTCTTCCAGGTCCTCCCATGCAGGTGCAGGGGGCTCGAGGACTTGGGCCATCTTCTAATGCTCTCCCAGGCCATAGGAGAGAGCTGGAGCAGAAGTGGAGCAGCCAGGACTCAAACCGGTGCCCATACGGGATCCTGGCACTTCAGGCCAGGGCCTTAACCTGTGTGCCACAGCGCCAGCCCTGATTTCAACCATTTTTAAGGGCACAATTCAGAGATATTAACTACACTCAGAATGTTGTACAATCAATATCACTATTTCTTTAATCTTTTCGTTACCCCAGAATACTGCAACCATTCCTTCTTCCTTCCAGCCCCCTGCAAGATCTAGTCCACCTCTGTCTCTGCATGTGGCTGGTCTGCATATTTCACTGAGTGGATTCACAGTATTTGTACATCGGTGTCTAGCTTATTCCACTTAGTTGAGTATCTTCAAAGTTATTCCACATGTAGCTGCCCTTCACTTGTTTTCATGGCTTAGAGATATTACACAAGCCACGTTTTGTTCATCCACTTGTCTGCTGATGCACACAGGTTATTTCTGTATTTTGGCTAATGTGGGTCTATACAAAGTACCCTTTTGAAGAGCTGTTAAACTGTGCAAAACTGCTATGCTATTCACTACCACCAGCAACCCGCCAATGCTCATTTCTCCAAGTCTTGGCAATACTTGTTAGTTCCCATTTAAATTATAGCTATCCCAGGAGGCTGGCGCCACGGTCCAGAGGGTAAAGCAGCCGGCTGCAGTGCCGGCATCCCATTTGGGCGCTGGTTTCGAGTCCCCGGCTGCTCCAATTCTGAACGAGCTCTCTGCTATGGTCTGGGAGAGCAGTAGATGGCCCAAGTCCTTGGGCCCCTGCACCCACGTGGGAGACCCCGAAGAAGCTCCTGATTGGTGCAGCTCTGGGCGTTGCAGCCATATGTGGAGTGAACCAGCAGATGAAGACCTCTCTCTCTCTCTCTCTCTCTCGGCCTCTCCTTCTTTCTCTGTGTAACTCTGCCTTTCAAAAACATAAAGAAATCTTTAAAAAAAAAAAAAAATATATATATATTTATATAGCTATCCAGTAGTGTCAAGTGGTATCTCACTGTGGTTTTGATTTGTATATCCTTAATGACTAAGGAGAGTGAACATATTTTTCATGTACCTAATGGCTATAATTTTTTAGGAAAAATATTTATATCCTTTGCCCATTCTTAAGCTGGGTTATTGGTCTTCTGGGTCCTGTTTCAGGAGCTCCATACATTCGGGACATGTAGCCCTTCCCCCCAACAGGATCTGTAAGAATTCTCAAACTCTGTAGGATGTCTTTTTACTTTGTTGATAATGTTCTTCGGTGAACAAAAGTTCATAATTTCGATGAAGTCCAATATATCTACTGTTGTTCCTGTTTCTGGTATCACACCTAAGAATCCACTGCCATGTCCAAGATCATAAAGATTTCTCGGTTCTCTTCTTTATGAGTTTTGTGCCTATATGGATGTCACTGATCCCTTATTATTTTCTGTATATGATATGAGGTCACATACATGATTTTCTAAGTGCTATACTTAATTAACTTTCAAAAGACTGAATTTATTCTCCAATATTTATTGGTTTGATGACCATGTACCACTGTCCTAAACACATGGGACAGTTGGGCAGCCAAAAAAATACCTGCCAAGTTTCCACTAATTTTCAAAGTGTTTATTCAAAAACATAAGATTCACAGGGTGTCTGAATAGCCCAGTGGCTGAGTCACAGGCTGGGGCGCTCGTGTCTCAGACAAGTTTGATTCCTAGCTCCAGTTTCAGATTCCAGCTTCCTGCTGCTGCAGACCCTCGGAGACTGTGGTAATGGCTCACGTGGTTGAGTTCCTGACATCTACACGGCAGGCCTGGATTAAGTGCCTGGCTCCTAGCTTTTGCCTTGGCCCAGCTCTGGGCATCAAGGGAATTCAGGGAGTGACCAAAACCAGACAGAAATTTCTCCCTCTGCTTCTCAAATTCAAAGTAAACAAATAAACAGATCCCCTGAGATACAGATTAAGCACATATGCTGGGGGGCTACCATCATGGCATAGTGGGGTAAGTTGCATCCCATTTGAGCACTGGTTCAAGTCCTGGCTGCTCCACTTCCGATCTAGCTCTCTGCTATGGCCTGGGAAAGCAGCAGAAGATCGCCCAAGTCCTTTGACCCCTGCACCCACGTGGGAGACCCAGAGAAGGCGCCTGGCTTTGGATCGGCACACCTCCAGCCGTTGCGGCAACTGGAGAGTGAACCATCAGATGGAAGACCTCTATCTCTCTGTGTAACTCTTAAAAATAAATAAATAAATCTTTAAAAAAAAAGGAAAGAAAGAAAGAAATATGCATATTTTTACAACTATTTGGGTAGGGAGCAACCAGCCACACAACTCCCCCTTCCTCCTTCCTACACCCTCCCGACCCGGCATATTTTTAATTTGTGATCTGTGGGAGGATATGGGTATAAAGGAAAGCCAAGAAATAGCTTCAGGTTGGGTAGTCTTTTAAAGACCTGAGCCACAAGAGACACAAAAGAGCTGCCATCTGCTGTCTCACTCCCCTGCGGGAGAGAGCCCCAATCCAAGTTTCTGACTTGGGCAGTAAGAACCCATTCACTAGCGCCATCATTGCCACCTCCTTGGGATGCAGCAGCAGGAAGCTGGAGTCAGGCACCTGAGCTGGCTTTTCAACATACACGCCCCATGTGGGACACAGGTGTCTTAACCCCTAGGCCAAACACAACACCTGCCCTCAATAACTTCCTGGGGGGTGGGGGGAGGCGGTCATTGTCAGGATTACTTTGCTTCTCATTACAAATTTGTTGCAATTCCATTCTAACTATGTTTTTATTTTTATAAAATAATTAAATCCTGGGGCATACTATGTGCACTTCTGCTTCAACATCACTACTTTAACAACTTTCTCTTGAATCAGAGAAGACATTTCACATAACACCTCTCATATCAAAATCTTTGGTGAATTCTAATCAGACTAGCTATTCAGTTAGAGGTAGTGTTTCTACAGGGCCCTTAAAACACTATGTGTTACTAAGAAAACAATTGATTGTTAAAAAATGTATCTTCCCCAGAACATAATTCTTTACTGGCAGATGGAAATTCAGATGGAAACTCATGGATTCTACAACAGAAACTGACTGAACAAAATGTAAGCATCTAACACTTATTACAAGACTTCACTAGTTTTGGTCAAACAGTACCACCCTCTGATTTGTTTTTTAGCAACGTCTTCTGTACATCTTATACCACATTCTCTGAGAAGAATAGCGTTCAGTTATCCTAATGTTCTGTGTATGATCATAATAATTTTACTATAGCAGGAAGGACAGTCATTTTAAGTATCATGGTTATTAGCTGAATCCTGGCATGAGATTACAGTTACTTTTACAAATCATAGAAATTACTGTACAGTGTTAGCTAAATGTTTTGGGTGGTTGGTTTTGAAATGTTCAACCAATAATGAAAGCTTCCAATTTCCCTGGTTATGTTAATCTGGTTTGTGCCACACTTAGATACATGGGCATCAATTTATATTTCAAAGCTTTAGGTCTACTTAATTTAGAACGCTTTTTTTAAAAATTAAATTTACTTCAAAGTGTAAAAATGATAAGGAGAACTCATGTCAGGAATGTGCAGCATATCCCACATAGGGTATTTCTACACTAGTTTTCTCCAGGAAGACAGTTTAACCTAAATGAGATTTTCTTGATTGTCAGCTATCATGATTTGATTCGAAATTTTCCATAACACCAATGCAATTTTGCTATCAACATAAAGGTAAGAATGGATAAAAACAAGAAAAAGACAAAGAAAATTCCAAATACACAAAAATAAAGTTACTAGTGCTACTGTCCAGGCTCTTTGGACAAGATGCTGATAAACTCTTTGGAAACAGTGACTCTAGAACTGTAAATTAAGTCACTGCCGAAACTAATGTAAATAAATATATTTTGACAAAAAACACAGACAGGGGCCAGCACTGTGGCATAGCGGGTAAAGCCACCACCTGCAGTGCTGGAATCCCATAAGGGTGGCAGTTTGAGTCCCAACTGCTCCACTGCTGATCCAGCTCTCTGCTATGGCCTGGGAAAGCAGTAGAAGATGGCCCAAGTCCTTGGCCCCTGCACCCACATGAGAGACCCCAATGAAGCCTCAGGTTCCTGGCTTCGGATCGGCTCAGCTCCCGCTGTTGCGGCATTTGGGGAGTGAACCAGTGGATGGAACACTTCTCTCTCTTTTCCTGTCTCTGCCTCTCTGTAACTCTGTCTTTCAAATAAATGAATAAATCCTTAAAAAAAGCAAAACAAAACAAAACAAAAAAAAAAAAACATAGACCACTAAAACAATGTCTAGGCATTGTCATGCATGCTATGTAAACCTGGTAGGGCACCAGTTCTTGGCCTGACCCAAGAGCATCATCACTAGAAACCTTGTTGGATATGCAAATTCTAAGGCCTCAGCCTACACCAGTGACTGTCTCTAGGATAGGGCCAAGCGATCTGTGTACTCGCAAGTCTACCAGGTGCTTCTGATACATGCTGAAGTGTAAGAACCACTGCTCTAAGATTTTCCTTGACAAAATGTACCCCATATATAATGAAGTTTACCAAATATCCCTATTGCGGCCAGCGCTGTGACGTAATGGGTAAAGCTGCTGCCTGCAGTGCCAGCATCCCTTATGGGCACCAGTTCGTATCCAGGATGCTCCACTTCCGATCCAGCACTCTGCTGTGGCCTGGAAAGGCAGTAGAGGATGGCCAAAGTCCTTGGGTCCTTGCACCTGCATGGGTGACCCAGAGGAGGCTCCTGGTTCCGGACTCCTGGCTTCGGATCTGCACAGCTCTAGCCATTGTGGCCAAATGGGGAATGAACCAGCAGATGGAAGACACCTCTGTCTCTCTCTCTGCCTCTCCTTCTTTCTCTGTGTAACTCTGCCTTTCAAATAAATAAATAAATAAATAAATAAATCTTTTAAAAAAAATCCCTATGAACTCTATGAGGACAACCAAGAATGACTCGCCAGAAACACTGTGACCAAGGCTAGGATTCTGAGATGTTTAAATATTTCATGTACAATAGGAATAAAGAATAAAATAACAAATAGTCATGCACTTGTCATCCACCTAGAAAAAACAGCAGCAAACATGCATGCTCCATGCACCCTTGTGCCCTCGCTGTATTTCTACTGTATGTTATTCAGGATACATATATATAAACTTTTAACATTTATCTTTTAAGCAGTTACTGCTCATATATTAACTTCAGTTTTCCTTAGCACCATTTCTGAGGTTCCTCTGTATTGTTACGTAAGCCTCCTCTCATCCACTGCACAGAACTCTCTGGATGAGTCCCCAGTACTCCAGCTGATGGCTGGGAGGAGTCTTTCTCACTAGGACCAGTAATTCTGCTGTGGGGCTTCGCATGCTGTCTTCACATGTGCAAGCATTTTGTTAAGGTCTACACCTCACAACGCAGTCCCCTAGAACACTCACTCCTTCCGACCTGCAGGCTGCAGCTGAGCGGCTGTCCAGGCTACATTACCCCAGCTGCTGAAAGCTCTCTGACCGCTGTGCACCATTCCTAACACCGTGCTTGTGAGCAAGCTGTGGCAATCTGGTGGTATATGCTGCTGTTTTTTTTCTGCCATTTAGCTTTCTTCTACTAGTCCTATCTTTCACTCTTTGTATTTCCTTTACTGACTTAAGGTATTTTTCAGTATCTTCCAAACCACCTTTTTTTCTGTTGTGTACAAGTCAGGATTATTACCTGCCTTCTTCCTTTTCTGTTTTCATGCTTCCTTTAAAAGTTCAAATTCGTAAAGCATAATTAAAAACTACTGATTTCGTCTTCAGAGATCCACATTTCATTTATCATTTTAAAAACTTCCTCCCCAGCTTAAGATCACACATTACATTTTTAAAACTTGCCTTTTAGGTCTTTAAATCTACTTGGAAATGATTTGTATGTGGTCTTTATAAGAATCTACTATTTTTCACATGAACAATCTGTGGTTGTGTTGTTGCAGTCCATCCTTTCAATGCCACCCTCAGTCAAACGGTAAATTTGCTCGAAGACTGGCTCTCTTTCTCCTCTGTTCTGTTCCTTTCAATATCATGAAGTCTTAATTACTAGCTCGTGACTCGGCTTTATATGCAGCAAAAGCAAGCGCATCCCCACCCCTTACTTCTCCTAACGTCGCGTAGCTCTTTTTGACGCTGCGGTTATCAAGATCTATGAAACTCACAATGGAAAAGGCCCAGGAGACAAGACGCTGGGCCTTCCTCCTTTCCTTCATCAGAGTGGCTCCATGATTATCACAGAAAGCCTGTGGCTCAGCTTTTTTGAAGGGGTTCCTGTTAGGAAGCACGGTCTCCAATCCATTTATTTTTCCCTACAATCATCAGGACTAAAGGAACTAAGGCTCAGAAAAGTTAAGTAACTTATTCAGTGTGAAACTCCTAAAAAAGAAGTGGTAGTACTATAATTTAAAACTAGGACTGACTGCAAATCCCCCATTATAGCTATTGTGCTACAAAACTGAAAGACAAGTCTAAATCTAGTACCAGCAAATCAATAATGAGGAACACTATAAGGAACTACAATTACTTGAGAATTAAATAAGCACTGCTAGTTCCTAAAATACAAAAGCCAACAACAGGGAGTGAACTGACTGACATGGTTTTACAGAACAGGCTAATGTAACTTGCAAATGAGTTATTTGCTGTAGTTATTCACCTAACTGCACAAAATTTCTATTGCCCCTTTGGTTCTAAATTATATAAATACTTGTAGTCTACTTTAAAGATGTATCTATTTATTTGAAGCGTTACAGAGAGAGGAAGAGACAGAGATCTTCCATCTGCTAGTACCCAACCCAGAAACCAGCAAGAGCCAGGGCAGATTCAGGCTAAATCCTGGAGCTTCATCCTGATCTACCACATGGGTGCAGGGTCCCAAATACCTGGACCATCCTCTGCTGCTTTTCCCAGGCCATTAGCGGGGGAGCTGGATTCCACTGGAACAGCCAGGAGACAAACCAGCACCCATGAGATGCTGGCATGGCAATAGGCGGCTTTACACACTAAGCCGTAACACCAGCCCTAATAGTCTATTTTAATAAAGACATACAATTTGCATTAATATGAAAAATGAATTGAATTACTATCTATGGCCGTTGTCTATATTCCCACTTAAACCAGGGTCTTTTGGTTTGGTGAACTCATTGGTTTGGTGAAGTGTTAACCCTTTTTACTGTGATGTGGGTTTGGAATATGTTATCTCAAAACCTAAAAAAAAGGGGGGAGGGAAGGAGGAAGGTAATATCATTATGTTCTTGGATTTGTATTTACAACAAATCATATCAAATCTGTTGAAAATTGATTGAAATTAAAATAAGAAAATATATAACCCAGAGGCAAAAACAAACAAAAAAACACAAACACCAAAACCTGAGGATTAAACACATGAAGGCATATGAAAGGTAAAATAACCCATTTACCTGCATCAAATACTGTGCCCCTTCTCTCAAGTCATCTGCATGAACTGGAGCATAAAAAGCCTTCATTTTGTTTTTTATAAGCCATCGCTGATACTTAGCTTGATCAATGGACATTTCTTTCATGGCTTGTCTTCGAGGGCCCTTTAAATAAAAAAAGAAATCTCTTCAATTCAGAGGTAATCTACTTCACACTGGCTTGAATGTGTCTAAAACGTTGGCA
This sequence comes from Lepus europaeus, assembly GCF_033115175.1. Classification (NCBI taxonomy): domain Eukaryota; kingdom Metazoa; phylum Chordata; class Mammalia; order Lagomorpha; family Leporidae; genus Lepus; species Lepus europaeus. Next base: position 150,299,438 of record NC_084830.1, read on the forward strand.
TGGAACAAAATCTCGTAATAGCAAGTTATTGAATTCTTCCCATCAACTTAAGATTACAGAACAGTGGAGTTCACGGAACAGCTAAGGCACAGGGATGCCAGCATCAGGATGGAGAGGAGCAGCAGCACACACCTAAAAAGTACCTGAGCAGCTTCAGTCCTCGATGAGAGAAGAAAGATACTACTGAAAACAGGGATCACACAGAGATCACACAGAGCAGAATGAGAGCCTTTCATTTTTCTGCAGGAAGTCCCTTAAGGTTGTTTTTCTGTCCCAAATGTCTGAGTTATCAATTACCAACCTTACGGATCACACTAAGAAATCAAAATGACCTATACAATATTAACATTTTCTGGTCATTTCTGTTTTAAAGATTGAAATAATCCAAGAAAGGAAATGAAGTTTGTTAACTTCCAATTCTAGTTTGATCCTTCCAAGTAACACAGTTTGCAAACCTCTAGAAACAAATTTAAGAATACACATCCTACATGAGAGTAACAGAAAACATAGTTTACTATTCCTAGAAGGGAAATGCCTCATTTGTAATTTCTTATGCTCAGGACACCAACTTAAGAACTCTGCAAGGACAAAGTAGGGTGAATGTCTCAATGTCTCAATGGATCTTTTTCTCAGTCTACACAAAGATGTGTACACACACACACGGACTTTACTACCACACAAGTAAAAGAGAAACTGCAGCCTGGTCTGAGATATGGAGCACACACACATATTTCTAGCATCAAAAATACATGAACAAAGCTTGCGAGAAAAACTATTCTGATAAATATTCCAATTATGCCTAACGGGTAAATCCAGTGATTGTTCTCAACAGCCAAAAATGACCCCCTCCCCCCAAAAAACAACTTTTGGGTGAACGTTCACCCATTTTTAAATTAATTTCTTATCCTTGCTATATCACATATTGAAATACTTCACTGTACTTCACAACATGCAATAAAAACTGAAAACAAATTTTTTTTTTAAAACTGAGATTACACTTTCCACTTTAGATAATTACCATGATTTGGGCCTATCTGCCCCACAACTTCTTTTCTCTGGTCAATCAACACTCCAAAGTCTTTGCTGGTATTTATGGAATGCATTAGGAAGGGAAACAACATACCACACATGATCCGACTCCATACTGATCAACAAGCCAACTTTCTTGGCCAAACTGCTCTCTACAGGTATCATCTACTCATGATGCAAGACAAAGAATGATCAAAGTTCAAAATCCCAGAATCCATTTTAAAACGCTATTCTGAGACTGTCTGCAAGGAAAAATATTTTGAAGGAAACAACCTTCAAAAGTCCAACAGATTCTATATCTGTTTTATTATTTTATTATTTCCAATCTCAAAAGCCTCACACATTTTATGTTATGCACAGAAAGAAAGCTGTTGCCACAGAATTCAAGAGTCATACTCACCATATGTACATGGCCACAGATCATCAAACCAACGTTTGGTGTGAAATCATGAACAAGATGAAGCAGAGCTGGGCGTGAATTTGGAGAACCTGTCATCACAAGACACTGCGGCCTAAATTAAGATGGAAAAGATTAAGTAATATTAGACAAGTTTGTGTTTTTGGCAATGAAGACAGGATTTTAAGTTCCTTCTCAAAGAACAAAGCATTACAATAAGGACCTCCACTGTGCATTTATAATTGAGACAATCCCACAGGATACTCATAAAGGATGACTTCGAACCATGCCTTGATGGCACATGAGAAAGGAAAAGCAAAACTTTCCTGGAACAAACACACAGAAGTGCTCTGAAGAGATGACAGTATGGGTATTATATAAAGAAATCACTACGCTATTTTAAAAATGTCTAAGAAGTCTTCATCTTCTAAAAACAGCAGATGTTCTGTTCTTTTACAAAGCTTGCAAACCTACCTGAGAGCACAGCCTGGTCTTCAGGTACAGAACAGGTCACTTTCCTTCTCAGCTCTATCACACCATTATTAAGTCTACTTAGTGTTATCTGCTCTGATCTTAACTTTAATGACTACTGTCGCGTGAATAAAATCGGCTACAGTGAAGAAAGGATTTGTATTTAAACTAAATAAAGTTTTAATTCCAGTTAAGGAGGGCGAAAGGCAAAGCTGAGTTCCACCGCCTTTGCCGTGACATGAATTTCACATAGTCGTAATTCTTTGTTTTCGCTTACTAGAAACAGAAATCAACCGTGTTTGAGGAATGTATGTTCAGGGATCCATTTCATAAGTCCAAACACATATTAGCAGAAAATTCTTTAAGGATTCACATCATCAAAACAAACTTCTACAGAAAGCAAATAGCAAACCAAAATCTTTGGCTTAATTTATTAAGTTAATTTATTAACTATTAGGGTAGTTCCTAAAATAGGCATGACAGCTGGAAGACTTTATAAAAGATACCTAGAATTTTACAAAGCTGGAAGAGAACGAGTTGTGTCTGGGACAGCTGCCTTGAGGCAGGCAGACTTGAAATCCCACTGGGCAGCCCCGACTGCTGAGCTGTGTGTCTCCCTGAACTCCAGCACGTCTTGTGCCTTTCCAGGAGCTGAACTTGACCCAGGGCCACCTAACCTACAGCCCATAATGTGTCCCTATTTTCAGGTCATGTCCTTTAAGAAGCAAAGTGCCCCTCCTCCATCCTTTCTTACCAGTAACTGTAAACTGGACCATGGATGTGGTGATACCTGATTACGTGGACTAAAACACCTCCTAAAGAATGGCAGACCGACAAGAGAAGGAATTTAAGGATCCCCAGGGAGTAGGTGCAGCAGCTCTGCTCACCTGCCATGCTATAATCAGATTTTTTCAAAGGCACAAAAGTATGGAGAACAAGAAAGGACACAACATCAAAATACTGAAACCTAGAAAGCAAGAAGAGAACAATATAGGATTTACACAAACCAAGATAAGGTTAAATCCTAAATAACCCTAAGAAAGCTGTGAAACTATTAGATAACAATGCTTTTATACCTAAAAGTGCCCCAAGACTCAGTGGTAGTGGGTACCTCTGGAATTGTCAGAGACAGTGCCTTGAAGAAACTAAAAAAACGCACATGGCTATAAAGTTTGTGTAAGAAGCAACTAGGTGGACCCAAGTTGTTTCCATCACTACGATGGGCAACTACCCTGCCCCTCCCCAGCCTGTAAGCTGGGGCTTCTTTGTTAGAGGAGCAAGGTTCAACGCAGCAGTAAGCTGCTTGGAAAGAGGCAGGCAGAAGAGCATTCAAATACTGAACCCCGCGACCTCCAGGCTCCTTCCCTGCTGGCTCAGAGCTATGGTAGCATGGACTTCAACTCCAAGCAGACTAAGAGATTCTTTTCCTGGAATCTTAACCAGATCAAAAAGAAAGCCTTTGAAAATTACTTAATTCTCTAAAGAGCCAGTAAAGCCACATTAAACTACTTTGAAGACTCCATCTGACAAGTCCCTCACCAAGGGTTACAGGCACCTCATCAGACAAGGCCAAACCCAAAAACCCAAATGAAAGCAGCAGCCAACACCGAGAAAGAAGGAACAAACTACTCAGTGAAGGAAACCAAAGGCTGAGATAGTAATGAACAGCTAAACAGGAAGGAAAGAAACAGCTATTAGCTACAGAGAAAACAAAAGCCTGTGCAGCAAAGCAGCCGTGGTCGTGGTTGTAACGTACTACGGGGCGCAGCAGTGTGCCATGTGTACAAAGCCACAAAAACAAACACCAAATAGGATCTAATCAAAACTGCGACAAGGATGGAGTGAGGGGAAGGGTGCATGTGCATGGTGGACACAGGTAAATGGAAGACATCGGTAATAATGCCTGAAATTCAATGTCAGAATGTACAGCAATACCAGCATGATGCTGAAGAAATAAAGCACTCAAGCACCCAGAAAGTGACCACTGGTGGTCTAAGGGTTACGAGAGAGAAGCAGCCACTCATAATCAGGATAAACCTGGTAGAGCAGCTTTTCCTCTTTCAACTGTGCTCATGGATAATTCCTATCAAAATAAACAGGCCAAATGGACATCGGTTTTATCATTATTTTTTCAATGTACCCATTAATAAGGCAAAACACTGAGCTTCTATTGAAGGTCCATTAACTGCGAGTCCTGGTCTTCCCTCAGTGCTGGGATACAACTCCTTAGAAAGATAAATGGTTTCCACGTTGCAATCTAACTTAGCATCATCTAACCCAAAATATGCTAAGGTTAAAAGTCTTCCTCCCAGGTTCCATTCCCTTTTCTTTCCCCCACTTCTCCCTACCTCAAAGCTGAGGATTTGACATCTTGGGGAACTTTTCGTTCCAAAAAACAAGGGGTGGGGGATGGGGGTGGGGGACTAAAGAGTCACGCAAGATGTGTCTTCCTGAGAGAGATGTGGGGCAGCAAGTCTCTTCCAGCACTTATCCACACCTCAGGGTCTCTGACAAAACAACATGGCCCTTCTGGTTTACCGACCACCACGGAATACACTGCTGAGTTCACTCGCGGAAGCCAGTGATGTGACTGCTCAGCACTAACTCAAGCCACCAGCTCAGTCAGGCTGCGCTCAGGCAACCGGAGAATCACTGCCCATGACCTGCTCCTGAGGAATGACAGGCCGGCTTCACACTGTCTGGAGTTTCTAAGAACTTGCATCAGCAAATACTATTCCTCGATTTAGAGAAGTATACACGATCGACTGTGCTTCAGCAGATCAATCTCATTAATTACTGGAAATTTATTGCCTTAAGAAATGGTTTTCATGTTGATGATCGGTAAGCTATTATAAAGCTAACAAAGTCGTTTACTGAGGAAAACAGTACTCAATACTTTCTACGGTAATGAATCAATTATCTCCAGTTAGTCAGCGATGAGGAAAAAACCCACTGCCATGAAGATATTTAGTGTTTTACTAAAATTACAAAATACAGCATGTCAAAAGCCATTTATGGATATTGTACTTAGTAGCTACATAATAATTACTAACTTTAAAGCTCACAGAGGGGGAACAAACTTAACCTTTATGACAGTTAACACTACCATATCTCAGACGAGGGACTTGTAAAACTTTTATAACATTTTCTAAGGTAGATGACAATTTCTCTCTTCCTTTAGTTTTGTTTATGAATAATTAGATTGTTCACGCCAAACCAAAACTAAAACAACACTATTCTCTATTTTTAGATAAGTTTTTTTATGAACAAATCAGTGCATGAAAATGTTAAGACCGGAGTGGCCAGGGCAGAGGAAATGCTTCTGTGCTCTGTCGCCACGCACCTGAAGTTCTTCACGTGGTCCTCCACTCCAGAGAGGCGTATGGAGTGCTGCAGCGCGTTCAGGTAGGTCAGGGCTTGTGTGGAGGAGCCCCAGTTCACATCTGTGGGGAAGACCAGGTGCACAGCGTAACAACCAACAGTAACAAGCCATCAACCACCAGGGTCACACACAGAACCAAACCCCTTTCTTACTTGAGAAGTCAACTGCCAAAACAGACTTCTCTACCTGAGGCTGTCAATACTTCAAGTACAAAGCAGCACATTCGGACTGTGACAGCAGAAGACGGCCCCAGTGATGTGTCCTGCCACACACAAGGGAGACCTGAAGAGAGGTCCAGGCTCTTGCCTCTGGCCTAGCCCAGCCCCACTGGTATTGACCATTTGGAAAGTAAACCAGCAGATGGAACATCTCATTCTCTATCCCTCTCTGTCACTATCTCTTTCAATTAAATAAATATAAGGGGAGGGGGGCTATAACAATCTGAACTAAAATTGCATCTGAAGAAAATGTAAAATTCAGGACTGAGATGATAGGGCTGCAGACATACTGTGCATTCAAGTGAGAGTCTTTCACAGACAAAACACTTCACAATTATTATTAGCCAAGGGTCCAAAGACAAAGAGGCAGTTCAGGTTACCAGGACAGGAAATTTTTACTATTCAATAAACAACTGGACCATCACATGATGACTTGAGACACATTTCAATTTACACACCTGACAGGTACGTTAGAGAGATGACTGCTTCTAAAACGTTTACAACGGTAGCTGCTGTCGATTTCATTCTATAGGCAGTGCTCCAACAGAAACCTCATCATTTCACAACCTGCAGTAGAAAATGCTTCCTCGCCACCTTCTTGTACTGCTAAACTACCCTTGTAATTTCTTCCTCATATATTGTATTGGGTCCAAACTTTTTAAACCTTTCTTGTAAGATCATTCTTTTGTGTTACAGTCCCAATACAGGATAGTGGCCAAAGTCCTTTTATGTGGAGATATACTAAGTTATTACCAATATGACACATACTAAGTAATCATGAATTATTTCCTCATGAAAACATGTTTGTTCTCCTTTCCCTGCTACACAGTCTTTTTTTTTTTTTTTTTTAAAGATTGATTTATTTATTTAAAAGGCAGAGTTACAGAGAGGCAACAGCATAGGCATAGGCACAGAGAGAGAAAAAGAGAGATGGAGTAGAAAGGGAGGGGGAAGGGGAGGGAGAGGGGAGGGAGAGGTGAGGGAGGGAGGAAAGGAGAGAGAGAGAGAGAGAGAGAGAGAGAGAGAGAGAGAGAGAGGTCTTCCATCTACTGGTTCACCCCCCAGAGAGATAACAAGAGAGAGGGGGGGGGGGGGGAGGGATAGAGAGAGAGAGGTCTTCCATCTGCTGGTTCACTCCCCAGATGGCCACAACAGCCAGGTTGTGCCAATCTGAAGTCAGGAGCTTCTTCCAGGTCACCCACGTGGGTGCAGGGGCCCCAAGGACTTGGGCCATCTTCTACTGCTTTCCCAGGCCATAGCAGGGAGGTAGACTGAAAGTGGAGCAGCCAGGACTGGAACCAGTGCCCATATGGGATGCTTGCACCACAGGCAGAGGCTTTACCCACTATGCCACAGCGCCGGCCCCTACACTGTCATCTAGTGGGAAAGATACTATGTCTTCTATTATTTGTAACTTCCATGGTACATATTGGCAGTTCTAAGACCACTGTAGCTAAATGCATATGCTTATTGGCTGAACAAATACTATGATACTACAAATATGAATCCTGTTAAAGAATAATGTTAAAGTATACCGCGTATGTATGAATTTACTGTTTTTCCGCACACAGGATTGGTCTAGTCTACTGTGAACAACAGGAATATGAAGTAACTTCCTCACGAGAACTGCATGCATCTGAATCACAACAGAACCCTCTCCATACTTGGGAATGAAGTATTTCAGCTTTTACACAAAGTACCTCAACATCCAAAAGATGATGCTTCAATAGGAAAAACAACAAGTGCGATGGTTTTTAGCTTGAAACTAGATTGGAAAGGCTACTAACCTGGTTTTTTGTAGGTAACATAAATATACAGTCCAAGAACGATCACATAGGTCAGCAGTGCAGCCCACCAGTTAATGACAAACATCACTATGCAACAGAGCACTGCTCCGAGAAGGGATATCCACATGTTGTAGTATTTGAAGGCTGGGCGCCATCCTAAAACAACAGAAGACACGCATATGCCTCCTCTGTGTGATGCAACAGCACGTCGAGTATGTACAGAGTAACTTTCTTCATGGCTGTCACACTGACAGGGTTTCAAGCACAAAGGGTAAGGCTAACGTCTACTGGGCAAGTCCAAGACTGAATGATCACACTGAACTTCATGGTTCCTGAGGACTATGGAGAAGGCTCATCTATTTGCTTCTACATTACTGTTCCTTTCTGGCTTTGTGTTCAACAAATGCTTACCAAAACTACATCCTGAGTCTACCCTCGGTAATGGTGAAACTAGGCAAGGTAGAAAACACACTGAGCCCTAAATAATGAGACTTCATTTTCTCGTTTTTAGCATAAGGCATACTCACATTTCTGTGAATATACCAAATATTTTGAAGTGACTGAAGAAAATCATTAAGCATTTACCTGGTTAGCAGAGAAACGGAGCTGACTGTAGAAGCACCTATCTTCCCAGTCAGTAAAGCATTTATGAATTAGACCCACTCTAGAAGATGCGCAGAGCCATGTTTTTCAATATGCATCGATAGAGGGCTCCACAAACATATTTGTATAGCTCATTTCAACAAAATGAGTATTTTCAAAGTAAAAAGTGAGTCTCAAATGTTTGTGTCCAAAGCTCCCATCCACCATCTTTCCTATAGTGAGATCCTCAAAGGAATGGAGCTTTGGTTCCTCCAGCTCCTTCCCTCATTTCCAACAGGAGCCAGATACTTGTCACAGTCCACAGAACTCTCTGTGCTGAAATATTTTTTGGAAAGGTTAACTGTATCATAACAACATTCTTAGAACTGAAACAGAAATCAACTAAGCAGTAAAAAAAAAAAAAAAAGTTTATAAGAATAAATCATCCTTTCAGTGTTAGAATCAGACACAGGATATTTCAAACACTTTGAAGACAAGCAATAGTATTGCCAGTGAACTCAATTCATGACAGAGAATGCTGAAGACTTAATTAAACTACAAAGACCGAGCTCACTGCATAAAACCTATCTTTTAAGACATTTGCAAGTGTTAGTTTCTCTAAAACCACAGAAAAGAATACATTAACACAAGTTTTTAAAAAATGTAAAATCACCTGGAGATTTTGCAAGGGATGCATGGAATACTGAAAAATTGATCAATGCATATGATGCAAGGAAGAAATTAGAGATGATTGGAGCAATAACATTCAGCTCAGCTGTAAAAGAAATGTGATGTATATTTAGTGATATTAAACATTTGGAACTATGAAACATTTCAACCTTTTGGATTATAGCACAATGAACATTCCTATATCCAGCATCCACATTAACATCTACATTTTGCCATACAAATCGCCCTTTTTTCAGAAAACTAACCTTTATGTACACAAATTAAGTTACTTTTATACTTCACTAGTCAAAACCTGGGTAGTCTTTCCGATATAGATTTGTCATAGCTATGTAGCCCATCAGTGGCATAAAGAATATTGCCCTATATCGTCCTTCAATTTGATAAATACTATTTTTAAACTCCTACACATTGCACTGCAGTTTGTTCTATGGTCCGCTGGGCACAAGTGCATTGCTTCCCTAAAATGTACATCTCAAAAGAACGACTAGACACTATCAACTTGTCCTCCATAAGTAGCTACTTCAATACCCACACACCAGCGTTTCCTGACTGTTAGTCTCCACATGGCCTCACGGTGACTGGTGGTATCATCATACTTTACATGGTAACTCTTTTTGAACTTCAAAGTTCAATGTCTTCTTCAGCAATGGAAGCCACTGGCTCGGTTGTAATCAGAGGCAAAAACTAGAAGAGCATCCCTCATCAAATTTGTTTTAGAAACCAGAAACTAGGATGAGTCTCTAGCCCTAATAGAGACTTAGCAATAATAATAATAATGTTAGTAAATACAAGTTAATTACTTTATCAACATTCTTTCCTATGATTAGAAAGAGTATACTGAGCAAATAGTATGCTAATTAAGTAATAATTCAGTGTTTAGAGCTAATACTACATATACACCAAAATCGACATTAACACTATTCTTACAACTAACCGATTAAGATGAATCCAAGTGCAATTAAGAATGTTAAGATGTAGCCACGAAGAGGTTCATTATTTTTCCCATAACCTTTTGCAAACATCTGGAAAGCTGGGTAGATGTTGTCCTTACATAGAGCCTAATGAACAAAGCAAAGATGAAGATAAAACACATCAAACGTACAAACCCGATCTTCTTATAGTAATTAAATTAGCCAGGAATAAAACCAAGTTTCTAATTCTTGCTCTTCTTTCTCTCCTCTCTCATACTGCCTCCCCTACATACCAGAAAGGGGAGTCAAACATTTCAAATAGCAAAATGGCTGCTGGTTTGCAATACTGAAGTTTTTACCCACCTTACTCCACCTCTATGTAGGGATTCTTCACCTTATGAATAAGGAAATCAAAGAAACAAGCTCACAAATAAATCTTGGATGCTTAAGTCACAGGTGTGACTTATTTTAGAAAAAGAAACCCTAGGCTGATGTTCTGGCATGGCGAGCTAAGCCTCTGCCTACAACGCCAACATCCCCACTGGGCACCAATTCAAGTTCCAGAGGAAAGGCTCACTTCCAATCCACTTCGCTGCTAACGTGCCTCGGAAAGCAGCGAAAGATGGCCCAGATACTCGGGCCCTTGCACCCATGTGGGAAACCCAGATGAAGCTACTCATTTCATTGTGGCCATCTGGGGAGTGAATCAGTGGATGGAAGATCTCTCTCTCCCTTTCTCTCTATACCTTTGCCTTTCAAATGAATAAAGGTCTTTTTAAAAAAAAAATATCTGACAGGCAGAATTCGAGAGAGATGGAGAAACAGACATCAATCTTCCATGCACTTGTTCACTAGCCAAATGGCCACTATGGCTGGAGCTGGGCCAAACCCGAGCTAGGAGCCAGAAGCCAGGAGCTTCTTCTGCATTCCCATGTGTGTGGCAGGGGCCCAAGCATTAGGGCCATCTTCCACTGCCTTATCAGGCTCATTAGCAGGGAGCTTCATTGAAGGTGGAGCAACCAGGAACTGAACTGGCACTCAGATGGGCTGCCCGCTTGCAGGCAGCAAGCTTATCCCACTATGCCACAGCGCCAACTTAAATAAATAAAGCCTAAAAAAAGGAAGACCAAATCCCAAACACTTCCTAAAACATTGCTGAATACTGTGATATATTCTACACCTTCACTGTACTTACTGGGTGTTTTTTTTTTTTTTTTACAGGCAGAGTGGACAGTGAGAGAAAGAGACAGAGAGAAAGGTCTTCCTTTGCCGTTGGTTTACCTTCCAATGGCTGCCGCGGCCGGCGCACTGCATCTGGCGCACTGCGCTGATCCGATGGCAGGAGCCAGGTGCTTCTCCTGGTCTCCCATGGGGTACAGAGCCCAAGCACTTGGGCCACCCTCCACTGCACTCCCTGGCCACAGCAGAGAGCTGGCCTGGAAGAGGGGCAACCGGGACAGAATCCGGCACCCCGACCATGACTAGAACCCCGTGTGCCAGCACCGCAAGGCGAAGGATTAGCCTAGTGAACCGCGGCGCCGGCCACTCACTGGTTTTAACCACAACATAAAGAAGGCTGCATAATAAACCTGTCAGCTATTTATTGAATGCTCATCAAAAGAGAATAAAGTCCATCCTATTAATCATGACAGCCAGAGACGGCGCTGTGGTGTAGCAGTTAAAGCAGCGGCCTGCAGTGCCGGCATCCCATATTGGCCCTGGTTCATGTCCTAGCTGCTCCACTTCTGATTCACATCACTGCTATGGCCTGGGAAAGCAGCAGAAGAGGACCCAAATTCTTGGGCCCCTGGACTCACATGGGAGACCCAGGAGAAGCATCAGGCTCCTGGTTTCAGACAGGCCCAACTCCGGCCTTTTTGACCATTTAGGGAGTGAACCAGCAGATGGAAGACCTCTCTCTTTCTCTCTCTCCTTTCTGCCTCTCTCTAACTCTGCCTTTTTCAAATAATAAATAAATCTTTTAAAAAGAAATCATTACACCCTTAAGTAGTTACAATGTGTACCACACAAGCATTCAAGTGATGGTAAAATAAACATTTAGGTTGGCATCATGCTGATTGGGACAAGATACTTTATTACTTCTGATTAGTGGTGTTACACTACACTTCTAATCCTTGGTCAAACACCTTCAAGATTTATGCTGAGCATGTCAAAAAAGCAAATACCTATCATCACTTTTAAAAGGATAGCTCAAAGATTACACTGTGACAACAGGTAAAGAATCATTTATAGAAATCGACACATGCATATTAACATAAACTTTCTACCAGTCTTGATGTATGAGCATGTGAATGTCATACACATACTATGTGGCTGACACATGTAAATAACTAAAGCCAGTAACTCTCCAATTGAAAAACATTATCTGAATCCCTAGTAAAGCCTGTAATTTGAAAATACTGACCTGAAATATCTTGGGAGCACTCACAAGAGAGGCTAATGCTGAAGAAAGAGTGGCTGAAAAGATGCCTGCAGAAATTAGTGGTGCAAATCCCGACACCATGCTCATTACCTTAAATAGTGAGAAAAATGAAAAGTAAGTCTTAACATAACATCTTGATTACTCTAATGAAGAAAATGAATGCTAAGAATGACTTGATAACAAACAGTATTAACGGCATATTCACTACAAATTCTTAAAATAGATCTACCACTAGCCCTTATATTTAAAAAAAAACATTTCATTTTGTGAAATTTCCAACACACAAAGAAGGTACCATGAACCTCCAAGACACCTATCGCCGATAATCAACCATGGGTCCACCCCAGCACTCCTCTGAAGCAAACCTCAGGTCCCATTTCATGTGTAAGTGCTTCAGGATATGTCTTCAACAGCTATGAATTTGTGCAAACCGTGAGCAGCAATGCCACCGTGACAAATTAAAAACTTAATTCCTTCACAGCGCCACAAATCTAATCAGCATCAAATGATCTCTTACTTGATCTTCCTAAAAGCAGTCTATTCAAATCAGGATCCCACAGAAGAGCATTCGCTGTATCTGGTGGATGTGTCTCTTCCGTCTTCTTCAATCCACCGACTCAGCACTTCCTTCTCATCTTACTATTTTTACGCCATTTCTCCTGCAGAGACCCCACACTCTGGAGTTTGCAGACTGCATCTGCACTGTGTTGTTTAATCTGCTCCCCTTCTATTTCCAGTAAACCAGCAGTGGGTTAACCTGCTCCTCTCCAGTGCTCTATTTCTAGTTAACTGGCAGTTGGGTCTAGACGGTTCATCAGATCTAGGCACAAGTTTTTGGCAGGAATATTTCTTATGTGGCACAGTGTACTTCCAAAGCCCTGTTGGTTGTGTTTTACAAAAAAGACCTTATCCTTTAGAGCTGGATGAGGATAGGATGTGCAGTCTGCAATTTGCCTGTAAACACCCTGGGGGAAGGGGAGTCATCAATACATTTCTTTATGCGCTGACACCTGATGAAGCTCAGCAATGTGTAACTCTCTTTGCATACACGTTCAAAAACTCCTCTATGGCATGTGTTTCTTGAACCAACACAAAAGGTCTGCTCGCTTACGTCATGAGAAATAACAACCGACCCAATGGGCACTGTGCAAAACTACTTGACTAGACACTTCAAACTGTCAGTGCCATGAAGACTAACAATGGCTGCCATGTGTGGTCCCAGACGGCATCCTGGATCCAGCAAAGGAGGCCAATTACCAGGACTGACAGGCAAATGCAGATGCAGAATATGTACTTAGGTAACAGTATTTCACTGGCGTTGGATTTAAGTGGAGTAACTGTACTGTGCTTTCACAGAATTTCTTAAACACTTCAAGGTGACTGTCAGGGTGTAGTGTCCAGGAATGAGGTACGAAAGAGGATATCTGCAACATACATACAGATATACATAGATCAAGTAAAGGGGGCACAAAATAAATAGTAAATGGAACTGGAGGACAGGTGCACAGGAGCTCCTCACAGAGTTCCTTCTGCACCTGAATTCTTCAAAACACACAACTGCGCTGAGTGTGGATTCTCGTCCCATCAGCTTTATCCACCCATTTTCAAACTGTCAGCAGGGGTTTGTGACCCCCACCCAGATTCTTCACTTTTGTACTGGAGATTCACCTTTCATTTACACTGACTAAGAACATGCCAACTGAGCCCAAGGACATAAGGGAATCCACTATTAAGTTGTATAAGACTACTACACACTTGACTGTGATTTCATACTTAACACCACAGCTATGGGTTCAATCCCTGGCCACAACGCACTGAATGAAGGAAGAGAGCCAGGTAAGCATGCATGGATACACACAGGCACCAACACACACAATGACCAAAATCCAGTCTGCCAAGAAAGCAGAAGGGCCTTGTATATGAAGGGTTTGACTGTGACAGGACAAAGCATCTTGTATTTTATTATGCAATGATAAGTCAAAGGTTTCAGAGGACAATCAACAAAAGGCTACATACAAATTAAAAATTTTAGATAAACAGGATAGACCAAATCATTTTACTAACACACAAAAAGTTAATTCTACATAAAACAGCATAATAAAGTATAGCCTTTATTATACACTTTATGCAGACTTCACTTACACACTCAGACCAGTTATATTCGGTCCGCCATTCTTCATTTTCTGCATGATGTGATTTATATTTTTATAGGATTTCCCTTTTTGTACTGTTTTACAAGGCATTTTAAAAATCATTTACTTAAAATGAGAGAAGCATCTTTATTCATGCCACACTCCTCTTTGCTAGAATAAGTCCATACTAGATTTTATAAAGAGGATACACTTTTCTATTTTAAGGCAACATTACGGAAACCTGACTGGCATCTTCAGTTACTGGGCAGAGACCAACGTCTGTGCCTTTCACACACAGTATCTATATCAGAATTGGCCTGAATCACTAGCTGGACATGAATACTGTCTTTCATTCTGACCATTTTGCCTAGTCTTGTGACTACACAACACGTACTCCCATTACATAACCGGGCCTGACACTTGTAACTTCTGAAAAGTGTGCTCAACTGCTTCAAACTACACTACAGGAAACAAAAACAATTAAGTCATTAAAAATTTAGGTTAAAAAAATTTATTCTAGAATTCACACATTCTGCATAACACATGCCAGCTTCTGAATAAATCTGACTCTCAAGTATGGTTTTATTATGTTTATATGAAACTGAAAAAATTAGGGAGCAAACGTTTTATTTTTCATTTGCCATCAGCAGACTCACATATTCTGTAAGTTTCCCAGAGTTCCATCCTAGGACTTACTCTCAAATTACCTTCCTTATGTGTTCTCATGTCAGTTTCTAAAAACCCATGCCTTTCATTTCAACTGCAGTACTTTAATAACGCTATTAACAGCAGAAAAATGGATAGTCTCCAAATACTGTGGAAGTAATATTAATTTCTACATAGCTCATCCATTTTTAAAGCTAACTTGTAAGCATTATTTAGAATTAAATTCTATTGTTAAGTCATACTGTACCAGACGACTGTTTTACTTTGGCCACATCTAATTGAGTAACAACACTATTAATACTGATCATGTCTTTTCTATAGGACATTTATATACACAGCAACAATGGAGAATTGCTAAATTCACTCAATAGAAAACTGAACTTATTTCAGTTACTACGGATTTAAACTGCTTAAAATAAAAACAGAAAACTTTGGTATAATTAACAAAATATTTACATAAATGCTGAAAACTACACAATGTTGACAAAAGAAATCAAACGTAGATAAAAAAAGAGCCATAGTAAACATGTCAATTCTCTTCAAATTGCTACACAAATTTAATGCAGTTCCAATAAAAATCTCAGTAACACTTTTTGTCGATACACAAAAGATTATTCTGAAATTCTGTATGGAAAGCGAAGTAACTCAAATAGCTAAAATGATTTTGGAAAAGGACAAAGTGAGATTCTTTACACGACTTGATTTGAGGACTCAGACACAACTACATTCATCAAGCACGTGTGGTGCCAGTCCGAAAAGTGGACAGCAGAGAATCCACAAAAAGCCCAGGTGAGAGACCCCTTCTAATGAAGTTGGACACTCGCATCATACCCACACGCGCACACTCAGTACATCTTACATGCTGTTATCCAACTGGGACCCTGGGAGCCCTGTGCTCTTCAAGGGCCTCTAATTTACCCTTCTGTCTTCACCAGTTTGCCTGATGAGTTACCCGGATTTCTGAGTATGTTAGAAATATTCTTGGGGCCGGCACTGTGGCTAAAGCATCCCATACGGGCGCCGTTTCAAGTCCTAGCTGCTCCACTTCTGATCCAGTTCTCTGCTATGGCCTGGGAAGGCAGTAGAAGATGGTCCAAGTCGTTGTGCCCCTGTACCCTCCTGGGAGACCCAGAGGAGGCTCCTGGCTCCAGATCAGCGCAGTTCTGGCCATTGTGGCCAACTGCGGAGTGAACAAGCGGATTGAAGATCTCTCTCCCTCTCTGCCTCTTCTCTCTCTATGTAACTCTGACGTTCAAATAAATAAACTAATTTAAAAAAAAAAGAAACCGAACAGTCTTCCCTTCTCTAAGCTATGGCTTTCTTTTGGTCCTATCTGATAGTAGGGAGAGCTCTACAGGAGTACAGGGTATCTGGAGGACATGCATGTGATGCTCACCTGGAAGTTGTTCATTAGGCCATAGGAGCAAGGACTGACTTCACAAGATGAAAAGTCAAAGTTTAATTTGCAGGCTGCAGAGGTACAGTTTGTTAGCTCTGTTACAATGGTGTCATTAACGTTCCCAGTGGCATCCCGAACAACACATGAACCTGGAGCACAAGTGACAGTGAGAAGAATAAAGCTAACATGTATATTCATCCTAGAATTACATAAACTCATCAGGAGATTCAAGTAATGACTGGTTACCTACTCATGCCTAGGAACACACACTGCATGGGAATGTACTGTGACGTGAATGCAGAAAATACACTGGTCCCCAATATTTAAGAACTGTAACTGAACTTTTCATTAAAAATATTTACAGAAATACATTTAGAAACCTCATAAATACTATTATGAAAAATGATATATTAGCACCACTGTTTCTTGAGCCAGCTGGTCAAGACGTCCTTAAACATATACAAAAACAATGTCAGCATCGCATATGGGCGCTGGTTCGAGATGCAGCTGGAATGACACCTGCACCCACGTGCGAGACCCAAAAAAGCTCCAAGCTCCCAGCTTCTTCCAGGCCTGCCCCAACTACTGCAGACATTTGGGGAGAGAACCAGTGGATAGAATCTCTTTCTCTTCCTCTAACTCTGACATTCAAATAAATAGATGAGTCTTCAAAAAATACCCCACTGTGCTAAAAGACTTCCAAACAAGGAGAAATGTTTGCCTATACACCAACTATTTTACACTTCAAATGGGTCAAATCACACTTGAGAAGGGGGTTCTGTGAAGGAAAATTTAATTATCAATGTACTAATTACCAATGTACTTAGGTTCCTATTTGAACCTATGTCTCCAAAAGAACCACTGGAACATTAGCAAATATCTCGTCTTTGAGATTTGCTTACAAATAACCCAGGGGGCACAGCAACAGGGTATAGAACAAACAAGATTAACCATGAACGAACAACGCCTGCAAGATTTTGACACTGAGTGACAGCTATAATGGGCTCATCAGAAAATGCTCTCTACCTTTCTGTAAGGATGAAGGCTCCCATAGTACAACAAGCATTTCATAATCTGTAATAACATATCACGTACAATAGTAAAAACCATTCCTCAGACTGCAACACTTTAATAACATGATTTCATCGCATATGAAGTAAAAATTACAGCTATTACAGCAACAACTGAACTCGAGAAAAGAATTTTTCGAATTTTACAATAGCACATCTAAATACTAACATTTAATAAACCGCACAGCTCTTTATTCTGCAGTTTCTTCATCTACGCTTAAGAGCAGTGTTGCAGCACCAAGTTTCCCTAAAGCTCCCTCTGAGAGCACTGGGAGGAGGGCACGGCGTGCAGTCCTGAGAGCAGGGGGAGGAGGGCACAGCGTGCAGTCCTGAGAGCACTGGGAGGAGGGCACAGCGTGCAGTCCTCTGAGAGCACTGGGAGGAGGGCACAGCGTGCAGTCCTGAGAGCAGGGGGAGGAGAGCACAGCGTGCAGTCCTGAGAGCACTGGGAGGAGGGCACAGCGTGCAGTCCTGACAGCACTGGGAGGAGGGCACAGCGTGCAGTCCTGAGAGTAGGGGGAGGAGGGCACAGCGTGCAGTCCTGACAGCACTGGGAGGAGGGCACAGCGTGCAGTCCCCTGAGAGCACTGGGAGGAGGGCACGGCGTGCAGTCCTGAGAGCAGGGGAAGGAGGGCACAGCGTGCAGTCCTGAGAGCACTGGGAGGAGGGCACAGCATGCAGTCCCCTGACAGCACTGGGAGGAGGGCACAGCGTGCAGTAGTCTGAGAGCACGGGGAGGAGGGCACAGCGTGCAGTCCTGAGAGCACTGGGAGGAGGGCACAGCGTGCAGTCCTGAGAGCACTGGGAGGAGGGCACAGCGTGCAGTCCTGCGTGCAGTCCTGAGAGCACTGGGAGGAGGGCACAGCGTGCAGTCCTGAGAGCACTGGGAGGAGGGCACAGCGTGCAGTCCTCTGAGAGCAGGGGGAGGAGGGCATGGCGTGCAGTCCTGAGAGCACGGGGAGGAGGGCACAGCGTGCAGTCCTGAGAGCAGGGGGAGGAGGGCACAGCGTGCAGTCCTGAGAGCACTGGGAGGAGGGCACAGCGTGCAGTCCTGAGAGCACTGGGAGGAGGGCACAGTGTGCAGTCCTGAGAGCACTGGGAGGAGGGCACAGCGTGCAGTCCCCTGAGAGCAGGGGGAGGAGGGCACAGCGTGCAGTCCTGAGAGCACGGGGAGGAGGGCACAGCGTGCAGTCCTGAGAGCAGGGGGAGGAGGGCACAGCGTGCAGTCCTGAGAGCACTGGGAGGAGGGCACAGCGTGCAGTCCTCTGAGAGCACTGGGAGGAGGGCACGGCGTGCAGTCCCCTGAAAGCAGTGGGAGGAGTGCACAGCGTGCAGTCCTGCGACTCCCTCCAGCCCTGAAGCAGCCTCTCTCGTGTGCTTCCTGTTCTGATGCTCTAGTTCCGCACCTATGGTGCAGGGCAAGGTTCCACAGCTGCAGTGGTACAGGCAGTCTTTACTGGCCTATCTTCTGAGTGTCAGGGACAGTGGCTTCTCCTGCTGCACTAACTTAGTGCAGATGGAAAGAAGTGAGAAGAGCCAGCATATTTAGAGTGCTGGAAAAAACAGAAAAGAAAATAGGGGCTGGCGCTATGGCACAGCTGGTTAAAGCATCCCATATGGGCATCGGTTCAAGTCCCAGCAGCTCCAGCTCCAATCCAGCTCCCTGCCTGTGCGCCTGTGAAAGCACTGGAGGATGACCCAAGTACTTGGGCCCCTGCACCCTCTTGGGAGACCCATAAGAAGCTCCTAGCTTAGGATCAGTCCAGCTCTGGCTGTTGTGGACATTTGGGGAGTGAACCAACGGATGGCAGATTTCTCTGCTTTTCTTTGTCTCTCTCTCTCTAACTCTGCCACTCAAATAAATAAATAAATCTTTAAAAACAAAACAAAACAAAAACAAATTACTTATCTGTGATACCAATCATTTTCTAGGTTGTAAAAGAAACAGTTATATCATTCTTTAAATATTTAACTAAATTTTCTTTAGCTAACTTATGTATATGTATATACACATGACAGTAATTTTTAAGACACATATTTTGCTACTTTTCCCAAAGTGAACTCCAGAGATGTATGTATGTATTAGAGACAAATGAAATGCAAATTCCATCTAAATGCCAATTTAGTCTATCATCATATTACTGATGATTAGCCTTTCTACCTGTTATTAAGAAAAATGTCCAGCCTCTCAGTCTGAAAACAGATCTGTCAGTACTTCCATCAAATACATAAATATATGGCAAAAATGAACTTTTATTACTCAAATATAATGTAAATCTCATATTTTAGAGTCTATGACTTCATACTTTTGTTATTCTTTAGATTGTTATCAAGATAAAATATACTTTTATATTATGATTAAGGAATTTAACTATAGGAGCTGGCATTGTGGCACAGCAGGTTGGTCCATCACCTGCAATGCCAGCATCCCAGCTGCTCCACTTCTGATCCAACTGCCTGCTAATGTGCCTTGGAAAAGCAGAGGAGGATGGCCCAAGTGCTTGGTCCCTGGCCACTGGCATGGGAGACATAGATGGAGTTCCAAGCTCTCAGTTCTGGCCTGGCCCAGCCATTTGGGGAGTGAAACAGGGGATAAAGATCTCTTTCTCCCTACCACTCCCTCTCTCAGTGCAACTCTACCTTTCAAATAAACCAATCTTAAAAATTTAACCATCATCCTTGATTTTTCAAAACATTTCAAAACCACATGCTTTAAGTAAAGGATACAGTTTGGAAGTAAAATAAAGTATCACTGTAGGCAAACTATGTCAATTAATAGAAATGAAATTCACCAACAGAGTTTTACTGGACTAGAGTATTTCATTAAATTAAAGATCATACACTGTAAAGAGCCTTAAAGGGCTGTAAAGAAAATGTAACATAACTATTCTTACAACTGTACTTATGAAATCTGTATACTTTTAAAAAATAAATTAAAAAAAAAAAAAGAAAATGTAACACTCTCTCTGCCATGAAAACAAGAAATTATATGCCACGGTCTTTGGTAGCAAAGCTGCTGAGCTTCCATTTTCTCAGCTCTGAAGACTGGTTGGATCACTTAAAAACATTCAGGTTCTAAAGTGCTATCAGTCCATGAATGTAAAAAAATGATATTGAAATCACTTTCATTCAATTCAGTAAAAACACAGTAAGATTTTATTCAACTTATTTTGTTGTGATTCTTCAAAGCCAGTGTTTTCATATTATCATAACAAAATTCAAAAGTATGGGCACTGCTTAATGGTCTTGATAATAATTTTACTACATGAAGATAAAATCACTATAAGAAAATAAATTTGTAGAGTAACATTCACTTCCTTATAAACATGAATGTTTTCTATAAATACATCTCAGTGAAATTTAAGAGATACAGACTTAATTTTCTGATTTACTACACAATAAAACTTCTGGAGAAAATACAATAAAGCATTTGGAGGTTTAGATGACTCCTATGAAAGTCACCACTAGTTTTCTTTCTTTTAAATCTGTTTTTAATTACAATAGGCCACTCGTCTTTTTATTGAAATATTTCCGAATTTAAAAGTTAAAAAAATCATGAACATAAATATGTAAATTATGAAATCTCTGAAACATATAAAGAAATGTAAGGCTATTTACCTACAGATACTGCAATTCCTATGTAAACCACCGTAGTAATTAAAATGGCTAAGAGTGTTCCTTTGGGAATGGCTGACTGGGGATCCTAGAAGACAAGAAGAGGTTTTTAAGGCTATCTGTAAAAACGAGTGCAAGTGTACCACTTCTTAATTCGTCACCAGCACCGTTCTCCACAACACTTACCGCAAGGTCACCTGAGATGTTGGCTCCTGCCAGAATACCGGTGGCAGCAGGAAAAAATATGGCAAACACAGAAAAGAAAGTCTCTTCATCTCGAAAATCAGGTCCAAAGTTCTCATTAAATATTTCAGCTGCGGAAAACAAAATAGTTCTGTCAGTTGAAGGATAGCAGCTTAGACCCCAAAACCTCAGGCCTAGAGTAATAGGGGTATATGACCCCCAAGTTTTCTTCATTTTCTCATCCATTTCCTAACTGGAGTTTTCGTACTCCTCTTTTCTTGTATGGGGAGTAGTTTACAGCCAAAATGATGACATGGGTCCTGCCCACTTTTCTGTCTTTGTTCATGGTGCTTTGAGCATTTTTGACTGGATTACCACCAGTCCAAATGCAAAGCCAAGTATGGGTAACACCTTCAATCTTAGAGAACAAAGAACTAGAAAGGAGGAAGAAAAACGAGGAACTCTGGGTAATCTGGAATCTTTTTTTCATCCACTATTCCATATATAGATTTCTCTATTTCCTAGTGGTCAGCTAGCTGGCATCTGAGGCTCCTCATGAAGCTACCAGATGATTTTAGCCAAGTTTCCCTAACTAAAGGTGCTTAACTCAACAAACATGAAAACTTCAACTTCCTAGTGTTTTCAATTATTCAGAGACAGGCCCTGACATGAAAGCAGCACACTCCTGTCTTTTCAATATCCGTGTATGGATCACGTGCCAGTTCCACATCAGAGCTACTAGGTATCCCAAAGTGTCTAGAGACAGAATTCAAACAAGCAAAGCAGGGATCCTGCCTGCACGGAACGTAGCGTCTCAACAAGACACAAAACCAGCTGTGGTTCCAGCAATAATGGAAACGGGGGCTGTGACAGAGACTGAGTGGGATAATCTAACTCAACTAGGTTTTGGAAGGATAAAGAGATAAAACTAAAGAGGTAACACTTAAGCTCTTTACTGAGCAGAGTCAGTATGCAACAGGATGATGAGGGAAAAGAGCATGGCAACAGCAAGATTCAAGACAGGAAAAGGGGAGAAGGAAATGAGATTGGAGAGCTCAGATATGCAAAATCTTCCACGTTTAAATTTCATTCTAAATAGGATGAAAATCAACACAGGTTCAGAAATATGCACATGATATGATGTGATTCATGCTGTGACCCAGTGGGTTAATGCCCTGGCTGCAGCACTGGCATCCCATATGGATGCCGGTTTGAGACCCAGCTGCTCCACTTCCAATCCAGCTCCCTGCTAATGTGCTTAGGAAACCTTCAGAGGATGACCCAAATCCTTGGGCCCTTGTACCCACTTGGTAGACCCGGAACAAACTCCAAGCCCCTGGCTTTGGATCGGCTCAGCTCTGGCCACTGCAGTCATTTGGGGAAAGAACCAGTGGTTGGAAGACCCCCCTCCCACCACCACTCTAACACTTTCAAATAAATAAAATAATACATAATAAATATATATATGTAAATAAAATGCTGTGTGGATAATGGACCCGAGAGGTCAGCATGTGAAGCAGGGATACCCTCATGAGACAACTGAAGCTGTGCAATCTAGAGACTGGAGGACCCACTCACTAGAGAAGGCCCAGAAACCGAGAGGCAGGCAGGCAGGCCCAGAGAGCACTGGGATGCAGTAAGCAGGAGAGGCGTCAAAGCAGCAGCTGGAGACTATGACAGAGCAAGGGACAGCAACACACTGGTCTCTCGGTGGTTTTTCAAGCCATGAGAATACATGCCACCCAAAGCAAGAATATGGCTGGAAGGCCAGGACCGTATTTAAAGGACAAGAAAGAGTAAGGGGTACTAGGGGTAACAGACACGGTGACCCGAGTTACAACAAATGCATCACACAGCAAATAAAACAAGAGAAGGGCTCGAAGAAACAGGGGAACAATGAACAGGAATGCTGTTGAGGCAGAGGACAAAACACTGCACACATGCCTCGTGCCATGTGACTGTGACCTTAACAGACAGAGCCAGGTAAGAGGAGTTAAGGAGTAACCTCAATCTATGGAAACAAATCAGGAAAACCAAGTAGAGACAGCTTCAAAAACACAAATGGCTGCACGGGTGTGATGGTACAGCAGGGTAAGCTGCCACTTGGGACACCCACATCCCTTGGCACGCTGGTTCAGTTCTGGCTACTCTTCCAATGCACCTCGCTGCTAAGGAGCCTGGGAAGCGGCGGATACGAGTGCCTCAGGGGAGACTTGAATGGAGTTACTAGGTCCTGCTTCAGCCAGTCTCGGATATTTTAGCCACTTAGGGAATGAACCAGTGGAATGAAGACTGGTATCGATCTTGATCTCTCTCCCTGTCTCGGTCTCACTCACTCACTCACCCTTTCAAATAGATGGAGAAAAAAAAAAAAAAAAGGCAAATATGCTTGAAGGATTGGTTTCAGATTAAAGACAACTGAAGATCATGTAATGAATCACACACACACACACAAAAAGGAAATTGAAGAGATATTACAAATGAATAAAACACATGATTTTGGACAGGATCCTGGAACGGGAAAAACAAAAGTTGCCCTAAGGATCTTTATAGGGACAATTAGGAAAATCCACATATGGACCCTATGTTAGGTGTCAGTTATTGTACCAAAGTTCAATTTTCTTAATTGCTCTTCTCCTTGGAAGAGCTGTGAAAACTGAAGTGTTCAGAGGTAAGAAGTCTTGGTTTCTGCAACTTTTCCCAAAAGTGACACAGATATAATCAGTAAAAATGGTGAAGTTAGGTGAGTTAAAAGGATTTACTGTATGGTTTTACAATTTTTCTGCAGGTTTGAAGTTTTTTGAAATAACAAGGAATAAGTAAGAGGTCAAGATTCAATTAAGTTTGTCTCTATGAGCAGTCATGAGAAAGGGAGGTGCTAACTGGAGGGGAATAAAAGACAAAAGATGGCATTCTCAAGGGTGGGGATCACTAGAGCAAGCTTATAATAACAGAGGCAAAAGTTTTGAAGCAGAGAAAGAGGCTGATTTAAAAAGTCAAAGAAATAACATCGAGAACACAGCAGAGGCACCAGTCTTTGGAGTGAGAAAAATACTCCTGAAATCTGCTAAGAGGGGAAAAGGAGTGTTACTGGGAGGCCGTCACCTACACATCCTGCTTACTGCTGATGCCATCTTATCACCCACCAGGGCCAAGCAGTGTCAACCTCTAAAAACAGGTGCCTTCCAAAGTACACGGAGGGGTACTCACTGCAGTGAGAGCTACCTGCATGCAATTTAACTATTACTATACCACATAACTATGTAATACTTGTGTAAGTTGTCAGGGATGTGGAGAAAAGGACATGAAAAATCTGAATTAGCAGGAATTTGCAGGTACTTTAAAATCAACTAAAGTCATAAGCAGAAAACATTGCATTACTGAGGACATTTTTAGATGTGACCAATCCATAATTTTTTTAACACTTTTTATATATTTTTTTAACACTTTTAACAATAAAAATGACAAAAATAAATGTTCAAAAATGTACAATTAAAAAAATTAAGGTGAGAAAATCCTTTGTAATTAGAAGAAATGTCACAAATACAGTCCCAGAGGAAACTTTCCTCTCTACCTGATGCTATTAGCACTTGTTTCTGGCATGCCGAGCAGATTCCCCCTCCCCCAGTCTAGGGTCAGGAATCTGAAAGCCAGTTGAGAAGAATGCACGTACACCAGCAACCGGAACAGAAAGCACAACCAGCAGTGGGCACACGTTACAGGCAGGCGTCCTTGGTTGGGCTGGTGGGTGTCAGAAAACTGCACAGCAGGCTAAGGCAGTGTCGGGTACAGGCCCAACCAACGCTCCTACACACCTCCGATCCAAGTACTGCATGCTCTACCAGGCAGCGGCAGGGTCTGGAGGCCAACAACAGAATGTAAACCAACTGAGCTTCTAGCCTGCACAGTTTAGTTCAGCAGATTTTCTTTTCTAGTAAAGTGCACTGATCTACATTCTTTATCTCTGCACAGATTCCTGTGAGGAGCTCTGGATGAATCATCTCGGGAGAGAAGCAGGCCTTTTCTTCCTCGGCCTGAACAGGAGGGATAAACCCACTGAGAACAGGCAGGCTTAGGCATCTATGCGGCCAGCCTGTGCGATGCTACTGCAGCTCTCCTTCCAACTTCCAAATTTTACCTAGCAGAGAAATAGCCCCAGGTGTGCAGTCAGATGGGAGAGAGACAAACTTCAGGAACTAATAAGCTACAAGTAAATGTCGCTAGTAAAAGTTGTATGCAAAATGAAAAGCGTTACAGAAGATAAAAACTATGGAAAATTCGCAGTTAGTCGGTTACAGAAAAACCTGAATTGCAAGTATACCAAGAAACTAACATCTGTAGGTGGTTCCACAATCCGAGGCATTTGCAAGTGTTTTGCTTAAACAACCTCATCTGCCACATAATGTTTCAGTCAACCACGGAGCACTTATTCCTAAACACATCACGTAAGAGTAGACTGTTCAGCGACACCACGACCCTCTTAGTCTGTGGCAGTACATTCTATGATGTCTGTACAATGATGAAATTCCTAACAACACATTTCTCAGTATATGTCGTATTGTTAACACCTGACTGTTACATTAGGACAAGTTACAAATCCAATCATCAATTCCTGGTTACTTTCTTCAGTAGCACTGATTCCTTATATTCAGCCACCATTTATAGTTAATAATGAAAACGCCAACCTGTAAGTAAAAGTGAATTTTATGCCAGCTGTCCAGTATACATGTGGGCAAAATTGAATCAAGTTGCAAATAAGTGTGAATCATCAGACCAAACTCAATTATATTGCAAGATATCTAGTCTGTACTGCATCTGTTTAACAACAGAAAGCTGTAACATGTGCATCCTCAAAACCATTCTGCCCTTTTTACTTACGTTGATAGCCAAAGAAACCTTTGGGTTTCTTGCTTTCCAGTGAGATGAATGTTCCTATGACGAAATCAGCAATAGCAAGAAGTAGAATCACCAAAAGAACAATCTGAGCCTGCAATTTAAAGATTGAAAACCAAAGTCAAATATCTTGTGTTATCCTTTGATTTGATTCCACTAACTCCCACAGGAAAAAGATTTCTCTCTTTCGCCAGTGTTTCAAACAGTGCCAAGTACAAAGGAAGTGCTCAATCAACCTTGGTTAAATGAACAAACAGTTCTTTAAAGAACCATCTTAGAATGCACAATATACTGGGGGAAAGAAGCAGCAGCCAGAGTATTACCATATATACCTGGAATGAGTTACAGATGCGCAGGCCCTCCTATAAACCACACAGCACCACACATTCCAGAGCACTACTGGCTTTGTATCCTGGACCATTCTTTCCTCTCTCCTCCAGCTTACCAATGCAGTCTTTTTGTTTGTTTATTGTTACGGATTAAAAGAAAATCTTTATTTGAAAGACAGAGAGACAGAGAGAGTAAAACAGCAAGACAGACTGAGACAGACCAACAATCTCCCTTCCCCGGTCCATTTCCCAAATGCCCACACAAGCCAAGGTTGGGTTATGCCCCAGCCAAGGGCCCACAGCTCGGCTTGGTCTCCCAAGTGGGAGGCAGGGACCCAAGTACAAGCTGCTTCCCGAGTGTGCATTAGCAGGAATGCTGGCACAGGAAGCAGAGCCAGGACTGGAACCCCGGTGCTCTGATACAGGATGGAGGTGTCCCCAAGCATAATGTCTACCCCTGCATCTTGACACAGAGAACGTATTCGCCAGAAACACAACTTTTATACCAAGTCCAAATAGAATGGTGAATAGATGACTACTTAAGGAAGAGAAAACGAGAAGGAAAATGATGAGATGGAAGGAGGAAAAAATCAAGTAGCAATGGGATTAAGGGAAGGATGAGAACTATCTTTCCCCCTTCTCTGCTCATACCCTCCCAGAAAACCGAATGTTCAGGATAATCTGTGTCATCTGTGGGAGCAAGAACAACTAATATGTTAATCATGTCCCAGACAGAATGAAATTCAATTCATTTCAGTAAAGTCAGGTTGTTAAGCATACATGATTTCACTGTATACAACTTCACCTTCAACACACTGAGAAAATATGATAAACAGTACAAATATGAACACCCAACACTATGCAAAGTCCAGCTGTGCTACAACCTAGGCAAACTCTCAGACACATTCTTGGATGCTCTACCAATCTAACACGTGACTTCACCAAGTGTTTCCCAGGAAGAACGACACGGGATTCGTGCCTTCTGGGATGTCAACTGCAAAGAAAAGCAGTTCCTCCAACCTCACATGTGCATTAACTGTCAGTTATCGCCTCATGTCTCTTTTAAAATTAACTTTGAAATAAATTAGGAAGCCAAACGTTTTTTTAAACTACCTAATAATACAGACCTCAGCATTTCTACAAAATGCAAAACAAGATTGATCCTACACTTAAAACTTCAAATATACTCCACCTTATCAAACCAAACATAATCTTAGGC
The DNA here is from genome assembly GCF_033115175.1 of Lepus europaeus. Taxonomy (NCBI): domain Eukaryota; kingdom Metazoa; phylum Chordata; class Mammalia; order Lagomorpha; family Leporidae; genus Lepus; species Lepus europaeus. The sequence goes on from NC_084830.1 coordinate 150,326,854, forward strand.
ATACAGCTCTGTGAAAACAGCCACTGAGGTACCACTAGAATTGGAAAATATCAGCACACTGCACAGTGTTCCCAAAACATAAGCTCCCAAATTCCCCATATTGCGTATATTACTATCACGACTTACTTTTGATTCCCACTCCATTCCAGCTACTGAGATACCTAGAAGAATCACCACTGTAATGGCTCCAATAATTCGGATATCATTGATTTCATCTATCATAAGTATGGAATGTTCCTAAAAAAGACAGTTACAAATATAATGAGCAGTATTACTTTATATAAATCCTTACATTTATTTTGAACTATTTTAGGGACACATATGCCTAACATGTAAAAGATGAATAAATGCTTATTTAATAAATGAATAGGAAACTTAGCACAAAGGAATCACTATTTGCTACTAAGGGGAAATTCAGTATCTAATGATATCTAACATATAATTAAATTATCCCTATCTAGGGGCCGACGTTGTGATACAGCAAGTTAAGACACAGCCCACCACAGTGGCATCCCATTAGGGCACTGGTTTGAGTCTCATCTGCTCTACTTCCAATCCAGCTCCCGGCTAATGTGTGTGGGGAGACAGCAGAGGACAGCCCAACTTCTTGGGCCCCTGCCACCCATGTGGGAGACCTAGAACCACCAGCTCTGGCCCCCTGGCTTGGGCCTGGCCCACCCCCAGTCTTTGTGGCCATTCAGGGCATGAAAACCAGCAGATGGAAGACCTTTCTCTTTCTTTCTCTTTCCTTCTCTTGCTCTATAATTTTGCTTTTAAATAAACAAACATTACTGATATCTAATGTATGTTATTGATACTACTATGACTGACACAAACTCAAAAAAAAAAAAAACAAAAAAAACAAAAAACACCTGCTACTAGAAGTTTAACAATTGCACTATGACTAAACAGTACTACCAGTTAGGATGTTTTTAAAAGTTACAGAGCAGAAATGTAAACTGTGTTCACTGTAATAGGAGCTCATGCTTTTGACAGCTTTGCACGTTGCATGAGGAAGAGGTGAATTCCCCTTAATGCTATTGTCAAAAACTACACACTATTTCCATTCCACATGCAAATTAGTTGTAATATAGTAACAATGACTTTCTTTAATGTTCTCACTTGGATCAAAATTATTTAAAGACTGTAAAATCCCCATCAATCTAGTAAACAGTAACACTGAATTATCTCTTCTCAAATGATGCGAGGCACAAAATACTAAAATATTAATTTTTTTTTTACAACTTAGATGACTGTATCACAGTACAACTCAAAAAATTATGGAAGAGTGTAATAATCCCATGAAGCTGCTTCTTTTAAAAAAGCATTCATGCTTTTTCAAAAAAAAATCTGCTCATAGAAGTCAAACATAAGTGAGAAAATATAAGCTTGAATTCCAGACAAATGAGCTTAACACAAAACAAAATGAAACACAGAAAGACCCAGACTCAAAGATGAGGCTGACCAAATGTGCATAAAGTGTTAATATTTAACCAATATGGTAACAAAAGTCATTTGTAAGGGATCTTTTGAAACTGATGGATCCCATTTGATTTCATACACTTTTTAACTCTGCAAGGAATTTTAATTCCAAATGCCTTAAAAATAATCTGATATTAATTTAATTAAGGTCATCTCCTGTAACATTTGAAAAAATGTACCTGAAAACTTGCTTAAGGGGAAAAAACAACTGTTGTAGCAGAAACATCTCTACTGATCAGTTTTTACACTCATGGGCCATGACACTAAAGCTTTAGCTCAGTATGTTGTACATAAATCTCTTTTCTAATATTTTTTCAAATTTGCTTGAGTTCCCTAAAGTTAAATTTTCCACAAGACAAAAACATACCTAAACCCCAATTACATTTGCCAAGTAAGAACAATGAAGGGGCATGAGCCCTGACGATTACACCTGGTGCCACCTGTGAGCCCTTCCTTTCCTGCTGCCCTCGGCACGCACAGCTAAAAGCGCCAACAGAGCTGTTGGTCCATTCCAGCTCCCGTACTTCCAGATTACCACACCCTCCTAGAACCCAACCATGGCTCTAGGTGTCACTCAAAGCTATTCTCATTTCGTAACCACGGGAGTCCTATTTCACTTCTTTAATTACACACGTCACACTGAGTACAAAACCAGTTCTCTTCAACTCCACAGCAGTGTTACAACTGCCTTCTTATCAGCTCTATAAGGTTCTTCAAACCAGCAGTCTCATAAAGACAGCTTTACCTTCCTCCTGAATCCTCCAGTCGGAGATCAGGGCACACTCTAACTCCTCTTTCTCCAACTTCCCACGCTCCCTTCATTATCAAGTCCACACATTCGGCATCTTTATAGGTATGAGCTTGCGATGAGCCACCATCTCTGCTCCCAGAATAGCTACTACCTCTTCAATGGTCGAGCTCTCTAGTTCTGATCCCTCTGATCTGTTTGCTATTGGTGATCAGCTGTCATGGCCTCAACTCTAATCAACCTGAGATCCAAAGTGGATGGCAGACAAGACACACAACCTCAACTTGGCCCTTTGTCTTCCCCCCAGTCTTACCTGTCTTGCCATTTGTATTTCAAATGTTACGAAATACTTCATTTTCTTGTCGATGCTGTACATTTTCCAGGCTTTTTTTCTCTACCCTTCTGTTACCTTACCTGTGTACCTACTAATGTGTAAACTCCCTTCCCTGGCATCTCCATTCCTGCAGAGTAGTTAAAGGCCACACACACACCCTCCCCCGGCTTTTGTGCCGCCAAGGCCTCCTGCAACCATGTGCTGCAGACATTCCCTAATTCCTTTACGCATCTTCCACACTAAGCTGCTTGAGGGAAGTGCTTCGCCGTGAGCACACCACTGCCTGCCTATGCAACAGGATGAGGCACAGAGGCCCTAGATGACGATTTGGCAAACCAAGGACTGAAGACAGATGCGTTACCTTCAGCAACTCCACCACAGTTTCTGCAAATCCCACCACATACATAGCAACTGCAACAGCGTTGGCAAAAGCAAAGATCAGGCCAATCGCACCACCAAACTCTGGTCCTAGACTTCTGGATATTAAATAATATGCGCCTCCTACAGGAGAAAAAATGAAAAAGCACTGAAGTTAGCATTCAAAATGTCAACTACAATGTTTTTAATTCCACAAAAGTTCAAAAAGCAGATACCTCCAGTAAGAACAGCAGTTAAATTATCACACAAGTTAAGTGAACGTGTTCACTTCCTTCACAGTACTGACTATCCAGGGATTTCTCCACATATTAAGTATCCAGTCAGCCTATTTAAATCCCTACTTCCTCTTTTAAGTTTAGGTTAAAGTGGGCAAAAGATCCTTCCTTATACACAGATACCAGTATCATTTCCCAGTGGTTTTCTGAGTAATGTATTTAATCTTAAGGTAACTCTTTAAAATGACAGTTGATATTATTTCAGTCACTTGAAGTATGCCACTTTGCTGGTAACATGAATGCCGTGGTAAAAATAGCAAAGTCATGAAAAACTGCAGAGAACAGCCAATAATGGCATCCCAAAAAGGAGTCCTTTATATTCTAGTAAACTCTGCCTACATGGCAGAATAAATGCCACTACAGGAGCTATCACGAAATGCCCCAAACCTGAAAACCAAGAACGCCCAACATACAAACCAGCTAACTTTATTATCCGGAGTCAGTCAAACGCTGCCCAAGCCTTGAGAAGCTCCTCTAAAACACTGATTTAAATAAGGCTCCTCAGCTATAACCAAATTTAAGTTTTTATTAATAATATTGATGTTAAATAAAATTGTATGCATTTTTATATGATGGCCTTAATTCCTTAGACCATATAATGAAATGCCATTAAACGGCTGATCTCTGTCTCTACTGTTTGCACAGTGTAATGAACACAAACACAACAAATCAATTCCATAGTTTGATAACACAGAAACAGTACCAACAGACAAACATCATTTTGGAAACAGCTGTCCTAGTTACTCATTTTACCAATGAATTTTCATTTTCTTGGGGGATATTAACAAAAATACAAAGTGGGCCAGCGCTGTGGCCAGTGGGTTAACGCCGTGGCCTCAAGACCTGGCTGTGCCACTTCCAATCCAGCTCTCCGCTATGGCCTGGGATAGCAGTAGAAGATGGCCCAAGGCCTTGGGGCCCCTGCACCCACGTGGGAGATCTGGAATAAGCTTCTGGCTCCTGGCTTTGCATGGGTGCAGCTCCAGCCATTGTGGCCATTTAGGGAATGGACCAGCGGATGGAAGACCTCTCTGCCTGTCCTCTCTCTGTGTAACTCTTTCAAAAAAAAAGAAAACATAACCATTAACATTAGTATTCTAACTTTTTTGTGATATGAAAATTAAAACTTTCCCAGAAGTTTGAGCATACTTCAGAAAATTCACATAAAAACTGAAATTAAATATTTATTTTGGTACCAAAACATGTTGAAATCCATGCATATGTTTTCACAGTGTTTTTCCTTGAGCATTTTGAAAATTTCTCATTTTTGAACACTGGAGACTCCAACAATTTAAATAATAACAATGCTGTGAGCCAAGTAAACAGAGTAAATTCTGAAGATATTAAATCACATTACAAAAAATCACAAGGGCAACACCTGGAAGACTACAATTAGCATGGCCTATTTTAACATGTATCTCAACATTAAGAAATTATAGCATTTATTCTGAATATCAGTAACAGCAAATTAAGAAAAGTAAGCATTATCTTGATTTTATACTTGAGAAAATTATGTTTCAACATTTTAAGCTAACATACAAACAGGACCTGCTAAAAGAAAAGGATTCATTATGTGGTTTTCAAGTTTTCATGTTCTGAAATGTCAACTCTGACATTTTATAACTGTGAAAATCTTCCAAAAATTGAAAAACCTAAAACTTAACTCCCATTTTGCTTTTAAAAAGATTTGAATTTTATTTTTCAGTCAGATGCTGGCCTGTGCTCTCATCTTCCCCTACTTTTTCTACTGCTAACAGCTGCAGTAGTCTGCCCTATTCTTGCCACATCTTTCTAGCTTCTTAAACGCAGCCTTTTAATAGCAGATTTTAATAGCAGATTTCCCCCTCTTTTTGTTTTGTATCAAAATGAGGTATTAAAGACCTAATACTGGGGCAGCGCTGTGGCATCGTGAGCTAAGCCTCCACCTCTGGCACTGGAATCCCATATGGGCATCAGTTCAAGTCCCGGCTTCTCCTCTTCCAATCCAGCTCTCTGCTATCGCCTGGGAAAGCAGTGGAAGATGGACCAGATGCTTGGGCCCTGCACCTGTGTGAAAGACCAGGCAGAAGCTCCTGGCTCCTGGCTTTGGATCAGCTCAGCTCCGGCCGTTGCAGCCAACTGGGAAGTGAACCAGTGGATGGAAGACCTTTCTCTCAGTAACTCTATCTCTCAAATAAATAAAACCTTAAAAACAAAACAAAACAAAAAAACTACTACTCTGAATAGCAGCTGTATTATTACTAATCAGCACAGAATAATTATTTATCTTGAAATTTTTGTTTTGTTAAACATTATACAACTTACATAATTTTTGTATGCTTCATTTTACATAAAAGAAAACCAAGGGTTAACTACCTTGAACAAGGCAAGTACAGAATTGCATACTTTATTATAAACTCTGGTCTCCAACTTGTCACAGTGCTTATGCAGTATAACGTGCATGACAAAACTTTAAAGTCAGTCTTTGCTACCACTGAAAATGCTGAAGAACATAAATTCAGATTTATGTTCAATTAAAACGCACCAACTGAAAACAATTTAGTGACCTCCTTTCAAAAAAAATTTATTGCTCAAGTAAACAAAAATTCTCACTATTCAGAGTAATAGAGAATGAAAAATGAGTTCCATGTGAGAACCACTAAACAATGACACTACTATATTGGATCCCATTATTATGTCTTGATTTAGGGACATATGCCCTGTACTTCTTACCAGATCCCAAATCAATAACCAAAACCCTGACTAGTTTAACCAGGAGCCTATGATTATAATCTTGCTATCATCATAAAATAAATCTCCATAGATTTCAAGGAACTAACATGAGATGGTGAGTATTACTGATTAACTAGTACATTAGACATGGAACGATCCCTAAATATTGGTCAATTGTAGAACCAGCTTTTAAATAACTCATTGGCTAAAGAACAAATAAATTATAAAGGAAATGAGACATGGAACTGACAGCAAAAATATAACATCAAATTAATATAAGCCAAAAGCAGGAATTATATCAAAATTTATAGTTTTAAATGACAATTTAAAAGAAATGAGATCAATGATCCAAGTTTCTACAATAATAAATAGTAAATAAAATCTAAAGCAGCAAAAATAGAAGCCCTGAGACAATTGTTAATAAAACTAATAGATTGAACTAGACTAATCAAGAAAAAGAACAAAGCAAACTAATTCAATCAGGGATGAAAGCAGGGATGCATCACTACCAACCCTACCAAAAGGCAATATACTAAATAACTGTACTGCAGTCATTTTTTAACTTACATAAAACTGAGAAATTCCTCGAAAAACAAACGTGGCAGAAGTATGACTAGTTACTGAAGAAATTAAATTTGTAATACCTCCTCCCACCCCAAACACCAAGAGGGACTGTAAAGATGAACCTAAGACTGAAAGCAAAGACTGACAGCATTCATAGCAGAAAAGGAACTTTCAACCAATATTCCTTATGGTGACAGACTCAACAGAAGATAGTCATGCCAAATTCAGCAGAGAGGAAAATATCATTCACCAGGAAGATTTACCCCACAAATGTTACAGTTTTCAAGTCAAAAAACATGTAATTTGTGATAACAGAAAGAGCAAGAAAAACCATTTAATTCAAAGGGTATAAAACAAACTGACAAAACTCAACATCCATCCATGGTAAATATTTTCAGCAACTTTAGTACAACTTCCCAATATGATAAATGACATCTCTGAAACCTTACAGTTGACACTGATACACTCAATTTGTTTCCTCTAAGATGGGGATCAAGGCAAGGATATTTGCTCCCCTCACTTCCGGTCACCATTGTTCTGTAGGTCTCTGCTACTTCAAGAGGCAAGAAAAATAAGGAAAAAGTCCTGGAGACTTGAAATAAAAAGTAAACACTATTTCTATTGACACGTTACAAGATTATTTCTGTTTAGTAAAGTCACAGAATACAACTTCAAATAACAGAAGTCTATTTTATTTCCACATGTGAAGATCCTGCAAAAACGCTCAGCGGGCCCAGTGCCCTGGTGCAGCAGGTTAAGCCACTGCTTACAATGCTGGCATCCCACATGGGTACCGACTGGAGATCTGGTTGTTCCATTTGGATCCTACTCCCTGTTTTAATGTGCCTGGGAAAGCAGCAGAAGATGGCCTAAGTCCCTGGGCCCCTGCACCGAGATGGAAGATCTGGAAGAAGCTCCCAGATTTGGCCTGGCCCAGCCCTGGCTGGTGGGGCCATTTGGGGAATGAACCCTCAGCCTGCAGCCCTGTAACTGCCTTTCAAATGAACTCTGACAATGCAGTAAGGACCCATTAAGCATCCATAGGAATGGCTACAACATGTAACAGACGACAAACTTTGCCAAGAGTGTGGAAAATCCAGAGTCACATGTATGTTGCTGAAGGGAATACAAAATAGTACAGCCACTCTGGAAATCCATTTGGCAATTTAACTACCAAAAACAAACAAACAAACAAAACAACCAAAAAAACCCAAAAAGCTATGTATGTGAGAGGCAGAGACACAGAGCTCTTATCAGCTGGTCCATTCCCCAGAGGCCCACAGTGCGACACTGCTTCCCAGGATATCCAAGGGGGCAATCCAACCCAGGCACTTTGATGTGAAACATGGGCAACTTAACTACTACGCTAAATGCCTGCTCCAACAACTATCATTTAAAAAACCATATCCTCATCAAAATGAAATAGCAAAAAATATTCATGTAAGTTAGACTTCAAGATAATATGAAATGAATTTTAGCTCTTCAATTCATCACCTTACTATTTTTAACAATCAATGGTAATATGGTTTTAACAATACAGAAAGCACTTTCTGGTTAAAATCTGTAGCAAATATCAGTTTTTCTCCACTTCCAATGTTTTGGCTTTACCTTCATACAAAAATGAGGAGGTCTTCAGTTATTTCAGAGATTAGGGGAAAAAAAAAAAAAACAGATGAATTCTACTTACAGATTCACTAGCAAAATCTGCAAATAATACAATTTCTAAAGAAAGGTACACAAGCCTCATTCTTGCTCTCATTATCCACAGAAATGCTAAGTGTGACTAACAACAAACAAGGTAACATTTGTCAAAACCATGGTATCTGGGCAGGCATTTTTTCTAGTAGCTTAGACACTCACATCCCGTGTCGGAGTGCCAGGTCAGAGGCCCAACTCTGCTCGTTTCTAGGATCCTGCAAACATAGTCCCTGGGAGGTGGCAAGGATGGCTCAAGTAACTGGGTTCCTGCCACCTGTGTAGGATACCTGTACTGAGTCTTGGTTCCTGGCTTTGGTCCCACTCCCAGCTATTGCAGGCATCTGGGGAATAAACCAGTACATGAGTGGGTGGATGAATGAAGCAATGAATGAATGAATGAATGAATATTTTAACAGCAACAAAATAAACTTGGTATCACCCTTAGCAATTACATCACAAAAACAGTAGCTACTATGACTACCTGAATGTGAACTGCACCTATCTTATTGTCACTGCTACAAACCCAGTGTGTCACTACAACTTTTCTAGGTTAATATGTTTACCTCTGAAACATACTATTAACACCAATATTAAAATCAGTAACACTGGGGCTGTTGTGGCGTAGCACCTAAAGCCACTGCCTGAGATACTGGCATCCCATATGGGAACCAGTTCATATCCAGGTTGCTCCACCTCCAATCCAGCTCCCTGCTAGGTAAGTCACTGATAATGGTCCAAGTGTTCAGGATCCTGCCACCCAAATGAGAGACCTGGAAGCTCCTGGATCCTAACTCTGGCCTGCCCAGTGCTGGCCATTGCAGCCATCTGGGGAGTGAACCAGAAACAAATTTCCTTTTATCAATCTGTGGGTTATCCTGAATTCAGAAAAGAACATTGTGTTCAGGAAATCTGGTCTGAGAATGAAGTCATCACCTCTACTAATCAATTTTCACAGTAAAATGGTTTCCCGGTGTTCTTCAAAGGTGACGCTTTTTGTGATGCTTCACTGTGAACTTAGGGATTTTATCAGGTATCATGTTTCCATCTAAATCAGTTGTCATAATCAGTGCAATTTGAATCATCCAAACTTTGACCAGCATGTTTCTCGAAGCTGGCTCCTGGGTTCTTTTTACATGAAACTAGTAAACTTTATGAACTTATTTTCGCTCATTTCCTGCCCAGATCTGGCTCCAATCATTTCTCCCAGGTTCCCTGCTTGTTGCTACTGGGATGATCCCTCATCACAGGTCACGGTAACAGAGCTAAGAAATGCATCCTTTCACGGTACATGTACGACTCTACATAGGCAGGACTTTCAGTTTAGAACACTAAATACCGGATACAGTTTTAGACCTGTGTCTACTTTCTCCCCTGTGGACAATATCAGGTTTTCATGAATGAAAATAAATCTTGCTGGGGTCTATGAGTCAATTACTGGCGACACAGAAAAGGTTTATATGCCCTGAAAGCAATCTCCAGGAAACACTGCACATGATGAAGTTTATGTACAGTCTGTAAAACTGGTTAGGTATACAAAGTCACAAACAAGTGAAAAGTGAAGGCCCTGTACGCAAACTTCTGCAGTATGCCACCACTTCTTTAATGACTTTCTCTTTGGTCTTGTATAAATTATTTCAGCATTTACTTTCCCATTTGCACAAACACCTCATGATAACAGAAATCCAACACGTATGATCCAGTGCATTTTTCCCCCTCTAGGTTCTTCCTTTGAGAACTAGCATTTTGATGGAAGTCCAGCAAAACTGCTATACACGCTAATTTGTTAAGACACAGCTTAGCTGTAAGCACGGTAGTTTAAGCCTCTGCCTGTGCCGCTGGCATCCCATACGGGCACTGGATGGAGCCTGACTGCTCCATTTCTGATCCAGCTCCCTGCTAATGGCCTGGGAAAGCAGTGGAAGATGGGCCCCTGCGCCTACATGAGAAACCAGGAAGGAGCTATTGGCTCCTGGCTTCAGATCAGCCTAGTTCTGGCCATTGTGGCCATTTGGAAAGTGAACCAGAGGACAGAAGACCTCTTTCTTTTTCTCTCTCTCCCTGTCTATAACTCTGCCTCTCAAATAAAAATAAATCTTGGGGGGGAAAAAAAAAAAAAAGACGTAGCTTTTCAGTTCCATGTTATACTTTCCCTGCTATCCAAGATATAAGACTAGACACAATCTGAAGTAGATGTATTTGTGGCTATATTTTTGTAATCTCTCAATCTCAATACACAGGAAAATTAAGTGTTGCTTTGGCCACATTTCAGGTAAATCTCCTATTTTCTGAAATTTTGATTCAAATGGAGAACAACTCAAGAGTTCATGCTACCAAAGGCTTGTGCCCCATCCCCCTTGACATTCACTACCGAGATTCCACACTTTCGAGATAAACAAAAATTCTTTATGACTTACTGATCCTCTGCAAATATGTGCTACCCAAGCCATTTCTCCTGCAACTTCCATTCCTCAGTAGTGGGAGACAAGAAGCCACACATAATTTCTCAGCGATATCTGGCTAACTCTGTTGGATAGATCTACATCTTAGACCCCAATATAGCTCAAGCCAGACTAACATACATGTAACATATCAGAAGACAGCAACACGTGCTCAGTATAGTCCTCATCCACTCAAGCCGCCAGGTTCCAAGGCTAGCATCTCAGGTATCTCAGAAATACAAAGACTGAAGTGATAAGCAAAAAGCACAATCCATATTCCTGCTGCTGATGAAACAGAAAAGTGAACAAGCTCTTCAAGTGAGGATGCTCAAAGACGAAGCGGGGAACGAGGTTGGTTAGACCTGTAAACTATGCTGACCAAATCTCAGGCCATGTTTGTGACTCACTGGAAACACAGCTGCCCAGAGGACAACAGCCCAGCTAGAAGCTTCATTCTTGCTTCCAGACACACTGAACCCACCTAAATATTTTAAAGCATATGGGAATGTATATGGGAATGTATAGGAGTCAACATAAACTTTTACATTCAAATGTAACAGAAAATATTAAGTAGGAACCCTCTTCACTATACGAACCTGACAGGTTGCTTTTATTAATATAAAAAAATTAAAAGATTTAATTTTCTATTTAGTGACAGTAATCTGATGATGATATGAAAAGACTGAATTTACCTCCTCTTACAAATCCATTAGTAGCTATTGCTGAAGTAGACAATCCCGTGATAGTTGTCACAACAGTGGCCATAATTATTACAACAACTGACAGACCTTTGGGGAAAAGAAAACAGAGATAATGCTTCACTTTTATCAGCTTTATGAGGTTGGGCACTCACACATGCACACAATTATTCTGCTCAGTCACTATTCTGATATCAAGCAGCATGTAACTTACCTATTCCTGCTTGACCCACGATCCATGACAATCTAATGAAGAGCATAACACCCCAAATGTTTAACATACAACGTACCTAGGAGAGAACAGGCCAAGTGACAGATGAGGAAAATGAACAAAACAAAGTAACAGTAGTTAACACTGCACCAGCTAGAAGCTTACATGCACTCTGAACTACAGAAGATGCAGTCTTCAAATCTAACTCTTCCTCCCACCCTCTTCCTTCTTCACAGCTTAAGAGCTTCATGAGAGCTTATACTTGACCTAATAGAAGTATGTGACATATAAAATGTGCCTGCAAATCACAGTGCTCGTCACAATTTATCAGAAGCAGAAGAAACTGAACAAGGTACAAGAAAAAAGCCTTTAGCCCTTGTACATGGAGTTCCTATTCACCTTTATTTCAACAGTTTAATTTTTCTTTTCTTTTATAACATCTTTATTTTATGATTTCTTCAGATTTAAGTATAACACAAAATGACAACTGTTCATGCATTATTTTTAAAAAATTTACATTGTGAAGCAATTTTCCCAATTTATTTTCACCTTTATTTATTATGTAAACATTGAACAACACTAAAATCTAATATGCATTACACCTGGAGTTTCTCATTCACTCTGTTGGTTAGGACAATAAAAGTGCTACTAAAATTTAGATTTTTCCCTGACTTCTCCCCTAATTTCCATTACAACCCCTATTGTGTGTTTCCAAGTCTCAACATGAAGTCAGTCTAGTCTGATCCTTCATGCCTACTGAAACAGACACACGGAAGTCAATCTGAACCTTCATCACCTAAAGCTGTCTACTGCAGTGAACACCTAGGAAGAGGATTTCTCCTCTATTCTGTTGCCTATTAACTCTCTTTTCAAAAGACGATGTGGCTGGCCAGAAAGCAGCAGCCTCATTTCAGCTCTACTCCTCGGTTCAGGACTCTTGCTTCTGATGCTCCGATCAGTTTGAAAGCTTCACAGTGAGTTTCTGCCAAGTGCCAATGTGAGATTTACCAGCGATAACACAATTTACAGATAATCAAAGATAAGTGGGTTTAAGTCTTAACTATATCTCTGATACTGAATGTAGTATCTGAAAAGATTAGAGATGCTAAGTGTTTGATTTGGTCTCCCAAAGTACTCAGTTAAGACAGTTAAAATAGAGAAAAAACACAACACTCGTCCTTGGAGCTCATGAGAGCAGTAGGAATATTTTATGTCAACAGAAATACTATAGCTCTAAAAGTCAATCTATCTATTCATACCAATACACCCTTGATCCAGCCAAACTTCACAACTCCTTTACTTTCTGCAGCATATGTGACCACAGCATCCCTGGTGGGAGTACTTTCTTCCCCATTTGCAAAGCCATCTTCAAAAGGTTCCTGGTTAAAAAAAGAAATGTGAGTTATGCTTCAGAATTCTTTAAGATGTGAAATTACTGATTGAAAACACACTAACCGAATGCACTTAATCATACTTAAGGAAACACAGCAGCAGGCAACTTGCTGCAAGAGCTCAGGCTGCTGCTTGAGACACACACTTTCCATACAGCAGTTCTTCATTTCCATCTCAGCTACTCCATACTTCTGATCCAGCTTCCTTCCAACGCACCTGGGAGACCATGGGTGATGGCCCCAGGGCTTGGGTGCCTGACACACACGGCAGACCAAGCTGGAGATCCTGGCTCTTGGTTTTGGCTTGGTCCATCCCCAAGTGTTGCAGGCATTTGGGGAGTGAATCAGCAGACACTAGACCTCGAAATTGCTCTCCCTCCCTCTTTAACTTTGCCTTTTAAATAAAATCAAACTTTAGAGGATAAACAAGGATGACATATTACAGATTTACAAGAATCAACAGTTTACAAAGCAATCATCTGGAAGGAAACCTTAATTATCGGCAGGTCTTTAAATTTAAATCTTACTGTAAAAATAAACCTATTTTAAAAGCTTCCAGTTTTACTTAGACTTTAGTGGGGTCTAGAGAACAGTGAACACTGTTTGCTAACTATGCATGTTCATGAGGGCCATTTCCTCAACCTGTCTCTCCAAGTAGTTACATCGCTCATCACCAGTGCAGTTTCCCTTTGGAGTCCAGAGAGCACGGTTCCCACAGGTCTTAAGATTCCTTCAATCACTCGCTATGCTTTCTGCTTGTTTCTCAATTTTTATCAGATTCAGACATGAACCTGGATGACAACACATTTACTTGTTTCAGGTCTGATTCTTTTTTTTTTTTTTTTTTTTTTTGGACAGGCAGAGTTAGACAGTGAGAGAGAGAGAGAGAAAGGTCTTCCTTCCATTGGTTCACCTCGCAAAAGGCTGCTACGGCCAGCGCGCTGCGCCGATCCGAAGCCAGGAGCCAGGTGCTTCCTCCTGGTCTCCCAAGCGGGTGCAGGGCCCAAGCACTTGGGCCATCCTCCACTGCCTTCCCGGGCCACAGCAGAGAGCTGGACTGGAAGAGGAGCAACCGGGACTAGAACCCGGGGTACCAGCGCCGCAGACGGAGGATTAGCCTAGTGAGCCACAGCACCGGCCAATTCTACCATTCTTAATTTTTTGTTCTCTATGCTCTCCCTTTCTTTCTCACTGGTTCTCAATTTTTGGTCTGTCTCAACATGAACCCAAAATATATGACACTTTTCCAAGCCAGAAACAGGTCATGAAGGGAACAAGTACATGGCTCAGGAGACAGCAGATGCCCCTGATCCACAGTTCCACCTCTAACACTGTCCCCACTGTTATTCCTCTGTCTGTAATCAACAGCAGCAAACAGGTGCACTTCAAATATTCTTGCATTAAATGCAGAAAAGCCAACAATTTTTAAAACTGTTTTTAGTGTTTTATACCCTCCAGTGAAACAAGCTGTAGCAACTTCCATATTACTACACAGAAAAACAAGTAATAATTCAAATTTCTCTTTTTTCTCTTTGATCAACATCATGTTAGCCAAGTACACGTATTCAATTCCATTTAAATCAACACTACTACACTTTAGGAAACTGCTATCAGACTAAATCAGTTCTTAATGAGTCCATATTTTTAAAAATTATTTATTTATTTAAAAGGCAGAGTAAAAGAGAGAAGAACAGACAGACTGTCCATCCACTGGTTCACTCCCTCAATGGCCTGGGCTGAGCCAGGACAAAGCCAGGAACTTCATCCTGCTCTCCCATGTGGGTGGGCAGGGGCCCAAGTATTTGGCCCATTTTCTGCTGCTTTCCCAGATGAATTAGCAGGCAGCTGCATGGGAAGTGGAGCAGCTGGCACTCAAAGCAGTGCCCATACTGGATGCGGAGGTCAAAGGCGGCACCGTAACCCAATGTGCCACAGCGCCGGATCGGAATCCATATTCAGCTTAAATACTGCTAATTCTTTGACTTTTCAAACAACAGAAGAACCAAGAGAATAACCATGCAATTTTAAACTAATCCTTAGTTTTCATTAATAGATATAGCTATAACCTCAACTAAACGAAACAAACAGAAAACCTATATCACTCTAGGTTACTAAAAAACTGAATATGAACTTTACGGGTAGTGGCTTGGTATAGCAGTTAAGCCACTACTCAAGATACTTGCATGCCTTGTGAGAGCGCTTGTGGTCGAGCCCTGGCTCTGCTCCGCATTTCTGCTTCCTGGTGAAGTGCACCCTGGGAGACAAGAGGAGATGCCTGGAGTAGTTGGCTCCCCACACTTAGGTTGGGAGACCCAGACTGAGTTCCTAGCTTCCCGCTGGCCCAGCCATGGATGCTGTGGGCTTTCAGAAAGGGAGCTAGCAGATGAGATCAATCTACTGAATAAATAAATAAATAAATTTTAAAAAGAAAAAAAAAAAAACAAAAACCCAACTCCACCAATCCTCATGATAAGTTAACACTTCTGACAGTGGTCAACAAGTTTTTAAAAAACTTGTTTAAAACTGGGGCCGGCACTGTGGTGCAGCATGTTAATCGTCCACCTGCGGCGCCAGTCCCGGCTGCTCCTCTTCCCATTGAGCTCTCTGCTGTGGCCTGGGAAAGCAGAAGATGGCCCAAGTCCTTGGGCCCCTGCACCCACGTGGGAGACCAGAAGAAGCACCTGGCTCCTGGCTTCAGACTGGCACAGCTCCAGCCGTTGTGGCCATTTTGGGGGTGAACCAATGGACAGAATACCTTTCTGTCTCTCCCTCTCACTGTCTGTAACTCTCTCAAATAAGTAAATAGAAATCTTTAAAAAAAAAAAAAAACAGACTCTAAGATAAATTATACTAATTTCCTTGAAACACAAAGTATCATTAACTATTACCTACCAAAGATTACTGTACTATAAGAGAGAGACACTGAGGTTTATGGTATACAGAAACATCCCCCATAAAAACTTTAAGTATTCTAATCAGCTGACCTTCTTTTAAAAAAAATTTACTTTATCTGAAAGGCAGAGTTACAGAGACATAGGCAGATAGAGAAAGAGGTCTCTGATCTACTGGTTCACTCCCCAGATGGCCGCAAGGGCTAGAGCAGAGCACATCTGAAACCAGAAGCCAGGAGCTTCTTCCAAGTCTCCCACAGGGGTGCAGGGGTTCAAGGACTTGAGACATCTTCCATTGCTTTCCCAGGTACATTAGCAAGGAGCTGGATGGGAAAAAGAGTAGCTGGGACTTGAACCAGTACCCATATGGGATGCCATCACTGCAGGCAACGGGTTTACGCCTCCACACCACAGCGCCCACCCTTCTGCTAACCTTTTTCAAACATCTTTGGTATATAATATAATACCACACAACTTGCTCATTTAAAGAGAACAAAAGAATTCCATCCAGGTCTCTCACCTGGGTGACAGGGCCCCAAATACTAGGGTAATGACCTGTTGCCTCCCAGGATGCATTAGCAAGAAGCTGGACTTGAAGTGGAGTGAGGAGTTGAACCAGCACTCTGATATGGGATGGGGCAGTTCCAAGGGGTGGCTTAACCCACCGTGTCACACGCCCACCAACCCTCATCTCTGTTTTGTATGAGACTGAGACTCCATGCATGCATATGCTTGCCTATCATTATCCTTCTCCTTCCTTTAACAAGGAAATCATTGGCCATTTAACTTGTTAAGTCTAAAACAAAACAAAGACAAATGGCTAGGGGCCTGGGTAGCTCAATCACAAAAGCGCCTGCTGGGCTGCCATTCCACTGCCCAGGGTATGTCAGCCAGTGGAAAGTCAATGACAGTGCAAACTAAGGAGAAATCAGTCCTCCCAGGGACTGACAACCAACTGTTCCATTAGCCAATTAAAACCAGAACAGAAAAGGCTATCTCGTAATTCAGCTGACTTTACTGTTTCTCAATTTTTCACTCAAGGATACATAGTTATGTTATAAAATAAGGCTTTAAAATACTATATAAACTTAAAGTATTACTTGAAAATACAACGTCTGTAACATATTCAAAGGCATCTCTATTTCGAACTCTATTAAAAGAAAACTAAAGATGGCATACTTAATAATCTATTTTTTTACAAGGCTAAATATCACTGTGGGTGTCTTGTTAGCCACACAAATGTATGCAGGCATCCTAAATTTTTGCCTGGTGGGTGTTTATCCAAATTCCACCTCAAGGCTGAAGATTAAGCCATCTATGATGCCAATTTCCACTACATCATGAACAACGTTCAAAAAATAAAGTTCAGATTGTCCAGTGTACGTGCAGTAGCATTTTAAAATAAAGATGAATCCAAACACAACGAAGTATTTATCTTCCCGTCATCTGGAAGCTCCCAAAAAAAACATTTTAACTCCTAAAAAGCATTTTAGTTACAAATCTCTAAAACACAAAAGTCAAAATCAAGTGTGTGTTACTCATACTTCAATTAACAGACTTAAGTATAATGAAATTGGGTTCATACCTGTATTAATTTCCTCAAGTATCAGAAACCCACAGCAGAACACACACATTTTTTTTTTCTTTAAAGGCACTGCCTTCCAAGAAATGAGGAAATGGTCAGGTGTAGTCAATCCACAGAAAATGATAGGAAAACCTTATAATCAAGGAAAACTTCAAGTATGCAATTAGGAACTACAAATTATGTGGACATAAGGCAAGCAAACAAAAATCTTCACTCTACCTTCCAGATTCAAGGAAAGGAGGGGTTTGTGGTTTCATTTATGGTATTTTTCACAATAATGGGTTGTAAAACACAAAAACTAACAAATGACTTTACAAATAATGACATTCAATGAGGTAGATCATGTTAATTTAGTATTATTTGGGGAAATAATTTTTCAAAAACTAGCATGGAGATTGTGAGTCTCCCAAGCAGGAACTGAGAATGAGAAGTGGAATAAAGAGAGAGAGGACAGAAGTCAGCGAGACCAAAAGTGACTGGAGAATTTGTTATAGCTGGCACTGTGGCACAGCAGGCTAAGCTGCTGACTGGAATACCAGCATCCCACACAGGAGCACCGGTTCAATACCAGCCTCTCTGCTTCCAATCCAGCTCCCTGATAATGTGCCCAAGAAGGCAGCAGTTAATGGTCCAAATGCTTGGGTCCCTCTCACCAATGTGACAGGGAGGATGGGGTTCCAAGCTCCTGGCGTTAGCCTGGACCAGCCCCCTGGCTGTGTGGTCATTTGAAGAGTGAACCAGCAGAACAAAGATTTCCTTTTCTCTGTGTCATTCTGCCTTTCAGATAAGTAAATAAATAAAACGAAAGAAAGAGGGAGGGAGGGAGGGAGGGAGGGAGGAAAGAAATACTAGTAGTTTAAGTCAGCCTGAAAGGGAAATGATTAGTCCAATTGAAGGGTTCAATCAGGCTCATGACTGGAACGTAGGAGAAGGGCCAGGGGTAAAGAGTCAGTGGACAAAGCTATGCAAAGAGAAAGGTGCATGGAGAAAACAACAGTCTCCCTGCCTGCTGTCACAGAAAATAGCAGACTGGAAGGGAACTGCGGCCTGGCTGGTCATTATTTCTCCACCAGCAGTAAAGAATGTGCCCTCTGTGTGTGACTCTTTCCCCTTTAACCACAGTCAACTTTCTACTGGGCCTTGCCCCCAGCCAAAGCTACTGAGAGCACAGTGTAGCACCTTCTTAAATGCCAGCCACCCTGACTGCCCCCACCGACACCAAAACAGTTTTGAGACAATCCATGACTTCTGAGTTGACAAATGTTAAGGGACCTGTTTCAGAACCCAGCAAGGTACTGCTGACCCCACTCTCTCAGCCTCTTCTCCCTCCCCTTCAATGGGGCTAAGGATCCCTCCGAAGTCTAGTCCTGCACCCAGCTCTTCGGCAGCTGCTATTTTTTTGTCCTGTGGTTAACTCATGAGCCCTATGCCTTTAAACACCACCTGTATGTGGCAAGTCATGACTGATGGCTCAGGTTCACTTTCAGATGACACTGCCCCCTAGTCTCAGCCTGGTATGTAAATACTGATGTCACCATGGGATGTTTCAGTATGTTTATTATTGTAGTCCTCACCAAAAGAGAAAAAGGGAGTAGTCAGTGTGCTATAAACAGTGACTTCTCTCAATGAAAAGGAGAATGAAATAGTGTTTTTGTTTTTGTAGTTTTCAATGCCTGAAGGTTTCAGTGAAAAAAAATTTTTTTTGATACTGAAAAAGAAGTATATTTAACCAGAAAGGTGAGAATTTTTTAATGCTTTGGAATGTAAATATATTAGATTTATTCCTTGATGAACATCTTAGAAACTCAGAAAATATCTGTCAGTTTCCAATAATCAAAAATCAACTTCTTTGATTCAATTAATCTTATATCTAAGAGAAAGCATTACAAACAACATACTGACTTGGTTTAATGATGACAATTCCAATTTAAAAAAAAAATTCTTATAATATGAAGCAATTGTTTCTATCTGAATACCACAACTTCCTTCAATATTTTAAGAGAATGTATGATGAAACTAGTTTTATAATATAATGGACAAAAGTCACACTTTAAAAAAAAACACCCACATTTTTAAAACATTCTAGGGGCCAGCGCTGTGGCACAGCAGGTTAGGTCCCTGGCCTGAAGCGCCGGTTCTAGTCCAGCTGCTCCTCTTCCAATCCAGCTCTCTGCTGTGGCCTGGGAAAGCAGTAGAAGATGGCCCAAGTCCTTGGGCCCCTGCACCCACGTGGGAGACCTGGAAGAAGCTCTTGGCTCCTGATCAGCACAGCTCCAGCTGTTGCAGCCATCTCAGGAGTGAACCAGCAGTTGCAAGACCTCTCTGTCTCTACCTCTTTCTGTAACTCTTTCAAATAAAAGAAAAAAAAAAAAACCCCATTCTAATTAAAAACCTTAATGCTGCTTTTGAACTGGTTCTGAGACTACAGCACTGTCTTCTGTTTGTATCCTTATCAATGCCCACTCATACCAATGCGTTTGTTTCTGAATACTTTACCTATTTACTACATTAAAATGTCATCACTAGTTCTCTTTAACAGCCCAGGCCCTAAGTCCACAAAATCTGCAATGATGTAATACCTAGGAAAGATGATGGTACAGCCATCAGAATGATTTATGGTCACAATTTTTATCTGGGTAAGCTGACAAAGGGGTTTATCACTGTGTAAAGAAAAACTGTAACTTCTTTTTTTTTTTTTTTTTTTTGACAGGCAGAGTGGACAGTGAGAGAGAAAGGTCTTCCTTCCATTGGTTCACCCTCCAATGCGGCACACCGTGCTGATCCGAAGCCAGGAGCCAGGTGCTTCTCCCGGTCTCCCATGGGGTGCAGGGCCCAAGGACCTGGGCCATCCTCCACTGCACTCCCGGGCCACAGCAGGGAGCTGGACTGGAAGAAGGGCAACCGGGACAGAATCCAGTGTCCCGACCGGGACTAGAACCCGATGTGCCGGCGCCGCAGGCGGAGGATTAGCCTATTGAGCCGCGGCGCCGGCTGAAAAACTGCAACTTCTAAATACAATGAAAATACTAATAAAATAGATTCTAGATATTGTTTATTGTTACACTTTATTGTTAGTGTTAAACTGGTAAAGGCTTGATCAAATTTATCTTTGCTTGGAGATTTCAGGCATAATGGGTAAAGACATCTATCTATACATGATGTATTTTGTATCTGGGCAAAGGTAAGTGGATTTTAGTGGATTTTTTAGGACTAGCCGGGACTCAAACTGCACTCCAATACGACACCATGGTGTCACAACCAGTGGCCTAACTGGCTACACCACAGTGCCAGCCCTAGGGTGCATTTTCTGATGCACAAAGTGGCCTCTATTAAAGTAAATGCTTCAGGGCTGGCACCGTGGTGTAGCAGTGCCGGCATCCCACATGGGCACCAGTTCAAGTCCTGACTGCTCCACTTCCGGTCCAGCTCTCTGCTATGCCCAGGGAAAGTAGTAGAAGATGGCCCAAGTCCTTGGGCCCCTGCACCCATGTGGGAGACCTGGAAGAGACTCCTGGCTGGCTTTGGATCGGCTCAGCTCTGGCTGTTGCAGCCAATTGGGGAGTGAACCAACAGATGGAAGACCTTTCTTTCTCTCTCTGCATCTCCTCCTCTCTGGGTAACTCTGACTTTCAAAGAAATAAAAAATAAATCTTAAAAAAAAAAAAAGTAAATGCTTCATCCAGTCCAAGAAAGGCTGCATACCTTTACAACAATGCCCTGTTTTCAAATCATAGTCCTTCTCTTTTTTTTTTCTTTTGACAGGCAGAGTGGACAGTGAGAGAGACAGAGAGAAAGGTCTTCCTTTTTCTGTTGGTTCACCCTCCAATGGCCAGCCCATAGTCCTTCTCTAAGGAGCAGTTTGCTTGTCTGTAAAATGTAGATAACCCTAATTAAAGATCAATTCATAATCAGGAAGCCAAAGAAAGCAGGTCTTGGCTATGAAGCTGATACAGCTTGATCACAACACCTAGAATTTAAGTGCCACCTCCATGCCTGAAATATGGAGAGTGACTTGCATATTTTAAAATTGGTGCAAGGCGGGTGCTATGGCGCAGGGGGTTAAAGCCCCGGCCTGATGTGCCAGCATCCCATATGGGCGCCGGTTCTAATCCCAGCTGCTCCTCTTCCGATCCAGCTCTCTGCTATGGCCTGGGAAAGCAGTGGAGGATGGCCCAAGTCCTTGGGCCCCTGCACCCACGTGGGAGATGTGGAAGAAGCTCCCGGCTCCTGGCTTCGGATCAGCTTAGCTCTGGCTGTTACAGCCATTTGGGGAGTGAACCAGCGGACAGATCTACCTTTCTCTGTAACTCTTTCAAATAAATAAAATAAATCTTTAAAAACAAAAAAACCAGTGAGCAATACTCCTATGTGGTCTGACTTTTCAATGCCCGGCCAATCTCCCACAAAAACAGGGATACACCACCAGCTGACACTATGGAAACAAGGGCACAGCTTCCTTGGACTCCAGAGGCATGCAGGGCCCAGCGGCTGCCCTGTGACAAGCTCCGGGCCTTCACAGCACAAAGGGAGCAAAGGCATTGCCTGCAGCACTCCAGGGCCCCTCCCATAGCTAAGGGATCCTCCCCTTTCCCGCCCCCACTGAGGCTTTGAAACATACATTCATCTTGATCTTTTGTGGGCTCTTTAAGAGTTGATGTTTCTATGTAGAGGTCTATTTAGAGGATGGAAATTTGCTTTGGCTATCACCCATGGAACTGAAAAATGCTTCTTAAAGCAATACGCTAATTTATAGAGCTGATATGAGGATCATTTAAGATATTTACAAAAAAAAAAGATGATCATTTACTGAAGAATAAAAGGAATCAAGTTTGGATATGAAGTGGAAGAGTTTTTCAATGAGATAATTCTATGCTGTGGCAAGCATCTACCTCCTAATTGTTTTCCTGATGTCACAAAATGAGTTGAACACTAAATCACTCACTGCCAAATGACAACTAAAAATCATACTGAAAAAGTCTTCCATCATTTGATGAAATAAAATTTTGGTCACAGAAGTAGTGCACCCTTTCTTAAGATTGATATATTTATTTAGAAGGCAGTTACACAGATAAAGGGACAGATCTTCCATCTACTGGTTCACTCCTCAAATGGCCACAATGGCTGGGGATAGAAAGCCAGGACCTTCATCTAGGTCTCCCACGTTTTTCATGATAAACCAAAATCTTACTGAACAACCTAAAATGGCAGACAAAAACCGACATCAACAGGAAATAGTGCAAAAAGGAAAAACTATCAAGTTTCTACGTATCCAACATTGGCTTATGTAGAAGACATGCACACGACAGCAGCTACGGTAGAACACATACAAACCCATCTACCACTGCTCAGGCTACCCAGAGTATAATTATTTTGGCAATCCAGATGGTCTAATGCTAAAACATTCTGGTAACTATAAGCCACCCAAGAATGCACAAGTCCAACAATATGGGAGATCACACACACAAAACCCATCCATGAGTCAAATTTTAAATTCCATCCCAAATTAACATCTGTGCTAAACAAAAGTCTAGAGGGAAAAGCCCTCTTACCAGAGTAATATGCCGACTGACTCCCCAGTTACGTGCACTTTATTTTCATCCAGTTGTGAGATTTCCCTTTATCATTTCCTGTAACTACATAAACACTTGAAAAATGTACTGGGGACAAGATTTTTTTTCACTCCTCCCATTAAGTTCTATCATTCTATATATAGACACATATAAAGCCTTAAACATCACTTACGGAAACCTTGAAACAAACATTATGTGTTTCAAATAGCCACAGAACTGAAAACTTGGGATTTAACAGTTTAAAAAGCTCAATTCTGGTTTAAGAACAGGTTTGAGGTTTGGTAATTAAGTTGCATATTTTTGCATATTTGCGGGTGGAATGGACCTTGGCACAAAATCCAACCCAATTCTTATTTATTGTAATTTACACCAGACTGTTTTGTTCAAAGTAATATTGTAGGCAAAAAGAAACAAGTCCTCAAGAAACAAGTGTCTTGTCTAACAGTTGTGCCTAACACCATCAAGAGGGAGTAACCCAGATTTCTTAGTATGTGAGACCCTCATAATCTGGCAGCTTGCTTTAACAATGGACACTTACTGAAAGCCTGCCATGGATCAAGCACACGTTTACACGCTTACATTTGTCCACAAGTCCAGTTTTCCTGACTGGCACCTCTTCAAGTGGCAGGTGTTCCTATCCCAATGAAATTAGAAAACAGCCTTTTCAGAGGTTAACTTGTCCCAAACCATGATGCTACTCAATTGGTAGATTACACAATCTTCTAATTGAAAGAATTCTATGGAGAGTCAAGGTGAACTACATGTTAGGTACCTACTTTGGGCAAGGGGACAAAGCTAACAGTATTATCTCTGGATCCTGTCTTGCTTAAACCAGCTCTTTCTGCTCTTCACTGTGCTTCATCTTTCTCTCATTGCTTTATTTCCAAACCTGCAGACACCAAAGCTTGCTGGCATGGTCTTCCAAGAAAGGACAGCAGTTCTGGATGGCACCGGGACACTGATTTTCTGTCTTATTTTCTTCCTTCCTTCCTTCCTCTTCTTGTTCTTCTTCCCTCCCTGCCTCTGTTATTTTTCTTTATCTCTTGGTACAGTGTCCATGAAACCCTCTGTTAAAGACACCCACACAGTACCATCCACTGGGAGAAAAGCTGCCATGGTGTCCAGACACAATCCATCTGGGAAGGCAGGTCAAATGCTTTAGAATGAAATTGTGTACTAGATTTAACAGTGGAAGCTTATTTGGAGATCTTTATGGTGGAGAGGGTAGCTAAACTAGGCCAATCAGTTTGTCATCTATGATTTTCTTTTTCTGATTAAAAATACCCACTGGCTGCTCAAGCCACTATCTCTTTTTCATCAATGTTCTAGGTCACACTAGGGTCTTTCTTCCCTCACACACTTGCCCACTGCAACTTGTGGACACCCAGGGGCACCCGTTCTACCCTCACACCTTTTCAGGGAGGCTTGAAAGCAAAATTATCCACATAGAATTCTTTTGATTTGTCATTGGTGTTGTGTTATCAAACACAGTAAAATGTGACATGATTAAAGGAAAGCTTAGGGGCCAGCGCTGTGACGTAGCAGGTAAAGCCGTCGCCTGCAGTGCCAACATCCCATATGAGTTTCCGTTTGAGTCTCCACTGCTCCACTGTCAATCCAGTTCTCTGCTATGGCCTGGGAAAACAGCTAAAGATGGCCCAAGTGCTTGGGTGCTTGCACCCATGTGGGAGATCTGGAAGAAGCTTCAGGCTCCTGGCTTCAGACTGCCAAGCCCTGACTATTTGGGGAGTAAACCAGCAGATGGAAAACTTCTCTCTTTCGCTGCCTCTGCCTTTCAAATAAATAAATATATTATTAAAAAAAAAAAAAAGAACAAAAAAGGTAAACATTTTTCTGATTCTTCCAACCACAGATTTCTTTCCAATTCTGATTAATTTTCCTGAGCATTTTTGATACCCCCAAACTCTTAACCTTTTTAAGTTAAAAAAAAAAAAATCACTGAGCGTTCTAAAATATTTAACTGGTTTTACTATTGTTTGTTTAGAACACTTTAAAGATTCTCTCCTGAGGGGCTTCTGGCTGGCTTTTCTGTCTGTAGCACACTCCTTCTCATCCTTTAATTTTTTTTTTTGACAGGCAGAGTGGATAGTGAGAGAGACAGAGAGAAAGGTCTTCCTTTTTGCCGTTGGTTCACCCTCCTGTGGCCGCTGCGGCCAGCTCATCGCACTGATCCGAAGGCAGGAGCCAGGTGCTTCTCCTGGTCTCCCACGCGGGTGCAGGGCCCAAGGACTTGGGCCATCCTCCACTGCCTTCCCGGGCCATAGCAGAGAGCTGGCCTGGGAAGAGGGGCAACCGGGATAGAGTCCGGCACCCTGACCGGGACTAGAACCCGGTGTGCCGGCATCGCAAGGCAGAGGATTAGCCTGTTAAGCCACGGCGCTGGCCATCCTTTAAGTCTTAAATGTGGGCTCCAACTTCCCATCCCAAGTCCACTCAACCAAGCTGTTTAGCAGGATCCCTTTGGTTTCCTTTATAGCATAAATCACACTCTATCTGCTTTTATGCACAATACTTGGTTTTTCATAATCTATGCACTCACTTTTGTGTCTTCAATCTGCATGAAAATGGGACACTTAAAACAGTGGAGACTTGTCATTTTTATTAGAGATATAGTAATATATAGCACATAAACTCTGAGCTGTCATGGGCAGTCTGTTTTCCAAATAATGCCCTCAAAACACTTGGTGCCTGGCATTAACAGCGTAAATGTTCAATAAATTTTAACCCCCTATGCACTGTGGCATAGGGGGTAAAGCCATCATGTGCAAGACGCTGTTTCAAGTTCAGATTGCTCCACTTTTCATCCAGCTCCCTGCTCATGCTCCTGGGAAGGCAGCAGAAGACGGCCGACGGCCCAGGGCCCAGGGCCCAGGGCCCAGGGCCCATCACCCATGTGGGAGACCTGGGAAGAAGCTCCAGGCTCCTGCCCCAACCTTGGCTGTTGAGGCCATTTGGAGAGTGACCCAGTGGATAGAAAATCTCTTTCTCTCTCAGCTTCTGCCTCTCCTTCTCTGTAACTCAGATTTTCAAATAAATAAACCTTTTAACAAATTTTGCTATTATTATAAACAAGTAAGCAATTACCCCAACTATTCATGAGTTTAAAAATGGATTCTGAATACTTAAAAACTGAGAAATGGCTGCTGCCGTGGCTCACTTGCCTAATCCTCTGCCTGCAGCACTGGCACCTCGGGTTCTAGTCCCAGTTGGGGTGCCAGCTACTAGTCCTGGTTGCTCTTCTTCCAGGCCAGCTCTCTGCTGTGGCCAGGGAGGGCAGCGGAGGATGGCCCAAGTGCTTGGGTCCCTGCACTCGCATTGGAGACCAGGAGGAAGCACCAGCCACAGCGGCCATTTGGGGGGTGAACCAATGGAAGGAAGACCTTTCTCTCTCTCTCTCACTGTCTAACTCTGCCTGGCAAAAAAAAAAAAAAAGACTGAGAAATGGCATTAACTGCGACTCCACCACTTAATGTCCTGTAATTCAGCATTAGCAGAGTTTAAAATTACCTCTGGAAAACAATAAAAAAGCACTGACCTTACATACACATGTATGACGTCACCACTCTGCAGGACAGTGAGGATTTACCTCCCACAACAGCAGCAGACCCACAGGGACAAGTGCAAACAACCTGGCTTCAAAGACTAACGATCAAACTACTAGAAATATTTTTCAACTTATATAGCACTAAAATTTTACTTAACAAGTATTAAATTCCTTCCTTCCTCATGGACCACCTCAGTCTATTAGGTTGCACGCTTCGAGAAGAACAGCAGAACTTCTGGTCTAGCAGTATTTAAGCAAATTAAGTCACAGTTAAAGATCTTGAGGGCAGAGCTTCATTCTGAGGCACTGTCAATATACATAAACTTTTTACTCGACTTACAACCACCTTACAGTTGACTTAAATCCAATGACTACATTAAAAATGTTGAAGTTCACCAGCAAATGCTGTTCATATCCTAAAAAAACTTAAACTTGTAATACAAAGATCAAAATTTCTCAGTTTAACCACATCTGCTTAATACTAAAATAAGCCAAAGGATTAAGATATCATGAAACAAAGCTGATTTAATAACTAAAAACACGTGCACGCATAGGCAAATTCAGAAGGGAAATTTGCCGAGTTTACTCTAACGATTTTTTTTATCAAGTACTAGCCAATGATATCATCCCCAAGCTACCAGCATTTCCTATCCGTGCTGTCGGTGATTGGTGTGTTCAGTGTAATGCTCCCCATACAGACTGCTCTTTCAAAACAATGTATTGTTTTACAGGAATCCAATCTGCTCCGGTCAACAATGCTCTATTAATATCCAGTAGCATTAATGCAAAGCTCAAAACTCAAGTACCACAGATAAAAGTGGACGGTGTGACCATGTGACTTTACAATGAACCAAGTCAGAAATGCTGATGGCAGCTGAAGAATTCAGTCTCCACCTAGCGCATCGTGTTCTTTACTAACCAAGACTGAGTTACAACAGAATGCACTAAAATAGTAACTTAAACATTGCTTCAAACTCACAAAAACTGGCTAAAATGAAAACATTATAATTTCAATAGAAAATGTACACTTTCCACTATCAATTATTACCATACCTGTGTGACCTACATTTAAAATTTTTTTATTTAACCAAAAGAACCAAGTTATAAAGGCCATAGAAAATTAGAAAACTAGAAGCACCATGCATTGTTAACACATTAGAGCAGCAACACACACAGAAAACCAAAATGTTTAACAAAAACTGCACCTACACTTGATATTTCATGTATTTCTCACTTGAATGCATGGTATTTCTCACTATGAATACCATCTTCTTTATCTTCCATATAAAGAAACTCAGGGTCAGAGGTGCTAAGTGCTGTTTCTGAAGATCACACAACTGTTTAAGGGAATGGCCAAGATTTCAATACCTAACTGACAGATCAACTCTATATGCATGGGGGAAAAAACAGGGCAAAGGGAAAAGCAAAAAGAAAGGAAATGCTCTCAGTGTGTAAATGGCTGTACCCAGGGAAATCCCCAACTTCGCTGCTTTTTCACTGAGCACCTCCCCCAACTGCATGTGGCTTACACAGCTCACAGCCTCACTTGTCTGAAACACCAGAAACAGACTCTCACAGCATCTTTTGAAAAAGTGGAAAGATAGAAAGGCAACCCCCCTAATCTCAGTTGGCCACAAGTTACAAACAGAGGGGAACCCCTGAGACTGCAGCTAAAAAGAGGAGCAGCCGGAAGCCCTAAAATAAAAAGAAGAGATGACACCAGGAGTAAGGGCAGGGTCAGATGTCGCTCTGGGCACCTGCACCCCGTAAGACAGACAGCCTGGTTCCAGTCCTGGTTACTCCACTGACAACCCAGCTTCCTGCCAATGCACACCAAGGAGGCAGCAGAAATGGCACAAGTACTTTGATTCCTCCCACCCATGAAGTATTCAACATGTCAAGTTTCAGGCTCTTAGCTTCAGCCTGGCCCAACCCTGGCTTTTGAAGGCATTTGGGGGAGTAACCTGTAGAAGAAGATTTCTGTCTCTCTCTCTCAAATAAATGAAATTTAAAAAAAAAAAATGTTTAAAAATGCATGAGAGGGGCCGGCACCGTGGCTCACTTGGTTAATCCTCTGCCTGCGGCACCAGCATCCCATATGGGCACCGGGTTCTAGTCCCAGTTGCTCCTCTTCCAGTCCAGCTCTCTGCTGTGGCCCAAGAAGGCAGTGGAGGATGACCCAAGTGCTTGGGCCCTGCACCCGCATGGGAGACCAGGAGGAAGCACCTGGCTCCTGGCTTCTCTGTAGTGGCCATTTGCCTTTCTCTCTCTTTCTCTCTGTCTCTCTCTCTAACTCTGCCTGTCCAAAAAAAAAAAAAAAAAAAAAAGCATGAGAGAAGTTTGCAGGCTGAGCCTTACAGTGAATACCTTTTAGAACAAAAACCAATAATCCTTCTTAGCCTTAAAGTAAATGCCTTTTAGCATGAAAAACAAAAATCCTCTAAAGAATTTTTTTAATTTAAGATGAGAGAGAGACAAAGAGAACTCCCTCACACCCAATAGAGTTTACTCCCCAAATACCAGCAACAGGCAGGATGGGGCCAAGCCAAAGCTGGGAGCTGGTAACTCAATCTTGGTCTCTCCCATGGGTCAGAGAGACCCAATCACTTGTCACCTGCTGCCTCCCAAGATGCATACTCCTAGGAACCTAGAATCCCAAGCCCATGCCACAAACCAAACCCAGGCACTCAGACAGGGAATGCAGGCATCCTAAATGGTGACTTCATTGCGAAATCAAATGCCTAGTTCCTCACTCAAAGTCATTGTCATACATCTACATTCAATTTCCAACTAAAAAAAAATAGTAAACATGTAAATAAACAAGAAAATGTAACTCATATTCATGAAGAAAAAAGCAAGCATTAGAAATTAATTGCCGGAGGGACCAGCTGCTGGATTTAGGAGACAAGCCCTTCAGAATAGCTGTGAGCAGTTTGTTGAAAAAAAACAAAGGTTATTATGAAATCATTGAGTAACAGGGAGGGAAAAATCAATAGGGAAACAGAAGCTGTATTTTAAAAACTAGAAATTTTTAATTTTAAAAGAAAATCATGATAACTGAAACGGAAAATTCTATTTGGACGGCAGACCGCAAACAGCAGAAGGAAGCTGTGAAAAGCACTACCTTACAAACCAAGAAACAACCAAACCAACAAGGCTGCACACAAATACGCCAGCCATGGTCACATCACTCAAAGCCAAAGGGAGTAAGAAAATATTAAACACTCAGAGAGCAAACACATTGTGTACATCTGGGTTGACTCCTTATCAGAAAAAATGAAGATCAAGATACTGTAAAGACAAACTCATACTCTGGAAGAAGGAAACCCATCAGTGAAGGAGTCTACACCAAAGCAAACCTTCCTTTCAAAGCTTAAGTGAAGGGGCTGCCACTTGCAGCACTGGCATCACTCATGGGTGCTGGCTGGAGTCCCTGCTGCTATCCCTCAGATCCAGCTCCCTGTCAATGCGCCTGAGAGCGCACTGAGAATGCTGAGTGCTTGGGCCCCTGCACCCATGTGGGAGACCACGATGAAACTCCAGGCATTGACCTGGACCAGCCCCGGCCATCGCAACCATTTGGAGAAGGAATCAGCGGATGGAAGATCTTTCTCTCTTGGCCTCTCCCCTCTAACCCTGCCTTTCAAATAAATACATGCACCTTAAAAAAAAAAGGCTCAAGTGAAATATAGACATGTTGAGATAAACAAAAACAGAACTTGAAGTACACAATAAGCTGGATCAGATGGAAACACAAATCCATAAAAAATGTAAAGAACAGAAATGGGGCTGGTGCTGTGACACACAGAAGGTTAAGTCATGGCCTTCAGGGCCACCATCTCCTACAGGCACCAGTTCAAGTCCCAGCTGCTCCACTTCCTATCCTGCTCCCCGCTAATATACCAAGGAAAGCAGTGGAAGATGGCCCACGTCCCTGGGGTCCCACCCATGTGGGAGACCTGGATGAAGCTCCCAGCTCCTAGCTTCAGCTTGGCCTAGCCCCGGCTGAAGCAGCCATTTGAGGAGTGAACTAGTAGGTAGACGGATCAACCACTCTCTTTCTCTCTCTGTAACCATGACCTTTAAATAGATAAATAAATCTTTAAAAAAGGTTAAATGTGAGCCGGAGCCGTGGCTTAACAGGCTAATCCTCCGCCTTGCGGCGCCAGCACACCGGGTTCTAGTCCCGGTTGGGGCACCGATCCTATCCCGATTGCCCCTCTTCCAGGCCAGCTCTCTGCTGTGGCCAGGGAGTGCAGTGGAGGATGGCCCAAGTTCTTGGGCCCTGCACCCCATGGGAGACCAGGAGAAGCACCTGGCTCCTGCCATCGGAACAGCGCGGTGCGCCGGCCGCAGCGCGCCTACCGCGGTGGCCATTGGAGGGTGAACCAACGGCAAAAAGGAAGACCTTTCTCTCTGTCTCCCTCTACTGTCCACTCTGCCTGTCAAAAATAAATAAATAAATAAAAAAGGTAAATGTGAGTAAATATTTTAAAATCATACACATTTTTCTTTTCTTTTTGCTTTTTTAGTCATTTGACTACTAAAAGCAACAAGTGAAAGAATGTGTTGTGTGGTTTATTAACACAACAATAACTGCACTACAGAAGGGTAAAGCATCCTAAGAGTCCCATACTTTAGCTAAAGAAATTCAATATTCTAAGTACTCCAACCACTAAAAATATGCAAAGAGCTGTAACTGAAAAATCAGAAAATCAGTAAAAGAATTAAAATGGAATACTAAAAAATTTGATCAGCATAAAAAAAATGACAGGAAAGGAGGACCAGAGGGAAAACAGGTGGGGAAAAAAAAAATGAAGGGGCCGGCACTGTGGCGTAGCAGTAAAGCTGCCGGCAGCAGCGGGACCATCCCATACAGGTGCCAGCTCAAGTGCCAGCTGCTCTACTTCCAAACCAGCTCTCTGCTATGGCCTGGGAAAACAGCAGAAGATGGCCCAAGTCCTTGGCCCCTGCACCCATGTGGGAGACCCCGAGGAAGCCCCTGGCTCCTGGCTCCCAGCTCCAGATGGCAGTTTAATTACATTTGAGACACAATAAATGTAAATGGACTACATCACCTATGAAGAAGAAACAGCGCATCAATTACCACAAGAATGAATAGGAAACTGAGTACTTATGCACTAATATTTAATTATTTAATGGTAGGCAGGAAAAGGATACAAAGTTGTTTAAAATACACACCTAAAAGTGCAAAAAATGTCATTAAGGGTTGAGGTTTTTTTTTTTCTTGACAGGCAGAGTGGATAGTGAGAGAGAGAGAGAAAGGTCTTCCTTTTTGCGGATGGTTCACCCTCCAATGGCCGCTGCGGCTGGCGCATCGTGCTGATCCGAAGCCAGGAGCCAGGTGCTTCTCCTGGTCTCCCATGGGGGTGCAGGGCCCAAGGACTTGGGCCATCCGGGTTGAGGTATTCTAACTTACTTTCTCTATATTCCAAAATTTCTATATTAGTCTCTTTTCATAATAAAGTAATAACATTGTACAGTTGAAGTACAATGAAAATCTTGAAACACCTTTTTCAAGTGTTGAAGAGGTTTAATCCTTTTTAAACTTACTATGACTTGATTTACGGCCTAACATATAGCTGTGGCCTAACATATGATCTATCCTAGAAAATGTCCCGTGAGCTGATGAGAAGAATGTGTACTCCGTAGTTGTGGGGTGAAATGTTCTCTAAACGCAACCGCACAGTTCACCTCCATGTTTGCTGACTCTCTCTGGATGATCTGCCCACTGATGACGGCGGGCACTCAAACTCCCCACTGCTGTTATCACACTGCAGTCTATCTCTTCTCCCCCAGATCTAACAGTATTGGCCTTATCTATCCGAGTGCTCTCTGTTGGGTGTGTACGTGATTGTTCAATCTTCTGAAAAGGGTTAATCCTTAGTTTCTTAAGATATGATAGTCTAGGATGACCTGAGAGTCACATTTTCCAAAAATATAGTTCACTGGGTCTTTTCTGAACCAAGATCTAAGACACTGTGGTTGTTTTATGGCAGCGTTATGTTATTTTTGAGAACTTTTGCTTCTGCTTTTCCTGATTTTCTTATCTCTGTCTCTACAAGATGCCCTCTGTCAGGATCCACTCCTGCCAGCATTAGCATTCATTTCTGTTTTCTGGAAATCAGTCAGGCACATATCTAAGAATAATGTATGAAACATATGCTATGTATACAATAATACCCACATGCATGTGCAGCAAAGCCCTTTTACTTGAGAGACTTTTTGTTGCAGTTTTGCTTAATTACTGAATCTTAGCTTTGCTTCTGTTAGGCAAATCTGTTAAATAACTGCAACTGAAGCATGGTAGTCTAATATTTTCTCCAAGCCTACAAGCCAGATGTACTTCTAGAACTCCAGATATAAATCTGCATTGAGCCTATTTCCTGATGAGCTTTGCCAGAAAACATCTCCCTTATAAAATACATCTTTGGGGTAGGAGTTGTGGTGTAGTGTGTAAGTCTCCACCTTTGATGCTGGCATCTCCTAAGGGCACATGTTAATGTCCGGTATGCTCACCTCTGACCCCGTTTCCCGCTAACGCACCTGGGAAAGCAGCAGAGAAGGGCCCAACTATTTGGGCCCTTGCATTCATGTGGGGGACCTACAGGAAGTTCCTGGCTCCTGGCTTTAGCCAGCCCAGCCTTGGCTGTTGTGGCCACCTAGGAAATGAACCAGCAGATGGAAGATCTGTTTCTTCTCTAACTCTAGACTTTCAAAAAAATCAGTCTTAAACAAAAACAAAGAAACACGTCATTGCAAATACTTGAGTATTCAACTCTGTGACACTTTCATTCTAAACTAGGATTCAAACTGATGATAAAAGAAAGTGCAGGGCCTGCACAGCAGCTCACTAGGCTAATCCTCCGCCTACAGCACCGGCACCCCGGGTTCTAGTCCCGGTCAGGGCGCCGGGTTCTGTCCCGGTCACTTCTCTTCCTGTCCAGCTCTCTGCTGTGACCCGGGAAGGCAGTGGAGGATGGCCCAAGTCCTTGGGCCCTGCACCCGCATGGGAGACCAGGAGCAGCATCTGGCTCCTGCCTTTGGATCAGTGTGGTGCACCGGCTGCAGCGGCCAATAGGGGGTGAACCAACGGAAAAGGAAGACCTTTCTGTCTCTCTTACTGTCCACTCTGCCTGTCAAAAAAAAAAAAAAAAAAAAAGTGCAGACATTTCCAAACAAAAATTCTTCCTATGAAATCATGTTACTATAAAGCTTAATTTCTAATACAGCAGAGCCTAATTCTTTATACCTGGAACCATCAGATTCTATAAAACAGTGGTACTACCTGGTCTAATTATTCCAGATGAACATCAGGATTCAAACTTGTCAGACAATACTTGTATGCCTGACTTTACCACAAGACTTAAACAGAGCTCTTAATGAGCAACATGCATGTTTCTCCTAATGCCTAGCCCTAGAAAATACTCAAGTATTAGCACCTGAGGACTTTGCTACCACCCAGTGTCTTTCACAGATGCTAACCTGAGTTTGTGTATCTGAAAACCCCAAGGGTTGCAAGGTTGCTACACCCACACTATAAATGTCCTCCAAAACACAGCACATGTTTAATAGCTGGCAACTTAATTCAGCTTTATATACCACTATCTAAGAGTTAAATAAAAGCAGATCTTTGGTAATTCGTGCTCTATATTGGGGTATTTCAAAGATGAAAATCAAGAGTCTCTAAGGAAACTATACACTACCATCGCAGGAACAACCAAAGTCCAGAACATGCTTTCTCAAACCTGGCTCTCTAGGAATCACCAGAAAAGCTTCTAGACTATAGCAAGGGGTTGAATAAAACACAACCTGCCTGTTTAAGAAAAACAAAATCAACCCGCTGAAATTCTGGACCACTGGTCCAGAAGAAAGTAGAGAAAGGACTGGCTTCAGAGATACTGGTGCGGGCCTGGCCCAGCCCTGCTTACTGCAGGCATCTGGAAGCGACCCCGCAGATGGAAGACGCTTTCTCTACTTTCCAATCAAAAATGGAATTACTCATTCTTGAGTTGCCTGCCTGATCTGCCAGGTGTACTCTGTTCATTAAACGTGGCTAGAATGCTTACTGCTTTAAAAACAAAGAACTGGAACTGCCATTAAAAAATGCAAACAAGAAAAATGATGGACAAATTCTATGGAATCAAAGACTTCACTGAAGACCTAATGTGTGAGAAATCTTTATTTGCAGATGCAAAATCAGAAGAAAATTTAACTGTGCAGTGATTTTAACCTAGTGTGACACCATGGGCCATGGAAGCAATGAAGAAATGAAGGACGGGGGGGACGGGTCCCCTTGTGCCACCACTTTCCTTGGCAGCAGCATCTCACCGGTCTCTCAGTGGTAACGGGAAGTTTCTTTATCTTCACTGTCCACTATGCCATTAGCCACAGGTGGATACACAGCACTTAAAATTTGCCTCAAGAAACGAAGAACTCAATTTTTAACATAATCTTAACCTAAATGCATCATCCACACATAACCAGCAGTTACAGTATTAGAATACCCAAAGAATGCTTCTGCTACAATATCAAAACGTATCATTAAAATTATGTCACCTGTTGCTTCCTGACTTTTTACAAAGGTGGCACCTAGAAAAGTTTAAACATTTATGGTTCAGATTATATTTCTTTTGGACAGTGTTTATAAAGACTTAAGGTGACAAAAAGCTGTAACTACAAAAAGTGCTAGTCTGAATGTGGGACTGGAGCCTTTGGCCTGTCATGCCCCAGAGTTTCCTACTCTGGCCAAGGCACAGAAGTCCTAGTTCAGACCTTCAATTACCACACCTAAACGAAATTTGTTCCAATCATTCTCCTTCCTCTCTGCTTCCTCTTCCCTGGTTCTCAGATGGCCAGGGGCATCACAGATCCTTTAAGTCTTCTCCTACCTGGCTTGCCCTACGAAATCACCGACATCCAAAAAAACAAAAACAAAACACAACCATAAATGACTCACATACCAAACTGTTACAAACTAAAAATGTGGGGCAGGTTTTGTGCAGTGGGTCCGGCTGCTGCTTGGACAACCACATCCCAAACTGGAGTGCCAATTTAAGCCTAGCTTCCCAGTGCTTTTGATCTACCTCCCTGCTAATACACCTGTGAAAGCAGCAGGAAATAGCCCAGTGCTTGGGCTCCAGCCACCAGGTGGGAGACACAGATGGCGTTTCAGGCTCCTGGTTTCAGCCTGGCCCAGGCACAGCCACTGCAGACATTTGGGGAGTGACCCAGTGGAACGAAGATCTTTCTCCCTCTCTCCCTCTCCCTATCCTGTACATCTATGTCTTTCAAATAAATACACAAATCCTTAAAAAAAAAAAAAAATGGGGGCTGGTGTTGTGCAGTGGGTTAAGCTACTGCCTGCAATGCACGTACCCCATACGAACACCAGTTAGAATCCTGACTGCTCCCTGTTAAGGTGCTTGGGAAAGCAGAAGATGGCGCAAGCCCTGCTACCCATGTGGAAGATGTGGACAGGGTTCCACGTTCCATGGAGGCCATTTGGAGAGAAAGCCAGTGGGTGGCAGATCTCTGCGTGTTTCTTTACCTCTCTGTAATTCTGCCTTTCAAATACATAAATCTATTTAAAAAATCTAAAAATTGTTGGAGGAACTAATGTAAACCAACTTAACAAAAAGAACCATCCCAGACATTCCTAGAATCCTCATCTTAGACAAATATCTAATTTGTGAACGTTCAAGAAAAGCACAGCGAAAAATTTAAAGCAGGAAAATGCCTGAGGTCATGGATGTGATGAGTATACCTGCCATAATTAGCTTCCGCAGAGGGTCAGCCATCCACTAAGCAATCTTTGCTTTTCAGATTTTTCCATTCTTGACAGAAATTCAAGTTCTCCTTCAACTTTTAAATTTTTTCTAATAGCTTTAACCAGTACCGCAGAGGTTCTAGTGAAAAAAACATTGAAAAACCAACTGGGAGAAGACAGATTCATGTTTTACGTGGGAAACCAGTGATGTTTCTAACTTTATTATTTTCAGTAGTTCTCTCTCTGCACCCTCAGCCTGTTTTCACTCTATGGAGTCTACCCATCAGTTCCCAACCCAACCTTCTTACACTCTACTTGAAAAACGACTGGTCTTTAGTTTTACTTGAAGGACCAAAAGCAACATCTTTATGGTATGAAAGCTGTTTTCTTAAGTTCAACTGTGGAATAAACCAATGTAATTTTCTAAGTGTCTGCCCTGTTAAACTACAGAAAGAAACCCAATCTCAAATGCACCTCCCAAGCTTGCTCTTCCCCTAGTCTTCCCCCTCTCCATAAACATCAACTCTATTCTAACAGGGTAACAAGGGCATTACTCTTTCCATATATCTCTCATCCAATCATCAGCAAATCCCAACAATCCTACCTTTGAAACAAACACATCCAGCATCCAATCACCTGTCAATTAAACTTCAGCCATCACCTTAAAACTCAACTAGAGCAGTGGGCTTCCACGCTTGCCCCCCCTTCTAGAATATTTACTGTCTGACAGAGTGATATTTTAAAAAACAAAATAGATCATATTGTCTGTGTCCAAAACTTCCAATGACTATTTTACTCCAGAGTAAAGTCTTGCCTCTTTCCGATGACCTACAGGGTTCTACGCTATCTGCTCCTCACTACCCTGTGACGTCCTCTCCCATCACTGTGTCTTGTGAGCCAGCACTGCACCGCAGGCACGTTCCCATCTCAGGGTCCAGGCACCCGCGGTGCCCTCCCTCCTTTCCGCACGGGCGATCCCTCCCTCTCTCCTACAGTCACTCACCAGAGAAGCCTTCTCACCACCACAGCCCCCACCAGGCAGCCCCCATGCTCTGCTTCACAGTAGCTACACCCAACCTACTTATAACTGTTTTCCAAGAGAACGAAAGCCCCACGCACTGTCCACTGCTACATCCCCAGCACTCAGAACAGGCCTTGTGTGGATTCGCAATACGTACCTGTAGAATCACTGAATTTGTATTCATTTCACTTCATCACAGAACCAATTTGACTTATACTATACTTATACTATTCCCAAACACATATATACACCATATAATTAAAAGCAAAGATACTCAACACATAAAAACCCCTAAGTTCCACTTTGGTCCATTAAATTCCAGTCTCATAGGATTAAAAATTTGAGTACAAACACAAATACATACAGAGAAGACATCAATTATGATGAACAGTATCCAATGTTCTTTTTTGCCACATTTTGAATCTTCAAATGTCTTTCTACCCAGGTGGTCAGCTGGTGAGAACTCGGGGAAAGCACACAGCGCTGCTGTGAGTCAGTCCAGTGCCCAGCGTCATGAGACTCAAGGCAGAGCTGGCATTGGGGTCTCCCGATTGTCCAGTTCAGGAAACTACTCGGCTCTGCACAGCTCCCAAGACGTTTTACCACCCCTGTTCCCACTGTTAACCCTCACCGTTTCCAGCTATATCATGTTGTCAGCAACCTGTGGACCTTGTCTGGTTATCAACACAGTCCACCCTGAGGAGCAGCTCACTGTCAGAGGAGGTACCACATTGTTTAGTGTTTTATTTCAAGTCCGTAAGTAAAGCAAGCATCCACCTTGACACGTTCCATGAACTAACTATCCTCTGCATGGACATGTTTGAGACACAGGCTCAGACCCCAGTCAGGAGGCAGGGGTAGGAATCAGTAATTGTATCACATCGCCGCAAAGTATTCCTGCTCCTCACTTCTGCCGGCTATGTCTCACTCGGTCCTCTGGAGGTCCAAGTGGAAAGCTAAAGATGGCAGGCCCCAGAGTCTCCCCTCAACCTTCCGGCCACCTCAGAGCAGGTCTGACGCACAGGCAGGAAGGAGAGATAAGAGTAATTCCCTGTAACCGCTGTACCTGGGCACCAAAGTCAGAAAAGCCAGGCTATGAAGTACAGTTCTGCTTTTTTTTTAAGGTTTATTTACTTATTTATTTGAAAGTCAGCATTACATAGAGAGAGAAGGAGAGGCAGAGAGAGAGAGAGAGGTCTTCCATCTGCTGGTTCACTCCCCAGATGGCCACAACGGCTGGACCTACACCAATCCAGAGCCAGGAGCTTCCTCTGGGACTCCCATGCGGGTGCAGAGACCCAAGGACTTGGGCCATGCTCCACTGCCTTCCCAGGCCATAGCAGAGAGCTGGATCGGAAGTGGAGCAGCCGGGAAATGAGGAGGTGCCCATAGGGGATGCAGGCACTGGAGGGGCAGCTTTACCCACTATGCCACAGCGCCGGCCCCAGCTCTGCTCCTTTCGATGAGGACAGTTACTAAGCAATGTCATCGTTTCCTTGAGACCATTTGATCTTGAATAAAATATCAACACAGCTTCTTTCTAAGGAATTAAATCAAACACCCAATCAGCCTGGTAAGACACAGAAGTTGCTCCCTTCACGATTCCCGTCTGTCTACAAAATTAGAGGCTGTCTACAAAATCTCCCAATCCTTGGACTAAGGAAAGGCACAAAGGCAATGCTATCTTAACACAAACAAACAGAAACAAAGAACCAAAGAACCCTGCTTCACTAGGCAGGAGTCACCCTGGGTCCCTCATCACTCTGCTTCTCCACTTTGGATGCTGCTGCTTTCCAGGACACATGTTAAACCTGCCCATCAAATATTTACCGTCTTGTTACCTTGTTTTTTATCTCTCCCTGTAAGGGTAGAAATCACCACTGTGGTTTGATTTTTCCGCAGCAATTTATTTTTAATCAATTCCTGGCATCGGCTCTTTAAACCTCTCCCCTCAGCTTCTCCAACACTGCTCTCCCAACTACTTCTCACGGGCCTAGCAGTTGTCGCTACATCCCTCCTGGTGGCTCCGGAGTCTCCACCACACCTGTAGACGTTCTCTAGGCCCAAGCCCAGACGGCGTTCTTGGATCTCATTTACCCACTCTGCACATGACTTTAAACCACCGTCCGTGTGTTTGCCCCCACCCAGTGACTCTTGGAACAAGACAAGACCCATTTGGGCTATTCAACGCTATTCTTCATCCTCGCTGCCTGCCCCCCTCAAGTCTGCTCCTCCTCCACCCGTGCCCACCTCACCAACTGTGGGGCCGTATATCCAACACAGGAGCCTGCGTCTCTCACTGCCACGTCTCATTGAGCCCCATCAGATCCACTCTCCTACCGGCTCTATCATCTCCAACCCAGACCACAGGAAAGCTTCCCATCTCCTTGTTTCCAGTCACCACCCAGCAGCCGGAGATGTGAAAACAAAATGGGTCCATCACGCCCTCACACAAACCCCTCCATACCGGCCTGCTACACTTACACCGAGGCGGTCTGACCTCCGTGGGGTCTTTGAACACTCCCTCTGGGTCACCTCACGGCTCCTTGGCCTGGAGTCTCTCCGCCATATCATCAAGGCCTCCTTCAGGCCTCAGCTTCAGTATCACACTAATGGCAAATGAACTTCTCCCCAAACCCAATTACAACTGGCTCCAACTAGACCCTCACTAGAGCCACTACTTTGGGGAGTGAAGCAGCAGCTGAGGATCTGTGCCACTCTGCCTTTCAAGTAAATAAAAAAAGAAGAAGTCCGTAACTCCGTTATTTGTCCAACTATCTGGCTAACGTGTCCAGGCAAAGGCAGCACCTGTTTTGCTCGTCAGTGCCTCATCCAGCAGGGCCACATCCATGTGGCCAGCACACTAGAAAGCCCAGTTCCCAGCAGATATCTGAAAATGGAGAGGTCCTGAGTCCTGGTGTAACACAGCAAGATGCATCACGGAGTTTCAACTATTCCTCTACAGTTAGGCATTTAGGCAAAATCCTTTTAAAAAGTCAATGTGACAGACAATGACAAGAATCCCAGTGTAAGGCAGACAATAAATAACAAGTTGTTTCTTCTTTTTTTTTTTTTACTTCTGTTCTTCCCTACATTCCCACACAGTTAAACTCAGGGTAGATAGTAAACATTCAGTAGCCAAACTAGCGCCTGTGACCATCACTAAAACGCCAGAAGTCAATGTGATGGGCATCCTAAATACCGTACCCCACTGAGTGCTAAAGCCTTCAGGCCGCTTTCAGGGAGCAGGAAGCCAGTCCAGCCAGGGTGAGGAACTCGGGGTGATGGCGCAACCTCCGGCCGCGGTCCCTCTCCTGCACCAGCGCGCAGCGCCACATCTGTTCTGAACATCACAGACCCTTCTTCAAGCCACCTGAAAATCTCAGCAAAAACATCCTCAGCTCTCGGTCATTACTTCACCTTACAAACACTGCTAAGTGGCAGCGAAGAGCAGTCACTGCACTTGTGTTGAATAAATAAACCTCTCAGTGAGTGTCTAACGTACTACATTCATCTAATACTGTAGGAATTAAGATAATGTAACACTGAAATCCTAGACCTTAATGCTGCACTATCTGAAGGGCCGATGTAAGAGCAGAAAACCGTGACACTTGCTATGGCATTGCACGCGCTGACCTGGCCCTGTGCTGTCACCGCACTTCTTTCTAACCTCCCCAGGGAGCTGAGGCGGCTCAGGCCGATTTCTTCAACTGCCACCCAAGTGCTGTTTTCTGGACACTACCAACAATGCCAAGAACAAGCACCTAACGCTTTGAGAACCTGTAGGGTTTTGTTACTGAGATTTGAATTAAAACAAAACATGTCCCTAGGAAGCATCTAGGTGGGTTCCAGGTGCATCACAGCCTCCAGGTGAAAGTCCTTCTAAATCTTCGGGGTAACCACAGATTACTGCTAAACTACCTGGCCGTGGAGAATAACGTGCAATGTATCTGTACCACATTTTCAATAGTGAAAATACTCTGAGAAAAGGCAAATGACCCGATCCGTTATCCACTCCAGTCTACAGAGACTGAGAAAGGAGAGAATCGATGTCAAACCAACTACAGCACTATCAACAACAGCAGTGTGTGAGAAACCGTTTTGCTTCTGATATTACAAATTACCACAATGGAAAGACAGGAGTAGTACTATGTAAAGCTAAATGATGTCAGGCATTAAACAATCAATAAGCGGTCAGGCCTGTGACCTCAGTAATTATTTCAAAGTGTGTGACTGTTTCATTATCAAACACTGCAACAAGTACAGTCTCGTATGAATGGCTGCACAAACTGATATCCAAAGGATATCTCAGAACTTAGGAGATTTAAACTGCCCCACACAAGGATCACTTCAACCTATGGGATACGAACTCCGCCCTCACAAAATTCCACTGATGTCGCTGTTACACACTTGCAAAGGCAGACTTCAAGGAACCCCAACTCATAAAGAAGTTGAATATTACTCACATGCCCAAAGCATCAACTGGTATCTCAAAACGATGATTTTGAACCCTGAACAAATAAAAATCTTAACACAGCCATAAGCCAGCTAAGAGTTTTCTGTTCACAAAATCTTTGCTTATGCAAAGATCCCAGGTCTTTGGAGACACCCTTCATAGAAAAAACAATTCCCCCACTCCCAAAAGGTTTACATGACAAAAACTGGATTCCAGTCGTTATCATGAATAGCAGGTCCCAAGACTTAAGATTTGCGATCCTTTGCATATTCAAGATTTCAAGCCTTGGGCTTCTGCAATCATCCATAGCCCACAAAGGCGCCCCAGTAAGAGTTTCCTTCTGTCACCCAGGCTCCTACTCCGGGGATCCCTCAGGGTGCACCCCAGCCATCTGCAGTCTTTACCAAGGACTGCGGACGCCAGGTGCTCCCCGCCCTCTCCCGGGGGAGATCCCCACCTCCACCTCCCCAGGGCGCGCTCCCTCCTCAGGCCCACAGCTACGGCTGTCATTCAGAGAGGCGGCAGCGGCCAAGCGTGGGGGAGCGATCCACAACTGGACGGGGAAGGTGGCGACACGCGGCCTCTCCAGGATCACGTAACCGGCCCACGCTGCTGCCAACTTTCAAGAGATTAAGTTACATTCCTCTGCCATTCCACCCTTGACAGCTGAATCCAGGGATGCCAGCGAGGCGTGCGCGTCCTTTCCCGCCGCCTCACCCGGGAGGGCAGGCGGCTCGGCGCGCACCGGGGCTCGGGCTGGGCGCGCTCACCTTTTCCAGCTCGTCGTGGAGCTCGGCCAGGCTGGGCCGCAGCAGCTTCTCGCCCAGCTGCGCGGCCGTGTGCCGGTAGTGGTCGATCCTGGGCACGGCGTCCATGGTGTTGTGGCCGAAGGTGCGCAGGTAGTAGGTGTTGGTGTGGGTGTCATAGTAGTAGTGCTGGTGGTGCCCGCTGCCGCTGCCGCTGCCGCCGCCGCCCGAGTGCAGGCTGCTGCCCTCGCTCAGCACCGTGTCCCCGCCGTTCTGGAAGCTCACGTTGGGCCCGTCGCCTCCGACGCCCGCCGCCTCCGACAGGCTGTCGTCCGCCGACGAGGAGGCGGCAGGGTCCACGAAGTTCACGCGGAAGCGGCCCTTGGCTTCCTCGCTGCCCTTGGCCTGCCCGCTCTCGCCGCTGGCCCTGCCGTCCGCGGGGGTCTCCTTGCCCCCCGCCCCAGCGCCGGCGGCCGCCGCGGCGCGCCCGGCGTTCTCGGAAACCAAGTCCACCTGGAAGCGGCTCTGGCTCGGGGTGGGCCCCAGGGGTCTCCCCAGCCCGTCCCCGCCGCCGCCCCGGCTCGCCACCGCAGCATCCTCCGGCGCCGAGGGCACCGCCGAGCCGGGCAGGTCCACGCCGGCGGCGGCTGGCGGCGCCTCCCCGACCCGGGCCGGCCTCCCCGCGGGCCCCGGCTCCATCGCCGCCCGACCCCCGGCGGGCCTGGAGGGTCTGGCGGTCGTCGCGGGCTGCGCGCCCTCCACGGCCCCGGCCTGCGCCGGCGGCGACCGCAAGGCCAGGTGAGGCGGCCGCCCTCCTCGCCGCCCGCTCTGGCCGCCGCTCGCCCGGGCCGGCACGAACGCCGCCGGCAGCCGAGTCAGCGCGAGTGCGGCGGGCGCGGGGCGGGCCCCGCTGTTTAAAGGCTCGGCGGGGCCGCGGCGGCGGCGGCTCCGGCTGCAGCACGCGGGAGGCGGGGCCGGCGGCTCCCCCGCCCCTCAGCCCGCCCTCCCGGTCCCGCGCGCCGCTCACCGCCGCCGCGAGGGGAAGACCTCCGAGCCGCCGCCGCTGCCGCCGCCTCTCCCGTCGGCTCCTCCCGCCCGGCCGCCGCGCGCCGCAGCCCGGAGGAGCGGGCCCCCGGCCACCGCCCGCACCCCCGCCCGGGGACGCGCAGGCCGCGCGCCGGTGCCGGCTGATGCTCCCGCGGCGGCGGCCTCAGGGGCTTTCGCCACCTCGCTTTTTTTTTTTTTTTTCTCAGTTGCGAACTCGCAGTGCTTGGGCCGAGCCGGCGAGATCTCGCGAGATGCGGCAGGGCGCCGGGGCTGCGACTCCCCCCTCCCTCCCCGCGCCTCGGGGCGCGTGGTACCCGAGGCCCGGCGGGCGCGGCCGGCGGCCCTGCTGCCTGCGGGCGATGCTGAGGGCCTTCGGGTGGGGCCCGCGGGCCTGGGGCGGCCCTGGCGCCTCCTCGGGGCCCCGGCCTGGTGGGAGGCTCACCCCGCCGGGCCGGGCGAGATTTGCATAAGCACAGCCGAAGCGGTGGGTGTGTCCACGCTGCCCGTGGCGCCTCTGTTTTGAAGGCTGTGGTTTTGAAGGTGAGAAGGGAGCTTAGCTGCGAAATGGAAGGTGTTAAATGGAAGAGCTCAGCCTTTGCAAGAGCTCAGCCCTCCAGAACACAATGAGGGGCAGAGTAACGTGGACTCTTCCCGGGAAGTCGCTGGCTGGCTTGGCTTGTGCGGAATTCCCGTTTTTAACAGAAACAGCCAAGGTGCTGAGTTGCTTTAACTTTCTTAGCAGCAAATGAATATTCTATGCAATGAAGACAATGGCTTCCTCTGGTTCTCTTTTTTGTAATTGCATAGTGTATTTCTGCATTTTAAATGTTTATGCGGGTCAACACCATCCTTTGCTGAACCCTTGATGCGGATGGAAGAGCATCAGAGTATACAGAGCCATTTGAAAAC
The DNA here is from genome assembly GCF_033115175.1 of Lepus europaeus. Lineage (NCBI taxonomy): Eukaryota > Metazoa > Chordata > Mammalia > Lagomorpha > Leporidae > Lepus > Lepus europaeus. The sequence continues at coordinate 150,371,363 of NC_084830.1, forward strand.
ACAATACCTGCTGCAGCCACGCAGCTCTCAATGCATTGCGATTGACCCGCATCTCATTGGGCCTTGACAACCTTTCCTCCGTTACGATCCCTAAACGGGAGGAAGGAACAGCTCTTGCATCAGGTAGCCAGGGCTTCTAGAGCTCCAGGAATCACAGAAAACCAGAAGAGACCAGAAATAGAAGCGCAGCTTTCTGGTAGGGAACCCGCATTAGTGATTGGCCTTCGTGCTCCCTTTCAGCTCCAGAGCTAATCTGGGTCCACGGTCATGTAACTGAGCGCATGGGCGCCTACCTGAGCTCCCCTGTGTGCTGGGAATGGAGCCGTGAACAAAACAGACCACGGCTTCTCCTGGAGCTCACTCTAGTGAGAGGACAGACGGGACGAGCAGGTGGAAGCCTGCCTGGGTGCAGGAAGAGCTCGCCAAGGAAGGGGAAATGAGGTAGTGGGTGAGGTGGGGGTGGGGAAAGTTTCCACCCGATGTCCGCAGTGAAAGGCGACACTTGGGTGCAGAAGTGAGTGACCGGAACTCAAGAGGAAATGGTTCCAGGCAGGGAAGCAGTGGAGGCTGTGTGAACGGCCCGTCGGCCAGTCTGGCTGGAGCTGCTGAGCGGATGAGAGATGAGGCCGGAGAGTTAGGGGATGAGGGATGTGGCAGCTCTGAATCGGCTCTACTTGGGCTTCAGTGCTAGTGGAGCCGGGTGTGAGTGGGCTCAGGCTGCCTTAACCTGATGCCACCGGCACAATTCTGGATGCTCCAGCCCCGGAGGTGAGGAGCCCCTTTTCTGGTTAGCAGTGGCTGCCTCCATGTGTCCTCACAAGGTGGACACCGGCCTCCCCGGCTCTTCCTGTTCTTCAGAGGACATCACTTCTGTGGATCACGGCTCCACCCTTACCACCTCTGTTAGCCTTAAGATCCCCTTAAAATGGCTGCCTCCAGTTCAGCCATGTGGGGGCCCAGGCAGAACCTGAACATGTAATTTGGAACCGACGTGATTCAGCCCATAGCATGTGGTCAGTGGTGGAGAGTCTCAGTAGAGGGGTGACACATGTGCTGCATAATGACATTTCCCTCAGCACTGGACCATATACATGACAGTGGTCCCATCAGATGATAATGGAACTGAAAAAGCCTTATTACCTATTGTTTTTACTGTACCTTTTCTGTACTTAGATGCACAACTCCATAGTTAAAATTGCCTACCGTGCTCAGTACAGCTACTTGCTGTGCTGATCTGTAACCTAGGAGCAACAGGCTATGCCATCTGAGTTTGTGTTAGCACACTTGATGATGTTTACATAACAACAAAATTGCCTCACCACGCATTTCTCAGGATGTACCCCTATCCTTAAGTGACACATGACTATTTAAAGGATCAGGGTAGTTGTCTTGTAAGTAGGCAAGAGCATCAGTGCTGGGGGCAGAGAAAGGAGCAAGATGTGTTGAGAGGTATTGTGACATTCCAGAAAGTGATGATGTGGGTAACTGTGGAAATGCAGGTAGCTGGTTAAATTCTTGAGAGGCAATAGAATTTGCTGTTGCATGTGCAGTGTCCAAATCCAAGGCTTTGGGCTTGAGCAACAAGAAGACTGGTGGGGTGAATAACAAAAGTTCAGTCTGAGATGTCACGTGGAGGAAACACAAAGGAAGCTATAGTAAGGAGTGGCCTAAGAGGCAGGAAGAGAACCAGACAAAGGCAATTTCAAGTAGGGTTGGCAGTGTTGAACAGGGCCAAGAAGCAGAGAAAGAAGAATGTTAAACCATAAATACAAGTACTGACTTTATTAGTACTGATTCGCTACAAAAGAAAGAAATGGAAGCGGGAATCAAAATACATACTGCACCTTGTAGAAACTGTAGGAGAGGTCTCCTGCTGAGTTCACTGTTAACATCCTGTGGTCCATTTGCCAGATGTCCCTGTTATCAAAGCAGGCACATTTGGCTTATTTTGCTCATGTCTTCCTCTGGCCTGCAGGGCAGCCTGTAACAACCTGTGTATCAATGGACAGAATACCATCCATTGAATGTACTTAAAATGTCATAGGACTCCAAGGGATTTAGGTTGTTATTCCAGATCTCTCATTTCTCAAACACTGAAGTAGCCTAAAAGGAGACATAAACTAGGTTAGGTCCACAGCTCCTCATATCTGCAGTGTTCGAACATGTGAGGAAACAAACCGTGGACCACGGTAAAATCGGTTTGTCACAGCCAGGTTCAGTGGAACGTGCTGTGCTCCAGTGCTACCTGGTTGTGGTTTTGTTACTTTACTAGCTGGCAGGCAGCATCCAGATTAAGTCCACGGTATTACCCTTGAGAAAGAAAGTGCTTATCCCATCATGGAAAAAAGACAAATGTTACCCTAGAGATGCTTGTTTATGCCGTAAATGTCATAATTTTGTTTTCTTACCTAATTCCCAATTGCATTCCTCTTTAATTAAAAATAGTGTAGAGATTTTAAGTCAGATACAAAATTAAACATTAGTCAAAACCTTACTGTGCTTTTTCTCTAGATATTTAAAATCATGTTTGTAAAATATCTTTCAAAGAACAGCCCACATTTTAAGAATAAATTTTATATTTCATGTTTTGCTTATGCAGATAGTAAGTTTATAACAAGTGGATTTGAAATAAACAGTCTCTTTCCTTATTCTCTACTTCCTCCTACACATGCATTTGTCATAAAGCAAGTCAAGGAAATCTCTTCCAGCTCAAATTCTCTGTCAGAAAAGTTACTTTCCTTCTGCACTGATTTATTGGTATACTTCTAACTGTACAGGCTGTGATTGTCAAAGTTCAAAATCATTATCAAATATCAATATATAAAGTAAATACTTCTACATGATAGCTTAAAAGTTGCAAACACAGGGGCCGGCGCTGTGGCGTAGTGGGTGAAGTTGCTGCCTGCAGTGCTGGCATCCCATATGGGTGCCAGTTTGAGTCCTGGCTGTTCCACTTCTGATCCAGCTCTCTGCTGTGGCCTGGGAAAGCAGTGAAGGATGGTCCAAATCCTAGGGCTCCTGCACCTGCGTGGGAGACCTGGAAGAAGCTCCTGGCTCCTGACTTCGGATCAGTGAAGCTCCAACTGTTGTGGTCGACTGGAGAATGAACCAGAGGATGGAAGACCTCTTTCTCTCTCTCTGCCTCTCCTTCTCTCTCTGTGTAACTCTGACCTTCAGGTAAAATAAATAAATCTTAAAAAAAAAAAAGTGCAAACACAGCCATAGCTACCAGCACCAAAGTGCCTGGATTTGAGATGCAGCTTCACAGCTCACCGGGTCACACTTATGACCTCTGTGTGACCCCTATGCCTCAGTTTTCTCATCTGATAAATGGGGAATAACAATGTTAATTGCTTCACAGAGTTCGACGTATTACATGAATTGCTAGTTGTAAGGTGCTTAGAACAGGGCCTAATGTATGTAAACATGAAGACTTTTTTTTCTAAGATGTATTTTTCTATTTGAAAGGCACAGTTACAGAGAGAGAGGCACAGACACAGATCTTTCATCCATTGGTTCACTCTCCAGATGGACTCAGTGGCCAGGGCTGGGCCAGGCTGAAGCCAGAAGGCTTTGAGCTTTGTCTGGGTCTCCTACATTGCTGCAGGGACCCAAGCACTTGGGCCATCTTCTGTTGCTTCTCTGGGCACATTAGCAGGTAGCTGGATCAGAAGTGGAGCAGTCAGGACTCGAACAGGTGTCCTTATGGAATGCAGCATTGCAGACAGCAACTTTACCCTCTACACTACAAGACCAGCCCCCATCTAAGACTTTTAAAACCCGTATTTATTTTAAAAAGTAGTGCTAAGCCAAACCTTTTAACTTGTATCTTTTTGTGTATGTGATTGTGTGCTGTTTAGTTTTTAATTTTTGTTTTGATTTTCAAAGATATTTAAGTATTTTTTGTCAGTAACATGTGATTTATTTTTCTGGTTCAGCTTTCTAAAGCAGTTGTTGGTATTGTTTTGCTGCCACTTGTGTGGGAGTTGGACCAGTCCAGACAAAGCACCATTCTTAGCACCTTACATCCATTTTTTTTTTTTTATTCCACTGGACCCTTTAAAACTAATGAGCACCAAAATGCTAATGGACATTTTGTCTACATTCACTGTATTGCACCATGCTATTAAAAAAAATCTGAAACACAAACACACTTAAAAAACACACACGCACACACCCTTCATTATCAGTTCAGCTGCTCCCACACACAATTTACAGTCAAGCAATATACCAGTTTCCTAATGAAATTGCGTACCTGTGTATGAAAAACTTCTTTTTTTTTTTTTTTTTTTGGACAGGCAGAGTGGATAGTGAGAGAGAGAGACAGAGAGAAAGGTCTTCCTTTTTGCTGTTGGTTCACCCTCCAATGGCTGCTGCAGCCGGCGCATCTCGCTGATCCGAAGCTAGGAGCGAGGCGCTTCATCCTGGTCTCCCATGCGGGTGCAGGGCCCCAGGACTTGGGCCATCCTCTACTGCCTTCCCGGGCCATAGCAGAGAGCTGGCCTGGAAGAGGGGCAACCGGGATAGAATCCGGCGTCCCAACCGGGACTAGAACCTTGTGTGCTGGCGCCGCAAGGCGGAGGATTAGCCTGTTAAGCCACGGCGCCGGCCTGTATATGAAAAACTTCTAATTGCTGTCCTCTAGTATCTGCCTAAATGAGTAATCCACTTTTTCACTTTTAAAAAGACATAAGTATAACTGAGATGTGTTTTCATAATTTTTCTAAGATGCCTGAAATCTTTAAAAACCTTAAATAGGGAGAGAATCTTAAATGCTAATGCAGTAAGTCCTTATTTTGAAAGATTCTTGTTTTGGTTTTCAGGAAAAGGACTTTATTTTCCTTAACAACATGTTCAAATGTTTGTAAGTGCTTCCAGACACAGCACTGGACATTAATAATCACTCAGATACTTACTGAAGAACAGAACAGGGGCTGGTGTTGTGGCGCAGGGGCTAAAGCTGCTGCTTGTGACACTGGCGTCCCATATTGGAGCACTGGTTCGAGTCCCAGCCACTCTGCTTCTGATCCAACTCCCTGCTAGTGCGGCTGGAAAGGCAGAGGATGATGGCCTAAGTACTTGGATCTCTGCCACTCACATGGGAGACCAGGCTTCAGCCTGGGCCAACCCTGGCTGTTGTGGCCATTTAGGGTTGGTTGTAGTGAACAAGCAGATGAAAATATTCTCTCTTGCTCACTCTTGCTCTCACTCTGCTTTTCAAATAAATAAATCTGAAAAACAAAATATTCAGTCTAATGACTAAATTATTCCTATAACAGGCCGGCACCACGGCTCACTTGGCTAATCCTCCGCCTGTGGTGCCAGCACCCCGGGTTCTAGTCCCAGTCGGCGTGCCGGATTCTGTCCCGGATGCCCCTCTTCCAGGCCAGCTCTCTGCTGTGGCCCGGGAAGGCAGTGGAGGATGGCCCAGGTGAATGGGCCCTGCACCTGCATGGGAGACCAGGAGGAAGTACCTGGCTCCTGGCTTCGGACCGGCGCGGCGCGCTGGCCGTGGCGGCCATTTGGGGGGTGAACCAACGGAAGGAAGACCTTTCTCTCTGTCTCTCTCACTGTCTAACTGGTTGTCAAAATAAATAAATAAATAAAAATAAATAAATTATTCCTATAACAATCCAAATGTTTTGCTTCTTATATTCTTCAGAGGTTATGGTAGCCCATAAAATGTGAGGTCATTTTCAATTTTATTCTCTAAATGATTTCCCCTTGCTTGTCTTTACGGAACCCAATTTCTAAGTATGTAATCATTTTTATTAATTTGGGGTCCTTTCCAAGTAATTTAACCTTCCTTTCAGTGTGGGCCAAAACGATTAGGTTCAATATTCCAGTTTAAACAAACAAACTAATGGTTATAAAGGTAAAGACAGGTCTTTACAGTTCAAGTAATTGTTTGCACTTAAAACCAGGTTACCCGCTGACTTAGCACCTGCCCTGAGAATCAGCTCCTCTGATTAGTCAGGAATGTTTTTGGTACTGAAGAGTTCTGAACCAAATGCCCACCTCTCTTGCAACCAGTATCTAAAGACACAAAATTGGAACCAGTGTGGTGGCATAAAGGTTAAGCCTCCATCTGCAGTGTTGGCACCCCATATGGGTGCTGGTTCGAGTCCCAGCTGCTCCACTTCCGATCAAGCTCCCTACTAATGTGCCTGCTGTTGCGGTGATTTTGGGAGTGAAATAACGGATGGAAGATACCTCTCTCTCGTAAATAAATAAGTAAATAAATAAATCTTTAAAAAACCAAAAAGGCACAAAATTACAAAATATATATCAAGGCTTTAATAACATCCCAATTCTGTAGGTACTCATTATTTATATTACTTTTCAAATTATAATGGAAATACATGTTTAATACAGAAGTCATAGGGAAAAAAAGCCCATGGAGTTGATAATATCCTCATCCCAAAATGATATGTAACTTTACAAAATGATTTTTATAAAATTTATTTATTTATTTGAAAGTCACAGTTACACAGAGAGAGTAGAGGCAGAGACAAAGAGGTCTTCCATCTACTATTTCACTCCCCAGTTGGCTGCAACGGCTGGAGCTGTGCCAATCCGAAGCCAGGAGCTTCTTCCGGGTCTCCCACATGGGTGCACCGGCCCAAGGACTTGGGCCATCTTCCAATGCTTTCCTAGGCCACAGCAGAGAGCTGGACTGGAAGTGGAGCAGCCGGGTCTCGAACCAGCACCCATATGAGATGCTGGCACTGCTGGTGGCGGCTTTACCCCCTACACCACAGCACCGGCCCCTACAAAATGATTTTTTATATGTTTTGTAATTCTGAAAACTGAACCAATAATATAAACATTTTGCAATATATAGAAGTGAATCTGGGGACCAGTGCTGGGGCATAGTAGGCTAAGCTTCTGTCCGCATTCCATTTGGGCGCTAACGCCCCAGCTGATCCAGTTCTCTGCTGTGGCCTGGGAAGGCAGGGGAAAGATTGCCCAAGTGCTTGGGCCCCTGTACCCACGTGGGAGACCCAAAAGAAGCTTTGGCTCCTGGCTTTGCATTGGCCCAGCTCTGGCCATTGCAGCCACCTGGGGAGTGAACCAGCATTTGGAGGGCCTTTCTCTTTGTCTTTCCTTCTCTGTAACTCTACCTCTCAAATAAATTTTTTAAAAAAGTGAATCTGTTGCAGCTGTGTGCTTTCCAAAGGCTTCATAGTATTGTATCATATTAATTTAACATAATTTACTGTCACCTATTTTTTGAACATTTAGTTTATTTTCTTTCATTGATTAGTTAATTATATTCATTTGAGAGACAGAGATTTCCCATTCGCTAGTTCACTCCCCAAATGCCCATAACAGCTGGGGCTGAGCCAGGCCAAATTAAGGAACCAGAAGCCCAAATCTGGGTTTACGACGTAGCACGTGGATGGCAGGGACCGAGTACCCGAGCCATCACCTGCTGCCTTTCAGGGCATGCATTAACAGGAAGCTGGAATCCAAACTGCAGCACTCTGCTAAGTGGTGCAGCCATCCTAAACAGCATCCCAACCGCTACGCCTAATGTCCATTCCTATTTCCTTTCCTTACAAATAACAACAAGCAATGCCGCACTGACTATCTCTGTGCATGTATCTGTTTCTCAATTAATTCCTATTTAGCATAAATTCCTAAAAGTGAAATTGCTGGTTATGTGTATTTCTAAAACTTTGGCATGTGTTGCAAACTGACCCTCAGGACAGTTCTGTCAGCTTCTCCTGCTGTCAGCATCGTGTTTGAGGGTTTGTCTTCTACCACCGCTTGCAAGTTCTGAGTAAGAGCCATCTTTGTCCATCTGATTAGCGAATCGTTTAATTTTTACACCGCTGCTAGTGAGAGCACACTTTAAGAATTTTATTAATCATTGATATATCTTTATTTCTGAATTGACTATGGACTTCTGTAGTAAACATTTGCTACATTCTGGAAGTCTAGCTTCCTTTCTGTTTTACTTTGGTAATAGCATTTAAGTTTTGTTGTTGTATCTGGTGGAGTGGGGACTGACCTCTCTGCATACAGTCTGAGAAGGTCACAGTGTTAAAGAACCTTGGTGCCCCAGCCAAATTGTGAGCCTAGGATCCAAGGTCCCAGCCTGGCTTGCCTTACTGTTGTGCACTTGGGATAGGGTAATGCAGTCACCACTGCCAGTGCTATGGCACAGTGGGCTAAGCCTCTCCCTGCAGCTCTGGCATCCCCTGTGGGTGCTAGTTCAATTCCCAGCTGCTCCACTTCTGATCCAGCTCTCTGCTAATGGCCTGGGAAAGCAGCAGAAAACTGCCCAAGTCCCTGGGCCCCTGCACCCTCGTGGGAGACCTGGAAGAAGCTCCTGGCTCCTGGTTTCAGATCAGCCCAGGTCTGACCATTGCAGTCATCTGGAGAGTGAACCAGTGCATAGAAGACCTTTCTCTCTGTCTCTTCCTCTTTCTATGCAACTCTGCCTCTCAAATAAATAAAATATTTATTTTATTTTTATTTTTTTGACAGGCAGAGTTAGACAGACAGAGAGAGACAGAAAGAAAGGTCTTCCTTTTTCCGTTAGTTCACCCCTCAAGTGGCCGCTATGGCCAGCGCATTGCGGCTGGTGCGCTGCACCAATCCAAAGCCAGGAGCCAGGTGCTTCCTCCTGGTCTCCCATGCGGGTGCAGGGCCCAAGGACCTGGGCCATCCTCCACTGCCTTCCCGGGCCACAGCAGAGAGCTGGACTGGAAGAGCAGCAACCAGGACAGAATCCGGTACCCTAACTGGGACTACAATCCAGGGTGCTGGCACCACAGGCGGAGGATTAGCCAAGTGAGACGTGGCGCTGGCCAAGAAAATCTTTAAAAAAAAGAAAAAAGAAAAGAAAAGAAAATGTTGGGGCCTGCGCTGTGGTGCAGCAGGTTAATGCCCTGGCCTGAAGCGCCAGCATCCCATATGGGCAATGGTTGGAGACCCGGCTGCTCCACTTCCAATCCAGCTCTCTGCTGTGGCCTGGGAAAGCAGTAAAAGATAGTCCAAAGTGGCCGGCACCGCGGCTCACTAGGCTAATCCTCCGCCTTGCGGCGCCGGCACACCGGGTTCTAGTCCCGGTCGGGGCACCGATCCTGTCCCAGTTGCCCCTCTTCCAGGCCAGCTCTCTGCTGTGGCCAGGGAGTGCAGTGGAGGATGGCCCAAGTCCTTGGGCCCTGCACCCCATGGGAGACCAGGAGAAGCACCTGGCTCCTGCCATCGGATCAGCGCGGTGCGCCGGCCGCAGCGCACCAACCGCGGCGGCCATTGGAGGGTGAACCAACGGCAAAAGGAAGACCTTTCTCTCTCTGTCTCTCTCTCACTGTCCACTCTGCCTGTCAAAAAAATAAAAATAAAAAAAAAATAAAAAAAATATATAAAGAAGATAGTCCAAAGCACTTGGGCCCCTGCACTCACATGGGAGACCCAGAATAAACTCCTGACTCCTGGCTCCTGGCTTTGGATCAGTGTAGCTCCGGCTGTTGCAGCCAATTGGGGAGTGAACCAGCGGATGGAAGACCTCTCTCTTTCTCTCAGCCTCTCTCTGTGTAACTCTGACTTGCAAATAAATAAATAAATCTTAAAAAAAAGTGTTGCTGTGGTGTAGCTGGTAACCTGCAGTGCTGGCATCCCATATGGGCATTGGTTCAAGTCCTGGCTGCTCCATGTGCCTGGGGAAGCAGTGGAAGATGGCCCAAGTCCTTGGGCCCCTGCACCCACATGGGAGATCCAGATATAGCTCCTGGCTCCTGGCTTCGGCCTGGCCCAACCTTGGTTATTGCAACCATATGGGGAGTGAACCAGCGGATGGAAGATGTCACTCTGTCTCTCCCTCTCTGCCTTTCAAATAAATAAATAAATCTGTTACAAATGGTTAAGGTGGTAAATTTTATGTTTAAGAAAGCGTCTGTTGGGATACTTGCATTTGATAGCAGAGTGCCTGGACTTGACTCCTGCCTCTGTTTCCAATTTCAGATTCTGCTAACGCACACCCTGGGAGGCAGCAGAAAACGACTCAGTGGGTTCTCTGCCACCATCAATTGGAGACCCGACTGATCTCCTGTAACTGGCTTTGGTCCCTGCACTGCCCTGCCATGGCTTTTGTGGGCATTTGGGGAGTAGACCAGCAGATGGAAGATGTCTGTCTGTCTGTCTCTCTCTCTCTCTCTCTCTCACACACACACACACACATGAAAAAACAGCAATAACAACAACAACAAAGGGCTGACTTTGTGGCACAGCAGGTAAAGCCCTGCCTGCAACACCGGCATCCCATATGGGCTGCTCCACTTCTGATCCAGCCCTCTGCTAACGGCCTGGGAAAGCAGCAGAAGATGGCCCAAGTGCTTGGGCCTCTGCCATCCACATAGCAGAGCTGGATGAAGCTCCTTGTTTCTGGCTTTGGCTTGTTACAGGCCTGACTATTGCCATCATTTGGGGAGTGAACCTCCTCTTTCAATTTAACTTGGAGTTAGCTTCTGAAGCTCGCAACTAAGAACCAGTATCAACACAATATTCTTTGCCATTTTTCAGTGTCTTACTTACCAACGTGAATTGTGGTTGTAAACCATACACTGAATTGGTTTCTCCCCACTTCTCAGGTGCACTGCAGTGTTTTCATCATAAAGGTGACATTCAATTATTCAGAAAATGTAACTTTCTGTGAGGAAAAAATTTTAAAACATATTGCTGTGAAATATATCAGTCTTTTCCTTTGCAATTGTTTCCTTTGATACATTATTTAGGGAAACATTTACTATTACGAGATTATTTATATACATAAATTAAAATGTACATTTTTAAGATTTTACTTTTAGCCCCTAGTTCTAACCGTTATTTTTGCTTTGTTATAATGCAATGATTTGACCATTTCCTACAGATAATTTAACTGATTATTCAGACTTTTATTTTAAAATGTGCTGTTACATAATCCTCAATTTCCAGTGCTTAAGACAGACATTTCTTTCTCATTTGAGAGGCAGAGACAGATACAGTTAAAGAGAGCTCCTAACTGCTGGTTCACTCCCCAGATACCCACAGGGGCTTGCTCAAGAGGCTGGACCAGGGAAAAGTCAGGAGCCAGGAACTCAGTTAATCCAAGACTCCCATACGGGCTGCAGGAACTGGGTCACTTAAGCCATCACCACTGCCTCCCAGGGTGTATATTAGCAGGAAGTTGGAGCAAGGACCCGAACAGGCACCCTGATACGGGATGCAGGTATCCTAACCACTAGGCCAAGTGCCGGTTGCAGATAAACATTTGTATTTTATAGTCATAAAATATTTTTATGTTTGAACCAGTTAGCTTCCTTCTCTCTCTCTCTCTCTCTCACACACTCACACACACACACACAGAGTATGCATGCATGTGCGCACTTTGTTGTATTGCCTAAAATGCAGGTGCTCAGCCACGCACAGCAGATGGAGAAATAGTTTTTAACTAGGCAATCACATGGCCCGCCATGGAAGGCTCCATAATGCTGCCTCCTGCCTGTAGCTAGAAACCTGTTTTAAAGGGTCATAAAACAATTTTAATACCAGCATTAAAACGGTAATTATGTTGAGCATGTAACTGAAAGTGTGCCTACAAATGCTGCGCAAAAATTAATACAGGTAACACTTTAAAGAGATTTTCCCCTTACAAAATGGTTTGTGGGGTCTGTGTGTGTGTGTGTGTGTATACCATGACAATTCTGAACTTCTCCCTGCTCTACCATCACAGCTGTATGTTTGGAGGTGGACTTCGAGTTGAGACTTTTTTTCTTTTTTACATATGAGAGAGGAAGCGAAAAAGAGCATGCACTCTCACCTGCCAGTTTACTCTCCAAATATCTGTAAGAGACAGGATTGGATTTGGCTTAGGCAGGGAGCTGGGAACCCAATCCAGGTTTCCCAAGTGAATGGCAGAGAACCAATCACTTGAGTCCTTACCTGCTACCTTCATGGTCTGCATTTCCTGGAAATAGGAATTAGAAGCCAGAGCCAGTAACTGAACCTCAGGCACTCAGATATGCGACACAGATGCCTTAACCAGTCTTAACTGTGAACCCAAATGCTCACCTCAAGAATTTTTTTAAGTGCCTGATTTTAAGAATTTTTGTTGGATGGTTAAAATTTTTTTTTTTTGCATTGGTTCTTTTTTAAAAATTTTAATTGGTTTTTAACAGACTCATGGTTTGTAGATGCAATCTGATTTTAAGGATTTTAACATGTTTCTTCTACTTTTTCATCTCTAAGACTGTTTTTGAGTGCAAGCTAGGTGAATAGGACTAACGATAACAGAAAAGTCATAATAGTATGATTGTTGAAGAACACTGGCAATTTAGTAAATAAATTGATCATGAAGTATAATTTTCTTTAAAAAAAGAATGGGCTATATCTAAGTTATGAGTGAAGAACAGAGATCTAATAATGAAGGGATTAGAAGTTCCATCTTCTAATCTAAATATGGAATCTGTTCTCTGCTCCGATTTTCCTGTGGCAGTTGAGCACAACTCCTCCTTGTTCAGCCTCTCTACACTTTATTTTTGGATTATAAATGCCCAAACCTTAGAATTCATTCCACAAGCGTAAGGATGACTCTTTGGAAACTAACATAAGATACCCCTTGAAACTGTAAAATACTGGTCACCGTGAACTGCTGATTTAATGCACAGTGGCATAGGGTACTTCACTTTATTTTTGCGTTTTTTAATTATGATAAATAACATGCATAGAGAGAAGTGTTTAAAAACACAGATTTTGATGAAAATTCTAAATCACCATCAAGGCCTGAAACATGACACTGCCGGATGGATACTCAAAGCCCCCGTGTGTGCTCCTTCCAGATCACACCATTCTCCCTACTCCCAGATCGCTGATCTGCATTGCCCTGGTTTTACTGTGAAAATGCATCCCTAACCATGATGTAAATGGGTTCACACTGCACATTTCTTTTTTGTCTTCCTTTCAGCATATGTTTATGTAATTCCTTTCACATTGTAGTTCTACTGTGGATGGGTATAATAGAATTAATAAAACTACTTTCCTGTTAAGAAATATTTTGGTGGTTTCCATGTTAGCCTTTGGTGTTGCGTTGCGGGTGCTGATGCTGGGAACATTTCTACGCAAGTGCCAGGATGATGCATCTCTAAGTTTCTCTAAGATACATATTTAGCAGGGTATTTATAGTTCTCAGTGTATGGAGGAGGACACTTTAAGGGAAAATGTGTATTATGAGGAAACCATGCATAGATTTCAGAATCTTTCTGTACCAATATATATTTTTTAGTTTAATTTTTCCATAAGCTTTCTGAAATTCCCTTCACCTTCAATAGATAATAACACATTGTCTGCCCAAGAGATTTTTATCAAGCATGATATTATTTTAAAGGTTCTTTGCCATGTCTTCAGTGATATGCCGAAAGGAAAACAAACTGTTTATACTATAGTATTGGATTTTATTATAAAATGAATTTTAGAGTAACATCTAGAAAGAAAAAAATGGAATCCCGTTCTTTTCTAAATGAAATTCAGTGTGGCTGAGGTAAATTCTATTCCATATGTATCAGTGAATGATTGTGGCTGGTGGGCAACTATTCATGTGGTTACATTTCTCCAAAATGTTTTTTGGCAGTATTACAAAAAGAGCTATTTTTAAAAATATTTTATGTAAAAATATTATAAATACACAGAGTAAAATAAGTATTTAAAACAGGCATAAAGATATAAAATGAAAAACAAAGTTCCTAGCAATTCATCTCCCTGATGTTCTGCTTTACATAACTGCCTCAGTAAGTGTCTCTTGCTTCCTGAAAATAATATATAGCTTCTACATAAACATGAATGGGTCATGAGGACACAGGGTGTTTTTGTTGCTTTAACATTATGCATAATTCTATCTTTTGAATGTTGAATACTGTTGAGTTGACTGGATATAGTTATTTAATCAGGAATACCAATTGATGGCTATTTAGATAATTTTCAGGATTTATTAGTACCAGTAACAGATCAATAAATACATTTGAACATATACTTTGTGATTTTGAGAGTTTATTTTTGGGTAAATTCTGAAGGCAAGCACCATGGCTGGTCACTGGGTAGAAGACTAAACATCATCCATTCTGTAAACTAAATAAATTAAAGTTCCTAGGTATAGAGTTATGGCTTAGAAAATAGCAGCATTTTAAAAAGTTGTTTCTGGCCGGCGCCGCGGCTCACTAGGCTAATCCTCCGCCTGTGGTGCCAGCACCCCGGGTTCTAGTCCCGTTTGGGGCGCCAGATTCTGTCCCGGTTGCTCTTCCAGTCCAGCTCTCTGCTGTGGCCCGGGGAAGGCAGTGGAGGATGGCCCAGGTGATTGGGCCCTGCACCCGCATGGGAGACTAGGAGGAAGTACCTGGCTCCTGGCTTTGGATCGGTGCAGTGCGCTGGCCATAGCGGCCATTAGGGGAGTGATCCAACGGAAGGAAGACCTTTCTCTCTGACTCTCTCTCACTGTCTATAACTCTCTCTCTCTCACTGTCTAACTCTGCCTGTCAAAAAAAAAAAGGTGTTTCTAATTATATTGCTATCAAATGCTATTTGCCAACATCATGTATTATCAGAATGCTTTGATTCTACAGCTCTTGGCATTGAAAATAGATTTTGTTTGTATTTTTTAAATTATCTATGAATGACATTGAGCATAATTCCACTTGTTTTTGTTGTTTTTCTTTTTTCTGAAAACTGCCTATTATTTTCCTTTGTCTATATTTTTATTATTTTGCAGTATTTTTCCTAAGTGATTTATAAAATTCTTAACCTTTTCGTTTATTATGTAATGCAGATATTTTCCTCAATTTGGGGTTACTTGGTACATTTTCACTTTTTTTGTATACGAGATAGGAAAAGCTACCATTTACCTGGACCCTACCATAAATAAGTCCTTCTGAATATCAAAATATTCAAAATGGATGAATAATAGCATTTTAAACATTAAGATTTTAAACTGCATTTAGAAATGGTTATGTGGCTATATATTATTTCCTCTTCTCTTTAAGAGAGATCCTCTGGGCTCTGATAAACTTTTAGAATCACAGAGCTGTCATGATCTGCTGCAGGTAGCAGTCGAACATACAAATTTAGAGAACTGGCAGGCAATGCTCTATGAGTGTTGTTTTCTGCCTGTCGTATAATCAGAGGCATTGACTGGCTGTGTTCCAGACTAACTTTCCTTGAACATTTTTATGGAAAGCAGCTAAAGCAAATACTACAGGGAGTTCTTTTGTTTTGTTTTGTTTTAATTTAATTTAATTTTTTTTTTGACAGGCAGAGTGGACAGTGAGAGAGAGACAGAGAGAAAGGTCTTCCTTTTTGCCCTTGGTTCACCCTCCAATGGCCGCCGCGGTAGGCGTGCTGCGGCCGGTGCACCGCGCTGATCCGATGGCAGGAGCCAGGTGCTTATCCTGGTCTCCCATAGGGTGCAGGACCCAAGTACTTGGGCCATCCTCCACTCCACTCCCTGGCCACAGCAGAGAGCTGGCCTGGAAGAGGGGCATCTGGGACAGGACCGGTGCCCCAACCGGGACTAGAACCCGGTGTGCCGGCGCTGCATGGTGGAGGATTAGCCTAGTGAGCCGCAGCGCCGGCCAGGGAGTTCTTTAGATAGATGTAAAATAATCTCTGATGTAAGGTCTAACATACAGAAAAGAGAAAACCAATGGAAGTAGTAAATACAGGGAACAAATATTAATGAATATCGACAGCATAAAATTATAATAATAAAGACTGAGTTAATATTATAAACATATTCAGTATAACTCATTGATAGGATAAAGGAAAACAAATTGTGTAATAATCTCAATAGAGGCAACAATGTTTGACAAACATTTGACAATCCATTTGTAATTAAAGTGCTATTAACTAGAAATAGATGGAACTTATTTTATATTATAAAACATCAATTACAAAAAGCCTACGGTATACATTATACTTAAAACTTGTAGAAGCTTTACTTTTTTTTTTTTTTAAGATTTATTTGTTATTTCAAAGGCAGAGTTACAGAGAGGCAGAGGCAGAGAGAGAGAGAGGTCTTACATCCACTGGTTCACTCTCCAATTGGCTGCAATGGCTGGAGTTGCACCCATCCAAAGCTTCTTCCAGATGTCCCACATGGGTGCAGGGGCCCAAGGACTTGGGCCATCTTCTACTGCTCTCCCAGGCCATAGCAAAGAGCTGGATCAGAAGTGGAGCAGCTGGGACTCGAACTGGTGCCCATATGGGATGCTGGCACTGCAGGCAGAGGCTTTTCCCACTATGCCACAGAGCTAGCCCCAAAGCTTTACTTTTTCCCCCCCCAAAGAAACTTTTTATTTAAGGAATACAAATTTCTTTTTTTTTTTTTTCCTGACAGGCAGAGTGGACAGTGAGAGAGAGAGACAGAGAGAAAGGTCTTCCTTTTTCCATTGGTTCACCCCTCAATGGCCACTGCAGCTGGCGCGCTGCGGCCGGCACTCCACGCTGATCCGAAGCCAGAAGCCAGGTGCTTCTCCTGGTCTCCCATGCAGGTGCATGGCCCAAGCACTTGGGCCATCCTCCTCTGCACTTCCCGGGCCACAGCAGAGCGCTGGACTGGAAGAGGAGCAACCGGGACAGAATATAGTGCCCTGACCGGGACTGGAATCCAGTGTGCCAGCGCCGCAGGCGG
The DNA here is from genome assembly GCF_033115175.1 of Lepus europaeus. Taxonomy (NCBI): domain Eukaryota; kingdom Metazoa; phylum Chordata; class Mammalia; order Lagomorpha; family Leporidae; genus Lepus; species Lepus europaeus. The sequence continues at coordinate 150,388,026 of NC_084830.1, forward strand.
AGGATTAGCCTATTGAGCCGCAGTGCCGGCCCAAATTTCTTTTTTTTTTTTAATAAGGATTTATTTATTTATTTGAATCAGAGTTACATAGAGAAAGGAGAGGCAGAGAGAGAGAGAGAGAGAGGGAGAGAAAGAGAGAGAGGTCTTCCATCCAATGGTTCACTCCCCAGATGGCTGCAACAGCTGGAGCTGTGCCGATCTGAAGCCAGGAGCCAGGAGCTTCTTCCCAGGCTCCCACATGGGTGCAGGGGCCAAAGGACTTGGGCCATCTTCTACTGCTTTTCCTGGGCCATAGCAGAGAGCTGGGTGGGAAGTGTAGCAGCCAGGTCTTGTACCGGCACCCATATGGGATGCCAGTGCCTCAAGTCAGGGCATTAACCCACTGCACCATGGCGCCGGCCCCAAGGGATACAAATTTCATAAGTGCAACTTTAGGAATATAGTGATTCTTCTCTCTATACCTGCCCTCTCATCCACACTCCCACCTTTCCTCCTCCCTGCCCCATTCTCAGTCCCATTCTCTATTAAGATTCATTTCCAATCAACTTTATACACCAAATACCAGCTCCATACTAAGTAAAGATTTCCACAATTTGCACACACACTCACACACACACATGCACAAAACTGAGAACAAGTTTTACAGTTAACTCTTATAATACAACTCATTGAGGGCAGAGGTCCTGCATGGGAAGTTAGTGCACAGTGACTCCTGTTGTTAATTTAATGATTAAGTCTTATGTATGATGTCAGTGATCACCCCATCACTTGTCGTGAACTGCCAAGGCTAAGGAAGCCTTCTGCATCCACAAACTCCATCAGTATTTAAACAGGGCCATAAGCAAAGTCGAAGTTCTCTTCTCCCTTCAGAGAAAAGAATATCCTTCTTTGATGGCCCCTTCTTTCCACTGGGGTCTCACTCACAGAGATCCTTCATGTAGGACACTGTTTGCCACAATGCCTTGGCTTTCCATGCCTGCAATGCTCTGTTGGGCTTTTCAGCAGCCAGGATGCCGAAGCTTTACTTTTAAAAAAGGAAGAGAGACAGGATGTCACTACTTTTATCCAATGTTGTTTCAAAGGTCCTAACCAGTCCATGGGGCTGGCACTATGGTACATCTGGTTAAGCTGGTGGCATTGCAGGAAGCATCCCGTATGAATGCCAGCTTGAGTCCTGGCTGCTCCATTTCCATCCCAGCTCCCTGCTAATGCACCTGGGACAGCAGTGGAAGATGGCCTATGTAGGACACTTGGAAGCAGTTCCAATCTCCTGGCTTCAGCCTGGTGCAGTTTCAGCCATCGTATCTATCTGGAGAGCCAATCAGTGGATAGAAGATCTCTCTCTTTCTCTCTATAACTATGTCTTTCAAATAAATGAGTTTTTAAAAATATAATAATAATGACCCTAGCCAGTCCAGTAAAAAAAAAAAACAAGCAAATGCATATATATATATATGTTTGAAATGAAAAAGTAGGGCTGGTGTTATGGCATGGCGGGTTAAGCCACTACCTGCAGTGCCATGCATTGCATATGTGCGTGGTTCAAGTCCCAGCTATTCTACTTTTGATCAGCTTCCATGATAATGCACATGGGAAAGCAGCAGAATATACCCAAATACTTGAACTTCTCTACCCCCACTGGAAACATGGATGTTGGGGAGTGAACTAAGAACTCTCTAGTAAAATAAGATCTCTCTCAGTGTCTTTCTCTGCCTTTCAAATAAAAAAAAAAACCTAAAAAAAGGGAAGATATATCATGTCTTTCCCTGCCTTTCAAATAAAAAAAAAAAAACTTAAAGTGAAGATATACCAAGTCCATTTATTGAAAGATTTCAGTATTTATTTGAAAGGCAGAGTTAGAGAGAAGCAGAGGCAGAGGCAGGGGCAGAGAGAGAGAGAGAGAGAGAGAGAGAGAGAGAGAGAGAGAGAGGGAGGGAGGGAGGGAGGGAGGGGGAGAGAGAGAGAGAGAGAGAGAGAAACAGAAAATCTTCACAACTAGGGTGGTGGTGGACCAGGATATGAAAGCCAAGGTGGTAGACAGGGAGAAAGGGGAGGATGTGACAATTAGAACAAAGGAAACAACTGTGGAGGTAACTATGGCAGTGGTGGAGACTACAATGATTTTGGAAATTGCAATGGACAGCAGCACTCAAATTATGGACCCGTGAGAAAGGGGCAGTTTTGGTGGCAGGAGCTCATCCTATGGTGGTAGTGCATCTGGAGGTGGAAGCAGTTGGATATGGTGGCAGAGTGTTTTAGAAGCAATAGAAAGGGCTACCATCCTTAGCAGGAGAGCCAGCAAGTAAGCAGATGTCAGGAAAGCTGCAGCCGCCCCAGACACATTAGAGGGACCGTAAACCTCTGCCGTGGAAGGGGCAGTGGTCCACAGGCAGAAAAGTGACAGCAGCTCCAACAGGAAGCTCGACTTGTTCAGGTCAGAGCCACAGTTTGCAGAAAGAGCAGCTAGTGATGAGTGCAATGTACTCGCAATTAGACATACAGTGCGTGGTCTTTCACCTGTTCTAGCTTTCTCTTTTCTTTTCATTGTATCAGGCACATTGCCCTGTAAGTTGTGGTGGTAAAAACAAGGAATACAAAATTAAGGAACCTTTATCTTTCCACAAAAAAGAGAGTAAAAATTTTAGACAATGGGAGAATACTTTGTAACACATCTAATAAAACAGGATTTACAACCAAATACACAATCTCTATAAGTCAATAGGAAAATGATGAAACAACACAACGGGAAAATGGGTCAAAGAGTGAAAAAGGCTGTGGCCAGCACAGTGCCTGAGTGGGTTAAACTGCCGTCCTGCAGCTGCTCCACTTCTGATCCAGCTCCCTGCAAGGCACCTGGAAAAGCAGTAGGAGATGACCCAAGTGCTTGGGTCCCTGCACCCCCTGGGACACCTCGATGAAGCTCCTGGCTCCTAATTTTGGTCTGGCCCAGCTCTGGCCACTGTGGCCATCTGAGGAGTGAGCAGATGGAAATATCTCTGTCTCTGTTTCTCTCTCTTTAACTCTGCCTTTCAAATAAATAAATAAACTTAAAAAAAAAAAGAGGTCAACAGGCATTTCACAAAAGAAGTAATCAAATGGCCAATAAACATTTAAAAAGTATTTAATTTCACTAACAGTCTTGCTAATTTGGATTAAAACCAAAATGAAAAAGTACTACACTTAATAAGACAGCTAATGCCAAGTGCCAACAACGGTATGGACCAAAAGGAACTCATTTCTATTGCTGGAAGGAATGTAAGTTGGTAACCACTTTGGAAACCTGTTTGGCAGTATGTATAAAAGTTGACCATAATTACATTTTATGATCTGTGATTCTACTGCTCGGTACAGGCAGAAGAGTGATGCTTGTACACGTGCACCAGGAGAAAAGTGCCAACAGCCTCAGCAGTGCTATTCATAAAGCCAAAAACTGGAAGCAATTCTCATGTCTATCAATAGTCGCTGTCATACAGTAAAATATTATACAGCAAAGAACATGATTGCATGATAGCTCTATGAGAGAACATGGACAAACCTCACAGTGCAGACAAATGCCAAACACAATACGAGAGGGCTTCAAGTAGTGCATGCGGTGTGACTATCGTCTTAGCGCAAGAGAAATGGTCAGCGGGTTCACGGCCTGCTTGAAGCCCACAGCCAGTGGACTCATGAGCATCTCCTCAGTAAGATCTGGCAAACACCATTCTGCAGCAACACGGGACACATGGTGCTCTGGAAAGAATTCACAGAAGCTCCACCCTCTCCTACTTTCTAATTGTTTTAACTACATTTTAAATACTACGTATTTTTCAAAAGCCAAAGCTAGATTTCCAGAAGTGCAAATGATCAGACTTGTAATAATTCAAGCAGGAAATATCACATTACAGTTCTAAAACCTCAGGTAACTCAGTTTGTGAAGTGCCACACTTTTCTGGCAGAGTGAAAATTAATGTTTTGGATTCAATGTACCTGGAACTAACTTCCGTCTGCTGTTTACCAACTCTGTGCTCTTAGGTAGGTTAACTTCCTAGTGCCTCAGCTTCGTGAACTATAAAACAGTAAAATGACCCAGACTGCAGTGTTTCTGTGAGGATTAGGGATGACATTTTGCTTCAGAATTTTAAAAAATTATACAGTTTAAAAAATAAGTAAGTATACACTCCTCATGAAAAAAAATTACAAATAAGGAATTTGCTGACCCTGTCCCTTCCCATCAATGGTAAGGTGCATATTGTGAGACTAAATACACCCATGGAAAAGGTTAGATCACACACTCGTGTGTCAATCGAACTCTGACGCAGGGGCCGGTGCTGCGGCGCAGCGGGTTAATGCCCTCGCCTGAAGCTCTGGCATCCCATATGGGCGCTGATTCTAGTCCCGGTTGCTCCTCTTCCGATCCAGCTCTCTGCTATGGCCTGGGAAAGCAGTAGAAGATGGTCCATGTCCTTGGGCCCCTGAACCCACAAGGGAGATCTGGAAGAAGCTCCTGGCTCTTGGCTTCAGATCAGTACAGCTCTGGCTGTTGTGGCCAATTGGGGAGTGAACCAGTGGATGGAAGACCTCTCTCTCTCTCTCTGCCTGTCCTCTCTCTGTGTAACTCTTTCAAATAAATAAATAAATAGTTAAAAAAAAAAAAAAGAACTCTGTCGCAGTCCTCTGCAGGAACCAGCCTGCTGAGCCAAAACACAGCACTTAAGCAATTGTCCCAGACGTGTCAGACCGTGGTCAGTGGCTGTCAGTCTACAACACAGGACTAGTGACAAAGAGCAAAACACAGGATGCTTCACAGGTTTGGAGAAAACGGAATTAAAAGGTAAGTTTGCTTTGCTACAAAAAAGCCTTCACAATGCATGCATAGTTTTTTCATAACATGCATTTTCCATGATCTTTTGGTTATGAAATCACAGAAGCTTCCCTGCTGGGGACAGCGCTGTGGCATAACTGGGAAAGCTGCTGCCTGCAATGCCGGCATCCCATATGGGTGCCAGCTTGAGTCCTGGCTGCTCCACTTCCCATATACTCTCTGCTGTGGCCTAGGAAAGCATTGGAAGATTGCCCAAGTCCTTGGGCCCCTGAACCCACAAGGGAGACCTGGAAGAAGCTCGTGGCTCCTGGCTTTGGATCGGCACAGCTCAGGCCATTGTGGCCAACTGGAGAATGAACCAGCAGATAGAAGACCTCTCTCTCTCTCTCTCTCTGTAACTCTGCCTTTCAAATAAAATAAACAAATCTTAAAAAAAAAAAAAAAAAAGCAGTAGCAGCAGCTTCCCTGCTACTAGTTAGCCTACTTTGAGCTTCCCATTCCAACAGTTTCAACCATAGCATACCTGGAACCTTCCTTTTTTCCCCCACTCTACAGTTTCTTGTTGCCATGATCCTGCCTGCTCTTGGTCTCTGCCAAACACAGCAGTGATATCTGATTCCAATGTCATGGTGAACCCCGAGTCAGTAACCTTTAAGTCTTGCTTCTGTGGCCTTTGGTTATTTCCCTCATATGCATTATTTTTTTATATGCATATAGAGATGCACATTCATACGCACCCTTGGGAAGTATATGCCATTTTGTGGATTTTTAAAAGCAAGCAAACAAAAAAATAGTATCACATTAAATGTATTATTCTGTATCTTGGTCTTGGCTTAAAAACACGACTGGGCAATCTGTCCGCTCCTCCCGCTTGTTTTAACAGAAGGCCGTTGGTACTATGCACCTGACCATCCCAGTGCGCTCAGCCCTGCTGGGCGACTCCTGCAGCGCTTTCTGCTTGCTATCCCACGGACATTTTAGCTTTGCATTTCCACTCCACTTCTCTTTATCGTCTTCCTCTGAACTCCAGCACCCTGGCTGGCTGCTGGTCACAGCTCTCCTGGGCCGGTCGCTCAGCTGTGCAAAGTCAGAGCCTGTCTGGAGGTCGAGAGACACTGGTCTCTGGTCTATGTCTTGTGTGTTGTCTGCTTAGCTTCCTTGTTACCGACATGTGACAAATCACAAGCCTTACGCATGCTGGATTCTTTCACCCTGAGTCGGGTTTTCAATTGTATGTAAGGAATTTTTTCCAATGAATTACACATATCAACCTTAGGAACTGGTTTGTGAAGAAAGTGAATGCAAATTCAATGCTTCATTTATCTTTGTTTCTACCAAATGAATTTGGGCAAAACTTACAGTCACCCGAATAATGTCCCTCCTGGTAAACACCAGATATTCAGAGGGGGATTCTGAAAATGACTCTCTTTTCTGCATCAGTTGAACTTCAAATGTCTTTAATTAGAAATAATCCTCATGGCAGCTCTGGGGATCCGAGCTGGTCCCCACGGGTTGCTGGGAGAATAACTGAAGTAACCCAGCAAAGCTCTTGGCAGAGCCCTCACAAACACTTGATTGGACAGGCTGGCACGTGCAGCAGTTAATACACTGCTCGGGAGACCCACGTCTCACATGGCAGTGCCTGGGCTTGAGTCACGCTCCTGATCCCAGCTGCCTACCCTGGGAGGCGGCACGTGGTGATGACTCAAGTTGGGTCCCTGACTCCCACATGGGAGACCTGGATTGAGTGCCCGCCTCCAGCTTTCTGCCTGGCCCAGCACTGACTATTTCTGGCATTTGGGGGATGAACCAGTGGATGGGAGATCTCTCTGTCTCTTTCTGCCTTTCAGAGAAAAGAAAATAAAAATATTTGCTTTTATTATTGCTATTTGAAAATCGGTCTTTTTGCCTTGATACCAGCAACAGAGGGAAACTATGATTTTTAGGTCTAACATTGGCCCTTGGAATAGATCTCCTAGCTTTCCTAACTTCCTCTTGCCTGCCCCGGGATGCGCCAGATGTCACTCGGGGCTGTCTTTTAAAACCTGTATCCTGGTCACCTCATTTGACTTCTCACCCATCTCAGAAAAAATAGAAGATGGGTGTATTTGCATTTGCAACCCTCTCACATCATCATTTGTTTATAAATGCTTAGCATTTAAAGGACCTCTGTGCATTGGTGGGAGAAATGCATTTTATCTATGGACATGTTCTTTGCTGCTTGATAATATCATGGATTTTTATATGAAGTCGAGGTCAAAATCTTAATAAATTTAGGGTAGGTCAGAAGATTTGTGCAACAAAAAGTTTACGTCCCCCTACTTTCTTCTTGCCAAATTTATATGTCAAAACCCTAATCTCAATAGTATTTGAAAGTGGGGATTTGGGAAAGAGGAGCCCTCACGAATGGGACAGATGCCCTTTTAAGAGACCAGAGAGCTAGGTGGGCTAACTTCATTATGAGGACGGGATGGTAAATCGGCTTCTGTAACATGGAAGAGGGCTCTCACAAGAACCCAGCCATGCTGGCACCTTGATCTCAGACCGCCAGCCTCCTGAAATGCAACCTATACATGGCTGTCATTTGTTAGCCACTAAGTGTATGGTGCTTTACTATGGTAAAACAAATCAACTGAGAGAATTTGGATGTTAGGATATATTGCTTGCAGGAGGTTTGCATCTTCTCCTTAAAACATATCAACTACCTATGTTAACTTCTGCTACCTAAATTCACCAGATAAACTTCAGTTTACTTTGCTTGGGAAAACCATTACTCATGATTTAAAAAAAATCCAATACATTCTCTCTATAAATATAGTACAGTATAAACACATTTATTAATTCTCCACTTTAAATAAATAATAGCTGTTGAATTTGTCAATAAGTACTGTATTCAATATTAAGATATTAAATACCTGGTACAAATATATTAATTTAATTATTTCCAAGTTGCTAAGAACATATACTACATCTTGCTTAAGAAAATGTACTTACAAAACACTTGAGTTGGTCATTAGCTAAGGAAGCATCATTCCATTTGGAATTCAGAGACAAAATTGCCCAAGGAAGACTATTTAATGTTATTTTCTGAAGGCTCATAAATTTATAACTATTGGAACCATCAGGCATAGTGAATTCCAAACTTGAAAAACTCTTAATGTTCTATACCAAACTTGAACAAGCATAAACTCAACATCCAAATATCCGAAGTGCATAAGAACGAACTAGTTCGGTAGCCTTGGGAAGTATGATTGCTATAAATAATTTTAATATTTTCAATAACATAAATCATCAAATTGTTTTGAAATGAGTTATGTCCTTCTTTGTCTTTTTATACTAGAAAAATTATAATTTTTGTGACTATGCATGTCCAAATAGAGATCAGTTTTTGACTATCTTTGTGAAGATAAGGTTTGATTCTAGTTTACTGGCAGCTATTCCCAACTAGGAGAACTAGAAGATGGCTTGCTTAAGCTTTCTCAAACTCTTTGGACAGCAGGTGAATCCTAAGAAGTCATTTAAACACGTGCCAAACCATATCAGAACATGCTTTAGAAAGAAATGACAACTGCTCAGTTCTACAGCCATAATTACTTGGGTAATTTAGGATGGGAAGCACTAATTTTTCTAAACTACCAAGATAATTGAGGGGCTATGGAGTCAATTAGCCTAAATTATCCCAGTGGTTAAGTGTATAATTCAAAGATACATGATAACTCTAACTCCATACTTCATTAATGTTCAGGCTGATTTTGAAAAAGTAGCCTCAAAGTCAAGGCTGGAGATATATGATTTAAAACGGAGGAGCCTCTGTTTGCAATAGATGAAAACCACTGAAACTCATCAGCATGTATTTCCTTGCATGATGGGATCTCAAAGAGCCTGATGAGTATCCTTAGTTTCCCATATTACATAACTGATCATTTACCCCATGGCACCTTACTTTCTCCACACTAACTCAGGATGAGTAGTCCGAAAACGGTGCCCTCTTACTGAAACAACTGCTCTACTCAGCACCCACCAGGACAAAGAGGTATTCATAAGACAGACAAGTCAGGAGAAGGCCTGCCTCCTTAGTGATGATTCATCATCTTGAACAGGGGGTTTGATATGGAAAGATCTTACGGGCTCTAGACTGGCCTCGAAACACTGACTGGAAGTAGTATCTTCATGGCCGGTTCCTGCCAATCCTTGTTCCTGGGAGAGGTGACTGCAGTGTAAGAGAGCCTGGCAAAGGCTAGGCAGGACTCTGACTTCTCTCAGGGTATTGGAGCAGAATGAGTACCAGGACCAAGGCCGGAGTTCAGCCAAACAAACTAGTGTCAGGGCCCAGAACCAAGGCTGAATTCTGTTATCACGGGCATCAAGGAACAGCAGGGCACTCACTTCAGCTCCCAAATCCACTTCCGTGTCTTCCTGCTTTATTATAAAATATCACCATCCATTCCCATCCCATGCCTCCTATCTCTCCATGTCTCAACTCCAAAGATCTGCTCTCTTCTTTCTTAACAAGCTTGACCGCTTATTAAAGCCACAGCGAAAAATTAATGGCAGCCTAAAAGGTGGCTTCATGTGTTTTAGGGCAAAAAGAGCTTAGTTTTACACACAAGGGGAGCCATCTTCACATTCTGAAGAGAATTGGACATATTTGTTTTAGGTTCTGAGGGCACAAAGATGTGTGAGAGAGGAAAGATACTCTTCCCCCAGAGATAATGTTAGGATTTCTTCTCTAACTATAAATAAGAGAAAACTGGAGAGGCGGCAATATGGCGGAATAGGCAGGAAGCACACTTAGTCCGGGGGGAGAGAAAGTTTAATATAAGTGGAGATACTGCAGGGTCAAGGAAGAGTAGGGGATGAAACAGCAGAGGAAACTCTTTCGGAACTAGTGATTCACAGTGGACCTGCGTGGAGAGCGTGGGAGCCCAAGTTCGGGACACCAGCGGCAGACTCAACGCACCAGCGCTGGAACGCGAGGTGAGCCGAACCTCCATAGCCCGAGATACCAGCAGGCAAGCGGAAAGAGGAGGCTAAAGGGAACGAGGCTTGAAACTCCGTGGGGAAAAGTTCACCAGGCTAACTAGAAGAGAGAGAAAAAAAAATAAAAAAAGTGACTGATACGGACACAAGTTTCTCTCTCTCCGCTCACCTCTCACAGGCGAGCAAGACAGAGCAGGCGCCATTTTGGACATACGTCATAAGCAGGGCGACCTCAGGTCTGCACCAGCCCTGAGCCTAGCAGAAAAACCTGACTCTGTGGGGAGGGGTGAAATAACAGGAGATTAGCATCTAACTTGGCAACCCAGTGGGAGACTGCAGGAGAATTGGAGCCCACACTGAGGGCAGCAGAGATTCCCTGTGTGGTCCTTGGGAAAGAGCTTCCGATCTCTGGCTCCTGTGGGTATATCATTTGCCTGCTAACTACCTCCAATTACGTTCAGCTGTGCGGAATTACTTCCCTTTCAAATCAAAAAAAGAAAGAGAGATTTACCACACCTAACCTGGGAGTGTCATCCTTGACACACCCTCAACCCTGAGGAACCAAACACAGCTCTCAGTCCACACTCATCTCAAGCCTCTAAGGCTCCACTGAAAGCAGACAGTCCAGTTAATATAGAGCCATAGTGTAACAAGAAAAAACACCACAGTGAAGAAACCAAATATCTCCAACATGCCAAACAACAAACGCAAAAACCAAGCTAACAAGAACAAGGAAGAAACTATGACGCCCCCAAATGAAAAAGACACCCCAACTCAAGATTATGAAGATGATGAGATCGAAGAAATGCAAGAAGCGGATCTCAAAAAATTGATAAGAACATTAAGAAGTTCTCAAAAACAAATTCTTGAACTACAGAAATCCTTCATGGACAAGATAGAAAATCTCTCTCGTGAAAGTGAAATATTAAGGAGGAATCAAAATGAAATGAAACAACTAGTGGAACAAGAAACTCTGATAGTGACTAGAAATCATAATGAAATGAAGAGTTCAATAGATCAAATGACAAACACATTAGAGAGCCTTAAAAACAGAATGGGCGAAGCAGAAGAGAGAATATCAGACTTAGAAGACAGAGAACAGGAAAGGAAACAGGCAAACCAAAGAAAAGAAGAAGAAATTAGAAATCTAAAAAATATTGTCAGGAATTTACAGGATACTATTAAAAAACCCAACATTCGGGTTCTAGGAGTTCCTGAAGGCATGGAGAGGGAGAAAGGATTAGAAAGCATTTTCAGTGAGATACTAGCAGAAAATTTCCCAGGTTTGGAGAAGGACAGAGGCATCTTAGTACAGGAAGCTTATAGAACCCCTAATAAACATGACCAAAAGAGATCCTCACCACGACATGTTGTAATCAAACTCACCACAGTGAAACATAAAGATCCTAAAAGGTGCAAGAGAGAAACGTCGGATCACTCTTAGAGGATCTCCAATTAGACTCACAGCAGACTTCTCATCAGAAACCCTACAAGCTAGAAGGGAATGGCGAGACATAGCCCAGGTACTAAGAGAGAAAAACTGCCAGCCCAGAATACTATATCCTGCAAAGCTCTCATTTGTGAATGAAGGTGAAAATAAGACTTTTCACAGCAAACAGAAACTGAAAGAATTTGTTGCCACTCATCCTGCCCTGCAAAAGATGCTTAAAGATGTCTTACACACAGAAACACAGAAACATGGTCACCAATATGAAAGAAGGTAAAGGAAGGAAACCTCACAGCAAAAGATCACAGGAAGCTCAATTTCTCTTTGACATAGAATTAAACTCTGATGCTCTGTTAAAGCAATGTGTTAAAGTAATCTATTATGTTCTCTTGATGTCTGTTAAATTCTAATTGTTCAAAAACAGCTGAATTTTTATTAAGAGCTATGGGTTATTTAAATATGTGCTTTTTTCAAAAATTTGAATATCTGCTGCTCATAAAACTAAAGCGTTGTTGGTTCTGTGTTTAGCTGTCCTCCTATAGGTTCCTATGGACTTTTTCCAGCCACTTTTATTGTATTCAGTACTTTGGGATGGCTCTGTAAACAGATGAAGCCAATAATGTATTAACAGTACCAACTGAGAGAAAGTATGGTTAACTGAGGTTACTAAAAAGAAAAAGCAATTCAAATCAATTGGCAATCTACAAAAAGAGTTAAAGATTTTAAAAGCTATTATTAAAATTGATATATTGGTCTATTATGCTATATTATATGTGTGTACATATTGTATGTCCACATGGGGAAATTTTATTAAGAGTTTTATTTTAAATGGCTTATAGATAAGATTGTCCATAAATTTAAGCTGCTAAAATCAATCAAAGATACATTTTAATTTGTGGGACCTGAATCTGTGTATCATATGTTTTAGACTTGTTGGTAGAAAGAAACTAAAAACATTTTAGATGGTTGTGCTTAAGTTTACTGGCTAAACAAACTACACCATGTTAGATAGTTAAGAGGTGTTTTCAAATACATGATTCTTAAAATTTATAGAAGGCATTGGACCTTCTGGTAAATGTTTTCTTAAGTTGTTATCTAATGGTTGAAACGGTTTGCTAAGTATTCATGTGATATTGCTATTGTCAGCAAGCGATCTAGGACTTGCTCCCTCATTTCTCTATTCTAAGCCCAACTTGTTCTTTCATTTCTCTATTCTCTTCAAGGTAGGAAACTAATTCTATTATGAAGGAATCTGTAGGATGCACAATTTAATCTTTAGACCTTATAAAAGAGATGGCTAACATTTTTCTGCAATAGCATAGCCAAAATAAGAACTCAAATAATAATCTCATAGCTAGATTCACTTCGCCATCAGCGAAGTATACAGTAAGTAGAAAAAACCTCCCTTTCAGACCAAAGGGAAAGAAAGTTTTAAAGTGAGAATATAATTTTCCTCATGGGCATTGTCTACCTTAGAAAAACTACTACAGAACATGCCTGTGACTATAGACTTGTAGTTCAGGCCACCGAAGATTAGAGATGGGAAACGGGCACTCCCTTGACTTGCATCCTCTGGTCTGCTTTAACACAAACCAGGAGGAAAAGAAAGCTAGGCATCAGAAGCAATGGGTGGCAGGCCTATTAATGGCTGATCTGTACAGTGATCTGCCCTCAAGGAGACCCAACAGGCCAGTCCACTGCAGTGGCTTTCAATGTGGTAAGCCTGGGCTTCAGCAGAAGTCAGCTTGTGAAGAGCCCTGGCAGCTCTGCCAAGAGTTGGATCACTGGAAATGGACCTGCCCTGGAGTCGAAGGATGCCCAGGTCAGAGCCACAGATCTTATTGGCTCTAAGCTGAAAAGCCCTTCACTCAGCCCAACTTCCAAAGTGACCACTGCAGCTGAGGGGATGGTCAAGTAGGGTCAGCAACATTGCAGGCAGAACTGTAAATTTCTTGTTAGAGATGCCCCCTGCCTTTACCTGGCCAGCTCTCCTCCCAGGCCAGCCAAGTAATGAAAGTCAACAGAGTGCCTTCCCCTAGGAGGTTCACACCTCCCTTAGGATATACCCCACGTGAAGAGATAGATAGGTCTGGGCCTCTGAATTTACAAGGCCTAAAGCCCACCAGATTATTATCAAGCCCCTTCTATCAGGTTCTATTTGCCTCTCAATCAGAAAACTTAATTGTAGCTTAGACAGCACCTTTCTTAGCTCCTCTAATAATGACTCTGTCCTTTGTTCTAGGCCCTGTCTAGTGCACTTGGGCCTCATTCCTTTGTAATCATAACCTCTACTCTACCACCAATGGCTCTACTCCCAACCTGTGTGTACTGATGGTCCTCTTCCCCACTTAATGCTGTATAATTGTTCAAACCTGGTAAATGCCACTCTTAGGATCATTGGTTACTATCCTCACTCTGTCTTTTATGACCTTGTCTAAATATGATCAGAGTCGGGGAACTTGGAAGGCTTCCATAGCCTTGGCAACTCATGACAACAGCCTAGGATGGTTACTGGCGCCATAAACTAGAGTGTCAATTTGTTGGGTCAACAACAGGAGCCACTGTGCACTTGCTCCTCATGTGGGATCTCTGTCCTTAATGTGCTGTACATTGTGATTTAATGCTATAACTAGTACTCAAACAGTATGTTTCACTTTGTGTTTCTATGTGGGTGCAAACTGTTGAAATCTTTATACTAAATTGATCTTCTGTATATAAAGAGAATTGAAAATGAATCTTGATGCAAATGGAAGGGGAGAGGGAGCGGGAGGGGGGAGGGTTGCAGGTGGGAGGGAAGTTATTGGGGGGGGGAAGCCATTGTAATCCATAAGCTGTACACTGGAAATTTATATTCATTAAATAAAAGTTAAAAAAAAAATAAGAGAAAACTTCCACATGAAGGTAGATTAATTGTTCATATTCAGTATACAAGTAACTGCTGGAAAACTTTTTTTTTCTATAGGAAAATACTATGTAATTCCCAAATAAAAGAAAAACAATGGGCTTTGTTCTCACTCTTTTTTGTTGATTTCTCTTGCAAATTACTTGAGCCTTCTTGCAGGACATCAAAATGCGAATTTTATCAGTATGGTCACCTTTCATCATTACAGAAAATGAGTCACTGACAGGATATATATTTCTGCCTTACTCCCCTGGTTGACATGGTTAAGTAAAACTTAGAGGAGGCCACGGTTTTGGACTAAGCTCCTGCACTAGGTCCCAACAGAGCAAAATAAAAGTCAAAACGAGTCTCTTGTGCTGAGTTGCACAGAGCTGAAAGTGCACTGCTAATCCGACCTTCTGAGAAATCAGGCTTAGAGAGATAACAACCAAATTTCCCAAACAAGCCAGTTTCATTTGGCGTGATAATGAAGTTCCCTTTGTCTTAATCCATACACAAAAAAAGGAACATGCTATAATTAGTAATCCAATGGTAGTTTTTTCACTTGATGTTGCTATATGGGCAAAAAGTTGAAATCTTTACCTAATATATACTAAACTGATCTTCTGTATACAAAGAGAATTGAAAATGAATCTTTACATGAATGGAAGGGGAAAGGGAGCGGGAAAGGGGAGGGTAGCGGGCGGGAGGGAAGTTATGGGAGGGGGGAAGCCATTGTAACCCATAAGCTATACTTTGGAAATTTATATTCATTAAATAAAAGTTTAATTAAAAAAAAAAAAAAAAAAAAGGAACATGAACTAAACTGCTGTTAACCAATCAGATATTTTCCTATTGTCTCCCACCATACAGGGAGAGTGACTCTGAAATGACCAATGTGCTTTTGGTTCTGTTTGTTCATTTGTTTGTTTTCTTTAGTCACCCTCTTTAAACCAAAACTCCTTTGCCTGGCCCATCAGAACACTCCTTCTATTTTAAGTAATAAAATGCTGCCAGGTTCTAAGCTGAAAGTAAATCCAATGAAGATGTTTACACTTAACTGTTGTCATTTTGTCCTTGTCTGTGTGAAACAAAGGACTGTAGAGAATTTGACCCCATCACCGTTGCCGGGAATCTAATTTACACCATGTACCCGATTTTCAATGACCAGGAAAGGATGGACTTACCATGCCTGTGCGGCCAACTTCCATTTCTAGTTCTATCAGCCTGTGAAAATAGAGAAAGTCTACTTAAGAATGGTAAACCTTCTTCTGAACAGAGGAGTCCCTATGACCACGTATTCTAGATGTCTCAGTTTACAGTAGGCACCGTGGAGAACGGAGCTCCAGCTGGTAAGCAACGTATTTTGTGTTGTTTGGGTTTTTAAGGACACTCAACAACAACCCCCAACTCCTCCAACCCAAACACTTCTATTAGCATATACCATGTGTCAACTCTTCCAACAGATACCATGAAGAATAAGCTACAGTCCCCACACCTGGGAAACGTGGAGTCCACCTGAATACAGATTCTGCTTCAGTTTTTTAAATAAATGAGTATATTTTTCAAATTTTATTTTTTTTCTAGTGCTTTAAAAAATAGTAAGGATATTTTATTTCAGGTCAAAACAATTCCTCAAATTTATATCTAGGGGAGGTTTTCTGCTAACTTTAACAGCTGAAAACTTCTGAGGAGTAACTCAAGAGCCTGATAAATTCTGTGGATGTTATACTGTACCCAAGGATAAAGCAAGGGATTTTGTTTTCCCCTTCTCAATTTTAGAGCATTCTAAAAATAGAATGTGTTTGCATGTAGGATATAAATGTATCTTGAATGTCAACATCTAACTTGCACTTAACACAAATTACTAAAGTCTTCCAAGTCATTTTGATGGGCTACATTGGAGAGGAAAATGCAAGAAATGTCTCTCTAAGCTTCAGGATGTAAAGATAAGTAAATGCAATGAAAAGCAACCTTAAGTTACTGGGACATTTTGATCTTGATGCAGGGTAGAAGGTTTCAAAACACTTCTGTAAGTTTATCTTAGTTGGCTGGGCTGTGAGGGCTAATGAGTCCAGTCTTCTAACCTTAGGTAGTCTACTCTTTTCAGCCAGTGACTGTGTGGCTAAACTGGTCAGATTTCTACACTTATGTTCTGTGGGCTTAAGGAAAACTATAAAGGACCGGTGCTGTGGTGTAGCAGGTAAGGCCACTGCCTGCAGTGCTGGCATCCCATATGGATGCCGGTTCAAGTCCTGACTGCTCCACTTCCTATCTAGCTCTCTGCTATGGCCTGGAGAAGCAATGGAAGATGGCCCGGCAACTGTGCAGCTCCAGGAGTTGTGGCCATTTGGGGAGTGAACCAGCAGATGGAAGACCTCTCTCTCTCTCTCTCTCTGTCTCTGCCTTTCAAATAAAACAAATAAATCTTAAAAAGAAAACTTTATCAAAGGAACACAGAACCATCATGAGAAAATAATCCATAATATTAGCCTTATCAATAGTAGGTGGGGAGTGCTTTGACATCCATACAGGGGGCAGAACCAAAGAGGACTGCTGGTACTTGTTACTCAAATTCCTGAGAGGTAAACAGATGGCTCAAATTCTATAAAGTCTTCCAGTTCATTTTCTTTCTTTTTTTTTTTTTTTTGACAGGCAGAGTGGACAGTGAGAGAGAGAGAGACAGAGAGAAAAGTCTTTCTTTGCCATTGGTTCACCCTCCAATGGCCGCCGAAGGCAGGAGCCAGGTGCTTATCCTGGTCTCCCATGGGGTGCAGGGCCCAAGCACCTGGGCCATCCCCCACTGCACTCCCTGGCCACAGCAGAGAGCTGGCCTGGAAGAGGGGCAACCGGGACAGAATCCGGCACCCTGACCAGGACTAGAACCTGGTGTGCCGGCGCCGCAAGGCGGAGGATTAGCCTGTTGAGCCATGGCGCCGGCCCCAGTTCATTTTCAATGTGGAACAAGAAAGAGAAAAGTAGAAAACTGAGTATGAAATATTGGCTGAATGACTCAGCAACTCGATTCTACTTAACATATACACAGCACAGAGACAATAAGAGTCCAGTTGAGGAGACACACAGCCAATTTAGTAATGAGGCAACTCGCACACCTTCTTACAGCCACTCAAGTCCTCCTTAGCCATGTGCACCTGCACACTGCTAGAGATATAAGCAAGCATCTTGTAGATTCAAATGGACAGGGTCACCTAAGCTCCAAACACTACCTATGATTTCCTGCAGAACTTACGTCATGGCTGGGTGCAGAGAACTGCACAGACTGACGCAGATAGAGCCAGGAAGCACAGGGGAGTTACTGCCAGGAGGGTTATCTTAATCCAAGGGGGACATGCGTTCATAAGTAAGTATTTCCTCTTTTCATCTTTCAGGTATGTTTTCTGAGCTGCATGTCACAAGGTTCATTATAAGATCCCTAGGAGACCCAGCCTCAGGTACCTGTGGTGGTAACCCAGGCCATAAGGCCTCTTTGAGCTCATTCCCTCAGCCTCTCAGTCATGCAGGATGGGGTCATTACCCAAGTAAATTACCAATATGAAAGTCTGTCTGAACTCTTTGGGAGTCCCAGTGTCAAAGGTGCAGAGAAATCAATATTACAATGACGCTACAGCTTACGAACAGAATTGCAAAGCGAAATGAAGAGCCAGATTTGCTGGAAAGGCTCTGAAAGAACTGACAATATTTAGCAACCAACCCATGAAGAAAGGCAACAGTCAGCTGGGAATGCCAGATGATGGGTTCCAGTCCAGTGAGGCCATAATGCAAGGATAACACCCGCTAAGCAAGTGGAACTAAGACACAGGAATCAAACAAGAGCTGAAATCTCAGGCCAGAGGGCGAACGAGTTCTCTACAGGACAACTTTAAGCAGAAAAGACCAATGAGCTATAGACCGAATTTCAGATACTAGTCAGATTTGAGGAGTCAAAAGGAAAAACCAAAGGAGAGCTATTGAGCACACAGGAAAAGAGAAGAGTTCAGGGCTATGTGTAATCACAGTCGAGTGACGGACATGTAGTAAAATTCCACCATTATGTCCAAGTTCTCTATAAAATGGTTCACGATGGAAACACAATGGGCAGTGAAGACAGGCAGGTGACAATGGAGATGGGTTAATGCACAGATCACTGTACAGGCCAGTTCTTTCCTGCTCTTTAAGAAGCTTGCTAGAAGTGAAGCAGAAGAAGCTTGGACATCTAACACAGTAATTGGTTTTCAGGTTTTAAAAAACAGAAAAAACAAAAACTAGTGGAAGAAACCACCATGTAAATAAATCCTTAATTTTTAAATAAAGTTTCTTAAAATGAATGGAATTAATTGAAATGGATTACACAGAAAAGCTGATATCTATGTGATTTTCCCTTTTTTTTTATACTTAAGAACAGCCATCCAAAAAAAAAAAAAAAAAAAAAGCTGAACACTCCTAAGTACCTTCTCTAAGATGCTGATCCATAGAAGGGCATTATTGAAAAGTACCTCTCTTCCAGAAAATATTGGAAGAATTCCACTTGAATAAATATTGCATAACTCTGTGCCTACTTTTACATACCCATATTTGTGGTAAGCTAATCCTGGTTTCCAAAAAAAGGTTTTTGTGCTGTTGAAAAGCATTTCTGAAACACTGCCAACTCCATCTTGTGATTGAAGTTGTTTAGTATAAAACAAGTTAGAAGGGTAAGATGCCAGGCAGGTATTTAGAGAGCTTGACTTTGAATTTTTTATGTTTGAATGAATCACAGTTTGGATAATCTGTGTCTCCAAAAGCTTTGCAATATATCATCTGATCATTTTCTACTTTTCCATTGAATATTTTCTTTTTAGTCCTCTTCCTTCATCTGCTTTAAGTGTAAGTAAATGACAGCTTCCAATACTATGCTTAGATTTCAGTATACATCATCCCTATCTGTTGAACTTTCACTTTGGATTAAACAGTTACCGCACGAGTGAGATTTCAGACAGTGACTAGCTGTCCAGAGTGAGTGAGCCTTACAAAGCACATTTTGTTCAATTGCTTACTATAAGCCTGTTGTTTATCCATACAAGATAACCACAACAATCAAACAATAATTCATTTGCAGGAGGTCCTGTTTCACATTCTCCTGCTCATCATATTATCTGGTTTCAATTGACGTTAAGCTACTGCTGAGTTCTCTTTTACACTTTTATGTGTTACAGTTTTTTTGTTTTTACTCAACCTGTGTGTCAATGAACATCCCACATATTAATTGTCATTGTAGTGTTAAACTTTATTTGTTCTTTTGCACAAAGAATGCAACCTCCTTTTTTTGGTTAAGAGATTGTTTAAAAAAATGAGGAAATGAAAAATTTTTGCAGCCCCATCATGGAAAGCCATCTGTGACATTTAAAAATATGATCTCATAATCTTTTATATGATTTATCAGTAATTAAACACAAAAAGGGAGTATTATATAATCTTGTCCAAACTTGCTATTTTCTTTAGCATATATCATACATATAATCCTATTCTAAAATTCCCCTAAGACAAGACTTAGATTGAGAACACAATGGATGTACTAATCTTATGCTGTTGATCATTTAGAGTGATTCCAGTGATGTGACTACTAGCTGTATAGTTATATATTTCTCAACTTCCTGAGTTAACCCTCTAGAATGCATCACTGTATTATTTTGGTATTTTATTTTCAAGACAAAGAAATTCCATACGGGTTAGGCAAAAAGGAACACAGGAGTATCTGGAAAGATGGGGCCGTGCTCTCCTAGCTCTGTGTTTCTGGCTTATTCCCTCCCTTCACCCAGCAGTCATCTTCTGCTTCACATACATGAGTGAAAACAGGGCCACAGACAGAACTGAAAGTTATGCCTCACATCCAGCTATCCTGAGAAAAACAAAACCAACTCCCAACCTTTCTCATTTCTCCATCACGCACTCTTAAAAATTTCTAGGACTGGGCATACATTGTGGTGTAGTGGGTGAAGCTGCTGCCTGCGGTGCCAGCATCCAATATGGATGCTGGTTCCAGTCTTGGCTGCTCCACTTCTTACCCGGCTCCCTGCTAATGAGCCTGGGAAAGCAGTAGAAGACAGCTCAAGTGCTTGGGCCCCTGCACCTGAGTGGGAGACCTGGAAGAAGCTCCTGGCTTCTGGCTTCAGATCGGCCCAGCTCTGGCCACTGCAGCCATGTGGGAAGTGAACCAGCTACGGAAGATCTCTCCCTCCCTCTCTCTGTAACTCTGCCTTTCAAATAAAATAAATAAATGATATTCAAATAAAATAAATAAATTGTTTATTTTATTTGAAAGGCAGAGTTACAGAGAGGCAGAGGCAGAGAGAGAGGTCTTCCATTCGCTGGTTCATTATCCAGATGGCCACAGCCAGATCGGACCAGGCTGAAGCCAGGAGCCAGGAGCTCAACCCAGGTCTCCCACATGGGTGGCAGGGTCCCAAGCACTTGGTCCATCTCCCAGTGCTTCTTGGGTGCACTGGCAGGGAGCTACATCAAAACCAGAGCAGCCAGGACTTGAACTGTTACTGCAGTAAGAGATGCCAGCATTCTAGGTGCCGTGCCACAACACTGGGCCCACCATATTTATTTTTGTTTGGAAATGTTTGTTTTAGTAAATTGGCACCATCAAACTAACAAAAGAAAGGAAATTCTTTTGTGGTTCTTTCTTTAATAAGAGCGTTTTTCTCATACTAAGTTCATTTAGTGGTCAGTGAACTGTAGCTCCCTCTCATGTTTTCAAGCTGTAGATCTACAAAGAAAATGTCATTTTCCAAAAACACTTCAGCTTGACTTACCTGGAAAATTATCTGCTGTCAAAATCATAGTAACGATGTCAAAATTCTACAGTGGAAAGAGGTTTTAAAATTTGTCAACTGCTGTCATCTAGACTTTTATGTAAAATCACATTTCTCATATAATGAATTTTATGGTTATTTTAAGAAAAACTCTTCTTGTAGTTAAGAACAGGGCATTAACTTTCTAAAAATATGTATTTATTTATTAAAAGGCAGAGTTACAGAAAGAGAGAGAAACAGATAAATAGAGAGATCTTTCATTTGCTGGTTCACTCCTCAAATGGCTGCAACAGCGGGGACTGGGCTAGGCTGAAGCCAGGAGGTAGAACCTCCATTCACATCTCCCATGTGGGTAGAAGGGCCCATCTTCTGCTGCTTTTCCCATGCCATTAGCAGGGAGCTGGATCAGAAGTGGAGCAGCCAATATACGAACCAGCAACCATATGGGATGCCAGCGTTGCACGCTGCAGCTCATCCCACTGAGCTACAACACCGGCCTCGGACATTTATAGAGAAAAATCTTGACTATCTGAAAGTAAAGCTAAACAGTCTGTGGACTTCCATTATGCAACTAGAAATACATGTCCACAGGAGATTAACTCTTCCAGTCAATCAGGTTGAAAACGTTTGGAGGGGAAACAATCAACAGGATGGATGGCCCAAAGTAACCCAAGTCTTCCAGAACTTCATCAGTTCTGTTTTCTACAAATGCCTGTAATGTTACATGCGACCCTGATCTCTTTATCTCCGTCAGTTCTCTAATTCTTACTGTATTACTTATATCTTGCTGAGTAACAAATTACCCCACAAATCAGCAGATCGGAACAATAACCCTTTATTATTACACAGTTTTTGAGGCTCAGGATTCCAAGAGTGGCTTACCTCGGGGGCTCTGGATCAGGGTATCTCATGAAGTTGCAGTTAACGTGTCACAGCTGGGCCTGCAGCCACCCAGCTGTGGAACCTGCTGCTCAGCTCTCTCCACACAGGGCCTCCTCTCCTCACCACAGGAGCCTCTCCTCAAGAGTGCCAAGACAGGACGGCTCCCTCTGCTCACAGCAATTGTCCAAGAGAGACGGAGGGCATGGGAAAGAAGCTGTACTGTCTGTCAGGGTTCAGCCTTGGAAGAAACAAGCATCTCTCTCGATCTCTGCCACGTTCTGCTGGTCGCACAGAGCAGCTCTCTGTCACGTGGAGGGCATCACTAAGGGTGAGAGACTGGGATGGAGTTCCTGAATCTTGGTTTCTGCCTGGCTCAGACCTGGCTGTTGTGCCCATTTGTGGAGTGAACCAATGGAGAGTTGATCTCTCTCTCTCTGATTCTCCCTCTCTTGCTCTTCCTTTCAAAACAACAAAACAAAACAAAAAACCCACAACCTGGGCTTGTATTAATATTTAATGCCTTTGGGCCTAGTGCTAGTAAGTTAAGCCACCACCTGCACTGCTGGCAACCCATATCGTTGCTGGTTTGAGCCCTAGCTGCTCCACTTCCAATCCAGTTCTCTGCTAATGACCTGGGAAAGCAGAAGATGGCTCAAGTTCTTGGACCTCTGTGCCCACGTGGGAGACGTGGAAGCAGCTCCTGGCTCCTGGCTGCAGATCAGCCCAGCTCCAGCCATTATAGCCATTTGGGGAGTGAACCAGCAGATGGACGACCTCTCTCTCTCTGCCTCTGCCTCTCTGTAACTCTGCCTTTCAAATAAATTTTTTAAAAAATAAAAAAAATATTTAATGGCCAAGTTATTTCTATTGCTTCATAATCCGTCTGTTCCAACTCCGCGGGTATCCATTCCTTCTTTCCTCCCTGCCCAGCTTGCCCCAGGTCCATCTCCAAGGATGACCACTGTCCCTGAAGGAACCTCACTGTGACCCTCACCTCCCTGGATGGTACCTCCCACCTCATCGTGCTTCGAAGGCTGCCTAGGAGTTCAGGGGCCTCAAAATCATACTGCTGCATGCCTGACTTGCAAAAAAAAAACCAGCTCCTTAAGGCTTCCCAGAGCTCAGGTCACCCTGGCTCATCAGCAAGCCCACAGACAAGCCACACTTACCAGGTGACACTTTGAGGACCAGGAACCGAAGCCAAGTGGAGAAAACCTAACACTGTCTCACTGTCACATGGCGAGAACACCTAGCTAACTCAAGGGGCAGCCTCCTGGTGGTGAAATACTTGAGATTTGGGAACTTATCATGTCTAACACCTTTTATTCAGACGAGGGAATCGGGTCAATACTGACATCACTAAATGGCTCAGTCTGGATTTTCAGATCAAAGAAGCAATCTGCTTTGAAAGTCGATCCAGTAACTGCAGAACAAACAAACAATAAAAATAAGCTCCCTTCTTTGATAGTTCTGTAGCCTTCTGTCTTTTCCATCCAGGTTTCAGAGAGCTGCAGCCAGGACTCGAACCAGCGCCCATATGGAATGTCAGCACTGCAGGCAGCAGCCTTACCTGCTATGTCACAGTGCCGGCCCCTCTTCTATTTCTAATGTTCTGTCCTGAAATGTGGGGCAGTAGTGGGCCAGTGGGAAGACGAATCCAGACATCAGGGCACCTGGCTGGGCAACATCTGTGCAACCGATGGGCACCCCACTGAGCCCCCTGGCTCTTTTCCCATCCTGACACATCCGGAGTGCTGAGCAATTTGAAATCCAATTGCTCTGCAGAGCGCGGAACTTGCTTTGAATACTCTGGCTCTTGTGTATTATGCTGCATGCTGTTTTTCTCCAAATAAAATTTAATCGTCTTTGCGTTTCCTTTTACCCAGTTAAGGAAAAACTCAGCATGTTGTCAGATGTCCCTTTGGCTGCTCTTGGGCTGTGTTGAAGTCCCAGGGACTCCACAAGGCTCACACACCTAGAAGCGGGCTCTGTGGTCTTCCAGCGACACTAGCATCCACTGTCCAGTCCTGGTCCAATCCTGGTCCAATCCTGCAGGCTTCCTGTAGGAAGACAGCTGTGCTCATTGTATTTTGTGCTGTCTATGAGGATCCTTTACCATCCCTCCAAGTCACTTCTCTTGAAGTTCATTGCTGCTTCCTCTTATCCACCATTGCTTGTTTGCTTTTCGTCCTGCCCCTGTTCATCACTGTACAATACTCCTGAGGGCTAGAAGTCTGTTGGCTACAGCTACCAGAGCCCCTTGCCAGCAGCTTCTGGCTAGGAATGCCAGTGGTCCCTGGTGGGCTACTGGAAGGCAGAAGGTGGGGAAAGGGATTCACCGTGGTTCTAGTGTCTGACAGTATCTTGGGCAGCAATGATGACATCTGCTATAGTAACCCGGTTGCCAAAATTTCAGCTATCAGCATATCTAGAAGTAGACCCCACAGAGTCTCCATGAGCACGATGGTGGTCTGGGCTCGGGAACCTAGTGTGGGAGCAGCAGGAGTTTCTGTTTTCTGGATATCACCCTCCGCGCTTTTCGTCCTCCTCCTGCTTTCTTTTCCATTTCTTTTCTCACAAATCCCTGGGACTAAATTTCCTCCACTGGAAATACTCAATAGAGTTTCTGTTGTTGCTTTTACCGCACAGACCCAGATCGAACACTCCTTTTCTCTTCCCTGCTTGGTATCCTTGACCCACTTCATCGTAGGAAGATGCTATCTTTGCTAGTCCCAGATGCTGAAAAACAAGTCAGCCAGAGTTCTTGTAGCTGTACATAACAGAGACTCAAATGAAGAAGCTTAAGACAAATGGAGAATGTATGGTCACACTCCAGCATGGGTCCTGGAACCCCAGTGCTGACATGTATCCAGGCCTCAGGACTGTGGGTGGAATGCTGTAGGTTACTGCACTAGTCAGCTAGCACTACGTAACTACGCTGATAATGGCCACCATTGACTATTTTTCACAAGTCTATAGATTGGCTGGGAAGTTGTGATTATCTGGCTTGGTCCTGGAAGATCTCACCTTGGCTTCTTGTTTGCATCAGCTGACAGGTCAGTCAGGGGCTGCCTTGTTGGGGTGGATTTGGCTGGGGCACCGTGGCTGTGTTTCTTATCTGTTCGACAAGTGAGCTGAGTATGGTCTTAGGGAGTGAACGAGTCCAGGGGGAAAAGCATCAATGTACAAAGCTCTCTGTGGCACCCTGTCACTTCTGCCAGCCCGGATTTAGGTGAGGGAACACTAGGCTCTACTTCTTAATGGGAAGAGCTTCGAAGTCTTAATATGAGTGAAGCCACAAACAGTAAGGGAGTGGCAAACCGGGGCCAGTTACACCACCCGTCTGCTACACTAACCCAGGAAAATGTCTCTGCTTCTCCGTGAAGGTTTGCTTTGCTCTTCTTCCGCGTTCAGATCTGCTTTTTCTCTTTCCTCACCCATGTGGGAGACAATGGCCACTACTACAAGTTTATATATCATTGTTCAAGGACACAGCCAGGCTAAAACTGGAACCTCCGTCTCTTCCGTATATCCAGGGACTCTTCGTTGAGTCAAGTGCCCACTTAGAGATC
This sequence comes from Lepus europaeus, assembly GCF_033115175.1. Classification (NCBI taxonomy): domain Eukaryota; kingdom Metazoa; phylum Chordata; class Mammalia; order Lagomorpha; family Leporidae; genus Lepus; species Lepus europaeus. The sequence continues at coordinate 150,413,389 of NC_084830.1, forward strand.
AATAAACAGCAGTCTGGAAGAAGGGGTCAGACTGCTGTTCCCACAACAGTCATGTGGCCAGAGGCAGAGCAGAGAGCAGCCCCGAGGAAAGGAATATCAACACAACGCTACTCCAACAGAGCTTCGAAACTGACGAGTGCTTCAACATGTCTTCAATGTTTTAAGGAAAACTTTTGGCAGCCATGGCTGAGCTCCTCAAGCAAGGGGGCATGATGGGTTAGTGCAATGAGAAAGAGCATGTTTCTAGGATAAAACTACCATCTTTCTATCTGCCACATCCTGGATGTGTGGCCTTTTTTTTTTTTTTTTACAGTTTTAAAAAATAGTTATTTATTTACTTGAAGTGAGCAGAGGTAGAGAGAGAGAAAGAGAGCACTCCCATCCTGTAGTTCAATGCCCAAACGCCCACAACAGCTGGGACTGGGCCAGACAGAATTCAGGAACCAGGAATTCCACCTACATCTGCCACATGGGGACAGGGACCCAAGTACATGGGCCATCTCCCAATGCTCTCCCAGCTACATTAGCAGGAAGTGGGATCCCAAGCACAGCAGCTGGGACTCGAACCAGCTTAACCTACAAAACCTACAATGGCATAACCACCTCCCTTCTGGCAAATTCTTGACCTCCTTGTGGTCCAGTTACCTTAGTATTAAAACTGGGAAGAAAATGATTCCTACTTATTGAGAGACATGAAGACTGAAGTAACAAATACATAAGGTATATATGCATATAACACGGTTCCTACATAGTAAACGCTCAAAAAAAAAAAAAGTTACTGAAACGTTTCCCACCATTTAAAAAGAAGTGTTGAACACAGAGTATAAAACTGAGCAGCAGAGCGTTGTGGAGTATCTCTGTTAACCATCCTCATCAGATTCATGTGCAAGGTGCTGTAAGGGACACGCTATGGCTTGAACATGGCTTGGTCCCTGTGAAACTCAAATTGGAATTTGATTGCCATGTGGCAGTGTTGAGAGCTGGGGCTTTGAGGTGGTTAGGTGGCTAAGCGGGTGCACTCTTAGAGCAGTGGATTGGCTCCATGGGCGTGGGTTGCTGTCCAGGAGGCCCAGCTCTCTTCCTCTCGCCTCTCCTGTGTGAGACCCACTTGCCCCTCTGTTTTCCACCATCTTCTGATGGAGCACAAAAACTGTGACTGGAAGCTGCCACTAAGCTGTTGGACTTCCAAGCCTCCAGATCCATGAGCAAAATTAACTTCTTTCCCTCATAAAAGACCCGGTCTGTGCTATTTAGTTATAGTTTCAGAAGGATAGACCAGGACCAGACCACTAGGTTGCAATTAAATTAAATGAATCATGGGACATCTTCAGTGGAAGTCCCAGATGCGTGTTTATCCTTACGTAAGTCATCTTTTCAAGGAATCCCTTCAGGGTTTTGTGTTGACTCACAGCAGACAGACTTAAATCAAAGTACACACAGCCAAAAGGCCAGGCCATCCATGGTGGTAAAATGAAACTACCAACAGGAGGAGGATAGGGACTGGGGAGAGACTGCCTGAGGCTATTGTCAGAAGTCAGAGAAACAGGGTAATCTGAGGACAAAAAATGTAGGCTTATTTAATTCTTTCCCAACCCCTACATAAAGCCCAGAAACCTTGGAAGGTTAAGTCATTGCATGCCAACCAGCCCTAGCCAGAAAAGGAAAAGAAAATCGTTTAGAACAGGCAATAGTGGGATCCCAAATCAAGAACTTACTTCAGAAAATAGGAAGAACTGCCTTTTACAATTAATGCCATGTAATTTTTTTTTTAAGATCAAGTTATATGGAATAGACCTGGCTTAAAAGTACACACAAGATGTTATGAAAAAGTATTAAAATAGCTTCTTCTGCTTTATTGACCACACCTACATTCTTTGTGCATAGTCACATAGGAAGTAGCCAGAATTGAAGGCAGACAATTCCCTTATAATCTTAACAAAAATAGAAGCCTATAGTTGTAGTGACTCACTTGTTTCCTTCTGTTTTCAATCCTTATCTCAGGACCACAGATTGTATTACAATTGATAAGCAACTGTACATCTTTTGTGAAGCACCTTGAAATGTTCTGGCATGATCATGAGCTGGCCAAGTTTAGAATTCCTCAACAAAGCTAAGCATGTGACTGACGCCTGTCTCTTTAACGGGACACTTCATAGTATTTTGAGAACCTGCAACGAGTCACTTCACAAAGATCAGAACCAAGCTTTTAATAAATAACATGATTGAAGGAAGACACTTTCTTAGAGTGAAATCTATTTATGTCACGCTTTCTTCACTTCTAAAACATACTATGAGATCCTTTCACGGTTCATAAAAGTGAGGATCGAGTTTTCATGCCATATATGTGAAGTGTACCTTCCTCAACCTTATTGCAATGTTGGCACATTACTCATCTGATGTGAAACTAAAATAAAATACTATATTATGAACACATCTAGTTACAAACTCTAGGCAACATACTGTTCAGAGATTTCACTTTTTTCTTTTATACTGTCCTTGACTAATTTATTCTTTCTTAGCATGAAGTGCCATTCAGTGATTTGGAAACTATGAATTGTGCTAGTACATGTGCAGATACAACCCCAAGTCACCCAATTATGGCTGATTCGATTCTGACTACAATATTAAAATGAGTGGACTGCAGTGTGGCCAAAAGTGCTAGCCATTTCCCCAAATCTATTTTCCACCTAGTTTATGTTAATAAAATCCCTGGTGTTCATGTGGTTCAGGGCTACCCCTAATCAAGACTCGGTTTCTCAGCCTGCCTTGCAGCTGGGAGAGGCTCAGTGTTTAGTTCTGCACAATGGGATGCTACACATGATCACTTCTGGATGTTCATGGGAGAGAAATGAGCCACGGGTTCCCCGTCTATCTAACCACCCACCTGCGTCTCACTCAGTAAAGCAGTAGGAGGAGCAGGTAATAAAGTGAATTCTTTGTCATTAGGTACAGTCAAAACAAAGGGTCTTGAGCAAGAAGAGCCTGTACCTGGGTCTATAATCAGTGACAGTCAGTGCTGGCCTTCTGTGCTACACTCCGGTGCAATTGAAACAAACTCATCCTTTAAAATATAAGATACTTGCTTGTTGTAAATCGATGGCTAGTTGTCTTTTGGAAGTCATCACATGTTATAGATGCCACCCAATGGTTGTGTCTTTGTTGCAGGTGAAAAGTGAGAATTGCAGCCAAATAATGCAAGAGAGATTTGGGCTATAAGGAAAAATGTAAATAAGAATTTAAAGATAATGAAGACAAGAAGTGAAAAAAATCCAAGTAAAGATCTTAATTTGGGCTACATTTGCATATATAGCTGCATTTTTTATTCTGGTTTCTCCAATTCTCTTTCTGATATAGATTTCTATGAGTCCCTTAAATATTGCATCTATTTAAAAGTATAGAAGCACTTCTCAATGAAAGAACCATAGTATTTTCTCTTATTTTTATGTTTCTCTAATGAGCATTATTTGAAAAAAATGTATTTGTACTCATATATATGTAATTCTTTTTTTTTTATTAAACTTTTATTTAATGAATATAAATTTCCAAAGTATAGCTTATGGGTTACAATGGCTTCTCCCCTCCCACAACCTCCCTCCCGCCCGCAACCCTCCCCCCTCCCGCTCCCTTTCCCCTTCCATTCATGTAAAGATTCATTTTCAACTCTCTTTGTATACAGAAGATCAATTTAGTATATATTAGGTAAAGATTTCAACATTTTGCCCATATAGCAATATCAAGTGAAAAAACTACCATTGGATTACTAATTATAGCATTAAATAGCAATGTACAGCACATTAAAGACAGAGAGCCTACATAATTTTTTTTTCAAAATAATTAATTTTCTATGCCATTTCCATTTTAACACCAGGTTGTTTTTTTTTTTTTCATTTCCAATTCTCTTTATATACAGAAGATCACTTCAGTATATAATTAGCAAAGATCTCATCAGTCTGCGCCCACACAGAAACGCAAAGTATAAAAATACTGTTTCAGTACCAGTCATAGCATCACTTGGCTTTAGATGACACATTAGGGACAGATCCCGCATGGGGTGTAAGTACACAGTGACTCCTGTTGCTGACTTAACAATTTGACACTCCTGTTCATGGCGTCAGTAATCTCCCTAGGCTCTAGTCATGAGTTGTCAGGGCTATGGAAGCCTTTAGAGTTCGCTGACTTTGGTCTTATTCCGATAGGGTCATAGTCAAAGTGGAGGTTCTCTCCTCCCTTCGGAGGAGGGTACCTCCTTCTTTGATGGCCCCGTTCTTTCCACTGGGATCTCACTCACAGAGATCCTTCATTTAGGTCCTTTTTTTTTTTTTTTTTTTTTTTTCCATGATACCTTGGCTTTCCATGCCTGCTATACTCTCATGGGCTCTTCAGCCAGATCTGAATGCCTTGAGGGCTGATTCTGAGGCCGGAGTGTTGTTTAGGACATCTGCCATCCTATGAGTCTGCTGTGTATCCCACTTCCCATGTTGGATCTTTCTCTCCCTTTTTGATTCTATCAGTTAGTATTAGCAGATACTTGTCTTGTTTGTAATTCTTAGGGAAGCTAAAAACTTATTGGCATACATTTTCATTTTTGTTATGTGAACTTGACATAGTCAATTATGCATATATCTAACCATATTAAAGCATCAAGCCATTCTATAGGTCATATGTAGGAATAAGATTCTTCACTGTAGACCATAAACACTTTGTTTAGAGGAACAGGTACCAATGACTGCACTTATAATTTTCTTGACCAAACTTAGAAGGCTATCAATCACAGCACACACTGATTCCACTAGTGCTTTTCATCAAGTCTGAAAACAACAGGACAAATGTCACACTCATCATCTGGGCCCTCGGACAAACATGCCCAAGCAATTCTTAACTGTCTTGGACACGAGAAAAGGGACAACTGTAAAATAATATGTACTTCTTCATGGTGGTCAACACAAGTCTTGAATATTGGCCATCTCTTTTCACTAGGAAAAGAAAATGAGGCAATTGGTGATTCTCTGCTTTCCTATTTCTCCTACAGTAAAGAGCAAAACCAATTCTAATTTTTTTTATTACTGCTTGAAAAAACAAAAGTCTAGAACAACCTTATTTCTTTAAATACATTATATCCAGGCAACTGCATCCCAGAGTTTTCTCCTAAAATTTACAATTTATACCTATGGCAGTATATGTTTCTGACTCTTTTCTCTCTTCTAATTTTGATTATGTTCCACTCAGAAAGAACACTGATCAAAATAAAATGTGAAATCATAACAAGAACACTTATTTCTTCTAATATCTTAGCACTACAATATTTACTCTTAAAAATAATCTTACTACTAAATTGTGATGCAATGGAAAGGACAATAGACCAGGAATTAGAAGACCTGGGTTTGATTTCTGCCTTTGACCTTAATTTGCAGTGTGATCTTGGGGTGTGCCAGTGTTAATACACACCACTGTCTCACCTATACCACAGGAGGATCAGACTAAAAGATCTCTGGGATGGTTTCCCTTAAATTACATTATGCCAAAGTTATAATTTAAGCCAACTTTAAAGATATTAATTGGCATGGGCATTCAGCTTAGTGACCTAGACACCAGCTGAGAGGCCTCAATCCCACTTTGAAGTGCCTATGCTTGGATCCCAGCTCTGCTCCTGGATCCAGGTTCTTGCTAAGTCACGTCCTGGGAGATGGCAGGTAATTGCTAAGTGGCTGGGTAACTACTACCCACCTGGGAGACCCAGGTAGCGTGTTTGGCTCCACACTCCAGTCTGGTTCAGCCCCAGCTGTTGCAGGCATTTGCTAGGATGAGTCAGCAGAAGGAAGCTCTCTTTCTCGCTGCCTATCAAATAAATATTTTTAAAATTTTAAATATTTTTAAATATTAAAAAAATATTTATTTTATACACTCAGCTCACATACATACCCTGGTTTTTGCTTTACAAACTATAAACCTTAGAACTGGTAGCAGTTACAGGTTAATTTTAGTAGGAATTTGATCTTCATTAATGTTTAAAAGAACAGTAACTCTCCATATCATGTCTCTGAAACAAGTGTTTGAATTGACTATGATTACTTTATACTTGATGAGAACTTAAATAGCAAACCAGCAACTACAACCCAAAACTATACAAGCACTAAATAAGCAAATTCATTACTATTTTTTTTTTCTTTTTGCAAACAATACTAGCATATCCTCTGAATTTACTCATACTTAAACTTTGGGAGAAAAAATTTAGTATTATAAAAGTCTATATTCAGATTACTAGAAACTACAGAAATAAGAACATTCTCACCCCTACTCCTCCTCCTGCTCCCACTACTCAATTCTCTTCTCGCACACCACCCCCTACGCTGCCTCTGCACCACAGAGTTACTGAGCAACCCACCCTGACGTTTCTCCATCAGCTGCTGACCGGGTCCTAGGACATCTCAATGAAATACACAATCCTGGCAGCCTGCTCAGCTTTCTTTGTTGGTTTTAGCTGCAAAGTGTTCATCCTTTGTCCCTGGTAGGTGTTGCTGTTGTTGCTGTGTAGTCAGCATGGTTATCAGTTTGCATCATGAACATCAACTTCAAATTTTCCAAGAATTCACCCATGGCAGACCAGCAGCTCAAGTGGATTCCTCCCTGACCCACATATAACAACAGTTAGCTAAAAGCTGGCCTAAATCAGAATCATGCATGCAGACAGCTTACAATTCATTGCGTTGGCCTCTGAATTTTTATCATTTCTTTAATTCTCAGCTGAGAATTACATTGATTTTGCGATTCAGCAGAGAAAATGCAATGTTACTCAGAAGATACAGTACAGTCTCATCAGCTGCTGAATGAATACAGATAAAGAGAGAACGAAGTGAAATTTAAGGATCACCTGATCTGTATGCAAAGGCAAGCAATCCAAACTGATGACACAACATCTGTCTCCTCCTTTCTGTGGGATCACAGCTGCCTCGCTTGGGCTGACTGATAGGGACAGAAGGAATAGGAAGCCTGTGGGTAGCCATAGGCTAGGGAAGGCTAAGATCAAGGGCATTCTGAGTTACGCTTAGCTTGACATGATAAACTGTGCATGATGAATACTCTAGAACATACTAGAAATCTTGGTCATGCTGTGAAATACAGACCAGAAGGGAAAGTTAGATAAGTGGAAAATCCAAATATGTAGACAAAACATCGCTCAAAAATGTGCCTGAACTCACACTGATTAGCTGTATGGGAATGAGCCATAATTCCCAGATGTACTTGCAAACTATATTCTCTCCATTGGTAAATATATTTTGTGTGGGACTTTCACAGTTGGAGACACTGTCATGATTTATTCACTTACTTTTAGAGAAGATGTAGAAGAAAGCTCAGATTTTAGGACTTTTCTTAAAAATGAAGCTCACGCTACCCCGAAAAAAGAGAACAGAAAATGTGGAAGAAAGTTGCAGCATTAACCAGCCAGTTTCTAGACTCGCTTTTAAATGGTTTGATTACCCTTTGTTAACAACTGCACTGCATTTAAGTCACATAGACTTTTGCCAGAGCCCTGCTGTATTCTGCTCTTGAACGCAAGTTATTTAATAACCTGTCAGCAAGTTCTCTAACCAATTCATTATCTAAGCTGGAGGTACTAAATGCTCATTCTGTTGCTGGATGGATTTTCTCCAGCTAAACCTGAGAAATGTTGCAGACAGCAGAGAGGATTCTTCCAGCTTTCTAAATACGTCAGTGGGCTGGTACTAAAATTCCTTGCTTCTGTTGAATTATTTGAACTGCTGTCATCCAATTACCAATTCTCCCTTCATTTTCTTAAATCAATTCCTTTTTGTCACCAGAAGAATCAGTTAAAAGGCATTTATATAATAAATTAGTAGCCTTGTATTAGTTTACCTGTAAGGTCATGAGTAACAAGTAAGCTCTACAATAAAGCATTCAACATTAATATTTTCTAAAATATAACAAAGTGAAACTTTTTCTTCATTGTCCGCATATTGAAGGACACTAACTGTTCATTTCACACCCATGAAAGCTGCTGAATTCCTGTTACGTATTTAGCTGAGCACAAGGCTCCCCAGGAAGTAACAACACTTTGAATTCTAGAGTTTAAATGCTATGAGAGACACATCCCCGTCTTTTTATCTTAATACTCAAAAACAGCATTCATATTATCGAAGTCAAACACGAGAGTCTAACGCAAAAAGGTACGGATGCCACATTTTTTGCTTTTCTTTTTTAATGCATACGTTTAAAGTGTGTGACATAATGCCATGATATACTTTTCTTGGTATCTATACACATAGCGATGTGGTAACTTCTAGGTTCATCCATGGTTTCACAAATGTCAGGAACCCCTTTTGGCAAAGCTGAGTAACATTCCATTGCGGGTATGGACCATAATTTCTTTATCCATTCATCAGTCAGTGGGTACTTCAGTTCTTGTCATATTTGGCTACTGTGACTAATTCAACAATGAAGTGCAGATTTCTTCAACATACCACTAGCGGACACACACCACTAAGAAATGCGATAATAACCTTGCCCCCAAACACCAATCTCCTTCCATTGATGTTCTGTACTCCATGCCTGGAATATATTTAGAATGTTTTAATTTAAAAATTATTCAGCATGAGGCCAGTGCTCTGGTACAGTGGGTTAAACTGCTACCCACAAGGCCAGCATACATAGCAGAGTGCCAACTGCAGTCCCAGCTACTGTACTACCAAGGCAGCTTCCCGTTAACCTACCTGTTAACATAACAGCAGACGATGGCTCAGGTGCCTGGGCCCCTGCTACTTGCATGGGAGACCCAGATGGAATCCTTGCCTCTGGCCTGGTCCAGCCCTGACTGTGGCAGCAATTTGGGGAGTGAGCCAGCAAATCAAAGTGTTCTCTCTCTCTCTCTCTCTCTCGTTCTGCTTTTCACACAAACTTTTTAAAAAATTACTAAACTTCAAATTTAAAAATTTGCATTTATATTCACTCATTTAAAAATTAATTAGCTTTTTTTCAGAAGCAGAGAGAAAGAAAGGCAGAAACAGAAATCTCCTGTTTGGGGCCAGCACTGTGGCATAGTGGGTAAAACTGCTGCCTGCAGTGCTGGCATTCCATATGTGTGCCGGTTCGAGTCGCAGCTGCTCCACTTTCTGGTCCAACTCTCTGCTATGGCCTGGGAAGGCAGCAGAGGATGAACCAAATCCTTGGGTCCCTGCACCTATGTGGGAGACCTGGAAGAAGCTCTTGGCTCTTGGCTTCAGATCGGTGCAGCTCCAGCCATTGCAGCCATCTGCTAGATGAAGACCTCTTTCTCTCTCTGCCTCTCCTTCTTTCTCTGTGTAACTCTGACTTTCAAATAAATAAATAAATCTTTAAAAAAATATCTCCTGGCCAGTAGATAAAAAAAGATAAGTCTGTCCCTTTCTCTCTAACTTTGCCTTTCAAATAAATAAAAATAAATTTAAAAAACTCTACCAGTGCTGATTTTTAAAAGATCTACCAGTACTTAGTTTTTTTTTTAAAGATTTATTTCTTTATTTGAAAGGTAGAGTTACAGAGAGGGAAACAAAGATCTTTCATCCACTGGTTCACTCCCCAAATGGCCACGATGCCAGGCCAGGGGTGGGCCAGTCTAAAGCCAAGAGCAGAACCTCCAATCCCATCTCCCAAGTGGGTGGCAGGGCCCAAGGACTTGGGCCATCTTCTACTGCTTTCCTAGGTGCATTAGCAGGGAGCTGAACAGGGAGTGGAGCAACTGGGACTTGAACTAGCACTCATACGATTACGAGCTTTGCAGGCAGTGGCTTTATCTGCTGTGCCACGAGGCCTATCCCTACCAGTACTGACTTTGAAGATGGAGGAGGAAGCCACGAACCAAGGAGTGCAGGTCTCTAGAAGCTGGAAAAAGCAAGGAAGTGAATTCTTCCCTTGAGCCTCCACAAAGGTACTCAGTACTGCCAAACCCCTGATTTTAGCTCTATGGAAGCCATATGTGGATTGTAACCTGCAGAACCACAGGATAATACATCTTCAGCCACTAGGTCTGCGGTAATTTGTTAAGTCAGCAACACAAAAGTGACACAAAAGCCTTCATTATTTCAAATGAGACTTGAGCAGCATCACAGGGAAGTTTACAGAGCAGGGTTGAGCACGGGGCTCTCTACAAGCCTGCGGAAGAATTTCTCCTGTGTCTGCACGTGAGTTTGACTACCGCCTCCCTCCCCACTCTCCCCCTCTGATTTTCATTTCAAGAGTTCTAACCATTATCCAGATCCTGGCTACTCCACATGCAAGAGAAGGAAACGGAGCTTTACCTTCCACCAAACACACACATCAACGCAAGACGGATTAAAGATCTCAGCCTAACACCTGAAACCATAAAACCCCAAGAAAACACAAAGGAAAACTCTTTGATACTGCTCGTGGTAATTTTTTTTTTTAATTAAATTACCCAAAGCAAAGGCGACAAAAGCAACTATGAACAAGTAGAACTGCATCAAGCTAAGAAGCTTCTGCAGAGCAAAGCAAACATTTCACTGGCAAATGAAAAGGTAACCTACAGACTGGGAGAAAGCATTTCTGAATATACATTTCCGTGGAGTCAGTTTCCATTCTGAGATGTGTCACAGCAAGGTTGTGGTATGGCCGTTGATGTTCTAAGCACTGGTTCTCTTTTTGCTGGGGATTAAAATCCTTTATGTCTATCTGACTGCTACCTGGTCACATGCCTATTCCTAACCCACGTCCACCGAAATAGGATGGCTTGCCAAGCCTGCTTAGACCACTTATGCTTTGTATTCCGTCTTCAACACCCTGGGCTGCATGACAATGTCACTTTAACTTTCTGAGCCTCACTCTCCTGCTCTGTAAAACAAATGGACAAGTCAGGCAAATCTCTGAAGCCTCCCTCCAGCTCCACAGATCCACTGGCACTGCAGAGTTTCTCAAAATTCCCCTTCCCCATTCCAGTGGAGCTTTTAGGAAGCCTACATTATTCTGACTTGGATTCAGGAGTAGGGAATATAGAAGAAATGTCTTATGGTGCAAGACAGAGAGGTGGTTAAGATATTTCAATTCTTTTTAACCTTCAGCCAAATCTATGTTTTTCTCCATTTGACTTTGTTTGGAGCCACAGGCTGTAGTATCTTAGATCTTAGTGCACTCCCACAGTGGCCATTGTGGGGTGAACCAATGGAAAAGGAAGACCTTTCTCTCTGTCTCTCACTGTACACTCTGCCTGTCCAAAAAAAAAAAAAAAAAAAGATTGCATTGAGAGTTGACATCATGGTCTTCAATTCTAACCCCTCTGGTTTAAAATGTCTTTGTGGTTGCTTTTCTGCTATTTTAAAAGCATGATGATGCTTAAATATTCCAGCTGCTGAATGGGACAGGTGTCTGATGATCCTTAGAACCATCACCTAAAAATAGCACTTGAGCCTGGAAGACATTTCTGGAATAGCCATCAGCAATTGCCGCTATAATTAATATACATGTACGTTGGATAGTTTTTGGTGAGAATTCTAATACAGCACAAGGAGGCTTCCCTTGTTTCAATAAAAACTGGATTAAGTCTTTGAGACTGGAAATCAGAGTTTTAGAACTCAGGGGAAATTTTTTAGCCTCCTACCAAAAGGGTAAGACACAAGATGTTATATACCAAGCATGTACATTCTGTATTTTCCCTGTGAACTCCTTAATGTACGTGGGACAATGAGATTAATTAATGCAGATGATGGGTGTTGAGGCTGAAAGGTAAGTCAGATAGAGCTTGGGGAAGAACTGGGTGTGTCTTGGAAGGTTTATGGAGAGCTGAGGCCAAGAGGAGGGCTTGAATTTGGCACTTACATCGAGCCCACTATTATCTCGGGCACTTTATTGCGACATCTCAAACTATCACCACAGAACACCAATAACATGAGTCCTGTTTCCCTCATTATACAAACAGGGATGAAGACCATTTCCCAAGCTGGTAAAGTTATTAACTTCGGGAACTGGGACTCAAGCCCAGATCTAACCGATTTCAGAGACAGGCTTTTAACTACTGTGATGTGCTATCAACCATGGGGTTGTTGGTTTTTTGTTGCTGTTTTATATATATAGAAAAGCATTGTTGGAGTATATTATCTATCACTGTCATGTCAGAAACATACAGTTGACTTGAAAGACAGAAACACAGAAAGAGAAGAGGAGAGAAAGAGATCTCTTATCCATTGGTTCACTCACTAAATGGCTACAATGGCTGGAGCTGGGCTGATTTGAAGCCAGGAGTTTCTTCCAGGTTTCCCATGTGGGTGCAGGGGCCCAAGCACTTGGGCCATTTTGCACTGCTTTCCCAGACACATTAGCAGGGAGGTGCATAGGAAGTGGAGCAGCTAGGATTCGAACCAGTGCCTATATGGGATGCTGGCATCTCCAGTGATGGTTTTACCCGCTACACAACCATGGTCCCAACACATAGTATATTTAAGCTTGACTGAGATCTCTAGCAAAAGCAAGCTGCTTGAGCACAGAGTGAAAGTGCACTGTGTACTAGTTTTACCTCGACACGCGCTTGGTGTGTGGAGCTGTGAGAAAAGCATCAGTGAACACGGACCCTGAGGATTTGGGCCAAGAATCAGATGTGCTATGATTTACTGTCTCACTGCGTGACCTTCCATCAGGTCACTTGCACTTTCCGAGCCTCAGCTTCTTCCTGCCTCAGATGGGTTGTTCCTTACGTGAGATGGGATAACATACATGCAAGAGCTGAAGGCGTGGTGATACCAAAGTGTTTTCTGTAATAAAATTTTTAAAAGATTTTAAATGAGAAATTAATGGAATTATAAATGAAAATAGCAAAAGAGGAGAGAAAACTGCTACAGTAAAAAAAGCAATCATCCTCCCTCACCTGTAATACTCATTCCTCCTGTAACAGTCACTCCCCCTCCCCAAGGCATCCAGCACAAACAGATCTGTACCCTCAGAAAGGAGGGTTGCGGCCGGCGCTGTGGCTTAACAGGCTAATCCTCCGCCTTGCGGCGCCGGCACACCGGGTTCTAGTCCTGGTCGGGGCGCTGGATTCTATCCTGGTTGCCCCTCTTCCAGGCCAGCTCTCTGCTATGGCCCGGGAAGGCAGTGGAGGATGGCCCAAGTGCTTGGGCCCTGCACCCGCATGGGAGACCAGGAGAAGCACCTGGCTCCTGGCTTCGGATCAGTTTGATGAGCTGGCTGCAGTGGCCATTGGAGGGTGAACCAACGGCAAAAAGGAAGACCTTTCTCTCTGTCTCTCTCTCTCTCACTATCCATTCTGCCTGTTAAAAAAAAAAAAAAAAAAAAAAAGGAGGGTTGCATACTCTATGTGGTAAATAAGACCACTCCATTAATTTTTTTACTTAACCAGGGGTGCTCTATACCTTGTCTTTTCACTTACTAGTATACTGAGGAGAATTCTTTATAATGGCACATGTAAACATGCCTCATTACTATGATAGTTTGAAAGTATCTGTTTATTTAATCCAGCCTCCCTGATGGACACTTAGATTCTACACAGTTCTTTTCTGCAGAGTAAAATCACACCGCAATTTAACAAACATAAATACTTTTGGTGTATATACAACCTTCTGCTTAGCATTGTAAAATAAGCTCTAGACATGTTTCTTGGCATCTAGGAACACATAACCTTAAGTGTAGTTGGCAGATAGCACATTGCCCACACACTGGAAATCAACACAACTCCTTGTGTTAACATCCCACTTACCCAGAAATGTCTCTTCCTGACTCCATATTGCACTTGGCCTAAAAATTCCCAGTCTTCCTGTTTACATGAGATATAGAGCAGCCCTTTGGGGGCCCCTTTCGAGCTCTTGCTAGAAGGCTGGTGTACTAGTGAAAGGACCGTGGAGCATCTGTGAGCTCTACCAGCTTTGCAATCAGGGATCATCAAGATGAGAAAATTACAGAAGCTACACGTGTCATTACAGCACGCCATTGGCAAATGAACTGCAGGTGTGGCCACGACTAAAAACCCTGTGCACACAGGCCAAGTGCAGGCAAGCCTAACAAGAAATATCCCAGCCAAGCAAATATTGATAACACTATCAATAATACATCAAATTTTAAAATAAATGAACACCTATGATCTAGTCCATTTATATTATTGGATAAACAGACTCTTGCAATGCTGTGGAAGCGATACTTTATTATGGTAATTTTGAGACAATAAAGATAAACTTTCAGATTGTAGAACTGTAGAATTACAGTACTAAAAAGAAATTGACTCATTAAGTGGTTCTTAAAATTTTACGGTATTGGATCCGTTTGAAAACCTGACAAAAGCTATATTTAACATCCCCAGAAACAATTCTGATATAATTTTGGATCATCCTTTACAGCAGCTTTTTAAAAAAATTTGTAAACAGCTTCAGTGAGACACATTTACACATAATATTTACCTATTTTACTTGTACAAGTCCATGAATGTTAGTACATTTAGTTTTACCACCACCACTACAATCTGATTCTACAATACTTCTATCACCTTACACAGAAATCTTAAGCACATGTACAGTTCTTCCTCACTCCTATCCCCAGTTTCACATAAACACTAATCAAAAACAGTACTGCAAGAGTTTTATGGAAGATGGAATTAAAAGAAGTTTACTTTGGTGCAAAAAAAATTTAAAAACCTATGCATGGGTTTTTCACAATACTCATTTTCTCATGAACTTTTTGAAGATACCTCATATGCAAGGATTTCAAAATTTTTTTGGCACTAAAATAAAGGTGCCTTTTGATTTCATTTTTCATGAATCCTTTGAAGTACCACACACTATCTATATTTGTAGGGCGGAATGTTACAAATATTCTAACTTTTTTTTTTTTTTTTTTGATAGGCAGAGTGGACAGTGAGAGAGAAACAGAGAGAAAGGTCTTCCTTTGCCATTGGTTCACCCTCCAATGGCCGCCGCGGCTGGTGCGCTGTGGCCAGCGCACCACACTGATCCAAAGGCAGGAGCCAGGTGCTTCTCCTGGTCTCCCATGGGGTGCAGGGCCCAAGCACTTGGGCCATCCTCCACTGCACTCCCTGGCCACAGCAGAGAGCTGGCCTGGAAGAGGGGCAACCGGGACAGAATCCGGCACCCGGACCGGGACTAGAACCTGGTGTGCCGGCACTGCTAGGCGGAGGATTAGCCTGTTGAGCCATGGTGCCGGCCAAATATTCTAACTTCTAAACACACACACGTGTAATCACAACAACAGCATATGGAATACTACTATTACATACTCCATTTCATCACAAATACTGAGCTGGTGATCGACTAAAAAGGTCATAACTCTAGTTTGGAAAACTCTATCCTAGAGAGTCCATCCGTAAAATTCAACCCAAGCCAAAGCAATCCTGCGACAGATGGCTTCCTGATTTTTTTAAGATGTCTATTTATTTGAGAGGTAAAGTTAGAGAGAGAGGAAGAAACAGAGAAAAAGGTCCTCCATCCACTGGTCCACTCCCCAAGTGGCTGCAACAGCCAGAGCTGGGCCAACACGAAGCCAGGAACCTCCTCTGGGTCTCCCATGAGGGGCCATCTTCCTCTGCTTTCTCAAGCCACAAGCAGAGAGTTCGATCGGAAGAGGAGCAGCTGGGACACGAACCAGTGCCCACATGGGAGACTGGCGCCGCAAGTGGAGGCCACCCACCACCCGGATGGCTCCCTGATTTAACATCTGAAGAAACAGCCCAAGACGGAAGCCAGAGAGCAGTAGCATTAGAATCACAATTCAGTTTCCCTAACTCCTAGGTACTTCTTAACTTACTGGATCTCTGATGTCAGTGACCTCAGCACAGACACAGAAGAGGTTTGTACGAAGTCACAAAGCATCACAGGGAAACCATCACTGATTTACCGTGTTACAGTCTGGGGCAGGAGAGGAGAACCTTGATTATTCCTGGAGAAGGGGGAAGCACAGAGGTAGCGTGGCGTGGGGGTGCCTTGGGCCACAGGAGGAAAACACTCCTGTTGTAGGCGACCCAAAACACACCCGGGGGGCCGGACCAGGGCCTAATTGCCTTGCCTCATGTATGGGTTATTAGAGAAGCCGGGCGGCCTTTTCCACCGAGCAGTCCCCCGTGGCCCCGTTGCCCAGGAGGTTCTGGCGCAATCAAGGGTGTTTATGATCCTCTGCAGTGACTGTGTAGTCCAAGTGCAGCTCCTGCGGTTGCTCTGCGCAGTGCCTGCAGCCTGGCACCCCGTCTGCATTCCAAGCACAGGCCTGCAAGTGCACTGTCATCCCTGTTTGCTCTGAGTTGAAAGGTTCGCTCCCCACACACTGTTGTGAAGCCTACCGCCTGTCATCCACACTCCAGGTAACGTGTCGGGAATTGGAAGGTGTTGATGCCAGTGCTACAAACTGAGATGTGAAGCAGACAACTGCACACATAACTGAGAGGACCCATAAAAGAAGCATACAGCACCCACGAGCTCATGTACCAGAGGTACCTGGCCGGGACCGATGAACAGTGAAATTCAAACTTTTATTCATGGCTGAAGAGGGAGTGTCTTACATTTATAAAGAGCCTCAAGGCATCCGCTCCTGATCCATCAGCAGGCAGACAAAGCACAGGGGGAAACTTCTGGGGCACACAGTCTAGTTTGACCACCAGACTGTCAACCAGGCCTGTTACGGAGGGGGCCCAGGACAGGATGGATGCCGCTTCCACTGCAGATTCCAGTCCCAAGTCAGACAGTGTTCTCTGTTTATCTTTTTGCCAGAAGGAACAACCAGTCCTGGGGGAGCTCAAGGCACCGGAGCGTGAGCAGTATGCCTTGGGAACTGGGGAACGGGAGAAAAAGTAGAACACTGAGCAAATGAGGAGTCCCACAGAGTGGAGGAGAACTGAAAGATGAGTGAGGAGGGCAGAAAGTGGCGGGCTGTGACCCTAGGAAAGGAGATGGAAACTGATGCTAGAGATGTAAACTCAGTAAGCGAGAGCGCTTCCTACCAAGAAGCAGGTGCAGTCTAGACTCTCCCGAGCACTAGGAACCCACACACTCCTGAGAATATGAATGAAAGCTCCGAGAGGAATGGATGTCTGGCTTGTGAGGAACAAGCGTGGAAGGAAGTGACGTGGAGGAGAGACAGCGCAATACTGGCCTGGGAAAAGCCGCGATTCAGCACAGACGGCTTTGAGAGCCGGGAGAGAAGGATGTGTTTGGTGGAGTGGTTAAAATGCTCACATCCCATCTCGGATAGCTGGGTCTACTTTCTGCCCTTGGCTTCTGACTCCAGCTTCCTGCTAAGGCAGACTCTGGGAGGCAGTGGTGCTGATTCAAGTCACTGGGTTCCTGCCACCCACATGGGAGACCTGAGCCGCATTCCTGTCTCTTGGCTTGGGACCTGTCCCAGTCCTGGCTATGTGGGCCTTTGGACAGCGAACCAGCAGATCGAAGCACACACTCTCTCTGCCTCTTAGATAAATAAATACTACATGGTATTCTGGCTACTCTGCTTCTGATGCAGCTCCCCAATAATGTACCTGGGCAGCAGAGGATGATGGTCTCTGCCACCATGTGGGAGACTTAGGCAGAGTTCCTGGCTCCTGGCTTTGGTCTGCTGTAGCCCAGATGTTGCAGCCATTTGAGAAATCATTCAGCTCATGGTTCATCTGTCTCTGTTACTCTGCCTTTCAAATAAAAATTTAAAAAAATATATGGCAGAAATGATCTTCTGAGTAAAAAATGGAAGCTCTGATTCCTGCATGTGGTTCCATGCAGAGCTGATGTGACCCATCACTTGTCCTGCCTTATCACCACAGTGGAGGCAGAAAGGCCTGTTGAAAGGAATGAATTTAGAAGTCTATTGCAGCAACAATGTTTTAGGGAGTCCAACTGACAGATTGGAGGCACAGGAAAACTGTCATTGTTTTTCCAATTAACTTCTGTGACATGGATGAATGATAAAGATTTGAAAGGTGGCTGGTGCCATGGCTCAATAGGCTAATCCTCCGCCTTGCGGCGCTGGCACACTGGGTTCTAGTCCCGTTCGGGGCACCGGATTCTGTTCCAGTTGCCCCTCTTCCAGGCCAGCTCTCTGCTGTGGCCAGGGAGTGCAGTGGAGGATGGCCCAAGTGCTTGGGCCCTGCACCCCATGGGAGACCAGGAGAAGCACCTGGCTCCCGGTTTCGGATCAGTGCGGTGCGCCGGCTGCAGTGCGCCGGCCGCAGCAGCCATTGGAGGGTGAACCAACGGCAAAAGGAAGACCTTTCTCTCTATCTCTCTCACTGTCCACTCTGCCTGTCAAAAAAAAAAAAAAAGATTTGAAAGGTAAAGACTCTCATCCCAGATGAGATTCGAGAATGGGAATTCTCTAAATCATGGCTGCAATGAACAGGAAGATGGAGTTTCAGCCACAGGTAGGTGGGGCACATCTTATTCAAGTGGGAAAGAATACCTGCTGGCCCTCTGAAAAGTCTGTGGAACGTGGAATTAAAAGACAAGTTTATTTTGGTGCAGAGATTTTGAAGTGCACACCTGCTCATATTTGCCCGGCCTGGAGTTCTATGAACGGCACAAGAGGGAGGGGGAGTTATAAAAGAGGATGAGGAGAAACACCCAGAATGAGCCCTGTGGAGAAGCTGGCGGACATGTATGGAAGACTGGGGGAGCTTCTCAGGTTCTGACCGGTGAAAACTGCCAGGGGAAGAACTAACACTTGCAGCCATCAACACTCATGCACAGGAACGCTGTGAGACACAGTGAGGTCAAGGCCATCATCGGCAAGTGTGACTGCACATGCATCACTCATGCTGCTGACGGGGAAGTGCAGCGCCAGGGCAGGGCAGAGAGCGAGGGAGGAATCCCCCGGGGAGGGAATCCTTTCACCCACTGGTGTGAGCACACTGCAGAGCAGGAGAGAGGATGCAGGGAAAGGAAACTGTTCTACCATCTCACGGGTAAAATGAGGCCATCTGGTGAGGCAGACACTATGAATAATGCATGCTTGATGCAGATCCTAAAACTGGCTCAGAGGAGACACACGATGATGGACAGATTCAGCCATCTTCCTGGGTGTTTCCCTTGGCTAAGGTTAACCAAGTTCCTGGCTGCCCTTACTATCAATTCAATTCCACAGAAACAAATCAATTCTTTTATCTTTTTTAAAAAGATTTACTTTGTTTCTTTGAAAGACAGAGTTGCAGAGAGAGGGAAGGAGAGAGAAAGAGAGAGAGAAATCTTCCATCCACTGGTTCACTACCCAAATGGGCCGCTTGGCCAGTGCAAGGCCAAGCTGAATCTAGGAGCCAGAAGCTTCTTCCGGGTCTCCCACATGGCTGCACAGGCCTAAGTACTTGAGCCATCTTCCACAGCTTTTCTGGGCACATTAGCAGGGAGCTGCATTGGAAGTGGAGAAGTCAGGACTCGAACCCGTGCCTTATGGGATGCCAGCACTATAGGCAGCGGGTCTAACCTTCTACACTACAGCACAGGCCCCACAATAAGTAACTGGGTGATTATGGATGACTTTATGACTTCAGTCCTTTTGAACAGTGCTTTCTACCTGGAGAACCATGAAACTTACCAGAGGTTACCACTTTCCCAGAATCTAAATAAAACTTATGTCTTACCATCAGTCGGCTAAAACAATC
The DNA here is from genome assembly GCF_033115175.1 of Lepus europaeus. NCBI lineage: Eukaryota > Metazoa > Chordata > Mammalia > Lagomorpha > Leporidae > Lepus > Lepus europaeus. Next base: position 150,432,983 of record NC_084830.1, read on the forward strand.
ACGATCACCTGAAATGTTACTTGCCTAATCTATATATTCCCTTCTATTTACCATTTGGATAGCTCCAGGCATCTGCCCTCCCCTTCCCCCTTGTCATGGAGAAAGGATTTTGATTTGCTCTTTGCATATGGAATGCAGGGAGGAAGGTGAGGGCACTGCAGGAAGGCAAAGTGGTATAAAAGACAAGGGTCTCAGAACAGCGGTTAATCAGATCATGACAGGCAGAGGCTGCTTGGGCTGAAGCTGGCTGTAGTGTTTGATGGTTCCTGCAGGGAAGTAGCAGAAAGCAATCTTTGACAAACACTTGGCAGTTGGGTTGTGCAAGCCTTGAGTACCAAGCTGAGTGTCTTGAATTTTATATTCAAGCAGCTAGAAGTCTCAGGGTGTTTGAATGGTAAGTGTCAAAATGAGAAAGAAATTTAGGAGTACTAATTTGGTGGCCATTGCGAGAGTAAAGATAAGGACTAGAGAGGTGAAAAGATACTGCAAACAGGAAAACCAAACCATGGGACATTTACCATTGAGTAAGCATGAACTAAAAAGCCATGAATGAGATTGATGGAAGTCGCTTTGGAGGGGCCGGTGCTGTGCGTAGCAGGTATAGCCCTTGCCTGCCGTACCAGCATCCCACATAAGGGCATCCCATATGGGCAGATAGAGTCCTCGCGGCTCCACTTCCAATCCAGCTCCCTGCTAATGTGCCTGGGAAAGCAGCAGCAGATGGCCCAAGTGCTTGGGCCCCTGCAATCACATGGGAGATCCAGGAGAAGTTCTTGGCTCCTGGCTTCACACTGGCCCAACTCTGGCTATTGTGGCCATTTAAGGAGTGAACCAGCTGATGGGAGATCTTTCTGTCTCTCTGTTCCTCTCTTTGTAACTTTGCCTTTCAAGTAAATATATAAATCTTAAAAAAATAAAATAAAATAAAATAGGCCAGTGCTGTGATACAGTATGTGAAGCTGCCGCCTGCAGTGCACTGGCACTGGTTTGGGTCCCAGCTGCTCCACTTCTGATCTCCCTCCCTGCTGATGCACCTGGGAAAGCAGCAGAGCATGGTCCAAGTCCTTGAGATCTGGAAGAAGTGCCTGGTTTGGAATTGGCCCAGCTCTGGCTGTTGTGGCCATCTGGGGAGTGAACCAGCATGTGGAAAACCTCTCTCTTTCTCTCTCCCTCTGTTTCTCTGTGACTCTGCCTTGCAGATAAATAAATACATTTTTAAGAAAAAAAAAAAGACACCAACAAGTAACATTGATTTAGAGTAGTGAGACTCCAGGCAATTTAAAAGAAAAGTAGCTATGGGAAAGAGAGACTATTCCAAGGAAGAAACATCAAGTCTTGGTAAGGGGGAAGTGACATTATGCTAAAATTTCGAGATCACGCAAAAAAGATAACAAAAAGAAGGTGAGAAACGAAATGAATGGGACAGGCATTGAGGTGTGGCGAGTGGAGCTGCCCCTCTGGATGTAGGCATTCTACACCAGAGTGCTCGTTCAAGTCCTGGCTCCTCTGATTCTGATCCAGCTTCCTGCTAATGTACCTGGGAAAACAGCCGACGATGGCCCAGGTACCTGGGTCCTTGCCACCTATATAGGAGACCTAAACGGAATTCCAGGCTCCTGGCTTCTACCTGGCCCAGCCCAAGCTCTTATGGGCATTTTGGGGAGTGAACAAATCGATGAAAGATCTCTTTGCACTTTGTCTAGCAAAAAGAATTTGAGATCAAGTAGGACTGAAAGACCAGAATTTGCAATTAGAAATACAGGCTTTGAATTCATTTTCACAGAGCTAAAAGCTGAAGCTACCAGAATATAAGATTTAACTAAAACATTCATGCTATTGGAAATATTTCTGCCAAATTTTTCTATCTGCAAATATGACTAAAGGTAAGTTTTTTTTTCCATGCCTTAATCTTATGTCAGGGTTCAGCTGATACAACAGAGTCTAGTCTGTTTAAGCCGGAAGGCATTCAGCTATTAGGAGGTTTACGACATTTCTGTGTGGGAGGAAGGAGAAGGAAGAGGCTCTATGTTGAGCCCTTAGGAATGACCACACCCCCCAGACCTATTACAGGACTGGGCATGGGGTGAGCTGCTCATGCCTCCCTCCATCCGAGCAGGAAGTCCTTGGATCAGGAGGCCACAGTCAGTGCCGCTGACCACGGAACAATGCTGCCCGTGACACAGATCTTGCCAGGAACACGTGCCCAGAACCCGACTTTCTCCCTATTCTAGTCATTGTGATCCCAATTCTCACATCCTGAATTTAAAGGGGCCAGGAGATGTCATTTCTAGCTTTCCAGCTTCTGTATACAAGAGAGTGAGCATAAACGTTGACTAATTCACCCCACAGCAGCCAACACAGTGCGTCAGTCTCATTTCACAGTAAATAGCCACAATCAAGTGGACCTTTTTATTTAATCACACCAATCAGACTGCAACCCTGGTCTCTCAGTGGGCACAGTATCAGACGCTTCATTGTGCTTCTAACACGTTCTCTGTAGAGCCACCAGCTCAGAGATGACAGCAAGGTCAAAGGTGTTGAAGCTGTTCCCAGGCTCAATCGGAGAGCATGCCATGATTGATTCATGCCTTTCTGGAATGGGGGAGAAAGGGAAGGGGCACTGGTGCAGTCCCCTTGCCATCTTTATACTAGATCATCGCTTCATTACTGCTTTGTCACCATTGCCTTGTCACTATTCAGTACTACCCTTACCTGTTAGAGGAAACATCTCCTCCAACAATTTGGTGACTAGCTTGCTATCCGTCGTTTTGTACTAGCAGAAAACTAGTAGGATGCATACTATGTCCTAAGTACCCTGAGTTATTATGTCACCTATTTTATTTTTTTTTACTCTAATTTATCTCAAAATGCTCCCCATGCTTCCTCTATGACTTAAGTGCTGATTTTCCCCTATCTTTTCCCCAAGGGCTGCCTCGCGAGCATCTGGCTCTTCAGATGACCCCCTTTGGGACCAAGGGGGAAGAAATGCCATGGCCCCAGGCAGAGAGAGTGATGCTGGAATGCCCTGCACCTGAGCAGTTGCAGCCCCTCGGACAGGAGCACTGCAGGCCAGACGGGGCGACTTCTTGTGCTGCTACTGAAAGGGATTTCTGCCCCCGACCCCAGGGCACCTAGTGAGTTCACCCCTGGCTTTTCTGAACGTCTGTCCCTGCCCCCCAATTCTTTTAAGTCATTTTCTGTCTCCAATACGTCACTGAGGACTGGCTCCAGACCTTTTCAGATCAAATTAGTTACCCTTTCTCTGTATTTGCCTATCTCTCTGTTGTAGCACATACACCATTTATGTACCTGTCTATATGTTCAAACTGAATTAAGGCACAGTGATTTTAGTGCCATTAATTACTATTTTACATATATTTTCCCATTCAGTTCTTGCAATAAATTTAAGAAGAAACAGGCTGAGAGGGGTTAAATATCATGCCCCATTGTATTGGCAGAAAGAGCGCTTGAAACTAGGTCATATTTTATTTCCATACTTAACACCGTGCTAGCCACTAGGTTCAATAAGTCCTTATCAAATGTATAAGGACACTACAAACTCCAAAAAAGAGTCTCTGGCCATCAGCAGAGCTCTGAGCTCACCACAGACTTTAATTCAAACCAGACCTTAATACCTAGGAGAAGGAGGATCTATCACCGAACCCAATTACAGGGAGCAACGCAGCAACCACCTCACTTAAGGACATCTACGGAGCCTGCCTTTACCATAATGTGGTTCACACAGGAATGATCATTGAGAGATTCGATTTCAAATGTTAATACTGCAGTGGCAGAAACATAAACATGGAACAAGAAGAGACGGCTTCCTTCCAGCGCACAAAGTCAGCTCTGCCATGCGCTGTCTTCAGGGAGAAGATTTTCTTCGGCTGCAGCGTTAGCATAGTAACCTACTCCCTTGCATTTGCACGGTCTTCACTGATCACCAGCTTTCAGTACTGCTATCTTCCACATTCCCAAAATGGCTTCTTGCTAGGATCTGAATGAATAAGGACACTGGCCAACCAGACTGGTTTGGGAGCTGGTGCTTTTTGTCTTCTGACATGTTTAATGCATGGCAGCCAGGTGTCTGAGTTTGTTTTTAGCCTTCCCTTTCTGCTTTGAAGTGGGTTTTTCCATCACCAGGTCCTCATCCCCATTTGCCATCCCTGGGGTGGGGGCTGGGTGTGTCCAAGCGCTTTCAGGGTGCTGCGCTGGGAATACTGGCCTCTATTCTGGAGGGCTCATGAGCTCACCCGGTTTCCATGTGTCACCGCACATGTGTCGGATCCTGGTGGAAAAACAGTTGGGTTTGGGTGGAAACAGCAGGGGGTGGGACATCTGTAATTCAAAGCTTTTCATGTCCTTTCCTGTGCATCTAGCTTATGGCTGACAAGAGTCAGTGCATAGCCTCGCACAGTTTTCCTCTTTGTGTTGATTTGTCTTTTTTACCCCTTTGCTATTAAGCACAATTAACTTTAATAGCCAAACAGCAGTCCCAACTCTGTCTCTTGGGACTATTAATTTTATCTTGTTCATCTTTTTTTTTTTCTTTTAAATGTAAGCTCTTGACAAGTCTACTCATACAACTATATTCTAGACAATTCTACTCATACAACTATATTCTAATGTGATCATGCATTGTAAGATTTGTTAATTCTTTTATTATTCTGTAGGAGTGGTCTGAGGTTGGGGAAGAGGCAGTGTGATATGGGATGGCCATGTGGATGAGAATAGAGAGATCTGGCTTGTGGTCCTAACTCTGTCTCTAACTACATGACTGTGTCAGACAAGTCTTGGGAACCTTCGAGATCTGCAGGACCAGGAAGCTGAAGGTGAATGGGATGATCTCTAACACTTCTTCCAGACTACAAATACATACATCCTGGCACTTTATCCATCTAGTTCTAGACCCGGGGACTGCTGCAGATTTTGAATGAAGCACAATCTGGTGGAGCTGCACAGTGAGAAAGGGACTATTTTCACATGAGAAAGAGTTTCTACCATTAGCATACTCTTCATGGAGTTGGGATGCTGCATTTGCTCTATGAATCAAATTCTTCAAAATAGGTTTGCAACCTATTTACAACTACTGGACAAGACTCTCATACTGACAACTAAGTTGTCCCAGGAACTATATTGCTTTATTGGGAACAGGCCCTTGGCACATTCTCAAGAAGACACAGAATAATATATTTCAGAAAGACACCTTCAGGACTGGATTAGTCTCAGAATTTGTGCTCAAGTTATAACTGCTCTTGCCCACCTTCAAAAAATCTGTTCCTATTTCTAGGCCACAAGGTGTCCAGCTAAAGGGCAGTGCTACTATTTCAGAATTATCTAGACTTCAAGGGTGACTGAGTTAAACCCTGTAACATGTTTCGAGATGGTGTGATAAACAATGATAAGAACAGCCTCTCGTTTGAGTCTCTTTTTCCGCCGCATGCTATTAAACAACATTCAACACGAGGAGCACTATGGCTGTCGCTCAAGCAGAACTTCTGGAAATGTTCACTGTTAGCGCTACATGTTTAGAAACAGAAATTCATCAGGCATTTTTTAAACATACAGTATTAGTATTATTTAATAAACTTCAAATCATTAGCAGTGTGGGCTCCCACCCCACCCCCGGGCACGCTCCAATTTCTTTTTGTATCCCAGTAATTAAAGGTATCCTCTATCCACTCACAAGAGGGCGAGTTCTCTTTGTGCCAGGCAGAAATTCTAATTCTCCCGGGAGAGCTGAGATGGTCTCATTTTCTGTGGAGTGGATCAGAAGGAGGCCTGTCTCAGTTTCATATCGGCTGCTTTTACCCAAGGACCTTTATTCCATGGCTGAACTGAACCATAGGGCGTCCTTTAAAGTTGAATAATGGCCACGATTGATAACTGCAATCTGTGTGGAGCTGTAAGTCTCTGTTCCTTAACTTTGGCAGGGGAGTGTTGCAGATTACATACTTATCTCTTACAATGAATAATTGAAAACATCAAAAACTTGTTTACTTTGAAATGGCCGGTGTGTGAACCAGCCACATTATTTGCTTTTAGACCCTTCTCTGCTTTGTTTTCTTCCTGGCTTTCAGTGCTACCCAATAGAAGTTCTGCCCATCAGGAAGATGGGCGTGTCACCCGCCAATGCATGCCCAGGGCTAGGGCCGATCCTGCTTTGGGGGGCCTGAACTTCAGAATCAGGAGCAAAGACCCTTGAAGACAAAGAACACAGACTAGGTGTGGGGAAGATATACAGAAGGGCATTTCAAAGAGTTTGTGGGAAAATGGCACTAAAAGATATGCTTATATGGGGTAAAAGAATTTTAGAAACACATATACTTTTTTTCCCCATAGTACGCATTTTCCATAAACTTTTTGAAGGCTTCTCATTTTTAGAAAAAGAAATCATACACACACATTTAAAAGAGATGACAAATACCCCAACTTAAATTCCTGAAGCTAAACCGTCCTGTCCCCAGTATTTTGGGTGTATGTTCTTTGATTACCCCTTTATATATCAACAGTGTGAAGTTATCTGTCATTTTCTATAAAGCAGATAGAAGAAATCAATCTTTTCATTAGCATAGTTGATTGAAATGTGGTTTTTATTGTCTAAAGTTTACCAATGTTTATTTCCACATTATTGGTCATTTAAAATTATAGATTGTTGGCCGGTGCTGCGGCTCACTTGGCTAATCCTCCACCTGCGGCACTGGCATCCCGGGTTCTAGACCCGATTGGGGAGCCGGATTCTGTCCCAGTTGCTCCTCTTCCAGTGCAGCTCACTGCTGTGTCCCGGGAAGGCAGTGGAGGATGGCCTAAGTGCTTGGGCCCTGTACCCGCATGGGAGACCAGGAGGAAGCACCTGGCTCCTGGCTTTGGATCGGCGCTGTGTGCCAGCCGCAATGGGCCGGCCTTAGCGGCCACTTAGGGGGGTAAACCAACAGGAAAAGGAAGACCTTTCTCTCTCTCTCTCTCTCTCTCTCTCTCTCTCTCTCTAACTCTACCTGTCAAAAAAAAAATCATAGATTGTTGTCAAAGTCTGGAAGTCTCTTAAAGTTTGATTCACATATGAGCTCGTGTAGTTACTCTCTGTAGTATTCCTTCAAACACAAACATTGAAATACATGCTCTTTCTAGAAGTACTATCAAAAGAAAAAAATCATAATGGGTTTCTCAGTGCATATGTTCATTGTTAGTGATATTTCTGAATTTCTACTTTGCACATTTACAGAGAATGCATTTCCACTCCCAATTTTCCATGCCTGATGACTGGGTGGCTTTCCTACAGACTCACTTCTGACTGCTGTGACTGTCACCCACACACATCTGTTGCTGGGTACCGTGGGATGTGTTCATGTCACAATACGCCCTCTAATTCTGCACATGTGTGCTGTGCTGTCAGGTGGGTCAGCACAGTGGGCATCAGAGATGCTCCTGAAGCCATGCTGTACACTGGAGAGGCCAGCAGTAGCGTTATGTTTAATGCTTTATGAATTCATTTTATGTATTTGAAATGAGAGACAGACAGAGGGGAGGGAGAGGGAGGAGAGAGTGAGAGAATGAGAATCTTCCATCTGCGTGTTCACTCTCTAAATGCCCACAACAGCCAGGGATGGGCTAGGCTGAAGCTGGGAGCCAGGAACTCCATCCAGATCTGTGTGGGTGGCACAGACCCAACTACTTGAGCCATCACATTAGCAGGAAGCTGGGATTGGGAGTAGGGCCAGGACTCAAACCCAGGCACTGTGGTTTGGGATGTGGGTATTGCAAGCAACATGTAAACCTCTGTGCCAAACGCCCACCCCAGCAATAACTTTTTACAATAGGGAAGTGACTGTGAACCACGTGAACATATCTCATTAAAGCCAAACTCAACATGTACCCTATTCCATTTCCCCTTAGCTGGATCTTAAACTCACCTGTAGATAGCTCAACCCCACAGCACAAAAGGCTAAGTGACAGCACAGAGTCAAGAGAGACGGGGTCTTAACCAGTTACTGTTAAAAAGATCTCATTTTCCGCATATTTTACAGAAATACAATGTGCAGGACGCCTGCGGATTCAAGATGAGCTCTTTCAGCTTTATGGAAAACCTAACTCTGACACAGTGCCTGGTCTTTCTGTCTTTGAGAATATTGTTCTATGTGTGGCCCAGCTGTGAACACGCCTGGAGGCAACAGAGCCTCCCCAAGTTTCCTTTGGTTTGTGGTATCCCTAAATCCTAAGATGTATTTGGTGCACGGCTCGCGGAGGAGCAAGAAGATGGGCTCTTTCCAGGGCTAACATCGCACTTTTGCCATTTGACTTCTGGCCAATTAGTCTGTTTATGTAAACTGCAGTTAATAATTGATACCTTTACAGGTTTCTGTGAAAATCAGATAATCAGATAATGTGTATCAATTCATTAATTTTTATGAGCCTTGGTTTACTCATTTATAAAGTAAAAGCAGTAACACGTATCTTGAAAGGTTGTTTTGAGGATTAGCAATAAGACATACAAATTAATTAGCACGGCACTGGGAACAAAGATGGCATGGCTGAGCAATCCTCACTGCTGACAGGAAAGGCTCTGAAGAATCACCAAGTAATTCTGGGCTCTTCTCCGCTTCCCAGCCTACCCTGGGGGAGGGTGGAGTCATGGGACCAGCTCCGGCCAACGAAACATGAGGGGAAAATGGCGTTGCTGGGCTGGAAAGTGAACAACTGGTGTCTTTCCTGCATCTCCATCTACCTCTGCAGCAGCAATCTTGCTGACGACGTAGCTACGACAGGCAAAGAATGCGAACCCCTGTCACCTCAAAGGAGGCTTCTCAGAAGACCTTCGCGCTCTATGGGACTTTGTGACAATGTGAATAAAATTCGATTGTGTGATGCCCAGGGATTGGGTTGTTTGCAGTTCACCTAGCATTACCTGGTTGTTATTGTTGTCATTTTTATTTCTGCTTTTATCCGATGGAGTTTCACAAAAACTTTGGTACTTTTAGTGAGCTAGAGTATTGCCTCCACCCTTGGTAATGGGGACAGGAAAATATCCCAATTTTTGCACATCAAACTTCCAGTTCTTCCACAAACACAGATTTTGAAAAGGTCAAAAATATACTAGGAAAAGAGCAAAGTGTATTAAAATGTCCTTTTGGCTTCTAAGCTAACCCTCTTTATTCAGGTTCCCTAATTTCCTTGAAATCCTGACTTTGAGACTTGTACATATTTTCATGACTTATGAAAAAAGTATATCCCCTTCTGTGAAAGTTTTAGAAATTATGTTTTCTGAATTCCAAATTTCATTGGTTCAACAGTTCTCCAAGCCTTAATAAAGCTCTACACAGAGCATTGTGCACTCTGTTTCTCAATAGAAACAAACATCCTACTCATTGACCACTGGATAGGCAGTTGCTAGGTGTCTTATTCTGTTCTGCATTACTACAACAGAGAGATTGGATAGCCTAACAAAGATCAGAGCGCTTGTTGTGGCTCACGGTTCTGAGGGTCCGAGGTGGAAGCACTGTGTTTGGTGACAGTCTTCTTTGTGGCAGTCTCCTGGAGGCACCGGGCATCACAAGCAAACAGACAGAAACACATGTGTATATTAGGAAGCAGCCAGAACTCAATTATGAGGTTTCACCCTGATGACCTTTGGTAACCCTGATCACCTCTCAAAGCTCCTCCCCACAAATAGCAGAGGCAGAATAAATTTCCACCATCTGAATACCTCATGGGTAGCATTACATTTCAACAGGGGACTCTTTGAGGGGACATACTCAAAGCACAGCAGTAGGTTACATTCAAAATTTAGGTATTAGTAGGCTTTGCCATAGAATGAGTTATGTGTGGTTTCATTTTTGGAGAGACTATCACTTCAGTTACATGGAAAACCTCTATTCAACTGCTTTTCTTTTTTCTTTTTCTTTTTTTTTTTTTAACTGCTTTCAAATGGTGGGATTCTGAGGATGGTTTCACTGGCCCAGCTCCCTGTGGACTGCTGGAGACACCACCTTGATGGGTTGCTTTCTGGGTCCTATGCAGTTGTTACCTGGGGCCTCTGGGGACCACTGCGAATTTTAGCTAGAAGTTAGTACTGAAGAAGTGATACCAGTGTCAGGTTGGAAAGTGATAGATAGCTCCAGAGATGGGACAAGACCATGGGTTGGGAGGTGGGACACAAGACGATTTGGGAAGTTAGCCCAGCACAAGCAAAGTGCTGGACCTTGCCACTTCTGAATGCTGGCTATGTACTTGGAATGGCAAGCGGCAGGCCTGAGGGGCTGGCCATGGTTCAAGGATGTAAAATGGAGTTAGACCCTTAGGGAAAAGTGGTAACGCTCTTGGCATATGGAAAAATGCTAACATTCATTAAATTTTGTGGAGTTACGAAAGGAATACAAGCACATGGATTACAGAAAAGAAATACATTTGAAAGAAAAATATCCCTGTTGCATATCATGGTTCCATAACCTTCACGGAAGAGGATTCCATAACCTTCACTGAGGTATGGACAGAAGGTTTGCCTACTGTCCAGGTCCCAGGCATTCCATGCCAGGAAGAAGAACAAAGACAAAACAGTCAAGACATCTAAGGAGACCCCTCAGTCTCCCAAGACTCACTCTGTTGCAACCATAGGTGGACCGCAGTATCAGCGGCACAAGGCTCAACTTGAAAAGTCTTCTTGGAAGGATTAAGATATGCATATGGATTCTGAAAGGGCTGAAGAAATCCAAAGAATAAAGAGTGACAGTGACCACACTGCCCGTTAGGAGAAACGCAGCGAATGGGCAGGGAGTGGGGCCTTGGGAAGCAGCAAGTGTTTGCACGCAGCCTGCTGAGCAGATTCCTTGGCCAGATTCCGGTAAAGCTCGGGTTTACTGACACAAGCAACAGGCAAGGGGTTCCCCCGAGTCACGTACAGAGCCCTCTTGGGCTGGAAAAGGAGAAGGAAACCCCGCGCTGTAGGTTTGAGCGCGGTTCCTACCTTCCAGAGCCGCCGCCTCCAGCAACAGGGCTGCCTGTGCGTCTCGGGCCAGCGCCGCGTTCTCGGGCCAGTGCTCCATGGTTAACACCTGCAGGCCGTGCTCTCCACCCTTAGCAGACAGCAGAGTCACCTGGAGAATCTAAAAGCGCAGGCATTCCGGCCCTCACTCCCGGAGCTTCTGATGTAGTACACCTGGGACAAGGCCCAGGCAGGTGCACTCATTGTCTGGGAAAGATGCTGTTGCTGTGGGCGTGGGGACCACCTTGGAGAAATGCTGCTTCCCTCCACACAGCGCAGGCATTTGTAGTAGTCATCTGCTAAGCACCATGGCTTCTTCCCAGTGATCCTGGAGCGCACGCACTCATCACTTAGGTTACTGCCACCAGCTGAGGGTCTGCTGTGTTTCTGGGGGCAGGCATTTGTCACGGTGGTTGAGATCCCACCTGGGACACCTGCATCCCAGATCAGGGTGCCTGGGTTGGGGTCCTGCCTCCCTCCCGATTCTGCTAAAGCCCATCCTGGGAGGCAGCAGTGATGGCTCAGGCACTTGTGTCCCTGCCACCCACACAGGAAACATGGATCGAGCTCCCAGAGCCCAGCTACCCAGGTCCTGGCTGCTGTATTTAGGGAGTGAATTTGTGGATGGGAACTCTCTCCTTGTCTGTCTCTCTGCTTTTCAAATAAATTTTAAAAATGTTTCTAATGATCGTCAAATCATAATCACAGTGTTGGGCATGGCTTCATAGGGTCAGATTTTCTAATTTCAACCTCATTTAAAACAATCAGGCTTCAAATACAATTTTACCCCTTGGGTTCTAACTCTGAACTTTGTGAGGAAGGTCTCGCCAGCCAGCTGTTCATCAGCACCAGGCTGCCCTTCCCTGGCTTCTCCTCTTCATAGGTAAGAAGGGATGCCCACAGGGCACACTAACTGTCATAGCAGCACTGGAAGTGGACAGGATATTGTCCTACCCACGGCCCCTCCCTGTGCAGAAGCATCGGCACTCAGGGCTGGCTGACATTCTGTTCTGTTACTTGATCTTTACTGCTCTTCTCCTCTGTGCACAATAGGATACAATTCTTGCCATTGAAAATCCAGCACATTTTGTCTTTTTCATGCTCATGAAAATTCCTTTTTTCCTCTTCCATGAACTCACGATATATTAGCAGCAGTCACTTTCTGTCAGAGGGGTCCCCTCCTTCTTGCTTGCTTTCATTTTAGATGCATTTCATTGTAGTGATGTATACACACCGTGACGCACAACCTACTAGGTTTTTGAAAGTGCCTAGTTGAGCGGCTTCAAGGACGTTTGCAGTGTGGGCCACCATCACCACTGTCTCTTCTCAGAACTATTTTGTCTTCCCAATCAGAAGCTGTGCTCATTAGACAGTCACTTCCCTTTCTTCTCCTTCCACTAATCCCCGCTAACTTCTACAATTCCAGGTACTTCCTACAAATGGAATCCTGTAATATTTGTCCTTCTATGTCAGTCTCAATTCATTTTATTGAACATCATCTTTTCAAGAACCGTGCCTGCTTGCTTCTATAATCTGTATTTCCTCTCTGATCTCTGCAATTGCATTCACGTTCTCTTTAGTGCCTTTTCCAAAAGAAAACTCTCCTTTTTAGTTTATGGCCATCTTCCTTTATTAAAACAAAGCAAAACAAATCAAAACTGAGTCTGCCTATCATGCAAGTATGGATTCTTTTGATCGACTGTTGCTAGCACGTAAGCAGAATTTTGTGTGTAGATTATTCATTCTGTGCTACATGTGCAGGCATCACTAAAGCATCTGTCGTCATCTTGTTCCATGACTGTAGCCACAATAAGAAGAGTGCTCCCAAAGCATTTTAGGTGTCTCTTAGAATTTCTCCAAGAGTTCTCTTTCTAGATCTTTCTAGAAGTACTCTACAAAGCTGAAGGCCTCTGAATTATGAAATTTAAAAAATATATAGCAGAAGGTGTATCCTTTGGGTATTATCTGTTTAATCTGTCTTTAGCATTGTGTCATTAGCATAGCTTTTTTTCCTCCACATAATCAATGAACAAAATAAGTGGGTACTAGGATTGTGAAAAAGTTGAAAAGCCAGGGGAGTCAGAACTCACCTCTAGTTGTGTTTCCTTTCATAAGCCGATAGCTTACGTCTGTTAGGGTGAGCACTTGAATACCTGGCAAAGAAAAGAAAAAGTCAACACTCTTCTGATAGGCATGGTTAGAACAGGCTGATATAATGGCTTTTGGTTATCTCTGAGTTCATTCAGCATATCAGCATATTAAAGTCGTGGAGAAGTTAAGGCTGCCAGCAAGCAAAGCAAGCAAAATAGCCAAACCACTAGATCAAAAGAAATCCAACCATGATGGGTTTCTTTCCCGTCACTGGAAATTCACACTAGCTTATAAACCACTTGAAAACAAGGCTGTGCTCAACCACTGCCCACCAGTCAGTTGGATGATACCAAGCATTCAATCAATGCTCATTAATGTATATCCTAGTGGATAATCAGAGGTGCACATGATTTGGAAAAGTTTGGGTAACCCCTAGTCCTTCTTTTTCCTTTTTTTAAAAAATTACTTATCAGTACTAATAAGCAATCATGTTTTGAAAGACAGCATCCCTACCCCATCCCCCTTGTATATGATGAACTCCACACACTTGGAAGGAACAGACTCTGAGATATTTCTAATAGATTTGATTTTAATGAGCCCAGCTTGGCTTCATTTCTAAGTTCAAAGCGACTTAAACAAAATGGGAAACATAAATAACATTGTAAATACCTTTTGTGCACAGATAAGAGAAAGTACTTCCACAGAACCGTCAGCCTCGCATATTCATTCCGATATTCCATTTCCCATCCATCACTGTGCATTCAGAAAAGCGTGTTTAAAAAGGGGCTCATGCAGCAGAAAAGAAGCATGAAGAGATGATTGTTCCGGATGGAGCTTTAGCTTGAAACTCTGCTTCCAATTATGACCTTGAATCATTCAATCTATGCTGCTGCTACATTTTCCACCATGGAAGTTTTTAGTCACGATTACAAAGAAACTTGTCTATTTCTAGTTCTTGAGTCTCTAATACCTTGAGTACTACAGATTTAAATCTAGGCAAACAAATATTTGAAAGAAACTTTGTTAAGCTCCGCTGCCCTTTGAAGATTAGTAAAGGAAGCAAAGTTTCTTCTTGCAAAATGTCAATAGTGTGGCAAGGGTAAGGGTGGTGGGGAGAAAGTGAGCATGCACCTGTTGTTAAGGCAAAAGATAAATACTCAGGGATGGCCCAAAGCATTATGGAAATTTTAGTAGGGGAAGAGATCAGGGACCCTGGAAAGGATAAGGAATAATTTTAGGTCATAGCACTGAAATGGATATTGATTCCCGAAGTTTAATGCGCATCAGGATTACATGAGGGCATGTTAAAACACAGATTGCTAGTCTTCACACTCGATATTTCTGCTTCAGTAGACAGAGCCCCCACAACAGTATTTTTAACAAGCTTCCAGGTGATTCCGACAGTGCTTTCCCCAAGGTGTCCTCTGGAGAATGACTGCTCTAGAGAGATTAACTAGGAGAAGAGAATAGCCATCCTCAAAATGAGAACAAGCACATTGGAGAAGCGAGCAACTGAAGGGGACTTTACAACAGTAACGTTTCCCAATGAGGACATTACACTTCAGAGAGGGTAAAGACTTGTTGAAGTCATGTGACAAGGACAGAGTCAGGATGTAAACTGATGGCGTCCAGAGCCTTCTCTCTAATTGCCACGGATACCAGTTGGAGGTAGCGCGTCTTGATTGCCAGAGCCATTTTGTGAGGCATGAATGGGAGTAGAGGGTATGGAGGTGAGAGCTCTTCTGTAGCCAGGCTGCAATGGAGATTTTGTCTTCCCACCAACTGCCATGAAACAATTTAAAATGTTGAGTTTATTTACCTGAGACAAACAAGCTGCAATTGGAGTAATTATTTTCCCATTATGACATGAATCCAGATTGTAAATTCATGATCACGGAGGGTTCAAAAATCAAAGCTTTGTCCTGGTTGTGTTAAGAAAAGCACCGAACCTGAGCAAGTGAAGAGATCTTTAAAAATATTTGACTGCCTTCAGTATGAGGTCCCTGTTACTATGCCCAGATCTAAGGCCTGCCACACGACCTACACGAGCTAGGTTGTGCCTGATCCACATCTGTGTTTTGGGAATTCTTCTGATGCCATAAAGCCAGACGAATGTTTTAGCGATCCTGAGACAATACGTGTTACCATACTGACGTAAAATGACTTCGACCAAAACACAGAAACACATGTGGTTTTGTGGTTTTATGGGTAAATATATAATTTCTGAGGTGTCTGTTTGGCCCAGTGGTTGAATTCTATTTGGGATGCCTGAATCCTGTATCAGAGTGCTGGGTTCTGCTCCACAATCCATGTTTCTCCTGATGTGTGCCTTGGGAAGCAGTGGTGACAATTCCAGTAATTAGGCTCCTGCCACTCATGTAGGTGATCTGGATTGAACTTTAACCTGGCTCAGTCTCAGTTCTCATGAGCACGTGGGGCAATCAACCAGTAAACTGGAACTTCCTGTTTCTCTCTCTTCCTCTGTCTATTCTTCTGCCTCTCAAACAGTAATAGTTAAAATAATATACATACATTATTTTGGGATATTTAAAAAATTGAATGTGTCCTATCTTTATGGTTCAAAAAGCAGAGGATTTTTCTTTGTGATAATGTGTGTGGGAATCAAAGGAGATTGTCCAGATTCAGGTCTTGGTGTTTTGAAGAGAGGAGGAATACTCACTGGGACAGGCAGTTGGAGAAGGACCGTGCTGAGAGAGCTGGTGCTGAAGGTGTAGGAAGACAGGCAGGTTGTAATGTCTCCAACCCGGAACCCCAAGGCATGATCTCGCTTCCAATCAGCTCTTTTTTTCGCTCTTCCTTTTTAAATTTGCATTCCATTTGAAAGGGAGAGGGAGAGAAAGAATCAAGATCTCTCCACTGGGTCACTCCCCCAGATGCCTGCAACAGTGAGGGCCTGGCCTGAACCCAACCCAGGTCTCCCATGTAAGTGGCAGAGACCCAGGTATTTGGAGCACTCACCTGCTGCTTCCTGAGGCATGCATTAGCAGGAAACTGGAATCAGAAGTAGAACCAGGACCCGAACCCAGGCACTCAGAGATGGGATACAGGCATCCCAAGTGACAGCCCAACTGCCATACCAAATGCCCACTCCAAATCAGCTCTTATAAAAACAAGAAGTACTGATATTTTTGAAGTCCACAAAGACCATATAGACATTTCTCTCCAATGTGCAATGTCTTACCCTGATAAACTTTGGTAAGACAATTTTCAGACAAGATAGAATTTTTCTAAGGGGGACCTAAAATTTCCCAGTATGCTCTCTGTCACTGTTCATACTCCTAAAACCCAGGGGGAAAAATAAAAACATCATGATTTCTTTTAGACCTAACAGAGACAGCCCCCATAAGTGTGGTCATGGAATAGTTAAGCAGCAGGCCTCCGGCAGCTGCAGAAAACACTAGACAGGGGGATCCAACTCCTGTACACCAGGATCCCATTTCTAATTCAGGGGAGCAGTTAGCCTGGAAATCATTCATTCTCACCCCATCAAAAGCCAGGGCACCGGACGTGGGAGTCAATGTAGAAGTAAGAATTTCACAGAGACCTGGGGCAATGAGCGTTTTTGTATGCTTCAGGATCTACTGCACAGCTATAAATACCACTCATTACGTGTGTTTGCAGATTGAATTTTGGCCAGGTACCATCGAAGATGCTGAAGACGCACTGTAATTTAGCAACGCCAAGTTACAGCTGTGACACAACACTAAGGTAGGGCATGAACATAAATGAAGACAGGGAAGATTACAAGCTACCTTGTAAACCAGGCTGATGAAAACAGACACAGAGAAGCCACAGCAGGCATAGGAGGGAATCTTTTTGAAGCCCAGGGATTATGAAAGAGCTGTGTAGGGATTCCAAAATTATTTTGCACCAAAATAAACTGTTCTGTCCAATGCCATTTTCCAGGAAGTGCTTGAAGTATCCTGATAGTATTCTTAGCTACACACCACTAAGTGAATCGCCTTTGTCTGATGAGAAAAATCAGAAAGAATGCCAAAAGGGAATACTTCCAGACTGGAACGTATGCCTGAACACATGGAACTGCTTCAAGTCGCTGTTAAGGAATCACGGGATACAGGAGGGCAGAATACAAGATGGTTGCTAACCACACCAGGTGGATCCAGGTAGCAATTACCGCCCTGCCTTTGGTGCACAGCAGGGAGAGACTGGACAGAGCATCCCCATGTGGGAGCCTCAAGTTGCAGGAGCCCTGACGAGAGCCACTGCAGCGTCTGGCAGCTGGCAAAGCACAGCTGGGACAAATGGGAGCTTTCAGAACGAGCCAATAGGTCAAAGGTTAACCAGAGAGAAAGCAGCTGGGTGATACAAGCTCTCCCGTCTTGTAATTAAAAGGGGTTTCCTGCGTGGTTACTTGACATAGTTACCAAGTGGCTTGCATGAAATAACATGCTGAATTCTGCCCTTCCTGGGCAATTTATACCATCACCACCCAATCAAAAGGCAAAGGCAAAATGTGGGGAGAAGCTTTTCACCGCAGCAATTTGTAGCAGAGGTGTTTGGAAAACACGTTTCTTGTTACCACTGGCTCTTGTATCAATCACTTAATTACAAACTGGCCTTCCTCCATGTATGAAGATCACTGAAATAATCCTCTGCCTTCTCTGCTCTTTCATCCTATTGTTTACACTCATACAGAACATGGCTGCACGTACAGATTTCCCCCCTTTCTACACAGTCAGTGCCCCCAATTTCCCCCTTTCCATTTAGATGCACAGAAATAAAACTGAACCACGGGGCCGAATTCTAAACCCAGAGTTCATAGACAGGGTATACGACGAAACCTGAAACGTTCTGAAAAGCCTCCCCAAATTCTACATTCTGGAGAAAACATTTGCTGCCTCTAAATACTGCTTTTATCTTACGGTGCTCCATTCTGGCATTTCGACTCTCTCTCCCGCAAAGGAGTCAGGCTAAAAGCCGTACTTGGCTGACTGCATCCTAAAGGTGACTGTCGCTTTCCCTTCATGCAAAAGGACACTCACCACTGGCTAGTTGTGGCACTGTCAGTGTACAAGACCAAGAGAGCAGGCTGCATGGCCACTGCTAGCCCCTCGGCTAGGCACCAAGACAGGCATGACACAGACTTCCAGCACCTGAATCAGCAGAGATGGGACCAAGCTGGTTAGCACAGTGTTTACCAGAGGGGTGGGACAGACGCATGTGAGGATGGTAACTTCCTTTTCCTTCTATCCCTTACTGCAAAAGACGTTCTTTATAGAACATCCTGGAGTGATGGAAAGCATAAAGAAAAAAATAATAATTACCCTTCCCCCAACCTGAAATTAGCTAGATTTATTACTTCCGTTTTTCTATACTTCTGGACATATTTATTATTTCACCATCTAAAATAAATTCTGGGGCCGGCAGTGTGGCACAGCGGGTTAAGCTGCCACCTGCAATGCCAGCATCCCATATTAGTGCCAGCTCAAGGCTTGGCTGCTCTGATTCCCATCCAGCTTTCTGTCAATGGACCTGGGAAAGCGACCAAACATGGCCCCAGTGACCGGGGCTTTCGCATCCATTTGCGAGACCAGGATGGAGTTTCAGGCTCCTGGCTTTGACTTGGCCCTGACCAGGCTGTTGCAGCTTTTTAGGGAATAAACCAACAGATGGAACATTTCTCTCTCTCTTTCCCTCTTTGTTGCTCTGCCATTCAAAATCAAATAAATGAATCTTTAAAAAAATAAAAAGTAAAATAAATGCTATGTCCACCAGTCAGAAAACTTACTGAGCCTGTAAGACTAATTTAAACAATTTTTTTTTTGCTTATTTATTTAAAAGGCAAAGTTACAGAAAGAGAGAAGGAGAGGGAAGGGGAGAGGGACAGGGGGATGGGGAAAAAGAGGGAGAAGGGAGGGGGGAGATCTTCTATTGCTGGTTCACTTCCCAAAAGGCTGCAATGGCAGGAAGTGGGCTAATCCAAAGCCATGAGCCAGGAGTTTATTCTAGGTCTCCCACATGGGTGTAGGGGCCCAGGGATCTTTCACTGTTTCCCGTGTGCATTAGTAGGGAGCTGGACTGGAAGTGGAGCAGCCAGGACTTGAATATGCACCCATATGGGATGCTGGCATTGCAGGTGGTGGTTTTACCTGTTACACCACAGTGTTGGCCCCAAGATTAATCTTTTTAAAAAGTTACATTTCAGGTCAGTACAGCATATAGATTACATGTGATTCTTTTATAAATCATTGGTAAAGAAAACAAGGAGGCCGGTGCTGTGACTCACTTGGCTAATCCTCTGCCTGTGGCACCGGCACCCTGGGTTCTAGTCCTGGTTGGGGCGCCAGGTACTAGTCCCGTTTGCTCCTCTTCCAGTCCAGCTCTCTGCTGTGGCCCAGGAGGGCAGTGGAGGACGGTCCAAGTGCTTGGGTCTCTGCACCTGTATGGGAGACTGGGAGGAAGCACCTGGCTCCTGGCTTTGGATCAGTGCAGCACTGGCCGTAGCAGCCATTTGGGGGGGGGGGGTGAACCAAGGGAAGGAAGATCTTTCTCTCTCCCTCTCACTGTCTATAACTCACCTGTCAAAACAAACAAACAAAAATCAAAACAAAACAAAAAAACCAAGGAGTTGAGGGGCCAGTGCTGTGCTGTAGGGGACTAAAGCTTCCACTTGCAGTGCTGGTATCCCATATGGGCGCCGGTGTGAGTCTTGTCTTCTCCACTTGCAATCCAGCTCTCTGCTATGGCCTGGGAAAGCAACAGAAGATGGCCCAGGTCCTTAGGCCCCTGCACCCACATGGGAGACCTGGAAGAAGCTCCTGGCTCCTGGCTTCAAATTGGCCCAGCTCCAGCCAGTGTGGCTGTTTGGGGTGTGAAACAGTGGATAGAAGACCTCTTTTTCTCTCTCTCTGTAACTCTACCTCATGAGTAAATAAATAAAATCTAAAAGGAGTTGGTCATGTCATCGATGTGTCTCACACTGTAAGCCCAAGACAGTTCACCTCTATTTTGGATCTATTTCCATAGTTTTATTTGCAACACTCTAGGTCATGCACTTTAACCAGCTGTCTTAAAGAATTTGTCTTAGCTTCCAGTGTACTTAATTCAGAATTTATAGAAACAAATTTGTGCACGGCAGGTTAAGCTGTTGCTGGGAATGCTAGCATCCCATATTGGAATGCTGCTTTGAGTCCCAGCTATTTCACCTCTGAGCCAGTTTCCTGCCTTTTTTTTTTTTTTTTTTTTTTTTTGGTCAGGCAGAGTTGGACAGTGAGAGAGAGAGAGAGACAGAGAGAAAGGTCTTCCTTCCATTGGTTCACCCCCAAATGGCTGCTACGACCGGCACACTGCGCCAATCTGAAGCCAGGTACTTCCTCCTGGTTTCCCATGGGGTGCAGGGCCCAAGCACTTGGGTCATCCTCCACTGAACCCCCAGGCCACAGCAGAGAGCTGGACTGGAAGAGGAGCAACCGGGACAGAAATCGGCGCCCCGACCGGGACTAGAACCTGGGGTGCCAGCACCACAGGCGGAGAATTAGCCAAGTGAGCCATGGCGCCAGCCCCTGCTATTGTGACTGGGAGACGGCAGATGATGGCCCAGGAACTTGGATTCCTGCAACCCAGGTGAGAGAACTGGATGGAGCTTCAGGATCCTGGCTTTTGGTCTGGCCCAGCTCTGACTGATGCAGGTGAATGAACCAGCTGATTTCTCTCTCTCTATCTGTCACACTGCCTTTCAAATATATAAATAAATTCTTAAAACCAACTTGATCTTACAAAATGTCACCTTTAGGGAAGAAACAGAGTATAGCAAGCAATGAATAAATATGGTGAAATAAAGAAAAAAGCTCTTTATACTACTTGAGTTTGCAGTCTTAACTCCCTTTTTCTCCCTGAACCACAAAAAAACTATCTGTTGTTTTAAAAATCATAGCTGAACATAGCACCAATTAAATAGTTTCATGTTTGGTCACTAAAAATTCAGTTCCCCTAAACTGAAGGTTTTCTTCTTTCTAATGGACTGAACTTGTCATCATGTTGTAATTCAATATTTTCTTTCTTTTTAAAAGATTTTTAAAATTTATTTGAAAGGCAGAGTTATACACACACACACACAGTGGGGGGCCGGGGAGAGAGTGAGTGAGCTTCTTCCAGGTCTCTTACATGGGTGCAGGGGCCCAGAGACTTGGGCCATCTTCTGCTGCTTTTCTAGGCACACTAGCATGGAGCTGCATCTGAAGTGGAGCAGCTGGTCCTGGAACCAGTGCAATAGGGATGCTGGCACTGCAGAAGGTGGCTTAATCCATTATATCACAATGCTGGCTCCTTAAAGGTTTTCTAAAAGATAACTTATTACATAAGATGATAAACCCCTCTGGCTCTGACTAAAAACAAATGAAAATGCTGAAGGCAGGAACCAGGTTTTCATTGAGAAATTCCCAGGGGGTGAAAGAATGAATTAAAAATTTGGTCTGTATACTTTTCTAATTTAAGTTTTCTAGCATTTTAGATGATTTTTGATAAATAGTTGTTATTCTGAAAGTAAATGGGTTTATCTGTCTCCCACACTAGTTTTTGTAGGGTATTGTTAAATAAAGTTCTTATCGTAAGCTTAAACCTACTATTAGGTTCACGTGCAAAATTATTATTAGTTAACCCACTATTTAGGTGCATGTGCAAAATTCAGGTACATAAATCTGAAAGATTTGCAGAGGAGGTGATGAGCCTGCTGCGTTCATGGATCCTCAGAGCACAATTCTATTCATGGAAAGAAAGAGCTGACCATGCCAGAGAAAAATGAGTGACCTTGTGGCTGCCCCCTCAGATAAATCCCCAATATTCTGACTATTTCAGTCACTTTACCAGAAGGGGGACTAGCGGCTCCAGCACCCAATGGCTGTGGCTCAGAGTGCAGCATTGTCTGCCCAGGGACTGTCCAGGCTGTAGTAGGAAATTTCCTCCACAGTAGGAGGAATATCACCAGCAACTGAGATGGGAGAAGGGAGTACCACCAGTGGTCACCAAGAAGACCACGTGGGGACACACGGAGCAGACAGTTCTGGGGAGGAACTCAAGCTGACTGGGTGGAATCAGGAAATGATGCTTTAAGAAATAATTAAGTAATCTGTTAACATATGTTGTACTTGTCTTCCATGCAGAGAAAGAGAAGGAGAGAGAGACAGAGGGATCACATGTTTTGGCTCACTCCTCAAATACCTACAATAGCTCAGACTGGGCCAAACTGAGGTTGGGAGCCAGGAACTTGATCTGGGTCTCCCACACGGGTCGCAGGGACTAAACCACCTGATCCATCACTTGCTGCCTTCCAGGGTGCATTAGCAGTGAGCTAGAACTGGAAATGGAGTTGAGACTCCAACCCAATTATTACAATATGAGGCAAAGTCCCCAAGTGCCACCTTATCCACCAAGCAAACTGGCTACCCCAGGAAATGATATTTTGTTAAAACTATTTTGAAAACATAATTATTTTCAGGCTTCAGTAACCTAGGAGATATGATCATGTATGCAGTTTAGATAATATTCATTGTCTCATTTTCTATTTAAGTGCATTGGTTGCATCTTACTGGTCTGTATGGTCTTCTGGGATATGGGGCACAAAACATTACATTGGAATCACTATCTGGTAAAATGTGAGTTCTTGGAACTCCAGGGTGTGAGAAACTCTGTTAGCTCCCTTTAGAGGGGTGGAAGCAAGCTCCTACCTCTACTCAACGTGCCCATGGTCTAATAACCAGGACCATGGAGTCATGCAGTTGTCTGGATTATGGGCTACATGACTACCAGGAATTGTTACAGGTGGTTGTCAATGGTAAGAATGACTTTCATGTTTCTATTGAAAAGGCTAACTAAGGCTGAGTCTCCATCACCAAGAGCTGAGACAGGTGTGCAGAGACTATGTTGCTGGTGGAAGAGGTCAAAAAGACTGCTATTTTCTGGGCCAGTGCTGTGGCATAGCTGGTAAAGTTGCTGTCTGCAGTGCTGGCATCCCATACAGGCACTGGTTCGAGTCCCAGCTGCTCCACTTTCAACCCAGCTCCCTGCTAATGCACCTGGGAAGGCAACAGATGGCCCAAGTGCTTAGGCCCCTGATCCCACATGGGAGACCTGGAAGAAGCTCCTGGCTCCTGGCTTCAAATCAGCACCACTCTGGCTATTGTGGCCATTTGGGAATGGCATATGGAAGATCTCTCTCTCTCTCTCTCTCTGCTTTGGCCTAACTCTGCCTTTCAAATAAAAAAATAAATCTTCCAAAATAAAACAAACAAAACCAACAGACATTAGAAGTTATCAAGCTAGAAGAGGAGACACCATCTTCCCCAAGAGGCAAGGATGATGCTTGTGGTTCAGGGTTAGCTGGGCAGAAATATGTAACACTGAGAAAAATTACTAACCGAATCAGACTCTGCACCAACTTTTTATGTCTGTTGTTGAGTAACAGAGTTATCCTCAAACACAGCCATTTAATCTGGAATCCAGGATTGGCTTAACAGGGTGGTCCCAGTCAGGGTTCCTCTTGAGGGCTCTGGGAAGCTGTTGGCCGAGGTTGGAGTCTTGTCAAGGCTTGACTGGGGTTAAAGACTGTGCTTGCCTCTCCTCCCATGGCTGGTGGTGGGCCCCAGCTCCCTTCTGGCTCCCGGCAGTGAAGCTGCCTATACAACTGCTCAAACGTGGCACACTGCTTTCCCCAGAGTGATAGGAGAGCAAGTGTAAGTGTGTGTGTGTGTGTGTGTGTGAGAGAGAGAGAGAGAGAGAGAGAAAGAGAGAGAGAGAGAGAAAGAGAGAGAGAGAAAGAGAGAGAGAGAAAGAGAGACAAAGAGACCAAAGCCTAAATGAAAGCCACAGCCTTTCATAACCTAACCCCAGCAGCAACAACACAAGTCAACTTCGGGACAATAACGGGAGGGGACTATTCAAATATGTTATGACCATCTTGTTGCTGACTGTAAAGCCAGTGACACTGCTCCAAAACAGTGTGTCCCCAACCCTCATAAGTCTATAGACTATGTTGGGCTGTGGAAACATTCGAACAATGACCTAAAAGAGGCAAGCTGTCTACAAGTGCAAAACAAAATCCCAAGATCTCTCCCATGGGTTTCTGCTACAAGATTTGAAATCGAATGCAGGCTGCTAGCAAGCCCAGCCGATTTGGGACCTGAGATCAGAAATTTATTTCCAGTACTCTCTGGCCAGCACCAAGGAGTCACCCCTGCAACTTGGTTTTTACTCATTTGCTGCCTGGGCAGGTCTGAGAGTAAATCCTTTCGGTCACTCCGAACCGTCATTTTCTGGGTGGACAACGTCTCTTGACACTAGGATTATTTGCACTGTTGGGGCTCCTTCAAACTCTCCTATAGCCGGGGGCAGAGGGGGGAGGCGGAGAGCTGTATTTCCACTGAGAGAGTCTCCCAGCTTACGCAAATAACCCCACAGTCATCTGACAAGCCGCCACATGCACCTGTGTCCTGGTACGACTCAAGAGCCGCCTGGGCTCAGATCAGCAGGGCTGTTCTGTGGGTTGAATGCAGCCGACTGTCCCCTGAAAGGAGCATTTCGATCGTCTCAGGGCTTGGCAAGGTGTCACTGTTGTGGCTGCTTTCCACGAGGTGCAACGACCTGCAAAATAAACACTCTTGAACGTCCTGTGTTTGACCCACAGCTGAGCACACCAACGGCCCCTGTGCCAGGGCTCAGCTTGTCCGATGATGCGGGGGCTCTTCGGTCTGGTTGATGCTGGCACGCAGGATGCTCGGTGCTCCAGCGTCTGTCATTCCAGCTGACCCGGCCACACCACAAGGAGTTAAAGCTTCCTCACTGTACACAGAGAAGCAACTCTGGAGCTCAGAGAGCTCTAATTGCTTGTCTAGAACCGGCAGGGGGATCGGTAGGTGCAGTGATCTAATGGTGTTTTTCCATAGCTATTGTTCTGATCACATGAGAGCTATTGATAGTCCTCGTAGTCCAAATTTTCCAAACCCTGGCAATTGTCATGATTTGGGTTGGATTAATTTTTAAGCTGTTTTTGTCCCTCAGATCCTTGAAGCCACTGGACAACAACAGTACAAACTGCTAAACTGCAGCTGTTTTTCTCTAACCACATGGTAGATAATAATTGCAATGGTCTTTTCCATTGCTTAGATAAGCTGTGTTGTTATGGATTAATAAATTTGATCTCAGCACTCCGGTGAGGGAGTGGTTTCATGAAACCACTACGTTTGACTCCAGCAACATAATTCTTTACAAGAGGGTTCAGGTAGGAAAATCTGATTCTTGTGTAAAGGGATAGCGAGACTACTTTTCAAGATTTTATTCTGGTCTAAATTCTAGTTTACTTAATACATCCTCTTCAAATAATCTGATCATAAGACATTGTGCAAACGACAGATCCCAGTTACAGAGCTGTTTCTGCCAACTTAAAGTGTGCAGAGAAAGTTGTAGTTCACAGGACTGCTTCATAAAGGTCCCTGAAGAGAGAGAGGAGACAGTGCCCTCATTTAACAAATGGTAAAGAAAACAAATCAGATTGTTTGGGTGCCCTGTTCTTCTGCCTTTCTGTTCTTTATTTCAAACCATTTATTTCCTATGATTTGTCAAAAGCCAGTCTACTACAATCCAGTTTCCAAGGAAATTATACAAAGATTGTCCCACCTTTAACAAAATCTACTTAAGCCTTAAAGAAAATGCTCTAAGAACTGCAGCCAGAGTGTGACCAAAAAGGGTGTGAGTTCACGAATGAGACCGAGAAACATCCCGACAGAGGACGTCTTGTTCCCTGCACAGGTTTCTACACGACTGCACCGTGACTCCGAGGAACCTCTCACTTGCTTGACAGAAATTCCTTCCCAAAGGCTGCTTTATTTTCATCGCCTAACATTTAATAAGCACTTGTTGAATTTCTGCTTTGTGCCAGGTAGAAAGTGCACTGAATAGCAGATAGGTAGCAACAGCTTGTAAGAGTAGTGATTGTGGACACCAATCTCAGAAGCTGGGTTCCTATTTCCAATAGACCAATGTGCAGCACTGGGAATGTCAACTAGACTTCTCTGTGCATTGGCTTCTTCAACGTCAAAGATGAGTCTAATAAAATACCTATTTCTTTTTGTTAAAGATTTATTTACTTATTTGAGAGGCAGAGTTACGGAGAGAGAAGTTTTCCATCTGATGGTTCACAGCCCAGATGGCTGCAACGGCTGGAGCTGGGCCTACCTGAAGCCAGGAGCCAGGAGCTTCTTTTGGGTCTCCCACGTGGGTGCAGGGGCCCAAACACTTGGGCCATCTTCCATTGCCTTCTCAGGACATTAGCAGGGATTTGGATTTAAAGTGGAGCAGCAGGACTTGAACCAGCACCCACATGGGATGCCAGTGCCATATGTGGAGGCTTAACCTACTACGCCACATCACCAGCTCAAAGTATCTATCTCACAGAGCTGAAATGAAGATCAAGTGAGTTAACATGCACAATGCACTTAGAACAGGGTTTGATTGGTAGTAATGCTAACTATTAAAGTCACTGCTATTATTAAAAAGAAACAGTTTGAATAAACTCTTTTCATCTAAATTTCCCCCTGCTTGCTCTTTGCATAGTCTTTCTCACTCTTTTTGTTAAGTTGAAAGTAAGTTTTCATGCTAGCTCCAAGAATCACAGCACTTTGTACTTCTTATTTTATAGATTTTTATCTTATAGATGACCTCCAGCCTTGGAAGGGTTATACGAGTGATTCAAAGTAGAAACTTAATTGGTTGCAGTACTGGAATTAACAACCTGTTTATGCCTCTGACTCCTTAATTGTGACTTGAAGGTCACCATGGCTTGACTTTGGGGTGTCTCAGATCTAGCGCCATGGGCACCAGGCTCATTCTCCTCTTGCTACCACCCCTCTCCACCAAATCCAGAGACTGTGGCCTGAAACCTGACCACTTTCCCAGCCCTAGGCACTCCTTCCGCAAGGCACTGATGCCAGGGTGAAGATAACGTAAGTGCTTCTGCCCTTTGCAATGGACCAGTCATTGTCTTGGTGACAGAAACCAATCCAAAGGAGTTTATGCAGGATACATTAGAAGGGAAAGAAGATGTAAAACAAACAAAAAAACACCCTGGGGAGCCACTGGAAGACTAGAATGAGGAATGCATCAGGCTTCTCCCCTCTCCTCTGTGCTAGGGAAGCAGAATGTTGGCTTATTTTTCCAGACTGACAACATGGTAAGGATGTGGCCAGCAGCAGCGCCAGACTCACAGTCCAACAGCTCCCTGACTGTATGATCTGACAGGCCTGGTGTGGCCTGTGTTCTTATCACCTTCTGGGGGAGGCGTGGGGAGTTAGGATTGGCCGAGGTGAAGTCACGTGCTAATCTCTGGGGCTCTGGTTGGGCATGTCATCTGCTCTGGGCTGAATGAGAAAGTGGCACAGGGAAGGTAAAGCTTCAGCTTCCTCCGAGCAGGTGGCAATTGATGGCCCCTGGTAAGCTTGTGTGGTCTACACATGTGTGTAGAGATGCTAGCCCTGAAATGAATTTGCTTGTAGATAGGAAGGTTGAGCCCATGCTTCTGTAAATCTCCAAAACACTTTCTGTGACCTACAGCACACTTCCTGGTTCTAGGCTTTTTTCCTATACTTAGTGTTCAGTGAAACTCTGCAGGCCGCCAAGCAAAGAGGGCAGGAGAGTCACCAACTATCCCTTTCTATGACAAAACTTTCTTGGCCATCTGCCCTGCTGGGATTTAAGAGCTCAATACGGCACTCACACAGCAGCTAGCTCAATATGTTTCATCCCTTAAATTTTTCTAAGTGCTTGTAGTTGACCACACAGGGGGCAGATTTTTAAAACAAGAAAACCAAGGATCTAACTTTCTCTTGCATACATATTTTAGAAATAACAGAATGTAAGTTAGAACTGGCTTTTTTTGTCTTATTGTCAAAATTCTGGGACCAGCGTTGTGGCACAGTGGGTTAAGATGCCAGCTGTGATGTCAGCATCCCATACAGGTGCCAGTTGAAGACCTGGCTGCTCCACTTCTGATCCAGTTCCCTGCTAATGCACATGGGAAAGCAGCAGAAGATGACTCAAGTACTTGGGTCCCTGCACCCATGTTGGAGATCCTGACTGAGTTCCAGGTTCCAGGCTTTGGCCTGGTGCAGCCCCAACCATCATGGCCATTGGGGGATTGAACCATCAGATGGAAGTTCTCTCTCTCTCTCTTTCTCTCAATCTGTGAGTGTGTGTGTGTGTGTCTGTGTGTGTGTCTGTCCCTCCCTCTTCCTCTGTAACGTTTTCAAATAAATAAATAAATCTTTAAAGAAAATTCTTTCCATAAATTTTGCTAAACTGAGGTTAGCAACTGTCCTTACCGTTTTTAGTTTATAGGCAACAAAGGCATTGAATATCACGTGCAAGGAACCTGGTTGGTGTACGCCTCACCTCACAGTATCCATTCAATCAATGTGTCTTTACTTACACCACAGAGGGAAGCCTTAGCAAAGTGGGGAACAGAAATCAAGATCCCTGCAACAACGAGGCCCCAGTAAATTCCCTAGACACGCACCCCCTGGAGCTGGCACTCTTCTTGGGTACTGGCTGAGGGAAGCTTTTCCTTGTTTTCGTTCCTGATTCAGATTGCCAGAACCTTGTGTTTGATTTTAAATTGATATGACAGCATGTCCTGTGTACTTGGATTAGTCCACAATTCTTCTT
Organism: Lepus europaeus; assembly: GCF_033115175.1. NCBI lineage: Eukaryota > Metazoa > Chordata > Mammalia > Lagomorpha > Leporidae > Lepus > Lepus europaeus. The sequence continues at coordinate 150,461,739 of NC_084830.1, forward strand.
TTTGTCTTCTGTTCTATAACACAAGGGTTACTATTTCATACCTGACCGGATGCTAAACATGTCCTTTATGTGTCTGAGTTTGCTTAGTTCTTGCAAATAAGTTTCGCAACTATATTTAACCACCCCATCAATTCATAGGATTGTGGGTAGCTAGTGGCAAGTAAGTGAAATTCTACAAGCTGTTTTGCTTGTCTACTAATGAAGTGATTCATTCTATGTGAAGTAGTACTCAAAACAATTTTTAAAGGGGGTCTAATTCACTAATTAGGTCAAGCCTCATGTTTTCACTGAGTGTTTTCGATTCCCAAAATCGGAACTTGAAGCAGTGAACAGGACTCGAGAACACAGTTTTGCAAGGAATCTACTTCTGCTTCCAAACTGGGAAACCACTGACCAAATCCCTGAGAAATTAGAACCCAAACCTGTGTTCCATAGTTATCAGGGAAACCAGGGCTTAAAAATAACCCCCGCCACCCAGCCGTAAACAATGGAAGCATTTCACTAGTGTAGCAACAAGCCCTTCTCAACTGGAGGAGGCATGAGGTTCTCTAAGTGGCTTTCTGCTTGAAGACCCAACTCTGCACAGAGAAGTAATTTACTTTGCATGGACATGAAGGGTTGGCTCAGTCTATATGCAGTGGAAATTCCTAACTGTCATCTTGTGGAGCTGTTGAGTTGTCCATAACAGCTTGCATGGGTGACTCAATGTGCCACCTCATGTGCGACATAACTATGCATGTAAACACTAGCCCATATACATTCTGGCCTTACACCTAAAAGGAAACTTAACTCTACATTTAGGCTCTTATTCTTAGATTTTTCACTCACTGTTTTCTTCCAGTGTAGACACTTTCTCACCTGTTGGCCATCCTTTAATTTTGAAGATTTATCCCTAAATTTGTAGTTTAGCAGCAGTAACTTCAAAGTATGTGCCTTGTCTGGGGTACCTTTTAGGTTTTTTTCATCATCCTTGCATTCATATTTAATTTTACTTTGCATTTCTCTCCTTGTTCTTATCTTTTTTACATACATATTTTCCATAATTTCCACAAATTCTCTAGTGCTCTTGGTTTATATCCATTCTTTAGTGAGTCTCATGGCATGTCAAAATAGATCTCTTTGCATGACAAGTGGTGGAAAAGGAAGCCCTTATTCCCACTGGCACTGTTTGGTTTTCAAGCAGCCATTTTGACATTGACTCTACATGTAGAGGAATCTCACTTTCAGAGGGCTCTCAAAGGAACTCGAAGTTCTAGAAGCCATAGCGTTGTTCTGAAACTTCTATGTTTTTCATGAACCTAGACTTCTCTACTGACAAAGAAGAGTTGCTTGCTTGTCTTTATCAAGCCCCAGAGCTAACTCAAGGTAAAATTGCTTAGAAATAGAAGCTCTTCCAGGCCAGCTCTCTGCTGTGGCCAGGGAGTGCAGTGGAGGATGGCCCAAGTGCTTGGGCTCTGCACCCCATGGGAGACCAGGATAAGCACCTGGCTCCTGCCATCGGAACAGCGCGGTGCGCCGGCCGCAGCGCGCTACCGCGGCGGCCATTGGAGGGTGAACCAAAGGCAAAAGGAAGCCCTTTCTCTCTGTCTCTCTCTCACTGTCCACTCTGCCTGTCAAAAAATAAATAAAAAAAAAAAGAAATAGAAGCTCTTAGCCCTTCCTCATTGGAGGCCAAGTAGTTCATGTGCCTGATTGGCTACAAACCACTCTGGCTCCTAAATATCTCCAGGTGTGCTTTTAGAGGGCAGAAACAAGGTCTGTGGACACTACCCCAGATGCAGGGGCTGTCATATCCCCTCCTCTCCTCCATTTTCATGTTGTAACCAACACAGGCCATTCATAGGAAGAAAAACCAAAACAAACAAATCACTAAAAACTCCAGGTGTAGACCTTCTGTCTGTTCAAACAACCTTCCCCAAATCTAATCTAGAATGGCTCATTTGCATTTAAGTTGTATTCTTTTTGCATATTTTGGATGAATTCCTCACAACTTTGGTAGTTGATTAAAGCCATGATTCTTTCCTTCTTTTTAAACAATCCTCTGGGCTCCATTTGTCTTTTTGTTTCTTTCAGGTTTCTAAGAACACAGGAATTCACACAGTTCAAAGACAAGGGAGAAGGAGAGAGCTGGGAGCCTGGTTTTCATAACCACACAAGAACAGAAACCCAGTCTGACCAGCTCCCATTCCTCCGGCTGTCCCACGATGTCGCTGTTGCAGGCTGCTCTCAAGCCAGCCGGTGTCATGCTGTGATGGCTCTGTGCCTCTAGACCCATCCAGAACCTACCTAGACCCTGCCTCGGCCAAACAGGTCCTTAGAAGGAGCCTAAGACCACTACCTTGACCCTAAGATTTCTTGCCCCTTAACTGTCCTGTCTTTTCTCAGCTCAATTAGCAGGACCCAGGTTTGCTGGTATCCATCCTCTTAGATACCAGGAACCAATCTCTTTTATCTCACTTGGCTCAGTTTGATTACCCTACTACTAAAAAAAAGGGGCTCATCTTCTCTTCTCAGGGAGGACACCTCTGGGAACTGAAAGGCCTGTAACTCCTTGAACGGCTCCAGAGTGATTCCAAGGTGTCCACATCTACTCTTTCACTGGAGGAGCCTTTTCCTCAGGGATATGAAGGCGATTTTATGCTGCTTTTATAGATGATGACTTAGTGTGTTTAATCTGTTTACTAAAAATACACTTTTGAAAGGGCACTATTAATCACTGTACCAGGACTCCACTCATAAACAAGGCAAGCTATGATGGGTCATTCTAAATGTCTTTCAGTAGACAGGAAAAAAAAGTAGAAATTAAATCTATGGCAAGGCCTCTACAATGCACAAGAATCTACTAACTTACAAGTCCTCAAAAGAAAAATCAAAATTGGTCATCAAACAAAAGTGGATTAATAACACATATTAATTATGTTATCCACACAAAGATCCATAACTAAGTCTTCTTACAAGATCCACACATAGTGAACTCAGCTATGGGCAAGGTTGCATGAACCATGGGGGATGCACATATGAACAGGCATGGTTCCTTGCTGCCATCTTGGATAGAACGTCATCTCAGTGTCTACATATGCTGTCTCTCCTGTGACACTGCTAGATCCTTACAGCGATGCTCTTAGAATTAGAATTATGTTTGATGTCACAGAAACGGCACTGGTGAATTTCTTTGCTATTATTTTAAATCAAACCACACTTGAATGGTTTAGATTGGGGATATGCCAATAGTTTATTCTCATCAAAACTGAAGAATGTGGTGACTCAGAAAAATGAGCATCCTGGCTTAGCTTCAGCATCACTGGTTGTGGCTATGTTCAGTCAAAGTCACGCCTGGTCTTTGAGCTCTGAAGACAGCATACTTTCAGTTACATTTGACAGGACCTGGAGGCTTATGTTGTGCCCCAGGCTTGTTCAGAGTAATTCATGGGCAGACACTTCATTCACCTGGCATAATTGGATTCAAGAGACCATTAAAGTCTTTTTGTCCATAATAATAACTCTTGGGAACATTAGTAAACAGTGGAGGTCATTCAATTTGTATACCACTAAGGGTGATCTTTTTGTAAAGTCTGCTGTGCAGGGGAGACTTGGGGGCTCTCTTCCAAGATGACTCAGCTGTTGTCTGGCTGTTCCATGAATTGGCTACTTAGAAAACCAAGTAAATAACAATTGCAGTGGTAAGTTACAAGTAGGGACAACTCCTGAGCAGGATGTGTTGCACGCAGAAAAGCCCTGCCTATTAAGACAGGCAAATTAAGTCAATGGATGGTGCAATAGGCAGCTGTTACATGCAAGTCACAGTGTGCAGATCTATGAGCCTATCATGCTCACATGTGCTAGACAATACATCATGGACCACAACCCTAGCTCTGCCAGGTACCTGGAGAGGCTGGAAGAAGAGTGTAAATTTATCATAGGAAAAAAAAAAAACTTCAAAACTCCATTTCCAGAATATACTATGTGGTTGAAGAACTAATTCAATGCTACCTTATGTTTCCCTCAGTTTGTTTCTTATACACTTAGTTCCCCAAATAGACTGTTAGAAGACACAGTCCCAAAGCTTGCAAGTGTGAGGAGCTGGTGTTGGATGTCCGCCTGCCTCCTAGTCCGTGGTGTCCTCCTCCATGCTCTGCAACCCCCAGCAGTTCCACTCTAGGACTCTTCCCCCCTAGTCGGAGAGCATTCCTCAGGTCTAGCCAGCACCACCTTTCCAGCTAGGCAAACCGTGGCATTCCAGCTCAGCCCTTGCTAAGTGCGGTGGCCTGGGACAAGCTTCTTCTTTCCTGGTTTCCTCATCTGGGTAGGGCTGCACAGGGAGGCTGTGTGGATTAAACCGAGGTGTTAGAGTGCAGCAGAGCAGCTTACACAATGCCAAACACACACTGACCGTGTCATAAATGCTTCTCCTTTTGCTCTCCCTTCCCGGTATCTCGCAGCCGAATTCTAACTTTGCTTCCCTCTGCACTCACTGGGGCTCTGGCTTGGCTGATGTTCCCAGGTGACAAGTGTAAACACGAATTCTGTACTTTCAAAGAAAAGGCTTCGGAAAGGATCTAGACTGGAAAATTTTTAAATTTTTAGGGAGTGTCCTCCATGGCCTTGGGGCTCTCTGGGGTGGCCAGGGCTCTAGCCCTTCACCTCCTTTGACTTAAGAAAAGTACTTTTACTATTTAAAAATAGTAAGATTTTCATAAGATTTCATTTGGAGAATACAAATGTTTCTTGTTCTCCCTCCAGCCCCAACCTGCCCCCTCCAGAAAAACAAAACAAAACAAAACAAAAAACAGTTGGAAACACTGCTTTGGCCAAGACTTCATTTTGAGGATGAGGGGTTTGGAAAACGAGACACAGAGAGGTCAAACATGCAAGCCTCGGCCTTGTTTCCCTTCCTGGAGCTCGTCCTTTGCATCCTTTAGTGCCACATGGGGCCAGTGCTGTGGTGCAGCTGGTTAAGCTACCACCTGTGATGCCGGCATCCTTTATGGGTACCTGCTTCTAATCCTGGCTACTCCACTTCTGACCCTTTTTCCTGTTAATGCACTGGGAAAGGCACAGAACATGGCTCAAATGCTTGGACCCCTGGCACCCACGTGGGAGACCTGGATGGAGTTCCTGGCTCTTGGCTTTGGCCTGGCCCAGCCCTTGGCTGTTGTGGCCATTTCAGGAGTGAACCAGTGGGTGGAGGATCCCTCTCTCTGTTTTTGCCCCTGTGTCTGTAACTCTGCCTTTCAAATAAATAAATCTTTCAAGACCACTTGCCCAGACTCCAGAGTGCACTGGACTCCTATGAAGCCTTGTTCAGTAAAGAGGAAACTTAAGTTTCCTCAAGAATTTCCCAACTGTTTAGCACTGAAGTCCTTTCTGAGTCTCGAAAGAATTCCAGGTACTGATTACTGCCAAGATTCCAAGTATTTAGGCTTTAAAAAATGAACATATATTTTAAGAGAACTGCTCAACTTATACATAAATACGTGCAGTGAAACATTTAAACAATGTGGCTGTGTATAGCTTAAAAACTAAAAGCTCTTCTTCATCCCTCTGCCTTCCACACCAACTGCCAACCTCACTGCTGAACCACTGTTAAAATTTCACCATACAGTGGTGGGCATTCAGTTGAGTTGTTAAGATGCTAGGTAAGATGTTTGATGCCTATGTCCCACATCAGAGTGGTTAGGTTTGATTCCTGCCTCTGACTCCTGACTCCAGCTTCCTACTAATAGGCACACAAGAAGGCAGCAGGTCCTGGGTCAGGTGGCTATGGCCCTGCGACCATGTGGGAGACCAGAAATGCATTCTCAACTCCTGGCTTCTGCCCTCGTCCAGCCCTAGCTGTTGTGGGTATTGTTGGTAATGGGTATTGCTTCTTAGATACATTTTTAAAATTTTTGTCCCATATTTTCCATATGTTATTCTACACATTTACATATAGTTTAATTCTGCCCATATACATAAAACTAAACCCTTCATGCTGTTTTGTTACTTAATATTTTTCTTCCTAAAAAATCAGAGATGATTCCAATTAAGTACATACATATCTATAACACTCTTAAAAATTCCCACATTTTCATGGCATGAATGTCACTAAAAATGGGCAAACAGATGGTTCTCTCACACTCATTCTTCCTGTTTTTTGCCTTCAAAATGAACTTGCAATCAATATTCTTGTATATGCCTGCATGTACACATTTGAAAATCTCTCTCCAGCAAAAATATGAAGATTCTATCAATTAGAAAATTTGACAGCTGTGCTCCTGCTTCCTCTATTTTCTAAATTCACTCAATTTACACTCATTCTCTAAACCAATACAGAATAAACTCATATTTTTCTCTTCCATTAGATCTATTTATCCTCATTTTATTTGAAAGGCTAAAAGACACAGAGAGATAGAGAGTGAGTATCTACTTGTTGGTTGATTTTCCCAAATGCCCAGAACACCAGGAATGGGCCAGGCCAACCCCAGGAACCCAGAACTTAATCTGGTCCTGAAAATAAATGGCAGGAACCCAGGTACTTGAGCTGGTGCCTGCTGCCGCTCGGGGTGCATATTAGCAGAAAGCTGGAGTGAAAGCAAAAGAGCTTGGACTTAAACCAGGTACTCTGATATGGGATTTGGGCATCCCAAAAAGTGACCAAATACTCACACCTCTCTCATTTTATATACATTTTATTTTATTTTATTTTATTGACAGGCAGAGTGGATAGTGAGAGAGAGAGACAGAGAGAAAGGTCTTCCTTTGCCGTTGGTTCACCCTCCAATGGCTGCTGCGGCCGGTGCACCGCGCTGAACCGAAGGCAGGAGCCAGGTGCTTCTCCTGGCCTCCCATGGGGTGCAGGGCCCAAGGACTTGGGCCATCCTCCACTGCACTCCCGGGCCATAGCAGAGAGCTGGCCTGGAAGAGGGGCAACCAGGATAGAATCCGGTGCCCCAACCGGGACTAGAACCCGGTGTGCCGGCGCCGCAAGGTGGAGGATTAGCCTATTAAGCCACAGCGATGGCCTATACATTTTATTTTTAAAAACTTCTCCAAAGAAAGAATAAAGTTATTTTATAATAACTTTTATAATATTATAATATTTTATAATAACTTTATTGTATATTGTCAAGTGTTGAATCTTTTTGCACATACATTTTGTGTTTTTCTTTCTGTAAATGATCTGTTTCTACAATATATATGTTCTATTGGGTTGTTTGCCTTTATCTTATTAATTTATAGTTTATAGATTTTAGATACTAATCTTTTTAATATATGCAAAATGCATTTCAATACTTTGTCATATATGTCACATATAATTTTCCTTTATCATCTAACTTTTAATTTTGTTCATGATTCATTAAATACATTTGCATTTCCATACTTCTGTCAGTCTCCCCCTTATGGCTACTAGATGCCCTATCAATGGCTCCTCCTGAATCTGAGCACTTCTTTCCCCCTTTCTACCATTCTTGCTGAAGATACTATCTCCTCTTGCCAGTTATCCTCCCAACTAATCAGCTGGCTTCTGCTCTTGCCACAACTCATTATCCACATCTCCCTCATTTAAACATGTTTATCAGACATCATTCTTCTGCTCAACATTATTCAACTGATTTGCATTACATTTAGAAGGAATTCTAAACTTTTTACTGTAGCTTTCAAAGCCCTAAATGGTCTGGCCTTTCAGACCATTCTTTTTTTTTTGGAAAGATTTATTTATTTATTTGAAAGTCTGAGTTACACAGAGAGAGGAGAGGCAGAGAGAGAGAGAGAGAGAGAGAGAGAGAGGTCTTCCATCCACTGATTCACTCCCCAGATGGCTGTGATGGCCAGAGCTGCACGGATCCGAAGCCAGGAGCCAGGAACTTCTTCCAGGTCTCCCACGTGTGTGCAGGGGCCCAAGGACTTGGGCCATCCTCCACTGCACTCCCGGGCCATAGCAGAGAGCTGGATCGGCAGAGGAGCAGCTGGGACTAGAACCGGCACCCATATAGGATAGCGGCGCTTCAGGCCAGGGCATTAACCCACTGTGCCACAGCGCCAGCCCCTCAGACCATTCTTAGATGTGTTTGATGCTGTAGCTGTGTGAGCATTTAGATTTCTCAAATAGCTTAGTTTAGTTCTAGCTTACAGGCTGTGCACATATATAGACATCTATTCACCTATCTGTATATTCATCCATTCATTCATCTACCTTTCATCTCTTCTCTCAGACCTTTGACTAATATTTTAAAAATGAATTTATTGACATTTAACTAGGGTTTGGGAAGGGAGTAGAGAGAAATATGTGAGGACACTGCCAAAAGCTGTGGCAAAATTGAATTAAAATGTAAGTTTATTTGGGTGCAAAAATGTTTAAATTCATGTACATTTTTTTTCATACCATGTATTTCCATGAACTTGAAGACACCTCGAATGCATGGATTTCAAAATTTTTTTGTACCAAAATAAATTTTTGTTTTAACTCCACTTCCTGTTATATATGGCTAATTGTAGGATGGTCACATAACTTATCATCCAAACAAGGCCACTTCTGAGAGTAGAGGAAGATCAATTGTCCTGAGACAAGACGTATAACCTGGGATGATCACAGGCCTATGGTTATCCAATTGATGATTAGGTGTTCATTTATTTAAATTATAGGAATTTTATAACATTTTAATATCTGATATGCTTCACATTATTTATTTAAATAAGGTTAATTGCCTATTCTAATATGTATATTCTTACTGATGATATGACTTTTTTGCATATGGAATAAACTTGACATTAACAGTATCAAATCCACATACCTTTATGCTGGACTTTTCTCAGAATTGAGATACAATTAGAACAGAGATAATATTGTTCTGGAATATGATGCATGGCATTTGGTCAGAAAAGATATGGTTAAGAAAGAAAACATCTCTCCATTGATTTTATTTTTAAAATATCCTTCGAAACATTTCATGTTATCTTCATATAGGTCTTGCCTAATTTTGAAACATTTTCCCAAGTTATTTTATATATTTTATATTTTTTTAAACTTCTGAAAATTTTCCCAAATTATTTTATATATTTATATATTTTTATGTTGTTTTCTTACCTATTAATGTGGGTATGTAAGAAAACTCTTCCCATTTGCTGATTTATTTTATAAGCATTTTGAATCCTTATCTCAGACACTTTTTCTTTCATTTTGACAGAGTCAGCTCATCCCCACCTGTATGGGTACCTGCTGTTCTGAATCTATAAGCACCAAGGTTGGAGTTGTTACACAGCAAAAAGCAAACAGGACACCTGGGAAAAGAGCCTCACACCTCTGCCAGAGGGTAGCCTGGGGACCTTGCTCCTATCAGCTGAGCTTTTCCAGCTCAGGGCTCCTTATCTAGAAGGGAGAATGGTGGTATTTGACCTTTCCAAGCACAGGGAACCGGTGAGAACCCAGTGAAGGTGCTGTCTAAACGGGAAGAGCTGCAAACACGCACAAAGAGCAGCTTGTGAGTCAGTCATGAGTGTGCACTAAAATCAAGCAGGCTTCGTGACTTCCACTGACCGCAGGAGCAGTGGTCCTGGCTCCGGGCAACACGCGCCGTCCATCTCCGGAACCAGAAGACAAGTGTGCACCTGCTGAATACCTGCGGTTCCTTCTCAGAAAGGCGAGATTTGTGTGCCTGCAAGCAGAACTGAGGAAATCTGGAAATCTCAGACGTGCTCCACCCTTGTGGAGGTTTTCTTCCTAGTCACTATGTCACTACATTACAAATAATCACGGGAGCCACCTGTGCAGAGAGCTGCTCACTGTGTCACTCTGAGACAAACCGAGGCATGATCACCAGGGCTTCTGCCTCCAGCATAAAGTTCCAGGGCCCGCAAAGATCAAGCCAAGCTCACCAACTCCCATCAACCCCAGCAAATCAAAGATCGATAGAAACTCTGAGCTTTAGAAGAGTGCTGAAAAAGGCGATCTCCCTCTCAGAATTCCCACTCTGTGGTTGTGTCAATCTGAGAAAAGACTGTACTGGTACAGAGGGTGTAAAACATTTGAGTTTCCTGGTTGTGTGCCTACGATGTTCTCAAACTCAATTCCTGCTCACCCTCTCTTAGATTTGATTAATTCTGCTGGATCTAAAATAGCTGACCAGTCCTCTGTGTGTTGTTTTGTTTTGTTTTTCTTTCCCCTTTAAGAATTTTATGTCATTAGGTAATGAACAGGATCTAACGCCTAATGACACTAAAGAACTTCTGGAAAGCACGGTTGCTTTCTGGCAAGGCCTCGGTTCAGATCTTCAGGCACGCAGTTAGCTGCAGTAACGCATTCGTCCTAAGCTGTCTGAGGCTCACAAACGAGGGAAGCAGCCGAGGTGAGATTCGCCTCCAGCTCTCTGCGGATCAGGCGAGCATGTTCGGGGCAACAGCGTCATGCCAACATTTTTAGCCCGATTTCTCTCTATCTGGTCCTCATTTCTGTGAATATCCTATCATCCTCTTTCTCCTTTCCCAATCTCCTCCAGGTATTTCTGGAACTTTCTGTGTATTTTTACACATGGTTATGTGTGGGTCTCAGCCTGCAGAAAATTTCACGTACAAGTCCCTTCAGCCTCTGTCTCCCCATCCTGGAGACTAGACACAATTCTTCTGCACAAGTTTGGTCCTATTTTCTTTCTCTCTCACTATCCGACTTCCTGCTCAACTTCATCACTTACTACTTCTTAATCGTATGCAAACAGACAAGCAAACAAAAACCCCACAGACTCATGAAATCAACTGGGGACTCACCGTACCTACTGGTCCCAGGCATAACCAGATTCTGAATGCTGATTTGGGATACTGGGCCACCTGCACACAAGAGTCTCTCCCATTAAGTGAGGAGGTTTGGGGGAGAAGCTCAGTGATCAATTCAAGATCACTGGGTCAGATCTCAAACTCAAGTCTGTGGAACTACAGAGCCCTTGGATGTGCAACAGCTGGAGTAAGGCTCCGGAGCTGAGTGGCCTGTCCTCCAAGCTGGGAACTACTCTTTTCTCAACACTGACTTTGGACAAGTTTAGTTGGGGACCGTAGAACCAGGGCCTACCTATGCCTCTGGCTGGTAGCTGCCCTCGGTGACACTGATTCTAAAGGTCACCCTGTAACATGTGTGATGCCTTCCTTCTCGGAATGAAAAATCATTTCTTTATTTTTCATCTCGGGCAAACATAGGAGTGTACTCTTCTTGAGTAAATAACAGTTCTTCGTGTTTCATTTCCCTTGAGTATTGGCAGCTTCTGTCTATGGGCCGAGTCGCGGCTGAAACTAAAGCTACTGCCAAGGAGTTCGTATCTAATATTTCCCCTTTCCTTTCATACTTTGCGAAGGCTGTGTTGAGAATTTTTGTTGGGAATATTGGCAAAGACGGCTAGATAGTGCCACCACACATACCTACAGAAAAATACAGTGATTGCACTTTTCATTTTCTTTGCAAAGGGACAGCCCATCCGGCATCCAGATTTAGAGACAAGGGACAGGCAGTTAGTGTTCATGGGACTTGGCTTGGGTGGCTCGGCCAGCTGACTCCCATGATGACCCCATGTCGTTCAGACACTAATAGGTTCCAAATTGGTATAACATTGATTTCCAGCCAAGGAACTCATCACTGTACTTGACAATCAAAAGCAATGCATCACTGGTTAAAATGATCCCCCAGAGCCTCTTAATTGAGGGAGACCTCAGCCCAACACTTTCCACCTCATGGTAGCGACTTGTCTATTGTCAGAGAAACCTCTGGCGTTCCTGGTCTAACCTTGAGGAGACAGGGGATTGATGCATTATTTTGTGTGAAGCTAAAGTAGATTTCTGGGCATGGAGACATCCTGTCACTGTTCAGGTACTGGTTAAGTTACTGGATTTATTGGTGGAAATTGTCTCCTGGAGCATTCCATTCTGGTCTTTCTCACTGTCCTCACTTAGATTTCACTTTGCTTCTGTGACTATACCATTTGTACAGGAAGGTAAGCCAAACTGAAACCTGTATCCAAATCACAACTAGCAGAGTAGCCTGTTAGCCCTGCTCTAAAGACAGATCAATTGTTCAACAATACAAATAAATAAAATTTCATTTAGGCACAGGCTAAATGAAAGGATTTGTGTTTCTTTTTCCTTTTTTGAATTCCAAAGAATAAGTTTGAAATTAAAAACTTACAAAAAAGCATCGGAAACATCAAGAGATTCTGAGGAATGAACTCACGTAAGCTGACGTTGTGGTACAGCGGGTTAAGCTGCCACTCGTGACTCTAGATCCCATACTGGAGTGCTGGTTCAAGTCCTGCTTGCTCCACTTCCAATCCTGCTTCCTGTTAATGTACCTGGGGAAGCAGCAGAAGCCATTCATGTAAGAGACCTGGATGGAGTTTTGGGATCCTGGCTTTGGTATAACCTAGTCCCAACTCCAGCTCCAGATGTTGTGGCCATTTGGGGAATGAACCAGCGGCTGGAAAATCTTTCTTCCTTTCTCTCTCGCTCCCTCTTCATTACTCTACTTTTCAAATCAATCCAACAATCAATAAGTCAATCTTTAAAAAAAGAAGAGAGAAATGAACCAACCAAACTTCTAAGTTTCAAAATTTCAAGCTCTACAATCAAAGGGAGAGGTTGGGACCAGGGCTAGGAGACAACTTTATCCCTGCATTCAGGCAATGATCAAATTCTCTGTAGCCATGGCTCACTTGTTTCTTTCTTTCTTTCTTTCTTTTTTTTTTTTTTTTATTTGACAGGTAGAGTTATAGACAGTGAGAGAGAGAGAGACAGAGATAAAGGTCTTCCTTCCGTTGGTTTACTCCCCAAATAGCCGCTACGGCCGGTGCTGCACCGATCTGAAGCCAGGAGCCAGGTGCTTCTTCCTGGTCTTCCATGCGGGTGCAGGGGCCCAAGCACTTGGGCCATCCTCCACTGCCTTCCCGGGCCACAGCAGAAAGCCGGACTGGAAGAGGAGCAACCAGGACTAGAACCCGGCACCCATATGGGATGCCAGTGTCGCAGGTGGAGGGTTAGCAAAGTGAGCCATGGCGCTGGCCTCCACGGCTCATTTCTTGTCAGTCTTCCCGCTCCTCCCTCGTAACTTAAGCAAAGCAATTATTGGAAACCTGGGCTTATTCCTATAATCTCCTGCTGCTGTCTGTCTTGGCATAATGACTTGAGGAATATAGAAAATCCTTCGAATGGCTGTGAGGCCATTAACATAACAAATTGCTATTCTATGCACCCATGCTAATACCTAAAGCATATAGAGCAGATTCAATGCAGCTCCAGCTTCCTGAGAAAAAAAGACGGAACAAAACTTTTCTGAAGTGGGGTTGGTGTGTTATTTAAGCTGCCACTTACAATGACGGCATCCCATATGGGTGCTGGTTTGTGTTCCAGCTGCTCCACTTCCTATCCAGCTCCTGATAAATGCACCTGGGAAAGCAACAAAAGATGGCCCAAGTAGTTGAACCCCTGCACTCACGTGGGAGACCCAGATGAAGTTCCTAGCTCCTGGCTTCAGTCTGGCATAGCCTTGGCTGTTGCAGCCATTTGGGGAATGAACCAATGGATGGAAGGTCTCCTTTTCTCTCTCTGCTACTCTGACGTTCAAATAAATAAATCTTATTCTTTTTTTCTGATGTGCAAAGAAATTTAGAAATACTCCTATGCTTGACTTATTTAAAATAACTACTGTAACACCTGCAGTTCGCTTTCTGTAAGAGGCCATAATTGTCTGCTCTGGGCAAAAGGAAACCTCAGGACCACTTTACACACTGAGATGGGCAGGAAAAGTAAACTCTCAAGTCAGCCTGACATTTCCATTAGTGTTTCAATGAGTGATGGCCACATGGCTCCCGTTGGAGGCCCCAGGCTCAGCCAAATGTGACAGGAAATTACTTTCCACCCATGAGCCTCCAGGGGACAGTGGTTCTCCGCCCCCAACTCAGTTTCTCTATCCCCAAAGTCCTGCTATTGTCACCAATGTTGATTTTAGCTCAATCCGTGCCAGCGATAAGGATTTGCATTGACAAATAACAACAATAAGAAATACTGAGCGCTTACCCTGTGCCTGATATACACCCTGTGGTTAGTACCATATATATGAACTTTTAAAATCCTTAGCACAAGCCCATGAAGGAGACCTCTTGTTTCTACTTCACACAGGAAGACAGCAGAAGCATAACATTTTCCATTTCCTGAGTGTAATGGCCTGTCTTGTTTTGCTTCCTGCTATGTTTCTAGAAGGATGTTTGGCACATAGTAGGTGTGCAGTAAATCCTGCAGAATGAATGTGCGCATGCAGAAACAAATGGAAACACAAACAACCACCAATCACACAGCCAACTGGGATCCAGTCTACTGTCTGACCTGCAGCCCTAGTACACAGATCATCCATGTGGTAGGAACGTACTGCCACTTTGCTCCACTGGGAAAAAAAGACATGGTTACCCTCTCATTTTCAGAGTTTTTGTGAACGCAAGGGCCAAAGCAGGACATGGGCATATGGACAATCGGGTCAACAACAGAGGAAGCCTCCCAGTGTACTGGAATCTGATAGAACACTCCACCGCTGGGCACTTGGCTTCTCCTGTTCCAGTTCTATCATCTATAAAACAGACACAATTCCATCTACCTCAATGGAAACAATGTAGACAAAACATCTGGCACTGGTGTCTTCCGCACAGTAGGGATTCAGTCCTAGCTCACCTTTTTCTTCCCCCATTGAATCTGAAGCTCCGTCACCCGTTTTTGCATAGGACACAAACTTCTCTGCTACCTTCCTTTTCAGCACAGCATGGAAGCGAAAAGCCTGAACAAGGACATTGGCCCTAGGGCACAGAGGACGAAAATGTGCTCCATTTGTCCTGCCCGTTGCCCTGAAGGTAGAACGTTCTTTTGCAGATATTTTAGCACGTGTGTTAAACACTCTGATATAATTCTGGCATTGGTAGATGTGGAAAAAGGGCCAGACTGATGGAGGGGTTATAGATGCTGGAGCTGGGCCTAATTAAATAGCTTAGGAAATGCTGCAGGTAGCATGTAGCTGTTCTGAGGTCAAGGAAGGCAGCCTCTTCAGAATTGTTAGGAAGAGAGGGAGGGATGAGAATCAAATGTTACCAAGGATTCAAATGTTAGGGAAACCTGCACTGAAAAAAAGTGCATGTGGAACTAAAAATACCTGTCTGAAAATAACCCTCAGAGAAAAGAAAGCAGTGGATTGTGTGAACCTGCTCCTTGAATGTTGTCCTGGATGCTTTGTGGGACTGAGAGGAAGAGAGAGAGCTGTGAGGGAAAAGAAGCTAAGACTGAAGCAGTAGGCAGCCTCTTGTTGGGTTCACCTGTGCTGCCCCTGCTGGGCCCTGTAAGAGACTTTTTTTTTTTTTTTTTAAATAAACTTCAATTTTAAAAGAAAGAAAGAAAAAGCAGACAGGAGCCCTGAGAGCAAGAAGTTCAGGAGCTGCCACTGTTGCTAACGTGCGTGGCTCTGAGCTCAGAGCGTATGCTAAGGTCCACGTTCAGGAGAGCCTGTCACACTCCAAGCAGGATCCCCCGGCAGAATCGAAGCCAAGTCCCCTAGACCGGGAACAACTCTCTCCCATCCTCCTCTTGCCTCAACCACCGGTCAGCCAAAGGCTTAGCAACATGACTTCAGTTCTGGACAACGTCATGAAGATTTGCACGTCGACAAGATGGCCTTTCATCTCTCCCCTAAACAAGGGGGTAGTAAAGCCAGACTTAGGAATGAGAGTTGCAGATAAAGCAACTATGAAGTCCATCTGTCTTCTCTCCTTCTGCCTCCTGCAGGGTCACACGACGCAGCCAAGCCAGGAGGGAGCTCGGTATGTTTGTGTCTCATTCCCATGGCTACTTCACATGTCTTCCTTCTGCCTGTCATCTTTTATTCTTGTCTTTATTTATACCCCCCCCCCATTCCTGCTATTTTAATTTCCATTCTCTTGCAGTCTGCTTCTGTCTTTTTTTTTTTCTCTTTCTACTGCATTCTTGCAAGACCGAATGAGCTTGATTAGTTTTAGTTTAGTTTAGTTTTAGCCTTACTAGCCCAAGTATTAAATGCAACATATTGTATTTTTAGAATTAATTTAAAATAATGTTCCCTGAAAACTTCTTAAACATAGAAATCAATGCCCTTTGGGGTAATTTGAGATAGATGTGGGGTAGCAAAATGAAAGCGTGCAACCAAGCTTGGTAGATTCCAAGTGAAACAAAGCAAGTTTGCCTTCAGTCAGTACTAGAGTAACTATTGTGACTTGGTGATTGTTTGAGTGTCCCACAAAGGTCCTTATGTTAGAAGGCTGGCACCAAGGTGGTGGGACTGGGAGGTGGCAGAGCCTTTAAGAGGTGGGGCCTTGTGGGAGGTCTTTTAGGGTCTTTACCAGTGCCTATGCTATGCCACTGGGATGCTCAGGCTCCAAAACTGTGAGCTCAATAAGCTTCCTTGTCTTCGTGAGTAGCTTGTGGCTGGTAGTTCACTGTAGTGATGCAAAGACCATGGATGGAGGAATAATTAATCTATGGGTGATCCAACACGTTTTCTCTGAAGGTCATAGGTGACAAAATCTCAACTCTGCTGCTTTCATCATCTGATCATCAAACTTCCTAAGAATTCTAAAGCCCCTCCTAGCACAATCCCCGGTGCCCAAAATTAACTTTGAATTATTTAACCATAGTTTAACCAAAGCACACAGCATTCTCCTACTGTGTAGCACCCTTGTCCATCTATATTTGGGTAGTGACACTGCTGGCAAATACACAGTATAGTCTATAAAGCAAAATGATAAGTCTGACATCAATTATTTTACTGACCCAGTTACTGTCTTTGGGGATACTATCCTTTCCTCTATTGACTTTTCTCTTCTACCCATCCTGGCTTCTACCCATTTATTCCACAAACACTTCTGAATGCCCACAAGGCATTGTACTAGATGCCAAGTGTTAGAAACACAGTGACCAGATTGATGGGGCCTGGTCATCCTGGAGCTTCATATCTACTTATTTCTTCAAGGACCTTGTTTCTTACCAGCTTCTCATGACTACCAAAAAAAAAAAAAAAAAAAAAACAAAAAACAAAAAAAGCCTCAATTATTTGACTTGGATATTGACCCTTTCTTTTTTTTTTTTTCTTTTTTTTTTAACTTTTATTTAATGAATATAAATTTCCAGTGTACAGCTTATGGATTACAATAGCTTCCCCCACTTCCCCCTCCCATAACTTCCCTCCCACCCACAACCCTCCCCTCTCCCGCTCTCTCTCCCCTTCCATTCACATCAAGATTCATTTTCAATTCTCTTTATATACAGAAGATCAATTTAGTATAAAGATTGCAACAGTTTGCACCCACACAGAAACACAAAGTGAAACATACTGTTTGAGTACTAGTTATAGCATTAAATCAAAATGTACAGCACATTAAGGACAGAGATCCCACATGAGGAGCAAGTACACAGTGGCTCCTGTTGTTGACCCAACAAATTGACACTCTAGTTTATGGCGCCAGTAACCACCCTAGGCTGTCGTCATGAGTTGCCTAGGCTATGGAAGCTTTCCAAGTTTGCCGACTCTGATCATATTTAGACAAGGTCATAAAAGACAGAGTGAGGATAGTAACCAATGATCCTAAGAGTGGCATTTACCAGGTTTGAACAATTATACAGCATTAAGTGGGGAAGAGGACCATCAGTACACACAGGTTGGGAGTAGAGCCATTGGTGGTAGAGTAGAGGTTATGATTACAAAGGAATGAGGCCCAAGTGCACTAGACAGGGTCTAGAACAAAGGACAGAGTCATTATTAGAGGAGCTAAGAAAGGTGCTGTCTAAGCTACAATTAAGTTTTCTGATTGAGAGGCAAATAGAACCTGATAGAAGGGGCTTGATAATAATCTGGTGGGCTTTAGGCCTTGTAAATTCAGAGGCCCAGACCTATCTATCTCTTCACATGGGGTATATCCTAAGGGAGGTGTGAACCTCCTAGGGGAAGGCACTCTGTTGACTTTCATTACTTGGCTGGCCTGGGAGGAGAGCTGGCCAGGGAAAGGCAGGTGGCATCTCTAACAAGAAATTTACAGTTCTGCCTGCAATGTTGCTGACCCTACTTGACCATCCCCTCAGCTGCAGTGGTCACTTTGGAAGTTGGGCTGAGTGAAGGGCTTTTCAGCTTAGAGCCAATAAGATCTGTGGCTCTGACCTGGGCATCCTTCGACTCCAGGGCAGGTCCATTTCCAGTGATCCAACTCTTGGCAGAGCTGCCAGGGCTCTTCACAAGCTGACTTCTGCTGAAGCCCAGGCTTACCACATTGAAAGCCACTGCAGTGGACTGGCCTGTTGGGTCTCCTTGAGAGCAGATCACTGTACAGATCAGCCATTAATAGGCTGAACTGAATTATTTGACTTGGATATTGACCCTTTCAAACAGAGCAACGCTGTACCCTCAAATATCTTGGCTCCTACTTTGAAGGCCGAAACAGATGGGCTAGTGAGACTATACCCTGAAATTAACAATTTATCAAGCTTTGTAAATTACCTACAGGGAAAGAATCACTGGATATGATTTTTTAAAAAGATTTAGTTTTTTTTTATTTGAAAGGTAGGGTTACAGAGAGAAGAAGAGAAAGAGAGATCTTTTATCCACTGGTTCACTCCCCAGATGGCCACAACATCTGGGGCTGCGGCAGATGGAAGCTGGGAGCCTGGAGCTTCTTCCAGGTCTTGCACGTGGGTGGCAGAGGCCCAAACACTTGGGTCATCTTCTGCTGCTTTCCCAGGTTCATTAGCAGGGAGCTGGATTGGAAGTAGAGCAGCCAGGACTTGAAAAAGTGCCCATATAAGATGCAGGCACTGCAGGTGGCAGGTTAACCTGCTATACCACAGCACTTGCCCCTGGATATAAGATATTCTACAAGAATGGAAGATCTCTCTCTGTTGCCTTCTCCCTCTATTTCTCTAATACTACTACAAATAAATAGATACATCTAAATAAATAAATAAACCAACCAACCAACCAGATGCAATCTTTGAGGAATATGAAAGTATTTCAAGGAAAAATGGAATTGACAGAAGTTGATCTTGGTGCAAAAGCTTTTCGGAATTCCTGCATAGTTTTTCATAACATGCATGAAATTTTTGAAGACCCCTCATTTACACATATATATTTATATTTATACTTACAGACACATTTTCATTTTTTCCTACTTGTGAGTTAGATTTTACCACTGTTTTTTACAGAGGCATAATTTTCATACAACAGAATGAGTCCTTGTTACATTCTCACTTCAGTGAGTTTTGATAAATGCACAGTTATGCTATCCACACCTCAATCGAGATGAAGAACATTCCCATCACCCTGGAACTTTCCCTTCTCCCCTCAATTCCCTTCTTTCCCCAGTCCTAGAGATCACCAATTTTCCAATTATTGTCACCGCAGATTAGGTTTGGGTTTCATATAGGTAGAATCAGACATACCAACTTCTTGGTTTCTGTTTTTTTTTTTTTTCTGGAAATACTGCTATTGAGACTCCCTTGTGCTACCGAGTATATCAATACTTTGCTACTTGCTAATCCTGACTTGCACTCCATTGCATACATATGCCACTATTACTAATGGACATTTGAATTGTTTCAGTTTCTAGCTACTATAATAAACTTCTTTATACCAGTCATTTTGTGGACTTCCTCCCGCCTTCATTTTTCTTGAGTGAAGAACCTGAATGGGTTTCTGGGTCATAGGATAGGTTTATGGTTAACTTTGTAGGAAACTTCTTAAAACTGTTCAAAGTAGTTATACCCTTTTATGTTCCCATCAGCATTATGTGAAAATTCTACTTGTTCCACATCTCATCAATTTTTTTAAATAAACCTGTTTATTTTTTTTTAAAAGATTTATTTATTTTACTTGAAAGTTACAGTTACACAGAGAGAAGAGAGGCAGAGGCAGAGGCAGAGGCAGAGAGAGAGAGAGAGAGAGAGAGAGAGAGAGGTCTTCCATTCGCTGGTTCACTCCCCAAATGGCCGCAAGAGCCAGAGCTGCACCGATCAGAAGCCAGGAGCCAGGAGTGACTTCTGGGTCTCCCATGTGGGTGCAGGGGCCCAAGGACTTTTGCCATCTTCTACTGCTTTCTCAGACCATAGCAGAGAGCTGGATCAGCAGTGGAGCAGCTGGGTCTCGAACCAGCGCCCATAAAGGATAGTGGCACCACAGCGCCGGCCCCTCATCAATGGTTTTTACGTCAGTCTTTTATTTTACTCGTTCTCAGTGGGTATGACATGCTGCCCCACTGTAGTTTTAACTCATATTTCCTTGGTAACTAACGATTTTGAGCATCTTTTGATGCTTTTATTGGCTGTTCATACCCATCTTTGTTCTTCTGTATAGTGTTTGATGAAGACATTGCCTTTTAAAATAAATTTATCTTTTATTGTTGATTTTTATGAATACTTTGTACATGATGCCTATAAGTCCTAAGTGAGAAACACTTATGCCAGTATTTTCTCAAAATCTGTGGCTTTTTCTCACGTGTTCTCCCAAATCTATTGTTATATCTTATTTATTTCCATGATTCATCCTTAATTAGTTTAGAATTTTGAAATAGAAAAGAATTTGATTTTTTTAAACTATTGTAACATCTCTTCCCTGAGGAAATAAATATGGGATTCTTTTGTTAATTAAATGGAATAAAAGCCAGGGGGTATAAAGAAATCAGGGGATAAAATTAAAAATGTTTTCCATCAAGAGTTGAAAAACCATTTCTAAACATGAGAATGGGAAGATATCCATACAATTGTAGCAAAGACCAAGGAGAAGAGAATGATTGGTGGAGCCAAGCTGATGAAGAGGGGAGAGGGCATAAATTGAGGAGGCAAGAGGAAGCATTCACATAGGAAAGATGTTTGTACTGCACTTGAGATAGGCAAGGAAGAGAGGGATGAAAATCCTGAAATACATTGGAAGAGAAAAGGAAATCTGTAGGATATCTTCTCAAATGGTTTTGATCTGGGAAAAGTACAGAAGTCATTGTAAACTAAGAAAAGCACGGGTTGGGCTGGGAGCTGAGGATCATGGTTACACTGCAAAGTCTTCAAGAGATGAGGGAAAGAAGTGTAGATCAGAAATGAAGGCAAATGGGGTGGGCATTGGAGTACATTGCATTTGCTGCCTGGGAAGCCCAGATCCCATATGGAGGTTGCCAGTTCCAGCCCTGGCTACTCTGCTCTCAACACAGCTTCCTAATAACATGCCTGGAAAGCAATGGATGATGGCTTCAGCACGTGGGCCACTGCCACACATACGGGAGACAAGACAGTGTTCCAGGCCCCTCAACTTCAGCGTGGCCCAGCCCTGGCTGTATTTTGGGAGTGAACTAGTAGGTGGAAGCGTCCCCTCCCTCCCTCCCTCCTTCTCTCTCTTTTCTTTCACTGTTGCCTTTCAAGTAGATGAAAAATACTTTTTAAAAGAAATCAAGGGCAATGATTTATAAGATGACCCATTGGTTCACTGCCCAGACCATCTGCAACAGTTCTTTATCAGAGGAGGAGGAAGGAGGGATTAGTGTAGAGTTGGACACTGAGAATGTAGATGAAATAATGGGACCTGGTAAGGCATCTCAGATGTTGGAAAAACCACCACTGACATGATAAAACCCTAAGTGTATACCAAGGAGGAGGTAGTTCAAGGTCAGAAAAGTGATGATACAAAGTTCTTGAGGGCAAATGTGTTCAATGATGTTAGAATTATCTGATTATCAACAGCCATATGACTTGAAACCCTATTTTCTTTTTTCATTGGAATTTATTTGTGTGGGTAGTGTTGACCTAGTCTTTGGTCCAAGGTTTTAGAGATTCTACTTTTCATGAGAAGGATCAAAAATCCATTAAAAAAAAAGATATTTAGGGGGCCAGTGCTATGGTGCAGTGGTCTGAATCATCCCATAGGGTACTGGTTCTAGTCCTGGCTGCTCCTCTTCCGATCCAGCTCTCTGTTATGGCCTGGGAAAGCAGTAGAAGATCACCCAAGTCCTGGAGCCGCTGCACCCATGTGGGAGACCCAGAAGAAGTTCCTGGCTCCTGGCTTCGGATCAGAGCAGCTCCAGCCATTGCAGCCGTCTGGGGAGTGAACCAGCAGATGGAAGACCTCTCTCTCTCTCTGTCTCTACCTCTCTCTGTAACTCTTTCAAATAAATAAAATAAATCTTTAAAAAAAGATATTTATTTATCTGAAAGGCAGAGTTACAGGGAGATGGAAGGAGAGAGAGAGAGATCACCCATCCAGTAGTTCACTCCCCAAATGGCCATAACAATCAGGGCTGGGCCATGCTGAAGCCAGGAGCCAGGAGCTTCTTCTGGATCACCCTTGTGGGTGCAGGTGCTCAAGGACTTGGGTATCTTCTGCTGCTTTCCCAGGCACATTAGCAAGGAGCTGGATCAGAAGTGGAGCAGCAGGGACTTGAACTGGCAACCATACGGGATGCTAGTGCTGCAGGCCAGGTATAACTGTGGCTACACCACAGCACTGGCCTCCAAAAATCCATTTTGGAACCATACTAGAGAAACTGTTGCAGAATTATTTGAACCTCAAATTACATACTCATATAAGGTCCAGTCATTTTACAAAAACTCAACCAAGTGTACCTCCTTAAAAATGAGTCCTTTCTGCTTGTCTTCCAGTTCTTCTCCTTCTGAAAAATACTTTCTCAGGGAGAAGCTCTGTTTTACATTTGTTGCTACTGAGCTTGCAATTTAAAAATATTTTTGCTTCATGGCACAGGTCTACATATTATCTTGTAGAAAATGAGTTACTAAAAATAGAGGGAGAAAAAGAAAGAAAGCAAAGGATTTTGATGGGGCTGTGGGTGAACAATATACCCCATAAAGAGCTATTACAAAATATGCAAAACTCTGGTTTCCCTTATATTCCTCATGTCTTCATGTCTTAACTAACACTGACTAAGCAGTCACTGAGCAAATGTTATCATCTGCTTGCAGATTTTAATTTTCTCTCAATTTTGCAGAAAACACAGTCAATTATTCTGCCAAAACAAAATCTCCTGTGAAGGTGAATTTAATAAGACTAAAAGTGAAAGGAGGAAATTGAACTTATTCTAGCTTCAGTTTGTTTTCAGTAAACTCCTCAATCCGATTATCCTTTAATCCAAGTTGACTTTGTCAGTTCGTTTCAAAACATTAGTAATACCTCTGAAGCAGTGTTTGATATAATAGCTACAACCTGAGTGATCACTTGACCAAATCTTTCCACTCCCCGACCTGTGGTCATTGCCACATCTTCCATCCTAATTTCTGTTTGACCTAGGACAAGTGACTTGCAAATGACATCTAATTTTAGCATTTTAGACTCTTTCTGATGTCTATTATTATCTATCTTCTATTATTATCCCCTGGAGTCTGTCATTATCCCTCCAGCTTTCTTTATTTAAATTGTTTCAGACCAATGAGAAAGCTGTCTAATTTCCAGGAAAGAGCATGCTCTTGTGACCGAATCCAGGACTCAGTAAACTGTACTATCCAATTTCAATATTATACTACTATTCAGTAACAGTGAGGGAAGTGCAGGGTACAAGTCACTGCCCTCAAGGCTAATGGAGAAGTAAGACACATGTGCTCGAAAAACAGCTACAGAGTAGGTTTTATTAAGTGCCCAATGGAGGCCCCTGACAACACATTGTCCAAACTCAGAACCAGGATTCATCAGTAGCGGTAGGGAACTCAGGAAAGATTTTGTGAAGGGATGGAAATGGGAGAAAAAGAGGAGTCTAAGAGGAAGGCAGAGTGGGAAAGACGTTGTCGGTGGAAAGCATCGTTTGTTGTATGTGTGAGACCAAGGAGACCAAGAAGGCTCCTGCATCCTTGGCCATCAACGGTGAGAAGACAGTGGTCACTGAGCAAGTTAAGCTCAGAAACAGTGAGGGTTTTGAATATCAGCAGTCTAAGGAATTTGCTGTGTGGGATGCGGGAAGCTATGTTCAAACAGGAGAACATGGTAGGTTTAAACCCATGTTCTATTTGGCTCTCTGGGGGTGAATGATTGTTGTCAGCTTCCACCATCCATGTATTAAAACATCAATTTACTAATGTAAATTATTAAATTATGTCCTTCTCTTCCTGGAAAAATCAGGCATCTTTGAACCCATCTCCCTGTTCACAGTATTTTACCCACAGTTCAGTGCTTGCAGAAGACACTGTAGCCTTTGTTTTACAGCTGGAGATGTTCAGGTTAGAACATGTGACTCAACTGCCAGGTATTTGGCTGGCTGCATGAGTCACGGCTTCCTCATGCCCCATTTTAGCTTCCGTTTATTATTTTCCTATACAAAAAATTTGTTCCCTGATATTTTTAATCATTTATTTATTTGGGAAGCAAAAAGACAGAAACAAAGCAGGGGTGGGGGGAGGGAGAAGGGAAAAGGAAGAGAGAGCAAGCTCCCATGTGCTGGTTCACTCCCAAAATTCCAATAATGAATGGAGCAGAGATGCTCTGAAACCAGAAGCTAGGAACTCAATCCAGGAACCCAACCATCTGAGCCATGATATGCTGCCCCCCAGAGTTTGCACCAAGCAGGAAGGTGGAGTCAGGAGCTGCGCCAGGTGTCAAAGCCAGTTACTCCAATTTGGGATGCAGTGGCAACTTAACTGCTGCGTTAAATACCTGCCCCTAGAAAACACTTCCAGGTTTGACAACGTCTTTGGCAGAGGACAGGTCAGGTTTCTTCTGGAGCTGCGAAATGCCTGGTGGCTCCGCTGAGCATTGCCTGTGTCTCTGAACAGGACTGTGGGCAGGTGGCTGTTCACAGGACCAGTGGTCCGGGAGGAACACGGCCCTGCGGTCTTTCCCAGTGACTCAATACTGGTAGTCGCAGAGATAAGCAACCTGTTGGTCTCAGCTAGAGAAAGCCTCCCTTTTATTTTGACCAGCCCTACACAAACCAGGTCACTGCGTGCTGTATTCACGGTTTCACAAAGCCCTGCTTTCATTCTCAGTAGAGGCTGATCCCTATTCATGACCTTTGTTGTTGACAGCCACTGAATGAAAGCAAAGGGATCTGATGTTGGCCAGGCCAGGATGGGCACAACTGCAAAGTGGAAGCCACTGAGTCTCAAAATAGGGCACCCTTCCAGGCCAACAGGGGCCCTGTCTCTGCATCTCCTACTTTCTCCTAGCTTTGGGTTGCTGAAAAATGTTCAGCTGGTCCTGTGTGTTACTGAGGGTGGGTTTCACTTGTGTAACCTGATGGTATTGAATCCTGGGACTTTAAAACACCATGCTATGTAACAGAGGCAGAGTATTAGAATAGCTGGTCTTTCACCAAAGGAAAAATTGTACTATACAACCAACTATCCTTTTGCATACATAATTTTTCTGTCTCTAGAGCTTTAGAGTTGACTGAGATTTTACAGATCATCTAATTCAGTCATCTCATTAGACAAATAGGGAATTTAGGTTCAGAGATAACAACCAATATGGTGACCAACAAGCTAGCCTAGTGTGCCCTGGGCTGAGTGGTCTCCTGCAATGCAGAGTTCTCAGTGCTAACTCTGGGAAAGCCCCAGGGAAATGGGGATGCAACCAATAACCAATGAGCCAATGCAACATCGCACACTAGTTATTGCGCACTGCAGTCTACAATGCAGGACGACGTCCAGGCTGAGGCCGCTTCTATAGCACCATAATGCCACCAAACATTTCTTCATTCATGAGTCGCATATTAAGATTCCACAATAATGGCCAGTTTAATTTTATATACTAGATGTCTATGAAAGTTTTCTCCCTCATTTCTGATTTAGGCTATCTTATCCCTTAAGAACTCGGCATCAGTACATACATTTTTAAAACCTAATTTAAATTTAATAAGGATAGAAGACTATTTCTATCTTTATTGGATGAGGAAAGAAATCAATGAAGTATATTGAGAGTAGCCAAAGAGAACATTTGTTTTCTAAATTAGTTTAGGGCCATAGTTATTGGATATGAAATATATGAGGCTTGTATTTAAGTCAGAGAGCAATGAACATGAAAACTGGGTTGATAAACACAAGCACTTGTTACTAACAATTCTTCCAGCTCAAATTCTTGTGGGTATAGCCATAAAGCAATGAAGCCAGTTGATTTACTCAACTTTCAAATCACTTCATTACTTTATAGGTATAATCTGGGCAACTCTTTGTGACTTCTGGTGATAAGGATGAAATGCTTAAACATTCAAGGTGCCAAAATTTGCTAAACTTATGTTAAGATCGGCTTTCTTGGGGCCAGTACTGTGGCTTAGCTGGTAAAGCCAATGCCAGCAACCCATATGGGCACTGGTTCAATTCCCGGCTGCTCCACTTCTGATCAAGCTCCCTGCTATGCCCTGGGAAAGCAGCGGAAGATAGCTCAACTCCTTGGGTCCCTACACCTATGGGGGAGACCTAGAAGAAGCTCCTGGCTCCTGGCTTTGGAATAACCCAGCTCCAGTCATTGCAGCCACTGGAGGGTGAACCAGTGGACGGAAGATCTCTTTCTCTCTCTCTGCCTCTGCTTCCTTGTAACTCTACTTTCCACATAAATCAATAAATATTTAATAAATAAATCTTTAAAAACAAAGTTATTTTTAAAATATCAATTTTCTTAAATATTGGTGATTCACTGGATTCCTTTTTTTTAAAAAAATATTTATTTATTTGAAAGTCTGAGTTACACAGAGAGAGGAGAGGCAGAGAGAGAGAGGTCTCCCACCCGTTTGTTCACTCCCCAATTGGCTGCAACGGCCAGAGCTGCACCGATCAGAACCCAGGAGCAAGGAGCTTCTTCTGGGTCTCCCATGTGGATGCAGGGGGCCCAAGGACTTGGGCCATCTTCTACTGCTTTCCCAGGCCATAGCAGAGAGCTGGATCAGAAGAGGAGCAGCCGGGACTAGAACTGGCACCCATATGGGATGCAGGTGCTTCCAGGCCAGAGCTTTAACCCATTGCACCACACAGCACTGGCCCCTGGATTCCTTTTATTATTATTACTATTATTTTATTTATTTTTTTGACAGGCAGAGTTAGACAGTGAGAGAGAGACAGAGAGAAAGGTCTTCCTTCTGTTGGTTCAGCCTCCCAAATGGCTGCTAAGGCCGGCATACTGCGCCTATCTGAAGCCAGGAGCCAGGCTTCCTCCCGGTCTTCCATGCCGGTGCAGGGCCCAAGGACTTGGGCCATCCTCCACTGCACTCCCGGGCCACAGCAGAGAGCTGGACTGGAAGAGGAGCAACTGGGACAGAATCCGGCGCCCCAACCGGGACTAGAACCCGGTGTGCCAGCGCCACAGGCGGAGGATTAGTCTAGTGAGCAGTGGCACCGGCCAACCCTGGATTCCTTTTATTGCTATTTTCTTTCTAAACTAGTTGCTGTCTGAGTGCTCATCCTAAAGGATGACTCCAACTCTTCCTGCAAAGGGCTCAGTCAATCTATGGTGGTCCTGCCATACGTTTTGCTTGCACCCCTGGTACCCATTATAACCCAGCCCTGACCCAGCCTCCCAGCCCTTCTGAACATGTCTTCTACCTAACACAGCAAATCAGTTTGAATTGACACCAAAGAGGACACCTATTCTTGAACCCCAATAAGTAACCTTGGTAGCAGATTAAGCCCAACTTTATGTATCTCATCCAAATCTGAAAACTGCCTGTCTGGGTCTCTGACAGCTCATGCGCCATCTTTCTTGCCATAATTTATGGGCACCTTATTGCTGAATTTTGGGACTATTCTGTGGAGCTGAAGGGGAATGTGTATTCTCTTACTGTTAAGTGTACTGTTCTGTCTATACGTGACATCCGTGAGTATTCATTGTGATAGTTTCATGTGCTTCTGAAAAGATTTTTGAAACAGCACATTTCCTCAGTAATGATGTGAGTACACACTCTCTCAGAGATAAGTAACGCTGAGTTTTTTAGGGAGAGTTTGGCGAGGTACATTTGTAGAAGTCTACATTCAGAATAGCTTTCCTCTGGTGACAATATTGTTCCTTTGTTTCCTAGCAACCATGCCTGCCGATAAGAAGTTGTGCTTCCTATGGGTACACCCTTTGTCTCTGTGAAGTGTTTTAGCACAATCTCTTTCTTGTTTGGGTTCTGAAGTCTCTTGGAAAGGAAGCCTAGTGGGCTTCATTTGGGGTTTTCCTTGGGGGCTTTGCATCTGCAGATCTGAGCAGGATGATCTACTCTACTGTTGTGGTGATGACTTCTCCCTATCTTGCCCTTTGTTCTGCCTCTTGAACTCCTACTAAATCACTGATTCTTCTTCTGCACCTCTTGCGTGTGTTCCTTTTCTCCACGTTTCCCTCTTGTCTTCCTGGGCTCTGTCTTCCAGCTCTGTGACTCTTTGGTGATGCGCATTTTACCAGCTGAGTCGACAACGGACGACGCTCGTGGTTTTGCTTTGGAGTGCTCCCCGTTCCTTTTTCACTGCAGTTTGAACACCGTCTCCCTTCACATCACTCTGAGGAAACCATGCTCATTTTGCAGTTTTATTTCCTTTCCTGTGCTTATATTCTTTTGTCGTTTTCTTTCATTTGCTGTGAGTCCATCACTCCCCCAGAGGTTAACTCTTCTACTTGTTGGTTTAGAACTTTGTTGTTATTATTATTATTTGGAAAATTTGTGGCTGGTTTCCCTGAATACTTGAGCATTCTGGTTGTCTTCCTAGCTGCTCAAGTAACACGGACACAGGTTTGGGTGACAGGAGCCCTGGAGTCAGCAGTTCAGATGGAGAAACGTGTGTGAGACCCGACGGGCCAGAAGTGCCCAGCTCACATGGCAGCTGTAGGTTGTCTGTGGCATTGCTCTGCTTCTCCAGACTCAGCTGTTCTAGAATGCTCTCTGTCCCAACTTCCACTACAGAGAGCTGTCCTCACAGCTTGGATTTGGAGGCCCACCTGCAGTCTAACTCCTAGCAGTATCTATCTCCTCCCAGATATCAGGCTCTGGGTGGACTCTGACGTAAATATTTGGATACCCTCCAGTTGATTGCATCAACCACTGTCTTCACCTAGCTCTTTCCCCTAATTCCCACTGTTGCTTTACTGGCACAGCTGGGGACACATGCTCTGTCTGACTTACTTCTTCTGCAAGAGACTGTGGCTTCCTCAGCCCTCTTGGCTTTCACTCACAGTGTGGTCTGAATTACTGTGTCCCCTCTAGAAATTCATTGGGGGGCATCGCTTTCAAAGTTACCTCTCTGCTGAGGTTTATTTATTTTTTATATTATACGTGGTTTTCTGTGCTTTGCATAGGATTTTCCTTCTTCCGCCTTTGTATTCCAGTGTGACCTGGAAAGTCCACTCTGTTTAGAACTTTAACATATAACCACCATATAATAAAAGCAATATATGGCTTTTTACTGTTGGTTCTGTTGAAGAACTTCAAACAAATATCTCAAATCGGGTCAGCAGCTTCCAGACCCACGCTCAGAGAGTTCTCCCCTGCTTCACCAGTCAATCAGAGCTGTGGCACGAATTAGCCATCTTCTGCCTTGGGGTGAGGACCTGGGGCCCACTCCTATCTGACCTCTTCTGAACCTAATCACAAAGGCTGCATCTTGGAACAGGTTTCTCAAAAATCCACTTGGCTTTGTGGTTATCTCAGGAAGTCTCAGGGCATCTAGATCTCAAGCACTCCTGGTTATCTTTTTATCCACACGTTTCCAAGGAGATTATCCAGATTAGGACTCCTCAAATTCACCTGTGTTTGTGTAACATTCTTTGCTTTACTTAGATTTTCACACTGATAAAGCATTTGAGCAATTTTCTTGGTAGTGTAGAACAGTGTCCTCATCTGGTTCATGAGGAAATTGATTCAAAACAGTTATTGTCCAAATTGTACAAACAAAAAAGAGAGAGGAGCCAGGCCTCAGACCCAGAAATTCTTTGAGTGCAATGCTTTACTTGTGTGCCTCATGTGAATTTCACATATGGCTGAGATGAGACCAGTGTCCTTAGATCAAAGCTGATTTTAAATCTAGATATGTATGTATGAGGCTAACCAGGGATTAGACTGTATAGAACTGACACAAAATTTGCTGAGAAGAATGCGACTGATGATGACAGATTGAGTTTTTGTTTGATTTTAACAAGTCACCAAACTGAGTAATCCTTCAAGAAGCTCCCCTAGGAAAAACAATGCCAGAGATCATTGCAGGAATTACTGCTTTCAGATGCAACTCCATATTTTGTTCCAAGTTTCCTTTATTGGGTATACCAGTACCCATTCTTTTTAACATGTACTCCTCTGCCCACTTAACACAGGCACCTTTTATTATTGCTCCCAAGTCTACCAATCAGCTGGTTGGTCCCACTGGTCACTAAGCTTGGCTGATCTAAGATTACTCATGGTCCATATTTCAGCTGGAGGAGTGGCTGGGAGCTCGCTGCTCTCATCATATGTGTGGTGGTTGGCTTGCTGGCTGGCTACTGGCTGGAGCACTATGTCTTCACGCATCAGGCCAGACAGGCTTACTTCTGAGGTGGCCTCAGAGTTCCAAGAGGGCCAGTGGAAGCTTGTTGAGCCTCCTGAGCTTGAGGATTACAGCTGGCACAAGCTCACTTCTTCTTCTTTCTTCTTCTTCTTTCTTTTTCTTCTTTTTTTTTTTTGTTTTAATATTTATCTATGTTTTTGAAAGGCAGAGGGAGTGAGAGAGAGAGAGAGATCGTCTATCCACTGGTTCATTCCTCAGATGGCCACAATGGCCGGAGCTGCACTGATCTGAAGCCAGGAGCCAGGAGCTTCTTCTGGGTCTCCCACGTGGGTGCAGGGGCCCAATGACTTGGGCTGTTTTCTACTGCTTTTCCAGGCCATAGAAGAAAGCTGGATTGGAAGTGGAGCAGCCAGGTCTCAAACCAGCACCCATATGGGATGCCGGCACTGCAGGCGGTGGCTCTACCCGCTAATGCCACCCCGCTGGCCCTACAAGGTCACATCTGCTTCATTATGTTAGTCAAATTAAGTTGTAAAGCTGATCCAGATACAAGGGGCAGAGAAGGAATTGCAAAATCATAGGGAAAGGGTGGTGTGTACAGACAGGGAAAAATTGGAATCATTTTTGCAAACAATTGCCACATCCGGCCTTTGTATCTATGCCCCATGGCTGTGAGTATTGGCTGCTCAAGCGTCTCCAGCTATGGAATCCATATATTGCCTGGCCCAAATGCGTATGTTGAAAGTCTAACCCCCTAGTGTGACGATATCGGGGTACAGAATTTTTAGGAGGCAATGCAGATTAAAAGAGGTCAATAGAGGCGGGGCACTAACCTAACAGGGTGGTGACCCTGCAAAGAGTGTGAGAGAAAGAAAACTTTTTTTCTTCCTCTTCCATGTGAGGACAGCAGGAAGGTGGCCATGCAAAAGCCAGGAAGTGGAACTAAGACTTTCAGCCCCTGGAATTATGAGCAAATAATTTTCTGTTGACTAAGCTGCCCTATCTATGGTATTTTGTTATGGCAGCCCGAGCTGGTTAGCACATCTCCACTTTTCTGCAGAATGGCTCCTAGTAGAGGGGAACGGTCTTGTGCTATAGCCCATGTTGGGGATAGAAGGTTCAGCCCACAGCAAGGAGTTGATGGACACAGGGTTACCAAAGGCCAGTACTCTTAGGTCAAGGGGCAATGACTCTGGGGGATGAGGGAAGCTGCAGAATCTCTCTGTGGATAGAGGTGAATTGCACAGAGTTGAGACCAGGGCTTATTCCACCTTCACCTCTCCCCTTTCTTCCTCCTCTCCCTCCCTTTCAGGCTTCTCCTGATGCGCCTCCCTCATAAATCATGGGCACCTATTCCCTGGCTCAGGCCCTACTTCTAAGGATTTCTAAGGTGGCTTCTAGTGAAAAGGACACTCAAACATGCTTGCCATTAACACGCATTTGTAAGTCTAGTTATACATATTTGTCTTATTTATACCATCTGCTATTTTACCCTGTTGCTAAAAATAGCAATGGTTTATGAGTGGTGGAAAGACCAAATAAATGTTTTCTGTATGAATGAGTGACTCCTACTTAATGGAGACTTGGGAGAATACAACTTTTTGAGAATTGAGATGGACAGGGCTGGACCCACAAATGTTTTAACTAACAAAACACTTGGCCACACCCAGTAGCCCACCACAACAAGCAGCTGATATTCTTGAAAAGGTTTTGTGTGTTGAGCAGGAATACTCCTTGGCCATTTGGTTTCCCTATCAATACTCTCCTTTGATGAACCCAGAGAGGCCTCATTGTCCAAATGGAAGGAAGGCCAAGTTGTCTTGTCTGTGACACTTCCCAGGTGTTTCCTGACTGCCATATGTCAGACTATTTTTACATGGGCCCAGAAATCTTTTGTTGCTAGAGCAAAGAATATAGATAAAAATCCCAGATACAAAGTGATTTAGAAAACACTCAAAGGTAAGCCCTGACACTAACAGTAGCTATCTCATGTGGTCTGGGTGAGCATTAAAAGTTGTGTATTCAGCACAGAGCCATGTTAGTACGCACATTTGTGGGTCCAGCCCTGTCCATCTCAGTTCTCAAAAAGTTATATTCTCCCAAGTCTCCATTAAGTAGGAGTCACTCTTTCATACAACAAACATTTATTTGGTCTTTCCACCACTCGTTAGCTACTTGTCTCTTTGTCTTTGACAAGTGTCGTGGGCGTCACAGGAAGAAGAGAAATGAATCAAGAACAAGAATTGAAGTCAGTGAATCCCTAATTTCAGCAGCCGCTGCAGGAAAAGGAAATCTTAGCCAGGGAGGGTCAAGAAAAGCCTTCAATTCTTTAGGAGTTACGTGGCCATGCTTTGTCTTTGTTTAAGTCTAGGTGGAAATGGCCTCTGACTCCGAGGGAAAATCCAGAAAGGAAGACGACAGAAGACTGTGCTTGGCCTGTTGCTCAGCCGGCAAGCAAGGCTCAGAGAGGTGGCAAGAACTACCAGGCAGGGCAGCGAGAGTTACCTGAACCTAGGAGCTCTGTTGTCTGCTGAAGTAGCAGAAAAGGAGAGTGGCCAACATGTGCAGTGTCTTTGACAGCACATGCCAAGCCAGCTTCAACAAGTGGCAAGCCATGCAGCGGTCATGCTTCCCCTGCCTGAGCTAAACCCCAGCAGGTTTAATTGAAAGGTATTTTAGCTGGCGTTGCAAAATTATCAATGGATGAGTTACCCAGAATGCATGACAGGTATCTGAAGAAAAGGGAAGCTTGAAAGACAGACTAGATAATGAGTGTGTTTCTGAGTTTAGCTGGTTTGAAACTTGTGCTAAAACTCCAGAGAAGCTGCTCAGTGCCCTGGACACTGGAGCTTTGATAAAGAACATTTCTCTGGAAAGCAAACAATGAAGACACAGGGCTTTCAGGGTCTCATTTACCAGGAGAGTGGGCACCCTATTCAGCAAGAACAGGAGGTGAAAGGCTGCCACTGGGTAATCTGAGCACTGCTTTTGTGGGGAGGGGGGGCACTCCTTGGCCTGGAGCTTCTGGTAACCCACCTGTTGGCTCCTCACACAGGGAAGAGGCTGGACAGCTCAGGTTCTTCCAGCTATCTGTTTCAACAACGAGAAACAGTCACCCCAGGCCCCAGGAATGCACCGTCTTGTCTCACTGAGTTTCAGTGGGGTTTTAGGTACCCCTGTGTCTCAAAGGCAAAGAAAGGCAACCACTGATTTTTTTTTCCCGTCTGCCCATGTGGATCTTTTCCAGCTTTAAGCAAGCAGTCAATGAATGCTAGCCACCTTGATGACCTAACAGGCAGGTGGCGCGGGAAACAGAAAAGCAGTGAAGAAAGAAGGGAGAGCATAAGCAAAAGCATCGGATGAGATCAAAAAAGATCCGGGGCCTGGTGAGCAATGCTTGGCCCAGTGCCCAGAGCAGCTTCTGCAGACGGACAGAGCTGCAAGAGCATTTCCTGCTTTGGGTTAAAAAAATAAATCCAAGTCTCCTCTAAGAGGTGGTCTATTCACTGTGTGCAGCATTAGGTCATTAATTTGAAAATTGCAGGTAGTAATAAAAACAGCCGTCATTTTCTTAACACCTAAGTGAATAGGCCTCCTCCTGCTACACCCACTGCACACCTGGGTTAGATTCATCGGCTCGTGTGTGTGGGTAGTTGCTCATTGTGGTTCAGCCTGGGCAGAAGCCTGCACAGTCTGTTGCTGCTCTGAGACTTCTGCTGGGTTTCCTATCTACTTCTGCTGCTCTCAGCCTGTGCTCTTGTGAGACAGAAGGAAAATCACCCAATAGACCAGGGAGCTGCATTTTTTCCCTAACCCTCAAAGCTGGAATTAGCAAAATCTTATATCAGCTTCTGTCTTGGATTCCCAAAATGGCTTCATCTGTTCCCTACCTTTTTGCGATCACCAGTTGCCCTAATCCCCAAGACTTTGGAAGTTTCCAGTTCTCTCTCCACTGTCAGGCTAAACTGGCTTTCCTTCCAGAACCAGATGAGTCTCGCACTCTCTTTTTTGAGAGCCCAGGAAACCTTGGGCCTGGGAGGATTTGTCTGAAGTCTCCAGGTTTGTCACTATGAGCCATTTTTCCATGGAAAACTTTCTTGAAGCTTATACAACCTGTAATAGGACCACAGTCCTTTGAACTCTGGGCAGGTGTTCAGTTTTACAGCACAGTATTTTTAGATAGAATTTGTTTTAATCTTCCAGTTAAGCCTCTTTATACAAACCAAGCTGCCAAGAGAACAAATGCAATTCACTCACAAGTTGTTTGTCTAGTTAACAGTAAGTACGCAAACCAGTTTCCTGTTCACACAAAGGATTTTCTTGTGCTTGAAATCTTTGACCAAGGGTACATTGGCTTGGAATTTTACAGGGAATTCATGTTAATTATCTATAGCACTCCATGCACCAGGATGTGAGGTGACTTAGTAAGCAGCCGGTTAGTACAAAACAAGTACAATGCCCAAGTTTCTGAAAGGACCTTTGTGGCACAATGGGGAGGCATCACAAAGAGTCCACTCGGAAACGGAGACTCCCGTGCCCTGTGCAAGGTATCAGGAAGCCAGGGGACAGCACAGGGAAGGGGAAGGGAAAGTCTTATTGTTAAAGAGAAAGCTAAGACATGGAGTTGCAGGAGGTCCATTTTCCTAAGGATCTCTGCTTAAGGATTTCCTCTCCTGCTTTTTTTTTTCTTTCTTGTATGTATTTCTTCCTTTTTCTTTTCTTTTTAAAAAGATTTTATTCTATTTAGTTGAAAGCATGAAATAGAGAGAGGGAGTGACAGACAGAGAGAAAGGGACCTTCTATCTACTGGTTCACTCCCCAAATGGCTGCAACAGCTGGGGCTGTGCCAGGCCGAAGGTAGGAGTCAGGGCCTCCATCTGGATCTACCCCATGGATGGCAGGGGCCCAAGTACTTGAGTCACCATCTGCTGCTTTCCCAGATGCATTAGCAGGGAGCTGGAACAGAAGTGGAGCAGCCAGGACTCAAACAGACACTCTAGTATGGGATGCCAACACTGCAGCGTGAGACTTAACCCCCTTCACCACGACGCACACCCCTTCCTTTTTGAGAAGTATTTCCAAAGAGAGTCTTGAGACTCGAAGTCCATGACAGGATTACTGAAAGATAAGGTGTGTGCACCTTCAGTGGCTAGTGCCTGGCAGCCAGAGCCCTGTGTGCCCCAGAGAGAGGGCATCTGGGGTGCTCATGTCTCCTGCTCTCACAAAACAGAAATCTCTATGGAATCTATGTAACCACCCCCCTGTCCCGCCCCCAG
This sequence comes from Lepus europaeus, assembly GCF_033115175.1. NCBI lineage: Eukaryota > Metazoa > Chordata > Mammalia > Lagomorpha > Leporidae > Lepus > Lepus europaeus. Next base: position 150,497,435 of record NC_084830.1, read on the forward strand.
CAATGTGCTACTCTACCTACATCCTTCTTCCCAGGCTCCTCAAATACTTTATCTCTACTTGTTTATCTGAAGCCCTAGAAAGGAAGATGCTATGGAATCTAAATAACAAAGTTAGCACAGTCTTGGTTTGTAAGTCCAAACTTAGTGGAAGGCAGAAGAATTGAGAGGCATCCTTGTAGCCCAGTTTCTCCTGTGGTCAAATCTGGGAGAATGAACCCTTTCTGAGTTGTGTATTCTAGAAAAGAGAGAAAAATTTGTAACCAGATTTTGGACTAGCGGAATGAAAATTTCAGGGAATTGAGCCCTCCCCCACCCATGCCTGCCTGATGTGGCAGGTGTAGATGAAAAACGGTAGCGCAGTGAATTGAGGCAGGAGAAGGTCATAGACAGTGTCCTCACTTGCACGTGCACTTGAAGTCATGGACAAAGGCATGTGAGTTCCCCAAGCTGAAGAGAGACACTGGGCTACATACATGGGTCCCATGGCAGGCATGAGGGGTTATAACACTGGCGAGGGGTTAGGGCCACCTGCTGTTAGCTGAAGGCTGCCAGAATGCTATGTGGGAGCCAGGCTCTGTAGCCTTTCCAAGCACCATGGGAATAAGCCCCACACTCTGTCCCTGCCCAGGACCAGATAGGGTGAGTGACGCCTGCAGCAGGAAGCCAGCATGAGCAGCTGCTGCCCATGGCTGCAGGAGCACCAGCAGCTCATGGCCTCCCTGAGCACTTGAGCACCAAGCACAGGGTAGCATAAGGAAGAAGGAATCCCAAACAGACTGAGTTTTTTTCTGTTAAACTTTGTAGCTGAGATCATTGCTGATTCATATAGAGTTGTGAGCAAGAATACAGCGAGAGATCCTGTATACCGTCTGCCCAGCTCCCACTATGGGGACAGCTTGCAAAACCATAGCTTGGCCGGCGCCGCGGCTCAATAGGCTAATCCTCCGCCTGTGGCGCCAGCACACCAGGTTCTAGTTCCAGTCGGGGTGCCAGATTCTGTCCCGGTTGCTCCTCTTCCAGTCCAGCTCTCTGCTGTGGCCCGGGAGTGCAGTGGAGGATGGCCCAAGTCCTTGGGCCCTGCACCCACATGGGAGACCAGGAGAGGCACCTGGCTCCTGGCTTCGGATCAGCGCGGTGTGCCGGCCGCAGTGCGCTGGCCCGCAGTGGCCACTGGAGGGTGAACCAACGGTAAAGGAAGACCTTTCTCTCTCTCTGTCTCTCTCACTGTCCACTCTGCCTGTCAAAAAATAAAAATAAAAAATAAAAATAAAAAAACCCATAGCTTATCCACACATCCACAGGCAGGATATTGTTAAGGCACAGAACACTGGCATCACCACAAGGAACTTCACCTTGGCCTTTTATGACCCTGCCCTCCTCCCTTCCAGACCATTCCTCCTAGCAACCACTAATATGTTCCCCATCTCCATAACTTAGCTTTTCTGAGAAATTCTTTATTTGTCCGTTATTTTGGAAGAGTGATTGTGCTAATATTGAATTCTCTGCTGGTGCCCTTTTTTTTTTTTTTTTTAAATTCCCTGCTTTCCTCCTACTGTCTTATTTGTGGGGTTTCTGACAAGAAGTACTTGTAATTTATATTCTTGTTCCTTCACAGGTAATGTGTTTTGTTTCCCTGGCTTCACTCAAGGTTTTCTGTTTGTCACTGCTTTTTGATTTGGAGTATGACATGCCTGTGTGTTGTGCAGGTTAGTGGTTTACTTATTTTGGTGTAATTTGGCTTGTGTTTCCTGAATCTCTGGTTTGGTATCTCAAATTAATTCTGAAAGTTCCTCTCCATTACTCAAATAATTTCCAAGTTGTCTAACTGTTCTAGTTGTTTTTTGGTTTTATATAAAATTTTAAAAGGATTTTCATATATATTTTAAAATACATACATTTCTTGTTGGGGTTGGATGTGAATTTTGTCAAACCCACATTTCAGTTTCGGGAGAGTTGACATCTTTACTATGTTGAGTTTTCTAATCCATAAACACGGTACGTCTATTTATCTAGCTCTTTTTTATTATGATTTTGAAATTCTCAGCATACAAGTCCTATATATATTTTGTTATATTTACAGCTATAGAATTTTTTTAAAAGTGACGGTAATGGTAATTCATTTTTAATTTTGGTGTTTTTATTTTGTGTTCATTGCTACCACACAGAGACATAATAAATTTTGGTACTCAAATTTTATATTGGACCCTGAGGTCTTGCTGAGCTCACTTATTCTAGGAAGTTTTTGTTGTTCTTGTGATTGTTATTGATGCTTGAGATTTTCTGAAAATCTTCAAATAGAGACAGTTATGCTTCTTCTTTTCCAGTCTGTGTGCCTCTTGTTTTCTTTCCATGCCTTATTGCACTAGCTGCAGCTTCCAGCACTCTGTTGAATAAGAGTGGTGACTGGACACTTCACCTTGTTTCCACTCTCAGGGGAAAAACATTCAGGCTTTTGTCACTGAACACAGGTTCAATTGTTAACATTTTGGTGGATGTTTTTCATCAAGAGAATACATTTTCCATAGCAGACTGAACTGATTAATTTTTTTCTCTTACTATTTCTCAGAGTTTTCAGTCATGAATAGATATTGAATTCTGTCAAATATTTTTTGCATCAATTATTTAGGTCATGTGATTTTTCTTCTTTAGCTGTTAATGTGGTAGATAGCAATTGTATGAATTTTTAACATTTCAACCATCTTGCATCCTTGGAATAAACTTTGCTTTGCCATGTTATATACTGACTCTTCATTACCACTAAATACTACTATGTGACAGAATTTTTGAGTCCATATTTATGAGGTAAATTAGCTTAGTTTTCTTTAGTTTTGGTATTGGGGTAATAGTTTTACAAAAAGAAATGTAAAGAGTTCCCTCCTTGTGATGGTTAATTTCCTGGACATGGTATTCACATATTTGTTCAAATATTGTTCTAGATATTTCTGTGAAAGTGTTTTCCAGATGAGATCAGCATGTTGATCAGAAGACACTGAGTAGAACAGAGTACCCTCCGGAATATGGGAGACCCTCGTCCAGTCTCCACTGAATTCTGTCAACAGACTACTTTTGGACACAAGCTGCATCACTGACCATGCATATCAGTATATTTGAAGGTGTACATCTATCTCCCTCCCTATTGGTTCTGTTTATCTGGAGACACCTGACTAATACAGCCCTCTTCTATATTCCAGAAGAGATTTCATAGAATTGGTATTAATTCTTTCACTATTTGGTAGAATTTTCTGAGGGCACCACTGGGAGATTTTTTTTTTTTTTTTTAGATTTGAAATTATTCATTTAGACTCCTTAGTATTTGTAGGTCTATCCAAACAATCTATTTTACTATTGACTGAGTAGTGGTAGTTCACATTTTTTGAGGAATTACTCTATTTCTCTTAAATTTTCAAAGTTAAGTTTGCAGAATTGTTCTTGTAGTCTTTTCTTATCATCCCTTGATGTCCCTGCTGATACCCTGTGAGTTCCTGATAGCACATTGCGTTTTTTTCTTGTATGTGCAGGGATGTTAATTATATTGTCAATTACATCTTTTTTAAAAAGTTCTTCAATGAGCTGACTTTCTCTGTTGTTTCTCTATTTTTAATGTCACCGATTCCTGCCTGCATTTTCATTTTATTCCTTCTGGGTGCTTCATGTTCATTTTCTCCTTTCTCTAGGTTTTTCAGATGGAGGCTTAATTACTGACTTGAGACTTCTTTTCTTTTATAGTACATGCACTTTGTGCTATAAATTTCTCTCTCAGCACTGGTGCACAACTTTTGATAGTTGTATTTTTGTTTTCATTTAGGTCAACGTATTTTTTTTCCCTACAGATATATTTGTTTGAAAGGCAGAGCTAGAAAGAGAGGGAAAAGAACGGGGAGGAAGGGGCGGGGGGAGAGAGAGAGAAATATCTTACATTTGCTGGTTCACTCCCTACATGGTCGTAACAGCCAGAGCTGGGACAGGCGGAAGCCAGGAACCTGGAACTCTTTCCAGGTCTCCCACGAAGGAGCAGGGGCCCAAGGACTTGGGCTATCTTTTGCTGCTTTCCCAGGCTTATTACCAGGGAGCTGGATTGGAAGTAGAGCAGCAGGACTTAAACTGGTGCCCATATATGATTCAAGCATTGTGGGCAGTGGATTAACCTGATGCATCACAATGCTGGCCTCAGGTCAATGTATTGGTAAATTTTTCTGGGGACTTCCTTTTTTTTTTTTCTCATGGTTTTACTTAGAAGAGTGTTGTTTAGCTTGTAAATTTGAGATTTTCCTACATCCTTCTGTTACTGATTTCTAGTTTTATTTCATAGTGGACTCTCTATGCCTTCAAGTATTTTAAATATGTTGATATTTTTTAATAGCACAGGATACAGTCAGTCTTGGCACACGTTTCAGGTGACTTAAGAAGCTGTATTGTTTTCATGTTACGTGGAGAGTTCTCTGAGTGTTGGATAGGTCCTTTTGATTAAAGGCACTTCGGGGTTCTATTTCCTTCCTGATTTTCTGTCTCGTTGCTCTATCAGTTGATAGAAGTGTTCACATCTTCAGCTGTGACTGTGGATTCCTTTCAGTCTACTTAGTTTCACTTCACATATTTTGCAGCTCTGTTTTTTCTGTGCATGTTCTTTCAGCATTGTGATGTCATCTTTAAAAAAAATCATATTACTTGTCACTCTCCAATTCTGGTCATTCTCTTTGCTTTGGAGTCTGCTTTATCTGATACTAATATAACCATCCTTGCCTCATTTTAGTCAATGTTTGTATAATTTATCTTTTACATTTTAAACCTTTTAACCTGAGTATATTGAAATAAGGGTTTTTAGATCAGAGTATAATTCATGGTTTTAATCTAATTTGCCACTCTGTTTTAATCAATATATGTAGGCCATTTACATTTAATGTAACCAATGCTAAGAAATAATTTAACTATGCTGTTTTATCACTTATTTTCTGTTTGTTCTCTCTTTTTTATTTTCTTTTTCTTATCTTTATTTAGATTATTTCAATATTTTTCAGGGTGGCAGGTATCCAACTACCTAAACCATCAGAAGCTGCCTCCCAGAGTGTATATTAGTAAGAAGTTGGAATGGGGAGCAGAGCTTGGACTTGAACCCACATGCTCCAATATGGGATGTGGACATTCCAGGCAGTGTCTTTGTCTCTACACCAAATACCCACTCTTCAAAGCATCTCTAACAATAATTCTCTTAACCTGTGTGAGCCATTTTGAACATAAAAGATATATCAGTGTCATTTCATGATAAAACCCACTATGACCCTGTAAAAAATTCTTTCAAAGAAATGGATCAGGATGCAGAGAGGAAAATTAAGTCATTTCTTTTACAAAGCCATCATAACATTTCCTTTTCTCCAATGTGACTTTGGTCACCAGAACATCGGGAAGCAGCATCTACAAGCATGTCATATGTATAAGACATGGTATGATGCACTGCTACATTGCTCACTTCAACGCAAATTCCAATCAGCCTCACTCTGGGGAAATTCCACAGAACCAGTCTTCTAACAAATCTCTCTATCTCTGCTGCCTGTAAACAATATAAAATGTTGAATTCCCTCTTTTCCTTTATCTAGACGGAGTGCTAAAGAAATCAGATTGGCAGTTCCCTGTTCAGATTTACACACCACAGCCAACTGAACTTACTTAACACACATCTGGAAAAACTGTAAGTTAGAGGCTGGCGCAGTGCACAATGGATAAGGCCACTGCCTGCAGTGCCGGCATCCCATATGGGTGACAATTCGAATCCCAGCTGCTCTACTTCCAATCCAGCTCTCTGTGATGGCCTGGGAAAGCAGTGGAAGATGGCCCAAGTCCTTGGGCCCTTGCACCACATGGGAGACCTGGAAGAAGCTCCTGGCTCCTGGCTTAGGATCGGTGCAGCTCTGGCTATTGCAACCATCTGGGGAGTGAACCATCGGATGGAAGACTCTCTCTCTGCCTCTCTGTGTAACTCTGCCTTTCAAAAAACAAATACATGTTAAAAAAAACTGTCATTTAATCACACATATAGATAGGAGTGTGCATTTGGTATAGCCATTAAGACATGGCTTAGAACACGAACGTTCCATATCACAGTGATTATGTTACAGTCTGGCTCTGCTGCTGATTCCAGCTTCCTGCTAATGTGCATGTTGGTAGGCTAGAGGTGATAGTTCAAATAGCTGAGTTCCTGCCATCCATTGTGTGAGACCTGGATTGAGTTCCTGGCTCTTGGTACCAGCCTGGCCCAGTCTGGGCTGTTGTGGGCCTTTGGGGAGTGAACCAGTGGATGGAAGATCTCTGTCTTTGTCTATATTCTCCTAGTTTCTCAAAAAAAATTTTTTTAATTGCCACCTGTATCAACAGAAAAAATTTGTCTCTATTTTCCAATTAGTAACATAATACTTGTCATCTCATCCAAATACTTAACTCCTGTAGAGAATTCACCCAAGCAATAGATGTTTCTGTGTGTGTGTGTGTGTGTGTATGCGTGTGGTTTGGGGCGGGGGAGGGGGGGTGAAGGACCACAAATACTCCTCTGTTAAAGGTCAGCTTCAGTACTAATGAGAAAGATGCTTCTCAGGGATCATCCTCTGAAAGAGACTTCTCAAGTGTTCAGTTTGTTATGCAGATATTTCATTCGTTTCTTTCCTGAACAAAGGGAGGTTAAGTATAGACACAGGGTCTCTTTTTAAATTTAATTCCTTTGTCCTAGAAAACATTAAGTTCTCTAGATCTGACTAGAAAAGTAGCAAATGGGACTATGCTATCTCAAATGATACATCACTCTAGGGGACCATTCAATTTTTAAAACTTTATTCATTTATTCATGTTCATTTTATGTGAAAGACAGAGTAATTGATCTTCTGTCTAGTATTTAAGTCCCCAAAAACCCACAGTAGTGAGAAACTGGGCTAGGTCAAAGCCAGGACCTAGGAGCTCCATCTGGGTCTCCCATGCAGGTGGCAGGGACATAAGTACACCTGCTGCCTCCAGGAGTGTGCATTAGGAGGAAGCTGGATAGGAAGTGGAGTCCTGAACTTACAGAAGGTACTCACAGTATGGAATGTGGGTTTCCCAAGCGGCAACTTTACTGCTGTGTGCAATCACCTGATCACCTGCTGTTCTAAATTTTAAAATTTGATTAGGTTCTGTGGATCCATCAGTGGGACCTGATGCTTGCCATCCCCATCCCCCACCCCAGCCTGAGCTCTTCACTCACAGGCATTCTGATGTCTTTTTGTGCTTCAAAACTGTGAAATGCCACCAAGAAAGGAGGAAAAAAAAGATAACCTTTTCTTTCTGCAGGATCTCAACTCACTAACGTTTGTACCAACAAGCAATCTGGCAAACAACTTCAGGGAGCGGGTCTAAGTTTCTATGGCAAAATGGGAGGATTGGGTAATTCCCAAGGGATAAGCTGATTAACTGGCATTCTTGGCATCTTTGCTAGGCTGGAGGTCAGGTGGAGAGGACAGGAAGCCACAGCCCTTCTGCTTCCCCAGACCTTGCCCTGGCTGCCTGAGTACGCAGTCTGCTACAGGCTGCACACGGCTGAGCTCCCTGAGGTTCGCCACCCATGAAAAGCAGCATTCAGGAAGGGCCATACCAGGGATGGGTCTTTAAAAACCCTCTAATTTCAAACACATTTATGAAAGCAACTGTGGTGTGGACAACCTCTCTGTCTCTCCTGATTTCTTTTTATCAGCCATTTCTTGACTCTGCTCTTTTACAAACTTAAAAGGAATAGTAAGCATTTTTGAAGCAATAGTAGAAATCTCTATTATTCTACATAAGAATATGGGTGAAATCTAGACATCTGATGTCACTGAAGATTAGCTAATATGCCCAAGCTCATAATAAATGCTCAGGACATATCTGCTGAGTGAATGCAGGAACACAGGAACATACCAGGGGTCTTCAAAAGTTCACGGGAAATCTTACCCACGATGACAGCATGGTGAGAAGGTTTCTCCTCTGATTCACAGTGGTGCTATTCTGTAGAGTGTTGGAATAGTAGAGGAAGGGATGTCAGAGAAAGAAACTTCATCTTAGCACAGAAACTTCCCTTTGAGTTATCAGCCACTGGATCTCTAGAGTTATGGTATGTAACTCCACTTTGGAGAAGTCTTATCTTGTGTTAGAAAAGTTAGCAATGAATGGGCACCTGCTGATGGTTGTGTCTAGCTCTTGAGGGTGAAGTGACCATGCAGAGGCACAGACAGAGAGACTTGGCAGTCTGTAGAGTACGTTGAGAGCACTTCCTCCTAAACACACAGACAATTATGGGATTGTTGGTGTGCTGTTGAGAGCATCAGTTAAGCATAAATAACCCAGGTTATAGGCCATACAGTTGGAGTTTGTGAGGTTAGATCATACCCTGTGGGTGGGGTGGACCTTTCTCCAGGAGAGGGACGTTGTCACTCTAAGTCATTCTGGGATTCAAAATGAAGAGTTTTAAACTGGGGAAAGTCGAGACCTGCTCCTCTCTCTGGAGAAGGAATTTGATGTCTGTAGTAAAGTGCTATGAGTACCACCTGAGCTGGGAGCTGCCACATGGAAATCTGCTAAAAACAGAAAGTGAACTTGGGAACAGGCCTATGAGTAACTTGAAATGAATGTATGAGTTTTTCATATCCTCTCTTGTTTTTTCCCAAGCATTTAATAAAGTGTTGTTGATACCATAGCCTGATTTGCTTGTGCTTAAACGAGGTAAGGGAGCTCTTTCTATCTATGGCCTCAGTTCATCAGGGCAAGAAAGCAAGAGTGGGGTGAGAAGGGACAGCCATCCCCTGAGGGTGAGAAGGGTGGGCTGCAGTACAAGGTCACCAACATAAGAATATCTGTAGGATTTCCAAAAATTCTTCGAGGATCAGAACTCAGAAGATTCAGCAAGAACTTTTAGATGGAGATGTGATGTCTTTGTGATTTGCATTGTCAATGGGGACTTCCAACAGCATGGCTCATGCAAATCTAAATATGCAAATCAAGTGGGCATTCATTCCTTTTCTACATTCTGTACAAATTACCCCGAATACTGGCTCTGAATTCCCATTCCCTCAGGGAGGCAGCATGCTCAACCTCAGACAGTCTGAGTCGTCCATGCCCCTGGTCTCAACTGATTTCGGCTCCCCAAAGGAGGCTCACCTCCTGCCACACCTCTGCTCTTCTACCCTCAGGATTCTTGGTCCTGAGAACTTCCTCTGTCATGTGTTGAGGTTGAGTCCCCTGTCCTTCCAGTCACCTTGGTTCTCACTGGCTGCTGCTTGGCCACATCCAGCCCTTCATGGGTACAGGACTCTTGGAAGGGCAGAATTCCTGGGCCTCAGAATCCAACCTGTCTGGTGTCCCTCTGAGATCCCGCTGTATCCCTAACACCATGTCAGAGATCAAGGATGGGCTCCTGTCACTGATTCCCCCCAACACACCCTCTCTGTCCAGCCAGAAGAGGAGGCAGTCTCTCCCTGCCTTCCACATTCCTCCCAGAGCCACGTTCTCAGCCCTTGTTCTTCAAGGGTCTGAGGACAGAAACAAGAGCTCTAGAAACAAGAGCCTTGAGGAGAAGAATCTCCTGGTCACCTTCTCCAGAGCAAGCCCCTTTTAAAATGTGGGCCTAAATGGGAGAGACGTAGAGAGAAAAATATATAATAATAGAAAAAAGTGCTGATAGGATAATAATAAAATATATTTGAGCTGATATTTCGTAGCTAAAGCTGGGTAACATTTGTTCTGATGATGCCAAGTGGAAAATAAATCTGGGTAAAAGTGTTTCCACTCAGATCACAAAGAATGCTCAAACAGGAGGAACATCAGACTCAGGCCTCCCTGTGAAACGCACCAGCTGTATCAGCTCGGCAATTCACTTCATCGCTCTAGACCGTAGGTCAGAAAGGGTTTCTAGGACCAGACAGCCAATATTTCATCTAGATTTGCTGGCTGTACACGGATGTCCCAACCACTCAACTCTGCTGTTGTGGCAAGGAAACAGCCTGAGACAATACCTCATGACCGAGCATGGCTGTACTGCAATGAAACTTAATTTGTAGACTGTGAGTTTCACATACTCCTGGTATCACAAATATTGTTTGCTGTTTTTTTGCTGTTGTTATTACTGTTCAACGATTCAAAAATGTAAAAACCATCCTAGGCTTAACGATCATGCAGCCAGATTCAGCCAGGACTGTGGTTCACTGGCTGCTGCTCTGGACTCTGAGGATCTAGAAGTCAGTTTTCCCACCTGTACATGAGAAACCCAGAACTCACAGGCTGTGAGCATGAAACAAGGGATCATTTTTCACTTTGCTTTCTAAATTTTAGGTATGATTGCTAAATGTGTTAAATCAAGGAGACCTTACTGCCCCTTACATTGTCATCTGAAGACAGCAGTTAGAGCTAGAATCAATTACCTTTGCAGATGTCACTTAACTAATGGCCTTTGCTTCCCCATTGATGCCACTCACCTCTAAGAGAGCCTTTGGGGGTCAGGTGAGTTCTATGTCTATGTGTGGCAGTCTTCCTTCAGAAAATGCCAGTCCTGGTAGTGGTCACTTACTTCTTACCTGTGTTTGTGATATGGATAAAATGATATATAACCACTGAATTCCCTTCTGTACAGCACGTGCACTAAAAGAGAAAGATTTAGAAACCATCCTGCAGTACCCAGGAGGATGCACTGCACCCTTGATGGGTGAGGTGCTCAGGTCACCTGTCATGCTTGCGAGAACAGGTATTACCCATGAAGATGACAGGCAGTAGGATCCAGTTCTATGTGGATGAATATTTTAGACGGCAGATGAAAAGCTCGACACTGAGATATTGGGGGACAGTCAACATGGAACACAGGACAAATTGTGGCATCACTGTTTATGATGTATACAAGCAAGAGTATGTCAGGCAGCGGTTACAACACCATTCACCTACCTGGCCAGGCAGATAAAACAACTAGCCTACTCCCCAAGCTATAAGATGACAGGAAACAGCGGGCCTAGCACCAACTGTAGGGTGGAACTGCTATCCTTAAATGCATTCATTTGAAAGCAAAACCAAGTAAGATACAACAAAGGAAAACCAAAACACTGTGCTGGCTGAACAAATCAAGTCAGCTGGTCAACAGTCTGAACAGGTTTTCTGACTTTCACCGTAGATCAAGTTTGAGAAAGAATGGACTTGTGGAGAACTTTTTCCTACAAGTGGATGGAGGTTGACTTGAGAAAGGAAAGTGCAGACAATGGATGCCTTTGTTGTCTTAACTGAATGGGGGTGGTGAGCAAGGATTGCTGTGTTGGTCTGGTGCTTGTGTTTGCTGGTTCAAGTTTGGGATTAGTTATCTAGTCCAAATCCTCCCCATGCAGAGGAAATAACTGATTTCAAAGTGTTGTGATTATTCACTGTAAATAGCTGTAATAATGTTAGTTGTGTTCTTTTATACAAAGCTAATGCTTAATGGGTGCGAGTCCCTAACAAGACCATGGGCATTTACTAGAGCTGACTGTTGTTTCTTTCATCATTACCACACCAAGGTCATTTCAACAGGAGATAGGCAATAAGGCACACCTTTTTATAACAAAGCCAATGACTATACTATTTGCTTTTTTTCTTTGAACTGTAACTTCCTGTTATCATTGCATGAATCTTATGTTACAAGGAGCCGGCCCTTGCCTGTTTTTTTCCCTACCATTCTGCTGTTATCTATTGCCTATGAGATCATGATTCTTATAACGAAAAAGGCATTCTCAGATAATACTCACAAACTGTTGATAAAGCTTACCAGCATACTTCAAAAAAGTTCATGGGAAAGTGGAACTAAAACGTAAGTTTTATTTTGGTGCAAAAAGATTTTGAAATTTGTGTAGTTTTTCATAAAACACATTGTCCATGAACTTTTTGAACACCTCCCATATGTATAGTTGTCAAATCTTTTTGCACCAAAATAAATTCATTTTTTTAGTTCTACTTTTCCACAAACTTTTTCAAGGACTATTTTATTTGTGACATTTAGGAAAATAGATTCAAGAGTTATTAGATAACATAGCCTATGATTTTTCTATCTGACAACAAAAATATTAGTTATTATTGGAATTGAGCACTAAGGGTTATTCTTCATTAAAGAAACAACAAATAAAATGTAGATCTTATAAATATAAATGGTCAGGCAATTAAATGTCATCCTGCCACAGGTCCACGCTGTTGAAAGTACCCGAGTGTCTGGCTTGGGAAATGATTTCTCTGGGAAGCTGGGAATAAGAACTGGTTTTTGTTTTTGTTTTGTTTTACCATAAAATCCTAATTTCATTAGGTGTGGGAAACTTTGTGGCCAGCCCTGTCTTTAGCTGTGAACTTTGTCCCAATGTCCTTGTCCTTTTATTTTAAAAAGATTATTTCCTGTCCAATTCTCCTCGATTAGCAGAAAAATTCTCCTATGTCTGGGAAATCTTAATGAAAGATTTTGTTGTGAGATCAGGGAGAAATTATGAGAGTTTTTTTTTATATCATTTACATTTTCATTTTCCCTTTCTTTTTTCTTTGTGTTCTAATTTTTTCCGATTATGAGAGTCAGACTTTTGAATCTCAAGTGTTTGGTTTCCCAAGTCTTTAAAAATATTTTCTTATACAATCTAGAACAGTTTTGTCTCTGCAGTCTCTATACTTGAGAATTGCCAAGTAAATATTATTTTGACTTAGGCCTGCAAGAGTTATCAACACTCCTTTATTTGTTGCATTAAAGCAAAAATTCCTTACTTCAGAGTAATATAGATAAGCAGAGAGGAGTGTAGGAGATTATAAAAATTTCACTGGATCCATTCTTTTCCAAAAATGCATTTAGATAGAAAGGATTACTGTTTCTTTGCTTTCATGGAACTGAATTCTAGAGTATTTCTTCACATTCTTGGGCCAGTCACTCCAGGGACTTGCTTTTCTGCTAATTTTTCAAGTCCGCCATTATAATCTCAGCTTGCCATGAGAGTATATGGAAGCCCACTAATGTAGTAATCAAACTAAATTGTTAAGTCCAGCATTTACTTAAATTGGTGGGACATTTCACAAACTCAGACTTTCTGAGAAAAGTTCATGGCTGATGAAAAAGGATTGACGCATTTGTTTCTTTTTGTGAATGTTTTTAGAATGCTGGAAAATGACTTATTTGGTAAACACTGAATTCCCTGGATTTCCTGTTACTTTTGAATCAGATATATTACCCGCTATCTTGGTCAATTTTCATTAGGAAACAGGTTCAGGAGCATTTCAATGGCTGTGTGATGGTTTCCACCAGATACTTCAAAGATGGGCAGACTGCTTCGCAACCCCACCTCTCCTAGGAAAATCAGCTTTTGGCTTGGACTGTGGGCTATCATCTGACTTTTAGTTTGAATCACATGTTTAGCATGATTTGAAGCTTACTACTCAGTTTTCAGGAGGAATGGAAGGAAATGGAAATGAACTTTGGGGACACATGGTAGCATAAAGGTTCTGCTGCAAATGCAATCCCCGTAGAGATTCCTCAGAGGCCAACAGCTGCCTGCACCTCCAGCCTCATAAGCCTCAAGGTGTCACTACCAGAGACGATTCACCTCTGGGCCAAACCTCTCTTCTCCTCGGCCTGGGAGGTAACCTAGACCCGAGTTAAGCTCAGCTTCTTGCAAAGATGGCAAGGCAGGGCACTGTGACTCGTGACTCTTTCTTCTTCGGTGGCTGGTCTGGGCAAATTTCGAGGTGACAGGAGCAATTAATAATTAATAGCAGCTCCTGCTCAGCCTGTTACTGTATCTCCACGTCATGCCAAGGGCTGGCCAGGGCATTGGCCAGGGAAACTCTGATTTCCCTCTCCAGAATGTAATGGATTTTCTCTCTCTCCTTCCTTTCTATGTCACCCTCAATATCCCAAGGGTTTAAGGCATCCTTTGGTAAAAAGGCAGAGATTCAGCATTATCACATATCAAAATTGTGGAGATGACAGTCCTGAAGATGGTTTAGTCTTAACAAAAGGAAAAGATTTAGGGGCAGACATCTGGCATAGTGCTTTGGACATCACTTGGGACACTTGCATCCTATATTGGAGAGCCCAGGTCTGCTCCCAATTCCAGTTTTTTGCTACTGCGCACCCCAGCCGTAGGCAATAGCTCAAGTAGTTGGGTTTTTCCCACCCACATGGGAGACCTGGATCAAGTTTCTGCCTCTTGGCTTTACTCTGACCCTGCCCTATCCCTTGAAGGCATGAGAAGTGACTCAATGGATGGGAGGTTACTCCACCCTCATCCCTCTGGTCCCCATGCTCTTCAAATAAATTTAATTAAAATTTTTAAAAGAAAAATATTTAAGGATTTCATCCAGAAATAATATAGACATGTCAATCCTCTGCCTCACTTTAGTGTCAGAAGCAGTGGGCAGCTCTCAAGACTGGAACTGGGACATTTAGTTAGGCAGGGGGAATAGAAAAGACCAAGGAGGTCATGGGATTTGGGGAGCTAAGAAGAGACCAGAAACAAAGGGTTTATGGAGCAGATTGTGTGGGCATGAAGTAGCCTTAGTTAAAAGGAGTTTTAGGTTGCAGAAGAAGCAGACGGGAGGTGTGCAGAGGGGGTCCGTACATTGTGGTGATTACTGAAGGAGACTTGGAAGGCACAGAGGAGCGAGCCGAGCTGGCAGAGCCCCATTGCTGAGAGGATTTGAGACTGATGCACCAGAACCTGAGTGCCTGACAGCTGCTGGGAAAAGTGTGTGTAATGTTTGGATTGTGGGCTATCAGAAAGAAGGCAAATACGAGGAAGAGAAAAAGCTTCAGGCTGAGAAGCTCAAGAGGCAGAGACCTGTGCTGAATTTGCTGCGAGATCAGGAGGCAAACTGGAAGAGGCAGTCAATGACTTGGAGGACAAACTGAAATGCACCAAAGAGGAGCTCTTCCGTGCACAAAGGAGCTGGGCCTGACCCTGCTTGACCTGGATGAGACAAAGAGCACCCAAGTTCCACCCAGCTGCTCTTCCTCCCTATGACCTTGACTCAACCTAAAGCCAGGCTGCAGAAGTTGACCTCAAAACTGAGGGCTGATCGTGACCTGGAAGGCTGCCTTTTCCTTTGACCTCTCCTCTCCATCCTTGAGCTTAAATCTTGAACCCCTTAAATCCTTAAGCCTTTCCCATGTCTTTTCCACCAAACTGTCTCTGCCTCTGCCCAGACCGTCCAGTGGGACTAGAGGTCGAGCACTTTGGGGAACTGGGAGCACAATGCAAAAGTGTCTTTACATTCAAGTTGTGATGTACACATTTTGCGATGTTGGAGAGACACTTCCTGCTGTTGGAGTGACCACTTTGTAAAACGTTCCAAGTCATTCCACGACCTGAAGCAGCACTCACTCTGATCCCTTTCTTACTTTGGGAAGCTAACTTTCAGCTTAATGTATAGTGCCCTCTCCATAGAGAAGAGAAAGAGGGATGGGCCTGCCTTAGTGGGAGTCAGACACAGCCCAGGGAAAGACTCTTCTGTGGAGAACCTCAGTGCTCTGCGCAAGGTATCAGCCTAACCAGAGAGGTGACTAAGAGCAGCTAGCCCCAAACAAACAAAACTCCAGGCTGTTCAGCTTTACAGTTTTTAAGGTACGTTGGGACAACTTCTTTTTTTTTTAATTTGTTTCATCAGAAGTGACCAAGTTAGATGAGGAGGGGACCCCGAGACCAATTTTTGGCCCCACCAATGCCCCTTCCAACAGCCTGCAGAATGGATCATGTGCCCTTGGGTTGAAGTGACTACTTCATTGCATTCCTGTTCCTGCCTCCTTGAAAGAAAGACAATTATGTTTTCACCACTGATTTAGCCATAGAAAAGTCCTCTCGTCACCCTTTGCTGAAGCTGCTGTTTCTAACAGTGCCATCTCATTGTGCCTTGTAGCAGTCAGTGCTGGGGACATCCTGAGAAGCTTATGTACACAATTTTAGAAATGTTCTATTATGTTGAAACTTTGCTTCTCCAGGCTTGGGGACGTTGGCCAGCCCATCTGGCTGTGAAGCTCACTACACAAGTATGCTGAAGGCGTACTTGTCCTTCCAAGTTTGTTTCCCCACCCAGTACCTGCTTTGGTGAGGTTCTGGTGAGATCTTTTAGGCATACATCTTGAAGCTTATGGGCTTAATATGTACTATCCTGGGGCTGCCATTGTGGCTTAGCAGATTAAGCCTCAGCCTGTGACACCAGTATTCCATATGGGCACTGGTTTGAGAACTGGCTGCTTCACTTCTGATCCAGCTACCCACTAATGAGCCTAGGATAGCAAGAGAGGATGGCCCAAGTGCTTGAGTCCCTGTACCCGTGTGGGAGACCTGGCAGAAGCTCCAGGTTCCAGCCATTGTGGCCATTTGGGGAGTGAACCAATAGATGGAAGATCTCTCTTTACACAAGTCTGCCTTTCAAATAAACAAAAAATAAATCTTTAAAAAAAAATGTACTGCCCTTGGGTGTGATCTCTTTGGAGCTAGTTGGGTGAAAGAGAAACCAATAGTGTAACTGTTTTGACCTCAAGTGTCTTTTTGAAATAAAGACCCCGTCCCTACCCCCCACCAAAAAAAAAAAAAAAAAAAAAAAAAAAGTGGTGCTTTAAATTACTTCCTGTGGCATGTGCATGTTCAAGATCAGCGAATTTTAAGTTGGTTTCATTTCTGATATTGAAGTACACCTGTACATACCTGCAGCCACTGCAGGTGAAACAGGTTAAATACGAATACAGGACAATTTCAGCTCTGTATGAAAACAAACAGCTGGTAGGATGTTTTTATGTTTGTTTGTTTTTGTCAAGAATCAATATTGCAAAGCCATCATATATATGTGAGTCCAAGTTCAACTGATTCTTTTTTTTTTTTTTTTTTTTTTTACATAAAAAATCAGATTTGGAAACTTGTTTTAAGAGGCTCCTTACCGAGGTCATGCTTTAGTGAAGTGCTGGAGAAGACTCATCCCCAGTCCGCAATGAGCAGCGGATTTTCCGGATTTTCCATGAGAGCAAGAGTGTGACAACTCTCCTTGAAACCACAAGTCTTTGTTTAAATGCACATTCCTGGGTCCTGAACTGGAGGGCAGGAACGGGCATTCTTCTCACTGATCCCTGCTCAGTCACTGTGAGCGCCTCCCGGAAGCAGCTCAGTTCCACCCCAGATGAGGGCCCAGCTCCCTCTTCCTGCCTCTTCCATGTCCACCTGGCGGTACGGTCAGCCTTCCTTTTAAAGTGTCTGTGACCTCCTGGATGGCAGAAGTTGTGATCCTCGTGTTTGCGATTTCTCACACCCATTGTCATGCCTGGCAGACATAAGGGTTTGGATGAGCATCTGTTCAATGGGTTGAATTAAGCTGAGAAGGGCTCTACCAATGCTCTGACGAGGGAGCTGGAGCTACTGGCCCAAGTCATGCTGTATCATAACAGAGAGAACGAAGAACCAAGGTCTTGGTCACAGTGTGTGTCCAGCAGTTCCCTCTCAGTGGGAACAGTGGCCTTGAGGGGGATGGGTGGGAGAGGAATATGTGATTCCCACTATTCCATTAATTACAGGGTCACTTTCCTTTGCCTGAGCTCCTCTCTTCCTGCCATTATTTTGTGCTGTTTACTGCCCCGTGGTACAATCATAACAGAAGAGCCTGTTTTGTTTTGGTCTTGCTCTTCTCCTGAGGGAAAACCCAGTGTTGTGTCTTTTCCCAGGGAGATGCTGTCCTAGGACACTTTTCCCAAAGGACTACAAGCTCTGATTCATCCATTCTTTTTTTTTTTTTTTTTTTATTGCTTCAGCTTTATTTCATTTCCACCCTTGCTAACGTTAATGAAATGCACGCCATAAAGAAACAAACTCCACAAGGACATGAAACGATGCACCACATGGCTATTTACTCGGCTGCCCGATGATTCTGCTCTTGGAATTCCACTCCCGGGTCTGATGATGGCCCTCCACGACAGCTGTCTGTTCACAGCAGAGCTGCACAAAGAGATGGAGTCGGTGCCACCCATCCCAGGCAGCAGGACAAACCCCTGGGAAGAGATGATGCTAAGTTCTTTCATATCTGTCCAACTTTATGTTCTTTCCTCTCCCATGTTACCAGTAATGTCTAAAAACATCGCAAGCTACAGCGGTGAGGGTCTGTGACTACTGCTGGCTAAATGGGCAATATTCAATGTTGGCTTCTGAAAGCTTCCCTTTGTTTTGGTTCCTTCCAGCGCCAACTTTAAAGGATGCATTCAGACCTGTGAACTTGAGTTTCCTAATGAGGAGGCTTACTTGGTTTCTGGATTCTACCTCAATGACAGTTTTTAAAAAATCCTTTATTGTTTTCTAACTGGGAACCTTCACAAATCCTTATTAGAGACCACAATAGTGATGCCACCACAAAAGAATATTGGGGTTTCTTCTAACATTCTGGGGGGTCCTGCAAGTCTCCAGAGGCAGGGGGCTCCCGCTCCGCCTCCAGCTGTTGAATTTTCCTGTCTTTTTCCTCCAGGATGTCCTCCAGCTGACCGATCCTGTCCATGTGAAGGGAAATCAGGCTTGACAACTCCATGATGAGGGTCACTTTTCTGTCGCCTTCTTCCACAGGGGGAAGACCCACAGAGACCTCTTCCAGAGAGTGGTCTTCTAGAGTAAACGAGAAAAGGAAAGGCTGAGCAGCTTCAGATTGGGTTTCTTAGAACTCAAAGAGAGGCAAGATGAAATGCTTCATCTGAGACAGCCCTAGTGTGGAGTCATCTCATTAGATTCACTGAGCGTGGAACCTGGGCCAAGGAAGGGAAGAGAGCAGCTGGGTGCTCGTGAAGAAGGACGTGGAGACCTCTCAGGAGAGGAGAGAACAGCCCTTGCCAACTCGGTTGTGTGTGCACGTAACTTCCAGTCAACCCTAGGAATGAGCGGTCCTTGAAAATCCAACCCATAAACAGCAGCCATGCATGTCACGTGGTCCTCGTCCCATGAGATCTTTCACAGGAGCTACCACCAAGCAAAAACACACTCAATTCAAATTTCAGTTTGGCTGAAAAAAAAAATGAAAAGGCTGCCAATTCCACTTCTGGGTAAACTAATAATGAAAAAAGGTGAGTTTATTTCTCTTTTTTAAAAAAGTTTTATTTATTATTATTTTTAAAAATTTATTTAAAGGCAGAAAGACAGAGACAGAGATCTACCATCTGTTCGTTCACTTTCCAAATGCCCACAATAGCTGGGGGTAGGCCAGGACAAAACCCAAAGGCAAAAACTCAATCTGGATCTCCCACATGGGTGGCAGGGACCCAGTTATTGCAGCCATCACCTCCTGCCTCCGAGAGTATACATCAGTAGAAGCTAGAACTGAAAGCAGAGCTGGGGACTTGAATCTAGCCACTCCAATAGGGGATGAAGGCATTTTTTTTTTTAAAGATCTATTTATTTGATAGGTAGATCACCGGGACACACACACACACACACACACAAAGAGCGCAAGAGAAATTCATTGATCAATCGATCTTCTGTCTGCAGATTCACTGCCCCAATGGCTGCAACTGCCAGATTTGGTCCATGTGAAGCCACGGGCCAGGAGCTCCATCCAGGTCTCCCACGGGGTTGCAGGGGCCCTAACACTTAAGCCATCTTCCATTGCTTTCCCTGAAGCAGGGAGCTTGATCGGAAGTGGAAAAGCCAGGAAATGCACACTCCAAAACAGGATGCCAGTGTCACAAGCAGTGTCTTAACCTGCTGTGCCACAACACTGGCCCCTGGATGAAGGCATCTTAATCATTGTGCCTGATGCCCACTTAAGACCGATTTCTTAACCTAAATCAGCTTTGGAAGTGGCAGGAATACAATTTGAGATGATTCTGGAAAATTCTGTTAGCTGGATATTTTTCAAAGAGATTCTTTTCCTTAGGTTTGAAAGCTTTCAGCATCTCTAGACAAAAATCACAAATACTTCTTGAATATATAGACAAATTTTAGCTGCCCACAAAATAATTAACTCCTGGAAGTGAACTCCACCTTCAAGATAGAGCTCAGCATGACCACCGCCATCATTACTCTAATCTCGAATGTCTCTGAGTATAGAGAAGGCACATTTAGGTGTAAGCAGTAAGGCATGTCAACAGTTCATGGATCATTTTTAGGACTACTGGAGGCAACACATGAATGAATGCTATCATGGAAGATCCAGCATTTCCTCAACCTGTCATGAAAACAAGACCTATTACTGTACCCATGACATACACTATTATGAGCCTCCAATTTTAAATAAAAACACAACTGGTAGGTATTGTGGTGCAGTGGGTCAAGCCCCTACTTGGGATGCCCACATTTCTTACTAGTCACCAGTTCAAGTCCTCGTTGCTCAGCTTCTGATCCAGCTTCCTGCTACTGCATTCTGGAGACAGCAGATGATGGCTAAAGTGCTTGGGTCCCTGCCATCCATGTTAGAGACTGGCTGCTGTAGGCATTTGGACAGTGAGCCAATAGATGGAAGATTTCTGCTTCTGTCTTTCTTTCTCATTCTGTTGCTCTGCCTTTCAAGTATATGAAAATAAATAAACATTTAAATAAACAAATTTATTTGCTACTGTTGGGTACCATCTCTCTGCTACAGATAAGGCAGGCAGGCTGTGACAGCCCATGTAGATGAACCATCATCCATCTGTTAGCTAAGGAAAGTCACTGGCACCTGGCAGCTTGCCAAGGGACCCTGAGGCAAAGCTTGTGCACTCAGGTGCAAGGCAGGGAGGATGCGCCTAGTGTCACAAAAGGGATAGAAAGGAGCCTTTTCTCTGACCTCAGCAATTATTACTGGCAATTCATCACATTTTAAGACTCCATGGGCCAATTTCTCTTCCAAACATTAGAAATTATAGTAATATTTAAAGAGATGGATTGAGAACATGCATTTTCAAGGGTTAAAGCACAGCAAGTCAAAGTGGGAGCACAATGGGAGGTGACGATGCTGGGAGAGGAGGGGCAGGCAGGAGGGATGGCCGTGCTTGGTGAGGGTCAGGGATGGAGGTGGAGCATCAGGTGCCACCGCCTTTCTCTTAGACCTCTTCCTCCCTTCTGTCTTTTATCTTCTCAATTTTTCCTCTCCTTTCAGGAGAAGCTATCTTCAACAGGTTAGTACAGCAAGAGAGAGGTTTGCCACTCCAGAGGGCAAACTGGTTAACAGTTTCCTGGTTTTTGTTACTTCAAGGATGCAATATAGGTTGAATACTTTGTTTATGTAGTTGTAATGATAATGGGGAAAACCCATCAAGATAGCCTTTGCGTGGAAGAAAGCATTAGAGGGAGAAGATAGGAAGAATGCAAGAGGAAAGGTAGGCCTATATTTTTCGATTGAGCTGCTATCATAAAATGCCATGGGCCTGGCCTAATCAATCGACATTTATTTGTCTCTGCTGCTGTGGCGGCTGGGAGCACAGGACCAAGGTGTTGGGATGGTGAGAATGCTCTTCCTGGCTTGTAGGCTGTCAGCTTCTCCCTGACTGCTCATGAGGTGGACAGTGAGCGACCTCTCTGATGTCTCAGGATCCTAACAAGGGCAACCATGCCATCATGAAGAACCCATGTTTATGAGCTCATCCAGGCCTCATGATCTCCCACAGGTTCCATCTCCAAAACTACCACATCGTAGGGTCAGGCTTCGACAGCAGGAATGGGAAGGTAGCACGATTCTATGGCACAGCAAGAGGACAACTCGACAAAAAGTTGGAAGCATGTGAAGCTGAAAGAGGGTGAGGTGGGGCAGATGCTGTGGTACTGCAGGCTAAGCTACCCACCTGCGATATCATATCCAATATTCGAATGCCTGCTCTGGGTCCTGGCTACTCCCGGCTTCCAACCCAGTTCTCTTCTAATTCCCCTGGGAGGCAACAGAGGATGGCCCAAGTGCTTGGGCCCCTGCTACTCATGCAAAAGACCCACGTGGAGTTCCTGGCTCCTGGCTTCAGTTAGCCCAACCCCCAGCTGTTGCAGGCGTTTGGGGAGAGAACCAGCATATCAAAGACCTCTATCTCTCTGTCTCTCTCTCTGTCACTCTTCCTTTTAAAAAATAAATAATTCTGTTTTTATTTTTTAAACAAGGAGAGAACGGGTAGGCCTTCGATTCCCACCGTGGCATTTCGTGGAAGAGACAAGCTAAAGACTGTACAGCAATAAGGAAATTTCTCATTCACTATATTTTACTATTAAATGTAACCTTTACATGTATAACATGAATATTTCTATTCTATTGCTAAACACATTGCAAACAAAAAGTGCTTTAAACTTTTCAACAAAGTGACAATGCCAAGTGTCTCACATCCTTTTTGTATGGGAAATTGTGCCCCTGCAGGAAATTGTGCCCCTGTTATTAGCCGTGGCACACGCCAGTGAGTTTTCTGGACCACTGATCATGGTCCTGCTCTTTCCTCATCTGGGCACAACAGGAAGGAATGCTTGTCTCTAAGGTCCCATTGGCCCTACTTGTCCCAAATGTCAAGTACCTGTGCAACTTCTTAGACTTTTATTGGCAGCTCCAAGGGACCCAGCAAAGCCATGGCTGCCTGAAGCAGTTTTGTCATCTGGTCAGGTAATCTCAGTTTTAGGCTCCACCCCCACCCACAGAAAGGTTCCTCTGATTGTGAGAGAGAGGGGCCAGCCGGGTTAGCTGTGGTCAAGGCATGGACCTTGCTATGGTCACTTGCTACTTTTACGGCAGACGTTTAATGAACACGTACCATTTTTCATCATTCCCTCTCTTTTCCATCATTTACCATAGATGTGAAGCAGGAATGGGACTGAAGGTTGAGGGTCATAGCAAAGACAAGGCAGGAAAAGGCTGGTGGATGTTGGGAAGATTTAGAAGAGGAGAGACAACAGGAGTTTTCTGCCTGTAGCTGAATCGGGCCATGCTCACCTAACTATGTCAGCCTTGGAAGACCAAAGGCCCAAGAAGAAACTATCACTTCACCCTCAGCCATTTCTTTCTTCCTATTCTCCATGTGCTCAAAACCTCCATGTTCTTAGCAGACTGCACCATAACTCAGGGAATAACAGCCGAGGTCACTGTAGTGTAGGCAGTAGCTTAGAGACTGGGAGTTGGAAGGCATTTTGGGGGTGAGCTGGCCTTGCCTGGCACCCAGCACAAGAATCATGTCTGCAGCACCTCCAGGCTGATTTTCTAAGCGAGTGGTCCTCAGACACAGGTGTTCCTCAAGCTCTTTGTGGACTGGCTGCCAAACTGATTACCAGTGAGTAACATCTGTGTTCTGCCATCACGGTAGCCACCTGCTGTCACAGAGGGAACTGACAGCTGGAAAGCCACTGCTGGGGACAGAATGAGTGACAACTTGTTGCTCATCAAAGAAAGAAGGTGTGCTCTCACATTAGCTCAGAAGACCTATTAGATGTGAAAATACTGCTTCATAAGCCCTGGAAGTTACAAGTTTTCTGTAAGGGGCCAGCATTGTGGTATAGCAGGTAAAGCTGCTGCCTGCAGTGCCAGCATCCTCTATGGGTGCCAGTTCGATCCTGGCTGCTCCAATTTTGATCCACCTTCCTGCTAATGGCCTAGGAAAGCAGCAGAAGATCCCCAAGGGCTTGGGCCCCTGCACCCATGTGGGAGACCTGGAAGAAGCTCCTGGCTCCTGGCTTTGGCCTGGCCCAGCCCAGCCCTGGCCTTGCAGCCATTTGGGGAGTGAATCAGAGAATGGAAGACCTTTCTCTCTCTCTCTCTCCCCCCCACCTCTTTGTAACTCTGCCTGTAAATAAATTTAAAAAAAATTTTTTTTCTGTAAACAATGATACAGTGCTGAATGGTGATCCAGTGAATAGCAGGAAGGGTTCTTTTAGATTTTCTAAATACTTCTTTCTAAAGAGGAGTGTTCCCATTTAGATCTCTTCACTGGTACCAATACCCAAAAGTGTGTATATAACAGAGAAATGCCGAGAACATTGGATCTAGTTTCTGATTAAAATATATTGAACAATGGGAAACACATTTGTGCCCAGTCAGATCCTAAGTGTACCCCACAGTTACATTTTTGGTCATTCATTCATCTAGTAGTTAATAACTGACTGGGAGTTTGCACAGAGAGAATGAATGAGACACGGTGTTGGCTCCAAAAGGCAGCTTTGCAGTGGGGTAGGAGATGGGTGGCTCCTAGTTGGGCCCTAAAGGACCTCAGCCAACCTCTACTGGGTACACACTCATGCAAGCTGTTTTCCCTCTCTGCCTTTCAAGCTCATGACCAAGGCTGCCAAGGTATTTACTCAACAACAAAAACTCCTGCCGGTGGGATGATTCAACACCCCACCACAGCACAGCCACCCAGGATTACCACAGGGCCTCAAGGCCTACGTCAGCCTCCTCCTCTGCACGCATGCCCACCACTCTGACTCACCCCCTGCCGCCTTGGAATGCCACTCAGATCTGTCAGCAAACCCTAGGGAGTCCAGTTTCATCTCTTGCCACCCTTGGGCTGGAAGACAGGCACTTCTTTATAAATAGACGGTTCCCCGCCACACACACAACCTGAATAAAACACAAAACAACAAACACCTTCCTAGTTTTCAATTCTTCACTAGATTTTTATAATGAATGGCTGAGAACGGCAATGCTCTGAAATAAATGGTTCACTCATTTACGTGTATTCCTGTGGTGCAAACATTTAACAAGTCAGACTAGTCTTTATGTCCTGAAGTTTTCTTTATCCCCCCTTGTATGTTTTCATTTCTACAGAGACCAGTCTCTACAGAGCCAAATGACTGGCTTCAGAGGTATTTCAATTTCTTTCAGCTAACGCCGTGAACACTTAGAATATGGCTGAAGCTGGCATGTGCTCATTGATTTGGAAAAAAGCAAGCAGCATTACGAGAATAGATTTGATTGTCAAATAAGATTGGTGGTTTGAAAAAAAATTTTTTTAAATTTATTTATTTGAAAGTCAGAGTTACAGAGAGAGAGAGAAAATCTTTCATCCATTTGTTCACTCTCTAAATGACTGCAATGTCCAGCGCTGAGCAAGGCTAAAGCCAGGACCCATGAGCTTCATCCGGGTCTCCCATGTGTGTGCTGAGACCCAAAGACCTGGGCCATCCTGTGCTGCTTTCCCAGGTGCATTAGCAGGGAGCTAGATCAGAAGTGGAAGAGCTGGGACTTGAACCAGCACCCATATGGGATGATGGTGCCTAAAGTGTAGTGTGATATGCACTAGGAGCTTTTGGCATCAAATTATAATGGTCAGTCTTAGGATAGGATATGATTTAGAGGAAGAATGTGAGGTGCAAAAGCAGACTGGAGAGAATATATCTTTTCAGCAGCAATAGGCTCAAACATAGGAGTTTAAGAAGATATGTCTGTTCTGTAAGTGCCTTAGAAGGGAACTTAGCTGCAGCCCTGGTGACACGGGAAAGCGCTCTCAAAAGCATGGGATCTGGGAGCCCACAAAACACCCCATGAAACAAAACACTAAGGACAACCAGAGGCAGAAGACTGTGCAGGATGCAACTGCTGCTTAAGGTTCACCAGGGCCCCAAGCAGACGCCTGTGTGTCTTAATTTGCTCAGGCTATGACAATAAAAAATACCACAGGCTAATTAATAAACAACAGAAACTTATTTCTCACAGTTCTGGAAGCTGAGAAATCTAAGATCAACGTGCCGGCAGCTTCAGTGTCTGCTGAGGGGCTATTCCGCAGCTTCTAGCTGAGTCCTCACAGGAAAAGATGCTCCCTAAAGCCTCTCTCTAAAAAATAATTATACACTGAGGCCGGTGCTGTGACGTAGATGGTTAAGCCTCCTCCTGCAGTGCTGGCATCCCGTATGGATGCTGCTTTGAGTTCCACCTGTCCCACTTCCGATCCAGCTCCCTGTTAACGGCTTGAGAAAGCAGTGGAAGATGACCCAAATGCTTGGGTCCCAGCACTTGCATGGGAGATTGGGAAGAAGTTCCTGGTTCCTGGCTTTAGATCAGCCCAGCTCCAGCCTTTGTGGCCATTTGGGGAGTGAACCAGTGGATTGAAGACCTCTCTCTGTCTCTCCTTTTCTCTGTCTGTAAATCTGCCTTTCAAATCTTTAAAAAATAATTATACACTGCTTGGGATGCCTGTACTCTGCAAGTCAGAGTATTTGGGTTTGAATACTAATTCCTCTCCCAATTCTGGTTTCCTGCTGATAAGCACCCTGGGAGGCAGAAGGTGATGGCTCATCTAATTGGATCTCTGCCACCCACATGAGGGACCTCAGTTGAGTTCCAGTCTCCTAGCTTTGTCCTGGCCCAGCACCAGTTACTGTAGATGTTTGGGGAGGGAACCAGCAGATGGGAGCTCTATTGATTCCACCCCCAATGTGTGTTTGTGTGTGAATGTTTATACTTCTCAAATAAATAAACTCTAAAAAAGAAAAAATAAATTTATTTATTTGAAAGCAGAGTGACACAGAGAATGTGAAATCTTTTATCTGCTAGTTCACTCCTCAAATGGCTGCAACAGGCATGGCTGGGCTAGGATGAAACCAGGAGCAGGAACACTATGTGGGTCGCCCATGTGGGTGGCAAGAGTCCGAGTACTTACACCATCATCCATTGCCACCCAGATATATCAGCAAGAAGCAGAGTAGCCAGGACTTGAACCAGCACTCATTCACGGGATACATGCAGCCCAAAGTCTTGTCTTAACAGCTCCAACAAACACCTGCTCTTCAAGTCCCTGTTCTAAGAGCAAAAATTCTATTCAGGAGGACTCTGCTTTCATGACCCACTCACCTCCTAAAGTCTTGACCTCTTAACAGCAACACATTAGGAATTTAGCTTTGGGGATTGGGGGGGTGACATCAAAATGCAGACCACAGACCCATACCAGTTTCCAGCACTAGAGTGATGGGTCTGGCTGATGTGAACACTTTAAGGACTGGGTAGTGTTTAGGGACCATGTAGGATAGAAAGCACTCACCTATAACTGCCAGAGCATCACCTACATGGCATGCAGATGCTCTCATCCTGAGAGGTATGTGGGAGCTCAGCAGATCAAGGGAGCTGAACATTTCTACCTTACTCTGAGGCACATACACCAAAGTACATACTTATAATTTATTTAATGGCAAGTCTCTTTCACTCGCACATAAATTGAAAGTATTACCATAGTTTCATATCTGATCACCCTACTTCTGCTTCTTTACTCTGGTTTCAACTCTTCATGGGAAATTCCATCAAAATATAACTTAGGTGTGAACGCTCTTGCCACAATTCTCCAATGGTGTTTCATCTCAGGCTGACTAAAATTCCAAATGCATACATCGACCTTCAAGCCCTACCTGGCCTGGGCCCTGCCTGCCTCCTTGACACATCTTTATTCCTCTTATTTCTCCCTTCAGAGTAATGGTAGCATTCACTGTGCTGCATTTCCACTATCCTGACAGGTAACAGAGCAGGCATTCGGGCCCCAAGGCTTTGATATTTGCTATTTCTTCTACTTAGACCTCATGCTCCTGATGTGGACGAGGTAAGCTCCCTCAATCTCTTCAGGTCTCCACTCTCTAAAGTTGCTTTCACACAGGAAGCTTTCCCTGGCCACCTTACCTGCAATTACAACCCAACTCCCATTGCTCGACACTTTGGTCCCCATTCACAGCTGTATCAGGCTACTCTATGCTTTATCTTGTTTCTAGTGTCTCTCCTACTAGAACGGAAGCTCCATGAGAGCAGTGCTTTTGATGGTTTTACTTACTACTCTGGTCCTTTTGCCTGAAACAGAGCTTGGAATGTAGTATTTACTCAAGTGTCAAGTGAATAAATGCACGGAAGGTAAGCGCATACATGAGACAAAGTCACTGAAGAGAGGCCCAGTACAAAGGAGAAGCTGGGTATCACATTTCCTAACTGGGCATATTTGTTCTTCATGCATAGCTTTTCATTACTGAGTAAAAAACAGATAACAATAAACTGCTGTGATCACACAATACTGCACTGAACATCTCTGAATTTATTTTATTTGATAGAATATGGAAAAGCTAGAAAAGTTAATTGCCCAGGCCTCTTCCAGATCTGTGATTTAGATCCGGAAAGCTATAAAAATGCCTGTCCAGAGCAGGCACTTGGGAAGCTTTCTCAGTGCAGAGAATCCAAAGCCTGAACCTGAGATTCTGCTTGACTGAGTCTAGAAGAGCGTCTGTATAGTTTCCCAAAGCTCCCCATGTGATTCCAACAATCAACCGATGTTTTACAGGGGAGTCTCTGGGGCCATGTAAGAGGCCTGGTGAACCAAGCTTTTGGCTAAATCCTAAAAGGTAGGCCAGAAGCTCCCAGGCAAGCCTCTTCTTGAGGAGAGAGATCACATTGGTTCTTTGCGCTTCCGCTGGCCCACTTGGCAAGGATCTGCAAGTAAATGCTGCTGCTGACTGCATGAGTCCCTGGGCCCACTCTTTAATCAGCTCACACGCCAGCCACATTCGCCAGTTCTAACTCAGCTAAATCATCGCTGGGACATTCAGAGAAAATGATGAGTGTTGGGGGTTGGTGCTTCCCTTGTGCTTCCGTCTCTGTTTCAGCGGGTGACTGGGCCCACTTCCTCACACGCGGGGCTGCAGAGGCTCTCCTGCTCCTCCCAGGGGAAGCAGATGGGGCCAGAGGATAAGCTGGAGGGAAGGAAAGACAGAGCACACTCTATGGGGTGAGCACAGTGGCTTCCCCAGCTTCCACAAAACTTTAACAGCTGCCACCACTGCCGGCCAGACAAGAAGGATGTGAATCCCCGCTGAAGCTCTGCTCTGGGGCTGTATTCTTGGCCTTGCTGGAACACAATGATACACCAAAGAAGACTGATCAGGACATTGTCACAAAGAGGCATGCAAATACATTGGTGCTAGCAAAGGAAGGAATGGCTGGGTGTGGGTAGTTTCTGTGAAACAGCTCAGTGATGATGTCTTGAAGATGAGGCCACAGAATTAACACGGGCTGGAGTAGGACCCCAACATATGCCCTCCTGAAATATAATTATTTGGTATATTTTGAGATGGCCATTTCAAAAAACTGCAGACAGGATTAACTCTGAAAGGCTTCCCTTCTGTCCAGAAGTTAGCACCTATAAAGGAAATCTACACTATGGAGTCAACAGCCAGTGCATGCTTACAGGGGCCTCTCTGACAAGGAAAGATATTTTCACAGGTGGTCATTAGCTGGGAGATGTCACCTAGGCAACGAGACAACGCTTGCTCACTGTGTAGCCCCAACCATCCTAGGCCACTACTTTACCCATCCCCAATCCCTTAGACACCTACACCTGTGTCCTTTAGTTTAGGTCTGTATAAGTATAAGCCTCATCGGTCTAGTCCTTTGAGTCTCATACTTTGTGAATAGCTCCTATATTTCTGCATGTCAATAAATTTGTTATTTTTTTTCTTGTTAGACTATCTTTACTGGTTGGTTTCACTGGCAAAACACGATCAAACCTTGAGCTTTCCCTACACGAGTTCATGCTGGCAGGTAGGGGAAAACCCTGTGGCCAGACATTGCTGTTGGGCACAGAGCTTGTGTCCCCCATCTTCTGTCCACTCATTTGTGGGGCAAAGTGTCTGATGCAAATGAGAGCAGGACAGCACAGCATGAATTACCTCCTCGCCCATTTTACGGTCCCAGATTGTATTTTTTTTTTTTAAGGATTTATTTATTTATTTGGAAGGCAGGGTTACACAGAGAGTAGAGACAGAGAGAAAAAGAGAGATAGAAAGAAGGAGAGGGAGAAATATCTTCCATCTGCTGGTTCACTCCCCACATGGCTACAATGGCCAGAGCTGGACCAGTCCCAATCCAGGAACTAGGAGCTTCATCTGGGTCTTCCACGTGAGTGCAGGGGTCCAGGCACTTGGGCCATCTGCTGCTGCTTTCCCAGTGCATTAGCAGGAAGCTGGATTGGAAGCAGAGCAGCTGGGACTTGAACCAGCACCCCTGTATGATGACAGTGTCATAGGCGGCAGCTTACATAACTTGTTATGCCACAATGCAGGCCCTACTCAGGGAGTTTGACAGAAGGGGCTCTTAAACCAAACTGAGGAGACACAAGCATGTACCATGGTGTGCCAGGAGGAAGCCCACATAAGCATAAAAAAGGGATCTGGGAGCCACTCTTACTTCTTCCTACAAGCAGGACCAAAGTCCCCTCCTGTAACTGGCTCATTTGGAGAGAGAAGAGGACAGCATGCAAGGACGCACCAGAGGCCAAACACAAATGCTGACCCTTGTGGAGGTCAGGAAACTGGACACAGGGAGAGGCCTAGGAGAGGATGTGAAAGGGTGAACGACAGCAGATGAGAGATGAAGGGCTGTTTCTGTATCTGCAGAGGAATCTGTCCGGACTCAGAGTCAACGAAAGGAATAAAAGCCAAGATGACCTTATGCCTGTGGTCTTGCATGGTGCACCAGCTTGGCAAACAGGAGACTTCTCCCTGTTTCTCTTTCCATGCACAGGGATCATATGGGCACCTCCTTACAAAAGGAAGAATGTCTGCATTAATTTCCAAAACATATTAAAATTTCTGGTGTTGTGTGACACCAGAAATAAAATGATGCCATATTCATAAAAGTATCAGCAGGGATATTCTTTGATAATGACAATGAAAATCTGTTGCTGTTTTTTTTCTGAAAAAGATGAATTAAAGGATTCATTGTTTTTGTTAATCAGGATTCTGCTTATTTGCATGGTGCAGCAAAATGAGGTTTATGGAGACTGGCTGCCAGTCATTTTGATTTGGCTGTCTTGCTACTGCCTTCAAAAGTTCCTGATGACATGATGCTGTCACTTCTGAGGGTAAGATCTGAGTGACGTGAACAACCATCCCTTACAGTGCACTGTGCTTCCTCTCACTTGAACCTCAGCCCAGCCCTGCTCTTCTTTCATTTACTTCGCTCTGGGGTGACAGCACCACTTAGCTTCACTAGCCCTCCAGATACAGTGCTCTGTCTAGAGTCAGGGCCTCTTCACTGAAGTTAGGAAATCTGGGGGTTGGTACTGTGGTATAGGAGGTAAAGTCACCACCTGCAGTGCTGGCATCCCATGTGGGCACCAGTTCAAGTCCTGGCTGCTCCACTTCTGATCCAGCTCCCTGCTAGGAAAAGCCTTAAAGGATGGCCCAGGTCTTTGGGCCCCTGCATCCACATGGGAGACCTGGAAGAAGCTCCTGGCTCCTGGCTTCGGATCAATGCAGCTCCAGCAGTTATGGCCATTTGGGGAGTGAACCAGTAGATGGAAGACCTTTCTCTTTCTCTGCCTCTGCCTCTGTAACTCAGCCTTTCAAATAAACAAAAAAATCCTAAAAAAAAAAAAAAAAAGAAAAAAGAAATAGAAATCTATAAAAAAAAATGGCAAAAATACTACAGCAGCTGAAGAATCACACAGAATTTATTTGGGTTACTCATTTATTTTTTTCCCTGAATACTAAAAATGATGTGATCACCTACTACTCAAACCAGCCAACCAGCATGGTTGAGTGAACCCTCATTACTTGCAAATGACATTGCTAAAATCTGTGACTGAGATTTTTAGTTTTCATATAAAACTCCTGGGAGAGGAAGCTTCTAACAACACTATCTGTAATTCTCAGCAAGACTGTCAGAGTACTTTGGAAGTAGGAAGATGTAGTAGGCGGAATAATAACACCTGCCCCAAAGATGCCCAGGAAAATGTCCGCAAAGCTTGTGGGTGTGCCACCTCCTATGCAGATATGATTAAACAAAGAATTCTGACATGAGAAGATTGCTCCTGGATTACTGGGGTGGGTCCAGTGCAATCACCAGAGTGACTGGAAGGAGGTGGGGTGCAGAGTGAAAGAAAAGCTTTTAAAGATGCCTCACTGGTAGCTCTGCAGGTGGAGAAAAGGGCCACAAGCCAGGGAACATGAGTGGCCTAAAGCTGATGGCAGAGGCAGAGAAGCAGATCTGTCCTTAAAACCGCTAGGAGCAAACACCTTAACTTAGCCCAGTGACACCTCTTTTGGATTTCTGGATTTCAATGAGGGGGAAGTGAAGGTTTCCAAGCATCCAGAGAGGTCTGGAATCCAGACCCTCCCACTCCCTCTGGAATTCTAAGCTATTAGTATTCCTTCTTCCTTGGAAATGCTAACATTTCCACTAGCTTCAAGCAATCAGCATTTGAAAATACTCAACCAATACAATCTTTTTTTTTTTTTTTTATAAATTTTTTTTTTTTTTACTTCTTTTTTTTTTTTTTTATTTTTGACAGGCAGAGTGGACAGTGAGAGAGAGAGACAGAGAGAAAGGTCTTCCTTTTTGCCGTTGGTTCACCCTCCAATGGCCGCCGCGGTAGCGCGCTGCGGCCAGCGCACCGCGCTGATCCGATGGCAGGAGCCAGGTGCTTCTCCTGGTCTCCCATGGGGTGCAGGGCCCAAGCACCTGGGCCATCCTCCTCTGCACTCCCGGGCCACAGCAGAGAGCTGGCCTGGAAGAGGGGCAACCGGGACAGGATCGGTGCCCCGACCGGGGCTAGAACCCGGTGTGCCGGCGCCGCAAGGCGGAGGATTAGCCTAGTGAGCCGCGGCGCCGGCCTACAATCTTTAAAGGATATAAAACTTGCAGCCTCTTCATTCACTGCTCAGTCCCCCTTCTCTCTTTCACAGGAAGTCTCTCCCCATTACACTCAGTTCCTTTTCCTCACACTTTTCTTATGGTAACACATTGCAAAGCAGCTGTTGTTTTTACCTATCCTATGAAATTTGGCCTTTTAGAGTTACCAATGCCCCAAATCCAAAGAACTTGCTTCAAGTTCATCTTAGGTGACCCCAACACTTTTGTCCCTCCTTAGAACATGCTTCTCTTCACTTCTGTAACATGCCACTATCTTCCTCCACCTTTCCCACCACTCCTTTGGCCTCATTACGTGGGATTCTCTTAAGCGTAACTACTGCATGGTCTTAACTTAGTTGTCTCTGCAGATGATTCCATTGGCTTCTGTGGCCTTGGCTGCAACTGATGGATGTGAATGACATCCAGACTTAGAATTCTACATCTGAGCTATGGTAGCTTTGGGATCCGCAAGGAGAGAAGGCTACACTTGCGGGAATGGAGAGTCCCTACTCGCACTTCCGGGAACGAAAAGTCCTTGTCAAGGTCCCCACGGGTGCCTAAAGGTCAACCAATGAGGATCAGACTTGCCTCAATCTTTAACTCCCACACCCTGTATCTATAAAAGGAGCCCTCCCAACTCTGATGCACAACTTCCCTGGCCCCTGCTCTGTTGGGACCAGGGAACCTCATTCAGGAATAGAATCCCAATAAAAGCTTGTGAATTAATTGATTCATCTATCTGGGAAGATTTGTTATGCACCGGACACCTTCCAAGCTGTCAACCCTGGACTAGATACTGAGAGATATCATATGCACCTCAGATACAAGAAAAAATGAACTCATTATCTAACCTCCAAAACTGATCTGCCAATACTCCCTAGCAGAGTAAAATGGCATTACCACATATCTTCTTGCTAAAGTCAGAATTCTTGCAGTTACTCCAGATTTCTCCATCACCTCCCTTTTATCAATTTTTCACACCACCATGTTGATTCAAATGTCTACACTTCTCTGCACATTGTGCACAATTGTCTCTGTTTCTGTTAGTAAAAATGGTGCAGTCATATCGGGGGCGCCATCTTAAACCGTGGGCACCATTTTAGGCTCTGGCCCAGTCGCCGTCTGCTATAGTAAGTTTGGGTCTCAGTTTCTAAGTCCAGCCTGGCTTACTAGAAGTCAAGTGACCAAATGCCAACCACAAGCATCAACTCCACCCCTACCCTAACAGGATTCAGTGCTCCCACTTCCTTATCTCTGCAAGGTTATAGTAAGACCTGTTTTTCCTCACTAGTTCTCTTTCTCTTCCTTTCTCTCCAGCCGTTGGGTTCCCCCCCGCCTGACGATAAACTTTCCTTTAACTCTGGTGTTTGGTATGTTTTATGGTGGCCTTTCAGTTAGGTCATGCCATATGTCCCCACAACTCCCATTCAAAAATTACATTATCCATCTGTATAGGGGCTACTGGATCATGAACTTTCCCAAACCTGCATTACCTCCCCAGTTGTAGTTACTTCATGTAAATATCACAGACAGAAAGGAAGAAGAAGGTGATACTGGTGGGATCTTCAGGGGCCACATCACTCACTTCGGACATTTGTTGCTGGAATGGAGAGAGTTGAATTCAGAAGACCAAGAGAATGGTAGTTTTAGGAAAGGAGCCATGAAAATGGTTTAAGGGCATGAGAAACAATAGCAGATTTGAAGTGGGTAAAAAAAATGTCGAAGTAGGAGGACCTTCGCTACAGGAGAGCAATAGCTCATAATGTGAGGAGTCAAATGGGTTAATGGGCAGTCTGGAAATTGAGGGTGGAAAATGTTCCCCCCAAAAGTTATCCTTAGCCCACTCCTTGGGAATTTCCAATCTTATGAGAATAGCAAGGGAGTGGTGACTTCACCCTCAAGTTCCCAGTTTACTGTAGAACAAATAAGGTATCCCATCCTTGTGATAGCTTTTGTTTTATCATGAGCAAGCCTGACAAGGTAAAGGATGGCAAATCAGGCCTTTCGATGGGTTCCCCTCCCCCTTATAAGTGAATGTCAATCTGACAAGTTTTTTTTCAAAATTATGCTTAAAAACCCCAGTGCCTGGGGCCCTTCAGGTTTTTTCCTCTCTTGGAAGCCCCCCTCCATGCTGCTCTGGCTGGAGGTCTTTGATGCTAATAAATGTTCATTTGAAATCTGTCTTCTTTGAAATTATTCTTCCATTTGAGACAAAGAACCAAGGCAATAATATTTTTCTCCACTGGGACTGTCGTTTCACCCATAACAATAGCAACAAACAATGCTGACCCATCTTGCCTCTACCACTTGCAATCCCATCTAATTTTATTTTCATCAACTTTCTCACTTTTATTTAGTAAAGCTTGCTCTTAGTTTAAATTTCACAGTAATGAACATAATGAGCAAGAAACTGTCCCTATTGAGTCAGTTGGCAGCTCTGAATCATGGTGTTCTGGTGCACAGCCCCTAGATTATGGCTCTTTGGCTGCTTCCTCCCTGTGGAAAGGATTCTACTAGCCTGATTTTATGTTTTTGCAATGTCAAGAAGCAATTTCATCTTGAAACTACAAAATATAATCCAAACATAGTAGTAGAGAAATTCCCGAAGAGCGAACTCAAGTAAGCCTTTCTTATTTTAGAAATCTGATGTTTAGTACAAATGTTAATTCTCACAGATATTTTTCCCATTAGTTAACTACTTAATCAGGTAAATTGTATTCCTTGAGGACATTATCAAAGTTCACCATAAAGAAGTTATTTTCAGGTTGGGCTCAACTTTATGGTACTTTAGAGAAGTACAAAATGTTGTCTAGGGGTCAGTGCCATGGCTCACTTGGTTAATCCTCCGCATGTGGCGCTGGCATCCCGTATGGGCACTGGGTTCTAGTCCTGGTTGCTCCTCTTCCAGTCCAGCTCTCTGTGGCCTGGGAAGGCAGTGGAGGATGGCCTAAGTGCTTGGGCCCCTGCACCCGAATGGGAGACCAGGAGGAAGCACCTGGCTCCTGGCTTCAGATTGGTGTAGCTCCAGCCTTAGTGGCCATTTGGGGGGTGAACCAACGGAAGGAAGACCTTTCTTTCTCTCTCTCTCTCTCTAACTCTGTCAAAAAAAAAGTTGTCTAGAATAATGAAGAAACACTCAGGGAAATGCTTGCAAACTGATCCTAGGAAGTTTTACTGCATTTATTCAGGATGGATTGCACAAAAAATAATATTAGAAAAGTGTATATACTTTTTAGAGATGTCAAAGAACTTGATCATCATTTTCTTTTTCTATACTCTCCTCTATAATGGTGAGACAGGAGACAAAGAAGAGAGAAAGGGGTAGTGGGGAAAAAATAAACATCTATAGAGTATCTGCTCTAGGTCATTTCACTAACAGCAATTTGCCAATGCAGAGTCAATATTTACATCTTTCTTTTTAAAAAAGGTTTTATTTATTCCAAAAACATAGTTCCAGAGAGAGAAAGAGGGAGGAAGGGAGGGAGGGAGAAGGGAGGGAGGGAAGGATACAGGGAGGAAGGGAGGGAGGGGGAGAGAGAAAGAGAGAACCATCTTCTATCTGCTGGTTCATTCCCCAAATGGCCACAACAGCTGGGGCTGGACCCAGCCAAAGTCAGAAACTTGGAACTCCATGTGTGTTTCCCATGTGAATGGCAGGGGCCCAAGCACTTGGGCCATCTTGTGCTGCTTTCCCAGGCCATGGCAGGGAGCCAGATGGAACTGGCGCCCATTTGGATGCCATTGGCCAGTGTCACAGGCAACAGCTTAAACCGCTGTGCAATGATGCTGGCCCCTAAGACTAAATATTTACATCTTAGTTCAATGATCATGGCAGATACCACCAGAACCTGTGTATAGGAGTGAGTGTGAAACATGCACACAACTTATCGGCCTCCTCTCCCTCCCCCCACCTCTGCTGTCACATTCTGTGTGCGCCTTGTTCCCATCAGCATCTCCTGCTGCTCCAGGCTCTCAGAGGGCCCGTGGGGGTCACATGCCTCACACTTCTCAGTCCTTCATGGAATATTCCCAGCTTCAAAAGGGGAAAACAATAGGCCAGGTGTCTCAGTCTTTCTTGCTTCCATCTATATTAAATTTTTGACCCAGCAAATGCTAAGAATCTGCGGAATTGGCAGCAGGCTACCACTGAGACCTGTGGCATTTGCTCTGGCCGTAGTCCAGGGTGACCCTCCCAGCATCTCCTGGTTCTAACCACCTGGGTAAACAAAGCTTTAGGGACCCGATTGGTTTCCGCCAACTTCCCATTGTGACTCCTCTTTAAGACAGAGGAATCATTTCATCAGCATTATGCATTAACTGGTCACCTTGATGCTTCAACCCTCTTAAAATGACGAAGTGTGCCTGAGGCTGTAAAAAGATCTACTTCTTTTTAGGACTCAGACTGGTTTCAATCATTCAAGGAAGGTGAAGTTTCACTTGGGATTATCCTCAAAGAATCAACGTTGCTTGAGAATATATAAGTCAGTGTGATTCAGCTCCAGATAAGAGGACATGTGACTATCGGCAACTTAAACAATGGGGAGGTTATTACTGCACATAAGATGAAGACTGGGGAATTCCGGGGTTAGCTCATTCTGCGGCTCAGGGCAGCCAGGTTGGCTGCTTTTGGCTTCTCTGGTTTCTCCCTCCTATTTGCAAGGTGACTGTGTTCTTTACAGAGCGTTGTCTTTAAGTTGGGAGCGAAGGCAAAGTTCTGTCTTTTCTCCCATTTTCGACAGTTAGAAAACTTCCCATGATGCTCGCAACATAACTTGCTTCATATAGACAGAGAGGTAATCTCTCTCCTTACACACACACACACACACACATATTTATGTGTGTACACACATATATATGCACATACACACATTTTTGTGTTTGTGTATGTTTATGTTGTTCATGGTCATGTTGCATTTCTGAAGAAACCCTTGGAGAAAACCCTACAACACATTCTCTGCCTAAATTATGAATAAAGTCAGAGTTCTGTTAACAATGAAGGTCTTTTGTGTAAGTGACTAATAATGTCTCCCACAGTAGGCAAAAATGTTTTTGTACCAAATACCAATAATAGTGTATCATTCAGCACTGTTTTTGTTCAAACCATCTGAAAGTCCAACTCTAATTGCCTTAAGTAATAAAGAGAGTGTTCTGGCTCCAGCTACAATGCTAACTTCAGGCAAGAGTTGATATACACAATGGAATATCATTCAGCCACAAAAAAGAAGTCAATCCTGCCATTTGAGCAATGTGGATGGAACGGGAGACCATTATGTGAAGTGAAATAAACTAGACACAGAAAGACAAATATCACATGTTCTCATACTATGGGTGCTCAAACAGAAATGTCCATCTGAACTTACAGTAGTGAGTAGTAGAGGCTGGGAAGTGTTGGGAGGAGAGACAGAGGGAGGTTGTATGATGGGTACTAAGACACAGTCAGACACAAGTAATGAGTTCTGGATTTCCACAATATAGTGGGGGCAATTACAACTTACAATCAGGAATTATACGCTATACAAAGAAGTAGAGGGAAGGAGCTGGTAGGCTCCAAAGAAAAGAAGGAAACAGAGAGGCCGCTCGCCTGGGTTGATCAGTTTACACCATGTCTATGTGCTGATATACTGCACTTGTATAATGCACAGGCATTACATATGCATGAACAATTTCAGCGTAACTCTCGATTTCACAGCCTTTCGTCTCTCTGCTCTTTCTTTACAGAGTCTGCTTCTTCCCAAGCCTATTACTATATTCTAGTAGCCAGATGGCTGCCATACTCTTCTAGGGATAATTCTCGTTTCTCTAGTACCAAAGAGTCTCTACTAGCATTTTCTTTAGAAAAACACACAGCTCATCTTTCTTCAACAAATATCCCTCACATCTTAGTGTTCCATTTAGATATCAAGCTCAACTCCAAAACCCATGAATGGGCTATGCAATTGCTGTTTAAGTTTTCAATATTGTAACGTTTTTATGTGGTGCTACCTGAAATTTTCTAACAGAAGTGAAATCAGGAATACAAGTGAATGATGAATAATTCAATAGATAAGGGCCCCTCCCAATAATTGCAAGTTTTATATTGCAGCTATTCTCCTATTAAGACTTTCAGTAAATTGAATAATTGTTGTCAATAAGATAACTTAAAGCAAATCAGAGGTGGGTGTTGTGGCACAGCAGGTTAAGCTGCTGCTTGGGACACTCGCATTCTATATTGGAGTGTCCATTCCACTCCCAGCTCATCCACTTCTTTTTATTTCAATTAAAAGCTTTTTTTTTTTTTTTTTAAGATTTATTTATTTGAAAAGCAGAGTTAGAGAAGGGGCAAGACAGAGAAAGAAATTTTCCATCCACTGGTTCACTCCCCAAACAGCCTCAATACTCAGGGCAGAGCCAGGCCAAAGCCAAGAGCCTGGAACCCCATCTAAGTCTTCAACATGGGTTCAGGGTCCCAAGCACTTGGGCCATCTTCCTCTGTTTGCCCAGGAGCTAATATTAGCAGGGACCAGCTCCTCCACTTCTGATCCAGCTTCCTGCTAATGAATACCTTGGGGAGGCTGATGCTCATGTTCCAAGTACTGGGTTCCCTGTCACCCAAATGGGAGACTCAGATGGAGCTCCTGGTTCCTGGTTGTAGTCTGGTCCAGCCTCAGAGGTTATGGGCATTTGGAAAGTGAACCAGCGGATGGAAGATATCTCTTTATATCTCCCTCTGTCTCTGTTGCTCTGCCTTTCAAATAAATAAATCTTTAAAAAATAAAGCAAAGCATAAAAATCAAATTTATAGGACACATCTAGTGAAAGCCACAGTGGTATCAAAATTTTGTCAGAGTAGGATACGATTTTAGTGTACTTAATAGGTCTTGTCAAAGCTCAAAAAGTTACTCATTGTGACATGTTGATACTGGAGAAATTCAGTTAGTTATTTTTGGCTAAAGAACTAATACAGAATCCAAGTAGTTTAGGTTCAAATCGGGCCTTGACATTTATCATTTCAAGAGACTTTTACAAATTAGTTAAGTAAGAAGAACCATTTTTGGCAGTATTCAGCTTTTAGTGTACAATGATGTTTCAGGCCAGAAATGACAGCATTATTAGCATGGCTATCATATATATCACAATATAAAAATCATTTTATAATCTAAAATATACTTTTGGACAAATTAACAGCCTTTTTGATTACATAGAAAAGCATTAATCCATATAGTCAAACAATTTTCTCCAGCCCATGCTGGCATTAGGGACCTCAGACTTGTAAGCATACATTCTAAACTGTTGTAGTGCCCCACATAATGCCTGGCATCTTGAACTTAAGTGTAGACATTGAGTTCCTCATGCCTGGCTTAACAGCCTTACTGCCTCTATTTTATCCAACAGTGGGCACCTGGTAAGTGTCAGAGTCTTAATGAATTAAACTGCACACCATGGCGGTGATTATGATTTGGAGTGAACATCTTATTAGGGTGCCTGTCATGTCACTGTGACCCCCAAACTAATGGTCAGCCCTTTCTTAGAGGAAAAAAAAGGCCAAAAGGATCAAAAGTGGGAAGAAACAACTGAATTAATACATCTCTAGCTTTTCTAGCTTCCTAAAAAATATGAGTCATTGCTAATAAAACAGAAAATCAAGCGATCGCATATGAACTTAAGTCTCTATCCAGCTTTCTGTTAGTGCATCTATGAAGGCAGCAGAAAGTGGCTCAGGTGCTTAGGTCCTTGCCACCCACATGGGTACCCAGATATAGTTTCTGGCTCCTGCCTTTGTCCTGGTCTAATTCTGGCTCTTGTGGATATCTGAGGAGTAAACCAGCAGAAAGAAGATTTCTCTTGATCTTTCTCTATCAGTTCTTTCAAATAAATACATCTTTTTTTTTTCTTTTTACAAGATGTATTTAGTTACTTATTAGAAAGAGTTATAGAGAGGCAGAGGCAGAGAGAGAGAGAGAGAGAGAGAGAGAGAGAGGTAGGTCTTCCATCCACTGGTTCATTCCCTAAATGGCCACAATGGCTGGAGCTGGGCTGATCCGAAGCCAAGAGCCTCCTCCATGTCTCCTACTTAGGTGCAGGGGCCCAAGCACTTGGGCCATCTTCTACTTCTTTCCCAGGCCATGGCAGAGAGCTGGATAGGAAGAGGAGCAGCTGAGACTTGAACCAGAGCCCATTTGGGATGCCAGTGCAGCAGGCAAAGGATTAACCTACCACACCAGAGCACCAGCCTCTCAAATAAATATATCTTCACAAAAATTTAAAGGGGCTGCACTGTGATGTAATGGGTAAAGCTGCCACCTGCAGTGCTGGCCACGGTTTCGAGACTTAGCTGCTCCACTTCCCATCCAGCTCTCTGCTATGGCCTGGGAAAGCAGTAGAAGATGGTCCTAGTGCTTGGACCCCTGCACCCACATGGACCTAAAAGAGGTTCCTGGCTTCAGATTGGCACAGCTTCAGCCATTGCGGCCTACTGTGGAGTGAACCAGCGGATGGAAGACTCTCTCTCTCTCTGCCTCTCCTTCTGTCTCTGTGTAACTCTTTCAAATAAATAATCTTTAAAAAATTTTAAAAAGAATGTCAGCAAAGAATTTTAATTAATGCTGAAAAAAATCAAATTCTAAACCTGTTTCTATATTAACAACCAGTAAAACAAATGAGCGAAAAGCAAACATGACATTTTATTTTTATTTTACCTGAGAGAGAGAGAGAGAGAGAGAGAGGGAGAGAGAGAGAAAGGGAGCTCTAATCTTCTGGTTTACCCCTCAAATGCCTTCAATAGCCTGAGCCAGAACAGGCCAAAGCAGGAAGCCAGGAACTCAATCCAGGTGTTTCATGTGGGTGGCGGGAACCCTGACCCTAACCCTACTTGAGCCAGGTAGGTGTGAATTTGCAGAAAGCTGCAACTGGGAGCCAAAGTCATACATTGAAACCAGGCAGTCTGATGTCGGATACTAATCTCTTAACCAGCATCTTCACTACCTGGCCAAATGTCTGACCCCAAACAGGATATCTTAGAGCCTCAAATGATCATCTCTGTGCCGGGATGGCATGGGAGTGCAGGTGTGTGCGTCTCTTCACGTATGAACACACGGCCATGTGGTCCATGAGCATCCAGGGAGGATGCGTGCTGGTGTGACACAGGAAGCTGCCAGCCTGCGGGAAATCCTTCACCTTGTCCCATCCCACCTGACAGGTGCAGTCTGTCTAAATAGTCTGCCCTGCCACTGCAGCCCAGAACAGAGAGAGGCGCAGAAGGACAGAGAGAAGCAAGACAGGAGGAGGAGATGTCAAGGAAGGCAACACAGCAGAGGAGTGAGCTGTCGGGGAGCACTTCTGCAGAGGAGGTTCAGGCAGAGAGAGGCTCTCCAAAGTCCCAGCACTGCTGTGGTGAGCAGGAAAGAACTGCTTTAGATCCCGGAGAGGAAGACTGTGCTCTCAGGGAGAACTTGGAGCAAATGCACACAGCGGCACTGAAAATCTGCTCTGAGGACAGAAGCTCTGAGACAAGAACAACTCTACCACCATCTGGAACTGGACCGTGCAGGGTGCAGGACAGAACAATGATCCCCGCAGAGCTGTCACAGCAAAGCCAACAATAGACAGGACGTATACTGCTTAGTGCAACTTTAGAAAACTGCAGATGATTTTTCCTGTACTCTGGTTTCAGGCATTCTGGATCCTTCACTTTTACAAAGTTGAGTCAAAGAACTCTGCAGATATTACAGAGATAAGCCTGGGAACCAGGAGGGAGAAACCACTCTGGCGCTCAGGCAACTGGAGTGGTAAAACTGGCTAAGCAACTTCATTCCCCAAGTGCTGAGGAATCAGACCCTGTCCCATCTCTATGTGTCACATGTTATATGTGCATAGTAGATTATACACACACACAAGTGTGACCAGGGTTCAGGACAGCTCTGTAGATAGAACACTGGACCCAGTGTGATGCTGGCAATCATTTCCCCTCCCCAGGAGCGCCACACTTTTATATAAAAACAGACCAGTATGGAAATTTGATTTCATAAAAAGTCCTTACAAATCAACAGAGGAAAGTGCAAAAAAAAAAAAATGGAATAAAATGAACTAGCACTTCTGAGTGGGACTCATTCATGTTGGGGTGGGGGTGATTTGCAGATTTGATCTTATTCATTCATTTCATAATGTGCACATTATGCATAAATTGGGCTTTGTGAATAAAACCGCCCTTATCCTAAAGGAAAAGCATTAATGTGCAATTCTTCTTATCTCGTTCACACTGCATTTGATTGTGGCAACAATATGTTAATTGACTCGGTTTCACAATAAAGAACTGCAAATGTGTCAAAGTACAAAAGGACACCCTATGATAATAGCAAGCAACTGGGGAAGTACCCTAGCAATTCTAACGTGTATGAAATACACCTTGGTGCCTAGTATCAACCGGAAAGTGATTACAATGATGTGTAAGTACTGTTTTCCTTGTGTAGAATACAAAATCATAATATTAGTACCAGGGAAGGTAGCAATTCATGTTCAGACTTGGGCCCTTCCACCCGTTTGTTAGGTGAGCCTGGCAGAATTACTTAAAACTTTCTGTGTCCCAGTTCCCACATCTGCCAACAACCTCACTGTCATACCAGCACAGTGTCTTCTGCCGAACAACGCCTGCCTGGGTTGAATCATGGTGACATCTGAGAATAGTTCCTGATGCATAGTAATTACTCAAGAGATGGTGGCTACCTTTACATGTGTCCATGTACTGTTCCTAAGCACATTTCCCCAATCAAAGTTCCCATCTTCCGATAAATCAACTAATGTTTCTGTTTAGTGGCATGGTCAAGTACAAGTTTCCATTTGTACAAGTTTACCACTCCATAGTTCTATTTACAAAATCTTAAAAGCCCTGGAAAATTAAAGTTTTTCATAGCTCATCTGGTGGCAAAATCTGACCTGACCTGAGCTGAATTTATTTGGGAACAAAACCTGATCTGAACCAGTTAGGGGGCTATTTATGGTATTTATACAGCCCACTGAGTATGAATATTAATATATTTGAAGACGGAATATTTCCTAAGACCCCATCTGGGCTACCTGTTGGATCTGAAAAATTACACATTCTGAAATATTTGGTGCTCAAGTTTCAGTTAAGACACTGTAGACCTCTGCAGTGAGGAAAAACGGTTGAGAAGACCTTTCCATCTGTGGCTCTGCAAGGCAAGGTTTATTAAGTAAGCATGTGAGTTTCTCCAATTATAAACATCCTGACCCAATCAACACTCCAGATCTGAAACAATGTGAACCGCTCTCCTCCATGACATTCACTATCACTCCATCAATCTTCCTTCCTACTGATCTGCTTATAATTTCCAAGGAGCAGTTATTTTAGTTTGGGGAAATGTATTGAGTTACAACCACTTTACCCTCCCCCCAATTATTTTTTTCTTTACTCCTCACCCCCGCCCCCAT
The DNA here is from genome assembly GCF_033115175.1 of Lepus europaeus. Classification (NCBI taxonomy): domain Eukaryota; kingdom Metazoa; phylum Chordata; class Mammalia; order Lagomorpha; family Leporidae; genus Lepus; species Lepus europaeus. Next base: position 150,541,373 of record NC_084830.1, read on the forward strand.
CTCTATCCATAGCCTACACAGTACAGATCAAAACAAACTCCTATTGTATGATGTGGTACATATCACCCAACTGTGTCCTTGATGGCTTTTCCATCTATTTCCACCTGGAAAAAGTCAAGGCATCAACAAGTTCAGATGTTGCCAGGCACATTAACTCCATTCTGCCCCACAGCACACATCCTGTTATGTGTGAACTTTGTAAGAACTGCTCCATCTCCAGGCGGTTTGGCTGCTTTTATCTCAGGAAGTAGGCAGCAGATCCCAATCTGCAGCCCCATTCTGAGAGTTCTCAGAGAAAATTCCTCCAAGGTTCCTTCCTCTTTATCTCCTGGGGAATCTGAAGTCTTTGCATGTGTGTTTCAAAAAGTCTCATGTAGACCATCTCCACTGCGATCTACCTGCAGTAGCTACAGCTGGGTTTAAGAATCTGCTCTCACTTCCGTTTATAACAGAAAGCAGCAGTCTTCGTAGAAATGAATCTGAAAATCTATTTTCCAGGGCCCCAGGAGGTTCTCTTTCTCTTTCTCGGTCAGGGAAGCCTCACGATGTCGACTTACTCAGTTACTGGGTGGCTAGCAGTAAAGCGGCCCGTGGAGGTTTATAACAGATGTTACTCCCAACAAGTGCAGCAGTGAAACCCCCACCACGGTGGGGGGGCGGGAGGCCCCATTGTTAAGGCAGTATGGTCTAGAAGCCTCTGCATTTGAATGCTCCCCGGAGCCACTGATTCATGCATGTGTCCCAGCGTTTCCGTGGGCTTCAGAGTCTGGGTTTGTAAAACAGACATCATTTCTGCTTTTGCATTACCCCTGGTCACAGCTCAACACTTACCGAGTGATCCCCAAACCACTAGTCTTATCCTCGCATTGTGCTGTGTCCAGAAAGTTCATACACAAAACAGAACAGTCCTGCTGTGGCTAACTGGCCCCCTCCAGCTAGTAATACAGTGTGGAAGAGCTTCCGGATGGTTCCACTTCTGAGATGTATACTGGGGCTACAAGGGGAACACAGCAGGGTTCAGTTTAAGAGGCCGCCATGCTATGACATGGTGCCATCGAGAAGCTGATTGAGAACTGAGCAGCAGAAGAAACTCTGTAGCACAGATTTCCAGTTGCTTCAAACATCTAAACAGAGAGTGAAGATTCCTCTTCCCCAAGCAATCCTGGGTATCTTGGACATCCAGCTCCAACCAATGCCTGCTTAGCTTCCAAAGGAGTCCCCTCAAGATCAGGGGCCCAGTCCCTTGAGAAGCCTCCTGTCAACCACAGAGCCCCGTGTTTCATGTGATTTCTACATTTGCAGAAATCCCTCGCTTCCTAGACAACTTTAAGTTCCACATCTTCTTGGTATAGCCCGTGAACACCACACTTAAGAAGAATTAAAGCGCAGTGCACAGCAAGAACCTATTCTAGTGCAGGTAAGAGGAAAACCGCCACAACATTCACAGCGCCCTGGAAGCAGCAGACACGACGTCATGCTTTCAAGGGAGGCGACTGGGAGAAGAGCCTGAATGCACTGTCTCAGGTGAGTAGAGGCCCCTTGCTTCACACTGTTTCCTGAAGAAAAAAACGTTCTGTGAGAGGTAGGAGGAAAACACTAGGTGCTGAGAGGAATACAGCAGGTGATGCTCACGGCCATCAGTCTATAGGACAGGGTGCAGACGACACCCATTTACAATCCAGGTGAGTGGGACATCTCTGTCGCTTCTGCCGTCTGGTAAACCCCTGGGGAGAGACAGTATGTGACCTGGAGTCAGTCTCCAGATCTGCAGGCTCACACCGTCCTGTGGCTCACAATGGGTGTTCCACAGTTGTCTGCTGATGTATACTGAGATTGTGGGACTCAATCTACGCTCTGTGGGTTTATAGAAAGCAATTGCTACTGTAGGATCAACTGGACTGATTGCGAGGGGGCCTTTGGGGGCTACCTCTTATTGTATGATGCATTCCATGGAGGTAGCTTGAAAGGCACATTTTACTCTAAGGGAAGTATCTCATTTTTTTTTCTTGAACCACAATATAGAAGGTTTTTTATACGATGTTGAGCAGTTGCACATGCATCACATGTTCACTTTACCATTGCATCTCCATACTATCAATAAAGCACATAATTACATTATTTCCTTGCTCAACTGGACTATATAATGTTAGTTAAAATTAGTGAAGGCTCATATTTAAAGTCAACGTGAGAGTATTTCAGTTGATTCAGAGAAGTGATTCAGAGCATGTTTGTTTATGTCTAATAAAATTACACAATGTGCGAAGCCACAGGAAACTCATATTCTGCCTATCTTCATTTTGCAGCTAAATTAGGCTCCAAGAAAGGAAATGGGCCTCTCTCTCACAGCCTGCCCCTTTTAAACAACCTCAAAGGCCTATTCCCCATGGGTTGGTCTCTGGCGGAACACCGCTGTTAGCCTGTCTGGGGTCATGTGAAACGCTGTGATCTGGAGCCTCAGCCATCTACTGAGTGCTGCATTAGCTCCCTTCTTAGGGTGCCTGCATGGGAAAGGTGACCTCCACACTTGCTGCAGCAGGGGGAAAGAATGGGAATGTTTGGGGAATTGTACCACAGGCAGCTTGGTGCTGAACAAGCACTTGTTCACCACTGGGGGTTTGTTGTTGTCTGGATGTCTCTGTTATACATCCGACCATTTCCAAGCATGGCTGGACAGCTTCTTGTATGTGCCATCACTCTGTCCCTACCACTGGCTACAGAAGAGGGACACATTACCCAGTAAATCTGAGAAAGGCAGGGCACTGGTTTCAGCTGGCCACGGGATCTTTGAAATTAATTTAAAGAAGCAGTATGAAGAGCTGCCACCCATTCTTGTGTGTAGAGCTTTTGCATTTTTCTCTGTAGGAGGGATGCCAGAAACTTCTATGGATTCATTAAATAGTGGCCCAGTTTAAAGGTTAGATAAAGAGAGGATTTCACCATATGCTACCCCAAAAGGCATGGATTTATCAAGAAGACAGAAATGGCCTGGACTCCAGCTTTGGGTACAAGACGCAAATCTGAGATCACTTGGAGGCCCTGGAGGCTCAGAACCATCAGCTTTTCTTTGCAACACACTCTGGCTGCTTGTGTCTCCCTGCAGAAGCTCCTCTGCTGTGCTTTACCCTAGCGAAGTCTTTGTCACACAGGTGCTTGTCTTGGCCGACCCAGAGACAGTGTGAAAGCTGCCAAATTAAAATGAGCACATTTTAGAAGTACAGAAATGTGATCCTTGTATTGATCCTTTTTCATAGGGAAGCCGATAAAAAGCCAGCATACAGATCAAATGAAATTCCTTGAGAAACAAACAAACATAAACTCTTCTTCTATCAAGTCTGGGACTCTTCCACTTCTCTAGTGTGTAAGACAGAAAGAAATAGGAAGAACCAGGTATCACAGATTTAATAAGCTTCAGTGATCACTGTCTTAGCACTTAATAGCTAAAACTTTAAAAAAAAAATCAACTTTCTTATTACAAGTGCTATGGAGCAGTTGTCAGAACAAATGGGTGCTGCTTCTAATTCTTTCATTAACCAGCAATAGAATAACAGACAAGTTGTTTAACTTGACAGCTTTTGTAGCTGTTCAGATTGGGGCCACTTGTAAAGTAAGGATACAACAGAATACAAATTAGGCAGCAAATGTGAAAGGTGCAATCAGGTTAAAATGGAAAAAGTTCACTTCCTTCCCAAATGCAACCTATATGCAAGATGTGTTCACTCAAATCTAATGTGGTGCTCTTCAAAATTCAATCCTTTTTTTTTTTCTTTTTTTTTGTCTCCTAGTCACAAGAAAACATGAGAGCCTTTCAGGCTAACCGTGTCCTCTAAGATCATCACTCTTCAATCGCCTGCCAGATTTAGTTCTGTGACTTCCGGTCTTGTGCAGTTTTCTGCATCCTGCCCCATAGTCTGGTAATTGAGAAGTTCAGGTACCATCCTGCTGTTTGACCAGAAGGTGCCTGCCACTCAGGTAGCCCTGCTGTGGTCAGTCCTGTCCCAGGGTTCTCTTGTGGCCCTTGTTGGTTGCTGACTGCTGAACTGTGGCCCATTTCACCTGACTTCTAGTTGTTATCTTGGAAGTGGACGCTGATTCTATCCCTTCCATTCTCTTTCTTTTTCCCTTTATCTTCCCTTTTTTAAAATTGTTATTTGTTTGACAGGGAGGGAGAGTGAGAGGCTGAGCACTCCTACTACTGGGTCACTCGCCAAACACCTGTAACAACTGACTCTGGACGAGGCCAAAGCCAGGGGCTGGGAACTCAATCCAGGTCTCCCACATGGGTGGCAGGGATCCGAGTGCTTGAGCCATCGCTGCTGTCTCTAGGGTATTAGCAGGAAGCTGCAGTCAGGAACCAGAGACAGGAATCCAACCCTGGTACTCCAATACACCGTCCTGACTGCTGAGTTAAATACCTGCTCCATTTACTTGAATCCCGACATTGCCCATTTTCTCTCACTCTCAGTGCTGTCTCCTCTGGTTGGGCCCCCGCACCTTCTGGATATCCTGATGGCTTGGGTGAGCAGGGAGAATCAGAAACACTGAGGTTTCTGAGTCAGGCCACCCAGCACAGCGCACTCTGAAGCTCCTTGTAGACTTGTCAGGATGTGTGTGTTAAACCAGTGAACTAACCCCAAACCTAACTGGGCCTATCTTACCATCCGCTGCTTTGTCTCCAAGGTTTCACCTTGTGTCTTTCTTCTCTCTCCTCCCTTGGGCTCCTCCTCCCGGCATCAGAACAGGAATAAGGGTCTTTACCAACATCACGTGACCGCCATCCCTTCTCCGTGCTATAGTCTCCGGCTAACCCTCCAGGCCAAGGTTTCAGAGTATAGGTTGTATGTCATAAGTGGTGAAATACTACAAGTTTTGTGAGTTCTAACCTATGGAGAGGTTAAGATTTTTGAGATTCTAAGAACAATCTATTTTTTCCTTAAAAGTTGATTTTCCAAACTGCTATTCTGTCTGGGGCTTAACAATCTCAATTTAAGTGCACAGTTAAGTAATTAATTCCTGTGTCCTACAGTTTCTGCTTCCCTCTACCCAGAGGAATGAGCCCCAGACTTAATGGCCAAAGGAAATTGGAGGAAGGAAAACTAAAACTAAATTACTGCGACTAGGAATTGTACCAGGGGATATTTCAAAATATCATTTTTTCTGTCACTACAGACACCGTAATGGGAAACCAATGGAATAATTCAAACTTTTCCTTCAGTGTGTGACAGCACTAACAGGATCACATTTTGCCAGGAAGAAGTGATGCTAAAACTTCTTTATTTCTGATCTAATTCATCTGGAGTTTTTAGTCCACTTAGCAGAAGTGAGATAAGAATGACTTGCAATTTCATTTTAAGTATAATATCCTTTACGCTGGTTAGGGCTCAGGACATACCACCCAAAATATGACTGTTGGAGATGAGAATATGCTGCCCAAAAATATCCTTCTTTGGCATACATATTTTAAGCTGGTTATTCTAGGACACTGCAGATATGGAAGTAGCCCTGAACATCTGTCCTTTTGTGAAAGAAATTTACATCCATAAAAGCAACCGATACTAGTAAGATTATATCAGGAAGAGGGTGGCTCCAAGACATTTTTTATTACCTGGGAGACTTTTTATCTGTGTAACTAGACAACCTTTAAGGGGCTGGCACTGTGGCATAGAAGGTTAAGCCTCTGCCTGCAGAGTTGGCATCCCATATAGGCACCAGTTCAAGTCCATTTTGGTTCCAGCTCCCTGCTAATGTGCCTGGGAGAACAGTGGAAGATGGCTCAAATGCTTGGGTCCCTGCACCTACATGTGAGACATGGAAGAAACTCCTGGCTTCAGCCTGGCCCAGCCATGGCCACTGTGGCCATTTAGGGTGTAAGCAGTGGGTGGAAGCTATCTTTCTTTCTCTCTCTTTCAAATAAATAATCTTTTTTTTTTTAAAAAAGGCAATATTTATGCCATATACCTTCCCTAACTACCCCAACTCTCCTAGCACTCATGTCACTCACCCCCACTCCCACCAAAACCATAACTTCTCTTCCTTTCTGTGGCTCAGGATGATTCATGTCAATCAGCTGGCCCTTCTTGGAGTCTCATATTGTACGGAGCTTCTGGGAGTATATACAGTATTAGAATTTAAAACAGATTTTCTTTTGTTAACTTGCAGTTGAGCCCAAAACTGGAAGGTAAGAGGGGAAGCCAATTTTATCTTCCCTCCATATGTCTGTTAAAATTAAGACTTAATATCTTTTCATGTCATTTCATTTCATTTAGTCCTTCATTTAAAACAAAACAAAACAAAACAAAGCCCTGAAAGCTTTGTCTACAAAAAATGTAGTTGTTACTGGAGGTCCTGATGTGCACTGAATCAAAGAACTACAAAACTACCTCATGAGGGAAAAGGACTAGATTTAGACTTTGAGTATGTTTAAAGTGTTTCCCCCTTCTAATCCTCATTCATCCTGGAAAAGGGACAAGAAAAAAAGAACTACTTTTCTATCACAGTGGCAAGGATGAGAGGCATCCCCAGATGTCCAGACCTCGGGGAGGTCTGCCTGCCCTGACAGTGGTTACCAAGCGAGGGCTAATGGTAGCACAAACGAGCTTCATGTTCTTTCCCAAGACATGTGGACACCCGAGACAAGGTGAACATGATGGGATCCATCTGCAACTGCCTGTTCTGTAACTTCTGCTGACCCCTCCTAACCTTGTCCAAGAACGGTTACAAAATACTTAACTCTTGGGGCCAGTCCATAACGTGACCCTCACCCTGGCTCAAGCCATGTTAGTTAACCAACGAAGACTGCTGGTGAGTCACTTTGCACCCTCTGTCACCTCTTCATTTTCTCTTCTCCCTTTAACACTCTCCTTTGTCTCCTAGCTCAGTGAAGCACATCCACAGAATATCTTGGGTCTGTGCCCACAGGGTTGAGAACCTCAAACCAGGCTACTTGAAAAAGTCTGTTAGGGGTGGGCATTTGGGACAGTGGGCAAAACACTGCCTGGGACATCCAAATCTCCTATCGGAGTTCCAGTCCCAGCTCCTCTGCTTCTGACCCAGAACTCCCAGCTTTGGCCTGGGCCAGCCCCAGCTGCTGTTGGCATCGGTGGAGTGAACCAGTGGATGGAAGATCCCTCGCCTTCTCTGTCTCTCAAAAAAAAGTTAATAATAATAATAATAAAAATCCTTGTGGGAGCATGGAATTCAAAGGTAAGCAAGAATTCTTTAGCCCTTGTGCTTTTTCATACTACATATTTTCCATGACTGTTTGAAGCCTGTTGATATTTGGGCTAAATAAACTGCCTGACATTTCTGAAGATGAAGACCAGATTTATAGAGAGTTTCCTGTGACCACACAGAGCTTCTAGCCTCGGTGCAGGGTGCCAGCAAAGAGCTCACTGTGTTCCACCAACTCTGGAGTCTTCCCCAACTCCCACCTCTCCTGGCTGAGTTTCTCCAACTCGGGACCTTCCACCCTTCTCAGCTGAGGTCTAGATTTCTATTTGGGCTTTTGCTCATCTTCTCCAAACCCTCCCTGAGCAAGAGGTTTTGTCTTGATCTCTTGAAGACAGGAGTATCAGGCTAAAGATTTCTGCCTTCATTACCTCTGCCTCACGGCCCACGTTTGGCTCACAGCTGTAAGCAAGGTGTAGATCAGTGATTACGGACATTTTCCTAGCATACTTTAAGTTCACAGTTTGTAGTTGCCTTTGGTTTCTGTCTGCATGAGCTTGTCTTCTCATTTGTGAACAACACCTGCTAGCTAAAACACATTTGAGAGAGTGACTCCTTCCATTCAAAAGTGAGGGACATTTGCCCTTCTGATAGGTGTGGGTAGGAAGAGCTAGCAAGGGGTTTGCCAACTCTGGCTGACCTGTGGCAGGTCACTGGCCTGGCCTGGCCTGCATGACAACGCAGTCTGCACTATCAAAACCCCCTTTCTTTGCATCACCAAGCACCACTCCACCCCTGCCCCCTTTTCCATTTAGCAAAGTTAAGTCCCACAATGTTGCCAATATAGAGCCAGCACTAGCTGGAAAAACCTACTATGGCTGCAGGGTGTATCCCTGTGATGGCCTTTAGGTCATTATAATATCATTAAAATAAAACGACCCTGGCCAGCAGTCCCACTCACATCACACACCTGATGCCACTTCCAAGAAAAGGTTACAGAAGAAGGTGGCACTTACTGAGGGTATCTAATTTCTAAAGAAGGATTATTAACAAACCAAGGTAGTATCAGTAGCATCTTATCTTTTCCTAAACCCTCAACAAAGAAACAATCACAGGAGTTGTCAGGTTAGCAGGATTCTGCCCTAATTGGATACCTAAATTTCCCCTTAGTAGGTCCACCTCTATATGCCTTTTTATTTATTATTTTATTTTTTAGTGCTTTTTAAAGTTTATTTGCATGCATTTCATTAATACAACATTAGGAACAGTCATTTTTCCCGCCATATACTTGCCCTCCCACCCACTCTCCTCTCCCCACGCTTCCCCTTTCCTCTCCTGTTTCCTGTCTTGTTTTTTTACCATGATCTACTTTCATTTAACTTTATATACAGAGGATCAACTCTATTCTAGGTAAAGAGTTTAGCGCTTTGTATGAGAGAGAAAAAGAAAAAGGAGGCAAAAGAGATGGAGAGAAAACCTGTTCCTCAACAGTCCAGATAGGGGCTGTTCAAACTTAATGCACCTGGAAGGTAATTTCACTTTTGTTTTCTTCCTTTCTTCCCCCTCTTTAAAGAAGAATCCAAGAATGATGCATATTTTGCGAGCTCTTGAACATAACTTTTAAAGGTCAACCGGTCATACCCTACCACAAGGACTGTAGTCTGTACGAGGCTTATCGGAGAATACTGCCAATCCTCCAGCTAGGGGACACCCTGATTATAACTTCGCTTTTGGCTGTTTGTGCATGAAGATAAAGGAAATGTCCTGGAAGCCCTAAGGAAAAGCACAGCAATCCAAACAGGCCATGAGTGCACAGCTGCCAACAATAAGGCAGTGGCGAGAGAGCTCCCCGTCGTGTGAGAGCAAACTCGGACAGGGCTTTGCTTCTTTAGGAAATCATAATGGGCTCTCCCCTCCCGACTAACGGTCCTCATTCTTTGGAAGCACTTAAATTCTCAACACACTCAGCATTATTTGTCAGAAGACTGGCCTTGTATGAAGTCCTTCTTCTGTCTTCACCTAATACCATCTCTAACAGTTTTAACCCCACCACCCCATGATCACTGCCCTCTGATGAGACAGCACGTGACCAATGACACCGACTGACCAACTTCTTGTAGCAGACAGGACTTAGGGGAACACCTACAAGCAATGCTGACGTGACTCCACTTATTAGGCTCCTACTTACAGGATGATCCTGGGAAACACCAGGTCGGCTCTGCAGGCGTCTCTCACTGAGTTTATTATAGATAATCCTCTCTCAGATGCAAAATCAGCTTAGCAGTTAGAACTGATTGCCTTCACCAAGGCCTGTCAATTTTGAAAATATAACACTGCCAACGTTTATAAAGATACTAGATACATGCTGTAGCTCACTGAAAGGGCCCATGTCAGCCATTGCTAACTGATCCCTGGGCATCTAAGCTCAAATGCTCTGACTCATAGATTCACATTCCTCATTGAGGAAAGCCACAGGGGTGGATGTTCGGCCAGCAGTTATGATCTCACATCCGCAGTTGTGGCACAGAGGGTTAAGCCACCGCCTGTGGCATTGCGTTCCATATTGCTTTGCTGCTTTGTGAGCCCTGGCCGCTCTGCTTCTGATCCAGCTCCCTGCTAGTGAATCTGACAGATTACATGGACCTCTGCCATCCATGAGGGAGACCCAGAACTCTGCCGTCACAGCCATCTGGGGAGTGAACCAGTGGATGGAAGATCTTTGTCTTTCTCGCTCTATCACTCTTTTTTTCAAATAAATAAATTTTTCTTAAAAAAAAAAAAAAAAAGATGTCCACATTCCATACTAGAGTACCTGGGACTGACACCCAGCTCTGGTCTAGACTCCAGCTTCCTGCCAGTGCAGACTGTGGGAAGCAGCAGCGGTGGGTTCAGTGATTCGGTTCCTGTCACCCATGTAGGAGACCTGGACTGAATTCCTGGCTCCTGGCTTTGGCCCTGTTTGGTGACTGTTGTGGGCCTTTGCAAAAAGAACCAGCAGATGGGATCTCTCTGTCTCTCTGTTCCTCAAATAAATAAAAGAAAATAAAATTAAAATGTACCTCATCTGCAGTGAATATCTACATCCACTGGCAACCTTGGCAACCTTCAATTAAAACTGATTTATAAATTACCTCTGCCTCCTAAACATAAGGAGATGAAGTAGGTGACATTTGTGTGGGCTCCTTCTCTTCCAAGACTCTGGACTGGGCCTGTACAAAATCTTCATTATTGGGCCTTATGAAGCTATACTGCTACTAACGACATTACCAACATTGATCAAATTGTAGTCAGTCTCCTTGTATTTTAGATTGCCTATGAAAAGCAGCATAGCTGTTTATTTTACCACCAGGAAAACCCATCTGTATTCAGTCATGCTATTGGGTAAAATCAAGCTACATATCCTACTAGGGACAGTTATCTGTTTTCCAAAAACCACTCTTGATTTTTTTTTTTTTTAAGGAAAAAGGTTTATTGGGGAAAACACAGTAGACCAGAGAGAAGGGGCGAAGAGGGAAAAAGAGAGAAGGAGACTGTAAGAGAGAGAGACAGAGAGGAGAGAGAAGAGAGACAAGAGGAGGAGAGGAGCCAAGAGAGCAGGAGAGAAGAGCCAAGTGGTAACTTGTCAATTTAAATGACATCTCTGTAGGAGGTATCTTGGTCATTTTGATTATTTGATATCTCATTGAATCAGATTAAATGGTTATACCAAGTGGAACAACAGAAATATAACAATATATTTTGACTCAAGATACCTTTTCATAAAGGATATCATATAGGGAAAAATTTCCAGGGGTTAATTAAGGGTAACATCCTTAACCACGTGGTATTCAACTCCCAAAAGATTGATAATTATAAAACCATGAATCTCAAAAACAAAATACAAGTATCCCTGGTTGTAACGGATAACACACAGCAACAGCATGAACAGTGTGTCACGGCATGTTCTGCTCACCTACCTGTCAACCATGTTTTTGTGGAGGGATGGCCATAAAGATAATAAACAATGTATTTCTGGTAATAAGAAGATATTGGGAAATATGTGAAGACCAGAGTTTCTATAAAAAATAGTTCTAATCTCAGAACAGAAAGGATGTGGAAAGCCTTATGGTGTGTATAACCAACTAAATTACACAAGGGAGTGATCATTACCCACTTAACATTTGCATGGGTCAAAGAGTATTGGCCCCAATACAAAGGAGGGACAGTCATGGAGTTAGGTATCTGGGGACAAGTCAAATCTGCTTACAATGAGGAAAGACATTCTGAAGAAGGAGACTTATCAGGCAGGATGAGCTGATTGGAAATTACATTCTTTCAGGATGAAGGGAAATGATGGGTAGCTGCTTGGGAAAGCAATGAAGTCCCAATAACATGGGCTGAGCAACCCCAATGAACAATATTAAACACTGCTAGAGCCCAACCTTGGGAAAGGGATTCTACCCCAACCCAACAAAGACTACCGACCATATTAATGCAGATGGAGGCCAAAGTGGCTATGCAGCAAAAACTCTCAATCTTGTCAGCAGAAGTATAATAGGAACATCTGTGGGAATCTTCTGGACCCCTCAATGTATGGAAATTCTCTAGAAGCACTTGAAACCTACAATGTTGCACGATGACTACCCTAGTTTCTAAAACGAAGCAACACAAAGTAGTCACCATAGTGTAAATAGTAGGGATAGGGATCATACTAAACAAAGCTTGCGTTCTCCAAACAGACGACAGATGGGCCTTGCAGGTGTTAACATTCAATGGAAACCAATCTTGGTACAGCAGTTTGAGTTGAGACCAGGTAACTGGCTTGGCCTCCAGTCTACCTGGAATCCAGAGGTAAGTGAGACCTGGTCTATGGTAGCTACACTTAGGCTTAATAACAGCTGTTACGTCGGGGGAAAAGCAGGTTCCGTCAGAAAGCAAACGCCAATACCAACATAACTCTCACTGGCCTACTATGTATCCATACTAAATTCAACCATAATTCTACTGCAATGTGGTATAGAACTGATACAGGAGAAGGTAGCTAGCTGAGCTGGACAGGTCACAGACCACAAGCTCCCACGTAGTTCTAAGCTACTTGTCAGTCAGAATACTCCCTTTCCAGGATGCTGTGTTTCATCTGGAACCTGAGGAAAAGTCGCCATGAAAGTATGTGTATTAACATCCAGTGGAATTTTATGGAGGTGTCAGAAACTCCCAGGTGACTACAATTCCTCATAAAAAGAGGTGCTTGCCCCTCTTGTGTTGGAGACCAAGACAAAAGGAGGTGCTGTGATGCCACTCTACTTCCCCTCCCTCATCCCCTTTCTCCCTAGGACCCACTCCACTCCTCACTTATGCCCATGCATGTGTGTGTTTGCTTTCTCATCTTTTAAGTAAACTCGATCATTTGTATCTGAACTTAGAGTGCTTCTCTAAGTAAAAGACAAGGACCTGGAACAAAAACAAAACTAAAACAAGATCTTACCTCCTGTTAGAAAAATGGCGCAGTCTTATCTATGGTGTGTTCTACACCCTGACACCATCCTAGGCTCTAGCCTCCCCCACCATTGCTGGAAGCCTGGTGGCCACATGGCCTAACCACCGATGTCAAGCTCCACCCTCATCCTAATGGGATTTGCTGCTCCAACTTCCCTGCCCACCCTCTGGCCAAGTTTTAAAAGGACCTGTTCCTGAACACGTGGCTCTCTCTCACTTTCCTCTCTCTCGCTCTCCTCTCTCTTTCTTTCTTCCTCTCTGTCTCCTGACCTTCATCTCTGTCTCTGTCTCTTGATCTCTCTTATGCTGTCCTTCTCCCTCTTTCTCCTTCTTCACCCCTTCCCTCCAATCTGCTGGGTTTTCTCCTATAAACCCTTTCCCTTACTCCGGTGTTTGGTGTGTTCTGTGGCGGCCTTACACCTCCCCTACTTACATATGGGTATTACTGTTAGGCTAGAATGCTCTCAGGTAAACAAGTCTTATGGTGATAATAATACTGATAAGATATATTGAGGGGCCGGCGCCGTGGCTCAACAGGCTAATCCTCCACCTAGCGGCGCCGGCACACCGGGTTCTAGTCCCAGTCGGGGCGCCAGATTCTGTCCAGGTTGCCCCTCTTCCAGGCCAGCTCTCTGCTATGGCCCGGGAGTGCAGTGGAGGATGGCCCAAGTCCTTGGGCCCTGCACCCCAAGGGAGACCAGGAGAAGCACCTGGCTCCTGCCTTCAGATCAGCGTGGTGGACCGGTCACAGTGCGCTGGCTGCGGCAGCCATTGGAGGGTGAACCAACAGCAAAGGAAGACCTTTCTCTCTGTCTCTCTCTCTCTCACTATCCACTCTGCCTGTCAAAAATTAAAAAAATAAAAAAATAAAAAGATATATTGAGAAACTGCATTAAAACCTCCTTAGGGTATAATACATATGGAAACCAGTTAGCCTGAAGACATATGACCACCAGTTGATCTCTACTAAATACATGGACTCAGAGGCATCACAAGGTACAAATAATCATAGACAATGAAGGAAAAAGGAAATTAAAAAAGTAAAAGCATATGAAAATGATTGTAATGGACTCCTATGATAAAGAAGTTGCTTTTTCAGATCTCTCCCTATTCTACATTGGTCACTTCAGGTAACAGGTATATCTGCAAGTAAAGTTTTTATGACATTTACTTTACACGCTTTATATGAATTATAAAGGAAAACCCATGTGGTTACTTCTGACAAAAGAATCATGATGGCTCATGGCTTAGAACTGATCCAAAATGCCACAGTGGGTGAATTGGCTGAGGACAGGCACCGCCACCCTGGATAGCCATGTTGGCTCAATTTGGCCCTTCTGTCTGTCAAAGGCTAATTGTTAATCTATCCCATCCCACCACCCTGCAAGGCAGACTGACCGGAAATGAGTCTTCCCAGTAATCTGGCATCAAGACGAAATCACTTATGAACAAGCATTCTGAGAATGAGCCTTTCTGGTGCCAATGGATCAATACTTCCTTAGTCAGTCATCAATGCTTTCCAAGGAAAACATTCCCACCAAAAAGGGAAAATATGGAAAGAAAAGGGCCATTTCCTCTGCTCTACCTTAAAGGCAAGAATGACAGGTGTCTCAGAAGCACCCTGCCTGGGGAAGGAAGGGGTGTGGAACCTTAGCCATGCCCAGACAGGGTGACAAAATTAAGGTTGACAGTAACTACAACTAGCTTTGTATTCTTTCCCAAGACTTACTGACACTACAGGCAGGCACAAAAGAAAAAAAAAATCATTCTGTAACTTCTGCTGATAATTCCAGATCAATTGTCAGAAGGAAAGGTTAGAAAATTCCCCCAAATTTGTCACCAACCTGTAACGTGACCCTTAACCCCTCTGTCATAATGTTCCTGAGATTTTTGAAGAAAAAATGTGTAAATAGTATGTCAAGTTCTTTCAGTTAATCATTGAAAATTTTTGCTAAACAACTTTGTACTGCCATGTAAGTTCTTCCTCCTTTTATTTTTTTTTTTAACCTCCTTGTTCAACAGAGCATTTTCAGAGCAACTAGAACCTATATTCCAAGCTGCAGCCTTCATATTTGGCCCACACTCTCTCGGCACATAAAATTTTGCCTTGTTTTCTCTTGTAAGTTAACTACAAGAACCACAAAATTATTTGTCTCAGAGCCAAAAAGCTGTGAGATATGTGTAGTCTCTGTATGTGTGAGATGGGACAGCAAGTGACATGGCTTCTTTTTGGGTGACAAAAATCATGGTTTTCACCACTCTGAATTGCAGCTGTGTTCTGAGAAATCACCTGCCCCAAGGAGACAATAATCCACATTTTTGCACAAATACACAGCTTGTTCAGTACAACTGGACTACACCACTGGCAGTTTACATACCACTCTAATGGTGTCTAGGTTAGCAGAAGGCTACAGATTACCAAAACAAATATTGGGATTTTCAATTCCTATTCTATCAATTGATAACAGAAGGGCTAAGAATTCTTGTAGGATTCCCTTTTAGAGGAGAGTCACCAGCATACCAAAGTTTTTCTGGTAGCTTAATTTTTTGATAAA
Organism: Lepus europaeus; assembly: GCF_033115175.1. Lineage (NCBI taxonomy): Eukaryota > Metazoa > Chordata > Mammalia > Lagomorpha > Leporidae > Lepus > Lepus europaeus. The sequence goes on from NC_084830.1 coordinate 150,556,567, forward strand.
TATTAAATCTTGTGTGAGTCAAATTGCTTCTACCAATTTAAGCTGTTGCTAGTATATCTGATGAAAATTTAAAACCTCTTGAAATAAAACTTGGTGAAACCCTTATTTACTTGAAATAGCTGATTAAGTCATTTTAAAGTAAAAATCTGAAATAAATGTCACACTTAAATATCAACAGTAGTCTTTCAAGAAAAAGATAATTGTGGATTAGAGCTATGGAGTAGTGGGTAAAGCTGCTGACCACAGTGTCGGCATCCCATATGGGGGCCAGTTTGAGTCCAGGCTGCTCCACTTCCAATCCAGCTCTCTGTTATAGCTGGGAAAGCAGTAGAAGATGGCCCAAGTCCTTGGGCCCTTGCACCCGCGTGGGAGACCAGGAAGAAGATCCTGGCTCCTGGCTTCGGATCGGCACAGCTCCAGCCACTGCCATTATGGCCACTGGGGGAGTGAACCAGCAGATGGAAGACCTACCTTTTTCTCTATCTCTCCTCTCTCTGTGTAAAGCTTTCAAATAAATAAATAAATCTTTAAACACAAAAGAAAAAAAAATGAAAGATTTTGTTATATTTAAAAATACTGTAATTTATATTAATACTGAATTGTCACAGGTAAAATATTATAATTTGCAAAATATTCTTTCACTATAAATTACTTGAGGTGAGTTTATAATCCAAGTAGAGGTTTCAAATCAGATGAAAAATTTTAATAGAGGCAAGTTAAAAAAAAAACAAAACTCCCATATAAATGAATTGCTTCTATTTTGAAAGGACTGAAATCATTGCTAACTTTCGGGTTACTTGGACTTCATTTATTGTTATGACCTCACTTGTAAGTGGTCAGACATGTCCACATTCAGAGTAGACACTGAAAAGAGTTACTGGTGGTGCTGGTGTTGTAGCACAGGGGGTCAAGCCACTGCCAGCAATGCTGGCATTCCATATGAGCAGTTTTGAGTCCCGGGTGTTCCACTTCTTATTCAGCTCCCTGATAATGTGCTTGGAAAGGCTGGCAACCCATATGGGTGCCAGTTCGAGTCCCAGCTGCTCCACTTCTGATCTGTCTATGTGCTACTGCCTGAGAAAGCAGTGGAAGATGGTCCAAGTCCTTGGGCCTCTGCACCTGTATGGGAGACCTGGAAGATGCTCCTGGCTCCTGGCTTTGGATCGGCACAGCTCCAGCCATTGTGGCCAATTGGAGAGTGAACTAGTGCACAGAGGACCTCTCTTCTCTCTCTCTATGCTTCTCCTTCTCTCTGTAACTCTTTCAAGTAGATAAATATTTAAAAAAATAAAAGAAAGCAGAATGGTGGCTTTCTGCAGGTAGAGACAGAGGAGTTACTGTGTGATGGGCTCAGGGTTCCAGTTTGGAATGACAGAAATGTTCTGGAGAGGAACAGTGGTGATGATAGTTGCACAACACTGTGAATGTACTTGGTACCACTGAGTTGTACACTGGGAAATGGCTAAAATGGTAAGTTGTCTGTTAGGTGTCTTCTGACACCATAAAAAAGTTTGAAAAAAGATTTTTTTTTTTTAAGGTTAAGGGCACAGATCTTTTTTTAAAGAGGTATTTATTTATTTGAGAGGTAGAGTTTACAGAAAGTGAGAGTGAGAGACAGACAGAAAGGTCTTCCAACTGCCGGTTCACTCCCCATGTGGCCAAAAGGCCAGAGCTGGGCTGATCCAAAGTCAGGAGCCAGGAGCTTCTTCCGGGTCTCCTACATGGGTGCAGGGGCCCAAGGACTTGGGCCATCTTCCACTGCTTTCCCAGACATAGCAGAGAGCTAGATCAGAAGTGGAGCAGCGGGGACTCGAACTGGCACTCAAATGGGATGTCAGCGCTGTAGGTGGAGGATTAACCTACTGCGCCACAGCACTGGCCCTAAGATGTGGGTTTTTGGTCTTGTAAATCTAGCCTGCCCTTAACAAAACAGTAGCTTTCCGTCTAAGTTATCACCTCCCTCTTTCTACTGACTGCGTGGCACCAACAGCTGAGTTTATGGGGTCCTCAGTTCTCTCTTCCACCAAGTAAAGTGATGGAGGTGGGTACTTCATGGTCTTCTTGAGCTGCTATTATCATCCTGAATGATTAAAAGGAAAAAGCCATCATTCTATTTCACATACACTACACTTTTGGTTTCCTTTTTTTGCATTTCAGTTCTCTTGGGAAGGGAACACAGATTTAGAGTTAATTTTTCCTTGCCAATTACACCTTTTGATGGCTATTTTGTTGAAGCTTACTAGTATTTTTGCAAGTGCATTTTTTTAAAAGATTCATTTATTTATTTGAAAGTCAGAGTTACACAGAGAAAGGAGAGGCAGAGAGAGAGAGAGAGAGAGAGAGAAGGGTCTTCCATCTGATGGTTCACTTCCCAATTGGCCGTAACAGCTGGAGTTATGCTGATCTGAAGCGCTGATCCAGGAGCTTCTTCCGGGTCTCCCATGTGGATGCAGGGGCCCAAGGACTTAGGCCATCTTCCACTGCTTTCCCAGGAACAGAAAGCTGGATTGGAAGTGGAGCAGCACCCATATGGGATGCCAGCGCTTCAGGCCAGGGCATTAACCTGCTGTGCCACAGCACCGGCCCCTTGGCAAGTGTCTTAAATGTAATATATTTTTATTTTAACAAAAACAGCAACTTTCAAATTGCCATCACATCCAGTGTGCACTTCACATGAAGGCCCAGGATCTGTATTAGCATTTCCACTCAATGCCAGAAAAACAAAACCAATGCTTCTTAGTTAATAAAATGTAAAACTTCCTTTTGTTTTCTAATTGAAAATGCATTACATGATGTACACACCAAGAATGGTCACATAAAATATTCAAGATTTTCCAATGACATATAAAATTATGTGTCTTTCTATTGAAGGAAATTAAAGCCCCATGATCGTGCGCAATTTTGTGGGTTAATAAGAGTGGGAGAGAAATGGGCCAGCTTTGTGACATACCAGGTAAAGTTGCCACTTGTGATGCTGGCATCATATATAGGCACCCATTCGAGTCCCAGCTGCTCCACTTCTGATGCAGCTCTCTACTCACATGAGATCTAGGAAAGCCCTGGAACACGGCACAAGTGTTTGGGCCCCCGGAACCCATGTGGGAGACCCACATGAAGCTTCTGGCTTCTGCCTGGCTCATTCCTGGCAGTTGTGGCTATCCAGGTAATGCACCAGCAAACAGATATCTCTCTCTGTCTTGCCCGCTCTCTTTCTGTAGTGCTTCCGATTAAATAAATAAATCTCAAGAGTGAGAGAAGTAAAAATCAGTTGCTATTTAATAAGCTGTATTCTCAGTCTCCTGAGAATGTCTTATGCCAAGTGAAGGGATTGGTCGGAGAGACTAAGTCTACAGAAACAAGTAAACCTGAAAGTTTCAGTGCCATGCAACAACAGAATTTATTTTTCACAGATAACAACATCTGAGGCACTTTTAGGAGTTCTCCAGGAAGCTGCTTTGCAGCAGTCTCCTGGAGCCAGGATGTTGGCACCCTATGGCATCAACCACCCCAACATGAGTTTTTTCAGTTGCCCTGGCAAGGAAAGAAAGAGCAAGAGGGCTGCATGGAGGCTTTTCCTTCTCTCAGCCTGGGCATGCTCTGTTACTGACACTCACAATCCACTGGCCAGAGAAAATCACATGGCCCCATGCAACTGCACTTTTCTACCCAAGGAAGGACGGGTGGCATGTGTGTCTTCTGGGAGCATTTAGTTTCTCTGCCACAATGAAGCTCTTTACTCTGACCACTTCCAAGTGGTCTCAACTGAATATCCTGAGAATTTAAGCCTGGGATATAGGAAGGTGCCAGAATAGCCGCTATATCCCTTTTCTATAGCTGCTTTTATAAACTATTCACCATCTATAGTTCTGCAGGTCAGAAGACCAACCCAGGATTCATGAGGCTAAAATCAAGGTGTTGACAGGGTTGTATTCCTTCTGGAAACTTTAGGAAGATTCTTCTCTTACCTTTTCTCTTTTCCTGAGGTTGTTCACATTGCTTGGCCTGTGGCTCCTTGTCTCTGTCCTCAAAGCCAATGACATTGCATCACTCTGATCCTTCTTCATAATTACATCTCCCTCTGATCACAGCCAGGCAAAGTTTTTGGCATCCAAGGATTGCCATGAGTCCCCCTGGGTATTCCAGTATAATCACTCCATCTCAAGGTCTTTAATATTAACCATATCTCTGAGGTCCGTTTTGCCATGTAAGGCAACACAGTCACAGGCTGCAAGGTTTAGGACAATATCTTTGGTGGTGGTATAGCGTCATTATTCCACTTATAACGGCCACTTTTTGTCCTCATGACATTCATTTTCTTTTAAATTAATTGTTAATACCTGGGAGCCACCTTAGACGAATAGTTTTCAGTAGAAGCTTCCTTTTCTCCTTTGATTTGATTTCTTTTCAAAAACTGTTGGTTCAGATTTGGTCACCTAAGTTCTGATTCGTGATCAAGTTTTTGTAATTTGTATTTGTGACAGTTGGCTGTTTTTTGTTTATATTTTTGTTGTCTGGTCATCTCCCCTTGTATGCTCTCAGGCTCTCTGACTTGGGTAAAGTTGACCAATTTGAGGCTCCACTGGTGCCCACCATGAATCAGGCATGCTTATCATCCATCCATAATGATTCACTCAAAAAATACCCCCAAGAAAGTGAACCGCAGGACTTCGGCAGGATCATTCTAAATGAGGATTGCTTGTCCCACTCCGGTGGCTAACCATGTACAAGCAAGTGTGGAGTGGCAGGAGTCCATCTCTACAGCAAACAAAGAATGTGCCCAAGAATGAAAGCACTGTGCAGAAAAATAGGGTTGGAACATACAGATTCCCAACAGCCATGGATAGCATCTAAGCATCTGATATGGCCATGCCCAAGACTTTTCATGACAGAAGCCTATATATTCTCTTTCATTTCAGCACACCTAATTCGGATTCCTGATGCTTGCAGCCATTTGAGTCTTGACTGACAGACATAATAAAATTAAACACATGCCTCAGAACACTCCAGGTGAGTAAGACTTTTGACCCATCTTATGGATCAAAAGCCATGGCTGGATCATAAGGGGGATTCAAAGACTACTGAGAATAACTGATGACACCATTTATAAAATAGCATTGCTCAGTAGGTTATTCCCTCTGTAATTCAACATAAAATGAGAAGATTCTCTACAGCTCTGGTAGGCATCAGTCCTGTGGGCATTTACTTCACCTGAGTTATGCAAGGGGCTGAAGGCTCTGCTGAAGACTGGCCCAGCATCAGCTACGTCATTTGCCTGCCACTGCCAAGTATGATATATGTTCCATGAATGCCTACGGAGAGGAGTTATGTGAAAACTGGGGGTGATGACCAAGTAAGGAACGTTAATGAAAATAAATTGGGGAGCACTTAATAAACTGTTTGAAGGAGGGCAGGAAGTTGTTGTTGGCATTTTTAACACACATGTTATGAATGTCAGGACCCAGATCCAAGAATGAAGAAAACTGTTCTATAGCTTCCTGCTCTAAAGTTCTCTCTAGATTATTTGGCTATTATTATTAAAAGAAAGACTTACATATCTCCACAATTACTCTGCTATGTACAACTTCAATTTAAAATGTTACTAAAATGGTACAATACAAAATGCGATATTTTGATTATAAAAACATGTACATGTAAACATATATTTAAGAGGGAGAGAACACTAACATGGAAAAATCAACATTTTGGTAGGATAGGATTTTGGATAATTTTTGTCTTATTAAAAAATTGGGTTAGTATTAACATTAATGAATATTTGCTAAATATTATTATTTTGGTAAGATAATCCGATTATTTGTAAGGACATCTGTTCAGATATTCTTTGATTACGCATACATTTTTTTTCTCCTAACTTCTGTTTCTGAGGGTCAACAAGGTCCTGAGAAACTGCCCTGCTGGGTGTCCCTCTTAGATTCCCTCATAGCTGCTGATGAAGTGACATATATTTTCTCTTGGTCCCTTTGTTCCAACCACAAACAAGGATAAGTCTCTGGGAGCCACTGCTGGGACACCTGTTGACAGCTCTTCGGTGTCCTCAGAAGGGCCAGAAGTTACCCCCAACTTCTGCGAGCCTTAAGTTAGGTCTCTGCCATATTAAGAGGCTGCCTTTCTAACTTGCATTTTGTTCTGCCCTGAGCTAATCAAGTAGAAGAGGTTTCCAGAAAAGTGGTACCAAGTCTGATTTTTCAGAGGTTGCTGGTTCCATTCACCACAGAGCCCAGAAAGCTCTCAACTTGGGTTGAAAACACAAATGTCAGTTAACGTGACTGAGTGAGGCCCTAAAGAGAGACAGAGTCAGTGGGCCTGCCCAAGCCCCGACTCAATGATGCTGCCACTCTCATCTGGCTGCTTCTCACCATGCAGGAAAGCAGGCCTGTGTAGCCAGTTTGAGTTTCCAAAGAAACCAGCAGTTTGAATTGCTGAAGTGAAATCTATTCATATGTGAAATTTGATGAACAACTCCATGCAAACTCCTTTGTCTAATTTCATGTACATAACTACCTTTTAAAAGGCTTGTTAAGATGGAATCCAAGATTGAATGTCCCAGGTGATCTAAAACACTGGATTTTACACTTCAGTAGTGCACAGGAATCTGTGGGAGGCTTCTTAACCATGTGACCCAAGGGCACTCATTCACTCTAGACGTATCAATTCTGCTATTCCAGGCTAAGTCCAGGATTTGACACGTGTATCTCTCTTGTAAGGTAATGCTGTCGCTGATGATCTCAGTCAGGTTCATGGGCTGAGAAATGCTGGCTTTGGTAACAGAGAATGAACTCTTTCAGGTTGTCACTGGTGGCCAGCATACACCTGCTGCAGGAGTCAGCTGTCAGGTCCTGGATCACCTTGCAGAAACTATTCCTGACTGTTATCAGTCTATGGCCTAGCTGCTGGCCTCCAGGGCCCTGGGCAAGAGCTGAGGGGAAAATGATTTTGTTTCTTTGTGGCCTGATGAAGGCTGGGGATGGCACTTGGTTACTACTGCTTGCTTAACATGCTGGCCTTGGTGCAGGAACACACTCCAAGCACCCTCACAAAACACAGCCCTTGCAAAAATTCAGACTTAATCTCGACTACCCTGAGAATCCTGTTGTTGATCTATTGCACTAGGCGTGTTTCCACCTTAAGAAAACAAAAGTTACTGATTTCTGCTCCCTGTCTTGACTGACTAGTCCTGGAGGTAGACCAGTTACTTCAAGTACTCAGGAGTTGGTTAGACAACACTCACAAACAGGACAATTAGCAAATGACACAAAACAGAAATAATCTAGTGCTGAAGTTGGAAGCCCAGAAGGGCTGGGCTATGGCATGTCAGTAAGGGACCAAGACAGGACTGCAACGGTTGCAATGGCTGCAGGGTGCCGAGGTTTGAGATGCACCTGGAATGGGGCAGATGAAGAGTGCAGCAGCCTTGATGGACTGGGAGCTTGAAGGAAGATTCTCAGATGCCATGGGCTTCCTCCAGGCTTTCTTCTCTGATGCCAGCACAGGGGCAATCTTCTCTCAGTCCTTCAGAAATTACTTAATTGCTTCTGATTTTATTATGAAATATGCCTGCTTTTCATATCAAAACTACTGACTTCACTTTTCTCTGTTTCTTTTCAGAATGTTGGTTTTCATTTCCTTTTCTGAATCAGTCAAACTCAGTAGGAACTCGAATATAGTTTTACAATGAATGTGTCTATATGTTTGATATATATCTTTTTAATTTTTAATAAAATTGCAATTGAGAGCTAAGTTTGGCAATAACTTCTTGAGCATTTTCACCTTGGATCTAAATCTACCCAAAATAAATGTAGATCATTAACAATCATTTTTTAGGAATACTTTAACAAAAACAGTTTAATTTCTTAAGGAAAACCTCAGTGAAACTACATGGGATGAGTCTCATCATACAAACTCCATGAAAACAAGGAATTCATCTTTTTAAAATTTATCCTAAATTGGAAGCCAATTGTATTACATGGAAAAAAATTGATTATAATTTAAGTAATGTTCCACTATCTGGAATCTTTTATGTTTCTAGATACAAAATAATATATACAGGCTTAAACACTAAAATATATACAGACTTAAACATTAAAAACCAAATTGTATGACTTCTAGGAGGAAAAAGCTATATTCTAAACCCAGAAGTTGTTTCTTTCATATCAATCCTTTTCAAGAAGAGGCAACATTTTGTAAGATTTGAGACACATAGCAATGCCAACTTTTATATGGTATGGCTTTAACAAAAAACAATCTTTAAGAAAATCTAACTGAAAAGAAGAATTTGCTGGAAAGCCAGGCAATTCTGTCTGAGATCATGGCTCAGAAACATTGTCAATTTTTCCTAATTATAGGTATGTTTGTGATAATATCTTACAGAACTTAAAATACTTTTCTCTTTATGATCTTTCTGCATACACAATCCTTTGCATTAGGCCCACTGCATAGAAAACATGAACAAACTATTAAGCTTTTGACCTTCAAAACTGTGTCATGCAGCAAGCCATGAGTGGCAAACCTTATCATCCAAAGAAGGCCCCAGCCATGTGTCCCATCCCTCGTGTTCTTCCGAAAGGTGAACTTGCCACACCCCACCATCGGTGGATCTAATCTCCCACCTTGAGTGTGCACTGGCCTTACTGCCTCTTCCAACTATCAGAACAAATACAAGTTCATTCAGCCTGTGCATCTGACCTTACGATGAGCTGCAATTTGCAGCCTGGCCTTACAGCTGCAGCATCTTTGCGAGGAACAGGCCTTGTCAGGAAAAGGAAGGCCAATTCGTGGTGCTGGGAGTTTCCAGATATTATTTTCAACAAACTCCTACAATGCTCTTCCGCTTTTAGAGCAAGTAGGAAACCTGGGCATAGCCAAAAATGCAAGTATTAAAATTAACAGAGCCAGGATTTGGACACTAGTTTTTCTTCTTATTATTCACATTTCAAAGTAAACGTTAAAATGTCTCTGATAACAGATGGCTAAATCTGCATGTGAGGCTAAACACCTATGAACACAAGTGATTTTGGAAGTGGTTGGGCCATTTTCTCTGGGGAGAAGGTACCAATGGAAATATAAGCTTGGAAGCAGCCATGAAGAAGACCTGTGGGTCCTCCCCCTACCCCCAGGATTCCACAGCCTGTATCCCCTTATTCTGCCCTTGTTATTTCCATGGGACATCCACACAACCAGGGTATTTGGACAAGCATCTGAAGATAAGCATACAGGACGTTTCAAGTACTACGATTTTGACAACACTACAAATTATGAGCCTGGTCCTACAAGTTCAAGATCAGGCCTGAAGCTGGCTTAAGTTGCCACAAGCCCAGGAAAGAGCTTTGAATCAGCAGGTTCTCTGCTAGGTGTCTTCTCATTGATTTTTCTTCTCCTTTTTTTTTTTTTTTTGGGGGGGGGGAGCACATGACAACTTTTTCCATTAGTGGTTGGCAATGGCTGTGCTTTCTGCTCTTTAAGCCGAGGAGGCGGCCCTCTGGGTTGCTGACATTGCACTTTATGACCCAGCCAGCCCCCTGCTGTCCCAGATGCTCTCTCTAAATACTTCCTCTCCTGCGAACAGTGCATGCACTGTCTGTGCCAATGGGCAGTGCGGCCCACAGATGGGAGCAGGGACTCTGCTTCCCTTTGGAATCTTCCCTTCGAATCGTAGCCTAACCCTTTCAGCTGCTTTTCTTGAACATCTCCCTCTCAGGTAAATGCCTGTCTATAATGGTTGCTTTTAGGTCTTCTTTTTACTTCCATGTTGAAGCCTTTCTTTTGCTTTCTTGGAGAGAAGTCTCCTCACCCCACCCCTTGAAGAAAATGTAAACCAGACAAATAAAGACATAATTCCTAAATTTTACTTTGGAGTTTAAAATTAGTAGCTTCCTGTATAACATTTGGAACTAAATCTCAACACGTGTCTATGACTCATTCCCCATTCATAAAACTTTTATTTTCTTCCTCCACAACTACTTGGCTCTAGAAACCCAATTTTTTAGCTGTTACTACCACCTTGGAACGCAGAACAGGCTCTGTTGAGAAAGCACTAGAAATGCCCATGTGCCTCCAAGCCACCAGGGTGATGGACGCAACTCTGCCATGATAAGCACCAAGCTGCATCGGGTTTGCCCAGCAGCCCTTTCTTGGGAGTGACCTCTGCTTTCTCGTCTCCCTCCTTGGCCCCATCCCATGTCTCCCGGACAAAGCTGACGATGGAGTGTGCTGTGCAGAGTGGGGAGTGGGCTCCCCAAGGGCTATGGCTTCCGTATTCCGATAGTTCACGGAATCAGTTTCTGATCTGCTGTGCTGTTTGTGCAAAAACGGGACTATGTATGCTGTTCAAAGTAGGGCACAATTGCAGTCCCCCTCCCCTCTTGTTTAATTACTGCACCTCCAAACAAGCTTTCTATCACACAGGGAACGCTGTATCAAGTCATGAAAATAACTCCATTAACTAATAGTTGGACCCTATTAGCTTCTCTTTCAGGCCATTAAAACAGACCCTAGCATGGTATTATTAAGCACGCCAGTCTCAAAATTCTTATGACAATCATAAAGCTGAAATGACCTCTTTCAAGCCATCCCTGTGTCACAGACTACCCAGTACTTTAAACTTTTCACTTCATACCAGAGAGTCTTAGTTACTGGGGGGAATCATGTTCATTAATTACTTTTGCAGCATGTTAACCTATGCTGTAGGACTCCAAAAGTTGCTTCCAAAGTAAAATGCATTAGAAGTTGAAAAGTTCTTAGACAGTTTCACCTTCTCATTTATAAAGTAGGACACTCATTCTGAAGCAAAATTTTGAGGGGAAAAAAACTGATAAAACTCTCTAAAGATTAATTCCTAGAAGGAAATAGAACAAAGAAAATCCTAAATATGCCCTTTTCAGGAACTGTGTCACTCTATAAGCATGATTATATATATATACACACATATATATATTTCTTTTCCATTGAAAAAGTTTAAAAATCCCCCAAGGCCTTACCCTTCTTACAAAGTGGCCCAATTACATATGCGGCTGTCACACCCAGAACTGCACAATCCTGAACATTTACAGATAACCTGAGAGCCTTAGCTTTAACATCAGAACTCTCCCACTGGGAACCCAACTCACTGCTTTCATGAACTTTTTCTTTCTTTATCCTCTCTACTGTGGGACTCTGGCAGAACTTCAGTTTGGGTTCATTGGCTAGAGAGCATGTGTCTTTTTGGCAATCACTTTCTTACAAGAAACTAAGTTTCCTTTATATGTTTATTGTTTAGTTTTTCTGAACTGCATATAGAATTCTTCTCTTTAAATTTATTCTAAAACGGATTCTGACATAAGATAGAAGATGAGATATAATTCAATCAGGTGAACACAGATAATGGTCAAATGCAGAACTATGTGACAGGACTTATTTTGCCTGTTTGGTTACAGTAAATTGTAGGGAAGATGAAGTATCAAAATCTTTTAAGAACACACATTTTAGGAAGGAAACCCAAAGCAACAAGTGACCCAAAGTTCCAAACTCAAGCTATAAAAATTTCTGGTCAATGTGGTTCCTAGAAGACATATTTTTCAATCTAAAGACAGTGTTTTTGCGAAGGAGAAGCCACGTTCGTCGAGTCAGTAGGGACTGCTGTACGCGAGCATCCTGATCACCATGGAAAACGTTCAGATTGAGCAACTACTTTTTGGGAATCAATCCTCCCTACTGTACTTTCCTACTGTACTGATCTCCTTTGGGTTTTTCCTTAATCAACCACAAAACAGGCAACATAGAAGAAAGAAGGAAAATATCACAAGCAGGAAAGTTCCATTCTCTAAATGAAGGAAAATGGTGTTGTGATTAAGGTCAGAAACCAAAGATCAGAACTGAAGAGAGGAAAGTAGCCTTTTACTCTGATGAGTAAGTTTGTGAATCACTCCTAATACTCATTAAAAATGCAGATCCCTGCATCTCAACACCAATGTACACATCAAAACTTCTTTACAAAGCACCTAGGGACTCATATTTCACTAATCCAAGTGGCTCCTAGGTATGTTAGCATTTGATGTCTAAGTAATAGCAACGGAAAGATTTTCTTAAAAATCCTATAAAACCAATCAATTATCTAACAACAATTAGTACAAGAATATGTTTGTAACATAACATCAAGCTAGGTAGCAAGTGACAGGAATATTTTGTCTGACATAGCATTTTTTTTTTTTACCTAAGTATTACATTTCTTACAAATGTTGCAAGAAATTGTATTTTTGTGCTTATCCATGTCTTAGGAACCGACTAACAAATACAAAGACTTTCTTGGGGCCAGCTCCTTGCTCATGCACCTGGGAAAGTAGCAGAAGATGGCTCAAGTCCTTGGGTCCCTACACTCACATGGGAGATCCGAAGAAGCTCTTGGACCCTGGCTTCAGGTCATCCCAGCTCCAACCACTGCAGCCATTTGGGGAGTGAATCAGTGGAAGGAACATTCTCTCTTTCTCTCCTTCTGTTTCTCACTTCCTCTCCTCCCCCGCCCCCCCCCCCAACCTCTGTAACTCTGCCTTTTAGATAAATAAATATCTTTTTTTTTTTTTTTAAGACTCTCTCAAAAGGGAAAAGTTATAGGAGACTGGAGACCTCAGTTCTGGTGTCTATTGATCTCAGTGTGCTTTGCTTTTTTTGCCTTCTGTAAAACACGGATGTTGTGAAGACAAACTTGTTGTACAGAACTGGCCTGGGTAACTTCACTGGGGGCAACCGGACATGGGGTGACAAGAAAGAACTCACTGCATCAAGAGCTCATTGCTAGCCAAAGATTGGCCAGTCAAGAGCTTAAGCTCAGGATTGCAATATTGTCCAACTTTTAAAGAAAAGCTGTAAATCCTGCTTGAAATGTGAAATCTCTTCATTGTTAAATGGTTGAAACTATTGCAAAATAGCTAACATATAGCTTAGGCCAATACTTTAAGTAACAAAACACTTTTGGTTGGCTGGATTTGGTATGTAGGCTAATCTGTAGCCTTGTTAAGATCCTTCCGCATTCTAAAATCTTATATATGTCTTTCCTTTCTCAGCTACACAGATTTATATAGCCATTGCGATGGCTGTAGGCACCTGGAAACAACCCAAGTAGTAACCAGAAGCTAGTTAGTGATAAGGCACTCCTTCTTTATAGATTTAAATTCGTATTCATTTTCTAAGGCACCCTCCTGAAAAGGTATTTAGTAGAGCAGTTACCTGGTTGTAGAAACTTGAGCAGTGCATCCTCATTTAACATGTCATGGCTAATGACTGGGTCTGTACAAGTGAATGAGATTAGGCAGGACTCAAAGATCTGAGCAGTCAGATTGCCTGTGACTCATGAAGTTGATCCTGCAAGTGGCAGGGCCAGTATTTCCAAGTCACATACAATGGGGATGATTATTTAGGACAAATAAACACTTAAGCTTTATTCACTCTTTTACAAACCATAAAGGCTTAAGCTATCCTTTACCTTTGCTACAATGCATTCAATCTCTGAAAGTTTGGATATTTTACTTCTGTCTTAAATACTAGGTAAATAGAATGCAATCTTACTGCATTTTAAAGAATCAGGCCATTGCATAATTTCCAAAACCTAGTTTGGTATTCATAATGTATGCCCCATCCTCTACACATACTCAAGATTCAAAATTGCATTCAGAAAGATTCCTTCAGCTGTGTTTTTAAGTGTTTCCTCCAGAGTTAATAGATTTCTGCCCCTGGCACTGAACTATCCTTTGTTATGTTGATGTTCTGGAAAAATTACTAAGTTGCATTTGGCATTTTATACACTAGTGACTCATTTGATCTTTACAGATTATAAAAAGTCAAAGTATTAATAGAAGAATGTAACAATCCTTCCCCATGCCTGCCTTCTGAAGGAATTAGTGGCTGGGAATTTCTAGGGGTGTAGAGAAAACACACCTGGACTGAAGTAGGTATCCTTGTTCTGCCATTTATGTCATGACTTGGGGTGATGTGACCTAGCATTTGTTTATTTGTTCACCGTGTGCCCAGTGTTCTATGTACACAGCTCCCGATCTCACAACCACCCTGCAAAATAGCTATTTTGATCTCCGTATTACATGTACTGAGGAAACAGCTGAGAGATCGGTAAGGGCTTGTCTGACCGAGCCGGGATCTGAATCTAATTCAGTCGAGTTCCCAAGCCCATATCTTACTCATTACTTCCTAGTGCCTTCCTTGCAGGACAGTAGAGAGAGGCTTTTTAGGCCCTAGTTTTCTCATCTGTAGTACGTGGAAGTTGGGCAAGAAGACCACCGAGCTCTTCCTGAAGTTTTCTAACATCCTATATTGATATTTTGGGGCTTTCCAGTATAGAAAATATGACTCATTATTAGGCAAAACCCCCTATGGATGTTTTCAGATACCTCTGATCCTGGCTGAGATTTTCAAACAGGATGTTGACAGATATACTTAATATTAATCTTGTCTCCTGTGGTGTTTGGATTCCTGCCAATTCTTTGTCACTCAAAACAATGGAGAGCATTATTTTCCCTGTTGTTTAATTTTCACATAAACCTACTCTATACTATTTCTCTTTACAACCCTGAGCCATGGGTTTTTACTTAACCAGACTTGCTTTTTTTTTTTTTAATCAAAATTCTTATTTGCACATTTGATCAACTATAATACAGATTTCTGAACAATTATTTAAATCCATAATTGTCTAAGCTCTTATTAGGACATTATATAAAGAGCCCATGCTGTGGTACAGTAGGTTAACTTGCCTTTTGTGAAGCTGGCATCCCATGTGGGTGCCGGTTCAAGTTCTAGCTCCACTTCCTACCCAGCTCCCTGCTAATGGCCTGGGAAAGCAGTGGAACACGGCTCAAGTGCTTGGGCTCCTGTCACCCTTGTGGGAAACCTGGATGAAGCTCCTGGCTCCTGGCTTTGGGTTAGCACAGTCCTGGCTATTGCAGCCATTTGGGGAGTGAACCACTGGATTGAAGTCCTCTTTCCATTTCTCCTTCTCTCTCTGCTTTGCTTTTTATAAAAGAATATTACATAAAACAATACCAATCTCTATCAAACTGAACAACAAAAGGAAGATGATGTTAGAGGACCACACTGCCAGTTGTCAAGTGATCTATTGGAGTTAGTAAAGATCCAATATAGACTTCTTTCCATATCACCTACATATATGTAATCTACAAGCATACTTGCAAGCTCTCATTGTAACGAGAGTGCATGTTGAGTTTAGATGATTATTTAAAGGCATTTGGCTATCTAAGGTACACCTCGACAAACATCAGCATTTTAGATACTAAACAAATTTCTATATACATTTATAAATGACTTCATCTGTATTTTTCTGTTCTGCCAGTTTCATCCAGAAATTAATCTTTCTGATGTAATCAGAACTACATGGTAACAAAGCAACACAACAAACAGCTCCTTAATTATCTCAGGATTACCTACCTTTTCTTTTGAGATGTCTCCAAGATGTTCAGTTTCTAATCTGGCGGTTTTCTCGACCGCTTCAAAAATGAAGTGGCATCAGATCATTGTACAAGTTAATTATTTCAAGAACTTAAAGTCTTCAAATAATAATTATTGTAATCAACATTCTTCATAGCTTCTTGGCTTGTTTTAGGCTTGGAAATGAGCACATTATTTTTTTGCTGTCCATTCCTGATAACAAAACTCTGCTGAAAACCCACCATTGGTTGACAGCCTTCTCCATGCAGGGCAACTGTCCTGGGGACTGTGCAAAGATACAGGTATGTGACTTCTAAGAGCTTATAGTTCAACACAGGAAAAATCGATAAAAACTGTTGGATGAGCCAAAAGCTAGTAAATGCCATTAAGAGAACATTCAGAAGTACCTGAAGAGATTTGGAAAGAGCTGCCATTTCACTTGGGACATGAAGATCAGACAAGGACATAGAGAATTAGGGGCAAAAGAAATAAAGCATTCCTCTCTCAGACTTAACATTTGGTACATCCATTTTGTATTTTCTTCTTGATGAAACCTTTCCCGATATTCATGAGTGTCTTTCAAACAGTTAATGGCAAGTAGAATTAATTAATACTTAATTAATAAAATTAATTAATACTTTGGCATAAAACACTTTGAAACCCAGGTATATGAGGTTTTGCATCAAAATATGTTATTTCAGTTTCCACAAACTTTTTGAAGTGCCTTCATACCTCTCAACATGGTTATCTTGAATTCCTCATGTGAGTAATTCAGGGCCACATCCTTCAATGATTCTCTTCCCCCTGATAAACTTGTTTGATGGGGATTAAGGGATAGCCTTCCCCAGGCTTCTTCATTTCATTAAATCAACCTCCTGCCACTTACTTTCACAAGTTAAAAACCTGGGAACCATCCTGGTGATCTTTATCTCCTTCATTCCTGCACCTAATCCATCAGCAAGTCCTACAAGTTCTACTTACAAAATAAAAATTAAATACACTTTGCCATCAACAAAAAATGGACTGGAGATGGAATATTTTCAGCCATAAAAGGAATTAAATTTTAGTACATGCCGCGACATGAGTGGATCTGTAAAACATTTTGCTTTAGTGAGAGAAGCCAGATGGAGAAGGACAAAGATCATGAGATTCTACTTATGTGAAGTTCCTGGAGTAACTAAATTCACAGAGACAGAGGTTACCAAGGGCTGGAAGGAAGCTATTGCTTAAGGTCACTGCATTTTCGTTGGAAATGATTAAATCTCTAATCAATATACAACACTGTGAATGTATTTAATGCCACTGAACCATATACCTACAAATGGTTAAAATGAAATATACTTTACCCTGATAAAATGATTTTTAAATTTTTTTAAACTTTTATTTAATGAATATAAATTTCTAAAGTACAGCTCATGGATTACAATGGCTTTTCCCCCTCTATAACTTTTCTCCCACCCACAACCCTCCCCTCTCCCACTCCCTCTCCCCTTCCATTCACATTAAGATTCATTTTCAATTATATTTATATACAGAAGATCAATTTAGCATATATTAAGTAAAGTTTTCAACAGTTTGCACCCACACAGAAACACAAAGTGTAAAATACTGTTGGAGTACTAGTTATAGCATTAAATCACAATGTACAGCACATTTAGGACAGAGATCCTACATAAAGAGTAAGTGCACAGTGACTCCCGTTGTTGACTTAACAAATTGACACTCTTGTTTATGGCGTTAGTAATCACCCTAGGCTCTTGTCATAAGTTGCCAAGGCTATGGAGGCCTTTTGAGTTCGCCAACTCTGATCATATTTAGACAAGGTCATAGTCAAAGTGGAAGTTCTCTCCTCCCTTCAGAGAAAGGTACCTCCTTCTTTGATGACCTGTTCTTTCCACTGGGATCTCACTCACAGAGATCTTTCATTTAGGTTTTTTTTTTTTTTTTTTTGCCAGAGTGTCTTGGCTTTCCATGTCTAAAATACTCTCATGGGCTTTTCAGCCAGATCCGAATGCCTTAAGGGCTGATTCTGAGACCAGAGTGCTGTTTAGGACATCTGGCATTCTATGAGTCTGCTGTGTATCCCGCTTCCCATTTTGGATCGTTCTCTCCCTTTTTTATTCTATCAGTTAGTATTAGCAGACACTAGTCTTGTTTATGTGATCCCTTTGACTCTTATGATTTTTAAAATTAAAAAAATTATTATATTCTTTCTGGTTCTACCTCTCTAGCCCAAGCTACCACAACCTCTCATCTGGACTATTGAAATACTCATATTTGATCTGTTCTCTGCTTATCTTTATGCCCTCATCCCTTGCTACTTTCCCCTTTATTTGCTTTGCTCCGGGGCTATTAGATATGAGACTAATACTAACATACACAGAATTGTTCCCCTGAACATCTCATCTATGCCATTTCCTGTTGCAGGATGCTCTTCCCCTGCCTCTATAGGCTTAACTCCTTCTTATTACTGATGTTTCTGTTGAAATATCATCTCCATTTAAAAAATGTTTTTAGTGTCCTATCTCATCCATGTATTCTCCACTCTAATGTATTACTTTATATCATAGACTTTTAATTATTTTCTTAATTGCATTAATCTCAATTTGTAATTTTACTTTTTACCAATTTATTTAGCTTGCATAACAGAGCAGGTGGTAACACCACTGCTTGAGGTGAGAAAAAAAATGGGGAAGACCACATATGAAGCAAGGGTGGGTAGGAGGGTTAGATAAACAAACAAAAATATTAACTTTACTTATGAAAGAGAGGAAAATGGATTGGAGATACAAATTTAGGAATTAGTAGAATGCGGGTGACATTGAAAGCCATGAAAATGAATCATACAATCCAGGAAAAACTGGAGATACTGAAGGACTCAGTCCTAAAGCTCTTTCTAGGTTTTGTACAGTGGGATGCTCCAAGTTAGACAAAGAAGGAACAATTAATACAGAGGAAGAAAAGCCAGAACTGTAGGGTTTGATATATGCCAACAGCAATGTCAAGAAGAGAGAGATGGTTATCTGCATTGTATAAATCCATGTTCCAGCATGAATGCAGAAAAATTTCCACTGCATTTGATTTCAGGAATATTGCTGGGGACCTTGAATTGAGCACTTGCAATTCAGTACCATCATCTCAGCCGGGTGGGAAGAACCAGACTGAAGTCGATTAAACGCAATTGGAAGTGATATAAGGTAGGGAAAATAATGTGTTGGCAAATGCTTACTGTATTCTAAGGCAAGGGTGGGACAAAGAGCTGGGATAACAGTAAGGTTTTGCAGAGATGTGTGATGCCAAAACGCTTCTATTCAAATGCAGTGTGTGATGCAAATTTGAAACAGGGTAAGTAAGCCACAATACCTGGACAAGTCTGGAGCTCTAATGAGAGAGACCTTGTCTCCACTGCAGCAAGACACAATCAGGAGGACACAGATTTGGCATTGGAAAGATGATTGTGTACTGCACTCATGACTTGTGTGCTCTCCGTCAGTCATAGCCAAGATCACTCCCCTGGTGTATGTATGTGGGGTGGTGGCAAGGGATGTCTCAGGATACACATGAAGGCACCCAGTAGGAGAGTAAGGAAGCAACCTGCAGGGGGAAAGTCAGGGCTAATTTGCTGGGAAAAGTTGAATGTCACTCTGAGGTCTATAACCATGCAAACAAAGTGAAGCCACTCAGGTTGGAGTGGAGAACACACACAGGGGCTTTTAATGTATGCATTTTTAAAAAAAAGATTTATGTATTAGGCAGAGTTACAGAGTGAGAGAGACAGAGACAGAGAGAGAAATCTTCCACCTGCTGGTTTACTTCCCAAATAGCTGCAATGGCAAGGACTGAGCCACGTCAAAGCCAGGAACTTCTAGGGTGGCAGGGGCCCAAACACCTGGATCATCCTCTGGTGCTTTCCCAGGCCATTCGCGGGGAGCAAGGTTGGAAGTGGAGCAGCCAGGACTTGAACAGGTGCCCATATAGGATGTTGGTGCTGCTGCTGGCTACTCTACCCTCTCTGCCACAGCACCGGTCTCCGACTGAGTATTTTGTGAGGCAAGTGATGGAAAGAGCGAAGATGAGTATGTGAAAGGAAGTTTTGAGAAACAGAAATGTAGACGCCAGTTCATGGAGGGTCTTGAATGTCAGGCTAATACATACAAACTTTGTTTCCTAGACAATGGGAAACCACTGCAGGATTTCCTGACTATGAAAGTGACATTATCAAAACTTTCTTGCTGTGTAAGTAGCTTGTCTTTAATGAAAAGCATTGAGTGTTAAAAAGAAAAAACAGAATCATTAGGGAAGGATCAGGTATTAGACAGTGAAGATAGGTGAGAAACTTCTTCCTGCAAGGGCCAATTGGATATTCATAATATAATTTATGGGCTATACAAAATTATTAACTTAAAAATTAGCCTGCTACAGATTTATTGAATTTTGAGTCCTACCTGTGGTTGCCTCAGCAGGGCCAGACCAAATACAGTCTGCTGGCCAGACGTTCCCGACCCTTGATGGAAGGCAGCAACCATGGACTTAAGCCAGGCCACTGAACATTAAAGTCTTAAGAAATCATAGCATCTGTGGGAACCAAACCAACTTGCTGGGTCCAATAATGGTCCAATAATTGCTGGGACAAATAATGGCTGGGCCAGAGTTGGGTAGGATGTTATCCAAACCAGCTGGAAGAAAACAGCTACCTTGGCTGGTCCCGCGGCTCAACAGGCTAATCCTCTGCCTAGTGGCGCCGGCACACCAGGTTCTAGTCCCGGTCGGGGCACCAGATTCTGTCCCGGTTGCCCCTCTTCCAGGCCAGCTCTCTGCTGTGGCCAGGGAGTGCAGTGGAGGATGGCCCAAGTGCTTGGGTCCTGCACCCCATGGGAGACCAGGATAAGCACCTGGCTCCTGCCATCGGAACAGCGCGGTGCGCCGGCCGCCGCGCGCCGGCCATTGGAGGGTGAACCAACAGCAAAGGAAGACCTTTCTCTCTGTCTCTCTCACTGTCCACTCTGCCTGTCAAGAAGAAGGAAAGAAAGAAAGAAAGAACCAGTTTCCATGTCTTTAGGATTTTATACTAATATTGTATCTTGATATTGCTTTATTGACAAAAAATTAAGTACTTAATTCTGTTTGCCAATACTTCCACAAATCTATTTTTGTTTAGAACCCACAGCTTCTGCTAAACAAATTACTTCCCTTGGCTTTAGGTCAAAAGCAACCTCAAAGAAGGCCATCATTTCTCAATCATTGACTCTTGGGATTTATATGGAGAATTTTTTGCTATGATAATGAAAAGATCAGCCACTGGCATCTGAAAATGTTGTCTAGAGCGTCAAGGTAGGCATATGTCACAACACCTAGTGCTAATATGTTTTCTTCTTTGAATGCAATTAATAAAATGTAAGTACTGGCTCTCACTTCCAGCATGGTCAAGCTCTGCATTTTCCTCAATGCCTTGACATTCTTTTGGATTTTTAGAGTTAACTACAGCCGTCTGACCTTGGCTTCTAAGACCCCAAGATATTAGCGGGGTCTTAGAAGTTCATGAAAGAGATCCATTACATAAATGCAACATTTCCATTTTTTATGCAATTCTGTTTTAATAAGTATAGTTATAATATATCTAGAATTCTGGAGCATGATCTTAATTTAAAAATTTTTAATACAAATACAAATTTTATATGTTAGAACTTATATGTCAGGTGCTATCCTAATTCAGTTCTAATGATACAAAAACTATACAGATATATAATACATTAAGACTTGGTTTAGAAAACTATATTTTGAAAGGGTTCTCATTTTAAACTCCAGTTAACCTTTTAAAAATATTAAATAAAATGATATGGATTAGTTAATGTTATAAGTCATTTAAAGTGAAAATGAGTGTTTCTGATTGTGACATACCCTACAAAAATAAAATCATATTGAAAAAAAGTACCTACTGTCAGAGATACACTTAGCAACCTGGAATAAGAACAGGGTTGTGTCACGTGTCCAGATTTTAAAAGATCCATGTACTCTAAAGAGCCATCAGAAGTGCTTCTCTGGTTAGCTGGGATAGAGGGACTGGAAGATCTTTAGTAGGACAGGTTGAAGTCTTGTGAGTTAACAGAGGATAAGATGTTTACTCAGTTCAGAATCCTATTACAGACAGCTCAGTGAGATGACAATTCTGCTATTCTACTCCCTTGTAAATTTAGGACCTTCTAAAGAGTTAAGGCAATAGAGGTATTCTACAGAACTAAGTTAGTTAGTTTTAGCCTATTGACCCATCTTATAAGTAGCTGCTCTGCCTTTGCGATCTCATAAAAGTTCTTGTTTTCTTCCATTTGTGATGCATCCATGTGTCTTTCTGCCATCTGTCTTGCACTGTTTCATTTCCTTGGCCTCATTCACCTTTGTGAGTTGTAATCGATCAGTTTATAGTAATGAAAGTGTTATCTGTGGCTGAAAATTCCTCCCCTCCTTTGTTTGCCATGTGGAACTCTCTAGAACAGGCTCCCTGCTAATGCACCAGGAATAGCCATGGAAGACAGTGGTCTCTGGAACACGTCCAGACCATCTTAGTGGAGCAGACGCTCCAGATGGAGATGATAGTTTGTCATGGCAGGAGTTCCAGGTCTTGCTGAAAACGGGAAACATTCTCAGCCCTAGTTTGTGGGATGAAAGGAAGCACCTGCAGAAGATGGGTGACATTTTCAGGCTTGCAGGCCCTGCTTAATGAGCCAGTGTGAGTTTAATAACATACTTCTTGCAGATCAAACTGCAACTAAGCAACTCAGGGGCCACACTGTTCTTATTACTTCTCCTCTTTATTTCTTCTTAATTATATATCAAATTGTGGCTATATTCAATTGAGGAAATTAGAAGCACAGTCAAGTAATTTCGTGTAAGCCAGTAAATCTTTACAAACACTCTCGCAGACTACTGCAACGCACACAGGGGTGTATATGTATGTAGATAAGACTATCTCATGAACCAGAAATAAATCCTGTGCCTCCCATCAGCAGGCCCCTACTTGTCCATCAGAATCTGACTCTGTGGATCCTCCCTAAACTTTGCCTGATGAGCTCAGATCCCCCAAAACTATCCTGTTTCTTACAAATTTATCCATATGACCAATGTTGCTAGTCTCGAACCTCAACTTCCTATCAGGGAAAACTAAGCCACTAAATAAAATAACAGAGAGGTTTGTGGGGAGCTGCGAGAGAGAACATCTTTCACTTTTTCTACTTTGTCATATGAAGTTTATACCAGGGACAGCTGCACCAGGGTTGACAGCTGGTGCATAAGAATTTGCACCCTCAGAATCTCCAAGTCAGCTGATGTTGACAAACAGAATGTCCATCTGCTATTTGACAAAGGAGTGCCCAAGACTGCTCTGCAAATTTCCTGGAAGGAAACGTCATTGTCCTTGACTATGGTCTGGGTTGTTTAACAACACTCCAAACAGTACACACTCTTCTGGTGATCACAGCAGTCTCCAAGACTAAATAGGAGCCCTTTGAAATGGATCAAGCTCCAATTCCCATGTGCCTTGTCTGACATTTAGCTGATGCTTGCCCTTTTACAATCTCTCCTGATTCAGAAGCCAGGAGACTTTTTAAAAAACCATTCCTAAGGGATGGACAGAAGGAAGAGAACACCATTTCCTGATAATGGTATAATTCCAAAATTAGTCTTATAAACAAAGGAAGGAGGGGACCTTGACGCATTAAATTCCCACAGCTGGTGCAGCTAGAACATACTGGACCCCAACCAAAAATTTCAGGATGGATCTTCTTACTCTTTGTTAACTAGAAAATAAAGATGTTTCCAGATCTCTCACCAAGGAGGGGCCGAAACATGTAGTCTGAAAATGGTAAGGACAGAAAAACAAGCAATTCTGTGCTTTCTTGATCAGATAAAACAGTGGATGGCTCTGTTCTCCAAATGTATAAGACTTCACTACATTACATTAAATGGGACAATGAAAGTATATTGTCTTCTGTCCAGAAAGCTTTCCCATCTTTTATCTGGAAACTCCCTGGCCCCTGACCTATAGCACATGACCCAGGTATGGTTCTTGATAACATGCCACTGCCTTGGGCCAGTACAACTGGGCCAAG
Organism: Lepus europaeus; assembly: GCF_033115175.1. Classification (NCBI taxonomy): domain Eukaryota; kingdom Metazoa; phylum Chordata; class Mammalia; order Lagomorpha; family Leporidae; genus Lepus; species Lepus europaeus. The sequence continues at coordinate 150,580,107 of NC_084830.1, forward strand.
TGCTAAGAATGTGATCTAAGCAGAGCCTATTAAATTCATTCTCTGAGATTTCTGATTAGACTGTGAGAAAGAGGCTTTGTTCCCAAGACTTGGGTATGACTTGAGGCTCTCGGGTTGTAAGTACTACCAGCCAACATGGGCTACCTTAAGAAAAAAAAAATTACAGGGAGATTCTCTCTCTCTCAGTATAGAAGGAAAATCGTAACAACCAGATCTCAGGAAAGCAGCCTCAGGGATACAGATAGCCAAAACTAACAAACATTTTCCACAAGGGCCAGGCATCAATCTCCAGGATGAATCTGCTGGAATCTTCCTCTGTCTTCCCCAAATCAATTCCGCCAAGGCTTATGTTCTTGGAAAAGAGTAAATGTCATTGGCTCTGCTAACGCCAGCCCTTCCTTGGGCCAAGGGGCAAGGGAGACTTAGTGGACGATCCTATAGGATCTAGGAGAATAAGAGAGGGGTCCACACCTAAGGAAAATCATGCTTCTACTACAGGAAGAAGAGAGGAGTGGCTCCGGGCAAGCAAAGCAGGAGCTGGTCAGCGGTCTGGTAAGCCACAGCAGCGAGGGGACCCTTTTCCCATCTGTGGTTGCAGTAGTCCAGATGAGGCCACTAGCAAAGAAGCGTCGAATGACCAGTCCAGAGGCCCTAGGGCTCAGCCTCTAGATCAGCCTCAGGAACGCAAATTCCTTTTCTGCTAAACCAGTCACATTTTGGTTTCTCTAATTAGCAGCCAACAAAGCCCTGATCAATGCCTTAGTTTTTACATCAATGCTTTTAGGACCAGAGACTCTCTGAAATATCCTTTTGCAGAAACAATCATCCCAGATTTGTATATATAAATGAGGCCACAGCCTCCAGCTGGAAGCAGCAGCACCTCTTGGGATCACATACATAATAAATCTGTAAGTTTCACAGGACCCCTGTGCAAACACTGATTCTCAAAGATTACACAAAATCAGTGAGAAGAATTCAGCTTTGGAAATGCAGTGGTTCTGTTTTAGGAGTTCTTCAGGATGCAAAAGAAGAGACAATCTGACAGGCAGTGGGCCCTAGAGGTTAAAAAGATACATCTGAAGGAACTTCAATTAGTCCATGGAAAATGAAGAAAAAAAAAAGTTTATTTTGGCAAAAAATCCTTTGAAATCCAGGCACAGATTTTTCATAACATGCATTTTCTGTAAAATGTTTAACATCTCCTAAAACTTTTTTGGAAGAGTCCCAGCAGCTGAAACACTGAGGTCCCAGAGCTGGCCTTGCTACTATCTTAGAAAATTCCAGATAGACAGGTAGATAAATATGTGTTTAAATGAACAGGTGACAGGAATTGCATGTAAGGCTATTGGTTAAGAAATCAGTTCACAGGGGCTGGTAAAGCCACTGCCTGCTGTATCTGTGAGGATTGTTTTAATAATTGTTTTTGAGATAAAAGTCACATGACCAGAATTCATCATGTTAATCATGTTAAACAGGGCAATCCAGTGGTTTCACTATATTAACAATGTTGTACAACTATTGCCAGATCTAATTCCAGGACATTTCACTGCCTTCACATCCCTGGTTCCTCAACACCCGGTTGCAATAGGAGCTTTGAGCCTACAGTAGTTTGCACGACACGAGGTAACACCACCAGTGCATGGGACAGAAGATTTGCACTCAGTTCTGAAGGTGGACATCCTGTTAAGATATCCATAAAAATATTGGTCAGGATCAGCTCAGAGATGTTAGCAAAGAGATTTCTCCGGAAGACAGGATGGCAAGAATCTAACACTTAACATTAATGAGGTAAGTTTAGACACAACGTAGCTGGCTGTATTCTGACCTGGAGTCCTGGATACAGCTGTCCTGGGATGTATCAGCTCTACCTAGCAAGGATGTCCTAAGAAGCAGAAGAATCAGCAGAGGATCCACGAATTGAATGACTTCCCCTGTGGCAGTGAAAACATGCATGTGGTGGCTGCCTGCTTTATTTCACATCTGTCTGCATTAAAAGAAAAGCATCAGAAGAAATGGAAAGAAAAGAAGTCCCAAACAGGGCCTTCCCTTAAGTATGCTGGCTGGAAATCTGCATTTTGGTTAACAATAGGAGCTTTCATTGTATCAAATGACCACCATACAACAGGACTCTGCATAGAAGACTTTTTGCAAAGTAACTTCGTCCTCCTAAACCAAAGGAAACAAAGGCTGTTTTGAAGGGTAACCTTAGGTTCCTGCATGTGGAGGTTTACCAAAAGATGAGCTCAGCCCTTGAAGAAGTTCAACAGCCGTTTCCCAGGGTTCTGCTGGTAACCAAAGCTGTAAGCACCTCAGGTACAGGCTGCAGACATGACGGAAGGAACCTGCTTTGGGTCACGACTGTTTGCACACAGAAAAATCAACAAACAGGTTTCCTGCTGAGCCAGTTTTATAAGAAAGATGTTTTTCTCTTTAGCTCAACTCTTCATTGACTTAAATCACTTATTTCCTTGGAGAACTAGATTGAAGTATACAGTCAATAAAAATTTTCTGTGCTTATACAAAAACAAAAAATAGAAAAGGAGGAAGAGGAGGAAAAGTTTGGTGGTTCTCATCACTTTGAATACAAACACACTTGAAAACACTCTGGAACATTCCTCTGATCAGAAGACTTTCACAGCAATGGTTTGAAAATGCACCAAATAAGGAAAAGCTGCACGTTCGGATATAAAGAACAAATTTATTTGGAAATATTTAAACAATCTGTTTGTGGGAATTGAAATAATCAGATTATAACAGAAGGAGCTTTACATTATTCCATGTTGCCCGGCGCAATGGCTCACTTGGCTAATCCTCCGCCTGCAGCACCGGCACCCCAGGTTCTAGTCCCAGTTGGGGCGCCAGATTCTGTCTCAGTTGCTCCTCTTCCAGTCTAGCTCTCTGCTGTGGCCCAGGAAGGCAGTGGAGGATGGCCCAAGTGCTTGGGCCCTGCACCCGCATGGGAGACCAGGAGGAAACACCTGGCTCCTGGCTCCTGGCTTCGGATCCGTGCAGCGCATCGGCCATAGCGGCCATTTTGGGGTAAACCAACTGAAGGAGGACCTTTCTCTCTGTCTCTCTCTCTCTCACTGTCTAACTCTGCCTGTCAAAAACAAAAACAAAAAACATTATTCCATGTAACACAGCATGTAACTCAGAACCAACATTTTTCTCCTCCTTGTTAAGTGAACTATCCTAAAACAGACCATCAGAGTATGCAGTCAGGTCACTTGATAAAGGTAGGAAGCAGGTTCCTAAACCGTTCACTCTCCATCAATTATGGGGTCTGAAAATTACACCAGTGGAAATTAATTCCTTGGATCATGAAGCTCTTTTGTTCATTGGGAAGAATCTATTTTTTTTAAAATATTTATTTTATTTAGTTGAAAGACAGAGTTGCAGAGAAAGAGAGAAAGAGAGGTCTTCCATGTTGTGGTTCACTTCCCAAATGGCTGCAATGACCATGCCTGGGCCAGGCCAAAGACAGAAGATTCTTCTGGGTCTCCCATGTGGGTGCAGAGACCCAAGGACTTGGGCCATCTGCTGCTGCTTTCCCAGGCACATTAGCAGGAAGCTGCAATAGAAATGGAGCAGCTGGGACTCAAACAAGTGCCCACATGGGATCACTAGCTCAGGATCACTAGCCATCAGGGAAATGCAAATCAAAACCACAATGAGGTCTCACCTCACCCCAGTTAGAATGGCTCTCATATAGAAATCAAAAAACAATAAATGATGGTGAGGATGTGGGGAAAAAGGAATCCTAACATACTGTTGGTGGGAATATAACTGGTACAGTCATTGTGGAAGACAGTATAGAGATCCCTCAGAAATCTGAAAGTAGATGCACCACATTGCTGGCCCCAGAATCTATTTTTTTAGTGCAAATGCCCCTAGGATGCATGACTCATTAAATATTACATTATATTTGATTTTGACCAGTAGCTGAGAGTGTTTTCAAGCTGTTGGTTCTTGTCCATCACTCCTTCTTTCCAGTAAGGGCTATCCCTTCCTTTAAGGAAATGATTCTTTGCCAGTTAGAACATTTTCCTACCCCACCCATTTCCCCTCACCCTGTCATTCAGTGGCAGGTGTGTGACCAAAGCTCACCCCATCAAAATTTCCCACCCTGGCCACTAAAACTGTAGTTCACGTCTAGGGATGGATAACCAATCAAACCCAGCACAGAGTTCTTCCTTGTACTATTTCTAATGAGAATTGGTAAAAAAAAAAAAAAAATTCTTGCTTGCTTCTTTGGAGGACCAATTATAAGGAGAGCAGCCCACAGATGCTTAGGGTCATGTTTCCAGTCTTTGCTGACATCCAGTCTCAGAGAATGAAGTCTCAATGCAGAAAGCAGCAGAGATAAGTGACACAGAGTGTCCTGATGGTATCTAGACTCTGCATCCATCAGACTGTAAGGCTAATGGCATGCCTGTGAGTCTCTGGTTTGTTTACAGATGCTAATAAATCATATTTTCTCCTTAAGGTCTTATGGCTCAGGCATCTGGCATTTGTAAACAAGGACACAAGGTAACTAGGTGAAGGATGGTATTTAAGTCAGAAATATGTATGTGGGGGTGGGTCATCCCTGATTGTTTTGTGGTTAGAGATGGGTCATGGTGTGTTGAAGTTACTGGACTTTGTTTTTCAGGCTTTATTTTGAAGTGAATTCAGAGGTATCACCTCACCTACTGTTGGTGAGAATGTACAAGTACAGCCACTGGGGAAGACAGCATGGAGATTCCTCAGCAATCGAAAAATAAATCTACCATGTGACCCAGCCATCTTACTCCTAGGAGTTTATCCAAACAAAATGAAATCAGCAGATGAAAGAGTTATGTGTTCCCCTATGTTTACTGCAGCTCAATTTATATTAGCTAACATACAGAGTTCATCAACAGATGAATGGATAATGAAAATGTGGTGTATATGCACTATGGAATATTACTTAACTGTAAAAATGAATGAAATCCTGTTTTCGCAACAAAATGGATATAACTGGAAACCATTATATTTGGTGTAATAAGCCAGTCTCAAAAAGACAAATATCATGTTTTCCCTGATCTGTGGTAATGAATAAGAGTACAAAAAAAGTAATATATATGAGCAAAATTGATATTTTGAGATTTGATGATCGTTTATAGCTCTTTTCTCTACTGTTGAGGAATAGTGTTTTTTTTTTTCTTCCTACTATTTGTTGAATTCTTTACTTAGTGCAGGGTTAAGCTTATGATTATAAAATAAACTGAATGTATGTCTTTGTAAAAATTAAAGAACAAGAAAGGATGGAGGAGGGAGGGTGGGAGTGTGGGTAGGAGGGAGGGTGGTGTAGGAAGTATCACTATGCTCCTAAATCTGTACGTACAAAATTTGTGTACCTTACAAAAATAAAAAAATTGGAAAAATAAGATTATTTATTTATTTTTATTTGAAATGCAGAATGACAGAAAAAAAGAAATCTTCCTTCGCAGGTTCATTTCCCAAATACTTCCCATGGCTGGTGCTAGGCCAGAGTGAAGCCAACATTCAGAACCTCTGTCTAGGTCTCCCACATGTACAGCCAGGAACCAAGTACTTGAGCCATCTGCTGCCTCCAAGGGTGTGCACCAGCAGGCAGCTGGATCAGAAGTGGAAGGGGGACTCGATTCTAGGCACTCCCACATGCAATACAACAGTGTCCAAAGCGGTGGACATTGTCTCAAGACATTCACTGTTTTGATTCATGATGGACTTTAGAATAACTGCTTTTTAAAAATTTTTAAAATTTATATCATAAGAGCATCAGGGTTTTTCCCTCTATACTAGTCATGTTTTGTTTAAGCAGAAATACAGCAGAAAAAATGGGCAAAGAAGGAAAATTAGGATTTAATGTATCTCCCCTTCCCATTAGCCAGCAGTGCCCTGATATCCCAGTATTATTTACATTTTGACCAAATATCCAAGAGATAAAGCTGTTGTTAGACAATGAATGATAGTAACTGTATAAAAAACAAAAGTAACAAGAATTAGATATCTTCCAATAACATTTGGTGTACCAGGTTGAAGAGGCAATGGAGAAGTTGCAAACTTTTCTCAAGTGAACTGAAGGCCTATCTCCAATGTGTTCTGTGATCATCACCAGAAAAATGACTACATGCATAATATTCTCTTGTAGATTTTACTCTTTAGGTTTCAAGGAGATGAAAACAGACTTCTCAATTGTCTTTGTTATTTCTGTGAAAGCGTAAAAGGCTGGCCTTCAGCATATGGCCCCAGGTGACAGGTGTCGCATGCCACTTGAACCCCAGGAAACTGCGTCACCACGCAGTCAGAGTGCTGGGAGTGTATCTCTTCCGCAGCCACCAGGCTGCCTGCACCGTCCTCCTCCCCCTCCATGTGTTTCCACATTGCGCCTCTTTTCCCAGAATTTCTTATGAGTAACAAAGGAAGCCAGCGTAGGAGCAGTGGCATGCTCCCGGCTCCCAGAGTGACACACATCAAAGGGAGACATTCCTTCCTGCACCGGGCAGAAACGGAGTTCCGTGCCGTTGCGACACAGCCGAGAGGGAAGGCCCTTGGTCTACTGGAGCTGGGCAAGTTCCCTGGTGGGGGCCAACTTGCTGCCCCAGGGGCTCGCTGCCCAGGTGGGGACCGCACTTCTGGTTCAAGGGCCAGACAACCAGCGTCTCTAAGTTTCTACTTACGGTTGCAGAGTCTGTCAACAGGGCACTTACCTCAGCAGTCATTCCAAGAGAAATCCTCGTATACGTGCAATGCTTAGCAAAAGGCCAGCTATTAACCACAGCCAACGTGCTACGGACATTTCTCTGAGTTCCCCAGATTGCAGCCCCACCAGCCTCCCCCGTCTGGCTTTCATTAGCCCATCGGCGGAACAACAATCTCTCCCCTCCCTGTGCCTGTCGCCTGTCTGTGGCGACCGGTCTGCGCTTCTAGGCCAGCTCCTCCACCCAGTCCACAGCTCGAGGCCTGAGGGCCACTGGCCTCGTTCTCAGGCCCTGGCCTGCCCCCACTGCCACCCGCCTGCTCCAACGACACTTCCCAGACCCATTTCAACCCAGCCCTTCCGCGTCAGAAGCTTCCCCAGAGCCAACCACCCGTTCCCCCTCAGCCTATCTCACTGTGAAATCCAATCCAGCTGGGAAGGAGCGGTTCGCGCGCTTTCTCTGTCCACAGACGCATAGCTGTCCGCCCCGGGGCCCTCGCATACTGGGGCTTCCGGTCTTTGACGCCAATCGTACTGGGACTTCCGGTCTTTGACGCCAATCAAACCACAGCCCTGAGGCGGGCCGTGTGCAGGTCACGTGATGGCACTGACCTCTGGGGCTGGGCTTTCCCTCACACAGCATCCTTATCTCCTCCGAGAGCTCCAGGGCCGTGATGGCGGCCTCTTGCTTAGCGATTGCCAAATCGGTTTGCAGCTTTTCCACTTTCTTTTTGTGCTCCAGTTTCTGTAAATAAATAAATAAGCAAGTAAATAAGTGTTTCCGTCAGAGGAGACAGACACACCGGCAGAGCAGAAGGAATGAACGACACCGGAATAAACAGTGGTTTGCAGCGCGCCGAGATGGAGCTCCTTGCTTATCTCCACGCATTGCTGTCTGAGCCCTCGACCATGAAAGCCCACCTTCTAAAGCACAGCATCTTGTACCCCTGCAAGGGCTTGCACGTGGATCTGAACCCTGTGCAATGCTTGCCTTGGAGAAAAACTCTGGTTGCCAGTTAGCACTCAGCACTTGGGAGCTAACGCCCAAAGACATGAGGGCTTTTTCCAGGTTGTACGGAGACTTGTGATCTAGCCCAGCCTCGATTCTGGGTCATTTTCCCTCCAATAGTTGCACGTGCCTTGCACCCCAGTGAACTCTGAAGTGTGTGGTGTTACCAGCGATGCGGATGTGGCCTGATACTCTGCGATCCGTCTCGGGGAAGGGGTTAAGATGAACCGTGAAGCCCAGGAATGCTGAACTGTTACTAATCTGACTTCCCGGGTCTAACCCTCTGGCAAACTACCTTGGAAGATTATTACATCCTCAAAGGATTCATCTTGAGACTTCCAGAAAGCTCCTTTTATGGATTTCAAAGTGAATTTGAGCAAACATAGGAGTTCTCTGCAATTTTGGAGGAACCGCCTCTTGGGAGAAGTGCAGCCCTGGAACTTTCCTGTTGTGCTTGGGCTTTTCCACTGCCACACTCACCTTGCCCAGGCTCCCTGGGCTGCTGATCAGGACATCCAGGAAATGAATGGCTAACTCTGCTTATCCAACCGACATCAGGAGATAGGGAAAGGCATGGTTTGTGGCGTCTGAAAGGTTATCATGGTGCGGCAGCAAGGAATCACCCTCTGCTTTCAGAGTGATAGACCAGACCTCCTATTTTTAAAGACGGGCTGTCTCCCTCTCTGGGGCCCAAAGCACCGAGATAAGGATTTCACTGCAGGGAACTTGTTAGCAGGCACTTATTTTGCAATTTTGCAAAGGAGAATGGAACTTTTTTAAAGGGAGTTGGCAGATCCACCCAGCACAAGCCGAGGAGGACTGTCCTGAGCCAAAACACAGGTGCGGGTCTTAGCAGGTAGTATTCCTGAACTCACTGCATGCACTGGTGTGTCAGGTGCTTAACAGCTGAGTGTCACCAAGACTGACAAGGTCTCTGCCTCCAGGCCACTAAGTTCCAGCGAGTTCCCTTCTCTGAGTCTCCATTCACCAAAATCCTTCCTAATCCAGTCTCCCTTGTAAATTACTGCAGAGAGGGACTCAACCGCTCAAGAACTATGTCTGTTTGATAGCTGTGTTTATTGCAGGGAATTGTAAAACGGTTTGAATCAGTCCGTGATTATCTCATCCATTCCAGACCTGCAGCAAAGCACCGGGGAGGCCAGCAGTGGTCATCTATGACCTTTCCTGATGCTTCTTCAAGACTCTTCCATGCTCAGGTTTTTATACTTTCCCAAGATTTGAAGACAGTAAGTGGAAGGGAAGACACAGAAATGAAAATTGAGAAGGGAGAGGAAGAAGGAAAGTATGGGGCCGACGCCACGGCTCACTTGGTTAATCCACCTGCAGCTCTGGTACCTCGGGTTCTAGTCCCAATTGGGGCGCTGGATTCTGTCCCGGTTGCTTCTCTTCCAGTCCAGCTCTCTGCTGTGGCCCAGGAGTGCAGTGGAGGATGGCCCAAGTGCTTTGGCCCCTGGACCCGCATGGGAGACCAGGAGGAAGCACCTGGCTCCTGGCTTCGGATCAGTGCAGCACGCCAGCCATAGCAGCCATTTGGGGGGTGAACCAATAGAAAAAAGGAAGACCTTTCTCTCTCTCTCTCTGTCTAACTCTGCCTGTCCAGAAAAAAAAAAAAAAAAAGGAAAGTATGGCAAGATGGGTTCAAAATACAGTGTGAATTATAAGGATCAAAAGTGAACTCATAATGATAAGCATGGTGAGGTATTAAGCATTAGGTTTACTGCAAAGAGCAGGTGACGCTGAAATACATACAAAAGTAAGAGGGGTGTTCTGATGGAGGCGTGAAAAAATATGTCATAAACTCAAAGTGGCAAAGATGCTAATTATAAAATCTAGCTGTTGAATATATGGGTATTCACTATAAAATTATTTCCTCTTTTCCATGTGTGTGGAAATTTTCATTATAAGATACTGGGAACAGAAAGATCTAAGGTTTTGTTTTCTTATGTTGATCATCCTCTAATTCCTTTTCTAAAAATACATTTACTAGTTTATTTTTATCTACTTGAAAGGCAGAGAAAGAGAGAGAGATTGGAGGTATCTTCCATCTGCCAATTTCTCCCCAGATGCCTGTAACAGTCTGGCCTGAGCCAGGAAGCTGAAACTCCACCCAGCTGTTCTCCTTGGTGTCAGGGGACCAAGCAGCCAAACCATCATCCACTAACTCCCAAGATGCATTAGCAGGAAATGACTGGAAGCAGAGTAGCACAGACACAAATGAGCACTCTGAGATGGGATGCAGGTGTCCCAGGTGGCAGCTGAACCTCCTATGTCACAATGCTGGCTCCATCCTATAATTCTTGTTGTATGGCATTTTAAATTCTCAGATCATATCACAACTATTCATAAGCAGACAAGTATTTTTTCTAGAAAATGTCCTTAAATTAAGTACTGACAGTGAACAAAAACAGTAAGTGTAATTCGGTGAGCATTGATGGGAAGTCACTAGGAGCTGGTGTGGTGCCTGTCATGAAGAAAAAGACTTAAACAGCTGCATTTCCATTTTGATGGAGTAACTTGATTATTAGAATGTAGGGACCCAGTGCAGACACAGAATTCCACAGTGTCAGTTAAAAATCTCAGTTTTATGGTTAAAAACAAATTTAGCTCTTCAAAAAAAATTCTAATTTCCAGAACACCTTTTTTGTCTCTTTCCCACAGCGATGATGTGTTCTACAGCTTCTTGTTGTTACAGTATGTTTGTGTATTTGCCATACGATCTGAGAAAGAAATGAAGGATATTTGTTTTGGAGAAGAGAGTGAGCAGGACAGTCCTGAAAGCTATGGGGCTATTCAACAGGAGAGGAAATGGAGACAGTGTTATTCCCAAGACATCATGGAGAACAATGGGGAGAAAACACAAAGAGGCAGATTTTGGCACAAAATCTGACAACGTAACCTCCAACAATGAGCGCTCCATCCATAACAACATGGGACGTGTCTTGGCAAAGAGCTCCCGCTGTGGGAGCCACCAGGCAGCCTGCAGTCGCCTTGGGGACCTGGGTGAGGAGGTAGCTGGAACTCTGGCTCTGTCCCAGCTCTTTCCACCACTGGCATCCTCGAGCCCCCTGGGACACAGCACATGCTTGAATGGATGCCTCAGCCATCTTAGCCTCCAGAGGCATTCAAGGACATGTTAAAGAGCATCCGCGTATTTGTGAGAAGTTGGACAAGATAGCCAAGAAGACCTGTGAGGCACAACGTGATTTAAAATGTACCAATCATTCTCTAGCTACAAAGGTAAGAGGAGGGGGAAATTAAATTGAAATTGAAAACTGAGGAAAGGACCTAGATTAGTTGCCTAAGGTTTCTGTTGGAAACTTTTGGTTACCCAGATACATTCTATAATAGTTTAACATCCTTGCCCCCCCCCCTTTTTTTTGTTTTGTTTTCTCCAGACAGAACTTCTGAATGCTATTAATTCATAGCTTTAACCAAGCCCTTGGGGCATTCTGAAAAATTCAGTTTGCCAACATGTTTTTTATTAGTCATAGACATCAAATGATTTCAGCAATGATAATATTTTCCTTTGCTTTTTTGGCATTCACTTGCCAGGCAACCCAAGTGTTGTACTTGAGTCTCATGGAGTCTATTATGGTCTCCTTGGTAACTAGTAACTCTCCTTGGTGATCACTGGAAGGCTGGGAAGGCTTTGCAGCTTGGAGGTAAATGCCTATTACTTTGCTTGTTTCCTACCTCTCCTACAGGGTGAAAAGGGAGAGGAAATCATGAATTTGTGCAATGTTTTGAAAAGGAAATATCTCTCTGTATCATATTGTTGAATGGCTTGCATTATAACAAGTCAATGAGCATTAGAAATAACCAGGGAACTATTTATAGAAGAATTTCAACAGAGAGGTGCCAGCACTGTCTAAAATTTCTGATTTTTCCACACACTTTGACTCGGGGCCTCGGTTTATGAGGCTGGGCTTTGTCACTCGCCGGCCAGGCACATGGTCTCCCCAAGCCTTAGAGCCCACTTTCTACAGCTATTGTGGTCTCAACTGACGTCCCAGACAGATGACAGTATCCAGCTTTAGGTTTGCAATATGCTAGCTGCATCTGTTTTTGTCACTGTCCCTTAAAGCACAAAAGGAAAAGCTCCAACCCATCACACTCAAACAAGCAAGTGTCTTTATGAAAGATGATGTCACATTTTACCGAAAATCAAATTTGTACTTAATGGAATGTGAAGTTCCTGTGTTCTTTTTCTTTCTTTCTTCTTTTTTTTAAAATTAAGTTTTCTGCATGATCGCATAGATCGGCTTGTCTCTTTGTACGGGTAGACAAAACTTAATGTTCTGAAAACAGACATGCAAATTGCCTTGATCCAACCTCTTGCCAGAACTGGCCCCAGGCCGAGGTGCAGTAGGCGGCTCCCACACAGGATGACGTGAGAGCACTGGTGCCCCACCACATCCTACCCTGGGTAGCTCTGTCTTGGGTCTGCCAGGGCACAGACCTTCTGCTTTATGTAAAATCCACCCTATCCATCCCACTCTTGTCACTTAGAGAGCACATATGACAAAGATGGGGTTTTGTCTCAGGGGTCACTGATCAAATGCTTGCTAACAAAAGGCAAGAAAATTTGGTTTGAATATATGGGGTTCATGTAGCTCCCTCCTTCCATTTCTCTTCTAAAAACCCAGCGTGAATAATGAAAGTAATAAAAATGGAAGTAGGGGCTGGCACCTGGTGATGGTTTAAGTTGTCACTTATGACACTAGCACCCCTATCAGAGCACTGATTCAAGTTCCAGCTGCTCTACCTTCATCCAGCTTCCTTCTAATGCACCTAGGAAAACAGCAGAAGATGGCCAGAGTACTTGGGACCCTGCCACCCACTGGGGAGAACCGCATGGAGTTCCTGGCTGCTGGCTTCAGCCTGGCCCAACCCCTGCCATGGGGCCATGTGAAGAGTAAACCAGCAGGTGGAAGATCTCGATCTGTCTGTTACTCTGCCTTTCCAATAAATGTAAATCAATCCTGGGGCCGGTACTGTGGTGCAGTAGGTTAATCCTCTGCCTGCAGTGCTGGCATCCCGTATGGGTGCTGGGTCTAGTCCCGTCTGCTCCTCTTCTGATCCAGCTCTCTGCTGTGGCCTGGGAAAGCAGATGGCCCTAGCACTTAGGTTCCTGCACCTGCATGGGAGACCCAGAAGAAGCTTCAGGCTCCTGGCTTCAGATCAGCAGAGCTCTGGCCATTGCAGCCAACCAGAGAGTGAACCAGCGAATGGAAGACCTCTTTCTCTCTCTCTCTGCCTCTGCTTCTCTTTGTGTGTAACTCTATCAAATAAATAAATAAATATTTTTTTAAAAAGTGACAGAAGCATTTGCATAGTATTTTGCTTAAAAATCAATTTCACATCTCTTATTTTGTTTTATATTTATAATATCCTCAGGAAAATCTTTCAATGGCCAAGGATGTCAGACATGTGCTCATGCCTTCCCAGGCCACAGGAGGCTGAGTTTACTCTGTGCAGCACAGCTGGCTTCACAGCCTGAACCTGCCCGCCCAGCAGCCACTGCTCATCAACCAGCCGTCATTGTCATTCCTGCGACTGTCTACAGTGATGGGGATGCTGAGCTGCGGAGGAGTTCAAGTGGACTTAATCCTGGTCAAACAGTGAACAAGCAGCTCAATGGACTTGAACCAGGGCCTTTTGACTTCAGAGCTGATTTTCCTTTTCATTGGCAACATGAAGCTCTATAATTGATAACATCATTAATTTGTAAAGTCACTTAAAGGTAACCTAGAAAGGCAGTGTAACAGCGTCGGTTGTGAAAGGTTACTCTGAAGTGTGATGGTGAGGCACGCACAGCAGGGAACCAGGAAATCAAGGGAAGTTTCCATGAGCTCGGCTGAGTGGGAGCCGCACTGTGTGCTGGTCTCTCCCCTCGTCTCTCCTGAGAGGCTCCTGCACTGATTCCGGCGACTGTGTGGCCGTTTTATTGAGTCATCTGAAGCAACAGATACACAAACTTTTCTTAAAAAAATCCCTGAATGGAAAACAATCAGAAATGTAACACATAACTAGGTCTTATTTCACATGATGAGGCCACAGGGAACCAGATAATTCAAACCCTCGGGCCTCAGTAACCTCAGTCCAGGAGTCTGGCCTCGCAGGGTCACTGGGAGCCCCACGTGACCCAGAGAGTCAGCATCTGGACATCCGCTCGGGCCCTCCTCACTCCTCCACAGTAGCTCTCCCATCTGAGCACCAGCTCGCCTTGTTGTATGTTACAAAATGCTGAAAAAATGCATTGTAATTGCTCCCAAACCCAAAAGGTTTGAGACTTCTAATGAAATGAAAACAAAACCTTAGTAATTAAACAAACAATCTAACTCACTACTGGAGAAGAATTTGTCTATAGTTGGAGCCAAGTTCTTTCCTTCTGTGGGATAAATGATTAGTCCAGTCAGAGTGGAGTCTGCCAGCAGATAGCCTGATTTCTAGGATACCTGTATTAAGTATTTGGTTAAGAGAAATTACAAATTAATACAAGATAAAGAGATAACTTTATACTTGGGGTGAATTCCAATGACCAAGCAGAACTTTCTAACAATAGCGTTGTCCAATGTTGGGGTATTGCCCCTGAAGTACAAGAAACTCCATTTGCCTGTGTATAAAACGCAGGTCATTTCATACGAACAAGCATCTTGGCAACTGAGGTTTTGCTAACATAGAAGAAATAACCTGGATCAAAATCTACTAGCAGAATGGCTTCATAGACTTAGGTCGCATTCTAATGTCTAAAACCAATCACGTCTGCGATAAGGAGATTCTACTAGTGTGCTCTCTTCTTTGTGTAATGTTGCCTCATCTCTCTCATCTGGTAAACATGCATCAGGCTGACAATCAGAATGTTTGAAAAGGAAAGACACCATAATGCAAAATAAATAAAGTGCGGTAGCAGAGGACAAGATGGACGGCTCAGGGAGGGCCTGTGCAAAGCCAAGGCTGAAGCTGCAGCTACTTCTGGATCACACCCTGAGAACAGAGCGAGCAGCGCCTTGTCACATCTAACAGGGCCTGCTAGGAAGCTATGTTCTAGGCCAATTCTCCCTGGGGACAGAGGACCCGGCCGGCCCAGGCTGTGTATGAAGCAATTTCAGTTTCTCAGGCGCACCTCTGAAGGTGTTGGCATCCTTGGCAAACAGCCGTCAGAACTGACGTGGGCGGGAGGGAACAGAAACCAGGGCAGGAAGAATACAGCAGCAGCGAAGCAGGAGTCCCAGGTCTGCTGGCAAAGCCCAACGAAGTCCTCTACCATCATTACACAAAGAACGAAGAGTCTTTCTCAGCAGCGACTTTCTAATTGGGAAGTTCCTTGTTTTCTCTCTGTGCCTAGTTCTCCCTTTGAACTTGACTGGAGGCTGCCTCTGGAAAGAAACCAGCAGCCACCGGCCATCTGTGACTTGTCTTGAACCATAAAGCAAAGGCATGTGTTCGAGGCCTGGAAAACTGAGTTCCTAATGCACCAAGGTGCTTAAATCATCTCAGGCTTTTCTTTGTGGGTAAAGATAGTCTAATTAAATTAATGTCCCAATATATGTTCTTCTCTATCAGAAACCCTACTCTGTCCCCCCAAAAGTGAAACAGTAGGCAGCACAGGCTCTGGGATTCTAAGAGGAAGAAAGCCCAGGAGAGAAAAGGAACATGTTAAGAGGAGAAGTGACACTCATCCAGCATGAAAGAGCTTTGTGCACTCCACTAGAGAATTAGAAAAGTGAAGTAGGAACTTTGCTGTGTTATGTATTATTTTCCCATGAAATGTAATATTCAAAAAATTGCTTTCTTTCTTATTGTAGAGTTGAAACAATTTCGCAGTTGAGATGTCTAGGTTTAAAGTGAAATAGGTGGGGCCAGAGCCGTGGCATAGCAGGTAAAGCTGCTGCCTGCAATATGGGCATCCCATATGGGCGCAGGTTCGAGTCCTGGCTGCTCCACTTCTGATCCAGCTCTCTGCTATGGCCTGGAAAAGCAGTAAAAGATGGCCCAAGTCCTTGGGACCCTGCACCCACATGGGAGACCCGGAGGAAGCTCCTGGCTTTGGATCGGCGCAGCTCCAGCTGTTGCAGCCATCTGGGGAGTGAACCAGTGGATATGGGACCTCTCTCTCTGCCTCTGCCTCTCTGTAACTCTGCCTTTCAAATAAAAAAGAAAAAGGTGAAACAGGCATTGGCATTTAATCCAGCAGTCTTGTTACAAGTGAGGATACCCACATCCTAGGTTGGAGTGTCTGGGTTTGAGTCCTGGCTCTGTCTCTGACCCAGCTTCTTGCTAAAGGGCACCCTTGGAAGTAGCAGGTGCTAGCTCAAGCCCTTAGGTTGCTGTAACCCACATGGGACACCTGGGTTGAATTCCAGGCTCTCGGCTTTCCGTCTGGCCTATCCTGCCTATTGTGGGCATGTGGAGAGTGAACCAGTGAACCAAGGATTTCTCTCCACCCATCTCTCTCTCGATCTCTTGGTCTTTCAAATAAATAAAATTAAATAAAATTTTGTAAAAAACAAAAATGAAAAGAAATAAAGTGAAATGTACCTGATCTCATATAAAATGTATTTGTTAATAGTAAGAGTGTATGTACGTGTGTTAAAAATAGCTTTGTAGCATGATGTCAGTTAATATTGCTATTGATATTATTATCTTTTAATCTTCATTCTTTATATGTGGGACTTTTTGAGACAGTAAATGATTTTTGAAAATATTTATTATTTATCTGGACGTCAGAACAATAGAGAAGGAGGGAGAGACAGATCTTTCATCTGCTGTTTCACTCTCAAAATGACTGCAATAGCCAGGGCTGGGTCAAGCTTAAGCTAGGAGCCGGGAACTCCATGTGGATCTCCCACACGGGCGGCAGGCACTCAGATACTTACGCTGTCATCTGCTGCCTTACCAGGTGCATTACCCGGCAGCTGGATTGGAAGCAGAGCAGCTGAACCTCAAACCAGCTCTCCAGAATGGAATGCAGGTGTCTCCAGCAGCTCCACCAGCTATGCCACCGTGATGGCCCCAGTAACTGCTTTTTGGCAGTGAGCCAACCACATGGCTTCATAGAGAAGTAATATGTGTAAAGTTGACTAACACATAGCAGCATTCAAATGAATGATTTGTCACTTCTTTAGTTGGTCAATTGCTTTAATCTAGCATATATCTGGAATGAAAATTAGTTTGATAGAGTTCAAGCATCTCAAAATTTCTCATAAAAAATTAAAAATTCCCCATTGGATTCACTGCAACAGTTATTTTGATGTAGGATCTTAGAATGCATATGGAGAATTGATCAGAAATTAAAGTTTCAAACTTGGCTCCTAGCTCAAGGTGTGGTTTCTCCTTGTGGGCTCTTCTATTGAAATGGAGTGTTAAACTCACTGGGCAATATCAATGCAAGTAATCAGAACAAGCTGATGAAACACAGATTTTCTTCCTTGGGGAAGTCAGAGAACCAATGATGCACACCCACACCTGCTGAGATTAAACACTTTCCCCAGAACCTCAGTGTTCCGCTGTTATCATTGCCCTGTGCATTCTCCATTCCTGTTTATCCTTGGCTCAGGTTCCTTTCCTCACATCATGCATGAAGTACTACCCACCACAGTAAGGGGATACCAAATGGCAAAAAAGACTCAGGGGGCCAGTGCTGTGGCACAGCAGGTTAAAGCCCCGGCCTGTAGCACCCGCATCCCATATGGGCTCCGGTTCTAGTCCCGGCTGCCCCACTTCCCATCTGGCTCCCTGCTAATGCACCTAGG
This sequence comes from Lepus europaeus, assembly GCF_033115175.1. Lineage (NCBI taxonomy): Eukaryota > Metazoa > Chordata > Mammalia > Lagomorpha > Leporidae > Lepus > Lepus europaeus. The sequence continues at coordinate 150,597,595 of NC_084830.1, forward strand.
AAAACAGCAGAGGGTGGCCCAAGAACTTAGGGCTGTGTACCCTGTGGGAGACCCAGAAGAAGCTCCTGGCTTTTGGCTTTGGATTGTCTCAGCTCCAGCCACTGCGGCCACTTGGGGAGTGAACCAGCAGATTGAATACCTCTTTCTCTCTCTGCCTCTCTCTGTAACTCTTTCAACTAAATAAAATAAAATTTTTTTAAAAAGACTCAAAAGGGACAGTAGTGCCAAACAAAATGCTGCCCTACCCCTTTCTTAGAAAAGTCTATTTCCTTGGGGGGCTAACGGCACAAAGCAAAGGAGTTGATTTTCAAATCACTACAAACACAGGGTCCTCACAACCATATAGCTCTAACCCAATGACCCAAACTCAACCACTTGGGAGTTCATTTGCCCATGAGATACAAGACCTTGTGGGTCTCATTTCAAAAGATTTCGCACTCCCTTCCAATTCTGTTTATATTGGTGATATTTCATGAAGGTATACTGAGGATGAAAGTATGATAGAAGACTCTGAACTCTCATTTTATCTAGCCTGTGACTATTTGATGACAAGACAACCACTTCTGCAGGTCTGAACCAAAATCATCCCTTGTTGCTCTTAGCTAAAACTTTATGATCTAATGATCGTTAGCTTAAACTCTCCCTGCAGCTTCCCGCAGTTCCTGTTCTGGACCCCTGGGACCACTTACACCCTAAGTCTTTCAAAGTGATGGGAGAAATACTAGTGATTTTTCACACCTGGAGACTTGTTAACTAGCAGGGTCAGTCCTGCTCCATGAAAGTAGTTCAGCACTGGAAGGATCTGAAACTGAAGCAGTATTTGCCACCCAAATCCAGTCTCATTCCTCAAACGTAGCATTCCAGCTGTGACTTACGGTACTTTGTTATCTAAGTCTTACGGTTGTCCACTATTTAGACATTCTCTTGCTCATGTCATGAAGTCACATTTCCTAGCCTGGGAGACAAGAATTTTGGAATCTATATACTTTTTAAAAAATTAATTCATTTATTTAAAAGAGAGAGAGAGAGAGAGAGAGAGAGAGAGAGAGGAGAGAGGTCTTCCATGTGATGGTTCACTTCCCAATTGGCTACAACAGCAGAACTGCCCCGATCCAAAGCCAGGAGCCAGGAGCCAGGAGCTTCTTTTGGGTCTCCCACATGGGTGCAGGGGTCCAAGCACTTGGGCCATCTTCTACTACTTTCCCAGGCCATAGCAGAGAGCTGGATCAGAAGTGGGATGCGGGCACTGCAGGCCAGGGTGTTAACCTGCTGCGCCACATCACCAGCCCCTGTATAGTTACTTTTAATGATCCTTTGGACAAGAGTTTAATCGCAGAATCTGGTATTTTATGTGAATTGGGTTACAGGCATGCCAGGTGGGGTTGTAAAAGGCATGGCCCAATAAAAGCAGCATTAGAATTGTGAGAAGCAGGTGAAGAATCTCAGAGGGAGGGCAAGGTGTGGTGGTGATGCAGACTTCCGCAACAGAGATATTAGCAAGTTTCAGACTGCATATTTTAGCAAGTCTAAACAAACGCCCTTGATACAAAACACATCATCAAATACAGAATGTCTCTGATTCTGGAGGACTCCATGGGGATCTGTCTGTCTCCCTTATTCACTGGCTAGCAAGGTGCCCTAATCCCATTTGCGTCTTGCACTGAAAAGATAACATATGCATGTGATGTCCCACATGGAGAGCTTTAATTGGATCTCATATTGCTGTGTAGTAGACCTCTAAGCCTCTTCCCACTAACACACCCTCATCTCTGAGATGTGCGACGATAAAAGGCGGGGAGGAGAACATGTGCACTTGGCTGAAAGCCACTTGCCTCTTCTCTCATGAGTGACTTGTGTTGTCACCTCTCAGAATCTGAGATTGTTAAGATTTAGGGATAATCATCTAAGTTGATCATACATTTCCCAAAGCAGGCAAGTGGCCAGTTGCTATTTTGGTTCTGACAGTGAAAGCCTTCAGGAGCCATATTTGATCAGTTTCAGTTTGAACCGAAACACTCAGGTCCTCCTAAGAGTGGGAGCAACCCTGGAGTGACAGGAGACTGCTCTGATGTGGAAATGGCAGAGGCTCAGGGAAGCATCCTTTGAATATGCCAGGCTGAACCTGATCCCCCCTGACCCAGCGAGCCTGACCCAGGGCCAGCCAAGCTTCTGTGAAACTAAAGCTTAGGAGATGTACAACAAATAACGACTTCTTTGTCAAACAGGAATAGATGAATAATATACTCCCTAATTCTGCTCAAATATCATGTGTCCAAGTCAAAACTGACTTCTACTTATTCTAACGAAATTCTACAGGGCACTACCTAAACTGAGAATGTCAAATACTCTCAAGTGCAAAAAAGCACACTTAACTTTTCAATTAGATGACATTTTTCTTTCTAATTGTGAAAAATGTATAATACAGGGGCCGACATTCTAGACCAGTGGGTTAAGCCGCAGCCTGCATGCCAGCATCTTGCATGGCACCAGTGTGAGTCCAGCTGCTCCACTTCCAACCCAGTTGCCTGCTAATGCAGCTGGAAAAGCAGAGGAACATGGGCCAAGTGCTTGGGCCTTGCCATCCACGTTGGAGACCTGGAGGGAGTTCCAGGCTCCTGGCTTCAGCCTGGCCCAACTCCAGTTATTGCGGCTGTTTGGGCAGTGAAACAACAGATGGAGGATCTCTCTATATATACATAACTCTTTCAAATAAATAAATAAATAGATCTTAAACCAGGAAAAATGCATTTCTAAGTATACAAAACAATAGTGTTAAGTATAGGCATGTTGTTGTGGGACCGATTTCTAGAACATTTTCATCTTGTAAAACAGGGTCTCTACACCCATTAAACAAGTTCCTGCTTCTTTCTCCATCCAGCTCCTGAGAACTACAATTCTACTTTCTGTTTCTATGAATTTGAGTTACTCTGTGTCCCTCACATAAGTGGAATCACACAACACATGTGTTTCTGTAATCAGCCTATGGCATTTAGCATAAGCTCCTTCAGGTCACTTCATGTTGTAGCACATGTCAGCAGGTCTTTCCTTTTTAAGGCTGAAGAATACTCCATGGCACATGTATACCACATGTTGTTTATCCATTCATTCATAGATAGACAGTTGCTTCTACCTGTAGGCTATTGTGTCGAAGATATCTCCTGAAATAGTGATCATGGTAGTATAATAATTACAATACTTGCCTTGTATATATGTGCTCCTTAAACATGCAAAATTATTAGGTGCTAATAAAATTCTTTCTAGATAAACTGAAACTTTTCATCTATTAATATATAAAGTCACTCTCATTTCCCTACAATATTTATTTCTGTTTTTGTTGTCAGTCAAGCCATATGTTGTCTAAAGTTGGGAGATATTTGGAAGCCATCTCAGATGTTATTACATGGTTCTAGTAAGGCAATTCCCAGGATACATTTCTCTCTCTCTTTTAAAGATTTTATTTATTTATTTGAGAGGTAGAGTTACAGACAGCAAGAGGGAGAGACAGATCTCTGGTTCACTCCCCAAATGGCCACAATGGCCAGAACTGGGTCAATCCGAAGTCAGGAGCCAGGAACTTCTTCTGGGTCTCCCACATGGATGCAGGGGCCCAAGCACTTGGGCCATCTTCTACTGCCTTCCCAGGTCATGGCAGAGAGCTGGATTGGAAGAGGAGCAGCTGGGACTTGAACCGGCACCCATATGGGATGCCGGCACTGCAGGTGGAGGATTAACCTACTGTGCCACAGTGTCGGTCCCACCGCTCTTCTATACTAGGTTTTCCTTTTCTGTCTGATTTAGGAGTTACTTCCTTTTTTTTTTTTATAAAGGAAAAATCTCTAATACTGCCATTGTAACTTACAATTATTTTATTTGGAGATGCAAAATCCCTCTGACAAGGTCAAGCTAGGATCATCAGGCAAACATCACTCAATGCATTAGCCCAAGGTACATTTTGAAAGAACACTCAGTGGTACTTTGAAAAAAACACAGGAGAAAATTATTGCCTGACAAGCTCATTCAGCAGTGAGTATCTTTCCTTTATCCAGTTTCAAGAGTGTTGCTCTATATTTGACATTTGCACATCAGAACCACCTGAGGGCTTTTAAAATTTATTTTGTGTTCTTGAAAGACAGAGTTAGAGACAGAGAGTGAGAGTGTGAGAGAGAGAGGTGGGGGTCTTCCACCTGCTGGTTCACTCCCCAAATGGCTGCAGTGACTAGAATTGAGCTAATCCAAAACAAGGAACAAGGAGTTTTTTCTAGGTCTCTCACAGGGGTGCAGGGGCCCAAGCACTCAGGTCATCCCCTGCTGCTTTCCCAGGTGCATTAGTAGGGAGTTGGATCAGAAGTGGAGCAGCTGGGACTCAAACCAGCGTCCATATGGGATGCTGAGACTACAGGCCCAGGGCTTTAACCAGCTGCACCACAGCGCCAGCCTCCTGAGGGCCATTTTAAAAATGCTTTTGCTTGCAGCATTTATAGATTGTTTCTTCTTGTTCGCATTAAATGTTTTTGTGCAAAGAAGGAAGAAAAAGGCAAACTCAAAAAGTGTGGCTCCTCTCCCTCCCCTGGACAGATTATCAGCCTATCTCTTAAAAAACCTAATATGCACTGCTATTTTTCAAAGCAAAAAGAGAACATGACTAAGTGTAAAGCATTCTTCTTAGCCTTTCTTATGTCTTGATCTGTTGTTAACAGGAATAAAACTGCTGGAGTTAAATTATTCCTATTGTGCTAAAGAAAATAACAATTCAGATTGCACAATTTTAAACGATAACTCAGCTGTCTTTTCAAAGAGTTGTGTTATTGTCTACAAGACTATTTGCAGTCTTTCTTCAGAGCAAATTCTAACAGCTAGCTTTAAATTATTTAAAAAATAGAAAATTATGCAAATCCTAGTTTTGGGGTTTTTTATATAGAAGAAAACAAAACAGGACCAAAGGACCTTCTTCCATAGTATTAATTGACTGTTTCTTCCTATTTGAGACTTAGGTAGTATCATTAGTATTCTGGATTTCAGGAAATATGTAGTATACTGTTTTAAAACAACATGTTCCCACAAACTGTTCATACAAGCACAGCGTTGTAACTGTGTAAATGAAGCCTCAGTTACAGTTTTGCCTTCAACACAAGATATTCATCACAGAGCATCGTTCCCATCCGAGAACAGAGCCAGCTGCTCAGTCTTTGTGGCAGTCTCACCTTTGTTTCTGTAACCCGAGGCGTGTGTTCCAGAGAACAGTGATATTTATCTGGTCCAGTGACCTTGGTGATAACAGTCATGATTGAAAACTGCTTGTGTGCCTGCGTCGCGGCTCACTAGGCTAATCCTCTGCCTTGCGGCGCCGGCACACCGGGTTCTAGTCCCGGTCGGGGCACCGATCCTGTCCCGGTTGCCCCTCTTCCAGGCCAGCTCTCTGCTGTGGCCAGGGAGTGCAGTGGAGGATGGCCCAAGTGCTTGGGCCCTGCACCCCATGGGAGACCAGGAGAAGCACCTGGCTCCTGGCTTCAGATCAGTGCGGTGCGCCGGCCGCAGCGCGCCTACCGCGGCGGCCATTGGAGGGTGAACCAACGGCAAAAGGAAGACCTTTCTCTCTGTCTCTCTCTCACTGTCCACTCTGCCTGTCCAAAAAAAAAAAAAAAAAAAAAAAAAGAAAGCTGCTTGTGGCAAGCTTAAGTCAGCACTGTCAGCAGATTTTTGTTGTTATTATTATGTTATTTTCTTGGATCTATGGAATAGCTGTAATAACAAATACTTAAACAGCTATTTTTTGTCATTAAAAAAAATCATACTCTGGCCTTTTTTTTTCTCTCCTTACCATTGTTACTCAGATCTTTTAAAATTCCATCCCAAGTCCAGAAAATACTAATTATAAAGACTGATGACCAAGCAGAAGTTATGCATCAAAATGTCACCTCATTGCTCTGGCCAAAGACGGACTCTTCAGGATATAACTCCTCTCTGCAAAGCATTTCCCAACCTCCCTTCTGAAAGAAGACCCAAGGCAGAGCGGCCTTTCCTTTCTGTTTCCTATTGATGAATAGACTACTTGGAGAAAAAAGAGTTTAAATGTGAACAGAATGTTTAGGATGGCAAGGTTTGATGGGCATTTTCAGTACTGTATTTAACAACAACAACAACAAAAATAGCACGACTAGGAGCCTTTCACACTGTCTTATGTTTTATGTGGTCGGTCCATAAAATTCCTTTTTTGGTTTATAAGAATTTCCATCTAACAGAAAAAAATGCTGTAAATATTTATAACAAATTTTTTAAGCCAGGCCAAAAAAAGAGAAATATTTTTTTGGGAACAAGTTAACATATATAAAGTGGTTTTATATAAAACATCAATTGTCTTGAATATTTTGATAAGCATCAGTACCAGCTTTCATTTGTAACATGGTTTGTGGCATTGGAAGAAAAGGATTCTGTGGTTGTTGAAGTGAATTGTTATAAATGCAAGGAGAGGCTGGCGCCGGGGCTTAACAGGCTAATCCTCCACCTTGCGGCACCAGCACACCGGGTTCTAGTCCCAGTTGGGGTACCGGTTCTGTCCCGGTTGCTCCTCTTCCAGGCCAGCTCTCTGCTGTGGCCCGGGAGTGCAATGGAGGATGGTCCAAGTGCTTGGGCCCTGCACCCCATGGGAAACCAGGAGAAGCACCTGGCTCCTGGCTTCGGATTAGCACGAAGCGCTGGCCGCAGCGGCCATTGGAGGGTGAACCAACGGCAAAGGAAGACCTTTCGCTCTGTCTCTCTCTCACTATCCACTCTGCCTGTAAAAAAAAAAAAAAATGCAAGGAGATGATAAAATATTTAAAAAACATATTTGCTGAAAAAAATGCATTTGCTCAAGCTTCCTGTCAATCTGAACAAGAATTCTGGTGCATTTGGCATGGGACTTTCATGTGTTTTTTAAGCTGTTGAGTTGTTTCTGATGTGCACATCTGTAAAAGTCATGAGTGTTGGAGGTGCACCTACTCAGGCCTGTAAAAGCTGTCTCATGGGCTTGGTGAGCTTGAGGATGCCCTTGTATGCATGAATTCATCTGGCAAGCACTGAGAGCTTGTTAGGGGACCAGGGACACCTGCAGCTCCAGGAAGCTGAAAATGGGGAAGGTTTTGGTGAGACCGTGGTCTCTCACATCCCTGCCATTTTTTGGCAGATGGTCAATCTGGCTTTACAGATAGAAAGATGATTCAAATCAAAGAAGTCTCACATTTGGAAAACCATAAACATAGCAGTGCTATTAAGAAATTTGTGGAGTATATCAGCTTCCTCTCAGAGTGAACAGGAAGGGACAGCAATCAAAGCACCAAACCACAGCGAGCTGGCACTCTGTCCCTCTCTGAGTTGGTGGAAGCGCCCCAGTCCATCTCATTTTTATTTTACAAACACAACTTGTTTGAAATTCCGTGCAGGTCAAAAGAGTGAAGGGAAATTGCCATACCTGTTTTTTACAGTCACTGCAAGGCTCAAAGTTACTGCAATGAATTCCTTAAGTTTCAAAGAAATTTAGCAGGCACGTTCTAAGCCCTTTGCTAATTCCATCAACAGAAGAGTAATCTGAGGCAGGTGCCTTGATGTCCTCTCTGACCTGGGCTGATTCAGTGCTTTGTGTTCATCAGGAGTGGGGAGCCAGGACAATGGAAAGAATACTTTTAAGGCAAATTCCTTCTTTTTAAGAAAGCTTTAAAACCATCCTTTTTTTTTTTTGCTTTAATAATCACCCACATTTTTTTTTTAAGTCACTTATGCTTCTAAATTGCTTTAAATCTGCAGCTAACCCGTGTATGCTTACACACAGACACAAACATGCACACACTCCAGAAAGGAAAAAGTAAAAAAAAGTCTCAAAGACTTTAGCCGGCTAGTCCAATTTTTGTCCATCACAGGGGGAAGAAACCTTATAGTATTTTGAAGTGCTCTGTTATTCAAAACGTGAAAAGAAGGAGTTTAGATTTATTATCTGCAAAGGGAAGTATAGTAACTAGAAGTGTTTGAGCATTTGTATTGTTTCTGTTTGTATTTTCTATCTGTATCTGGCATCACACTGTACCTATGAGGGAACTCCAAAGTTTCTGGAAAATGGAATTAAAAGGTGAGTTTGGTTTGTTGCAGAAAAATTTTGAAATCCATGCATATGCAGGGTCTCAACAAGTTCAAAGAAACTATGTGATTTATGAACAAACCATACATATATTTCAAGATTTTTTTGTACCAAAGCACACTGTCTTTTCATTCCATATTTGCACATTTTTAAGTATCATCATATTTTTATGGAGAGAAAAAATATTGTGTCTAGATGCTTTTCTATTACTTTGCTCAGCAGCACTCACAGTTTTGTGATGGGTCTCTTCATGTTACCTTCTGTAATGTTGTCAGTGGACATAGGGCTGTAAATTAGAGCAGGAAAATTCTCCTGGAAGTGGTGTTTAACCCAAGAATGTCCTACAGGTGTTTCACAAGAGCTGCGTGTTTCTGTCGGGTCCATTTTTCCAAGCATATCATCTACTGAAGAATTTGCTATGTGTTTTTCTCACCTGGTTAACTTTCCAAAGCAGACAAAATTTTGAGACCAGAACTCATGAGCAAGAGTGATTCTTCTGAGATTCTTAATAGTTTAGTTCAACAAATACTAATTGAAGATATAAATACTAACTGAAGATACATGCCAAGCTATAAGCCAGATGGTAAGTAAATAAAGCAAAGATAAAAACGAAACTCTTTCCTGTGTGGGCTCGTGTTTTATGAGGGGGCAGATAAATGATATACTGCCAATATAATATTAAAAGACAGGGTATGTGCAGAGTGTTCTGAGAACACAGAGGGGAGGTCTTCACCCTGCCTGGGGTCCCAGGAAGGTTTTCTAGGAGAGCTACTGCTTGAGCCGAGTGGTGAAACAACACTCAACCAGACAGGTTAGGAGAGATGAATACAAGGGGGAAGTCAGTATGTGAAACATTGAGGTTGATCAACAGTGTTTTTCAGGTAAGACAAATGAGACACAAAGAAGAGAGAAAAATATCAGGAGAAAGGCCAGCATTGTGGCACAGAGGTCAAGCCATCACCTGTGAGGGCAGCATCCCATGTGAGCACTGGTTCAAGATCCCGCTGTGCCACTTCTCATCTGGCTTCCTGCTAATGTCCTTGGGAAAGCAGCACAAGCTGGACTCCTGTCACCCATGCTGGAGACCTGGAAGAAGCGCCTCGCTTAAGGAAAAGCCCCAGCCACTGCAGCCATTTGGTGAGGGAACCAGCGAATTGAAGGTATTTCTCCCTTTGTCTCTTTCTCTTTCTCTCTGTAAATCTTCCTTTCAAATAAATAAATAAACCTTACACAGAAAAAGCAAGAGCGATGAAGGCTGGTCCATGGATGATCGTTTGTATAGTTCTAAGTAGTTTGGGTTTTTATCTGGTAGAGAACAGAGGAATTTAAGGCCTAGACAGACACATGCTATAGATCAATCACTCGGGTGGCGTGAGTAGGTTTTGAATCTTAAGAGAGAAGGTCTAAATGCAGAGATTTCGATCATGAAAGGATTTTGCTGGTCCAAGTGAATTGGAAAGTGGAAGTACAGGAATATTTGGGAAGGAAAATTGAAGTGGAGTCACTGTGGCTGAGTGTGTGGGTGGTGGGCGAACAGGGACACGATGAAAGGGAAGGAGTGGACTCCATAGTGCAGTGAGTCTTCAACTTTCACGAATAATTTCCAAACTTGCGAGTGTAAGAATTACCTCATGCATTTGCTTAACAAGTCCTAATGGTCAAGCTGACAGATTGGAGTGATCTGGGGGAAATTGCCTTTATACAATAGCCACACGGTCATACAGAAGAAATACAGGTCTAAAAACATGCATACAATCTCCAAAGCACAAAGTGAAATGTCTAGGTAATAAAAATGCAAGGGGAACTCAGAACAAGTAACTTTGAATGGGCTGGGAGTGTAGCAGCCTATACTGTATTATGACCAGACCTAGAACTTAGGGGCAAGTTGTATCGAGAAGCTAGGAATCGAAGTCAAACCTTGAAGGTCTTGCACACGGTAAAGAATAGAAGCGGGGCTGTATATTTTCTGTTTGTAACCTTCAGCCAGGAAGAAGCTTCTTACTTGAGGAAATAGTCACTAAAAACAACATCCAATTAACTCAGAGGTATTACAAGAATGCAGAAGATGGGTGACAAAGGTGACATCCTGGAGGAGCGTGAATCCCAAGACAATGGCATGTGTGGTATGTGTTTCTGGTCCTCATGTACCTTGTAGTGCAGAAACCATGACTGCAAAATACATAAAAACTGATGTAGAAACACTGAACTACGAAGGGTCCCAGGAAAGGCAAACTTGGAACTAACTACTGAGAGTTCTCACGGAAAATAACTTCTGCAGGTGCTAAACTCACAGACTGAAATTACAGAGCAGAGATTTATCCACTTGCCATGAAAAAAAGGGATTTGGTGTACAGAAAAAGAAAAATTCATACCCAGGAACAATGAAAAAGAAAGTTTTTAATGTTTATATATACAGGCATCGTGGGGGAATAACAACACGTATGAAAAAGAACCAAGTAAAAATTTGAGAATTGAAACTATAATAATTAAAAATACATATGCAGGGGCTGGCTCTGTGGCATAGTGGGTAAAGCCACTGTCTGCAGTGCCAACCTTCCATATGGGTGTTAGTTCAAATCCCGGCTGCTCCACCTCCAATACAGTTCCCTGCTACTGGCTTGGGAAAGCAGTGGAGGATGACCCAAGTTCTTAGGCCCCTATACCCACATGGGAAACCCAGAAGAAGCTCCTGGCTCCTGGCTTTGGCCTGGCCCAGCTCTGGTCATTTTAGCCATTTGGGGAGTGAACGAGGGGATGGAAGATCTTTCTCTCTCTCTCTCTCACTTGCACACGCGCACGCTCTGCCTCTACCTCTCCTTCTCTGTAACCATGTCTTTCAAATAAATAAATAATCTTTAAAAAAAATATGGAAAACTATAGAAGATAGGGAAATGACAAGAAGCATAGTAAATTGGTAAATGACCTTGGGGAAATCATGAGAAGCCACAGAAATAAAAAGATTAAAACTTATGGACGAACACTGTTATGGAGTAGGAAGGGGAACCTGAGGACCAGTGAAAATTGCAGAATGGATGTCTTTTTTTTCTCCTTTTTTTTTTTTTTTAACCAAATAGTGACTACTGTCAGTTCACAGAGTGAATGAGCCTCTCTTGCACTCTACATCCTTAATAAAGAGTTCCCACCAATGGGCAAACCCCTCATGCAGAGACATGGGAAGTATTTATCTGTGTGGGTTTTTAAAAAATTAGTTTATTTGTTTAAAAGGCAGCATGAAAGAGAGAGAGTGTGTGTGTAATCTTCCATGTGCTGGTTCACTCCCTAAATGGCCACAATAGCTTGGTCCTTGCCAGGCTGTGGCCAGCAGCCAGGAACTCCATTCTGGTCTCCCACATGGATGGCAAGGGGCCATCATGCACTTGGACGAGTCTCCACTGCCTTCCCAGGTACACGAGCAGGAAGCTGCTCAAAACAGGATGCCCGTCTTGCAACTGGTGGTTTAACCTGCTGTGCCACAACACCAGCCCTTGAAGCATTCATTTGTTTATCACAGATCTACTTAGCAATCCAGGAAATACTGCAATAAGCGAGACAATCCCAGTCCCTTCCTTCGTGGCATTTAAAGTCCAGTTATGGAAGCAGACCTAATACAATTACACTCACCCACAGTCAGCTGCCAACCGTGACGACTACAATGCACGCATGGCATTCTGAGAGCATATCAGAAGAGAAGTGACCCCGCTAAGGAAGTGAGAAAAGACTTTCACAGCTGAAGGAAACCTGAGGATGAAAGGGATTAACTGGGCAAAGCAGCGAGAGAAGAACATCCCGGCAGAGGGAAGTGAAGTGCATGTGTAAAGGCCTTGTCATGAGCAAGAGGGTCTGGAGGAATTCCAGTGGCCGCCGGTAGAAAGAACGAGAGGTTGTGGAGGCAGACAGGGACCTGGTGGGTGACATTAGCAGCAGGAGATAGAGTAGGAGATGATTTTTGCAGATGTCTGATATGATCAGATTTTTGCTTCACTATCAATAATTATAGTAATTAATATGTCTTCAGTGCATGCGATTTGTTAGGCAGTGCTCTGGGTGTTTTTTTGTTTTTTTGTTTGTTTGTTTGTTTGTTTTTTGACAGGCAGAGTTAGACAGTGAGAGAGAGAGAGACACACACAGAGAAAGGTCTTCCTTCCGTCGGTTCACCCCCTAAATGGCTGCTACGGCCGGCGCGCTGCGCCGGTCCAAAGCCAGGAGCCAGATGCTTCCTCCTGGTCTCCCATGCAGGTGCAGGGCCCAAGCACTTGGGCCATCCTCCACTGCCCTCCCGGGCCACAGCAGAGAGCTGGACTGGAAGAGGAGTAACCAGGACAGAATCCAGCACCCCAACTGTAACTAGAACCTGGGGTGCCGGCGCCACAGGCGAAGGATTAACCTAGTGATCCACGGCGCCAGCCTGGGTGTTTTATATATATGAACTCTTTACACACACAACAGCCTCATGAGATAGAAACTGTAACTATCTCCACACATGTAAGGAACCAGAGACTTCCAGTCGTCACCCTGCATGATGATAACCGTGTGTGTCAGCTTGGCCAGGCTACGGTGCCCAGCTGTCACATCAAACACCAGTCCAGATGTGGATGTGAAGGTGTTTGTGCATATGATTAGCATTCACAGTCAGTTCACTTGAAATCAAGTACATCCCCCTCCACCAAGTGGGTGGGCTCCAAGCATGTGAAGACCCTACAGCAGAGTGCAGTTTCCCAAAGCTCAAGCAGCTCTACCTCAACACTGCAGTGAAGTAGCCCTGAGTTTGCAGCACACGGCTGCATCCTGCAGATTCACAGCTCAACACCACTGTATCAGCTCTTACCTGAAATTGCAGTTTGTCAGCCAAGCCTAGAGAGCTATGGATTTGAAACTTGCCAGTCTCCACTGTCTTGTGAGCCAACGCCATGACATACTCTCCCCATATATGGCTAAGTACATTACCTGTGTTCTAAGTCTTTGAAAACCCTTGACACCTTAAGTTTCAGGGAAGGAAATAGATTCAAGCAGGCAGAATGGATTCAGGTAGACCAAGATACCAGGTAGGCAAAAATTCAATAATTTGGGCATTTTATGGTGGTTCCAGGTTGATGCTGCGAGAACAGGTTGGATTCTAGAGATTTCTAGCAGAACACATCACCAGGATTCAGTGGTGTCTTGGGTAAGCATAGTAAGAATGGGGTAAGTGGGGCTGGCAATGTGGTGCTGTGGGTTAAAGCCCTGGCCTATAGCTCTGGCATCCCACATAGGCACTGGTTCAAGTCCCAGCTGCTCCACTACCAATCCAGCTCCCTGCTAATGTGTGTGGAAGCAGTAGAAGATGACCCAAATCCTTGGGCCCCTGCACCCACGTGGGAGACTAGAAGCAGCTCCTGGCTCCTGGCTTTGGATCGGCACAGCTCCGGCCATTGTAATCATTTAGAGAGTGAACTGGTGAATGGAACATCTCTCTGTCTCTCCTCTCTTTCTACATATATAACTATATTTCAAATAAAATAAACAAATCTTTTTTTTTAAAAAAAATGCAGTTACAGGGGGAGAGAGGGCTTTCTAGGCTTTCTAGGGTATATTTACAAGGAGTTGGATCAGAAGTGGAGCAGCTGGGTCTTAAACTGGTGCTCATTTGGTATGCTGGCATCAGAGGTGGTGGCTTAACCTGCTACACCACAATGCCAGCCCCCACACTACTATTTTTTTTTAAAGAAAACTTTTATTTAATAAAGATAAATTTCAAAAGTACAACCTTTGGATTATAGTGGTCCCCCCCCCCCCATAACTACCCTCTTACCCACAAACCATCCCATCTCCTATTCTCTCTCCCACCTCATTCTTCATGAAGATTCATTTTTAATTATATATGCAGAAGATCAACTTAGTATATACTAAGTAAAGATTTCAATAGTTTGCACCCACACAGAAACACAAAGTATAGAGTACTGTTTGAATACTAGTTTTACTGTTATACTGTTAATTCGCATAGTACAACACATTAAGGACAGAGTTTCTACATGGAGAGTAAGTGCACAGTGACTCCTGTTGTTGATTTAACAATTGACACTCTTATTTATGACATCAGTAATCATCAGAGGCTCTTGTCATGAGCTATAAAGGCTATGGAAGCCTCTTGAGTTCACAAATTCTGACCTTATTTGGACAAGGCCATAATCAAAGTGGAAGTTCTCTCCTCCCTTCAGAGAAAGGTACCTCCATCTTAGATGGCTTGTTCTTTCCACTGGGATCTCACTCACAGAGATCTTTAATTTAGGTCTTTTTTTTTTTTTTTTTTTGCTGCAGTGTCTTGGCTTTCCATGCCTGAGAAACTCTCATGGGCTTTTAGCTGGATCCGAATGCCTTAAGGGCTGATTCAGAGGCCAGAGTGTTGGTTAAGGCATTTGTCATTCTATGAGTCTGCTGTGTATCCCGCTTCCCATGTTGGGTCGTTCTCTCCTTTTTAATTCTATCAATTATTAGCGGACACTGCTCTTATTTGTGTGATCCCTTTGACACTTAATCCTATCTTTATGATCACTTATGACTGATCACTTTAACTAGTAAGATGGCATTGGCACATGCCAACTTAATGAGATTTGGATTACTATGGCACATTTCTAGCTCTACCGTTAGGGGTAAGTCCGAGTGAGGACGCACACTACTTCTAATCCAGATTCCCACTTATGTAACTGGGAAGGCAGTGCACTGTGCCTCAAATACTTAGGTTCCTGCCACTTGCATGGGAGATTTGGATGGAGTTCCCGGCTCTTAGCTTCAAGTTGGCCTAGCTATTGCAGGCATTTGGGAATGAGCCAGTAGATGGAAGATCTCTGTCAAATTCTCTGTCTGCCTGCCTTGCAAGTAGAAGAAAATAAACTAAAACAGTAAAAAAAAAAAAAAAAAAAAAAAAAAAAAAAAGGATGTAATCTACAAAGAGTGGTAAATGATGATATTTATTGAAGAGACTGCCAGTGGAGATAGCACAGAGTGACAAAGTAGAAAGGCAATGCACTGAGCTTTGAGGCACTTAGGCAGGTTCAAGGAGGATGAACTTGCTGAGAGAGAGAATAGATGGGTGGATGGGAGTGGGCAGGAGAGGGAATTAGGAGAGTGTAACAACATAGAGCTCAAAGAAAGACAATGTTTCTAGAAGAAGGTTGTGATCAATAGCACTGTAGGCTACTGAGAAATCAAAAATAGTGAAGTCCAAAATACAGCATTTCATGACAGGGACGTCATAGTGTCTTTGGGGGTGCTGGAAATGAAACCACAGAAAGGGTGGGCTTTGGGGAGACAGCAGTGATGGCTCAAGTAAATGGGTCCCTGCTACCCACACAGGAAAGACAGGCATGGAGTTTCTGGCTCCCAACTTGGGCAAGAACCCAATCTTGCAGTTGCAGGCATTTGGGGAGTGACCACTGGAGTGGAAGCATGCTCATTCTCTCTTTGCTCTCTCCTCCATGCTTCTCTAAGGAATGCATCTTTTTAAAATAACAAAAAAGACAAAGAGTGGGCTGAAAGGTGAGCAGTGCGTACACACAAGCTGATGCATCTCTGGAACAGGAGCTGACACATCACATACCAGGGATGGTTACCTCTGGGGAGGGACTGGGAGGATGGGGACGAGGGTTGGGAAGGAGAATTCTCACTCCAGGTACTTTTGGTGCTTTGATTACTGACACTGGAAATGAATGTTCTACTAAAATTATGAAATTTAGGCAAACGTGGCTGAGAGTTCAGCAATGGAGACAGGTAGTACAGAAAGCTT
Source organism: Lepus europaeus (assembly GCF_033115175.1). Taxonomy (NCBI): domain Eukaryota; kingdom Metazoa; phylum Chordata; class Mammalia; order Lagomorpha; family Leporidae; genus Lepus; species Lepus europaeus. The sequence goes on from NC_084830.1 coordinate 150,613,461, forward strand.
TTCAAGAGTGGCTCAAGAAAGGAGTAGGTATTTGAGAAAGATAAGTTTTTGACATCTTTCATAACACTGCCAATAAGGGAAGCCTTTCTCTCTCTCTCTGTTTTTTTCCACAAGATTTACTTATTTACTTGAAAGGCGGAGTTACATAGGGAAAGAAGGAAGGGAGGGGGAGAGAGTGAGCGTGAGAGAGATTCTATCTGCTAGTTCACTCCCTAAATGGCTGCAACAGCCAGGTCTGTGCCAGGCCGAAACCAGAAGCTTCCAGACAATCTCTCATGTGGGTGGCAGGTCCACATATTCTGGTACTTTTCCTAGGCCATCCACGCCATGGGAAGGAAGCTGGATCAGAAGTAGAGCAGCCAGGACTTGAACTGGTACCCATATGGGATGCTGGCACTGCAGGTGGCAGCTTAACCCACTGCACCACAATGTCAGCCACCAGGAAAACCTTTTTACCAGGTAAAGAGCAAATCACTCTGAAAAGTACTCGGTCATGGATACTTCCTGGATTTAGATGGTAGCCCAGTTGATGAAACTTCCATTGATGGTAACTCAGAGATTATTCCAGTGGGGACACTCCCCCAGCCTGGTGCAAAGACCCAGACATTTGGAAGGTATATGAATAAAAGCTCCTACAAGATAATAGAGTTGGCCTGCTATGATTAAGCCTATGGAGAAGCTAAGAATCAGTTGAAGACTAAGAGCCAGAAGCCATCCTCAGCAGCTTACAAAGCCTCCTTCTCCTGCAGTGGTCGAATAGCCACAGTAACAGACTCAGAACTTCATCGTTAGGGTTTCTGGGCTTCAGTGACAATCGAGAGCCCACCTGAGGCAGATCTGGGCTCTTACTGGGACAATGTGGGACCCTGAAATGAAGGCTGTAGAAGCTGGTGGCTCTGAAGACTACCGTGACTCCTGTAGGTAAGACTGGGTCTTTGTTTTCACAGCTGATCCTTCCCCCATGGGATGTCTCTCCTCCCCAAGGCTGGACAAGTGCCTCCTACAAAAGCTACACCTACCTCCCTCCTGTCTATTGTGATGAAAATAAGGTGATAATGAACCTACTTTTTATACTTAAAGACAAACTTGCAAAAACATGAGTAAATGAAGTGTAAAAGCAAAGATCATTTTTTCTACATCTGCACAACAATGGTAAATTAACCAGGACTAAATCAGACTGAAGGGGATAATTGAAGGGAAAAGTCAAGAGAGGGAGGCACACACTGCAGTTGGGCGCCTTGCAAAACGTTGCAAACATAAAATAATGTTGACTGACTCCAGGATTTAGAGAGGGAACCATAAAACTGTTGTTGAAATGTGTTTTCAACTGTTACGTTTTGAATGGTTGTAAAATCGGTTTAGTTTTTTGGTTACTGTAAATATTTACAAGCCTTGTTCTATCATTATGTGCCTGGAACACAGAGTACTCTGGTGTACCATCTGGGAAACCCTGAGACACAACAATAGTTAGTCTCGTACATGGGCTCAAGGTATATCATTCTACTTAACTTGAAGCTACTTAGTCATTTACAAAGGTTAACTGGAAGAGTTTCATTGAAAGGGAGAGTTTAGATACACAAGAAAGAAATGAACAGTTGATATTCCAAGAATCAAAGACAAATGATCCAAAGTTTGGTGAATGTTGGTCAAGAAGAAGTAGATCCACCTGTATGGGAGATGAGAGAAGATGACTGGTGCTATTTGCCAATTTCCACATCTTTGTTCTGGGTTCTTGGTTGTAAATTACAGAGACAAAAAGGAATTTACTGCTCAAAAAACTTGAAGAATATGGCTCAAGCAGAGGCCTGTGGCAGCCTGGACAATCACCAAACCACTGGCACACCTAGCCTAGACTCTTGACAGCTCAGAATGCAAAGCCTTCACAGCACCAGGGACAAATAATTCTTTATTTTTTTATGATTTTATTTATTTAGAGGTAGAGTTAGACAGTGAGAGGGAGAGACATAGAGAAAGGTCTTCAATCCGCTGATTCACTTCACAAATGGCTGCAAGGCTGGAGCTGGGCCAATCCGAAGCCAGGAGCTTCTTCTGAGTCTCCCACCTGGGTGTATCTTGGGCCATCTTCTACTGCTTTCCCAGGCCATAGCAGAGAGCTGGTTCAGAAGAGGAGCAGCTAGGGACTTGAAACGGCTCCCATCTGGGATGTCAGCACTGCAGGTGGAGGATTGACCTACTTTGCCACAGGGCCTGCCCTGACAAATAATTCTACAGCACCTGCTATGCCTTTACTGTTTTGGAGACTAGAATTCACTGCTCTGCCTCAAACTTCCAAGTCCTAGTGCTCGGCATGTGCATATCACCGGTCACCTTCTTTCACCCTGGATCTAGGGAGGCTGGAAAGTTCTCTGGACTGCTTGGCATAGAAGCCGAGTTCTGTTTCCCTTCAAGACCAATATAATGGACAATTTCCTCGTACCTGAAGGCTTTGGAATTCTGAGAAGCTACCAATGTCCACCAAGCTCGCTGCTCCATTCTGTGGAGCACCTTTGTGGACAGTAGTGAAAGATGTGTCGTTGAAGTAAATGCACTCTGTTGACCCTTTGAGAGTTTGTTTTTTAAAGCTTCTCTCTTTTATTTATTTATTTTTTACCTAGAAGGATCCTTTCCTAAGTCAAGGTGAGCAGACGGAGCTGGATTTGGGTCCTCATTTGCCCCTCAGTTGGGTGCCCTTGTGATGGTCTCCCTGAGAAGTGGCTGATTCAGGCGGCAGCTCTGATCCCAAAAGCTACAACCCACAAGGCCTTTATTTGACAGCCACCATAAACCATTGCTTTATAGTCAATTGGCAGATATGATCTGAAAAGGTGGATGGCCCCTCTCTTTTGTTATTCTCTGGGTTCAGAGCTGAACAAGTACAGAAGGCTGGCAACTATGATAAATGCAGGAGATCTTATCTTCACGCAAGACTGAAAATGTCTTACCTGGATTTTCTCAGTCCAGGTTCTTCTTCATGAAGAATTTTTCTTGGGCTAGGAAATCAAGAGCTGTAAATCCTAGTTAAAACTAGGAAACAGGCTGGGCTTTAGGGAAAGATGTGGTTGAGAAATTGAGTATTTCTATCTGTTCCTTTGTCCTTTGCTTTCTCCTCCATCTCTTCATGGGTCACAGGGAGTCTCTTATCCAAGTCACATACAAATTACACTTTTTGACAACATTTTGGTTTTTATAAGCTGTAAGAGCATAAAGGCAAGAGAATGAGTCTCTCATGATGATTTTTAGGTACTTGCAGGCAGTAGAGAAACTTTCCTTCATGGCCAATGAAATCACCCCTGTGTGGCAAGAAAGCCAATCCTTCCGGGATTCTGCGATTCCTGAGGTTATCTTGTAGATTCACTTGAATTCCTGAAGCTGCTCTGGACCAGAATGCATGCCCACAGGTAGTCAGCTGCCAGTCCCTGTGAGTTGTGAGTTGAAACTGGACATGCCATGGAGGTGAGATTTTAGATGGAATTCCTGGCTATCGGACTGGACAAAATAAAGCAGTCTATGAATAACTGATTTTTTTAAAAAAAGATTTTGTTTATTCAAAAGGCAGAGTTATATAGAGACAGGAAGAGACAAAGATGCTCCATCTGCTGGTCCACTCCACAGATGGCTGCAGTGGTCAGGGCTGGGCCAGACCAAAATCAGGAGCGAGGAATTTCATCTGGGACTCTCACATGGATGCAAGGGCCCAAGCATTTGGGCTATTTTCTGTTCCCTTCCCATGCATATTACTGGGAAGCTGGATTGGAAGTGGAGCAACTGTGACTTGAACTGGGGCCATATGGGATGCTGGCATCACAGGTGGTGGCTTTAACTGCTACACCACAATGCAGGTCCATGCGTAATGAATTTTAACTGCATTCATGGGAAGAGAGAGACATTTATCTCAGAGTAGGTAGAGCACTGTTGCTATAATCTGTTGTAACTTCCATGTAAAATTCCCCCAACTGGAGTTATACACATTTAAACATCGAGTACTACCCTTTCTTTCCAGAATGAGTTGTCTGTTTTTATTTATCAGTACTTTCTGCGTGTCAGCTACTGCTATAAGCATGTCACATGTACCGTGTTAACTCATGGACAAGAACTCATGAAGAAGAGAGAATTCCATGTGCCAGACTCTTCTTAGCACCCTTGTTTTGCAGTCAAAGAAACTAAAGCACAGAAGGTTGGCCAAAGGAGTCACAAAACTCAGGCAGGGGGTTCTGGGTTTTGACCGCCACAAGGCCAGGGGTTCAATTGCTGTGCAGACTGGCTTCAGGAAGGAAAACAACTCAGGCTTCCCAGGAAGAAAGGATGACAGCTCGAAGAAGGCAGGCCAGGAATTGGCCAGCCAAGGGATGTGAGCTCAGTGGAAACCAAGACCAGGTAAGTACAGAAATGGAAGTAGATCCGGGGAAGGGAGGGCTCTCAGCGTTCACGCTCCAGTTAGGCCATGGTTGAGCTTCTCTGTACTCCATCTGTTAGGAGGTGGTTTTATGACTCTCAGACTGTGACCCTGTGACCATGTTAAGGTTTTATTACAGGATCTGTTCTAGGAGGACATGGGAATGCTTCATAGGTTATAACCATAGGAAGGAACCACGTCAGTGCTCACAAGTAGCAAAAGTAACAGTAGCCAATCAACAATCTATTTGTCAGACATAGAGAAAAAGAAAATCTGCCCAAGATGGAAAAGAAGAAATGTACTCTTTGACAGTAGAGTTATGACAGAAAAAGCCCTTTATAGGAGATGTAATGTTTGCTCCTAGAAAAAACTGAGAGTTTAACAAAAACTCAAACAGTGAATAAGGTCAGGCCTCCCTCAGTCCCTTCTCGCTATTACTGGAGATTTGATCCTCGGGTGATGTTAGAGATGTCGACCTCACCTCTTCATGACCATCTGTGATGGCTCCAGAATTCCTGGATCACAACATTTGGAGCCCACATGATCCAGACAGGAGGGAGTGGCAGGGCACGGGGGCAGGGTTGTGTTTGTGCAGGAAGCGCGCTGTTTTGATGAAGTTATCGCTCCTTTGTTTTGGGGGTGGTTTGGGGGAGAGGGAATTCAACATTCCAAGCCACCTTCTGGCACTAGCACTGATAAGCACCCTGCCAACGGAACACGCTCCATCCGCTGACCGCCTCCTCCACAACTCAGAGAGGGCGGGCACATATGTACCCACACATGCACATACCCATGCATACTGCCCGGAAGCGTGCCCCAACCAACAGCTCCAAATTCCCTGGCTGTGGAGAAATCGTCCACTGCAAACCCCAGCTGGCTTTTTCTTCCCAGGAGCACAAACCACATCGTCCAGGAAACACAAATTCATGACCCACAATCACAATGGATGGGATCTGTTTGCCAAAGGCCCTATCTACTCCCAGTATGGGCCTACTCCTGTATAAGTCCAATTTCTCCTGGGAAAAAGGAGTGGCCCCAAGTACATGGGAGTCAGAAACAAACAGACCCACTCCAGAAAGAACTGTGTGACCACTGCTGGGTGTGTGTATTCAGACTTCCCTCTCAATGCAGCAACATGGGGCAGCGCCGGGGTACACCGTGTAAAGCTGCTGCCTGCAGAGCCAGCATCCCATGTGGGCACCAGTTCGAGTCTCAGCTGTGCCACTTCCAGTTCAGCTCCCTGCTAATGCACCTGGGAAAGCAGTGGAGGATGGTCCAGGTGCTTGGGCCCCTGCACTCACATGGGAGACCTGGAGGAAGCTCCTGCCTCCTGGCTCAGCCCTGGCCCTTGGGGCCACCTCGGGAGTGAACCAGCAGATGGACAAAGGGGTGTACAGGGTGCACAATTAGTCTAACTGTAACTTTAAGGTGCTCAAAGAGGTGAAGGGGAAGATTCAGTCTTGTTTTATGTATTCATTTACCTAATAAATACTATTACAATGTTGAATGTCTACTAATGCAGGCCCTGTTCTGGGTTCTGAGGATACTATAAGAAACAAAAAGTGATTACATTCTCCTGTACATAAATTCATTTCAAATTTATGATGCACTAGAATGACATTTTACTCCCTGGGTACAGTGAGGTACATGAGGACCCTTTGAAGAGTTCATACATGTACCACACACATGTCTGTCTGTACTCAGCATGATTTTTCCATGTAAAAGTCAATGTATAGCTATACTTTGGAAATTTATATTCATTAAATAAAAGTTTAATAAAAAAATATGTGAAAAAAAAAAGGTAGCTCAAGTCAAAGACAATTAAAATCTATTTGTCACTGGAAAGGATAACACTGTTGTAGGGCATGAATAAAAAAAAAAAGTCAATGTATAGCTTTTTTTCTTTATTTTTTCGAAGACTGTTCCTCCTGTGATTCACTTGAAGCCAATGTGTGGATCATCCGTAAAATCCTCATTTACCACAAAGTTCACATGGGAAGCTAGGAAACATGACGATAGACTTTTCAGTAAAACTGGGTGCTTTCAGAGTCTGTTTCCTTATTTGTTAACTAAAGGGGTTGCACAAATGATCTCAAAGGCCATACCCCCATGCTCAGTCCAGTGTATCCAGCAGAGTTTCCTTGTCCTGTCACTTCTGTCTCATCTCAACACCACCCACCTTTCCCCTCCATTATCCTTCTCTTGCCCGCCATGCCAACCCACCTCCGTCGACCCTTGTCCCTCTTGGACAACATGGGTACTGCTATGTTCTATAGGAGAAAAGCCTCTCAGCCTTGCTGCTTCTATTTATCTATTTATGTAACAAGCAGAGTGACAGAGAAAGGAAAAGACAGCGGAGGGAGGAGAGGTGGAGGGGAAGAGGTAGTGAGGGGTAAAGGGGAGGGAAAAGGAGGAGGGCACAGGGAGAAAGAGAGAGACAGAGAGATAGATCTTCCATGCACCCAAAGGCCCACAGCAACCAACACTTGGCCAGGCTAAAGCCAGGAGCCAGGAACTCCACCCAGGTCTCCCATGTGGGTAGCAGGGACCCAGGCACTTGGGTCATCATCTTCTGCTTCCCAGGTATATTAGCACGATGCTGGATTAGAAGTACGGAGTAGCCAGAACTTGAACCAGGCACACTGATAAAGGGTGCAGGTGTCCCAAACCCACTGAACCATTAGGTTTGCCCCTTGGCCTTGTCTCTTAATGACACTGTGCAGCCTTGGTCTCACTGGAGACCTCCGGTGGCCTGCAACCCTGTGGAGCCTGTCCTAAAGCTTACTCTCATCGGGCACCATGGCCAGGTCAAACCCTCACTACTGTCTACACCACTGTGGTAGCTAATTCCCCTTTCCTGTGCACCTTGCCACCTGCAGGTGGGGAAGGCAGACCCAGTCAACAACTGAGGCAGGAGCTCCCTCGAAGGCCACAGCTCCCTGCTGTGTTACCATCCTTCCCTCTTTTTTTTTTTTTTTTAATTTCATGCATTTTATTTGAAAGGCACAATGATAGAGACAGGGAGGGAACAAGCACTCTAGCTCCTATCTGCTTATTCTCTCCCCCAAATGTCTGCAATGGTTGAGGCCAAACTGGGGCCAAAGCTGGGAGCTAGACACTCAGTCCAGGCCTCCCCCAGGGGTGAAAGGAATCTAATCACCTTGGCTATCACTGCCGGTCTATAGCAGTAGGAAGCTAGAATCTTGAGCTGGAGCCAGGAGTTGAAGCTAAACACTCCAGTGTGGAAGGCAAGCATCCTAAGCGATACGTTAACCACTAGGCCAGATATTTCTCTTAGCAATTCTTGATTCTCACAGATCAGCCTGCAGCGCATACTCATTTTGGATGACAGTGTTTTTCCCTAATGCAACAATGATGAAACACGGGTAACACAGGGAAGGGTTTGCAGGCCAGGTAAACAATGACTTGGGTGTGCTTACTGTGCTGGGTCCAGAAGGCAATCTTCCTTATGGTCTGTATATGAACACCATGCATTCTGGAGGAATAACCCACCAGATACACCCAGAGCCCCACACATCGCAGTTTCTTTGGGTGACAGCTGCCATTTCTCAAAATGAAAACTTCACTTTCCTGCTTTGCTTGGATGGTGGTATTCATTTATTCTATTCCAAGTGTGGCCTTTTCAAGTCAGTCCAGCTCCCTGTTATTATCTCAGGGGTTTTTATTCTTCCATATTCAACCCTTTTTAAGAACAGAGAAGAGCACTGGGATCTTGCTGTCTTCAAAGAACCAGAAAGAGAAGGGTGGCGCTCTTTGGTTTAAAAAATAATAAACAAATAACAAAAGTCAATGTCCTGTGAAATGGTGGCACAAAGCCGTAGGTGGCCCAAAATATTATTTCCTCCTCCTGTCTTTTCAGGGCTGCTTGGTATTTTAGGGGCACCTGCTGACAGGATCGGCTGCCAAGATATCACTGGCACCGCATGGTACAAAACAACAAAAGAGCAAAGACAGGGCTGTGTTGGCCGGGCAGCCCGGCAGGCTGCCACCATGAATGCACAAAGAGCAACCACAACATCCACATCCTGCCGCGCCCCCAAAACATCACACTCATCCGCCATACAGCCCTTCCTCCCTAACCTTTGTCTCTGCTTGGGGGAGATCCAGCCTAGCACCGCACATGCAAGATCCACGGGCTCACTCAGAGTGGCTGGACAGGAACAGACACCCTCACAAGGTACGAGCGAACATTCCAAAGGAAAATTGCTTAAATTACATCAAACCCTTAATCACCTGGGAACTAGCGATCTGCTCTATCCAAAGCACAACTTATTCATCTGTGACATTTTACTTTACAATCTCTGCCAAGTGGATTCCCCAAAACACCCGTGTTCTCCCATCACAGTGTCTTTCAACCCAACTGTCTTCAAATCTTACTGCCCTTTAAAAAGTTTAATCCATGTTGAACATGAGGCAGAGAGGGATGAAACGATTAAGCTAACAGCTTCAGGTATCACCTTTCATTATTAGAAATACATTCATGGCCTGCTCCATGCATGACCTCTGAGAGCACTTAATCAATTACCAATGCCTCATCAGCATGCCCTGAGCACATAGGTTGCCACAAAACAGAGCAAGGAGAAAGATAAGGAAATAAGAAATAAGGATGCTTAAGCAAAGAAATAAATACTGTACATCTCTTGAAAAAGAATGTGTTTTTTACTTCACTTTTTTTTTATAGCAATGGGTCCAATACAATACAAATTAAAGTCCATAGAAATACATGATCCAAACTATGTCTGGTAACATAGGATCACACACCTTCCTACCGTGCTGGTAACAAGAGATTAAAGTCATCATACAAGGTATGATTATAATTTGTCTGCACTATTTTTTCTTCTTCTTACATCACACAGAGTGTTATTCAAGCTGGAGGCATGAGAAAAGGGGGAAAGATCGCCCACACACAAGCCTGCAGTCTTTGGGTAGTATTGGATGTATAGCACTGACTATGTTTAAAAATTGAAATTCATTGCCAAGGCTGAAAAACAGGAATATTTGCTAGAACATGGTGAATGTATGTACAGCTGCTCTTAAAAATAGGATGAGTACTGTCCTCTGGGGGTCCGGAGTGAAAGGAGGAGCCCAGACACCCCTCATTCACAAAGGACTGAGACTGTGAGACTGTGACAACAGAACGGTAAAGTGAGTGTGGGGTTTTCCACTCCTGAGTGCAGGCCCTGTGCCATGCACTGGTCCCATACCCTTAAAGCTGACTTGCTGGACAAATCTGAGGAGCTGCCAACCCATCCATGCGCTCCAGACAAGAATGAGTGGGGTGCTGAGTAGTGGCTGCCCCTTTAAAACAGAGTCTTCCTTCTTTAGGTCACCATGGGCTCCTTCACTCCCTTTCCTGTCAATGGCACCAAGCGTCAGTCAACAGTCATCATCGCACTTGCTCAGTTGATTACGTGCCCTGGCTTCACTGCGCCTATTTACACAGCCTGTAGAAAGCAGAGTCGTGCCCTCTGGTTTAGTGATTAAAACAGCTCATAGCAAGGCCATGCTTTCTGATCACACACCAGGGGCAGTGACCTACTACAAGGCTTTATTGATCGCTGAAAGTAGGAGTCACCCACGGGCAAGGTGAACAACTGCCTTCATTCAAGATGGTGGCCTCCAGGGTGAGGCTGTGTTAATAAGGACTCAGTGTGGCCAACAGTGTCTTCCTCCACCAGGGGCATGATGAGGAATAAGGTCCCAGCATTTGAGAAACTCTACCACTATATGAAAGCCCGAGTGATTCCTGCAGCAAAACCCCAACAACTCAGTCAGCACAAAGGCTCCTTTTAAAAACAAACCTTTAATTTGCAGAGTAACATGCAGGCACAGTGTTAAATATCAGTCATTTCCCTTGACCCATCTGATGTGCTTTGATCAATCTTCCCTCCCAAGAAAAAGAAACTGTCCTCTTCTGGAACTTGGCAGAGAAACCCAAAAGGCCCTACACTTCCTGGATGGAACAGACTACAAAAGGAAGTGTGCTGTTCTCTTGAGCCACAACAGTCACCATAAGCTTGAACTTTGTTTTGGTCCCCATAGGTGGATGCTGCTCTGCACTTTCAAACCGATCTGCCTGCTCAGAGCACATACAAACTAAGAAATGTTCCAGCCAACTGCTTCTTCTGCCCTTCATTGGATCTGATGTGGCTCCTGGCACGAGGAACTATTTCACTTTTTTGGACTGTTTCCAGGTCAGATCTTATTTCCATACAAAATTTGTTCTATTCAAACCTGCAAAGGTTCAATGGTCAGGGTTCTGGTTGACTCATTCTGCATGATTTCTCCCACTTGGTCAACATTCTTTACCTCGCTTCCTAGCTGTAGCCTTTGCCAAGGCTCTTGCATTCATCTAATTTAAGAATGCACATGGCAAATATTTGGGAGGCAGTTAATACCTGGGCAAACAAAAACATAATAGATCTATCCCTTAAGTGACCAATACGATGAAACACTTTGCTTTTCAATGCTTTTAACAATTCAGTCTCCTTCACCTTTCATTTTTCTTGCTATTGAGGGATGATAACTGTGACTACATTTGGTCGTAATAGATCTTTTGAAAAATATGCTTGAAGAATAGCATTCATTTCCCAGAACCTTATTGTAGCTCAGGAAATGTGCAGTAATTTTGAGAGACATTTTGTAGCATGCCTCTGTATTTCTATTTATCTGTATTATATTCTACTGGTATTTACACACATCATCATAGGCATGTAGATTGCCCCTATTCATAAGTGTTTGTCTGTATTCGTTCCCTTGTTTGGAACGTGTGAAAGAGAAGAGGCTGCAGCTGTTCTTTTTTCTTTGCAGCTCCATTTGCAGTTCACCCATGCAACTGAAGAGCTCTCTGTTGTGTGGTAGTTCAATAGATATTATGGACAAATGAGATGACCTGAATGACTTTAATGCTTAAGCCGCTCAACCTCAAACTCTTTCCCCTTCCACTTTTTCTATCTCAACCCTATATGTTGAACTTCTTTCCCAGTCATTTGAGACTATCAAGCACAAAGACTCGATGTGATGGTGCTTTCTAAAATAATGTCTGTGTTTTCTACTTGTGGACTTCAGATTTTGGCCAGCAAGAGGAGGGCTGCCCAGCCTCAGGTCTTCATAGCAAGAGCCACTCTGCCCTAGGGCTTAGCCAGGCTCACCCTTTGTCCTTCATCACTCCACATGCCATACTGACTTCTTCAGTTGAAATCTCTACCTTCACTCTCAGAGTTTTTCTTGGACATCTGAGTGAGCTGGTAATAATGGCTTATGTTTCTAAAGCATTTATTACATATTATTATTACGTGTTTATTAGGCACTTCAAAGAAGTCCGTGGAAGATGGGATTAAAAGAAAAGTTTATATTGGTGTGAAATATTTTTGCTATGCCTAGTTTTTTCAAGAGACATATTATCTATGCACTTTTGGAAGACTTCCTTATATTCTTCTAAAGAATTTGACATGAATGAATGTATTTAATCCTCACAAAACCTTATGAAGTAGGTACAATGATGGCAGATTTCGCTAATTTGGTGACACGTTTTCACATCTCTAAAAAAGGAGGATTGGCAACATTTTAAGAAATCTTACTTTTAGATAACATGATGGTGTATGAATCTTACAACCTGTAGAATCTTCACTGGATGAAATATAGTATTCCTATTCAATAGGTAAGGAAACAGAGACTCACGGGAGTCAACCAAAGGTCAGGAGGCCATGCAGCGCCATTTCAGAACCTGAGTTCTTGTCCCCATCCTGACACATGGCACGGTAATCCTCGCCATGTCTCTTCTCTCCATAATTTCCTGTTCATGATCATATTCAAGTGTATTTTTTCAAAAAAACTGAAGATTACTCTCATTTTTGATTTAAAATTTACATACATTCATTCTGAGTATTTTAAAAATAAAATTTAAGGAAGAAACATAACTCACATTGAAGCCTACCGACATATTATTATTGCCAACATTTTGGTGTATTTTCTTCTTGGTGTTTTCTCTCCATGTACATTCAGACATACTTATAACCTTTTCTTGAATATTTGTTTGAATGACAGAGTGACAGAGAAAGCAATATCTTCCTTCTTTTGATTTACTTCCCAAATGGTGTACCAGTTGGTGCTGGGCCAGGAGGAAGTCGGGAGCTGGAACTCCACAAGGATCTCCCACATGGGTGGCAGGGGCCCACCTACTCACACCATCACCTGTTGCCTTGCCAGGTGCATTAGCAGGAACCCAATTTGGAAGTGGAACAGCAGGGACTTTAACCAGGACACACAGCATGCCAGTGTCACAAATGGTGGCTTAACAGGCAGAACTACAATGCCAGCTCCCATTTGTGGCCTTGGAAGCTTACTAGTGATGTAGTTTTGTGTATCTGTTTTCACATTTTTGCATTTCCCTGTGTTACTGCATGTTCTGTGAAAGCATGCCCTGTGTTATGACATGTTTTCACACAATGGTCTAACTTTCCCATGTGGAACTGTACTATAAAATAGCACTTAGATTGTTTCCAAGTTTCTACTGTCAGTGTATGTGATGGGCAGCCTTGAGATTCTAGGAGCTATTTACTTCGTTTTATATTACCAGGCTCTCCTCAGCTTCTCAGTAACATTTTAAGAGTATGTGGCTCCCACAGAGAAGAACTATAAAGCTGGAAGCCTTGGAAACATCAAGGGTCCAGGCAGGAAACAGTTACCCAAAGACAACAAGAGGTTCCTGGGGAGCTGCTAGTTGTCCACCATTTGGAGGGGATTTTATCCTTGCTAGAAAAGGTCCAGGCTGTCAGTGGGTTTGAGGTTGAGTCACTTAGCAACAGGGACACTGCTCCATGCAGAGGCTACCTGCTGGGGGCTGCTTCCATAGTTCTGGGTCATACAGCATGGGACACACAGAGACAGAGGGTATGGAAGTCAGTGACCAGGAAATGCAACGCAAATGATTCCAGAGCTCTTGATCCCACTCTCTCTTTTTACCTCTTTTCAGCACTGACAAGGGGAAGAGAAATCAACAATGAATCATCGTAGCAGCAGTCAGTTTTCAAAAAGGGCCTAGCAGTTAAGATATCTGCATTCCATATCAGAGTACATAGATTCAATTCCTTGCTCCAGCTCCTGATGCCAGCCTCTTGCTAATGCAGACTCTGGGAGGTAGCAGGGGTGGCTGAAGTGATTGGGTCTCTGCCTCCCTAGGAGACCCAGACTGGTTTTTCACCTCTTGGCTTTGGCCTGGCCCAGCTCTGGCTGTGGGGGACACTTTGGGAGTCAACCAGCTGATGGGAGCTCTGTCTGTCTCTGTTTCTCTCTGCCTCTCAAATAAGTAAGTGAAAAACTTCACACTGGATCGAAAAGGAGAGTGCATGGGAAGACTTCACATTCCTGACAGCCCAGATATTTTGTACATATTCTTTTTTTTTTTTTTTTTGACAGGCAGAGTGGACAGTGAGAGAGAGAGAGAGACAGAGAGAAAGGTCTTCCTTTGCCGTTGGTTCACCCTCTAATGGCCGCCGCGGTAGCGCACTGCGGCCGGCGCACCGCGCTGTTCCGATGGCAGGAGCCAGGTGCTTCTCCTGGTCTCCCATGGGGTGCAGAGCCCAAACACTTGGGCTATCCTCCACTGCACTCCCTGGCCACAGCAGAGAGCTGGCCTGGAAGAGGGGCAACCGGGACAGGATCGGTGCCCCGACCGGGACTAGAACCCGGTGTGCCGGCGCCGCAAGGCGGAGGATTAGCCTGTTGAGCCACGGCGCCGGCCTTGTACATATTCTGCCTTTGGAAAATAACTACAGTAAGTTGTGGGTTTTATTTCCCGAGTACAATTATGTTTGCTATTGTTGTGATTAAGATGTGTTTGACTTTCCTAATTTGGAAGAAGAAAGGGACATCCAAGTACAGAAAGCACATGGAACTCCTAATAGACAGGACCAGAAAAGATCTTCACCATGACAGATTGTACTCAAACTCCCCACAGTAAAACATAAAGAGAAGATTCTAAAATGTGCATGAGAGAAATATCAGATTACTTTCAGAGGATCTCCAATTAGATTCACAGTGGACTTCTCATCAGAAATCCTATAGGCTAGCAGAGAATGGTGAGCTATATTCCAAGCCTTAAGAGAACAAAACTGTCCACCCAGAATACTGTACCCTACAAAGCTCTCATTTATGGATGAAAGTGAAATAAGGACCTTCCATAGCAAACAGAAATTGAAGGAATTTATCACTACTCATCCAACCTTACAAAAGATGCTTAAGGATGTGCTACACACAGAAACACGGTTATCACTAGGAAGAAAGGGGAAGGTGGAAAATCTCCCAGTAAAAGTACAAAGGAAATCCACAATATAAAATAGGAATATTTATGGAAAAATGGCAGGGCTAAGTTGTTACTTATCAATAGTCACCTTGGCCTTAACTCTCCAGTTGAAAGATACAGACTAGCTGAATGGATTAAAAAATGACACCCATCTGTTTGCTGCCTATAAGAAACACATATCATCACCAAAGATACATGCAGACTGAAAGTGAAAGGATGGAAAAATATATTCCATACTAACAGAAACCAAAAAACAGCTGGCATAGTCACTCTAATATCACACAAAATAGACTCCAACACATACATGGTTAAAAGAGACCAAGAAAGGCAGTATGCAATGATTAGGGGATCAATTCAACAGGAAGATGTGACTATAATAAATGTATACCCACCTAACTACAAGGCACCTGGCTATTTAAAAGAAATGTTAATGGATCTAAAGGGAGACATAGATTCCCATACAATAGTAAAGGGGGTCTTCAATACCCAATTTTCAGCAACGCACAGATCAACCAAACAGAAAATCAGCAAGGAAACAGTTAATCGACACTATAGACGACACTATAGACCAAATGGACCTAACAGATGGCTACAGAACTTTTCATCCTGCAGTTGCAGAATACACATTCGTCTCACCAGTGCATGGAACTTATCTAGAATAGACCACAGGCTAGGCCATAAAGCAAGTCTCAGCAAATTCAAAGAAATTGAAATCATACCACACATCCTCTCTGACAACAATGGAATGAGCTGGAAATTAACTCAGGAATCTCTAGAGCATATGTAAACACATGGAGACTGAAGAACACATTCCTGAATGAGCAGTGGGTCATAGAAGAAACCAAAGAGAAATCAAAACTACTGAGGAACAGGTTTTGCTTTTTCACACTATTCATTGAACTCATAGTATTAGGTTAACTCTGTTAACCTTCTGTGTAAAAGTTAATTGAATATACAACTTAGTAAAAAAATAAGAATGGGAATAGGAGAGAGGAAGAAGAATGGTGAGAGTGTGGTGGGAAGGCAGGTATGGTAGGAAGAATCACTATGTTCCTAAAGTTATATTTATGAAATGCATTAAGTTTGTATACTGTAAATAATAGGTTTCTGGGAAAAAAAATTGATAAAAGGAGATACCCCCTTTTTGTTATGGGCTCAGGCTTTTGGTTAAGAAATTCCACCTGGGCCCTATGCTGGAATAAATAATAAAAGAGTACTTCCTGTTTAAAAACAAAAAAAGATGTGTTTGAAAGTTAATGTCTCTTGAAGACCAAGACTCGGGGTTGTCAATTACGAGTATTTAGCAACAACTTTCATTTTTCCGTTGGACAATCTAGAACTCTCTAAGTCACCATTAACCTTTTCCATGTGGAACAGAATCACTGCTTTATCCCTAACAGTCCTGTCCCCGCCAGCACGTTTTACTGGCTGGCTGTGGGGGTGGCACCACACCAGGTGCTGTAGGAACTGCCACAGTAATCAGGACCAGGCTTCTGGTTTTCTGTGAGACAGATTTCAGGGTACAGTGGGGGTCAGGGAGCCGAGACAGAGGAGTGACGAGGGAGACCCACCTACGTGGGGACAAAGGCTGGATATGCACTGCGTATCTGTAGAACTCTAACCAAAGAACTCACATTTCAGAAACATTCTACTCAGTATGGACTAATGAATATTTGCTTTGAGGCTGAAGGAGTTTGGGAGACACACCCCGAGCTGTGACACGTCCGTGTGATTACTGTGGACAGCGGGTACAGCAGGAACCGGGTGCGCCACGGCTCAGGCTTTCTCGGGCTGCCTCCAGCCTGATCCTGCAGAAGGAGTGCAGCTGTCCAGGATGCCTGCCCTCTCATCGACCTGGCGAGACTAACTCCGGCCACGCACAGGAGCCTGCGGGCTGAGACCACGTCCAGATGGGAAGCCCCACTCATTTCCCCTAATCATTTACTCTCGGCCACACTGCCCCTTCCCTTCCTCTCGCCCCCACGAAGGGGATGCACGAGCTTCTCCACCCGCTGTTTTGCAGTATGTGCTTTTCTTCTGTTACACCCTCGTGCGTGTAGGACATTTCCACGCCTTTCCTCCTGTTAATCTGCCTGCTTCCAGTATATTTCATTGACTCAATGATCAAACCCTCAGAGAACAGAAGCCAAGTTCTTCCCCCACAGGGCTTACTAGGGTGTCATCCGTGCACAGCGAAAGCATAACCTCTGTACACAAAGCACTTATGTGATGATAAGACAGAACATCTTTCTCCGGAAGCACCATAATACGAGGCATCAAGTGTTCAAAGGAAGAGAAAATCGCATTTGGTCTCAGGGGAGACCTGACTGAAAGGGAAGAATTGAGACCTAAAGATTGCATGAAAAAACATGCTGAGAACAGACTCCAAAGAAGGAAATACCAGAGTGAGTTTGGGGGACTTCGCAGGAGCTGTGCTGACAGTGAAACCATATGGACTATTTCCTAAGGTGTAAGCCAGACCAGTTTCCCCCTTAACACTTCAATTGCAGTAAACATACCACGTATGGGAGAATCCCTCGGCACTCCTGCATACCTAACCCATAGCACAGGACCACACAGAGAGAACTAAGCTCCCATTACTCTTCTATCCCGCTCTTGGATTGAAATAGGATGTGAAGGCACGACCATTATTTTGGTTTCCTTCTAGTTGCAGATGCCTTCTGGGACAGCTGGCAGATTTTGGCTAACAAGAAAGAACTTTTTTTGCAACTTCATAGTTTTAACTTCTAGAGAGCTTACCCGTAACTTAAAACCTGCTTTGCTCTGCTCTGTGCAAGAAAAATACCGATAGGCCCCTTTATCCTACTGACACACTCCATACTGCATTTGAGTCCTTTATATTATTGCACAATCCCTTTCTCTTCACTCATTAGATGACAAGGTTTTTACAGGTTCAAGGCACTCACAGCTGTTGCACCCTCCGCAGAAGAGTTAAGCAAACAGCAGCCAACCCTTGGGGATGGCACCACTAGAGCCTACCCAAGAGACTACTTGTTTGCACTTAATAGTTGTTCTCTTAAAAAAAAAAAAAAACCTCATGAAGATTTGTGCTGCTTTTCAATTTCAAATCTTTTCCTGCAAAGATGCTGTGGTTACAACATGCTCTAGTATAAGCTACACTAATATGCTTGGTAAAGTTTGCGTAAGCACTATAACAATTAAATTCTAGTCTTTTGTTAATGTAGGGGAGGAAATTTTTTTCCCTCACCCCATCTTAGGTTCGTTGGCCAGGCCCCTGCAATTAGACTGACAGAAGACAGACTGACAAGAGAAAAACAGAAGCTTACTAACATGTGTGCCACGTACATGGGAATCCTCAGTGCTGCTTGCCTCAAACAGATGGTTAGGACTTGAGCTCATACAGTTTCTTAACCAAAGAATGATACATTTTTTAGGGCAGCGACCAAGAGTTTATAGGAGGCAAATCGTGCAAGGGTCAATAGAGATAGCCCTCAGCATCTGTGGGTTTCACACCCAGTTTCAACTGAAGACCAAAAAGAGTTAGAAAAAGAATTGTATCTGTAACTAACTCATATAGATCTCCTTCTGCTGTCATTATTTCTGAAACAGTAAAGCATAACAACTCTTTACGTAGCATCTACATTATATTAGGCATTAAAAGTAATCTAGAAATGATTTAAAGTTATCAAGAAGAGATATTTAGGTTATCTGCAAACTGCATCACTTTCTACTACCATCTTTGGATTTTAGTATCCACAGACGGTTCTGGGACCAATCCCAGTGAAACACAGAGGAACAGCAGTTTATGGGGCAGCTAATAGAAGATACACACTGGGTTGCAAAGTTCTCCATGTAGGTGCCCTTGGAGCCATCTTCTGGTTGATAGGGGTTTGGAGTCAACTCTGGTGGCTAATTTCTGTCCCTGGCAAGAGGAGAAGACACCTTCACAAATTGAAACTGTGCCTTTGGGCAGTTTTTTTGTTTTTTTGTTTTTTTTATTTTTTACAGGCAGAGTGGACAGTGAGAGAGAGAGACAGAGAGAAAGGTCTTCCTTTTGCCGTTGGTTCACCCTCCAATGGCCGCCGCGGTAGGCGCGCTGCGGCCAGCGCACCGCGCTGTTCCGATGGCAGGAGCCAGGTGCTTATCCTGGTCTCCCATGGGGTGCAGGGCCCAAGGACTTGGGCCATCCTCCACTGCACTCCCTGGCCACAGCAGAGAGCTGGCCTGGAAGAGGGGCAACCGGGACAGGATCGGTGCCCCGACCGGGACTAGAACCCGGTGTGCCGGCGCCGCAAGGCGGAGGATTAGCCTAGTGAGCCGCGGCGCCGGCCCTTTGGGCAGTTTTGTTGGATGTACTCTTTCTCAATGGCTTTCCGTCCAAAACCATCCTTATATCAAAGTGGCGTGTTGCTGTTACCCTTCAATATTATGCTTTGCATTTTCTTGACTTGAACTCTAATTCACTGTCCCTTAATTGTGGATGCACAATAAAAACGAGGTACAGTTTTTGGTGTTTGATGAAAAGGCAATTTTTGAATTCTCTGTCCTGGTTGGAAATTGAGAAATCCCCTGAGAGACAGGCAATTCAACTTAATTGTTTTTATACTGCTTAGTTTAACATTTTTTATTGCTGACAGCAGGGATCTGACCTTGCTCAGCTATAAAATTGGCTTTTTTAATTGATTGGTTCATTAATGCTATGAGCACAAAAGACAGATCATCTGCAGAAAAGTACTGGTTTCAAGCAGTTGTACTCATACAGCTTTGCTTTGGTAAAGGAAAAACCACCCTCCTACCAAACAATTGTTTCAGCAGTATGAAGCACCTGCTATGTGTACAGTGTGATGTAGTATAAGGCAGCAATGTCTGGCCCTTGAGAAGTTTGTTATGGTTATAACACAATATAAGCAGAGACCATAGAAACAAAGAAATTCAAATCAGTACGAGCCCAGAATCGGCTATTAGGACAATGAATTAGTGCTAGAGAAGAGGTATGAATTATATGCCAGGATGAATTAATTAGCTAATTATTTGCTATCAGTTCATTGGTGAAAGAGAACAAGGAGGGACTGTGAAAGGAGGAAGAAAGAAGAGGCCTTGAGGATTTAACCCTTGAGTTTCCTCCATGCTGTTTCCTGAATGAGATTTACACAAAGTGTAACTGAAGATCAACTATTAGGAAGAAGGCCACGCCTCTTAGTATGGCCACACTTATACAACTTTCCCTTAAATTCTGTCATTGTGCAGAATAACTTTCTCTTAGGCTTAGTTGAATGGGATTGTTTGAAAGGTGAGCTATTGTGTTCACATCTAAGCCCCAAGCTTTGCATCTATTTTTCTTGTGCTCCTTTTAGTCCTTATGCAGGATTGATCCAGTTTATTTTTCACTCTCTTTACTACTTAAGAAGTTACATACTCTAGCTTCTACATTTTCATGTAAACTTGTCTATTTTTTCACGCTTACTTGATTGATGTCTAAATTTAATCAGCATCTTGGGGAGTTAAGATACTGCCAGTGATGCTGGCATCCAAT
The DNA here is from genome assembly GCF_033115175.1 of Lepus europaeus. Taxonomy (NCBI): domain Eukaryota; kingdom Metazoa; phylum Chordata; class Mammalia; order Lagomorpha; family Leporidae; genus Lepus; species Lepus europaeus. Next base: position 150,633,693 of record NC_084830.1, read on the forward strand.
AGGAGCACTGGTGCCAGTCCCAGCTGCTCTGCTTCTGATCCAGCTCCCTGCAATGTGCCTGGGAGAGCAGCAGCCGATGGCCCAAGGGCTTGGGCCCAGCACCCACATGGAAGATCCAGATGGAGTTCCAAGCTTCTGGCTTTGGCCTGGCCCATCTCTTGCTGCTGCAGTCACTTGTAGACTGAAGCAGTAGACAGATGATCTCTGTGTGTCTACCTCTCTCTGTCACTGTGCCTTTCAACTAAATACATAAATCTTGAAAAAAAAATTGATTAGCATCCTTATACCCTATTTCCAACATCAGAAGGACATTAAAATTCTTTAACTCAAATCTGTCTCCAATGCCCATGTTTCATGTTCAGATTAAGTAAAATGATAACTCCATCTTATTTCAATCTATAACCAGTTTTTTATTTTGCTAAAATTCAAACCTACAGAAAAGTTGAAAGAATAGTAGAGCGAGCACCCATGTCCCCTCACTCAGATTCAGCAATGGCACTTTAGCGTTCCCTGTCTCAGGCACGCTGCAGACATGACGGCACACTACCTCTAAACCCCGCAGCAAACATCTCCTTCGAAGACCAACCTTCCGCAAAGACACAATGCCATCAACACCCACAAACTCACAGCGATGCAAGAATATATCCCGCAGCCAGCACTTTTGCTAATTTCTTCAATGGCTCTGAAAAGAGCCCCTTGCCTTTTTTTTGAATCCAACATCATTTCAAGGTTCGCACATGGCATTTCCTTATCCTGTTTCTTTGGTTTTCTTTCATCTAGAGCAGATCCAACCTTTCTTTTCCTTCACAACCTTGACATTTTTCAATAGTTTGAGACTGTTGTCTTGTAAAACTGTGAAAACCCTTTCATCCTATGCGCATGGGTCTTTGGCAACATTTTATGTTAATTTCTCAGCCTGGGGATACAATCTCTGGGGTACCACAAGAATTCAGACTATGTAACCTGGAACACAGCAGGCTCAGGTGTTCAACACCAAGCCCTGATAAGTAAAAGGGTCCTAGCTTAGCCCAGGAATTTCTTGTGTTCGTTTCATTTCTGAATGTGCAGGAAGCCTTGTGCCCGAAGCTCACATCCAGCTCTGTGCGCCCAGGGTCTCACGTGCAGGTTGCCTTTCCCATGTGGACCAAAGCCACCAGCACGTTAGTGAGGCTCTCGTTCCTGATCACCCATGAACCTCTTGGCATACTCTTGAACTCAGTGTTCTCACTTTGAGCTACTCTTCATGTCTCCAATCTGAGAAGCCGTCTTTCTTGGTTTCCATCTGGCTCAAGTGTTTAAGGCATTTTAAAGGGGCAAACAAGTTGTTCCATATCACCCAACATTTTGATGTCTGCACAGCAGCTTGTGGGATTTCCCAGGTTCAACACCTCCTGTTGCTCACACACTGCTTCTTTGCCTCAAGTCTGCAAAGGGGCTTACTCCTCAAATTGATGCAATCAGTGCCTGCCGATTAGACAACTTCTCTTTGACTGGTTCAATATGTCTCTGCAGTGGATTCAGATTTACTGAGAAACAGGCACTGTGAAGCCTGACAAGTGTTAGGCACAGAGGAAGGATGCCAAAGACGTGACTTTCACTACTTGGCTGTAACGACTGAAATTCTACCACTATGGATCACTGTTACGTATTTTTTCCACATTCAAGACTCTAAAACATAAGCGCGTCATCATCAGTGATTAGAAGCTCCATCACCCAACCCTTATTGGTATTATCTGATTGTTTTCCAATGACAATTACCTGGAGAAAAACATAATGCTGGTGTTGAATTTTGCTGGGGCAAAATATGTGAAAAAGCTCACGTTATAATGCAACATGGGTTGCTAATTCATTAATTGGAGATACTCAGACACACATATCCATTATTTTGAAGATGATAATGAATACCTTTTTCTTTTCATAATTACAGATTTTAAATTTAATTTTAAAAATTGCAATCAGCTCTACAATCCTACATACTTTTAAAACAATTTTTGACAACATATGCAGTACAAAAACTTTAGAATAAAAGAAATAATTGGTTTGGGGGGATATTTTATTTTTTGGGCTTATCTCTAAACTATCCATTGGATCTAGAAAGCCCAGAGTGCTTATTTACAAAACACAGGAGATACACCTTGCACAAATTCAGAAGTGGCAGCCCTCAGAATGAAGTACGAACAGCTCACCAGCGCTGGAGGTGATGTCTCCTTGACAAGCTTGCTAGGTGAGTTTGCAGAAAACAATGCATTAGCAGGTGCTCAATTATGATTTCCACAGGTTGCCAAAATATATCCTTAAGCTATTGTTCAACAATCTGTCTTTAGATAAGTTTAAATTTGTGCTCTTCCATAAAGAAGCATAGTTTTTGCCCCTCATTCAATTGTAGATTATAAGGTCATGAAAGTAGGAGGAAAGGGTTCCACTTCCTTTCCTATTTAAATCGGTAGAGTTGTTCTTATTCACCTGTGTGCTGATGTGAGGCAAGCAGAGTGGTGTGGGCTGGAAGGTGCTCACCTCCTTTAAATGCTGACAGCCTAAGCCCCAGTATCTCAAAGTGCCACTGCATTTGGGACACAAGGAGTCGAAAGAGCTGATCAAGTTAAAATGAGGCCGCTGAAGTGGGCCCTAACCTGATTTGAATGGCATTCTTATTTTAAAAAAAGAGGAAATCTAGACCCCAACTTGCATGTGTGGAGCACGAAGGGAAGGTCGTGTGAGGACACAGTGAGAGTCGACAAGCCACGGGGCAAGGCTTCTGCAGAACCCAAACTGCTTCCACACCCTGGATCTGGGGCTTTTAGCACCTGTAAGCGTGAGGAATAAACCTCTGTGCTGAAGGCACACAGTCTGCGACGCTTTGTCATGACGGCCCTAGCCGATGAACACACAGGGTAATCACGCCTGTTCTTCGATCTCCGCAGGAATAAACGCAAACCACTGCCAGAGTTCCCCTTCCTTCCTGACCTTTGTGCTCAGGGCAAAAACACATCCACTAAACTCTCGACTGAAAATGATCAGGACCAACCACCCCAGCACACCAATGGTATCTTGGATTTTCCTGAGACTACGAAAGACTTTTCTGTATCTTGTTTTTCTTCCTTGGCTTTACAAAATGCACTATGACCCAACAATGCCAACTGTGTTAAAGCAGTGTTAAGAGGTAGACATAAATCTGGAATGAATAAAGGGTAGGTAGGAAACGTGAGTTCACATTTTTCATTCAATTTCATAATGCACATTTTCAGGAAAATTGCTAATTTATCAAAAATAATATCTTTTTCCTCACAACTCTGGCCAAGCCATCAGGGTGCTTTCTCACTTGTCAGTCACTGTCTGTGTCCATGTTGTGCTTTGGAAACAGTGTGGGGGCCCTGGTTGGCCAAAGTTTGCTGCCCAGTCCCTGAGTTATGCTTAACGGCTCCACATAAATCACAAAGACATAACAGCAATCTTTTTGCAAATCAGTAATCCAAAAAGCAACCTGTAAGACCCTGAACTATAAGGAGAGGTGTTTAGGGCTCCAGTTAAGATGCCTCTTGGGACACTCCTGTTCCATATGACAGTGCCTAGGTGTGAGTCCTGGTTCTGCTCCCTATTCCAGCTTCCTGGGAGGCAGCAGGTGTGAGCTCAAGCAGTCAGGTCCCTGCCTCCCATGTGGGGGACTGGGATGGTTTTCCTGCCTTCTGGTTTCAGTTTGGTCCAGACCGATCTGTTACAGGCACTTGGGGAGTGAATCTGCAGCTAAAAGATCTCTTCATCTGTGCTTCTCTTTCATATAAATAATTTGTTAAAAAGACAAAATTATGAAATATATAATTCCAATAAAACATTGCACTTGTCACCTTAATTTTTATCGCAAATATTATATGAAAACAGAACTACTTGATTTTTTAGTGATTTAAAAATTTATTTATGGTGTAGGTGTTCATCCAGCTCTGCCTATAGCAATTATTTTTCTCTTTGGTTTCTAACAATTAAGTTAAAAATAAGCAAGTAAATTACAGTGCTGTCACAGACACTTGGGAGACAAAGGTGGGAGATTATCTGTTTTCTTCTTTGCCGATTCCAAAAGAAGTTAACTACCACAAAACAATTGCAGAGAAAAATATGAAAGAGGAGCTAAATGTTCTACTTGTTTACTTGGCTAATAGTTAAAAGTCATTATTTAAAGTTAACATTTCAAACTGTTTCTAACACTATTCTCATTTTTATGCTTCAGGTTTTTAAACTGTTTTTTTTTTTTTTGAAAGAGTTATGGGGTTGAAAGAGGGAGGGAGATACAGGTCTTCCATCTGTTGGTTCACTTCCCCAAATGCCTGCAACAGCCAAGGCTAGGGCAAGCCAAAGCCAGCAGCCAGCAACTCCATCCAGGTCTCCCACTTGGGTGGCAGGGGTCCGAGTACTTGGTCATTATCTACTGCCTCCCAGGTACATCAGCAGGAAGCTGGATTGGAAGTGGGAGTTGGCTAGGACTCATCACTCTGATATGGGAAGTGGGTGTCCTTAGCAGCACTCTAACCCACGGCACCACAACACCAACTCCAGATCTGCATTTTTAATTTACTTTTGAACATGCGCACTTTGGATGCTCCACAGGCAAACCCAAGGCACTGAGTTCAAAATCAAAGTCCTCTTGCTCTCAACTTGCCCCACAGGGGTTCCCCGGTCTCACTGGGTGGCACCACCCTCTACTGCCTTGCTCAAGCTCCTGAAGCATCCCGGGTTCCCCATCTCCCCCTGCACATCCTCAACCTTTCCCTGGTCCCATCTGTGCCCCAGTCATGGAAATAGACCCGTGGCCTCTGACTAAGGGAAGCCCCCTCGCCTCCCTCCTGGCCTACTACTGCAAGTACCCTCGGTCCATCTTCTCCAGCCTGCTCTCCACATGCCCCCCGGTCCGACACGTCTGAAGTACAGTTTTAATGACACACACCTAAAACCATTCCACAGTGAGAAGCTGCTCTTGGCAATGCCCACCTCTCCATCCTCATTTCTCTACATCTTTCTGCTCCAGTAACTGAGGGACTGAACGTGATACCCCTGTGCTACTCCTCGTCACCCACTGTCCTACATGCCCCGCATATTTCAGCTTTCAGGTCAGATTCCTGGGAAGCCTCCTCTGCGGCTCCCTGCCTTGATCAGGGGCTCTTCCCAGGTGCTTTCTTGGGGCCTTGTCTTTCCCCTGTCTTAGTACTTTGTGCTCTGCACTGAGCGTGCCCGTTAGCTACACTGTGCCCTCCACTCCTCTGCAAGTGGCAGAAGTCAGAGGGAACTTTAGGCTTGTCCAGCACTGTATGTGGAAAGACCCACAACTTAGTAATGACTGCCAAATAGTTAGTAAGTGAACAGGTACAAAAGGCATTAGCCTGCAAAGCTCACACTATACCTGATGGATCCCTATTGTCCTAGTAGAATGCTTTAGTAGTGCAACAGATGCCTCCAATCTGCTTCAAAATGCCAGGAGCTACCCAAGGTTAACCTTCATCAAATCCCTCATGCAACTCTCAAGGGAGGGATGAGGACAGGGAAGGAAAGTTAAGTGGTACAGATGTCCAAATGGACCCAAATGTTGATCCCTAAGGCCATTGCTTGACTTAATAGCACCGCCAATAAGTAAGTGGCATGACTCTGCTCCTCTCCTGTGCCATGTGTTCTTCCTAGTGCTTTCTGATTACTCAAGCGAAGTCCAGCCTTTTCCCCAGGTTACATCTTTAGAAAGCGGAGGATGCTTGGCATTTCTTAAAACAACTGGGTGGAGACTGAAAAATGGATGAGCCAGGCCTGCGAATTCTCAGGACATAAATGGATGAGAAACTGCCAACCCCGGTCAAAGCGTTCACCTGGCACCCTCGCTGTTCAGTCCCGGAACTGCTTGGACTGCTACAAGGAGCCGGAAGTCACTAGTGGACAGCAAGTTCCAGTTGGAGGCACGAGTTCCTTTATTGTTTTGACATTTATGTGTCAGTCCAGTGTTTCAGGCCAACTCACGCACAGCTGTGCCTGGGTGGGGGAGATGTGCCTGTGTTAGTGACAATGGCAACACAGCAGCTCTTCTGCGGGCCACGCCTAATTCTTTTACACTGATTAAATATTTAAGAACAGAAAGTTTCCTATGTGAAACACTCTAACCCATGCCAATCTAAATCAAAAGGTCTTTAAAATGCCAGACATCTCCAAGTCTTTAAGATAATCATTCACCATCAGGATGATAAAAATAAGCAAGTTTGCTAAATAGAGTCCAGTTCTTTTCCATTCAGACTTTATTCCCAGAGGACACAATGGGCCATCTGTGGGGGCCCAAGACAAGCAGGTGCACAGAAGAAAGCACTACAAACTGCCCTTTGAAGTTTGCCACTAGGAGCCAATATTGTCTGGCAGAACTAATGGGTGTTGGGTGCCTGCAGGGAAACCTGCCCTCCTTCCTCTCTTCCTCAAAGAAACCAAGGACAAGGACAAAAGGCTCAGCACACTGGAGATGTTCACTACTTTGTGAAGCCTGCCTGAGTTTTGATGCACAAGGATTCTACAAAAAAAAAAAAAATAGAGTTAAAAGGATGAGTTTATTTTGATGGTGGAAAAAATTTTGTCTTACGATATATGGAAAATATGTGTTATGCAAAAGCTATGCATGGATTTGAAAATCGTTTTTGGACCAAAACAGACTCATCCTTTTAAGTCCCTGTTTTCACAAACTCTTTGAAGTTCCCTGTATGTTACTCTCAAACTACTGGCCCACATTCTGGAGCCCAGGCCTTGAAAAGACCTGGTCGTGGTGATGTAATTCATCCCACTATTCCCATCATAATTTATTCAGCATTTCCATATTAAAATGTCTTACTTTAAAAATGAACATAAGTGTTTTGATACTTGATTAAAATTATTTGTAGGAAAGTGCACTGAGCAAAACATGTTCTTTTTTTAGAAAATTATTAAAGGTCTCACCAAGGTGTTGTCAGAACACCGGAGGCAGAGAAATTGGAGAGACTACCTTCATTCTTTTCTATGATAAAATCCAAGGTCATTACAAAAGTCAGTTCAAGGTACCTACGAGTCTAACCATAGCATGGAGCACAGTGACTGAGTTTAAACCTCAGAAGAACAAGATACAGGCGTCTGTAGAAAACATACAGTTCAGAGTTAGGTCAAATCCTTACTAAAACCTTGCGAAACTCATGCAAGACAAATGGTCAACCCATTTTATCTGTGGTTCAGAAAACGTACAGGCTGTGGTAGGACAGCCAAAAGCAGATGTGAACCCCATCACTCACTGGTTACCCTGGTTGCTAACATGGTTTATTTAACAACTGCATCTCATGGGAAAGGCTGGTGTGTGCACCCCTCTGACCCACGCATGGAGGACCACGCTGTGCTTCACACCTGTGGTTCTTCTACTACTTTTTTTAATTGCAGCCCACTTAGTGACAGTGGACAGAGAGCAGCGCAAGGTTTTAATCTATTTACCTGATTTATTTCTCCTTTTCAATTGAAAAAGAACCCAGTGGTGACAAAGAAAAAAAAAAAAAAAGCAAACAACTTACAGCTCATATTCACGTAGTACTGTAAAGCAATATCCTGAAGCCAAAACCAAATATATTAATTTCATGTTCAGATTGACAGTGATGGTACCACTTAGTTAATCTTCACAAATCCAGTTAGCACACTCGCCTAGGAGGGTTCCTGTAACTAGACACTTGGTAGCAGAGGGCATGGTGGCATGAAGGTGCACTCCTCTTCTTGGGCACTATTGATTCGAATGACTCCCATTTAAACTTGAAAATGCACACATCTTACCTACTATTTCTTTGAAAGCTAAGAGCCCAAAAAACAACTGATGTCAATATTCCTTATCCAAATACCCAAATAATCCCCAATCTAATAACCTTTAACACACAGCTAGATAATCCTTAATAAAGCAAAAATGGTCAAGCTAATCTAAGAGTCATTTATAGTTACAAAGCAGCAAGGAAGGCAAAGCTTCAAAGCAGAAAACCAGCTCAGGAGACAGAAGCAGTCCTGAAAACAAAGCATCCGGGTCATTGCCTTTCATGGGAGTGGTTTCCAGCATTGCATTCGCGGCATTACACCGACTGCTTAGACTGCATCTCCTTCATTACATCTGGTAAGGTGCTCGGTCTAGTTCTTTTTTTTTTTTAATTAATTAATTATTTATTTTTTATTTTTGACAGGCAGAGTGGACAGTAAGAGAGAGAGAGACAGAGAGAAAGGTCTTCCTTTACCATTGGTTCACCCTCCAATGGCCGCTGTGGCCAGCACACCGCGCTGATCTGAAGCCAAGAGCCAGGTGCTTCTCCTGGTCTCCCATGCAGGTGCAGGGCCCAAGGACTTGGGCCATCCTCCACTGCACTCCCGGGCCACAGCAGAGAGCTGGACTGGAAGAGGAGCAACCGGGACAGAATCCGGCGCCCAAACCAGGACTAGAACCTGGTGTGCCGGTGCTGCAAGGTGGAGGATTAGCCTATTGAGCCGCGGCGCCGGCCTTGATCTAGTTCTATAAGCCTCAAATACTGGTAATCCATAACAGCTTGTTCTATTTCAAGAGTATTGCTTAGTCCTTAAAAGTGGATGTACATGGAAACATACATCCCCTAAATGGAAGGGAGAACATACGCTTTTGGCGGATCCAACCGTGATCCGTTGGAGTCTCTCAAGGAGGTCCGTCCAGAAGTGGAGCATTTCCTGGGCCACCCCAGCATCACACCCAGAGGACAGATGCAGCTTCTTATGCTGTGTGTGAGCAGCTATGAGCCACTTGGCAGTGAAGATGTTACTGACGGAGCGTGGCTGGTCGTCCTACAAGGACCTACAACGCTGGAGAGAGGTCCCGGTCTGTGTGGACTTGCAGCTCAATGCCTCCTAAGTTTCCTGATGCCCCCTGAGCAACAGCATTTATGACACGTGAGATTATTCTAGATGTCACTGCTCAGAGTTTAAGCTACACATTTTATTTCAAAGATTTTACTCTTTTTTAAAATGGTTATTTATTTGAAAGGTGACATGGTTGGGGAAGAGGGGGCGAGACACAGACATTGAGCTTCCATACCAGGGCTGGGTCAGGCCAAAGGCAGGAGCCAGCAATTTCATCTGTGTCCCCCAGCTGGTTAGCAGGGGCCAAACAGTTGAGCCATCATCTCCTGCCTCCAATGGTGCACATCAGCAGGAAACTGGATCCGAAGCGGAAGAGGGACTCAGATCCAGGCACTCCAGCATGGGATGCAGGCAATCTAAACAGAGACTTAACCTGTTGTACTGCAACACCCACACCATAAATATCAGACTCTTGCCATTCTGGGAAAGACAATCCTACTAAGATTTATGACCTAAGGGGCCGACGCTGTGGCGCAGTGGGTTAACACCCTGGCCTAAAGTGCCGGCATCCCATATGGGCGCCGGTTCTAGTCCTGGCTGCTCCTCTTCTGATCCAGTTCTCTGCTGTGGCCTGGGAAAGCAGTAGAAGATGGCCTAAGTCCTTGGGTCCCTGCACCTGCACAGTAGACCTGGAAGAAGCTCCTGGCCCCTGGCTCCTGCCTTTGGATCGGCGCAGCTCTGGCCATTGTGACCAACTGGGGAGTGAACCATTGGATGAAAGATCTCTCTCACTCTCTCTCTCTGCCTCTCCTCTCTCTGTGTAACTCAAACTTTCAAATAAATAAATAAATAAATCTTTAAAAAAAGATTTATGACCTTTAGGTTTATGAATCTGAACTATTACTCCAAGGCTGTTGTTGGTGACTTCTTTCTATTTTATGTTTATTGTAAATTGGAAGTGGATTTTAATAGATTAAAAACTTAAGAAGATGTTGCTATCAATTCCTTTTTGGGTGGCTATCATTTTTAGTCAGTCCTTCACAAGGCTCCTCAAGCAGACGAATAAGGTACCCTAATGAATACACCATAATTTCTAGTTCTCTCAGAGTAACAAAAGCTAGCCTAAGAGCCTGACAGCTGCATTGTGGTGTTCCTGTCAAAGACTCTGGGTTATCTCAAAGATCAGCTCATGTGCTTGGACACCAAACTTGTCCTCTCTCATATCAAAATCTTTTAATGAAAACTTTCATTGTTTTTCTGGAAACAAGTCTGTTGGGTTCAAAGATATGGCAGCAACACAGCCTCATATATCTGAGCACAGGTGGTGAAACCGAGGCCACTTCATAAGGAGCTCTGTGACTTCCGGAACATTCTCTGCAGACAGACTCATGAGCAGCATTTGCTTGTCAGGCAGGAAGAGAGAAGGTCTCGGAGGTGTGAGGCGGTGACCCTACACTCCTTAGAACACAGCTCCATGACCCACAATGAATTTTTTGTCTTTTTTTTGACAGGCAGAGTTAGACAGTGAGAGAGAGAGAGAGAGAGAGAGAGAAAGTCTTCCTTCCATTGGTTCACTCTCCTAATGGCTGCTACAGTTCAGGAGCCAGGAGCCAGGAGCCAGCAGCCAGGTGCTTCCTCCCAGTCTCCCATGCAGGTACAGGGACCCAAGCACTTGGGCCATCCTCTGCTGCCCTCCTGGGCCACGGCAGAGAGCTAGACTGGAAGGGGAACAACCGGGACTAGAACCCGGGGCCGGCACCGCAGGCAGAGGATTAGCCAAGTGAGCCACAGTGCCGGCCCCCACAATGAATTTTTAAGCAGAGACTCTGGTTTCATCTCGATCTACAAGGCAATGTCTACATCAGACAACAGCCAAAGTCTGCACAGCTGTATCTTTGTCCTTGGTTTTGTGGAACTCTAAGTGAAAGGGCTCAGAAAGAGCTCCATTAAGTGAGAGATTTGGAGAGCTTTGGAAACAAACAAAACCTGTTTCATTTCTTATTGTACCTCCACCAAGGAAACCATTAAGAATGGGAGTTTCGAAATAAAAATTTTCCACGTTTTTTTCACAGGTCCTGCTTCCGTACTGAATGTTGCTTGTTGCTTTCATAAATAACACGTCTTCCAGCTGGCACATCCAAACCCACTCCAGTCCCAGGGATTTCACGGGACATGGAGCAATTCCGGCACCTTTCTCAATCCCAACGAAAGGTCCTATTATTTTCCCTACCTTTCTCATCCCTTTCTTGTGGCCGGGAAAGAAGTTGTTGATATTATTGCTAATGTTTCAAGAAAAACCACAAGAGCCTATTTTCTTTTTCTTAAGTGAAACACGTCTCTCAACCTTGAACCTGTCCTTGAAGACAGACTCTTAGCTGTTACTTCTATTTCTTAGAAGGTGAGGGGCGGCAGTTGAAGTCCTTGGTCTCCCATCACTTTTTCCTTGTTACTTTCCGGAGTGTTCTTCATGATCAGGTCTTTGCTGTTGGGTAGAAGGGAACCCAGAGTGGATGGGTAAGCTGGTTGGCCTCTTGTGCTGGGTGGCATAAGGACAGGGCATGCTGGAAATACCTATGATTTCTATCAGCAAAGAGAAAATTGATCGGTTGGCAACTAACAGTGGAATCAATAATGATTCTTTTGTGTGGGCCCAGTTGAAACAGAAACCTTTCACCAATTTTAATGAAACCTTTGAAATATGGCTGCAGAGAGGCATTGGGGGAGATCCTCTGACTTGTTTGGAACATGGAAAAACGACTCTCAGGGTGACCCCAGAGATCACAGAGAAATGAAGCCTTAGGGACTGTTCCTCCCCATGAGAGCAGTTCCACAAGTCCTCAATGGCTCTTTGGAAGGAAGGCAGAGACCCCCACAAGTCTTGAGAACACATTTGTGTTGGCTAGCACAGGAGAAGGCCAGCCAAGTAAAGCTTACATGGTGGTGAATAAAATTATCTTTAGTATGGGAAATTGAACTGGTAAAAAAAAATCAATAAACAAAGAAGACGATGAGGCAGGTGTGGTGGTGTAGCAGGTGAAGCCGCAGCCTGCAACACTGGAATCCCCTCTGGGCGTGGGTCTGTGTCTCAGCTGCTCCACTTCTGATCCAGCTCCCTGCTAGCAGTCTGGGAAAAGGAGCAGAAGATGGCCCAAGTGCTTGGACTCCTGCTACCCTTGTGGGATACCTGGATGAAGCTCCTGGCTCCTAGTTTTTCTTTGTCTCAGCCCTGGCTGTTGTGGCCATTGGGGAGTGAACCAACAGAAGGAAGATAACTCTCTCTCTCTCTCTCTGTAACTCTTTCAAATAAATCAATAAATCCTGAGAGAAAGAGAGAGAGAGAGGAGAAAGTATTAAGGGGCATATTAAAATGGAATGCCCCATGCGGCCTAATGCAGACTTCCAGGATATCTCAAGGGCAAATGGTCAACCTGGCACTCAGCAACAACAGCAGAGGGACTCTGACCAAAGGCCTGGGCAGATGGTAGAGGAGAGAGGCACAGCTATCAACAGCCCTGGGCTCTGTCAACATCAGGTGTAACCACAGGCTTAAAAAGACAGACCTTCCTCCATACAGAGTGTGAGAAAGGCACCCGCCCAGCAAGATGATCCGTGCTGTCAGCAAGCACACAAACCAAGAGCCACCACGGGGCACACCTGCAGGAGACGGCCATGTTTGCCTGCATTGCCCATTTACAACGCAGAGCTGACGCGAACGGTTATCCTGCTCGGATGGCAATCTGGCATCGTGCTAGATTTGAGTGCTACAGGGGCACTGGTTCCTTCTCTCCCTGGAAATCTTGCCTTAAAGCCAGACATCACAAGAGGTATCCAGTCTGCAACACAGACGCAGTCTGACTCTGAAGCTAGGGCATCATCCACTGTGCGTCAGGGGCCTGGAAAGGTTGGGCACACCTCTGAGCCTGCAGCAACAGCACCTCAGGCTGCCTCTGCCACCAGCAGAGAAGTACACCCTGAAATCCTGCCTGTGGCCTGTGGCCTGTGGCCTGTGGCCTGTGTCCTGCTGACGTGCCTACAGCTCCCTGCACGCCTCTGCTGTGCCATCAGTTTACCACTGAGGCCTCTCTGATCACTCTACAGAAGATAGCCCCCAGCCTCCTCCTAGGACCCCTACCCCCTTTCATATACATGCAAATTTCTTTTTAGCCTTTGTCATCACCTGACCCATATTTACCAGCTACTTGGCTGATTCTCTCTTCTTCTCTATGACAAAGTGAGCTCCACAAGCTCAGGGGTTTTGTTTGTTGCTGTAACTCACCACAGATACAGGCAAATGGTAAATAAAGGCTTCCGCCAGCCGATTGTTAAAGATTTGCCACTTCAGCCCTGGTCCTTGGTCAGGGCTCAGCTGCACTGCTGGCTCTTTGCCTGCCTGAGCCCCGTGTATGCCTGGGCCGGTGTGCATCCGCCCCATGTGGATGTTGTGGGAAAACGCTGTTTGCAAAGACGTGAGCCAGATGGGGATGAGAGGTCATGAGAAGTGATGTCTCCGAGTGGAGACATTTTTATTTGAAAAATATATTCAGATGAAAATAATCAGTGGCATAAATTTTACCAGTTTAAGAGTGTCTCGCTTAAAAATACTAAGTTATAAATGTCTTTATGACATACTAATCTGAGTAACAGGTGATTCACATATCTGTAAAGTGATACACACAGATGATCATATTGTTCTAAAAACAAACAAAAATCCCAGGCAAAAATGATGGCATGTAAACGAGGGACTTAAAAATGTTAAAATATAAGCTTATTTTGATGCAAACAACTTCCATTCATAGTTTTCTTATGTTTTTGATGAACTTGAAGAAACCTCATATATGTGTGTTTTTTATGTTTACAGGCATGTCGTTGACATAGGGCCAAAAATTGAGAAGGAAGAAGAAATTTTAAAATCCATATATCTTTATGTTTTTGGCCTTTTGGCCAAATACTCTTTTTTTTTGTTTGTTTTTTTAGGTGGGTACTTTCTGTATTTACTAATCTTTTTCTTGTTATTAAGATTTCTCCTTCATGATCATTTCTTTGGAAATTGTTTATAAAAGGTCAGCTCCATTTACTCATATCTTTCCTTAACTAAGAATCTTTTCAAGTTGCTTTTTTTAAAATTTTATTTAATGAACATAAATTTCCAAAGTACAGCTTATGGATTACAATAGCTTCCCCCTCCATAACTTCCCTCCTACCCACAACACTCCCCTCTCCCACCCCCTCTCCTTTTCCATTCACATCAAGATTAATTTTCAATTATCTTTATATACAGAAGATCAATTTAGCATATATTAAGTAAAGATTTCAACAGTTTGCACCCACACAGAAACACAAAGTGTAAAATACTATTTGAGTACTAGTTATAGCATTAATTAAACACCTAAGAATAATTGTGTATTAATTGCAGAGTTCAACCAATAGTTTTAAGTAGAACATGAAAAATACTATAAGGGTAAAGTATTAAGTTCTCTTTTTTTGTTTGTTTGTTTGTTATATAGTTATTATTTTTTTATTTAATAAATGTGAATTTACAAAGTGTAACTTTTGCAAATACTCTTTGATTACCCTTTGGGATTACAGGGCAAACATTGAAAAAACTGGTTTTAAAGGGTAACTTATTTAGAAATGTGATATGAATGAAATATTGTAGATGCACGTGAAAAGCTTAGAGAAATGATATTCATTCAGCACTACACACAGAATTCACAGCATTTTCTGCTCAAGACAGATACACTTAACATTAACCAAATCTGGGAGAATATGAAGATAAAATGCTAAGGCTGAATATAAAATACTGCCAAGATAAATCTACAACATACTTAGGGAGAACTAGCAAGGGCAAAACTATTCCAGAATACTCAGACCAAGGTTGTCCGTCCAAGTCCAAGTTCCTTAAGACAATGGACTATTCATTTGTGTTGAGCAGCAGGAGCCCAGACGTCCTCTGTCTTCCAAGGATGACCCCAGTGATTTTTCTAACCTCACAACAGCTGTTGAACCTCCCTGTAAACTGTTTTAGGGGACCGCAGTAGGGAAACAAGAAAGAGAAAACTTCTCTGTGAAAGAAGCCCCTGATGCAATAGGAGTCCCTCGAGGGTACATCCCAAGACCCCTCTGGGATGCCTCAAACCATGGATAGCATTTATCTGCATAGTCTGTGTTCTCTATATATGTGTGCCTGAATAAAGCTTAGTTTACAGGCACAGTAAGAGATTAACAACAAATAATAAAATAAAACAATAAGATACACTGAAAGTGAAGTTTTGTAAATGTGGTCTCTCTCTCTCTCAAACTATCTTACACTGTAATCACCCTTCGTTTCAGTCGATCTGATAACTGAGATGGCTGCTAAGTGACTAACACAGGGGTTATGTGTACAACATGTGTACACTGGACAAAGGGATGGTGCACTTCCCGAGATGGATACAGTGGTACACACAGCGCTCAGAACAGCATCCAGTTCAAAGCTCACCCACTGTTCCCTTCTGAAACTTTCCATTCAATATTTTTCAACCTATGGTTGATCATGTGTAGCAGAAACCATGAGAAGGTGCAACAGGACACTGGGGGACTATTGTGTACATGTTAGCCAGGAAGACATCTAAAAAGAAACAACCATCAGAAGGCCTGGCTCCTATGCTAACTTTTACTGTAGTTTTAAGTGTTTGCCAAGGTGTAAAATTCCTTCATTTAAGACCTTTAAAGTCACAGGACAGAGTGACTGCCCTTAATAAAAAAGAAAAGTATCAAAACACTGGATCCACCAAATCAAATAACCTCTCTACAACCTCAGATATTCCTATGGAAATAATAGCTGGGTTGTTTGCCCTGAGAACCACCTGTATTTGTGTGGCAACCTGACTTTAAGATAGCAAATGTATAGCCATGAACCTAAAGCAGTGGTTGCTGACACAATTAGGTGGTGAGTATCCAACCTCCAAAGTTCGTTCAGGGTTAAGAAAGGAACAGGCAGTTCTTGCTCTTGGCCATTAGCTGGCTTCCTAGTAGCTGCCTAGTCCATGCCTTTCTTCTGCTTTCAATGGTTCCTTAGTTTAAGGACAACAGCGGATGTCGACCTGGAACAAGGGGCTCAGACACTTCCAGAAAAGCAGCGCTGAGACTGATAGGAGCAGACAGACTTGGAGCATTCGGCAAAACAAACAACAAACTCTAGGATCTATTTCAACAGCTCATAAGCTCTGTGGAAAAATCCAGCACTGCTGGTCTTACGCCTTTCACTGCAGGTCCGTAAAGCAAGAGATGGTTACCTTTCCTCAAATGACAGGAAGCAAGACGACACCATGATCTCAAAGTCCTAGCAGACAGCTCAGATTGGTTTCTGAGGAAACACGCATTGGCTGTAGGCAGCTATGACACTTATCACACGTCTGTTACACTTTTCTACAACAGCCTTTGCTCTAGCAGTCAGGCTTTCTCACCCATCCTTGCCTTTGTCCAGGATGCTCCCCCAGCCTGGATCACTCCCATCACTCCCGCTGTCTCCCTACTTCTCTTGGCCAACTTCTCATCATGTAACACTCAGCGCAGGCATCGTTTCCTGAGCATTCTCCACCTCCAGCCTGGGTTAAGTGAGGCTCCTCTGAGCCCCCACAGTAATCATTCACTACCGCCATTGTAACACTTGGCATAATGTGCTATGTGACCTATGTATGGGCTCGTTTCTTCTTACAGCAGTGGCTCCAAATCCGGTTGTTCGTTAGAAGAATCTGAGGATATTTTTAAGTCCTGAAGTTCCATGTACATTCTGAATCAATGAAATCAAGATCTCTGTGGGTAGAACCCTGGATTCAGTATTCGTTGTAAAGTTTCCCAGTTGAGTTCAGTGCGTAGCCAACATTGAAAACCATTGCTCCAGATTGCAAAGCCTTAGAAGGATGTGGCATGGTCTTTAGTTTATCAACCCAACACACACGTCAGTCTGATAACAAGTTTTTGCTAAGTGAAGGACTGTAATTCATATTAGAGTATTTTTGGCTCTTGTCAAGTGACATGTAGAGGAAGCAGTTCATTTCAGATTGGAAGCAGGTTAAGAGTGAAAATATAAAAATCATATTGATGAAAAGTCAGGCCCAGCGATTTCACAGTAATAATTTAAGAGCATGCCATTATGCTATTTTCCATATATCACATTTTGAGGAGTCTTCTAATTGTATTCTGCATTATTTTGTGGATGTTTTCTAAAGCAAGATGAAGGATTTTAAAGAGTAGTTTGGATTTGTAAGAATACTACAAAGTTATAAAACATGAAGAGATTCATACAGGTAATGACCAGTTGCAAAGTTTCTCAAGGTATGGTTCACAAACCAGGTGCATTCAAATAAAAATACATGTGCCCAGAACCCATCCTAGATGTACATATGGATTTTTTGAAGCAGGAAATTCAGGAACTTATTTGCATTTTTTCCCTCTTTAAAACTGAGATACAATCTTCACCCTTGTAAAGTATACACTACCATTTAGTTCAAGAACGTTCTCATCAACACAAAAGGAACTCCATGGCCACTGGCCATCATCCCCACTCATCCCACCCTGCCAGTCATAACAACCACTGGTCTATTTTAAATGCCTACTAATTTACTGATTCTGGATATTTTGTATCACTCAAATCAAACAATTTCATTTTTTTCACTTAACATAGGTTTTTTTTTTTTTTTTTTTTTGACAGGCAGAGTGGACAGTGAGAGAGACAGAGAGAAAGGTCTTCCTTTTTCCATTGGTTCACCCCCCAGTGGCTGCTGCGGCTGGCGCGCTGTGGTCGGCACACCGCGCTGATCCGAAGCCAGGAGCCAGGTGCTTTTTGGTCTCCCATGCAGGTGCAGGGCCCAAGCACTTGGGCCATCCTCCACTGCACTCCCGGGCCACAGCAAAGAGCTGGACAGGAAGAGGGGCAACCGGGACAGAATCTGGCGCCCTGACCGGGACTAGAACCCGGGGTGCTGGCGCTGCAGGCGGAGGATTAGCCTAGTGAGCCACGGCACCGGCTTAACATAGTAGTTTTAACATCCTTCCATGCTGTAGCATGAACCAGAGTTTCTTTTTATGGCTACACCATCTTCCGTTGCTTGGATACAGTTTGTGTATCCATTTGTCAGCTGATGGACATCTGTGTTGTTACCAGTGTTTGGTTGTTGTAAGCAGCACTGCCGTGGACATTTTTTGTACAAGTTTTTGTGCGGACATGTTGCCACCATCTGCACAACATTGCTGAGTCAGAGCACAATTCTTCTAGCTGTATTTTAAGGAGACTTTGCAGGTCGTACTAACACTCACTGAAGTGCAGCCATTTCACCTTTGTCTGCCTCAGGCTTAGCTTGTTGTGATTTGCGGCAGTCCACAGGGAATGGCACAAACATCAATCAACCTTTTCTAAACTATATTAAAGCTATGTATTTAACAGCTCCCAATGCACACCGTCTGTGCATACATCACGCAGATCAGAGGATTCACCAATGGACTTACAGTTTCACACTGAGTTACAAACACCAGCCTGGAATCTTATTCCTGGGCTTTTCTGAGGCTACATGTGGTCATTGCTAAGAGAGATCCTGCTGTAATAATATTTACTCACGTGGGGTACAGAGAATCTTATTTTGTGGCTAGAAATTTCCCCAGAACATATGGTCTTGAAAATAAAAATAAAACAAGCAAAAACGTATTCATGGAAACTAATCAGAATTAAAATATCTTAAGAAAACAAATTTGCTATGCTTAAAGAAGATTTTGAAAATAACAGTCTACCCTCAACAACATTTCAGACAACGCTGGGACACACCACAAAAGGAAGCGCAGCGGGGGCCAGGTGACTTCGGGGTTTCATTGGCACGAATTCCTGGAGATGTCAGATTGACACTGAGCAGCAAGAGATCCATTTGTGGGAAAGTCGTTCTGAAGTCTAAATTCTGACCCTATGATCTATGTCTGCCAGGCACGTTAAATTTTCCAGGCAATAGGGTTTTGAAGAAGCTACTGAGCAACCCTTCAAGATGTTGGCATCTTTTTCCAACTAAACATTGAGCTATCACACTAAGCTGAAATTCTCACATTCATGAACAGGATCGTGCCGGTTGGCCAGTGTGAAATCCGCCTCCCGGATTTCCACCCAGCGACTCTCCTCTCCAGCAGCGACTCCCTGCACACTGCAGCCCGGGAGGGGTTACTGCAGCACGGCTCTGTAATGACTTAGGTTACCTCCTGAGCTCCATCTCTGGGGACGGGCGTGCTCGGTGTTCTGGGGGAAACATTCCCAAGGGTTCAAAGTGGACATAACTTGTTTTTGAAGCTGAATGTAAACAGCTAGCTGGATCCTCATTAGCAAGTCCACAAAGCAGAACAGAGTCTCTTATTCTCACTTCCGCCTATTCCCTCCATTGAACTCCAATCTGACTGTTCCCATTGTTCCCATTTCTACTTCTACCCCCCCACTCCCCACCCCCCACCCCTGTGCCCTGCCTGCTCCCCAAGCCAATCCAACAGGCCTCCTGCCACTCCTCCTCTCATCCTGCCTCTTAACCGTTTCTTCCATGAAGACAGACAACACGTACAGCCAAAGCCCCTGGTACCCGTTACCCCTGAGGATAAGAGACCAGTTGGGATGAGCAGAAATGGCTGCAGAAGGAACAATTAATCACAACTTCTTTGGGTTTTCCATTCTTTGCCCCTTCTTAGGATTTTTTTTTTTTTTACCTTGTTCCCTTCCAAGAGAAGGTCAAGTCCTTCTCAGTTTCTACTGCCCAATGTTGCCACACATTTTGAATTAAAAAAAAAAAGTCTAAAAGGTGGGGAATTCTTATTTTAGCTTTTTACAATTTTTGAAATGACTCAGACCTAAATCATTTGTCAGCTCTCTGACCTGGTTATCCCTGGAGAAATCACACCTGTTTAAACAAGCCTGTCTAAGTCATTTATTTATAGGGTTTTGGATTATTGTTACAGATTCCATGGCTAAGCCACTCTCTTCATTTATAAAGGTTCAAGAGAACTCTCCTGACCCCAGCTCCCTCCCTGCAGCTTCCCAGTGAGGCCTGTGTCAGCCCCCAGTAAATGGCTCTTAAAGAGCAGAGATTGGGCAAAACATAGAATCACTAATGCCTGAAATCCTCAATCCAATGAACATCTGCACAGAAGCAGTTACTCAACATCTAATGTTACAGACAACTTCCTTTTTTTATTTGGGGAAAAAAGGGAACTGACACTCTCTATGACTTCCAGGAAAGCGTATTAACATTGGCTGGTTCTAAGTGAACTCCTGACCATCCTGAGTTTTCTCATTCAGTGTGATCGCAGGTACATTTATTCTAGAGGAATTCCTGACACAGGATCAGAGAATGGAAAGGCCAGGGCAGAAGAGGGACAGAACAATAAAATACGGACAATTTGAGTGGTTTCCTGGGCACTGAAACCCAGAAGGAGATGGGCAACTTAAGAAAGGCTTTGGTGACGGCAGGTACTGGCAGATCTTCCTCCACCCTGCGCTGGCTCCCACTTACGGGGGACACACGTGTCTCCGGAAATGCAAGTCTGACAACCGATGCCAGAGAATCTTTGGCAAAGTCAGCTGCAGTCACTAAACAGTAAGCCCAGAGAATGTGCATCATAAAATGCTCACTTGGGACATTTGTTTATGGGGTCAAGCAAGAAGCGGAGAGAAACAGGTAGGATGACATTCTCCAGGGGCCGAGACGGTCAGGAAGGCAAAGCTGGAGGGACAGGAGTGAGGTTAGAATTCCCTCTGAGCATCAAAGATGATCTTTTCTAGTTGCAAAACTCCTCGGCAGTAGTTTTCCATTCCCCGTGGTACTGACATCCGCAATCGCTGTGTTCGTGCCGCAGTGAAGGTGAGCAGATACGCTAAGCTAAAGCCTCTGGCAGACACGGAATGGTCTCCTACACTCTTCTCGGGCACACAGAGAAGGGATGATTCCTGGGGCTCAACAGGGCACATCATTATTCTGAAGTCAGTGAAGTAATGAAGAGTTCGACTCAATAAAATACAACCTGCTTCAGCAAATGAGATTCAGTTGCCTCCCAGTATCCATGGGAGGACTGTGTTCAGGACTCTCCTCTTTGACACCAAAATATGTGGTTGCTCAAGTCCTTACATAAAATGGCACAGTATCTGCCTACAACCTATACCCCTCCTCTTGTGCAATTGAACTCATCTCTCGATTACTGATGATACCTAACACAATGTAGGGGCTATGTAAGTAGTTCTTACGCTGGAAATAATGACAATAAAAAAGTGTGAACCTGTTCAGTACAGATAATTTTTTTCCAAACATTTTTATTCCTCAGGTGATTGAATCCATGGAAAATGACCCCACAGGTAGAAAGGGCCACCTGTGTCCACCTTTACACAATTTGCCACCCAGAAACTAAGTCCCTTTCTTTAAAAAAAACTTTAATAATTTATTTCAAAGAAAGAGTTAAAGAGTGAATGGGACACACACACACGCGCGCGCACACACACACACACACGAGATCTCCTATTGGCTGGTTCGCTCCCCAAATGGCCACAATGGGCAGGGACAGACCAGCTGGAAGCCAGGACTTTGCTCCAGTTCTCCCCTGTGGGCACGGTGGGGCAAGCACTTGGGCCGCCTTCCACTGATTTCCCAGGCTATTCGCAATAAGCTGGATCAGAATCAGCATATATGGACCTCCTCAAACTGGCACTCCAGTATGGGATGCCGGCTTCATAGGTGCCGTGTGAACCCCTTGAGCCACCATGCGTGCCCTGTCAGCCTAATTCACAGAGCCTCAGCCAGTGGATCTAAGAAACCCAGAAGGAAAAGGGGACGAGGAGGAGGGCCAGGAATCTACTATGTCTGTTTTCTTCTCTTCAGACCTTGCCAATGGCTCCATTACACCTACCACTACTGGTGTGAATAACCACATGTCCTGTTACAGATGTTATCACCTAGTATATCTGCTAATGATGATAGATTGATTATTGGGGATTAGAAGGTATCCATCATGTAAACAAATAGTCAAAGTCAATTCCAGAGCTAATAGCCAACACTAACAGCCTAGATCTTATTTTATTAATCCCAGCACTTCATGATATTTAGCAACAAAATATATTATGATTCAACTATTTAAACAAACATTTCTACTTAAGTATTTCTGTCTAAGCCTTTCTATTTCATCATCACTATGTATAAACTTGTTTTAAAAATCTTTCAAAGTTTCAAATAAGTCTGAATTAAAAAATATTAGTGCATTCAAGAACATAAAATGACCCAATGCCAATGCCGACACCATTGCCAGCTCCCAAATCACATACAAGGACAGAAAATGAATATCTGCTGATAGAGTTTTGAGCATCTGGAACATTTTTGTTTGGGAGGCCTGGGTTCATTAATGAAAAACCTTGAAATGCTCCAAGAAGAGAATGAGTTTGAAAAGGAATATGAAACAGACCAACCCACGAGGAGGAAGCTGGCTCATCCAAATCAGAGCTAATTAAGTATAAGGGTTCCTAAAATAGCACTTGCACCCAGGTCATTGGGAAAGGAGACCTTTAGCAGGTGGGTGTGCCTAGGGAGGCTGAACACTGAGTGCTGTGTGTATATAGACCAGGAGCTCTCCCAGATTCTCTGAGAAAGCTTAGCATTGACCAGAGAAGTCAGACAAGTTTGGAATGGGCCCACGGGCTTGGGGCCGAGATAATGACAGCTCAGCTGTCTAGAAGCTAGGAGCTCCCAACTTTTGGATGGTACCAATGCAAACTCTAGGGAGGAGAAAGGGTAACACTTCCTACCAAATCCCTGAGACGGGATTTCTGTCAACAATGACAAATGGGGACTGAGTGAGATCAGGATTTCGCGAAGGAGGGGGAGGAGGAGAAGAGAATGTGATAGATTTGTCCCTTACATATCATGTAGTCAGACACACAGATGTATTGCATGTTCTCTTTTAGCTTTTGTTTATCTGCCATTTACTGCGTACATTTTAATCTCTAGTTTCACCTGATTTTATGTTAGCAACCATGATAATCCAGGTTCCAACGTCTTTCATGCTGCAGTTACATTGTCAGACACTCACGTGGCAGAATCGTTCAGCTGCTCATCACAATTCATACTTCTCTCTTTCTTGGGTGCACAGCTACACTACCCTACCCAGCATTTCTTGCGATTAATACGGCCTCACAATTCGGTTCTAACCAATGGTAAGAGAGCAGACGTGAGATGCGCTGCTTAGAGGCATAGCCCATTAGAACCTAACAAAGCACACATCTCAGTGACGACTTCCCTTCAAGCCAAGTGGAAGTGAGATGACCCCAAAACGGCTGTGGCTCCTGCATGCAGGAGATGGCAGAGGATCCACCCATCTGGACCAGGGCGAGGCACTGACCAGCAGTGAAAGACCGGACTCTGCCTACCAACGAGAACACCCTCAGAAGGTCCTCGAACGAGCAAGGAATCAGCTCCTCTTGCGTGAAGCTGCTGAGACCCGTTTGCTACAACAGCTACCTAACCGACAAAGAGCGAAGTGGCTGAAGCAGGCGCCACCGGAACAGACACCCCCTACTGGACAATCACACCTTTGGAAGGACACTCTCACACTGCAGAGCAGATGAAGACCACAGCAGCCTGAATTTAAAACCCAGGGCGAGGCTTCCCCAGGGGCGGCTTACACTAACGCCTCACCCGCCACACTAGCATCACTTTTTATGCGATTAGTTGCCAACATTCATAAATTAAGAGATTTCACACACAAGAATTCCGCATTTTCATCTGAAAACTGCGATGACCTGGCTACCCAGGGCTTTCTCCTGCTCCTTATGCAATGCAGGCGCCCTCCAGACCTCGTGGCTGGTTCTGGCCGCCATCCCTCTTGCACATTACTTACTTGCCTTTGAGCACCGTTGAATTTGCTCACTGGATTATCATAAATAGCTGGGATTAAACAAATATGCAGCACCAGCTAGACTATCAATTATAATGACAGATTAACTATTTACATGCTCCATCCTCGACTTTTTTGATGGAAATTATAAGAACAGCTGTGAAACACCTATGACTACTTTGGCTACTCTGACGCTGATGGTCTCCCCATTTATCTTGTTGTGTCTTTCAGTATTCCCTGTAAGAAATCCAACATAAAATCTCTTTCAGAATGAGCTCATTAAAAAATAAATAGCATCATCCCTCCCCTCCTATGTAGTACAAATTATTTTTCTAATCATTTTGCCTGTTTTGCCTTCAACTAATAGAACAAAGCTGAATTTCTGATTCAACTATGTATGAGGAGTTACGCTTTAACAGGCATTTTAAATTTTTCCTGATTTGCTATTTTATTTCAATATATATGGTCTTAATTATGGTTATTTATTTGCTCTTTAAAATTTTAACTCTCTTATACAAGTATTTCTCATAAGCTATCTCAAATCCTTTGTGAAATTAGGATGCAAATATATGGATACAGTTAAATCAAGTGTTACAGTTAATATTTAATAATAGTGTAATATTTAATAACAGTATGAAAGAATATAAAAAAGCAACAAGAGTTTAATATTCACAAAGTCTGAGATGCATCCAATGAAGACACAAAATTTTTCTTTTTCCTTTTTAGATTTATTTGAAAGGTAGAGTTACAAAGAGAGAGGAAGAGAGATAGAGAACTTAAATTCCCTGGCTCACTTTCTATGCAGCCCCAAATACCGGGGCTGGGCCAGGCCAAACCCGGGAGCCTGGAACTCCGTCCAAGTCTCCTGCATGGGTGCGAGGGCCCAAGGACTTGGACCATCTTCCACTGCTTTCCCAGGTACACTAGCAGGGAGCTGGGTCAGAAGTGGCACAGCTGGGGCTTGAACTGGCACCCATATGGAATGTCAACATTGCTGGTGGCCACTTCACCCGCTACACCAGAATGCTGGACCCAAGATACAGATTTTTATTTGATTCTTGTCCCTACCTTTTTCAAAATAGACTAAAGTTATACACATTTTATTATTATTTTTATGGATAACTTGCTACAAACCAGAGAGACATGTTAAAATATTTGTTCTTGTTTGGCTTGATTTTGAAAATTCAGAGTGAAAGCAGCTACAGCATTTAAGCATTCACCCACATTCTTGTCTACCTTCTACTGAGTATCTACTGTGTTAAGTACTATGTATGAAGATGGCCAACCCCTAAGTTTTGGGGAGCTCAGCTAGTGGAATACAACAAAGACCACAAGAGAGACCCCTGGCCTCCATGCTAGAAGGGCTCCTTCTGTCCGGGAAGCAGGAGAGGCTTGTCACAGGTGGTGGGCTGGCACCAGAAGCTCATAGCGCAACAATGCATGGATGCTAGAGAGGGCAGGCCTGTCCTGCAGTGGAATGGATGCCTGAATTTGAAGGACTCCTCAGTGAATTTCAGTTCCTCCACTGAGCACCATCATTGGGTATCACCTTGCAATGGAAGGGAGGGAGGGAGTGTCAGGTGATGATGCTATGGCCAATGTGCAGTCTCTGAGAGTTTTAAGTGAGACCATTGCACAGCTGGATCTGTCATCCCTGGAACCAGCTCGGGAGAACTGCTCAGGGCCACATATGAACTAAGCCTGGCCCCTTTTCCTACCTTATCTGTATAGCAGACATCTGGAATCTCCAAGTGTGCCATGCATCTAGGATCTCTAGGAGCTTTGCTTTTGGTTTCTTGCAACCTGGAAAACCTGTCCCTTCCATGGAGTCTGCCACATTGTCCCATTCTTCATTAAGATGGTTTCTTCCAGGGCTGGGCACTTGGCAGTTAGCTGAATCTGTCATCCACACTCAGCACCATTCAAAATGGATTCAAAGTGGATGCAAAATGATTATTTCTCTCATGCTTTATTAGTTTAGTTTGGCACTGTCCATTTCAGAAAGGACTTAGAAGCACTATTGAAGGTGATTACAGTAAATGGAAGACATGAAAGACATGGACGAGGGTATTTAAGAGCAGTAAGGCAGGCAGGCCAGAGAGAATGCTGGTGTTTACCATTCCTACCCTGACATAATGTAATCTCCTGTTGGAGGTAAAGCACCAACTGGGCTCTAGTCATTCTTGAAAAATTTAAAAATGACATCCACGGAGTAAAATGAAGCCCAGCAATGAATAGAAATATTGCATTATTAGGGTAAAAAGGTACATTATATAATAATAAATATCCTCAATAACAATGTGAAGGCAAAGACAGCAAGCTTCATAGGAGAGTTCTTTGTCAAGCCCTCCATGCTGTGATTAGCATCACTGAACTCAATCTACTGTGCCATTCCATCAAAGCAGTTCTAGGGCACCTGACAGCCCAGGAATGCAGCCTTCGGCTTATCTCACTGAATTAACTCTGAAGGGCCTTAGGTCATCCATCTGAAAGAAAACAACTGGACGATAGCTTAGATAGTCCCCTGTTACATGCCTTCTCTCATCCATGCTTTTTAAAGCAAAGTATTGAACCAACATATTGACTTCTTCCCCACCCTTGAAATGGAACCAAGGGTAGAACTCTTTAGTGGAAATGTTCAGCTGAGTTGGGGCTAGAACGGACATCCTGTTTGGAGAATGTAGACCTGAAAATGAAACTTCTTGAATGCAAAGGCTGTTCACAGTCATTCATCCATTTATCCGTTGATTCATGAGCTGATGGACTGGTGACTTCTGCAAATACTTAGCCAGAGTCCACTACTTGGGAGACACAGTGAACCATACCCTGGCTCTATTCTCAAGAAGTTTATGATCTAACAGGGGATGAACATAAAGAGACTGATAACTAAATGACAGAGAGTTCTGTGAAAGGTTTAAAAATGTATTCACCAGAGGAAAGAAATGAAACAAACAATAAAAATATGATTTCTGCTGCATTATTGTAATAATAATAAACATTAATTTTGTGTGAACACTAAGGAGCGGGGTTTGTCTAGATTTACACAGCTCAGAGAGAAAGGGAATAATTTCTCAGCTGATAATCAACAAGTAGGCCGATATTCTATCAGTGATCCGTACTTGAATAAGAGGGGCTCTGAAATCTGTCCATTCCTGGGAAGTGTTGGTTTTTAAGTCTAAGCTCATCAAGTAGGAAACTTATATATTTGAAGAAATACATTGTTAGTTGAGAAGTACTTTCCAAAACGTGGGATGAATGCTGTGGTGCACTGGGTTGAACTGTTGCTTGGGATGCTTGCATCCCCTGTCATAGTTCTAAGTTTGAGGCCTGTCTTTGCTTCTGATCCAGCTTCCTGCTAATGCATTCTGGGAAGGCAGCGGGTGATGGCTCAGCCCAGACCTAGTTATAATGGGCATTTGGGGGAATGAACCAGAGGATACAATATAGGTAGGTCAGTCAATCAGTCTCTCTTTCCCTCCATCCCTCCCTCTCTCCTTTGTGCCTCTGAAAATAAAAAAAAAAAATTCAAGTATTTTGAAAGAGTAGAAGGATTCATTCTGTATGTCACAAGGTAGCTAAACAATGACCAGACACATATCTGGTAGCTGGGGTGGTAGGAACTGATACTGGGTGCTTCTTCAAATTCAACTTATTCATCACCACAGAAAACAAGGACACAGGATTTTGACCTGTTCAGAAAATGGTAATGAGCCCTTAGGCATCAGGCAGAAACCAGGCTTACAAACTATAACTGACCTAAGTCATACATTACATTCACCCTGAGGAGTAGATCCAAAAACTAAGAATAATGGCCCCCAGGGTGATTTATTGTGCCTTAGTTGCAGCCCCCTCCTTCTTTTTTAAGAGTTATTCATGGGGCTTGTGCTGTGGCACAGTAGGTTAAAGCAGTACCTGCAGCATAGGCATCCCATATGGGCACCAGTTCAAGTCCCGGCTGCTCCTCTTCCAATCTAACTCTCTGCTATGGCAGAGTGGAGGATAGCCTAAGTACTTGGGCCCCTGCACTCACATGGAGGACCAAGAAGAAGCTTTTGGTTTCGAATCAGCTCAGCTCTGGTCGTTGCGGTCATTTGGGAGGATAAACCATTGGAATGGAAGACCTCTACCCCTCTCTGTAACTGTCTTTCAAATAAATAAAAGAAATCTTTTAAAAAAAAGATTTATTCATTTGAGAAGCAGAGCTTCAGAGAGAGAGAAAGGGATAGAGAGAGAGATTGTCCATCTGTTGGTTCATAACCCAAATGTGCCCAAAAACTGGGGATGAACCAAGTTGTAGCCAGGAGCCAGACGCCTCATATGGGTCTCCCACATAGGTGCATGTGCCCAAACACTTGAGTCATCCTATGCTGCTTTCCCAGGCTCATTAGTAGGGAGCTGGATGGGAAGTGGAGGAGCTAGGACTCAAATCATTACCCATATGGGATGCCACCACCATAGCAGGTGGCTGCTTTACCTGCTATGCCACAATGCCAGCTCCTGGCCTCCAATTTAATCTCTCCAGATCAAGCATGCTGTATGCTACAGAGTAACACACAAAAGATTAAACAGAGGGACTAAACAATCATCCAGACCAAATATTTCAACAAGGAAGGAAGGAACGCAGTGAAGGGTTAACTAAAATCTAATGAATATACACAACAAAAATACTTCCTAGAATTCCTTCATGTGGTCAGGACCAGCTGGTCATAAATCACCATTGAAGAATTTTCCATTCATATTAATCTATCTGGCTCCAAGAGTGACCTTCAGGAGAGGAATCTCCCACTGTTCATTGGCTCAAGTAGAATTCTAGTGGGTCCTACTGACAAAGTCTGCAAACTAATTTTGCAATTGGGCCTAAAGAATACAGAAAAAGGTAAAGGATTGTAAAAATATATTTATCATCATAGCTGGCATAGGTGCACTGGTATAAGGAGTATGGCAGCAAAAATTCTGAACTGGAAATAAAGCCAAGGGCAAGCAACAGGGACCCAAGTATCAGAACACGCATATTGGTTTTTGTTTTTCTGTCTATGAGCAATTTGCTAGGAGCAGGACCCCTAGTGTCTTTGACTCACTTTCCTCTTTTGATAGAGGACGGCAAACGCTGCAGAGTATTCTGTGAAAAATAAATGGCATGAGGTAGGTGGGAGCATTTATGGAGCTGTCTACTATAATGTGACCCTCAGGTGTTATTAATCACTGCCATGGTACAGTAGACCCCGTCATGACAAGCTGTAGGAAAGGGGTGATTTTTCTAGATGGGATTGAGACAAGAAACCCAGGAAGAGCATCCCTGACTGGCTGATCAATTGAACAAATGTGCACCATGTGCCTCTGTGTGCCAGGATCCTAGTGGTGTGCTAAGAACCAGGTCTCAGAGTGCTACCCAGCGGCAGAGTACTGGTGAGGGACATTACTCTGGTCAACTGAGGCTCTAGGATCAAAGCTGTGAAATGACGCCCAGAGTTTCCCATTCAGGAGGAATAGAATAAAGCCTCAAAATCCACATTTCAATTGAAAAGGAGGGTGTTCTCCCAAACTCCTTCTATGAGGTCAGTATTACCTTAATTCTTAAACCAGAAAAAGATATAACAGAGAAAGAGCACTATAGGCCAATATCTCTGATGAACACAGGTACAAGAATCTGCAACAAAATTCTAGCTAATCTAATCCAATACATCAGAAAGATCATTCACCCAGACCAAGTGGGATTTATCCCTGGTAGGTAGGGATAGTTCAACAGTCACAAATCAATCAATGTGACACATCACATTGACAAAAGGATGAATAAAAATCATCAACTCAATAGATGCAGGGAAAGAATTTGATAAAATACAACATTCTTTTAACAGTTTTTATTTAATGAACAAAAATTTCATAGGTACAGCTTTAGGAATATAGTGGTTCTTCCCCCCATACCTGTCCTCCAACCCTCCCTCCTGTCCTATCTCCTACTCCCTCTCCCATCCCATTCCTCATTAAGATTCATTTTAATTAACTTTATATACAGAAGACCAACTCTAAGTAAAGATTTCCACAATTTGCACCCACACACACACACACATGAAGTATGAAGTACTGTTTGAAAACTATTTTTACAGTTAATTCTCAAAGTACAACTCATTAAGGACAGAGGTCCTACATGGGGAATAAGTGCACAGTGACTCCTGTTGTTGATTTAACAACTGATACTTAGTTATGATGTCAGAGATCATCTGAGGCTTTTGACATGAGCTTCCAAGTTTGTGAAAGCCTTTTGGGTCCATAAACTCCATTAGTATTTAGACAGGGTGATAAGCAAAGTGAAAATTCTCTCCTCCTAAAACACAACATTCTTTCATAATAAGAACCTTAAGCAAATTGGGTATAGAAAGAACAGTCTTCAATACAATCAAGACAATATATGACAAATCCACAGTCAGCACCATATTGAATGGAGAAAAATTGGAAGCATTCCCACTAAGATCTGAAAGCAGACAAGGATGCCCACTTTCACCACTGCTATTCAATATAGTCCTGGAAGTTTTAGCCAGACCCATTAGGAAAGAAAAAGAAATCAAAGGGATGCAAATTGCCAAGGAAGAATTCAAATCATCCCTGTCTGCAGATGATGTTAGTCTATAACTAGGGGAAATAAAAGATTCCACTAAGAGACTATTGGAACTCAAAGAAGAGATAGGTAAGTAGCAGGATATAAAATCGACACACAAAAATAAAAAAAAACCTTTGTATATACAGACTATGCTATGGCTTGAGAATATGGATAAATTTAAAATAGCTACAAAAATTTAAATAACTTGAAATAAATTTAACAATGGAGGTAAAAGATCTCTACAATAAAAATTACAAAACATTAAAGAAAGAAATAAAAGAAGACATAGAAAAATGGAAAAATATTTCATGTCCATGGATTGGAGGAATTAATATCATCAAAATATTCATACTGTAAAAAGCAATTTACAGATTAAGGGCAATCCCAACCTAAATACAAATGACATTCTTCTCAGAACTAGAAAAAATGGTGCTAAAAATGCTATGGAAACACAAGAGACTCTGAATAGCTGAAGCAATTTTCAACAAAACAAAGCTGGAGGCACCACGATACCACCTTTCAAGACATACTACAGGGAAATTATAATCAAAATAGCCTGATACTGTTACAGAAAGAGGCATGTTGATCAGTGGAACAGAATAGAAATCTCAGAAATCAGTCCACACATCCACAGCCAACCAATCTTTGACAAAGGAGCAAAAAATCAACCCTTGGAGAAGGCACACTCTCTTCAACAAATGCTGCTGGGAAAATTTGGATCTCCATGTGTACAAGTATGAAACAAGATCCCTACCTTACATCTTACACAAAAATCAATAAAAAATGGATCAAAGATGTAAATCTATGACCTGGTGCCATCCAATTACTAGAGGAGAACATTGGGGAACTTTTATAAGACATTGGCATAGGTAAAGATTTCTTGGAAAAGACCCCAGAAGCATATTCAATCAAAGCAAAAGTAGACAAATGGGATTACATCAAGCTGAGAAGCTTCTGCACTGCAAAGGAAACACTCAACAAAGTGAAGAGGCAACTGACAGAATGGGAGAAAATATTTGCAAACTATGCAACTTATACAGGGTTAATATCCAGAATCTATAAAGAGTTCAGGAAAATCAACAACAATAAAACAATCAGTTAAGAAATGGGCTTGAACAAGCATTTTTCAAAAGAAGAAATTCAAATGGCCAACAGACACATGAAAAAATGTTCAGGATCACTAGCCATCCTGGAAATGCAAATAAAAACCACAAGGAGGTTTGTTCTCACCCCAGTTAGAATAGCTCTTCACACAGAAATCAAACAGTAACAAATGCTGCTGAGTATGAGAGGAAAAAGTTACCCTAATCTACTGTTGAGGGGAATAAAAACTAGTACAGCCATTGTGGAAGATAGTATAGAGATATTTCAAAAGCTGAAAATAAATCTGCCATATATCCCAGCCATCCCACTCCTAGTAATTTACTCAAACCAAACCAGCATATGAAAGAGTTATCTGAACCCTGTGTTTACTGCAGCTCAATTCACAATAGCTAAGATATGGAATCAACCTAGATGTCCATCAACAGATGACTGGATAAAGAAAACGTAGTATATGTACACTGTGGAATACTACTCAGCCATAAAAAAGAATGAAATACTTGTTCTTTCACAACAAAATGGATGCAACTAGAAACCATTATACTTACTGAAACAAGCCAGTCCCCAAAAGACAAATATGTTTTCCTTGATCTGTGGTAACTAATAGAGTAGAAAAAATGTAATATATATGAGTGAAATTGATACTTTGAGATTTTTTTTTCTTTTTCCATTTTGAGATTTGATTATTGCTTACAGCCCTTGTTTCTGCTGTTGAGTAACTTTTTTTTCCTTACCATTTGTTGAATTCTTTACTTAGTGGAGTGTTAAGCTTACAATTATAAAATGAACTGTAAGTATATCATTGTAAAAATTAAAGAAATAAAAAAAGAAGGCGGTGGGAGGGTGCGGGCATGGGTGGGAATTATCACCATCCTCCTAAATCTGTATATACGAAACACATAAAGTTTGTTCACCTTGTATAAATTAAAAGTTTTTTAAAAAATCCGTATTTCAAACAAGTCCCAGGGGACGCTAATGCGTTCAGCCTGAGGTCACATTTTAAGATCCACTAGGATAATCTAAGAATTACAGGTTTTCAGTTATAAACAACTGAATCTGATTCTGATCAGCTTTAAGAAAAAGGGAACATTCTGGAGGGATATATCGAGTGGCTCATGATATTAACAGGTGCCCAATTCAGAAACAGAGCTAAAGCAGTTTTATTGCCAGCAGCATAAACTTCTTGGCCATGACACTGGCTATCATGGGAAAATGTATCAGCTCTAACTCTTCTTGTCTGCTTTACTTAAATTAATAAGCATAGGCCAAAAAGACTCCTGCTGGCTTAGGGCTCACACCTGCCCCCTATAGCTGATAGGAGACTTTGAATTTTAGGCCCTCCAAACTCACACAATGAGACAGGCACAACTGAAACGGATACCTGGGTATAACTGTCAGAGGTGCGTCAATGGATGGATTACTCTCCACAGAACAGCTCCTGTCCTCGAACTCAGTGAGAATAGAACAGACAGCAGAGGGCATAGAATTCTGGTTGTGGGGGAGGGAGTTGCTTTTGATCTAAATCAGGACTCTTGAAAATCCTCAATTTAAGAATTAAAATGATAGTTTATAGCTTCGATAGAGAAGGAAAGCAAGAACCAGGTGTTCAGGTGAACTCTGTGATGGCTATCAGCAGCGGTTCCTCCTATGTCTTGTGTTCCTCTCCCCAAGCTACCAGGTCTACGTGTTTCCTGAGGAACTGTGACAATGGAGTTCTGGGCCCAAAGGCACCCTCATGCGATACACTGATAGAAGCCTCCTTAGCAACGCATGGGAAACACTCCATCTGGACACTTGGATTTCGCTTTATTATGAACCAGAGCACAGTAGCACAGAGAAGCACGTTAACACATGAGGGCCTACCCAGCTTTTCATTTTGCAGATAATCCACTGAATGCTATTGTACTCTTCAACCTGGTCAGGTCCCCTGGGTAGCTGGACTCCAAGAGCTGGGGTGGCTATTGGAATACAAGGGGAAGAGAAAGAGCTTTGGTGCATCGGAAAAAACCAGCTCAACAAGGAGAGAGTGGGCAGACAGGGCTCAGCATTTATACTTCCAAACACCAAAACAAGGCAAGAAGTGGATTAAAACATTTGGAGAGATTAATTTTAAAAGGAACTTTTCTTTAAAGATACCAAGTCCTCACTCAAATTATCTTAACAGGAGCAACTATCTTCAAGCGATTATAAACATTCTCTGCAAATGTTTGTTTTATCCCATGTAGGCTTCTAAGTGGATTCGTGATCTTCTGTAAAGGGGCGACAAGAACCCCCAGGCCAGCTCAGCCCAGGGCAGGCGGCTCAAGGAGCAACGCTTTCCATTTTCTCAAAGAATAAGCTGGGACTCCGCACAGTCAAGCTCAAAGGATGAGATTTTTAATAATCAAAGTATCAGCAAATGGTAACTCTGAAATGTCAGGGCTTGTGTCCTCTCTCCATTTTATAGCTATCAATTTAATTATACAATATGATTCAACTATTGTGTTCTGGATGAGTGAAATCTTAAAAGCAAGTCAAGACACCAGCTTGTTAATCTTCGTGTTTAGACCATGCTTCCTTTAGCTATTTTTCTTCACTAACAGAAGGGTTTCCCACAAGTGTGTGCCTTCTTCCTGCTATTCTACTCTAAAAGATCACTATATGTGTCTGCTCAATGTTACACTTTGAACAGTATCGTCCTTAAAGTAATGCATTATGCTACTGGCATCTTTACAGAATCTAATCCTTTCCATAAAATAATTTTCCCAGACACAGAAAGTATACTCCTGTAAACTTCAAATAAGCTGACTTTCACTTGGCCATTTTAACCACTCATTTCAGTGAAAGCTTACAAGGTACTGAGCCAGACTCTGGGAGACTTAAAGATAAATAGATGTGGCCCCTGTTTTTCAGGACCTCAGTTTTAGAGAACAGTCGTGTCCCGTCATTCTGCAGTGGGACACAGCGTCACAAGTGATTAGAAAAAGCTAGAGAGAAGTGCTGTGGAAACACCAAGGAAGGAGAAGTTATTCATGAGTGGATGGTCAGGGAGAACTTCCTAGAAGGAGCAACTTAAAAAAAAAAATGTATGGCGTCTGGCACTGTGGCATAGCAGGTAAAGCCGCCACCTGCAGTGTCACCATCCCATGTGGGTGTTGGTTTGAGTCCCAGCTGCTCCACTTCTGATCCAGCTCTCTGATATGACCTGAGAAAGCAGTAGAAGGTGGCCCATGCCCTTGGACCCCTACACCTGTGTGGGAGACCTAGAAGAAGTTCCTGGCTTCAGATCAGTGCAGCTGCGGCCAACTGAGGACTGAACCAGTGGATGGAAGACCTCTCTCTCTCTCTCTGCCTCTCCTTCTCTCTCTGTGTAACTGACTTTCAAGTCAATAAGCAAATCTTTAAAAAAACTTTAAAAAAATTTTTACTTGTGAGGCGGAGAGAGAGAGAGAGTTCCCATCCATTGGTTCACTCTCCAAATACAGCAACAAGGACTTGTAAGGCCAAGGCTGGGAGCAGGTAACTCCATCTAAATATCCTAGGTGGGTGTCAGCCATCCGTTCACAGGATCTGCATTGGCAGGAAGCTAGAATCCAGAGGTGCAGTGCAGTTTCAAACCAAGAACTCCAATAAGCAATGTAAGTGTCCTAACAGGTATCTTAACTACAAGATGCCCATGCTTGGAAGAAACTGTCTTGATGAAGAATGAGAACAAAGCAGCGAACTCCAAGGCAGAGACAGGCATTCCAGGTTGAAAGAAACCATGAGCAAAGCTCCTAGGGCACAGCTGCAAGGCACACTTTGGGGTACTCAGTGCAGGAAGTGAAATTCACTGAGGAGTCCTCCAAATTCAGGCAGCCATTCCATTGCAGGCTGGGCCTTCCCTCTCTAGCACCCATTCATTGTGAGCTTCTAGTGCCAGTCTACCCAATGCAACAAGCCTCTCTTGCTCCCCAGACAGAGGGGCCCCTCCCTCTAGTATGGAGGCCTTGGATGTCTCTTGTGGCCTTTATTCTACCTCCACTAGCCGAGCTCCAGATCTGAGAGTTGGCCTTCTTCACACATAGTTCTTGACATAGCAGGTGTTCAGTTGATGCATTGAATAAATGGACAAATGAATGAGCAAACATATGAATGTCATAGCTGCCAGTGAGTGGTTCCAGTACACACAGCCTTGCCACCGGTGTACTGAAAACAGAGACACCTGCCTGGCCTGTTTCTCAGTGACTTTAGAGTCTAATGGCAGACAGATGTATAAACAAGTAATGTCAACACAGTGTAGTATATGGACCCGTGTTATACTAAAGCAGCAAATGGCTATTGGCCTGAGGCTGTCTGTCCTTTGAGCTCCTATGCATCAAACTGCAACTTAACTTAGTACATAGACAACCAAAACCCTCTTGGGAGTCTACTTTTTGTAACAAACGTTGGGGTTTCAGCCAATCACTGGGAGCCAACTGATCAGACCATGTTCAAACAAGTCACATGTCTCATTCCTCCAACCTAAAAAAGGCAAATGCTGAGCTGTAGCCAGTCAGGTGATTTCTCTACTTGGCTTCCGTGTTTGGCCTTATAAAAGCTCACTGTTCACGTGGCTGGGTAGAGCTTTCTGGACTTCTTGTTCTGAGTGCTGTCTGATTCACTTATTGTTTTTTTGCTCAAATAAACTGTTAAATTTAGGTTGTTGAAAGTGTTTCCTTTAACAGCTCAAATTGATGTCCATATAGGAGGCCTTGGGAATCCAGAGAAAGTTCTCTGAGGACTGCGGGAGAAGCTGACCCCTGACCCGAGTCCTGCCAGGAGGGGACGAGCCACTAGAAGACGAGGACAGGGAAGGACGTCCCAGACCAAGAGGACGCTGTGCTCAGTCACAAGGCATCAGAGGCTCCTGGAGGCATAAAGCACAAGGGGGCCCTATTTCCCCAGGGGCTCAGCGTGAGGCAGGGAGAGGGGGTGAGAGAGCAGAGGGCCTGAGAGGTAGGGACTCACATTGGATGGAGGCAGGGAAACAAGGAGATTCCTACTGGTCAGGTCCTACAGGTGTTAGTTACACTTAAGGAGGCACAGTCCAGACTAAGATTCTGAACTTAAGACTTGACTCTCCAACACCAAGGGGGATCAGGTACCTTACAGGCTGCCGGCAACTCTATTAACAGTCACTTCCTGAGCATCAGCATCCACAGACCCCTTGGAAATCCTTCAATCTCCCGTTTCCGAAAACTCATACCCTATCTAGAATGTTCCATTGCCACCCTCTTGGTGCTTTTTCTCTTCTCTGCTACTCCAGTGGGTCACATTCTCCCTATGGGTGCTGTCCTTCCACGGTGTCTGGTTTCCTATACCCACTCCATGTCTTTACATGTGGATTTTGTCCCTCTTCTTCTCTGCACACAGGGCTTCATGGGTTCAGAACAGGTGGGCTACTCCCTGATGGGCGGTGGGACTGCTGGGAGACTCTGACATCCCTTGTGGTAGGGATGCAGTGCCAGCCACAACCAATAAAACATAAGGTGATTAAAAAATATAGGGAAATGGCAGTGTAACAGGACACAAGAGCTGAGATGATTTGTAGACACGTACTGAGGGCCTGACAACTAAGTAAATGGAGGATGGAGACCAAAGGAGGTAGGGTTTTCCCACTGCTTTGAAGTCTGAATGGAGAATAAAAAATGGCAGTATGGTATTGCTCACCATGGTTAGGGAATTAGGAGAAGGGAATAGGTGACGTTTAACTCCATTTTGTTCCAATCCCTATCTCCTTTTTTTTCCTCTGAGTATTTTTTAGCATCCTATGGAATGCCTTCTCCAAGAACAATGCTTTAAGAGATGCCCACAAAAACATTACAGGGCTATAATTAGAGGATGATTAAGATAAAAGGAACTTGGTAGGGGGTGAGAGCAGTTGTTTATTTGTATGGAAGTGAAAACTGAAGCGTTGTGAGCCGATGAATCACTAGGAGTGAACACACAGAGAAGAGGGGGCCCTGAGACAGAGGCTGCACAAACACCATTTGATACCTCAGATGACAGGTGGAGAATCTAATTTGGAGAGGCAGCAAGTTGTGATAGCAAAAGCGTGGGTTTCAGAGCGTGACGAGTGATTTACCCTTTGTAAGATGCAGTTTTCTTATCTGAAAAATAATGGCCACTTTTTATTGGCTTGGATTGAGATTCAAAATAGACAATACCTGAAGCAACTTCCACATAGAGGTCATACAATCCTCTCTCAATAAACACTGCTGTTCAAGCTGTTTTTTTTTTTTTTTTTAAGATATATTTATTTATTTGGAAGGCAGAGTTAGAGAGAGAAGGAGAGACAGGGAGAGATCTTCCATCTGCTGGTTCACTCTCCAAATGTCCACAAGGGCCAGGGCTGGGCCAGGCCAAAGCCAGCCAGGAGCCAGAAGTTTCATTCAGATTTCCCATGTGGGTGCAGGAACCAAAGCACGTGGGCCATCCTCAGGTGCTTTCTCAGGCGCATTAGCAGGGAGCTGGATCGGAAGTGGAGCAGCCGGGACTTGAACTGGCTCAAGTAGGATGCCAGCACTGTAGGTGGGGACTCTGCCTGCTACGCCACAATGCCGGTCCCAGAAAACCATGTTTGCTTAGAATGTTCTTGATGAGTTCAAGCATAACCTTGATGAACAGAACCATGAGCAGTGGACGGTTCCCTGTGAGAAATCTCACTCATACTGTAATGTGAGGGGGCAATCCCAGTGGAAACAAGCTGGGGATAGGAGCCGCGTGGTGGAACAGGACCCCCAAAAACCAGGCAGTGGAAGAGGACCCCTCAGGAATCTCTCTACAACACTGATAACTTTTTTCTCATGAGGCCAATATCAGAACTTTGGTGACCACATCTGCTCTCTTTAAGGATTTCCGGGCTAAGGCTTGGCTGTCGGTGGGAATCTGTCAAGAGCATGACGACCTTGGACAACAATAGGGTCAGGCATTTGCAACATAATGCTGGGCTAATGGGACTCACTTCTCCTTGAATTTGTCACAGCTTCACACAGGCAGGCTTTAGTCATTTTCAGTTTGGGTCAAATGCTATTCAAGGCTAAAAAAGATTCTGAATTTTGATTTAAAAGCTCTGCCAACTGCCAGGGCAGATCAGCTTTGCTTTTCCCCAGCACCAAAAAAATAGGACAGTTACCAAGGTTTTCTCCAGGTGAGCTCACTTCAAACCCCGAAGGGACTTAATAAACTGCTTTCTATTCTGCAGGTCGGCAGGATGGCAGCCCCCGGGTCTCTGATCTGTCCAGGGAGCCTGGTGTTGTTGGGGTCAGCCATTTACCATGCCTGGCTGACATCCCTAGACAAGTGATCCTGTAGCAGCCAGGATGGAGGAAATGACTAACCAGAGGACACGAGAGGCTCGGGAAAGTGCTTTATGACATCGGGGTTGTTCCGATCCTCAGCAGGTGCAGGGAGGCAGGTCTATGAGTATGAGTGTGCAGAGTATTGCGACAGGACATGTGCCTCAGTTATCTTCTGAGCAAACACAGGCTTAAGTATAATTCCCCAGGAATTCATGGGGAGAACTTTCAAAAGCAAACAGAAAATTACATACTCTGGTTTATAAAGTCATTTGCCTAAAAATTCCAACAGGGTTAGAAGGAATAACAGTGCTGCCCAAAGACTGGCAGCATCAGCAGCACCTGAACTTTGAATCCCATGGATACACAAAGTGTCAGCCCCACTCCCCACACCCAGCACAGGAAGACAGGAATCCCTCGACTTTTTGCTTTAAGAAATTTTTCTCATGTACACGAGATTTTAATGTGCATAGCTCTCCACCCGTACCCCGTGTCAGCAATTGTCACAACTCTCCACCTCCATCTGTTGACTACACCAGCCTAGCTTCTTTTTCTTTCCATCTGTGTTATCAGTTCTCCTACTGTGATAGAGCCACAATAGATCATATGATTATATACAAAAGCTCATTTTGTAAATTTTATCATAACCAAAAATCGGGATTTTACTTAAGCAAAGCAACTCTGTAGAGGCAATACAATGACTGACTTGTAGTCTTGTGATTTGGTTTAAGGTGAACAAACCACGCACATGACTTAGGGCCCAGTTCCAGCGTAACAAGGCCATGAAGTAAGGGTTGGAAAAGAGGAACAACACTTACATGGGCTGCAAGCCGTTCCCGGGATGCTGTGACCTCAGCCTGCAATTTCTCAATGCACTGCAAAGCAGAAAAGTTTAATGTAACCTCTCCCATTGGCAAGTGCAGAAGATTCCTGCACACACGTGTCCCAGCTCTGAAGTTGTGTCAAGGGCAGCCTCATCTCAGATGTTCCAAAATCAGCATCCCAGAGGCCACCCCTCCCGTTCCTGCTCCCACTCCAACTCCCTGGCATGGGAGAGCTCAGGGACAAATCACACAAACATGTTCAGGACAAGGACATAAAAATATGCCAGCTTGTGGACTACATTAATGCTAGCAAGACATATCTATGCACTGCCATGGAAAAACCTATCAGTGTATTTCAGAGGCAGTTACAATGCTTGTAGTTTGAACAACAGATAAAGTTATATGAGGCAAATCCAAGTAAACATATCCTTCAATTTCAATTTCCATGAATTTTTTTGAGGATCCATTATACAACAATTCACACCCAAATGTCCAGAGATTCACAGATTACTTATCTCTTACAAAGCAATTGATTAAAAGATGCCAAATTTTATGATCTACTTGTTTTACTATACAGAATAAAATCATTCCTTGATATGACAACCTTGACATCTAACAAACATTTGCAGTCTATGCCATTTACAAAATGAATAGGATGTTCTACTAGTATTATTCAAAAGGATACACAGCAAATTTTAAAACTACTAACAGAATTCATTTTTGTATGCATGTCAATATTCACATACAAATAGAGTTATTTTCAGCAAACATAAGTATTACTTAACATTGTGAACGTAAAGATGAACTTTCAATCCAGCCAAAATGGCTTTGGGAAATTGTCAGT
This sequence comes from Lepus europaeus, assembly GCF_033115175.1. Taxonomy (NCBI): domain Eukaryota; kingdom Metazoa; phylum Chordata; class Mammalia; order Lagomorpha; family Leporidae; genus Lepus; species Lepus europaeus. The sequence continues at coordinate 150,674,055 of NC_084830.1, forward strand.
TTGTGTAAGGTGAAGTAACATTTAAAATAAAGACAATTTTTTTTTTGTCTCCAACATACCTGGTCTTTCAAATGAACTATTATTTCATATGGCTCCTCACTGGTTTCCTTATGGTCCAAAGCCTCTAGTTTTTTCTCCAGCCAGGAAACTCGTTCAAGCAGTTTCAATTTTGTTCCTTCCGAGACTGCAAGCTAAAGATATTTTCTGGTAAGGGTAAGCACAGCTCCCTTGAAGAGATCAACTTATAAACGAATGGTCTTTCACCATTGTCTATTAAATATGAAATTAGCTTCTGATACACTTCTCTTAGATGACAAGTGATGAATACAGAAAAAGCAGCAGAGAGTGCGGATTTTTTTTTTTTTTAATTTTTAATAACGAAGATCTTTCTGGGCAAAAGTGAGACCACATAGTGACAATGGGCAGAGAAATTCCCAGCACAGGTCCTAGCAGACTTCTTCACTGTTTCAAGATTTCACTTTATTTGTACAGCTGGATCCAAAATCTGTCCTGAGCTCTACACACGGGTTCCTGAAACTTACTTCTTGGGGGCTACAGCTTTTAGAAAGAATGGGAGTCCCCAGTCCCTGTGTTCATCACAGAAGCAAAGGGTAGAGGTAGATGCTGAGGATTTATTAAATGGGGAAGTAGGAAGAGCGAGGTCTGCTATGAAAACAAGGTGAGCACATCACATAACTGGTGTCCATCCACCCATGCATCTATCCAGCTGCAAGTTCAGTTAGCAAACGTTTGCCCAGTTGGCGCTCCCTACAGCCGTTATGTTAGATGCTGGGAATGATGAAAGCACCATCGAGGGCCAGAGGGCACACACATGCCGTGAGCTGCGGGCCATGCCTTCTGCTTATCGGTGACCTCAGAGACCTGTGATGCTTCTCGTGACCGTCAGCACAGTTCAGTCCTGGGTGCACAGTGGACTGGGAATGCGGTCTGGCTACTCTGAGCACCTTTCTACTGTGTTACAGATACAGCGTAGTCTAATGATGGGAAAAAATTTCAGTTTTTATATTAACTTTAAAAACATATTTATTTGAGAGGCAAAGAGACATCGGGAGAGAAACAAAGAGTGTATGTGTGTGTGTGTGTGTGTGTGAGAGAGAGAGAGAGAGAGGGAGGGAGGGAGGGAGGGAGAGAGAGATTGAGAGAGACTGAGCCCTTTCATCCACTGGTTTTCTCCCCTAGTGCTTTTAACAGCCAGGGTTGGGCCAGCTCAAAGATATGAACCTGGAACTCGGTTTGGGTCTCCCATGTAGGTAGCATGGAGCCACCTGCCTAAGCCGTCACATGCTGTGTGTCAGAGTGCGCATGTTTTTCTATTAACTTTGTGTGTGATTTGAGCAACTTGTTGGGCTTCACCAGGCTTTGTTGTCTGGTCCACAAATGGTGATGTAGATGAAGAGAATAGTATCCCAGGTCGTTTGTGAGGATCATGTGAGTTTGTATGGCAGAAACACCTAGCACAATGCCTGGAACACACCCAGCACTCAGTAGCTTTTATTATTACAATAATGAAAGAAGAAATCTACCTCCTCTAGACCATAGTAAGCATTCACCTGGGTTTATCTAATTTTTTTATTTATTAGATTATAAAGCAAAATATCTCAAGACATCATAGCTCTCTGAGCTACAGACCCTGACCTAAAGTGGCACTTGGTCTGGTCAGTTACTGCAAATTTCTGGACTTCAGAGAAAGTGCTTCTCTGTATCTGAGATGTTTTTCCTTACATCTCTTCTCTCTCAACCAGACCCCATTTTTTTCACATACCCTATCTGACCTATAATCTACCCAGACATCATTTGACTTTCTTTTAAATCTACCTCCCACTGTTTCTGTCCTTTCTTCAATCACTCAACAGATTTTCATTTACTTATTTGTTAAAGAAATAAGCTGGCTATTGATTATGTGCAAGAATTAAAGATAAAAAAATGAACCCAATGTTGTCCATAGCCTCAGAAAACTTCCACTTTAGCCAGAAAGCAGATAACATAAAAAGTTCTAACATGAAAAAAAAAATCCAGTCAATAATAATTAACATTTTGGGGGCACTCACCATATACCAGACACTCTGCAGAGCCTTTTGCTCTCAAATTTATTTCAGTATCTCAAGTTGTCTGCCAAGCACATGAAGGAGTTCATGCTATTTTATCCCCATATTGCAGATAACAAAATTGACTTTCAACAAGGCTGCAGAATTTGCCCAAGGATATAGATATGAGCATCAGAACTCCCTTCCAGTAGGGGGTATTGGCTTTGACGCTCCATACCTAAGATCGAGCTCAGTCCCAGAAGTGGGCTCTGATGATGGTGACAATCCCAACTTCAGTGCTGCTGGAGCCAAGGCCTAAATGAGTCAGAACCTGGCATTTCTCCAGCAACATTTGCTGTATAAGGAGAGGTGAGCTTGTCTGGGTTGCCTGTGCTGTACAGGAAGAATTTTCATGATATGGAGAAACATTGGTCTTTACCTACCAAAAGTGAATTCTACCATAGGTACCACACATCAGGAACACCAGACATATAGGGGTTCCACATGCTTAAAGGAAGAGTAGTCAACTGGAAAATCTTTGGCTTTTTTTTTTTTTAAGATTTATTTGTTTGAAAGAGAGGGAGAGACATTTTCCATCTGCTGGTTCACTCCCCAGATGGCCACAACGGCCAGGGCTAGGCTAGGCCAAAGCTAGGAGATTTATCCAGGTTTCCTACTTGGGTGCAGGGGCCCAAAGACTTGTAACATCTTCCAGTGTTTTCCCAGGAACATTACCAGGGAGCTAGATCAGAAGTGGAGCAGCCAGGACTTGAACTGGCCATACTGGATGTCGACACTGCAAATGGCAGCTTCAGATTTTAGGCCACAACATTGGCCCCAAAACTTAGGCTCTTAATGATATTATAGAAGTGCTTTTTAAAAATTGTTTTTTTAAAATTTATTTATTTGAAAGGTAGAATGACAGTGGAGTTCACACTGAGGGGAGGAGGGGACTGAATCCTCCATCTACTGATTCAGCTTCAAATGCCCACAACAGCCAGGCCTGGGCCAGGCCAAATTCAGGAGCTGGGAACTTTGTTTGGGTCCCCCATATGGGTGGCAGGGATCCAAGCACCTGAACCATGCCCTGCTCTCTCCCTGAACGCTCTATCAACAGGTCTTGAAGATTCCTTACTTTTGAGGCATGTTCTATTACTTGCTGCTGGGGGTATCACATGGATACTACACCTGATCATAAAACTCCATGATCTAGACCACAAGTGAGCAAAGTCCATGGAAATGGCAGTCACTAACATTGGTTTTGCAATGACACCATATGAGACATCCTGCAGGAGGCTACCTATAAATGTCACCTTACTTAGTCCCCTGCTCAAAACACTCACTGGGGTGGGTGCTCCTGCACAGCGGGTTAAACCTCTGCTGCAAGGCCTCTGTCCCATACTGGAGTAACAGTTTCAGTCCCCACGGCTCTACTTCTGATCCACACCCCTGTTAATGCAACTGGGAAGACAGCAGGAGACAGTGTAAGCATTGGAGCTGCTGCCACCCACAGGGGAGACCAAAATCATCTTCCTGGATCCTGGCTTCCCCCTGATCAAGTTCTGGCTATTTTGGCCATTTGGGGAGAAGTGAGCCAGCAGGAGGAAGATCCCCTCTCTCGCTCCCTCTCGCTCTATGTGTATATCTCTTTCTGTGTCCCTCTGCCTTTCAAATGAATGAACAAGTCTTAAAACACACACACACAATTATTCTATTTAAAATGCTATAAGTCGTTTTACTGATATTTTTTGTTATCACCCTTTAAAAATTCAGGAACTAGGTGCTATCAGTGGTCAACTAAATTCCCTAAGTTCCCACAGCCAAAAAGAAGTTAGACTTGGGTACACTGGTCTGCCCCCAATTCTGGGTTCCCGGCTCTGAGGCTGCTGTTAGGATAAAGTAAAGTTCCTTTACTGTGGGAAACCGCAATGTTTCTCCACCTGCTGACTTATTTATCAGAAGGAATTAATTTCTTCCAAGACCTGGGACCTTTCTCCGCCTGCCATTTTGCTCCATTGTTATAGAGACACAAACCTCATCTCTTTCCTTTCTGTAGAGAATTTCTGGTTGAACATCCTTTTGACTCAGACAAGGTTAGCTCAGGTTCGACCCAAGGCTATGCAATCTCAACTTGAAGCCAGAAGACCTACGTTTTTGTCTCAACCGCAAAGTCACTGACTTTATGATCACGGTACACGTAATAGCTCTGTACTATGCTACTTTGCTATATCCAGGTAAGACCATGAATTCCCCAACAAGGAGGGACAGAGAATTCTGCCAGATCCTGTAAGATACAAGCAAATTGGCCAGGAGCACCTTTGGTGAGATTCTTCGTCATGTATTAACAGTATGAACTGCAAGTCTTAATCCTCCTGTGTATCACCACCTCACAAAAGCGGGATAAAGGGACTTTTGTCTCTTCCTCCTGAGGACATGCAGCGGCAAGCACTCGCCTTGCACCTTGAGGTCCCATTGCACAATGCTGCAAGTGTTTATCTACCAACAGGGCTAGCCCCCAGCCTTTTGGAAATGGCCCTCCAAACATGCCTGATATCCAAAAGGAAAGAGGAGAAAGAAACGATACTAAAATGAGAACTAAACATCGGAGAATCTTCATTTAAGTGTCACGCACCGCATCAAGGATTATGCCGTGCTGCTACGCTGTAAGATGTTAGCTGCTATCCCGAACCCACTCTGGTGTCGTGTTGGCGGCTCCAGAACCTGCTGAAGAAGGGTTATCAGTTCAGGAAGCCCCGAGGAATTCTGTCTACGTTCAAAATCGGGCTTTATGCCTCTTTCCCTAATTTCCTCTAACTTTGAATCCTTGATTCCCGGCCAAGAGAATTTCAGTGGCCATCCAAAGGAGGAAAAGTCCCAGGCTCCCGGTCTCTGGGGAAGAAACCTCTTGCTCATAGCAGATCAGAGGACGAGGGGGTTTCCCTCTTCACTCATCTTTCTTGGGAACTTCACGCGGCCTCTATTGCTAACCCTGCCCCGGGTGCTGTATCAGACACAGGTGAATGACAAGAGCATGTTGAGTGTAGATAGTTGTAAAGAAATGCACAGCATATACACAGATGATAATACAACAGTGATGCCCTATGGAGGATTAAAGAGGTGAGGAAGCGCCTCTGTGGTTTCTAGACTTCTGCTCTAAGCACTGATCTTAACGGAAGGACTCCGACACCTATTTGTGGACTGCACATAGCAGGAGGGAGGGAGTGCGCCTGAGGAGCGGACGCCCAGATGGCTCACTGGGAAAATGAGAACCGAAGCAATTCACTAAAAATCTTAGCAGACAACCTGCCTTCCCCTAATATCGGTGGTGGCGTGGACGTAAATGACCAGAATCCAGCTCGATTCAACTCAATCTGCTCAACAACTGTGAATGTACAAGGATCGATCTTAGCATTCTCAGGGGTATCTTCATCTACAGCGACTGAGTTCAGGACCAAGGCCCTGGAGACAAACCGGGGCAGCGAGAAAGCTCCTCCAAGGCCAAAGACAGCGCCCGCACGGCGGTGTGTAAACCCCCTCTGGCTCTCTGCCCATCTTTTTGGTGTTCACAGCAAGTAAAAGCTGACAGAGGGACCTGTCTTAGGAGGAGCACAAACTCACTTTGCCTCTGCTTAGTTGAAACGAGAGGGCCTGGATTTCTGGTTTTACTTTGAAAGGCTCCAAATGCTGACCACTGTGTTTATGTAACAATTTTTTTTTTTCTTTTTAACTTTTTGCTATGTTTAAGAGGTAGGCAAATTTGGTGTGTGTTTCTCCAAGGAACTCCTGGAAGGATATGGATAAATGGATGCTAGGGAATGTCACAGACAACGGGGAGGCAGGCACCACCCTGTTCATGTGCGACTGAAGTCGGTCTTACAGCGTTGAGTAGAAATGAACAATGGCTCCTTCTCCACAAACGCCAGTTCAGCTGCAGGAAGGCCTTATAGCACCTTGACAGCAGGATGATGGGCAGTTTCTCTTAGGCAGACCACGCACCCAATTCTTAGCCTGCGTGATCTCAGTCGTTACTTAACACGTGTTGACTGGACCTCAGCTTTGACCAGACGCTTTTACAAAAAAGGAAAATGTTTGGCTTTTATTTTTACAGAGCTTTTCAGTTCCAACTGGGAGGACAGCACTTGAAATGCAATTAGCCACTTAGGCAGAGCAATGTAAGTGGGTGGCAAGGTTACATCGCAGACAAAGAGAAAAGCCACTGAGAACTGGTGTTCGTGAGGAAGCTCCATGGAGGAAGGAGACAAATGAAGGACCCTTGAGGAGTTCACAGCCTGGCTAAGAGAGTTCAAAGGTACATGAAAATTAAAAGTACATCATGAGGTACTTCTACTGCGGGCTTGCCTGCCTCCCAGAATTCACTTTGGCATTTGGGCATTAACTCTTCACAGGAGACATACAAGTAAAGCAAATGGGAAGAAGGAAAGAAAGCTACTGAGATTTTAATTTGTTCATTTACGTAAATAAAAAAAAATACAGTCTGTCCCATTTAGAAGGCTTTCTTTGCTTAATAGAGATTGTGATACACTTTAATAATTTAGGTTTTATCAAACATTTTAGAAGCATTTAAGGATAAATATATTAGTGTGCAAGCCAGGTATACCATTCAATTATATTCTTACTTCCAATTCTACAGGTAATTAAAATTATCACAAATGAGATAGAATCTATTATGAATGGTAAAAATATTATTGATCATTATAGATTCAGTCTAATATTCCTACCACTTTGTAGGTTGTAGCTTGCATTTCTACCATCTAAATTATTAGGTTTAAAGTTTGGAGAATTGAATGAAGGTGTTTTTAAGACCCTGTATTTAAAAATATTTCTGTATGTTTATCATTTGTGACTATGTACAATTCTAAAAAGATAATATCTGCTTTTCCTTTTTTTAAGATTCATCCATTTATTTGAAAAGCAGAGCTACAAAGAGGGAGAGGCAGAGGCAGAGGCAGAGAAAGAGTGAAAGGTCTTCCATCCACTGGTTCACTTCCCAAATGGCCAGAATGGCCGGAGCCAGGCTGATCCAGAGCCAGGAGCTCCCTGCAGGTCCCCCATGTGGGTGCAGGGGCCCAAGGACCTGGGCCATTTTCCACTGCCCTCCCAGGCCACAGCAGGGAGCTAGATTGGAAGTGGAGCAGCCGGGACTCGAAGCAGCGCCCATATGGAATCCTGCACTGCAGGCGATAGCTTTCCCTGCTGCACCACGGCACCAGCCCCTGGGTCTACTTTAAAAAATGGTGTTAAAATGGAAATGGCATAGAAAATTAATTATTTTGAAAAAAAATTATGTAGGATCTCTGTCTTTAATGTGCTGTACATTGCTATTTTATGCTATAATTAGTAATCCAATGGTAGTTTTTTCACTTGATGTTGCTATATGGGCAAAATGTTGAAATCTTTACCTAATATATACTAAACTGATCTTCTGTATACAAAAAGAATTGAAAATGAATCTTTACACGAATGGAGGGGGAAAGGGAGCGGGAGGGGGGAGGGTTGCGGGCGGGAGGGAGGTTATGGGAGGGGGGAAGCCATTGTAACCCACAAGCTATACTTTGGAAATTTATATTCATTAAATAAAAGTTTAATTAAAAAAAAAATGGCAAATAATACATTCTGTGAATTTCACCCCCATTAAAAAAGAAAAAAACAAATTAAGTCTCAGGTCCAGAGAACTGTTCACTTTACACTCCCTGATTGTTACTGGGGGAGAGAGAAGAAACCACGTAGTTGGCTTGACTGGATCCACTTTAAAGATTGACTGGTTTCCCTTCACATTAATGAACACGAGTCTCACAGGGGTCAACACTGCCCTGAAATCAAAACACTATCACGTTTCTCCTAGTAAGTGAATTGGCCTTTTACTCTCTGGAGGAGTAATTCCCCTCAACTTTGTCCTCAAATACGATTTCATATTAACCCTCTCTTCAGATTCTCCCCCCCCCCACCCCACCATCCCTTGCCCCACAGGACAATCTCATTAATAATTCACTGGAAACACAGAAGCTGCCAGATGGTCTTTTCTCCCTTCCCACCAGCCAATATATAACCCTTACTGCCGGCTGATACTGCTAATCTATAGCCCAACAGTTGTTCCCCCATGTATCACTTGCTGGCCCGGCTGCCACTCAGCTTACAATAGCAAGCAGTCATGCACTCAAAGGAGCTTAAAGGTCTTGTTGGACACGAGTTGGCCATGTGGGTCTCACTCTCAGGTACAAGAGGTTATTGTAGGCATGGGCATGTAACACGGTGGGGTCTCTGGGAGCTGGAAGACAAGGGTTCCCTGGGGTTTTAAAAAGATTATCAAAGGGAAGTCCATCTCTGTTATCGAAATGTGTTTCTCACCACATAGGATGCTTGTAATTGCTGCAGGTGTCTAACAAGTATCTAAAAACAGATATCCCGTTGAGGAGCATAGAGCTGATGACGGGTGGCACCTGTGTCCTTGGTGACCATTTTGAGTCACTGAGTCAGCCAACTCTATAGTGTTTCTGTGAGCACAATTGTATTACTTTAATTGGGCCTCTGTTACTTTTAAGACAAACATCTGAACTGAACAATTGGAGATGCTAATGGGAGTATCAAAGGCCAACTCTTTTTTTTTTTTTAAATTTTTTGGCAGGCAGAGTGGACAGTGATAGAGAAACAGAGAGAAAGGTCTTTCTTTACCGTTGGTTCACCCTCCAATGGCTGCTGCGGCTAGCACACTGCACTGATCCGAAGCCAGGAGCCAGGTGCTTCCCCTGGCCTCCCATGTGGGTGCAGGGCCCAAGGACTTGGGCCATCCTCCACTGCCCTCCTGGGCCACAGCAGGGACCTAGACTGGAAGAGGGGCAGCCAGGACAGAATACGGCGCCCCGACCGGGACTAGAACCCGGGGTGCTGGCACCACAGGTGGAGGAATAGCCTAGTGAGCTGTGGCGCTGGCCCAAGGCCAACTCTTTATCTAGGCTTTGGAGTACCTTCAACTCTGCCTGTCCCAAAGCCCCTGCTCCCGGCACTTCTGTACCCTTCCACTCAATCCACTTCTGTTTCCTCACCCTTTTGGGAAGATTTTATTTGGCATACAATCATGTCATCGAAATCACCAGGATGAAAGACATCTGTCCAGCCCTCCCTTGCCTTTCCTCCCTTCACCTTCCCACTTATTTGCTTCTTTTCCCAAACTTCAATAATCGCCTATCCGTACCGTTGTCACTCTCTCATAGTCATTACTTTTTACTGAAATGCCCACAAAAAAGCACTGCTTGTATAACTGAGGAGTCAGAAGTAGGAACTGTTTCACTCACACCTACGTTTCCCAAACTCACAAGTCAGAGTGTTCTATCTCTGCACCTTCCGGTTGCTCCTTTGTGTCGGCCTCATTAATTCCTAATGCAGTCAAGCTGTCTTCACACAGTGCTGAAAATGTCACCTATGGACTTCAAGTTTCATGATTTCAATACTAAGGCACTTTATCACGCAAGCACATTTGAAAATGGACCCTATTCAGTACATCTTAGTCTCTGTGGCCTCTCCCGATTCAGTCTTTATGGCCAGCAAAATAGGGTATCAGAGTTGACCGCACCTAGGTCACACCCTCAAAAGTCATTCCCTTTAGCCAGGAACAGTGTGATTCACAGTTGGAGAGATGTTACAGGCCTGGAGTCAGAAAGCAGGGGTCCTCTAGGCAAGACAGATGTGAAAACAGAGGCCAACTACAGCCCAGCCCGTGGTGTTCAGCACACTCACAGCCCTGTGCCCAAATGCTCCTGCATGATGTAACGCATCAAGGCTATGTTAACTTAAAACCTCACTTAGTGTCTTCCCAAAACAAACTGAAGTCATTTCATGTTGCTGCACCAAGCCAAGCCCCTCGCTCAGATTTCTAAATTACATACACCACACTCCCTCCAGTCAGATCCTAAATACAGGCTGACTATGCAGGGAAAACAGGACTCTCGGGGGTAAAGGGGACAGAATTTAAATTGTCACCAGTTGTCACAACACCACTTCCTAATAGTCAGAGAAAGATTGGCTCCGCTGTTAGCAGCGCAGAGGGTGGATGTGGCCAAACTATTAGAGTGTGTTTCTGACCCCGGGAAGCTTTTTGTCCTTTTCTTCCACATGCACAGCCAAGAAAAGAACTACAGGGAATTCCCCACGCATGGACTGTACTGAGTTCCAGTTTCAGGACTGTCACCAATTTCTGCATCAGGACTGTATCAGTTGTGTTATAGAAATTCAATGCCAATTTGCATATTTTTCCAAATATTTTTCTATTTATCATACTTAAATATTTATTCACAATAATCATACGCATGCATAAGTACAGTGTGTAATCCAATACCTCTATATAACGCACACTGATAAAATCAAGTTAATTAATGATTTCCTCTCTGCCATTATTTTTTAACTGGAGCCTTGCAACGCCTCTCTTCTATTTGCTCAGAAAATACATAATAGATGACAAATCATCACACCACTAGGGAATTTTCCTTCTAACTCTGATTTGGCACCCATTATTGAACCTCTACCTGTACACTTCCCCAGCTTCTAGTAATCACTGCTCTATATTCAGACTGAGGGTTTTTTTCAAGCTTCCATAGAAGAGGAAGAACACGTCAAGTTTGTCTTACGGAGCCTGGCTTGTTGTTCTGAATGCCCTCCACTTGTATACATCTGGCTGCAATGTATTTCATTCTTTATGGTTGAATAATATTCAACTTTATGAATATGTGTGTATAGATATGTTTACAGATACACACACACATCTCACCCTTTCATTACCTATCTGTTGGTAGATTCCACAGTTGATTCTATTTCTTGGCTATTGTGAATAGTGCTGAAATAAACATGGTGATAGAGGTATATCTGATACAACAGCTTCACGTCTTTTGGGTGTGTAAGTAGTACTGAGATTGCTGCATCCTGTCACAGTTCTGTTTCCAGTTTCTTGATTCTCCATACTGTTCTCCATAGTGGCTTTGCTATTTTCATAGTGGCATAGTTCATAAGAGTTTCTCATTTTCCACATTCTAGACAGCAATTTGGTTCTTAGATCATAACCATTCTAACTGTAATGAGGTGGTATCTCATCATGGTTTGGATTTCAATTTCCCTGATGGCTAATGATACTGAGCATTTTTTCATGTATTGGTTGGCAAATTGGCTTACATTAAAAAGATAGTTAATTGGTTCATTTAACTGGTAAATACAGGTTCCCTTGGATTCTTAATTTTTAGAAAAATCCCATGTTACCATCATTGGCTTCCCAACCCCTGCACTCCTGGGAAAATATTTCCCCATAGTTGAAAACATACAACCCTAAATTATATTCCTCTCCCAATATCTTTTGCTAAGATTTATTTTATTTATTTCAAAGGCAGAGTTATGGGGTGGGGGCAGAGATCTTCCATTCATTCTCCAAAATGGTTGCAATGGTTAAGTCTGGGCCAGGTCAAAGCCAGGAACCAATAGCTGGATCTAGGTCTCTCACATGGGCTCAGGAGCCCAAGCACTTGGACCATCTTCTACAGCTTTCCCAGGAGCACCAGCAGGGAGCTGGACTGGAAGTGGAGCAGCCAAGACTCACACTGGCGCCCATCCAGGACATCAGCCCCAAAACTCTTTTTCAGTCCGGCTTTTGCCTCCACAGTACTGAGACTGATACCGTCAAGCTTGTCTTTGATCCTTTTCTGGCCAAACACAGCACCCAATTTTCTGGTCATCTCATTCAACTGCACAGTAAGAGAGTCCACCTGGGATCACTCCATGCCTTTTGAGATACACCTTTCTGCTTCCAGGACACAATTCTCTGGATTCCATTCTGATTCTCACTTTCCTTGACTGCATTTTCCTCTTCTAAACACTGACATCTGAGGGATGCGCCCTGGGCCCTCCTCTCTTTCTTATCTACATTCTTTGTCTCAGTTATCTAACTGGGTACCTGGTTGAAACCTTAGATACTCTCAATTTGTTTCAGTGCAACCTCTCAGCTTAAAACTCATAGGAGGAAACCTTAAGAGGTCATGGAAAATGAAATAAAAAATAAATTTATTTTGATGCCATATCTTTGAACTTCATGCATAGTTTTTTCATAATATACATTTTTTCATCAATTATCTGAAGACCATTTCTAAGTGTAGATTTCGAATATTTTTGCAACACAGTAAACTTAGCTTTTAATTCCACTTTCCATGAACTTTTTGAAGTACCCTCAAATAGGCAATTACAGCAACCTACTTACTGTTGTCACTTGAGTGTATCCTATGCATCTAAAAATTAACATAATCACAATGAATTCCTCATAATCTACTCCTACCCCAGACATCACCCTCTGCCGCAAAGCCACAAAGCTTTTTAGTTTGTTTTTCCTCTCACCGTGTGCCCAATCCATTGCTAAGTTCAGTTATGAAAATCACCCTAAGTACTGTTGTCCTCCACATCCCACATACACGCAACAGCAATGAGGCTGGCAGGATAGATTTCCACCATCACTCAAAAGCAAATCTTGCCGAACCTTACAGAGTTCATGCTATAGAGAAAAGGAGGACTTCATTTAAAAGCAAAGGCCCCCCTTGTAAGGCTTTGCAAGCTGCCTTGTGTTCATGTTACAAATTATGCAAAGCCCAGCAATAAATTATGGAGGCAAACACTTTAAAAATGATGGCTCCTGGCCGGCTCCGTGGCTTAACAGGCTAATCCTCCACCTTGCGGCACCGGCACACCAGGTTCTAGTCCCGGTTGGGGCGCCGGATTCTATCCTGGTTGCCCCTCTTCCTAAGCCAGCTCTCTGCTATGGCCCAGGAAGGCAGTGGAGGATGGCCCAAGTGCTTGGGCCCTGCACCCACAAGGGAGACCAGGAGAAGTACCTGGCTCCTGGCTTTGGATCAGCGAGATGCACCGTCCGCAGCAGCCATTTGAGAGTGAACCAATGGCAAAAAGGAAGACCTTTCTCTCTGTCTCTCTCTCTCTCACTATCCACTCTGTCTGTCCAAAAAAAAAAAAAAAAAAAAAAGATGGCTCCTACCTGTGGAATGGGTAGGAACCCTAATGTCTGAAGATTCATTTAGCTCATACAACTGGTTTGGTCTCATTTCAATTTTACAACTAAAGCTACCAACTAATTCCTCCTCTTTCACCCATCCTACACAAACCAGACTTGTGCATTCATTAACATTAATATTTCTGCCTTCAACAGGTTATTTCCAGCCATTTCTAGATTCATGTACATCTTAAAATAGACCTCCAAAGACCCATAATTTAGCAGCATAGTTAGTCCTTTTTAGTCTGCTGGCACTGACACACAGTACCACTAACCAGGTGATACGAACAACAGAAATGTATTGTGCTGCAGCCGCGGGAGTTACAATCTAGGGATGGGCAGGCATGCTTCCCTCAGAGGCATCCATTCTTTGTCCCCTGGCTTGTGGTGCTTGCTGCAATCTTTGGTGTTCCTAGGCTTGTGGAAGTAGCCCCCTGGTCTTTGCCTTCATGTGAACATGGAGAGTACCTGTGACCCAATTTCTACTTTTCATAAGAACACCAGCCAGACTGTAGTAGAGCCCTCTCTAGTCTTGTATGGCCTCGTCTTGAGTAATCACACTTCATAAGACTCCATATTCAAATAAACTCATGTCCCAGGTACCAGGAGTTATAATAATTTTTTAATCTAGTAAATATAAATTTCCAAAGTATAGTTTATGGATTACAATGGCTTTTCCCTCCATAATTTCCCTCCCACTCCCACCCCTCCCATCTCCTGCTCCCTCTCCCATTCCATTCACATCAAGATTCATTTTCAATTATCTTTATATACAGAAGATCGATTTAGTATATATTCAGTAAAGATTGCATCAGTTTGCACCCACAAAGAAACACAAAGTGTAAAATACTGTTTCAGTACTAGTTATAGCATTACTTCACATTGGACAACACATTAAGGACAGATCCCATATGAGACGAAAGTACACAGTGACTCCTGTTGTTGATTTAACAATTTGACACTCTTGTTTATGGCATCAGTAATCTCCCTAGGCTCTAGCCATGAGTTGCCAAGGCTATGGAAGCCTTTTGAGTTTGCTGACTTCGATCTTATTTAGACAAGGTCATAGTCAAAGTGGAAGTTCTCTCCTCCCTTCAGAGAAAGGTACCTCCTTCTTTGATGGCCCCGTTCTTTCCACTGGGATCTCACCACCAGAGATCTTTCATTTAGATCTTCTTTTTTTTTTTTTTTTTCCAGAGTGTCTTGTCTTGGCTTTCCATGCCTAAAATACTCTCATGGGCTCTTCAGCCAGATCTGAAGCCTTAAAGGCTGATTCTGAGACCAGAGTGCTATTTAGGACATCTGCCATTCTATGAGTCTGCTGTGTATCCCGCTTCCCATGATGGATTGTTCTCTCCCTTTTTTATTCTATCAGTTAGTATTAGCAGACACTAGTCTTGTTTGTGTGATCCCTTTGACTCTTAGACCTATCAGTGTGATCAATTGTGAACTGAAATTGATCACTTGGACTAGTGAGATGGCATTGGTACATGCCACCTTGATGGGATTATATTGGAATCCCCTGGCATGTTTCTAACTCCACCATTTGGGGCAAGTCCGATTGAGCATGTCCCAAATTGTACATCTCCTCCCTCTCTTATTCTCACTCTTATATATTTAACAGGGATCACTTTTCAGGAGTTATAATTTCAACACATGCATTTTTAGGGCACAAAATTCAACCCATAACACCCCAAATTGTTTGCAGACAAAGCTCTGAATAATGAAGACATTTAAGTTCTAAGTAAAAGGCAGAAATATTTACAAAAAGGTCAATCAATAACTGAAATCTAAAGCTAGGAGGCCAGACACCTGGATTCCCAAGATTCTTTTAATTTCCCCCAAAAAAGTTTCCTAGGCCTTGCAAATAGCTAAGAAGAGCAGAGAAGGCAACGACTTTGGGCCTAGCTGTTAGATTCCGATTAGAACATCTGCATCCCTTAGTGGAGTGCCTGGATTTGATTTTCAGCTTTGCCTTCTGATTCCAGCCTCCTGCTAACACAGATCTTGGGTGGCAGCCTTGGTGGATCACGAAGCTGGGTTTCTCACACTCACAGAGGTAATCTGATTGAGTTTCCAGCACCAAACTTTGGCCTGTCCTAGCCCTGCCCTGGCTGTTGTGGGCATTTGGTAGGTGAACCTGCAGATGGGTGCTCTCTGGCTGCCTCTCTTTATGCCTCTCAAATCAATCAATCATTTAATCAATTTATCTCAAGAGAGAAATGAACAGACATGGCAAAACAATGAGGCAATAAATCACTGACTTGGATGTAAAGGTCAATGCTTGGATATCATAGTAAAAAAGCAATCATACCAGAATCTGAGAAATTAAAACCAACACAATATTGAACAAAAAGTAATTAAATAGCAACAGAGCTATTGTTGTTGCTAGCTATAATAGAGACAAGTCTCAATCCACAAACTCAAGGGTGTTATATACATTTTTTATTTTCTGTAAATCCTATTTTTCAATACAAAGCTTCCACCTATGGGTAAACAATCATGTCTGATGACTCAACAACCTCCGGGGTTGTTCACCCATCTGGGAGCCTTGTATGTTCCCAGGGCACAGGGGAAGCCTCTCTGGTCCCAACCTGGATACAGCTCAGAAACCCTTGTCCCCAGGCATGGGTCCTGGCAGGTGAGCTCACCGCACAGCTGTGCTACAAGAGCCTGGGGCCCACTCCCAGGGGACAGCTCTGCTTCTGGCTCTTTCTCAGAGCTCACTCCTATATAGCACACAGGCTTCCTCTGCTGGTGGCATGCACACGGTGGATGCTCCAGCCTCCAGCTTGGGGAAAATTCACTTCTGCCATCTTTGGGTTTCTCTCAGGGTTGCATATTCTCCAAGCTCCCTGTTATTCTCTTTGATAGGTTTAGATTTTTGTTTGCACAAAACCAGGCAACTTTAGGAAAAGTCCCCTGAGGTTAAGAAATACACAGTCCCCTGCTTTGTTTGAATGAAGAAGGCCACTGTTCCCAGATGAATTTTAAAGAAGGAAGTGATGGTTCCCACCAGAACACAACCTTTAACTGACAGCTACTTTAGAGCATGTGTGGCTTCCAAAGAAAACAGAAAACACATGAGAGGGAAACGGAGCACTCAGAGACAGGGAAGGGACTGAGGGGCAGAATACACACACTCCAAGCCTCAGGGTGACATGGCCCTTAGCGCTACCAGGAGAGCATGTAACCAAGACCCAAGAAAGCTTTGCTATAGATGGTACTGGCTTCCAGAATCTCTTCCTTGACCTACAGTTCCTCTGTCGAGAGTAACTCATGAAGCTAAGGGAGCGACCCAACAGCTCCCATAGTTAACAGTGAAAATCTCAAGGCTGGCCTCTATTTCCGAGTTCCGGCAAGAACTCACAGGCAGGATTCTGGATTGGTGTGACATGGGACTTAAGCACAGGTGCAGGGACTAGACCTTGAAGAAAGGAGTAGATGGGGTGGGACAAGGACAGTGTGGAAATCACGGAGGTCCGGGCACCTGACCGAAATATCCAGACCAGATCACGAGCACTACCTTAGTGTGCCACATACAAATTCTTGTCCAACCCACTCCCTAGAGAGGAAGACTTAGATGTTGGTCCCCTGACCACCCACTGCATATTCTCTCTAGGCTTTTTCTGCAGGCATCTGCACTTGACGCCCTGTGTGATCCGTCACTCTCAGTAGGTGCCTCTCTGGTGCTCCCCATGCTACAGCACAGAGGTTTGGCCTTGGCTTTGACTTTGGAACAGGGACGCTGACAGCGATCTCAGGCAAAACCAGAGAGCAGCCTGCACCTTCTCCTCCCTCACACCTTTACGTAAAAGGTCTCTTTCTGTCTGATATGCTACAATTTTAAAATAGTCCCATCGGATCAGAAACACAGTGTTAAACATTTTTTTTTTGCGGCCTGGGGTGGGCACTTGGCACAATGATTAAGATACGGTTTTGGACATCCTGCCTGGGTTCCAGTTCCAGCTCTGCTTCCAACTTCAGCTTCCTCCCCATGTGCATCCTGGGAGGTACTGGGTGATGGCTCAAGTAATTGGGTTCCTGCCACCCATTTGGGAAGTAATTGGGTTTCTGGTTCCTCATTTTGGCCTGGTCCAGCAAAGAGAGAGAACAATCTTCCATCGGCTAGTTCACTCCTGAAATTGCCACAACAGACAGGGCTCAGCCAGACCAAAGTCAGGAGCTCCATTCAGGTCTCCCTTATGGGTACAGGGGATCAAGAGCGTAGGCACCCACTGCTGCCTTTTGCAGGGCATTAGCAGGGATCTGGAACAGCAGCCGAGCTACCAAGACTGAAAACCAGCTCCCAATGAGTTGCTGGTGCTGCAGGCAGCAGCTTTACCCACTACACCACAATGCCAGCCCCATGAAGCCCATTTTAAAAAAATGAACTTTTAATTCTATTTTTCCATGAATTATTATTTTTTGACAGGCAGAGTGGACAGTGAGAGAGAGAGACAGAGAGAAAGGTCTTCCTTTGCCATTGGTTCACCCTCCAATGGCCGCAGCAGCCAGTGCGCTGCAGCCGGCACACCACGCTGTTCTGAAGGCAGGATCCAGGTGCTTCTCCTGGTCTCCCATGGGGTGCAGGTCCCAAGCACTTGGGCCATCCTCCACTGCACTCCCGGGCCACAGCAGAGAGCTGGCCTGGAAGAGGGGCAACTGGGACAGAATCCGGCGCCCATACCGGGGGAGACCAGGAGAAGCACCTGGCTCCTGTCATCGGATCAGCGCGGTGCGCCGGCCGCAGCGCGCCAACTGCGGCAGCCATTGGAGGGTGAACCAACTGCAAAGGAAGACCTTTCTCTCTGTCTCTCTCTCACTGTCTACTCTGCCTGTCAAAAAAAAAAAAAAAAAGAGTCTGATAGAGGATCATAGAGTCTCCACATTCCAGAGATCTAAATAAGAACATCCAAATTACACATCTTTGATTAAGAGTCCCTAGCCTCAGCGGTAAACTGAGCCTGTGTGTGGAGCCTCTCATATGAAATGAATGGACTCTAACATCTAATGATTCAAATATCAGACAGCTGGGGTGACCAGATTACATAATCACCTAGAATGTGACCAATCTTTAATTCAGCCTGCTTTTTCCTCAGTCCTTATATTTAATTAATCACCAAATCAATTCACAAATATTTCTTGCCTGTTTTATCTCTATCTCACATTTGACACCTTATCATTTCTAAACCGGATTTTTACAACAGTATACATATTGATAAGCCTGAATCTGGTCCCTCAAATCTGTCCTTCCCATTCCTTTCTCTCAAAACTTTCGCTCTTGACTGCAAATCAGAATATGCCTCCTTCAGGACTTTCTATGTCACCCCATTACCTACGGGTCAATGTGAAGTGTCACAATATAAAGACCACGGAATTTGACAATAAATGGCTATGAGACTGCGGGGCCACCTAGGGCAGCATCAACCCAAACTTGGTGGAGACAGAAAGGGCAGGGTAGAGGAAGTGGCATCCAAATGAAGACCTGCAAAGACGACGATTCTTGGGTTTGAGGGATAGTGAGAAAGCAGAGGGAATAACGAGAATAGAGAAATTCTAGACAAAAGACAAAGTGTACATTGCTTCAGATTTAACTGTAAGGAAGAAAGTCTGTCTTAGATGAAAGAACTTAGAATATGGTACACTCAAGGAACTGGAAATGGTAGAACAGTAGTATACCGAGGGTGCTCTAAGATACAGCTGAAGAAACAAGTGGTCAGATCAGAAATGGCACTGTAAGAAATATACATTTGACCTTGACAGGGAAAGAGACTAGCTTAGGAATTTGAGTTGAGGTCGATGTCGTAGAATCTCTACCTGGCTGGAGTGTCAGGGAGTCATTTGACAAGGACCACAACAAAGGTAAAACTGGGGGAGACTGCTACAGATGCTGGCCTGGATAAGGACAGCGACAGTGGATATAGAAAAAATGGCCAATTCAGGAATTAGCTGTGGGGGCATCATTCATGAAACTGATCAACTGACTGAACGTGTGGGGTGAGGAGCAGAAAAGAATCTAAGAACATTTCTGAACGAGCTATGGAATTTACCATTTCTGCTGAGGGCACTAGCCTAGGGAATGTGGTGGAACAATCTGACCTGGTGTGGGAAGCTGATAGGCTGAATTTCAGGGAAGCAGAGCATGAGTTAACTTGAGAAACTTAGTGGAGCTGCTCAGTAGGTGGTTAGATCATCAGGTCAGAGGATCTGGATCAATAATAAAGACTCCATTCTGGTTGCAGGTGGGAGGGAAGTTATAGGAGGGGGAAGCCATTGTAATCCATAAGCTGTACATTGGAAATTTATATTCATTAAATAAAAGTTAAAAAAAAAAAGACTCCATTCTGCACAGCTGCATGCCTTAAAGCCACATCACCCAGAGAAAGTACACGTGACAGAAGGGCTTTCCCATTTACAAGACGGCCGACACAATCTCCCTGCACTGTTCAGAGAAATACACTGGCGGATATACACGAGAGTACCTAGCAGGATGCCTGGCTCACCGCGTAAAAGGTCAGCAAATGTTTGCTGAATGAAGAACTGAAAGGAGGTAGCTCACTAACTGCTAAAGGCTCAGGGACTGGAAGCTTGGTCCCTAGAGCAGCGGCGGGGGGGAGGGGGGGGAGCGCATTAAGATCATGAGGTCTCCCCCTCTTCACAAATGGCCTCTTGCTGTCTGGAAGGAAGGGTCAGGTCTCCTAAGAGTGGATGGTTCCCCTGAGAAGGGGTTGTTAGGATTCTGCCTGGTACCTTCCCAGAACCCCTCTCTGGCGCTACCTCTCGCGTCTCCTGCACATACTCCTGCCACCATGATGTCACCTGTCGTGAAACCTTCACCAGAGCCACACAGATCCCATCGTCATGAACTTGTATCTCCAGAATTGTGAGCTACATGAACTTTTCTCTCTGTAAAACACCTGCTGTAGGTGCTGTGTTTTACAGACGCAAAACTGATTAAGATAGTGGCTTACCAATTTACTGGTAGATGTTTAACAGAAGGAAATTTACCATCCCAGAAAAAATCTTGGGAAGAAAATGTAGACTAAGCCCACCCAATTGCACCTGCTCTTATCAGCTGAACAATAAATGCTTAGGGAGGAGGATTTGCTGCTTCTTAGACAAGAAGATTACTTTTATTAGCATGCGGTCAGCTATTTAAAACTGACCTCTGTTTGATCTTGACATTTACAAGCCAAAGGAAGTCTTCAGTTGTGTAACCGGCCAGCAGTCCACACATCCTGCCTGCAACTACAATAACAGAAGCCAATTTGTCCTTGTGCCTGATCCTATTCAGAACAACACATCCCTTCACCAGCTTGGAGTTGTTCCCTGACATTCCCTGAGGCTCCCAGTTTATGCCCAGCAAGCCAGTAACACAGTGAAGACTAATAATGTCTGTTTAGAAGAGAGGTTGTTAGGACTTTTTATATTAAAGAGGGAGCTCTTCTGCTGTACAATCAATCAGAACCCTGCCTTAGCAAGCTGTTGAATGAAGTTCCTAATTACCAGGCTCCGTGTGATAAGGAAATCCACTGCAGGTCAAACAGATGCTTGTGACTCGGTGACATTAAACTTCAAAACAAAACACAAAACAAAAACTCATTCACAAAATCTCATGATTTCAGATTTGGCATATCAAGCATAATTTTAGAGCATTTGCAGAAATGAATACTCCCACCAAGGACACATACTTCTTTCAAGTAAACTTGACATCAAGGGACCCACTGTTGCCATTAAACAATGAAAAAGCAGAACATTTTTGAGCAATCTCAGTATGCATCAGACCACGTGCTAAGTACACATTTTCAGTATCAAAACATTTGTTGAAGGTCAATGCTCCTCTATTTCTAAACTTAGAGAAAATACAGATCAAACATGAAGAGGTACCAAGGTGCAATTGGGTGCGCTTAGTCTACATTTTCTTCCCAAGAAGAAAATATTAAGAGTTTGCTTTAGGGCCATAGATGTATCATGATTAGTAATTCGTTGGTTATTAAAGTCGAACATAATAGGTTTTTGAGCTTATGTTTGTTTCTGGTCCAAGCCTTACTACACCATGTACAGCTATGCCTCATGAACTGAGAATAAATATTAGCCAAACTGCTAAAACTTTCAAAATAAAGTCAACCTTCAAAACCCTTCCTTTTTTGGTACTCTGATCTGTTTCCTACAACCCCACCAACTACTCTCTTTTTATTTTTATTTTTTTGACAGGCAGAGTTAGACAGTGAGAGAGAGAGAGAGACAGAGAGAAAGGTCTTCCTTTTTCTGTTGGTTCACTCCCCAAATGGCCACTATGGCTGGTGTGCTGCGCCGATCCGAAGCCAGGACCAGGTGCTTCTCCTGGTCTCCCATGCGGGTGCAGGGCCCAAGCACTTGGGCCATCCTCCACTGCCCTCCCTGGCCTCAGCAGAGAGCTGGACTGCAAGAGGAGCAACTGGGACAGAATCCGGCGCCCCAACTGCGACTAGAACCCAGTGTGCCGGCACCACAGGCGGAGGATTAGCCCAGTGAGCCGCGGCGCCGGCCTCCAACTGCTTTTTGAGCCCTGTCTGACTGCTGATGGCCCACTGTTACTGTCTTCCGGCCAAACGAGTCCTAAAAAGAAAATTTGTATCTTTAAAAATGTCATCTTGAAGAGAAAACCTGAGTCTTAAACCTCTGGACTAACTCCGGAGATTGCCTTGAGCCTACTTTTGTTACTATGAATAAACACACACACACACACACACTCCAAAGCTACAACTATCGTTTTTCAAGTCCAAAAGCCCACGAGTCACTCTCAGGAACCACACTTTCCGATGGAAGTTAAAACCCAGTGTAGTCCTGACGACACATCCAGCACGGCAGAGTACGTACTGCCGTCTAAAGCCGCCCTCCAAGGTGCTATGTGCTTTCAGCGCTCAGCAGTTTACTGTCTGTGCCCGCCCACTAGAATGTCTGCTAACCTTGCTTACTGCTGTATCCCCATTTCTGAGAGCAACGCTTGGAATAGAGCAACGCTGTTCCATCAAAGAATGAGCGCTGCCCCCAAACAAAATGAACTCGTAACTTGGCCTTGGCCTTGACTTTGAAAAGTCTGGCAAACCTTGGGTCTTGGAATAACAAAAATTGTGTCTGCAGGAAGTAATATGTGGGGAGCCAGTTAGAAGGGATTCCCACCTTTCAGAATCGAATTGTTCCTTCCTTCTCCTTACTCTCAGATATCCTCTAACTTGCATGTTCATGCGGGCAACCTACACATTCTCTTTTCTTTTAAAATCTATTTGGAAGAGTTATACAGAGGGGTGAACACGCGCACACACACACACACACATACACGGGGGAGTCTTCTATCCACTGGTTCATTCCCTAAATTTCCATGACAGCCAGCACAGGGCCAAGATGAAACTAGGAGCCTGAAATGCCATCCTGGTCTCTCACAATGACTGCTGGGGCCCAAACACTTGGGCCATCTTCTGCTGCTTTCCCAGGTGTAACAGCAGAAGACTAGATGGGAAGTGGAGCAGCAAGGATTAGCTGACTCTCACATGGGATGCCAGCCTAACAGGTGGTAGCTTAACCTGCTTCACCACAACGCTGGTCCCATTCTTGATCAGATACTTGGTCCCTACCTTTTACACTCCATATGAATTTATCACATGACTTCAGCAGGAAGTAGGTATATCCAACACTGTCATTTTCTACTAACTCGAGACTTGCTGAGCACAAATTTCTTAACAATATTTTTTGTTGTTTTTGCCACACTTCCTACAGCTTTTCTATGTTAAAAGGGCTTCAAGTTGCTAATGGATCTTTCTAGGGGATTGTCATTATGTAAAAAATTTGGAGAACTGAGAAATCCAATGAAGAAAATCCCATTTCAGTATGAGATACTCAAATGAACATCTTGTGTTTGACTTTTTGTATATGAGGTCCCAAAGAACATAAATACCTAACCAGGTACAAGCCAGAACTGGGGTTCCAACCATGGTATCTGCTCAAAGTAACATAGCTGTAGACCAGTGGAATACACTTCGCAAATCCAGGGGTAAGCTGATACATCTATGGCCAACTGATTTTTGTCAAGGGTGTCAAGATCATTCAGCGGTAAATGAACTTTCTCTTCAACAAATGGTGTTGGGAAAACAAAGACTCACATACAAAAGAGCACAGTATCACCAGAACAAAGTGCTATGGGCATCAGTAAGGTCAACGGGTTAGATGACAGAGTCAGAGACGACTGTTTGACAATCAAACACATATGCACTTTTCCTAATGAGAGAATTCCTATACTCCTAGGGAATGGCGATGTGCCCAGCTAAAAGATCTGCATTTCTCAGCCCTTATGCAGATAGAAGTGGTCAGTGATATAGAACTCATGGATGGGACTTTCTAGAAACTTTCTTAAAAGGGTTGCTCAGCTAACAGCTGCCCAGCCTTGCACGTGTCCTTCTTCCCTCTCAGTGGCTAAAAGGTAACTAACATGGCTGCAGGTGCAGGAGCATCTGGGACCTTAAGGATGGAAGCCAGAAAGAGACCAGATTCAGGCCTCCAAGGATTGGAGAGCTACTACATCTGTCCTAGGATACCTGTGTCCAGCCTCACCCAGCTTCCCACCTCCCAAACCTGGCATCAAATCGTGAAATCTCTTTCCCAGTTAGTGTTTTTGCCTGCTTAGCAAGTAACTGGTATTCTGCTGTATACACTACACAGGTGGCATCTCGAAGTAATTCTGACTGCATAGTTGTTCCTGGATCCATCTCTGTGGTGGGGAAATGACCTCCAAACCCTGTCTGTGTCAAAGAAAACCCTGAAATGACCAGATACCCAGGCTGTCCATTGTGTTCCCACTCTGGGCAAAATCCGAGAATGAATAGACACAGACAGAAACTCTAACAGATGAAACAGAAAGGAGAATAGGTTCAGAGCACTCAAGTCCCTGTGTCAATGAAGAGCTGAGAAAGACAAGTAGACAAAGCTGGGTGATGACGAAGCCAGCCAAGGTAGAACAAGGGAGCTTGCATGAGGGCACAGGACAAGAGCAGGGTCCTTTCCTGGTTCAGAGACCAGAGAATGTGTGCCCTGGAGAAAAACTGTGCTGTGTTTGGAGCCCTCCTTCAAATGTTTTGTGAGACATCAGTGAGCAAACAAATTTCACATATATATGCATATATACACTCTATTTAAGGAAGTTCATATGAAGATGGAGCTCAAGATAACGCACATTTCCCATCAACATTTTGCAAGCCTCCATATGTGTGACAGGCAGACTTCTGTTGTTGGCTGGGGCTACGATTAACTTATATGGCTCAAGTCTTGAAGAGAATCACATAGTTCTGCTATGACCCCGTGTAGGAGTAGAGATGAAGTGAACATTTTTAGGGAACTTATAGTACTATCCTATTCGATTTGAGCTGTTAGAACAAAATACCATGAAACTGGGTAGCTTATAAAAGTAGAATTACATTTCTTACAGTACCAGAGGTAGGAAATCCAAGATGGATGCATCAACAGACTTAGTGTCTGGTGAGATCCACTTCCTGGTTCATAGATGGCACCTTCCTGCTTTACTTTTACATGCCCAAAGGGGTAAGCGAACTCCTTTGGCCTCTGGTATCAGGCACCTAACAAAAACACTCACTGAAAAATGTAATTAGATGTTATTTTGCTGCAAAGAATACTTGAAACCCCTGTGTAGCATTTTCATGACATAGTTTCTATGAATCTTTTCAAAAATCCCTCATATACACAGATGTGCAATATTTTTTGGCACAATAAACATCTGTTAATTCTATTTTCTGATAATTTTTTGAAGTTATCACTTAGAAGGACTCTGACATCATACCTAAGGGCTCCACTCTTTGGTGACTTAATAGCCTCTCAAGGACATGTCTCTTACCACCATCCCCTTGGGGGTTAGGCTTAGGGATGACTCAAACATTCAGACCACAGCATGGGCTAGGAGGGTGACCACCTATCTGACTTAATCTTCAAACACCTGCAAAATCAGCATGGTACTCCCTCCTAAAAAGACACCTGTGGCTGGAAGATGACGTGAACTCCCCAAGGTCACAAAGCTGGACTGATCAGCCTGCAGCTGGACCCCAGCAGCCCCTGACAAATGGGTGAGACCAGGGCTGGGCCCACTGCTGCCCGCGGGAGTATTGCCCCGGCAACTCTGCTTTGGGACGTATGTGGATCCATGCTTTGTGGTCAAACTGTGGGTTTTCTTGGCTTCTTGTTAGAACCAGTGTCAGCACAAAAGTTGTCAGATCTATTTGCATCTGTGGTCATAGAAACCAGTGCACCAGAGCTTGTCTCTTGGTCCCCCTGAATGCACTGGAGATAGAAGCCAGTTCACAGGCAATCACAGCTTTTCATGAGTTCTTTAGAAACACATGTACTCTTTTGCCTCTCACATTCCTAGCCTTTTCTTTCCCGTTCTTAAACCCCCTTCTTTTCTTTTCCTATAATTTCTAGACATGTGGCTTTCCTCCCAAATAGTCTAACGTACAGGAAATATAATCAGGTATTTTCTTAGTGAAACTGGGTGAAGTCCAGAGTTAGCATCAACGGCCAAGATAAAAGCTCGAGTCTAATGACCGTTTCCCACTCTCGCTAGCTGCCTTGCAGCAGTTACTTCTCACAGCCCTGACTAGCACAGATGACAACTCTTACTCATAAATTATCCTGCTCTCCTATTTCTTTTATTTTGACAACAGTGACATGACTGCAGAGAAATAAGGAATAATTGTCAACTAGAGCGGAGCCCAGCAAAATTCTGTTTATGGTGTGACCTCACCAGTGGGAGGAACCACAATAATCAGCTACTTATTTCCTCTCTGTTTCTAGGTGGTTTTAAGTTTTTCACAGTGCACCAAGGGAGGCCTTGCTGGAGGAGACACTAAAAATATCCGATACGAATAAACTGAGGCCCAGAGCCAAGAGATGCTTGGTGGAGACCACAGTCCCAAGCACTGACATTTCCATTCTGAGTTAATTCTGTGTTCTTCTCCAAGAGGCACAGCCAGGAGGTACGAATTCAGTTAGCAGTGAGATTTATCCTTTTCTCAAAGGCAGAATCCTCTGATGGACGAAACTCTAATTTCCACTCTTTTGTCCAGCACAAGCTTTTGTCCTTGTTGTTTCTTCTGTTCTGTCCACCCCCCCTCTAGCTCACTAGGCCAGCCCAGGGCTCAATAGTAGGACTAACATAGCAAGGGACTTCAATTTTGGCTAAAAAATTTTAAAATAGGAACAGTTTTCCAGAAGTTCATGAAAAATGCAGATGCTGAAAAAACTTTGCATGCATTGCAAAATAAACATGTTTTAATTCCATTTTCACAACATTTTGAGGTGCCTTAATACAGAACTTGGGTTACCAGGAAAGCCAACTAATATTCTCAACATCTCTGCACCAAATCCTAAATGGATGACATTTAAAAGAAGTCTTAGCGTGGACAGTGGCAAAAATACTCAAACACACAGAGTACTCATGGAAACAATCTGTCTGCAGCTGCTCGTTGGCATAGCCTGATAAGGAAGACAGTGGCACCCAGTGGACGAATGGTTGATTGTTGGAGACAGGTGTTTTGTGTTGAAATACTCTCAAGAACTTTCTTTGGAAAGGTCACTTGCTACCCTTTCCCTAGCCTTCTCTCATCCTATTTTTTTAAAACATCGATTGACATTTTACAACAAAGGACACGAACAATGTTCTTATAGTTTTATCTTTTCAAGGATAAGACTACACTAAAACAGTGGACAAATGAAAGACCCCAGGATTAAGTCCTTTGAAAACAGTCTCAGTGTTTATCTGTTTAGGACGTAACAGTAGAGACAGCCAACTCAGTTTTTCCCCAAACCATGACCAACAGGTAAATTTGGCAAGGTCAGGAACTAGAAGACCAAACACACCCTCGACCCTGCAATGTAACATTGTCAAGCAATTTAGTTCATCTGAGAGCCATAAGAACACCCATTTTCACCATCCACCTCTGGCATCGAGTCTATTTTCTGTGAACCATATGTGTACAGAACTCTGTCTTACACTAAGGGGCTTCACAAAGTTCATGGCAAAGTCCCATCATTTTTCAATTCCAATTTTTCACCAACTTTCTGAAGCCCTCTGTAAGTATTTGTGCCCCTAATCACCAAACCAGCATCTCACTTATGCCAGTTACAAAGAAGCTGAGCAAGAGCAAGTTTCCGTTTTCTATATTTAATCAGCTCAACTCTGAAAAAATAAATGCATTGAATTGTTTCGTGTTACATAAAGGGATCACGCAGCTAAGACTCTTAAATAGGAGTGGCTATTTGTATGGGATAAAAATATCTCATAAGGAACAGAAGCAATGGGTACTTTCAGGAATGACCTGAATCTCCCTGGTTTAAATGAGCAATCAATTAAACTCACTCAATAACAAAACAAACATTGATCTCAGTGCAACCAAAGGCCATTAGAGGTGCCCTCTCCCTGGGTTAGAGGATCTGAAATGGTTAGCCTTTTGCTTTGAGTGACAACTCGTGTTCACCAAGGAAATTTCTGTTATTCATAATATTGTCACAAGGTGAGCCTTGGTTTTGTTTGGAGGACAAAAACAGTTGACAAGCCAGGACTATGGGATCAATCTGAGATGGCAAATTCCCCAAATGACAACATATCACCCTTAATTGATGAAGGTTCCTTAGTGAACCCTTGTGTTAATTGCATCTTGTCAGTCAACAGTGAACACATCCCAATGTAAGAGGCGTACATTTTTGTTAAGCTGAAAAATACATTAAAAAAATAAATGGAGGCCTTTTGTGTGTGTATCAGTGCACTGCACGTTAACTATACTTCCTTTTCTCATAATGTAGCCAGTGTCTGCAGCTCTTATCACTTGGATTTATGTCTCATTCCCAAGAAATGCTGGAGATGCTTCTTCCCACCAAAAGTTCTGAAATGTCACAGATTTCTGTGTTGCAGTTCTTAGTGTTACAGGCCTTTTTTATTCCTGCTGGGTTGTCTCATGACCACAAAGAATAAGGTATGCAGACAAGGAAGGAAGAGCCCAGTGAACTTTACCAAGAGAAAGAGAAAGCTCCTGGTAACCAGGAGGGAACCCAAAAGGGGTTTTTATGTGTTGCTAAAGGAAGAGGTTTAATTGGCCTGTATGTAAGGCTAATCAGGGACCGGACATCCATGTAGGCTATTGTGCATAGAGTTTCCAGAGTGCTCAGCCACTGTGCAACATGGCCAATATGTTTGGCAGAGGCAGTGCCTGAGGGCTCCTGGAGGGTGACACTGTGTATCCCACTTCCTTTCTTTTCCATGGGCCCTTGGAGTCCTTATCAATAGCACAAATACCTCTTTCCCTTTGTTTCTTCAAATATTCTAATAAAATTCTGGTATAATGATACTGTAAAACAATACTGCCTGCAGTATTTTTGAAACTCAATTGCTTTCTAAATACCTTAAAAGTATGTTTTCATTTTGTTAGGGTCCCTTCTGTCATTTTTCTCTCCACTGACTGTCACTAAGAGTAAGCACTGGCACCCCCCTGCCATGGGGGGACCCCGGCTCTCTGCAACAGGCCCCTGTTTCCAGGGGAAAGGTAACTCCAACAAACAGCTGCACTGTGCATTGGCAGCAAAGAGCAGTCTTATGGTTTGAGCTTCACTAACAGCCAAGCCACTGTCTGAAATGAGGGACCTGCCATACACAGAGCTGGAAGGTGTGCAGACCTCGGTACAGCCTGGGCTCCACCGATGGTCCACTCTGCCTCCGTGAGCTTCCAAAGCCCCATAGGGAAGTCAATATTTGACGAACTCTCTTCAAAGTAAACTTTCCTCAGATAAATCAAAACAATCAGTGCTGTGGGGCATTAAAAGGCTTAATTTTATCTTTTGGCTCCTCCGCTGACAATATAAATAGACTTCACTTATTCGGGAAAACTGCTGAAAGAGGCCTCGCCTAACTCAGGACCTGCATCAAATGAAACTGAAATCAAATGTAAACATAAAAAAAAGTTAAAAGACTGAAAAGTTCCATACAGATTAAAGTACTGCTACATGTAAAATGAATGAAATACGTTGTATGTGTGTGCACACACATCAACAGTGACATAGGTTAGAACACACGTTTAGATTTACACTTGCCAACACTGCACATGGAGGAATATATATTTCCAGTTCCCATGACAGGTATTACCTGTTTGGATAAAACTTTAGCCTTTTCTTCTGCTTCCTTTAGGCAAATCTCCAAGGACTCAAGCTGGGCCAAAGCAAATGCCGTCTGTCCAGGGTCCAGGGACTCTTGCTTTAAAACAATAATCAACTATTACTTTTTGACATGCAGAGCTTCCTGAGAGCATCTAAAACAATTTTATGGACTCAGGATAGGCTTAATAAACTCACACAAATCTGCCCTCCCCTTTTTAAAAACAGCAGTAAAACAAAATGTCATCACTGAAGAGTTTTACTTAACAGTTTAGTGTCTGGGAGAAGAGTGAAAATTAAATGACAGCGAAATAGCTTTAGAAATTCAGATTAAAATTGTTCTCAGTGGAATTTGATTAATGTGCATCTTTTCTACTCAATTCAAGAGGGCAGAATTGAAACGTCACATTCCTAATGAGGTTGTCGTCTAAATCTCTGCATTTGTAACCTTTGCCTACCGAGAGCAACAGAGTCATCGGCACTCAAGAGATGTCCATTTTTCCTCTTGTCTTCACACTGTTACCACAAAGGTCATCAGAGCAAAGACACCGGGTGTTTCAGAACCAGATTCATCTTCCCCCAGAGTCTGGCTACCATGACTTCTATCAAGACTCTTGTAGACTTTGCCTCTCAAAAACTATCCTAAAGTTCCTCTTGCTCAGCTAGAGCTGAAGAGTCTGCCAAAGTCGTGTGGAAATATCAGTTACAGGCCCTACTGAGTCTGGAGCACATCCTAACTACTCACTCTCTGGCCACTGGGATGGTGTATAATCACAGAGCAATGTGAGAACTGCAAGAGGAAAACTGCCCAGTTGCCAGGATCCTGAACTTTCTATAGTCTCCCTGGGTGTGTCCTGTTTTCCCAGGAGTGCACCTGCTGCCTCAGCTGCTTCTAATTAACCCCCTCATTCCTATGGATCTAAAGTGCCTGCCACTTTGCTTTTTCCCTTTGGTTTCTGAGACCACCACTTTTACGCAAGCACACATTTCCTGATGATACAATAGAGCCATCTGGTGGCAAACAGAACCCGACATTTTTTAAAAAGCCTTCATTTGGTTCCATGATCATTTATACATTTATATACAGTGCTATGAACAGAGCCCCTGCCACTGGCCTCTGATATAGATGGAACTGCATGGGATGAAGAGCAAAGTAATGTGGCTACGGCACACAACCAACCTGGCTCCAAAGCCAAACTCGGCCACACATGGCTGTCTGGTCCCCCTCTAAAGTTTTCCTTTAAGGGTTGAACCTGTTCCATTGCTAAACTGCTATGAAGAAGGGCATGAACCAAGGACCCTACTGTGTTCCTAAATCCGTATATAGGAAATACATCAAAGTTGTGTAGCTTAAAGAAAATTTTTAAAAAAGAATTTGCATGAACCAACCTAGTAGATCAGCCAACCCATGTCTCCAGGCCAATTTCTGCAAACACCCAAACGTTCCCCAGCCAGGGACAATCACTTCCAGGAAGACAGAAGCACTAAGTCAAAGCCAAACGAAACAGGCCTGACAGAAGACTGTTTTAAATAACGCAGGACGTTCAATACCCATAAATCCATGAGTTGTAGAACAGTGGGTGACCAGAGTAACCTGTAGAAAAAGCAAAGTGCGTCTTCCATAGCCCAGCTGTAAGCCACAGGTCCCCAGCCTGTGACCTGGCCTTCTCTGCCTCCCCAACTCCTTGGCAGGAAACAGCTTATATATAGGCAAGCACGTGTGTCACTGGGAAACGACTCCACTAACCGAGCAGAGGAATAAAAAGGCAGGAACAAGTTCAGGAACAGGTGAATACATGAGGTTACAGGTTCTGAAGGGGGGGTGTGTGTTTCCAAAGAGTCTTAAACAGGTGTAGCCAGCGACTGTCCCAGGTAGGCCAGGTGTCACGACAGACAGCACAAAGACAGGATCTTCTCCGTTCATCTCATTCTACTTCCAGGCATACGTGGACACGTGCAATTTGTGTTAATAATGAAAACAAATACTCCCTGATTAAGCTAAAGGGCAGGTGAATTATATTAATAATCAGTCTGTTACATGACATCACAATGCTACAAATACCACAGATTAACATGAAGGATTGAACTGTGTGGTCTAAAAAACATATTGAATTTGTACTCCATCTTAAAAAATTTTCTTCCTAAATATCAAGCCAATAATCTCAGTATATACAGCTAAGATAGCCAAAATGATTCAACTAAAATAATAGTGCATATTAACAATTCAGCAAGCTCTTTGATTACAGTTCAAGGCACTTGACTATTCTATGTATTGAGGTTGATCATTTACTAACTGAACAGATCTTACAGGGACTCCCAAGTGCAAGAGTAGACTGCATTTCGGTTACACAAGTTTCTAATTTGAGAATCTCTCCTTGCTTTTAAGCCTTTCTTTCTCTGTCCACAAATGACCTTGGCACACCCTTCTCAGCCATTTGAAGTCCCTCCAGCCTAAGGACCGGTTCTGTCTTCTGTCTCTGACTGACCCCCTCCTTCAGCTATGGCCCCTGTGTACAGAGTCAAGACTTAACTCAGAATTAAGGAGGCGCCCATTGACTAACTGTTGATTGACAGGAGGCTCAGCAGTCCTGGGGGTGGTGGCACCAGCTCAGAGGCTGCAACAGTGACTCCTTTGAGTGATGCTTCCCCCTCTACAGGCCTGGGACGCCGACAGCGATCAGAGCCCCAGCGAAACTCTGCTAGTTAAGATCAGGGACAGCTTGTGCAGCCAAGGGCAAGGAGGCTGAATGATGTGGGCCTGCTGTCAAGACGTACAGAGTTAAACCAGTGACTCCTTCAACAGATGAAGTACTTGACAAAGGTTCAGAATTCCATTATCCCAAAGCCTCTCGGGAGAAAAACCTGTTATTCAAACTGGGTAGCTTCCTTTAAAATCCTAGTGGAAGAACTTAACCGCAGGGTCACTATTTAAACAAGAGATCAAGAAGAGACCAAGTGAGAAAATCATCAAGTACGTACTTTCTAAAAAAGACCATGTACTCAATGTATGCATGTGCATTTAGTCAAAAGCCAAGATTGCTAAATCGCAGTGTGGTCCTAACAAATTCCGGCTTCACAGAAGCGCATTTGGACACAGCTCAGAGGCAGAGACTGAAACGTCTGGAACGATCTGGGACCCTGCTTGGTGGTGCAGCAACTTCCCACCAGAAGAAACGCACCTTGGACACATTTTCTCACGGGGAGCTTCCTGCCTGCTTGGTATCTCATCTCTCCACTACTGCCGCATTCTCCTGCTGGTTGCCAGGCACCCACCACGGCCCTGTGCGTCCTCATTCCTCCAAACCTGCCCTCCCCAGTGAACCACCTTCTTCCCTGTCCACCACCCACACCACCTCCACTTCGCACCCCGGCCTTATCATCCCTCTTCCTCATCATTCCTGGCCAGAATTTCATTGCACAGCAGAAACCTCACGTTCTTCTGTGCTTGGCTTTTGCCAACAGTTTCTTAGGCTATTTCTGCTTTAGAGGAAGTCTAACAACTCCATTCCCCCAGTTCCCGTCCTTTCCAGTGCAAACAGCATTCCTCTGTGTTCAGGGATGCCTCAGTCATCACTCAGTAAGAAAGTTGAAGGTAAAATGCAAATAGAATACAACACCAGGTTGCAGAAGGAGCCCATCGTCAGGCCTGGGCAGGAGCTGGCTATGGAGGGTGCCAGGCAAGCACTGATGAACGGGCACTCTGCTTGTGACTGGGACCCCATGCTTGGTATAGGACGGGATTCTTCCGGGCAAGGTTACTTTGGGCCAGCTGCTCCGCTGGGATGGGCCTCAGCACTTCCATCTGTAACCGAATCAAGTGTTGACTAGACCCTAGATGGACACACATGGACATACCAATGCTGTGACTGAGGACCAAGGGGGAGTCCAAGTTCAAGGGCATCAGCTCCGTACAGGTGGCAGAGCTCTTTGCCTTGTCTTCATGGAAGAGGTATGGGGACGGGTTGGGAGAGTATGTGAGGATGCATCTAGGAAGAACACAGAGTACAGACATGCACATGCTGCCAGGCCCTCCCTGAGGGCAGGAGGCACAGATCAGTGGAGTAAGAAGCCTCACCTTCTCTCTCCTCACCTTCTGCTCTCCTGTCTGTTTCTCCCCCAGGGCGGAGCCCACCACAAGCCACAGGGTCCAGGTAGACCAGTTCTCCCACAAAGAGCAAAGAAAGGCAAGGGTGTCGAGCTGATGGGGACTGGCAACAAAGGAAGTCCAGCCAAAGGCTTTCCTGTCTTCCTGCTCCCCACGTCAGCTAGAGGCTCACTGTTGCTTTATGATAACATTTCCACCATCAGGAACGAGAGGACAAAGCAAAATGTTGAAGAGGACGCTGAATATTTCATGGAGCCGAGATTTATTCCACTCACAGGGCTGTCGATTGCTCCGAGATTAGGATGGTATTCCTCGCTGGTGTGTCAAGAGGATGTTCCTTTCACAAATGATGGTGGTGGTCTTTGGAAACTCCTGTACTTCAGTGTCATTTCTCAAAAAAAAAAAAAAAAAGGAAAGTTGGCAGTCCTAAGAGAACTCACTCTCTTTCAAGGACAAAAATTCTTAGGAAATACGGAAGTGTGCAGACCTCCTATTTAAGGGATCTCTGTTAACTTCTGGACTATTTTATCAGGTGGCCTTTCCAAAAACATGATCCCTGAATTCCCCTGGAATGCACTTTTCTGTAATGTCACATTTAGAAAGTTTCCAGGATCCTATTTTTCTAAAAAAAAAAAAAAAAAAAAAAAAAAAAAAAAAAAAAAACCTCTAAAGGTCAACTTTTCTTCCTGTGAAAATTTAACTACTTTTCCATTTCTATAGCACTGACTGATAAAATAAAAGAAAAAAAAGAAAAAGACCTCAGAAAGGGATTGTTGACTCAGACTTTAATTTATAAAAAGATTGTTGGCATGGAAGTTGAAGAGAAATGACCCTGTGGCATTTGATAGCTTCATAAATAACTTAAAATAATGGCTTACCCCAAACTCTTAACTTGCCAACTCTCATTTCAATTCAGTTCAAAGTAATTCAATTCGTTTGAGTTCAAAAAATATTTATGGAGGGCTATTGGCCAGGTATTTATGCCAAGCAGTGGGGGAAATTAGTGGTAACAAGACAGGGATGATTAATCTCCTCACCACAACTCTCAGCTTAGAGTCGCACTCCAATGCAAAAAACCTGGAATTCAATTTGATGTTTAAAAAAAAAAAATCAAAAGAATGTCCAAAGTTTGGTGGTTAATGTAACACTTTCATGCTCACTCATAATATACTGTTCTGGGCACTGGGGTCTTGTTCTTTTCCCTTTGAGGAGAATTCTGGAAGATGCCAGAAGGTGTTAAGAGGCCTCCCTATCCTGTTTTCAAACACTCCAGTTCTATCTGAAGTAACTATGCTGTGTAGGCTCTTTCACACTCTTTTCACACTCGTACAAGTGTAGGCCTTGTACCAGTAGTAGCACTGGAAGAGAAAGGGGGCCTGGTAAACAGGATCTATCTTCCATGGCTGGTATTAAAGCTAAAAGTCAAACAGGCTCTGGCTTAGAGGACACCAGAATTTGAGTTCAATATATTCCCTCTAAGGGTACTTTGCAAAGTTTAGGGAAAAACAGAACTAAGATTTGCTTGGGTCCAAAAACAGATTGAAACTTGAGCATAGGGTTTTCATAATATGCATTTACTATCAACTTTTTGAAGACCCCAAGTATGCTACTGAATTTATTCCATGAGGTAGGCCTCAGCTATTATGATTTCTGTTAATCATAAATTCTTTTGACTATCTGATAAAATTTGAATTATCAGAAAAAATGTATATACACGTATTTGTACACACATACAATGAGCATACATCTGCTTAATTTTGTATATACTTTCAGAAAGGCAAACACCCTTTTTCATACCATCCCTACAGCCCAAATTAAGAATTCACTTTTTTGGAGAGAATATTTTCTTCCAATCACTTGTACTTTTTATTCTAAAATCAAAGGCAATATGTTAATGAATGGGCATATCAGGGTGTTCTTGCTGCCTCTGTATAAATTGTACAGAGGAATAAATACAGACTCTTTTCCTACTGGGAAAATTCCCCAAGTTAAAAGGAAACCAAGAGTTCCTTTTTTTCTGGACATTAGAGCAGGCTGTCTTCCGAAGGCAGCCCGGTTTCAGTACAGAAGCAACACAGGCACTGGAGTTCACTTGTCCTGGGGACCATTAAGTCCAGGGTCCTATAATGAGAATATATTTTACTCATATGAGAATAGACAAAGGAAGGGAATGGCATTATTGAGAATATTTTGTTATCTTTCAAAAATAACACTGTGAACATACTTTACACCACTGAGCATTTCAAAATACTTAACATGGTTCAAATGGTAACTCTGATATGATTTCTACCACAATGCAAGATTTTAACAATTCAAAGTAACTTAAAACACACATGTAATAAATAGTGAAATAAAGGAATTAGCCTATTAAAACTCAATCAACTCTTCTTTTACAAAGATTTAGTGACAGAGGAGGAGGGAGATACACAGAGCGATGGAGTGGGAGAGGGGGAGGAGGAAGAGGGAGGAGGGGAGGGGGAGATCTTCCATGCACTGGTTCACTCCCTAAAAGGCTATAAAAGCCAGGGCTGGACCATGCAAAGCCAGGAGCCTGGAGCTCCATCTTGGTCTCCCCCATGGGTAGCAGTAGGCCAGTTGTTTGGGCCATCTGTCACTGCTTTTCTGGGACATAGTGGGAAGCTGGATCGGAAATGGAGCGGCATGGACTTGAACCAGTGTTCATATAGGATGTGGTCTTTACCCCCTATCCCACAACACTGGCCCCTATTCAATTATTCCTTGTATACTTCTTAGAACTGTTTTGAGAATAAAGTAAAAAAAAAAAAGAGTATAAATAATGAAAACTGTAAAAAGGCAAAAACCTAGCATATTCTTACTGAAGCAATGGGTTTTATTTTTTAAAAACTTTCCAAAAAGGCTGTTTAAATAAAATTTTCCATTAAGCGGGGCATAACATACCACAAATACTTTCCCCATTTGTAAAGTTAGTTCTTTACATAGTTAAGTCCTTTTGTGACCGAGTTACTTGTTTTCTGACACTTCATAGATAAGCTCAGATTGAATTCTTTGACACACTGACCAACCATGTTTTCATCCTCCCACGAATTCCAACGGAAACACACGGCTGTGGGACGCAAGATCTTCAAGTCAGCTTATGAATGGGGTCATGAAATTGTATTGCCATAGCCTAGGCAGCTTTTCAAAGCCGGTCTTGTTGAACCCATCACTGGGACACTGTGTATACTCAACAGCAACTGTTCTATGATTGAGAGTATTCAGAGTGGAAGGAGTTTCTTTTTTCTTACCAATGAGTTTGAGATTCTAAATAAGTTAACTTTAAGAAGATCCCAGAAACGTAACTGCCGTGCTAAGAACCACGTGCAGAGTCCAATGATGGTGCTCCCAAAACTTAGCAAGAGGATCCTTAGTTGAACTTGATGTTCTATGAGAAAGCTCTTTTCTCCTCCCTGCCTGGCATTTGCACAGCCTTGCTCCTTACAAGATCTGAAGGGGCAATGTGTTATGCATCCTTTGTATCAGATAAAAGCCCAGCAACAATTTCCATAGCACATTCCAAAATGATAAGGCAAGCTGAGGACAGAAGAGAGGCTCACTTTCTTCAGTGAATTTCCACTTCTTTTAAGGTCTGCCAGTCTGGCCTGGCCCAGAGTAGCAGAGAGAAGACACAGCACACCCAATAGAAGCTACTCACTGAGCGTCAGTATTCTCATCTGTGGAACGGTACCATCATACCAAAAGCATCTTGACCTAGGTGTGATTGGCTACCTTGCCATTCTGCCTGCTTAGGGTCTCCCCTACTGGGAGAATTTCACATTCTCCAGTTCCCCAGGGGCCAGGAACTCCCTTCTAAGCATCCTTCGCAGGCAAGGAGTGGACAAGTTACTTAGGCTTCCCGAGTTGGACACAGCAGCCTCTGATTTCAATACAGACAAGCGTGCTAGGGAAAAGGCGCCCACCAGAACGGACTCAGCAGGTGCAGAAGCTGAAGTGACAGAAGCCTTGGCAGGACAATGTCCTACTCAACTGGAGTGACAGGGATGCTGTGCCTCTGCCCTGTGGCAGCCAACAGGCTGGTCCCCGAAGCCTGCAGGGTAGAGAGGGGAAGTCTCCAAGCCAGACCCGCTGACCCTCACACCCTCAGAAATAGCTTACAGCCTTTCAGAATGCTTCTTCCCTCCTAATATCAGCTAGAATGGGCTCTGCTGATTTCAAACATGAATCTGACCACTGCGAGGTCCCTCAAGTAGCAGTAATTATTCACTCTTCCTGTGACTTTCAGTAAGTGACTTCATTATTCTGAGCCTCCCTCTGCTCGTCTATAAAATTGGAGATGATAACTCCAGGACCGCTCAGATGATTTACTGTGGTAATTCAGGAAAATGCCTAGCACCATGCTGGATCCACAGCAGTGAGTAAAAACATAAAATAAAACTATGTTTTTAAGTTCTGGGTTTATGTTTCTTGGGTGCGGCTTCAGGACACTCACAGCGGAGGGGGAAGTCTGGAGTTGATCTCATTCTGCACCCGCTGCACCTAGCCTGGCTACTCACTGTGGGAAATGGGCAATCATAATGCACAACGCCAAAGCAAACACTCAGCAGTGCAGCTGGGGAGGGCGCCACCTGCCAACCAGAGGGCTTTCAAATCGCCCTGTTTCTTCTCTGCCTTGACCTTCTAGCGGGATACTCTCATGGGGTTCCGGACATTGAAGAGGAGCAAGGAGTATGAACCACAGCTAAAGAAAAAATTTTAAAGGAATTTAAGAGAAAACTTACAAAGTCTTCTTGCCTAGAAAACTAGACAAGAAGATTGAAGATCGTGGGAAGAGAAGGGAGATTTTACACTCAGTGGCTTTCAAATTTTCTCCCACCTTTTTTTTTTTTTTTATTAATGAGATTTAACCCTATATATATAATATGAAAGTCTTTTGGGCCCCATTATAGGTTTTTAAAAAATTTTTTTAGCATTTATAGAAGTTGGTATTTATAACTTTCAGTTTTTTATAGTGGTCTTATAAAGAACAAAAAAACCTTTTAATAAATGTTTTATCTTAAAGGCAGAGTTACAGAGAGGCAGAGGCACAGGAGGAGATAGAGGGGGAGACAAACAAAGGTCTTCCATTTCTGGTTCACTCCCCAAATAGCCACAATGGCTGGAGCTGAGGTGATCTGAATCCAGGAGCCAGAAACCTCCTCTGGGTCTCCCATGTGGGTGCAGGTCCCAAGGACTTGGGCCATCTTCTGCTGCTTTCCCAGGCGCGTTGGCAGGGAGCTGGATAGGAAGTGCAGCAGCGAGGACTTGAATTGGCCCCCATATGGGATGCTGGCACTGTAGGTGGTGGCTTTAGCAGCTATGCCACAGCGCTGGCCCCAAAATAATTATTTTTAAGAATTAAAGTAAATTCTATCTTGTAATTATTATACAGGTCTATTGGATACTTTTAGTATCTAATACATATACTGAAATCTCAATCATCTCATTTTTTCTGTATTTGAAACGTTTGCTATTTTGTCACTCTAGGAATGATTTTCTATTGTTACTCAATTATGTGCAAGTGTTATTTTAAAAAGATTTAAAAATACCAATACAGTGGAATCCCTTTGATGAAAATTACAACAGCGAAGTTAATGGTCATCTTTTAGTTCCTTAATGAGTTGCTCAATATAGTGCACCATCTTTCAGGAAGGTATAAAAGAGGCGACACCGTTTCTGTCGTATGTTTTTGGCTTTCATTGAGCATGACTGAGAATGTGTCAGCTTTCTTGTTTTAACTCAAAATGCCCCAAGAGAGCAATGCTGACGGAGAAGACCTCTCCTGCTTCTCAAATTGGAAGAGGAACATCAAGCACCCAGGCACCACAGACCACTGTCCAACACGACAGCCACTGTGCATGTGAATCCTGGGTACTTGAAATGTGCTTAGTCTGAAAATATCTCGTTAGCACTGTTTTGGATATATTACCTTAAATAAAATATATTAAAATAATTTCCATTTATTGTAAAAAATTTTAAGGCGACTATCATTTAAAGTCACATACAGAGACCATCAATCTTCAGATCATGATTTCCTAAGACTTAGAACAAACTCATCAATCAATGAGTGACAACAATCGCTAAGGAGAAAAAGGGAATGGGGCAGGGCAGGGTGGACGTTTTGCCCGACAGTTAACTCTCTGGCTGGGACTCCCGTGGCAATTACTGCAGTGGCTGGGTTCGGTTTCTGGCTCCAGCTTCCTGGTTAAGCAAACCTCCGGAGGCAGCAGGGATGACTCAAGTAACTGTTCCCTGCCACCCCCAGGGAAACCTGGATTCAGTTCCTGACCCCTACTTCCACTCCAGCCATTATAGGTATTTGCAAAGTGGACCAATGAATGGTAACTCTGGCTCTCTAATGCTCAAAGCAATTTTTTTTAAAAAAGGAAATAGAGTACTCTCATACAGGACAGACTCTGTGTCAAGAAGTTGGGCTTTGGTGTTTAGCTATAAGGATGTATAACAAAATCTTCCATCTTTAGTGATGTTCACATCAAAAATTTTTACTTTATAAAATATTTTATTTACTGTATTTAAATTTTGTTAAAATTTCACAAGTTTTTTTTTGTTTTTACTGTATCATTATTCGTTGATGAGCTATTTGAAAGCTGATTTTAGAGATAAGTTATAAGGTTTTATTTGATTCAGGTGGCAAATATTGATTGAATTTTTCTGAATTGTCATCCTCAACCCTGCCTCAAGGTTAGAAACTGAAGTTATTTGAAAGCTACTTTCTGGGTACTTGACCATTTTTTTTTAATCCCCAAAGCAGTTCTGAGCATTTGAACCACTGGGATCTCAGCCCAACGTGACGAGCTGTCACAAAGAAAGTCATTATGGGAGACTTTCTTCTAGATTTCCAGTAACATGATTATCAGCGAAGAATGGAAGAACACATTTTGAGACACCAAATGCTTTCGCATTTAGAAAGAGAAAGATTAACAAGATTCAGAACACAGTTACCATGGCCATAGATATTTCTATTTTAAGTAAGATTCCACTGGTAATAGCCCCCAGGGAAAGCAGGCTGTTCTAGAATTTATTACATTCTCCTTAGGCATGTGAGGCAAGCAAAACAGGACTTAATCCTTTCCAAAGAATGTTTCCAAGCCACATGTAATTTAAAAACATCTTATAATTTAATTTTCCTTTACATTAAGGGTATGATTCCAGTGAGCTTTCTTCTCTAACTGAAAAACACAACGTGGCCAGTTATTCAGGATCAAACACATGAAAACTGTTCTTGTGTAGTGAATGTCTTTAATATAGAAGATCCAGAGCTTAAGCTGGGAGGGTAAGAAGAACTCACAGAACTCCCCACCTTTCAGGAGCTCACAGTGTGATGACAGATGGGAAAGGTAGCAGAGATACTCACAGGAAACACAGGAAAGAACATGTGTGCTTTATGCCAGATTTTTATATGCATGTCACAAAAATGCACACAAGCAAAAAGGTATAAAAGCCACAACCAAAATTACACAGAATCCTACCACCAAGAGATTTTTATATATTTGATATATTAAATATATTTATCTATTTGTAATGGTTGCTGTATTTAAAAGACTATAGTCTTGGCCAGTGCCGTGGCTCACTAAGCTAATCCTCCGCCTTGCCGCGCCGGCACACCGGGTTCTTGTCCCGGTTGGGGCGCCGGATTCTGTCCCAGTTGCTTCTCTTCCAGGCCAGCTCTCTGCTGTGGCCCGGGAAGGCAGTGGAGGATGGCCCAAGTCCTTGGGCCCTGCACCCGCATGGAAGACCAGGAGAAGCACCTGGCTCCTGGCTTCGGATTGGCGTGGCACGCCGACCGCAGTGGCCATTTGGGGGGTGAACCAACAGAAAAGGAAGACCTTTCTCTCTCTCTCTCTCTCACTGTCCACTCTGCCTGTCAAAAAAAAAAAAAAAAAAAAAAAAAGGAGGTGGCCTGGTAGTGACCACCTGAGGGGAAACCCAGCAGGCCTTTTTCTCTGTTTCTCTAACTCTGCCTGTCAAAAATTAAAAACAAACAAACAAACAAAAAAAAAAACACTAAAGTCTCATTATAAAATTAAGATTACATACCCAAAGGGACATGTCCAACCAACTAGTTTCTGTACACCTTTACATTTTCAATGTTTGTCTTCTACTGATGTAGATTTCTTATTTGATACTTGCTAATTTAGAAATCTTATTGGCAGCTTATGTTTTTTCTTTTGTACGTGCAGCTTGTTTTTCCCAGAGATCGATCCCTTGTTCACAAGTTCATTCCCCAAATGGCACCAACAGCCATGTGTGGACCAGGCCAAAGCCTGGAGCTCCAGCCTCCTCTCCAACCTGGATGGCAGGGACCCAAGGCCTCGAGCCATCTTCTGCTGCCTTCCCAGGTGCACTGGCAGAAGGCTGGATCCAAGAGGACAGCCAGGACTCAAGCTGGCACTGGTACGGGATGCTGGTGTCTGAAGCAGCAGCTAGACCAACTGCACAACAATGCATCCTAGCTTGTGTTCTCAACCCATTTTCTGTTTAACTGCTGGGTCATTTCTTACATTTACGTAAGATCTTCAGGTGTCAAGGACGTTACATTGTCATAGGTGCTACAAATATTTTCCCATTACTGTTTTTGAATATAAGTGCATCTTAACTAGGCTAACACGATGCTATATGCTGTTTTCTTACGAGATACAGTTACTACGTTATCTTGTGTGTTAATGCACGATTTTGTTTCAAAGAGAAACTCAACTTGTTGGAAAAAATAAAAAAAGAACTCTCACCGAAACTTGGAACACCCCTCCATTTCTGCAAACCTCTCCGAGTCAAGATAACCCAAGACATTGATTGCAATTATTATCATCCACGTAACCAACTCTGACACCTGACCTAAGACATACAGAGCTATTGGCACGGAGGCCCGAGGCGATGATCCCCAGCAACAAGCGTTAATTTAACCCAATTATCAAAATAAATTAACCTGATCAGACCTAAGGTGCCTGATGATACTAAGGGTGGCCAGAAGCCGCTGCAGCCTGCAGAGCCAGCATGTAAGCACTGCTCGCCCCAAGCCAAGCCCGCTGTCCCCCAGCCTCTCACCAAGCAGCCGGAGAGCCTCCACTTTGAGAAAAGCCAGGCTGGCAACTATAGCGCCCGTGGGACGCTATCTGCTCTCTGGGAAATGTGCATCCGATGTGTACCTTCTTCAGCTCCCACCCCATGAAACGTCCCCTCCAAGGCAGAATGAGCCAACAGCCCCCAAAGCACATGCGCACAGCCTTTCCTTGCTCTCCGAACGCAAATCTCCAAAGCCAAGCCAAGTGCAGGGGAGACTTGATTTTATCCAAAATACAAAGAGTCAACGTTCATCTCCAAGAAGCACCCTTCTAAATCTGTATCTAGGACGGTATATCCACACTGAGGGAGGGAACTAACTGTGGAAATATTCCGAAGCCCGTGAACCCCCATGTTTACATATCTAACATCTGCCCCCTTTTTACATCTCCCCACTGCCTGCTGCGCACACCACCTTCTGAACGTTTCCACCCTCGCAGCAAACACCTGTCAGCACTTCGCAGCACCAACTGGCCTGCTTCCCCCCCAAGTCGTGCCAGGTGTTTGGAACTTTTTGCCATTTGAAGCCACGGGCACTTGACGAGACCCATCTGCAGACATGCCAACGCTGCCTTCGTAAAGCTGCTTTGCAGGACGTACACTCTTGAGGGAATCTGTAAAAGCACACTACTGCAAACAGTCTACTTGAGCGCCATATGCTTTCTCCATTTCCTTGCTTTTTGACATTTAAAAAAACCTATTTGCATGCAGACAGCACCTTTTGTTTCTTATACATTAAACTCCATCACAGAAGTTAAAAATGAAGGCGTCCATCTTACCCAGTCACTGGTAAAGGTTCATTTCTTTTTAAAGAACACCGTCCAGACCTTTGGCGAACCTCATTGTCACCTAAGATAATTTTATGGCTTCTGCTCTCAAATGGAAATTTTTCCAATGAGACCTTCTACAGTTGATGTTTTCCTTTGTTTTTGTTTTTTTTAATCTGACAGTCCTAATTCTTTTCTTAGGCTGTTTATTCATCTAATATTTATATTACTCTTTCTGTCCACCAATTTCTGAAATTTCTCCCAGACATATGACATCACCTCATCTCCCCAGCCCTTAAGGTTGTTTGCAGGAATCTCACTCTCTGGCCGGTACAGTGGGAGCAGGTGCTGTGTTTAACTGCTGGGTAGAGCTGTGTAAATCCCCCTCCACTTTCCCCTGCTACCTGGATCAATGAGCACATTCACATGAAGCATCCACCCAGGAGTTCCCGAGAGGCCCCCTGCAAGAGGGGCAAACATTTCTCACCACTGTCGTTGACACCATCACTACCACCTTCATATGCCTTGTTTGACCTAAAAGGACGTGTTTTCTGTATAGAATTTAGGCGACACGATTTAAAGTGGATGAGA
Source organism: Lepus europaeus (assembly GCF_033115175.1). Taxonomy (NCBI): domain Eukaryota; kingdom Metazoa; phylum Chordata; class Mammalia; order Lagomorpha; family Leporidae; genus Lepus; species Lepus europaeus. The sequence continues at coordinate 150,717,888 of NC_084830.1, forward strand.
GAGTTGTACAGGAGGACTGGGAAGTTAGCAGGAGGATGTGCCATGGATCAGCCCCTCCTTTGTTCCAAGACTTCAGCAGGAGAGCAGCAGCAGGAAAGGTTGAACAGGGCTAGCAATCCAAGCTCATCTCTCCCTCTCAACTATCTGGGGAGATAAAATTACTCTCCTTTAGCCTGTGTCCCTAGAAATAGGTGCAACTTATGCTATTTATGTACTATGTGTGTCCTTTTGTGGAACAGCAAATTTTTAGGTTATCACCATGATGTGTTAAGTGCAGATACTCACTAACACTCTGACCCAAACGAAGTCACAGTGACTGTGTCCATTCCTATGTTCTGTCGTCCCACCACAGAGGTTATTTAAGCTTTTCTCATGAATTTCCTTTCACTAAACCTCATGCCTTGGGTTACCCCATTCTCATTTTGTGGTTGGACTGGGCTAGGACCCAGGAAGCAGACTCCCAAGCAGCTCTGGCTGCAGAAAGGCCATTGGCGTGGTACCTACAGAAGAAGGGATGATGCTTAAGGGTGCCTGCAGCTGGCCTAGCTGTTCAGAACTGTTCCCAATCGGAGGGAGGAGGGCAGGCCTGCCTACTGCATCCTCCAGCCCAGGAATGCAGCCTGGTCCTTTGAAGAGGAGGCCATCTTGGGGCCAGGGCAGCACCTTCAGCTGAGGGGAATTCCTGGAGACGCTCAGCTGTGACTCATCGGCAGCCAAAATGAACTCAAAATGGATCCTAGACCTAAATATAAAACCTGAGCTTACCAGCTTTTAAAAGAAGACTTAGAAGAAAATATGTGTAACCTTGGGCAAAGATTTCTTTTATCAGGTTCCAAAAACTTCTGCTCTTCCGAAAACAGATTGCTATTAAGATTATTAGGAAGATGGAAAGACTTAACCACAGATTGGAGAAAATTCTTAGAAAACATATGCAAAAAATTATCTTCCAAGTGCAAAATAAGAAACAACCCAGCTTAAAAAGTGACAAGATAGGAAGTTACTTGACCAAGTAAAACACAAAAAAACCACAAAATGCTCAATGTTGGTAGTTATTAAAGAAATGCAAATTAAAACCCAAAAATATACAACTCTTCCTATGAGAATGGCTAACATTAAAAAAGGATTACCAGGCCTGGAGAGAACAGAGATGAACTGAATCATCCATTGTCTGCTGAAAGGAATGGAAAATGATAGTGGGTTTTCAAAAAGTTGAAACGATGCCTACTGTGTCATTCAACCTTTCCTGTTCCATGTATTCACTCAAGAGAAAAGAAAGCACACACTCAAGAATAGTCACAACAGCTTTGTTTGGAAGAACGCCATGTGCGAAAACGCCTCACTGTCCATCAACAGGCGAAAGGATCAATGAACGGGCACACCAGGTACAACAGGCTACCACTCTGCAGTCACACTGAGAAGCGATACAATCCGCAGCAGGATGGACCTCAAGATAATTCTGCTGAGTCAAGGAAGCCAGGCAAGTGAGATACATACCACAGGGCTCCGACTGTGCAAAGCTCAGGCAGAGACTTGAAAGGAGGGTTAGATGAGAAGATGGGGGTGGGAGCGATGGAAGAGGCGAGAAACCCTTTTAAGGGTAAGGGCAGGCTCCCTATCTTGATTGTGGTGATGGCTTCACGTGTGTATACTCAGGTCAAAATGCATCAACTCTCCCAGAGAGAAGACATAAAGAAGGCACGACAAAAAGTTCTGAGACAATTATCTCTTGCCTAGGAAAGAAAAAACAAAAAGCCTACATCTTACCACAGCAATCCTTCTTCCTGCTTAAATATGCATGGAAATACAGTTCTATATTCTCATTTTCAGGAGAGATAAGAATTCTTTCAGTCAGTTGCAGTGTTCATTTAAAGTGCAAGTGATAAGTTAACAACCTTGATTCATTAATGATTTGAAAGCCTGCTCATCAAAAAATCTTCCAAAACCCATCTTAGAATGTTAAAATTGTGAGAAAGTAGGAATGTGATGAACTACATGTTTCCTGCAAATTCAGTGGCATAGCAAGTGCTAAAAGAAAAGAGAATTTCTACACTTGACCCAACTTCCAACACTGCTTACCTTCTCTAATTTGTAAAACACAAAAATCTAGCACTTACGGTCATTTTATAAAACTGACTTCCTATACTATATACCATGAATTTGACCTTACAGCTTGGATAGCAAAAGAGTGCTTCTGTATCTTTGGCACTTACAATGAGGATTATTGCTGATGTTATCCCTAAATTGCAACTTGAAAGCTCCATGTCTTATGAAGTTTTGTTAACAAGACTAGTTGTGTATAATGAATTTATGCTACATGCATATTCCAGCACTAGTGACTTCAGATCCAGATCTCACCTCTGGATGTGCCACTCCACGTAACCAATGACACCATGTGTTTCACATCGCTCATCTCCCTGAGTCAGGATTCTCAGGACCTCCCTGGGAGGAACAATCCTAACTGTGCTCTGGCCAAGTCTCCTTGCAGTCAAGTGTTGATTTCTGAAACAAGTTCTCATGAGATGTTTCATGTGCACTAGCTGTTCTCTGTGCAAAGATGCTAAAACAGCGCAAGGACCACAGTTTCAGCACCATTCTAAATAGGGTTGAGACACACAGGTACAGCCTGGCACCTGAGAAGTGGATCTCCCTGGATGGATCAGTCAGTACTACTCCTAGCTAAGCTAGTGCAGCAAATCTGTACTTTTCAATTATGCTACAACTACAAGCTCTTGAACCTCTCTGAACCTTCCTGCATAACAGGGCCTTAATTTTCCAATTCAGTAACAATAGTAGAAAAAGGATCAGTCTAACAGTGCCAGTGCCAGATGCCGTAAGGATTCAGAGAGATGGCTCGTCTCAGTGACCTGGTACGGGGCCTGGAGCTCTTCCAGGTTTCATTCCAAAGGGCACTAACTGGGAGGCTTCTTTAATGTGTGAAATTTCTTCCCAAAGATACAGAGACTAATGCAGCCCATTCCTTTCTTTAGAAATTCAGAGTTTACCAAGGGAGTCCAAAGATTACAGTAATATTCAGAGACCAGTGCAAATCAGTGAAGGACAGAAACAGAGGAGTAGAAAAGATTCCATGGTTCCTGTCAGCCTCCACAACCACAACTAAGAACAATTATCTCAGAGAAGCAATGGATGCACCTGTAACGTGGCTCCTCGTGGCACACAGCAGTCTGTTCTGCTGAGTTCTATGTTCTGTGAGTTCCACGACTCAACAGGACTGCGTGGCAAGAAGCAAGGAGCAGTGGCTGTGCCTGTCCTATGGCCTCAAGGTCTCTAACTCTACTTTCCTCCAGCTAAATGAATTCTTTTAGAAGAGCAAAAAGAACTAAAGCACAACCAATTCCTTTCAGCTCCAGGGCTTCCAACCATGTCAACTGTTAATTGGAAGGGGATGGATTCTGAGCTGCAGGGAGCTAATTGGGAGCCCCAGGCAGAAATCCTAACAGTGGTAATTGGTATCAGCACGGATGCTGCCAATGAAAGGGTTATCTCTAGGGTGCTGATTGGTTCACATCCTTGGAGGAAAGAGCAGTGCTCAGAGACAGGTGCCTGAAGTCTCCCATTTCCCAAACCCAGGCAAACACTGAGAAATGGTTTTTTATGTGCTGCTGGTCCAGGGCTCTCTTTATTTGGGCAACAGAATCACAAACATCTCCATTTGATAAAACAAAGGTTCTTTATTGGGTTTTCTTTTCCTAGTCCCCCTCCCGCAAAGCAGTATAAGGAGTAAATTATCATTGGAGTTGGAAAATAATTTAATTAAAATCATATCCTACTATTCTAATTTGGTTTTTCCTTTGCCTTCCGTTTCTTCAACAAACCCTCTTTCTGAATATCACTATGGATTTAGGAGCTGTGTCCAGTTTGTCCAGGGCCAGATTAAATGAACTATACTGAGGACAAGGACGTTAACACTTTTAGAACAACAGTAATCATGCAGAAGTGAGGTTCTTATATGCAACTCATGGGGAATACAATGTTCTTAGCCAGAGAAGTAGAATCCAGAAGGAAACAGAAATTAAAGGGCAAAATTCTCCAGCCCACAGCAAAGCCCATTCAATTGCTATCAGTTCCTAACAAGTTTTCTTCTGAACATTTTTGGGGGTACTTTGCCAACCATTTCCCATCCCCATATCTTATATGTAGTCCTGGAGACTATGTAACCCTCATCTTCCTTCTTGTTCAGTTGAATATGAAGGCTCAGAGTTGCAGAGACTTAACTGTCATCTCACAGCTCAGAGGTGACAAAGTTGGGTCCATTCCATGTCTTTGGATTCTTGCTCCTTTGATCTTTCTTCTATGCCTCTCCCTTAGAGTTGAAAGGATTGTTCCAGAGATGTCTCTAAGTGAAGGCTAATGTGTCCTAAAACTGAATCAAGGGGGTTTAAGGAAATACTCATGGCTTATTTTCTTTATCAGGAATTCCCTAACATATAAAAGTAGAGAATAGCATTGCAGACCTCTGTGTACCCAGCACCCCGCTCAACCCTACTCTACAACCTCACCTGGAACAGAGGGTGGTGGTTCCCAGCTGGGCTCATGCAGAAAAGACCCAGCCTCCTCAGGAGTAACAGGGCTCCTCGAGTAAGCAGCTCTCCAGGGTCAGAGCTGGGCATGCAGTCAGCTGACTCGAAATGACGGCAATGAAACCCCTGAGACAGCTACTTCGTGAAGAAGTGCCTCTGGGCTCACAGTTCTGCAGGTGCAAGTCAAGGAGCTGCAGCGGCCTAGGGCCTTTCTGCTGGCAGAGCTTGGAAGCAGCCCAGAGCATCACACCACAGGCAAGAGAGAAGGAATGTGCGTGCGTGCGTGCGTGCGTGCGTGTGTGATCTCTGCACCTCCTCTACCAAACCAACCAGACCTACTCTTGGGGTCTCCAATCTAATGACAGTCTCATCCTAAACATATTCCCCAAAGCCCCGCCTCTTAACACATCCACTGGGTGAAGTTTCCACCCTCCCCATGCCCCACAGCGGGGTCTAGTTTTCAACACATGACTCCTTGGGAATATTCAAACCATATAGAGACCATAGCACCATGATTTAAACACCAGCCCAACTAAACCAAATAGTGTGAACTTCCTCACCTACGCCGTGTCTGACTGCTAGGATTCCCTCACAGAGAAGGTAATACTTCTCAAGATCCAGCATGTCTGCACTATGGGAGGGCCACAGAGAGCAGGTGATACTACGTGTCAAAATAGCGAAGGCCACAGCACACCACACCTAACTCCAGACGTTTACCTGAGAGATAATGTTCCTTGTTTGGAAAATCTTTATTAGTCCAACAAGAACACTAAAGTAAATCCAGAAAAACCTTAATATGAATAAATTAAGCTCTCATGAACTGCAATGGTTTTAAAGAAAAAAGGACTCACACAAGCAACATTTCTTACCAATACTTTGTGTTCCAGTCGAGTGTCTGACTCGGAACTTCCCGACTGGATACTGAAAGAGTTTAGAATTGCAAAATTATTTCAGGCGTGGGGGTGTGGACGTGCACACACTCACACACACCACCACCACCACCATCACACCAAATAGACCTTACACTGTAACATTTAAGATAAATTTTAAACAGTATTTCCTCCACGTGTCACTTTCTGGACATTTCAAAAGGAAATAAAAATAATGGAATGTAAACTTTACTTGCAGAAGATAAAATAGCCTTAAAGGTTCTCTTGAGAATAAGCAGTCTGAACAGTACAATCTGTTCTGAAAACCTGCAAAATCTCTTACTTCAACCAAAAAAAGGAAAGGGAGGGAGCCTATCTTGCTATGAAACAGCAGGCTTGGGGAATTCTGTTCTCTCTCTCTCCCCTCCCTCCATCACTCTCTATTGCTTCTGGATCATCTCCACTGCCTTACGGACCTGTTGCTACTTAATGCACCTTGAGCCCCTTACCCTTTTACTTTCTGCTCCATTGCACTGACCCATTTTGCTATGAAGGTTATAGCAAACTCTTCTCACCGCCTTTCCTCTTTTTTTTTTTTTTGTAAAGCCACTCCAGGCTCTCCCTGGTACCACTCCACTGACACTGCACTTGGCACAGTCACCACAGAGCTCCACATTACCACATCCAGGGGTCACTGGGCACTGCACATCTCACTTAACGGTTGTGACATGAGTCGTCACTCCCTCTTTGAAACACCTTCATAGAGCATCTCAAGGTCCCTGGAGCGCTTTCTCCGCATTGGTCCAGTCAGGTCATTCTGACTTCCTTCTTGCCGTTACTTAAGTATCACTTTCGGAGTAAGACTTACCACAGGCATCTAATTTAAAATTCCAATCCCTCCCCTCAACACCATATTCTTACCACATGCTAACCTGCCAAGTCATGTTTGTTTATTATTTTTATTATGTATCTTTCCAACTGCAAATGTTAAGCTCTTTGAAGACTTGCAATGTTTTTCTAATTTTAGTTCTCTATAACTTCTTAAAGAGGTTGCTCAATAAAGATTTGTTGAATGAATGAATGATTAAATGAATGATTCCCAAACCTCATGGCTGTAATAGATTCTATCCTATTGTTACCAATTAATAAGGAACTTTTTACTATTTGCTGTCTCTCTAACATGTAAGTTTATTTCCATATTTATGTGCATGTTTCTCACTTTTCCAAAGATTTAGAGTCCACTTAAAAAGATTCACTAAGTAATCAGTGACTACTGAATGAAATTAATTAAATTTTCACTTAGTGGAAGGGGACACTGGGGTTCTCAGAGATGCAATTGCTTTTCTCACATCAAACCTAAATAATCAAAACCCAGTGTTTCTGTGCTTCTTACTTGACAGAAGCTCTTTATCATGAAATGGAAAACCAGCTCCTGACCATCGGAGTTGCTGGACCAACCAACAAATGGCCTTAAAGGACCTTAGTAAACTGGCTCCTCTGACCTCCTAACTGATTTTACCTTCTGCCAGTGTGGCTCACAGAAGCGGTGTTTTCTACAAACCGTACTTGCTAATGGTTCAGAGAAGTTTCTCTTATTCTGGGGTCGTCTCCTCTACCTCTCTTCTCTGCCGGGGGAAACGGTGCCCTGTCTTCACACCATCACCTGAAGGTTGCCTCTCCCCAAGCCCCTTGGATGCCACTGGTCAGAAGTCTTTCTTGTCTCTCTGTGCCACAGGTGGGTTTTGGATGTCTTTTAAGCCTTACGATGTGTTGATGTGTCGGTGTGTCCCTGCTCATCGGTCTCCCTGGGGTTTTGCCTTTCTCAGCGACGGTCTGAGAGAGGACAGAGACTGTACCCTGTCCACATTTCATTCGCCCAATGACACGCTGACCAAGGAATTAATACTCAGTCACTGAACAAGGCCAGTGAAAACAAAACACTGTGAGTACAATACTCTCATTCAGGTGGGCCGCCATTCTCCGCACAAAGAGCTATTTGAAACCACTTTCTTTTAATAAGGCTGAGACAAAACTACTGATTTTAAAAATGAGGGCGCTCTGGCTGCCTGACAATAATATTTAGAGGTCGTGAGTCATGGCTGGAGAGTAACCATAGCAACCGGCATACACAATAGAAGTCATGTTGCACAGTAATTGAGGAGGGAAAAAATGAAGCCTTGGAAAGCCTATTAGCCTGGAGATAACGAAAATTTGAATTCACAAATGTATTTAGGAAGCTTGTTTTTATTGCAGCATTTTCTTACTTCAGAGTTCACGGAGACACCGGAAAATCTGCTTAACATTTCTATCGGCCAGGAGTGATAACCACATACAAGCCACACGGTAGCCTCCCCTCACTTCCCAGAACTTTTTAAGAAGTAGCAATTTCCTTCCTTTAAATGGCTTGTCTTTCTACCTGCTTTCTCTACTTTTTACTCCATGCTTTTCACGTTGAATTGGAGTAACAGTCCCCAGTTCGTCTAACCTTCCCTTGCTTAGACACTTAGGAGCGAGTTCCCATTGAGTTCTATAAACTGAAGAGGAGTCTGTCTCAAAGGCAGGAGAAGAAGAGGGGAAAGGAGAGAGGGCAGGCAGACACAGGGACCAGTTTGTTCCTGCTTGGACGGGAAGGGGCTGAGGTGAACCAGTGCTGAGATCAACAAGAACAGCATGGTCCTCCCCACGAGAGTCCTCTCCACCTTCACAGAGCACCCAGCTCCTTCCGCCAGGAGCACAGAGACACGAGTGATCCTTGACAGACAGCAAAGTCCCATCTCCCCCTTGGCTTCCTTAAGAAGAGTACCCTGGCCTGTCGCTTTCGTAGCTGTGGTACACAGGGCATTTGGTAGCACTATGTTCACCTGTCCCATTGTCTACAGATTACATGTTATTCCTTAAAGGGCTTTGTTAAGGAAAATTAAAAGAAAATGAGAGTTTGCTAAATTTCTTTTGATTTCATGGACAGAGATTTCTCCCTCCTAAAGACCGTTCATCTTTTCACAGATAGGGACTCCTCTGCATACCAAAAACATTTTCTATAAAATCCTGGGGAACCTGTGAATTGATCACATGGCCCATGGACCAGCATCTGAAGGTTAAAAGCAAATAAAAAACAAGGCTCTCACAGTCACATAAGGAAATACAGTAATTTCACGAAGAACTTCCTAACTTAGCAAAGCAGAAGTGTGGTTGCACCTGAATGCTTTGCCCAAGAGACACTGCCCTCCAGGATTAAGCTCCTTCCACAGAGGGGGCACAGTCACTTCTCATTCAAGGCTTAAAAGAAAATTCTATATGGACGAAAATTCCACACTTCCAGGGGAAATGAGTGTTGTACCAGCAGGCAGTGACAGAGAACTCTACTTCCAAATTCGCAGCCAGAGCTGGTTCGTTTTTTGGGTTTTTTTGGGGGGATGGGGTGGGGAAAGCTTGGAGAGAAGGAATGACACACTTCTTTGTGTGCTTACGTCTCAGCAGTACAGTGGCCAAGGAGACATATCACGTCCGGGGTCTGAGGAGAACAGACCAAACACCCTCCTCTAGCCAACTAGTTCCCGGCCAGCGCCTCGGCTCAATAGGCTAATCCTCCCCCTTGCGGCGCCGGCACACTGGGTTCTAGTCCCAGTCGGGGTGCCGGATTCTGTCCTGGTCGTTCCTCTTCCTGTCCAGCTCTCTGCTGTGGCCCGGGAGTGCAGTGGAGGATGGCCCAAGTGCTTGGGCCCTGCACCCCATGGGAGACCAGGAAAAGCACCTGGCTCCTAGCTTCGGATCAGTGTGGTACGCCGGCGGCAGCGGCCATTGGGGGGTGAACCAACGGCAAAAAGGAAGACCTTTCTTTCTGTCTCTCTCACTGTCCACTCTGTCAAAAAAAAAAAAAAAAAACTGTACATATGCAACTAGTCCCAAGTTTGGACTGCATGAGTGTGTCATTTTGAGATGGCCAAGTGAGGGACACCTTATTCACTCAACAAATATTTATTCAACACCTACTGTGTGCCAGACTTACCTCTATGATCGGGGAAGACAGCGGCATCCAAAGAAAAAGATCGCAGGTGCTGTGGCGCAGCGGGTTAATGCTCTGGCCTGAAGCACCAGCATCCCATATGGGCGCCGGTTCGAGACCCAGCTGCTCCTTTTCCGATCCAGCTCTCTGCTCTCTGCTATGGCCTGGGATAGCAGTGGAGATGGCCCAAGTCCTTGGGCCCCTGCGCTGGCGTGGGAGACCCGGAAGAAGCTCCAGGCTCCTGGATTTGGATCCGCACAGCTCTGGCCGTTGTGGCCCATTGGGGAGTGAACCAGCAGATGGAAGAGCTCTCTCTCTGTCTCCACCTCTCTCTGTAACTCTGTCTTTCAAATAAACAAAATAAATCTTTAAAAAAAAAAAGAAAAAGATTGTTCTTTGGAGCAGAAAGAAAAGTCTCTCTGATGTTTTTTCCCACACTTTTTAAAGAAAGATTTTCTTTGAAGTTCTGAGTGATGCCTACTTGCCCAACAATTTCCATGAATTATTTGGGGACAGGAGGAGCTGGGAACTCACCTGCTTCTCTCTGGGGTTACAGACCCTGGGGCTACAGATCTCTTGCTGTAGCATTCTCCCATCTCAATGCGGACCCACCAGAATCCACTGCACGGGACAGACACCAGTGTCTCCATTCCTGAGAGTTTCAGAATCCCTGCTGCTGCTGGGCGGTCCCTTGTTGCTGGGTAACCACAATGGCTGTGGAAGGGACAGCTAAACCTCCCCCCACAAAAAAGAAATCCCAGTTACAAAGCCGCATCAAACCCTGCACATCATCTTACAAACCAGACTCAGACCTAAGAACAGCAGAAGAGTCAGCACAGAGTCATCATTTCTGAAAAACCCATGCAAAGTGGCATAGTGACAGCGGTTTTCATGCTAAGCCAGGCTATGTGTCCATCCAGAGCCAGTGCTAGAGAAATAGTCCCAGGGCTGTCCGAGAGGGACACACACCCAGGAAGGCACTGGTTTACATGCACACAGTGGTTTCTGCCTTCTTGTGACCATCTGCTTTCCTGGGACCCCCAGGGAAAATACCCCATGTGGCCATGGCCTAATCTGAGTATCTAACACAGGATCGCCCAGGTAATATGTCGTGCCTTGTTGATTGGCTGGCGTTCTGCTCATTGTCACAATCCATCTATAAATAGTCCTCCTTTCTTGCAGCTTCTCTTAGGTCACTGGCTAATTTCTCCAAGCCATTGCTGCGTCTATCCCTGGAAGCCTTTGTGAACCCAGGGGAGTCTCAATCCGTTCCACTTCCTGCTCTGGCAGGAAGTCCAGGTGGCAGCTCTGCAGTCTACGGATCAGAATCCCTGCTGGGTTCTGATCACTGTGTGCTGGACTCACCCAACCTAATCAAACAGCTCATCTCAAAATACATCCATGGTGTGACAGCAGTTTTTCCAAGTGTGGAATTTGTTTCCAGGGTTGGTGCACACTGGCCAAAGAAGTGTGATATTAGAATAAATGAATAGCTAGAATCTACCAAATTAAACACTGTAATTAGCATTTGCTTCACCGATAAAACTTTAAGTCCCAAAGTCCTGTGCTAACCAACCCTATGTGTGAAATTAGGAGCTCCGGAGCAATGGGCTGCACAAGGCAAGACTAGCTGCTGGGCCGGTGTGGGAAGACAAGGTTGGGGCCATCAGCCTCACATCCAACCAGCAGCCTGCACGGAATCACAAAGTCGTTTTACCCCTCTCGGCTTTCATTCTCTTATTTTGCAAAGAACCACTTGAACTGTTCCTGTCATCTCTTCCAGCTGTAACATTCTGTTCTGTTGCCTTAGTCCAAGCAATTTAAAAAACCCACAGAGTAGATTACACTTTAGTACATTTTAGAAGAAATGCGCAGGGCTTCATCAAAGCTGGTTCGTAATATTTTATGAAAGGAAGGTCATCTCAGAAATGGCTGCTGAGAAGCGCTGTGGGCACTAATTATTTATTACAGTTATTAATCTTATCTTACATCTCGTTGATCAAAGAAAAAAAAAGGCAGAGAGATATGGTTGGTGCAAAGCAGACTTTGAAAGTCCTGGAAAAACAAAGTGACTTTTCCATTCTCACCCTTCCTTAAAGGAACACGGCATGGGAAGGGTCTTGTGAGGAAGCAAAGGCATGAGCCGGCTTCTTGAGCACATGCTGGCCTGTGGAATTCTATCGACAGGCTGATGAAACTGACGGTGTTCATCTTCATAGGATTAAGTTAAACCACCGATCAAAATCACTCAAATGACCTTACTTTTAAAAGTCGAACTGAATTTTAAGAAAATAACAACTTTTCCCTCTATGTCGAAAGGAGAAAAAGAGGCAGTACAACAAAACTTCTGGAAATATATGTAGTTATTGGCATCACCATTAACATTATTTTCAAGCAGAAAAACACAGCCATCTCCTTGGGGCTCTTGTAGCCTGTTATGTACGGTTTGAAAACTTACCTGCTAGCCTGTCAAAAAGGCACCTTAGAATCAACAATCACGGAGGAGCGAGAGCAAGGAGGAGCATACATACAGGCTGTGCTGCTCATGGTGACCAGGGTGCCTTAGGGAACTTGGATGAGCAAATAACAGGATCAGGGAGAAGGTAGAAGGAAGACATAACCACGAGAAAAGAGCCAGACGAACTGATAACCCTCTGCAACCAGGGGGTGGTGGAGGAGAGGAGAAGACAGGAAAGAAAGCTGCAGCAGGGTCTTCGCGATCGGCCTGCAAAGGAGCCCTTAGGCCTCATCTTTCCAGGCTTCCCTTCCACTGGTTTACTTGCTCATTTGTTCTCAGGGATTTGTTGAAAGCCCAGTGTGTGCGAGGCATGGCACTAGGCACGCACCAAAATGTTATTGTCCCTGTCTTCACAGAACTGATCATTCTGTCTGGGCTATCACTCCAGCGGAATCAAATCCTACTGGAGAAAAAAAGATAAATGAGCAGATTGTGGATTTCTAAAAGGTTCTTGTAGCTTAACAGATAAACAAGATTAAAGATGAACGGATTAATAGATTCCAAGCTCTGAAAAAATAAATAGGGACAAGCGTTGCAGTGTGGCAGCTAAGCCAACACATCCTAGCTTAGCGTATCTTGGATCCAGTCCAGTCCAGCTTTCTGCTAATGTACAGCCTGGGAGACAATAAGTGATGCCTCAAGAACTTGGATGACTGCCACCCATGCAGGGGACCCGGATGGAGTTTCTGGTCCTTGGCTTTGGCCTGGCCCAGGCCCTGTCATTGCAGGCATTTGGAGAGTGAACTAGTGGATGGAAGAATCTCTCTCTCTCCCTCTCTCTCTCTCTTCCTCTTTCTCTCTTCTCTCTCTCACCCTGCCTTTCAAATACATAATGAGTGAATTAAAAATCTTTTCTAAAAAGGAAAATATAAGTAAAAACAAACAGGGGTGCCTTCTAAGTGTTCCTCCCGAGGAGACAGAATTTTGTGTGGAAAAATGGCCACCTTTCACAGAGTGACCTAGAGACATTTTCCATGTTCTCTCATTAGGGACAACACAGGGTGACCGTGTTTGAGTCTGAGAGTATGAGTGAGTGTGTTTGTGTTAGAGAAGGATGACAGGGAAGGGTCCTGGGGACAGAGAAAGAGCAGCAACAGTGCGCAAACAGGCTCAGATCAGCCAAGAAGCAAACCAGCAGAACATCTGTCAGAGCTGATTGCAAGGTTCTCGTCTGTTCCTAGTGAGGATTAGAGAGCTCGCTTGTCATCATGCTGTGACCTCTGCCCCGGGTTGCTGATTGCCGGACACAGTGGGGCTCATCATCTACAGCTTCCAGCCTGCTCTCCTGGAGAGCCCTGTTTCTCTGTGTGAGCAGAAGACTGGTCTAACCCCTTGCTCCTGCAGTCTTTCCTTGGGAAACACAGGGATGGGATTGCTGAACAGGAATGTAAGCCTCCCATCGGTGCCTTGTTTACAGCAGGAAACAAACCCTGTGCCTTCCTTACTGTTCCTTATTCCAGTATTTGTCACTTGGAAGTCCTGGCAGTATTAGATTGTCCTGTGAGAACTGCCTCTCTCCCCTCTTTTGTGGCTTTTGGAGGGGGCAGTCAGTTTGTGTCCCTAGTCCCCTCCCCCATAACTTAAGGGGTCACAGACCCTGTCTAGACAAACGACACAGCATTGAATTGGGCTCTTCTTCATTAACGATCCTACCACATTGAGTCTCAAGCAGGTAAGACAGGAATAAGAGTAGCAGCTGAAGTTCTAGTCATCAGCTGATGCCACAAACACTGATGAAGGCCCTGCCATGGGCCAGGAGCTTTTCTGGGCGCTAGGATTACAAGAGGTGCTGCTCGCAGGAAGTTCAGATTCGAGGTGGTGGAGGCACTCAAACAAGTACAGAAGGCACTTAGAGAAAGGACACAGAGAAAGCAAAGCAAGAGGCCTGGGCCAGGTGGTGACAGAGAGCAGAGATGTGAGGGGTGAGAAGGAACCTGCCTGAGGGATGAGAAGGAACCTACAGTGTTGGCATTCCATGTGGGCACCAGTTCGTGTCCCGGCTGCTCCACTTTCAATCCATCTGCTGTGGCCTGGGAGGGCAGTGGAGAATGGCCTGGGTCCTTGGGCCCCTGCATCCATATGGGAGACCTGGAGGAGGCTCCTGGCTCCTGGCTTCGGATTGGCTCAGCTCTGGCCGTTGCAGCCAGCTGGGGAGTGGACCAGTGGATGATCTCTCTCTCTCTCTCTCCCTCTCTCTCTCTCTCTGCCTCTCCTTCTCTATCTGTGTAACTCTGACTTTCAAATAAATAAATCTTAAAATTAAGTGAATAAATAAATCTACAGGGCTGAGATTATATAAAAAAAAAAAGAAAAGAAAAACACACCTGGACTTTGCGTCTTCCTGTGTACCAGTCACAGAGGAAACTCTTCCAAAGGGTAGCTTGCTTGTGCGTTCTCTCCTCAGTGGTCCCCCGGTCCCCCATTAAACTCCCATGGACACCGCCGACACCGAGTTCTTCGGGTCCCCTCCCTTCAACAGCTGCATTCAGACTTCACATGCCCAGTTGCAAGTCCTGCTTCTTGGTCCTGGTTTCCAATCCAGCCTTCTGCTGATTCCAGGAGCCCCCAGATGCTGCCTACTGCTACCCTTTTGCTTAGCCAGAAAGATTTTCAGTTGCTTCCAGCCAACAAACGCCTAATTCACAGTCATATTTTTCATATTAGTGTTGATTTTTACCCAGAAAACAATTGTTGAACTTACAGCACGTTCTCCATTCATTCTCCTGCTAGTATTTGCTGTTTTCCTTAGAATGCCACTACCCTACTCGTGGGTATGTATTTATGTTTCTCCTGTGATTGATGTATTTGCCTTTATATAACTCACTTCTGCAAATAGATCATTCAGTTGGAAACATTTATTATTATCTATGCGCCTGTTACAATGTGTATTAGACACAAGTGTGGTTCAAAACATTCCCAATTCCAAGTCACGTTTTTTTAGACACAAGTGTGGTTCAAAACATTCCCAATTCCAAGTCACGTTTTTTAGACGCTTACTGAGACATTTCTCATTTAGTTTGTGTCTGCTGTTAAAATATTCGCAAATACTCTTCACGTCTTTTCTACTGTTTCGCTACTCCATGATCTGTGGAACCCCTGTTCTTTATGTCCCTAATCACATCTCCATTAAATTTCTTATAGAGTCATTAGCTGTAGAATTAAATATAATTTATCCAACGATTAGATTTTCATTTCTTTAATGATTTTCATTAGGAGGCTTGTGTTGAGTAAGTAAAAACAAATGAGGTGATCAGGGGAAATCCTAAGAAGGCATTTTTCCTTTCGGAATTTGCTCACAGCTCAGAGCCAAATGGAAGAAGATGCTTCAATGGACAATGTATGGTGAAGGATATCTTCATGTACACATAACAGAAAAGACAACCCATAGTATTAACGCACAAGGAAGTGCGCTTGCTCATGTGACCAGAAGACCCAGAAACCAAATGTGTTTCCAGGTTTATCAGGTATCAGTGCACAACACCTCACCTTCTCGTCGTTCACCCAGAAACAGTGAAGCCTGGTTGTCCTCATAGGCACAGAATGGCTGCCAGTAGTAACTAGGAATATAAGTGACTCTGTTTACGGCCCGAGGAAGAGAAAGAATGTTCCTTCCACAACCTTAGAACAAAAGTCCAATGCTTTGCTCTAACTGGACCATCTGAAGTAACTGACAGCAATGATGGAGAAAGTGTTGGTTGGATTTAATCTGAAATGCTTGGCCTTCTTAAGTTTATCATGGAGGCACAGAGAGAGTCCATCAGAATGCACCCTTAGAATTGCCATGGTAAGCAATACTGTTGAAACTCTGTAGTGACCACACAGTGGGAAAGGGGAAGTAAATCCGGAAGGCTCTAACTCTATTCAGTGCGGTGTACAGTTGCATATTTTCTGTACGTAATTCACATGTATCACTTACTTGATTATTTAGTAATAGAGATTATAATGACCATATCTTATTGTAATGAAGTATTGCACATATAAATGCTTTAACATATTTTTGTATTATCAAAACTAAGAAAATGTTCAATAATATCAATTCACTCTGAAAGCTGCTATTTCTTCTGTCTGTATTCTATTCCTTCTTAATGAAGTATCTTATACCAGTAAGGCAAACAAAGTTGAACAGTGAGGAAAACTCTTACAATCTTGATCCGAAATAGAATTTGAGCACCACTGTCTTAGAGAAGACTAGGAAGTTAATAAATTGTCGTGTGTTTTGTTTTCACAATGTTAACACATTTATAATACTTGATGCTCTTATCTCATTATACCATAAAGTTACCAGTCATTGCAGGAATTACTTTGAAATTTTTATGTCTATTGATGTTTGTGAACTTGGAAAAGCTATGCACATTAATTTATCTCTTCATCTATACATTGATAGAGCCAGCAACAAAACAAAGCACCTTTCTTACTTCAAAATTAACTGAAGCATTCCTTAACATCACAATGTGGTTGATTTGATTGATTATTCACTTATTTGTTTTCAGGAATTCATTCAAATTACTGCCTCTTTTCTGCCAGACACTCTGCTTAGCCCTGGGTGGGTACATGCGCATGCATGCGTGTGTGTGTGTGTGTGTGTGTGAGAGAGAGAGAGAGAGAGAGAGAGAGAGAGTTCACAGTTGTTCGTGTGTGTTTGTGTGCGTGCATATGATGCTTGCAAAAATGATAAGGCATTTGGGAGGTTTTTGCAAACCTTCCTAAAGCACACAGAACACAGAAGAAGTTACTCAGTTTGGGGACAATGCGAGAGAGAACAGAGATGTAATAAAGGTCCACGTGTTTCCATAGCAAACTGCTAACACCAGGCCACTGAGCAGCAGGAAGAGCTCTGTTCTCTGAGCACCAGAGCCTAACCACGGCTGACAAGTCCCCATCCCTCACCCAGAAGACAACGCTTAGGTCTGGAAGTGAATGTGAGTAAAATATAAATGACAAGTAGAAAAGACAGCACCATCTGTTTGCAGGAAGCGCAGGGCACGTCTGGCCGCTTTGTGGCCAGTCATCGAGTGAGTGACCACCGCAGACAATGCCACACAGCAAGAGAAACGAACCCTCTCAGAACCTGCCCATTTCAGCGCCGACAAGATTTCCCTCATAGGCGGCATTTGGAAATCATTCAAAAATAAATTCATCTTACACAGCCACGAAGATGGAGAAATGCCGTGTTTGCAGTTTTAATTTGAGGAGGAAATGAATTACTATCTGCAATCTGAGCCAAAGGGAAGAAATTTGATATTGGGGAGGTTTAATGTGTTAGCAAGAAGAAAATAATATTTTTTGAACAGATCCAATGAGAAGGCAAAGAGTTTTGTCTGAGTTCTTGCTGTGAATTAGAAATATCTAGCCTGTATCACACAGCGAGAAATGTTCAGAAGCTACCTGACACTTCTCAACCAGTGAGTCATTGCTTGTCCTTGCAAGATGTTGATTATTATTTTATTATTCTATGAGAGGGTGTGGGAGATGCTTGCTGAATCTAAAAGCAACTCAGTTAGCGTGAAGTCCTAGCAAGTAGCAAGATAGCGTTACCCACCTACTCCCAACGTGTCACACTTGTCATTCATCATTCACCAAGGAGTATTTTGGTCATCGTGACTTGCATTAGCAACAGAAACTGCATAAACAGCAAATTCTAAGATTGCATAGGTAAAGGAAGATTATAAATAAAGCAAAAAAAAAGGTAATTCAAAAGAATGAAAGATGACTTTCGTAAGCACCCTACCAAATGTCATTCTCAATTTTTAATCATAATTAATATACTGTTATTTCCTTTCTGTAAATATAAAACCACATTTAAATTAATTTTTAAATTTTAGTTACTATATAATTTTTGTGAACTACACTACAAATAAAAAGATTATAAATATAGGGTGAGCATGTGAGACAGCTGTTGAGTTGCCCCCTGGGACTCCTGCATCCCACGTGAGAGTACTGGGTTTCCACCCTGATCCAGCTTCCTGGTAATGCACACCCCTGGAGGCAGCAACTGATGGCTTAAGTACCTGGGTTCCTGTCACCCACTAGGGAGGCTCAGACTACGTTCTGGACTCCTGGTCTTGGCCCGGTCCAGCCCTGACTGTTGTGTATATTTCGGGCGTGAACCAGTGGACAGGAGATCTGTGTCTCTTTGCCTGTCAAACAAAAATGAAAAATAAAATAAAAAAATTTTAAAGATTTGTTTATAAGTCAGTTACAGAAAGAGAGGGAGAGAGAGACAGATCTTCCATCTACTGGTTCACTCCCCAGGGGACCAAAATGGCCAGGGCTGGGCCAGCAAAGCCAGGAGCCAGGATCTTCTTCAGAGTCTCCCACATGGGTATCAGGGGCCCAAGCACTTGGAGCATCTTCCACTATTTTTCCCAAGCCATTATCAGGGAGCTGGATTGGAAGTGGAGCAAATAGGACTCGAACTGGCGCCAGTATGAAATACCGACATCACAGGGAGCAGTCTTCCCTGCTATAGCACAATGCGGGACCCTTAAAAAATGTTTTTGAAAGACCAGAAATTCTAAAATACATTTGCTGCCTCCTTCTTAAAAAGCTTGCTCAGGGGCTGCCGTGGTGGTGCCTCCTGCAACGTCAGCATCCCAGATGAGCAGTGGTTTGAGTCCCGGCTGCTCCACTTCCCATCCAACTCCCTGCTAATGTTCCTGGGAAAGCAGCAGAAAATGGGTGTTTGTCACCCACGTGGGAGGTCAGGATGGAGTTCCAGGCCCAGGGCGGGCTGCTGTGGACAACTGGGGAGTGATCCAGAGAATGAAGGGTCTCTCTCTGTCTCTGTCTCTGTCTCTCTCTCTCTGTCATTCTACTTTTCAAACAAATAAATCAATCTCAAAAATGAAGCATGTTATTCACACCCTAAAAACACCATACACATTATTATCAATATGCAATACTACTAATTGCATGTAATTCACCAAACGACTGTGCACAGCCTTCTAGAAATCACCTTGCAAGCTTAGCTACCACAGACAGGCAATAAGCAAATATTAACAATCAAATGTCTTCCTTGCTGTAAGAAAAATATCGGCAATAACACAACTTTGTCCAAAGAAAACCATAGTCTGTGCAGCTGACGTCAGCTGCCCATTTAATCCACAGATGATTTGATAAAGGGAGGCTTCCAGAAGCAGCTCCAAGAGCAAATGCAACCCCGGGACAGAAGGGTTCCCAAAATAAGCTCCGTGTTTGGCCTCTCTGAGGGGAGATTGAATTTCCTGACTGATCCCGCTGTCAGTTTCCACACTGCAGATGCACCAAAGAGCAACCAAACAAAACCACCAGAGACTGCTCCGATTTGCCTCTTGATTTACCTAATGGCATGAAAACAAGCAAGCATAGATCTCACATGGAGGTACCGCGGGTTTTCAAGCTCAGCACCTCGTATCTTCAGGAAATTGAAGCAAATACCAGGCTCCGTTAGTTGAATGTTGGAGACAGGAGATCAAAGCCACTAATGCAGAAACGAACTGCGTTGTCCAAGGCTGACAATTTGAACTCTTTGATGTCAGTAATTTCCATGGTTCGTGAACAACTTGCAAAATCAAATTTTAAATGTTTAATAGCCAAATACACTGCCCCAAGATTTTTCTCGAAACTGAGCTTTAAGTGTATATTTAGAAAGTGTCATGAATTATCAAATATCAGATTTCTCTGGGAGGGATGTCTTCTAACCACGTGTTATTTTTAAATATGAAAACACTACCTTACATGAAAGCTAGATTGAGTACAGAAGTGAAGCTAAGTATTTAGTGGTATATTTTCTACCTTATGGATTCATTTTGATTCAAATGCCCATTTATTCCCATAAGATCTTGCCATGCTGGGGAAATAAGTATTTTATAGAAATGCTTAAAAGATGCTTATTAAAAAAAATGCCTGTGTGTATGAATTTTGCTGCAAATATAGTGTTTTGTCACTTTATTTTAAATCTTTATCAAATTGTTAAGAACTACATACTACTATAGTTTTAATGATCTGTGACTATTTTAAAATTTATTATGTTGGAGTGAAATTGACATTTTGATTTGATTATTGTTTACAGCCTTTGCCTATTTTGCTGCTGAACTATGATCATTTTGCTTTTTGTTGTTGACTTGTTTATATTCAATGGATTAAAATATATAGAAGTTAAAAAGATTTGTTTTTAAAAAATTAGTCATGATTTTGCTGGTTTTTTATTACAGGAGAAGCATAAAAGGAAAATGATCAGATTGTGTAATTCAATATGACTGCTTGACACTAATATTCATGGTACTCCTGGAGACAGTTTGTTCACTGTATACAAAACTGCTATGCATGGTTGATTGATAAATCAAGTTAAAAATATTATTAACATACTTCCTGACACAGACTATGTTTCAGATGGTATTAAACATCAAAGTCTACCTAAGGTGTTTCCTTAAGACTCACTACATGTAAATTTGAATCTGAATAATATAAATTATTAATTGGGGTATTTGCAAAGTCAAATGTTTATTCACTTAATTAAGAAGTTTCCAACATTTTAAGGGAAGTCCATGTGCCCCTTTAATTATAAACCAACTGTTATATATGTAAGGATTCATGCATTGGGACAGAAAATAGATACTTAGCTCTCACTAGATTTTTCAAAGGAATATTTTCAATAAAGTTTAAAAGTTATACATAAACTTTAAATGCTAATAAATGCTTAAAAATTATTAAAAGAATACTTCTAACGTAACACTCACCCCTCATTGTCAAATATTATTTGATTTAAAGAATTTTGATGTCGCTTGTCAGGAAAGCACTACTTTCCAAAAGCAATGAAAGGAAAAATGATGCTGTGCGCGCGAGAGAGCTATTTGTGGACTGTGAGACTGAATGGAGTGGGGCCTTAGGACTATATTTACAATATACTACCCCATCTCCATCTTATGCATAATTTAAGGGCACAGTAATCATAATAGGCAGCAATCCCACTTATTGAGCTCTTGCACAGTGCCCGATGTAAGATTCTATTGACGTTATTTCATTTAACTCTTATAAACATAGTGAAAGTTGCAATAATTCTTGCTCCTTCTTACAGGGGTTCAAGAGTTTTCCCAAGATTCCAAAGCTGGTGGCTAGAGAGACTGAGATTTAAACGTCTTTCTGAAACTAACACCCCTACTCTTTACCATTGTGCTCTAATCTATTTTCCACAGCTCAGATAATACCCTGGCTATTGGAGGTCATGAGGTAGAGGACTCAAGGTCATCCACCAAAGTCTCAAGGTCACAATCATTCCTCCAGAAACTGGAGAAGTGACTTTGATTCCCCGTCCTTCCCACCCCAGCATCTAAAGAAAAAACGGCAGCAGTGTCATCTCGGACTTCAGTTTTCTTGGCTTCCCTTTCTGATGATTGCTAAGGCATGGGCACTTAACTGGACGGCGACATTCGAGGGTTGGTTTCTCTCAAAACTCGTGTTATTAAAAAAAGTGGAGCAAAACTAGCCAGATTTATATTTTTGCTGCAGAACAAAAGAAAATGAATTTTTAGAAAAAATTGTTTTAGAATTCTGATGATTTTTTAAAAATTTATATAATGACCTTCAAAGTCTTTTTAAAACGCTTACATTCCAATAAAAAAAAAAAAACAAACCTTGTGCAGCATATCTTTGCATGTATCTTTAAAGAAAGTAATGAAGATGAGAATCCTATGGCACAGTTACATTTTTGTCACTGTGTTTGTTTGGACACCTCAGGCATGCTGGTTTATTTGGAATGTTCCGGAACTTAGAAACACATGAAGTAATAAAACCGGGGGTGTGATGTGCAGAACAACATATTTCACATTTTTTAAATCTCAGTGGATTTCAGAACTACCTGGTAAGACTGCTGTGAGTGAGGACACGGAAGTTCAAAGACACTGAAGGACTTGCTCACGCAGGTGAGCGCTGGGTAGATTCCAAGCATTCTGATTCCTAACGGTGGCCTCTCTCCTGCAGGCCACATGGCCTGCACTCTGAAAGCCACCACATAGAGAAAGCAGAAGCAAGCCCCTCAGTTGTCCATGCTTAACTATGAATCACTTGTGTGAAGTTATCACCTTGCTGTTTGAGGGCTCTGAGAATCAGCACTGGCATTGTTCAAAACAGGTCAGTGCTCAGCTCACCGAGAGGAGGAGCCTGCAAAGGCTGCACTGAGAATTTTCCAGTCTATACTTGCGGAAGCAGGCTGATCCGTTTAGTCTGAAGGTAAACTCATCTGTCGGCTCCTCAGTGCCACTATCATGAGTTCTACTTTGGATTTGCAGAGGCATGGCAAGCTCGGCCTTTAACGTGGATTTCTGACCTCTTTGTAACTAATCAAAGTGAGGTGGTAAAAGCCTATAACAGGAAGAAGAATCTGACTTTTGACAGGTGGAGAAGCAGCTACTCTGTAATGGTTCAGGCAGCATGTACTGCTGTCAATCAAAAGAGGCTTGACCGAGATACAATTGCAAATGAAGTGACCAGTGAGCGTCCTCTGCACTCACCTCCTCGTCACTCATCTACTCTCCAGCTAACTCTCACCTTTCTAATTCTGCTGTCAATCTCCTTTATACGAGAAGCAAATACTTAGTGGATAAAACCACGAACCGGGTTTTTCATTGCTGAATTCATCATTCTGTGAAAACACGATGCCTTACCCTTAATGAATGCATGAATGTAATGCCAGCAAGCTGTTATCCCACTTTACCTCTAACTCCCAGAATGATAGAAATCTGAATGAGCAGAAGAAAACACTGGCCTCACCTCGCCAAGGCGGTCTCTTAGGTGTTATCTAACATGGCCAAGACAGAGGTCAAGGGCGCAGGAGGTGGAGGGAATGTGGGAAGCAAAGGGGGGCTTTGTCTTTTCTCCATAAATGACAGTCTCTGGATCTCCAACCCTGCCTCACAAGAGCAGGTCAAATGAAATGCTCACAGGTAAATTCCTTACGCTAGAAAAACGACTTAAGTCTTTACATACGTTCACCCACATTAACACAGAACTGCTAACAAACATTGTAACTCTAAGGGAGGAAATAGAAGTAAGCTCCAACCCTCTAAAGACAGAATGAAAGCACCTTTCTACAGTGTCCAGGACTTTCCTCAAGAATCATTGCCTGGGGCCGGCACTGTGGCGTATGTGGTAAAACCTTCACCTGCAGTGCCGGCATCCCATATGGGCGCCAGTTCGAGTCCCGGCTGCTCCACTTCCAGTCCAGCCCTCTGCTATGGCCTGGGAAAGCAGTAGAAGAAGGCCCAAGTCCTTGGACCCCTGTACCCACATGGGAGACCCAGAAGAAGCTCCAGGCTCCTGGCTTTGAATTGGCCCAGCTCCAGCTGTTGCAGCCATGTAGAGAGTGAACCAGTGGATGGAAGACTTCTCTTTCTCTCTCTGTCTCTGCCTGCCTGTAACTGCCTTTCAAATAAATAAATAAATCTTAAAAAAAAATCATTGCCTGGAGGAATTATACATACCAAGGTTCAGAAGTAAGACATTTTATCTTTTATTTTTAACAGACTTTAGATGAGTCTGGACATATAAAAAGATGCCCAACTATATATAAATACAACTATGTCCAAATAAATTGTTATACAATTTCCAGTTTATTCGATGAAGTCTAAACAGAGGGCAGCAGGGATTTAGCACAGGGTTAAGATGCCCACATCCTGTACTGCAGTGCGTGGGCTTGAGCCCCAGCTCTGCTTCCTGTTCAGCTTCCTGCTAAGGTCACACTGGGAGGCAACAGGTGATGGCTCAAGTCCCTGAATCTCTGCTATCCATGAGGGAGATGGTGACTGAGTTTGGGGCTGCTGGCTTCAGCCTGCCCCAGCCTGGCTGTTGTGAGCATCTGGGGAGTGAGCAAGCTGATGAAAGATCTCTTGTTCTCTCTCCTCCTTCCTTCCCTCACTTCCTTTCAAATGAATAAGAAATAAAACTTCTGTAATTTAAAAAAAAAAACACAGAGGTGAGTCCATAATTCCTGTGCTATTTGAAGAGTAAAATGTTGACTGGGAACATAGAAGTCCTTTAACTAAAACAAGACACTAATACATCAGACAAATGATAAGGCAAACAAAATCTCATTACAGAAGATGCTAAGTACATTTAATAACTCATTCTTGTCCAAAAACCATCTGCCAGACTAAAAAACTTTTAGGTCATCTATGAGAACTTGTATCACCTTTCTTTGTCAAAAGTAAGCAAACATGAGACCAAATTTCCCTTTGGCTGCACTAAAATCACCGAACTGCTATCCAGAATGTGATTATTCATTATAAGAGATTTCAAAATGAATACTTAATCTCTATGCTGTTGGATAGATGCTAAAGTCACAGTTCTGCATACTGGATACTTCAGAGATGTAGAGTACCATGGAGTACAGGATCAGACATTCTGTATCATAGTAAAGGTATCAGATCAGGATAGGGAAAGAGACAGAGAACGAGTGAGAGAGAGTGCTTCCATCTACTGGTTCACTTCCTAAATGCCCACAGCAGACAGGAATGGAACACAGCTAGAGCCGGGAGCATTTAACTCAATCCAGGTCTCCCACATGGGTGGCAGAAGCCCAATTCCTCGAGCCATCACCACACTCTTAGGGGTGTCTGCATTACTGGGGAGCTGGAGTCAGGAGCTGGAGCGAGGAAGCAAACCCAGGTATTGTGATGTGGGATACGGGTGTCTTAATGGCTGCTTTCATGGCTAGGTGGAACACCTACCTCCCTATCACAGATTTTTTTTAATGAAAAGGGCAAACTGTAAAAACTACGTAGTATCATTCACGTAGAACTGCCTGTGTTTGTGTGCTGTGTGTTGCTGCCCGTGACTGCAGAGGGGAGCATGTGAAAGGATTTCCAGTACAATGTGGCACTGATGACCTCTGAGTTGTGGGATAGAGAAGGATCTTTATTTTCTTCTTCATACGCTTCTGAATTTTTCAGTTTTGTTTTACCGAGAGCATATTCACATTTTATAATATTAAAAACCAATAAAGCTATTTCCAAAATAATCTTTAAAACAATTTCCTCCTACACCCTTATGTAGGAATGCTTTAGGGTTTCATCATAATATCTATTAATGGGAAAAAAGTAACATTAGAAGATCCTTCACGCTAAATGTATTAGCTGCTTCTACTGATAAATGATATGTTCGAGTCTTCTTGGCAAATTATACTCACTTCAAGAAAAAACACCCTCCGGTATTCCATAAACACACAAATACCATTAATCAAAGGGGAACTGGAAATTAACTGTCAGGTTTCTCTTAACCTGGCCATTCTGGAGGAACAACTCACTGAGGGATCAGCAGTGAAGATGTTGATGACTTAAATAAGAAAATAAATCTTCGGCTGTCAGATATAATCATTCACTCATCGCTTACTCTTCATACCCTTATTTTTGAATGTCTACTCTATGCCAGTGCAGCAGCTAGAAACACACTGCGCCTGCTCTCTCAGCTTAATGAGAACAAACCCAAGAACCTTCCCACTGA
Organism: Lepus europaeus; assembly: GCF_033115175.1. NCBI lineage: Eukaryota > Metazoa > Chordata > Mammalia > Lagomorpha > Leporidae > Lepus > Lepus europaeus. The sequence goes on from NC_084830.1 coordinate 150,743,289, forward strand.
AGCCATCCCAGAGAGCATGGCTGGGAACTCCTCAAGCCCTGATCAGAAATCAGAGGGGCAGAATTTCGCTTTTCCTTGGTTCCCTTGCATTGTCCGATAGCAGAACCCACCTCACTTCTCTCATCCATCCTGTGGCCAGCAGAATTCTAAGGTCACCTCACAGTCTCATGTCCGTGATGTCACTCCCACGACTGTGTCATAGTACTTGGCAAAACAGTTACTGTAGATATTAAGTTGCTAATCAATTGACCTTAAGAGGGAGAATAATGTGGTTGGCCCAACCTAATTGCAGGAGCCCTTTGAAAGGGGCCCTTTCTCTGCTGATGGCAACAGGAGAGAACAGGAGAGAGCTTCTGACGGTGAAAGGGATCTGACTGAGGGAGGCTGACCTCGGCTACAACAGAGGGGCCATCAGGCAAGAGCCGAAGGCCTTCTAGGAGCTGACTCTGTCCCCAGACGGCAGCCAGCAGGAAAGTGGGCACTTCAGTCCTACAGCCACGAGGAGCTGAGCTCTGCCCATAACAGGATGAGCCTCAGAAGAGGACCCTAGCTCCAGGAGACACTGCAGGAGCTGACACCTGGAGTTCAGCCTTCAGCACAAGGTTTCTCACTTTTTCTCTTTGTTAACCAACCAATTTGTTGTTATTTCAAAGCAATCTCGAACTCCTAAGAGACTGGGAGGTATAATGCACAGAACTTCATGGGGCAGGGCATACACACACTACTGACACAACCCATAACTATGCCCAAATACTGCAGGGAGTTTCTCATGGACCAGAACATTTACAACACATTTACAACACAACCATCAAGACCAGGAACTCAACATCAATCTACCTCCGAGATCCATTCAACTTTGGCAAAGCATCCAAATAATTTCCCTTGCTGTCAGAAAATCCAATTTGAAGCCAGGTGTTGCATTAGGTCAACCTTGTTGCTTGAGTTTCCTTCAACCTGGAACAGCTTCTCACTTCTTGACTTCACGATCTTGAAACTTAAGATTTGAAGCTGCTTAATTCTGGAGAATGGCCTCTGTCTGCACTCTTCCCAGTAGCTGTACTCTATGGTGAGACTACTAGGGGAAAGATGCTGTGTCCTTCTCACTGATTACTATGAAACAGCACACACAATGCCAACATACAGTAGCACCAACAGTGCAAACACTGATGTCTTAGGGTGATGTCCATCAGGGATCTCCACTACAAGGCATTCGTTTTCACTTTGTCACTTACAAATATTTTGTAGGGAGATAATTTCAGACTAAGTACAAATAGGTGATTTATTTTATGCATGTGTAATAATTATATCAATGCAAACATAGGTTTCCTAATCAATGCTTAATAATGTGCTGCTATCATCACTTTTAAAAAGATTTATTTGTAGTGATCCCTGGTAAATGTAAGAGTGGGAATAAGAGAGGGAGGAGATGTACAATTTGGGACATGCTCAATCTGACTTGCCCCAAAAGGTAGAGTTAGAAACGTGCCAGGGTATTCCAATCTAATCCCATTAAGGTGGTGTGTACCAATGCCATCTCACTAGTCAAAGTGATCAGTTTCAGTTCACAATTGATCATAATGATAGGATTAAGAGTCAAAGGGATCACATAAACAAGACTAGTGTCTGCTAATACTAACTGATAGAATTAAAAAGGAGAGAATGATCCAACATGGGAAGTGGGATACACAGCAGACTCATAGAATGGTGGATGTCCTAAACAGCACTCTGGCCTCAGAATCAGCCTTTAAGGCATTCGGATCTGGCTGAAGAGCCCATGTGAGTATTTTAGGCATGGAAAGCCAAGACACTGTGGCAAAACAAACGAACAAAAACAAAAAACAAAACAAAACAAAACAAAAACCTAAATGAAAGATCTCTGCGAGTGAGATCCCAGTAGAAAGAACAGGCCATCAAAGAAGGAGTTATCTTTCTCTGAAGGAATGAGAGAGCTTCCACTTTGACTATGACCTTGTCTAAATAAGATCGGAGTTGGCTAACTCAAAAGGCTTCTATAGCCTTGGCAACTCATGACAAGAGCCTCGGGTGATTACTGACGCCATAAATAAGAGTGTCCTTTTGTTAAGTCAACAACAGGAATCACTGTGCATTTAATCCCCATGTAGCATCTCTGTCCTTAATGTGTTGTACAATGTGAAGTGATGCTATAACTAGTGCTCAAACAGGACTTTATACTTTGTGTTTCTTTGTGGGTGTAAACTGTTGAAATCTTTACTTAATATATACTAAATTGATCTTCTGTATATAAAGATAATTGAAAATGAGTCTTGATGTGAATGGGATGGGAGAGGGAGTGGGAGATGGGAGGGTTGTGGGTGGGAGGGAAGTTATGGGGGGGAAAGCCACTGTAATCCAAAAGCTGTACTTTTGAAATTTATATTTATTAAATAAAAGTTAAAAAAAGATTTATTTGTTTTAAAGGAAAAGTGATGGGGCAGGGATGGAAAAAGGGAGAGGGAGAGCAGGAGGGAGGGAGGGAGGGAGAAAAGTAGAGAGGGAGAGGGAGAGGGAGAGAGGGAGAGAGGGAGAGAGAGAGAGAGAGAGAGATCTTCCATTTGCTGGTTTATTCCCACAAATGTCCACAACAGTCAGGTCTGGACCAGGCCAAAGTCAGGAGCCAGGAACTCCATCCGCACCTCCCACATGGACAGCAGGGGCCCAAGCACTTGAACCATCATCCAGTAAATCCCATTTGCAGGGAACTGGATCGGAAGCAGAGCGGAGGGATTCGAACCGTTATCCATATGGGATGTGGCTGCCACAGCTAGTGACTTAACCCCTGGCACCACAAAGCCAGCCCCTCATAACTTCCTCTGATGCTCAAACTATCAAAAATTTGGTCAAAGTTAACCCCTTCAAGGTGGCTTTGTTTTGGTGTTTTCACAAGTCCCATGTTCTTCCATTCTTTTCAGTGCGTCCTGGTACAGGCTGACCTGGGGTATCTGGCCTTTCCTCCAGGAAATCCTATTTTTTTAGTCGAAAATGACACTCAGAAATCCAGATCTGACTGCAGGTACCACTGCTAGGGGCTACGGTTCCCTGGCACATGGGGCTCTCTGTAACGTCTCCAGAATACCCTGCCTCTGCTTTTCTTCTGCCCTGCCTTATCTTGTTTTGTGAGTCAGAGAAAGAGACAGAGACAGGAAGAGAGAGAGCAAGCTCTCATGTGCTGGTTCATTTCCCAAATGATTTCAACAGCCTGGACTGTGCAGCACTGAAGCTGGGAGCTGGGAACTCAAACCTGGTGGTTGGCAGGGACTCAACCACTGGAACCATCACTGCTGCCTCCCAGGGCATGCGTTAGCAGGAAGCTGGCGTCGGGAGCTGGGGCTGGACATCAAACTCAGGTACTCCGATATGGAAAATGGGCACAGTAACCGCTAGACCAAATGCCTGCCCCTGACTTGTGACTTTAGGATGTGCTGTTCCTTCTACTGAGAATGTTCTTCCCTTCTCTTCATGTATACATCCTTCAGGTCTCAGCCTAAATGCTCCTTCTTCAGGAACCTTCCATGAGTGTGTAGACTGGCTAAGGTCCCCTCTCTCAGCACATGGACCTCTAAAGTGTCTATAGCATCAGTCATTTGGATGCACCTGTCTCCTCCTCAATACTGAGGCTTAGAGAACAAAGGTGGTCTCTCTGGCTCTCTCTCTCTCTCTTTTTTTTTTTATCAAGACTGTATCGCTTGTGTTCAGAACAGTGCCTAGCAGGCCACATTCACCAACAAATATTTGTGGAAACAAGGAGTGAGTGGATGAGTGAATAATGAGTTAATGAAGTCAGAGCCACAACCCAGTGCTCTGCAGCTCTTCCACTGTAACACTTAGAACTTTCCGAGGTAAAGAACTCTGCAGAATAATATTCAGGAAATCCTTAAACATAATGGCACAATTTGACTCTTTCTGACAAAACTCTGAGTTTTACACAGCGGATCAAACAACTTTTCATGTTATTTTGAAGTTCATTCTTCTGAAAACGGATTCAGACAAAAATGGAAAATCAACTACCCTTGAAAAGGTCACAGCATTGGCCACTATTGATTTAATCGCTTGGGTTTATTCTCCATTAGATTTATTTATATTCTGAGTACCTTTGCTAAGTGGTTAAGAAAACAAAAAGCTGCAGAAGAATATTTAATTTGATTGCATAACACTAAATCTTCGCCACCTCCTGGGTCCCTAATTAAATCTTGTTTTTACACGGCGCCTTGTCCTTGAATGTGGGCTGCTCTCAAAATCTCAGGGAGGGAATTTATGACACAGGAAATCCAGAAACCCTGAGACAATGTGGAAGTCTAACAGTCCTACCGCTGTCTCTGGAGGAAGGCTGAACATACAGCTGTCTGTAGGTTGAAGCGTTCATGGTTATCCTCTGGTCCTGAGTCAGCTCTACTCTCCACAATGGCCCACCTCGGTTTGCGCCCCTCCCCAGGTGTATCTCATGCGATGGGGCCTGGCCACTATGTCAGAACTTCAGCGTCATTTGATGATCAAATTCTGCTAAGTATCTACAAGGAGACTAGCATTCGATGGGCAGGCCTGAAATAATTATAATTCTCTGAGTCCTAAGAGATACAGGAAGAGAGTTTACAAAGCATGTTTTTTCTCACTTTACAGTTTCTGAAATGGACTTCTGAGATGCCTAAAGGTCTCTTCCATCATTTTATCTCATATATTGTTTCTTTAAAGACAGAGGATTCCCTAACTTCACACAATGGAAAATGATTATTCAAAGACTTCTCCTTTTCCCTGACTGGCACTATGGTTCCTTGCATTCCAAGACACCTGGAAAAAGTGAACACCTCCTTGACAAGAACCTGTGTTTTGGGGCCAGGGCTGTGGTATAGCAGGTAAGGCTGCCATCTGCAGTGCCGCCATCCCATATGGGTGCTGGTTCGAGTCCCAGCTGTTCCACTTCCAATCCAGCTCTCTGCTATGGCCCAAGTCTTTGGGCCCTTGCACCCACATGGGAGACCCGGAAGACACTCAAGGCTCCTGGTTTCGGATTGGCTCAGCTCCAGCCATTGCAGCCAACTGGGGAGTGAATCAGTGGATGGAAGACCTCTCTCTCTCTCTGCCTCTCCCTCTCTGCCTCTCCTTCTCTCCATGAGTAACTCTCACTTTCAAATAAATAAATAAATCTTAAAAAAAAAAAAATTGCTTCCTGCAGAACATCCCATGAACGAGGAATCTCTCCTTTGTTTCTGTGAGGCTAAGAAAGATTCTTAGCCATATTGAAGCCCTTTAAGTTGAAATTTTAACACTTGCTACCAATAACCTAATGAGTAATTATAAAGTCAAGACAAAGTCCTTCTGTTTCTCAGACCACGTCCAGTGGCATATTTCCCTCCTTCCGTTTCAGGTGGGATATCATTCAGTTACAACCCATTTAATGTGACTATTTTAATGGGACACTTGTAAGCACAGCACTTCTCAAAAAATAATCAAGATGGATGCAATCCATGAATGTGACTTAGTTCCCTAGAACATCTTACTTATGCTGAGACAACGATGGCGTGGGCTTCAGTATGGTAAAATATCCCGACCAGGTCCTGCAGAACTTGTGCAGAATCAAAGGCAAAGAGTCCCAGCAAGCTTAGAAACCAGCTCTCCTCTAGCAAGAACGCTGTGCGCAAGCCCATTGCTCAGCTTGGATGTGAAAAGATGCTGAGCTGTGACATGCTCCCACTTTCTAAACAGAGCTGGATTTTAATGGTTAGATCTCTTTTGAATTCTGGAAGGAAGACTGGCAATTTGAGTGCCATTTCAAGCAAGGGGTGAAGACAGCTAATTGGGTTTCTGTTCTCTATGTCCTCCTTAATGGCCTGGAAGGTGGAGGCACAGAAGCCCATGAGTTCCTCTAGGGCTGCGTTTTAATTGTCAAAGTGAAGGGAAGATACAAAGCTGTCCTTAATGCTGAATAAAGTCCCCCCAGCTCGTCTGAGAACCGTTCCAGACACCAGCTAGGCAGAGCACGCTGATGAGAAGAGAGTGGCTGGTATTATTTCAGATTCTTCAAATGACTCTCTGCCCACAACAAATATTGGGTAGGGCTCTGTTAAATGATCCAAAGAATGATCAGATACCTGGCTTATTTGTCTCTCTGGAGGCCTGCTTCAACATCCTACTCAAATCTATTTAAAGTAAAACGCAATCCTGCAAATGACGTCCTTCTGAGAGGACTCTAAAGTATCTGTTTATCTGCGGGGGTGGCTGAGCAGGGGTGATGTTATTGCTGTAAGTGTGTATCTTTCTGGCATAAATATTTACTTCCCTCTGCTGGTCAGCAGCTGAGTGGATCCCCATGTCCTCCCAGTTGGAGTCTTATGACACACAGGGAGCACGGCCTCCCTGGGAGGCTGCCTGTGTCTGTCTTCCAAGCCTAATATTAAATGTAGCTCTTGGTTCAAGCAACCACATGCTAGGGGATTTCCTAGGCTGGCTCCTGCTCCTGTAGACTCTTCCAAACCAGGGTTACCTTTAACACACATCCCTGAGACACTTCTCTCAGCACAACCCACCCATAAAAGGTACCTTAAAAAATTGTGGAAAACAGAATCATAAACTAAATTACTTTCTGTGCAAAAATGTTTAAGACCTATGCATAGTTTTTTACATTATAGGAATTTTCATAAACTTGGAAGACCTCTCATATGCATAGGCTTTGAACATTTTTGCATCAATACTTACCTTTAATACTATGTTCCATGAGCTTTTTAAAATTCCTTGTATCTCTGCTGTTAGACATGAAGAGAAAATACATATGTAAAATTCAAGCAAAAATTCACATATGAAGAAGCCTACATTGCTCTTTTAAGTTTTAAACATGTTCATGAAAAAGTAACTCTTTGAAGATGTTTACAAATGTAGTACTATTTAGGTAGTGTTCTAGAGTCTCAAATAAGGTATTTTCTTATTTTTTTCTAAGACTCATTTATTTATTTGAAAGAGTTACACAGAGAGAAGGAGAGTCAGAGACATAGAGGGAAAGAGAGCTCCTCATCTGCTGGTTCACTCCCCAGTTGGCCACAACAGCCTGAGCTTAGTCGATCCAAAGCCAGGAGCCAGGAGCCTCCTCTGGGTCTCCCATGTGGGTGCAGGGGCCCAACGACTTGGGCCATCCCAAGATCCAGCAGAGAGCTAGATCGGAAGTGGAGCAGCCGAGACTCGAATCGGCGTCCATGTGGGATGCTGGCACTGTAGGCCACAGGTTTACCCGCTATGCCACAGAGCCGGCCCCAAGATACTTTCTTATGCAGAAAATTAAATCATCCTATAGAATTAGAAACTATTCTAAGCTCCTTGAGTTGGAAGGTCTCAACTAGTAGTGTTTCCTTATCATCTGTTGAATAAGTGAATAGGCAGATGGATTACTGACAAAATCGAGGTCCTGTTGGGCTAAAATAATAGAATAACAATAAAAGCATATAAACCTTTAAGTACTGGAGAACATGATTTTGAATTATCCATTGGATTTATCTTTATTTACAAGAAAGATAGTCTGGGAAATTGTTAAATTTGGTATTAATAACACATACAGTTGTGCTCACTTCGGCAGCACATATACTAAAATTGGAACGATACAGAGCATGTGCAAGGAAGACACGCAAATTTGTGAAGCGTTCCATATTTTTTGGCCGGCGCCATGGCTTAACAGGCTAATCCTCTGCCTTGTGGCGCCGGCACCCCAGGTTCTAGTCCCGGTTGGGACGCTGGAATCTGTCCCGGTTGCCCCTCTTCCAGGCCAGCTCTCTGCTGTGGCCAGGGAGTGCAGTGGAGGATGGCCCAAGTGCTTGGGCCCTGCACCCCATGGGAGTCCAGGATAAGTACCTGGCTCCTGCCATCGGATCAGCGTGGTGCGCTGGCCGCAGCGCACTGGCCGCGGCGGCCATTGGAGCCTGAACCAACGGCAAAGGAAGACCTTTCTCTCTCTCTCACTATCCACTCTGCCTGTGGGAAAAAAAAAAAAAAACCATAGTTATTCATCTAATCTGTGTATTTGTTCTATATTGTTCTTCTTTTGCCTTTTTAAAATACAGCTTTAGGAGCAAGCATTGGCACAGCAGTTACTAACATTCAGGATGCCTATGGCCCATTTTCTGAGTGCCCAGGTTCAAGTTCTAACTCTGCTTCTGCTCTGGCTTCCTGTGAACGTGCATTCTGGAACAGGCAGGTGATGGCCTGATGGGTCTCTGCCATCCACAGGGGAATATCAGATGGAATTCCATATTCCTGCCTTCTGCTTCACCCAGCCCCAGCTTTCGCAGGCATTGGGAAATAAGCCAGTAGATGGAAGATCTCTGTGTCTGTGTCTCTGTCTGACTAAACAAATAATTAAAATTGAAACATAGTTTTACATTTATCTCTAGCAAAAAAACTTTGAAAGCCAAGGACAACTGACTCTAAAAACAGCAAGCCATGTTGGAAAACAGTAACAGCAAATCTGCAGAAGCAAACCCAGCTGTTGACTTGGCCTTTGAAAAGCTTGCCATTATGGCATGGTAAATCATAAACAGTAAAGATTTAGAAAGTGAGGCTTATTTGTTTTCATTAGTCAGGAGCCTTGTGTCTCGGGAGTGAGGAAATTAAGATATTATTGCAACTGAGAGAATAATGTGCAACAGTGGGATTTCATTTTCTCTAAAGAGTGCTTTGGACTTGAGCATCTTTTACAGTCCAGCCTGTAAGCCGTTGTCAGCAGAAATCCAGGTGGAAGGAAGGATTTTCTTCAGAAGCCACGTGAGATCTGAATAATGTTCAAGTTTTCAGGGAGATAAATTGGGATCCCAGGCTGTTCCTTCCTCTTCTTCCTGTGCCCACACTGTGGCGTCAAGGAACAGGGACCTGCTCCTCACCTAGGGCCAACTCTCTAATGGGACTGGGGAGTAATGACTCCAAATCTTTGGCTTCTAAATAAAACAGTGCTATTGCACATGTAAAGCACTGACAAAAGAAACTGAAAAAAATCTGAAAGGAGAGGAAACCTGCTGAAGTCTACGCATCCTTGTCCCCAGCTACACACCAGAAAACCCAACTGAGCTGTGAAGGAAAGGGAAAAGACGTGGAAGAATCAGGATGTACAGACTTTCGTCTGTGTGCCGGACTCCTGACCCTCCCCACGTCCACCCCAGCTGAAGGTGGGGAAAGATACAGAATTCTCGCTCTGATTCGGGTTTCTGATAACGAAAGGTGCACATTGCTTGTGTTCTGAGTGAGGCTGAAGAAGACAACAACTTGCTTAGAGAATTCGCTAGCACCATCACGTCGAAGGTAGGGAGACACCAGTAGCCGAGCATCTCAGTGTTGCAGTCAGTACCTGGGGAGGTGCAGCCAGGGTCCCCCATGAAGAGAGAATGTAGAGCACAGATAGCAAAGAAACCATGTTGGGGACACAAGCCCTTGGACCTCCCTGAATCCCGGATCCCAGGATGGCAGAGAAGGGCTGAGGATACGGAGAGGCAAACCCAAAGAAGCCCAGACTTCGGGCTAGAGAACATGGCTGGAGACTGTGCCACCATCACAAACCTCCAGTGGATGAGCCCCGGGCAGAGGCTGACTGTGCATTTTGGAAGGTGGTAAAGCGTAAGATGTGCCTAGAAACCAGATCAGATTAGCCGTGCTCAGAGAACATTAGCAAAGGATCAAATCAAGCCAAAACCGAGAAACAGATGGCTTCTTCCCAGCAAGACTGTATGGCTCTCAAGTCGGTTCCCTTATCAGCCTATCTTCCAATTTAGATGCAGACCCAGAGAGATGGAGAAGACAGACAAGCCAAAGGGAAAGTTTAATCCAGAATGTGCCTGGATTATAAACAAATGACCATATCTTCTCTGAGTTCATCTAGAATAAATGATGCATATATTTGTGCATGTGGACAAATGAAGACTGAAAGTTATGTATTTGACTGTAGAAAATCATGTTACATTTTTTAACATCAGCCCATGCCCTTGAGAAGCAAACCTGCAACATTCATGGCCAGTGATGTCATCCTCTCCCCTCCCCTTATCTACACAAGCATCTTTCAAGAGGCCACTGTCCAGAATGGTGTGACCCAAAACACCCACCGAGCCGCCACGGAGAAACCCTACTCTAACTGAATTCTCTTCATTTCTTGAACTACAAAATGAGAATTCTAGCTCCCCTTCTACCTGTGGACAGAGAGATCAGAAATAATTTTTCTGGATTTAACCAAGGATCTGTAGTGTCTGCATGGAACCCTGAAACTCGCAAGGCTCATCAAGCTGTAGATTTCCCCATCTTTCAGCTCTGTATTTTAATACATGCTTTGCTATGCAATGTCTACACGGAACAAGTCTGTCTGCAAACATCAGTCATCTTACATGTGGCCCAAACACCATCGTCAATGGCAAAATGATACAAACAGTCTGGCACTTATTGAATGTACACTCTGTGTTGCGATGTTGACATTCATTTCCTTATTTAATCAGCACAAAACCTCTAGGAGTTAGGTTTCACTATGCTAGAACCAAGTATCAGAATTAGCAGCTGTCATCGTTCCAAAGCTCTGATGTGGTAAGAAGCAGGGCCAGAATTTCCCTGATCACAAAATGTCCTCTTACCCACTATTCTATACTCCACGACCCACCACGACCCATTTTCCTTTGCTATTATTCTGTAGGAATGAATATATGCCATGTACCATACTCTCCCAATTGACTGAAGTTCATCACCAAACTGGATAGACCACATTGCTCTGACTCCTATGATAGGACTCCAATTTAGAATCAGGACTGTCTAGAAACGCCTGGATTTTTTGCAGATTCACTGGCTTGGAAGACAAACGCAACCTGGGGTATCTGCACACACCTCAACTGCACCCCTGTTCACACGCTCCTCCTACAATCTGATCCGGAGGCCTCTGCCTTCTCCTGTGTCCCTCACCACACGTGGAACGAGCTTCCTTCTCTCCCTACCCCTGCTCAAAGCTTGGATTTGTGGCCCTGGTACCAGCTCTGCTCCTTTTTATTTCGTTTTGATTCATTTATATAATATAGTGGTATTAACATTCCACTGACATAGCAGAATGCCAGCATCCAAACTCAGAGACAAGCCTTTCTCTGTTACACATCACTGCTTACTTGAGTAGGTAATATTAAATATTTATCAGTCTATTATTTAATAACTATGAAAAGTGATCTACAAATGAATAATTTGTCTCAAGCTCTATAAATATGTAATTGACATCTAAATGATAGGGCTCTGGAAGGTATTTCTAACTTTGAATTTTACTTTCCTATCTATAAAAAATAAACAAAGTGAGCAAAGTCAACATAAATATTCAAAACTCAATGTAGGCCAAGTTTTCCTGACCGTAATCAGTATAACTTGGGGGCTCTCAAGTTGGAAAGGTTGGGAAGGGTAAAGTGATGTGTTCAACCTGTTAACTTGTTCCATTACAGCCCATTTTCTGGCCCATGCCCTTAAAATCCAGGTCTTCTTGGTATAATTACCCCTTGATAAATTATTGAAATCTTATTTTATTTTAATGTCACCCAAAACAAGTTATAAACACAATCCTTATTCTATGTCTGCAAACCTTTTACTGGGTTTCCCCAAAGTACTGTACTATTATCTTTATTTTGTTCAAATTTGGCCAGCTTTCCATGAATGTCCATTTTCTGGTCTACATCCGATCCAGGAAGCCACACTGCATTCAGTTGCTATCTCTGTCGCCTTTCATCTGGGTCAGTTCCTCCCATGTGCTTTGTTTTTCATGACTCAGACTCTCTTGAAGAGCACTGACTGGTCATTTTACAGAATGCCTCTCAATTTTCTTTAACCTTTCACGTGACTCAAGTATCCATTTTTTTTTTTTGCAAAAATATCAAATAAATGACAGTTTCCCTCACTGGTGCATGGTATCAGGAGGTACACACACAACGTCAAGATGCCCCATTACTTGTGATGCCAACCTCGACCCCTGGGTGAGGATGTCTTCTCATCACAGAGCAGTTACTGTCTCTCTCTGATGAATAGCTATCTTGCAGAGAGAGATGTTGAGACTATACAAACATCCTATTTGCCATCACACTTTCCTTCACTAATTTTCACATCCATGGGTGATTCCTGCCAGCATCAGATGTTACTGTGGTGTTTGCCAGTTGGCTACTTTTCTGTTTGCATCATTTCTTTAATATTTACTAAGTTGAATTCTACTGCAGAGAAGAGCTAACCCTTTGTACAATCATCTATTTGTTCACAAATGGAAGCGTCGATGATCCTTTTATTCTGTGGATTGTAACTACTACATTTTTTTAATTTCATCATCCAAGTAATTCCATTTTTGGCATTTGAAATGCTTTCAAGCTGGCTCATGGGTCCTTTTGATGCACCCTCATCATTTTTTTGAACACTTCCTTATTTTCTGGCTCCATAATGTGTTCCTGGATCCTCCTATCCTTTCTTGTCCTCTGCCTGGGAGTCAGTCATTTCTTCAAAGAGCCTTACTTCCTTTTATTGAAGAATGCCATTCCTTCTGGGCCTATTCAGCAAATATAACTAAGAGATGCACGTCTTTACATGCAAACACAGCTCTGTGGACGAGGGTATTTCAAAAAATTCATGCACAATAGAACTAAAAGAAAGACTATTTTATTGCAAATAATTGAAACTCATGAACTGTTTTTGCATAATATGTGTTTTCCATGAACTTTTTGAAAATCCCTGATATACTCATCTGTATTGAAAATAGTCATAACTCTGATACCCATTTAATAATACTAGAGTGTTCTGTGTTTGTTCTACCCTTCCTGGTTTCTCCGTTTATAGCTATTTTCCCTGTCTGTGAGGAGTCTATCTCAAATTATTTAAAACACATCTGCCGGGGTAGGCATTCAGTGTAGAGGTTAAGGTGCTGGTTAAGATGCCTGTGTCCCACTCTCCGCTGCCTGGGTTTGGCTGCCAGCCCTGGCTCCTGGCTCCAGCTTCCTGCTGGTGCAGACCTTGGGAGGCAGTGGTGACTCCTCTCACCCCTGTGCAAGACCTGGATTGAGTTCCTGGCCTTGGCTTCAGTCGTGGCCCAGCCTTCACTGCTGTGGGTATTAGGCGATGAGCCTGCGAATGAGAGCACCCCCCCCCTCCTCTCTCTGCCTCTCAGATAAACAAACATTTAATAAAAGCATATTTACATATTTGCTCAAATCTAGAATACACAAAAAGTAGTTTCTGAATGGCTAACACATATTCCTTTGAAAAGCAAATTTACTAACTATAGTACGATGTTGGTACAGAGTTCTATTGCTCTGTAGCCTTCCAGCACCCAGCCAAACCAAAGTTTTGCAGTTCCTTACACTGAACTTTCCTTCCCACCCCATTCAATGTGGTCCCCATTCAATGTGGTTATGTGATTTACTTAAGTTCCTTTGTTCATATTTGCATTAATTTGGAGTTCTCCCCTCTGCCTCCCAACCCCCAACACTATACACAGACACATCCTGGCTGACTTGATTGATTCACAGATTAATTTTTGTGGGTATATGAAATATTACTACGGTTTAAAAGTCAGAGCTATACTTTTTTTAAAAAAAGGAAATACTAGTACTGAAACAGTATTTTTATACTTTGCGTTTCTGTGTGGGCACAAACTGATGAGGTCTTTACTAATTATATACTGAAGTGATCTTCTGTATATAAAGAGAATTGGAAATGAAAAAAAAAAAAAAAAAACAACCTGGTGTTAAAATGGAAATGGCATAGAAAATTAATTAATTTGAAAAAAAATTATGTAGGATCTCTGTCTTTAATGTGCTGTACATTGCTATTTAATGCTATAATTAGTAATCCAATGGTAGTTTTTTCACTTTATGTTGCTATATGGGCAAAATGTTGAAATCTTTACCTAATATATACTAAACTGATCTTCTGTATACAAAGAGAATTGAAAATGAATCTTTACATGAATGGAAGGGGAAAGGGAGCGGGAAAGGGGAGGGTTGCGGGCGGGAGGGAAGTTATGGGAGGGGGGAAGCCATTGTAACCCATAAGCTATACTTTGTTTTTTTTTTTTTTAACTTTTATTTAATGAATATAAATTTCCAGTGTACAGCTTATGGATTACAATGGCTTCCCCCTCCCATAACTTCCCTCCCACCCGCAACCCTCCCCTCTCCCGCTCCCTCTCCCCTTCCATTTGCATCAAGATTCACTTTCAATTCTCTTTATATACAGAAGATCAATTTAGTATAAAGATTTCAACAGTTTGCACCCACATAGAAACATAAAGTGAAACATACTGTTTGAGTACTACTTACAGCATTAAATCACAATGTACAGCACATTAAGGACAGAGATCCCACCTGAGGAGCAAGTGCACAGTGGCTCCTGTTGTTGACCCAACAAATTGACACTCTAGTTTATGGCGCCAGTAACCATCCTAGGCTGTCGTCATGAGTTGCCAAGGCTATGGAAGCCTTCCAAGTTTGCCGACTCTGATCATATTTAGACAAGGTCATAAAAGACAGAGTGAGGATAGTAACCAATGATCCTAAGAGTGGCATTTACCAGGTTTGAACAATTATACAGCATTAAGTGGGGAAGAGGACCATCAGTACACACAGGTTGGGAGTAGAGCCATTGGTGGTAGAGTAGAGGTTATGATTACAAAGGAATGAGGCCCAAGTGCACTAGACAGGGCCTAGAACAAAGGACAGAGTCATTATTAGAGGAGCTAAGAAAGGTGCTGTCTAAGCTACAATTAAGTTTTCTGATTGAGAGGCAAATAGAACCTGATAGAAGGGGCTTGATAATAATCTGGTGGGCTTTAGGCCTTGTAAATTCAGAGGCCCAGACCTATCTATCTCTTCACATGGGGTATATCCTAAGGGAGGTGTGAACCTCCTAGGGGAAGGCACTCTGTTGACTTTCATTACTTGGCTGGCCTGGGAGGAGAGCTGGCCAGGTAAAGGCAGGGGGCATCTCTAACAAGAAATTTACAGTTCTGCCTGTAATGTTGCTGACCCTACTTGACTATCCCCTCAGCTGCAGTGGTCACTTTGGAAGTTGGGCTGAGTGAAGGGCTTTTCAGCTTAGAGCCAATAAGATCTGTGGCTCTGACCTGGGCATCCTTCGACTCCAGGGCAGGTCCATTTCCAGTGATCCAACTCTTGGCAGAGCTGCCAGGGCTCTTCACAAGCTGACTTCTGCTGAAGCCCAGGCTTACCACATTGAAAGCCACTGCAGTGGACTGGCCTGTTGGGTCTCCTTGAGGGCAGATCACTGTACAGATCAGCCATTAATAGGCCTGCCACCCACTGCTTCTGATGCCAAGCTTTCTTTTCCTCCTGGTTTGTGTTAAAGCAGACCAGAGGATGCAAGTCAAGGGAGTGCCCGTTTCCCATCTCTAATCTTCAGTGGCCTGAACTACAAGTCTATAGTCACAGGCATGTTCTGTAGTAGTTTTTCCAAGGTAGACAATGACCATGAGGAAAATTATATTCTCACTTTAAAACTTTCTTTCCCTTTGGTCTGAAAGGGAGGTTTTTTCTACTTACTGTATACTTCGCTGATGGCGAAGTGAATCTAGCTATGAGATTATTATTTGAGTTCTTATTTTGGCTATGCTATTGCAGAAAAATGTTAGCCATCTCTTTTATAAGGTCTAAAGATTAAATTGTGCATCCTACAGATTCCTTCATAATAGAATTAGTTTCCTACCTTGAGGAGAATAGAGAAATGGACGAACAAGTTGGGCTTAGAATAGAGAAATGAGGGAGCAAGTCCTAGATCGCTTGCTGACAATAGCAATATCACATGAATACTTAGCAAACTGTTTCAACCATTAGATAACAACTTAAGAAAACATTTACCAGAAGGTCCAATGCCTTCTATTAATTTTAAGAATCATGTATTTGAAAACACCTCTTAAATATCTAACATGGTGTAGTTTGTTTAACCAGTAAACTTAAGCACAACCATATAAAATGTTTTTAGTTTCTCTCTACCAACAAGTTTAAAACATATGATACACAGATTCAGGTCACACAAATTAAAATGTATCTTTGATTGATTTTAGCAGCTTAAATTTATGGACAATCTTATCTATAAGCCATTTAAAATAAAACTCTTAATAAAATTTCCCCATGTGGACATACAATATGTACACACATATAACATAGCATAGTAGACCAATATAGCCATTTTAATAATAGCTTTTAAAATCTTTAACTCTTTTTGTAGATTGCCAATTGATTTGAATTGCATAAGCTATACTTTGGAAATTTATATTCATTAAATAAAAGTTTAATAAAAAAAAAGGAAATACAGCTGGCGCTGCGGCTCAATAGGCTAATCCTCTGCCTGTGGCACTGGCACACCGGGTGCTAGTCCCAGTTGGGGTGCCGGATTCTGTCCCGGTTGCCCCTCTTCCAGGCCAGCTCTCTGCTGTGGTCAGGGAGTGCAGTGGAGGATGGCCCCAGTGCTTGGGCCCTGCACCCGCATGGGAGACCAGGAGAGGCACCTGGCTCCTGTCTTCGGATCAGCACAGTGTGCCAGCTGCAGCAGCCATTTGGGGGGTGAACCAATGGAAAAGGAAGACCTTTCTCTATGTCTCTCTCTCACTGTCCACTCTGCCTGTCCAAAAAAAAATGAAAAACAAGTATATGTTCACAAAAGTGTCACAGCCCTCATACCACACCATCAGGTAAAAATCTCATTATTTTGTCCTTCCTCAGTTTCTTTTTGTACACTTCACTAAACACATCTATATCTTTTAAAATTCCTCTCTTAGACCACGAATGCAATATTATAGACACTCTTTTTCCCTTATTCACTTAACTATCCTGGAAATGACACCCTATAGGTTCTGTGTAAAGCACTATGCCCAAATGAACCTGCTAGTGCACGAACACTAACCAAGCGAATTACAACGCAGTGTCTGGGTCCTGCTTGCTCATTCCATCATAGACACATACTTGGCTATTTCTATCTGTAACAAGTCAACCACGACAAGCTCTTCTAGCCCACATGTGGGCTGCCTGATTTTCTAGAGATATTCCTACTGTTCACCCACTCAGACCCCTCCTAGGAGATGAATATTCCAACGCCAGTTCCTGTCTGGTTCAGACAAAACATATGCCCATATTTATTTCTTCTTGCATTACCAATAAATTCCCAGGACTCCACCGTTTTCTTTTCTGACAGAAGTTACCACCTGCAAAGCTCTTCATTATCCCAATATTTCTTTTACTTTCCTGGAGGACACAAATGTGTCTACTGGGCTAGGCTGCATTTCTCAGAATCACTTTTCTCAACTACAGTTCCCAGGGTTTTCCTTCTGGTGAGGCTGGGCCCCAAGAAAGAATCCTGTGTGTGATGTGGAAGTCAAGTGCAGCTACTTGTAGTCTATGTTCCTGCTGCTCTGTGAATTCATCTTGTAGGTGAGAAGGAGAACCCCAACCTGCACCTGCTTCCACCTTTAGCTTGGTCACTCCTCAGCCACACGTGTGGACCCTGTGATGCAGGGTCCTGGCTTCTGCCTGCCACCCATAGCACCAAGGTAAGAGGCAAACAAACACTGACCAGTTTATTCCAATTATAATGGGTCCCTTTTCTTCCCCCAACCTTACCCTTATCCAACTCTAGTATCAGACATGAAGGTGATCACCTTACAGAGGCTGTTTAATCAGTTTGCACAACTGCTTAAGGTCAGATCATATTTGTACACATACACAAAAGGGTGCTCCCAAAAAATCACAGAAAATGGAATTGAAATGTTTATTTTTGTTACAAAAAAATTTGAAATCCATGCTTTTTTTCCATAACACACATTTTCTATCAGCTTTTTGAAGACCCTTATATGCATGAATCTCAGAAAATTTTTGTATCAAAATGAATTTATATTTTAATTCAACTTTCCATGAACTTTAAGAAGTATCATCATAGCACACTCACACACACGCGCACGTGCGCGTTCTACTTCTCTGATTCAAAATTTCTGTACTGAAAAGCAAATGTTGATTTAATAAATACCTAAAAATTTGGGCGTGTCTTTCGAACTGGATGGCAGGCAGAAGGTGGAAGGCTTTTAAGGAGCATGGTAGAAAAAGCTTAAATGTCCTTGAACAAGTGATTTGTATAAATTTAGCCTTGGAGGATGCTGTTGGTGAGGGGCTGCAGCAAACGCGCACGTTCCTGGAAGTGGAGTAAGAGAGATCTTCACTACTCAGCGGCAGGAACTCAGCACACCTGCAGCACTGAGAAGGCAGAACATGTGCCTAACGATCGGGGTGTTCTATCCAAGGCAATTTTCAAGCAAAATTCGAAAATGCCACCTGGGTTCTTCTTGCCACTTGTAGTAAAAGACCAAAGGAGAGACATAAATTGAGGAAAGGACTGTTAAGCAGAATAGAGCTAGGATTTGGTGGGTTTCAAAATTCTCAGCCTCCTCGAATGGCACACAATGTGTGGAAACGATTTCCAAACGAAGAAATTAAATTTGGAGCAGAGCCAGGAAACCACGGTGAAGAGGTGAAACTCAGGATGTGACGGCAAAAGCTTTTCTTCCGACCGCAGAGAGATCAAAGGTGGTGCCTCAGAGAACTCTTCAGTCTTACCGAAGGCCCTCAGAGATGAGAGGCGTGCTGCCACCACCTCGGGTTGAAAAGGACGGGCGGCACCGAAGGACAAAGAGGAAGCTGGATCCCCAAAATGTCAGGAGGAGGCTTGGAAAACTACGCATCAACAAACTGGTGAAATCTTTCACAAGAAAAGAAGGCTCTATCTGCAGATGGACCAGACAGGCTTGAGATGGGCTGAACTGGGTCCCTTCCAACATTCATGTTCACATGTTGAAGGCCTTGAGTCCAGTCTCTCTCCCCCCCCCCCCCCCTTCCTTCATTCATGCACGTAGGAAACACCACGTGAGGACACAGTAAGAAGGCAGCCATCTGCAAGCCAGGAAGAGAGGCCGTCCTGCTGACACCTTCAACTTGGACCTCCGTCCCTAAGAATGCTGAAAACATACATTTCTGTTGCTTAAACTTCCCAGCCTGTGGTATTCTGTGATGGGAGCCCGAGCAGACTAACACAGCCCAAATGGCAGAGCCAAAAGCCATGCAGAATTATTGCTTGGCCTTGAGCCTAATTAGGAATTTTCAACATTTGCCCAGAACGTCAGAATTGCTATGGACCACCAGAGACTAATGTGTCCCCCAAGTCCTCCCTTTCCTAGACAGGAATGTGCATATTTACAGTGTTTACAGCTCCTCCTCTAATATATCTTATGGATCTTCAGCATCACAGGTCCATATATTCAGTGAAAAGGCAAACAAGGAACTGAACTTCAGGGTCAAATGTGAGACACCTCATTCATAACTGGACCTGACTTATAGGATAAAATTCTGGATGCTGACCTGATGCTTTAGTGGAGAGATTTAGAGACATTGGGAGGGGTAAATACACCTGGGATGTGGGAAGGATATGAACTATGAGAGCCTGAGATCCAGGCTGTGTCATGCAACCCCCTAACATGGCCCAAACAATCCCCTCCCATTGATATTCTCACGTTTATGTACCCTTCTGCCTTGCAGGCTGGATTAGCT
Source organism: Lepus europaeus (assembly GCF_033115175.1). Lineage (NCBI taxonomy): Eukaryota > Metazoa > Chordata > Mammalia > Lagomorpha > Leporidae > Lepus > Lepus europaeus. The sequence continues at coordinate 150,762,863 of NC_084830.1, forward strand.
GACACACATCTACCAAATACAATATTGAAGAGGCAATGCCACGTGATCTGGGATTAGTTCACAAAAGACTGTGGCTTCCATCTCCAGCTGAGTTTAAGGAGAACCTCTGCCATCCCGTGCAGTTACCCTGTGGAGAGGACGTGTGGGCAAAGAAACGATGTCTCTGGCCAACAGGCAGTAAGGATCTGAGACCTGCCAAGAGCTCCATAAATGTACCTGGAAGTGGATCCTGTCCTGATCAGGCCTCATTGCCCATGAAAAATCTTGATCCAGAGAAACCATCTAAACTATGCCCAGATTCCTGGACCAAGACTTTGGAATGTGAATATTTTGTGTCTTTATCCACTATTGCTTTGTTATGAAAAATTGTTCACTGGATGATAATATTTGTTGTCACTACATGTCTCTTTCTGAAAATACCACCAACATGCCCTTAATTTGTCTTCTAACAGTTGCTTTTATCCTTCAAGTTTTAGTTTACTCATCTTTTAGATTGGTTCCTACTAATTATATCTATATAATCATGTACTCTAATTTTAATTATATAATTAAATATATACTATGGTCTGCTAATACTAACTGATATAATTAAAGGGCAGAACAATTCAACGTGGGAAGTAGGATACACAGCAGACTCACAGAATGGCAGATGTCCTAAACAGCACTCTGGCCTCAGAATCAGCCCTAAAGGCATTCAGATCTGGCTAAAAAGCCCAGGAGAGTATTTCAGGCATGGAAAGCTAAGACACTCTGGCAAAAAAAATTGACCTAAATGAAAGATCTCTGTGAGTGAGATCTCAGCGGAAAGAATAGGCCATCAAAGAAGGAGGTATCTTTCTCTGAAGAGAGGAGAGAACTTCCACTTTGATTATGGCCTTGTCTAAATAAGATCAGAGTTGGTGAACTCAAGAGGCTTCCATAGCCTAGGCAGCTCATGACAAGAGCCTCGGGTGATTATTGACGTCATAAATCAGAGTATCAATTGTTAAATAAACAACAGGAGTCACAGTGCACTTACTCCCTATGTAGGATCTCTGTCCTTCATGTGTTTTACTATGTGAATTAACGGTATAACTAGTACTCAAACAGTACTTTATACTTTGTGTTTCTGTGTGGGTGCAAACTGTTGAAATCTTTACTTAATATATACTAAATTGATGTTCTGTATATAAAGATAATTGAAAATGAATCTTGATGTGAATGGAATGGGAGAGGGAGCGGGAGATGGGAGGGTTGTGGGTGGGAGGGAGGTTATGGGGGGGTGAAAAGCCACTATAATCCAAAAGTTGTACTTTTGAAATTTATATTTATTAAATAAAAGTTAAAAAAATAAGATAAAAACAAATAAAAACTTAAATATATACTATGGTCTCTGTGTTATATTTGAATGTTAACTTATTATATATCTCATATACATCAAGTAGAAAAAATTTTAGCTTGCCAATACAGAGTATTTTAAATATGTACAGAAGTAGAATGAAAACTACAACAGACCACTTGAACCCATCACCCAACTCCAAAATTCATAGATAATATTGACATGCTACAAGAATGTTGACACAAACAGCCATGACCAGCAGTGTTTCATTTCAACCTCCAACTACCCCATACCCATAGATAGTTTCAGAGCAAACCTTGTACATATCTCTTTCCTATAGTATTTTCAGTGAGTATTACTTTTTTGAGTACCATTTCTAGGTTACAAGTTATCCAGAGTACAGAGAAAGCCTTGAAAGCACAACAGTGTCATCCATTCTTGCTAATATCCTTATACTCAAAGACTAGACAAATTATTCTACCAGAGAAATAAAAACAGGAATTTGAGGGTTAGAGATTAGTGAACTCAAGAGACAGAGAAACAGGTGAAAAAACAGAGGGGACGTCAACCATATGGCAATAGGCTGAAGCCAAACTCAAACGTATAACCAGGGATGATTAAATGCAATGGGAATAGTTGAGTGACTTTCAAAACAGAGCCTGTCTAACAGTGAAGGTTAGATGACATCAAACGCACTGCGTGTCTTACATAACTCGGCTGTAGCAATCAAGTCCTTCCGGAAAATCTGCTGCAATAGTGAAGAGTTCGGACAGTGGAAAGCAGAGTGAAATAGTGCAGAAAAACGGCCTGACAGATAGGATGTGAAAGGCTGAGAAGAACTTGAGAATTCAACAGAGCAAGAACAAGACGTCAGAAACGATCAGGAAGAATGCCAAGGGTGGCGTCCCACCGACCAAACCCAACAGGAATCAATGTAGCTCTTAGTGAAAATGTGACTCCCGATGATATGTGCGAAGAGGAATCAATACATTTGTTTGCTTAGATACCAAAGGAAAAGTAACTCTAGCAATCAAGAATATATGTGATGGCACCAAGAGGCTCAAGACAGACCACACACACACACACACACACACTCTCTCTCTCTCTCTTCCTGTTACTGGGGTCGAGAACACCAGAGGCCAGTTAAAGAATCTGTAAGTTTGGGGCAGGTCTTGTCAAGGAGAGGAGGAGCGAATCAACTTTTCCACCTGGCTCTTCTGTATCAGTGAACTCCCAGACAGGGTGGTACCTGCGTGGAGCCGGCCCAGGTGGGTATGTCTGCAGAATACACGTATGCCTATTTCTCCACAAATGGCTCACAGAGGGTTCTTAAACACACACAAGGATGTTACACTCAACCCACAAGAGAAAAGATCACTTTTAAGTTCAAGTTTGTGGATGATACTAGTTTTCAGTTAAATAAGAATTCATTAAAATAGTATTTTTTTATTTTAAGATTTATTTATTCATTTGAAAGGCAGAGTTACAGAGAGGCAGAGGCAGAGACAGACAGAAAGGTCTTCCGTCTGCTGGTTCACTCTCCAAATGGCTGTAAAGGCCAGAACTGGGCCGACCCAAAGCCAGGAGCCAGGAGCTTCTTCTGGGTCTCCCAGAAGCACTTGGACCATCTCTACTGCTTTCTCAGGCCATAGCAGAGAGCTGGATCAGAAATGGAGTAGCTGGGACTCAGACTGGTGCCCATATGGGATGCCAGCACTGCAGGTGGTGGCTTTACCCACTATACCACAGCGCCAGCCCCCATTAATATTTTTTTAAGATTTATTTATTTATTTGAAAGACAGACTTACAGTGAGGCAGAGATAGAGAGAGAGAGACAGAGGTCTTCTGGGGAGGGTCACTCCCCAGATGGCCACAATGGCTGGAGCTGGGCAGATCCGAAGCCAGGAACCAGGAGCTTCTTCCAGTCTCCCATGTGGGTGCACAGGCCCAAGGAGTTGAGCCATCTTCTACTGATTTCTCAGGCCATAGTAGAGAGCTAGATCGGAAGCGGAGCAGCCAGGACTTGAACTGGCATCCATATGGGATGCTGGCATGGCAGGTGGCAGTTTTACCCACTACATCACAGCGCTGGCCCCCCAATAATATAATTTTATCAGTTATAAAAATCCTGTAGCAAGTCAAATCCAATTTGCTATGTCTCAAAAAATTTTTTAAAAAATCAGGAATTTTGGTTCCTTTATTTCATAAAAAGTTTCAGAGAACAGCGACACTTTCATATAAAATTCTTTTATCTTGGCCTTTGAAACCTAGATTTTTTGTAAAGCACTGATTTCATAAGCCTACCTTCAACCAATAAAACTGAAAATTCCATCTCTATCACCTAACTTGCTGTACTGGAGGGACACTTTATTTTTCTTGGATTTTATTGTCAAACACAGAGGGATAATATTATACAGCAATTTCCTGTCCGGTGCCCACAGCAAAGATAAACTGAAAACGTGTACCAGTTAGAGTAAAGTTTGGTGTCAATCAAAAAACAATCAATTTTTCCATATATACAGTTCTTTTTTAATAAAAATATCATCCTGGTATAAGTATTGATCTGGTCTTGATTTCTACAAGGATGAAGGTTTTGCTGTACAAAGTTGAAGGATAACCAATAACTCATTTCTCTCTCACGGATTTGTCATTGCAGATCTAAAAGTCGCAGTTGTCATCTCCAGCAGTGCTTCGTGCTTCTGAGTTTATCAGAACATTTAATCCTAGGGTAAGGCAAACAGTATTTGGAGGTAAATCTATGTGTAAATGTATCTTCAAAGCATTCATGGAAAAATGGAAATTCAAATGTAGATGGAAAAACAGAATTAGAAGATAAGTTTATTTTTGGTACAAAAAAGTTGAAACCCATTTATAGTTATTTTACATAAGCATGTTTATGAGCTTTTTGAAAACTGCCTGAAATGCACATATTTCAACTTTTTTTCCCCCACATTTAGTTTTTTAATCCCATGAACCTTTGGAAGTCCCCTCATACATCCAGATATACACGCAAACCTGTAAGCACATCTGTTTGTATGTATGAATGTGTGCACACACAGAATGCGGGAAAGAGAAGGAGAGGAGGTAAGGGACAGAATCCACTGCACCTGCGCATTCCTCTCTCTGAGTTTCCTGTCATCTTCTTCTGGCTCACTTTGCGGGCTGTCTCCTTCTATCCCTTCTCATTGAGTTTCTCCCTGTCGCTGCAGATCCCCTGTGAGCCTCTTCCCGCACACGCCGGTCCTTTGTGTCTCCCTCTTCTTCAAGCCCTCTGGTACACAGTTGCTTGCGCTGTAGGACACTGGCATCTGCTCACACACTTCTACTGCCTTCTGAAGGTTCTGTGTGTCCGTTTCATCTGCTTGATGAGAGGCTCCTGTTACCGTTATGCACTGCCACTTCCTCTCCTGTTCGGCTGTGCCAGAAACGCCAAGTAAACGAGCCTTGATGAATCGGCAGAACATCTGCAATCAGCTAGTTGCTTTTTTTATAACATTTATTTTACTTATTTGAAGACAGAGTTACAGAAAGAGAGAGAGGTCTTCCATCCACTGGTTCACGCCCCAAATGGTCACATTGGCTGGAGCTGAGCCGATCCACAGCCAGGAACCAGAGCTTCCTCTGAGTCTCCCACGTGGGTGCAGGGGCCCAAGGATTTGGGTTATTTTCTGCTGTTTTCCCAGTGCAGCAGCAGGGAGCTGGATTGGAAGTGCAGCAGCCAGGATTTCAACCAGCACCCATATGGGATGCTGGCACTGTAGGCCAGGGCTTTAACTTGCTGCGTCACAATGCCAGCCCCTAGCTTATTTTTATTAGGAAGTTACAATTGCTTCCTAAAATTTGAGACCACAATTCTTAGAGTGTTCCCATGTATTAGGCATAGATATCCATGTCATCTATTTGCAATGTGAGACAGCTTAGTGGTGAAAGCCGCACTGTCTGAACCAAGGTCTCTGATTTGCTACCTGTATGATCTTGAGTAAGAAATGTAAATGTCTTCTGATTAGATCCAAAAATATAGGAATGATTATAGCATCTAACTCACAGAATACTCTGGTAATTAAAAGAGATAACTCATAAACAGCACAGGCAACACCTGATACGTGGAAAGCACTCTGCAAATGTTGACGTTCTGCTACAGTGGAATGAAAATTATAGCTTCAATTTCTAAACTAGCAATTAAAAAAAAAGTTGACAGGTACTGATTTGAAGAAACCAAAGCCACTTTTAAGCTCAGTTTCTAGAAGATGCATAACCTACTTCAAAGATTGGGAGGTGATGTCTGAATTAAATGATAGGAGGTTTATTTTAAACCCATCTAGAATGATCAAGGCTAGCTAATGCCAAAAGCCTAAACTGCAATGTCTTTTCCCAATTCTACTCACGTTTGTAGATCCTTGACCTAAGAGAACATAGGAAAGATTGATAAGACAGACTTGATTTTTAAGAGCAACTCATAAAGTAACCTGGTGTTCTGAGGTTAATACGCCCAGCAACCTAAAGAAAGTGTTCTTGACAGAAATGATGTTTATCCCAGGAGCAGAAATGTGTGTGTGTGTGTGTGAAACACATGCATATTTATATATATATATATAAAAAATATGTATATAGCATAGTAAATATATGGATAGATTGATGCAGTATATTTATAATGTCATACATGAAACACATTGGTAAATACTGTGAAATATAGATATATGAAAGGTGATACAAAAGAATTTAAATTAAAAGCAGGCCAAGAAGTAATAATGTTAGTTCCAAATAACTGTGTACAACTTCCAGTGCAATTTCTCTTGACATTCGCTGCCTGGGTGTTCTCACATGTCAATGCAGCACAACTAAATTAATTTGCCTTGTAGAAATGAAGTGAACAACAAGGAAGAAAGGTAGTGGAGTGTAATACAAACAACATTCATTTACAAGTCAAAAGGAAACACTTGCAAGAGGCATCTTTACTAAAAGCCTTAGGAAACAGGCAAGCTTGCTTTTGAATCCTAATTCTACCCCTTCTGCATAGACATTTAACCTCTCTGACCTCATTTTCCTCACTTGTGTATTAGAGAAAACAGACCTGTCTGGAGAAGGGGACACAGTCCTTGATTTCTCCCCATCACTCCTCTTTACATCTCCCTTAGAGACAAGGTCACTAGTTGACCCCAGTACTAGTGGTTCCCCGGTGCACTGGAAAAATGGGTAGATGGGTGTGTCAGTCTCTGGCACATGGATTCTCTACAGCTGAGTGTAAACTGAGTCAGAGCCTTCTCCCAGGGGGAATGAAAAGGCTTGTTTGCATTCTAGTCTTTGTAGTAGAGCTATGAATTTGGGCCTGGGCTCAAACCCAGTTCATCTAAATAGCACCATGTCTGGCATAGAGGGTTAAGCCACTGCCTGGAATGCCAGCATTCCGTATGGGAGCCAGTTCATGACCAGGCTGTTACACTTCCAATCAAGCTCGCTGCTAATGGCCTGGGAAAAGTCACAGAAGTTGACCTAGGTATTTGGGCCCCTGCCACCGAGTGGGAGACTTGGAGGAAGCTCCTGGCTCCTGGTTTTGGCCTGGCCCCACTCTGGCCATTCTGGCTATCTGGGGAGTGAACCAGTGGATGGAAGATCTGTCTGTCTGTCTGGTAGCTTTGGGATCCTCAAGGAGGGAAGGCCTACACTTCCGGGAATGCAAAGGCCTATTTCCGGGGAAGAAAGTCCTTGTCAAGGTCCCTGCGGGTGCCTAAAGGTCAACCAATGAGGATCAGACCCGCCTCAACCTTTAACTCCCATGCCCTAAATCTATAAAAGGAGCTCTCCCAATCTCTGATGCGCGACTTCCCCGGCCCCTGCTCTGTTTCTCTGTTGGGACCGGGGAACCTCGCCCGGGAGCGGAACCCCAATAAAAGCCTGTGAATGAATCGATTCGTCTGCCTGGAAAGATCTGTTACGCGCCGGACACCCTACACTGTAAATGTCTTTCCCTATAAATCTGATAAAGGCATCCCATCTGCTGCCTGCCATGTTCCTTAGGTATCTGACTACGTGAGGGCCTCATTAGGAAATGGGGTGGCTAAGACAGCTTGTAAATGGGTCCCCTGGCCAAGTCATCATCAGAAAAACCCTATCTCAGTATAACTCCTAAAATGATTTCCTGAGGTTTCTGTAAAAATTAAATAAGATAATGCTTTTATGGCCGGCACCGTGGCTTAACAGGCTAATCCTCCGCCTTGCGGCGCTGGCACACTGGGTTCTAGTCCCGGTTGGGGCGCCGGATTCTATCCCGGTTGCCCCTCTTCCAGGCCAGCTCTCTGCTATGGCCCGGGAGTGCAGTGGAGGATGGCCCAAGTGCTTGGGCCCTGCACCCGCATGGGAGACCAGGAGAAGCACCTGGCTCCTGGCTTCGGATCAGCACAATGCGCCGGCCGCGGCGGCCATTGGAAGGTGAACCAACGGCAAAAAGGAAGACCTTTCTCTCTGTCTCTCTCTCTCTCACTACCCACTCTGCCTGTCCAAAAAAAAAAAAGATAATGCTTTTAAAGCACCTTGCACAATATCAGGCATGGATAAGGGTGAGTATTATGTATCAGCTCCTATGATTTTATCATTACAGCCAGAAAATGAATACTCAGAACCAGGGGCAGTTTCTCTAAAGTTATTCAGCTAATAGCAGAATGAAGCTTGAAGCTCCCATTCCTTGCCATAGCTTTCTGCTTCCAGCCTTCCATTATCTGCTAGCCTGTTGGGCCTTCTGAACCCCGGGAAGACCTGCATTTCAACCCTGCTCCTACGATGACCAGGCACATGCTTCCCGGTAGGTGTTTTGTTGGCATCTTCTAGTCAAAATGATGGGATCGGTCTTGGCTCATTCTCCATACCCACTCTGATCAGGCACACGCATCCCCTGACATTTCCAGTTTCAATAAAGGAGCCAGCCTTCTCCCTTTACACTCAAGCCCTCAGATTTTCCCCATCCCCTTCCTCCAGGCTCCCATGTCTATACATCTGTCATCATTCTAGAGCAATGCTAAACAGTGTGGGAACGACTAGCAGCATGTGACTACTGAGCACTTGAGATGCAGTGAGTGTGGATTGAGACCTATAAGGACAAAGTGTTCACCAAATTCTGAAGACTCAGCATTAGCAAGAATATCAAATACCTCACTAATCTTTTTTTTTCACTGATTACATGTTGAAATCACAATGTTTTCTTTTTTAAAAAAATTATTAATTTGAAAGGCAGAGTCACAGAGAGACAAAGACAGAGACGGAGGTATAGGCGCAGAGAGAGAGAGAGAGAGAGAGAGATTTTCCATCTTCTGGTTCACTCCCCCAAATGGCTGCAATGGCCGGAGCTGGGCTGATGTAAAGCCAGGAGCCGGGAGCTTCTTCAGGATCTCCTATATGGGTACAGGGGTCCACGGCTTTCCCAGGGACATTAACAGGGAGCTGGATTACAAGTGGAGCAGTCAGGACTTGAACCGGCACCCATATGGGATGCCGGCACTGCAGATCGCAGCTTTACCTACTATGCCACAGCACTGACCCTCACACTGTTTTCATATTTTGTGTTAAGTGAAATCTATAATTAACATTAATTTCTCCTATTTATGTTGTCTTATTTTAATGTGGCCATAGAATTTGTAAATATATGTATATATATGGATTATTTTATATGTTTAGTGGATGGTGTTGTTCCAGACCATTCTAGACTTCCATCTCAATATTTCTTCAATCTTTCCCATGCAGTGTTGTAATCATCACCTCATTCAAGCTTTGAACAAGGCACCTGAGATTTCTCCGCCTTTTCATTCTCTTCTCCAAGTTCCCTCATCCATGCTGATTCTGTGTCCAGATCAATCTCACTAATGAAAGTTTCAAATCAAATCACCTGCTACTTAAAACAAGCGGTCCCTTCTCTCTGTCCATCAAATAAAGTGCATATCGCGACAGCACCCAGCTTCTTCCTGTGTCAGCTGTGATGCTTCTGGTGAGCAGGGAACGCAGAGCAAGGTGAAGATCTGGTAGCTGAAGACTAACTTTTCCTGGGATGCTTGTGGCACAGCAGTCCTAGGCAACTCCCAGTGACCCTGACTCGTCCAAACCTGACTCAGACAAAGATATCTTTCACAAAGTTTTTTTTTTTTTTTTTTTTTTTTTTTTAATTTTATTTTAAAGTCAGGTAAACAGAGAGGGAGACAGAGAGAAAGGGAGAGAGAAAGCCAGGCCTACTCCAGGCCAAAGTCAGGAGCCAGGAACTCCATCGAGCTAAGTCACATTGGTGAGAGAGGCCCAAGTACTCCGGCTACCATCCTCTGCCTTCCCGGCTTGCCTGGACGTAGGGCAGCCAGGACTCAGACTGGGACTTCTACATGGTATACGGATGCTACAAAGACCGGCTGCACCACAGTACTTGACACATAGGTTTTCTACGTGGAAATAGTGTATCTTATTTCAGGAAGCCCCAGATCCACCCACCTGTTGCCAAAATTCAGCAACCTAGAGGCAGGCATGGTGGTGCAGCAGGTCAGGCTACACTTGCGGCACTGCCATCCCCTATCGGCAGGGCCAGATGGAGTCCTGGCTGCTCTGCTTCCCAACCACCTTCCTGCTAATGTACCCAGGAGGCAAAAGATGAGGGCCCAAGTGCTTGGGTCCCTGTCACCCATGTGGGAGACCTGGATAGAGTTCCTGGCTCCTGATTTGGGCCTGACCCAACTTCAGTTGTTGTAGACCGATTTGGGGAGTGAACCATGGGACAGATGTCTCTTTGTCTCTGTGTGTGTCTCTCCTTGTCTGTGTCACTGGGCCTTTCAGATAAACAAATCTTTAAAAACCTAGCATCCTGTTTGACAACGTGGAAGGAGAGGCTCCCACGGCTACTGAAGGCCCTTGGCTTTTAGATGTCGATACTGACAGCCCTGTGACTTAAAGAGCCCTAATGCCTCGATTTTAGCCCCATTAGACTTGTTCCTGTCTGAGAAGAGCAAGAACTCGCCAGTCTTTTCCAAAGCAATTCATTGGAACTAAGGAAAATACAGGGAAGCACATATCCAGCCACATGGCACTGCTTTGTCAGTGGAGCAGAATCAGAAGACTTTGCTCTTCTAAACCCAAACTCAGTACTTTTAAATATTAGACCTTATTATGACAATTAATATATTTCTATGTCATCTCCTTAGTGTGTTTTGCAAGACCAAAGCCTACTACTATTTCCTTCAGCATGAACCCTACATACCAGCAAGCTCATCTTGATGATGGCTCATTCGGCAACCACTCATATGAATCCCAGGTCTTTGCTGTAGCCTTTGATTGCCTTGTACAGCAAGCCACACAGTCACAGTAAGACAAAGCTGGACGGGAAACTGGAGACCATCTAACCCAGTTCTTCATGTTGTATAACTGAAGCCCTAGAGCCACTGAAATGATTTCCACATTGCAAACTCCGATCTGATTTCCAGCCTTGTGCTTTTTCTGTCTTCTGATCTCACATTTTGAAATCCTACCTGTTCTTCCAGCCCTAGGACAGATGACACCTTCTCCACGAAGGGCACCTACCAGTGGCCATCACTCACTCTGTGCTTGTCCACATCCAGCCTGGAATCTGTAACCTGCAGGAAGTTTGTAGTCCCCTGCTCCCAGCTTGAGTTTTAAAAAGGTCAAAGCTGATAACACTCTCAGATGCCACGCATGTTCAGTAAAACTCTTTCTACACATAAATCTCTCTGTGCAAGTTTGTCAAACAAATTATTTTTAACAAAAGGAAAAGACACAGCAATCTGGAGCCTCAGCTACTGGATCCGTCCTATGAGAAATGGGTGCATCAAAGGGTAAAAAATGTGCAAGCCACAAAGCAATGCATTCTGATCTCATCAAACAGCTCCCACATGCATTTCAAGGTTTGTTATTGATCTTTCAAAAATAATTTCACCCATCCTCCTTAGGCTTTCCCTTAACAAGAAGAAGAGAATTAGTGAATTGTAACGCAGACCAAGCTATCAGGGATTTAAAGATTAAGTTTGAAAATCCATGTGTCTCTTTAAACCATCCAGAGTGCCAGCTCAGCTGAGTCCTGAGAAGCTTCCAACCAAAAGGAGCCAGTCGAGTTAAAGTAAAAAAGAATTGGTTAGATTTTGTCAGTGGATGTTTAAATGTAAAATAATCCATCATCCCGATTCTTCTGTTCTGGTATGTTTATTAAGTAAATGTTTATTATACTAGATTCCATTTCAAATGAGGCAGAGAGGAGGGAGTAACTTTTTAAAAAGCAGGAATTTCATATGTCTCATATATGGGATTAACTTAAAAGGAACAAAACCATCAATACATTTCTATTTTTAAATGTGTGGTTTATATGGGACTCCAAGGATGATTAGAAATTAGAACAGCCTCAAATGAAAATTAGTCCTAAGGAAAACACACACACACCCAAATTCCCTCCTAGAGGGCTTACTGGTAATTTTTGAAGGAGAGAAGGTAGGAGGGAAGGAAGGAGAAGGTAACAACCAGCCTTCCATCTGACATCAAATCAGACCACGGATGTCTGGAAGTCAGTGTTTGGAGGCCATGGGGCTAAGTAGATATTCAGACATTTAACTCATTGCCATGCTACGCAACAGTTGATCTTCAAATACCAGTTCTAGGTGAGGTGGTGTGCTGATGAGGTTATAACACCTCTTCTCACATCATGGAGACATATTAGGCAGCATGGACGCTGTTCAGACAGAGGAAGAATTGAATATTGAACCTCTTTCTGCCTCTCGACTTTAGCGCTGGTGGGGGCAGGAGAAGACATCTGCATTACATGGACCACTCACTGAATTTGTTTTCTTAGAACTTTCTTTCTTCATTTGGCTTAAATCCAAACATTTTAAGTCCACCTTAAAGACATTTCTAGACATGAAAATTTCGGTAGTTCTGGAATCTGAAGACTTCATCCAAAATCCTTACCTATTTAAAAACCATTGACTCACCTATCGTATTTTACTGAATCCTTTGAAATGCTTTAATGTTATCTTTGCAAAAAAAAATTAATGGAGAACATTTTTGTTTTTAGAAAGCAAACTGAAGTAAAAATCAAACTGCAAGGTCACCTTGGGCAAAATCTCATCAAATGTCAGTTTCTTCAAAGTTCTTTAGCTCAACAGCCAGAAGCTGAACCCTTTCTGCCTGCCAATTAGAACATACACTCCCGTGAGCAGGTACTCTGTGTTTTCTCTGGATACACCTAATGAGCTCCTAGCACAGTGCCTGATATGCATTAGGCACTCAGGAAAGCATGTTGACCACTGAGTTCATTGAGGAATGAAAAACAGGTAGGCTTTGAGTGTTGGAAACTTTAAATTACCCAGAGAAGTAGACAAAGGTAGGGAATGACTCAGTGATATAAAATAATCCAAGGAAACAGGCAGATGTTTTGCAAGACCAAAGAGGAAGTGATACTTTAGAAGAGTAGCTGGAGGAATGAGGGCAGCTGACCAGAGAGGCTACTCCATTGGACCTTCCAGTGCCATCCTATAAGATGCACCAATGGTAGGTATCTCCCCAGAGGTGTTCACTCCATAGAAACCTCATAGAAAGCAAAGACTGTAGCCAATAGCATGGCGCCCTGGAAATGTGTCCAACATCCTGGGCAGAACTATCCAATTCCACAGAGTCAACAGGACTGTTTGCCAAAAATTCCTTTGCAAATGTTAGAGGACATATCATTCTCTTATTTTGCCCTCCTTGGTGAGATATTTAAATAAACACATAGTTTCCCTCACAGACTCATTAGCTGGGTATTCTCTGAAACTTCAGTTACAGATCACTCCGAGGAACAGCATGACCCCATACAGCTCAGGTCTGGAATTCTATGAGGAGGGCAATCACAAGACTAATGTTTTCCCTATTTAAAACTGACTTAAGACTAAGAATAGCTGCACCAGCCTCTGCTTAGAAGGCGAGGTAGACTGGCCAGGGGCAGCCATGACGGCTAGGAAACATGCACAATAAGTTGTGCGAAGTTTCAGCATTGAATGTATGCCCCTGGGGCCACCAAGCAGCACGTGTGACACACGCGGTGCATCCTGCTTTATCGATAACACCTGAATGACTTGATTCTTGAACCAGAAATTCATTATTTTCTAATATTCTTATGTGGGTACTTAATATTTTGCAGGGTTTTAAGCACTCAAGAGACGGTGGATTCATGGGCTGAAAAGTCCCATTTATTATTTCCATTTTGTGGGGAACATGAAGGAATTTAATTGACTTTACCAAGGTCACCAGCAAAGCAATGAAGAGAAACCTGAGAGTGAATATTTTGTAAGTTGGCTCAGATAAAGAAAAAAAGATGTCTGATGAAAAAGCACTTCTGGGAATGAAAAAGAGAAGCCTTGTCTCTCCATGCCTAGAGGTCTGTGCTACTTCCAAAGAGCAAGCTTTGACTTCAGGCACAGAACTCAAAAGAAGCCTCGCCCTAAGTGGACATTTTCCTGATTTTATTCTGAATTTGGAAAAATACAGGAAATAGCCCTAAGAGCATAGTTGTATGAAATCTGACCTTGTTAGTCTGATATTTGACAGTGGTTTTGGGTTTCCGGCGTGCATGGAAATAATCGTGTTTCAATAGGAGTGCATTTAACAACCAGCCACAGGGTCTCCCGCGCGGCCATATTTACAGAGCCAGGACTTCGTCAGGTGCTGCTGTCACCTTCTCTTTCAGCTGCTACAACGCACGGCACAGGGGAGATGCTGTTCATATTGCGCCCATTTCACAGACAAGCACATGAGGTCTAGAAAGTTAACAAATTGCCCCAATGTCACCCAAATAATTGGAGTTGGAGACTGAATACCAACAGGCTAAATATTTACGGAAAACAGAAAGTCAGTGGATTAAATCAACCTGCTAGCCCTGTCACGAGCTACTGTTTAAGCCCACGAAATCTCTTTTTCCAAGGAGTTGCTTAAAAACAATAACAACGAAACTTCAACAGAATGTCGGTTTAGTTTAGAATTGCTAGAAAGTTTATGCCTATTTCTAGAGTTTTCCTTATTTCTGTAATTGCCTCTGTTGGCTTCATTCCTGGTGTTATTTTTGTAGGTAGGGAAACACTGGTGGCAAACAGAATTGAGACCGCCACCCCGCCTCACCTGGCTGTGAGCCGCAGTGCCGTGTGCCACAGCTCCAGTCCCTTCCACGCTGGCACTCGGTACGAGTCTCCCACATTGGTAGCGACAATCATTTTTTAAGGGAGTAAAAGAGATTTTGGGGATCAGTCCGAACTTCTCAAACTACTAATGAGGAAGTTGAGGACCAGACAAAATCAGGGAGCTGTAAAAGCGTCTCAGCTGCTGGGGCTCGCGGCAGTCAGGAATCCGGGCAGCCCGAGGCCCAGGCGTGCCTCTGTCAGTGCCCTGTGGGCTCTCAAGCTGATGAGGCACGACTGATCACGTCTGCCACCAGAACTGCTCTCCACCAAGGCTCTCCTGGGCCGAGATGGGGTGGAACCTCAAGTGTTGGCCCTGTGAGTCTCAAGTCCTAGCTGGCCAGAGTCCCTTGTGGCCCTGTGCAGACTCCCACTTGCTGGTTTCATTGCACAACATTTGAGCCAGGCCCTGGAAGCCAAACAAGCATCACTCTGCTTCTTCCTTTGTCTTTTGATGCTTTGCTACCTGACTTGAGCGTCCCCAGGCTCCGCAGGCCTCCCTTCTGGGAGCGTCTCCAGGGAGCATCTCCGTGGAGCCCCCCATACGGAAGTTTGCTCACTGTTTCTCCTGATGTCACATGGCTCCTTAAATGCAGTGGGAGCTCTGTGGCTAGGCCCAGGGCTCCATCTCTGGCTGTGATGTGTTCAAAATGTTATCACTGACATGCACACATCCTGTGGCCCCCTGCCAACCCCGAGAACTGTGGATGCTCAGTAGCTTCTGTAAAGCACTGTAGCACCTGCTCGTTGCCTGTGCACAACTTCCCGTGAACTCTCCAACATCTCCAGATGACTTACCCTACCTGACACTGGGAAATGCCCTGCAAATACTTGTGCTACTCTGCTGTTCCAGGAAACATCACAAGAATAGTCTGTATGTGTTCAGCAGAGATGCGATGTTTTCTCCAAATACATTAGAAGCGTGGTTGCTTGATCTCATGATGTGGATCACACAGAGAAGGAGGGAAGCTATACCCAGCTTGCTGAGCCAACCCACAGGTGACATCAGATGGGGAGGACAAGAACTCGGGAAAGAGGGGAAAAGGAGCTGCAGAAACCTCAGAATAATAAAGCAAATGGGATGCAGTGAAATTCAAAAAGGGAAATTTAAATTCTTGGACCTGAGTACCAAAAAAATTACCGAAACTACAACAATAGCAAAACAAAACAGCTTCCCAAACCCAAACAAGAATAGTATAGGAATATTTTTTATGACCCCTACATAAGAAAATTCTACCTTGCCCAGATAAAAATGTCCCTGTATTTAGGCTGTGAACCTTGGTTTGGTTGTGAGAACACAGAGAGTGATCATCTGGTTCTACCTATAGTTTTTTATATTTATTTATTTGAAAGGCAGAGTAACCGAGAGAGCCATCTTCCATATTCTGTTTCACTTCCCAAATGGACACAGCAGCAGCAATTGGGCCCGACTGAAGCCACAGAGCCAGGAATTCCATCCCGGGTCACCATGTGTGTGGCAGGGGCCCAGTTGGCAGCTTCGACCACTGCACTCTAATACCTGCTCCTGATCCTACCTATTTTAGTCACATCGCACTTGGACTTTCACTTTCTTTTCTAAGTACCAAGAGCATCAACAAGATCATCCAGAATCTGGTATCAGTGCAAGGTGATTCAAAACCCAGGACAACATGAACACACAAGGAACTGACACTGTTTATCTGGGTTATTATAGAATGACTCGAGAGATCCGAGAAGGATCTGAGGAGTCACCCCACTTGCAAACTAACGAGTTGTTCTGCCACAGTTCATAGATGCTGGCACGAGACACGAGACTGCCAAGTCAGAGATGAGGGACAGTTAAGGACTCACGGGACTGGCATTTTCTTGTGCTAATCCCTAAGCCTCAGTCCCCACAGGCAACTTGAAAAGGGCCAGATGATGCCTGTGCATACAGTGGATCACCTTCCAGAGAGCAACCCTGCATTTAGGAGATCCCTGCCTCTCACAAGGGCAGCAAGCAAACCACCCAAGTACTTTCCTAGGGGGAAGAGAGAAGCTCTCTCTTACAAACACCTCTTTGTTTTTTTAAAGGGAAAGGGCCTATTGATGGGAGAAGTCTGATAGGCCAGAGGGAAGAGGTGAAGAAGAGAGAGGAGGGTTGAGAGAGAGAGAGCACATATGTGTGGGAAGCAGGTCCTATTATACCTTTGGAGGAGGCAGGGAAATATGAGCAACAAATCCCATTAGGGTCGGGGTGGAGCTGACACCTGTGGTTGGGCCATCTGGTCACCTGGCTTCTATCAACAGCAGTGGGGGCTGGAGCCTAGAATGGTGTCTGGGACATAGATCACGCCACAGACAAGACCACGTCATTTTGCCAACAATCCCACCTTTTGTTTTTTATAAAGCAAGTGTTGTATGGGATTAAATCAGCCCCCAAAATCCAGGAGGGGCAAACACCTCTTTGAAAAGGACAACACGCTGCCAGGGCCTCTGCTGGAAAAACACACAGAAACAGGAGAGAACCGAGACGGACTGGCTGTCAGCAGTAACCACAGCTCAAGGACTGTCAAGCTCAAGAGTGTTCGAAGTGTCTGGCACGCCAGCAGATAAAGCGAAAATTACAGAGATGAACACCTGGCAGATAGGGAAATATTTGTAAACAACAGGACAAGCTCAAAATGGGATGGGCAACCTTAAGAAGTCCAGAAAAAAAAAAGCCAGGAGGCCATCTGTTGCTGATGTTGAGGGAAATACCATGTATGAGAGAAATACTAAATGTAATGGTACATTAAGCTTCTGCTAGGGCTCTACAGATCAGACAATAGAGGAAGAAAAAGAAGTGAAGTTCAGGAAGTAGGGGCAAAGGCAGGACAGGAAAGGCTAAGGCGTCCTTTCCAACCTGCAATGCCTCATTGTACTGCGCTCCAATATCTTCTGAAGCTCTTTCTACATCCCCAGGGGAGCCAGACAAGTCTTTGATAATCCATCGGTAGAGAAGGACCCAGCCTCTGTGGGCTTCCTGTTATAATCGCCCTTGTCATGCCTCACCAGCCCAGAAAAATCGCACAAAAGCCTCCTTGGAAGTAAAGACACATTGAAGCCTTCTCCTGGATTGATGAGCCTGTGTTCTGAGAAACAGCGTGTTTGCTAAGAAATCCTCTCCAATCCAACAGCAAACACTCGGGGCTGCTGAGATACTTAAACCGAAGCATCAGGGTAGTCAGGAAGTATACACGCACAGGATGATTGCCACTCTCGCGTCCATTAGCAAGCGGCTGTGTCCACCCACGGATTTCTTAACCGTCGGCATTCATCCGCACACCCGACCAGGAGGACTTGCTAACACTGGGGGAAGAAG
This sequence comes from Lepus europaeus, assembly GCF_033115175.1. Lineage (NCBI taxonomy): Eukaryota > Metazoa > Chordata > Mammalia > Lagomorpha > Leporidae > Lepus > Lepus europaeus. Next base: position 150,780,675 of record NC_084830.1, read on the forward strand.
GGACGGACAGTGGCCAGGCTGCATACTCTGCTGTTTCTGCAGGTCTGAAGCGAGCTAAGAAATCCTCTCCAATCCAACAGCAAACACTTGGGGCTGCTGAGACATCAGAATACATGACAGCAATGTTCCTTTCCAGCTTCGCAAACCCTAAAGGACCCAGGAAGAGCCACTTCCGTCAAAGCTGGGATAAGCTTGGTGCTCTAGGGCTGGTTCGGGGGCTTAGTACAAAACACGGTAGCTTTTCTCTGAAGGCACTGTTGAAAGGGACTCTCTCTAAAGCAGTGTCAATCAGGGATGAAACTTCAGACAACATTCCCACTGTATACTGAATCCACCAGGGAGCCCTGTTCTTCAAACGATATGACCTTGGAATGGATGCCAGGCCAGCTGAGGTGTTGGACCCCAGGTCATCTGGCCAGAGCAAGCAGCAGGCTGGGGAGGTGCCCGTCTGTAGGGTGGGCGTCAGTCTGCAAATTATAGACTCATCCTTTTTAGAACCAAAAGGAATAAACAGAGCTTAGAGATTCTTAGCCATCTCAAAATGATCTCTCTGAAGTGGGCCGATTTGATCTTGGACTTCACCTGCCTGTGTTGTGATTTTGAGTGCTCTTTTGTGGAGTTCATGGCTCTCCTTTCTAACGCTGTGACTCGTCAGTAAATGGTTAAATTGCATCTTGCACAGTTTTTTCTTGGGAGACTGACATCTCACAGATCACACCTCAGATTTTATTTAATGTTTCAGGGATTAGACTATTTATTGAAAATAATTAAGCTGCAATGTCTCACATATCAAAACTGAAAGTTCTGTAGACATAGCAAGGCTTTTCTCTAATGCTTCATGGACAAGCGAAGTCTCTCATCACACCACATTTCTCAATATACTTGCAATATACAAGCTTAAGTGTTTGAGCCAAACACTGTGCAATGAATGAATCCAATAAAAAAAGGAACTTGAATATATATTTTTTCTGCATCCATAAACATCTGCTCGATCCAACTTCTGCCTCCTAAAATTGCTGCTTATTTTGCTTCTGCCTTAACCCTTAAAGACAGCAAAAGAATTCTCTGTCTTGGAATGTTTATTAATTTAACAGCAGGAGTCAAGTTAATCTCCTTCACATCCAAAGTTAAACTTGCTTTACTGGGTGTTTAAGATATTTTGAAAGGCCTCTTGGAGGGAGCAATGTTGATCTAGAACTTGGGTGGTAAACCACGGGGTTGGGAACCAGGGCTCAGACTAAGAATGGGGATGCCACCTTTCCTTGAAACAAAGGCAGATTCTGTCTCTATTCTTGAGAATGACCTTGGAAAGTCCTATTTTTTTTTTACCCTGAGATGTAGATAGACACGATAAAGGCCAGCTGCACTTGTTAAAAATATCTTGTACGATAGGCGCAGTGTTGCACTATAACTCTTGTAGCAAGTCAGGAAAGCAAGGGCTTATGTGACCTTTTGAGAACTCACTGTTCCCCAGGGAGCTGCAAGTGATTACAGGGACTTTGCCCTGTTCCCATGAGGGATCAATTTACTCTGGAAAGCCAAAGCTTTGGGGTTCTCTTTCTCTAGCCAAGGGAGGAGGGGGACACCCTGGCGGGAGAAGTAACAGGAGAAGGAGAAAGGAAAATAGAGTGGGGACAAAGAAGAGCAGGTTCTGGGAGGCTCCCTGTACTCCCTGCGATTCCTGTGCTAAAGGCCACACGGAGGGGCAGGTGGCTATTTGTGTCCCCTCCTGTCACTCCGAGGAAGGGCGCAGAAGCCTGAGCCCACACTCTTCACGTCATTTTTTCTCTCCTGAGCCCAGCCACTCCCACGCTCGGGTTTTCTGTGTTGGACCCTCTGCCGGCCAGCTCTGCACTTGCCCTTGGCAGGGAGCTTCAATTGCATCTCCAGGCCTATGCCAGCCAGGCTGCGTGCTTACCCCTGGGCCCCACACCCACACCGACACCTCCGCTTTTGGAGTCTACACTTTTTGCTCCTTCTTTCCTTGGCACGTATATGAGACACCACTGGCTTGTGAGGTCAAGATGTCATTTATTTACTGATAACTAACAGTGCGAGTGTCGAGCATTTATACTTGAGCTATCACTTGAGCCGTGGTCTCCTGGGACATTTCCTTCGGTCTTTTTCTTTCTCGGAGTGTTTTACTTGCCCTCCTCTGCAGAATCACCCTTTAGGGAAGGAAGGCTGTCGTCATGCCCATTTTCAATGAGCTCCCCAGGAAAACCATAAAGCTGGGGTGACCTAAGCTGGTAAGATTCTGATTACTGCCATTTGTATTTCCCATTTGCTGCATTTATACCACGACCATGCACAACTTATATAGCAAAAATTGGTGTTCCTATGAGGTCCCCTTCCCAACCCGTACTATTCTGATGATGTCACAGAGGTCCACACCAGGCATCTGAACTATGTTTTAGTCACATCTTTCTTTCATTTATTATTTCCCCCAGCAAGTTAGAAAATTACGCAAGAGAAAGAACTGAGCCTACTCCTCCTCCTTCTCCAGTGCTAGCCATGCCAGACTCAACACAAGAGCTCCCTAAGTACTTGAGTGCGTTAGCATGGATTCTCAAGAACATAAGGCAAACATTTACTATGGACAATCACGACATAGTACACTGGAAGGAAAAGGAAAACCTCACCATTAGTGGGTTCAAGAAGCATGTGTTACTGAGATAGAAAAAATGCTCAGGTGACTTAATGGACCACCACATGACTGCAGATCGACAGTGTTTTGCTTTAGATCCAGAAACAAAGATTTTCAACAGCACCTACACACTTGTAGTAGGCAGGAAACACGAGAAAGTTCACTCTTTTTAAACTGAGTCAGTCTTAGAGTGCTGTGATCAGTCATAAATTTTGCTGTCACAAAAGACTTTTGAGTCATTGGAGAGAGTTATGAAAAGAATCTAAGCCATCGTACATTAGTGGTGGGAATGCAAAATGATGCAACTGCTTTGGGAAATAGCCACACAGCTCCTCAAAAAGTAAAACATAGAGTTACCATATGACCCCAGCAAATCTATGCTTTGGTATGTGCTCAAGAGAAGGCACAGCCCAGGCTCCCACAACACTGGTACCCACACGTTCACTGCGTATTCATAATAGCCAGTGGATAACCAGGACAGCCAATGGATTCAACACAATGTGATGTATTGAAGCACTGCAATACTATCTGGTCAACAAGGGAAAGACCCTGAAAGCATGCTATGTAGAAGCAAGGGATGGTTGTCTTAGTGTTGCATGTCAAGCCATTGCTTGGGACACCCACAGTCTCACGTCCAAGTGCCTGGGATGTAGTCCTGCCTCCTCTTCTGATCCAGCTTCCTGCTAATGCACACCCGGGGGGGGGGGGGCACAGAAGGCTCAAGTACTTGTGTTCTGGTCACCTACATGGGACACTGGATAGAGTTCCTGCCTCCTGGCTTTGACCTGGTCCAGCCCCAGCTGTTGTGGAAAATTTGTTGAGTAAAGAACACATAGGAGAACTCTTACTCTTTCAAATAAATACAAGTAAATTTAAACATTTAAATAAATAAGCCAGACTCTAAAGGCCATGCTATTTGATACTGCTTGTATGAACTGTTCAGCACTAGCAAATTCATAGAAAATTGATTAGCATTACCAGGAGTTAGGTAGGGGGAATGGGAAGTGACTGTTAGTGAATACAGGACTCCAGAATGTGCAGGTGGTGATGGGTGTCCAATTCTGTGAAAATACGAAAAATTGTTGAATGGTATACTTTAAAAGGGTACAGGGTTATAGTATGGGAATTTTATATATATATATATATATTTACATTTTTTTTTCTATTTGACAGGCAGAGTTAGACAGTGAGAGAGAGACACAGAGAGAAAGGTTTTCCTTCTGTTAGTTCACTCCCTAAATGGCCGCCATGGCCAGAGCGCTGCACTGATCCAAAGCCAGGAGCCAGGTACCTCCTCCTGGTCTCCCATGTGGGTGCAGGGCCCAAGCACTTGGGCCATCCTCCACTGCCTTCCCGGGCCACAGCAGAGTGCTGGACTGGAAGAGGAGCAACCGGGACTAGAATCCGGTGCCCATATGGGATGCTGGCGCCGCAGGTGAAGGATTAACCAAGTGAGCCATGGCGCCGGGCCCATGGGAATTATATTTGCTTAAAGCATGTGTCAAGAAAAACAAGAATGAAAGATTCAAGGAGGTGAAAGGAGTAGGGAGTGGAAAATGAACATCAGAAAATCCAAAGAATATTAAAAAAAAAAAAAAAAAAAAAAAAACAAGAATTAAGACAGCCGTTCTACTAAGGTCTGCCTTTTTGGACATAGATTTTTTTTTTTTAAGACAGGCAGAGTGGACAGAGAGAGACAGAGAGAAAGGTCTTCCTTTGCCGTTGGTTCACCCTCCAATGGCCGCCGCGGCCGGCGCACCACGCTGATCCGATGGCAGGAGCCAGGTGCTTCTCCTGGTCTCCCATGGGGTGCAGGGCCCAAGCACTTGGGCCATCCTCCACTGCACTCCCGGGCCATAGCAGAGAGCTGGCCTGGAAGAGGGACAACCGGGACAGAATCCGGCGCCCCGACCGGGACTAGAACCCGGTGTGCTGGCGCCACAAGGCGGAGGATTAGCCTAGTGAGCCGCAGCGCCGGCCTGGACATAGATTTTTAACGTGTTTTTCATCAAAAAAAAAAAAAGATGACTAGCTGTGGAAAAAATTCAGAGAGATTTTAAATATAGCCTACAGGGTTTGGTTTGGATACAGTTTTGCTAACAATGAAAGCTGGAATAAGGGGGCACTGACATTGCCCTTCTAGTGGACACACAGGAGGCATGAGTTAAATGACCTTTCGCACCCTGCTCTGTTTTTACATCTGTCGTGAGGTAATGTTAAACCTCGGCACTTAACACTGCGCACCACCTCCAGGAAGCCAGTCTTGGTGAAACTAGAGAGGACACACTTCTGTTTCCCGAAAAGTTTTATTTGGTGACTATACACAGACATCAACATTCATCTCTCTCAAGACTGTAAAAGCCTTATCCTCTAAACAATATTTACTTAAAAAAAAACTTGCAGCAACACTTACAATCTATTTTTCAATCATTTAGATAAAGAAAGGAAATCCAGGTTATATATAGTTACCTCTACACATGTTGTTAATACATATACAGAGCGTGTACTTGGCCTGGTACATCGTTTCTAAACCTCGACAGCCTTTGAATTTAGTTTCATTTAAGAAGTAAGCATCACCCACACTCATACTGTCTACCATCAGCAGAAATGTCACTTCTCAGTTTATCACTTATTGCTTCCCAGTGGTTGCTGCTTTGGAACGTGCTGGAGGTCCCCTCAGCATCTTCTTGCTCACTCTGTCCAGCACCCAGATGCCCAGGAAATAAACTAAATGGAGACATGATTAGAACAAGGCGGTCTCTTCTCGGTCTTGTCTCCAGGTTCAGATCAGTTCCTTCCCAGTCTTCTCTGGTTGGATCAGGTCCTGCTCCACTTTGTGGCAAAGTCTACGAACACTCGTGCTCTTGGTTTCAAGATCACACATCCTCATTCATTAGGTTAACACAGAAAGGTGAACTTTCCCATTTGGGGTTAGTAGCATACACCTGCATTTCCGACATTCTCAAATGTTTTTAACCCAACTGCATGATTATGGAATAGTGGGCTGGGGTGGGGCCTAGAGCCAGATATTGTTACGAGTTTGACTTATTAAGAACATTGGCTAAAGGGAATCTTGGTCACCACATGCAGCTCTCTGCCTCCTAGGGAGGAGGCCCTGCTTCCCCCGCCCACTAAGCCAGGGCATGGTCAAACTGGCCTTTCTCCAGGCCTTCAAGTCCATCGGCCCAGGTTGAGGTTGGCATGCTCCGATAGGGGTCCAGCAGAATCCGGAAGCACCTGACGATGAGGATGCCCAAGAAAATAAACAGCAGAATCACAAACACAAACGTCGTTTTCTGCTCCAGAGACATGCTAGACTCGGATGACACGTTGCCCAGGGGCACCAGGGGCGAAGGGACGGGCTGCCCACCATCCATTGTCCAGGGAGGCCAGAGCGCGGCAGTTCCTGGTATCCTTTTCTTCCATCATCAGTCTGCTGAGATCATGGTGGCTGTGCCCTGCAGAGGCCAAGTTATCTTCAGGGAGAAAGAGAAGGAAAATGAGTAACCATCAGGTAGCCATGGTGTTGGGTTGGCTCATAGGCATATTTTCAGAGAGAAGAAACATGCAGCCGGCTGTTTCTAATCAAAGATGCTTAATTACATACAAGTGTGGGACAGAACATTTTATTATTGTACAAAATTACCAGAGTGTTCTTTAGAACGGCCACCCGGGGCCAGCAGAGATAGGCAGGGAACGCACCTATGATCCAGCAGACGAGATAGGTGCAAGGTAATGCTGACGTCAGGACATGCTGTCAAGTGGACATCCAAACCCAGCCTCCCCTGCCAAGTCTCTTCCAGTTTCCCTCCAGTAATAGTTCTATTTATTTATTTATTTATTTGAAAGGCAGAATTGCAGAGGGAGAGGTCTTCCATCCACTAGTTCACTCCTCCAAATGCCGACATTGACCAGGGTTGGGCCAGGCCAAAGCCAGGAGGTTAGAACTCCATCCAGGTGTCCCATGTGGGTGGCAAGGGCCCAAGCATTCAGGCCATCTTCTACTGCTTTCCCAGACCCATTAGTGGGGAGCTAGATTGCAAGTGGAACAGCTGGGATGCAAACCAGCATTCTGATATGGGATGCCTTCATCACGGGAGGCTGCCCTCTATTACTCTCACAACATTCCTACAACATTCTTGGGGGCACTGAGTGCCGAGGAGCTTTGTACCAGGGCTGTGACACACGTCAGCCACTATACCATGAGCTCCAGAAAAGCTGGGATCTCTAAAGGCCCAAGGCGAGAAAGCGGAGGCTGGAAGTGGGGCTCAGTACAGAAGCTTGCTCAGGGAGCCCTGGCTTGGGGCCTGTGGGCTCTGCTCTACCGCTAAGTGAGGAGGCGACCTTGGAGAGGTCGCCAAGATGTAAAAATCCAAGTAGAAATGCCTGCACATCTCACGGTGCTATGATAAGGATGAATGTCTGTGAAAACCCTTTGAAGGGTCTACAAAGAAGAGGAGGAAGCAAAAGCAAAACAAAGCGGTGCCTTGCTGAAGACCCAACACAGGAAGCCACGCTCCTTTCTGTGCAGTCAAGGGAGAAGGGAGGCATCTCGGAGTCCCTAACCATCACGTTCCCTGTGCTGTCTCTTTTTTCTTCGGCAAACGAAGGCCAGATTCAATACTTGACCCTGGAACACCCAGGGAATTGAGCCAGGGGAAAAAGAATTGATCGACGGCATGATTTTCAAAGGACAGTTTTTCTTGCAGTGGCTTCCTTTCATTTAAGAACTTTTGGTAGTGAGGAGGAAAGGAAAAGGACAAGTGACTACTATTTCCATTTGATTGCTGGGAAAATGGAAGTATATGGCTATTACTGTTCACTCACAAAGGCAAAGCAAAGCACATACAAAGGACATGAGAAGCTTCAGATCCTGGACTAACCCTATTGAAGTCAAATTTTGTAAAGAAAAATGTGTATGAAGACATCATCATATAGAAAACCGTGACATATGTATTACAAATTTGTCAATAAGAAAAATGGCATAGCAGAGTACTTAGCTACGACACTGACACGGATCCAAACGATGTCACGCGCGATGAAAATAAGCAGCCAAATAAAACAGAAATGATGACCCAAAGCATCAACACCATCACCACCGCAAGAAGCACAGCACCAGTCATCATCATGACAGTCAGCAAAGGGGAGGACACCTCCAAGTTTACAAAGACCACAGTTTCAAAAACAGTCTATAAATGGGTATCTGGGAAGAAGGAATTGCCAGTTTAGGGTGACAGATCCCTTTGTACAATCCTGTCACTTGGAATTTCTTTTTCAAAGCAAGAATAGTTTCAAGATTCATGCCTTTTTTTTTTTTTTTTAAAGACTGGGATACATTTTTGTTGTATTTTTAAAAAGTTAGCTCTGTAGGCAGAGAGAGGATGTTAATGAATTGGCTTGGGTTTTGGTTGGCTTGCTTTTGAGCACCGCTTCTGTGTGGGTGTTGATTCCCACACTGGAGAATCACTTTGGGATTGGAGGGGGAGATGGCAGCAAGTGAGGCCAGAGCCGTTGACGCAGCTCTCCCTAACGTGTCAAACCCGGCCCATCGATGCCTACCGGAAATGCCCACCCCGGGCTCAGTCATACCACAGATGAGACAAAGGAAAGCCCTCTATAATGGAGGGGCAGCTGCCCCGCCACGCCTGCATGTCCATTTTTGCCTCATCGTGTTCTAGTGGAGTGCCCTTCACTTTGATGCTGCTCTCTCACTGGTTTACCAGAATCCCATACTAAGGCCATTTTTTCTCCTAGAAGAGGCCAGTATTGGTCTTCATCTCAGGAAAGCTGACACAGGTATGCATTTCTAGAAAGTTCTGGAAACACAGGAGAGCAAAGCCCATGAGCCATATACATTTACAACACCAACATTTCTGGATGTGTAAATTCCAAAGCAAGCAGGAAAGACCTAGATGTGTTAACTTCTGAGCCTATGAAAATGACCCCTCGCCACCAGCACTGCAATCCCTTGTTCAGATCCTCCCCCACCACTCCTGTCTCCACTTGCTGAGAGTCAGGGTGACACCCACGAAGAGTCTCCCCCAGCCTTCTCCTCTACACAAGACCAAATGCCACATCACTTTCTCCTACAGTAATACCTCCTACCTCCTAGGCTCCACCCAATACTCAGAGCCACACACTTGGGAGCTGCAGTTATAGACGATCGTTCCAGAAGCCCCAGCAAATAATCTGGTCATCTTGACTCAGAGCGGGCATTTGGCACAGCGGTTAACATGTAACTCAGACACTCACATAGCATGTCCGAGTGCCTGGATTTAAGGCCTGGCTTCTTTCTAATGTGCACCCAAGGAGATAGCTGGTGATGGCCCAAACACTTGGCTCACTGCCACCTACAAAGAAGACCCTGATTCAGTTCCTGGATCTTGGCTTCAGCCTGACCCAGCCCCAGCTGTCGCAGGCGTTTGGGGAGTGAACCAGCAGATGGAATAGTCTGTCTCTCTTCTTACTTCCCCTCTCCCTCCCTCTCTCTCCCTGTAAGTAAGTAAATAAATAAAATCCATTCTATTTTGCAGTTTTTCTATCCTTCGATTACTAAAAGGCACAAGGCAAAAATAAGGCTAACTCTCTGTGTACCCTGTCATGTGTTTTAAGAATCCTGCTAAAACATAAATACATATTTTTTTCTGACCCCTGTATTACCAGTCCCTACCAGATATACCAATTGATAAGCAATTAGAGGGCAAAATTTTTTTTTTGTTTGTTTCATCAAGTCAGGATTTAATTACAAACAGGAGCAACCCACAAGAGAGTGGAAAGAAAACAATCCGAGAAACAAAAACAAAAATAAATACTGGCACAGAATCCAACTCAGGAAGACTGCCTGGATTTTGGGCCACCAGAACACTCGCAGACATTCCCTCTGAGGCAAAAGGTTTTTGAAAACTATAGCACATTGTGAGTGGAAACCTCTCCCCTCCCTGCAGCCCATGGAGTCCCAGCTTTTGTTCAAACAACTGCTTTCTGCCAAACAATCAGACTCTTAAATTACAAAGTTTTACCAACGTGGCACGTTCATCTTTTAGCAGGAATTTGTCTATGAGGACTGCTTCTGCCTCAATGTGCAGGGAGAAAGGGATTCGAGGGAAGAAGGCCTTGCTGAGAATGAGGGGCTATTAGGAAGGATGTGGGGTACACCTTGGTGTGCCACGGCGGAGGGGGCCCAGCAGGAGAGGCCCCAGGAGGGAAGGCGGGTAGTGGGTAGATTCGAGACATGTAGGAGATGGTGAAAAATGGATCAAGAGAGAAACAAATGCCAGCTATTTCCCACTTTTGCCTAGGACTGATTGAAATCCCCGGAAGAGCCTGCTGGATTTGAAATCTGCAATCGGCTAATTAATAATTTACACGTTCGGAAAGCTCCACAGCACGTCTGAGTTGAAGCAAGTGTCAGATATATGGTCAGGTGGAGAAAATGAAATATGTTGCAACACTGATGGCTGTCAGATCCACGGCAAGACAGAGAAAAAGACAAGCACTGACTCGTGTGACGACCACACTCCAGAACTATTTAGACACCCAAACTGTTCAAATGTCTGAGAGCCAAATATCCCTTTTGGGTAAGAACGGCTCTTAGAAAGTGTTCATGATTGTTTTTAACTGAACACTGAAATCTTTCCTTAGGATGAACAGTGACATCTGAACATTTAAAAAAATGACTTCAGAAGATTCTGACATGCCCATCGTAAGTGGAAAGCCTAACAAATGGCAGCTGTTTGAAGCAGGAAGAAGGGTCGCAGCTACTCACCGCGCTGTTGCAGTCCTCACTGGTTTTCCCCATCAGGCAGCACATCCGTGTCTTCCCCTCGTCCAAGTCCACGTGTGTGCGCTCAGGAAATAAAATCTAATTTTAATAGTGGACCAACAAAACCTTCATTAACCTTTCACAAAATCACATACCACACCCCATCCCCACATCGCGCTCCCTGTTCTCTGGGATGCCGACCAAGGATGAAGCACTCCGAATGCCTGGGAAGCCGGGGGTGAGCCCGGCCCAGCCCAGCCACGGCCATTCCCTCTGCGAGCCTCTTGCTGTAGTTCCAGTCACTTTCAACACCGCCATCTCGGGCGGTGCTCACACTGGCTGTGTGGACTGCATCTGGGTTCATCCTACCCATCCCAGACCTTGCCTCTTCTCCCCAGAAAACCTAGGCACCCCAGCATCCACTGCCCATGAAGCCCCCTAAGGGGTTCCTGCTGCTCCAGAAATGAGGACTTACCCTCACAGTAAGCGTGAACCAGAAACGAGTCCTTATTCTTGGCAGCATTTGCTAAGTAAGGAGTTACTTCCATCAGTTTATAAAGCAACTAAGTCAGGTCCCACTTGGCTTCCAGCGGAATGACCAACACGGTGATCTGGATAAACTTACATGGACTCGTGTTGGCAGACACCTGACGACAATGTCCTCAATTTGTTCTTCCACTCCATCTCACACCAGCTGTTATTTGAACACCTGCCGGTGTTCCACCTCCTCCTGCTCTCCTCCCTGCCCTTCTCCCACCTGTGGAATTTCTCCCTCTCACTCTCTCAGGGTCCACACCACATCCCCCTCCGCTCTACAGCCTCAAGTGTCCCCCTCCACCAAGACTGCGGCAAGGGCTTCGCGCTCTGTCCCCAAGGCCTTCCCTGCCCTCTGGGGCAGTGTGGATTACAGCACAAGTCTAGGTGGCGTCCGTCTCCTTCCCTTCACTAACCACAGCTCCTTGAGGGATTCCTTGCTGTGCTGCCATCAGTCTCTCTACATCTAGGTCAAATCAAATCTCCATCCCCTTGCCATCCAGGGACCTGAATTCCAACATGAAGGTGCCAGGAAGTGATGATAAGAGGAAGCAGAGAACCATCTGTGGTCTCCTGACCTTGGATGCCAGATCTCTGTGTTCCAAAGGATCACAGACATGAAGTTCCGCTCACAAGGATCCTTGAATAGTCACAGATCTTGTGAGATGAAAAAGCCCTAAGTTAATAGGCTGTTGAAATTTCCCTCGGCCTCATGCTGTTGGGTGGGGTCCAAAATACAAAAAAACTCAGCCAGAGATAGAATTTTCCCTTCCTACTGAAAGGCCAACCCTTGCTTACCTAGTCCACTTTTTGATGAAGAAGGGCAGTACCCTGAATTCTAAGCCTACACGCAAACTCTTAAGGTCAATATGTACCCATCTTTGGCTCGCATCCCATGGACATTTTATTTCATTAGCATCTCATTACACAATTTTACAGTAAAGAAAAGTATTTTCTGGGAGGAAAATATATCTTAAAGCAATGACATGTTTCTTTTCTTAAAGTGACAGCAGCAGAATCTGTTAAGTGCATCTGGCACGTTATTCTGCAGAAGCACACACAGCCCCTGGGTACTGCAGTCTCAATTCTGTGGCCGTGAACTCAAGGGCCGAGCCTCTGGCTGCGGGTTTGCAATGGTAACTGTTGCAGCACGCATGCAGCTCTGCCTGGCATATAGTGTGTATTGAAGACAGGTGGTGATGAGTGGATGTTTTCTCTATACTATCTGCGTGCAAAATGAGGTTTATTTCTAATTTCTGTTGTGCAAATGAGCACACTTTAAGAGATTATAAAGTGCCTAGAATCCATAAAAATAGTTACCAAAAAAGTAGCGCCTCCCCAAGGCCTGATGGACCCCAAGTGTTTTCTGCGTCGTATAGGAGGGAGTCAAGAGTTGTCACTCCTGTGCTGCAGTCAAGAAAGACTGTTTGTATTTTAAGTACACCTAAACCACAATATTGCCATACCTATTTGTTTTTTTTTTTTTGCTATACCCAATTTTTAAAACTTCTCAGCCAGAAACCTCATCATGTGACTTGACATGTTTGCAAAAGCAGGTGTGAAAACAGGCTCTCTGTTGGGCAGACACACTCACGGGAGCGTGTGGTTGACGAGTCTACGGGGTGGTCAGGACACCTTGGACCACAGACACGCTGTGAACCTTATTTCTATCTACCTGGCAGACTGAGGAGAGCAATCTGTAGGCTCCTGACAGCCGGGGGAACAGCCAGCCTGTGAGGACTGGCAGAGGCGAACTTGAAGTGCTGCATTGTTGGGCAGCGGCTCTGTAGCCGATGGAGAAGAGTGAACAAGGCTCTCAGTGATTAAAGGAACACAAATCCTGATGCTGAGCCTCAGCACAATGCACTCCCTCCTTTTTGAGCTAAAGAAATTATCAGCTGCACTCCCATTTGTAGAACTGGAACTGGAGCATCTTAAAGCACCCATGGTGACACCCCCCCCCCCCGCCAACAACTGGGATCCCCCACCTAAGCCAGGCCAGGCCATCATCGAAGGAATCAAATCATTCCATGCAGCTTTTGGAAATTGGGCATATTGGCCCGAGAACAGTACACACACACAAAATACCAGGTAAAGAGTTCCTGGCTCTTTCCAGGTGCTTCCTCCATTTTAAATCTCCCCACCTCAGCTTGCTTGATTTTAACCAACTTAAACACAAGCCAACATCTACATTGCCCCCCTCCCAAAAGAAAAAAAAAAGAATCCCACAGCCCTCCTGTTACAATGCAGTAGCTCCAGTGCTTCAAAATTCACAGGATGGCTAAGAGCGAATGTTATTTTACACTCTGGGAAAAATAGACCCAAGGCTACAGACAGCCCACAAGCAGTGCTGCTAACAACACGGCAATGTGGTCTCCACTACTGTCAACAGGCATGTTGGGAAGTGTTGCCAGCTCCCACTGCTGCACCGGCAGGGCTGCCCGCTGCTCAGCCCTGCAAAGTCAGCCTGCAGACACAGCTGCCCGGGGCTGGGAGCGGACCTGGCCATCCCCGCTCGCTGCTGCTGGTCAGCTCCGGGTCAGCAGGAGGCCTTCCTCTGCGGCCTGAGCCTCCGCCTTAGCAGGACTTCTCCCCCTCCTCAGCTGGCGCCTAACACCTGCTGGAAGAGTTTCTAAGGGACTGCAGAGCTAAGCTGCAGCCCAGCTGAGAACAGTAGAGCAACAGCACGCGGCGGCCCAGGCAGAAGCCAGTAGCATCAAAAGGCACTGTAGCACACGTGTGACTTCCAACCACAAGCCCTATTTCACCTGGCTTTCTCTCCCTCCCCTTGCATGTTCCAATGAGGAAAAGACAGCTTGTTGCAAGCTCACAAGGCTAGGACTGCACACTGCTCACCAGCCGGGGACAGCCGGCACTGTCATTAGAAGTTGTGCTCCTTAGTAAACAAATCCAAACATCCTTGTTCCACTGGGGAAGGCTGGATGTTCTAGCTGAATGGGAAGAAACGTACTACAATGGGCAAACGGCTTTCAAGAATAATTTACTGCATCGTAGATAGGAAAGGAAAAAGCCTATTTTCTTACTCCTCTATCCAGTCTCACTGTCATATTAAACTTAAGCATGCTCTAAAAATAAAGGCAACATCACATTTTACTCTCTCCTATTAACTTTACCTGGCAGCTGTTTAATTAGACTTTATCTAACAGCTAGATTTAAATTCAGAACTTGGACCGAAAAGGCATCCATGCGATGAATGCTTGTGCATAAATAGTAAAGTTAGCGAAAAGCATCTAATTAGCCCATTAAAGAGACAGTCTGGGTCAAGTACCTGGATCCTGATGAGCACACGCGGGATCCACTGCCCGGTGGAGCAGTTACAGGTAGTTAGAAGCCTCTTTAGTTTCCATTCTTGCCGACCAAGCTGTGTTCAAGCAGTAGACAGTGGTATCTGCAGGCAGCTGATGGCACACGCCAGCTCGGAAGCTGTTGTTTGCAGGCTCAGAAACTTCCCATTAGAACCCTGAGTTAGAGGAGCTTTGCCTTTCTGTGTGAGGCATCATTAGTGGCCAATACAGCTGCTGCTCCGAGGCGAGCCATGATTTCAGTTCTGCCTCAGCAACTCTTCGGAGGATTCTGCTTCAGTGAGTGGAGCAGTCGCCTAGTCCTGATGCTGAAATGATCCTCAAGGAAGCATTAACATTCTAAAGGAGTGCGGGGGGGTGGGAAACATCACGGGGCATTCCCACACCTTCGCAACATCAAAACCACAAATCCACCAGGGCTCTGTCTTCTCTATTGATCGCTGACATGATTCCTCTTTGGAGATGTCAATTAGCACCTTGCAGCAACTGCCTTTGTATTGATTATGGTTCGTGACCTTCAGGCCATCTCAATTAACGGCAAGCCTTCTAGGGAAGGGCACCAACTTAGCATCTGGGCGCTGAAGACTCCTTGTCCTAAAGAAAGTAAAGTGACCTTTGAGAAAAGCACTGTTTATTGGAGGAAAACAGGAGGAAAGAACATGCAGAGGAAAGAAAGATTTTTAAAAGAAGCGAAGCAGGTTTGTACCACCTGTTTGTCAATTTGCTAGGCTGTCGGCTGTCAGGTGCAATGTCTCTCTGGCCAGCCTGGATAATTGTGGCCTTGGCTGTTCTCCAGCAGAGCTCAGGCCACCTGAGACCAATTGATGATTTAAGAAGCTAGAACTTTGTTGAGAGAAAGTTGTTCTCCTCCTACGGATCCCTGTTTCATGGCACCATGTGAGGCTCCCCAAAAGCATTGTGGGAAAATGGAATTAAAAATGAGTTTATTTGGGTGCAAGAAAATTTCTTGGGATCCATGCATAGATTTTTTTCAACCTAATATGCATTTTGCATAAACGTTTTGAGGGCCCCTCATACTTGAATTACTTCTCTTGTGTACCATACCTACATATATTGGAGAATATTTGAGAATACAATCCATCTTTTGAAAAAATGCTTCCCTGGAGAGAACTGCAGAGTCTCTAAGATGGACCCATCCCTGTGGTTGGGCAACTCTCCACTTTCTTTGTTGAAGAGCAAGTGCAATCAGCAGCAACACAGCCACCCAACCAGTGACAGGTGCATGCTGTCTATAGCCACTTCTGACTGTGGCTGTGGGCCGTGCTGTCTCCTCGGAGCTAGGACCCTGAGCCAGAGCTCCCTTCCTCAGAGGGAAACCCCACCAGCTTCCAGCAGGCAACAACGCCGCAGGGGTCTCAGCCTCACGAAGACCCTTGAAAACCCAAAGCTAGGCCGGCGCCGCGGCTCACTAGGCTAATCCTCCATCTTGCGGCGCCGGCACACCGGGTTCTAATCCCAGTTGGGGCACCGATCCTGTCCCGGTTGCCCCTCTTCCAGGCCAGCTCTCTGCTGTGGCCAGGGAGTGCAGTGGAGGATGGCCCAAGTGCTTGGGCCCTGCACCCCATGGGAGACCAGGAGAAGCACCTGGCTCCTGCCATCGGATCAGCGCGGTGCGCTGGCCGCAGCACGCCAGCCGCGGCGGCCATTGGAGGGTGAACCAACGGCAAAAGGAAGACCTTTCTCTATGTCTCTCTCTCACTGTCCACTCTGCCTGTCAAAAAAAAGAAAAAAGAAAAAAAAGGAAAACCCAAAGCTTACTGCTAGGATCTCATGGCAAAGGCAAGTGCTTGACAACAGTCGGTAACCTCAAGAGAACATGAGACTTCTTTCCCCATAGGGTTTCCTGATTTTTAACTGGATTTCCTTTCCTGTTAGTTTTGCTTAACCTGTCCACACACACACACACATCAGACAGCAACAGAGCAGATGAAACTCAACAGAGCACCATCACTCAACACTAGCAGGCATCCCTGCAATTTTCAGGTGACCACGGTGCTGGTAGAAGGAACGCCAGGACTTGGCTGTGCCCACGGTGTGGCTCAGCAAACATCCACCCTCACGCACGGACTTCTCATTCCGTGTGGCCAGAAAGTAACGCAGTCAGGAATGAGCTTGGCTTACCGCGGCTCACCCCACCCAAAGGCCCTCCCAGGATGTTGTTTTAGATTCTAGATCCAGAGAGGTGGCAGGGAACCCGAGAGGCTGATGGGCCGTGTCCTCTAGCTGCTCTGCAGGCTGAAGCCATGCAAGGGAGATGAGCGCCTGGCCTATTTTTATAACTCTCCGGGGAAGTAGATTCCATAACCCCCTCCGACAACCTCTGTTTACTTAGCCTAAATGGGTTGGCACATCTCTCTTGCTTCTGTCCTTGATGAGAAAGCCAGTCGCTATCTGCCATAATATTTTGTTATAATGTTCTTTCCCCCCAAAAAAAAAACATAGACCAAAGACTATGTAATGAGGATCTGGTGCTGCACTGGGCGCCAAGTTGGGAGATTTCTTTGAAAAGATAATTAGAACTGGAATTCTCGCAAGCAGCCCTTCTGCCTGTGCCACCGCATCATGTGAGTCATTGTGAAATCTGAAATACCAAATAAGGATTTTCTAAGATCCCATCAGAAATTTCATAGTAGGTCCTGTTTTGGGAGCCTTTCATCGTCTTGATAGCTTTTCTCTGAATGCCTGTTCTAGAGAAGCACCCTAAAATGCTATGCAGAGCTGCATATAGCCCAGGGTCACGTGCAACTGTGGCAATAGGATGACTCCATGATACATAAATGGCCTCATACGCCAGGTTTCTCCCTGTCCATTCTGGACCCAAGGTTACCCCTGGATGCTAATTTTCTCCTTCTGCTTTCCCATAGAGCAGCATGAGTTCAGATTAGTTAGAAACCCATTTTAGGAACTTTTCCTGTGTTCTGATTCCAAGCCTCACCTTCAATGTTCTTTAGTTTCCAGTTCTTTCCTAAATGCCCCATCACGCACTTTTCCGTAAAGAAACAGACAACAAATATGAAAAAAAAGCTTCATAAACCATCAGGCATTATGCCAAGTCTGTGTTATTATTATTGTGTTTCTTTCCAGCTCTAATTCTCAAAATAAAATTGAATCAATTCCCAGTACAATTTTCAAAATATAAAGAGTTTTTGTCACTAGACACTTTGTGAAAATACTTCCTCTATGCATATTCTTTGTTTCACTTATTCAAAAAACATTCATAAGCTCACCCTTAATGTCACATGTGTTCCATGTCACTCACTGCAAGGAATAAACAGTGCGGGTGTGAAGTCCCAGCTCAAGGGTGTTCAGGTTGTGCACTGGCCAACTCCAGAAGGCTCCCAGGCAAGAGCCCTGGATAGCTGACGTTCAGCTGTGGTGGCTAAGCTTCCGTTTCCACTCTATTTCACTTCTTAGCCTGCCCCTCAGTGCTTCCCCCAGCAGAGGTAAGAATCCTGTGCTCCCCTCCCGGCATCATCACTGGCTTCTCTCTGCTTCAAGGAAGAGAAGCCCTTTAGTGTTCGTCTGCCATAAACTTGGGCAACACAGGATGTGGCTGAGCACTGGCTTCAAGAAAGAGAAGTCTCGGG
This sequence comes from Lepus europaeus, assembly GCF_033115175.1. Lineage (NCBI taxonomy): Eukaryota > Metazoa > Chordata > Mammalia > Lagomorpha > Leporidae > Lepus > Lepus europaeus. The sequence continues at coordinate 150,798,549 of NC_084830.1, forward strand.
GCTGGCGCTGTGGTGCGGAAGGTTAACCCTCCACATGCAGCACCAGCATCCCATGTAGACACTAGTTCAAGTCCCGGCTGCTCCACTTCCCACCCAGCTCCTTACTAATGGGCCTGGAAAAACAACAGAAGATGGCCCAGGTCCTTGGGCCCCTACACCCCTGAGGGAGACCCTGAAGAAGCTCTTGGCTCCTGGTTCCTGGCTTCAGCCTGGCCCAACCCCAGCCCACTGTGGCTGTTTGAAGAGTAAACCAGCAGATAGAAGGTCTCTCTCTCTCTCTCTCTCTCTCTCTCTCTCCTTCTCCCTCTCCCTCTCCCTCCCCCCCCTTTTCTTTCTCCCTCTCTCTCTCTATCTCTGCCTTTTAAATAAATACATAAATCTTTAAAAAAGAAAAAGAGAAGTCTTTTAGTATTCCTCTGCCAAGCACTTGGAAACATAGGATGTGTCAGAGCACTGGCCTCAAGGAAGACTCAACAGACCAATACTTAGACAAAGCTGACCGGCAGGAACTGATCCATATCTCAGCCCTTGGGGCCCCTTTGCCCTGAACCTTCTCTCTTCATAGCCTCTTTTTTGCCTTCCCAGGCTCAAACCAAATATTATCCATGCAAGTACCAAGAAATATGAAATGAAAGTGGAAAAACAAACAGGTCTGGCTACCTGGTAATGACCTTGCCACTTTTAATCCATAAACATGAAGTGAAAGCTAGTTTATGTGCATGACCAATTTTTCTGCCTCCTTGATTATAAAAGTCAATCAATAATCATGTAATTGAAAGGTTTTTTTAAACAAGACAATCAAAATTACTTCTATTCTAATATACTTTTGATTTGTTCAGGTCTAAGTATAAGTTTATTTATCCATTCAACTGTCTCCACAGGTCAGTGAACATTTGAAGCACAAGGGAACCAGAGGGAAGCTTTAATAATATTCACACCAAGCTCATAAATGAGGATCTTTATTTAAGCATTATGAAAAGCAAGCAGGTTAAAGTCCAATGGCAGATTGGCAGCAGCCTCTTGGTTTGATCTTTGCTGGAATACATTTTTTTACACCTGGTATCTGTGTGATACTTGAATGCTCAATTAGTGGCTGGTGAATCTACAAAATAGAAATATTCCAAACGAAGATGAGGAACACACAGTGCTGTGGGAACATACTTGAAAGTAAAACACTGATAGAAGGTGGTACTCATGAGAACCACTGATTGCCTACAAAATTAAGTTTGCTGGTTTTTCTTACAAGTCTAAACAATAAAGCATACAGAAGAGCAGTGCATCAGACTTGCAAAAGGGCTAATCTCCAACCTGAAGAAGGAATGACTTCACAAAATACCCAGCAGTCGTTCTACTTAGGGACAATAGCGCCAACATTTTAGTCATTAATGGTAATCGCAGTCTGGAAGTGTAAGAACATCACTGCAGTGCCTCCATTGTTCAAAGGAAGTACTTGGGAGTTAACAGCTTTGGGGGGTAAATTTATTCTTTTAAAGTGACTTGTACAATAATAACAATTTTCATAATGGTTTTGAAATAATGCCTTTACAATGTCATATAAAGTGCCCATTAGAGCTTCATATAAATCATTCCTCTAGGTTTTTGTGGTGTCATCCTGGACCTGTTCTTTCTGTTCAACAGCTCCACGCTAGCAAGGAAATGGCACCACACGGACAGGCTGAGGATCCAGCAGCCCAGGAGATTAAGATGACTGAGAAAACGAAATAAAAATTCCCTGGGAATAACTGACCTGTTTGCCTGGTTGTAATACCAGACAGAAGTCTGTAACTGAACGTCTTTCCACACAGAAACTAATCTGCAAACCCCTAGAGGAACGGAAAAAAAAAAACCACAGGAGGCAGTTTTTAAAAGCCTGTAAAATCATGGAAAACTCATGTCAATATCTGATGTTTAAACGTGCAGAAATGGTAGAAGAGAGGCTAAGGAACTGGCAATAAATAGAAGTTGTAATATACAGACATTGAATGCAAATTCCAGCAGGCTCACTTCTACATCTTTAAGATAATGTGTTCATTGCTTGCAAAAATACCTAACTTTACAAATATTTTAATATTTCAGTGGGAACAATCAAGATGTTTTGTTATGTAACATTATTAAAATAGGCAGATATACGGTTATGTCTTTCTTTTCTAATTCTGTGTTCTAAACTTTTGTAGAAGACCTACCATCTATAATTTTGCCAGTAAATAATGAATAATATATACTTATGTATAATGAGTATGTAAATACTATAAATCATCTGTATTTCTGCTATACATAATATTAAATTACCTTACAAGCTGGTTAAGCATGCATTTTGGGGGATCCTAGATCCACAGATAATTTAACTCAGTAAGGCCACAAATCTGTATTTTGAGTAAGAAATCTACATGATTAATGATATAGGTCATATTAGTCTACACTTGTTTAATTTTTTACTTGAGAGGTACAATTACAGACCCCTGTGAACTGATTAAATGCATTGCCCATCATTGGAAAAATGTTTGTCCTGCAGTGCAAAGCTCTGCCCAAAATTCCTATTTAGAATACGACATCTTCTCTTCCTCCCCTTCTCATCCCTCACTCGAGTGGCAGTCAGCAGTGGGTGGAATAAAATCCCACAGCAAGGAAGACAAGAAGAGAGTGAAAGGCGGAGAGAACTGTGGTCTGTTTCCGGGACAGGGAGCATGCATGGATAACTGCTGAGTGAAGACAAAGGCAAACAGGCAGAGGGGCTGCAGCTAACGACAGTGGCTGCCCACAGGAAGAGTCAATGAGGGAACCTGGAAGATGTGGGGACGAATGAGCAACATTTAGCCATGCAAGGTTGTAGATGGCACCTGGGGTGGGTTTCCTGTTGTGGCTTTTGGGCAAGATGGTGGCAAGGCTGAGCTGAACGATCAGCTGGGATGGCAGAAACACCAGAGGATGCCAGCACCGACAAAAGCAATAAGTGTAACATTGATATAAACAAAAACAAAAACAAAAACAAAAACAAAACCACTGTATAAGGGACTTCTAAAAAGCAGCTGTTAAAATTCCTTCTCCCTGGGGTTAACCCTGAGAGTTGAGGACAACGCGAGGACAAGGCACGCATTTTCTGCTTTTCATTATAAGCTCTTTATAATGTGTTTTACTGTGTGTACCTCAGTTTACCATGTGCAATTTCGCCACGCAAAAACTGTCAGTCTAGTGTGGGCAGCTCTGCCAGGGCCCCAGGCAATGAATTTCTTTGGATGGTGTGTTGAGTATCCCGCTCCAGATGAGTGGCTGATTCTTTGAGAACAGGATGCTTCTTAGAACACCCAGAATTTTCCTTCTAGGGCCTTGGTTTATTTTGCATATAAGTAAAGCTAATCCTTCTTGCTCCTGAAACATCTATGTGCACTTAAAATGTGATTTATTATAATCACAGGCAGTGCAAAGAAATCTAAACAACTGCCCTGGTTTTCCTATAACAAACAGACATCATTGGTTTTATGTTATCTGTTTATTCATTTATATAACTGCCTTCCATTTAAATATTTATTTGTTCATTTATTTATGTGTGTATGTATTTATACCCCATTAAATTTCAAAAAACGAAGAAAGCTATGTAGAAGATTATATGTCATTGGTGCTAGAAGAATATCACATTTATTATGTATTCAGTGAATTTTTCCATTGCTTATCTTAAAAAAATTGCTGGATGCACTCGTTTTCAAATTTTGAAAGGTAAAATCCTTCTAGAAAGATTGTTTGCCTAAAATAGTAGATATTACATTTACCTTTTAAAAACAACTGTTCATAAATTTTATTTTTGCAAAAATTGTACACAAATGCAATAGCATATACTCATAGCATATGTCCAGAGGTTTTTATTAGCACAAAGGTGAAAAGTGCAGAATGGCAAATCAATCAGGACTGAACACAATTTAGGGGAAAATAATTCAAAGAGTTTGGATACAAAGGAACTCATCAGCTGAAGTGTGCAATATAGCATTTTTAAAATAACCCGAGAGAGAACAGACATTCGCCAGTGTTCCTCCTGTCCCTTTCACACTCATGGGAACGCCCTTCAGCAGAGTTTTAGGAAGGGCCCTTGCTTTTGTTCTCAACATTTTTCTTACTTCAAAAGCGGATGTCAGGTTAATTGAGAAAAATGAGCATTTACTCTTGCCAATAAACCTGAGATTGGTGTTGCATATCCTGAATATGGTTAGGGGTGTGGGTCAAATACCAATACAATATTCAGTGAACTATGGATCACTAACATGTAAGCCAGGAAAAGCTGTGTTTGCAAATGGGAAAAGAATGAAGAAGAATCTCTCCATCATTGCCTGCACATGCCATGCTCCTGGGCCAACTCAGGAGGCAGACTGGGCCATTCATCATGAAGCAATCACCTGTTTCCTGGCTTGCCTTCCCGAATTAGCCTCTTCGCCCCAGGAAGAGTGCCCCCTGGCTCCTGGAACTGTGTTTTGGCCTTCTCCAGGGACGGAGTCCACACCTCGCCTGTCTATCTGATGACAATTCCTTCCATTTTTTTTTTTTTTTTTTTAGTCTTCCTCATTCTGTGGTCCCATCTTTCCAAAATCACAGCTTTCCCTGGCCACCTGTTTATTTTAAATAATGAATTACCTTCCTCCTTTCAAGCATTATCCATCCACAGACTACCTAGCTCAGGAAACTAAATATGAGAAAGATGAATAGAACATATTTTTGCAACTGCAACCGACAACTACTCCTTTTATATCTTTCTATTATCTAATACCACAAAAGCAGTAACAAAATAATGATAATGCCACAATCACAATAACTAAACTCTTGAGCCTTCATCCTTTATCTTCCTAGACTGAACTCTTACAATAGCAAGAGCTGCACCCTTTTACTTGGTTTTCTCCAGTGAAAAGTTTGTGTGTGTATGTGTGTTCAGACTTCTGGTTAAGCTGTAAGATGCTTCAAAATAAAAGTCTGCATCTCCTATTGCCTATGCATTTAAGAAAGGGAACAAGTTTACCCATATACTTCAGTGTGTTACAAATCATCCTAAACAACATTGTAAGTAAATTTTTCCCCCGGCCGTTTTCTCTGGCAGCATCCTCCTACAGCTTTGCCTGTCATAGTAAAGTAAGTCTAACCATGCATACCCATTAATTACTATCTCCCAACAAGTGATCTTCATTTGTATCAGGCAAGGTATACTAGATAATGTGATTTTTTAAAAGTTTATTTCATGGTACACGATCATTAGAGGTCGTCTGAGGACTCTGCTCTTACATCATCATCACCATCTGCATTCCAAGACCCAAACAGAGAGGTCAGACTCTACCTCATATGGAGGCAGAGGAAGAAGAGAGAACATCAGGGCCTGTGCTGGCTCCTTAAGGATGCTGCTAAGTGGCTCCGATTACACTGGACAAAGCACATCTCCTGACTGCACCTGAAATTTGTGGGCAGAGAAATAAGAACGTTCCTTGGAACCTGCAACATTCACACGGTGAGGATCTACCCCATGTTTAACTAGACTTTCGCCCATTACAGATTGATCTCCACAGAAGACGGCCTTACAGTACCTTTTTTTTTTTAAAGAATTATTTTATTTATTTGAAAGACAGAGTTACAGAGAGAGGTAGAGACAGAGAGAGAGGTCTTCCATATTCTGCTGGTTCACTCCCCAAATGCCCGCAACGGCCAGAGCTGAGCAGATCCAAAGCCAGGAGCCAAGAGTTTCTTCTGGGTCTCCCATGTGGGTGCAAGGGGGCCCAAGGACTTCGGCCATCTTCTATGAACCATCTTCTACTACTTTCCCAGGCCACAGCAGAGAGCTGGATTGGAAGTGGAGCAGCCGGGACTTGAACCAACGTCCATATGGTATGCCGGCACTGCAGGCTGGGGCTTTATCCTGCTGTGCCACAGCTCCGGTCCCAGGCAGTAGCCTTTCTTTAGTGTAATGATCCACCATCTCAGCATCCATGAACTTCACCCTCCACCACCACGGCCTCATGCCCAGTCCTTGCTCCACTGCTGCCTGCTCTTGGTTGGACCTCTGGCTTCAGCCTCTCTGCTTTCCCTTTGCTTCTAGCCTCATCTTGGCTTTCGATGGCTGGGTTTACTCAGTTTATTTCACCTGTGATCTGCTGGATCCCCTTAGGGATCGCATGTTGTAGCCACAACACAACCGATGATTTAACATTCAGCCCTAGAACTCTAGATCTTTAGTCCTGGCACTCCCATACCCCAGCTCTAGCTCTGCCGCAAAGGTTCAATAGTCACGTGAGGTTCTTCACTATCCCAAGACGTGTAATATGATTATTCTAATCTTATAGCTACATAAAAAGGTTTGGGGAGGTGAAGTGATTCACCCAGGAACACAAAGCACAAAGATCACATTTAAAATGGTTTTGCCCACTCCGTGCTCCTCTGCAGGGCCCAAGAAAAATAAACATGGCAGGGGCTCAAAATAACTGCAAGTGTGATAAGGGCCTATGGAAGAACAAGGACATTCATGGCTCAGTGCTTGGGAAAGGTGGAAGTGGACAACTCAAGAAATTGCAGCAACTCTGGTGTTGGAGAACGGCTCCTTCTCTCTGCACAAGTGGGAGAGAGAGGCTATGGCCTGGCTGGATGTGGGAGTGGGTGGCAGGGAGTGGGCTGTGTGCCCACAAGGAGGCAACCATTCCCAGTCTATTCCTTAGGGAACAGAGTTAGTGTCTGTTTCGTAATCCTGCCCTGCTCGCTGCGCTGGAGAGCAGCTTGTTGGTTCATCAGAGATTCGTTCACCTTCCCCGATGTCTCGTGCTATCTTCTGTCATTTTACTGCTGTTTTCTGATGGGACATTCCCTCCAACATCTTTCCCGTAACCACCTTGATCTTTGCCAACCCATCTGCTAGATGCAAGCAAAATTGGAATTTTTAAAGAGCAGCACATCTGTAGAAAGATCTAAGTGCCGATTTAGGCAACCAGGGACTTCACAAAGCACAAGCATTGTTTAACGCCTTTGAGTCATTGTTCTCTGAGAACACAAGCCTGACATCTTCCTGAGGGCAGGAAGGAAAAGCTCTTCCCAGAAACCCAAAAGAAAGCCAACCAGCTGCACACTTAAAGTCAGTGTTGTGGAACAGCACTAGAAGCACATTCGTGCTCCTACATGGATTTTAGGGAAGTGGCCCTGGGTAGCAAGATCCCTAACCCATCAAGTGGGCAGCTCAGTCCCCTTGGTCTCTTGCTACCACCTCTACCCTTCACCACTGGACAGGTGAATTTTCTCAAGTTCAACTTTTGTATTAGGAGCAGGCCGTTAGCCCAGTAGTTAAGACACCCATATCCAGTGCGGGACTACCCATGTTCAATTCCCATTTCTAGTTCCTAACTCCTACTTCCCACTAATTCAGATCCTGAGAAGCAGCCGCGATGGCTCAGGTAACTGGATTCCTCCCACTCTCATGAGAGACCTGCATTTTGTTTCAGGTTCCTGGCTTTAGTCCTTGTAAAGCATTTTGGGAGGGAACCAGCAGATAGGAGGATAGGATTCCATTCTCTCTCTTTATGTATGCATGTGTGTGTGTGTGTGTGTCCCTCAGGTTAACAACTAAGATTTTTAAATGACACAGTAGAGGGTTAGGTGGCTCCCAACTGACCCCAGCTCTGGGCCAGGGGTTGATTTTGGAAATTGATGGCCAAGTTTTAAGTCCATAAAAATTATTACAATTTGATTGAAAAAATAAATTTCTTCACTACTTTCCATGTTCATGTTTTCCATTATAAAATCATTTCTCACAACTATCCTCTAATTAGCGTGGAACCACACTAATTAGCGTGCGCCACACTGCATCTCAGTGATGCTGCGCTGTAGGAGGCTTCTATAAATAAGGCAATCAAAGCTGTGCTACTTGAAGGATATTGAGTTCCTTTATTTCAGGGACAGAATTTTTCAGTCTAGGGCTATATTATAACTAGAGTGCAAACAAACTGCAATTTGGAGGAACTCTTACACAATTTTGGATGTAATTCATTCAGAGCTGTGGATCTACTTCTGAGAAAAGACGACTGAGAGTCCCCCCCCCCCCCCAAAGATTCCTGGACCCTTTTGGTATTGACCTGTGTAGGGTTGGGGGGGGTAAGGCAAGGTGGTGTAAGGACCCTAAAGACGTGCACTCTAACCCTGGCTAGGGGAAGAGGGGAGTCCAAGCTGTGCTCATCAAATCAGCTAATGGATCTCACTTTGCCCAACTGTCAAAACAGGGGACCCAAAGCAGACCTAAGAGCCCACGATTCCTCATCTATCGCATCCCACAGGAAAGCATCAGCACTCTCTTCCCAGGCTTGTAGGAGCTCTTCAAAACACTTACGATACCCTGCAGGCTAATTGGAGGAGTACAAGCCCTTCGAGAACACCACCAGGCCAAGCTAGAGTGGTTCCACTGGCACTGTAGGAGGCAAATTAGAAGGAAATTTTCATCTGGAGGGAAAGACTGATTTCTTGAGTTCTTGTGAGCAGTTTCCAGGAAAAAAAATGCCCTGCTGTATAGTCTGCTTCTTTCAAAGTTGGAAGGAAGCGAGGGAGACAAGTCTTCAGTCTCCAACTCAGAAGGAGCTACTGAAACCCGAGGGGCGAGGCTGTGAGGCACGGCTCCTTCTGCAGGGACATTCTGGTTAACTGCCTGGTGTGTGCTCAGTGTTCAGGGCAGGGAGAGGAGGGAGGGGACGAAGATCAGGTCTGCTATGGATGGAACACAGCGACAAGTTCCACACACAACCCGCTCTTCCAAACTGAAAATATCAAATACCCAGAAAAAATTTTCCACGTTCCGTTTGAGTATCAAAATAGCTCAGTGTTGCCTCTAACGCAATCATAGGGAATTATACTGTTATTCTAAAATACTTGAGCGTTCTTTTTGCTGATAAATGATGGGAAAGAAAAATTCGATTCCACCAGCATGTTTTCATAAACGCAAAGAAAACTAATTCAAATCCACCATGATTTGAGTAATTGGCTCAATTCAAACATAGTGGCTGTTAATAGCGCTGGCTATTTTGCTTTCAAAGGTTGCTGATTATGAAATGAAAATAAATCTGATGGGTATCAAGCAGAAGTGTATTCTGTGAGGACTTAAATGAAGAGCCATGTCTGGTCTGGAAGAGTCAGAAATCAAGCAGCTTCCAGTGGGACGTTTCCTGGGATGCTTTGCTAGGTGGGTTTTTGCTGCTAAGATTTCACTGGGAAAAGACTGAGTACCTGCCTACCTATTCAGGCATCTATGCCTTTTTGGACTTTGTCATACTCCGCCAAAATCTAATTTCAAAAGTATTTCTATTGTCAGTGATTGTCATCTGTGCTGGCGTCTCCAGTCCAGTGACCCATCTCCTAACGACCTCCAGAAACCATTCATGCACTACAGGGCACGCCTCACTCAACTTGGCCCTCTTCCAATATGACCCTCCATGGAATACACAATCAGTAAAATCATAACATAAATAATTCATAGAAGAAACTTCACTTAAAAAATTAAATGACAAGATTATAAACATATAAAAGAATGAGACCTTATGGAAGGCCAGGAGTTCAGTTTCCATCAATCTGAGACACAAAGCAATTCAGATAATCGCGTTTTCTCCTTATCTGTCAGTTTCTCTGTGCCTGTATTCACCATGCATGTAAAATGCAGGTAGCAGTTGCACCTACCTAGCCCCCAGGGATGTTGTAAGTCTCAGGTGAGTGAAGTGTTTATTAAAGAGAGCTTAGACTGTTACTAAAAAATCAGGTCCAGGCTGCTCATGGCCAGGAAGCCAATGTAGCAGGGACAAAAGATGAGGCAAGGAGATTGGGCTTATCAAGAGGCTGGCAAACTTGGGGAGCAGGAAGGGGAGCGAACACCTCCAGCTCAAAGGGCACTTCTTTTGTGCTGTTAGCAGAAGGGTTTTATAAGGAGGGAAGGGGAGTTGGCAGACTTGGGGAAGATAACGCATGTTGCTGGTTGTCAAGCAGATCAGCTTAAACCTGATGAGGCGATGGCTTATTTAAGCTAAAGCATGGCTGGGTACAGGCAGCATGGCGAATTCCTGACCACGCCGGCTCCTTTGGGTGTTGGACCTGAGGACCACAAATCCCTTTCTTCTTCTGAGGTCTCCAAGTGCTGGCCCTTCCCTGCAGTTAGTTTCTGGAACTCTTAAGCAAGAGTTATTTATCTGCTGAACCGAAGGCAGGTGTGATGGATCACAGAGTCAGCAGTTAACTTTGGTTGAGAAGAATGGGCAAAGAGAAAAGGAAACATAATCACTTAGTGTCTAGAATACTTCCACTATCACCCTTGTAGAACTTGAGCTGCTATATAATCAAAAATATTACTTTTATCTTTTTTCTGATCGCACTAATAACCATAGCACATCTTCCCACGAGAAAGCTGCAGATATTCATTTCAGCATAAATCCAGGAAATCCAAGTGCAAATATAATTTAAAACCTAATGTCTATGCTCAAATTGGAATTGGAACCACGAAGAAAGATTGAGTTCCATTCTGAACTATATATAAAACGTATACCCTGCCTTTACAATTATAGTTTTCTTTTTAAATTGAAACTTCACTTATGTGCCAACCATCTTTGAGGTATTTCAGATGTAATGATTTAATCCTCACAAATATATTAGATATTGTTTTCATAATTTTGTAGCAAAAGAAGCTCGGATGAAGGCTTGTTACATAACTTGCTCAGCATTGCATGAGGACACTGGGGGGAATAGAGGATTCAAACAGAGGTGGCTGGACTCTCAAGGACTCTTGTTTAACTTCTACACTATTTCTTAATATGGATAAAAAGCTCCCCATTTCAGTTCCTGAGCTAACAACTATCATTGTGCAATAATGGATAAGTCAGCCTGAAACTATGGCCTCTGTGACTCTGCAGAATTGCCCAAGTTTAGATTCTTTAAGGACCACAATTTTGTTTAATGAGCAACCCTCTACATAACATATATCTTATCCCTAGTTCTACCTTAAGGTCTATGAGGAGCTTCACACCCACCCTCTGCAATTACTTGGACTCAAGTGACACTGTCCCACTGGACTGCAAGCATTACAAAATTCAGCTGGAATGAAGCGACTTTGCCACTTCTGATCTAGGACAAATTTGCCCCGAAGCTTCTTCTCCCTACCCACACATGTGGTCAAGTCTGTGCCACCTTAGCTGCAGGCCCCCACCTGGGAAACTTGCATTCGCTCTGTCGAGAGCCATCTGACTTTATCTTACTTTACAAAAAGCTGCCACTCAGCTTTTGATGTAGAAGAGCACTCTCCAAATAGCATGAGCTCAAGAGCTCAAGTTGTCAGATGCAGCCTTCAAGATTGCCTAAGGAGCCCTGCACTGGGTAACACAGGTCACGGCAGGGGTCTCAGAGTAGTGTCCCTACATGGACACGGTGCTGCCAAGTTCATAGACCTAAATCAATTCCAACAAAGACAGCTGGATCTGGACATGTAGCTATCATTATATTCTACAACCGGGGGTGACAGTGACAGAGAGGGTTGCCAAGATTTCCATCCAATGATCCAAATTCCAATCTGCCACTTCCCAAACTCTATGTGCTTGAGTAACCCACTAACCTCCCTAAAACTCAGTATCCTCAGATACGCAGAGATGGTGGGTGTGCTAACCCTCTATAGATGCTGCATAGGTGTGTATCACTACTATTATTATTTCATTCCATAAACACTACAACAGTTGACAGTGTCTCTTATAGGGCACACTGCATAGGAGAGCATGAACTCATCATTTTTCAAGGGAGGTTCTTTCTTTCCTCTTTTCCCTATTTTTTTTTCCTGATTTTAGATATTAACCTACAGACAGGGTACTGTGCACAGGAGAGAATCATGAGACATGTCCTTTCAAAGTCATGTACCCCAGCTAAATGGTAACCAGAACTTGATAATGGGAAAATGCCACAGAATGGGCATTGAACGTGTCCCCAACCTCAAAGACCAGGCGTGGCTGATCCCAGGAGAGTTCAACAGGCAGAGGGACAGGAACTGGGCATGTAGGAGCTGCCAGGTGGCAGGAGAGTGGGGAAGCATTTCCTCCCCGCCCATCATTCTGTAGTCTATAAAGCCTGAAACTCCGGCTCTACCATCACAGACCTGCCAAGGACTGCCTACAAGAGCAGAACACTCTTCTCCAATTCTATCATCAATGGTTACATGTCTGTTCACTCAAGTGCCATTATTATGTGTTTATAAGAAACTTTTTTAAAAAAAACAAGTGTTTGAAGGAATGAAAATGCCTTAGACTACCTTGTGTGATCATTATGCTTCATGTGTGTATGTAATCTGAACCCCATAAAAATAAAAAAATATAAATTAAAAACTAAACAAATAATAAAATAAAGCTTAGTTTTATATTTTCATTCAAGGGGTTAGCAAACTTTTCCATATAAAGGATTTTGCAGGTCAGATGGTTTTGGCAACACACAAAGGAGCATGTCTGTGTTCTACTAAGCTTTGTTTATAGACAATGAAATTTGGATTTCACATAATTTTTATGTGTCAAGAAATATTGACATTTTCCTTTGATTTCTTTCCTCCATTTAGGTAAGTAAAATCACCCACGGCTCACAGGCTGTGCAAGAACAGCAGTGGGCTAACTGCCACTCCCAGGCCTTAGCTTCCCAGCCCTGATTTAATCAGTTGAAAAATTCTCTGAGGACAACAGTCATATTTTCCTTACCTAAATAACTGATAATAAGAATGCTCAAGATCACAGGAATTACATATTTTTTAAAAATTATTTGAGAGGGGGCCAGCGCTGTGGCTCAGCATGTTAAAATTGTGGTACCAGCTTGAGTCCTGGATGCTCCACTTCCGATCCAGCTCCTTGCTAATGCACCTGGGAAAGCAACAAAAGATGGCCCAAGGGATTGGGCCCCTGTACTCACATGGGAGACTCAGAGGAAGCCCCAGGCTTCAGCTGGCCCAGCTCCAGTCATTACAGTCATTTGAGAAGTGAACTAGTGAATGAAGATATCTTTCTCTCTCTCTCTCTCTCTCTCTCTCTCTCTCTCTCTATATATATATATATATATATATATATATATATATATATATATATAAAGTCTGCCTCTCAAATAAATCTTTCAAAAAATTATTTGAAAGGCAGAGTAACAGAGAAAAATCTCTAGTCACTGGTGCACTCCCCAGATGGTAGCAACAGCTGGGGCAGGGGCAGGACAAAACTGGTAACAAGGAACTCCATCCAGGTCTTTAATTTGAAGAGATCAGAGGAGTTTGCAAAGCAGTACCAGGAGGGAGCAATGAAGGAAGAACAAGGAAATAAACAACTGAGGAAACTGTCCTTCAGAGTTGTTCACAATGGACTGGACCATCTGGGAAGGTATTCCTTGATAAGCTCCTTTGAAACGTTGCCTTTACTTCTGACTTTTAAAATTCGGGTCACAGTTGAGCATGGACTGCTCGGCAGTGCCTTCAAGAGGCTGCTGGGGCTCCGCCGTGATTAGCATCAGAACTGAAAAGATGGGATATGAGCCATGACTGTTAATGGAAGCCTGACAAACAGAGAAAAGTACTCCAAACAGAAAGGAAGCGATCTCACGCCTGTTTGTGCATTTTGATGCCAGCCTTCGCACTGAAGAGCATTTTCAGAGTAATTAAAATAAAATCCCATCTTTCTAAACCCAGGGAAAACCTCGCAAGGGAGAGATTTCTACAGAGTTGTCTGGTGCTGCTGTGTCCCAACTGAACAACTTTCACCACACTGACCTCTGCAGATAATTTGGGCTGTGTGCTCCTCTGGTACTAAGTGGGGGAGAGGGGCTTGGTGCCATGCCAGTTCAGGGTTCCTACTTGTGACTGCCATGATCCTCATGGACACATTCTTTCCAAATAGATGAGTGCTGAGATTTGCAGGAGAGCTAACGCAAGGCATAAAACCGAATGACTTCACTTGCACAGCTACATAGATGGTTTGAAATCACACTACAGCAGCGAGAGGTTGCTCTTACAAATGAGTGCCCAACCACAAGTCTCAAGACCTACAGAACTCGAGATAACTCCAAAGAGATGTGAACTCTAGACTACTTCCATTCCAGTGGGGAAAATCTTAGAATCAACAGGTTGGAGCAGCCTTTGGAGGTCACCCAACATTCCTCAACAGTTATCAGAACAAGGCTGAGGTCATTCCAAATGGAAGAAAACCAAAAATACCCTCCACACACACCACATCTCCTGTCCCAAGATTTACAGTCCTCCCACTCCAGATATTATCTTTGGGTCTAATTTACATCCTGGGAGGCAGCTCATCCACTGGACTCATTTTTCCAGAAACTTGCTGATGATTATGCCAGATTACAATACCAAGAACTGAAGAAAAAAAACATTGAAAATTCTGATTAGCTTTTAAAAACTGTGCTGGATTTTTTTTCCCTCTCTGCACTAGTGATTAGCAAAACCATGGGAGACATGTGCAATAAGAAATGCAAACGCCTGCAACAGCCAGGGTTGGGCCAGGCCAATGCCAGAAGCCTGAAACTCGATATAGGTCTCCCACATGGGTGGCAGATACCCAAGTACAGAACCATCACCCTCTGTCTCCCAGGGTGAGCATTTGCAGGAAGTTGAATGGGAAATGGAATAGCTGGGACTCAAAGCAGGTAGTTCAGAATGAGATGCAGGCATCCCCAGATGATGTAAACTCTGCACCACATTCCCAGCCATGCAGCTCCTTGTTTGACACAATATAAGCTCATTTTCTACCATCTCCCAAAGCACCTCTTTTTTTATTATTTTTTATTTATTTCTTTGACAGCAGAGTCAGACAGTGAGAGAGACAGAGAAAAAGGTCTTCCTCCTGTTGGTTCACCCCCCAAATGGCCACTACGGCCGGCGTGCTGTGCTGATCTGAAGCCAGGAGCCAGGTGCTTCCTCCTGGTCTCCCATGCGGGTGCAGGGCCCAAGCACTTAGGCCATCCTCCACTGCCTTCCCGGGCCACAGCAGAGAGCTGGACTGGAAGAGGAGCAACTGGGACAGAATCCGGCGCCCCGACCGGGACTAGAACCCAGTGTGCGGCACCGCAGGCGGAGGATTAGCCTAGTGAGCCACGGCACCGGCCCGCAAAGCAATCTTTTCTGTCCCCTTCTCTAAGCCAAACACTCCTACTTCCCGTCTGTGAACAAACAACTTCTCGAAAGGCACACCCACCCTACAGCCTTGCCAGATACATATGCACGAACAGTGGGGCTTCCCCCCAGATCTGACTGCCTTAAATATGCATTCTTGGAACGAGTGCATAGCTCAGCAGTTAAGATGCTACTTGGGATTCCCACATCCCACATTGGAGTGCTTGGGTTTGAGTCCCACTTTCTCTTCTGACCCACCTTCCTGCTAATGCTCACCCTCAGAGGCAGCGTTGATGGCTCAAATAGTCGGGCCCCTGCCATGCATATGGGAGACCTGCATTGAGTTCTAGGCTCTTGGCTTCAGCCTGGCCCAGAATTGGCTACTGCAGGTATTTGGGGAATGAACCAGCAGATAGAAGATATCTCTGTCTCTGTCTCTCTGCTTTCAAATAAAAGGAAGAGAAATGAATTAACTAATGAGTCCTCATTTACCTACTAGAGTGAGCAGATGTCTATTAGAGCAGATAAAGATCATCCCTTTAAAGATATAGTGTAAATATTTATCTATGTAACAGAATGGTGAAATGCTTAATATATCAAAATACAATTTTTGTGATGTCTTAGATTGGAATCTATTGCAGTGCATAGAGTGAATTCAGCTTAGTGTTCTTGGGTCATTGCTGGACAGTGACTTCCAGGCTGACCCTTTGCTTCCTTTGTTCCTTTCCTCAGGATGCCTCTCTCAACTAACTGTCAAGTAAGAGTTGTGATTAAGTCCAATGATGGGGGCCCAGTGCCGTGGCTCAACAGGTTAAAGCCTCAGCCTGCAGCACCGACATCCTATATGGGTACCAGTTTGAGTCCTGGCTGCTCCACTTCCGATCCACTCCCTGTTAATGCACCTGGGAAAGCAGCAGAGGATGGCCCAAGTCCCTGGGATCCTGTACCCATGTGGGTACAGGAATAAGCTCCTCATTCCTGGCTTCGGATAGGCTCAGCTCAGCTCTGGCCGTTGCATCCATTTGCAGAGTGAACCAGCAGATGGAAGACCTCTCTCCCTCCCCCCCACCCCACTCTCTCACTCTATCTCCCTCTCTTTGTAACTCTTTCAAATAAATAAATTAAATCTTAAAAAGAAAGAAATCTAATGATGCTAATGAGTACTACTGACAACAGCTCACCTTCTCTGAATTCTATACTCATATTATGTTGAAGAGAATCAGAATGCCAGGGTTGGATCTATGTTAGAGTTAGAATTTCAAGCCAAAGAGAGAAATTCTTCAAGCTGGGCACTTCAAGGCTATCACCATAATCATCTAGGCATCCCACTCCCCACCAACACTGGCCTCAAGAGCTCAGGCAGGAGAAATACTTAATAACTCATACAGCCTGATAGTAACAACTATACTCAGAGGCTGTAAATGAAAAATACAACATACACATACCCAAATGGCCTATGTGGTAAAGTTTTTAAGGTGATGGTTGTAAAGGGCCTCAACATGATGACTATAAATCACAAGCATTCTAATCCATATGGAATCTATTTAAATAATACTATGTCTAAATGCCATCACATTGGCCAGATGCATGAGCCGTACTTGGATCTATGAGCATAATTAGTCAATTTATGAAACTCAACCCACTTAGCCTTCCAATACTAAAATTTAATTTTAAAAAAAATTTCTTAGAGCAACAGCTCGAACTTAATTAGGTCATCAGTTGCAGCGAGGAAGGAGAAAAAGTGTTTGATGTCAAGTAGCTCTATGTGGTCTTTAGTAGAGGCACTGAGCGCATATTTCTTAGACATATGCTGTGGCTAAAGATAAAGCAGTGGACAATGACCACAAGAGGGAAAAGGCAGTGAGCTAACTCATAAATCAGTTCAATGTATTCCTCTGGTTAAAAGAGCAAACAATTTGCAGGTTAAGCAAAGCCATTTGCCTTTATTACAGGTATAAATATTTCGGAGTATTAACTGAACTTGGGTCAATGCTATCAAATTCCTATGAGCATTCAAAATTTTAATGAAGGTAGAATATTTTTCATTAAATATACAAATGATTAGCAGTAAAAATAGACACTTCAATGAATCCTATTTCATGAATGTGTTTAGTTTTCCCTAAATGCAAGTAGCAACAAGACGTCCTCTCCCTTTTTTCCCCTCATGGCATATTTATACAGACCTAAGGTTTAAGGAAGGATTTAAAAATAGCATCGAAAAAAGTGTCACATTACTGTACATGTATTTCATACATGATGCCCACAATATTTAAAGGAAATGATTGCCCACATTTTTAATAATATACACTACTTTTTCTGATTAAAGAAACTTTTTTGCAGAGTTCATGATTTATTCCTTACAATGTCTTATCTATTTTTACAGATTCATTTATGAAGTAATTCTTTTAGTATTCACTTTGTAGCTGAAGGTGCTGAAGCTGGGAGGGCATACAAATCTTGCTTTCACCTCTCTCTCTCTCTCTCTCTCTTCATTTTTCTCTCTCTCTTCTCCGACCTTCCCCCTTAGAATGGAAGAATGGAATCAAAACCACAGGCAGAGCAAAAGAAGGAAAACGTGCGCCTTCTGCACGCTGTGTGACACTGAAATCTGTCAGGACTTCCGTTTCTCCTTTGTGCCAAATTCTTAAGATCTGTGTGTTTCTTGGGGCCTGTTGGTGGGGCCAGAGACCAGAACAGACAGCTGGCTGTGGCACCCAGCACCCTGGCAAGGACCCTAGCATGTAAGTACTGACCAGGACAAACCCTCCCCTGCAGGCTTAGCTCACATCTTTGTGGGATAAAGGGACCCAGACTCCCTATGGATAATTCTACTGAGTGGATCTGACCCAAGCCCTGAGAAGCCTTGCACAATTCCTCTCAATGTACTAACAAGGTGGCACTGGTGAGTTTCACCATTACACTTGGAAATCCAAACTCCTTTAGGAATAACAAATAAACCTTCCCCGGGCGTGCAGACTAGAGAAAGTCCCCTCCAGGCAGACGATGAGCGTGTATAGCTTCACACCAGGAAGGCAGGCTCGCTCATTTCCTAGAGGGCACAGACTCCAGCAGGAAGGCAAGGGGCCCCTGCAGGCGCCACTCTCTCCCGCGTTCCCACTTTCAAGATCCACTGAGGTTAGAGAGTGCAGACACTGTTCTCGTTCCCCTCCCTCCTGTAAAAGCTGAGCAGCGACTTCATCGCCTGCGGTGTTGGGGTGCGGACAGAGCCTGTTACCTCGCCTCGGGTGACACCGGGGGCTTGGGGCTGAGGCTGGCAGACCAAGCTGCTGCTCCTTGGCCAGTTTCCCACTGCAGCTGCCCACACTCTCTGCAACACGGCTGAGTCACTCAGGATTCCGCTGCCTTTGTCTCCGTCTTCATCGGCTTGCTCCCTCAAGCACAGCAAACCACAGGCGTGTCCTGTACTTGCATCAGTGATGCTCCGGGAGCCGAGGTGGGCCAGGGCTCCCGGGTGAGTAGGTACAGGTGCTCCAGTGGGAATGAGAAAGTAATACAGTGCTGCTGCATTTGCACATCTCACACCACGGCCATGCGGATGGGAACTTGTTATTCACAGAAGTCTCACAAATGTTTTCTTGCAGACTAATGCTATTCCAAGAACACAGTTTATATAAGTGCCTTTGCGAGGATGGCAGCTGCTTTGTGTGTATGCATGGGATAGGTGCACTCACAGATGTAATGTGGTACCATTTCAAAAGGGATGAGGGAGCAAAGAAAAGCATCAGAAGTTCAGATAACAGAAAGCGTGTATCAACGTGTAAATTCAGGTCCACACACTATACATCAATGTGCATGCGTGTGTGCTGTCGGATCATTCAAACCAACTCTGCTTACACTGAGTTAGCCTCACTCACAGATCTTTTCCCTTCACCACTGCCCTAGAACTTCCAACACAAGAGCACCCAGCTAGCAATCTGGGCTCTAGTCAACCACCTAATACATCCTGAGATCTATTCTAGGGGATGCAACACTGGTCTTCCAAAACGTAGCCTTTTGTCAATTCATCCTTCACAATCCAACCCAAGTGGCGCTGCTCATGCCAACAGAATCAGATGGGAAACAGGTGCGCGTTGCTACCCAGGGGAGCACATTCACAGGACGCACAGTCACACACCTGAGCGACACGTGCTGGGAGGGAGAGCACCTGCCTCTCTCAATCCCATCACTAGCCCTGCTCAACCCTGAGCAAAGAAGGCTGTGGCGGAAAACCTAGAGCTCACTGAATGTTCACCCAGAGACTCAGGGTCAGTCTACAAGAAATGCAGATTCTCTGGCAATCACCAGATAATGCTCTGCTATTTGGCAGACTGGAAAACAAAGCTACTCTAATCTGAGTTTAGAGCTGAAAAAGTAAGAAGGCCGCCTCGACTGTGCACATGCCTGGTATATTAATTGCGCAACCAACTTTCAGAATTTAATGCTAACTGGCTTTTAACTTCACGCACAACATAAGGTGCTAATCTTCAAAAATTCTGGGAATACCAAATGACACTAAGATAACTGAGTTGTTCCCCAAGTCAGTTTTGCTAGGTGAATGTCAAGCAAATGCATTAACAGCTCTTCTGCCTTCAGAGCTCAAGTCAGATAGAATAATCTGAATTCTTCTGTTTGTAAAAGTTCCTGCCTGATAGCATCATAATGGTCTAGCCCACATTGTTTATTTCCAAGTAAATAAAAGGATTTGTGGATATGTTTTCTAGACAGGCCAGAGACTGTGCAGAAGTACTCATGACAAATATTTTCTCAAGGATAAAGCACAAAAGATAACCACTAAGAAATACATCTGTTAAATATGATATTAGGATTTGGGACATAAAACAGAGGTATTATGGTTTCATACAGAAAATGCAAATTCTCTACACTAGTGATTAATTTAAATGTAACTGAATTATTTCTGATCTCTACCAGTTACATAAAAGTAAATATAAGATAGTTTTCCTCTATTAAAACCAACACCAATTTGGACTTCTAAGCAAAAGTAAAGGAAATTATTTTCATTTCAGTACTTTTCATTAGTTATCATAACGTTCTCTTTCAAATTCCATTAAAAAAAAAAAAAAAGATAAAGAGCAGGGATTTAGCTTGGTGGCTTAAATGCTGCTTAAAACACCCAGTCCCCACTGTAGAGTGCCTGGTTCAATCCCACGCTCTGCTCCTCACCAAAACTGCTTGCTAATACACAGCCTTTGGGGCACTCATGATGGCTCAAGTGATTGGGTACCTACCGCCCAGTTGGGAGACTTGCACTGAACTCCTAGTTCCTAACTTTGGCCTGGCCCAGACTCAGCTATTAAGGATACCCGGGGATGGAATATTTCTCAGTTTGCCTGCCTTTCAACTAGAATAAGAACGAAAACGAGAAAAGAAAGACTTGGATGAAATGAAAGGATTAACTTTGACAGCGATGTGCAGATTGTCTTGAGGAAAAGCATCTATCAAAATTAACCGAGAAGAAAATACGGCTGCAAAGGGTGACGCGGAAGCCTACGTGACCCGCTGAGCATCCTCCTTCCTGCTGGGGATACCACATGTCCTGCCTGAGTGCTGGGGCAGAAAGCGTTAAAATGTCCCATCAATGGTATTCTCAAACGCAGTCCTTAGTAGCAGCCATTCCAAACACACATTCTAAACCAATCAGACACTAAGTGGCATTAATTTATACCCAGACATTTCCAATCTTAGAACTGTACATATCTTTTCCAAAATCACGAAGTTGTAGATCTCAAGAGGATGCACGTCTACAGGGAACACTTTTGGAAGAGCATGTGTCAGGAATGGCTGAAACAGCTCCAAGAACAGAGCAGAGAATCAGATTCATGTAAGAAACTTTAGCTGCTACTGTGCAAAAGCAAAAGCTCCGTGTTCTGTCACACAGCTCTCCAGACAGGAGCTAGGATTCCTTACAGGGAAAATGAACAACAAATCTTGTCCTATAAACACCCTGTTCCCACTGCTTCATGAGGCACAAGGGGCTTTAGCTTTCGAAATTTGCGGCTGACAATGCTTGGGATACACTCCCTGCCACCACAAAGTGGTGACCAAAACACTGCCAGGAGGACAGCCAACCCTCATTAACAGAAAAAGACAATCAAGCCTGGATGATTGTACCAGGAGATGAAGGGGACAGACTCGTTTCTGAGTGGAACTGTTTTCTTCTTCATGCTTGTCTTGAGGAACCAGATGCTCGATGCTCTCACCAAATTTCTATTAAAAGTCCTTTTTAACTATCTCACCATTCACTCTCAGCCACACCATAGCCTGTAGACCTCAGCAACACACATGGGCTTCACTGTCACGACACCTGTCTTTTATTCACACTGAGGAAGACCCTGCCCTGACCTCGTCTACACATTTTCCAGTTGTCGCTTTGGCTATTTGTCCTCGATGATGGTCCGGAGCAATGTCCTTGGAGTCCCTCCTATTATTCTAAGGATTTTGGGTTTTTGCCAGTCTTTCATGTTGCATTTCCTGTTTTCTGTGGCCATGCTCTTCTTCTTGACTGACCCCCTCATTCCCTTCTTTCAGTAGCATTCTGGAAAAGAAGGTCCTGTGTGTCAGTCATGTCTGTATTCTATCTTCCCATTGATTGATACTTTGCTTCAGTATTGAATTCCCCATAGAACACAATATTCTTCCTGAACTTCAAAGGAGTCTTGATTCCATTGGTTTTCAGAGTTCAATTGATTTTTTCATGCTTTGTATGTGATTTGCTTTTTCATCTTGAAGACTGGAGAAGTTTCCAATTTTGTGCCCAGCACAGAAATTTCATGATAATGTGCCACACATAGGTCAATTTATTCATATTCAGTCTCCTCCTGCCTCCATGGATCCTTTCAATTTGGCTCTCTGTGGCCTTTTGTCTTGGGAAAATGGCTTCGACATTTTCTTCTTCTTGATTTGCTATGTTCAATTTTCTATGTTCTTGCTCTGCTTGAACTTCTATTATTGTATATTAGATTTCCTAGATTTTTTTCTCAATTTCTTATCTCCTCTGACCTGTTTCCTTTTTCCCTTCTACTTCTTTTTCATTTCCTGCACACCTATTATGTAGCATCATTCCCAGTTAATGAATGTAGTATCTCCCTAAACTCTCTGGAATATGCATGGTGGGCTTTGGAATATTTCTTCTTTCTTGAAAGTTTTTTGCTGCCATTTTTCTTCTTGTATGTTCTGGTTTCATCCTCCATCTTGAAGGTCCTTCTCGACTGGAAGTGCTGAACATGTGCACGAGGCTGGTTGACTTCAAGCTGGGGGGTCTCCTACCAGAAAACGATTTTAGGCCTTCTCTCTTAGACTGCTCAGACTCCCCAAAGGAAGTTTTCCCTCATCTCCTGCACAAAGGAAGGAAGCCCTTTGGGGCATCTGGGCACTCAATAGTCAATAGTCATAAATTCACCTTAGCCTACTGCTGAATTTGGTTGGCAGATCTTCTGCAACCTGGTGGTGCCAACGTTCAACACTGTCTCCTGTGTGGCCTCCTCTTTGTTGTGAAATCCATTTGAAACTTACCGCCTTAAAGTCCCCACATAGGATCATAGATGTATGTATTGCCCAGATAGGATTAAAAGATACATAGTATTATTTCAAAATCCATAAAGAGAAACTGAGTATTCTTGATGGCAGAGATTCTTCTGGTTTAAAGATTTGACTCATTTACCTGAGAGGTAGAGTTACAGAGAGAGAGAGAGAAAGGTCTTCCATCCACTGGTTCACTCCCCAGGTAGAGGCAACGGCTGGAGCTGGGCTGATTTGAAGCCAGGAGCCAGATGTCAGGAGCCTCCTCTGGGTCTTCCATGTGGGTGCAATGGCCCAAGCACCTGGGCCATC
The DNA here is from genome assembly GCF_033115175.1 of Lepus europaeus. Taxonomy (NCBI): domain Eukaryota; kingdom Metazoa; phylum Chordata; class Mammalia; order Lagomorpha; family Leporidae; genus Lepus; species Lepus europaeus. Next base: position 150,821,497 of record NC_084830.1, read on the forward strand.
TTCTACTGCTTTTCTAATATTTTTTTTTTTTGACAGGCAGAGTTAGACAGTGAGAGAGAGAGAGAAGAGAAAGGTCTTCCTTCTGTTGGTTCACCCCCCAAAAGGCCGCTATGGCTGACGCACTGCGCCGATCTGAAGCCAGGAGGCAGGTGCTTCCTCCTGGTCTCCCATGCAGGTGCAGGGCCCAAGCACTTGGGCCATCCTCCACTGCCTTCCCGGCCACAGCAGAGCTGGCCTGGAAGAGGGGCAACCGGGACAGAATCCGGTGTGCCAGCGCCGCAGGCAGAGGATTAGCCAAGTAAGCCGTGGTGCCAGCCTTTTTTAATATATATATATATATATATATATATATATATATATATATATATATTTGACAGGCAGAGTTAGACAGTGAGAGAGAGAGAGACAGAGAAAGAGACAGAGAGAAAGGTTCTACCGCTTTTCTAGGCCATAGCAGAGAGAAGGATCAGAAGAGGAGCAGCAGGACCTGAACCAGTGTCCACATGGGATGCTGGCACGGCAGGTAGAGGCTTATTTTACTACACCACAGCGCCGACCCCAGCAGAGTGTCTTCTAATACACGTGCAGGCCGGCCCCATGGCTCAACAGGCTGATCCTCCGCCTAGCAGCGCCGGCACCTCGGGTTCTAGTCCCGGTCGGGGCGCCGGATTCTATCCCAGTTGCCCCTCTTCCAGACCAGCTCTCTGCTGTGTCCAGGGAGTGCAGTGGAGGATGGCCCAGGTCCTTGGGCCCTGCACCCCATGGGAGACCAGGAGTAGCACCTGGCTCCTGCCTTCAGATCAGCGTGATGCGCTGGCCAAAGCAGCCACTGGAGGGTGAACCAACGGCAAAGGAAGACCTTTCTCTCTGTCTCTCTCTCTCACTGTCCACTCTGCCTGTCAAAAAAAAAAAAAAAAAAAAAGACACATGCAGCCCTACTCATATGGGAACAATGATGATCAACTTAGTGCTTTCCATGTTATCCTTATTCAGGTTCCAGTATCCAGGAAACAGAGCCAGCAAGCAGACCCTAAGCCAATGTTTGTCAACAGTAAGCTCATGGGCTCATGCTAAACGCTTCAGGTGCCTAAAAGCTAAACTTTTACTTCCTCTTGGTGTTGTTAGTTAACAACAGCTTCATTGTCCTTAAAGAAGTTAGCTAATAGAAAGAAGATGAAATGTTTTGCTGGTGATAGGCATTAGAAATTCTTATAGTGCTTGACCTGGAGTCTTTCATGCTCTAGTTTTTTCACACAAAACAACTGTTCGTTTTCCTTATGACTTACATGGCTGTGTATGTTTTCATTACCATGATTTCCTCTTCTATCTGGCATTTCAGTGGAGTTTTTCTCTGCTACCTCAACCCATTTTCTGCAAGTATCTCTTCCCCCACTAACACAAGAAACTCAAGATCAAGAACACGTTATAGTCAACTGAGCTTCACAATTGTCTGTGTGTGATGGAAAAATGGACACACTCAAGAAATAAAACACTGGTGATCTAAGACGCCACCTTCATGAGTGTCTTATGGTTTCAAGATTTCTTTCATGCAAAACTGTTATGGTAAATGTACATAAAATATGATGTACAAATGGGGATTGACCATCTTTGAAGGAATTTCTTCCAGCTGGTACTTTTCACTGACATTGACATCCTTAGGGATGATTAGCATTCTACAACTTCCAAGTTCACAGAGTCAGTGGGTTGTCTGTGAGCTTGTCTGGCCGAACAGAATGTCATTCTGAACCTGCTAATAGAATTAACAAAAAAAAAATACTGTGGCAGATAGATTTGGGTTTGAACTCGTGTCTTCTATCTGCCAAATTTCCATTTTAAATGTAATCAGAAGAGACATATGTTTTAATACTGGAAGCAACTCAGCAATAGCCATGCTGGATACAAAGAACATGCATTATCATATTTCATCCCTTCAAATCTCTGTGAGGGATTTGTGATTACTCTGCATATTTTACAAGTGGGAAAACTCAGTCTCTGATGAATAACAAGCTCAAGGTCACATAGCTGGAGCATCACAGAACCCAGATTTCATTGTTCCACTGTTGTGCTCTCATTCTGTGATGTTTTTATGTCCCCACTTCTGTACATAATACACTTTTTAAAATTAATCCACTAGAGACTCAGTGTAATAGTTACTTGACTTTGTCAATGCTGTTTTATTAAGAAAGTTTGATAAATATAATGCAGAAATCCAGCACTACAGACCTTAAAGCATTATTCACACCCCAAAACTAAATAAGCTTTAGATTCACTGTCTTAATTAAGACAAAACTTAGGGGCTGGTGCTGTGGTGCAGCAGGTTAAAGCCCCAGCCTGCGGTGCCGGCATCCCATATGGGCACCAGTTCAAGTCCTGTCTGCTTCTCTTCTGATCCAACTCTCTGCTATGGCCTAGGAAAGCAGTAGAAGATAGTCCAACTCCTTGGGCCCTTGCACTCACATGGGAGACCTGGAACAAGCTCCTGACTCCTGGCTTCGGATCAGCTCAGCTCTGGCCATTTTGGTCATTTGGGAAATGAACCAGCAAAATGGAGAACCTCTCTCTGGCTCTCTCTTTCTCTGTAACTTCGTCTTTCAAATAAATAAAATAAATCTTTTAAAAAAAGGAAAACTTAATTCAGCCCCAAAACTTCCTGACTTAAAACACTAATACTGGGGCCAGCACTGTGGCATAGCAGGTAAAGCTGCCACCTGCAGCACCGGCATCCCATATGGGCGCCAGTTCAAGTCCTGGCTGCTCCACTTCTGATCAGGCTCTCTGCTGTGGCCTGGGAAAGCAGGAGAGGATGGTCCAAGTCCTTGAGCCTCTGCACCGGCGTGGGAGACCAGGAAGAGGCTCCTGGCTCCTGGCTTCAGATTTGCGCAGCTCCAGCCTTTGCGGCCACCTGGGGAGCAGATCAGCAGATGGAGGACCTCTGTTTCTGCCTCTGCTTCTCTGTAACTCTGCCTTTCAAATTAAATAAATAAATCTTTAAAAAATATATTTTCTCCCCCATTTCCCGTGAAGTGGGAACTCAGGCATGCACCTGGGTTGCTAATAGGTTACATCCAGCGTCAGTCAAGACGACACTCATCTGAAATTAATCAGGACTGGAAGATTGGCCTCCCGGCTGCTCACTCCCATGGTTAGCAATGTGGAGCCAGCACAGGCCAAGGCCTTAGTGCCTCTCCCCAGTGTTGCTTGGGTGTCCTCAAGCTGTGACATTCCCAAGAGCCCTTGAGCTTTTTGTGTCACATGCCGTGACTTCCACTGTACCCTCTTGGCCATACAGGTTAGCAATGACTCTGTGGGAAGTGACACCCAAAGTCTGACTGCCAGGAGGCAAGAATCCCCAACAGCCAATGTTAATGCTGGTTGGCTTCTACAAAGCAAAAACTCGTTTTGTTTGAAAATATTTGGAAAACCAGTGGCAGGTGAAGCCCAGGAGGTGTTTTCCAGGCCATGACAGCAACAGAACAGCTTTCCAAGGGAGGAGGGGCCCAATGCCTAAAGGCCTAATGCTTCCTTGCACGGGACAGGCTAACTCAGGGTGAAAGTGGGGCGTCTCCACCTGAGAGGTGGGGAGGAAAGGAAGAGCAGAGAGACGAGGCAGCTAGTGAGAAACTATGACAAATCTAACATATTTAATGGGGAGTTTCATTGCATTAAGTATGGAGGGGATTTTTGTTGGTAGGCAATGGCAATTCGTGTCCTTGCATTTCCAGTTAGGCTGTGCTAACACATACAATAATTATAACATACTATGGAATTGGATTTGTTCTGCGGTATGCAAACAATGCTGAATTACATTTCAGAGTGAGCACGTACTGGAACGACTCAGCCAAGATTCTGTCACATCTGGGGAATTCAACTCGGCCTTCTTCCCTCTAACACCGGAGAGAGTGCCTCTCTCTGGAGAAACTTTATCACAAGTTATTCTCAGAGAATGACGTATTCATTGTTTTCATAATGTAATCAAGGAGACATCCACGGAGCATTAAAAAAAAGTCAATGGGATACTTGAGTAGCTGATTTCAAAGGTCATAGAATCTCTCTCATTTGGGATGTTTTAGTAATTTGCTAAAAAAAGAAAAAACACACAACACTAGAAGTAAGTACTCATTCCTTCATGCCCTCACCCACAGTCCTACCTCTCCCTATTGAACTGTGGTGTCTATTTCTGTTTCTCCTACCCTGGATCACCCTGAAGTCTGCCAGCTTCACATTCCTACACCATTTCAAGAAATAACTAAAATAATTAGAGCGGTGTGGAGAAACATGGGAGGACATTGAGAAAGAAATTGTCTCCCAGGAGACATTTTAGAATAGACATTGTAGAAATGCCCATATTGTAGACAATAGACATTGTAGAAATGCCCATATGTAGATGCTGACCAGAACCCAAGACCTTTCTTCTATTGTTGTCTTATTTCGTGTTTCTCCCTGGTTTATGCTTTCTATCATAGTCAGAAACCACTGTCAAGTTTCTCCTGAAGCTTCTAATGCATTATAAATAGGAACTCCATTTTTCTGAGATTGCACATCCACTATGATTGGCTGTTTTTGTTTGTTTGTTTAAAAACTACAGGTGAAGTCCGGTAACCCCAAACTTGCCAGTGAATCTGTCTATGTTTTCTGGGTGTATTTACCTTCAAATCAGTATAGTTTCTGGACCAGATTGATCTCACATGTTTTAATTAACCAACCAGCCTTTGCAAATTACAAACATGATGCAGCAGCATACCATATTTCTATGGAAATTACAAAAATCATCACCTTTTTGAAGACAAAAAAATGATAGTTTTTAAAAAGAAGGTCAAAGTTTATAGAATGGGCTTCCTTCTCACCTTCCTATAGATCCAAGATCTTTCCCAGGGGACCCAAACAACTATTGGGTAAAAATCACTTAAGAGATCACTGGAGTAGACACTCTGCCACAGTAGGTTAAGCTATTACTTGGGTGGGCTGCATCCCATACCATCCTAGCTTCTCCACTTCTGATCCAGCTCTCTGCTAATGCATCTGAGTAAACGCTACCCACGTGGGAGACCCAGGGACGGTCCTGGGTCCTCTCTTTGGCCTTGCCCAGCCCTAGCTGCTGGACATTTGGGAGGGAGATAAACCAGCAGATGGAAGATCTTTCTCTTTATTTCTCTCTCTCTTTTCCTCATCCTCTCCCTCTTACTTTTTCTTTCTCTTCCTCTTCCTCCCTCCCCCCACAACTGTACCTTTCAAATAAAAGAGTAAATATATCTTTTTAAAAAAGGTTTTGCCAACAGAAGGTTTCAGTAATACAGATTAAATTTACAGCTAACCTCCTGTGCAGAAAAAAATTTTCAGTCATTCAAACAGAATTTCTCCTCTTTGGATAAGCACCTATTGGCCAATTCCCTCACTCATGTTTCTCTTACACAGGGCCTACAGAAAAAAAATGAAACTACTTACTTACCAAGGTAAACTCTGCTGTTTGAGGAAGGAAGATGAAATTATATTAATAGCAAGATTCGGACTAAGGTATAAAGTTGCCAGACCAAAATCAAGATACTTGGTTAAATTTGAATTTCAGATAAATAATGGGCAATATTTTTGCCTACTTGTGTCCCAGATGCTTCACTGAGCATCCTGTGTTTTTATTTGCTAACCTGGCAACCCTGTTGAGGAATTCTGAGGATCCTTTCTTTTCCTTCCCCTGTTTCTATCAATGGTGACATGACCTAAAGAAGAGCTACAGGAACATGCTGTTGGAAGGACGATGTATGTTTTGCACTAGAGGTAAATGCCCCATTTTTATCCATGTGCATGGATGACATGGCTCAGTAGCAAGTACCAGCAATGTTTTTGTTAATATGTGTGCAATCCCACACAAGGGCAAGACACTGGTTTTAAAGGGCCAGAGCTTTGACTTAAACCAAAAGCCTGAACCTGCTGTTTCCTAATTTGGTAACAACAGGCAAAAACTTAACCTAAGTCACAGTGTTGTCTTCTGTGAGACAAGGATCCTAATAATTACACTACAGGTTTGTGATGAAGATAAAGTCAAAGGGAACATATAGAAGCATCTGGCAAATGCCAGGCACCCAATAAATGTACATGCCTTTCTCTTATTCATAGCTGGAGACACTGAGACTCCAAGACGCCAGGGGAAGGGGAACTACTTGCTCCCAAACTCCTTAAATTACATGTCCTAATCTAAATTATAGGGGTAAGGAGAGACATCTTGTCTTTAAAAGGCTATGTCTATATATATAAAAAAGAAATTTTTTCTCAACTCCTACATTTTTAAAGATAGCATTGATTAAATTAGGTGATTCTATGCTGTATTTTACTATTTCTTAGACATTTTTGTGGAAGAGTGTTTTCTCCATAGGATTTTATGTTGTCAATTCCTTGAAGGAATATTGTTCAGGCTGCATTGTGCCTTCCAAAACTTAGAGTAGCAAGCAATTACCATAATATCTGAATTTAAAAAATCCCAAGACACACAGCCTGACCAACAAAAAGGCATAAGAATTTCTTAATTAACTGACGAAATCTGATCCCATTATACGAATCCAATGTCCTTAGTTATACTTTAAATTGATCGTCTCTAATGAGCAGGAGAAAAATGTGTCTGTGCAATCTAAATTGTCCCACAGGATCTGGTGTGCAGCCCTTGCATTTGCAGTCCTGGGGTGGGCCTGCCACTCCATACTCCAGGCTTTCACCCCACAACCACGGCTTCTAAAAGAGGGAATTTCAGGCTTCATAGCTACAGAGTAGACTTCCGGCTGAGGGAAAACAGTGACCATTTCATCTTTTCACCGTTTCACCAAACGCTTAAAATTTTAACTCAAAGAGCAAACCAATAGCAACCAATCTCAACATTCTCATCTAAAGATGCCACGAACAGTGGCATGAATAATACAAAGACAACTGGCCTACTGATGGGGGAGGGGCAGAAATAGACAGGAAGGTTAGGTAGGAAAGGTTGAGCTGGAAGATTTACTTTGATAAGTTCTGCCTCTATCCCTGCACTGCAACTCTATCCCTTAGCTGTCTATCTAGGATGTCCACTTTTCCCATAATGCACCTGCGTCTCACCCAGAGCTAGGAAGGAGGGGACACCATCATGGTCACATGGAAGTTAAGGTCCACATGGAGGCTCCATGAACCCCCAGAAAGCCTCATAGACACTAATCCCCACCCAAACGCTACCCTGTGTGTGAATTCAACTGGGGCCCCATCCCTTTCCCCATAAAGGGGACTGCTGCACGTAGAACCGGCCCTTTTGCCTTCTGACTTCTGGCCTTTGCTTTTGGGTCCTTCTCTGGACTACTGCTACTCTCTCTCCTCATACACAACTCTCTGGCGCAGATGCCCAACAGGCATCTCTTCACTGGAGTTGCCCACATTCATGTGTGAATGTAAATTCACTCTCTCCCTTTGAAATAAACCCTGCTCTCATGTTTGCATTGCATTGATGACTCTGCCTTGAATTCTTAGCTCTATAGAAGAAAGAACTTGGAATAAAAATTGAGATATGTGTTCCTGTAATACTGTGATAATAAATGGAAGAACATTGCCATAAGCCAAAAAACCCCAGCCAACTTGATGGCTTTCTAATGACTGGACTTAAACATCTAAAAGAGCGATGGACTGCATGCAAAAGGAAGCCCTGGACACAGGGTCACAGTTGGGCTGCACTGACTCAGCTCTGTCCAAAGAACAGGACTCCTGCCTCCCAGGCACAGAAGGACTTGGACATCAGAGCTGTTTTCTGAATCTGATAAGAGAAACATTCTGAGATGGTCTCAATTTAATCACAAGGGCTGGAGCATGCAGGAGGGAGAAATAAGGGAGTTAACCAGTTAACAGCATTGGGTCATACATTAAAAAAAAAAAAAATGATTCCATGCTTCAAAATGGTTGTCAACACTTAAACCCTAGGTACCCTCACATCCTGCTTACAACTCCCTCCAGACTGAAAAGAAGCCCTTCTCTGGATGACCTGTCCCCACTTTGTGTGATCCTGCACCCTTTCACTAGAGCCAAAGCAGGTTGGATGTAAACAACCTATGCTTTCCTTCCCCCAATCTTTGTAACGGCAAAGCTCTTAGATCTGGGTCTAGCAGTCACTTTCTGACCACTACCTGACCTTGGTGCTGGTACTTGGGGGAGCTTGTCCCAAGACCTGGCTGTCTTCTGACTCAGCTCTGTAAGGCATCATTAGACCTTTTCATTTTAGAGACACCTCAGTCTCAAGAGTTGTGTTTTCACAAATCTCAGTTGTATTGAGGTCAAAAAAATCTTGCAAGTTTAGTCACATTTCGTTTTGATTACCTATAACCTCCCAGTTAGGCATCTGTCTTTCGATGCTGAGAAAGAGGCATTTAGGTGGGGTGTGACATGCACTGGACATTTCCTGACAAAATAGTCATGAATGTTTCTACAGTTAATAGAGCCCTTAACTATAAACCCAAAACTGTTAGCAACGAAGGGGAAATTAGCAATTATTCTCCTACTGGGAGCCTATAACATAACTTTTAGAAACTATCTAAGACAGTAAGGATATAGAGGTTTTGTGATTTACTTTTAGAACTTTGAATATATATGTTTTAATAAAAAATCCAGAAGCAGAAATTAAACAGACCACATTCTTTTTATAAAGGACAAAAGATTTATTTGAATTTGAGTTAGAGAGAGGGAGAGACAGAGAAAGAGAGAGATCTTCCACCCATTAGCTTACTCCTCACATGGCCACAACAACTCAAGGTGGGCCAGGCCAAAGACAGGAGTTTCATCTGGGTCTCCCACATGGGTGGCAGGGGCCCAAGACCTTGGACCATCTGATGCTGCATTTCCCAGTCCATTAACAGGGAGCTGGATTGGAAATTGAACAGCTGGGATAGGAACCGGCACCTACATGGGATGCTGGCATTGCAGGCAATGGCTTTTCCCACTACACCACAAGGCCGGCACCAGACCACATTCCTACACCATATGTAAAAAAGTGCTTGAGACAGATTTTTAAAAGTCTACAAAAATTGAAATAAAATCTTACTCTCAATGACTCAAAGAAAGAAATAAAATGGAAATGAATGGGATTTGCTGTCAAAATAGTCAGGGGAAGAAGGTTTAATTCCCAATAATTATCTACTTGGAAAAGGAAATGAGCCTAAATATAAAAAAATGAAGTTTATCTGAATTAAAAAGGTACTTTTAAACAAGAACAACAATTAAAAAGAAATTTAGGAGACATGTTTTAAAGTATTATAAAGATCAAGGATGGAATTTCTAGGAAAGCTACAAATTCCTGAAGTCAGAAAGAAAAATAGGTGACTACATAACAGTATATCACTCCAGCATGAGAAACAGCAGTCTGGGAGAAACTATCATTGCCAGTGTATTATAGACAATGGGATCCTATTCAGGTCATGTAGAGTTCCTATAAATAAGTAATTACCTGTGGCGAGAGCCTGACTACCCAGCCTGAATGAGCAGACCATATATTAAAACAGAACTGACCACAACCTGCAGCAACCAGCCCGAGAAGCCAAACACCCGTACAGCAACTGCTCCAATACAGCTGTTACTTATTAACTGACAAGTTTGCTAATTTTTACCCCCACCCCCCCATGTAGGACCGAGTGGAGAATGCCAATGTGCACCCCCAAGCACTCACAGGGGGAGCCCCACTTCTGGTAAGTTGCCTACAGCTGTCTCTTCCCAACAGTGTCTAGCCTGGCGACTTCCCTTTGTCCATATTAAGGTTTCCCACTCCCTGCTGTGGAGTCTGTTTGGGATGTAAGAAATGTGGCCCTTTCCTTTCTGTCTAAACGGCTTTTGCTTGCTTTCCACTGGAAAGTCTATATTTCCACAATGAGCACTCAAGTCATTAATTTTCTATGAGTGTAAATGTATAGGACTAGGATCAGAAAAGTCTATACCCTTTTTTTTTTAACATTTTAATTATTTTTTAAAGACTTATTTTATTTATTTACAGAGTTACAGAGAGAGAGAGAGAGGGACAGAGATTTTTTTATTATTATTATTTGACAGTAGAGTTATAGACAGTGAAAGAGAGAGACAGAGAGAAAGTCTTCCTTCCGTTGCTTTACTTTCCAAATGGCCACTACTGCCGGTGCTATGCTGATTCGAAGCCAGGAGCCAGGTGCTTCCTCCTGATCTCCCATGTGGGTGCAGGGCCCAAGCACTTGGGCCATCCTCCACTGCCCTCCTGGGCCATAGCAGAGAACTGGACTGGAAGAGGAGCAACCGGGACTAGAACCGGCACCCATATGGGATGCTGGCACTGCAGGTGGAGGATTAACCAAGTGAGCCACGGTGCCGACCCGAAAGGTCTATTCCTGATCGTGTACGCTGATCAGGGGAAGGGACAGGCGGTTACAGAGATCAGGGCAGGTTTTCTTCGCTGAACATATCTCCATGTCCTTTTCTTGGGTTCCACTCTTCCTACTGGCCATATGGATAGGAGCGTGATGGCCCTGGTGCCACAGCAGGGGATCCCATGAGCAGTGTCATGCAAGTGAACACAAGCTGAAACTACAAGATCATGGAGTTCATCTCTCTCTGTGACCCACTAGATAGCATTTAAATGGCTGAGTGTACCCACTTGTCATTTTACACATTCTAAAGCAGGTAACAGCTGAAATAGCCAATGCCGGTTTTCCAACCAAGGTAATTGAAGGAGAGCTCACCACAACAGACCACAGTGAGTCGTATTTAACCAGTGGTTTTGTGTTTTTGTTTTTGCATGTTTTCAAAATGTGCCCAGTGATGACAGCCACCGGCTGGGAGTCGCCATGCCTGGGTAAACTAGACACATCCGGAGATGCAAGTCCTGAATGATTTGTCCTAAGGGCAGGGAAGCAGAGTCCTGGTCTCCAGGGGAGAGACTCAGGCCAGGGGAAGCCCGATGTCTCCCAGAACAATCCCATTTGCAGAAGGCAGGGTGGCAGGAGACCAGTGGGTCCACAGCACAGAAAGGCTGATCCTTTTCTGGAGGAGCTCTGAAGTCCTCGGGGCTGGCAAGGATTCTCAGAGGTCTGGAGAAGCTTAGGTCGCTTTTGTTTAGTGAAAAAGGAGCAGATGTCAAAACGGAGATGTGGTGTCATGTCCACATTTTAAAATTTCGAGCCTGGCTGGCGCTGTGGCTCACTAAGCTAATCCTCCGCCTGCGGCACCGGCACCCTGGGTTCTAGTCCCAGTCAGGGCGCCGGATTCTGTCCTGGTTGCTCCTCTTCCAGGCCAGCTCTCTGCTGTGGCCCGGGAGTGCAGTAGAGGATGGCCCAAGTCCTTGGGCCCTGAACCCCATGGGAGACCAGGAGGAAGCACCTGGCTCCTGGCTTCGGATCAGCACAGTGCGCTGGCCAAAGCGGCCATTGGAGGGTGAACCAACGGAAAAGAAGACCTTTCTCTCTCTCACTGTCCACTCTGCCTGTCAAAAAAAAAAAAAAAAAAAAAAGAATTCGTGCCTGACACTGCCCCCTCTGAAATTGCCTCCTTAGCCCAATTCACAGGAAATGTTTGTGGAGGCAAGGGGGGCCCCAGAGCACAGAGCCACAGCCTCTGAAAGACAAAGCTCCAACCGATTCAGGGCCGGACAGGGCGAGTGATGATGGATAGGAATAGCGGGGTTCTGGTTGTTCTTTTATTTTGTTTTGCTTTTTTACAAAATTTTGCTGTAATGAGCATAAAGCATCCTCATTTTGAAGGATGAATTAACCCTATATAACTGGCAGGGTACTGGTGAAATCAATACCGACATTTTTGTATTTCTGCTTGACTTCAGTGCCTGTACTTTCTTTATTCCATTATCCACAACTGACACCAACTTCTAGGTGGCCCTGATCCAAGTTTGGTGTCACTTTCCTAAGCAACATGGGGCATCTGGAACATTCCATCTACCCCCCCCATCTTATACTTTAATAATTCTATTCAATATTAAAACTGAAAGTCAAGTTGCTTCAACTTTTCTATCAACCTAATGTCTTCAAGCAAATTCTACTCAGAGTCCAGATAATGTATGCTGAGAGGTAGAAATATCAGATAACACATTCTAACCCCTCCAAAAAAATGACCACAGATGTCGGTGACAGAAGTTACTACAAAATGACTATAAATTCTTGGAAGGCAAACTCAAAGTAATTTGTTTCCTGTGGAATCTCAATGAGCTTCAGGTGGTAATTTATGAAGATGCTTTCCTGTACCTGGATGCTGAAATTCCATAACAACCACGTAGCAAAAATATTGAAGAACGGATTACAGAACAGGGCAGAAAAGAACTTTTAGGACCTTCCCAAATAAATGAGACTTGGAGAAGGATGGAATCATTCCAAGGGGCCTAAAGAGTTCAAGTCTTCCCTGCCTACTGTACATAGAAATATACAAATATTTAATGAATTTGGTACAAAACTCTCCAAGTCTTGACTCTTGATTTCCATATATAACTAGACTACCTCTCAAGGAAGAAATTTCCTTGGGATTCGTTGCATCTAACCAGATAGATATTTTTGGTTTATTTGAATCCATGCTTATTAGTGGCCAAAGAATGTCTTCTCTGAGGTCAACATTTACTCCAGTTTTTAAAAAATGTTCACTTCATAACCTCTAGTCCAGAGAAGGCCCAAGTTTGTTGCTGGAACTTCTGCGTTAGGGATCCTGCCATGGACCAAGCTTTTCCCTGGGAACACATCTGAGGTTTGTGGCCGCTTATTAAGTATAATTTATTTTTACATCATCTTCAAATAAAGGAGAAATATTAGCTCATGGACATCAAAGTAACTGTCACCAAAATTCCTTCAGGTAAGAAGATCATCAGGCCTGCACTGTGGCATAGACATTAAAACCAGTGCCTGCACTGCTGGCATCCCATGTGGGCACCAGTTTGAGTCCAGGCTTCTCCACTTCCAATCCAGTTCCACGCTAATGCGCCTGGGAAAGCAGTGGCGGATGGCCCAGGTGCTTGGCTTCTGCACCCAGGTGAGAGACCTGGAGGAAGCACCTGGCTCCTGGCTTTGGATCAGCCCAGTCTGGCTGTTGAGGCCATTTGCGGAGTGAACTAGCAGATTAGAGATTGCTCGCTCGCTCGCTCTCTCTCTCTGTAATTCTGCCTTTCAAATAAATAAATAGTAAAAAAAAAAAAAAAAAAGCAGCAGCATATGGTCTTTCAAGCAGTGAATTCCTGCTTCCTTCCAAAGACAAACGCAAAGTAGAGTCATGGAAAGCAGATCTTTGGGGCCGAATTGTGTCTCCTCCAAAAATTCATATATAGAAAGCCTAACCCCTAGTACTGCAGTGTATGACTAGTTAGATATAAGGCCTTCAAGAGGTAAATAAGTTAAAATTAGGTCCAGGACAGATGCCAACCCAGTATGACTCATGTCCTCATAGGCAGAAGAGATCAGGTCACTGGGAAGGCTGTGTGAAGACCCTGGGGAGAAGAGACAGCCACCTGCGATCCCGGGAGAGGCAGCCACTGCTGCTGACTCCTTGGTCTCAGACCTCCAGCCTCCAGAATTCTGAGAAAACAATTCCACTCCATAAGCCACCCTACCTGAGGGATTTCGTTACGGCGGCCCCGGAAAGCTGGGCCCTCAAGGAAGACCTAGATTCACTGCACAATTTACTGGGATAAGGGATCTTCACCTCCAACATTTCAGGATGTGTGTCCAAAATGGAGAGAATAATTTCATCAAAAATAGTAATGGTCTCATGCTTTTAAATTCTGTTGCTACACGGCTCACGCTAAATGCTCACCTCCTCCCTTTACCTACATCCTACGTCTACTGACACCTGCCCTTCTCGTCTCTACCAGGTCTGAAGCTTAGCTTAGATTTGCTATCTGGAACCACCCCATAAAAATTGAGCTCTCCTCTGAAAGTGGCAGCTATAGCATGCTAGTTACTCAAGGAAAATGAATTAATGCCTAACTACTCTTTTTTTTTTCCTGTACCTCATAGCAAGTTCACCACTAATACCTATCAACTCTACCATCAAAGCACTTCCAGGATCGTGAGTTGACAGATCAAGAGAACTGCACATCAAGCACAGAAATTGACCTGCCTTTTATAAAAATCTAGTGTTTGACAAAGGCAATTTCTCAAACCACTGCAACAAAGATGGTCTGTTGTTAAAAATGCTTTTAAGTATTTTTAAAATAGCCATTACAAATAACAAAATTAAGTCCATCTCTCATGCTATATATAAGTGAAAACTCCAAATGGATCCAAAAGTACAAATGTAAAAAAAGAAGCAATAAAGCAGTAAAAGAAAAACATATGTGACTTCTTTAACATCCATGTGGGAAAATGATTTCTAAGTGTGACTCAAAATCCAGAGTAACGACAGACATGATGAGTAAGTAGGTCCATATGTAAATAAATATTTTTCATGGTTAAAAAAAAACCTGCTATAAACAAAATCAAAAGACAAATGACAGGGGCCGTCATTTGACGTACTAGTTAACCTACCAATTAGAATGGCCCCTTCCCGGCTTAGACGGTCTGGTTCAAATTCCATCTGTGGGTCCCATTCCAGCTTCCCGCTAATGTGCAATCTAGGAGATCGTGGTGATGGCTCGAGTAGTTGGGTCCCTGCTTGAACCCCCAGCTTCTGGCATCAGCCTGGCCCAGCCCTGGCTATCAGGCATTTGGGGACTGAACCAGCCGCTAAAAGATCTCTCTGTATGTCCCTTTCTGTCTCCCTCTCTCTCCTCTGTGTCTCTGCCATTCAAATAATTTAAAAAATTTAAAATATGACAAACTATAAGGCAATATTTGATATATATATATATATATATATATATATATCTGAGAAAAAGGGCTACTCTCCCTAATATACATTTTTAATTAAGTAGAAAAAAAAGTGAAAGACAGGAACAATAATTCACAAAGATCCAAAAATGCCTCTTAAATATAGGAAAAGAAATTCCACCTCCTAAGGAACAGTGTTCCAATTAGAACAGCACTGATGTGTCCCATTTCTTACTCCTCAGGTAGGTAAAAACTCAAAGGCTTGAGAACACAGTCTCTTGGTGAGAACACACTGCAGAGACAAGCACTCTCCACGTTTCTGAAATCGCCCCTTGGAGGGCAATTTGGCACCAGCTAATCAAAGTACTTATAGATTTACTATTGATCCAGCAGTCTCTGGAGATTATCCTAAAGATATTATCAATCCATACAAAAAAAATGTATTCAAAATGTTTTCATGTGGGTCCTGTGCTGTGGCACAGTAGGCTAAGCCACCATCTGCAGCGCCAGCATCCCATATGCGCACTAGTTGGAGTCCTGGCTGCTCCATTTCCAAACCAGCTCTCTGCTAATGGCCTAGGAAAGCAGTGGAAGATGGCCCAAGTGTTCGGACCCTGCACCCATGTGGGAGTCCCAGAAGAAGCTCCTGGCTCCAGGCTTCAGATCAGCCTAGCTCTGGTTGTCGCAGCAATTTAGGGAGTCAACCAGCAGATGGAAGACCTTTTGCTCTGTCTGTAACTCTGCCTCTAAATAAATAAATAAAAACTTTTAAAAA
Organism: Lepus europaeus; assembly: GCF_033115175.1. Taxonomy (NCBI): domain Eukaryota; kingdom Metazoa; phylum Chordata; class Mammalia; order Lagomorpha; family Leporidae; genus Lepus; species Lepus europaeus. The sequence continues at coordinate 150,837,022 of NC_084830.1, forward strand.
GTCATTCATGTACAGTACTACTTGTTCAGCGTAAAATACTGTAAACTTCCTCAATGTTCAAGCACAAGAGATTATTGAAAAACTTACTGTACTACATACAGTGGATTGCAACACAGCTACTACAAAGAATGAGAGACCTCCATAAACTGTGAGGCATTTTCAGGAGATATTAAGTAGAGAAAGCAACATACAAGAGAACACATGTGTAATGCTAAATGTGCATAATAAAGAAGAGAAAGTAGGAAACGTTTACATCTGTTTTCTTATCATCTAAAAAAAAATCAAACACAACACAACACATAAGAACAGCGAATCCAGAAGACAGCGAAGTTGGCCAACAAGAGTGGTGATGTTAGGTATACAGGTGATGTTAGGTATACAGGAAAGAATGATGGTTCTCTGAGTATATCATTTTGTACAGCTTTGACTTTGGAGGCAAGGTAATATCCTACACCTTAAACACTAAAATTAAAGCAGTGAGGACAAGGAAAAGAACCTGAAACAAATGAACCTAATGCTGTTATCAAATGAAGACCATACACACAGAGAAAGGAAAGGAGGGAGGGAAGGTGGGGAAAAAAGAGTTGTCAGATATGACAAGAAAAAAGCTCATCAGGACACATTGTACAACTTCAATGTCAAGTCGACATACTTTGGGAAGTGTAGTTTGTCCCGTACAACAAGTCCCCCAGGTTCCCCACCACAACCACAACCCCATCTCCCCATTTCTGTCGCCTCAGTTGTACCACATGGACCTTGCTATGTCTTTGAGATGCCTCTGTTTCCCACCTCAGGGCTCTGCACAGGCTCACAGAGCTCTTCCCCTCCACTTCAACAGGATTCAGGCCAAGGTCACCGTAGTTGAGGGGACTGGCCTGCCTGCAACTCTCCTGGTTCCTCTTTGTCTCATTACTTCATTACTGGAAGAGACACATAATCTCTGGATTCAACCACAGAATCAACTCACTGCTAATGGGAAATATCTAGTGAAAAATGTGCGTCTGTACTGAAGATATACAGACTTCTTTTTCTTGTCATTACCCTCTAAACAATACGAGTGAAACAACTGTTTACATAGCACTTACTTTGAACTGAGTATTATAAAGAATCAAGAGATGACTTCCAGCATACGGGATGGTCGTGTAGATTATATGTGAATACTGCACCATTTTATATGGAGAACTTGAGCATCCTTAGATTTTGGTATCCCCAGAAGCCCTGGAACCAATCACCCACAGGTACAGAGGGAACAACGGTATAGAGTGTACGTACTGCATGTGTCTACGTGTCTGTGACCATGTCACATACTTTGTAAGAACTCAACGATGATTTCATAAACAAAGTGGCGGTATAGGTTGTGTCACTTGATAAGTACAGATGCAACAGCCCTGGCCCTCAGAAAACATTACTTTCCATTCATCATTCACATAAAGGGACTTCCTTTTTGAAGCCTAGAACCTAAAAACCTGTCAGGAAACTCAGCAAAATCGTTCAGAGAGAGGTGCTTTGCCCCGAGCTCTCTGTGACTCATCAACTCCACTTCAAAGGTTTGGAGGAGCTATTTTTCTTCCAGCTACAGCTCTTCCATTTAAAATGGTCAACCCAGGTCTCATTTTGTATTTTCTCCTGGACAGGGATGTGAAGGTCACCCACTTAGCAAACTCTTCAGTTCATGCAAAATGCATTTAGAAGCAGCAACTAAGGCAATAAAAAAGTGAAGATGAATTGAAGTTATTTATATTCGGTGAAAATGTGATGGAGGAGTAAGGTAAGAAAAATGTGTTCCTGCAGCAGGAATGCTTTATATTATACGTGGGGAAGGAATGTCCACCGGCCACAAACCACCAGCCACGACTACAGCTTCACTTCTTCCCAGCAGAGACTGGGCCGAGCCATAGACAGATGAGGGGTGAGGAGCTGTGCCTAGGGTGCTTCCAAAGCAGAAGTAGCACCGAGGAGCTGAGGAGAAACCCAAAGCCGTCTCATACAGAGGGACATGGTCTCAAAGTGACAGCCAACAGGGAAACAGGAGTGTGGTTAGCTGTGGCACTCTACACAGTCTGGTCCTGTTTCAAGTCTGAATTACACAATAAAGACACAAACGCGGCCGGTGCCGTGGCTTAACAGGCTAATCCTCCGCCTTGCGGTGCCAGCACACCAGGTTCTAGTCCCGGTTGGGGCGCTGGATTCTATCCCGGTTGCCCCTCTTCCAGGCCAGCTCTCTGCTGTGGCCCAGGAAGGCAGTGGAGGATGGCCCAGGTCCTTGGGCCCTGCACCCCATGGGAGACCAGGAGAAGCACCTGGCTCCTGACTTCGGATCAGCAAGATGCGCCGGCTGCAGCGGCCATTGGAGGGTGAACCAACGACAAAAAGGAAGACCTTTCTCTCTCTCTCACTATCCACTGTCTGTCAAAAAAAAAAAAAAAAAAAAAAAAGACACAAACGCAACTTTCCTGGGCTTAGATGCAAAAAGGTGACCGTGAGCCCTCTCTAGCTGATGTTCAGCTCTTGTGGAAATGCAAATATCACCTCCATTGGTCAAAACCTACCCTTTCTGAACAATATCTTTCCCTCTGACCCAGTGGAGAAGCTTAGTTGTAGAAGCTTCCACCAGCTGGAAATAATCTCGATATCACTCCCCCCAAAAAAATGTGTCACCCCTGTAACTTCTGTTTTTATTTACTGGGTCATAAACAAACAAAAAAATACTAATATTTGACTTCCTTGGGTACACACATTTAGCTTGGGTTCACATCCTTAACGTGAATCTCTGTGTGCTAGAAATTAGCCACAGGTGTGTATAAGCAGCAGCCGGCTCCAGCTCTATTGCATCGACAGTGTCCGGGTGAGCGGCCTCAGCATCTTGTTAAAAACTATAATTTATTCATATTCATTATTCCGAAAGTCACTGTAAGTCTACCAAAAATAAGTTTAACGAAAATTTGAGCCATCTTCTTCCTGACTCAAGGATTTAACTTTTAATCTTTGTGTAACTGAATATGTCCAGGCAATTAATTTGCACTGCCCAAGTGTTCTTTTTGACTCAAAATAAATGGATTTTTTTTTTTTGACAGGCAGAGTGGACAGTGAGAGAGAGACAGAGAGAAAGGTCTTCCTTTTGCCGTTGGTTCACCCTCCAATGGCCGCCGCGGTAGCGCGCTGCGGCCGGCGCACCGCGCTGTTCCGATGGCAGGAGCCAGGTGCTTCTCCTGGTCTCCCATGGGGTGCAGGGCCCAAGGACTTGAGCCATCCTCCACTGCACTCCCTGGCCACAGCAGAGAGCTGGCCTGGAAGAGGGGCAACCGGGACAGGATCGGTGCCCCGACCGGGACTAGAACCCGGTGTGCCGGCGCCGCAAGGCGGAGGATTAGCCTGTTGAGCCACGGCGCCGGCCAAAATAAATGGATTTTTGTATCATTTAACAACACAGCATTTTTCACACTACTGCTCATGAAATCAATTTAGTGGGTCATGACAAGTACTTTCTTAATGAAATACAATAAAATAGAAAGAAAACAGAAGAGTTATAGGAAGGGCAAATTTTTCATAAAACTTTTACTCCAAGAGTATGTACATATGTATGTGTAGTACTCATAGGAGCTAGAATGCACTAGAAAATGTTGTTCTCAATGTGATCACAGTAAAAAGTATGAAAGCCTCTGAGTATTTGCATTTTCAACAACAGCAGGTACTAATAATGAACAACAACCAATTCTCAGAATACCTGAGAAAGAAATACCACTATCCACATGAACTAGCTTCAACACAGGCACTCAAAAACAATGTTGCTCAAGAAAAACATGGACTTTAACGCAAAGAAAATACACTTAGGACTGTCTGAAACTCAAATTCCGAACTTGATTTATAAGCTGAAGGACAGAAGCAAGCAAACAAACAAAATAAAAATTTTCTCATTTACCTTAAAAAAAAAAAAAGAATGGGCATTGTTGGCATTTTAAGAACTACTTTCAACTATTTTAGTAAAAATTTTATAACAATGAAATGCTAATATAACGAGGTCTTTCCAGGGCTTATTTCATGATGACAGCACCCATGGTGAGCCCTCAGAAGAGGGCTCTCAAGAGTACGTCATGGAGAGGTGATGGGGGATGCTGTCCTAATCTCTTTCCTTCTTCAAGAACCAGCAATGGTCACTTGCGCTACAACCCCACAGAGTCACACTGTGGAAGGTGAGCAGCTCAGAACAAAACCTCAGCTCTGGGACTGAATGAAAAGTGTGGAGCTCCTGTGGGTCCCATGGGCCGTGCTGACTGAGGGAACCTCTCGAGGCCCATGGAGATGACCTCCTGACTTCTGAAACCACCTTGGGTGTTAGGTGCACACAGAGCAGCTGCAGACCGTAGCCATTCAGTTCATTTTTCCCTCTGTTACCCAGACCACCGGTGACAGTTGCTAGCAGTGTTTGGGGAACTCGGTGGCCCCTCTGTCACTCCCAAGTACTCTTTCCTTGCATGCTCCCCACTTTTTAGATAGAAGATCAGCAAAGAATGTGGCATCTGAGGAAGAACCGGACAGTTGAGAAAGCCATCTGCATCTTGATTTAATGCTTCTGAAACAGTCCCAGCGTAAAAATTAATCTAGTCTCATCCATAAGAACATTTGGAATTCATTGACCGGCCTCGAGAAACCTTGACAAGTCATTTTCAAAATGGCACAGACTATAAATGCAAAATGGAAAATGTTGTTTTTGCTGGGAAGAAGTCCAAAAAGAGTAAAGCGCTCCTAGAATTTACACCACAGCATCTAGATCTTTCCGCCCTGGTTTTCTCTCGCATGCAGTGAAGTAAGTTTCAAAGCTAAGTTTCTAAGTCCAAACTCCATAAATAAACCTTCACCAGCGAAGCCTGTGAGACGAGGTGGCATAAATATTAGAAACACGCTAGTGTATATACTTCTACACTGCCTTTCATACCTCTTTCCCATATATGAGAAAAGAGTCTGCTGACACCAGGGCCTTTGCTTCGGTGTTGAACAAAAACCTGGCAAAAGTTGTTCAAAGGGTCACAGAGCATTTGTATGTGAGGGGCTTAATCTCCGGGACTTACTCTCTCCCATCACAAAAATGGACTTGGCAGGTGTGCGTCAGCTAAACACGCTGAGACTGGGAGATCATGGCTGTGCTTACAGGAGACACGGGCAAAAGTCGAAGTCAGAGACGGAAAATAGGCCCAAGGAGGGGTCGGAGGGGGCAGAAGATAACTCACAACTGTTTCTGAAGGGGAGGAAGGAGCCATGAGCCCAGGAGCACAGGAGCCTCCAAGCTGGCAAAGGCAAAGAAGTGGCTGGTCCCCCGAGAACCTCCAGGAGGAGGGAGTCTGGCCCACACCCTGCATTCATCCCTGAGCCCGCCAACTGCCGCCCTTCCCGGCAGGACAACAGCAGATCTGCGTCCGTTAGCTGCTGTGTTGGTGACATTAACTACAGCAGCAGCAGCAGGAGGAGACTAACACCTTCCCCAAGCTCCTGGGAACAATAGAGGACGTAAACCGAGGGGACCCTCTTGTCTCACTTTGTCTCTGGAGTGACTGTTTGATTCTTAGAACAATGACAGGGTCCTCAGCCCAGCTCAAACAGGTCTTGGCCTGACACTTCTCACCATCTTCATCAGATTCCACTCATTCAATAGTGAAAACTGGAGGGTGACAAGTTTCCTCACTTTCCCAAAAAAATGTGACAGATTCCAGGATGATTTGTATAGAACTTTCTACAATGTAGGGGGAAAGGATTGTTTTTTGCTTCTCTCTCTTCCTATTAAATGACCAGGTCATTGTCCATATTGAATGTGTACTTTCCTATTTATTTAGAACTTAAGTGCCACCATTGAAGTCTACCTCGACTACATTTCAGCAAATAAGGTAATTTATTTATTTTAAATTAGACTTGGTAAAACATTTTCTCCACCATTAAAACTTCAAGAACAAATCTTTGCTGAACTCATCAAGATATTTTTTTCTCCACACTACTTTTTCTTCTGATTTTAGAATGTATCACTACATACAGGGCTCTTGGTATCATATCCACTTAAGTCAGTGGCTCTTCAAACTAGGAAGTGTAAAATATAAGTAACACATACTTGTGGTTATATTTTAATGTTGGAATTTTTATGTCACAAAAATAAAATACGAAGCAAAGCCCATGGAAAATGCTCTGGGGTTTGATATTTCTGCAATAATCTCAATGAGCGAGGTAGAATGCTAGGTGCAGCGAAAGTGCCTAGAAAACATAAAAAGAAATCCCCAATCATCCAACACGCATTAAACTTGAAATATGAAAATCCAATCCAAGAGGTTGCAGGAAACTATATGGGAGGTGATTATTTCGTCTTATCCTGGCTGTAAGCGTCTCTTTTACAAGTGAGACTTGGCCCCAGAGTAAAATACAGCCTGAGGTACAGGAGTTCAAGGAAGAAAGCACTCATCCTGAAAACTTGCAAATAAAAAAGGGCCACACAGCAAGCTGGCAGTGAAATGAGAAACAACCTCTCAGAGAAAGGTCAAGAGATACGTGGAGTGAAAACTCTCCAGGGAACTGTCACTTTCGGAAAAGGAAAAATGACAACGTGACAAATCTGAGAGACTCTAGGGAAGCACAAAGGATGGGGTGGTATTGAAAAGCACAAACTAGAACCTCCTGCCTTCTTCCGCAGAGAGGTCACTCAAGGTCATTCCCTGGGAATCCCTTAGGAGATCTCCCCTAAATAGAAACAGGCAAGGGTGGGGGGAGTTGGCCCAGATCGTGGCCAGGTGGGAAGCCGGAGTCTCCCGACCAAAGGTGTAGCTGTGAGAGCACAGATCCGGGCTCTCTGAGCTGGCACCCCCTGGCCCTAGTTGTGTCACCCAAGCTCCTTGAGGATTTTTTTCTTCGGTATTAAAAATAAAAGTGCACAGCAGTGTCACGACAGCCGATCTCATCATGATTTCCTGAGGAACAACCACCGAGCTGAAATCCCCACTCCACACACACCCACAGTAAAGAATGGGGAAGCCAGGTCCCAGGTGCTGGCACTTCGTCGTGTCTTACAGGGAGCTCAGCTCCTCCCTAGCCTGGGTCCAGGAAAACCTCTACTCCTGCGACTCAGTGGTGCTCCAAGGCCCCCAGCCCAGCCTAGGGGCATGAGACTGAACTATGTCCCTGATGACAGCAAGGCCACAAAGGTCAAGAAGCCTTTGAGCTCATCCTGAATCTGTGAGCAGCTACATTTTTCAAAAGAGGAAATGGGCGAAATTCATGATACATTTTAGTTAACTGAATACATCCCAAAGGAGTATCAACTCAACTTGAAATTCTCAAAATGTGTATCTATTTTTCTAACACTCCATCCAGCTGGCCACACTTAAGTGCCTAGGAACCTCACAGGGCTGATGGCCCCCATATTGAACAGCATGGCTCCATGGGATGAAGAGACACTAAAGATTAGGGAGAGGAAGGGCTGGGCTCAAGGGTTACTCCAGATAAGCACTCTGGTGGACCTGACAGGTGACCACAGAGCAAGTGTAGAAGCAGGAGAAAGGACTGAAGAGACAATGCTTGAGAGACGTTGAAGACCTGAGTTTCAACAATGGCAGGGGACATGGGAGAGAAATGCCCAGGAGATGGAATCAGTAGGACCTAGTGATTAGATGGAGTAGAGGGAGAGAAATAGTGTAGGAAGCCTCTTGCATTTCAAGACCCATGACCAGGTCAATAACTCTGCAATCTGTTGAGACAAACCTGAAAATAAAGTGAGTTAGGGACAAGATGAGGTGGGCTGGGGGCCGGCGCCGTGGCTCACTTGATTAATCCTCTGCCTGTGGTGCTGGCATCCCATATGGGTGCTGGTTCTAGTCCCAGCTGCTCCTCTTTCAGGCCAGCTCTCTGCTGTGGCCCGGGAAGGCAGTGGAGGATGGCCCAGGTGCTTGGGCCCTGCACATGCATGGGAGACCAGGAGGAAGCACCTGGCTCCTGGCTTCAGATCGGTGCAGCGCGCCAGCTGTAGCGGCCATTGGGGGGTGAACCAACGGAAGGAAGACCTTTCTCTCTGTCTCTCTCTCTAACTCTGCCTGTCAAATAATAAAAAAGTCACTCTTTGAAAGTGTACAATTCAGTGGAAGAGTGTCTTATTAAAAAAAAAAAAAAAGATGAGGTAGGTAGCGAAGATACACTATTTTTGAACATGATGGATTTGAGTTGCCTGGGTGGCTTCCACTTGGAGATGTCCAGCAAGCTTTTAGCTATGGGGGTCTGAACATCAGGAGAAAGGCTGGGTCTGGGCATCCAGGCACATAGATGTAGAAGTCTCCCATGAACACCAAGAGTGCTCTGACAACCTCTGAACAATCGTGAGTCAAAGAACGGATGGCTGCAGGAAAGTCTAAGAGAAAGACCACAGGGGAGCGGATGGAAGGGTAAAAGACAATCCAGGGGGGGTGCTGTCACAAGTGAGGGGAAAACAAGGTTTCACGGAGAATGTCAGCTGTGTCAAGTAAGGCCCCTTCAGTCCATCAACCTGGCAACAAGACACCTGCCAATGCAGGTTTAGAAAACAGCAGTAGAAACCAGACTGCCAAAGGTCAAAGGCTGAGAGAGAAATGAGGAATGTGAGACTATTCACTGAACAGGCATGGCTCAGAAAGGGAGAGGGGAAGCTAGGAGCAAGAAGAGGTTTACCAATGAGAGAGGCCTTAGTTTTCAAAGACAGGAGTGGGTACATAGAGATACAGTTGTGGAAAGGAGAATGGAAAGTGGAGCAGCACCACTGTCTCCCTCTCCCACTGAACACAGAAACAAAATCCCTGCGATGAGGAAGGAAGGGTCTAGGCAGAGAAAGGGTTAACATTTTGAGATCACCACTGAGAGCAACGGGAGAGCAATCAGGCCAGACCCAAGTACAAAGCCCTTCCAGAAATTCCGGGCACCCACATGGGAATCAGGATTTTCTCTAGCTGGCCTGAGATCCCAAAGAATGAACGCAGAGGATACGGAGTTAGCATTGATCCAGACTTGAGTTGGGCACAGCTAATGGACAGGCTTACAGGGAGATGAGGGCATTCATGAGTGAGTGGCTCTGACTGTCCACGTGGAGTCCCAGGGAAAGCAGGACGAGGAGGGAGCGGCTGACAGCTGAAAATGAAGGGTTACAAACCACAGTGCAGCTCAATGAGCTGATAAAGACGACACTGGAATGAGCAAGAGGGAGCTGGTAGGATGGACGGTTCTGACACTGGGGGGCAGGTGTTGCAGGTGTGTGGTGCAGTGGGTTAAGCTGTGGACTGGGATGCCAACTTCCCATATCAGAGTGCAGGGGATCAAGTCCCGCCTCCGCTTCTGATCCAGTTTCCTGCCGATGCACACAAGAGAGGCACCAGAAGACAGCTCAAGTAGTTGGGTCCCTGACACCCATGTGGGAGGAGGCTTCAGCTGAGTCCCAGGTTCCTGGCTTTGGTCTGGCTCAGCCCCGACTGTTGCAGGCATTTGGGGAGTGAACCAGCAGACAGAAGATTTCCTTCCTTCTATCACAGAGTCTTTCAAATAATTGGAAATCAAATAAAACTCCGGAGCTCTGGGTAATTGAAGATCTAACGCGTGACCCTGGGAAACAATGGCTGAAGAGAGTGCAGCTGCAGATAACACTGAATGAGAAGGACAAAGAACAGAAAACCAACTCTGGGCCAGGTTGACCTTCCTGGGACTGCTGTCTCCAGGTCAAGGACAGGATGTGAGCGGAAAGAAGACTGTGGTACCAGTTCCAGCTTCTCGGGAAGCAGAGAAGAATGGCGGGATCTACAGCAATGAAGACAAACACAGGGCTTAGACGTGGACTGCATGCACTTGACTCAGCATGGACAAGTGAAGACTTGACAGTCAGTGCTGCTCCACCTCCACGTCCCGTTTTCCACACCTGTCCCGCTCTGTACCCCTCCTGTCTTAGAAAACTAAGGCCTCTCTCATCATTCAATGAGACGTCTGAATCCGAGTACAGGGGAGCTGGGTCCCCACTGCGCTCCGTTCACCACAGGAAAGATGGGTACTCGATTCCTTTCCTGAAACACAGGACGTGGTGTGGGAAGCCAAGGCGTGGAGGAGAGGTTCTGGACGTTGTAAAGATACACGTTTACCACACCGTGGCGCTCCATGGGGGAAGTGGGAAGGAGAACAGTGGAGGAAGGCCAATTTCTGAGGAAAGTGACAGGGAAGACAGAGAGGCACTGGGGAAACTTTTATTTTGGCTTCAACAGGAACAAAAAAGGGTAACAGGAAGGATGGGATCGGCTCGGTGTGGGATTCCAGTGGAACCCAGACTTCTCTGGGCAATACTGGAAGCAACACCTTTCTTCTTTCTTTTGCACCCCTTTCTTTTGCCAGTTCTCATTTTCCCTGGTAAGCTAGGTACTAGAGGAAGCATCCGAGACACGTATCAGCATCACTGATCATAGTTTGTGATTTGCGAATTCCCAAGACTTGCCCCTTGGTGCACTTCTAAGCACTAGGACAAACAATGCTCAGACCCCAGAGAGCTCCTGACTTGGAGTCGGTCAGAGGCTAGATTGATGATTGTTTTGAGGGTTTCAATAAATATGCAAACCTATCTTCCAACTCGGTACTCCAGCTTCAAAAAGACACAGAGCTGAGAAGCTTCTCTTTAGAGAGGCAAACATGTAATATCTGCCCAACAATGAAAATTATTCTCTTTTAATACATCCAGCATTGGAACATCATTTAAAATATACAGATAGCCATCATGTAACCACTTGAAGATAGCTTCCTATCTTTGAGGTTTTAATCACTTCTTTTAAAAGTTATTTTTCAAGATGCGCTACACTAGAATACAATGTCATTCTCAAAGAGCAGTTTTCCATCAAGTGCTTTTTTCTTTAAGTTGTGAAAACAACATTGATTATACTGCCAAGCACTGCTAAAAATGTTCTGCATCATAAAAGGCTTTGGAGTCCCATTTATTATCATCTAAATTGTATAGCGTACACTTGATAGCATACATATTGTAAATTAAACAGGCTTTCCTATCCCAACCAAAAGATGTTATAATAAAACAATTCAGAAGCTTTTTGAAAAGCATGATTTGGAGGATTCCTAATCTAAACCTCATCTCTTTGTTCCCACAGAACAAATGCCGACTGTGGGCTCGCCTCCACAACATTGTCCCGCAGTGTGCGGCAATCACGCTCGCCTAGAGCGGCCTCTGAAGAATGAGATGGAATGACAAGGGCGCTGAAGATGTCTGAATCCCGTCAGCAAAGAGCAAACCCCTCAGGCACGAGCTGGGTTCTGCTTCCTGCATTTCACCACACAGAAGTATTCGTGTTTTGCTCTCAGGAAACATCAACTCAACACCACACAAACAAACCCATTCGTGCTCATCAGACTAACCTGGCTGTGTGTTCCACTCAGAGCTAACACGATTTCCCTGACATCAAAGTGAACGCCAGGCTTGAACCTGAATTTGAGGCCCATACCCCCAGGGTGGTGACTGCATTTCTTGATTCAAGGCAGGAGAAGCCAGTAGTGCTTCTGCCACCACAATGCTGAAAACACAACACTGACTTCGCTGTTGGCTAGCGCCTTGGCAAGAAAGGGACCTGCTGAGCTCTGTGCCTTCTGGTCTGTAACACATAGGCTGAAAATCAGCATATACTACTGTGGAATTCATTCAACTGGCTTTGGTGACCAGAAATAGCTCTGCTTAACCAGTGTCTCCTCTGCCTTCATACACAGTACTTGAGAGAGGATGGCGACACTGCACTGCCTGTCTATGTCTAGTTCCTTATAATGGTCTTCTGGGCTGAACTTCTACTCATGGAGCACATATATACATAAAATATATGTGAGGAGATCTGAGTTAAATCATTATTTTGAAGGTCTTTCTCACTGGATTAAATCCCACCAGAAATGTAAATGTCCCATGCTATGTGGTCTTGCAGATGTGGTCTCTCCTCCCCAACCAGCAGACTCCACATCCATGCTCCAAACATAGCATGGAAGGCTTCTGAGGCTTCCAGTCTGTATGGGGTGGGGTGGGGGGCCTCACCTGTGAGGCCCTAAGCCTCTGTGTATGAGGTGTCAGGCCGGAGGCAGGTCAAGCAAAGCCAGAGAGAGGGACCACATGGAGAGGAGGCCCTGGGAGCGCAGCGTGGCCAGTCCCCAGCTACATCAGCCACCATCTGATGGTATACACACAGAACCCCCCAAGAGAACCCCACCCCCCAGCCAAGCCACTGAGGGATTCCTGACGCACAGACATCCTGAGTAATAATAGTACTACTTTGCTTGTTGTAAGCCACCAACTACGGGGAGTAACAAGTTACCCAGGCTCTGCTAACAGGAGCAAACTTCTACCTCCTACCTTGATTAAGCAGCCTCTTCACCAACAGTCTGGCCTGTACTGCTTGGATTCTCTCTCCTTGTCTGCCCATCCTATCAGAATCAAGCAACCCAAGGTGAGAAGAATGTGACTGTTGAGGGTTCACAGCTGTGTCCCTCTCCAGGGCATGCCTCAGCCTTGCCCGAGGCACCCTCTCCCCTCCCCCCCCCGGGGGGTGGGGAGAGCCTGCCTCCAATGACTGGGTGTGGCCACCACACAAACACCTGGCCCCCCAGCCCTAATCACAGGTCCCCATTTGCTGGCAGGATAGGCTAAGGCCTCAAGCTCAAATACCTGGCGCTCAGGTTCATCTTCTGCTCATTCTTGCTGCTCTTAGTCCCTCACAGGTGTTTTTCCCAAGCACGTGCCTCAATAACCTGCTGCACACAAATCTCTATTTCAAAAACAGTTTACAGATAACCTAAGCTAAGATGCTCCAAGGTTTAATGATCAATGGGAAAAAAGGGGTAAAGTCAGACCCAGAGATGCTGTAATTCCCTGGTCTTTCCAGCAGGCGGCAGTAATCTTTAAAGACGCATTGATTCTGGCAATAACCGGAAGAAGTCTCTGATCCACTGATGGCCACACGCAGGCTGACTGACGGTCTTACAGGCATCCTTTGTGTGTGCTGCACTTGCTAAGCCGGGCTAATTGATCCGACCACAGCCTGTGTGGCCCTTTGGAAGGTGTGACTGTATGATATTTCAGAAGAGCATGTATTCACTGTGCACTTACTCCCCATGTAGGATCTCTGTCCTTAATGTGTTGTACTATGTGAATTAATGCTATATAACTAGTACTCAAACAGTACTTTACACTTTGTGTTTCTGTGTGAGTGCAAACTGTTGAAATCTTTACTTAATATATACTGAATTGATCTTCTGTATATAAAGATAATTGAAAATGAATCTTGATGTGAATGGAATGGGAGAGGGAGCGGGAGGGGGGCTTGTGGACGGGAGGTAAGTTATGAGGTGGGGGAAGCCACTGTAATCCAAAAGCTGTACTTTGGAAATTTATATTTATTAAATAGAAGTAAAAAAAAAAAAAAAAAGAAGAGCATGTATTAAAAATGAACCCACTGTTAGCTGGACCTCCAACAGTAATTAAACACTGGAAACAAGACCACAAGCCACTGTTGGTCCTGTGGCTGAAGAGAAGCTGCCGCTGGCTTCCGTGACTCTGAGGAAGAAGGCTTTACAACCAAGTTTCTGGGTCTTGACAATGCCACCTCCATTTCTCCTGCAGGTGGGAGTTACACCTGTGATTTTATCCACCAATCACCTTCCACAAGTGACTCATGCATGGCCTGGAGTCATTTCACAAGGGCTGTGAAAGGAAAGATAGGGCTCAGAAATCATCACTACAGGCTGAGGGTGGAGACAGCCCAACGATTTAAACCATAGGATATTTTTATTTTTCAAACCAGGTCCTATTTTCTACTTGAGGCATTTTATAATCAATTCATGAAGATGAATTTCAAGCTTTTTTTCTAATTTGTCCTTCTGGTCTGTGTGGGCTCCTCCATCTCTTCACCTGAGCACAGGTACTAAGAGGAACTACTGACTGCTCAAAAGTCTCAGAAGCCTCCTCTAGGCTGCACTAGCACTAAGACAATCGTAAGGTGAATGGGAGCGCACATCTGTTGGCTTCCGACGATCCGCACCGGGTAGCATGGGATGATTCTGTGCTGCCCAGGAAGGTAGGATTGTTTTAATACTAAAATTAAGTGACTCCAAGCCATCCATCCACCTAGGAGAGGAGTGTTTCTCCCATCCCTGAAGTCTTCCTTGCAAAAAGAAGCCCCAAGAAGCAGAGGTATTTGCTCAGCTAAAGGAACCAGTTTTGAGGACAAGCCCTTCCAGGAGAGAAAAGCAGATGCCTTCCCCGATCAGCCAACTGGCTCATGCTCTAAATCTCCAGTGATGCGTTTCCTCGGACTTATCCCTAAGGGTAAAGCTAAAAACTTGCCATGGGACTTCAGATCCCATTAAACTGGCAGGTACCAATGCCACCTTACTAGTTAAAGTGATCAGCTTAAATTCATAACTGATCATAAAGATAGGAATAAGTGTCAAAGGAATCACATAAATAAGACCAAGTGTTTGCTAATAATAATAGAATTTAAAAAGGAGAGAATGTTCCAAACATGGGAAGCAGGCCACACAGTAGACTCATAGGTTGACAAACACCCTAAACAGCACTCTAGCCTCAGAATCAGCCCTTAAGGCATTCAGATCTGGCTAAAAAGTCCACAGAGCATTTCAGGCATGGAAAGCAAAGACACTGTGGCAAAAAAAATGACCTACATGAACGATCTCTGTGAGTGAGATCCCAGTGGAAAGAACGAGCCATCAAAGAAGGAGGTACCTTTCTCTGAAGGGAGGAGAGAACTTCCACTGTGATTATGGCCCTGTCTAAATAATGTCGGAATTTGTGGACTCAAGAGGCTTCCATAGCCTTGGTAGCTCATGACAAGAGCATGGGGGGATCACTGATGTCATACATAAGACTGTCAATTGTCACTGTGCACTTGCTGCCCATGTAGGACCTCTGTCCTTAATGAGTTGTACTATGAGAATGGTAAAACTAGTCTTCAAACAGTACTTTATACTTTGTGTGTCTGTGTGGGTGCAAACTGTTAAAATCTTTACTTAGTATAGAGCTTATCTTCTGTATATAAAGACAATTAAAAATGAATCTTAATGAAGAATGGGATGGGAGAGGGAGTAGGAGGTAGGATGGTTTGGGGGTGGGAGGGCGGGTATGGGGGGAAGAACTGCTATCATCTAAAAGTTGTACCTATGAAATTTGTATTTACTAAATGAAAGCTAAAAGCTTTCTTAAAAAAAAAACAAAAACAAAAACAAAAAAAAAAAACAACTCCAGTGACAATCATTGCCCTGGTGCCAGAGTTATCCTTGCCTGCAGAACACATCACAGCCGGTCTGCCCAAGCTGCCCTTACCAGAGTTTCCCCCATTCAGGGGAGAACAGTGTCAGTGTCTTGTTGAACTAAGTTTGCTGTCAGTGCTCTAGAGACACAACTTCCTACCCTACTCAGAGTCAGTCACCATCTCCAGACCACTCATGATGCCTGGTTACCAGGTCAGAGTGTCCAGTCATCCAGTATATGCCCTTCTCAGAACTGCACTCCTGGCCTAAACTCCCCTTACCACCCTGGCTGGAGTTCTGTATTTGGAAAATCAATCTACAGCACGGCTCCACTAGTAACATAGGCCAGGACCCACAGAATCAGTGGTGCTGCTGACAGCCTGGCCTCCTCCAAGCCACAGGACATCAACTACCTCACTGTGCATTTTACTCCATCCTCCAGGCCCAGGGCCCACCGAGTCCTGGCTAGCAAGATCCTCAGTCTGCCGCCTAACCCTCTCATCCGGTAGCCTACATTCAGAATCTTGAACCACTATCTCAACATACAAAGCCTTTATTTCCCATATCATGTTAACTACAGGCAGGTAAAAACAGTCTTAAAGTCATTGCGCAGGGTTTCTCTGATCCAGCCCCCCTAGGTCCCAGGGACTCGAGCCTCGCCCTCTCTGATGTACAGCCTGACACTGTTGAGGATTGCTAGCGAGGTTCTGCATATGCTCTCAGAAGCACTCCCATCAGTCTTCACAGCTATCACTGCTCACAGAAGAGCCGTCTCGAGCCCTGGCTGTGCCCACATGATGCTTCTCGTGGCTAACCATTCTCAGCCATCATTAGCAATAATGATGAGGCACTGGGATGTACACCAGAGGGGGTGGCCTCTGCAGCTCCCACCTGGCCAGTGCGCTGGCATGTGAAAAGACCCTGGTGGCTCCCAGCAGGGCCACATAGAAGCAGGCACTGTCCACACTGCAGGCGTGGTCTTCCATCAATGCCAGCTCTGGAAGCTGGGATTTCAGGCCTTGCTTTTTCAGGAGCTTGATACTCAATTCTCTTCTGCCCCTTGCCTCGCACACAGACCAACACCCCTGGGAGCAATTCCAGATCCAGAACTCACTTTGTGAAACTCACGCAGCGTGAGTCACTTTGCACTCAGGGCATCTTCTTCCCTAGCCGGTGCCCTGGCCATCCGCGGCAAGGGCCAGGCCAGCCCACCCGCTGCTTCTCCAACAAGATCACACATGCCTGGATTTCTGCAGCAACCTCCCCTTCGACCTGTGCTGCCAGCAGGAGGTCACATTCACCTTGTGGATTAAGGGATGGTGGATGGGGCTGGGCTCAGAGCCCCTGGAGAGCAGCTGAGATGGAGTTGGTGCTGAGGCTTCTTCAAGATGACTCAATCATGTACTGAGATTCTGTGTGATGCAGTGGGAAGATACCAGGAGGCTTCCAGAGGAAGAGATGAGGGTTGGCAGGCCACCACTTGGTCAGGGTCTTTTATTTCCATTCAGTTCATCACCCAGTACCCCCTCTGCCCTTAGGACCTTCACTCTTGTGCAAGCTTGACTTGCAGTGTGATTACGGTGCTAAGAGACTGAGAGACCAAGCCAGCTACAACATGATCCCTGCCTCCACAGGCCAGGCGATCTAGAGGACTTCAAAGTTCCTGGAAAAAACAATTCCAACTTTCTAAAATCCATGAAACAGAAACTGTGAGCTCTATCGCTAGGAAGTCAATTAATTAAAGTTAAGTCCACACAAACACTGCCAAAAGCCAGCTCCGGGTTGAAGGATGTGAACGCACATTCCTCTCCGACCTCTTGCTACCCAGGGAGCACCCAGCAGATTTGTGGAAAGGAGCTTGTGTGCTGATCTAATAGAAATGGGTATTAACTAGCAGGCCATGGAGAGAAGGCGCTCAAAGACAGTGCTAAGCATTTAAAGCGTGTGAATTCTCTTTTCATCTTTTATCCCACAAAGCGATCATGTTCTTCTTTCTTTTCACCCACACACGTTTCTTAAATCCCTCCAGGACCGTCTTCAATAGGGGTATATCCAGAATGAGGAATTACTCTGAAGTTGTCTGGTCTGGGTCACTTAGCTGAGGGCAGCTTGCTTTCAAGATGTTAGAAGGACATAGTGTGCTTCCATTTAGTGCCAGGCACAAGGGAGTGCAGAGCCGGTGGCCGTCCCAGATGGTGGCTCCCTCCCTAGCCCCATCAGCTGTCAGTGCTCAATGCCTGTCTTGGAAAGGTGAGTATCCTGTCTCCAGTCGAGCACCAGCCTAGCAGGGGTGTTTTGTGCGGTTCTTCAGCCCTCAACTTCTCCCAGAGGTTATCACAGAGGGGAGGTTCAGGGTCTGAGATTTCTCCTCTGCTTGCCATCTCCCAAATTTCTCTGTTCAAAGGTAACCTTCAGGGTCAGGCTTGTGACACAGCAGGCTAAGCTGCCACTAGGACACACACATCCGGCACTGGAGTGCCTAGGATTGAGGCCTGCCTTCCCTTCTGATCTAGCTTCCTGCTAATGTGCCTGGGAGGCAACAAACGATGGCCTGAGTATACTCAAGGGGGACCTGAATGGAGTTCCTGGCTCCTGGCTTTGGCTGGTTCAGTCTTGGTGGTTGCAAGCATTTTGGAAATGAGCCAGTGGATGAAAAACAACTCTCTCTCTCTCTGTCTCCCTCCCTCTTTCCCTCCCTCCATCACTCTGCCTTTCAAATAAACAAATATTTTAAAACACAAGTTAATATTTAGGGGAACATTTGTCATAGCGGTTAAGATTCTCTCATCCCACATCTGGTTCCTGGGTACCCACCTCCACTTCCTAATTCCAGCTTCCTGCTAATGCAGACATAATAGCTCACGTACTTGAGTCCCTGCCACCCACATGGCAGACTTGAACTGAACTTCAATTGAGCCTTGGCTTCAACCCAGTCAGTTTTGGACATTTAAGGAATGAACCAGAAAATCAACGTGCAACCTCCCAACACACACGTCAAATAAATGAAATATTTTATTTAAGATACTCTCCAAGCAATTATTATTCATTTCTACACTATTAGAAATTATTTTAATAGGCTAAGTGAAGTAAACAGAACCCAAGGAAGGGAAGTTTAATGATGCGAGGCTTCTATACAGAGAGTTTAAGAATTAAAAGGAGAGAAGCACTGTAGGTGAGCTAAGAGGATGGAAGAAAATGGGTTGAATTTCCATTATGCATCGCCACAAGCCAATTAAGCAGGCTTTAAACCCCCAAAATGGTTAGGTGTTATTTTTGGATTTTTAAACATTAGATAACTGAAGTCGAAAGAGGTTAGTAACTCGTCCCACCACTAGCAGTGAGTCAGGATGGCCTCATCAGGCTGCCCAGTGGCTCCCTGGCCCCCAACCCATCACTTCTACCATGTCTTCCCAGGAAGCCACAGCCAACCAAGGTCTGTTGTGAGCTGAAGGCAGTCCCCAAAAGTTTGTGTGTTGGAAACTAACCCCCAATTCCTATGTGAATTGTATTCAGGGACGGGATCTCTGGGAAGTAATTAAGATTGGATGAGGTCATGAAGTTGAGGATTCTATGATGTCCTCAACGGCTCTGTGAGGAAGGCGAGAGAGACCTGAGCTAGCCCACTTGCTCATCCCGTAATATCCTCTGCACGCTGCAGTGCAGCAAGACTGTGGCCACGCCTTTGTGCTTCCCACTCTCCAGAACTGTGAGCCAAAGAAATGTCTTCTTTGTAAATCTCCTGATCTTTGTAAATTTCCTGGTATGGGTATTCTGTTATAACAATAGCAAACAGACCAAGACAGGGCCCTACCACCCCTGATCCTGGGAGGGATGGTTCCAGAGCTAAATCTACAGAGGCTTGGAACTGGTTTGGTGAGTTGCTGCAAGCCTGGTTGGATATACCTTAACCATTACAGAGAGCTAGCATAGTAATACTCTTATTTATTGAAAGAATCTACTCTACCAGACACAGTGCTAAGCCCTTCACAGACACTATCTCAGAGAGAAAGCAAGGTCAACAGAAGCCACCACTGTCATTAGCAGTAGGCCTCCTCGTTCTTGGAACCCCAGGGACACACAATCTCCCTGTGTGCTCAGCTCATCGGACCACCTTCTTGGTTGACCTGGACACCAATGTTATTCTGTCTGTCTGTCTACTAAACTCCTTCAATCCGGCTTATAGAGCTCTGTGATGTCTTAAATAATAAAGTTCTCTGGTCACTGTCGTTCCAATTTTAGTATAGGTGCTGTCGAAGCAAGCACCTCTGGTCAATTTCAAACCTGATTGATTGCAGTCTGATCTGGTCACCTTACCAACTCTAAACCCGGCCCAGGTCATACCAAGCACAGTGCCTGGCGCTGCTGCTGATGGCTTCCCCGGGGAGTGCTCTCTCTACTCTGGGCTGATGCAGCCCAGACAAGACCCACCTGTTCAAGAGGACCCTCCGAGCTCCTCCTCCGTGGCTGAAGAGGTAACACTCTCCCTTCCCCACAGCAAGACTAGGGATGATGTAGAGCAGGAGACGGGAACTGCCACAGCACTCGGACTGGGCCCAGGACGATGCCCAGAAGTCCTGATCCCTCCACAGGGACGCTGCCTTCTCCGTAGCTCACCTGGCACGTGAGGCTGGCTGAACACCTCCAGCCCCTCGTGGTTCATTCTCAGGCTGAGGTCCTGCTGAGATGAGGCTTTTGAAGTCCAGTTATGCTCCAGGGAGGACACCCTACTTATACCTCGTAGAAAATTCTCTGCTTTGCGAGAGTCAAAGCTCCATGTGCTGTTGGGTTTGTGAGGAGCACACAGCACACACCCACTCCCCCCCCCCCCCGCCCCTGGCTGTCACTTAGAGGGACTGGGTGCAAGTCCTCACCCCCTGGGAGGAAATAGGGTCACGTGGGTTTTCACACATTTGAGGCTATGACTTTACCCTAGTTGTCGTGGTTTTAGCAGTCATCTATTCTCTTCTTGCCTCCACAATTTCTGGAATGTTATTGTATTGGGACTGGAAAGAATTTTACAGTCATTCTAAACTCCTTTGAAAATGTCTTAAAGGATCCAGGATCTGCATTAGACCTGCTCTATAAAAAACTATCCTTGTCCAGCTGTCTTCTCCCCACTTTATACACGACTACCTAAGGCTATATTTTTCTCTCTTCCAAGAAAATGTGAAGCCCATATAATCTGGGCAAAATGCTTGCCAAGAATAGGTGGAAATAGTATTTCCAACAAAATATATTTGCCCCATTACTCTCAACAGCAGGAATGTAGTAATCCATCTCATGTGGCTCCTTAAATGAGCACAGGACAAAGAACAAAGACGGACTTGGACCCTGAATTCTCAGCATTCAATTCCAATAGATTTAGGCGAATTTTATTTTGAAAAGAAAAAAAGGCACGGTGCACTCTCACTCCCTTAATGAAATCTCAGCTCTTCTCACTTATTTCCAGGGCAGACTTAGAGTCACTGTTGAGAAGACACACATCACCTTTCTTCTATTGTGTAAATATAATACAATTAGACACCCATGTGTGTGGTGGATAAACTCTAAAACTACAGCCCTGTATTTGCATGGCTGAGAACTCTGTTTAGAACGACAAGATCTTGACCAGAATCCCATTTTAGTCAAACTGCCGCCTCTCTGCTTCTCCCTGGATAGATCACAGTGCAACGGCGGAGGCTTGGGCGGCCACCTTCACGATGGAGAAGCCCTGTGACGCCGGAAGCTCCTCCTAGATTTCTAACAAGATAATGTGCTGCGCATTATGGTTTAGACACACAATGCTTACTTACAGAACATCACTAGTACGTGTGCACTTTCTCTCTAAAAACCTGCTAAGGTGATGGCAGAACCTTCAACGAACTGAAGAACTGGCATTTTCTTTGGTGGTCCTGTGGTGTGCCAAGGCCCCCGTGCTCCCCCAGATTCTACCCACCTCACAGGCTGCTCCTTCTCACCAGCAAGGTCTCGGCCATGAGGCGATCTCTTCAGGATTCCCATGCTACCTCTCCATCTAACTGTCAAAGGGCTCGTCACTGTTGAAAATGCTCTTGTTGATTTATTCCTGAGTTTACTATCTGCCTCTTCACTGATATTTAAACTCCAAAAGAACATGGACCTGGGCTTCACTTGTAGCTGCAAATCTGGGACCTAAAATAACGTCTGGTGCATCGTAGGTGCTTAGTCAAAGAAGTTCTGGCCACTAACCAGAGAACCTCAGACAAGTCGCTCCACCGAGGTCATGGGTGTTCATCTACAGGTTCAGGAAGCTCCTGGGTAGTTGTTAAGGCTCTTCCTGACTGTTAACAACACTGCCCTTCGAAGTACTAATATACTTGCATCAATATTAATATCCATTTGTTTTGCTTTTCGAAAATTCCTATTTTATAGATGCTTTTTCGAGATTGACTTATTTAGTTGAAAGTCAGAGTTACACAGAGGGAGGGAGGGACACCTTGCTGGGGTCTGGAGAGCCGGAGAACTGCTCAGTGCAGAACACGCCTGCACACCTGGAGTGAGAAGCGACGTGTGAGTGTGTGGAGGAAGAACATGGCTTTCCCAGTGGCTGCAGTCCCAGGACCCAGGGCCACACGAAGCATGCATCTTCCCAGTCATGACACTGGTTCAACAACAATGAACTCATTTACAGCTGCCCATGGAATCCATGTATCTGGACTTTTCTAAAAAGCAAAATCGCTGACTTTGGCTTTGTTATTTCAGAAGTCAGCCTTCTTGGAAGCTTGGAACTAACCTGTGATGCTCTCCTCCTGCTCTGAGATCAAGGAATTCTCCTTCCTCCAAGACCTCACATGACCCGCTAGACAGGGCAACCCACAAGATGCAGGACAAGCAACATATACCATGACCATGTTCAGAAACCCATAGCTCCTGGCTCCTGGTTCCAGCCTGGCCCAGCCCTGGTCACTGTGGCCATCTGTGGAGTGAACCAGTGGATGAAAGATCTCTCTCCCTCTCTCTCTGTTACTCTGTCAAACAAATAAACACACTTTAAAAACAAACAAACAAACCCACACTGCTTCCCTAGTAACAGCTGGGGTAAAGCCAGGCTTCTCCACCATGTCCAGGGACCTCTCTGAACCAGCCTGCTTCACATGTCAGCCCTCACCACGCATAGCTCACACCCTTGTCCTGGCCCCGGCCCGCTGGGACCCCTGCTCTAGCACAGAGCCTGCCCCCATCTAGTGCGCATTCGACTTGATCATGTATGCTACTTGCAGCTCAGCTCTGTGCACCACAGCAAACCATGGTGTCACCACACCAGGTCTGACACTCTCTCACCTGTCAGGCTACTTGAAACCATAAAGTTCAAAGGCAGATAAGGCAGAGCACCCTGCAAGATGGCCATAGGGCTCTTCCTGAGGCACAGGGAAGGAATGCTGGACACCAGCTCCCACCCCAGCTCCCCTGTGAGGTGCAGAAGCCCGGAACCTTGCCTCTTGCACTGAGCAGCTCTGCCCAGACCACCTGTCACCCTGCTCTGGGATGCTGTGTGAAAGTTGCCCAGTAAACTCTTTTATTTATTTTTTAAAGATTTATTTATTTTACTTAAAAGTCAGAAATACACAGAGAGGAGAGGCAGAGAGATCTTCCATCCGCTGGTTCGCTCCTCCAATTGGCCACAACGGCTGGAGCTGCACCAATCTGAAGCCAGGAGCCAAGAGCTTCCTCTGGGTCTCCCATGTGGGTGCAGGGGCCCAAGGACTTGGGCTATCTTCCCTGCTTTCCCAGGCCATAGCAGAGAGCTGGATAGGAAGTGGTTTTACCCACCACGCCACAGCGCTGGCCCCAACTCTTTTCTTCTTATATGGCGCGCCCGGCTCCATTCTCTGTTGCAAGATTCCCACTCAGCCTGCCAGCCAGTGTTGACACTATGCTCAGACACTGACATTCACACAGGGGAGCCTTGTAGCACATCAGTAACTGATAGAGATACCACAGTAAAGGAATGCGGCAGGCCACCTGGGGTGGGGCTGCCACAGCTGTCATTGGCAGGGAAGCCCACCCAGGTCCAGTGGTCAGTCCACCTGGTTCCCCAGAGACGAGGCTGTAGCAGATTCCTACTTCAGCTGCCTTGGAAGGCGTCTTACTAAGACTGCAAAAAAGACAACTTAAGCAGCAGTGCTTGCACGGTATGGCCTATGGATTACATTATACTCCCAAGCCTTTGAAATGATGCATTTTAATTATGCAACAAAATGCGCACAAAGTTCCATCTGTAGGACATTTACAGACGTCACACACACTCACAAAGAATGCCTGGCGCTCATGCACATTCAGTCGACACTGGATTATAACAACGGGGCGCCCCCCGCCACCGGCGTTCCTTAGAGTACGGAGGCTTAGCCTGGCAATCTCCCTGGCTGAGTTAGCACACAGCATCCTCCTCCAGCTGAGCTGGCAACGGACCTGGCAACACCAGGGCCAGAGCTCCAAGGGGCTCATTCACCGACACCAGTGAGGTTCACGTGTTACCCGCCAGCACCCTCCTCACCGGGGTCTTGCGCCCATCCTCAGCAAGGGGCAGCTGTGCCTCACTGCATCTGTGTCTTGTGTCCGGGTCACCTGGGGTCACCTCGGCTCTTTCATTGTGCATCTCAGGGGTTTTATTTTGAGGACTGAGCCACATCCCAAAGAGCCGGTCATTCTTCACTTCTTGCTGTGTGTGCTTGCTTTGAACTCCGAGGCAGAGTGGCAGCCTCTCCTGCTGACAAACTCTGCGGACCCAGGAGCCCCAAGGCCTGGCCATCAGCTAGGGCTGCACCACTACAAACTACGTGAGCCGGAGTCACTTCTCCAACTGTGCCTGCTTCGTGTGGGAGTAGGAACCAGCACAGCACACACCTTGGGAGATCTGGAAACACTCGCCTATGGGAAGTGACGACACAGAATCCAGCCTCCAGCACCTGTGGTTTCTACAAGTGAGCAGTCACCCTTGAGTCTATTTCTCTAGCTATAGTTACAGCTGCAGCTCTCAGCTACTGCAAAGACTCACGTCCATCCTCAAACGTCAGCAAGCCTGCTTCTTGGCTTTCATAAACTACTTGCTATCATTGCCTGTGAACAATCTCTGTGCGCTTTGGAGGTGGGAAAAACAGAGGAGAAATAGCAAAAGTGAACTCACTGGTTTTGGTGAGAATACAGTGGGTTCAGGGCTGTGATCTCAAAGAGTTACTCCCTAATCTTCTATTTACACAGGTCAGCTATCCTCCTCAACAGAGGCCACACAGTAAGTATTGACGCTTTGCGCAACACAAGGTTTCCATTCTAACTACTCACGCCTGCCATTAGTGCGAAAGCAACTCTAAGTCCTGTGCAAAGGAACGGGTAGAACTGTGTGCCAATAAAACGCTATTTACAGGCCGGCGCCGTGGCTCAACAGGCTAATCCTCCACTTAGCGGGGCCAGCACACCGGGTTCTAGTCCTGGTTGGGGTGCCGGATTCTGTCCCGGTTGCCCCTCTTCCAGGCCAGCTCTCTGCTATGGCCCGGGAGTGCAGTGGAGATGGCCCAAGTGCTTGGGCCCTGCACCCCATGGGAGACCAGGAGAAGCACCTGGCTCCTGGCTTCGGATCAGCATGGTGCACCAGCCGCGGCAGCCATTGGAGAGTGAACCAACGGCAAAGGAAGACCTTTCTCTCTGTCTCTCTCTCTCACTGTCCACTCTGCCTGTAAAAAAAAAAAAAAAAAAACACCATGCTGTTTGCAAAAACAAGAAGCTGGCTGATCTCCCCTGCAGAGCTCTCCCTCCTGTTATCAACCCAGAATTTCCCAGCTGTGCCCTTTGCAGCAGCAGCTCTGGGGGGCTTTGTCTGCCAACTCTGAAGATGCTAACACCTCTGGGAGCCGAGAGAAGTGAGAGAAAGCAGTCCGAGAAAAAAGGCAATCTCCCTCGGAGAGTGAAGGAGGGAGATGCGCAGTGAACTGCAGCTCAAGCCCGGTGCGCTGTAACCCTTGTGTTACCTTTGCTGAAGCTTGCTCTACCTTGAGACACTCACAGCTACATAGGCAAGCAAATCCCCACCCCTACCGAAGCCAGGTTGAGCGGGGTTTTCTTGTCGCATGCAAAGCAAAGTCTTTCGCCCATACGACGTGATTACAGCTATATTAAATATAGCCACACGAACTCTTCACGGTGGGTGCTGTTGGCACTCAGTTCGTATTTTATATTTCTTTAAAAGTTTGCTGACTTGCTCAGAAGAAGAAATTTAACAACCAAATCCCATTCCAACATGAGTTCAGAGCCATTCGTCTAAACATTTCTAGGACACTTCAGACATTTCTGCTGTGCTCAGGGACATCATCTTTCAAGTATCAATTGTTCCTGTTTTATTTATAAAGCTCTCTTGTATTTTGGTTACATTGCTTCTGGCTCTCCTCTTATTTTACATAATAAAAACAAGCAACTCCACTCATCAATCTCTTACTCCTCAAAGGTCTGATTGGAAAGACACAGAAACAGAAACATTTGCACTGCCTTGGTAAATCAACTTCTTCGTGTAAGGTTTTTTTTTTTTTTTTTTTTTGAGCAGGCAGAGTGGACAGTGAGAGAGAGAGACAGAGAGAAAGGTCTTCCTTTGCCGTTGGTTCACCCTCCAATGGCCGCCACGGCTGGCGCACTGCGGCCTGTGCATCGTGCTGATCCGATGGCAGGAGCCAGGTGCTTCTCCTGGTCTCCCATGGGGTGCAGGGCCCAAGCACTTGGGCCATCCTCCACTGCACTCCCGGGCCACAGCAGAGAGCTGGCCGCAGGCAGAAGATTAGCCTATTGAGCCACAGCACCGGCCTCATATAAGTTTCTTCCATGTCTCAGAGTCAGTTTTAGATATCAAACTCCAGGAGGCCATGGCTGCTGTCTTAGCTCTTGTCTCCAAGAGACAGGGGTGGTGCACATGGCTCTCAAGTAACACGTTCAGAAAAGCCTTCCAAGTCCACCCAAAGATGCTGAATCTTGAGCACAAAGAACTGGTAAAGGCCTCACTCACGGAATTTCAACAGGAGAGAGGGGGCTGGGACTGTGCCTCTACACAGCAGGCCAAGTGCCCCGCTCACACACCCTGTGCTCACAGCACCCCACTGACGTGCTGACCCCACAGGACAAAGTGCGATCCAGCAGCCCTCGCCTTACGTGTTATTTCCAACATGCATCAGACGTGAGATCCCATGTGGACGTTAGCAATGGGATTTGGTTCATTTTATGAGTTAGCTAGCTACTGTGGCTTGTGCCAAACGGCCGCCGGTTTAATGTCTGAAACAGCACGAATA
The DNA here is from genome assembly GCF_033115175.1 of Lepus europaeus. Taxonomy (NCBI): domain Eukaryota; kingdom Metazoa; phylum Chordata; class Mammalia; order Lagomorpha; family Leporidae; genus Lepus; species Lepus europaeus. Next base: position 150,863,574 of record NC_084830.1, read on the forward strand.
GAGTCTATCAACACCGCATAAAGACGAGTTCCGAGACAGCACTGGGCTAAAATCAGAGTCAGCAGGACCGCGCCCCCTCTGGGGCCCCAGGGAGGAATCTCTTTCCTCATCTTTTCAGCCTACAGAGGCTTCCCAGAGTCTCGGGCCATGGTTCCCTTCCATCACCAAAGCCAGCAATGGGGGACTGCGTCAGCCCCCCACTCAATCTCCCCAAATGATTTTCAGCCTCCCTCCTCCACTTCTTAGGTTTCTTGTAATTACAGTGCCCCCCTACTCCCGCCAAATAATCGGGGATGCTCCTGTCTCGAGGTCAGCTGATCAGCAACTCTTCTCTACAACCCTAATTGCCCTTTGCTAAGTCTGTTCACAGATTTACAGGCATAGACATCTCCAGGGGCATCCTTTTGCCTTCCATAAGGGAGACAGATAAGAAGGAAATAAATGATATTGAACGACAGGTGGTGATGAGAACAATGGAGAAGCAAGGCAAGCCAGGGTCCAGGGCGTGAGACAGCACACGGATGGCTTTGTCTGGGTGAGTCGGGGAAGCGTTCACGGTGAGGGGACACGTGAGTACGAAGTAAGTGAACTAGCCCGATGCTCTGCTCAGAGGAAGACCCCCCTGCAAAGTGAATGTCAAATCCAAAAGAGGAAATGAGTCTGGCAAGAACAGGAAGGGGACCGTGGAGCCCAAGCCCAAGCCGTACCCAGGGCGAGAGGGACCGGGGAGCACTGCGTGGTGTTTTGTAGATTCTGAAGAGGATGGGGGATTTCACGCAGCCAGAGACGGAGGGGTTTTTTCCACCTGTATTTTTAGAAACACTTTATCTTACAATTATTTTAGAAGAGGTGCAATGATAATCCAGAAAATTTCCATGAACCTTTCGCTCCGCTCCCTTCTACGTTAACGCCTTATGTAACCACAGGACATTTATCACAGCTAACTCGCACCGGCACAGAGCTGTGCCGGCTGTCCTGACACGGCAGCGGTTCTGCTACCAACGCCCTCCCTCTGTCTCTCCCACGCTGCTCTGAGCCGCCCGTCTCTTAGTCTCCAGGCCGCGACAGCTTCTGTGACCTTGGTGCTTTTGAAGATACTGGTCAAGCATTCACAGAGCATCCTTTAATGTGAGCTTGTCTGATGTCTCACAATTGCACCGGGGTACAGGATTTGGGGCAGGAATTCCACAGGGCAGAAGTGACCTTCCCATCACATTGGCTCCTGGCGCCGATGACGTCACCACGGCCTGCCACTGGGGATAACTCTGATCACTTGGTTAGATAAGGTCGGCCAAGTTTCTCCACAGTAAGTTGCTATTTTCTCCTTTTCCTCCTCGGCTCATTAGAAATGAGTCATAACCGGCCGGCGCTGCGGTTCACTAGGCTAATCCTCCGCGTTGCAGCGTCGGCACCCCAGGTTCTAGTCCCGGTCGGGGCGCCGAATTCTGTCCCGGTTGCCCCTCTTCCAGGCCAGCTCTCTGCTGTGGCCCGGGAGTGCAGTGGAGGATGGCCCAGGTCCTTGGGCCCTGCACCCCATGGGAGACCAGGAGAAGCACCTGGCTCCTGCTATCGGATCAGCGCAGTGCGCCGGTCGCAGCGGCCATTAGAGGGTGAACCAACGGCAAAGGAAGACCTTTCTCTCTGTCTCTCTCTCTCACTGTCCACTCTGTCTGTCAAAAAATAATAAATAAATAAATAAAATAAAAATAGAAGACATTATTAAAAAAGAAAAAAAGAAAAAAGAAAAGAGTCATAACCCTGCCCACACTCAAGCAGAGGAGGACCGAGTTCCATCTTTCTGGAATGAGGAGAGTCAAAGCAGGTGTGGACGGACTCACATGTTAACAGTACCTGCAGCAGGGAGGACACTAGGCAGAGCAGGGAAGACACAACCAGGAGCACCAGCCTCCCTATCGGAGGGCTGGATTGAGGCTCAGCTGCTCCACTTCCCCTTCAGCTGCCTGCCAACGCACACCCTGGGAGGCAGCAGTGATGGCTTAAGTATCCGGGTCCCTGCCACTCCCACAGGAAACCTGGATGGAGTTCCAGACCCCGGAGTTCAGCCTGGCCCAGCAGGTGTTCGGTGAATTAACCACTGGATAGAAGATCTCCACCAAATAAAATATATTTCAAAAAACACTACAGTAATAAGTATTTTGAAAGAGACACTTTAAGGCCATGAAAATATTATGGTTCTCTTTTAAGTTTTGCCTGTTCCTTACAGCAGCCAACAATGGATCCTGACTGTAGACAGTGGTATACCAATATGGATTTCCTATTTCCTTGATTCCTCCTTTGATTACTATTCAGAATCCTTCTATATGGAAGATCTGCCCCTTTGTTTCTTTCTTCAATTAATTTTATAATTTCAAGTTTTACAATTAAGTCCTTAATCCATTCTCAGTTTTGTGCATGGTGTCAGATAGGGACTAATTCATTACCTGCAGGCAAATACTCAATTTTGTGAGTTCACTGTACTGTAGAAACTATCATAAATCCCTCATCATATATTCTTGGCACCCCAATCACAGATCAGCTGTCTATAAGTACACTGATTTCTTTCTATGCTATCTTCTCACACTGGTTTCTATGCCAGGACCACACTGTTTTGATTATCATTGTTTTATAATACATTTTGAAATGATGATGTGTACACCTCTACTTTTGTTCTTTTTTCTCAGGACCTATTTGGCTATTCCTGGTCTCTTGCGATTTCATATAAATTCTAGGGTTTTCAAATTTCTATGCAAAATCCATTGAGATGTTTGTTGCTAAGAACTGCATTGAATCTGCAGTGCACCGTGAGCAGTCTGAACATTTTAGCAACATCAAGTCTTCTAATCTACAATCCCTGACACAAGATGCCTTTTCCTTTGTGTCTTTTTTGATTGATGTTTTGTAATTTGCACTATGTAAGTCTTTCACACCTTCAGTCTATTCCTAAATATTTATTTTTGGTGCAATTACATTTTGTAACTCTCCTGAATTTGTTTATTTAACTCTAGCAGCTGCTTCCCCATGGGAGAACTCGGGGTCTCCCCTGGCACTGAGCTGTGCCACTGTGGTTCAAAGGTGACATGGCTAACGTCCAAGAGTTCCCAGCTTCTCCAAGCCTCCCATTCTTGGACCTTTTTGGTTCAGTGGTGGGCTGGAGCTCCTCAGCTACATTCCCAGACTCACCTAGAGGAACTGTCATCTCAGTTGTCACAAGGCACAGGGCTTCTGCAGGGGGTGGGGATAGAAAGTGCCTGGTCTACCACCTTGCTGATGTCACGTCTGACTTAGGTTTTTAAAGTACCATTGCTGCTGCTTGTTTGAAAACAGCTATACGGAGGTGATTGTTCTCCTAACCCAAACTCCTGTACTTTCCAATAGGCAAGTTGTTCAATGATGTCATCACTGAGCAGTGCCCCGGGGTAGCTGATGGAGAACTGCCTCAGACCACAGCTACTCATCCATCAGCCTTCTATGGACCCCCACCTGTAGCCCACGCACAGTGCTGTGTGCTGGGTGATGCAGACAGGAAAAATGTTCCTTCGTCCTCTGGCACACACATGTAACAGGTGCAACACAGTGTACTAACAGTGGGGTACCGATTTGTAAAAGTATTAGCACCAAGGAGGGAATGGCTGCTTTTATTTAAAGGCAGAAAAAGCAAACATATGTGTTGTCCTGAACTCCTATTGGCAGGGTTGGAGTCTGGTCGTACCAATTATTAACCAGTGACTCAAAATCCCTCAATCTCAAATTCTATAACTGCAGGTGACGACTGTACACACCAAGGCAGGCACCATGTGGTGGGTACCACCCAGTGTTGCTGCTCTCCTTGGCATGAAGGGAAACTCTATTCCCTGGTTCCCCCAGAGCTAGGAGGGACCACATGTTCCACTGTGGTGCAATAGCATGTAGGGGAGGTGGAGGGATGCCGCTCCCAGCTTGGCCCTGGAAACATCCATATACACTGTCCACTGTCTCTGCAAGACTCCAGGATGGATGAACCATCCTCCAGGCAGAGGGGAGTGAGAGCAGCCAAGCTGTGTGCACAGAGCAGCTGCCTGGAAAACACAGCCCGGCCCCCAGCAGGTCCCAGACTCCGGCTGTTGACGCCCATGGCCCACGGAACCTGCGCGCAGCTCTCGGCCCCCCTGATGCTCCACTCTGTACCCAGACCAAGAAACGAGATACCCGGCAACCTCACTTGTTTTAACCAAATGGAAAGCTTCGTCCTGGACACTTGTGTGTGCTCCTGACACGTGCTTCTCTTCTCGCCTTCCAGTCCCAGAAACGGTCTCCATGGACTACAGGAGGCTAAAGAGGGCAGGACGTTCCTCAGAGGAGCGGCCAGTGGAGCAGGGGACAAGCACTGTGTCTGGCTTGGAGGAGCGGCCAGTGGAGCAGGGGACAAGCACTCTGTCTGGCTTCGAAGGGACAAGGACAAATGTGGGCGTGCCCAGGAAAGCGGCTCCTTCAATGCCGCCTCAGAGCAAAACAGACGTTTCTCTCAGCTTCCAAGCTGCGCTGTGCAGGGATTTTTCTGTGTGCAAAGCTATGCAGCCTACGAGGGACCTGAAGCAGCCTCGGCCTCCTTACCACCACCATCAGACTGGCTGAGGCCTCACAGCGCAAGAGAATCCGGGAGGGTCACAGGGCACCACCTACGAGTCCCCCTCAACTTATTAAAGTCTGTGTGATCCACAAGCCATTGTTGCGGATCCCTGCGAACAACACCGAGCTCCAGGGAGGGTTGTGCGACAGCTTGGCTCCTGACATGGAATGGAACCACCTCTCAACTGGAAAAGCCACAGCTATGTGATCTGACCAAACCAAGCCACCTGAGCAAACACCACACACACACACCAGGGAAAAGGAGGCCAGGAGGTGTTTTCAGGTCAAAGGACCACCCGCACCTGATAAAGGACAAGGAAAACAGAAACAAGGAAACCCAGAGCCAGAAAAATAAAACACAGATGCACGGGACACTTACAAACCTTGCCCATGAGATGTTTCTATTCCATAAAGTCCTCTGCCAGGGCTGCCTGTGCCACCTCCTGGCCTGGTGCTTTGCCAGAACAGCTGTGACCAGCAAGCATCTCGGGGCAAGGCGTCCTGCTGACCGACCCACGCTGACCAAGCCCCAATGAGGCGCGAACTTCAACAGAGTCCCATGGGGGAGCCAATGCACTTTAGGCCATGAAGCTCTTTCCCTAGAAAGGCAATCACATCTGCTCAGATCTGTCCCATCAATCACGCCTACTGGTCACGGCTGGCCTCGTGGTGCCGCAGGTTAAGCTGCCACCTGCAAAGCAGACATCCCATTTGAGCTCCACTGGTTCGAGTCCCAGATGCTTCGCTCCCTGCTGAGAGCAGCGGAAGATGGCCCAAGTGTGTGAACCCCTGCAAACCATGTGGGAGACCTGGATGAAGCTTCTGGCTCCTGGCTTTGGCCTGGCCCAGCCCTAGCCATTACAGGCATTTTGTGGAGTAAACCAGCGATTGCAATGTCTCTTTCTCTTTCTCTCTCTGTAATTGTATTTCAAGTAAGTAAAGTAAATCATTGTTTAAAAGTGTTAAAAAATTTTAAAAAACAACCTACTTGTCTCCCATGTCCGGTGGACATGGGACAACTATGCCCAGGCAGGCTCACTGAGAACACAGACAACCATTCAGGTCTTTCCGTTCGCAAAGAATCCTACAGTCCAACCGAGGGCAACATGACAATGGCAGCCTCATCTCAGAAGTTCGTTTTGAAAGGTGCATTTCACAAGTGCTGCTAAACACTCAGAGATACGAAACAAGCTTAAGAGAAAATATCCAATCTGATGATTGCCATCTGTATCTCTTTAAGATATGCAGTTTGCATTATCTGGTGAACAGGCTATAAAGTGTCACCCACAGCAGGGATTTGACTCACTCCAGGACGTACGTGGAGACATCCTGACATGTCCACAGATACGAGATCTCCCACATCCAAAGTCACGAGAGCTCCCGTGTCTTAGCTGAGAGTTTGGGGGCTGCGGGGTTTTCCTTCTTTCCCTTCTACTTTCTTCCCTCTCTTCCACTTTTTTCCTCCTTCTGCCTGCCTTTAGCTTTTTCCTCCATTTTTATAAAAAGGAGGCAAAGAAAAGGATAGTACTATCTATTAGGTCATCCTTCCAAGCACCTTCCAAGTGTAACTTGGCCACCCCCACGGGGCCATGCGGATTCCTTCCACTGGCTTAACCCGCAAACTCCTGTCGAAGTTCAAGGAATCCATTTTTAACAGATTTGTTTTACAAAGTAGCAAAGGCAATGTGCGAATGCATGGTTTTAGGATGTTAAAGTCCTTAACACGTCCAGTTCCAAAAGTGGCATTATTGTTTTTTTATGTATCTGTGGGACCATTTCTATCTTTGATATAAAGACACACAGCGACACAATGTGCACACACACACAATGCACACTGGCTCTGCTGGTCTTGTGATGCGATGCAAGGTTCTCTTGGCTCTTCTGGTCTCTCCACTCCCCTGCACCCTGACGCCACGCACACACTGAAGTCATAGATTAGCCTCAGGGGATAAGGTGCAGCCTGAGCAGCCTGGACAAAGCAGCCCCTCTCCGCCCTTTTCTCTTCCTCTCCCCCCACCCCATTTTTATTTGAAAAACAGAGACACATAGAGGTCTTCCATCTGTTGGTTCACTCCCCAAATACCTGCAACAGCCAGGGCTGGGCCAGGCTCCAGATCAGAGACTGGAACTCCATCCAGGTCTCCTACATGGGTGGCAGGCACGCAAGTATTGGAGCCATCAGCTAATGCCCCCCAGGGTGTGCAGCAGCAGGCAGCTGGATGAGACAGAACCGGAACTTGAATGCAGGCAACCCTAATGCGGGAGGCAAGTGTCAGCCACTGCACCCAAACCGGCCCCTCTGTACTCTACTCTGGTCTTCCGTGCCCTACCCTCTGCCACCCTCTCGTCCACCTCGGCTCCTCCCAGCTCCATGTCTGCAAACCTTTGTGCCCCACTGAACACGGGGCAGACACATAGGAAGCAAAACCGTGCGAGGAAGGGAGGAGGTGGCCTGTAACTGCTCAGTGTTTTTCCAGAAGAATGCATTATTCTTTCCGACACAGGGAAAGACAACTGCTGGAATGCAAACAGGTGAATTTGTTTAGCAGGTGTGTAGTCCTGAGAAATGAATACACGACGCACCTTATCTGCACCCATTTCTCGCTGGCAGCCCCACCCTCACTGGCCGCCTGAGGCTTCCAACAGACAGGATCTGATTGTGCCCCACCCGGGGCAGGAGAGGTCTGTGTCATGTTCCCTCCGGAGGTGTTCTGCTGTCCTGCATGTCTCCCAGAACAGCACAAGCCTGCCTCACACTTTCTCAGCAGGACTGGGAAAACGAGCCCACATAGGCTTCTGGCCACATAGACTCCCAGGTGAAGCAAGCTTTGAGATGCACTGGGGACGTTAAATACTGTGGTGGGGTGGGGCTGGCTCCCTCCTGTTCCACGGGTGCCCTCCCAGCTTTCCCATGGAAATAGCAACTCCAGCTGTTGGCTATGCAGCCCCTCACCCGTCTCGGGATGCTGACCTCACCTCTTGGGAGACTGAGCCACACACAGGTTATGGAACTTCTGGAACCCACACAAGTGGTCAACAGTGCAGCTGCATAGTGGCCCACACTTGTCTGAGGGAAAAAACCCTCCTGGGGCCAGCGCTGTGGCTGAGTGGGTTAAGTGGCCCCTGTGACGCCAGTATCCCGTATCTGAGCCGGTTCAAGTGCTAGCTGCTCTGCTTCTAAAGATGGCCCAAGTATTGGCCCTGGCCACCACATGGGGGACATGGATGGACTTCTGGGCACCTGGCTTCGGTCTGGCCCAGCCCTGGCCGTGGTGGCCATTTGGGGAGTGAACCAGCGGATAGAAGATCCCTTTCTCATTCTGTCTCGGTCATTTTATTTTTCAAATAAATAAATCTTTTTAAAAAATCCTTCCCCTTTTCTCTCTCACACTTTGCATCTGGCTAAGGGCACAGTCATGGCCCTTGCACACGTGCGCCTCCCAGCATCGGCCCCCACCCCCACGGGGCCCTGCGGTCTTGGTGACAGGTGGCGGGGACAGCAACAGTAAGAGTTTCTGCTTTTAGAGATCCCACCAGCTGCACACACGGTTCGTCACACTGCTACATGCATGAAATCACGGTGCAACAGACCAGCACATAGGCGTTTCATACTGATCAACAGTGCTGCACTCTCCAAGGTTTCTCAGAGCCTTGTCATTTGGAAAAGCCCGTTGGGGACCCCAGGAGAAGACAGAGGGTTTAAAGGTCATTGTGTTTGCCCCTGATCTCCGTGTGGTCAGGATCTCAGGGACCTTGCTTTACCAGATAGCCTATGGGAGAGGCTGGCTTGCTGGTCTGATTTTAACACAATTGTTTAGGTTATCCGAGTCATTCAACCATTCTTTCCCTCTGTTCTACGAAGAAGCACCAGATCTGGGAGCATGGTATGGCAGGGGTGTCTCTAAGAGATGGAGGTGACAGGGGGGCGCGCTTGGAAGTGACCTAACCTCTCCCAGCCTCAGGCTTGTGGCTCGCAGAAGGGTACGTTATGTTTTCCTGCGAGGCTTGGGATGGTGTGTGTGTGGCGAGCGGTGTGTGCTGCTTACTGCCCTGTCCCCCTCAGAAGGCACCGCATGCAAGCAGGTCCTTGGGCAAATTTCAAAATCCAGTGTAGCCCATTTGTTCCTCTTTAAAACAGGAAAAAAGGTTCCGCTTCACAACACTGCTGAGATGGTGCAGGCCAAGCCCAGCGCCAGGCTTTGAGTGGCTTCCCCTGCGTGGTGCTCAGCTATTTCCCCCTGGCAGCCCCCAACCCCGTCACCCCCCTCACCTGCCCTGCAGAAGATGCACCGGATCCCAGGGCAACCTGATGCCATCCTTCTTTCTCCTCCATAGGCCTTCGACTGTGGCTGAGTCCCTTCTGCTGGTCTCAGGAAACTCCTCCGTGCAGAACCACAACTTGGAAAGGAGCCCCTGGGAGACTCCCAGGCTTGGGGTGTGCAGAATAGAGCACCCACAACTGAAGGCCCCAGCCAGCAACACAAAGCTACTGCTACCGCAGAGCCGCCATGTTCTCAACCCCATGGCCTTAAGTTTCGGGGCTTGGATCAGGTGCAAATGATAACTGACCTTCTACTGGGCACACCTGGGGAGACTGAGTCTCTGCCGAGCACCTGCCAGCACCCAGCAGAGGCAAATGGTTCTGTAGGGAACTTTCTCTTTCTTCTTAGCCAAAGCATTACTAAGAACTGGGGAATTTTTCCTGTGCAACTCAAGTGAGGGCTGGCATGGTGGGGAGGGGTTCAAGCCCCCCAAAGCGGCTGCCTCATGGTCTCCATGCAGACTCCCCAGGGCTGCAGGAGAATTAAATGGGCCATTTTTCTTGCTAAGAGAAAGAATGGGACAACTTAAGGTGCAGGCTTTCTGTACTCTAGGCTAAGGGGTACGGTTTTCTCACAGTTCTGCCATCCTGGGATTTTTTTCTGTTGAGATCGACCATGTTCACTGGCTGCAGGATCTGAAATAAAACCACGTGGAAATTTCCCGTGAGGTTCTGTACATTCCTCATTACGTGGCAAGAGCCAGGCAAATGTTGGCAACACTCAAGGAGAGTCGTATCGTCTCGTGCAAGACGCCTGTCCGTCACATCACCGACTTGGTAGGTTTCTGAATTAAAGGAAAATTCTGAAAGCGCTAGAAAGTTCAATGTAATCCTTTGTAGTCCAATGTAGTCCTTTACTCAGTAGTAAAATTGGAGTTAATAAGGGCAGAGGCAGTGGGGAAGCCTCTTTAACGCCATTTCCCTGTCCACACATTGGTAGGCGTATTTCACGTTCACCTGGCGCCCTCTAGTGACAGGGCGAAGTGGCTCAGCCTCGCACTTGCCGGATCCTGTCTTCCTAACTTGCCTTTCCCTGACTTACAGTGAGGGCAGAGAAAAGGGAGGCGCTGGGAGGCAAAAAAAGGACGTCATTTGTAAATCAGAGGCCAAATCACAGCAGGTGCCCGTGGCATTCTGCGTGAAGGGTTCTGACACGCTTGTGAGGTTTTACTCTTCAGAAAGGACACTTTAGCCTTTGACCTCTGAGAACCTCCCTCACCTGGGAGCTCAGTTCCCCAAGGCCACCGCAGGTAACTGACACACCTGCAAAGCCGCACAGCCCCACTAGGCTCTGCAAGACTGCGAGGGAAAGCAGCACACGCACTGTCCACCATCCACAGCTCGCGGGCCCCTCGCCGGCCAGCAGCTGTCCACAGCAGGCGACTGAAACCCATGGCCACATCCACTCTCCCAAGCCTTGCTTCCCCTAGAAACACTTCCAGCCTGCAGGGCCTGCACTGAGGACAGCACCCAGCTGGAGGGAGAGCCCGTGCGGTCATCCTCCATGCTTCTCTCCGAGCTGCTACGGGACGTCTTCCACTAGCCTGTGCTGCACACCGCTGCCTCAAGCCCCAGGCCCTGACCACTTCCCACTGAGGGCTGGGAGCCCTCACCCCTGCTAATCTCTCACCCACTGCTGCTCCTTCCCCCGGAACCTTTCGTATCATCCGGGGACCTCATGCAAAACCACAGTGTGAAATGATCCAACTCCTGTTTGGACACAGAGCCGGCGGCCCGGCTCGAACACCCCGCCCCACGTCTCCCTGTGCCGCTCGTGTGGGACGCTGCAGACCCCTGGCTGTCCTGCACATGTGGGATGCTGCAGACCCCTGGCTGTCCTGCAGGATGCCCAGATGCCACCTCCTCCAGGAAGCATCTCCCACCGGCCTGGCGGTTCCCACCATGCATGACCCCACCACGTGCTCCGAGATGGCTGTTGGCCGTGGGGGTCTTGTTACCCTTGTGTGTGCTTTGGTCTCCACAGCAATCTGCTCCAGAGCAGACGTTCAGGCTTATTCTCTCCACATGCCCCTGAGTCGCCTGGCATGTAGCAGCATGTACGTGGACACACACACGTGCACGCACATGCCACCAGTACAGCTTCATGTGCCACATAGCGATGTGGTCGACAGGCCGCACACATGACAGTGGGTCCATTGGTCCTATCGGCTACTGATGGCACCACCATCACACCTGACATTTACACAACACACTCATCCAACAACACAGGTCTCAGAACTCACCCCACAGTTAAGCAACCTACAACTGTACATCTCACAATGTGCACTACAAAAGACACGTATCAACCAGTTGTATTTTCTCCACATCTCACCTGACACAATGCACTTTGGAGGCATTGGGCAAACAGCATCAAACTCACAAGTGGACAGGACAAGGTGTGCATGTCCACACCATCCTTATGAGCTGTTTGCCCTTATCCAAGCAATCAATATTTCTGATCCTCCAGTTTCTACAAGCAAAATGGATAGAAGGGCACCTCCACGCAGTAAATATGGTATGGAAAGTGCCTAGAGTTGCCAGGAATGTGGTAGGCACACTGAATGGAGTTCTCTTTGCCCATCCCTAAATACCTCATATATACATACATATATGATAAAACTAGATTCAACCTTCCTGCAGGAACAGCAAAAACAGAAAATCCTAGGGGCTGGCACTGTGGCGCAGTAGGCTAAGCCTCTACCTGTGGCACTCTCATCCCATATGGGCGCCGGTTCATGTCCCAGCTGCTCCTGTTCTGATCCAGCTCTCTGCTATGGCCTGGGAAAGCAGCAGCAGATGACCCAAGTGCTTGGGCCCCTGCACCTGCGTGGGAGACCTGGAAGAAGCTCCTGGTTCCTGGCTTCTGATCAGACCAGCTCTAGCCATTCTGGCCATTTGAGGAATGAACCAGCAGAAGGAAGACCTTTCTCTTTCTCCCCCTCTCTCCATCTGTAACTCTGCCTCTCAAATAACAAATTACAAAAAAAAAAAAAAAAAAAAAAAACCAGAAAATCCAGTATCTTTCTAGCTGTTGTTGAATATATCAAGACTTCCACCACAATTCTTTGAACTACTCACTTTAATTTGGCATAGACAATTTTTTTTTACCTGACAGATGGTTGAGGGTAAAATAATAGATGAAAATATTTGTCTGCCATCCCTTCGTTTCAAGCTGATAAGGAGGGGGGAGCCTGCTTTTAACTGCTAGGTAATTCCCCGCTCACACCTCCTACATATCCACGGGAGGCTGGTCGGCTGGAAGAACAAACCATGTAAGAAAACCTCCACTCTGTCGTCTCGGAAACTCCCGTTGGCAGCAGACATCTCATTACCCCAAATGGGGTGCTCTCAATGAGACAAATTCCAGCCCCCCTCCCCCAACTTACTGCCCTCCTTCCTGTGGCCTGAGATTCATACACCACCACCCTGGCGGCTGCCTGGCTCAGCATCAGGAGGCTGAAGCAAGGCCCCGGCAGGGGGCACAGGCAGGAGACTGGGGTTGCCAAGGTCCTGCTGACAGCAGCACTTGCCCACACCCTTCTGGAGCACTTAACACCGGCAAAGAAGCTGGGGAAAAAGCCCCAGCCTGCCAACAAACCATGACGCAAATCAGAACTCTGGGATGAAGTCTGGCCCCCGGAAGCATTCTTTCCATGGCCAGCCCTGTTCATCAGTGCTGCGGCATTAAGACGATCTCGGGCTTTGTCTTGGCCATCCAGTAGCTGTGTTTCTCAGAAACTTTAGAACGTCCTTGTGTCCGCTGTTTTGATGTGAAATGAAGTAGTGAAAAGGGGAAAGCTAGGGCAGGCCTTTTAGGCTATGCCTTCATGCTCTGTGATTCTTCAGTTAGTTGGTGGGATGTATCCTGGAGAAACCAACTATACAAAGGCAAAAGGCAACTCATGTTTTCACTCTTTGGGAGAAAGCATGGTCCAAACAGCACAGTTTACAGGAAAATAAACGGGAATACTCTTGGTATCTAGAATATGCACTATGTACATCCTATACAATCCCAGGACAACCAGATCCTGAGCTCACAGAGGCTCCCTGAGGACACCCCACATACAACCATCATAAATCTCTCCTCTGGAAGCCCTCTGGGGAGCTCCCTTGGTGAGCTATGTGATCTGTCTCACTCCAGCAGGTCACAACTGGAAATTCAAAAGCTAAATCACAACCTTCCAGCATAGTCTGGGAGTGGGAGGGACTTCAGGGTTTTAAGAATTGGACAATGTAATCTAAAATCCAAACATCTGGATCCTCTTGGAAAAAAAAAAATCATGATCCAGGCACAATCCCCGGTGGCAACAACGGGTGCGAGTGACAGGGCTGTCCCCTCTGTATGTACACAGCCTCGTGTCCTCTCCGGAGTGGCTGGTGCCCATGTGGCACCTCACTCACCTGTGTTCCTCGCCTGCCCCCTGCTGGCGTCCGACTCTGCCTGCGGTGGATTACGGAGCGCTTTTACGTATAGGAGGAGTGTTTCTAAAGATCAACCAGCAATACAAACAGCAAGCCCAGTCTGTTCTGCTGCAGCCCATGTTTCTGTGACAACCGGCGTCACAAAACTGGCAAGTGGTGAATGCTGTCTGCAGCTGAGGGCAAAACCACCAACGTGGATGAGCACAGAACCCCTGGGACACCGCATGGCTGCCATCCGGCCCTTGCTCTTGGTTTTGGCTGAGTGTCCACTGTGTCCTGCCGGTGCTCATTGCGTGGTTCTCCTGGATGCTGCTGGATTCTGTCACTGGTCCGTCCACCACCCTTCATACCTCCCCTGCTCCCTCCCATCGGGCCCCTTTCACCATCTTTTTTCGTGACACTAGAGGTTTGCATTGTTGTTGCGTTTATTAGGAACGCAAGGTATTTTTAAAATTGTGTTAATCTAACCGAGGGTGTCACCAGGTTTAGTAGCGTTTCTGGTTTGATCTGTTCCTAACAGGATCTTTCCTCTCTCTAATTTCCGTTATTTCTAGCACACAATGTTACCCAAGCAGGGGTTTTCAAGACGACAGGTATCACATCATCACAGAACACATGACATAGTTAAAACTGCTCCTGGAAAACTCTAATGAAGGTCCAGGAGTGGATGTGTCTGTCTCACGGTCAGTGCAACACAGCTCATTCTTCAGCTCTAGCATCGGGGGCTACATCTCCTGCAAAACGTCTGTCACCTGTCACTTCAGAAGCATCCTCAGGGTGGGTGATGCTCCTCATGAACACTCACAGGCACTGAGTATCTGCACTGCTTCACGCGATTCTCTCCACAGTCCTGTGTCTTTGGCATTACCTCTTTTCACTAACAAAGCGAGACCCAACGGCATGAGAAACTTGCTTAACTTTCTCTGCTTCCAAGAAGTCAGCACATAGCATCAACCCAGGGTTTTCTGACCTCAGACCCTTCTGTCCTTTGATCGCTCTTTCAGGGCCTGGTGCTGTGATACAGCGGGTTAAGCCACCACCTGAGACAGGCGTCTTGAACCAGCTGATCTTGCCCCCTGCTCTTGAACCTGGAAAAGCAGTGGAAGATAGTCTAAGTGCTTGGGCCCCTGCCACCCACAGAGGAGACCTGGATGGAGTTCCTGGCCTTTGGGTACATTTGGGTAGTGAATCAGAGGATGTAACATCTCTTAATTCTTTGAAGTAAATAAATGTTTTTAAAAAAAGTTATTTTGGTTCTACACTTCTACCAAGTTGTCATCTTTAGATAGGCTGAGACCTCTTTTCACACAGTTCTGAAGTAACAAATCTTTTTAAAAATTTACTTATTTATTTGAAGGTCAGTCACAGAGAGAGACTGAGAGACAGAGAGAGAGAAATCAACTGATATTCCATCCACTGGCTCACTCCCCAAATGGCCACAACAGCCAGGGCTAGGCCAGGCCAAACCCAGGAGCTAGGACCTTCATTCTGGTCTCCCACATGAGTGGCAGGGGCCCAAACACTTGCACCATCTTCTGCTGCTTTTCCCAGGCCACTAGCAGGGAACTGGACAGGAAGTGGAGCAGCCAAGACACAAACCAGAGCCCATATGGGATGCTGGCATCGCAGGTGGCAGCTTAATCCACTATGTCACAACACCAACCCCAAAGAGCAAACCTTTAATAGAGTCAGAATTTTATGTGGTAAGAGGGGAATTCAAAAAGTTCATGGTAAACAGAATTAAAAGATGTCTATTTTGGTGCAAAAAATGTTTTGACGTTGTATACAAGAGAGATTTTCCAAAAGTCTGTGGAAAAACCAGTATGAAAGTACTATACATGGATTTAAAAAGATGTTTGGTGTATACACCAGAAGAAATTTATCCTCTAATTCCATTTTTCCACAAACTTATGATGTAATCTTGTATATGACAACCATGATACTGGCACTCATGGACTTGTTTGCTAGTAATTCAAAGTTTCTAGAAGTGTGTGAAACAGATATTGATCACATACTTTGCTGGGATCCAATTGTGGAATGAGAAGGCCATGCCAAGATGGCCGCTGACAATGGAGCCTGCCTGGCAACAGGCTGTGATTGGATGGCTTCAGAAACCACATGACAATGGAGCCTGCTTGGCAACAGGTGGTGATTGGATGGCTTCGGAAGCCACATGGCAACGGAGCCTGCCTGGCAACAGGCTATGATTGGATGGCTTCGGAAACTGCCTGGCAACAGGCTGTGATTGGTTAGGGCATAGACCGCCCCTTGACCAGATTGGCTGCCTTGGCTATATAAGCTGCTGTACCAACTGAAATAAAGGAGTCTGCGGGCTGCTCACCTCTGGCTTGCTTTCACTCGACTCCCAGGGTCTGTGTGGTAACTCCGTGCCTCTTGCCCCCGCCATGCTCCTCCTCTCAGGACGAATCAACCTCAACATCCAATGTATACAGGAAGAATGTATACAGGAAGGCTCCCCAATCACAAATCATTCAGCTATAGTAGTTATTACTGAATTCACAAAATTATAACAATAATTACAAGTGAGTTCTAGGGAAATGAGCAGTAGCCGTACTGTGGGCATGCAGGAGAAGCTGTACTTCCCACAGTGCTGCTTTGTAGCAAAATCCCCATCCCTGATCTGCACACCTGTGTGCAGCTGTGAAGGCTGAGGAGGCCTCCCATGTGCTCTGAAATACTACACTGTAAACGAAGCTACTTAGAATTTAATTTTGGGGGCTGGTGCTGTGGCATAGTGGGTAAAGCTGCCACCTGAAGTGCCAGCATCCCATATGAGCGCTGGTTCAAGTCCCAGCTGCTCTGCTTCCAATTCAGCTCTATGCTGACAGCCTGGGAAAGCAGTGGAAGGTGGCCTAAGTCCTTGGGCCTCTGCACCCGCGTGGGAGACCCGGAAGAAGCTCCTGGCTCCTGGTTTCACATCAGCCCAGCTCCAGCCAATCCATTTGGGAAGTGAACCAGCAGATGGAAGACCTCTCTCCCTCTTCTTGTGCCTCAGCCTCTCTGTAACTCTGCCTTTCAAATAAATAAATAAATCTATTAAAAACTTTAATTTTGTGCTTGAAAAGTCCTATTAAATCATAAACTCTCTAGTTTCCTCCTGCGCACTTAATAAAGACCTAATAGCTATCATTTAAATATCAAGGCAAGTGGCACTTCTGGTAATAGGAAAATCTAGTTTTTAGATCCAATCCTAACATTAAAAACAAACTTAAAAATCTGGAAATAAGAAAAACAACTGTTTGAAATAATCAAAAAGCTACCAAATAAGCAATAATTTTTAGGACCCTAATCCAGGAAACAAGAGAGAACAAAAGGCATGAGACTGGCAACATTTTGTCCTCCATGAATTTGGTGACATACAAAAAAGCAGTGGCTGCAATGGTAGGAAACTGAAAGCCAATTCAGATAGATTCTCAAGAGTAGGGAGGCAGAAACTATAATGCAGGGCCTGTCGGGGTCTCAGACACAAGTGGCAAAGTGAACCAAGTGTTCAAAAGGACTGAAAACATCTTGAATGATTCAATGTCTGACTGGAATAAGCTGGTATGCTCAAGAGCTATTTGCTTGCCAGAAGCAAATGAAAACTTCCACTTTGCTTATGGCCTTGTCTGTGGATCCAAAAGGCTTCCAAGAGGCCAGCGCAGCAGCGTAGTGTGTAAAGCCACCGCCTGCAGTGCCGGCATCCCATATGGGCACCCAGCTGCTCCACTTCTGATCCAGCTCTCTGCTATGGCCTGAGAAAGCAGTAGAAGATGGCCCAAGTCCTTGGGCCCCTGCACCCACTTGGGAGACCTGGAAGAAGCTCCTGGCCCCTGGCTTCAGATCGGTGGAGCTCCAGCCGTTGCTGCCAAACTGGAGAGTGAACCAGCGGATGGAAGACTTCTCTATCTTTCTCTGCCTCTCCTCTCTCTGTTTGACTGACTTTCAAATAAATAAATAAATCTTAAAAAAAAAAAAAAAAGGCTTCCATAACCTTGGCAGCTCATGTCAAGAGCCTCAAGTGATCACTGATGCCATACATAAGAGTGGTTTTTTTTTTTTTTTTTTTTTTTTTTGACAGGCAGAGTGGACAGTGAGAGAGAGAGACAGAGAGAAAGGTCTTCCTTTTACCGTTGGTTCACTCTCCAATGGCTACCGCGGCCAGCGCGCCGTGCTGATCCGTAGGCAGGAGCCAGGTGCTTATCCTGGTCTCCCATGGGGTGCAGGGCCCAAGCACTTGGGCCATCCTCCACTGCACTCCCAGGCCATAGCAGAGAGCTGGCCTGGAAGAGGGGCAACCGGGACAGAATCCAGCACCCCGACTGGGACTAGAACCCGGTGTGCCGGTGCCACTAGGCAGAGGTTTAGCCTGTTGAGCCGCGGTGCCGGCCAAGAGTGTTGTTAAATTAACAACAGGCGTTGCTGTGCACTTACTTCCCATGCAGGACTTCTGTCCTCAATGAGTTGTATTATGAGAGTTAACTGATACTTGTTCTCTCTGTGTGTGTGTGTGTGTGTGCGCGCACAAATTGTTGAAATCTTTACTTAGAATAGAGTCAGTCTTCTGTATATAAAGTTAATCGAAAATGAATCTTAATGAAGAATGGATTGGGAATGGGGGAGGGAGAAGAAGGTAGGGTTGGGACTAGGGTTGGGACTAGGGGTGGGAGGGTGGATACAATGGGAAGAATCACTATATTCCTAAAGCTGTACTTATGAAATTTATCCTCATTAAATAAAAAGTTTCTTTGGGGGAAAAAGAAAAATACACCCTCTCAGATGGAAGATTAAGTCAATCTCAAGTTATCTCAATAGTTTTTCAAATACAATGTTTGGCCTTCAATAAAAGATATCTAGTCATTATAAGAAGATAGGTTTTACCCAGAAGCCAAAAGAAAAGAACGGACAATAGAAACTGGTCCACAGAAGAATGAGAAAAAGGAGTCCTGAGACACAGCTGTTAAAACTACCAAAAGTGGTACTTCCAAAAAATTAAGACAAAATAGAGAGTTTTATCAAAGAATGAAACTATGAAAAGAATATAACTGAAAATCTAGAATGAAAAAAAAAAGCCAATAAATAATGAAGTAGACATGAGCGAAGAGAGAATTAAAAAAGTGGAGGATAAACTGAAAGAAAATATCCAAATTCAATCTTAAAGTCAAAAAGGAAAAAAAGAGAAGATAGACAAATAGCAACACAGAGATGTTTAACCTAAGTATATTCATGGCTCCAAAACTAAGAGGTCCAGAAATCTGCAGTAGTGTCTTCTAAGCACACTGAAATACTATTACTGTAATCCAAAGGCAAAGATAGTGTGATAAAAGCAGCCAGGGGAACGATGGTGGACCAGCTTAGGAATAAAACAAACAACTCCTTATCAACAGCAACAACAGAGGCCACAGGGTGTGATGCTTAGTGCTGAAAGAAAATAAACATCAGACTAGAATTCTATGTTCAGTAAGGTATCCTTCAAAACAAATGTGAAAAAAACACATCTTCAAACAAAACAAGAAAGAGAAGGCTCATCACCAGGAGATTCACAATAAAGGAAAATAGAAATGGATTTTCTGTAGGATGAAGAAGGAAAATAAAAAATAATCAGAGGAGGAAGGCCAGAAATGCAGAAAGAAAAAGGGGGCAATGGAAAGGATAAACCATAAAAGAAATGTGGATGCTATAAACAAAATATATAAGGAGAATTTGTTTTTTCTTTAAAGAGCAAAGCAGCACACATGGTTGAAGGACATTAATCCAGTTAAAGTGCTCTAATATCAATAAATCTAAGCACGGTCTTCTCAAACCAGGACAAATGGCTATTGTTTCTATAATAAAAATTTTAGAAATCAGCATAGTATCTTCAAGAACTTGGAGTAAGAAAATATAGAGGACACAAATTGCACTGACCAGGAAGAAAACAACATAATCTTTTATGTGATAACTTTAAGCTTTGGTTCATCCAAAGATACCAGTAGGGGCTGGTGCTGTGGTGCTGTGCTCCAGCAGGTTGAGCTGCCACCAGTGACACTGGCATTCTGTGTGGGTACCAGTTTGAGTCCCAGCTGCTCCACTTCCTATCCAGCTCCCTGCTGGTGCTCCTGGAAAGGCATGGAGGATGGCCAGAGTGCTTGGGCCCCTGAACCCATATGGGAGACCTGTATGGAGTTCCAGGCTCCTGAATTCGGCCTGGCCCAGCCCCGGATGTTGCAACTGTCTAGGGGGTGAGCCAGAGGACGGAGGATCTCTCTCTTTATATAGCACTGCCTTTTTGACAAATCAGTCTTTCAGGTACCACTAAAGAAGTGAAAAGACAAGTAGGCTGTATTCCTGCAACGCACAGTACTCAGAGTATACAAGGAATTTCTAAAAATTAGTGAAGAAATGGATAAAATTTCATGGAAAAAATGAGTAGGAGAGTCAATACATCACAAAGATATCAAAATGACAAATACATAAAAAATTGTTCAATGTGAATATCAGAAAAATGAAAACTATAATGCAATGAGAAATTACAAAAGGTTCAGTTTTACCAAGTATTAGCAAGAACATAGAGCATTAATGTTGGGAGGTTAAATTTAGACTAATTGCTTTGAAAACCTTTTGACTGCACCTACTAGAATTGAGCATACATGTACTTTGTGACCTAGTAACTCCAGGCCTACTTAAATTTTCTGCAGAAATGTTATTAATGTGAATCAAAAGAATTCTACATGATATTAAGAGTTGTATGGTCTTTCACAGCCAAAAAAAAAAAAAACTGGAAATGGCCCAACTGTCCAGTAACAGAAGAGAGAATTAACTGTAGCACATGTAGACAAAGTCTTTCTAGATACAACACAAATGATTCACAATAAAACACATACTGTATTAACCCATCAACTTAAAATTCAACAACTGGGAACACTATCTTTGCTGTTAATTCAGCAAAGGGGAATATAGGGGACTGTGATTTCAAAAAGCTTAGGGGTTAATCAGGGGTACTGATCTAATTTTTGACCACAACGTTTACATGAGTGTATGCATATTGTGATACTTCATCAACTTCTTTATAATTTATGTACCTTTCCATATGTATAGATGTAGAAAACATATTTTAAACCACTTAATTTTTTTCAGGCTTAATTCACTTGATTTGTCTAGTAGTAAAACCCTATGTTGTGGCCACAGCTGGAGGCCAAGTGCTCTGCACATCGACTCTGCAGCAGGTCTTCAAGAGGTAGAATCAGTGATTTCCCCACAGGGATCCGGGTCAACAGTCTTTTCTGAAGTCGGGGATCAGAGAGCTGTTGGTCTTGCAGGTGGCATCAAAGGTGGCCTTGGTAAAGCTGCCTGGGGCGCAGCATAGCCCCTGGCTGAGGTGTCACTAGCAGTGGCCTCTTGAGCACAGGAGCTGGAGTAAGGGGCACCAGCACAGGGAAGGTTTGGGGCTTGCTATCCTGTTCCTCCCACAGCCTCTCCACACAGCCACAGCGGCGAGCTTGGCAGAATGGCCCTTCAGTTGGCGGTTACCTCCTTGAGGCACTCAATCCCCAGGCCAACATGGGCCTGATGGCGACCATCACTTGAACCCGGCCCGCTGGCCAGCGCAGGTCTGCTTTTGCACCCGCATAACCTTCAGAACCTCATCCTCGAGGGAAGGCCCAGCAAATCACCGACCTCAGACTCCTTGACGGGCAGGGAGGAGATGAATTCCTCCAGGGACTTAATCTTCATGTCCCTGTCCAAGCGGCCCATCCAGGTGACGGGGACCTGTTCCTTAGCCTTGGCCTTGACTCCGTAAGCTCTGTGGCCTAGGCTTTGGCTCCGACCCAAGTCATAACCACAGCCCTGGACACCACTGCCAAAGCCCCTGGGGCCTCTGGGCCCTCCTCCAGCACCACCGCCGTCCGCTGTTTGGTGTTCTCTGGGAAAAGCTTTAACACCACTGTAACAGGTACACAGTCAGTACCATGATTGTAGACTAGTTTAACTATCTCCAAATGCCTCCTGAAGTCACTAGAGAGTATTTCTGCCTTTTATACAACAGTCACTGATAAACACAGCTTATAATTCTCAGATTTGGGAACACAATATCCCAATCTTACCAACATATTTTCAAATCAGCAGTAAAACCCAACACAGCTTTTCAAGCTTAAATGAGACAACCAGAGTGGAGGTACATTTTCCTAAAGATAATAGTGTACAGCTGCAAGTATAAGAAGGCAAAGCCCTCCTGGCATTACTTGCATTCATTTTCACTCAACAAATACTTACAGAATGAATTACGCACTCACAAGTTCTGAAGTAAACATCTGGCTGTTGTGGAAGAGAATCTTTAGTAAATGCCACTCACTGCTGGAATTTCCATCCATCTGTTGAGATGGTATTGGGCAAGGAAAGGCTGTGACTTGATCTATAAAAATGGGAGTAAGAAAACCTGAGGCCGCAGCAGCCATTGGGGGTGAACCAAAGGAAAAAGAAGGCCTTTCTCTCTGTCTCTCTCTCACTGTCCACTCTGTCCAAAAAAAAAAAAGAAAAGAAAAGAAAAGAAAAGAAAAGAAAACCTGAGAACTCAGTAACATAACGTAGGTTCAAGTTCCTACTGCCATACTGCCATGCCTCACCAAGGAGAGGTGCTTACTGTTACTTCCTCTTTCCTTTCTCACTGCTTTAAATTCTTAAGATAAAATGCATCCATTTTATGGAGTTCTTTCCTCTGTAAATTATTAACTCAGAGCCCTCTCTCAGGTTTTTATGTATTTGACAGGCAAACACACACAACACAGAGAGAGAGGTCTTTTACCTGTTATTTACTGCTCAAACGCCAGGAGCCTCTCACATGGACAGCAGTGACCCCAGTACCTGAGCCACAAGCTGTCGTCTCCTGCTGTGTCTATTAGCAGAAAGCTGGAATTCCAAGTGGAGCCGGGACTTGAACACAGCCACTCCGATACGTCACATGGGCATTCCAAGTGACATCTTAACTGCTGTGCTAAACACCAGCACCAAAGCTAACGTTCGTCTGGCTAACTTTGTTTCGATCACCAAAATCGTTTTTCTTTTCCTCCTCCAGTTAATTTTGAAATTAACTGTAAAATGAACAAGGCTTTTCCCAGCCCCTGACCAGGCATATTTTTATCTTACTGAAAACAATATTGGGGCTGGCACTGTGGCTCACTAGGCTAATCCTCTGCCTGCGGCGCTGGTACCCCAGGTTCTAGTCCCAGTTGGGGCGCCAGATTCTGCCCAAGCTGCACCTCTTCCAGTCCAGCTCTCTGCTGTGCTGTGGCACAGCGGGTTGAAGCCCTGGCCTGAAGTGGTTTGAGACCTGGCTGCTCCACTTCCAATCCAGCTCTTTGCTATGGCCTAGGAAAGTAGTAGAGATGGCCCAAGTGCTTGGGCCCCTGCACCCGCATTGGAGACCTGGAAGAAGCTTCTGGCTCCTGGCTTCGGATAGGTGCAGCTCTGGCCGTTGTGGCCAGTTGGGGAGTGAATCATCGGATGAAAGACCGCTCTCTCTCTTTCTCTGCCTCTCCTCTCTCTGTGTTAAATTTGACTTGCAGCCGGCGCCGCGGCTCACTGAGCTAATCCTCCACCTTGTGGTGTCGGCTCACCGGGTTCTAGTCCCAGTTGGGGCGCCAGATTCTGTCCTGGTTGCCCCTCTTCCAGGCCAGCTCTCTGCTGTGGCCAGGGAGTGCAGTGGAGGATGGCCCAAGTGCTTGGACCCTGCACCCCATGGGAGACCAGGAGAAGCACCTGGCTCCTGCCATCGGATCAGCGCGGTGCACTGGCCGCAGCGCGCCAGCCATGGCGGCCATTGGAGGGTGAACCAACGGCAAAGGAAGACCTTTCTCTCTGTCTCTCTCTCTCTCTGTCCACACTACCTGTCAAAAAAATAAAAAAATTAAAAAAAGAAAAAAGGAAAAAAAAATTTGACTTGCAAATAAATTAAATCTTTAAAAAAAAAATATTATAGAGGCCGGTGCTGTGGCACAGCAGGTTAAGCCATGGTTTCAGCACCGGCATCCCATATGGGTGCTGGTTGTTTTCCCAGCTGGCCCACTTTCAATCTAGCTTCCTGCTAATGTTCCTAGGAAAGCAGCAGAAGATGGCCCAAGCTCCTGAGCCCCTGTACCCCCGTGGGAGACCTAGAAGAAGCTCCTGGCTCCTGGCTTCAGCCTGGCACAACCCAAGCCGTTGGAGCTATTTGGGGAGTAAACCAATGTTGGAAGACCTCTCTGTGACTCTCCTCTGTGTAACTGCACCTTTCAAATACATAAATAAATCTTTTAAAAAATAAAACAATACTGTTGTCTTTTGGCAAATACACACACGCACCCCTGCCCCCAACCCATATTCTATCATCTCTTGACAAGTATGTTTCTACCACGTACCTCCCCACATCGAAACATAATTCCCTTGTCCTGGAGATCATACGTCCAGAACAGCAAACACAGCAAATAACCATTAAAAGAAACAGCGGCCACTTTGGAAGACAAGTCAGCAGCTTCGTCCACAGCTTTCTCACCACGTGATCCGGCAGCCACACTCCTTCGTGTTTGCCCCCAGGAGTTACAACTCAGTCTACACAAAAGCCTGTGCTCAGATGCTTACAACAGCTTTTCTCATAACTGCCCACACTCGGGCTCAACCAAGTCACCATGTAGGAGCTCAACAGGTAAGCGATCTATGGTACATCCAGACAACAGCACTACCAAAAAATGAGCTATCCAGCCACACACACACACAGAAGTCCTTGATACATGCTACACGTTACTAAGTGAAAGAAGCCAATCTGAAAAGGCTACATAATGTGTGATTCCAACTACGGAATGTTCTGGAAAAGGCACAATTACAGTACAATGATCAGTGGCTGCCAAGGGGTTGGCGAGGGAGGGGGGTTTGGTCAGGCGAGTGTGGAGGATTTTGAGGGTAGTGATGTGGAACAACAGGTGCATGTTGCTGTACATCTGTCCTAACCTGAAGAAGCACAACATGAAAAACTCCAAGGTAACCTGTGGACTTTGGGTGGCTTTGACAGAACAGACAGCCCAGTGCGGTGACAGACGCTGAAAAAGGCGACCCTAAGTGTGGGAGCAGAATGTTTATGGGGAATCTCTGTACCTTCTTCCTGCCAATTTTTCTGTGAACCCAAAAGTTGTCTAAAATGATCAAGTAAAAAAGAGCAACAACAAAGACACTTCTGGAGGTCAAAGACAAAGCACACCCCATGCCCAAGAGGGCTCCTCATGACCACAGATCTTAAATTCTCACTCATGACCTTTATTTCCAATGCATCCTAAACAGTATAAGCTCGCTGAACCTGCAGTTGGCAATCCTGCCAGAGCCGAATGTTACATTTCCACCAGAAGAATGGTGCTTGCCGTTGCTGTCCTACAAGAATTCCTGGCAACCAGGAAGCAATTTGGACAAAAAATGAGCTTGAGTCCTTCATACACAATGCTGGTATAAATTATCATTTAAATAACCACTGTACACCCTTGGGAAGTTAAGTCAAAGTATTATTTATTTAGGACATATTTACACACTTACATCATCCTGCATAACATCATAAATGAACACCATAGCCCAGGAGTAAAAATCCAAATTTCTTAATAACCTATGTATAATCCAACAACTTTTAGAACACAGAATATTATCAATTTGGCTTCACAAATCCAAGTCCTGTTGGGAATATTTTTCTAGTCAAGAAACACAGTAAATTCAACAGCCGATTAAGTTTGCTGGCCCTGAGTCGTTGCTATCTTGCATAATTTTGAATAGATGTACATAATACACTTTCATCTGTCCCCTTCACGTTGACACTTAACAGATAGTGTCCTTTTGCCTATATTCTCCCATCTCAACTGGGAATGCGCAAGTCAGAGTGGCAGGAAGCAGCAGAGGAAGTCGCCAGCCGCCAGCCTTGGAGGCCACGGCGTGGCTGTGGCCCGGGAGGCCGTGGCTCTCGGTCACAGCAGGCCCTGCTCAGAACGGGCAGCACCCCTGTCTGCTGGGAGCTGACACTGCGTCACTCTGCCTGCCTCTCCTGCCCTCTTCTCTCATACTAATCATAATAAATAAACGCACAAGCTCACCAAATTCCATCATTTGGATGAAACTCAGTCAGCTGGAGCTCGTCAGAAGAGAAGCACATGACACAGACCACGCCGAGTACAGCGCCAAGCTGGAGCGAGGGACTGAGCCACGGGTCGCCTCCTCCGAAACCGCGAGGGCCGGGGCCCCAGCGGGAAGCCTGCAGCCACCCCTGGGCCCGCCAGGCCACCCGGGGCGACGACCGGGGCTGTCCTGCACTTGCCAGCAGTGGGGTCGGCAGGCAGCAGGTGGGGAGGGCCAAGCGCTGCTCACCTCCCGCGAGGACGCCGGGCCAAGCCAGCACCCTGGCTGGTCTCCGGCACCTGTGCCTCTCCAGGCTCCAGAGGGCGGAAGGCTGGCCAGGCAGGACGGCGACCCCAGGAGGCCCGGGTGGGGCCGTGCTGTGCCCCGACAGGCTGCGGGGGCCGGGTAAGGCAGAAACGCGCGGACACGCACCCCGCGCCCCTTCCGTCTGGGGCCGAAGCCCGGGATTTTGTCATCGGGGTGATGACACGTAAGATACTCGCGGGAAAGGATCGCTTTTCAACAGAAGCGACAGAAGCGGAAGGCAAAGCAGGCTCGTGACAGACGGACAGATGCGCCGCGAGCCCGTGACCCTCGGCTCTCCCACGCGCGCCTCTCCCACGCGCGCCTCCGCTCTGCCGCTGGCGGCGCCAAGTCCGAACCTCGACAACGGCGACACGGCACTTGGAAACGAGCACATCTCCTGGTCCCACCACTGAACACCTACTGCTTCTCCACGTCAGGTAACGAAGGTCAGAAGTCACAAACTACCCGAACGCTAGCCGTGTGCGTCCAGGCGGCGTGGCCCGAGAGCCCCGCGCCTTTGCACCCCAGCCGGACGCGGCCAGTTCTTCCACATGTGAAGGACTGCACAGAATAGTCAACGAAATTACACTGCATTTATGTAAGAAATTATCTTCAAAGTTACCTGAATTTACAGAGTTCAATAGTATAAGAAAAAACCTTATTTAATTCTTACTTCTATAAATTCAAAAATGGTAAAATATATTATTTGAGGGGAGGGGGAAGCTTTCTCTAGATACAAACATAACGGACTAAGTAAACCAGATTGAATATAAAGCAGTTTCTCTGAAAGCATCCATAAAAAGGCAGAATGGCCCAATGTTAGAAAACCAGTGTTTAAGGCAAAGTAGTAAGAAGTAACCGTAACGAAAACAAGAGGCATACAATCCCATCAGCAACCAAAAATCCCTTTCAAAGACTTCTTCACCATAGTCTGGGGAAGAAGTTAAGAGCAGAAACAATGGCTGTCAGAGCCTGTTCGCAGAAGTACTGAGCAGAATCATACAAGAATCCGCACATACTTCTGAGCTACCCCTGAACCATCTGCCCTCAGAGCTCGCATACAGCAATGAAAAAATGAACTGCACCCTCCCAGCGTTTGTAGGAGAAACCTCTGACATGCCCAACATGATTTTTAAAAAGAAAAAAGCGTACTTTTCTGGACTACAACCAGGAAGAAAATTACAATTCCATTATTTTGGCCCCATTATTAAAAACACGCACAGAAATACACACTGGACAAGCAGACAACTTGCAGACAGTGTGAGCGCACAGGGCCCGGCACCAGGCTCAAGGTCAGTGCAGACACACAAGTCGCCAACCACTCAGGGAAGGGAAGCAAAAGAAGCAATGCTTTTAAAGAATAATCAATAAACATTTGCTTTAATGAACCACATCTTCTTTAAGCGACAAAATAATCAAGGACATATCATGAGGTTAAGTGTTTTTACACATGAATCCCCACCTTACAAATTTGGTATATTAAATTGTGCTATAAATATATTTGTATATTTTCTTTTTTGAGAACTATGACGTGAAATTACATGACTACAAAAAGGATGTTTTTTTGTTTTTTTTTTTTACCGATTAAAAGAACGCCATGTCTTTCTACAAAAAGCAAAACTGCAGCTACAGGAAAATTATCAAAACAGCTGGACTCGTTGAGGCCTTCAATTTCAGAAGGTACCAGTGAGGAAAGGTCTCAGTCTCCCTGACAGGTCTCGCTCACACGGTCCGAGGGGGCAGGCGCTGCTTATACATGCCTGCGACTGCCTTGGCTGCGCTGTAGATCATCTGCCGACGAGACACCCCGGTGAAAGCCATGTGCCAATCAGTCCGGCTGACGTTGAGTAAACTCTTTTCCAGGACTTCACCCACGGTCACCAAAAGGCCCGACCACCTCAGATTGTAGTCCTGGGGAGTCAGGCTCTGAGCCTGTGGGAAAAATGAAACTGATTACACTTACGGTACTCCACGCAGCTTTGCTGGAAGTGACATTTCAAAGTCTCTCGGGTTACTTGTGATGGACTCTGAGGAGCACAGCTGCAGAGCCAACTGTTGGAAGTTACAAGGCGATCAAAGAAACAAAATAATCTTGCACACACCTGCCTTGTTTGAAATATCTTCATGTGCTTTTCTGTTCAAATATAATCTAACTCAAATCTACAATTCCATCCAGTATCAGAGCTCCAAGTCAGATGGCTTAGCGTCTAGTTCTATTAACAGTGTCACTTCAATTCAACAGTAAGACTAGTGCTACAGTTAGTGCTGGGATTAGCTTTTATGGTCACAAAAGCTGAACCAGAAAGAGGGAAACCGCACGTTAAAGCTTCAACCCACTCAGTAAACATTTCCTGAAGGGTTCATTTCTATTTCTTTGAATTAAGAAAAAAAAAAAAAAAGATTCCAACCATAAAAGAAACACACATATGAGACATTTCAGGCTGGATAAAAAAGGAGGGAAGACTCTCCTATTCAAAGAAGGAATTTCAATACACACATTTTTACTATCTTCTGAATTTTAAAACCACATGACAAAAAAACTGACAAAGAATATAAAGCACTGTGAACTTAAATGATGCCCTTCTGGGTTAATTACTGTGAACAGTCTGCTGTGCATCTTTGCAAGCCTCCTTTATTCATGTGATGTTTTTAAAGCACATATGTGGCTGTGTCTACACATGCCCCTGCTAGGAAGCGAGATCATACTACATGTGCTCCACACAGCAGTGTGCCACAGATAACCTCAACACGTGTATGTACAGGTCCACTCCACTCTGCAAGCATCAGGTCTCTTTCTTGCCCGCATACATTCCTAATAGTCAAACAAAAAGTGGCCTTTTACAGTAGCCAGCCATCTGGCACGGGGCTTGGCAAAATGAAAAGGACCACACAATAAATATTTGAGACTGTGTGGGCCAGACAGCCTCAAGTACCACCGCTCAATGCTGCTATGGCACAGAAGCAGCTACTACCACATAGAAGCCAACTGACAAAATGTGTGTCAGTCACACTTGGTCACACAAACAGGAGGCAAGCTGGGGTGGGCTCTGCTCTGCGTGTGCCAGCCCCACACCACAGCGCTGGGAACGCTGGCAGGGGCGGGGACAGCCAGCATCCTCGAGTTTGTAAGTTTCCCACCACATCTGAAGTTTGCTGACGTTTTCTAGTACACACACACCCCTCTGACCCCAATTAGCTGAGTTATTACTAAGATTACTTCCAGAAAATAGCTCCAAGTCCACTGACATCCTTTGTCCTCTTTAATCTGTTCATGTACTGAAATCCTTCAAGGTTACTGCTTCTAATGTAACGAACATTTCTGGATTGTATTTATTCACTTTTACCACCAACTTGGACATTTAAGTGACACTGATGCATCAAATGAGACTGGACTATAATGTCCTTTGGTGTTAAGCTAGGCTCACAGAATGAGCTGGAAAACTTTCTGCCTTCATTTTTGATACTCCATGTAGTAAGACATGTATCTGTCTCTTGGTTTTTTTAAGACTCATAACACCAGTAGCTTTTTGAAGTCAGATGAAGCTCTTCCACTGCAATGCTTCACTGAGTGAGTTATGTTCAATCACAAGAAGCTAACAATATCTGACTTTTTTTAATCCCCAAAGACAGCAACTTTGTATGGCTAAACCTAATGCTCATTCCTGAATCAATTTTTGCAAAATTTGTGTTTTCCCAGAAAATCTAACTTTTCCAGTTTACAGGTACAACAACATGCACAGTATTCACTTGCATATCTTAAACACCTTCGTGTTAAGGGTTTTTTCTGCAACTTCTGAAGAAATTATGCTACACATGAAAGTTTTAATAAAATTTAAAAACTCTAAGCATCAGTTCTCCGCCTTCTTGCTAAACTGTAAACCTCTAAAAGGGCAATAGTTGCTTTCAGGGATTTTATGAAAACATACATCAGATGTGTAAGTAAGTGCATTATAAGGAATTTTCTTGGGAGAGAATCCAACAGTATTACCAAATGTTCACATGTCTACAAGGTCCCAAATTAACTATGAGATAGTTTTGAAGTGATATTTAACAATATACAAAAAAGCATAACTGTGATAAAATTTTATGAAATGGATAACAAGGTTAATGAAATACCATTTAATAGAACAGACATTCCAAAGTAAATATATACTCATATTCCATTCTGTCCATGAAAGAATTAGAGAAAACATATTAGACTGCAGAGGATAAAGAATCACTATTTATACTTACATTGTTCTGGAACCTATACACACTGGTGATATGCGATAAAGCAGGTAGCTAGATTAGGTTAATGAGCTGGAAGCCACCCCTCCACCACCTCATGTAAGCTTATGCACCCACCTGTCAATCAGATGACCCCTTCCCCAGGATGTACTTCCCCATACCTGGGACCTGGGAGTGGCCTGGGAGGACCACTTTCCTTTCTAAGCTCATAGCCTGCTAAAAGGAAACACGCCCCTCTCTCTCCACATGGACTCAGAGCGAGCAGGCTATGGAAATCTTTTTCCCTTTTCTGGCCCACTCTCCCTGAATAATGCCCACTTGTGCCTGTGTGTTCTCCTCACCTTGTAAATAAGCTGTTACCACTTTGTACGTTGTGTTTGTGCCTGTACTCAGAATGCTTCTCTAAGTAAGAGGCAAGAACCTGGAATAAGAATGTAGGCCCAACCAAGCCCACAACACAGCTACACTAGTAGGTTCACTTTTCAGTCAGCAAATCCAAGGACATACTTATCATCTAAGCTTTCAAATACTGACCTGTTACTCAGAAGAATCAACTAACAAAGAAGATTAAGAAAAGGGAAATGAAGCAGAATTGTGAAAATAAAAATGTGACAACAGGGGAGAGTGAACAAAAGATGGGGGTAAGGAATACAACCATAAAAACAAAAACATGAGCAAAATAATGATCAATTAAATAATGTATTTATTATCTACCTCCAATGGTTGGAAAAGCAAAGCAGGGCAGTAACAAATCAACATGGAAGGACCAGGAAATCGAAAAGCAAAGAAAGAGGCTAAGAGAGAAAAGGCAGAAGCAGGGGCTAGCATTGTGGTGCAGCAGGTTAAGCCACCACCTTTGTTGCAGGCATACCATATGAACCCCAAGTCGAGTTCCAGCTGCTCTGTTTCCAATCCAGTCCCCAATAATGTGCCCAAGAACTTGGGCCCATGCCACCCCCATGGGAGATCTAGATGGAGTTCTATGGGGCTGGTCTCAGCCTCCTCCAATCTCAGCCACAGCAGCCATCTGGGGAGTGAATCAGAGGATGAAAGATCTATCTCTGTCTCTCTCCATCTCTCCCTCTCTGTAACTCTGCCTTTCAAATAAATAAGTATTGTTAAAGAAAAAGACTGGAGCAAAGTTCAGGTCATATTATCCACTACCCATTTTTATTCTGAAAATGTTAGTTTCTTTGGGGCATAGTGAGTAAGCTAAGGAGGAACCAACCTGCTGTACAAATTCCAGAGGCACTGGCGTGGCCTGTGTGAATGCTTCCAGATGAATGCCGTGCACAGGATCTTCAACCACCAAACAGCCAATGTCAAACCACCTGCAGGAGAATGTGTGTGTTCCAAGTGGTTTATACACTCATACGTGCAAAAGTTATAGTAATGGGCATACAGAAAAAAGCAAATTTCAAAAAGGAGCCATTTTTAAAATCTATTTGCAAGAGATTAACACATACAATCAACAGATACAAGTCTGCTGGCTTAACTCCATGAGGAGAAAAAAAATGAGGAATAACCACAAAGAAACCTAACTATAAATAACTCACTGTGGAAATTATACTTTATAGCTCAGATGGGGCGAGATGATGGAAGGATGGCACATAAATATGCAACAGACAAACTTACACTCACTGCAGATGCAAACAGCTTATCCTGAGTACTATATTTAAAATGTCACTTGCAAAATATTGGAAATTTTATATTGGCAATTCTACCACAAATATGCCAACTAACAAAGTTACCAGCAAATTTAAAAATAAGTGCATTCAGGAGAAGTAACACTCACTCACCCCACTGCTGATAAATCCTTGTCACTGCCTGAATTACTCACAATGAGTCAATGTGAAAACAGCCTCATGAAATCAAAGAAATCTTCCACTTAACACAATATGTAGTTGTACATTCTAAAACTGACTTCGGAGAGGCCAACTGTAACACCCCAAAGGTTAACTAACCAGCCAGGCGCCCTGAAATCAGAAGCTGAACACACACAGGATTTGGAAAGGGAAAATAACCAGAGACTCTATTTCCAATAATATGTAGATCTGATGTAGTACAAGTCTGTGTAAAGTGGGTTAGGCTCCTATTTACATAATTGAATATTAAAATGGCAGTTTGTACTGTCTGCAGTATTCATAGCCTAAAACTAACTGAGCTTCCAATTAAAATGCTAAACAATGACATCTATTTTATCCAGTATACCCATCAGTAGTTCACATTCTGTTATGACCACTTCCTCGGTCAAGATCATGCATCTGCGAAGTTAAATTTCAGTTTGCATAATTTTGCATGTTTTGTGTGCAAAGATGTCTATAACATATAATGAGCCGACTGAGCTGTTGGGAATGCATATGGTTTACAAGCAGAGCCCCTAAAGTGTGAGCAGTTTCTTCTAAGGTGCCACCCAGTACACCTTAGGAGCCAAGGTCCCCTAAACACCACCATGCTATGAACACTGGAGCGTTCTTCAACTCGGATACATCTAAAACTGCAGTCACTGTCATCCTGACCAGCACCCCTTCCATCTCCGTTACTAGGAGCTGCCCAGGGAAGCGTTCAGTTCTCCTCCCTGCCTCCTACTGTCCCCCAGCCACCAGCTCCCCACCACCACCGTGAGAAGGAAGAGGGGGAACCAGGCTGATCACGTTCAAGGACGGTCATGCAGGACCCCCAATCTCTCCATGTTGCTGGTAAATACGATGGATCTCCAATCTGAAAGCCGACTGACTTGAAAAGGCCTCAAGAACTGCAGCTTCGAGAAGTTCAGACTTCACAGGGCAGAAGAAATCTACAGCAGAATGTGCATCGTGCTGGTGTTTCTTATCTAACATAGGCAGCAGCTGAAAACTGCCAGGCCTACACTAGCTCTCTTCCTCATTAGCAGTACACCTGCGAGCTCCTCTTTTGCCTGGTTCATTTTTCCTGGATTAGTCTTTCCTTGCCTTGGTAGTAAAATGTGCTTCCTTGACATTGTCTTTTTTTTTTTTTTTTTTTTTAACAGGCAGGATTAGACAGTGAGAGAGAGAGAGACAGAGAGAAAGGTCTTCCTTCCGTTGGTTCACTCCCCAAAATGGCTGCTATGGCTAGCGTGCTGCACTGATCCAAAGCCAGGAGCCAGGTGCTTCCTCCTGGTCTCCCATGCAGGTGCAGGGCTCAAGCACTTGGGCCATCCTTCACTGCCTTCCTGGGCCACAGCAGAGAGCAGGACTGGAAGAGGAGCAATCGGGACAGAACCGGCGCCCCAACCGGGACTACAACCCGGGGTACCAGCGCTGCAGGTGGAGGATTAGCCTAGTGAGATGCGGCGCCAGCCAACATTGTCTTCTTAGGCCTGCAAAAAGAAGTGCCAAAGCACAAAACAAGTATTTGGACCTTGGATTTCTCACTTGTGTCTTGTCTTCCCACCCTGCATCACAACCTTTCTGGCCTCTCTCCTCCTCAATGCATACTAGAAACCATCATCAGGCCTCCCCCTACCAGGTCCATTAGGTTGCAGAATGGGGAGGGACCCTTTCAGGGGTAAAGTGCAGGCCTTTGGCTGACACGGAGCACAACCCAGGCCTAGCACGGCTCTGACTGTGACTACATGCCATCAGTACCAAAAGAATGAAAATGGTCCCAGAGAAACAAAAGTGCAGGAAGAACTCCAAAGGGTAAACGTAAACGAAAACTGACTGCACAAAATAATAACAGTGATACGTTAGGAGTTGAAAACATGCGGGGCTGGCGCTGTGGCTCACTTGGTTAATCCTCTGCCTGCAGCGCCGGCATCCCATATGGGCGCCAGGTTCTAGTCCCGGTTGCTCATCTTCTAGTCCAGTTCTCTGCTGTGGCCCGGGAAGGCAGTGGAGGATGACCCAAGTGCTTGGGCTCCTGCTCCTGCATGGAAGACCAGGAGGAAGCTCCTGGCTTCTGATCAGCACAGCGCCGTCCATAGTGGCCATTTGCAGGGTGAACCAATGGAAGGAAGACCTTTCTCTCTGTCTCTCTCTTGCCTGTAACTCTACCTGTCAACTTAAAAAAAAGAAAGAAAGAAAGAAAAGAAAACATGCGGAGTGGATGCTGTGGAGCAGCGGGTTAAGATGCCACTTGGGACTGCCCTATCACCTGCTCGGCACTACCAATTCAGCATCTTCCTAATCTGCCTGGAACAGCTGCGTTTTTAACACCCAGGTCAGACGGAGATCCTAGCTCCTGGCTTCAGCCTGGCCCAGCCCTGGCTATGGCAGGGACTTGGATATTAAACCAATGAATGCAAGATCTCTCCATCTGTCTGTCTCCCTCTCTGTCTTTCTCTGTCTCTGTCACACTGCTTTCAAATAAATAAATCTTTTAAAAAAAAAAATTAAGTAACATGCATGCAGAATTAAGATTCTTGACGTGGTTGGCAATGTGGCACAGCAGGTAAAGCTACCGCCTGCAGTGCCAGCATCCCATAGGGGTGCTGGTTCTAATCCCGGCTGCTCCTCTTCTTATCCTGCTCTCTGCTGTGGCCTTGGAAGGCAGTGGAGGAAGGCCTAAGGCCTTGGGCCCCTGCACCCACATGGGAGACCTGGTAGCAGCTCCTGGCTTTGGTTCAGCGCACCTCCAGATATTGTGGCCATTTAGGGAATGAACAAGCAGATGAAAGACACCTCTTTCTCTCTGCCTCTGCCTCTCTGTAAATGCCTTTCAAATAAATAAATAAACCTTAAAAAAAAAAAAAGATATAGGAAGTTACACTATTGATTAACTTTATATTTTTATCCCACATAAAAGCAAGGCTATGAGAGACTGGCGCTGTGCCATGGCGAGTAAAGCTACCACCTGCAGTGCCAGCATCCCATATGGGTACTGGTTTGAGTCCCGGCTGCTCCATTTCCGATCCAGCTCTCTGCTATGGCCTGGGAAAGCAGCAGAAGATGGACTAAGTCCTTGGGCCCCTGCACCTGTGTGGGAACCCGGGAAGAAGCTTCTGGCTCCTGGCTTCAGATCAGCCCAGCTCTGCCCTCTGTGGCCATTTGGGGAGTGAACCAGCCTCTCAGTATGTAACTCTGCCTTTCAAATAAATTTAAAAATTTTTTAAAAAAGATGCTTGACAACACTACAAGAAATAGAAAAAAAATGCTTCCAGTCTTATAAATTTTGTTACGATACAACAAAAAGGTACATTGGAACGCTTAAGGTAACCATTAAATGAATAGCAAAAGGTTACTAGAAGGAAAACATCAAATAATAATCTTTGGAAAGTCTCTGGCTAGAATTCAAAGCTCTTCACAACCTGCCCCCACATCATTTCTTGATTTCCCATCCAACAACCCTACAGCCACGCTGATACAATCAGCAACCCCAGAACACCTTTTACCTACCTTTAACTTTTCCTCCCGCCAGAAAGTCTAACTACTTATTTCTACTATACAAGTTTTACTAGTTCAAGCACTAATCATTCACGAATTTCATCTCACTCTACCTGCACTTACCTCCACCAAAATCTTATGCAATGTTTCCTCTCAGCAAGAATTACCTACATTTCTAGAAATGTATTTAAACTTGTTCATTTTCTCTGCCAAGCTGGAGAACAATTTTCCATACTAAAACCACAAAGCACTAGTATACATTGTTATTCAGTACTAAACAGCAAAAAACAAGTAAAATAGCAATGCAAGTATAAAAGATTTCAACAAAAGAAAGTTATTTTAATATAAATCAATTCAACATATACAACAATCTTTTCCCACTGAAGACCCAACTATCAAAAATACAGAGCCTTCAGGAGTGATAATTAATTATGCTGTATGCAGGTTTCTCTAAACAAAAGCCACGAGAGAATAGTCACTGAGTATCAAAACCAGCCATGGCCATGAGGCCTACCCACAGCCCTCCAGCACCCCGAGTATCTGAATGACTGTGTCTGCCTCGCACAATCACTTATATCTGGGCCACTGTATCACCTCACGTTCAGTGCTTTTACCTTGTGATTCTTAGCACAACCTTAGAAAGTAGGGAACTATTTCTGATTTATATTTAAAAAAAGAAACAGGATACAAACATCAGCTAAGACACAGGACAGACAGCTAGTTAAGTGCTGGCTTTAAAACAGGAGATACTCCCTGGTGGGCATGCAGTGTGAACCTAACATCCAACTACATTTTGCTTTCAAGAGAAAACGAAGACTCTTACTTGTCAGGCAGCAGCTCCGCAATGAAGTTTTCCACTGACACAGCAGTCTGCTTCTCATGGATCACTCCAGTCCGACGCAAGCTGTCTATGCGCTCTTGGGCACCCTAGACAACAACGGCATGGGTGAGAAAGTGAGAAACCATTTTTCTAAACCAGTAAACACTGGGGCCAGTGTTGTACACAGTGGGCTACACCGCTACCCGCAATGCTGGCTTCCCATATCGGAGCACCAGCTCAAGTACCAGCTGCTCCACTTCTGATCCAGATCCCAGCTAATGCACCTGGGAAAGGAGCCAAAGACGGCCCAAGTGCTGACTTAAGTCCCTGCCACCCGTGTGGGAGAATCAGATGGAATTCCAGGATCCTGGCCTCAGCCGGACCAGCCCTGGCCATTTTGGCCAGTTGGGGAGTGAACCAGCAGATGGAAGATATCTCTCTAACTCTGCCTTTCAAATAAATAAATAAATGAATCTTTGAAACAAATAAAATAGTAAATATTTAACATTAAATAAACCAATTAATGATTATACAAGTAATACATGTACACATTTATACAAAAAATATGAGGACACTTCAAAAACTTCATGGAAAACAGAATTAAAAGATAAGCGTTCTGGTACAAAATATTTTGAAAAGCATGCATAAAAGGGGTCTTCAAAAAGCTCATGGAGGGCCAGTGTTGTGGTATAGTGGGTAAAGCTGCTGGCAGCATCCCATATGGGTACCAGGCCCAGTCCCAGCTGTACCGCTTTCGATCCAGCTCCCCACTATGTGCCTGGGAAAGCAGCAGAAGATGGCCCAAGTGATTAGGCCCCTGCACCCACATGGGAGACCTGGATGAAGCTCCTGGCTCCTAGCTTTGGCCTAGCCCAACCCTGCCCATTGTAGCCATTTGGGAAGTACACCAGCATATTGAAGATTCTCTCTCTGGCTCTAACTCTGCCTTTCAAATAAAAATAAACCTTTAAGGAAAAAAATTCATGAATATGTGTATTATGAAAAAAAATACGCACACTCATTTTTATTATGCTATAGCACTCAGGGCTTTGTACGATAGAGGAGTCACAAAACCTTTAATTAATTGGCACCCACTGAAGAGACGATGAAGAGGCAGGGAGGTAAGTTTAATTCTTCCTTGGTTTATGGAATACAGGACAGAAAAGGAAGATGAGGCTCCACTTGGTTTCTCTTTTCCTCTAAGTGCCACACCCATGAAATGTGACCTCTCTTGGAGAAACAAATGTAGACCCTATAGTATCAGGGTCAACTGACACTATGTAACTACTACTCCCCAAGGTTCTGAGAATGGGACTGTATTTCTTAGCAGTATAAGGGATCAGGAAACAGCAGGGAGGACAATGAAATATCTATCTCAGAACTGCAGCACAACAGACAGGCCCCCAGAACTCACACTGCACTCCAAGAGCCTATGCTGGCCACTCGGTTCTGATGAATAACTTAACTGCTACGTAGCTTCAAAACGCATGTAGATACTCACTAGCTTTTACTTGTTGAATGTAAGATACAAAACCACGGCCATAAAAATGACTTTCCAATAAAATGGGCATGAGAAGTTTCAGAAACTTCCTAACCTGAATTTTGGCTGAACTATTTCCTTAATTTTATGTTTAAAGGATAAATTAAATTTAGGTTAGAAAAATCATGGAATTCAAAAATCTGATGGGGAGAGGGGAAAAAAACAAGATAAAATTCTCATACTGTGATCTGCATTATTTTTTCTCATTAGCGCCCTCTACTGTTTCCGAATCATACCATGATCTGTATTTTTTTCATCTCATTAGCGCCCTCTACTGTTTCTGAGAAAAGCAAAGAGCTGTCAAATTTCTAAGACCTTCCAAGCTTTTATTTTATTTATTTATTTATTTTTTGACAGGCAGAGTGGACAGTGAGAGAGAGAGACAGAGAGAAAGGTCTTCCTTTGCCATTGGTTCACCCTTCAATGGCCACTGTGGCCGGCACATCATGCTGATCCGAAGGCAGGAGCCAGGTGCTTCTCCTGGTCTCCCATGGGGTGCAGGGCCCAAGCACTTGGGCCATCCTCCACTGCACTCCCTGGCCATAGCAGAGAGCTGGCCTGGAAGAGGGGCAACAGGGACAGGATCGGTGCCCCGACCGGGACTAGAACCTGGTGTGCTGGCGCCACAAGGCGGAGGATTAGCCTGTTGAGCCACGGCACCGGCCCAAGCTTTTATTAAAGATTGTGGGAAAAGAACACACATGTCTAAATTTGGACAAAAATAAACCATAAAAACAAATCTGCCATATGCTATGAAAATCATAAAACAAGGGGCCAGCACTGTGGCGCAGCAGGTAAAGCCACCACCTGCAGTGCCAGCATCCCGTATCGGCAGTGGCTCAAGTCCCAGCTGCTCCCCTTCGGATCCAGCTCTCTGCTATGGCCCCTGCACCCACGCGGGAGTCCCAGAAGAAGCTCCTGGCTCCTGGCTCCTGGCTCCGGATCAGCACAGCTTCGGGCCATTATGGCCATCTGTGGAGTGAACCAGTGAGTGGAAGACCTCTCTCTCTCTCTCTCTCTCTGCCTCTCTGTAATTCTGTCAAATAAATCAATCTTTTTTTAAAAAAACATAAACTGAACTAGCAATAAAGTCCTGCAAATCAAGGTGTTTCTTAAGGAAAAGAATCCCTATCAGCCTTTCCAGTTCAATACTAACCAATTTTTTTAAAGATTTACTTATTTATTTCAAAGTCAGAGTTACAGAGATGGAGAGACAGAGAGATCTTCCATCGGCTGGTTCACTCCCCAGATGGCCACAACAGCTAGCACTGTGCCAGGTGTT
This sequence comes from Lepus europaeus, assembly GCF_033115175.1. Classification (NCBI taxonomy): domain Eukaryota; kingdom Metazoa; phylum Chordata; class Mammalia; order Lagomorpha; family Leporidae; genus Lepus; species Lepus europaeus. The sequence continues at coordinate 150,902,541 of NC_084830.1, forward strand.
TCATCCAGATCTCCCACCTGGCTTTAGGGGCCCAAACACTGGGCCATCTTCTGCTGCTTTTCCCAGGCCATTAGCAGGGAGCTAGAGAGAAAGTGGAGCAGCCGAGACACAAATCAGTGCCTGTGTGGGATGCTGGTGTCACAGGGCGTGCTTTACCACTACACAACACTGGCCCCGATACCCCCTAATGAATCTCTCCTACACAACAATCTACCATACCCAATCTAACAAAATACTGAAAGTCTGAATTTTAAGAATCACCATAATAAAGCAGGTTCTCCAAATGGCCAGTTATCTAAACTCATTTTCATTGGCACTGAGAAAATTTAATGACCTTTGCCCTTCTCTTCATAGTTAATGTAAAATGTAAATATCATCTTCTTAAACATGCTTCCCATTCACCTTCTGTCCATGGTCCTGGTGACTGTCACCGGAGCACTCAGTCACCTTTCCCGGTAACTGAGACCGCAGCACTGTGGGCTCGCTCCGCCCGCCTGTCTCCACCACCCTTACCCAGACTTTCACCCTGACCCTCAAAGCCACAAATCCTAACTCCAAATAAACAATTTCAAGTTCTAACCTCTCCAATTGACCTAGCCTTTACTAGAGAATTAAACTGGTAAGTTATTTTGTCACCCTTTTAATAAGTAACATGAATACGAGCCCCACATCACGTTGACATGAGTGACGATTTACAGAAAGTCCCTGCTTTAGTCTCTAACTGCGAGGAGGCTCTCCAGCTCTTTGCACAATAATCTACTCGTATCTTATGATTTTCTTCAGCTTACCCTCAAAAACTAAGGTTTGAAAACACTTCCTTCCCAGTTTTCCATTTTGCAAAAACACTGTTGAAATTTTTAAAATTTCAATCTATGTATTTGCTTTGTTCTATTCTTTCAAATAAAAATCATCCAAACACGATTTACCTTGCATATGACTGGCTCATTTATTTTTTTGCATATTTATTTTATTCATCTATCATACTATTTTTTTATTTCTAGATGACACTGATTAAACTCGACAGCCATCAGTTAGCTCTGCTGAATTTTACTAAGACCAAACCCCAGCACAGCAACCTTACAGGACATGGACGTGGGGAGGCAGATGCAAGGGAAAGCCCCAGGGATGAGAAACAATTCAAAACGCACGAGCTTTGGGCAGCACTGCTCTACGGGAAAGCACAGGCTATCATGACAAGTTAAAAGGCAGGAAATGTGTACCTCAATTCATCTTGTATGTAATACGTCTACACAGCCTCACTGTTGCCAAATGCTCCAAATTCAGAAGAGCTTTGTGTGTATGCACACACGTGTGTGTGAAAACAGCTTCACATTCCATTTAAGGTATTACAAATACCTGGAAAAGCACATCAAACTCATACAGCACTGTCTGGTAGACTGAACACCCATCTAGGGGTGAGCACTGTGGTGCAGCAGGTGAAGCTACCACTTGGGACACCCGCATTCCATTATCAGAGTGCCAGCATGGTCTGAGTCCCGGTTACTTGGCATCCAATCTAGCTTCCTGTTGGTGCAGCCTGGGAGGCAGCAGATGATGGTGCAAGTGTTCAGGCCCTGCCACCCACATGGGAGCCCCCAGTGAAGTTCCTCACTCCTGGCTTCCCCCTGGCCTACCCCTGGCTGTTGTAGGCACCTGGGGAATGAACTAGCAAATGCAAAATCTCTCTTCTGTTTCCCTCCCTCTCTGTTGGTTTATCTTTCAAGCAGATGAGGTTAAATAATTATTTTTTAAAATAAATAAAAAGGATCTAATAGCAAATATCAATAAGGGTTTACATTTAGTGACTACCTACAATCAGTTCAATGCACTATTTTCCCAATGAAGTACACTACGTCGATCACCTCATCTAACGCTTTACCTGTATTACAAACAAAGTGCCTGGGGCTCACAAGACACTCTCAGTAAACGTAAGCTGTTAGAAATTCCTTTATGTAAAACAACACTGTCCTGGCGGAATGCACTTCTCTGTAAAGCCAGGTGATCTTTCGTTACTTGTGGATTCCGGATTGGTGAATCTAACTGAGACAAGCACAGAGTGAGATGTCAATTCTGCCTGAGGCTCCACGAGGCCACAGCCTGGGCCCCTTGTTTCAGCTTGGGTACTGCACACAAGAGGCCTTCCACGGTCTACTCAGCGCTGCTCTTCCAGGCTCCCTGAGTCTGATGAGGATGCTTCACTCAAGTGCTATCTAGGGCTCCTAAACACAAGACGCTGTGGAGACACACCTCCCAGAGAAGACATGCGTGCTTCAGAGCTGCAGTAGAGGAGTTAAATACACACACACACACACACACAGGCAGACATGAAACACTGAGACGTGTTGTCCCTTTGGTAAAAATGTCACCAGAGACCTGTATTTACTCTTGGAGCAACGGTTCAGTTTTCACAAATTCAGGGTCTGCAGTGACCTCGCAGAACCTAACTATGGGGGCCAGCGCTGTGGTGCAGCAGGTTAACGCCCCAGCCTGAAGAATTAGCATCCCATGTGGGAGACCCAGTTGCTCCACTTCCTGTCCAGCTCTCTGCTGTGGCCTGGGAAAGCAGAAGACGGCCCAAGTCCTTGGGCCCCTGAACCCAAGTCCTTAGGTCTCCCTGGGGAGACCCAGAGGAAACTCCTGGCTCCTGATCGGCGTAGCTCCAGCCATTGCAGCCACCTGGGGAAGAACCACCGGATGGAAGACCTGTCTCTCTCTCTCTCTCTTTCTCTCTCTCTCTCTGTGTAACTCTTTCAAGTAAAATAAATAAATCTTAAAAAAAAAAAAAAAAAAAGAAACTAACTATGATGTAAAGTAAGAACTGTCCATCCTGCACACAGAATCTCCTCCTGGGTTAGAAACAACGTAATGAGGGGAGTCAGGGATGGCTCCAGGGCTTCTCGCCTGAGAAAACAAAGGTCAGCGCTGCCATTAGACAAGACGGAGGAGGCTGGGTATGACAGGCTGCAGGGAAAAGCACGGTTTAGTGCTAGACACATTCTGTTTGAGATATTCAAACACAATATTCAAAGACTGTGACATACTGCAACGCTGACTAAGAGGCAAGTGTTACGCGAGTCAAGGGTGTACAAGCGACGTCAGGTGGAGACAGCAGCACACAGTGGATGGCATTTAACGCCCTGGAACAGATGAGAGGACCCAGGAGATCGGCAGGAGTTGGGCAGATGAGCGGGAAGAAGCAAGGGAAGCCCAGAAGGAGCAAGCCCGCAGCGAAGCAGGGAACACCAAAGTGTGGGATCCTGGAAGCCAACCGGAGAAAGACTGAGAGGAGGAAGGAAAACTGTCTCAAAAGCCACTGAGGGGTGCACCAGGATGGGCGTCGCTGGCGGAACACTGGGAGCCTGGGTCTGGCTGGACGGGAGGGCCCGGGGAGGTGGAGAGAGGAACACGGAAAAATGCGCGCAACTCTCGGAGCTCTGCTGTGAGAGGAAGCACACAGGCAGTGAGTGCGGCGGAGCAAAGACCCAAGACATGCTTGGAGCTTCCTGTACTTTTGTTTCTTAGGGAAGGAAAGATGCTTCTACGCCAAACACAGAGAGAGCACAAGTCCTGAACCTCAAATATCAGTAACAGTGGTGGTAAAAAGCTTATGAATTCAAGGCTGTTCCCTTTCTGTAAGAGATTAGCACGTGAGGAGCAGATGAAGATCTCTTTTAGGGCAAACCACTCTCTTTTTAAGCTCTCTGGATGTTTTCCTGCCCTAATAACCAAAACTAGCTTAGATTTCTGTAAATGAAAACTGCCCCCTATTTACATCATGCTACAAACCTCCGAACTAGAAGCAAGGCTGACCATTCTCTGTCCATACAAACACCCCTTGTGCACACAGACCACAAGACCATTAGCATGACTGGGAAAACCTTCGGTTCCAGTCTGAATGTCCCACACCGTGCCCCACGCCTACCTTCAGTCCCGCTGCGTAGCCCACGGGCTGTGGGGCGATGTTGGACTGTCCAGCTTCCCCTACAACCACAGCCAAGCCAAAGACCTCCTGGAAGGCGTCACGGACGGCAGCGACTTTCACTTCTTTGTTTGAGGTCACGACGATATCCAGTTCACCTCCAGATTCTGAAAACACCAAGAAAAAATTTCAATTCCAAACAAAATAATGAAATTCGCATACTATCGTACCATGCGCTAACAGTTTACATTCGATTATCCTCAACTTCGTAAACCAAGCAAGACAGAGATCACCCTTCCCGCGTGGCTGAAGAAACTGAGGGTGGCGCAGTCTCACCCAAAGTAATGGAGCCACTTGGTGCCAATGGCGGAACTCGCACCTGGGTCAGCCGGGTCCTGAAGTCCACCTCTTTCCATACTCTGCCACAGGCAGGCACTTATCCACCCTCTCTTCCCACAGCACCTGATTCAACAGGTGCTCAGCCCTGACGAAGCGCTGCTCTTTGGGGGAGTGTGGGCTGCCAGCAGCAGACGGCACGCACTGCCAGTGGTTCTGAGTACCCTACCTCCGCCAACAGACCACACGTTCTCCTGCATTCTATGAAACACTGCTCCAGAGTATAGGAGCAGCTCTGCCTGCAGACAGTACTCCCTTGCCAAGTAACCTGGGAAAATACTGTACAATATGCTTCTTTCCTGGGAACTCAAAATGCGTATTACCAGATCACGGACTGTGAGAACCACAGTCCTGACCTGAGCCTAGGATGTCCACATTTCATCTGTCCGTGGAGTGTATCTTCAGCATCCAATAACGGCTATCAGAAAGCGACCCAACTCTACCAGTTTGGGAAATGATGTAATAACGTTAAAAGACATGAAAAACAGCTATGTCTACTGTACTGCTCTATTAATTCACCCAAGTTCCATTGTCTCGTTCATCTACACTTCGGATAGACAGATTTATTGCATTTTTAAGCTTGCAAATCAAAACGGCTTTCCTGCTATTGGCTAACGCACACAGACATTCATTAAATGCAAACTTTTCACATCACGTAGATACAAGTTTCCAGTCCTCCAGCTACAGAGTAATCACAGAAATACCTCATTGTGAAGCATAAGTTCCACATTTCAGATACTCCATGGAAAATGAAAATGAACACTCTTACTGAAGAGAAGTAATCTACTGAGACCTGTACAAGGGACTGGAGTTGCAGCACAGTGGGTTAATCTGCCGCCTGCGATGTCAGCAACCCATAGGGGCGCCAGTTCATGTCCCGGATGCTCCACTTTTGATCCATCTCCCTGCTAACATGCCCAGGAAAGCAGCAGAAGATGGCCAGAGTGCTTGGGCCCCTGTCACCCATGTGGGAGACCCAGATAAGCTCCTGACTCCAGTCTGGCCCGGATCTGGCCACTGCAGCCATTTGGAGAAAGAACCAGGAAATGGATGATCTCCGTCTCTCCTCTTTCTCTCTTTCTCCGTAACTCTGACTTTCATGTAGCATTTCATGTAGGTGCCAGTTCAAGTCCTGGCTTCTCCTCTTCCAATCCAGCTCTCTGCTTATGGTCTGAGAAAGCAGTGGAAGACAGCACAAGTGTTTGGGCCTCTGCAACCACGTGGGAGACCCAGAAGAAACTCCTGGCTGCTGCCTTTGGATTGGCTCAGCTCCAGCTGTTGCAGCCACTTGGAGACTGACCCAGTGGATGGAAGACCTTTCTCTCTGTCCTTCCTTTGGTAACTCTGCCTCTCAAATAAATAAATAAAATTTTAAAAAAAATAAGAGTTATACAGAAATTATGTGATCAATAAGGACTACTATGAAATATTTTTATCTATAAAATAAATGTGGGGGTCAAGTTTTTTTATTATACATTCACATCATTTAAATAAAAGGGCAAAGGCCACAAACATGTATGTATAAATTATTAAAATACAGAAGCATAAATACTGAAATAAAACTGAAATTTGAAAATTAAAAGGGTAAGATGATGTAATGTGAAGTAAAAATATTTTCAAACTTTATATTTTTCAGTTATTTAAAACACTGCACACAATTATTTCCAGCCAGAATAATAAGAACAAATGTGTTGCTTCATTGTTTAAAACTTTAACCTAACATTTGGCGGTAGCTGTCAATTATTTTTTTTTTAAATCATGGATCCCTTTTCCTAACTGGCATAACGTTCTACAGATCACACCTTTACCTTAAATTTCAGAAGTTATCAAAAACTAAAAGCAAGGGGTTACACAGGACAGAAGAGGAAGAACGTGCTTTTTTCTCATATTTTTCCTCTGGGTGGGACATCACTCCCGACCCTCAGGGACTGCCCTACTAAGCTTCAGCTCAAAAAGGCTTTCGACTTTGGGTCACGAAGGGAGAACCAGAAGAATGGAGAAAACCAAAAACCTTTCCTAACAGTTTTCGTATTCCTGGATACCTGTGAAATTGGTCCATGAACTGTCTAGAACACACCACATAAAAAATACCACCAAGGTTTTACTATGAGTTTTGTTAGCAGATTTTCTATCAGTAAAGTGTCAGCTCTTTCACACTCAGTTTTACTGCTTTTGCTAACAGAAATTTGCTACTGACAGAAATTTCATTTCTCTCTCTTTCCTTTTTTGGTTTTGGTTTTATGCCCTTTTCTTAATGTTATAGAAATCACTGGCTTGGTCAACACAGCTTGTTTCTTTGCAGAAAAATACCTGCTACCTCATAGGACTTGTTCTAAAACTATGATAAGATCAGTACTTTCATATTCTAACAAGAAACACTCACTACACCAGCAAGAGGGTCAAAAATATTAATTCCTGTGGGCTGGCATGGTGGCATAGCAGGTTAAGCAGCCACCTGCAATACCAGCCTCTCATGTAGGTGTCGGTTTGAGTCCCAGCTGCTCTACTTCTGATCCAGCTCCCTGTTGATGTGCCTAGGAGAGCAGTGGGGATGGCCCACCTGCTTGGGCCTCTGCTCTCATGTAGAAGACCAGGAAGAAGCTCCTGGTTCCTGGCTTTGGCTTTGGACTAGCCTGGCCACTGTGGTCATTTGGGAAATGAACCAGCAGATGGAAGACCTTACTTTCTCTCCCTCTCCCTCTGTAATTCTGTATTTCAAACAACAAAAACAAATTAATTCTTTCTCTTCCTTCATTCAAAATACTTACTGTAAAGAAAATCATGTATGACACATTAAGTATGTAATACTTGCTTCTTATGAATATATGGGGTCAATATTTAGAACAGAGTCCAACTTATGAATTCCTTACAAAGTTATAAGCACAAAGACCAATTCAGTTAATTTAATTGTTGATTCAATTTTCTGTTTCAAGGGAACCAAAATGTAAAAATCTTGAATGTGGGTTCAATCCAGCTCCACCAAGCTGTGTAACCTAGGATGGTAACTTCTCTCTCCAAACTCAGGTTTCTCATTCAAAGCTCAAGGAGAAGAAAATCTACCCCGCAGCACTTTGGCCTGGCAGGACAAGCATTCAACAAATGATGAACAAGCCTTCCTCACTGCTCCTCCTCGTCCTCTGACCTTGCTGTTCTGTAAACTAACACAGCCGAGACTCACGAAGGCGCTGGCTTGTGACTGACACTGAGAAGCTGCTCAGGCACCTTGCACGACTCTGGCTTGTAAACTCTCTTCTGTAGCATTACTCGGAATTGTCACTGGTCTCGGAAAGTGCCACAGTCTTTAAACATATTAGATATGTACATTAAAAATTAGATAGCAGACAACATCTCTATGTCGGCTGTCTGGAGAATTCTTGTCAATGTCTCAAAAGCAGCTAAGACAGCTACCCCGGCAAACCCAGGGATCAGCTAGAAGTCAGCACCAGACTAAGGTCCTCTCAAACATTACTCCTGAATTAAGCGTAACACGATAAACATCAAAAGAAGCATGAACAAGGTATTGTTTCAAACGTCAACAGTGAATAAAAAGTAAAAGCCACATGAACCAACCCCAACGCCCATTCACAGTCAAAGGCAGGGCCAGTGTTGTGGTGTAGCAGGTAAAGCTAATGTCTACAAATCCGGGATCTCTTGTGAGCTCTGGTTCAAGTCCCAGCTGCTCCACTTCCAATCCAGTCCCTGCTAACGTGCCTGAGAGGGCAACAGAAGAAGATGGAGTGCCAGAGTCCTGGCTTTGGCCCGGCCCAGCCTCGGCTGTGGCAGCCATTTGGAGAGCAAACTAGCAGATGGAAGATCTCTCTCTCTCTGCCTTTCAAATAAACAACAACAAAAATTTTAAAAAACTAACAAAGTCATTAAGTATTCTAATAATTCATATTGTTTTTATTCTTCCACAGTTCATTGAGTTTTCAAAATTTTTATGGTAATTCAGAAAAAGATGAATTAATAGCAACAAATACTAGACTGATAACGTAGTGCAAGAATCTAAGAATTTCCAGTGACCACATGATCATCGGAAATGAGAATTACAATGCCTGGCTGACACTGCCACATCCATGAAGACTACAGCACACGCTGATCTAACTCGCGCACGTACTGATGTATGGAGCCATGCCAGGGTCCAGCGTTGTAATCATACTTTCAACCGAATGCTTCGTCTTATCAAGCACAGATTTCACCATAGGATTCCCAGCCACACCCTGCAGGGAACAAATTAATATACTCACTCACTCAAGGAACACCATCATCATCATAATTAATCCTGACACAACAGAGATGCCCGTAAACATTTACATACAAGAGCTCCCATCACAGTTTTGGGGATAACAATTATAATTCAGAGAGATCTACTGCACCATAAGGCAATTATAATTAATAACATATTGTATTCTTGGAAATCACTGAGAGTACAGATTTTAAGTTTTCCTACAACAATATCTAAGTATATGAGGTAATGCATATGTTAAGTAGTTCAGTTCAACACCAGACAACGTATAATTTCTAAACATCCTGCTGTACACAATACAATTAATTTCTGTTTCTCAACCACAATTTTTAAAAACAATTAGAAAAACACATTTGCAAAGTAAAACAAATAAAAATGTGACAGCATACACAGCATCGTAGCCATTAAAACAGCATACCATTCTGAACAATATTTTATGACTGAGAAGATGTTCACGGTATCTGCTAGGTGTATCCCCCAGCCCTCCAAAAAAAACCCACCAAATAATGTCTGCATGTCACTTTTGCAATTTGATTTTTTATTAAATGAACAGGTGTATCTACATAGATACACAGACAAAAGACACATGGGAAACTGGTAATAAAAATAAAAAGAACTCTTACTTTTTCCTTACACCATTTTGTATTTTCAAAATCAAAAGTAATTTTAAAAGTAAATGCCTCTTGGTCGGCGCCGTGGCTCACTAGGCTAATCCTCCGCCTTGAGGCGCCGGCACACCGGGTTCTAGTCCCGGTCGGGGCACTGGATTCTGTCCCGGTTGCCCCTCTTCCAGGCCAGCTCTCTGCTGTGGCCAGGGAGTGCAGTGGAGGATGGCCCAAGCCCTTGGGCCCTGCACCCCATGGGAGACCAGGAGAAGCACCTGGCTCCTGCCATCGGATCAGCGCGGTGCGCCGGCCGCAGCGCGCCTACCGCGGCGGCCATTGGAGGGTGAACCAACAGCAAAAGGAAGACCTTTCTCTCTGTCTCTCTCTCTCACTATCTACTCTGCCTGTCAAAAAAAAAAAAAAAGTAAATGCCTCTTACCTTAATAAAACCCCAGATTCCACCAGCAGATGCTTCATCCTGACCTTGGCTGATTCTGGGATCTTCTTGCTCCTCTGGGAAAGTTATGGCTGATGTGGTTCCAGTTCCCTGGGCCACAGATGTCAAACTGGCTTGCTGAGTAATGGGAGTTGGCAAAATACCTAGTCAGTGGTAAAAATTTTAATATGTGTAATTTATTCTATAAACTTTGTCCTATCAAAAGATGACATAAAACAAGATGAGGGGCTTAACAGCTTTAATAATGTAACCTATACTGAGGCATTTCAAGATTAAGTAATAAACTCAAAGAATCACCCAGGCTTGTACAAAATGCAAATTAAAAAGAATTCCAAAGAACAAATTCATTTTCTTTAACACAAGCTTACATCAAGGGTTTTAAAGACTGACAAAAATATCTATATCAAGAAGTTCATCAGATCTGTCGTATTTAGCAGCTGAATGTGGAAAGCAATCCCTCTAATCTCTTTAATCTATAAAAATATGAAGCAGCCAAACTCATCATATAAAAGCATGACCTATATTTACATATACTAAGACAGGGATGTAAAACTTGTACTCTCAATGTATTTTATGTGTAAGGGTAGGTGAGCACAATTAAATTCATAAAAATCGCAACAAAGTTGTTTCTGTTCCCTAAGATAACAAACAACAGGAATGAGATGGCCAAGATGAAGTTTTGACAACTGGTTTCCAATAATCATTCCAGATAAGCAGAAAGGGGAAATGGGGACAAACTTGCGGCATAGCAGGAAAGCCACTGCCAGCAGCTCCAGCATCCCATATGAACGGGTTCAAGTCCTGGCTGCTTCTCTTCTGATCTGGCTCCCTGCTAATGTGCCTGGGAAAGCAACGGAGGACAGCCCAAGTACTTGGACTCCTGCACCCATGTGGGAGACCCAGAAGAAGCTCCTGGCTCTTGGCTTTGGACTGGCCCAGCTCCAATTTGGAGCTGTGGCAATTTGGAGAGAGAACCAGAAGATGTAAGACTGCTCTCTGTCACTCCTTTTCTCTTTCTGTAACTCTGCCTTTTGAATAAATAAATCTTAAAAAAAAAGAATATAATAGAAGTAACTGACCTAGGAAAAGCAATGACCCAGGATCACCAGTCTTGGCACACTTGGTAAACGACACCACTCCTGGACTAGTCAGCCTTGACAAATTTTAAGCAAAGCTTTGAAAAACACTCAGACCTCACCTTGCCGTTTGTAAGTGTACAGATGTTAGGACAAAATGCTGGGGTTTTTTCTGACACCTCCCATGCTAATTATATACAAAGTTTTTTTTTTTTTTTTTACAGACAGAGTTAGACAGTGAGAGAAACACAGAGAAAGGTCTTCCTTCCATTGGTTCACCCCCCAAATGGCCGCTATGGCCGACACACTGCACTGATCTGAAGCCAGGAGCCAGGTGCCTTCTCCCAGTCTCCCATGGGGTGCAGGGCCCAAGCACTTGGGCCATCCTCCACTGCACTCCCGGGCCACAGCAGAGAGCTGGACTGCAAGAGGAGCAACCAGGACAGAACTGGTGCCCCAACTGGGACTAGAACCCGGTGTGCTGGTGCTGCAGGCGGAGGATTAGCCAAATGAGCCATGGCGCCGGCCCTATATACAAACCTTTTTAACACATAAAAATACAGGACCACCGCACATGGCTAATGAGAAAGCAGAGTGGTGCACCTGCTCTGGGAGAGCTGGGCGGTTTCCAGGCAGCACAGCAGCAGCACAGAAGTCAGTAGTTCCAGCCCAAGGACACACTGAAGAGAAATGGGAACACATCCACACACAGACCTGCTCACAGGTGTGCGAAGCAGCACTAGCCAAACCACACAACAGTGGAATGAGCCAAAATCAGCTGCTCAACAGATACAACATGATCTATTCAGACCCGGGAACAGTATTTAGCCATGCAAAGGAATGAAGTGCTGGCACACTCTACCAAATGGACAAAACCTGAAAATACTCTAAGATGTCAGTTATCAGAGGTCACACGATTCCTTTTGTAAGAAGTGCCCAGCATAAGCCAATCCAGACAGAAAGCAGATTAGTGGTTGCTCAGGGCTATGAGGATCAGGCAAAGTAGGGAGTAATAGGAGTGCTGGGTTCAAGTCCTGGCTCCACGCTCCATCCCAGTTTCCCTCTACTGCACACCACTAAGAGGCAGCAGGAAATGTACCAAGTGGGAGTGTGTGTTCTCTCTCTCTCAAATAAATAAATAAATAAAATGAATAATGAAATAAGCCTTCTCAAAAAAGTGACTACGGTAATGGATGCACAACTCTGTGAATAAACAATTACTGAATTATACATAATATTTTTTCAATCTTTACTTTATTTGAAAGGCAGGGAGATGGAGAGAGAGAGAGAGAGAAGAGAGGGAGAGAGAGAGAGAGAGAGATCTTTCATCCACTGGTTCACTCTAAATACCTGTAACAGCTGAGGCTGAGCCAGGAGCCCAGAATCCTGTCAGGTCCCCCATGTGAGTGACAGACTCCCAAATACTTGTGCCATGACCTCTGCCTCTCAAGGGACACAACGGCAGGAAGCTGGAGTTGGAACTGTGGCAGGACTCACACCCAGCACTCCGATATGGAATGCAGGCTTCTCAAGTGGCATCTTAGCCGCTAGCCAAACGCCCACCCCAAGCGACACTTTAAACGGGCGGACTGTACGATATGCGCATTACACCTCAAGAACACTGTCTGCTTTTAAAGATGCGACACTACCCGGAGTGCCGTGTTTCCATAAGAGTGAGAGTTACCTGTCACCGGAGGTGCGGAGAAGGACGGCATGAGGGGCGTCTGCGGGGCTCTGCCGGCGTGGCCCCTCGTAATGTCGTACGTCGCACCAACAGAAAAGCCTGAGGTAGGGGGACCTGGAGTGGGGGCGGGCAGAAGGGCACTGGGAGCCGACGTTGAAGGTGGGAAGTGGAACGGAGGAGGATGACTGAAGGCAGCAGCAGGCGCCGAGGGCGCAGGAGGTGGCACTGCAGTCCCCAGTGGGGGGACAGACGGAACCGGGGAAGGAGGCACAAAAGATAAGGGTGCTGAGGGCCTGACGGGCGCCAGGGACGGCTGAGGGGTCGAGTAGGCGTGCGGCGGCAAGGACTCCAGAGTGGACACGTTCGCGGAGGGAAAAGAACTGGTCACAGCTAGAAAAAACAATGGAGAGGACGTGAGGAAAATATCGGAGATGCTCTTTACTTAGTTTTCTCGTGATTTTGTTCTTACAAATTTTAAAAAGTGAACAGGCCACATCCTCAGGAATAACTTATAAATGTTTAATTTAAAATATGCAGCAAACATGGTTGAGTGCAAAAGACTCCTACAAGGAAGCAGCTACATGCACTGTTCATTAGGTAGATCTTAGTTGTTGGCTTATTTGTTTCAGTATGTTTTGTTTGTTTGTTTGTTTGTTTTGACAGGCAGAGTGGACAGTGAGAGAGAGACAGAGAGAAAGGTCTTCTTTTTTGCTGTTGGTTCACCCTCCGATGGCCGCTGTGGCCGGCATACCGCGCTGATCCGATGGCAGGAGCCAGGTGCTTCTCCTGGTCTCCCATGGGGTGCAGGGCCCAAGCACTTGGGCCATCCTCCACTGCACTCCCTGGCCACAGCAGAGAGCTGGCCTGGAAGAGGGGCAACCGCGACAGAATCCAGTGCCCTGACCGGGACTAGAACCCGGTGTGCCGGCGCCTCAAGGCGGAGGATTAGCCTAGTGAGCCGCGGCGCCGGCCTGTTTCAGTATGTTTTTAATAAAATAAAGCCATTTTTCATCCCTGGTGTGAGCATAAAAACCTAAGGTTCATTACAAGACAGAACAAACCTAGCACAGGACTTTTAGATATTCTGTTGTGGTAAGAGACAGAAGATGTACAGTCAATATGAATATAAGGAATAAAAGTCTACCTAAAGCAAAACACTTTTTTCGACTTAAACAAAAACACTATTTCTCTTTATTCTTTAGACGAAAAAGGCTATTTCCCTCCATCCCAACAAAGATCCGAAAAGTTGGAAAACATGCACGCCCAGCATCTCACTACCTGCAAACACACAGACGTTAAGACAACTGCAGTACCTAAAGGAACAGGGCTGGGAGACACAGCAGCGGTAACCAGGCCCGCAGGGTTCGGGGGAGGCGTCCCAGGTGGTGTTGTCTCTATTCCACTCTCTTCCATCATTTTTCCTTAATTACAATATACTGCAAAAATATCAAAATGTTATAAATATTATATAGTTACAAAAAAGTGCATTTTTAAAGCCTGTATAAAGAACAATTAAAAAATCATCATAAAGAAGCAAATGTCTGCTTCACTGCTTATATTGCAATTTATTTCTAGACGATGCATTTGTCAAAGATCCTACCAGTCAAGTAGAATATTTAATATGTAAGCAGCCTGTGATATTTCCATATTCACATTTTATAAATGGGAAATAATTTTGTTAACTATAATATTAGTTATCCAATGTATTTCAAATAGGAAATTACTTCTGTGATTTCTGCCAGATGAGTTTGTTAAAACTCCGTCTAGACTTGTTATTATATTTAAAAGTAAATAAAATATTTAATGTATTTCTAAAACTCTCTTCCCTCATAACCTTTTACATGTGAGCTACTCCATGTAACATAACAATAAAATGTGCTTTACTTGATAAATGCATTAATTCCCAGTTCTCCCAGTTCATATTTTAAAGCACACCCAGTAACAGCTAAATGATACATCTCAGGTTTCAGAAACCTTAACTACAGAACAAATGCCGCTGGACAGCAGGGTCCGAACTGATGGTAACAGATGACAAAACACAGGACAACTTCCTTAAAAACTGCAGATTTTCCAGTTCATCTCAAGTATAACTCCAACTTCTAATTTGGCGAATCTGTTTCTGATGTATGAACTCATCTAACAAATGCTTGGTAAAGGTGGACCGCTGGCCAAACACTATCCTGGTGCTGCTGCAAACATATTAGGGGGTAACAACAAACAGAACTCTTACACTCCAGCACAGGAAACAATCAAATAACACCAGTGCACAAGACAGTGCAGCCTCAATCACACGCTCTGAGGGCAAGAGCTCTGCTCAACAGGACTGATTTCGGCTTGGCGGTCAGGAAAGAGCTCCCAGAAAGTCACAGCTGGCTGAGATCTGAAGGAGAAGCACAACCTAGTTAGCCACAGGCAGAGGACAAGGGAGGCAGGGGCCAGAGTGAATGCACCAGGTACAAAGCCCCGCAGGTCAGAAGCAGCAAGACGTATTCAAGCACACTCAGGTGGCAAGGAACAGAGAGACGGGCAGGAGGAGCCCAGCTCTCCCGGGCCTTTGTAAGTCGGGGCAAGAAGCTGGGTTTCTTAAGAAAACAAAGTTCTGGGGTGTATTCAAGCTGAGAGTAACACATTCATCTTCTGTTTAACTACTATGAAATTTAAGACTCTTAAGATTCAAAAAAAGTATACCTCCTGAGTACTCTAAACCCGACCTCTCTCAGTAAGAGCATCTTACACACTGCAGTATAATGATCCAAGCCACTGCTATTAGACCATTACTATTCACCTGTGTGTATGTGCACACAGCTCTATGAACTGTATTTGTGTAGAGTTCCATGAGGTTTCACCATCTACACAGACCTGTAAAACCACCCCAAAATCATAACGTGTACGTGCACGCGCAGTTCTAGGAGGCTTCATCATACACATAGACTTGTATAACCACCACACAATCAGGACGTGTGTGTGTACAGTTCTAGGAGGCTTCATCATACGCACAGACTTGTATAACCACCACACAATCAGGACGTGTGTGTGTACAGTTCTAGGAGGCTTCATCATACACATAGACTTGTATAACCACCACACAATCAGGACGTGTGTGTGTGTACAGTTCTAGGAGGCTTCATCATACACATAGACTTGTATAACCACCACACAATCAGGACGTGTGTGTGTGTACAGTTCTAGGAGGCTTCATCATACACATAGACTTGTATAACCACCACACAATCAGGACGTGTGTGTGTGTATATATACATTTCTATGAGGTTCTGTCATACACATAGACCTGTATAATCACCACATAATCAGGACGTGTGTGTGTGTGTGTGTATAGTTCTATGAGGTTTCATCATAGCCACAGACCTGTGTAACTACCACATAATCAGGAAGTGCGTGTGTGTGTGTGTGTGTATAGTTCTATGAGGTTTCATCATAGCCACAGACCTGTATAACCACACAATCAGGACGTGTGTGTGTGTGTGTACACAGTTCTGTGAGGTTTCATCATACCCACAGACCTGTATAACCACCAATCAGGATGTGTGTGTGTGTGTGTATAGTTCTATGAGGTTTCATCATAGCCACAGACCTGTATAACCACACAATCAGGACGTGTGTGTGTGTGTCCACCGTTCTGTGAGGTTTCATCATACCCACAGACCTGTATAACCACACAATCAGGACATGTGTGTGTGTGTGTGTGTGTACACCGTTCTGTGAGGTTTCATCATACCCACAGACCTGTATAACCACCAATCAGGATGTGTGTGTGTGTGTGTGTGTATAGTTCTATGAGGTTTCATCATAGCCACAGACCTGTATAACCACACAATCAGGACGTGTGTGTGTGTGTACACCGTTCTGTGAGGTTTCATCATACCCACAGACCTGTATAACCACACAATCAGGACGTGTGTGTGTGTGTGTATGTACACCGTTCTGTGAGGTTTCATCATACCCACAGACCTGTATAACCACCAATCAGGATGTGTGTGTGTGTGTGTACACAGTTCTGTGAGGTTTCATCCTACCCACAGACCTGTATAACCACCACAATCAGGATGCAGAATTCCTCCATCACTCCAGAGAAATGTCCCCACACTCCTCTGCCACACATTCGCACCACCTGGCAACCTCCTCATATTGACTCCATGTATGAAACAGACAGACCATAGCACAGGCAACCTCTGAGACTGCTCTTTTTCACTGAGTACAACGTCCCTCAGATTAATCTAAGTTGCTGAATGCATCAACGGGGGCTCCTTCTTATTGTGGAGTAGCAGTCCACTGCACCGTTCTGTCAGTTTCTTCACTCACCACCGACGGACCCTGAGGCTGACTCCAGTTACTGGTAACCCGCGTCTGTGTTCTGAAACGATTCCTTTGGGGCAGGCACTTGACCTAGTGGTCAGCATGCCAGTCAGGATGTCTGAATCGCACATCAGAGTGCCTGGGTGGGCATCCTGGCTCCTCTCCTGACTCCAGCATTCCGGCTAAAGTGTATCCTGGAAGGCAGCAGGAAATGATGCAAGTAGGGTCCCTGCTACTCACATGGGAGCCTTGGCTTGAGCTCCTGGCTCCTAGCTTTGGCCTAGCGCAGCCCAGGTTGTGTAGGCATCTGGGGAGCAAACCAGCGGATGATGGATAGATTTCTCTCTATTTAAATAGCTTTAAAGAATGGCCTCTATAAAAACAAAACAAAAAAATATTGCTTTGACCTAAGCATGTCACTGGGCAGCAAGAGCAGACACAGTGAGATCATAAGGACATTCACAAAAGTAGCCCAAAGAGGAGGTGGTAACAACCTGGACTAAGCAAACACATAAAGGGCAAGAGTGACTGTACTCACCAGGGCTCACCTGGAAAAACATGCAGACATTTTTCAGTTGTCACAACTAGAGGCATACAACTGCCATCTGGCAAATACAGGCTAGGGATACTGCGAAAAATCTTTCAATGCACACCCCACCCACCGGAGTTATCTGGCTCCAGACATCAACAGTGCCAAGGCTGAGAAACTGGCTGGACAACGGTGGTGACAGTGGAGATGGAGAACAGACTCCACATACGCTCAGGTGGTCAAACTCAGTGACTGCCAGGATACGGACACATGGAGGGGAGAGGCGAGGCCTGCACTCACTGGAGAGGGAACATGCGAGAGATCAGTGCTGCTTGATGCTGTCTTTCTCTGGAAAAGCAGGAGATCAACTCCCTGACAGGCTAAGTTTAAGATCCTTCAAACACACTGACTCATACGGAGCTCAGAAACCACGTCATTGTGGGTGCCATCAGTGTTCTAACAATCTCTAAAGTCAGTCATCGGGCTGGCGCTGTGGCGCACCGGGGTAATGCCCTGGTCTGAAGCACCGGCATCCCATATGGGCGCCAGTTCGAGGCCCAGCTGCTCCTCTTCCAATCCAGCTTTCTGTGATGGCCTGGGAAAGCAGCAACAGATGGCCCAAGTCCTTGGGCCCCTGCACCCGCGTGGGAGACTCAGAGGAAGCTCCTGGCTCCTGGCTTTGGATCAGCACAGCTCCAGCCATTGCGGCCAATTGGGGAGCGAACCAGTGGATAGAAGGTCTCTCTCTCTCTCTGCCTCTCCTCTCTCTGTGGAACTCTTTCAAATAAATAAATAAATCATTAAAAAAAATAAAGTCACTCCTGAAATGGGATTATCTGAGAAGAGACTAACCCAAGAAGAGGGAAAATGACTGAAAACCAGTGCTTCAGTCGGACAGGAAGTGATCTTGGGGAGAATGAGATGAGAAGAAAGGAAGACACCCAGCAGAATTCGGTGCTGAAAGAGCAGTGCTTCCAGGGAAGGGGGGGACAGGACCACAGGCTGCAGGGAAGCCAAACAGGATCCTACCATCCGCAAGATGCAAGGGGTTTTCCAAACCGGGGAAGAAGCTGGTGAGAGCTGCAGCACGGGTTACACAAGGGTGCACACAGCTTTCAAACAGGTTGTAAACGTGAAGGAAGGATGCTAGCAGGGTCCAGGGAGGCTAAATCCTGCTGTTAAGTACCTGTAAGCCAAAGGCAGAACACCTGACTCAGAGAGCTCACCAGGGCCTACACCACTGTCCTCCAAAGCCATCTGTCTTATCTCATCTGTTATGGGTAATTCACCCTCCTACCAAAGACATTACCCAATCTTACAACAGCTAGTGGAAGTCATAATCAAAGACAACCTGATCCCCACCCTTAGCAAATGCCTCGCAGAAGAACCTGCAGAATGAAGAAAAAGCCACAACCTGAGATCAGTGATCAATTCCTTTCACCTTTTAAAGCTTCTGAGAACTGGCTTCAAGACAATGCTTTAGTAAATTTTTTTAAAGATTTATTTTATTTGAAAGTCAGAGTTACACAGAGAGAGAAGGAGAGCCAGAGAGAGAGAGAGAGAGGGAGGGAGGGAGGGATAGAGAGAGAGGTCTTCCATCCACTGGTTCACTCCCCAGATTGCCGCAATGGCTGGAGCTGTGCCAGGAGACCTCCCAGGAGCTGTGCCACAGCGGCGGCCCCACCTAGGTAAATTTTGCATGCATACACATAATACCTGCTACTAAAAATTTACCTATCCTGCCAAAACAACAGTGAGGCGTCAGAGTACGTAAGGAGTGCAGGGCTCAAGGCTCAGCAGAGCCGGCACTCCTGCACCACCATGAGATGGGATGGAAATGCTCTCCACACAG
This sequence comes from Lepus europaeus, assembly GCF_033115175.1. Taxonomy (NCBI): domain Eukaryota; kingdom Metazoa; phylum Chordata; class Mammalia; order Lagomorpha; family Leporidae; genus Lepus; species Lepus europaeus. Next base: position 150,921,619 of record NC_084830.1, read on the forward strand.
TCCTCGACCTCCGGCCAGGCCCGGCTCCTCCAATCTGCTTCCGCACAAGCAAGAGGCTGCTCCTTGGAAGAATCGCTATGCGGGGCCCACGCTCAACTCCAAGCACTAAGAGCGGTTATTACTGCGGGTGCACGGGTGCCTCCACCACCAGGCTGGAGGCGGGGCTGCCGTCCTCACCTCCGACCCCAGACTTGCATCAGCGTTCAGGGAGTTCAACACGCTGCACGGGGCTGGGCTGCGGACACAGGTCAGCGGGCAGAGCGGACTCGCCGCCCCCCGGGACGACCGCGCGGAGCGACGAACGGCACCCAGGCAGGGCGGGCATCAACTCTGCCGGGCTGTCCAGCCGCGGAGCCCGAGGCAGGTCCCCACGCCGAACAAAGACGCCGGGAGCACCCGAAGGCCGGCCGGGGCCTCGCCAGGGCCGGCTCTCCCGCGGCGGCCTCCTGCGGCTCTGCCACGTCCCCAGGCCGGACGGGGCCGGACGGGGCCGGGCTAAGGCCCGCGGGCACTCGCCGCGAGCGCGCCGAAGCTGGGGCCACACGGCCACGGCCGCCGGCCGGGAGCGGGGACCCCGGCCAAGCGCACCCCAGCCCGCCGCCGCCCGGACCCGGCCACCTGCGGCCCGGAGCGGCCCCGGCGCCCCGCACGCCGGCCGGCCCGCCCACCTCGCAGGGACTGCACCCCTCCGGGCCCGGCCACCCCGCGCCGCGCCAGGAGGACGTTCACCTGGAGTCCCGGGCGAGCGCCTGCACAGCGTCTACACAGCGCGGGGCAGGGAAGTCGGGGTGCAGCACCGCCGGGAGCAGCAGACAAGGAAGATGCAGACCGCAACTCCCCGCGCGCTTCCCCGCCTCCAAGATGGCTGCCGGCGACGCAAGGCCCTGCGCCTGCCACGTCGCCGGCCCCGCCCCGCCCCGCGCAGTGTCCGCCCCGCCCCGCCCCAGAGTCGCCCCGCCCCGCCCCGCCCCATCCTGGGAATCGTCGGCCCAGGCCGGCCCTACGCCCCGCCCCATCTTGGCCCACGCCCCGCCCCACACAGCGCCCCACCCCGCCCCTAGATTCGCCACGCCTCCACCCCGCCTCTCCCTCACCCCGCCACGCCCCACGCTCCGCCCCACACAGCGCCCCACCCCGCCCCTAGATTTGCCACGCCTCCACCCCGGCCTCTCCCTCACCCCGCCACGCCCCACGCTCCGCCCCACACAGCACCCCACCCCGCCCCTAGATTCGCCACGCCTCCACCCCGCCTCTCCCTCACCCCGCCCCGCCCTACGCCCCGCCCCACACAGCGCCAAGCCACGCCCGTTCAGCCCGCCGGGAGTCCGGCCCCGTCCGGGTTTGATCCCGACTCGGGCGGCCCCCTTCCTCTACAAGCACTCTCTCCCTCTCCCTGTGCAGAGGACAGCCTGACTGCCGGGTGTGCTCGCTTGTCCGCGGCAAGCGGCTGAGGCGGACGCCGCCACCCAGTCCAGTGCCCACTCCGGGCAGGACCTGGCTGCACAACGGGGACACTCCTCTGTGTCTCCGAAGACCCGCAGGACGTCTGCAGAGGGGGACCGCGGGCACCAGAGTGGCAGTGCTCTATTAGCTTTTTCCCTTCAACAACACATATCGCACGTTCTTTTGTTGTCTTCTTTGAGAGACAGAGAGCAGAGATCTCTCATCCACTGGTTCAATTCCCAAATGCCTACAACAGCCGGTCTCTCACATGAGTGACAGGGACCCAAGTACTTGAGCTGTCACCTGCTGCCTCCCAGGGTGTGTGTTAGCAGGAAGCTGGAATCAGAGCTGGACCAGGACTGGAACCCAGGTTTTCCAACATGGGATCCGGGCACACCAAGAGGTGTCTTTACTGATGCGCCAAACATTCACCCTGCATTCTTGGATGACAAAGATTATCGACTCCTTTACATGTCCTATCTAAGAGAGCACTTGCAATACTTGGTGTTCAGTAATGCACAATTTAATAAACCAATGAATGGAGTGCAGTACGGAAAACAGGGAATTTGAATCCTGAAGTCCTGACTCAGGTCCAAGACCGCCCTAATGTCAGTTGTGCAGTTACCTAGCCTTGTACAGGTCACGTGGTCTCCATGTTTCCATCTGTAGAATGGGAGGATTATCCGCCATCCCTAACTTGGGTAATGGAGTCAAATAAAGTAAAGCATATGAAAGCACTTTTTAAACTGCTGAGTGTTAAATATATGAAAAATTGTTAGCATTCCTGTTCCCAAATTTCCTGCAAGAATCCACCCAAAGATTTGACTTTAAATCTCTCTTGAACTTGACCACTGTTGCCATTCTGAAACACTTCACAGGACACTGCACACTAGTTAACGATGCCCCAACTTCAGACCTTGCTTTGCAGCTCTCATGGGCTGTCTGCTCCCTGTGGCGGTGGCTCTTACCACATGCACTGAGAATGTGTGTAGGTGGCCTTCTGGGTTACCCTACAGAAAGTGGGATCTGGGGTGGTGCTCAAAGTAGATACCATCTCCATTCTCTTTGGTTCACACCCTTAATAGCGATAAGTTACGCTGATTTCTTCATGCACCCTACAGATATTCATTAGTGGTTGCGATGTGCTGAGCACTGCGACTGGAAACGTGACTGTGAACAGGACCAACAAGGTCTGCTCCTTTTATTAGGAGAGAGAGGCTAATGGAGAAGAAAACAAACAGAGTAATTACGTTCTGTGATGGGCGCTTTGAGGAAAATCAATAGTGATGTGATACAGACTAATTAGGATAAGTCACCTTGGCCGTGATGGATGGCTGGGGCTTCTGCAAAGAGATCTGAGCACAGCCCTGGAAGGAACCAGACCTATGGCTACCTGGACAGAAAGGGAAGGGTGCAAAGACTTAAGGGGGGAGGTGTTTTGGGTATGTGCAAAGCAGCAAGGTAGCCGGGGCTGTGAGCAAGGGCAGGGGCGGTCCTCGTCAGCCTAGGAGGCTTCTAGAGAACCTTTGGGCTCCATTCGGAGAGACGTGGGGAGCACAAGGAGGGTTTCAGCAGAGACAGCTCAAGTCCAACACTAAGGTCAAACCACACTCTAACTGCTGGGAGAGTAGAGCGTGCACGAGGACTGAGGGAGGCGGCCCGGGAAGGAGGGGTGGTGGTCCGGAGTAGCCGGCGGGGGCCGAGGTGGCGATCGGTCTGGGTGGATTCTGCAGACTGAGTGGTTGCGACTTACTAGTGGATGGACTGTGGTATGCATTAGCTTCCTAAGACTATGACAGCTCCTGGACTAGAAAGAACAGCAAGTCATTTATTCTCTCTCAATCTGCAGGAGACACAGAAGCAGGTGTTGCAGGGCCCCTCCCAGGGCCACCAGGGCCAATCCCTCCTGGCCTCTCTAGCTTCTGATGGCTGAAGGTGCTCCTTGGCTCTTGCCGCACAGCTCTAGGCTGACTGCTGTCTTCACACGGCCCTGCTCCCCAGGTCCCTGGGCTCCTTCTGCCTTTCTCCTTATAAGGATACTTGTCATAGCATTGAGGGCCCACCCTGTAGCAGAACAATTCTAACACAAGATCCGGGAGGACCTTGCAAAGACTCCACTTCCAAATTAGGTCACATTCACCAGTTCCATATTAGTACCTGCCTCGCAGTTTTTCTTTGAAGGCTCAATGACTTCATAAGTGTGATGTGTTTAGATGACAGTGCTAGCTCTTAGTCTGAGTTTTAATTGCCTAAATATTCATATGACAATCACTGTTTATGCTTTTATTTGGTCCAGCTTGAGCTGCAATGTCCAAATCAAGGTACTCTGTTTACAACTAAAGAAAATTTATTTAAACATGATGTCTTCAAAGAGTTCCTGAATAATGTGTATTATGGAAAAACTATGCATGGATTTTAAAATACTTTTGCACCAAAATAAGCTTATTTTTAAAACCATTTTTCACAGACTTCTTAAAGTACCCTTAGATACAGGGTGTCTCTACCTCACAGTTTGTCCAGGACACTCACATTTGAGGACAGTTGTCCCAGCATAATTTTTTTTTTTGACAGGCAGAGTGGACAGTGAGAGAGAGAGACAGAGAGAAAGGTCTTCCTTTTTGCCGTTGGTTCACCCTCCAATGGCTGCTGCGGCTCATCGTGCTGATCCGAAGCCAGGAGCCAGGTGCTTCCTCCTGGTCTCCCATGCGGGTGCAGGGCCCAAGGACTTGGGCCATCCTCCACTGCACTCCCGGGCCATAGCAGAGAGCTGGCCTGGAAGAGGGACAACTGGGATAGAATCCGGCGCCCTGAGCGGGACTAGAACCCGGTGTGCTGGCACTGCAAGGCAGAGGATTAGCCTGTTAAGCCACGGCGCCGGCCCCCCAGCATAAATATTAAAAGTACCCGTTTCATGGCCAGCGCTGTGTGTACTAGCCCAAGTCTCTGTCTTTATCACTAGCATCCCACAGGGGCACTGGTTCAAGTCCCAGCTGTTCCTCTTCTGATCCAGCTCTCTGCTATGGCCCAGGAAAGCAGTGGAAAATAGCCCACGTGCTTGGACCCCTACACCTGCATGGGAGACCCAAAAGAAGCTCCTGGCTCCTGGCTTCAGATTGCCCCAACTTTGGCCATTTTGGCCATTTGGGGAGTGAACTGGTAGATGGAAAACCTCTCTCTATCTGTAGCTCTACCTCTCAGATAAATAAATAAAATCCTAAAAAAAAATACCCATTTCTTGCTCTTAAAATTCTTTGCTCCAATTTGGGCAGTGAATATTATGGATATCCTACTTTTAGAGATATTAATAAGTTTCTCGTTTTGCAATATGAGTTTTAGTGTGGAAATTTCAGCACCTATCCATTGCCCCACACAGGTCATCATTACACATTTCAGCTTCCTTGAAAAACTATCTTATCTTTCTAAAATAATTATTTATAAAAACATTCAAAGGCTCCTTGTCCAGTTGGTAAAATCTGAAATACTCAATTTGCTCTGCTTTCTGGATGTTTCTCCACATCCCCCCAGGGGAACCTACAAGGACCATCCATCCAGTCTACACCGAAAACCATGGGCCGTGGCTCCAACCAAGTCCTTTTCCTGAAATGCAGCTTTCTCTGTCCACTTTCTGCTAATAGGTACTCCCCATTATTCAAAGACCACAGTTGTCTTCCACCATAAAACCTTCACACATTATGTTGTTGGTTTTATATGCTTGCATTCTCTGTTTATGAGCTCCTTGATGGTAATCTACAGCAAATCCATTTTCCTTAATGTGGGTCAGCTGAACTTGACCTCAGAAAGGTGACATGAGAGGGAAGTTAAGATTCCTTACGTAATTTATAAGCACAGGCATGTGGCATCCTCTGTGGCTTTCCAGATGTCACAGTTTCTAGAAATGTTTCACAATGTTCACACACCCACTGTTTACTGAATGAAACAGTGTGCTAGAAGCTATGTACCAGAAGGAACACAAACGAGTGTCCTCCCTAAAGGAGATCACAGTCAGTAAGAGAGACGTGTGGCCAAAGGAGAATCCAAGCAAAAATGTCAGGTGCTACAGCTGAAATCTACACCAAACGACAGGGGACACAGACTAAGCGGTGTCACCACTACCACTTTGGTGGAGCTTTTAGAAGAGGAGTAATGGCCGCTGGCTACCAGGAAACAGGCCAGTGGTGGCTTTTCATTCTCTGTATTTTGTTCATGCTATGTCTTTGAGGGAAAAGGGCAATCCCATGTACTCTCCTGTCCTCTCCTTTTTCTTTCTCTGTACTATTTCTCCCTTACAAAATACAATGCTTTCTTCGAGTTCCCCCATCTTCTTATGTATTTCCCCTGGATATCAAACGTGTTGTCATTTAACAAGAGACATTTACTTCCTGCTGTCCCATAACACACACCTAGGAGAGCCAGCACTGGGACCAGTGGCACGTTCCTCCAGCTGAGAAAGGCAGAGACCTGCAAGCACTCAGCTGAACTTCACCCCTGACTCGCCAGTGTCGTGATGGGTCACCTGCTACTGCCCCACCACCTCCGTCCTTCTCCACACTCTCCCCACCACACACACACGTTAGACAATGGAGAGTTCTCAAAGACTGCCGTTTCCAACTGTGCATTCCCTACTTAACGGCCAGAGAAACAATCTTCTCTGTTCTTGGAGTTTTAACTGAATCAATCAATCTCTCTCTCTCTCTCTCTCTCTCTCTCTCTCTCTCTCTCTCCCCCAGTATCATTTTTAGAACACCCTTGAAAGCTCACTATTTTCCCTAACAATCATCTAATGGATAACTTCATCACCTTACCTATAAAACTATTTTCAGATTTTGCCCTTTCGGTTTCTTTAATTCTATCATTATCATCCACTAATGAGAAACAACAGTCAACAGCTCTTCCTCCTCCACCAACTGTCTGGTAGACACCCTCCATGCACAGGGGGATATGATCCAAGGCACCTGTGGCTGCCTAAAACCATGGACAGCACTAAACTCTCTACATGCTATGTTTTTGCCTATACGTACATGCCTATGTCGAACTTCAGTTTATAAATGAGGCATCATGGGCCAGCACCATGGCACAGTAGGTTAATCCTCCACCTGCAGTGCCGGCATCCCATAAGGACGCTGGTTCGAGTCCCGGCTGCCTCTCTTCCAATCCAGCTCTCTGCTATGGCCTGGGAAAGCAGTAGAAGATGGCCCAAGTCCTTGCGTCCCTGCACCCACATGGGAAACCAGGAGGAAGCACCTGGCTCCTGGCTTTAGATCGGCGCAGCTCTGGTCATTGCGGCCATCTGGGGAGTGAACCAGCAGAAAGAAGACTTTCTCTCTCTCTCTCCCTCTCACTGTCTGTTAACTCTACCTCTCAAATAAATAAATAAAATCTTAAAAAAAAAAGGTAGACATCATAAGGCCTGGATGCACTTGATAAACGGATGATTCACATCTCAGTTGGGACAAGGTGAGAAAAAGCTCAGTATTTCCTCATGCTATTTACAACAATGTGCAATTTGAAACAAATCGTGTATTTCTGGAATTTTCTATTTAATATGTTCATACACCGTTGACCATGAGCAGCTGTAAACTATAGATGGTGAAACCACCAATAAGGGAGTTACTGTGATCATCAAAACTGCAGCCTGGTAAAGCCACCTGTCACCTCGTATATCAACAGCTTTATCATCTCCACCATCCTGGTAGTAGTTTAAAGCCCGTGCCTAAATCCTGGCACAGGCCAGACACTTGGATGTCACCACCAGTCAATAATCCTTCCTCCCAGTCTAATCCCTTGAGATGAGATCTAAGACTGTAATGGTTTGGGCCCATTCAGTTTTCATCATCTCCTTACATAAACCTGCTGTGATGACTCTTATTACCTGCCTTCAGCATGTCTAATTCCTCACAACTTTGTTTATAGAATACTAATTCTCTGCAATAATAATAAGTTAGATAATAATAATAATATAATAATAATAATTAGAATACTAACTCTCTGCAATAATCCACTCCCCTTCTTATCCTTTCTAAAATCTTTTTACTGCCACTGTCTAGTTAACAGGCTGCTTCTATCAGGAAGTTGTACCCAGAGGGGCGGGTGACAGGCGGGCCTCAGGCGGTGGCCAGGCTGCCTCTGCAACCCGGTAATCGCGTCTTTCCCCAGCTCTGGTCTGCAGAGGGAGCACTACGTCCGCGGAAGTCCCCGAGACAGCCTCGGCGGAGGAGCAGAAGGAAATGGAAGATAAAGAAACTAGGAGACTAGTCCAGAGAAAGCTGAAGAAGCGAAATCAAAAGCAAGGTATCCTCATCGGGGACAAAAGCCCAGAGGTTCAGATTTCTTAAGGAAACGATTGCAGAAAGGGCAACAATACTTTGATTCTGGGGATCACAACATGGCAAAAGCAAAAATGAAAAACAAGCAACTTCCTACTGCAGCCCCAGATAAAACGGAGGTCACTGGTGACCACATTCCCACTCCACAGGACCTTCCTCCACGGAAGCCATCGCTTGTTGCCAGCAAGCTGGCTGGCTGAACTGCACGCATCTTCTAATTCCCATCATTTCTCCTCACTATGTTACCTATCCACTGCTTACTTCCCTTCATCCTCTAAGTCATTTGAGACTGACAGCTTTGCAGATAGCGGAAATGGGAATGTGTGTTCCTATTGTAAGGGAGTATACAAGTATAGAGTTTTTGCTTAACCAGTGCACTGATGATAAAGACATGATAGAGCAACATAATCTATGTGAAAATAATTGTATATATTACCTAACTCCTAGTGTAGGTTCCAACAGGTAACACGTTTTACAATTTTAATGGTTTGGCTTTACTTACTTCATCTTAATTATAGTGTTTTTTTTAAAAAGATTTATTTATTTTACTTGAAAGTCACAGTTACACAGAGAGAGGTAGAGAGAGGGGTGGGGGGGGAGAGAGAGAGGTCTTCCCTCCGCTGGTTCACTCCCCAACTGGTAGGTGCAGGGGCCCAAGGACTTGGGCCATCTTCTACTGTTTTCCCAAGACACAGCAGAGAGTGGATCGGAAGTGGAGCAGTTGGGTCTCGAACTGGCGCCCATATGGGATGCTGGCGCTTCAGGCAGCAGCTTTACACACTACGCCACAGCATCGGCCCCGATTATAGTGTTATACATTACTCTTATTTAACATAACCTCTGCTGTATTGATTTTTTTCTGTATTTTCCTTTTGGATTTTTATAAAACAGAAGTTTAAGGCCACAGGTTTTAAGAAAAGTTCCATATTTTAAACACAACTAGATGGAACTCTGAAAGATTTATATTTCTGTGGTTGAACTTGAATGGCCTTAAACCTGTTCTAGCTTTAACAGTAGAATTTCACTTGGGCAATATTTGCCCATTCTAATGTAACTTATGTGACTCCAGTGCTTAACAGCTGCCGTTGAAGCTACTATTCTTATTCAGTTTTTTGTTTTTTTTTGTTTTTTTTTTTTTTTTTTTTTTTTGACAGGCAGAGTGGACAGTGAGAGAGACAGAGAGAAAGGTCTTCCTTTTGCCGTTGGTTCACCCTCCAATGGCCGCAGCGACCGGCGGGCTGCGGCCGGCGCACCCTGCTGATCCGATGGCAGGAGCCAGGTGCTTCTCCTGGTCTCCCATGCGAGCGCAGGGCCCAAGGACTTGGGCCATCCTCCACTGCACTCCCTGGCCACAGCAGAGAGCTGGCCTGGAAGAGGGGCAACCGGGACAGAATCGGTGCCCCGACCGGGACTAGAACCCGGTGTGCCAGTGCCGCAAGGTGGAGGATTAGCCTGTTGAGCCACGGCGCCGGCCTCTTATTCAGTTCTATAATGGTAGAATACCTTTTGTTGTTGAAGATGTGAATGACGTATGCAGGTGCATTGACTGTTGAATTCACTTTTGTGCCATTTTTGCACAACCTTTCATAAATGTCTATATTAATTTCACATATTAAAAAGTAGTCAACGTGCCAACCAGGAGCACAGAAGTTCATTCACAAACCCTGTCGTTACAACTTTTGTATGATATATCCCCCTCCTAACACTCCCACTCTTGTTCACTATCTCGGGCTTACAGAACATCAAACTGAAGACGTTGCTCAGTATGCCACAGACTTAAGCTTTTTGTTTGTTTCTCGTATCCATGACATTCAGTGGCCCTGTGCAAATATGGTATGTTGCTTAGGTGTATCTTTGGTCCTATGCAGAACATTTCATTTTGACTTTTCTGAAAATAACAGTTCACATAATTTATATGAACTTTTTAACTGTGGATACTTTTTACTTCCACAATTCACTTTGGGTATGCTAGAGTAAAAGGCTTTCATACGTGGCCTTCTGTCCACCCTCATTATCTTTTTTTTTTGCTTCTTTGATTCAAATGGTATAGGGCTGTTCAATCTGTATGGACACATAGGTGTTTGTATCCTTACTCTTTAAGAAATTTGCTGCACTTAATGCTGTATTTTATAACACAATAATGACATTTGCTGTCTCATTTCTCAGTTGCTAATTAATCACTCAGGATATATCCTGTATTATTACTAATAACTGATAATCGTTTAAATATAATGAAACAAAAATAGTTGAAAACATAGGTCCAGGAACATATGTCAAGAAGAGCTGAATTCTGGCAAATAATTTAGTAATTATGGTCAGTTAAGAGGAAAGGCTCACTGACAATTAGAATATTTTACATTACAGATTTATTCATATTAAAAATACATATTCTGCTGGCGCCATGGCTGAACAGGCTAATCCTCTGCCTTGCGGCGCCGGCACACCAGGTTCTAGTCCCGGTCGGGGCGCCGGATTCTATCCCGGTTGCCCCTCTTCCAGGCCAGCTCTCTGCTATGGCCTGGGAAGGCAGTGGAGGATGGCCCAAGTGCTTGGGCCCTGCACCCGCATGGGAGAGCAGGAGAAGCACCTGGCTCCTGGCTTCGGATCAGCGTGATGCGCCGGTCGCTGCGGCCATTGGAGGGTGAACCAACAGCAAAAAGGAAGACTTTTCTCTCTGTCTCTCTCTCACTATCCACTCTGCCTGTCAAAAAAAAAAAAAAAAAAAAAAAAGACTATCTGCTTCTGCCTCTCTGATTCTCTGCCTTTCAAATAAATAAATAAATCTTAAAAAAGAATACATATTCTGTCCATGTCACTGTAGTAAGATGTCAGTTAGTTTTACATACAGTTTATGTACCTAGAACTTCCGTAGACTATTGGAACAGCAGTTACCACTCTTAGCTCCTCCCAGGAACTGTTGCAATGCTGTAGAATGATAATGAGGTCTGGTAGCACTGGCTTTCTCTTTCTCTTTGACTTGGATTCAGGCATCTTTTCTGGATCTCGGTTCCAAATGCATACTTGCTTTTCTATAATCCTAAATTACAGGGGCTGGCCCTGTGGCACAGTAGGTTAATCCTTCACCTGCAGCACCGGAATCCCATATGGGCGCAGGGTTCTAGTCCCGGCTGCCCCTCCTCTGATGCAGCTCTCTGCTGTGGCCCGGGAGGGCAGTGGAGGATGGGCCAAGTCCTTGGGAGACCAGGAAGAAGTTCCTGGCTCCTGGCTTCGGATCAGTGCAGCTCCGGCCCATTGCAACCATCTGGGGAGTGAACCAACGGAAAGAAGACCTTTCTCTCTGTCTCTCCCTCTCACTGTCTGTAACTCTACCTGTCAAATAAATAAAATCTTTTAAAAAAAATCCTAAATTACAGTAGATGGTGCCTTGAACACGGCTCCTAAAGGCTGATGACCTTCCTGCTTGACCCATGCCAAAAGGCAGAAAGCAGCAAAATCAATACTGTGTGCATTGTAATTTTAAGGATCAGTGTTGTATAAATAAATTTGTAATGACAACAAGTAGGTTATCCTGCAATATATGTATTTCTAGGATCAACTCAAGAATTCTAAAATATTCCAAACTAGAATTCCTATTATATACCTATATTTTTATTTTGTCATGAGTAGTTACAAGTTACCATTAAGTTCACACATGAGACAAGATGAGTCCATGTTATTACTGGCCTTGAGAGGACTCCTGACGTTTGCAGCGAGTGACATGACATCTGCCTGGGTTTTACTTTATAAAATGCAATGCTAATATTTAACCTACCTCAGAACTAGGCCGGCGCCGTGGCTCAACAGGCTAATCCTCCGCCTTGCGGCGCCGGCACACCGGGTTCTAGTCCCGGTCGGGGTGCCGGTTCTGTCCCGGCTGCCCCTCTTCCAGGCCAGCTCTCTGCTGTGGCCAGGGAGTGCAGAGGAGGATGGCCCAAGTGCTTGGGCCCTGCACCCCATGGGAGACCAGGATAGGCACCTGGCTCCTGCCATCGGATCAGCGCGGTGCGCCGGCCGTAGCGCGCCAGCCGCGGCGGCCATTGGAGGGTGAACCAACGGCAAAGGAAGACCTTTCTCTCTGTCTGTCTCTCTCTCTCACTGTCCACTCTGCCTGTCAAAAAAAAAAAAAAAAAAGAACTTGATGAGGCTCTGTGAAATGCTAAGTGCCCAAAATAAAAATATTGTTGATTGTAAACACATTTTTAAAGGAGTCGGCATTGTGGTGAAGAGGGTTAAGCCATAATTTGTGACATCAGTATCCCATATCATAGCGCCAATTCAACTTCCAGCCGCTTTACTTCCAATCCAACTTTACGCCAGTGTGTCTTGGAAGGCAGCAGAAGGCGGCCCCTGTCACCCATGCAGGGGACTCAGATGGAGTCCCTGGCTCAGAACTGGCTGTTGGCAGCCATTTAAGGAATGGACTAGTGCATGAAAGATTCATTCATATCTTCTCTCTCTCTCTCTCTCTCTCTCTCTCTCACTTTCAAATAAACAAATAATAAATACAAAAACATAAAAAAGAAACCATCCAGTGAGTGACAGCTCTATGCTTCAGCCGCAGTGTCACCCCAGCAGCTGTCAGCTCCACCAGTATGGGGTCTGCACAGTCACACACAGCCCCCTCTCTGAAGGCCCCCCACCCCCACACACAGCTTAATGCTCTGCCATCACCATCTCAAAACTCTTCGTTTTGGACAAAGATCCTCACATTTTTATGTGGTACTGGGCCCCGCACATCTAATAACCTGATTCTGCAAACCCTCAGAGAGCCGGGCATCCCCTGAACTCCATACCTCCTAAAACTCTACAACCAGCAGATCCCTGGAGGTATAGCTCCCCTTATTTGACAAACACAAATCCTGCAGTTTCCTTCTGATGCAAGATACTTTTCAAAAAAGATGTATTGATTTGCAAGTCAGCATTACAGTAGAGAAGAAGAGAGGGCAAAAGAGGGAGAGGAGTGATCTTCCATCTCTGGTTCACTCACCAAATGGCTGCAACGGCTGGGGTTGGGCTGGGCCAGGGCCAGGAGCCTGGAACTCAATTCAGGTCTCCCACATGGCTGGTGTACTTGCGCCATCTTCCACTGCTTTCCTAGGTGCATTGGCAGGAGCTGGTTTGGAAGTGGAGCAACCAGGACTGGAACTGTTGTAAGCAGGCATACAGGAAAAATGGACTAGATTTGTGAGCTGGGAGACCACACCTTCACCACGCCCCTGTGTGATCTCTTGCCCCTACCTGGCCACACCTGTGCACCCACCTGCCAATCAGGTTAATTAACCACTCCCGTTTGGAAATGGATCAAAGGCCTGGGACATGGTGGGCCCAGCCCTTTTTGGCCTTTTTGCCTCTTTTGCCATTGTGGGCCCTTGCTGCCCTGCACCTTTGGGCGCGTGGCCTTCGGGCCACCAGCCCCATGCTTTCTGGTCTACATGCTCCTCCATGTGGCTGGCTTCTGATGCTTGGTATGACTCCAGATTCCCTCTCTGGTTTAGATAGGGCCCTCACTCTCCTATGCATCTCTCTTACTGAATAAAAAGCATAAAATTTACCACGCTGCCTCGTTTATTTGTGCCAGTATTCAGAATTCTTCTCTGAATATTAGGCAAGAACCCACAGATTTATTAATATTCCAAATTTATTAATAAGCATCTGGTAACATAAATGGCACCCCATACTCCGATATTAGAACCTGTGTTCAAAGGCCGGCGCCGTGGCTCAACAGGCTAATCCTCCGCCTTGCGGTGCCGGCACACCAGGTTCTAGTCCCGGTTGGGGCGCCGGATTCTATCCTGGTTGCCCCTCTTCCAGGCCAGCTCTCTGCTATGGCCCGGGAGTGCAGTGGAGGATGGCCCAAGTCCTTGGGCCCTGCGCTCGCATGGGAGACCAGGAGAAGCACCTGGCTCCTGGCTTTGGATCAGCGCCATGCGCCGGCCGCAGCGGCCATTGGAGGGTGAACCAACGGCAAAAAGGAAGACCTTTCTCTGTCTCTCACTGTCCGCTCTGCCTGTCAAAAAAAAAAAAAAAAAAAGAACCTGTGTTCAAGTGGAATGCTAGCCTCAAAAGCAGGGGCTTAGCCTGCTGAGCCACACACAAGTTCTGTTGCATACTTCTTTTAAAAGCTGGACTTGACTGCCCACTTGCTATTGGACACAGTGCAAAACTGAATAGTACAGAAAACTGCATTTTGGCAAGTTTTTCTCCCAAGCTCATTCTCAGCCTCATAGATCCTTCCTTAGGGACAATCACTGCTCTGTATCCAAAAAGCATTTGCACATCTACAGTCTTTTTTTTTTTTTTTAAGATTTATTTATTTATTTAAAAGTCAGAGAGAGGAGAGGGGAGGGAGGGGGTGGAGGAGGGAGAAAGGTCTTCCATCTGATGGTTCACTCCCCAGTTGGCCACAACGGCCGGAGCTGAGCCGATCTGAAGCCAGGAGTCAGGAACGACTTCTGGGTCTCCCACGTGGGTGCAGGGGCCCAAAGACTTGGGTCATCTTCTACTGCTTTCCCGGGCCATAGCAGGGAGCTGGATCAAGAGTGGAGCAGCCAGGTCTCAAACCGGCACCCATATGGGATGCCAGCATTTCAGGCCAGGGCGTTAGCCTGCTGTGCCACAGCGCCAGCCTCCATCTACAATCTTTTCTTGTTTTTTTTACACAGCTGTTAACATACCAGATATATTATAGCTTTGTGCTTGGGACATGAGTATATGCACAGAAACACACAACACAACACACACACACACACACACACTCCATACTACTTTATTTAGAGATACTTCATTTATAAAGAGCTGCATATTTTTCCACTAAATATATTAGACTGCCCATTACTACATAATTTGTATCAATTCATGAAAATTTAGTCCATATCAATCTTTTGCTACTACCAGCATTACTATACTTGTTCTACTTAGATGAATGTCATTCTACACTTGTGCAACTAGATTAAGGTCTCCAAAGCAGAATTGCTTAAATGGCACCTGTCTGGAATTTTGACGGATTATTGCCAAATTGTTCTTCGGTGTACCAGTTTACACTCTCAACAGCAAATTGTAAGTGCCTGCTTTACTATGTCTCCAACAACACTTTTATCAAACAATGGATTCTGCCAATTTATAAGGAGAACATGTATCTTTGTGTGTGTGTGTGAATATATATATATATAATGAAACTTACATTAAGCATCTTACATGTTTAAGAGTTACTTGTGCTTCTCTCCATGTGATTTATTATATCATTGGTTTTTAGAAATCAGTTTATAGATCTTTCTTCAGTAAAGAAATGAGACTTAAATATGCCTTGCTTGTTGCAAATACTTTGCTTTTTAATTTGAATTTTGACTCTGAAATTCTACGTGTGTGTGTGTGTGTGTGTTGCTGTATAGAAATTTTTCATTTTCCTGGGGTCAAATTTATTAGATCTTTACAATAAGTTCATCTATATTAAAATAAAACAACTGGAATGCTATTGAGATTGTATTAGAGAGATATCTTGTATTTATGATGCTACATCTTCTTATTCAAGACTCTTTTTATTGCCTCAATAGCATTTAGACCCACTGCCTCACTTACATAATCTATGTGTTCCATTTGCAAATGTACTTTTTATTCACTTGATACATCATAAACTGAGACACTGAAGCTAAAAAATTCTTACACCAAATGTGTTATTATTTCTTCTGGTGTTTCCTATAATTTTTGCTGTAAGTGCATTGATGCAAGGTTCTTTGATTTGTGGGTATCCGTGTTGGTGACACCAGACACCACTGAAGGGGGTCACACCCTTCATCACCTTCTTCACACTTGCCTGACAGGCCCTCGCTCATTCTTTCATTTCAGACTTTTATGAGTTATTTTACCTTAGGTGTGTCTCCTGAATCTGAAAAATACAATTAAATTCTTTTTATGATTTAATTTGAGGTTTTTTTTATGAGGAGGTAATCTACTTAGCCTTCATTTATATGACCTAAATGTTTACTTTTCTGTTACATTTCATATTATGATACATTTCTGGAATATTTTATATAGTGGTTTTGGTTATATTGACATTTTTCTTTTTATAGTCTTTCATTGTATTATCTATAAAGCTGCCTTTATGAGTGTATTGTCTGGTAACTTGCAGAGTTCATTTTGTTTGTTCTCATGGTTATCATTTTCACTACTTTATGAATGCATTTAACTCTGTATAACATTTTCTCATGCCCAAATCTGAGATAAGATGAAATGAATGTTTGCCTTGGCCTCTTCTGACTGCTACTCTCCCATTTTTGTTGATTATATATTTTTGCTAATATCCACCTTCATATTTTTAAATTAAACACCTATGTTATTAATTTATTGGTTAAATATGATTTCCAAGACCCTTCCTAGTGTTCCAATCTGTATCTCTAACCTCAACTCCTTATACCCAACCTAAGAGGCAAAAACAGGAATTTGTTCGAGCCAGAAAGCAAGTCTCTACCACAGAAATTCGGATAGAAGAAAATGCAAAAATCAACAGCTACTAACAAAGCTGGGGTCTATATTTTCAGACATTTGGGCAAAGAGAAACCAGGGGAAGCACTGCAGCAGGTAATAAAATGTGCAGGATTAAATACGATGTCTTTTGCTTTCAAAAATATCCATGGAAAAGAAGCGCTCCGCGGAGTGAGGCTGGAGCCCCTGAAGGCAGGAAGGGAGGCAAAGCTCCAGTTGTGCACGCGGGCTCTCTGCTGCTGGGGTCTCATGAAGACGGGCTGCTTCTTGCGGAGAAGCTGAATGTACGAGCTGAGGACTGGGAGCTGAAACTGCCCTTCTGCATTCTTGAAAATCAGAACACTTCTGCACGTACATGAACCAGGTGAGGACGAGCCATAGGGACAACTGGGAACCCCTCTCTGAGCGAACAACGGGCAAAAACAGTGGATTCTTCTGGAAGGTTCATAGATTCTTGATAAATAAGAGATGAGGACTGATAACCTTTCACTGCAGGGAGAGAGTGCCTGTGGGAAAGAAGAGATACATTTCTTAATTAAGCACCACCCCTGCTTTTTTGGCTGGAAAACAAATTAGGCAGCCAAGAGATGTCAGATGACAAAACTAAAACATGAGAAGCCATTGTTTTACTTTTGAAATCTGAAAAATCCTGGCGGGTTGCTGAGACTTCTGCTACAAAGGCAGGCAGGCAGGCACTGCGATGGCGTCCTTCCTAAAGAAGGAATTGTAACTATCAGGATGAAGTCCTGCTGGTACAAAACTGGGGGCTTTTTTCTTTTATACCTATCGAGGCAGATTCTAGATGACTTTTTTTTTCCTCTGAACTCCTTCTCTCTGATGTTTTGATACCAAGGATATCCCTACGAATTTGTCTGCATTGTTTGACATAATATCTTGTTTACAGTAAGCAATTTTTAAAGTCAACACAAGCACATTTTAAAATTTTGCAACATGTTATCTTTAGAAGAATCATCATATCAAAACTAAAGGTGCACCATATTATTATGATCATCAGATTCAAATTTTACACAACACTAAGCAACATGAATTCAATTTTGTAAGTAGAAAAGCAAATTTCTCAAAAGAGACAAATCACCAGTTGTGTGATGAGACTAGCAGATGCAGCTCCTGTTGCGCTTTGTGAAGTAGGGGTTGACAGCAGGCAGTTAACAAGCTGGGCCTGGGCCTGTCGGAGGAGACCTGGGTGCCATGCTCAGGGCTCACGGCACGATTTGGAATGAATGTCAGGAATAAAGCGCCGGCATTGTTGAAGAAGCCACGACCTTCCACATTGTTAGTGCTGAAGCAGTTGCTCCCTTTCATCTGCTTGTTTCTTGAAAAACCAGCTGTGCAAAACATAGCTGACATACCATACATCCCCTCCACCTAAATGAGCAAATCAAAGCGGGCATTGTAGCACAGTGGACTAAGCCCCTGCCTGCACTGTCAGCATCCCATGTGGGCTCTAGTTCAAGTCCTGACTACTCTACTTCCAATCCAGTTCCCTGCAAATGTGCCTGGAAAAGCAGCAGTAGATGGTCCACGTGCTTGGGCCCCTGCACCTGTGTGAGACACCCAGATGCAGCTCCAGCTTTTGGCTTCAGTCTGGCCCAGCTCTGGCCATTGTGGCCAGTTCAGGAATGAACCAGAAGATGGAACATCTCTGTCTCTGTAGCTCTGCCTTTCAAGAATAAATAAATCTTTCAATCGAAAGGAAATGGCTTCAGCAGAGTCACAGAACTGTGAGTCCATCACCATAATTTTACAACATTTTCATTATCCCCCCAAAATGACGCCTTGAACCCCCTAAGGATCATCTGCTCAAATCCCTACCTAATCCCACTCCCAGTCCTAGGGAACCATTAATCTTCTTTCTGTCCCTAAAGATTTGCCTATGCTACATGAATGGAATCATATAACACGGACTTTCTGAATGACTGCTTTCACCCAATGTATTTCCAATATTTATCCAATCGTAACAAGTATCAGCACTTCTTTTTACTGCTGGAAAAATCCATTATATAAATATACAGCACAGTTTATTGATGCATTCATCAGCTGACGGACAGCTGAATTGTTTCCACACTTTGGCTGCCCTGAATGGTGCTGTTATCAGCATTCATGTACTCAGCTTTGTGTGAATGTATGTTTTCATTTCTCCTGTGTGTACACTACCCAGGAGCACCTTTCTGGATGATATGGTAACTCCATGTTTAACTTTGGAGCAAGTTAGATGCTTTTGCAAATGGTTATGCTAGTCCACTAGTACATTACCAGCAATGTAGGGTATTTAACTTCTGCACATCCTTGCTGACACTTGCTATTATCCATTCATAGCCTTTCCACATAATCTGTTTTACTTCTTCACGGTCAGAGTAACACCCCCTCTTTCATTTCTGTTTTTACTATCGTTAGTCTGCACTCCTTACTTTCTTTATTGTTTGTCTAATCTCTTTCTCATAAAAATTTCTGCTCTGATCCTTATTATTTTTGCCCTCATTCACTTTTTAAAAAAGATTTATTTTATCTTATTTGAAAGAATTACAGAGAGAGGTAGAGACAGAGAAAGTCTTCCATCCGCTGGTTCACTCCCCAACGGGCCGCAATGGCCAGAGCTGTACTGATCTGAAGCCAGGAGCCAGGAGCTTCTTTCAGGTCTCCCACATGGGTGCAGGGGCCCAACGACTTGGGCCATCTTCTACTGCTTTCCCAGGCCATAGCAGAGAGCTGGATCAGAAGTGGAGCAGCCAGGACTCGAACCGGCGCCCATATGGGATGCCAGCGCCTCAGGCCAGGCTTTAACCTATTGTGCCACAGCGCCAGCCCCACCCTCATTCACTTTCGATTTAGTTCTTCCTTACTCCTGTCTTAAGCTGGGGTGCCGAGTGGCTGTCTGAAGCCCGAGCACACAGAACTTTCCCTCTAGGCATTGTTCTAGCTATATCCCCTAAGTTTCATTAAACTACATCTTCGTTTTCCTTCAGTTCAAAGTATTTGCTAATTTTCGTTTTGATTTCCTCTTTGATCCTCTTGCTTATTTTTTAAAATTGTCTAAATTGTTCAATTTGACAGTATTAGCAGTACGTGATTATTTAAATTAAAATAAAAATGTTTTAGCTCTCGGTCATGGTAGCTGCATCTCAAGTGCTTATTGGCCACGTTTGGAAAATGCCTGCTGTATTAGAGAGAGAGCGGACAACATTTCCCTCACTTTACAACATCCTGTTGGACAGCACTGCACAGCATGCTCACAGGGAAAGGCTAGAAGGACAAGCAATTAGCTCCTATTATCCCTTGCTGCTCATTAAAAATGCCACTTAGGGGCCGGTGTTTGGCCCAGCAGTGTAGCCACTGGCACCTCTGAGTACCGGAGTTCAACTCCCAGTTCCTGCTTCCTATTAATGCAGATCCTGGAGAGCAGCAGCGATGGCTCAAGGAGTTGGTTTTACTACACCATTGTGGGAGACCTGAATAGAACTCCTGCTGCTAGGTTTAGCTCTCTGGAGACCATCCACAGTGCTCGCTCATTCGCGTGCTCTCTCTCTCTCTCCCTCCCTCCCTCTTCATTTTTCTATCTCTCTCTCTCTATCATCTCTCAAATTAGCAAGTAAAAATGGTTTAATAAAATAGATCTACTTTTAATTTATCAATGTCAAACCAGTTCAATGCTCTATTTGCTTAATTTATTTGAAGTATTGCTCAATACTACCTTGACAGGGCTCTTTTTTAGGCCAAAGTTCGATCCCCTTGTTAGATCATTCCCTGCGTCTTCCACTGTACTTTTGCCTCCACTACCACTTTTTGTAATTTCTTATCCTATCCTGTCCTGCAGTATTTGGTGCCATCCAAGTACTAACATCCACAAATATGGGAAAACTAAAAGAGTTCATATATTTGGTGTTAATTCTTCTTTTATTTATTTATTTATTTTTTGACAGGCATAGTGGATAGTGAGAGAGAGAGACAGAGAGAAAGGTCTTCCTTTTTGTCGCTGGTTCACCCTCCAATGGCCGCTGCGGCCAGAGCATCACGCTGATCCGAAGCCAGGAGCCAGGTGCTTCTTCTGGTCTCCCATGAGGGTGCAGGGCCCAAGCACTTGGGCCATCCTCCACTGCACTCCCGGGCCACAGCAGAGAGCTGGCCTGGAAGAGGGGCAACCGGGACAGGATCCGGCACCCCGACCGGGACTAGAACCTGGTGTGCCAGCGTCGCAAGGTGGAGGATTAGCCTGTTAAGCCACGGCGCCGGCCAAGAGTTCATATATTTGGAAAGTCTGGTGTGTCATAGGCTCTCACTGGAGTTTTTCATATGCTGCCACACTCAAACCCGAAATAACTCCAGGAAGTAAATATTATGTTTCCTTTCTGGTGATAAAAATCAGTCTTTAAGATATAAGGGTTGGCAGGACCGGTGCTGTGGTATAGTGGGTAAAGCTGCCACCTGCAGTGCTGGCATCCCATACAGGCACCGGTTTGAGACCCGGCTGCTCCACTTCTGATGCAGCTCTCTGCTATAGCCTAGGAAAGCAGTAAAAGATGGCCCAAGTCCTTGGGCTCCTGCACCCATGTGGGAGACCTGGAAGAAGCTCCTGGATCCTGGCTTTGGATCAGCATAGCTCCGGCCGTTGTACCCAACTGGGAAGTGAACAAGCAGATGGAAGACTTTTCTGTCTCTCCCTCTACCTCTTTGTAACTCTGCCTTTCAAATACATAAGTAAATTTTTTTAAAAAAAAGATCTAAGAGTTGGGGCTGGTGCTGTGGCATAGTAGGTAAGGCCACCACTTGCAGTGCTGGCATCCCATTTGGGCGCTGGTTTGAGTTCCAGCTGCTCCACTTTTTTTTTTAAGATTTATTTATTTATTATTGACAGGTAGAGTTACAGACAGTGAGAGAGACGGACAGAGAGAAAGGTCTTCCTTCCGATGGTTCACTCTCCAAATGGCTGCAGCAGCCGGAGCTATGCCGATCCAAAGCCAGGAGCCAGGAGCTTCTTCCTGGTCTCCCATTCAGGTACAGGGCCCAAGGACTTGGGCTATCCTCCACTGCTTTTCCAGGCCACAGCAGAGAGCTGGACTGGAAGAGCTGCAACCAAGACAGAATCTGGCACCCATACGGGATGCCGGCACCGCAGGCGGAGGATTAACCAAGTGCGCCACGGTGCTGGCCTCTGCTCCACTTCTGATCTAGCTCTCTGCTATGGCTGAGAAAGCAGTAGAACATGGTCAGAGCTGGGCCGATCTGAAGCCAGGAGCCAGGAGCTTCTTCTAGGTCTCCCACATGGGTGCAGGGGTCCAAGGACTTAGGCCATCTTCCACTGCTTTCTCAGGCTATTAGGAGGGACCTAGATCAAAAGTGGAGCAGCCAGGACACAAAACAGAGCCCATATGGGATATGCCAACATCGCAGGCGGCAGTCCAATCTGCTATGCCACAATACTGGCCGCTCATTATCACTTTAACTTGTAATTCCCTAACACAGGATGTAGAGGATCTTTTCATTTACTTGTTTGCCGTCTGGATATCTTTAGTGCTGTGTCAATTTAGAGCTTTCCATCATTTTCTGTTGGCTTATTTGTTCCCTCATATTGAATCTTGATTTAGATTATTAAGAAACAGATTGTTTCACTCAATGAGTTGTTTTCTTTCATCCGAGTTAGCAAATGTTAGGGCACGGAGTTGTTCCTAATATTTCTTTATTATCCTTCCAGTATCCAGGGGATCAGTGGTGATGGCCTTTCTTTTATTTCTGATATTATGTTGCATTTTCTCTTTTTATTCTTAGCCCAGCTAAAGGTTTGTCACTGTATTGATCCTCTCAAAGGATCAGCTTTTTGTTTCATGGATTTTTCTCCATTGCTTTTCTATGTTAAATTTTATTGATTTCTGTTCTGATGTTTATTATTTTTCTTCTGCTTTCTTGGATTTAACTTGCTCTCTTTCTCTACTTTCGTTAGGTGGGAGCTTCGCTGCTGATTTTAGGATGTTCTTTTCTGATGTATGAATTCAATGCTATACATTTCCGTCTAAGCAATGCTTTTGCTGCATCCCACACTTTTTTGTTAAGTTTAACCTTTATTTTCATTTTTAGTTCAAAATACGTTTTAGTATCCCTTGGGACTTCTTTGACCCTTAGACGTACAAGCATTTGAGGATTTTCCACGTGACTTTCTGTAATTGGTATCTAGTTCAATTCCATCATAATAGCATAGATTTCATGATTTCTATTCTTTTAATATTGTATGATATGTTTCATGGCCCAGAATACAGTCCACCTTAGCACACGTTCCACGCAAACTTAAGAATCCATATTCTACTGTTGGTGATGTATTCTCTGAATACAATTAGATGCAGTTGATTGATGGCACTGTTCACTTCACTTATGTAGTTACTGATTTTCTGTTTTCAGGATCTGCCAACTACTTATTGAGGGATGTGGAGACTGGGTCCATTTATTTCTTCTCTCAGTTCTGTCTGTTTTCGGTTCATGTATTTTCACGTTGTGTTATCCAACACATGCAGGGGAAGAGTTGTTATGTCTTGTTTGATATATGACTCCTGGGTCATTACATCATGTCCTCTTTTACCCCTGAAAATATTTCTTGCTCTCAAGTCTGCTTTACATGGCATTGATATAGCAGCTTCAAAGTTTTTTTTATTAGTTAACACTACTAATAATTGATGGTGTCTCTCTTTCCATTCCTATAGTTTTACTGTGTTCTTATATTTAAAGACTTTGAGGGGCCAGCTCTGTGGCACAATAGGTTAATCCTCTGCCTGCGGTGTTGCCATCCCATATTGACCCCAGTTCAAGTCCCGGCTGCTCCTCTTCTGATCCAGCTCTCTGCTATGGCCTGGGAAAGCAGTAGAAGAAGTCCTTGGGCCTCTGCACCCACGTGGGAGACCCAGAAGTCGTTCCTGGCTCCTGGCTTCAGATCAGCACAGCTCCAGCTGTTGCAGCCAATTGGGGAGTAATCCAGTGGGTGGAAGACCTCTCTCTCTCTCTCTCTCTCTCTCCTCTTTCTGTTTAATTCTGACTTTCAAATATATAATAAATCTCAAAGGCTTTGGGTAGACAATACATAATTGGGTCTTTTTTAATCCAATGTGATAGTCTCTGTCTTTTAAGTGATATAATCAGGCTATTGATGTTTAACATGATTATTTATAATATTGCATTGATGTCTACCTTAATTATGGTTTTCCATTTCTTGCATTTATTCTATATCTTGATCTTCTATTCTTTCATGTCTTTTATGATTTTAGTTGAACACATATGATTGCATTTTCTCTCCTCTCTAAGTTATACTTTACACATCTTATTTAACTGTTTACCTTAAGGGTGGCAATTTACAGTTACAGCTAATCCAAGTCCATTTCCAAACAATCACTACACCACTCAATGAATAATACACACTCCTCTCTCCCATCCCTGCTTCACTCAGTTCGCCTACCCACGAGCTACAGTCACTCAATACATTGTTGCTATTATTCTTTTGAATCAGATGTCATTTGATCAACTCAGAAAAATCTAAGACTGTATTTTTCTTTCATTTACTTCTCTCTAATGCTCTTCCTTTCCTTATGGAAATCATAGTTACAAGGCTGTATCATTTGCTTTCTTTCCGAAGCACTTCTCTTAACATTTCGTTCTGGGCAAATCTACTAGATAAAAATTCCTTCAATTGTTGTTGTTGAGAATCTATTTACCTTTCACTTTTGAAAGATAATTTTGGTGGGTTCAGCAAATGAATCAGAATTAATTTAAATTCTAAGTCTGTTAATACCAAAATCTCTGCCATCTCTGAGACTGGTTCTGATGCTTGCTCTGTTCCCCCAGACCGGATTTCTCACCTTTTTTATGTCTTGTAATGTTGTTGTTGTTGAGAGCTGGACATGAAGTTCCAAGGAAAAGAGTGAAAGTGAACACAACCTTTCTGTGGGATTTTACATTTATCTGACCGGGAATTTGTATCTACTGCTTTCAGTAGCTGTAGGTGTCCAGGACTGGTGTTTTTGTCTGGTGTCCTGTGTGTCCTTCTTAAATGAGCCTGAGGTTTGCAGTTCTTTCTGTTGCAGTTCCAGTCCTTATATAGAATCCTTATTTTATTTCTTTTATTTATTTATTTTTGGACAGGCAGAGTTAGACAGTGAGAGAGAGAGAGAGAGACAGAGAGAAAGGTCTTCCTTCCATCGGTTCTCCCCTCCAATGGCCGCTACGGCCGGCTCCCTGTGCTGATCCGAAGCCAGGAACCAGGTGCTTCCTCCTGGTCTCCCATGGGGTGCAGGGCCCAAGCACTTGGGCCATCCTCCACTGCACTCCCGGGCCACAGCAGAGAGCTGGACTGGAAGAGGAGCAACCGGGACAGAACCGGCACCCCGACCGGGACTAGAACCCGGTGTGCCGGCGCCGCAGGCGGAGGATTAGCCTAGTGAGCCGTGGCACCGGCCCAGAATGCTTATTAATGGGAAGGCCAGGTGCGGGGTGAGGGGAATTGTTCCATCAGTCTCGAATCCGGCTTCCAGGCTCCTCAGCCACGTTTACTTGGCCCCTGCCCTTAGCGAGGGGAAGATCGGTGGGGGCTGGAGCCAGACAGCTCCCTTCCCCAGGTCAGTTTAGCTCTGGTAGAGACCCCAGGAGCTTAGGTGCTGGAAAGGGCAGGCTGCTGCTAGTTGCTAGGGGAGTAGAACACCCCGACTTATTTCAAAATGGTTGTTTTTGCCCCTTGCTGGCCTTCACCTTGAGAACCTGGGGACTCACGGATGCTAAACTCATGAACATGGGTGGGGGGTGCAACTGAGCCCCCTGGAGGCTTCTTCATCGGGAGCCTCCAGGATTTCATCAATTATAGCATCATTTCCTCTCAGTAACGGTCTGGAGCAGCTTTCTGCTTCTGATAAGCCCTGATTCTCCTCTCTCCAATTTTGGGGTCATTTTCCCAATGATTTCAATTTCCCACCCCTCAAGAAGAATTGTTGAGGCCGGCGCCATGGTGCAGTGGGTTAATCCTCCGCCTGTGGCGCCGGCATCCCATATGCGATGCTCCTCTTCCAGTCCAGCTCTCTTCTATGGCCTGGGAAGATGGTGGAAGATGACCCAGGTCCTTGGGCCCCTGCGCCCATGTGGGAGACCAGGAGGAGGCTCCTGGCTCTTGACTCCTGGCTTTGGATCGGCGCAGCTCCGGCCGTTGTGGCCAGTTAGGGAGTGACCCAGCAGATGGAAGACCTCTCTCTCTCTGCCTCTCCTCTGTGTAACTCTTTCAAATAAACAAATAAATCTTAAAAAAAAAAAAAAAAGTTTGCTATATTTTTGTAAGCACAAAATGATAGATTGGATCAAATCATATGAGAACCTCATTCAGAGAAATCTAAATTCCATGACTGTAATAATTTAATCTCTTGGTTGGGAAACATACTTATGTCATTTTTGTGAACATCCACCCGGGGAGAGAGAGTGTGCCACTCAAGAGTAGCGTAGGCAGAAAGGACAGGACGTCCCCCAGAAACTTCTCTGTTCCCTGATTTTTCTACCTCCGTGGACACTCCACTAAAAGTAAGCAGCGGTCGGAATGTTTGCAAGAACTTTAAAACTTTTTTGGAGTTTCATCACTTAATTGAAGTTCTCCTGCTGTTTATGGAAATTTCTCTCTTTGGCCGGTAGGGGGAGCTCACAGCTTTTAAAACAATTCTTCCCCTGTCCTGTGCTCTCAGTATTTGACTATGTTTGTTGGCTACGCATTCTTTAAAAACTGAATTTTCATAGATATTTAAAACGCAGGAAAGTTACCCTCATGTGTGCACCTGAATAAAGAGAACAAACTGATATATATATATATATATATATATATATATATATATTTCTGGACAGGCAGAGTGGATAGTGAGAGAGAGAGAGAGAGAGAGAAAGGTCTTCCTTTTTGCCATTGGTTCACCCTCCAATGGCCGCTGCGGCCGGCGCATCTTGCTGATCCGAAGCCAGGAGCCAGGTGCTTCTCCTGGTCTCCCATGGGGTGCAGGGCCCAAGCACTTGGGCCATCCTCCACTGCCTTCCCGGGCCATAGAAGAGAGCTGGCCTGGAAGAGGGGCAACCAGGATAGAATCCGGCACCCCAACCGGGACTAGAACCCGGTGTAGCGACGCCGCAAGGTGGAGGATTAGCCTGTTAAGCCACGGCGCTGGCCAACAAACTGATTTTAACACAGTATTTATTTTGACTTCCCGCAGTGGTGGCTGGAGTGGGTCAGAAGCAGAGTAGTGGTCACAGCCCTGGAGGTGGCAAGAAGGATGACAAGGACCAGAGAGCAGAAAAGCAGAAACTACAGGACCAGACGCTGCCAGCAAACTGCCATGGGTGCCACCTCGCACTCAGTGCTGGCTAAAAAGGTAGAAGTTAGAATTAAAGACTGTCTTCTCATGGAGCAAGAATTCAGTAGACATCAGGAACAAACGGAACCATGTGAAGAAAAGCAGGAGGAGGAAAGACCAAGATGGATGACTGGAGAGAGAGCCAGTGGCAGGAGGATCCTTGGAGGGGATTGTGGATGCCAACCACGTCATGTGTCACCATCTGTGGGGTCAGACGCGGGGTCAGCACCCTTTCCTCTGTGGACAAGGACCTGCTGAAACCAGGCTGCTCGGTGCTGCTCACCACAAGGTGCATGCTGCGATGGGTTGCTGACAGGTCACAAGGACCACCTGGCTGTAGTGACCAACGTGGAAAAGGCCCCTCTGAGATCTATGCTGTTACTGGGGGCTTGGACAAACAAATCCAGGAAACGAAGCAATCTGTGGAGCTTCCAATCACCCATCCCAGAAGATTATAAAGAAATGCGGATAAAGCCACCCAAGGGGGTCATTCTGTAGGGTCCACCGGACACAGGTAAAACCTTGTTGGCCTAAGCAGTGGCAATCCAGACCACTTCTGAACTTATTCAGAAGTCCCTAGGTGATGGGCCCAAGCTGGTGCAGGAATTCTTTCATGTTGCCAGAGAACATGCACCATCCGTGGTGTTTACTGATGAAACTGATGTTATTGGGACAAAAAGATATGACTCAATTTTTGGCAGTGAGAGAGAAATTCAGCCAACAATGCTGCAACTGTTGAACCAGCTGGATGGATTTCATTCATGAAGAGACATCAAAGTTGTCATGGCCACCAATCAAACCGAAACTTTGGATCCAGCACTTATCAGACCAGGCTGCATTGACAGGAAGACTGGCTTCCCCCTGTGAGATGACAAGTCTTAGAAGTGCAACTTTCAGATTCCCACAAGCAAGATGACACTGGCTGAGGATGCAACCCTGCAGGATGTGACCATGGCTAACGATGAGCTCTCCAGTGCTGACAGTAAGGCAATCTGTACAGAAGATGGCCATCTGTCTGATGGCCTTGAGAGAATGCAGAATGAAAGCAGCAAACAAAGTCCTCAAAAAATCAAAACAGGATGTCCTTTATAAAAAACAAGGCACCCAATGAGGCGCTATCTCTAGTGGACCTCGGCTGCCTTTAGTTTTCCTTACCCCCAAGGGAGGTGCGGAGAAACCCATGTTCCAGTTGATTCTTGTTAGCAAATATCCTGTGTATCTTTGAGTCTGAGGTGTCCTTTGGTCACTGCTCATTCCAGTTGCTTCCCAGTCAAGTGTGCTCTTTTCCGTACCAAAAAACACTGATTTTAATAATACATAAATACTAGCATCAGTATTTTTAAACTTTTTAAAAAAATTTATTTGTAAGGCAAAAGGGGGGAAGGAGGGAAGAGATAGAGATAGAGATAGAGATAGAGAGAGAGAGAGAGAGAGAGAGAGAGAATGAGAGAATAAAAGAGAGAGAGAGAGAGAGAGAGACAGAGACAGAATCTTTGCTCTACTAGTTTACTCTCCAAATGCCTGCCAAAAGCCAGGGCTGGGTCAAGCTGATCCAGGAGCCCCGAACCCACTCTCAGTCTCCCATATGGGTGGCAGGGATCCAAATACTTGAACCATCACCTGCTTCCTTCCAGGATGTACATTAGAAGAAAGCTGGACCGGAATCATCCAGGGCCGTGAATCTGACAGGGGATGAAGGCATCCCAAGCAGTGTCAACCACGGTGCCTAATCCTGCCCCTCACCATATTTAGAGAATAATTTGCTTGTTTTTACTTTAACCATGCAAAAAATAAGACTCTACTTGATATTCAAGAATTAAGATGAAAAAGGTTTTTTTTTTTTCTTTTTCTGAAAAGGTATAGCAAATACATACTCTCCAAAGCAATAAAATCTGTAAGCAACATCTTAGAGGTATTGGTAAGATTAAATCCTTACTATGTATATGTAAAATGTTTTCCTAGCACATACATTAAATTTTTTTATTTAAATTTTAGGAACACAAATATTGACATATAGTGATTGTTTTTATAACTCCGCTCTATTTTCTAATTTCTTTTACTCTCCTTCGATTTAGGCTTTCCAATCATAGGAGGGTTTTTTAATTAATTTCTAATTTTATTGTATTGAGGCACAAGAATGCAGTCTGTATCTAGTCACTTCTTTGATACACTTTGAAACTTGCATTGTGTTTTTTCGAGGGTTCAAATTGTGTGTTCAGATGGGGTGTGTGTGTGGGAAACAGGTACTAACTCCGACTTGTTTTTATCATCTTGATGCTGCAGCTGAGGTCTCACAACTCGGCAATGAGCATCTTTGCTGGCTGTGCTCAGAGAAAGTGAGGCTGGTTGTACAACCACGGATCATCATACACTTCAGCAATGAGCCCAGGCTGGGGGACCGACTATGGGATGAAGTGGTCAAAAAAGAAGTACGGGTGGTATTTCTGCAAAGAGAAAGACGGCCATGGAGTTACTCCTCTCCATCCGCATGGCTGCTAATCCTAGCCTCATTTTAATCAAAGCAAGGGACACATTTCTAAAGAACCAATCAGAGACTTAGCCAGGTACTCCCTAGAATCTGGGGTCATAGTCATTGCTACCTCACTTAAGAATCCTGTTCTGAGAGTGAGAGCCTGGCTAAAGTGATTGGCCTAGAACTGCACTACACTGCCAGTCTGTTACAGCAAAAGTGCCCTCACTATTCTCCTAAGATGCCGTGGGTGCCTGAGGAGGGGATAACACTGCCCAGGAGCAAGATGTAGGAGACAAGAGGCAACCACAGTAGCCAGTAGCTATTTACCCGGGGGGCTCAGAAGCTCTCTTCTTAAGCATAAAAACGGGTCTCCAAACAATGTCACAAAAGTCCCTTTTTATTTTATTTTTTAAAGATTTTATTTATTTGAGAGGGAGAGTTACAATGAAAGGGAGAGACAGAGAGCTGGATCCGAAGAGGAGCAGCCGGGACTGGAACCGGCGCCCCTAAGGGGATGGCGGTGCCGCAGGTAGGATTAACCAACTGCACCATGGCGCCGGCCCCCAGAAGTCTCTTTTTAAAGAGTCAGAATTTGGATGTGAGATGCAAAGCAAAGATTCCACTTCATCTCCCATGCCCTGTTTAATCTAAGCATAGTTATGTCACTTCCTATTTCAGATTGCTTTCCTATCTCAGCTTCTTGGAGATGTAGCTCTTCCATGTGCTGTGTTTGCTGATTCCTACCCATGGAATATGATCTCCTTATGTTTTTAAGTTTCTGTGGTGAGCTCACTGTTAGAAGTCACTTTTATTTCTGATACTCCCGTGTGACTTGGGTGGCGGCAGAGACACTCCAGAAACTGATTTACTATCTGGTATCCTTAGGGACACCTGCCCAATTTTCACGGCCAATTTGCATCTTGATGGTTATTTTACCAGGTGAATGATGTACCATGATGCAGGGTGGTGCTTTGAGATGTCTTCCTACTGGGGCCCAGGCCATTCCTGGCCATCTTGGGGCTACTTTTTGCAGCTCCCTTTCATGGAACGAGCAGTTCCTCCCTCCTTTGTGCATGATTTTTGGCTCTCCTTGATGGACAACAGGCTTGATTTCTGTTTCTATGTGGACATTAAATCTTCAGATTCGAGGCCTGAAGGACCTCACTGTGGATCTGCGCTCCCGGCACCTGAGTTTTAGCCTCCACTTCAACTGTGTCAGCTTTTTTCTTTTCAAAGATTTTCTTTATTTATTTGAAAGGTAGAGTTACTGGTTCACTCCCCCAGTGGCAACAATGGCTGGAGCTGGGCCAATTCGAAGCCAGGAGCCAGGAGCTTCTTCCGGGTCTCTCGTGCAGGTGCAATGGCCCAAGAATTTGGGCCATCTTCTAATGCTTTCCCAGGTGCATTGGCAGGAAGCAGGATCAGAAGTGGAGCAGGGGCCGGCACTGTGGCATAGTGGGTAAAGCTGCCGCCTATAGTGCCGGCATCCCATATGGGCTACAGTTCTAGTTCCTCCTGCTCCACTTCTGATCCAGCTCTCTCCTATGGCCTGGGAAAGCAGTAAAAGATAGCATGGGTCCTTGGGCCCCCGCACCTCTGCAGGAGACCTGGAGGAAGCTCCTGGCTCCTGGCTTCAGATTGGCTAAGCTCCAGCCGTTGTGGCCATCTGAGGAGTTGACAAGTGGATGGAAGACCTTTCTCTCTCTGCCTCTGCCTCTCTTTAACTCTGCCTTTCAAATAAATAAATAACTCTTTTAAAAAAAAGGAAGTGGAGCAGCCAGGACTCAAAGTGGCATCTAAATGGGATGCCAGCACCATAGGCAGTGGTTTTCTTACTATGCCACAGCACTGGCCCCTTGCTTTAGCTTTCAAATCATTACAAAAGGAAGACTACCCTTACTTATTTTTTTTTTTTCATTTTGCAACATTCTAACATATTCCCATTTTTAAAAAAAAATGTTTTCTTCTGTTTCCCCAGAATCTCCAGGTGTTTGTGGCAGACGAGAGCCTGTAACAGCTGAGCAAACCCTGTTTTAGAAACCAAAGAAATCCTATTGTGATGATTCCTGTTCTGGGTCTTGCTGCCCCCCTCCCCCCCAGCTCTCTCAGCCAGAAACAACCATTCCTTTCTAGTAACAATGATACCCTATTTCATATCTAGCTGATGGCACTGTATGGTCCCCTTTCATAACAGCTATTGGATCACCTAGGAGTTGAGGGAGAGGCACAGACATCCACAGCCATGTAGCTGGTACAGCAGTTCTTACAAGCACACAGCACGATGAAAACAACACTGCACTAAGTGTTGCATGTGTGTCATAAGTCCTAAGTTCTTCCCATTTACTTATCCATAAAATGAACCCTCTCACTTTCCCTGTTATCTTGTAGAATTAGAGGGAAATAAAACAAAACTGTCAATTTTGATGAGCTAAATAAACCTGAGATATTTTTACTCTATATCCCATAAATACTTGTAGAGTCAATAGAAAACATTTGAAAGGCTAACTTTTATTTTATGGAAATGCAATGAAGAAATTTGAACAAAGTGTAACTTACTTGTTTTAATTAAAATGAATCCTCCACTTCAAGAGAAATAATCCAAAAATGATGAAAACTGCAAACCTAAATTTCACATGCTATTCTAGGAGGACTCATAGCTTGAGAGCATTTTGTACGTATAGCAAAAAAGTCCTCCCTTGGTGTTTAAAATAACACAAAACAAATTAACAGATGAAAGAAAAATAACCTACAGCCCCATCTGTGGAGTTATCGGATCTCATTTCCTAAGCATGTTTTTGCTCCTCCCTTCAGCATTTTGGTCACATGTCTGTGAAAGCACTCAACAACATCAGTCAGTTCCATGAAATTCTTGTTTTTGAGTATGCCTCACTTAGGGCCAGGAACACAGGATCTAAAGGCAGACTGGCTCCTCCTCCTGCCTTGGAGGAGTCATTTCAGCTCTGCTTTGTCCTATCTGAAATGAGGACAGTAACACTTGTTCCCACTGATGCTCCTCATTGTACTGAAAATCGAATGCTCATAGAGCTTAGGACATTGGCAGGTACGCCAGCAGCTTCCCCGGGGGACACACGCACCACCACAAACGCTGTGCTAAGTGTGGGGACACCGAGCTGAACAGAATTCATAAACATTGGCCAGGGAGCGTGGACTGAGGTTGGAGTAGAAGCAGAGAACTTGGCAACAACCTTCCCGTAAGCCATCAAATTACCTCTGATGAATTTAAGGGAAAGTGGATTTAGCTCTTATTCCCTGTAGTAATGAAAGGAGCGGGGGTGCCTATCACAAGGAACAGGAGAGGATCCGAAGAGCATTTCCACTGGGCTTTGAGAAGCGTGGCCGACTGGCCTGCATGTCTTTTTTTTTTTTTTTTTTGACAGGCAGAGTGGATAGTGAGAGAGAGAGACAGAGAGAAAGGTCTTCCTTTTTGCCGTTGGTTCACCCTCCAATGGCCACTGCAGCCGGCGCATCTCGCTGATCCGAAGCCAGGAGCTAGGTGCTTCTCCTGGTCTCCCTTGCGGGTGCAGGGCCCAAAAACTTGGGCCATCCTCCACTGTCTTCCTGGGCCACAGCAGAGAGCTGGCCTGGAAGAGGGGCAACCAGGACAGAATCCGGCGCCCCGACCGGGACTAGAGCCCGGTGTGCCGGCGCCACAAGGTGGAGGATTAGCCTGTTAGGCCATGGTACCGGCTTGCGTGTGTCTTACTGAAGTGGGCAGTAGACTGACCGTGAGTTTACGAAGAACGGAAGGAAGCAGCACACAGCTCAGCAAGGAATGACAATCTGGATCCCACATTGGTTGGAGAGTTCACAAGGGGGATAAGACAGTAAGCAAGCATGTTTTCAGATCTCTTGCATGAAAACAGGAATTCAATATTACTGTAAAATCGTATTTTGAGCATGGGATTAAAAATCTAAGCATCTATTCTATCACATTAAATTCCTAAGTGAAGAGCCTGCATTGCAGTGTAGTGGGTCAAGCCACCATCTGGGATGCTGGCAAGCCCACATTGGAGCTCCGCTTTGAGAGCCAGCTGCTCCACTTCCTTCTAGCTCCTGCGAATGCTCCTGGGAAAATAGAAGATGATGGTCCAGGTGCTTAGGATCCTTCAGGGGAGACCTGGATGCAGTTCTGGACTCCTGGTTTTGTCCTGGCCCAGCCCCAGCAGTTACAGCTATTTGGGGAATGAACCAGTAGATGGAAGATCTGTTTCTGTCTTTCCTGCTTTCTATCACTTTGCCATTCAAATTTAAAAGAAAGAAAAAGAAAAAAGAAAGAAAGAGAAAATCTGTAAAAAAAAAAATCTTAAGCAAATAAGTTACAATTTATCTTTAACATAGGTTAGGTTGCAATCTTGGTACTGCTATGTGTTCTTATAAAGCAGTTGAAATAAAGATAAAATACTGCTACACCAGAGTACAGAAAGAGGTGTAGTTTCATATTCAAATAGAAGCTTTCTAATATTGTGACAGTATAAAAGATCAATGAAGAGACGAGAAGATAGAATCATGAAAAATGTTGCTATTCCGACTGTCATTTTTATGATCCACATTTCAGTGAAGAATTTTTTTGGAAATGTAATATATATTGCTGATATTACTCTGACTACCATTCAGAAAACTTATGTATTCATGCTTATCCTAGCTATTTTCTATCCATTTTTTCCTTTGGCTTCTGTCGCAAACTAGCTGTGAGATCTTAGGGAAGCAGTCTATGAAGGTCCTGCTATGGATGCTTCCAACTACAAACTTGAAGAGGTCGCCCAAGGACCTGTCTGATACACAGTTGGGGTTTTTTCTATATTGCTCTTGACCTCATTAATTCATGGACTTACTTTTCTCAGTAACAATGGAAATAAACTCTAAACACAGAAAATAAATGTATGTTCAAGTATCTCTGATGATAATGATACAGTACAGAAAAAAAAAGTTTCTGAAACATGCAGACTCAAAATCCAATCAGGAAATGACGATGGAGCTGAGTACATTTTAGAATTAAAGACAACAAGATTGGATCTGAGATTTCTGAAACTTAAATGGGGGCCAGCTACCGTACTTTCACCCTTCTAAAGCGCTATCGTGTTTCATACAGTCAACCAATCCACCTGTTTTCCTGCCAGAAGTGCGGAATTCCGAACGCCAGCAGCCAATGCAGAGAAAGCCCGAGATCAATGTGTTTCTGCAGGATTATGTTGCTGGCCATGCTTCCCACACTGTTTGTTTATTGTGAGAAACTTAACTCCCTCAAGCTTCCCAGTAATTCACCCTTTCTGTCCACGTCAGAATGAAGTGGTCTCTTGTTTCCCACAATGGACTGTTTGATGAGCACATCATCAAAGGCACTGGACGAGCACAAAGCAAGGAGGCACGTCACACTGTGCACATGGCCTTGAGCTCGACTGCCACCCCACAGTCACCACTGTGTCTCAGGAGCAGCAATGTCAGAGCCACAGACCATACACAGCTTTGGCCAGACCGCTGCCCTGGAGGGGAGACGTCACTAAAAATACAAACACCGCACATGGCCCTATCAATGGGAGCACTTTTACTTAAATTACTGATAGCAGCACATGGTGAACATGGTTCTCAATCCTGCCTGCAAGCTGACTAGAAATCAAAGGAGAGAATGGGGGAAAATACCCGGGAAGCGTTTATCAAAGACCCATTCTTCCCGCAGTGAGAACCGTGTATTCTATTTTAAACACAATTCCTCTTGAGTTTTTGCTCGCTTTTGTCTTCTTTGATCATGAGAGTGGCAGTGTTAGGCACAATGGAATTCCATGTTTCATGTTGGTAAAGGAGGTCCATTTTCCCAAAAAAAGCTGGAAGCTACCAGTAAGAAGAGTACAAGGAGCACCACCACACAATGCATTCTTCCACCTGCAGAAGACAACAGCTATCGGGACAATTCCTCCACTTTACCCACAAAAGCCTATTTTATCATTTCCCATGCTGTGATGGAATTCGGATGTAAACGTTTGTATTCTCCATTATCCCACAAGTGCCTCGTAGGTACCTAAGGTGTCCTTCTCAGTCACTGTTTTGCACTTCTAAATGTTTGCAGATCTAATGTTGGGATGTGATTACGAAATCAGTACAGAAGCAGACAAAATGAAAAGCAACTGTCCTTCCCCCTGAAGCAACCATTGGTGTTTGTGTGCACATAAAATGTATACAACACGACATGCCACACATACACATGTACAGAACATGATATGCTGGGGTTGGCACTGTGGCGCACTGGGTTAATGCTGTGGTCTGAAGCACCGGCATCCCATATGGGCGCCGGTTCGAAACCTGGCTGCTCCACTTCTGATCCAGCTCTCTGCTGTAGCCTGGGAAAGCAGTAGAAGATGACCCAAGTCCTTGGGCCCCTGCACCCATGTGGGAGACCTGGAAGAAGCTCCTGGCTCCTGGCTTCGGATCAGCTCAGCTCTGACCGTTGCAGCCAACTGGTGAGTGAACCATCAGATAGAATACCTCTCTCTCTCTCTCTGCGTAACTCTGACTTTCAAATAAATAAATAAATAAATAAAGACCACGACATGCTACAAAACCCATGCTGAACATTGCTTCTTTTCTGCTCAACCCCTTCCTTCTCATTCCTTTTCATGCATATGACATAGTTGCTTTACTTACAAATAAAACCTGAATACGGAGCAGGCATTTAGCCTAGTGGTTAAGTGGCTGTTCCCATATTAAATGACCTGGGTCTGATTCCTGACCCTGGCTCCTGACTCCAGATTCC
Source organism: Lepus europaeus (assembly GCF_033115175.1). Taxonomy (NCBI): domain Eukaryota; kingdom Metazoa; phylum Chordata; class Mammalia; order Lagomorpha; family Leporidae; genus Lepus; species Lepus europaeus. The sequence continues at coordinate 150,957,463 of NC_084830.1, forward strand.
TGTTAGTGTAGACTCTGGAGGCCGGAGTGATGGCTCCAGTAATTGGGTTCTTACCACCCTTATGGGAGATGCAGATTGATCTCTCTGCTCTGGTCCTGGCCCAGGCCCAGCCTGGAGGGACATCTGGGGAGGGAACGACTGGATGGGAGCTTTCTCTGCCTCTCTCTTTCTGTTTCTGTCTTGCTCTCACTTAAATAAATTCAGACCTCAATAAACATGCCAGTTGTATATGAACATAACTGAATTTTCAAAGAAGAATTTCTAGGTAAAAGGACAATTATTTTTAAGTTTGATGATTTTTTTAAAGATTTATTTATTTGAAAGGCAGAGTTATAGAGAGGCAGAGGCAAAGACAGAGAGAGGTCTTCCACCTGTTGGTTCACTCCCCAATTGGCTGCAACAACCGGAGCTGCGCCAATTCGAAGCCAGGACCCAGGAACTTCTTCTGAGTCTCCCATGTGGGTGCAGGGACCCAAGAACTTGGGCCATCTTCCACTGCTTTCCCAGGCCACAGCAGAGAGCTGGATCAGAAGTGGAGTAGCAGGGACTTGAACCGGCGCGCATATGGGATGCTGGCACTGCAGGCGGCGGCTTTACCTACTACGGCATAATGCCGCCCCTGGACGGTATTTTTGAGCTATGTCTTTTCCAATCTAACAAATGACACATGGAATCTTCTCTGTGTGTGTGTGCTTTAAAAAATGAATGATTTTGGGCCGGCGCCGCGGCTCACTAGGCTAATCCTCCGCCTTGCAGCGCCGGCACACCAGGTTCTAGTCCCGATCGGGGCACCGATCCTGCCCCGGTTGCCCCTCTTCCAGGCCAGCTCTCTGCTGTGGCCAGGGAGTGCAGTGGAGGATGGCCCAAGTCCTTGGGCACTGCACCCCATGGGAGACCAGGAGAAGCACCTGGCTCTTGCCATTGGATCAGCGCGGTGCACTGGCCACAGCACGCCTACCGCGGCAGCCATTGGAGGGTGAACCAACGGCAAAAGGAAGACCTTTCTCTCTGTCTCTCTCTCTCTCTCTCACTGTCCACTCTGCCTGTCAAAAAAAAAAAAAGAATGATTTTGGGCATTTAAAAACATGTACATGGTCATATGCCACTTGTAGTTTTTCAGTTATGTTATAGAATAACTGTGGTTTTATAACAGATCACAGGTACAGAGCACAAGGTGTATTCTTTGCTGTCAGAGACTCATCCATTTGACCCCCATCATGTCAAAGCCTCCTGCCATCACTGTGTTTCCTCCCTTTGCTTCTTACACGTCTCAGCATTTTGATTTGTGAATTCTGATGGTGTGTTTTAATAGTTTATTGAAACACTCATTGACAGAAATTGTCGTTCTTCTTTTAATACTATCTACCTGAATTTATAATTGTTTGATATTAGTCAAAATTGCTGATTTCTATATATCCTTGCCCTTATACTATTTTGCTTTTCCATTAATTATAATGTTTTAGAGTTACTTCATTATTGGTGTTCATTTCGTAAATCATAGTTTATTTTTAACTATATGATACTTATGTAATCAGAATACCATTTACATTTTTATTTTTATACTGTTTATATTTGTATGTGACATATACTCGACTGTTCTGTGCCATTTAGTCTTATACCTTCTATTTTCATACTTCAGATTAATTGCTGTTTATCATGTTTTATTTGCTTCTGTGTCCATGTTTTTCTTCATTCTACCCTTTATAACATGATGTGATTTACTTAAATTCAGGTTTTTTTAAAAGTTTGTTTGTGCGGCTGGCAATGTGGTATAGTGGGTTAGGCAGCCGTCTGCAGTGCCAGCATCCTGTATGGGTGCTGGCTTACATCCTGGCTGCTCCACTTCTGATCCAGCTCCCAGCTTCCACTGGTAAAGTAGTGGAAGATAGCCCAAGTGCTTGGATCCCTACATGCATGTGGGAGACCCGGAAGAAGATTCTGGCTCCTGGCTTCAGTCTGGCCCAGCCCTGGTCAGTGCAGCCATCTGGGGAGTGAACCTGTGAATGAATGGAACACTTCTCCCTCTCTCTCTCTGCCTCTTCCTCTCTGTAACTCCACCTTTCAAAAAATAAATCTTGGTTTTTTTTTTTTTTTGAGATTTATTTGTGTATTTGAAAGAGTGTCAAAAACAGAGAAAGAGAGACAGAGAGAGAGATCTTCCACCCACTTGTTACCTCCCCAAATGACCCCAACGGCTGGGGCTGGACTTGGCCGAAGCCAAGAGCCTGGAACTCCATCTGGGTCTCCCAGGTGGGTGACAGGGACTCAGGTTGTCGGGACATCATCTACTCCCTTCTCAGCACATTAGCAGGGAGCTGAATCAGAAGCAGATCAGCTGGAACTTGAAGCAGTGCTCCGAAATGAGCTAAGCGAGATGCTGACGTCACAGGCAGCAGCTTCACCTACTGTGGCCCAATGCAGGCTCCTGCTTCACTTCTGCTTTCTTGACTGATGAACTGCATGCAGTATCTGTTGAAGTACAGATTTCCAACATAAAAGTGAAAAATTAATTACTATCTCATCCCCCAAGGAGGTAGGGCTATCTCTCAAAATTAGACCATAGAATTTTTACTGGTTATATTAATATTTTTAGTTATTCTCATTAGGGAAAAATGTATCTCTCCACTGTAGCCCAAAATAAAATGTACAGCTAGCTAAGATTGTTTTTCCTTGGAGACATCTTTTATAGGAGCTCCTTATACTGGGTCTTCCCCAGACATGGCATCCTGCTTCACTCACTGCAAGATGCCACTGTAGCTTCCCCAGCTCACGGAGCTGTAAGCCCAGAGTACTGAAACACTTTGCCCCAGTTCCTTAGTGCTACCACTTCCTGAGACACAGCCTTCCCCTGTGCAGTACAGCTTTATACCTCCTCCCATCTCTTCTCCTCAGCTTCTCTGGGGCTGTTGTCTCTTAAGCAACAGCCCCTCCTTTGTAAATTAAAACTTGGCCACTAGTTACTGCTGAACCAATCATGGGTGCTCCACGTACCTTGACCTGCTGAATACCTGTCCATTCTCAGTTACATCTTTAACAAACACTTCATAGTACCTTCCTTGAGCTATCACCTTGAGACCATCTTTTTAATATCCTTCAATTGTAAAAATTGTGTTAGTTTTTGCTAGTTGTACTGCTACTTCTATGTTGTGTAGTTTATAATATTTATAATCTATTAAATTTTTATCACAATGTTCATTTAGGCTTTGTTTTATCCTAAAGTGAATTTAATAATACACAATTTTTTTTTCTCCATTCATATTGAGTAGTTACATTTTATTAAATGCCCTTTTCTCAAAGAGTTTAAGGTATCAGTGAGTATCTCCTTAGTATCTTTCTGAATCGCTGCATGTTGGAACATGCTGTGGGTTTTCATTGACCAGGGGACCTAGGTCATTATCTCCATACTTGGATGCTCACCTGCTTCTTCCCAACACAGCCTATATGAATGGAGCTACTCCACCTGCCCTTCAATTCTGTCCGCAGCAAGCTCATCCAGCTCCCACAAACGCTCACATTAGTTGTCCTCTTCTAAACAAGAGGTTTCTAGTGGACTTCTTAGGAAGTTCGACCCATTTTTGGAGAATCCCAAGTCTTGAATTCATTGCCTGGGATGATCAGAAAAGTCTATCCGCTCTTAGCTTCCTACCCAGACTGTGGTCAATGTTCGTTGCTCTTAGAGACTCTCCTCTGTCGAAAGAGGAGCTGGGCATGGCTGATGTCCAAGCTCATCAAAAGTAAGAGCACAAGGGAGCAGATACAGTTCACCATCCCGTCTTTAAATCCATCTATTAATTTATCTACTGTTGGTACCTAGCACGATGCCTGGCAGAGAGGTCATTTTCCATCAGCATTTGTTAAATTAAGGACAAAAGAGCTATCTGTTGAGATTCTGGGGGCATATCCATCCTCTAATATGTACTCAGCAAACAGAAATCCCACACTTGCTGTAATGACTGTAAATGTCAGTTACTTTGCACTCAGGACTCAATGTTTCTAAAATTACGCATCTTTCTCCCAGGTTCAACATCAGAGACTCAAAACTTATGACAAATGAATTAACATGGATTTGATAAGGGAGACAGATTTCCCCAGGTTAAAGAAGGAATATTTAAGACAATTTTGTAAGCACATCACCTTTTACATGTGACTCGACATGATAATCATATCATATTGGTAACAGCTGAAAAGATTCACAGAAAATTACAACAACATAGGAAAGGAGGCAGTTAACATGTTTTTTGCTTCACAATTTAACAACAAAATGCTCCCACTTCACACATCTTTTTTTTTTTGACAGGCAGAGTGGATAGTGAGAGAGAGAGACTGAGAGAAAGGTCTTCCTTTTTGCCGTTGGTTCACCCTCCAATGGCCGCTGCGGCCAGCGCATCTCGCTGATCTGAAGCCAGGAGCCAGGTGCTTCTCCTGGTCTCCCTTGCGGGTGCAGGGCCCAAGGACTTGGGCCATCCTCCACTGCCTTCCTGGGCCACAGCAGAGAGCTGGACTGGAAGAGGGGCAACCGGGATAGAATCCAGCGCCCCAACTGGGACTAGAACCTGGTGTGCCAGCGCCGCAAGGCGGAGGATTAGCCTGTTAAGCCACAGTGCTGGCCCCCACTTCATACATCTTCCTCCTCTATGCCTCCCACACACTTATTTCCCACTGTTTCTTTACAACAGCTGGGCTTTTAGCCACAGGCGTTCTGGACAAAGCACTAGCAAAACGGTCGTGAGTCTAAAGAGCACCTTAGCCTTATTGGTCTTTACCCGGTATTTTCCCCACATTTGAGTAACTGTCAAACAGCAATCAGAGCTAAGGAAAGCAGTCCTCCAAGTCTCTTCCCCAAACATCCATCCCTCTGCCTGGTCAAAGAGCCTGCACCTCCATCCTCACTGCAAGCCGCTACCCCATCGCTCTCAATTTGCTGTTGCAGACCAATACTATACGCTTTTTAAAATTATTATTCTGCTCATTAACGCCCAGCCCCATTCATTCCTCATGCTCCAGGGCACTGGCAAGAGGCTCTGTCGGAGATTTTGTGGCAGGGGTCTGTGTCTCCACTGAGGGCAGCTCTCCTGGTTCTGACAAGGGGGTGGGGGGCAGTTTCCATGGACTGCATTGCCTGCATGTTAGCATCTGTTAACAGATATTAAATCTGCCTTCCTCAATCCCTCTCAAGCTCTCGAACTTTCAAATGAGAAAACCAGGTATTTGCTCATTGTATGGAAAGAAAACCTACAAACTTTCTCTTTTCAGTGTTAAAGCACACGTAAGTACACTGGTACTAAACATTCCAGAGAGTAGCCCGCCAACACGCATCTGATGATTTTGCTGTTTATAACTTCCTTAACTTAGACATTTCACTTCTATGGTTTTTTAAGATTTATTTGAGAGGAAGAGCCATGGACAGACAGAGGGAGAGACAGAGAGAGAGGACTTCCACCTGCTGGTTCACTGCCCAAATGGCCGCAATAGCTGGAGCTGGGCTGGTCTGAGGCCAGGAGCCAGGAGCCTCTTCCAGGTCTCCCACGCAGGTTTACAGGCCCATTTTTAGCTGCTTTCCCAGGTCATAAGCAGGGAGCTGGTTTGAAAGAGGAGCAGCCGGGACATGAACTGGCGCCCATGCCCACTCCGCCACAGCGCTGGCCCGGTATTTCACTTTTAAACATTTCTCTGAAGCAGATAGTTAAGTCTAAACAGACGCATGTTACAGTACTTTCTCAGCGCTACTGAAAAACTAGAGACAGCATAAACATCCAAAATAGTTAAATTTTCATAGTGAACAAACAGAACAGATTACAGATACTCCATAGAAGAACCCTTAATAATATTTAATGAAAAGTAAAATGTTCAATGAAAAAGATTTCAAAACACTATACACAGTATGATCCTCTTGGCAGCATGTTTAAGGGTAACAAAATGATGTTAATGGCCATCTCTGAAATGTGATTTTCTTTTTTCTGGATTGGAACAATTAATAATGAACATGTACTGAATTGGTAAATAAAACTGAGTCATTAAAACAATAAATGAGATGAATGAGTGTGCGTTTATAAAAATGTCATAAGCACAGATAAATTATTTTTGCTGATATTAATATACGAGTATATCAATAATATTAAATATATTAATAATTCATATTACATATATAAAAAACCAAGTTATTGCCCCTGGGAAATGTTTACCAGGCTTGTCGCCATTGATTTGAGCACACGCACTCTGGCCTCTGACTCCCGTCAGGCATGCCCATTCATTCTGTCACAGGAATACACAATCGGTTTCACATAAGCTCTTGGGAGCTGTTGCCTCTCTCTTAGTTGCCTAGGGTTCCATTTTCACTTGACCTTGTAATTGCCTTTTTGAAAGCAGAATTAAATTCTTTGTTGAGACCCTCCATTCAGGACTACTGGGCTATTTCCCTGACAATGAGAAGCACTTAGTAGGTTTAGAAATGAATGTTAACTTTTATATTCCCAGGGGCCTACAATAAGATGGCTACTGCACATCTAAATGCCAACCCTTGCTTCTAAAACCTAAACGTTTGGGAACTTTTTAACAGATCTCATTTTCTTAGAACACTACAAATAATCACAAGGCCTGGCATCCTGGAACCTCTTCAGATTCAAGCATTTCTGGGTGACACATCCAGCTCAGACCTACACACCTGTAGCTAAGCCCCAGTTAAACCAGGCTCCTGGTGGGAGGGGCTAAGGCTCCACCCAGTGTTCTTGACCTCTCCTGGGTCCACACAGCTGGAAACTGGGTTGTCAGTCTGTGCTGAGTTTATCCTCCGATTAGATCTAAACCTGCAAAAGGGGCTCAGGTTTTTCATTCCATCCTTGGGGGCCAAGCTACTTCTCCCCAAGTCAGTCTTCAGGTGAAGTTCCACTTTTTCATACCTCTTGGTTCCGCAGCGAAGCTGTGATTAGGGAGCATTCAAAGCCCAGCTAAGGAAACTGCCAAGTTTGGACTTTGCGCATTTACATCTGCTACTCCACAAAAACTCCGTAACACTAAAGACAAAATAGCACAGCCAGGGGCATTCTATCTGTGGGGGCATGAGAATGCCTTATTGCAACGTATGCTTGTAGCCATGGACTGGCTGCAGAAAAGCTTAGCCCCATCTTTCGGTGTGCTGGAAGACTGTAAAAAAATCTTTAGCTTTCAAAAGTGATAAATGACCAATCTCCATTTTAATTTAAGCCATGGAAGTAGATTTTTAAAACTCAGGACGGATCAGATATGATGCTGAATCAGGGCAAAACATCCTTTGATAGCAGAAGCCAAGATGATAGCAAGTATTGAAAAGTAATGAGACCATTAGACAGGGTATCTAAAAATAATTGCAAAGAAAGAAAAGGTTAACACAGGTAGCCAATCCCTGTTTCTCTTAGGTTAATCATCCCAGTTTAACCAAGTATTTGGATGTCTGGATCAGAGACAAATGAATCACTTACTGCTTAAAATAGAAAGTGATTTATTGCCTGGTAATGTCGTGACCTGAAAGGATTCAGCCATTTTTCCATACATGTTTAGATGAGAAAAACAGAAAGAGAAAACACAGGGAACCGGGTAGTTGGCTGAGTTTTAGACTCTTTCAAGCAAACATGCCACAGTCTAACTTAGGCGGGGAAAACATGCCTCCTTCCATTTAATTTCATACATATTTTCATAAATACTGTGCACCTTCTTGGACGGAATAGGTTGCATGTTAATATTACAGAGCTTTTAATGAATTCTGAGCTTGGCATGAGCGGAGGGAAGATGGAGAGCATTAACATTTTTCTCTCCTGGCTTTACCACTGTACCCAGGAAGAATCATTACTGCATAAAAGGTAGAGAAGTGAATTTAGAGTAGAAACTCCTCCAAGACAGGCGTGATAGTCTACAAACATCACAGAGATGACAACCATTATATGAAGTGATACAGTGACATTTTTCAAAACGCCCATTTCTGCTAGTAAGAAAAAACCACCCAGGTGTTAACCATTAGAAATGTAACACAAAGAGGGTTCTTTTAACTCTGGTATTGAAGTAAGGACCAAGGGTCTTTTATGTATTTAAGAAAAAAGAACGAACCTAGCATTTATCCCGCACAGCAGTTTCATGTCCATTAATGTTAGGAAGTCATCACTAATTTGACATAAAATTGGCATTTCAGATTTCCAGTTTATGGCCTGCCACTCCATCTTAACATCAAGTAGAATCACAGGAGGACTGAAAATGAACAACTCCCCTTAGCTGCTTCGGAGAACCGAGGACGTAAGGCAAACTCTTGCCCCCCCAAAAGCCGGAGGGGGCAGCGAAAGCCGAGAATCACGAATCACTGGAGCCAAAGCCTGCACAGGGAGCAGGAAGGAGGTGGGAAAACCGGACCTGGAAGTGACAAACTGCTGAAAAAGGATGTGGGCAAGACTGAGGGTCTGAAGCCACTCCAGGAGGACCCAGTCACACGGGGGTCCCAAGAGTCGTGAGCATGTCACCCCTGGACACTAACCTGGTCCTACCTGTCTGTGTTTATTAGAGGACAATAAAAACACCCTCTTGCTTCCAGCAGGGGCTGAAGCAAAGTAATTGCTTCCACATGTGCCACAAGTTTGCTCTTCCAAACAAGATCTGCCTCTCTCAGGAGAAGCAACCAGAGCCTAACTTACCTGGGTGAGGAGAATACCCAAGTCTACTTCTTCTCTCTCTTATCTTATCGCAAGGATGAGAATGCACGGAGAAAGCAGTACCACTTGTGAAGTTCAAGTCCAGAGACACAGGATCCCCCAAAGAGACTAATCATAGGACGACGGAGCCTTTTGCCTGCAGCCATTTTACCTGAAGGTCTGTCTACTGCAACTCTGTTTACCCAGGCCATCACGCCCACCTCGCAACAAAAACTTACTGGGCATCCTGGAAGGCAAGCTTGCAGTTTGAACAGACTGAGCAAGATCTGATCCAGAGTCAGATACGGCAGGAACTTAAATAAAAACGAAAACTTTAAGATCCTGTGGACTTCAGTGGAGTAAGAAGACAATGTGCAAGAACAGATGGATAATGAGAACACAGAGAGAGAAAAATACAAAGAAACCAGAGAGAAATGCTGGAGACGGTTTCTACTGTAGCCAAAATGCAAGCTGTTTTTTTTCTGGGCTCTCTAATACACCACACATGCTGGAGGAAGACTCTCGAAGCTGCAGTGTTATTAGTCAGCTTTGATTACGCTAACAAAGCACCTGAGACAGGCTACGTACAAATAAAAAGGAGACTTATCTAACTCACGGTTTTGAGGGTTCAAAGTGGTGGCACTGACGCTGGCTCGGCATGGGTGGGGCCTTATCAATGGCATCACTTCATGGTCCGTGACAAAGGCAGCTGCAGGTGTGGGAGTGAGTGACCACATCTCAAACAGGAAGCCGGCCCAGGTTGGAACGAAGGAGGATCCCACAAGAGATGTGTTAAATTCTTTCAAGGGCACGCCCCCAGCTGCTCTAGGAGCTTCCACTAAGCCCCGCCTCTTAAAGGTGATCATCCTCTCCACGTTGCTCCCCATGGACCCTCGGGGAATCCACCACACACAAACCGCAGTGCTGAGGATGTGCAGAGAGATGTGGTCGGGGGACGATGAGACAAATGGGAACAGGGTGGAAGGGACCGCTCCATATGTTCCTTTTGAATTTTGCTGTGAAACTAAAACCTTAAAAATTTAAACATAGATTATTTCTATGTTAAATACAACATTGGCTTCTTTCACAGCAGTGTTATTCCAGAAAGATAGGAAGCTCTCCAGAAATCATTTCATGGCTGTTCAGCTTTTCCATTCTTATTTCTCTGGGGTGGTCAGCTGCTGGAAATACCAGATGTCACCTGCAGGGTGCAAGGCAGTGAATTAAACAGAACAATCTAGAAAGTTCATTTTAAGGTGGAACAAGTGAAATAAGCACTGGGACTACAGGTCTTACCCTTTCCATGCTTGCACCTGTAACCCCATCCTGTGGGACTCTATTGAGTGACAAAGCACAACAATGTATTTTCTGCCATCCTGTGAATTCTAGAAAGTCAACATTTGTATCTCCTCTTTCTTGACCCTTCATAATGATAATTTTGATAAATTTTAGCTTTAATACAAAGCTATTTTATGAGGAGTGGGTGTGGTGGTACAGCAGGTTAAGCCATGGCTTGACACACCTGCCTACCTTATTCTAGCCTTGGCTATTCAGCTTCCAGTCCTACTAGTGCATCCTGGGAAGGCAGTGGGTGTGGCTCCAGTGCTTGTGCCCCAGCCACCCTGTGGGAGACCTGGATGGAGGTCCTGGCTCCTGGCTTCAGTCTGGTTATTTGGGCATTTGGGGAGTGAACCAGGGATGAAAGGTCTCTCTGTGTCTCTCTCTCTGTATCTCGACCCTGTCTCTGTCACTCTGCTTCTCAAGTAAATGAGAAATAAATCAGTAAACATTTAAAAGGTACTTTATGTTATTTCTCAGTAGGTAACACATTTATTTGGAGTTTTAAAATATTACTTTACACATGGTGTGAACTCAGTGGGGAAGAACAGTTGTTGAAAGCTGTTTTTTTTTTTTTTTTTAAATCAGGTGAAAAAAGACAGTTAAATGAGAATTACCTTGATCCAGATCATAGAAACTGTCAAAACTGGAAGTCTGTTAACAATCTTGCCAATTCCACACTGCCCTTTGTTTCGACCATTCTCAAAAAGACTTGTCAATTTAGAGTTTATTCCTCTCACTGCTCAACAGAAGTTGAAGTAGTCACAATAAAATCCAAACCCACAGATGCAAAAACAGGTGATGCAGACGGGGAGGTATGGAGAGAGAAGGCAGAATAAGTAAGCATGGAGACTTAAAAAAAGACAAGGACTAACCATTAAATTGAAATGAGATGACCTTAAACACATGATGGAATCCTAACTGTGTTTTTTGGTTTGCATTGGGTGGGATGAGGAGAAAGAGAGAGAGAAACTTAAGGAATGGGGAATAACGCTTTATAGACTAGCAGAGAGAAGTCAGGTCAAGGGCTTTACTTTCCACTTAGGAATGCTACAAACCACCGATTCTAACCAACAAGTCATGGCTACATGCAGGCATCATTCTCTCTCTCTTAAGATTTATTTATTTATTTGAAAGGCAGAGTTACAGAGAGGCAGAGGAAGAGGTAGAGAGTGAGGTCTTCCATCCGATGGTTCACTCCCCAGATGGCTGCAATGGCCAGAGCTGTGCTAATCCATAGCCAGGAGCCAGGAGCCTCCTCTGGGTTTCCCACGTGGGTGCAGGGGCCCAAGCACTTGGACCATCTTCTACTGTCTTCCCAGGCCACAGCAGAGAGCTGGATGGGAAGTGGAGCAGCCGAGACTTGAACTGGCGCCCATGTGGGATGCTGGCACTGCAGATGGCGGCTTTACCCATTATGCCACAGCACCAGCTCCGCAGGCCCCATCTCTACCTTTGCCAGCTTTTAGTGACAAAGTCCGCTCTGACTGACCACACCCACAGAGGCTGGAGAGGGCCCGTGCACTCACCGCCTGAGTCGGTGCTGGTTCCCTCACATTCCTCTGGGGTTTCCCTTGGAGAACTTGCTTTGTCTCAGCCTCTGCACAGATTTCTAACAATGCGAGAGCTCTGACTATAAAAATGCTGAGTCTGGTATTAAAAAAATGAATAATTCAGGATGTAAACACCCCAGAAAATGTTTTCCTTGAAACTGTCACCTTGAGTACTGACACTGTTATTCTGAGAAATACTGTCTTTAACTTAAATAAGTCTGCCTTTAGAACCAGTGACAGGCACTGGGGAAATGTGTCTCGATTATGTAACCTGTAGAGTTCCATGGCAATGTTTTAATTGACTGTAGCTTTTTAATATTCATGATATTTAATACTTTTTCCTTAAAAGTGTCTAAAACAGTTAATGAAGTGCGTAAGTTCTTATATTTGTTCATTCAACCAAAAGCATTTAATGGGAGCCTGTTTTAATACCAAAAGGCATTTTGTAGTAAAGAATACAGCCACACGGCTCCTCATCCCAGGTTTAAAAGTTCGTATTGGCATTCATCCGATGCTTTTCTCCAAGAGGGACAAGAGCGGTATTTTGAGGTTCTTTTTTCTCCTGCCTCTCTTCCTTTTCTCCACTTTTTAGATAACGCATTGTTTTTGAAAATCAGCACTCACATTGAGTCGGTCAAGATTCTTTTTTGACATCTCTGCCAAGTTAGAGAAATCCTGCCTTTCATTTTGCTGTTTGAAAATGATGTTTATCATGTGACTTGACTGGAGCTTGTTTCCTGCCAGAAATGCAAGCCACCTGTAATGCAAATAAAACATTCAGGCCTATGCGTGTGTGCGCAAGAAATTCAGCTGCAATCATGCATAAGGGCACTTACTACCAGTATCAATGCCCGTCTAATTAGTGATCTTTTAAAAAGTAGTATCGCGTGAAGAAAAAAGCAGTCATCCCAGCTCTCACAACATAGGCATCCATTGTTAATGGCTTCTGTTAATTGGACATCCACTGGGGGCAAGAGTGCATTCTATTACAGAGTTAAGAGCACTGTGTGCAATTATAACAATGAAGTCACGAAGTAGCCTTTGCTTAAGTGTATTTTTTTTCTGAATGGCAATTTATTAATGCTAAGAGCTTATATTGAACAGAACATGGGGAACCAGAGCAACATCACCCTCCAATTCACTGTCTCCTAGAAAGGTCATTTTCAGGGGAAGGCCAAATAGAGCATCTGCTAGGAAAGGTGGAATCCAGTTCCTGTCATCTTTTCCTGGTGTGTTTCCTTAGAAACACACACCTTAAGGAGACCCATCTCAGGATATTTTCCCTAGGTGCTTACCTGCATGGGTAAATTTGTGGACCTCTATTTTCTTAGATTTAAAATAAAGACGTAGGAGAAAGTGTTCTCTGAGCTCCCTTGCAGCTTCCATGTTGTAAGAATTAATATCAGTGTCTCTCTGCTTGGACAAGGAGACATAAGGAGTGTGGTAACCAAGTGATGTGCTGGGGCAGCTCATTAGAGTTGTGAGTGCCGCTTGTTAGATTTTCCAGAATTTTGTAAGCTAGTTGTCAAACACAGTCATTATTAAATTAAAACACATCAACTTACAATCCAATTAATTACATCTTAAAAGGGAATATTCAACATTCATTAATTTAATTATCTTATTTCCTGTTACTGTGAGCTATGCTCTTGAGGTTACTTAGATGTACTGTATCTGTAATGTTGGAATACTATACTATATAATACTATACAATGACGAGCCCCTACCTTCCGTGGGATTATGTTGGAACCTTGAAATTGCCTGTGGTGGGAGAATTTGCACCCTGGGATCTGTCAGCTGTTACAAATCAGTGCTTCTCAGTTTCTCAGAGACCTGATTTTTAAACATTTACCAACACACCTCCAGGTCACCAGGCTAAGACCAAGGGCGGGAGGGAGGAAGTGGATCTCAGTAAGGGACTCAGAGCGCCCCGTAAGGCAGACCACACAGAGTGTCTGTAGGACAGATTTCACGAGGAGTATTTTTACCTAAGTATGCAAGGTCCTATATTCTCTTTTAGCCTGATGGGAGTCTGGTCCTCTGAAGGAGAGAGGGAAGGAAGGGAAGTTTGGCAGGCGGTTTCCTGGCCTGAAAAGGCAGTTGTAAGAACGCTTAGATTAGGATCATGTCCAGTCTTGGAACCAAAGTCACCTGCAGTAAAGTCCTGCATCTCAGAGAAGGGGCCAACCTTGCTGCCCCACTGTACTCAGTAATTGCAGAGACTGTCCTGTCGAAAGTGTGGCGTTGGCATCCACGTTGTGCGTTAGGTAGCAACAGGGCCAAGTAGAGATGGGAGAAGTCCTGGGGAGATGGCAGTAGGCTCTGGGGAGATGCTGAGGATCAGTAAATAGTACCACCTGGCTGTAATGCAGGGCAAAATGAGAAGTGCTGTGCGTAACATCCCTCATCAAAATGCTCTGTCTCATGTAATCTTGCGAAACACACATCGTAAGTGCTCTTGGTACCCCAAACCTCCAGAGCTGGGCCTACCAGCTCTGTAGATAAGCACCAAAGACCTGACACTCTGAAGTAAAAGAAGAACATACTTTGCTATACAGACAAGCTCTTGTTATTCTATCTTTAGATTTCCAGCTCCCAAAACTTGCAGGTCTTATCATGAATTATTGCAGGTGTACAATGAGAAGGAGCAATATTATCAAGTCACCTCAGGATGCTAAGGAAGAAAAAGCCAAATTTGGCATTGCCAAAGTAAGCAGAATTCATTATTCAACCAATCAATTCAATCAATTAATAGGTATTGAACCTCTGTCATGAGCCAGACACTACCAAGTATTCTGGCCATAGCGCATTGAACCATAAAGAAAGATCTTGCCCTCAGGAAGCTTACATCCACATTGGAAAGACAGTCAATGAACACACAAACCAATTCACTAATGCAACTGCAGTCACTAAGCCTGAGGAAGACAATAAAGCAGGGTGCTAGGATGTGGGATGAGGGTCCTGAACCACACACGGGGTCAAGAAAGGCCTTTCTGGAAAAGTGATGATTGAGCAGCCAAGATCAGAGCTTTTCTCTGTCCTGTTGAAGACTGGAATTCAACTCTCACCATTGTAGCTCCCATTGCCTGTGAAAAACTGCATACAAACTAATACAACCTCTACTCTAGAGGGCCTACTGTTCTCCACCGCCTGCTCAAGAGCAGGTGCACGTTATGCATGGTTACACACATCGAAGCAAAATATTCTCTACGAGCTTCAAATCCTCCCAGTATTAAGGGAATGATAGAAAAAATATTTTGAATAACTAAAATCCTATATGCATGTGAGATAGTAGAAACTGTTTTAAAATTTTTATTTTCTTTAAAAACAAGTTCTTTCTTCCACATATTCTCCTCAAACTATAATAGGTGTAAAAAAAATTCTGGTACATTTTGATGTGTGCAATTCAAATATTTGAAAAATATATTTATACATAAAATATTGGGAGTCCAGAAAGAACTAAAATTTTCTTCCTTTTTTGTTACAGTTAATATATTTAATCCCAAGCAAAATATTTAATCATTTTGTCTTTCCTCTACATTCAGATATTCATACAGATTAAATTATTATATTTGGTCTTATTTCAAGTCAGGTTTTGCAGATATCCACACAAAACAGAAAACAAAAAAGATGACCATTTTCCCATTACCTAAAAAATCCACCCTACAACTTAACTATGAACATTGGGATGTTAAGACAAATTCTAGCTCTGTTCCCTTTATAACCCTTTGGGTTGTCTCATGGTTGGCAGAACTCTGTCATGGAAGCCAGCATTGCCTCTTCAAACCTGCATGCAAAAGGAAAAGATTAATGTGTCGAAACACTTGTCTGTGATCATCGCTGGGCGTCCAGAGAGGACAGGGTTCCTGTCTGTTCTCCTAACTGTCCTAATGTCCAAGATGCTGCTGAATCAAGGTGACCTACACAGGTAGATGGAGCTGGAGAGATGGAAAGGCTCAACTGTTAGTTTAGCAGTACGAGGATGTTCTCTGTGTTGCGCAGTATTCAACTGCGGTTACAAGAAATTAATGGACTGTAAGTTCTACTTCTAGGTATTTAAAGACCACTTGTTCCATAAATCTCTTCAGCATGTGCCAGCCATCAAAAAAACACCATCACAGAACAGCCACTTTTTTGCACATTTGGATTTTTCTATTGCACGATAATTCTAAGTCATCAACACATGAGGATGTATAACATGCTATAAAGCAAGAGTCATGCAAGGCATCCCCCAATGCTGTGCTTGAAAATGGTTTGGCCGATTCCTTGATAGAACTTAATGAAGTGTGCTTCTGTGTTGTGAGCATCTTATCCTGTGCCAGTCAAAACACAGGACTCTTCCCTCCCAATTCTCGTCTGTGTCTGCCTGGTCTACCCTAGTTGGAGTGAGGGATGTGCAGCACATTGGAATGAGGGCTATTTAACAATCCGTTCTCAGGGGCAGGTGACACTGTGACAGGGCAGCAGAGAGCCACAAAGCCCAATCTGCCACGCAGTCACCTGCCTTTACCTATTGGGGCTTTCTCCTCAGTCCTGTTCCTGCTGCACACGTTCTCAGTTCAGTCTAGTTACCTTTCCTGTGTGAGGAATCTGTTAATTCTGCACATATGACTTTGTTCTTCAAGGCTTAAAGTTCAGAAATTACAACAGGATGGATCTCTCGCCACGTTTATCTCATTTTGGTTCATTAATTTAGCAGATCTTTCATATCTGTAACATGAAAAGTTAACATTCACATTAAGAAAGGGCAAAATTTATCGAAGTCTTCTTAGATGACTTCTTTGATTAGTACTTTCTCTTGGTTCTTTTCTCCTTTTTCTGGACCAGCAACTGTTTCTATATGGAGTCTTGGGCTAGTCTTTCTTTATTCTTTTTATCCACCCATGATTTCCATCTTTTAGTGCTGGGAAACTCCATTTGATCCTATCATTGAAACCATTTAAGAGTCTTAATCATGTTTTATCTAGTTTTTTTCCCCCCTATTTTCCGTCTTAGCCCCACCTCCATGATAGAGGCTCACTGCAGTTTTTCAGTGTCGTCTCGTCTCTTTGTGCATGGGCTGCAGTGTTCTCACCAAGAGACTTGTGATCCTTCTCTGCCTATACACTTGGATGGAGCACTAGATTTCAACACTTCTGTGGATCTCTCTGTTTACTGGTGTACTGGCAGTTAAGGTAGGCATTTTTCCTTCAGCAGGTAGCCAGTGATCAGCTTAGCCCCTTTGTTGATCTAAGAGGCAGAAGATCTCCAACTTCCCAATGTGGGAATGAACCCTCCTAAAATTCCATCACTCGAGGGACAACTAGCCTCTTTCATTGCTGCATAATGCAAACAGCGAGGGCCTTCTCCTCTCCTTTCTCTTTAGATATCCACCCAAGTCATCCGGCTCTCACCATGTACCAGAGTCCACCTCTCAACTTCCAATAATTCACACTGACAATGTCACCCATCATCTTTCAGAGATGCGATGTCTCACTGTACATGGAACCTCGTTAAGTTGTCAGCGTCACCCCTGATTTTTCTGGATGGATCTATTCTCCAGAATGGGAATGTGAGGCCAAGTCACCATCCTCCTAGAAACACACTTAATTCACAGCGCTCTTAACTCTTAGGAAGGGGCCATGTTACTGGAAGAAGAATCATGTTATGATTGCTTTCCTGAATTACTTCTCTAGAACTGATGTATTTTGATTGTTTAAGGCTACTGAATCATCATAAAACCCTACAAAATAGGTACTACTCTTTCTAACACAGTACAATGTAGAAAACAAGACCTGGAGAAGTTAAGTAAATCAGTAAAGCCACAGAGTTAGTGAGGTGTTTATTTCCTGGACTAATGAACCACGGAAAACAGCCTGAGTGTTTCACTTCTCTGCTTCCCTTCACCGTGCTTAGCGCTGAGGCTTCCAGCAAACACCGTATTTGATCCCTAGAACACCCTGCTATACAGTGAACGCTTCAAAAATACTTTAATTATAAATGAAAGCTTTAGCAGGCACAGAGAAAACAGAAAGCAAATCCACATAAAGCAACCTCAAGCTATTTACAAAAGAATGGACTCTCAGTCCCTAACCTGCTCCTGGAAGCTGTTTATGAATAAAACCTTAAAACCTTGCTTCTTTCCCTAAAGGACATGCAATCTGAAAGGGAAGCATATACACAAGCAATCCAATATAACACAACACTAATGTTTTTTAAATCATATATGTAAAGGGTTCTGGGGCTACACGTGAAAAAAAGTTTGTTTCAACAGGAAGGATCATAAATTTCTTCTTCTCAATCAACAGTAGAATCAGAAATAGAAATAAATGCTATGAAGAATTTTTAATTAGAAAGTTTATTGCACCAATCTATAAACTCATTCGGTAATATAAATGACAGTGTAGGCTACTACTGATGAAAATTCATCATCTTTGGAAAATAGAGATATTTCAACATGGAAAGCATTGTTTGTTAGCCACAACCAAGTGAAACCAATGTAATTTGACTTTTTCCCTTTAAAAATATATATTGAGATTCAGTCATATCAAAATGAAGCCTGGATCAAATGCGGAACTAGAATAAGTAGACCCAATGTTGGGGCATCAGTATTAATAGGGCTCCACGGGGAAGTTGGCTGAACATCTTTAGTTAGCACACAGGCTCCCATCTACACTGTGTGATTCACATTTACATGTTTATGTACACTTCTACAACGTAAAGCCTTTCACACCAAAATCTCTACTGACACTTAGTTTGAATAATGAAGACATGTTACTCAGAAATACTTGGAAAACATAACCCTAAAACTCAGTTTTTTATTATTTTATTAAGTGAACTTGTACTATGAATTATAAATTATAAATTCATAATACTGTGATGCTCTTTTTCACATTTTATAATATTTATAGTTTAAAATCCAAATTAAGGGCAAGTATTGCAACTCTTTGGAGTCAAGATGCCCACATTTGTATAAAATTGTTTGCATTACAATACACTACCATTATGCTAATGAATTCAGTTGAAATAAGCTATAACTGTCTTCCTATAAAATTCTGCAGTTGGTTTTCCTGAAACTGGTGAGTATAAATTCCATTAAGACAATGCTAGATACATTACATTTTCTGTTACTATTACTACAATATTGTGGGAGATGAGTTAACAATAAGCACTGTAAATAATTATGAAATTTTCCTTATAATTAACTATAGATAATACAGTCTCCTTATTAAGGCGAACATATACATTTTCATTTGGGCCAGTTATAATATACTTGTATATAAATGCAAATAATTTATAAATTTTCTGATCTACCAATTTCTAGGGAAAGAATAACAGTTTGGCTAATATTCCTTTATAAGTGGCTTTTGCAAGGTATTTCCAAACTCACTGCTTTGACCACCATAGGATATATGGGAGAAATTATTTCTAGGTTCCAAAGTTAATATGAGTTCAAAGGTCATGAGACTAGATTCATTTTGTTATAAAGAATAATATCAATATCAAATTAAATTAATGATAGCTGGCGAAATTCCTAAGGTGTCCTCCTAAAATCTCAGGGGAATAATCTGTCAAGGTTCTTTTATTTTCTCTTTAATTCTTATCCTGACAAAAGTGTTTCTCTCCTTCCACAGACGTTTATAAAACACTGCCTCCTCAACCACATCTGGCCAGATATAACATGCAGTGTTATAACACTCAAAATACTACATGCGATTTGACGTCTCCGAAGCCCTGCCACAGCTACAAACGCTTCAGGACATGAGCAGCCTGAGCAGTTCTTAGAAAGCCTGCACAGCAAGCGACCATGTGGCCCTCTGCAGGTCACAACTGTGGCCCAGGTTCTCTTTTAAGTTGCTGTGGGCTTTGAACACAAAGCTTTTTCCCCCCTTTTTTATGGCAGGGGAATGGGAAAAGAAACAGGTGATTTAAAACAAAGAAAAAACACCAGGAAGTAAAGGGGAACACAAACTTACATGAAGCTTGGAAAGGCTGATGCTTACTCAAGAAGAGGAGACACCTGTGATCCTTACCAACAAGGGCTCCCGTGACCCATATGGTCCTCAATTGGATGCCCACTGCCTGCAGTCTAGGGTCAGTCTATGGTTAGCTATTGCGGTAAATCAGTTGTTTCTAAGTATGGTCTAGACAACCCCTTATTTCCTTGAGTTGACTTGGGGGTTCATGAAAAGAAACAAGCATCCATGGAGTGGTTGTTCTAACTGGGTTTGCTCTATTACTCACCCAACCAGACTGCCATCCCAGGTGCCAGCATGAGACATGAAATACCTGGACACCCCAGAGCCACAGTCAGCAGGGACAATGCCTTGAGCTCTCCACTTGGAGAACACGGACAGAGGACGGATCTGTTCATGACTCACAGAGGCCGAATGCTACGTCTTTGAAAGATGGAAGATGACTGCTTTCTCTTATGAGGATGCTCCCTATTCCACCTTTCAGCCCCTCTGCTTCCTCAAGTAGATCAAAGAAAGAAAAAACTTCTTGAATCACACCCACATCACCATGAGACACCACCTGGCAAGCACAGGATGAGCATCTGCTATGGTTTGCCTGAAACGATCCAGGATTAACAGCACTGCAGGGTAACTACTAAGAATGCCCTCATTTGCTGTCAAATGTCCCAGTTTGGATAACTAATTACATGACCACTCCATAGAAGGGCCTTAGTGAGATCAACCTGTAGTTCCTATACAGTCACAATGTTTCGTTCTTGCTCCCTTACCTCCTGGTTTAACCAAGACTGAGGAAACCAAGGGTTCAAAAGGTACTTCATTCTGGACTATTAAAAAGTTTCTCAATTTTAATCACAAGCTATCCACCTACGGTTACTGAATCACTTTAGTAATGACCAACTTTAATTGATTCAGATTATATATTTTCATTTTTTCCCTTCAAAAGAAAAAAGAACAATGCATTTTACCAAGCAAGGGATGAGTGACAATAATACAAGAAACTGTGAAGATATAATATAATAGTTTTTTCATTAGCAATCCAAAAACTACAAAACATAGAATATACAACTTAAAAATGGAAATACACATTAATGAAAAGTGGGGGACATGTCATATTAGCAATGCAAAAGACCAGCTTAAGCATAGTTTATCTACCTCCACAATCAATCAAAAGGAAAGTGCCCTTTTCTCAAATATGCACAAAAAAATTTCAGTCACTTCTAGGGAAAAAATTAATCAAAACTGTTTGCTAATTCTATATTACAGCTTGTATTACTAATGGTTTACCAAACTTAAGCATCTTCTTACATTTAAAATTTACACCCTTTCCCAAACATTACACACTCATTCAATCCAGTCTGTCAAAAATAAAATTATTGCATTTCTGTAGGTATGAAATAATTATTGATATGTTATGAATCTCAAGGGATGCACATGTATGACAGAGATAGTGATCCGAATAGTGTCACAGGTTTGAAGTAGGCGAAGGGCCAAACAACAGGGAGAAACCACCTTTGCCTGGCACATTTTGTATTGATTTCTGCAATTCTTCTACTATTTCTAAAATAACTCTAATTGTACATTCCTTCATCCTAAAAAAAAAAATCTAAACTTTTCATATTTAAATTTGCTATCCACTTCTAGAATTCATTCCAAGTCTACCCAGCCCTGCCACCAGACAGGATGTTTCCTCCTGATTCCATATGAGCCCCAAGTCCTGAGTCCAGCTGAGAGAAGTGGAGCAACAGGGACTCAGCAATGTGACCATTTCTTCTCCATCCTCAGCGAGTCCTTCTACCAGGAAGTACATTTTATGGTAGGCTGCACAGTCCCAGAGACAGCTCTACGATGCAAATGAGAAACGAAATGCTTAAATCTTAATTTTTCAAGCAATCAAGTCAATGTCCACTGCAACCCGTGTCTCCGAAGGCATTCTGCAGTCCATGCTTTTAGCTGACATCTTAAGATAAGCCACGCTTCCGGGTGCAGTTCCGAAACTAACAGCAATGGGAATCACGTCACCGTCTCCTTCCAAGTCACCTGTACAAAAAGCACCTATAGTCAGCGTCAGCCTCAGCTCGGAGCTTCCTAGTCCGTGTCCAACAACTGCTTATCAGCTTGTTGTAGGATCCCCATGAGAGGGCAAACGTGAGGATGGAGGAGAACCCAACTGCAGTTCTGGAAAGCGTTCCAGCGGCTACCCAGTGGTTCTTTGGTGTCATTCAGTGCTGCTGCTGCTGCT
Organism: Lepus europaeus; assembly: GCF_033115175.1. Lineage (NCBI taxonomy): Eukaryota > Metazoa > Chordata > Mammalia > Lagomorpha > Leporidae > Lepus > Lepus europaeus. The sequence goes on from NC_084830.1 coordinate 150,979,196, forward strand.
GCTGCCACTGTCCTCTTGCTTAGGGGAGGAGGAGCTGTCTCGCACAGGCAGGAGGTCATAATGGCAAGGGATGTGGCTGTTCTTTGGGAGGTCGTACGGATCCTGAGTGAGATGCCCGTTATTGCTGAACATTGCTTGTACAACACTCACGGTCGGTTCTATAATAACCAAGCACACATTAATTTTTTTTTTAAATTTATTTGACAGGTAGAATTATAGGCAGTGAGAGAGAGAGACAGAGAGAAAAGTCTTCCCTCTGCTGGTTCACTCCCCAAATGGCCGCCATGGCCAGCGCTGTGCCAATCCGAAGCCAGGAGCAGGTGCTTCCTCGTGGTCTCCCATGCGGGTGCAGGGGCCCCAGCACCTGGGCCATCCTCCACTGCCCACAGCAGAGAGCTGGACTGGAAGAGGAGCAACTGGGACTAGAACCTGGTGCCCATATGGGATGCCGGCGCCGTAGGCGGAGGATTAACCAAGTGAGCCACAGCACCGGCCCCAGCACACATTAATTTTAAGAAATGGAAAATCCGAAGAATATTGAATTTCTTGTAAATATCAAATTCAAGAGGATCTTTTAATAAAAATAAATACAAGGGAATAAGAGTTTTAAAAACATAATTGTTTTATAATCACACAGCGTTTGTGCCTCTTTGGTTGTTAAATCAACTGACACACACATCACACTCGAAGTAAAGAGATGACCATGTGGTAGAGAGGGTGGCACTCCGAGGATATTTTAAAAACCCTAGAAATTAGTCACTGTCTGGCAAACACCCTGGGGATCATCTAGCCCAAACCCTTATTCTACAGCAGAGAAGATCGAGGTTCTTAAACATTAACTCAGTTCCTGGAAACATTCCAGAAGCTCAAAGCTTTAGGACTCCAAACTCATTCTCAGTTGAGTTCTCATCCTACTGTGGGGGGCGTACAGCACAATTTTAAAGGGAACGATAGCTGACTTTCCAAAACTAAATTTAGTATACTATGGTTTCCATTTTAAAAATGGAATACATTAAAAATAAATTGTTATGTATGTAACTGACACATCTAAGGCATAAGTTATTAGTGTTAGCCCCTTCATTACTAAGTAGTAGAGACTTTTTAAAAGTTAAAGTCACAAATACTGGGAGAGAGAGAGATTAATGTCTAGCCAATGGTGGTGTGGCTGTGGTATATTTTATCTTTTTCCAAATGGAACTCACAAGGGGAAATAAAAATAACTAATTTTAAACTGAGCTGTTATTAATTTGAATCAGATTCACATCTGAGAATATTATTGACATATTAGACAAGTTTAAAAGCAAACTGTTCCAATGCTGCTAAAAGCATTATATAATATAATAAGTACAATCAGGAAATGGAACCACCTGTTCAATCTAGTTGTATCATTGGTTTTGGCCAACTCAACATATTAGCTAATATGACACACATGCTATTCCATGTGTGCTAAAATACTTACTATGGTTACCAAACAAAAGACGGATGGCCAGGTGGAAGATAAGGAAAACTTCCAATTTTTCATATTTTCCCTAAAAAATCCATTTGACACCAATCAATGTGACCAGTGTAAACACAGGTTGCATCTAAAACACGAGACATTGAAAATTATGTTTAAAACACACCCACACAAAGCCGCCATATGGGGTTCTTTCTATGGTGGGGAGAACTCACCAACTTCATAGACGTTCTTGGTGGCTGTCGTAGAGCTGTTGATCTCAGCATACGGGGAATCTCTGCGTGCTGGGGACTTCATCTCCACATAGCCACACTCTGAGTTTTTAGGGATAAGCACGGGTGGGTCTTTAATAGTGGCATAAGGGTTCTCAGAACTGCTTAGGGAGCAGGTGCTTGAATTATATTCAGAATTCTTTCCCAGGTCTGTGAAGAGAGATGGAAGAAAAAAGCCAATGCTGTTTTACAGCATTTTCTGGAGACTGCTTATGTGGGCGAGGTTTCCGTAATTCCCCACGCTGAACCTATTAGGAGACACTTTCCACTTCTGGTGGAGAGAATGTGCCATAAAGTGAGCCATGCATTAAGCTAATGTTAGCTCATAAGGTGAGTACCCATGCAATACCATGGATCTGATTTCATTTTGATGATCACATTCAAAGGTAACTAATTCCATTCTATTTTACTAATAGGAAAGCTACTAACTGAAACCTTTCAACCAAGCTGCTGAGGGCTTGGAGGAGCACAAGACAGTTCTGCTATCGCGGTCAGAAAGGCATCTGTGATGTGAAGGAAGAGTCCCTGAGCAACCCCCGGGCAGGCACCGCACGCCTTCGACGCATCTGCAAGAGCAGCCTTTGGTCCACACCTAATTCGGCTGCTCTCTGTGTTTTCCCTTCCACTTCCATTCTGACATTGCTCTCAGCGTAAGCCATATTCCTGCTGAAGGAAATAGGAGCATTTCCTCAGCAACCAGAAACCTCTCCTCCCTAAGACTAAGACTATTTTTTAAGGATTTATTTATTTATGTGAAAGCAGAATTACAGAGTGTGAGAGAGAGAGAGCTCTTCCATCTGCTGGTTCACTCCCCAAATAGCTGCAACAGCCAGGGCTGGGCCAGGCTTAAGCCAAGAGCCAGGAGTTTCACCCAGGTCTCCCACGTGGACTTGAGCCATCCTCCACCGATTACCCAATTGCATTAGTAGGAAACTGGATGGGAAGTAAAGCAGCCAGGACTCGAACCCATGCCCATATGGGATGCCAGCATTGCAGGTGGTGGCTTAACCCGTTATGCCCCAAGGGCAGTCCAACATTTACACTGTAACAAATCCACCAATGGTTACTCTCCATGTCAGCTGACCATGTCTGGGCGTTTGGTGCAGTAGCTTACCACCCAAACAACTCACATTTTCTCTACCTTGCAACTCTTGCTTATTTAAAAAATTATTTCACTCTCTGAGATTAAAAAAAAAGTTAAAAACTGTGATTATCACACAGGTATTTCTCCAATTTACACCATACCTTTTAGGGATTTTCCCATGTAGCTTCTATCAAGTCCAAATGCACCTACGACAGAGAAAGGAAAAAGACACCCATTGAAAATGGAAAGGAACGAAAAGTCATCTAACACTCCAAAGCCGTGGAGGAGCATCTCCCCCCGTTGAAAATGACCAAGGCTGCAACCTTCCCAGCAGAGCAGCAGTGCCAGGTGTCTCCCGTGCTTAGAAGGAAACACACACATTGGATCCTACCCCTGCTCAGTTACTGTGACTTTGGGAAAATCTGACCACTACGAGGTAGTAACTGACGCACTGACATGAGTCACTGTACTTGATGCTAGGAAGCATCGCAGACACGAGAATTCACGCCTATGCAAAGATGTTCCGAGACTGTTAGCAGTTTTCCAAAAATGACTATTCAGTTGCTATCTCCACTCTACTCATGTCTTTCTAAGACGGGAAGCTTCTGACACTGCTGACCACCACTTTATAAGCAGAAAGCAGATGTTGCCCATCTTTAATCAGCTTTGAACAACTTGATTTTTCCAGGTATGGGGCAATAATTACGTGTGAGCCTGGATGGACCACAACTTCCTTGTTTCAAAATGTCTGGCCCCTGTGTGGGGGAGGACGGAGGTGAACAGCGGGAGCATTCGTGCTCACACTGGGAAAAATGAAGCAGAAGCAGACGTGAGAATCCAGCTGTCTTCATGGCGCCGGATGTGAATGACATTTATAAAAATGTAAAACACTGTGCATTTTTCTACATAGATAATCCAGCTTTGCCAGCACCATTTACTAAAGAGCTTCTCCTTTCTCCAGTATATGGGCTGGACACTGCCAAAAATCAGCTGGCATGGGGCCGGTGTTGTAAACGTTTCAGCAGATTAAGCCACTGCCTGTGACGATGCTGTCCCAGAGAGGTACTGATCTGAGTCCCGGCTGCTCCACTTCTGCTCCAGCTCCCTGCTAATGAGCTTGGGAAAGCAGTGGAAGATGGCCCAAGAGCTTGGACCCCTGCACCCACCTCAGAGACACAGATGAAGGTCCTGGCTCCTAGCTTTGGCCTGGCCCAGTTCAAGCCATTGTGGCCATTTAGGGAGTAAACCAGTGGATGGAAGATTCCTTTCTCTCTCTCTCTAACTCTGTGTTTCATACAAATAAATAAGTCTTTTTAAAAAACCAGTTGGCTATATGTACACAGATTAATTTCTGGGCTCTCTATCCTGTTCTATTGATCTATGTGTTGGTTTTTATGCCAGTACCATGTTGTTTTAATTACTATAGCTTTGTAGCATGCTTTTATAGTATGGTTTGAATTCAGGTATTGTGGTGCTTCCAGCTCACTGTTATTTTATTTTATTTGCTTGGGACATTTTGGCTTTTCCTGGTCTTTCATGATATCACATGAATTTCAGGATTGCCTTTCCTAATTCTGTAAAGAATGTCACTGGTATTTTGATAGGGACTGCACTGAATCTGTAGATTGCTAATTAAGAATGATAGACTTAGGCTGGCGCCACGGCTCACTAGGCTAATCCTCTGCCTTGCGGCGCCGGCACCCCGGGTTCTAGTCCCGGTGGGGGCACCGGATTCTGTCCCGGTTGCCCCTCTTCCAGGCCAGCTCTCTGCTGTGGCCAGGGAGTGCAGTGGAGGATGGCCCAAGTGCTTGGGCCCTGCACCCCATGGGAGACCAGGATAAAGCACTTGGCTCCTGCAAATCGGATCAGCGCGGTGCGCCGGTCACAGTGCGCCAGCCATTGGAGGGTGAACCAACGGCACAAGGAAGACCTTTCTCTCTGTCTCTCTCTCACTGTCCACTCTGCCTGTCAAAAAATTAAAAAAAATAAAAAAAAAGAATGATAGACTACCACAGTTTTAATGGTCTGTGACTACTTTAAAATTTACTGTATGTGAGTGAAACTGACATCTTTTTTTTTTGATTACTGTTTATAGCTCTTGCCTATATTCCTGTTGAACTATGGTCTTTTTTACTTTTTTTTGTTGAACTCTTTATTTAGTGGGACAATGAGTCTTTGACTATAATGCAAGTTAAAATGTGTTATCTCAAACATTTTTAAAAAAAGGAAAGAAAAATGTATCATAGTGATTCTCTTTTCCCTGACACTTTTTTTGATTTTGGAAAATGTAGTTATTTTTCTTAATATACTTCACGTTCTCATGAAACGACATTACTATTATTTCAAATAAATCAATAAGTAGTTAAAGAATAGTCTCAGTTTTATTTCCAAGATGGCAACTATGAATAGTTACAGCCCCCGTCAATAGAAACGCCACGGGGCCCTCAATAATTTTCAGAGTGTAAAGGGCTCCTGATTCCAAAAGCTTTGAGACTCCTTGGTCCGCTCCGTCACCGTGGGTATCTAGAGCCCCTCCTGATGAAGACAAAGGATCTGAGCCGCGGCTCCTCTATGTGAAAATACACCAAAGGGGAGGACGCGCTGCAGCAGGGCGGGTACCACATCTCACACTATACAGACTCTGAGGCCTTGCACAAGTTGCTGACCCCCGACCACTGGGTTCCTCAGTGGTATCCTGGGGATGCTGACACAATGCTACCCACTCGTGGGGTGGAAGAAAAACTGCCAGCAGGGGCCATCCTTGTCTCTTTGCATCCAGTGCTGGCCCAGAGCAACAGCCCAGGGTTTGTACACCAAGGACGGCGGCCGGCCCACGTGGGTGTTCGGTGTTGCTCTGCTGATGTGTGTTTTCAGCAGACCCCCATGGCCCAGGGTTCCGGGGCTGTGTCCAGGGTGGGGAAGGTAAAGGTGCTTGCTGGGGACGCGGGCAGAGCACTCACCGAGCTCGTTGAGGTACCCGCCGTGCTTCCAGTCGGCCGGCAGCGTCCCCGTGCAGTCCACCACCGCGCCCCTCTTGCCAGGATTCAGGTTTTTGAGATTCACAAACAGCTGATTGTTTTTTGACTGCTGGCAACATACAAACAAAGGCTTTAAACAAAGGGAGCCGAGCGTGACCCAGCACAGACGTGCAGAGCTGGGGGAAAGCAAGTCCACGGCACACACCAGGGATGGTCCCTAGAAGAAGCCGAGCCCAGGGACTGAGGCGACTGCTCCTGACCTGGTGGCACTGGGAGGGCAGCAGGAGCTCATGACCCGTGGCCCATTTATTCCTCGTGACCTCACCTCATTACACTCAGCCACTCTGTGCCAGTTAGACCCTGCTGGGATTTCTATACATGGAACTTTGGCTTGGGGGGAAAAATGCATTCCTGGTCTGAGCTCCCACCCAAAGCTCCAGGATCTTATGTGAGTCACGGGTGATGTTCTCCAGGCACGGCTGCGCCGATGGGGTGGTCTGCCTGCCTCCCTCCCGGAGTGCATGTGTGTGTGTGTGTGTGAGTGTGAGAGAGAGAGAGAGAGAGAGACAGAGAGGGAGAGAGAGAGAGAGAGAAACAGATGCAGCGGCGGGAACACAGGGCTGGGCAGAATGTCAGGGGCTCCATAACCGTGCTTCACCGTGATTAAAAGCTGGCTGCACCAATTTAATGACAACCGGATTCACTTCATTAGCCCGTGCTGTTTCTGCGAGAGAGCTGGAACCGCACAGGGGAGACTGCAAAGACCACGCGGGAGGGAGAAATGCCTGGGATTTCAGAGCAGAGCCGGGAGGCCGGGAGGTGAGCCCAGGATCCGCACAGGGGAGACTGCAAAGACCACGCGGGAGGGAGAAATGCCTGGGACTGCAGAGCAGAGCCGGGAGCCCGGGAGGTGAGCCCGGGATCTCCCACCACTCCGAGCTTCGGGTCCCTCCTCTCTACAAAGGGATAATCGTCCCTTTCATTCAAAGCACGGAAGCCAAGAGTGGTTAGCAAGGCTGGGCACACGCCAGTCCAGGCTTTTGCTCGGGGACCATTGGTGACACTTCAGAAGTCCCAGCTGCACGGGGTTCAACTCCAATCACCGGGTATTACTATGGCTGTGACTCAAGGCCAGGAGCCCAGGAAAGGGTGCTAGAAGCTGGGTGGCGAGCAAAGATGGAGCTGGCAGCTCTACCCAGGGTCCGTGCGGCTACAGGCCTCCGTGACGCAGGGTTAAAGCGGCGTCACGCAGCGCCAGGAACGTTTTTCCAGGGCGTGTGATGGAAACGGTGCAGGCTGCACAGACAGGGCGCCTGACTCACTAACGGGCAGCAGTCACGTGGCTGAGGCTCCCTGCTCCTTGGGGTTTTTGTCAGCCAACTTGAGAGCCTGAGACACACCCAGAGGGCACTGCCTGGAGGGACCGTCAGTAGCAGGAAAGTGTCTGGACCAGAGGCGGCGGCCCTCTGCGAACGCGCGTGCCTGCCCCTCTGCCCTGCCCAGGGTCCAGCACCCGAGCACGCCCCCTCACCTTGGCCATGGTCATGCGGTCCCTGTTGTTCACGTGCGGGGACGTGGCGCACTGCGTCAGCGTGTGGTAGCTGGGATTGGTGAAGTAGTGGCTGTTCCCGGCGCCGCCTGTGCTGTGGGGCAGGGTTTCTGCGGGAGAAGCGGCCGGTTACCACGCATGCACCCTTCCAACTCCTGCCATTTGGGGCTCAAGCCAGAGGATGGAAGCTCAGGACCGACCCCAAGTGCTTGAGCCATCACCTGCTGCCTCCCAAGCAAGGGGCGCGTTAGCAGGAATCCGGCTTGGAAGCAGAGCTGGGGTGAAAGCCCAGGCCCTCTGACACGGGCTGGAGGCAGCCCCAGTGGCATCGTACCCTCTGAGCCACCGCCTGCCCCCTTTTTCTGTAAACGCATGAGCTCCTCTCCCGGTACTCCGCACTGAAAAGGTACTGTTAGGTGCACCAGCCGCTTTGCTGATGGCCTTAGGGTGCTGGTATCCACGAGCAGCCAACCAGCCTGCAGGCGTCCGCAACTGCCCGCATGTCAGTGCAGATTTCCAGTTTTCAATCCATCTAAAGATGACTTCTTCTGGGGGCTGTCACTTAAGTTTTTTTTTTTTTTTTTAATTTCATGGGTACTTGGGACAGAAAAGAAGATTCAAAAAGCTTTCTTAAAGGACCGCCCTGGCTCTTGCTAACGCCAAAACACCCCGATGTTGTCATGTAGCTCGGTGGCCCTCAAGGCCGGAGGTCCCAGTGGAAAGCACTGGAGCTCAGAGGCAGAGGCCCGGGCACTGGCCCCATGTGCTCTCGAGCTCTTATCCATCGCTCCTCCTCACCTGGGACAGAAGCTGGGCCTAGAGACGCCTCTTCTTGGTGGCAACTTCCTAAATCTAAAGCCACCGCACAACGAGCCCAACCTTGAAACCCTCCTAGAAAACCACAGGGTGATGATTTTACAATCCCTGAGATCAAAACAAAACACTATGACCATTCACAACCTTTCAGAACACACAGCTCTCTGAGAGGACAGACAGACACACGGACAGCACAGTCACACCCCCAGGGCCAAGGGACCGGGCGAGACATCCAGGCCAGGGAGCGCCAGGCCGCTCACCGGAGACAGTGTAATCCGCATTGATGACCCGCATGGCCGGGGTGTAGGTGACGGCAGGCATGCTAGGCTCCTTCCCCTTCTGCTTGTGTCTGTAAATCACGAACAACCCCAGGAGGAAGAGGACCACGAGCACCAGGATGACGATGCCCACGATGGCTCCAATCTGGTAGGAATCGGCAGGCAGCGCGGTGCTGGTTCGGCTTAGGCTGTTCAGATTTCCAACGATGATCACTCCGGCTGGAGAAAGGAGAAGCGGCTCACAGCGGCAGGACAGCCGCTGGACGCGGGCTTGCCCTCTGCCGGCAGAAGTCCCCGGCCCGGCTAAGGCCTGGGTATTTCCAGTTTGTCAAATGTTAATTGGGAGGCTTCCGGCAACAGAGCAGGAAGGAAAGACAAGCATTCCTCGTTTCCAGAAGCCGGTGGCTGGTGTGTGCCGGGACAAAGGATTTACTGAGTCCAAAGACTCAGCAGTAGGGGTTGGGAACTTCTCAGACATTTCATATGAAACGTTTAGACTGGCAGTTAGCTCGAGGTGACCATTTACCTCGCTTTGATTTGGCTTGATTTGTTACTCAGCACTGAGTTTATGGGAGGCTAAATCCTACATGTCCCAACTCTCTAAATCCTATGTCTATCCTTAGCTTTTCAAAGAGTAGATTCCTCCCAAGCAAGCTTAATGCCATTATAAACACTGTCCAGGAACTAATTTTGATGGATCATCTATCTCCCTCAGAAAATGGTGTTCTGTACAGTCATTTCTGCATAACAGATACGTGATAACATCACCCTACAACCTCACTCACGAAGCTCCAAAGTCCACATTTGATACAGCTTCCTCCTGGCCCCTTAAGGGAGGATGCTAAAGGTATGAATGGAGAGTCCAGAAATCTGGCATTTGAGCAGAATGTACCCACAGACCCTGAGCTCCCCGAAGGCTTCTCAGGATGTTTTTCTCATCTGAAATGAGGCAGCTGCCTCCGTTGTAGCTGCTTTTAGCACAATTACATGCTCCAAGGATTTTAGGATTTTCAAAGCCAGACCTCCTCTCAAACAGTCTGCCTGGGAACACAGAACACTGGGGCCAGTGCAGTAAGAAGACAATGTGCCTGTAATAGGATGTGATCATGAAATATAACATCTTATTGCTGTGATAGCCACATGCAAACCGTGAGCACGAAAAGCTATTTTATGAAAGAAATTAAATGTTGCAATTGCGAATATGTATGTGCTCTGTAGTCTAAGGTGAGTCCACCTCCAACAATGAATCAACTTGAAATTTATTTATTTATTTGAGAGGCAGAAAGAGAGAGAAAGACAGCAAGGGAGAAAGAGACACAGAGAGTTCACATCCACTGGTTCTTTCCCAGATGTCCACAACGGCTGAGGCTGGGCTGGGCTGAAGCCTACAGCCAGGGACTCAGTGCTGGACTTCCATGTGGGGTGGACAAATATTTAGGGACTTTTGCAGCTTGTTTTCTTCCTGTCATCCCAAGAGTGCAGCCTTGGTATGCCTCAGAACCACCACAGTCACCTTCTCAAAGGCCTATCCACCCTATAACCAGAATTACCCAACTGGGACTATGTATATGACAGGTTTTCCCAGGAGATTATGATATGTACTCTAGTTAAAAACCACAGATGCCTTTGGAAATTTATATTTATTAAATAAAAGTTAAAAAAAACCCATAGATGCAAGTTTTTTGAAATGCTCAACATATGCGTGCCTACCATATGACTCAAATATTCTGCTTTTAGGTATTTACCCAAGAGAAATGAAAATACAGACCACAAAATGACTTGTACACAATGGTCCATAGATTTCTCTGTAGCAGTCAAAAACTGGATACAGTACAAACATTCATCTATAGAAGGAGGGCTCAACAAATTACGGTGTATCCACTCATTGGAATATTACTCAGCAATGAAAAGAACTCAATGACTGACACACACAATGATACAGTACAATCTCAGAATAACTGTAGCAAGTAAATAAAGCCAGACCCAAAGAATACAATGTGAGTCCATTTAAATGGAATTCTACAAAATGCAAACTAATTTTATAGTAACAGAGAGTAGATTAGTGAATGCCTGGAGTCTAAGGGGAAGTGGCATGGAAAGGTAAGTAGAATGTACAGAATGATGGATATTGTCTTTTTAATGGTGATATCATCATTGCTTACATGTTCCAGATGTTATCAAGTCACATACTTTAAATATGTATTTTTTGTTAATTATACTGCAGTAAAGCTAAAAAACATCACAGGCTTAGGAGCTTTGGAATAAGAGAGATCTGGCATCAAAACTAAGACATATCCCCTCTAACAGCTCTGTGACCTTTGGAAAATTATTTTAGCTCTTTAGCTTTGGTTTCTTTACCTGTGGGACAGAACACTGAGCCACTCATCTGGCAAGTGATGCCATGCAGAGCTGTGACGGGGATTATACTAGACAACCAGTGGGTGGTACATGGTGGTCGCATAACAACGGGTGATAGTTAGCATTTACTATGCTTACCTTGGTCACATCGTGCTCCCTTCCATCCTGGGCTGCAGTAACAGGTCCCGGTGATGTGGTCACAGGTGGAGTTGTTCAGACAGTCACATATCTGGCGACAGCCATAGCCATACGTTCCTGCAGGACACTCTGGAAAAGGAGATCAGGCCCAATGTAGCCTCCCGGTCCTGGGGAGCTGGAGCAAGGCTGTCTCTTACTGTGTGGGGAGCCCTTTCAATGAACAGCTGTACAGACAGGCTTACGATGCCCAGGGTGCTGGACTGTACTCTCTGAGTCACAGAGGGACTCACAGTCCGGCCTGCATCAGCTGCTGAACACTACAGTTTCTCGACACCTCCAGCTGCTGCATACCCGCCTCCCTGGTGCATACTCATCTCCCTGCTGCATACACAGGGAGTCTGTAGGATAATCACGAAGTGCCAGTTGCGGTGACTCCACCAGGCAGCACCACAGGCTGCAAGGGGTCTACACTACAAAGCACAAACTCTCTATGCTTCCTTGAGATCACGACACGTTGTACTGCAGGCTCGGGGAGCACCCCAAAGACATATTCTCTCTCGGGTTAGCTGTGAGGAGGAGAAGATGGGGAGGGCAGGTTCTGCTAATTTTGTAGGTAGGAACTTCATGAACCTGGGAATGGTTCAAACTTCGGATTTGCAGGACGGTCTTATAATCCTGACGGAATACCGCTGAGTGAGCAGCAGGGGGCAATGTGCTATTGTTATTAATCAGAGTTCTCTGGCAAACACAGGGTTTCTATTTACAAATGAGCACTGGGAGAAGTTTTCAAAAATAGGGACGTTTTAATTTGATGCTCAGCGTAATCATGGAAGCACTTAAAAGGTTTTCGTCTAATAAGACCTTAAACAGTCACCTGGCATTCAAGCAAAAGTCAGTGTTGAGCCGACTCTGGGTTCTGTGCCTACGTTGAAGTATTTGGACTCATTCACATAATATTTATGCATGCTAGTGGGTGTGCAAGTAGCTGTGTGACTCACTGTCTATGTCATGAATAAAGGAAAGAGCAACACAAAACTATGACTGGGTTGTCTTAGTCTTGAGCTGATTTCTGAAAGATGCTGTTGCCGTAATCGCTAGGGGAAGACATCCCAAGAAGCCCTAGATGGTAGCACCTAAGACAGTCCACTTGGCTGTCAGGGGGCACTGAGGTGGTGGTGTGGTGGAGGGGAAGGGGAGCTCACTGCCAATGTCCTGATGGCCGATTTCCCTGTCCAGGCCATGCTGCCCTGCAGCTGGGGAAACTTTGCTGCCTCCTTCCCTAGAATATACACCCTGTACCATTTCCTGCCTACGGGATGGGGGGGTTTGGGGGGTGTTTCCCATAAGACAGTGAGCCCGTGCAGTGCCAAGTCCTTCTTTATCCACCTCAAATATTCAGTGAAAGTTACAGAGGACACGCAGCACGCACTCATGTGAAATACTCACGTGAAGATCCTATAACCCCGTGAGCAGGTGCAGAGCTGCTGGGGTCGAATGCACAGCCAAGGATGAGGAGGTCTGACGTGCACATTCTCCACAAAGGGGATTTCCAAATAAAAATTAAGGCAGTAAGTTCCTTTGAAGGTTATTACATCCAGCAAGAAGTAGTTAGTGGAAGAAGGACAAAAGTACTCTCTAGGGAAGCCTATAGGGTAGCAATGTTTGCGTGGACTTGACCCTGTATCGGCAACAGGCTGGCCTTGGGACCCCAGCCCTGCTCCCCACCTAACATCTTGTCCTCCAAGGGGATCCTGAGTCCCACCTTGGCCAGAGAGAAAGCTAAGCTGGCTGTTTGAAAGCTCTGAGCAGCCACGTTCCAAAAATAAGGAGCAGAGGAAGGGAGAGGCAGAAAGAAGAGAATGGAAAACTTGAATTCTGTCTCCATTCCTGCAGGCACACCTCTTCCACCCAGAGCCAGCGCTGACTCCAGGGAGGCCAGTCTCTGGGAAGGGCAGTCACCAGCCATCAGCTCAGTCTGCTTACAAATGGGAAATTCTGCCTTCACGTTTTCAGGCATCTAGCAACGCGGCTTCCAGAGAAACACAAACTGCCCGGTTTCGGGCCGTGCCCTCGTACTCACTCTGTTCACAGTGTCTCCCCATGAATCCAGTGCGGCAAGTGCATTGCCCAGAGATGTGGTCACAGTCGGCTCCGTTTTGACACTGGCATATCAAGGCACAGTCCTTGCCATAAAACCCCAGAGGGCATCCTGTGTGAGGAGGGAAGGCAGCAGGAGTCAAGAGGTGCTGGGGAGAAACACAGCTTGCACACCCAACAGATTTATGTTTAAACTTGAAAGAGGTTGAGTCCCTAGGGAATCAAGACAGTAGTGCATATCTCAGCTTGCCACCGGGCTTCTTTGATGTCCCAAGGCAGGATTCTTGCAAGGAGGGTGTAACTCACAAGTAGGAGAGAGAAGAATTCCAGACCTGTCAGCATAACCATCACTAGTATCCCTGGAGGCACAACTACATCTATCAAAGCACCCCTTTAGCCTGTAGATGTACTCAGCACTTGCTCTCGTCCTTTCACTCAACTACTAGAATCCTGGACCAGATCCCAGGACTTAAATGGGTACATCACATTAAAATTATCTCTGGGAGCCAGCATTTGACCTACTGGTTAGGTGCCCATGACCCACACCAGAGTTCCTGGGTTCAAGTCCCAGCTCCGGCTCTTCCTGCCAGTGCAGAACCAGGGAAGCACTGGTGACAAGGTTTCTGTCACCTGTGTGGGAGACCTGGCTGGGGTTCCTGGCTCCCAGCTTCAGTCTACACCAACCCAGGCCACTGGGGGCCCTTGGGAGAGTAACTAAAGATGGGAACTTTTTCTGCCTCTCAAATAAACAATTAAAAATAAAATTATGAATATGGTTTTACTTGTAGTACAGAACACCTCCAACTCTGTGGCTAGCCTTGTATACATCTATGACTAACTTGGACAACATAATTACCTTCACTGAAGATATACAATAGAAGGCTTAACTTGAAACAAAAAACCCGGGGGTGGGCATTTGAACACTGGTTAAGAGGCTGCTTGGGATGCCTGAATCCCATGCTGGAGTGCCTGGATCAGGGTCTCGACTCTGCTTCCAAGCCCATAATGTGCACCCTAGTAGGCAGCAGTGATGGTTCAAGTGCATGGCTCATCCAGGTGGGAAACCCAGACTGAGTTCCAGGCTGAATCCAGGTTCAGAACCGGCAGTGTTGGGCATCTGGGGAGTGAATCAGTCTCTCACTCTGCCTGTATCTCTTCGCTTTGACATGAAAATAAATAAAATAAAATAATAAAATAAAAATAAATCCTTGTACTTTCCAGGTGTTTTCAAAACAGCAATAAGCTTCTACATGGCTGCGTGATTTCCAGGATTTGGACCTCAGGGGCCCCCAGGCTGAAGACAAACATGAGATCTGTCGCCTCTCCTGGGCCAGCAGCCGCCGTGCACACAGATTTCAGGGTTCTCTGGTGTAACGAAAGTTTCCAGGCAGGCTGATTCAGTGCCAAATATCACATGTGCCTTTCTCTTATTTTCCTCTTTTCTTAGGGTGAGGTTTAACGAAAGCCCACTTCTCACAAAGCACAGGGAATCACAGGTACCAGCTCACAATGACGGCTCCCTGTCAGGTGTTTGTTCAGCACCTGCTCGGCACCAGATGTTTCCATGAATTCTTTTCATCTTCACAACAGCCCAGAAACACAGGGATGGAAATTCCCATCCTCCAGATAGGAACTAAGCCCCGAGTGTCCCAAATCCCACAGCCAGCCAAGGGCAGGATGGCAGGACCATGGCACAGATGCAGGAAGTGTGGCTGTAGACCCCACGTTACTCCTGCCACTACCACTTCAATAGGCGATCTGTTTGAAGAAGGCTCTAATTTCAGATTTATAAGTAACATCTTCCCAGTGCTCTCCTTAAGGAGTTCACAGATCCTCACTGATACACAACCAGCCATGCTTAGAGCAACCTCCTCCTTGCTGGGGCTCCCTTTCAACTGCTGGTTCAGTTCAATGTCTACATTCCCTTTTAGAAAGCTCCAAAGAACTTGTTCACCCTATTCTCTAATTATGTTTGCTAATTAGTACTACATAAGAATTGTCTACTTTCAGCCCATTTTCCTTCTCAGCTAATTGCTATGACTTTAAATTATTAATGACTATCACTCATAACCATAATATATGACTTGTCCCCTTTACTCAGCTGAAGGCATGAGGCCAGAGAATTATTTTTTCCCAATGGTGCTCAGCTATGGAGTAATGTGCACATACGTCCAATGATGCAAAGTGCTAATGGAACAAGAATGCTTGGGATCTAATAGTATATGAAATGGAAAGAAACAGGGGTTCTCAAAGCATGGACCCGGGCTGGCATGACCACCTGTGGACAGAAATGCAAGTTCCCAGGTCTCCACCCAGATGTACCCAATCAGATGCACTTTGGGTGACAACCACATTCTTTGCTTTTGGAGCCTTCTGGGTGATTCTGAAGCTTGCTGAAGTTTGAAAACCATGGAATGCCATCTTCTCCAAGAACATGCATTTAGTCAGGCAGTGCTTACTCTCTTGGCGACCTTTCTCATCTCCATCACTTACTGCCCTACACCCTGTGCTGTTAAATTAAATCACAGGGAATCCAAGCCACGTATGTAGGATCTGGTTCAAGGAGGCGACTGCACCCAGCACCCAGCACTGCTCCACCTCACTGTCCTGATATGACCTAGGGTCAGAACACTCGGAGTGCGGTAGCTCTTGACCTCTCAGAGGAACTTAGATCCCACGGGGTCTTTGGGTAGATGGAGCACTGCTATGCCAGGGAGCCTTGGTGAGCTCAGCTGGGGCAGCCACAGGATGAGGCTGTTTCATTCACGGGCGAGGCTCCCCAGGGGGAGGCTTGGCAGGCTTGTCACTTACTCTGAGTGCAGTAGAGCCCGGTCCAGCCAGGTGTGCATTTGCATTCCCCATCATAGGCGCTGCAGAAGGCCCCATTGTGGCAGTTGCACGTGTGGATACAGTTCGGGCCCCAGTGGGCAGGTGGGCACGCTGAAACCAGAAGTGTGGAGAGAGTGTTAGAGTTCTGAGGACAGCCTCAAGTGGAGAGAACTCTGTCTGCTTCTACACATCTCCTGGCATGGGAGGGGTTAGCAGCATGCATCGTAGCTGGGAAAGCACGCTGCTCCAGATTCAGCATTAAAATACGGACAGCGAGACTGCCTGAAACTACAGCCGTAAATACTGAATCTGTATTTACTTATCTGTACAACAGGGTGGCTGGAACAAGAGTACTAAACAAACACATATTCAACACCTGCCACCTGTCTAACACTGTTACCCGCACAGAAGAGATAGCAGAAGACAAGAAAAAGTCTGATCTACCCTCTGGAAGCTTATATTTAATAGAAGAAGCAGCAAACCATCAACCAACCAACCAACTGCAAAAAAAAAAAAAAAAAAATGGTAGTAAATGCTATGGAAAAGAAACACAGGGTTAAGGAAGATTAAGGCGGAAATGAGAGCTACTCCTTTAAGAAAGGCTTCCTTCAGAGAGGACATTTGAGCAGAGATCAGAGGAGGAAAATGATTTGACTCAACAGAGATTAAGGGACTCGAGGTCATGTAATTCCCGTCTTTGATTTCCAAATCCTGCACTTGTCACTCTGCTCCCGTTCTCACTACTGTTGGAAATGTTAAGGTTCCCACTTGTACATAAGAATTGTTTACTCAGAAAAGCTCTTAACTGGGAGAGGCAAAACATAACAGAATCAAAGCTGCATTTTCCACTGCAGCCAATGGAAAAGCAATCAGAAAGTTGGATAAAGAATCTGGCAAATCATAAGACAAGATCACAGAGTAGTGTAATTGGATTTTTTTTTTTTTTGACAGGCAGAGTTAGACAGTGAGAGAGAGAGAGACAGAGATAAAGGTATTCCTTTTCCATTGGTTCAGCCCCCAAATGGCTGCTATGGCTGGCACGCTGCGCCAATCCGAAGCCAGGAGCCAGGTGCTTCCTCCTGGTCTCCCATGCGGGTACAGGGCCCAAGCACTTGGGCCATCCTCCACTGCCTTCCTGGGCCACAGCAGAGAGCTAGACTAGACGAGGAGAAACTGGGACAGAATCCGGTGCTCCGACCGGGACTAGAACCCAGTGTGCCGGCGCTGCAGGTGGAGGATTAGCCTAGTGAGCCATGGCGCCGGTAGATTTATAAAAAAATACTGTTGGTGCTTACGACTGCTTCAGGAACATGACAGCTTAAAAGAAGCACCAGTAATTCCCAGAGGAATTCCCAGGCAGGAACATAGACACATAAATGCAATAAATAAACCTGAAGTAATTTAAAAAGTAAAAAAAAAAAAAAAAAAAAAAAAAAAAAAAAAAAAGGTTCTCCTAAACTAGGGTGCCATTTTTGTCTAAGGGCAAAGAGTAACATTAATAGCTGACACTTGAGGACTGGAGTGAACATTAAAATGAATTCCCTGCTGACAGCACCCTCATTGCACAGAGGAAGAAACCATGGTCAAAAGAAGATTAGTAGCGTTTGTCCACGGTCACACAGACTAACAGTAGGATGTGTTGTGTGTTATTAGGTAAATATAGCTTTTCTCCTTTAAGTCCACAGCCAAGGCCCAAGATGACAACAGCAGAAACATCCAGTCTACCTGATACTCAGCGGGGCAGTCTCTCTCTGGTCGAAACAACCTATTTCTTAGATGATATTTAACAATGTGTGTAAATCTTTTTACATCTATATTTTCTTTCTTTTTTTTTTTTTTATTTGACAGATAGTTAGACAGTGAGAGAGACAGAGAGAAAGGTCTTCCTTCCATTGATTCACTCCCCAAATGGCCACTACGGGTGGCGCTGCGCTGATCTGAAGCCAGGAGCCAGGTTTTTTTTTTTTTTTTGCTTCCTCCTGGTCTCCCATGTGGGTGCAGGGCCCAAGCACTTGGGCCATCCTCCACTGCACTCCCGGGCCAGAGCAGAGAACTGGCCTGGAAGAGGAGAAGCCTGGACTAGAACCCGGCGCCCATATGGGATGCCGGTGTTGCAGGAGGAGGATTAACCAAGTGAGCCATGGTGCCGGCCCCCTACATCTATATTTTCTAAAGTAACCCACTTGCACTAGGTTTTACTCCCTATATTGGTTATGACTAGAAAATGGGACTAAATATCATTCAACGTGTATACCCTCAATGGTTACTGTAGAGACAGGAACTGAACACATTATTTTACCATGGGTACCTGCCTCTCTAAAAGTACCACTTAGGTTTTCTAACTCTCTCTTTCCACTGTGATGGATTTGTCTCTTTTCAGACAGGCTGACAATTGCCAGGAGGAGATATTAAGATGGCTCCACAGAGTCCATATGGGAATCAATGAAATCAATGATCCCCATGAGAAGCAAAGCTTTTGCCAAAAAAAAATCAGCTTCCTCTGGGGTGATTATAAGGGCAGGCAACACTACAGCCTCCATTCATTCACAGTGGTGTTCCCATTTTCATTCCGTCCAGCACATTCTTCTCCAAATGAGGAAGTGACCAACTTCCAAAAGAAAGAGTAATTCAACATGGAGCAAAATACATCAATCATTTTATGACAATAATCTGAGGTCTTTTTTCCTCTCCATACCCAGCCTTTGAGTATCTGGCCCTTGATCTGTGCCAGTGTGGATCAGAGTTCTTGCAACACTTGTATATTCAGATTGGCTATGGTTACCTCTGAAGTGATGTCCCCAAAATGCAGTGAAACACACACCAAGGAATTATATCTAATAACACTGCTTTCGTCAAAGAGCTCCACTTCCAAGATCTATTTGCTTTGTTTCTTTACCCCTCGGAAATGGGGTACAGCTTGAATCACTCCAGAAATAAACCACATTCAGGAAAAATAGTCATCAGACACAAATATATTCATATTGCTCATTCCCTAACATTTGCAGGTTGACTGCAACTTTGAAGTCTGAATTAAATGGCCAGAAAACCATCATGTAAAATCAGTATATCATTACTTTTTGATTTCTTTTATATGTATGATGGTTAGATGCAATATAAACTGAGTATGTGCCATGAAATTTATCACGTAAGGAACCACATCACCCTCATACATAACACATGCTATTTGCTGCTCACAAGTGAAATACTTTCAGATTAGTCAATGGCTTACGGTCATTGAATGACATGGCT
Organism: Lepus europaeus; assembly: GCF_033115175.1. Classification (NCBI taxonomy): domain Eukaryota; kingdom Metazoa; phylum Chordata; class Mammalia; order Lagomorpha; family Leporidae; genus Lepus; species Lepus europaeus. The sequence continues at coordinate 150,998,300 of NC_084830.1, forward strand.
AATTAATTGGCTTATTTAAAAGTCTTCGACATAGTCCCACATGAGGTCACACAACTTCTTCCTGAAATACAGAGGTGTGGGAGGCACCTGAGGGAAAGTGAGGTAGAGCAGAGTGTGGAAAGGGAAATTGGGGAGGAAGCCAGCTCAGGAGCCCAGAATGCTTTAAGGTCTGTATCTCGTAAGCTCTACTTCTACATTTCTCCACAATTAACTCTCGAGACCAATGCCATAGCAAAAAGATGCACTTACATATCTACTTTGATTTCAATGGAGAGTGAGTCATCAAAATGCGAATATGTAAAATGTCACATATCTATGTTCTTCCCAAGACACTATGTGGATTTAAATATAGGACCATGGCATACAGCTAGAATAAAAATCATTCCAAAACTAGAAGGCATCTTAGAATTAGTCTTATATCCTATCTGGGTTATATAAACACCAAACTACAACCTTAAAGGATTTGAAAACAAACAAGTAAGAATGGTTGATCAGTTGTCCTCAAGTAAGACTTACGTTGTGAGCAGTCACTGCCGATCCAACCCGGGTAACACTGACATGATCTGTCAATGGGATTACAGGTTCCATTGTTGGTGCATGTACAAATTCCTGCACAGTTTTTTCCAAATCTGCCACTGGGACACACTGTAGGTGTGAATAAGTTATAGGTCAGTAACTGTCAATCACAGTCCATTTCACAGGACCCTGGATGCTTGGGACAGGAAATGACTTTAAGGGTGCCCTCTGCCTTCATAGCACATGCCTCTGTTGGACAGCACCGCTCATCTTGAATAGCTTAATTTTTACAAACACCTGAAGCCAACGACCCTTAGGAAGACATCACAAAGCAGGAGACATTTATTACTTTTCCAGAAATCTGTCTTCAGGGCTTCCTGCTAGGATGGTCAAAATCCTTCCTGTTGGAGATTTTTCATGGGAAGATGTATCCAAATAAAACTGAAAGGGAGCACAGCTCAGAGAAGAAAGACAGGTGCTGGCCTGGGAAGCCAGCTTTTCCAGGACTCAGACTTGCATTTGCAGAAGCTACGGACACTGCACAGCACAGGGAGTGGAGCGCTGAGAATCTGCCCTTCGGGAGGCCAGAGGGGAAGCCTACAGGTGGACTCCATGGGCTCAGGCATCCCATCCTTACGAATTTCTTGAAATTCTGCCCTCCTTACCTTCGTTACAGAGGGCGCCAGTGAAGCCTGGCAGGCAGTCACACAGGCCTGTGATGTGGTGGCAGGGGCCGCTGCTGTGGACACACTGTGGGCACGTTTGGCTGCAGCGGTGCCCATAGAAACCAGGGGAACAGACTGGAACAGAACGGAAGTGGACAGTTACTGTTGTGGGATGCATTGCTCCAGATTCTACATTGGGGTCTAGGTCAAGCACGGGAGGAAAATTAAAAACCCTAAAAAAAAAAAAAAAAAAGATCCTGAGGATTTCCCAGGTATAAAATCAGAATGACAAAAGGAACAAGGGCATTTGCATACCCTGAGGGCAAACCAATGTCTTCCTCCTTTTTATTTTCCCATTTAATAGGCTCCAATTAGCTCAAGGCTTGGCACAGGGCAGGGGGAAGGAGCTCAAGATTTTCTGTTGATTGAATACAAGAATGAAAAAAATAAAAGGCCAAATACTAACAAGCCCCAAGCAAGTGCTCTCAGGCCATTCGTTGAACCTCTATTCTGTAAGAGCTTTTCCTGACAATAAATAGATCTAGTGTTCAAATTAGGGGGCTTTTCCTCCTCTGTGCAGTCCAGGTAAACGATTGCAACTGAAAAGCGAATAAGCAAAACACTTCTTTGCTTAGATTCCCTGGAGGACACTGTCTGGATTTAAATATAGGACAATGCATGGACTTCTTGATGGGAATAAAGGACAATTGCAAAAAAAAAAAAAAAAAAATCAGGATAGTGCACCTTAGAATCAATCACAACTTTCTTCTTGATTGCATTTACTCAAAAACTTAACAAAGTTTTACGGGTCATTTTCCAACTCAAAGTCTACTGCCCAATGTCAACAGTTCCCATTTTTAACTTCTCAGTTCTATTTCCCCAAGTATGATTTGCCTCAAGGTTTGGCTGATGTTGACTTTGGTAATTAAGGTAAGGCCAATGCCAAGTTGCTGAATAAAATAGTTACAGGTCAACGCATTTCTGGAACACCATTTGTAAGCTTCAGGACAGAGCAAGAATATCCCCAGGCGGGTGCCAATGAGGCAACGAAATCCTCACTGAGAAGAAACCGTTACAGCCCATCTGCGAGGTTTGTCCTGGAGGAGGGAAAGCACCAAGTTCTCAGGGAGGCACAGATGAGGACAATTCCACAAAACACAGGTGACCCATTACTGCACCCTCGCTGTGAACAGCTGTCCACGGCGCCTGGGGAAGGGGAGACGGGAGCGACCACCCCGGGAGTCACTTACTTCTCTGACAAGTGGTGCCCCGGAATCCAGGCGCACACTCACAGATGCCATCATCAGGAGAGCACGACGCCCCGTTCTTGCAGTAGCAGGGCAGGGAGCAGTTGGGGCCCCAGCGGCCCTCAGCACACACGCTGTCACAGTGGACACCTGCAACAACACACATGGGGCCAGGCTGAGGGCCAGGCACGGAGGTGGCTCGTGCAGTGGCTAGTTCGCTGAGACTCACGGGAAGCCAGGAACAGAGGTGATGGAAGGTTTAAAAGCCAGGTATCAACACACAGTATCATCATCATATTAAAATACAAGCAGAATGATTTTCTAAGGGGTCATAAGGAAGAAATAAACACTTTTGGGATACTGAGTTTTCTTCTTTACAATGAGGTGCAACAGGGAAGCTCCAAGGCTCTGTGTTGAAGACAAAATTTTTTTTAAGATTATTTATTTATTTGAAATGCAGAGAGGCAGAGGCAGAGAGAGAGTGAGAAAAGTCTTCCATCCTCTGGTTTACTTCTCAAATGACAGCAATGGCCAGAGCTGAGCCAATCTGAAGCCAGGAGCCTGGAACTTCTTCCAGTTCTCCCACATGGGTATAGGGGCCCAAAGACTTGGGCCATCTTCTACTGTTTTCCCAGGCCATAGCAGAGAGCAGGATTGGAAGTTCAGCAGCTGGGACTCCAACCGGTGCCCACTGCACGCAGGGTAGCACTGCACGCAGTGGCTTTTCCAGCTCGCTATGGCACAGGGCTGGCTCCATGAAGACAAAATTTGTCAAAGATCTGCATCATTTAGCACTCAGGGACTCTCTCCCTCCCCAAGTCTCTGTTTTCACAGAGAAAGGACAAATCATACAACGGTAAGACAAAATTTTTTACATCTTTAAAAAACTGCTTAAATTACTTTACATCCTTTCTCTCTCTTTCTCTCTTTCTCTCTCTCTCTCTCTCTCTCTCTCTCTGTTCCTGCTTTTCAAATAAATCAAAGCAAACAAAGAAACGTAAATGGGGGAGGGTGTTGTGGTGTAGTGGATGCCTGTATCCCATATTGCAGTGCCTGGTTCAAGCCTAAGCTACGCTGCTTCCATCCAGATTCCTGCTGATGTGATCCTGGGACGCAGCAGGTGACTCAAGAGGTTGAGTCCCTGCCATTCACGTGGAAGACCCAAATGGAGTTCCAGGCTCCTGTCTTCGGCCGAGCACAGCCCTGGCTATTATGGGCATTTGGGAGTAAACTACTGTACTGAAGTACTCTTTCTGTCTCTCTCTCTTTCTCTCTCACTCTATCTTTCAAAAGAATAAACTAACTTTAAAAATCACTTTATGCCAAGAAAACCTTCCTGGGAGCAGGCATCTGATCCACAAATACATTATCATCCCCCCCCCCCCAAATTTCTTTTGAAAAACCGAGATGCAGATGGAAACTGTGGCCTCCCCAAATGGGATACCTCAGCCAAAGCTTTCCCTGGTAAATTTCCCTAAACTTTTACTAGGGAAAGGCATCTTATTGAATGGTAAACCACTTAAAAAGGACACTGTGAACCCGAATCCTGCTGTTTGGTGAAATTAAACATAGGACCAGCAGGGATCATCTGTGCCAGGCTTCGCCCTCCACTCGGGTTCTGGCAGGTCCCACGCTCCGTCTGTGAGCCGGGGTCCTATCCGTCAGCAGCTAGGGCGGGGACACTGCCTCCCAGGACTTCAGACACTCCTCTGTGTCACGGTCTGGAGCCATCCAGGCCAGTCCCCGTGCGGACTTTGAAGAGGCGAGAGCTGAATCATTATCTGGTTAATCCGCTGCCACGTTTTCTGTAGGATGAGGGCTGGAAGCAGGGAAGGTAAGATTTAGCCATTTCCGGTGCTGGTGTTTACTAGCTACTTGTCCAATCGCCGGCGCTATGTTGAATAAATCCCGTTAATTCGGTGACGACGGAAGGGATTGCGCTCTAGCTCACAGGTAGACGCTGCTGCTTTACGCTGCAGGTCGTCGCGATGTGCACAGACCTTGGCACTTTCTCAGTCTGAGCATATGAGAGTAACTACCATAGGCCAGACTGGCCAACCTGAACAAAGCCGAGCCTTTCCTTCACCCCAGATTCCTCTTCTCTGACGAGGTTCAGCCATCTGGCTAGCAAATACGGAGGTCATTTCCAGGTAAGTAACCAGGCCCGGGACGGGGCAAGCAGGAACTCTACCTCCTTTTGTTTGCACAGAATCACAAGGAAAGCTGCAGACGTAGCCTTCTCTCCCCACTCATGCATGCACACTTCCGCAGAACCGAACTTACTTTTAAATAACTTATTTGAGGATGGCTTTGAATCTAAATGATAATAATTCTATTACCACTCCCCTCTTAAAAATTCCAGCCGGGTTTTGACTCTGTCATCCGTGCGAGTGAGTCATCATTTTGCAGGTATTAACGTCTAACCTATCTGAAGACAAATACCAAGCATGTCCCACACTGCTCCCTTGCTTCCCACGGCTCCTCCTCCTCTCCCGTTTCTCTGGGCTCTGTTGCTATCTGACCTTTACCTTACAATCAAGAAAGGACCTGGTAAATGTATTACTGTTGAATGCACCTTCTCTGAAGAATATTAATATTTTATGGGAGCACACATTTTAAGAGGCTAAGAAATGACTATAGAACTGTAGAATTACCAGCAGTGAGGTCCACAGAGCATGGAGTAAGTGCTTCTCTGGGCGTGCGGGTGCTAACAGGACCCTCGGAAAACACAAGCCTGGAGTGAACTCTTCTCCAGGACTAAGAGTGCGGAGTCTGCTTTCACCATTTGGGGACCCTGCGTGCGTTATTCCTTCATTGTTTCTGCTGAGCTCATCTTATTCTTTGCCACCTTTGTGACAGTCCTGCAGTCCTATCTTCTGGCTTCTTGGATTGTCAACAACAGAAAATAATCTCACTTCGCGAACATTCAAGGAGTCTGGCTAGCTACTGGCTCGCTGGTGAGAAGGTCTCTAAGGAAGGTTAATTCCAAAAGGGTCAAGACCTCGGAACGGGCAAACTCTACTTTTTCCTGGGGTCATCATAAGGAGAAGACAGTTTGTGGAAGGGGAAGAGGGTTCCAGGCTACAGGAGCAGTGAGTGTAAGGCTCAGAGGCCTACAGCAGTCCGTGTCTATCCTACAGGAACTGCAGGTGTTGGGTGGACTGAAACCCAGGGCCTTGGAGGAGCAGGTGAGGTATGTGGGCAGCCAGGCCACGGCCATGTTGAGAAGAACCATACACACTGTGCTGTGGTGTGTGACCTCCTCCTGATGTGGACAGGGACCCGACACACAGATTTAAGAAGGAGGGCACAGAATGAAATGTGGGCTGCCTGGGAGGGGAGAAGATGGTCTGAAGGAGGTGGGGTTGGAAGGAAGAAGACATGTCCTCTTTCCATGGATGTTTGGGAGACCCACGGAGAAAACTGACGAAATGACAAGGCATCCAATGTCTTCAATGGCCGCAAGAACAAAAGAGAAGATGAACCCTGGAGAGATATAAGAGACAGTGGAGATACAGGGTCCCCACTTCCCCCATACACACACACAGACACACACACACACACCCAGAGACACACACAACCAGACACACACACACACCTAGAGACATACACACACACCCACAGACATACACACACATACCCAGAGACATACACACACACCCAGACACACACATACCCACCAAGACATACACCCAGACACACACACACACACACACCCAGACACACACACACACCCTGAGACATACACAAACACACAGACACACACACACCCACCAAGACATACACCCAGACACACACACACACCCAGACACACACACACACACACCCAGAGACACACACCCAGAGACATACACACACCCACACACCAACAGACACACACCCAGAGACATACACACACACACACACACCCTGAGACATACACAAACACACAGACACACACCCACCAAGACATACACAAACACACAGACACAGACACACACACACACCCAGAGACACACACAGACACAGACACACACACACATTCCATCGTTCACCCAGGTAGTGAATGAGTTCTGGCAGCTCCAGAGGGGAGAGCCGGTGCCTGCGGATGCTCACCACAGTACAGGCAGACGTTAAGCACTTGCTGCACTGACACTAAGCACAGTTGCTCTCTCCAACAGGCTATGCAGTCCACCTCGCAGCTGCACCATCGTGTCCTTTGCTTCCCTGCAGAGCCTTCCTAACCCAGCAAGCGCAGTATATCCATGTCCCTAGGATGGCGACCCTTCCCAGCTGCAGGCCTGGCAAAGTCGGCCTCGCTTCTTTTTGGGGGAGCTCAAGTCTGCGTCTTTTAATGTTAGCCCGAGTCACAGAGGCATACAAGAATGGCAAGGCGTTTGGGGGAAATTCCTTTGGAATGCTGATGAAAGAACGGACAAAAATGTTAGCATGCATGACTCCAGGGACTGGCTCCCTAAAATATTTGGGATAAGAGACAAAAGCAGAGGCACAGCTTTAAACGGGCAGTGCCTGGGGTTCTGCGGAGGCAATTTTTCTGATAAATGTCCTGATGCTGATAAGGAGACTCTGCACAGGGCCATTTCCGCCAAAGACAGGGGGACAAAGAGCTCTTTGATGGCCTGCCACGTTGCTAGGCGATGGCTGAATGATGCCGATAAACTTCAGCTAAGCAGCTCGAAAGAAAGGTCTACGCATTTCATGCCTGCCGCTTTACGCCAGTGGCCTCAACGCGAAATCAGCATTCCCTGGACGTATGCAATTGCACAAATGGGCCAAATAAATCATCTGGGGCATCACTCTCTCCCCTCTCCAAGATGACATCCCAAGCCCCCACCTTGCCTGCTTGTTTACATTCTTTATGCCAGTGCCTCAGTGTTGGGGGTGGCAGTGAGTGAAGGAAATGACTCTGATTTGATGTCTTGGTCCTGGACAGTGAGTTATTCAACTTCTATTAGAGCCCCAAGAGAGATTCGTTAGTAATAGTTGAAGTTGGTGACCATAAAGAGGAACAACTATAGCACTTAACTCAGCACACTTTTTTCTGCTTTTAACCAACACAGCTGGGGCAGGGAGCCCAGAAGTCAGTCTCAGATAATTTTGGGAAAAATGAGTGCCTCCCAGCACCCTCACTTCTGGGCCCTAGCCCATTGCTTTCAGGTGACTTCTTCCCTAAGACCATTCAGACAGCCACACACACAGGTCTCTATCGACACTGAAAAGTTAGGGACGCATGCACAATAATTAAACTTCTTTGACTAAAGTGGAGACCTCCAACTTGCATGTTTCCATCACTGGCCAAAGGTAGAGATGTCTCCCCTTATGATACCACTGCAGGTGTCAGTGAGCTGCAAGAGAGAGCACTTGAGACAACCCAGTCCCTGAGGCAGCAGTTCCCTTACTCAGCCGATTGCATCTGGACTTTGGACTTGGAATGGAGGAGGGCTGACCTTGAGGGAACGCGCCTCAGCCACAGAAGGCCTGGTTCCACTCCCTGGGCCAAGTGGGGAAGCTGGATGCTTTTCATCCACTTGCCTGCAGGGCTGTGCCTTCCAGCTTGCTACCCCTAGCCCAGAGGAGCAGCCCTACCCTCCTCCACTCTCATTCCCCCTCCTTTGTGGTAAATCATGCTTTGCCAGTCTTTCTCTCTTTCCCAAGACTCCCAGCGGCTTCCTTGGTGTCTTAATCCCTTTTCTATCTGTTTAGCATTCAGCTTTTTCATTCGGGTTCAAAAGCATCCTTAACCTTATCCATGCTTCTACCATTGGTTAGGAGAAAGAAATGCTTTTCAGGATCCCAGTTTCTCAAATAATTAAAACAGTAAGGCCTCACAGAGGCCACTGTACAGACTGGTAACTACCACTGCTTGAGTTACGGGAAAACTCATTAAATGACAGGTTGTGCACTACACAAGAGCCCCTGGCCAAGGAACCAAGGCAGGGCAGAAATCCAGCTCACATTCCATTTGCCCATGCGTGCATCCTGCAGGATTTCTATATCCTTTCCAAATACACACAAAAACGACTTTATAGACTGGCAGGGCCTCCAGGCTGCTCCTGGTCCTCATCTACTCTCCAACTTCTCCTTCACTGGGTGTGTGACCAGGAATGTGCGAGTTTGAAGAGTTCCCAGGTGACAGTGATCCTAGCCAGTGCTGGGAACCAGGCCGGAGATCGCACACGTTCCCAGACAGCTGGAATGAAATCTTGATGAGCTGCGATGCTCAGAAAATAGGTGTGCAGGCTGGCCGAAGTCAGCAGAAAGGGAGCAGTCGGCAAATAGCAGCCTGCTTCTATGTTTTTAGAAAACACTTTATAAAGTCTAGCAACTCGACTGCTCTGCAAATAGCCTCTCTCTCTCTCTGTCTCTCTGTCTCTCTCTCTCTCTCTCTCTCACACACACACACACACAGAGGCACCCCTTACTGGCATCTGAAATTTTAGAACAGCCATACAAAAAGCAGGGCTCATCCATCTTCAATGGTATTTCATTTTCTTGTATATTTTTACCGCAATATGCCTTCTTTTTTGGAAACCAATCTATTAGCTAAAAAGACAGTCTATTAGCTTGAAAGCTCACTAAATTAAGGTTTTAAATAACCACATATACTATATATATGAATATATAACTACATACTGGGACTGGTGCTGTGGTGTAGCGGGTAAAGCCACTGCCTACAGTGTTGGCATCCCATTTGGGCACCAGCACAAGTCCTGGCTGCTCCACTTCTGATCCAGCTCTCTGCTATGGCCTGGGAAAGCAGTAGAAGATGGCCCAAGTCCTTGGGCCCCTGCACCCACGTGGGAGACCCAGAAGAAGCTCCTGGCTCCTGGCTTCAGATCGGCGCAGCTCTGGCCGTTGCGACCATTTGGGGAGTAAACTGGCAGATGCAAGATCTCTCTCTCTGCCTCTGCCTCTGCCTCTCTGCCTTCCAAAAAATAACTAAATCTTCTGAAAAAAAAAAAAAAAAAAACAAATACACTTGCCTCTGGAAAATCTTAATTTGCTTTTAGAAACAGGATCTGGGATATCAGATGCAACTTTCATTTTGGTTAATTTTCCTAAGTAGTACATTTTTGAAGACTTATGACTGCAAAACGAGATTATCTATGATAGTAAGAATTTTTAAAATCCCAGATACTTTAAGAGAAAAAGACATTGGCCAGCACCACGGATCACTAGGCTAATCCTCTGCCTGCGGCGCCGGCACACTGGGTTCTAGTCCTGGTCGGGGCACCGGATTCTGTCCCAGTTGCTCCTCTTCCAGTCCAGCTCTCTGCTGGCCCAGGAAGGCAGTGGAGGATGGCCCAAGTGCTTGGGCCCTGCACCCACATGGGAGACCAGGAGGAAGCACCTGGCTCCTGGCTTCGGATCAGTGCAGAGCACTGGCTGCGGCGGCCATTGTGGGGTGAACCAACGGAAGGAAGACCTTTCTCTCTGTTTCTCTCTTTCACTGTCTAACTCTGCCTGTCAAAAAATAAAAATTAAATTAAAAAAAAAAGGGAGAAAAAGACAGTCAAACATCAGATCACAGGGCAAAGTTTGGAGGAGGCATGGACCCACCTGGTGAGGCCAGGGGGAATTCCTGAACGGATCAGGTTAGAGCTTGATGTCTCCTTGTTCAGAGGGTTCAGGATCACCGTGCTGTCATTCATCTCTGCCTGGCCCCACAGCGCCCCCAGTGGCCTCGCACATTACACTACATCCTTGGTGTGCTCTGGGGGAAGCACCTTGTGTTAGGTGCCATGCTGTGCTTTCCATGAATTACTAACACTTCAGCTGGAACAGTTCTGGCCAGGGAGGACACAGCATCACTTGCTTCCCTGGATTTCTGTCAATTCTCTGGCCCTAAACCTAGCAACTAACTGAAAAAACACAGCCTTCTTTAGACTGAGAAAGGACCTTACAAGGCACTTATTCAGCCACGTTCACTGATGAAAAACCATGGGTCTACCTGATACTGACCGTGAAACCAAGAATTTGCCCTTTCTGTTAAGAAAGCAACTCTTGATCCAAGAATAGGGTGTTTTATGGGAACTTCTGAAGCTTTCTTTTCTTCAAAATGTGTTTGCTTCTACCATGGTGTTCTGTGGGTACAGGGAGTGACCTCACAGCTGGCAAAGACACTGACAGATGCTTACAGACCAACAGCCCACACAGAGGACTCAGAGAAATGGGACACTGGGGTCAGCAGGCCAGCCCAGGAGCAACAATGACTTAGAGACCATGCAGCAAAGACATGGGGTCCAACAAGCCATAGAAGAGTGATGTCAGGAGGCAAAATGTGTTCCCTGTGGGAGAAGCAGGCCAGTTACAGGTGGACAGAAGATTACAAGATTACATTGTGTGACAAAGCCACTGCATTCCTAGGGGAGCCTGGCAAGTCTAAGGCCGACAGGATCGTTTGTCCTACAACCCATGACCCAGACGGTGGAATTCAACTGACATATTTCCCAGCTGGCTTCAGGCCAAATCTTGCCTCTTGCCTGTCTCATGTCTGCTAGTGTGTTCTTTTCACTGGCTCGTTCTAAGTCACCGAAGCAGTTGGATATTGGAGTAGGAACTGGTGTGTGCAGGGACACAGCACTCTCTCTAGATTCAGAAGACAAAAAGTAGCATTGGTGGAGTGTGGCCCAGAACAGATGATGTGTCTCTCAGTTGAGAAAGCTCTGGACGTGCCAGAAGGTGAAAAATGCTACTTAGCCTCACTCTGATCATTGAGAAATCAGTGTTGGTTTCTATTTGAGTACTTTAAAAACTCTGGTAGAGTCACAAAATATTGATAAATCCTGGTGGGAGGGAGTCTTACCATTAAATAACAGAAAAACCAATAGAAACAAAGGGAAGCAGGTTTTCATGTTGTGAATTCAGAGTTATGCCAGCCTTAGGAAACGAAGAAGGAGCTACAGCGGTGGGGAGGCCTTCTGTCTGTGGGTAGCTCCTAAAGACGAACATGAAGTCCACTGTACTAGCCTGGACTTCTGTCCCAAGGTAGCTCTCAGACACTAGAAACCAAGCACACAATGCTAACCTCCATTTCTTCCTTCCAGAAACCAAAGAAGCTCTCACAAAGGACTCTCTTCTTAGGGACTGACGACATCACCAAACAGGTTGCTGGTGACATCCCATGTTCATGGATCTGAAGGCTTAAAGTGATTAAGACAACAACACTCCCCAGAATGACCTGGGATTGAATCCCCATTAAATTTCCACCTTGCTTCTTTGCCAAAAATGACAAATCGATGCTATGACTTATATAGAAATTCAAGGAACCCAGAATACTGAAAACAATCCTGAGTAAAAGGACAAAATTGGAGGTCTCACATTTCTCAGTTTTGAAACTTCCTATAGAGCTACAGTTATCAAAACATTGTGGTACTGACATAGGACAGACTGGTAGATCAATGGAAGAGAGAGTAGAGAAAGAAAGCTTCTCACCCATATGCACAACTGAGAAGAGTGTCAAGACAATTCAACGGGAGAAAGGACAGCCTTTTCAACAAATGGTGCTGGGACAACTAGATACCTACATATGAAAGAATAAAGTTACCCCTACCCTGCCCTAACTCAGGCCATATATAAAAATTAACTCAAATGGACTAAAGACCAAATGTAAAAAGCTATAAACATAACTTTTTTTAGAATAGAGTACAGGGATAAATCTCTGTGACCTTGAATTAGGTAGTTGATTTTGTAGATTTGACAACAAAAGCACAAGCAATGAAATTTAAAAGCAGACAAACTAAACTTCATCAAAATAAAAGTTTGAGCTGCAAAGCATATCATGAAGAAAAGTAAAAATTAACTCAAAGAATGGGAGAAAAATATTCATAAATCATCTATCTGATCAGGGATGCATATCTATAATTTGTAAACAACCATTACAACCCAACAATAAAAAGAAAAATTACCCCAATTCAAAACAAGCTTAAGATAGGAATAAATACTTTTACATAGATGATATACAGATAGCCAATGAAGGCATACACAGGATACCATGGGCCAACATCATGAACCATCAGGAAAAATCAGTGAAAAACCACAGTAAGACATCAGCTTGTCCCCACCAGGATGGCCATAATCAAGAAAACAGGTGTGTTGATGAGGACAGGGAGTCTGGAACCCTAATTCCTGGCTGGCAGGAATGTAAAGGGCTCCTGGAAGACGAGCAGTGCTTTTTTGCCCATGATGTACAGACTCTGAAGATGACATTAAATGTCCAAGGAAATGTATCATCAGCAGAAACGATGCTCTTCCTTCAGCACCAACATGAGCTTGGTAACTTATGGTTGAAACCAGAAAGCCATTATCCAAACATTACCGCAAGAAAAGGGAAGTGTAAAAACTTTTTGGGGCCAGGGCTGTGGTACAGCAGGTTAAGCTGCCTGCTGTAGCACCAGCATCCCATATGGGCACCGGTTTGAGTGCCAGCTGCTCTATTTCCAATCCAGTTCCCTGCTAATGTGCCTGAGAGGGCAGTGGAGGATGGCCCAAGTGCTTGGGCCCTGCACCCATGTGGGAGACCTGGATGAAAACCCTGGCTACTGGCTTCAGGCTGGCCCAAAGCTAGCCATTGCAGCATTTTGGGAGTAAACCAACAGATGGAAGATCTCCTCTCTGTCTCTCTTTGTTACTGTAACTCTTTCAAATAAATAAATAAATTAAACTTTTAAAAAACTTTTATTCCTAGCAATAAGGATTTAATATTTGCCTATAACCACATTCATATCAGTATTTTTGCCTCACTAACGTGACTTTAGTTATTTGCTTAAAATACACTCCAGGGGGTCTTGCTGAACCCTTCTGAGCCATTTGCACATTTCCTGTCTTGCTGCTCCCACAATATCAACACTCGGTTACAGAGCAAATAGTCCTAACTAACATTTTGGGGCATAAAAAAATGGAGACTTTACCATATTTTCATTTTTCTTTCCTGAAAACTTGACTGGTGTACGTTTCTCTGAAGTGGTGAGAGCAGTCCTAGGCATGAAGTTGACAAGTTTCCTCTACTGAGTCACAGCCCTTGGTTCTCACCTGACCATCCAGGGAGGCAGCGGCAGTGGCCCGTGGTGGGGTGGCAGCCGTCTGCGTGGCTACAGTCACAGCGCTCAGCACAGTTGAGTCCATAGGTGCCATCCTGTATAAACACAGCATCAGGGACAGCCGTGAGGACCAGGGAAACGCAGGGACAGGAGACAACAGGGTCACACCAGCCATGGAAGGCAGCCCCTGCTTGCAGAAGCAACTTTAAGAGCACACACCACAATCGCCTCTCCTAGGTCTCCTTGGTCCCCACTATGAGGGTCCAGCAGGGCAGTGTTTAAAAAAATCATGCAAGCCCTACTTCATGCCTGCCATTGTGATTCAGCCATACAAATGGCAAAACCAACTAGGAGAACATGCTGGTGAGCATAGGAGGGGGAAGTAGTAAAAAGTTGGCCCTGGGGCCAGCACTGTGGCGTAGCAGATAAAATGCAATTTGGGGCATCCATTTCCCCTACTGAAGTGTCTGGGTTCTGGCCCTGGATCCACTCCCTACTGCAGCTTCCTGTTTATGAACATCCTTAGAGGCAGCAGGTGATGGTTAAAGAGCTTGGGCCCCTGACACCCACATGGGCAACCTGCATGGAGTTTTGGGCTTCTGTCTTCAGTCTGGTCCGTTCTTGGCTGTTGTAGGCATTTGGGGAAGGAACTAATGGATGGAACATGTCTCTGTCTCTCAAGAAAAAAAATATAATAAAATTTAAAAATTACTTTAAAAAGTGGTGCAAAAATGGGAACTAAAAAGTAAGTTTACTTTGCTGCAAAAAATTTTGACATCTGTGCATGGTTTTTTATATGAATTTTCCATGAACATTTTGAAGATCACTCATATATAAGGATTCCAAGTTTTTTTTCTGCACCAGAATAAATTTTTCTTTTAATCTCACTTTCCACTAACTAGAAGCTTTTAAAAAATAATTTATTTCTTTGAGAAATAAACAAAGAGAAGACTCCATCCACTGGTAACCTCTCCAAATGCCTGTCATGGCAAAGATTGGGTCAGGCTGAAAATACGAGCAGGTAATGCAATCTGGTTGCCCCACTTGTAGGCCAGGAAGCCACTCACTTGAGCCATCGGCACTGTCTCCCAGGTCTGCATTAGCAGGAAGCTGGAGTCAAGAGCTGGAGCTGGGCACTGAACCCACGTACTGTGATTTGAGTGTCTTCATTGCTAGGCCAAATGCCTGCACCTCCACCAACTTTTTGACATACCCTCATAAATGAAAATACAGATAACTATACCAGTGAATTTTTAAAAACCTTATTATAAGCCACAACTCATAAAAACAGCCTCTCGTTCCTAAAGATGTTTATAAAATACTGCAGTGTTTCCTGGCATGGATTTTATTCTTTAGGGGAAAGGAAGCACCTTGGTCCACATAAAGAAGTTCTAGAATTTCTTAAATTATAGTTCTAATTAAATTAAACTCATTTCCATAAGTCGTCAGTGGGATACAAGGAACCATAAAGGGAAACAGAAGCGGTCTGTGACTTCTCACCAGCTAGCACTCTCCCTTCCAGGAAGAAGCCTAAAGCATGTGACGTGTTCGGAGTCAAGGTCCCAGGGATATGCTGGCACGCCCTCCTCACTCCTGCCCTCCCAGGTCTTTATGTCTTCACCTCTGTCTCGTGGTGCAACAGCAGCAGGACTCTGAGTACACACTCAGTCCATATGAAGAACAACAACAGAACATTCTGCACTTACATGCTCTACTCTTTCACCCCAGATCCTATGAAGTAAGGAAACGTAGCACCACCGGCCTCCTCGCAGTACACACACACTAAGAAAAATATGGCACACACAGCGACCACGAGGGAGGAACGTGGGAGCCAGCGTAGACACACTGTGGTGCCGGACGGCATAACCACTGGTCCAGAACTTGCACAAACAAAACAAAAACCTTTGAAACCATTGCTTCGGCACTGCTAATGTTTCATGGGTATGCATCGGGTTTAGCTTTGCAGGTGATGAACTGACACATCTACTGTCTAAAAACAGACACAACGGTGCCGGGGCTTGGCTTTGTCTGCAGAAGGAGGGAATGGAAATAATGTTCAAGCCCCTGTCCCAGATACTGCTGATCTGTTCACTGGCCAGCTGAGAGCAGCAAAGCTACTTAGCTCTGTCTTGGGGGTTGGAGGGAATGGAACAGCCCAGGGCGAGAACTTTCTTCTTTGGGAAGTGGGTTGCACTTAATGGGGGAGGGGGTGGCAGAGTGCGATGCACCCCTTCTATGGAAGTCCCCTCAAGGGGTCCCCGTTCAGGGGGTGACCTTGTTCTGTCACCAGGAGATATGTCCTGGAGGCAGAGAACACTCCTCGCCGAGAGATGCTCAATGACTCAGGAGAGCAGGATTGCAGTGGGGAGAAAGAGTGATGGGAGTGAGGGAACAGCAGGCCAAGCACTTTGGGAAGAAAGAGAAATCAGTAGGTTCTGACACAGTGCACTTTGTACACGCACACCCTCTCCGCCTGCAGGAGACTCAGTGTGAGATGCGTGATGACCCCAACCTCCAACACACGGCACTGTCAGTGGAGGGAGCCCTGAACGAGGGAACGCTTGTGACTCCACAGATATTTGCATGAAAAGATGCTGTTTCCAAACCTTCTTCCACCACCTGGATGAGCATTTCGGGGGCACCAGCTAGCACCTGCTTTCAACCCCCTGCCGCTTTCCACCCTACAGCTTGGGGGAGCCATTGCGTTGGAAACAAAATATTTAGAGCTGACAGGCACACACTGGGTGTCTGGCCAGTGCTGTTGGCTGGCTGCCACCAAGACATGGGTGTTTAAGAAACAGAAAATAAAGGATGGGGGCAGGGGAAACAGGGCTCAGAGGAAGGAAAGGAAGAAATTCCCACAGAGCCTACTTAGAGCAAATTCCAGGTCTATCACTTTTCCAAAGCAACATCCAGTTTGAATCCAAACACCTTGATTCTTTTAACAGCTACCACAGGGTGGGTCACATTCAATCACTTTAAACCAGGCAAAATGCAAAAAGATGGTGGTGGTGCTAGTCTGGGCGTACCTGGCAGGGCAGTTCGCATTTCTCCCCGTGCCATCCAGGGGCACAGGTGCAGGTCCCATCCAGCGTGTTGCAGGCTCCCCCATTGAGGCACTGGCAGGTTAAGTTACAGCCGAAGCCCCACGTACCACTGGGACAGCGGATAGAACAGTCCACCCCGTGCCAGCCTGCAAGACAGGAAGACACAGTGCGTGAGGGAGACCAAGGCAGGAGAGAGTTTGGCTGAGGCTTTCCAAGCCACGTTTCCCCCTAGAAACTTCTTGGAGATGCACACTAGTGTTCCCCAGCCTCAGCCCTTGCAGCAGAGAGCCTTGGCTCTGCCTTAGAAGGCAGAAATAGACACACAGCACCTAGAGGATGCACACAGCTGTGTGTACAGTGTGATCTGTTGAGGGGGCCAGAGCAGAGAGGCACTACGGGGAGCCTGGGGCAGGGCTATGGGCAAAGGGGCATCTTTAGTGCGTGGTGCTGCATGCTCGGGGAAGCTAAGCTTTGTTCAGATTAGGAAATTGCAATGTTTATATGGCGGGGCTGTGCCATATAAACCATGAATGAGAACCCAGCATCCCAGCTTCACCTACAGACACACTCGCCTGGGCCTCCCACAAAATCTGTGCTGGGCTGCATTTCCTGCCACAGCTCCAGGCCCAGTTTAGGGGCACAGACACGTGTCTGCTTGTTTGCTCTCCCCAAAGTACAGGTTCATAGACTTCTGGAGCTGACAGCAGCTTCAGAGACCATGCAACGCAAGCCTCTTCCCGGGACTCCCTAAAGCATCGGGGCCACAATGATGCAGGGCTTGCTGGGGTCAGCACTGGGGTTTGGTGCAGCCGAGGCTAGAATCCTAGTCTAGGTTTCTTTCCTCTACCTGTGGGAAATAACAGGGCCAGGATCAAATCAAAGCCTCATTTTCCCACTCTTACCTGCCTTGCAGGTGCAAGATCCATCCACAGAAGAACAGACGGCATCGTTCTGACAGCCACAGCGAGAGGAACAATTTATCCCATAGGTTCCCAGAGAGCATGGGCTAGAGCAGTCGATGCCCTGTGTGGGCACAAATAGCAAAGTCCATGCAATTTTGCCAACTGAAATAAGGCCAGCCCAAATAAACAAAAATACATCTTGGTGATGCTAATTATACTTCCTCTCTAATTTTAACTCACTGTGTTTTTTTTAAAAGTTGCTTGCTATAATGTCACCACTACACAAATTTTAGAGATTTAAAGGCAATACCAGCTGGCCTATGTTTAGGAGACAGTATTAAATGGGACCTACAAAAGCCTGCTGCCTTCATTAGATTTGCCTTCACAGCAGAATCAATAAAATAAATAAACTTCATCCTTAGGCAGACAAGTAGATATATAAAAATAAACTGTAGCTGTGAAATTACTGCCAATAAATAAACAAGCACAAATGTGAACTCTGTGTTAACTCCCATGCTTCCCAGACTCCCTTGTGTAAAAGGTGATCACAGCAGTGGGGAAGCAAAGCTCGAGTGGACTGATAGTGGGCACTGGACATAGAAGACCGGAGGTTATCTGTTCTCAAAACAGAAGGGAGTTGTAAAATAAAGCAAATAGAAGGGCCAACCACAGGACTGTGACACTGGACAGAAAACCCTGGAAAGATGCTCTCAGCTCTGTGGCTTTATGATCTAACAGTTCCACATTATGTGTTCTGAAAATACCACCAGTATTCTGTGTTATTCTCCTCTTTAAAACAGAGGGATTTGACAACAAAGCGTTTTCCTTTTTCTTTCTTTTCTTTCTTTTTTTTTTTTTTTGATGTATTTATTTATTTGAATGGCAGAGTTACAGAGAGAGAGAGACAGGGAGAGAGAGAGAAAGATCTTCCATCCACTATTTCACTCCCCAGATGACAACAGCCACGGCTGATGCGGGCCAAAGCCCTGAGCTTGGAATTCCAACTGGGTCTCCCACATGGGTGGCAGGAGCCCAAGTACTGGGCCATCCTCTGCTTCCTTCACAGGCACATTAGCAGGGGGCTGGATCCGAAGTGGAGCTGCTGGGGCTCAAGGATCAGTGTTCACATGGAACGCAGAGGTTGCAAGCAATGGCTTAACCCCTTGCACCACAATCCCACCCCATGCACTTTCCTTACAGGGATGAGGAACAGCGGGCCTGTGGGCCGTACAAGGGACACAAAATCACTTGGTCTGGCCCTGCCAAGGCAACCACAAACAGGAATCAAAATTCACTAACTCTGCAGCTGGTTAATTTTTAAGTGGATAGTTTTGTATGGCCTGCGAATGATGTTACAAATATCCAAACGGCAGCCGGCGCCGTGGCTCAACAGGCTAATCCTCCACCTTGCGGTGCTGGCACATCGGGTTCTAGTCCCGGTTGGGGCGCCAGATTCTATCCCGGTTGCCCCTCTTCCAGGCCAGCTCTCTGCTATGGCCCGGGAAGGCAGTGGAGGATGGCCCAAGTGCTTGGGCCCTGCACCCGCATGGGAGACCAGGAGAAGCACCTGGCTCCTGGCTTCGGATCAGCGCGATGCACCAGCCGCAGCGGCCATTGGAGGGTGAACCAACAGCAAAAAGGAAGACCTTACTCTCTCTCTCTCTCACTATCCACTCTGCCTGTCAAAAACAAAAACAAAAAAACCAAATATCCAAATGGCCCTTGGCAGAAAAACAGTTCTCCAGCCTGGCAACAAAGATTCCCAACCTACAGCTCAGAAATCCTAGAAGCTATAGGCAAATTCTGCTTTCTGGGTGTATAGGAACATGGAACATTTGTAGTGTCTACATTATCAAAAGGATCTAAAAACTTATAAACAACTAGCTACAGAATGTAAGTACATAATAAACACTAACTTGGGAAACAAGCGTCCTTAAAAAAGTGTATGGATGGGCAGGTGTTTCGTGTAGTGGTTAAGAGGCTTGTTGGGATGCCTGCTTCCCACGTTGGAGTGCTAGATTTGAGTCCTGACTCTGCTCCCAATTCTAGCTTCTCACTAACACAGATCCTGGCAAACAGCACGTGATTGCTCAAATGATTGGATATCTTCTCCCACGTGGTAGACTTGGATTAAGTTCCTGGCTCTTGGTTCCAGCCACTTGGAGAGCGAACTGGAAAATGAGAACTCCAGCTTTTTTTCTATCTTTCTATTCTCTTCCTACACACACACACACACACACATTCCTAGAATATGGAACTGCAAAATATATTTATTGGGCCGGTATGGTGGCACAGTGGGTTAGGCTGTCGCTTGAGTCATGGGCATCCAATACGAGCACTGGTTCCAGTCCCATCTGCTTCACTTCTGATCTGGCTCCCTGCTAACGCACCTGACAAAGCAGTGGATGATGGCCCAAACACTTGGGCCCCTGCCATCCACATGGAACATCCAGATGGAATTCCAGATTCCTGGCTTTGGTATGGCCCAATCTCAGCTGTGGTGGCCATTTGGGGAGTGAACCAATAGATAGAAGAACTCTCTCTACCCCCCTCTCTGTAACTCTGCCTTTCAAAATAAATAAATTTTTGAAATATACATTTGTTTTGTTGTGAAAAATTTTGAAATCCTATGTATGATGGGTCTTCAAAAAGTTCATAGAAATGCATATTACGAAAAGGATGCATATGTTTCAAGTTGTTTTGTAGCAAAGCAAATTTATATTTTATTTCATTTCCCCATGAACTTTTTGAAGTACCTGCATATGGTGTGTGTCTTCATGGAATCAAAACAAAAATTGTCAACAAGAGGTAGTCTACTTTGAACAGTAACTGTTGCCTACAAAGTAGTAATGTAAAATAATGACTTTAGGAATAATTATAACATATTCTACCTGACATTTATATTAAAAATAAGAGCCATGGATTAGTTAACTAGCATTCCTAGTTTCTATTCTAAAGCAGTTACTTATTTTTCTATCAGCACTTTTCTCTGTTCTCTTTCTTGCTGTCAATGAATGATTTCGGTGCATTCCCTGGTCTTCCCAGGTCATATAAGTCACGGCACTGACATGCTCCACACCATACCCATCTTCTCCTTGCTCCAGAGCCCAAGTCACTCACTTGGAATCCTGGGGCACAGGTGCACTTCCCGGTCACACTGTCACAGTCGGCCCCATTCTGGCAGCTGCAGATCTGTTGGCACGCGTCCCCGTAGAATCCAGGAGAGCATGTCTCATTGCAGTAGAGGCCCGACCAGCCCGGCTTACAGGCACACTCTCCAGACATGGGGTGACAGCTGAGGACCGGGGATGAAAGCAAAAGTCACTCTGGGGTAAACATGACACCCAAGGCCAGTGCAAATGTTGCTTTAGCCATGATCACTAAATGTGTGGCTAATCCCATGCACAATAATTTAAACTTCCTTCCCAG
Source organism: Lepus europaeus (assembly GCF_033115175.1). Taxonomy (NCBI): domain Eukaryota; kingdom Metazoa; phylum Chordata; class Mammalia; order Lagomorpha; family Leporidae; genus Lepus; species Lepus europaeus. The sequence continues at coordinate 151,019,145 of NC_084830.1, forward strand.
GCTTGGTATGATTTAATTAATTGGCTGGAACCTCACTAACACTGTAGAAACATTGTATGAAAACAGCTTCATGCTTTAGCAGGACACTGTTACAACCACATCCTTTTTGTCTGACATTCTTTTGAATTTTCCTACACTGAAAGCACTAATGCAATACAATGTCGATGCTATGAGAAGAGCCAATGAACTCCGTTCAGTCAACAATATCAAATCAGTAAACCAGTGGGATGTCCAAAGAACGCCAAGAGCAATGACCTTGCCAGGCTGTTCTCCTCTCGGCTCCCTATACCTGGCAGCAGGGCAGCTGTCTCTACCTGGAACAGCAGCCATGCTGACAGGCAGGCCAGGCCAGGCAGCCAGCTGCTGCCGCACAGCAAATGGACAGACACATCAGCTGCACTAAAGACGCGTGTGGAAGGGAGCAGACACAATGGGGCACTCTGTAGCACACTGGCTCAGAACACATGTGCTTCTCGGCACAGGAAAACCCGAGCAGCAGGCTGGCTCTGCTGACAATTGGAAGACTGTTTAAAGCTGATCTTCCTCCACTGACGGAGCTAAACCCTCCCCGTCACCAGGCGAACAACAGAAGCTGCCATCACATGCGGACATGTGTTAAATGACCTCTCTCAGGGGACGGCTCAGATGCTCTACTCTTGGGAAGTGTGATGTACCAGGAGGGATGAAGATTGAGACTGTCATCTCCCTCTCCCCGCACCCAATGGCCTCCTCTGTCAGCCACACCCCATAATCTCAAGTGCATCCTCTCTTCCTCCTCCAGACCCTTCTTCAGAAAAACTCTGTGGGTTGGACCATTTGGCCACCATTTTCAAAGATGTATTTCACTACCTTTTAGACCCCTGTTGCAATAGGTGCCTACAAGCATCCCTCACAAAACAATCTGGAAACGTGGCACAAAGAAACCTCCAAGCATAAGCTGAGATGGGTGCTTGGGTACAGAAGGTGTGGATTTCAGGCATAGATTCTGGATCTCATAGCTACTTAGATTTACTCGGCCCACTGATCTACTCAGATCCTGGGCCAACCTCTTGTCCTTGAACAACTTGCTGGGCACCTCCATGGCATCTCAAGCACAATGTGTCTCAAGTGGACCCCTTGTTCTCCCTGCCCTTCCTCCTAATGCAGCCTCTACCCACATCACCCATATTTCTGGAATATGGCACCACTGGTCACTCCATTTCCCTAGGAGTTATTCTTGCCAACTCCTTCTCCCTCATTTCCCATGTCCACTCCACCACTAAGGCCCTACTGTTCTAACATTAAACTCTATTCTGGATCCACCCACCTCTTCATCTTCACTGTCACCACCTGTCTCCCAGCGAAGGCCACCCACTTCCTAAATCCTGAACAACCTTACAGCTCTTTTCCTCATTTCCACTTTGCCTCACACTCCTCTTCCCTAGAGCCCTCACAATGCTCCCCACTATACCTGGTATAAAATCCACATTGTTTAAGATAGCTAGAGTGACTGTCCAGTTAGTTGTCTAAACCAACATGTTCTTAAGAATTCAGAGGGGGAGCCAGCACGGTGGTGTAGTGGGAAAAGCCACCACCTGCAGTGCCAGCATCTCATATGGGCAGTGGTTCAAGTCCCAGATGCTCCATTTCTGATCCAGCTCTCTGCTATGGCCTGGGAAAGCAGTTGAAGATGGCCCAAGTCCTTGGGCACCTGCACCTGCATAGGAGACCTGGAGGAAGCGCCTGGTTCCTGGCTTTGGATCAGCTCAGCTCCAGCTGCTGCAGCCAATTGGGGAGTGAACCAGCGGATGGAAGACCTCTCTCTCTCTGCCTCTCCTTCTCTCTCTGTGTAAATCTGACTTTCAAATAAGTAAATAAATCTTTTTTTTTTTTAAAAAAAAAAAAGAATGAAGAGGGAAAGATAGGTATTTGGTGCAATGGTCGAGATGCCACTTGGGACACCTGTGTCCCACTTTGGACTGCTTGGTTTGAGTCCTGGCTGCTCTGCTTCTGATCCAGCTTCCTACTAACAAGCTTGCTGGGAGGCAGATGATGATGACTCAAGTGCTTGAGTCCCTGCCACCCTTGTGGGAGACCTGGATTGAGTTCTAGGCTCCTGGCTTTGGCACGGCCCAGGCCTGGTTGTTGTGGGCATGTGGCAAATAAACCAGTACATGGAAGAGCTCTTTCCATCTTTCAAATAAAAATGAAAATAAATTTTAAAATAATTTTAAAGTGATGAGGGAGATGTCGATCACTATAGGGCAACAAAAGAATCCTGTGAGACCAGATATGTGGTCACCCCAAATGCAGCCACGGCCTCATCACATGGCAACGGCCTACTTCTCAGCCTCTTCTTTCCTCATAATGCTCTTTATTATGAAGTTACAGCATATTTTTATTTCTTTCTTTCAACTATTTCTTTCTTTATTTGAAAAGCAGAGTTTCAGAGAGACATGGGGAGAGAGGGAGACAGAGAGAGATATCTTCCACCTGCTGCTTTTCTCCCAATAATGGCCGGGGCTGGACCCAGATAAAACCAGCAGCCTGGCACTCCACACAGGTGTCCTATGCAGGTGAGGTGGGGCCCAAGCACCCAGGCCGTCTTCTGTTGCCTTCCAGGTGCATTAGCAGGGAGCTGGATTGGCAGGGAAGCAATGAGGACCCAAATCGGAGCCCAGATGGCATGCCTGCGCCACACGTGGGACACAGCCCACTGCACTACAGCGCTGGCCCCATCACAGGTCCCTTAAGTTTATGAAAGCATCAAGCTTTTCATGCAAGAGCCTCCATGTGACTATTTGATTTCCTAGAATGATTTCTCTGTACCCTTCTCCCACCTCACTCTACCTGGTCCTCCCAGTCTCAGCTTATACATCTGTTTCTCATTTCCCCATCACTCAGAGTTGAATTAGGTCTCTCGTTTATTCTCCTGCCCCCCTACCATGTGTCACAATCAATGAACCTATGTTTGTTTGTCCTTTAATGTGTTCCTTTCTCTCCACACTGCAAGTTCTGGGAGGGCAAGAATTAAGTCTGTTTTTATTCTCCTTAATTTACCTGTCCCTGGCACATGAAGGCTCACAGTAGAGAATGACTGAGTGAACACAGGACAATGTCACAGTTGACGCACAGCGGATCTCACCCCAGACTGCCTTAAAGGAAATCAGCATCAACTGCAGAGAATGCTCACACGTGTGACATTTGTGAGGTTACTATGAGTGACTGCCCAGGCCAGCACTTAGTGTTTGCTGAGCACTGAGCAGACCACACCCCATGCATCACTGACTCCGACCCTCTCAAACCATGCTAAATGTAGGAATGATCCCATTTAAAAAAAAAAGAGAGAGAGAGAAAGGAAACCAAGGCCTAGATAGTAAGAGCCATTTATTCAAAACGTGGCACAGGTAGTAGCAGAATCAAAGTCTACCCAAGTTCGTCTGCTTTTGCACCAAAGAGAACAGAGGGCTGTCAGCAGCCTGCTAGGAGGCTAAATAAGAAAATGCATGCCTAAAAATTAGGATTTTACAAAGGGGTCGGTAAGACCACTAAAAACTTCTAATATGCAAAAAATTAGGGACATTTTTAAACTTACTTCACTAAGGTCCTACATCTGAAAGAAGGAAAAGAAATATTTCAAGTGAAACTTACATTTTTGGTGGAAAATGTTACTTTGTGCAGTTAGCAAATGATACAGTGTACATACAAATGTTAGCCAGAATAGACAACTCTTGCGGGGACAGGGACTGGACTAACCAAGAGGCAGACAGACACATTGATCCTCTGGGCCCCCCAGTGAGTGTTAGTGCAGCACACTGGTTCTCAGATTGATTGACACCAAAATTAGTGTTCAGCAATTTGTAATTAGATGGAGGAAGCCAGAGCACTTTGGAAGCATTTGATGGGTTCTCAGGCAGGCGGCTTAATTGGTAATGAGATTTACGTCTGGGTGTGGGAGCAGCAGGTTAGAGGCTGAGTGTAGAGCAGGATCACACATGTATGAGAACTATTTGTCATTTTACGCACATCTGTAACCATTTCTCCATTTAATGGTTAAGTTGTAATAAGAGAGTAATACTATACAATATTGGCTAAAACACAGGAGTCTTTGAACTTCTTCATATCCTTAGATGTGATTAATGCTTAAATGTAACAGCAATTAGGTCGCATTTGCAAACGGGCACATCCTGATTGCCCATGGCTAGTAAATGTTCTAATTAACAAGAGCTGATACACATATCCCACGTGGAACCTTATTAAATCTTAAATTTTATTTTCTTGTTCAAAATCATCCTCACCATAAAAGTTAATTTTGAGTTGAAAAGTCCAGGTCATAGTGAATGTCTTTAGGCTCAATAATACCACTAAAACTTAAAATATTATGAATATATTTAAATTCATTTCAGCCCTGTCTTGGATTGCAAAATAAAACTGTCTACAAACTCTTCGCATCTCCTCCCACTAACAGGTAGAGTATACTGAATCTGGACTTGGTTGTGTGACTTGCTCTGTCTAAAGGAATACCAACAAACATGGCACAACCAAAGGCTTGTACAGTGTGCCCATGTTGCTGCTTCCCTCTCTCTTGCTGCCTTTGGAAGCCAGTCACTGTGAAAGCACCCCAGGTAACTCTGCTGGGTGCTGGAGACATGAGGCTCAGTCATCCCCAACACCCAGCCAAGTGGCAGACATGTGAGTAATGACCAATCAGCTGGTCGATGAGCTAACAGCTGAACACAGAGAAACCAGAAAAAACACCAACCTGAACCCTGGCCCAGCAGCCAAACAGAAAAGTATCAGTTACTAAGTAACTGCTTTTATATGCCACTCAATTTGAGGCCTTTTTAAATGCAGCATAAATTATACAATACAAATAAACATACAGCTGTAGTATATGTCAGTGTATGCACTTTCATAGAATTCAGAATTATATAAAAACAAAATTAAATATAAACAATGCAGTGGTGGCGACTTGGGACACCCCTATCCTGCACTGGAGTGCCTGCTCCCGGCTCCAGCTTCCTGCTAATGTAGACCCTGGGAGGCAGCAGGTGATGGCTGTAGTAGCTGGGTCCCTGCCACTCAGGTGAGAGTTGTGGACTGAGTTCTTGACTCTCAACTTCCATTGAGCCCACCATCAAGGTGTTGCATACATTTGGGGAGGGAGCCAGCAGATGAGAGCTCTCTCTCTCTCTCTAGCTCTCCTCCCTCCCACCCTTTCGCCTCTCTCTGTCCCCCTTCTCTCCTCCATCTCCATCTTCATAATAAATAAATATTTTTAACAGTCAATGTACACTATTATATTAATTTACACTGCATTACTTATATCATTAATTAGAGTGAAAGGATTTTGTATAAATATGTATGCATCATTAATTTACAATAGCAAAACTCCAATAGCTAGATTAAATGATAAAGTGCATAGGCAGAACTTTTTATTAATATGAAGATTGTACAATTTTTGTTTTGAATGAAACTGTGTTTCCAGGAATTTTACATAGAAAGTCGGGATATAAAAATACACGGATGACTCCCACAATGACTGCAAGATATGGTCACAGAATCAACAGTCAACTGGTCCTAACAGAAATGTACAAAAACTCATCTTTAAAAACAACTTTCATGATTCAGGGGAGCACTCACAAGGCTATTTTCTTTCTCATCTTCTGATTATTTGGTATATATTATTAAATGGATTTTAACGTTATTTTCATCTATGTGATTACCAAATAATCTCATGTACTTCTTTGTTAAAGCATACACGCTTGAATATCTGTGACCTACATCAAAATTATCACAGTATTGGTATTAATCAAATAATTCTTCATGGTGGCAGTGTTGTGGCAGGTGAAGTTGCCACCTGTAATGCCAGCATCTCGTATGGGCATCTGTTCGTGTCCTGGCTGTTCCACTTCCCACCCAGCTTCCTGCTAATGGCCTGGGAAAAGGAGCAAAAGATGGCCCAAGTGCTTAGGGCCCTGTTAACTACAAGGGAGACCTTGAAGAAGCTCTTGGCTCCTGGCTTTGGCCTGGCCCAGCCCTGGCTGTTGTGGATATCTGAGGAGTAAACCAGAGGATGGACAATGTCTGTCTGTCTGTCTGTCTCTCTCTTTCTCCTTGCCTCTCTGTAACTATTTGCCATAAATAAATAAACCTTTAAAAATTCTTATTTTTGGAAAAAAAAATTTATTTATTTATCTGAAAGGCAGAGTTACAGAGATAGAGAGAGAGAGAGAGAGGTCTTCCACCCGCTGGTTCATTCCCCAAATGGCCGCAATGGCTGGACCTGCGCTGATCCAAAACCAGGAGCCAGGAGCTTCTTCCGGGTCTCCTCTGCAGGTGCAGGGGCCCAAGCACTTGGGCCATCCTCCACTGCTTTCCCAGGCTGTAGCAGAGAGCTGGATCAGAAGTGGAGCAGCCAGGACACAAACTGACGCCCAGTGTGATGCCAGCACCTCAGGTGGCAGCTTTACCCGCTATGCCATAGCACTGGTTCTCCCCAAAAATTCTTTACTTGTACCTTTGCACTCCTAACATGGTACCTGATTCCAGAAAAGCACAGCAATGCTGTTGGCATATCCAGTTCTTCTAATAGCAGGGCTGTTCTTGTGGGCAAGCTTATTATTCCTCTTGATGTCAGCTGTGTCCACACGCCACAAAGCCCCACGCTGGTAGAACATGTTTAGCTCTTGCGACATGAGGCTTACCTTTTGTGGCACCAAGCCTCAAACTATAGGAAAAGAGGCCAAGTTCACGACTTGTCCTTCATCCTGCCAGCTCCTTCAGTATTGGGGATTTGGAAAACAAAATGCTGCCTGCAGAGAACATTCACTTTTCCTCCCCAGGTATTTAGCAAAACTTGTCATGCAAAGAATAGCAATATTTTCCAGTAAGCCTTTTTTTGCCAAAGTTACTAACGTGGCTTGCAAAGTTACAACAATACACTCCTTAGCTATGTCACACCTCTACAATATATTCCAACACACACACTCAGAGCTCAAAATCCTTTCTTCTGCCCCTAACCATGGTTTAAAGAAGTGACCATGCTTCTGTTGACTTAACTTTTGTGCATTTGGGATTCGAGGCAGCCACCAGTTGGTTATCTTTCAGAACTATAAATGAAGAAGCATCTGTGCTACATGCAAGCAAAAGCTACGCGAGTAACATCTAAACTGCTAGCCAAAGCAGCACATTTTTGTCCAACTCAGCTTTTCCAGACATCTGCAAACGAGGCTGGGAATTTTAAGTTATGTGTATTTTGGTCCTTGGGGGAGGGAGAAGGACAAAGGGTGGGGAGAGGTATTTTCAGAGGCAGACAAGGTGCGGTAGGGTGGGTGGGATTGTGGTTTCCTGTTCTCTGATTCTTTGAGAGACTTTTGAACTAAAAGACCCCTGTGAGTTCTATGTCCAAGTCATCAATCCTGAGAAGATATTTCACATGTGACGGCCACATGTGCAGCACTTTCACAAACTTCCACCGTCCACTTCCTCTCCATAGCCTTTCCTCTTGCACAGATGTGCTGTCAACTAAAAGATGTTGCAGTGAGAGTCGTTTTGAGATATTTTTACTGACAAATCTCGGCTTAACCCCTTGTCCCTTGTTGCACCTTTGCTGCTACAATGCCACAGAATGACTCTCTTAGGGAAGACCTCTACCAAACTGAGCAAATTTTATATTTACCAGTGGCTGTTAACAGAGACTAGAACTCAATATCCACCAGTGACATCCAACCATCTCAGCACTTCTGACACAGGCCAACATGCTCCACATGAAAACGTCTTCCTCCTACCTGCTGGTTCCCGCCCAGGAGACCCCAGAGGCAGGCAGCAGCTTGGGTGGGAAACTCTAGTCAAGCCCTCCTTGCAAAGCCTGGACACTGAAGTTAGAGCTCTGATAAGACACCCACCTGTGAGTGTTGTCCAGGTGGCAGGGGCACCGCCTGTCGCACTTCATGCCGTACAGGCCGTCTGGACACAGGCGCGCCTCGCAGAGCTCGCCGGAGAAGCCTGCCTCACAGAGGCACGCGCCGCTCACGTGATAGCACTTCCCGCCGTGGAGGCACCGGCAGGTCTCGGCACACCGAAGTCCATACGTCCCAACCGGACACTCATCCTGGCACCTGTCGAGCAAGAGGAGGGAGCCACTGCCATGAGACAATGAAGCGGCTGGTTCAGAATGGCTTTGTCGTGGATACGAGGCTACCTCCAAAAGTTAGTGGAAAATGGAATCGAAACTGAAGTTTATTCGGGTGCAAAAAACGTTTGAAATTGTGCATAGGCTTTTTTTCATAATGTGCATTTTCCACGATTTTCTGAAGACTCCTTGTGTGCATGGATGGCATTGATATTACTTGGTGGTTAGCCCATTAATAGTCTGGAAAGTATTAAGATGAATTACTCTGGCTGCACATTGTGCTTAGCAGCAGTATGTCCCACTGAAGAAAAAAAAAAACAACAACAATAAAAACAAAATAAAATGATGAATTTGGGTCTCCAACCATGTTTTACACCCAGTGCTTGCCAACATTACAGCGTTCAGCACTTCCGTGGGTACCAGGAAGCAGAGAAAAGAAACTACCCAAATATTAGAGCCAAACCATCATCAAGATATTTAAAAACTGTTCCTTACATTCTCAAGAGAAAATGCTGTGGGAAATTTGAAATTGAATTTTTAATCCTCTGGGCTTTCATGATGATACTAATATTTTTTCAAGATTTATTGATTCAAAAGAGTTAGAGAGAGGGAGAGAAGGAAAGAGAGAGATCTGCTGGTTCACTCCCCAGATGGCTGCAATGGCCTGGCTGGGCCAAGCCAAATCCAGGAACCAGGCGCTTCCTTCTGGGTCTCCCTTGTGGGTAACAGGGGCCAAAGCACTTGGGCCATCTTTGGCTCCTTTTCCCAGGCCATTAGCAGGGAGCTGCTTTAGAAGTGGAACAGCTGGGGCACGAAGCGACATTAATGTCATATATGGACATTAATCTTTCAATTTCAGCCATGTTTCTGTTCTTTTCAAAGCTGAATGGTAATCCCTGCTCCTCACGCACTAGCCAGATGTCCGGGGACCAGGGTTGGGGATGCATTTGCCTGTAGTTTTAGGAAGGCACGGAGTTTTCTAACACAAAAGTTTTGGCCAGTGGGATTGTTGTCCTATTTCAAGCAAGGGTTGCCAAATGTGGAGAAAAAATATCAGATCTCACAAATCTACTGTCTTTTTTTTTTTTTTAAAGGCATTCGAGCCCTTTCCCAGAAGGACCTGCTCTAGGAAGGTGAAAATGGTCTCTCACTGCTCCATGGGAAGCGTGGGTAGGTCCTGGGCTGGCCACGTTTGTTTCACTGAGGTGGCTGTCAGAGCTCTCTGTAGCAAGGGAGCTTGTTGTGCCAAGGGAAGGGAGATGGGGTTGAAGATCAGCCTAGCACTCATCCCACGTAGGGAACACTGTCTCAGTGGCCACTTCTCACGTGGCTCTCAAGTCTACAAGACCCAGAATCAAAACTGTAGGTCAGCATTGCATATTCCAGGTCTGTACATGGCGAGCAGCAATGCACAAATTCAAGCATAGCTAAAAGCAATGGCAAGAAAGCATACTACAAAGCAACCGCCTTCCCTCAAGGCTTGGCACGCTCTTAACAAGAGACGAGACGACTGACAATGCCAGGGTGGCTGGGAGCCCATTTGCACAGAGAGGACAGATCTGAGGAATCCTTTGATACCTCTCCAGTCTGCCTCCAGTGTCCACTCAATGTGACGGAGACGACGAAGGGGGCTGCACAGACTCTAGACGTGGCCAGGTAAGTTTTTCTTTTTCTTTTTCTTTTTTTTGAGAATTGAAAATGAATCTTGATGTGAATGGAAGGGGAGAGGGAGCGGGAAAGGGGTGGGTTGCGGGTGGGAGGGAAGTCATGGGGGCGGGGGGAAGCCATTGTAATCCATAAGCTGCACTTTGGAAATCTATATTCATTAAATAAAAGTTTAAAAAAAAAAAAGTGAAGCTGAAACAGGCAAAGCCTGTTGCTGCCTGGGAGGTGGGCTTCCCGGGCTGAGCACAGACCTGCCTGTGGTCTGCACCTGGCCCTGTGGGTGGGGCCTTGGCCTTCCTGGGGGGAAAGGAGCCCTTGCCCCCAGCCCAGCACAACTGGGCTGCTGGACACCAAGTCCTGCCCCGGTCAGCTCTGCCCTGACTGTCCATCCACGGCCCCTGGTGCCTACCATGCCACAGGGGCCCAGCAGGCTGCAGAGATGCTGGGGGCAGCCTGTGGCAGGTGGAGCCAAGGTCTGCCCTTCTAGCTCCCCTCCGTGGCCAGGCACGTCAGGGCTAGCTGCCAGCCTCGCCCCAGCCTTCGCCACGGTGAGAAGGAAGCAGAACCAGCCCGGACACGCCCCTTGTTCTGGGACGTGGTGCAGGTAAGTTTTCAATAGATAAAGTCTTAGGCTATGAAGCAAATTAAAAAGTTCTGGAGTAACGGAACTAATATTTAGCACTTAAGCGAATGTGTGCTTTAAAATTATATGACTTTACATATTTTTTAATATTTATAAGAGGAACTCTTTATTTTTAACCCATAACAAGTCATTGATAAGTGATTTAATTTATTCCTTAAACACAGCAACTTAGAGAAATGCGAGGTACAGGAATTTGGCCTCAGCACGGCCCCTGCTAAAGCAACTGAGACATCTCTACCATCTATGCGTCTGGTGTTTCTCGAAAGTCAGTACAAAAAGAAAAAAAAAAAAAAAAAAAAGATCAACAGAGCACAACACATTGGTGCTCTCTCCTATGTGGATTTGAGAACAAACTCAAATGTTAAGCTTTGGACAGGCTTCACAATTTGAACCGAGAGGAAGCTCCAGCTCCCAAAGGGCTTCAAAGTGGTACAGAGAAAGTGCTGCAAATCAAAGGGAACAGTGGGTTCAGTTTATCATAGTCTTGGCAGAGACTTGCTGTTCTCTGGGAAAGCCAAGCCCACAATAGCTGGTTCTGGCCCATATTTACCTTCCTAACCTATCATTAAACATTCTATGAGTTTGAATCAGAAATACAAAATGGAAAGTCATTCGGGTTTTACTTACTAAAGCAGCCATTAGGTAAGCTTGTTCATCGTCCTGCTGTCCTTTTTTTGTTAACGTTGCCTTTCTAAGAGAACTCTAGTAAGAGTTACGCCTGCTTCCACCTACCAAGCCAAAATGCTAGGGCAGCCTTCTAGAAGTCGATATTTTCCCCTCAAACACGAATGTAACCATGAAGTAACCTCTAACTTTCTGATGGCCCCTTATCTTCAAGAAGCACCATTCTCCAATTGATTGTATGCCCTGGGTGTTGCCTTTGTGGCCCCCTGTGGAACCTGAAAACCTACCTCAAAAATCAGTGGAAAAGGAAAAACATTTTGTTAGTAGAAATGGCTGAGGAGCAAGACATAGTAACAAATACTGACACAGAAGACATATGGAAATATGGGGGTTCTAATTTTTAAATTTTGACTAATGCCCCAACATTTGGAAGAATGGGTCTAATAACAAAACACATCAGTTCCCAAACCAATGAGGGTCACAGCCTTCTTTTAACACAGTTGTGGTTACTGTGTGTATCTCAGCAGGAACTTTAGGGAGAGGAAGTGAGTTGGTGCGGAAGGAAGTGAGTTAGAAGACAGTGAAGCACATTGATCTGCAAGGATTGACAGCTTCCTCCTTCACCCTGCTGAGCGTGACCTTCCCTAGAGCGACCAGAATAGCCTGGCCACATCACAATTCAGTGTAAAGGCATCGCATCCCTCATTAAACCTGGGGTGCACGGACCAGCTGCGCGCCTTTGCAGCAACACCTGGAAACGTAGCTCCAGGGGAGAGCACTGGGAGTCAAGCCTTCCCACGCCCAGACAGGGGAGCGATGCAGCAGCCCCCAGTCCCTTCCCACCATTCCTGACTGTTCCTCACCACCCACCTTTATCGCCCCTTTCAGGGTCACGTGGAACACTCGCTGAGCACCAGTTAGGTGCCTGGACCCTGGCCAGGCCTACAGAGGTCTGGAGCCATCCCACCGCAATACCAGTGGTACGGGGGAGGTTCCTTTTTAACCCTTCAGAGGAAATGGGTGGCTCGGGAACCATCTTCCATCCACTGGAACTTGACTGCACCACAAGACGGTTTCTCCCCACAATATCCTCTCCACCTTCCCACAAACCCTGGCGCCTTTGATGTGGGCACCCCGGGCACTGCTTGGCCAGCCTACAAGGTGCCCAATGTGTTGTTTCTTTTTCTGTCTGTTGGGCGGGTCCTGCCCACATCCTGGGGATGCCTTGCATGCGGTACCTGCTCCTCCTCCTAGCACAACCCTCAGGCCTAACCTCAGCGGTCAAGTTCCGCTGAGTCCTCAAAACCAGGGCGATGGTTAAGTGGAGACCCCAGCCCCTGAGGGCCCCTTCGCCCACAACTCCTGCCACAAATCAATCCCCAGCTGCTCAGTTCTTTCCTTTCGTGGTGACAAATACGCTTGTCACCGGGTGTGTGCACGTGTGACCTCGGGAACCGGTACGGGGATAACTACTGAAAACAGGAGTGACATGAGGGGAGCATCTGGAAAACCAGAGCTCCGGGAGCAGCAGTTCCAGGAACCAGCTCCCACTCCTCATTCTTCTTTGTCTGCCTTCCTTGCCTCTACTCCGACATTTTCCTGACAATTAGCTGTTACTCCCTTTCCTAATATTCCAAATAAGATGAATGTGAACTTACCTGCTTTGTAAGTTTGTTGGTTTGTGTTGCCTCTAATTTGAAACTTAAATCCCCAGAGGGCAAAAAAAAATTATAACGAAGTTTTTAGTGTCCCAAAACATTACAAAACACAGTCTAGGATTCTGCCTGATCACACGCCTTTCCTAGCCTGACTTGTTTTTTTACATTACGGTATTACATGGATCCAGAATCACCTAACAGCCTTCTCCATCCACAATAGAACCTAAAACTAGGATGGCAGTCACCAAAATGTCTTGATTACATGGGCCAATTAATATTACAAACATTGATTACATGGGCCAATTTAAATTACAAACACTGCATGCTATGGGTGTCAAGAACCCATAACATCAAAAATTAAAGGAAATATAATCGTATTAGCAGAAGACAAAGAGGTTTTCAATGTAATTATTTGATGAATTAATTGATTATATTTGAAAGACAGAGAGAGGGAAAGCACTTCCATTCACTACTATACTCCACAAACATCTGCAACAGCCAGGGCTGGGCCAGACAAAATCTAGGGGACTGGAACTCAGTCTAGGTCTCCCAAGTGGGTGGCAGAAACCCAAGTTCTTAGGCCAACACCTGCCGCCTCCCAGGGTGCACATCAACAGGAAGCTAAAATCGCAAGTACAGCTGGAACTGGAACCCAGGAACGCTGAAAGGAGATGTGGGCACCTCTAGCAGCATGTTAACCACTGCATCAGAGGCCCACCATCCACCCCTTTAAGGAGGTCAAACAGATGCTACTAACCAAGGGTACTGATAAAAATAGGGATTTCAAAAAACTACTGAGGCAGGCCGGCGCCGTGGCTCAACAGGCTAATCCTCCGCCTTGCGGCGCCGGCACACCGGGTTCTAGTCCCGGTCGGGGCACCGATCCTGTCCCGGTTGCCCCTCTTCCAGGCCAGCTCTCTGCTGTGGCCAGGGAGTGCAGTGGAGGATGGCCCAAGTGTTTGGGCTCTGCACCCCATGGGAGACCAGGATAAGCACCTGGCTCCTGCCATCGGAACAGCGCAGTGCGCTGGCCGCAGCGCGCTACCGCGGCGGCCATTGGAGGGTGAACCAACGGCAAAAGGAAGACCTTTCTCTCTGTCTCTCTCTCTCTCACTGTCCACTCTGCCTGTCAAAAAAAAAAAAAAAAAAAAAAAAAAAAAAAAAAAAACTACTGAGGCATGAAGACAATTCACTAAAAACTAACAATAAACATGAAACTACTGGAGTCGTTTCCAGCCAAATTAGGACAGGAAGTCCCACTTTCACCTCTCTCAGACCAAGTGATGAACAGTAAAAGTACAAACCGCAGGGTCACAGCTGTGTATTCCTACGTCGTGTGGGATCAGAGAGCCCTATAGTCCCAGCAGATCTGACTGGATCACTACCACACACGAAATTGCTAATATTACACAACACTTCAGAAAAATCATGGAAATGCATATGATGAAGAAACTATACGTAGATTTCAAAACTTTTTCACACAAATAAACTTGCCATTATATTTTCTATGAACTTTTTGAATTTCCTTTACAGAATACTGAAGAGTTATGGGAAGGGAACTTTATACTTCTCAAAAGTACTTGGGTATACATCCCATTTTAACATAAACCTATCAAAAATTACTTCAAATGTAAGTCACTTAAAAAAAAATCAGTTTTTGAGAATGATACACCCAGCAAAGGTTCTGAGTAGCTGCTGTTTTATTGTCTCTTTTCTTCGTAAGGTTTACTCTGTTATCTTCAGTTCACTACTGCTGATTCAGTTTCTGCGCACTGAATTAGAAAAGAACCTATCTAATACATTGGTGCTTACAGATGTTTCTAGAATATCTGGAACAGTCCCACAGACACATGGCATTAAAAATGCTCACTGGATCCACCAAAGTTTCAATTCATGCAAAGACAACCAATCACAGACAAGAGTGTCCCTTACCGTTCTCCTGTGTATCCTGGACTGCAGTGACATTGGCCTGTGGCAGCATCACATGTCCCTCCATTATGGCACTGACATTCTTGGGAACAGTTCTTTCCAAAGCGACCCTCGGGGCAAGGCTGACCACACACTGTGCCCTGCATTCAAAGAGACTTGGAAAATTAGATGGGCCTCCAGCCAGGGCAGGGCTGAAGGAAACAGAAGCAGAGAGATGAAGCTGAAAGGGAGGGAGAGATATAGGAAAAGGGATGCAAGAATATTAGATGAAGAGAATTTCAGAACACACAAACGGCTCATCCTCTTTAAACCACTAGAAATTTTAAAGTGACTTATTTACTCAGTGAACCTAAATCTCAAGATGCATTCAGAAATGGAAGAGTAATAATCTTAAGAAAAATCCATATTAAAACTCGAAGCTTAAGGTAAAGTTACATCAAATTATTATGGCAACCTAAGGAATTTATAAATCCTCCAAAGTGTTCTTCCTTGTATCTTACATGCACAATAAGTCAACGATACTTAGCAAGCATCCGTTACATAAATGGTAACATCTGGCACAAATGGAATATTCGAACACTTTACCATCTGCTCTTCAGAAAATACGCGTTATGGTTGGCTTTGTTTCTTCAAGTGTAGCATAACATAAGACTGAAATTTTGTGTACCTGAATTAATGACAACATTGCCTCTGAAACATGTACATAAGAATGAATCTCGATGTGTATCTCAACAGAAAAACACTTATTTTCAGCAGGTTCGACAGCACCACAGAGCCAAGGTCAACAGGAGACCTTATTCTCCCCAGGGAGAAAGTTCAAGGGTAACTTGGACATCTCTCCTTGCCCTAGAGGCTGCCCATCTTGTCAAGCAGAATCATTACATTTATTCCAATTCTATGACAATAAGAATAAGATACTATACCAATAGATCAATGAAACACTCCACTATTTTCTGTTTCCATTGGCTGCATGACTTGGGCTTGTAGCTTCTGATTTATTGGGTTTATAATTATTAGAGTATTTATTGGAACTGTACTAGAGTGAACAACATATCCCACATAACAGGGATTTTTTTTCCAATGTTTTTTAACTGTGGGAAGCTGCTGCTTTGTCCTCCCTCTCACTAAAAAAGGCAGACTGTGGGTACTCCGAAATTGAAGGCTAGCAAACACCAGATGGTTTCGTAAATGTTGATTCTGGATAGCATAAGAAAATACATTTCCTTTAACTACTGGCTACCCACAAAGGCAGTTGGTGTGCTAATGAGCTTTCCTCTGGTGGTTTCTAGCTATCTACACACGGTTCTCCCACAGACACTTGGAACCAAAAAGGCCTTTGAAAGATGACTCAAGTCAGTGTTTAACTGAAAATCATCTATCCCAGGCCAAGTGCTATGTACAAAGAATCAAGGACAAGGTCACAGCTCCTAAGAAATCAGATGGGTCAACCTGGACGGGCACAAGTTCTGGTGCAAATTCTCATTCTCTCGGGGCCTTCCCCTACCTGTACCACACTCCCATAAGCTTCAGAGTTGCTGCTGAAATAGTTTTCATGATTGATGATTAATGCAAGCAAGCAGCTTTAAGGAGGACATTATTTCTATTGGTTCACACGCATGTAAGTATGTATTTATCATTGAAAACCTAGGGTGAGAACACAAATGAAATGCTGGAAAGGAGAAGGCGAGGTTGGAATCTCAGCTATACAGAGAGAAAAAATGACCTGAAGCATTCAGGAAGAAACATCTCTCAAGGTTAGGGGCCCAGAGTAGAGAGGAAGTGGTGCAGGGTAGGCTCCCCAGGGCCCATGGAGAGAGTCCTTCTATCCGCCCACTGCAACCCTTTGTGCAAACCTGTGGCTACCACTGTCCCACACCATGACCGCCCCGGCAGAGAAGGAAAAAGCTTCAGTCTTGAGATGAGGCAACTCCATGGACAACACCTACGCCAAAGTCCTGGGAATAGAACGGCTGCCGCCCTCAGTGACACAGCACAGGGCTCTGCACACCACCTCTTCTGCAAACTCCTGCCCTTGCTAAGAAAGGACCAGTGTTGGCAAAAGGCTGAACACAGGAAGTGAAAAGAGTCAAGGAGTCAAAGATAGCCCAGCGTTTCTACCCTGGGCAATGAAGAGACAATTGCTGTCTTTAGCAAAAATAAAAAAGACAGGAGCAGTCTTATGGAAGGCTTCGGTGCCCAAGTTCGGTTGTATTAACATCGACCTTTTTGGCTTCCAAATGCAGCTCAGGACTCCTTCGGCAGCTGCCTTTGTCTCCTTGTCCCCAGGCACTCAGTAAGTGCCCCTGCCTCTGACTACACGGCCTCATGAACTTTATCCTCTAGAACTTGGGGACTTTCCCAGGCCTATTTACCTTTAAGACCCTCACCTGGGATCTAGTATTTGTTGTCCACGAGCCCCTGTTTTTTTAAATTATTATTTGAAAGGCAGAGACACAGAAAGAGAAGGAGAGAGAGACAGAGATAGAGAAAGAGAAACAGGGAGTGATCTTTGATTTGCTGGTTCACTCTCCAAATGCCAGAACCACCATTGTACTCATATGGGATGCTTACATTGCAAACAGCAGCTTGACCCTCTGTACATCAATGCTGCCCCCTGAAGAGGTCCTAACATTTCTCTCTCTCTCTCTCTCTCTCTCTCTCTCTCTCTCTCTCTCTCTCTCTCTCTCCCCTCTCTCTCTCTCTCTCTCTCTTTTTAAATTTATTTACTTATTTGAAAGACAGAGTTACAGAGAGGCAGAGGCAGAGAGAAAGAGAGGTCTTCCATCCACTTGTTCATTCCCGAAAAGGCCACAATGGCCAGAGGTGGGCCAATCCACAGCCAGGAGCCAGGAGCTTCTTTTGGGACTCCCATGTGGGTGCAGGGGCCTAAGGACTTAGGCCATCTTCTACTGCTTTCCCAGGCCATACCATAGAGCTGGATCAGAAGTGGATCATCTGGGACATGAACCAGCACCCATACAGGATGCTTGCACTGCAAGTGGCAGCTTTACCCACTACACCACAGTGCCAGCCCCAGGTCCTAACATCTTAAACTCGTTTTTCCCAAGACTATCACTGGGAAGCAGATGACAGTTCTCTGGCCTGTGACCATAATAAACAGTAATTCTACCTTCATGTCTGACTATGTAGAGTCCATAGCTTATAAAAGGACACAGCTTATAAGAGGTGGCTTCAAGTCTATAGTTTATCAAGTGTCGGGTATCTAACAAGGTACTAACAAATGTACAACTGGGATCAAGATGGATAAGATCAAGATTTAGGGGACAGGCACTTGGTGCAGTGGCTAAGACCTGCTTGGGATGCCTACATCCCATATCAGAGTATCTGGGTTCGAGTCCCATCTCTGCTTCAGATTCCAGCTAATGTGCACCCCGGGACAGGTCAAGTACCTGGGTCCCTGCCACCCACATAGGGGACCTGGATTAAGTTCCTGGCTTCTGCCTTCAGCCTGGCCCAGCCCCAGATTTTTGGCAAACATTTGCGGAGTGAATCAGGGAATGAAAGCTCTCTTCATCTCCCTATCTATCTATCTATCTATCTCTATCTGTTTCTTTCTTTGTCTTTGCTTTCCAAATAGAAAATGAAAAATAAACAGCATTTTTTAAAAACCAAGATTTATATTCATTAAATAAAAGTTTAATAAAAAAAAAAAACAAGATTTGGGGAAATCACTGGATTTTTGGAAAGGATTTACAGTGAGAAAAGAGAAGAACCAGACTGGAATCTGAACACAATGTAAGGAAGTGGTACAACTTGGTGAGCATGTCACCAAGTTCATGGGAAAGGAAATGATAATGTGCATTTTCCACGAACTTGTTGAAGGCCCGTTCTAGACAAAGGGTGAGGCAGAGAGGTCTTTGGGAGGAGAGGAAAGGACAAGGCTTGCTAGGGAAGGAAGGGAAGTGAGTGATCACCAGAGTCAACAGCTCTGGACAATCATGGTCCCTGCATTTGGCAATGACCAAGTCACCGGTGACCCCTGAGAGAACAGTGCAGGAGCTCTGGACCCTGACACAAATCGCTATTAATGAAGGAGCCAGACTTGGGCCACTCACTGTGTAGCCTTCAAGAAGACAGAGTCACGAACCAATTCAAAGAGAGAAGCGGGGCCGGCGCTATGGCATAAAGGTAAAGCTGCCGCCTGCAGTGCCGGCATCCCATGTGGGTACCAGTTCGAGTCACAGCTGCTCCACTTCTGATCCAGCTCTGTGCTATGGCCTGGGAAGGCAGTGGAAGATGGCCCAAGTCCTTGGGCCCCTGCACCCATGTGGGAGACCTGGAAGAAGCTCCTGGCTCCTGGCTTCGGATAGGTGCAGCTCTGGCCTATATATGGAGAATGAACCAGCAGGTGGAAGACCTCTCTCTGTTTTTGCCTCTCTGTAACTCTGCCTTTCAAATAAATAAATAAAACTTTAAAAAAGAGAGAGAGAAGCACCAGGATTAGTTCCTGATTTCAGATAAGTCTAATTAGGAAGCTAATTGGCATTGTGTACTGCACATAGAGGAACATCTTCGAAATCCCCACATGAAGTGAGGGTGCCGTGATCAGCATCTCGGAAGTGAGGTAAATGGTAGCTTCTGCTTAGACCACGACACCAAAGGCTCTGAGAAGTTCTGCACACCCGAGGCCCTCGGTTCACCTCTGTAACTGGGCAACTGCTTCACTAACGCGTACTCTGAACAATGCTCTCCAAGAACAGAAGCGATCTGCGGAACATGATTATGAAAATGATCATTAAATAATTCCCGTGCTTTTCAGCTCTGGCCGTCGTGGGGGAGACTAGATGTGGGCCTCCGTTTTATCTCGCGAGGAATACAGGATGATGGCCACTGTCTTGTCCACAAAGACCCCCGGTGCCCTTTCAAAGCCAGCAGTAAATCACCATCTGCCTTCTTTGGGCTAAAGAATTTCGACCTCTGGAGACGCTTCTTGTTTTACAATTTACTTGAGAAGCAGAGAGACAATGAAAGATAGATACCCATCTGCTGGTTCACTTTTCCAAATGCCCACACAGCCAGGATTAGGCTGGGCAAACGTTGGGAATCAGGTACTCAATCCAAGTCTCCCACGAGGGTGGCAGGGACCGAACTACTTGGGCCATTACCACCACACCCCAGGGTCTACGTTGACAGGAAGCTAGAAATAGCCACAAAGCCATGATTAAAACCAAGGCACTCTGATACAAGGTGTGGACACCCCGACCTGAATCTGAACCACGAGGTCCACACTCAACTCTGGAATCTGCAACCACTATTGTGGCTTCCTTTCACGCTGAAGTCCTCCACATGGGTATTCACTTGAGCATCGTGGAGCAGGTGACTGTGAGATGGGGTGGGTGTAGGTGGCAGCAGGAGGACAACCTACCATCCAGCCAGGCGGGCACGTGCACTCCCCGGTGACGTGGTGACACACTCCTCCATTCTGGCAGGGGCACCTCTGCTCACACTGTGGACCGTGCTTGCCGGGGGGACAGAGGTCTTCACAGCTGAGAGTGAACAAGTGACAAAGGACACCATTATTGACCCAATCATATGACCCTCAAGTTCACAGACACAACAGCCTAGAGCTCTAGAAGACAAGTTTTCCCTGTTCAATAACTGCTCATTTAATTAACATCAAGAGCACTAATCATAGGGGCTGAAAGGTCACCCAGTCCTTCCCTTTGTTTCGAGCACTTTCTAATGAGACTACTGCCCCGTAAGGAGAATCTGTCCTGCCAGCACCAAGGTAGCACAAATGGCACCCGCTCACTGGTGACAGGCTTGCCCTGCACCTCTTACACGGTGCCTGTGCTACCTGCACGCTGACTTCCGTCTGTGCATTTGGTTTCTAACCTCAGAGAGAGGTTAGAGGCTGGCACACCACCGGCCTCGTGCGCATGCTCTCCATGACCTGGTTTCTGTGGTCTGCCGTCCAGACTGACCAGCCTGCAGCCCCGCACCCCTCTGTGGTAGGCACCTTCTTCTCGAAGCCTCTGCTTCTTCCCCTGGGAGAAACTGCTCCCAGTTTCCCATATCCCCATCCAGTCGCGGCCTTGGTGAGAACCCATAAAAGCAATATTCTCAGTGAAACAGCTGGAGATCGCTACCTGTTCCAAACATGGGGAATCCTCCCTCAGCTCTGCTTGGAGGGCTCGGCACCTGCCGGCAGGAGGCATTCACTTAATCAGCTGTAGTTCTTTCAAGTTTTGCTCCTGTGATTCACAACTGTCACTTTCTCAATAAGGGAACAAGATTTTTCTATTGTCTATATTTTTCTGCGTGCAAATTCTGCCTGTTGTTGCGGTTGCTCATGGGAGCCAAGCAAAGAATGTTCCTCCCTCAGACAGCAGTGGAGGATAAGTGGATGTCTCTCTGTGTGCACACTTCCCACACAGTCATGAGCCATACACCCTTATAGGCATAGAGCAATATTACTATCCACGGGCATCAAAGTGTCAAACAGCCCAGTTCCTCTTTATTAGTGGCTGTTAGTGGTTTTTTTTGGACCTGTAGAGCACCCCTGGCATGACATTACCTAAAAGTTACAACTATTAACATTTCATCTTCTTTGTTGCTGATCTTTATCCCTGTTAAGCATGCTTTATTAAAAATCCCCCAAGTGATGTCCCATTAACAATAACAAGGATAGCAAACACTTGGAAGCTACTTACTACGTGTGGGCACAGTTCAGAGTGCTCTATGAGGGGATATCCTAGCTCTTTCCTCTTTTCTCAGTCACTGGGACCACCTAGTTTCATGCAGCTAATTAAATACACCAAGCACAGCCAGCGTGGACGCTGAACAGGCAGTGGAGTAAACTGAATATCATCGCGGGAGAATCGAACCAGCATCTGAAGTCGGCCGGGCAGATCCAAACACGGCCTCTCTGCACATCCCCTGCCCCTCTCTCCTTCTCACCCAGGCTGGAATGCCATGAGTCAAATAGCAGAGCCCTTAATGGCTCTCAGGGCTCATCTCCCTTCTGTGCCCAGAGCCCGGCTCCTCAGTAACTCTCCAGGGAGCCACGGAAACAGAGGCACAAGGAGTGCGGTGGTGGCAGTAGCACAAACAGAGCGGTGAACAGCTCTACCACACTGCCCGGCAGCATGTCACTTACAAGGCTCCGGTGTATCCTGGCGGGCAGCGACACTCCCCTGTGACATGGTCGCAGGTGGCTCCGTTCTGGCACTGGCATCTCTGGTGACAGTCGTTACCGTAGGTGCCCTGCTCGCAGCGGTCCTCGCAGCGCCAGCCTCGGAAGCCTGCAGTGCAGTGGCAGGCGCCCGTGATGGGGTTGCACAGAGCCCTGTTTTTGCACTGGCACCGGCTGCTGCAGTGGGGGCCCCAGTGATCTCCGTCGCAGGCTGAGGTGGGGAAGAGAAACAAGGGAGTGAATGGGAGGGCAGCTGTGGGACACGCGGAAAGAAGGGATGATGACCCCTCCTGGCCATTCCTCAGAGGGGACAGGGCCCAGAGACACCCCATGGCAATGCCTCACAACCTTCAGTGTTGAGGTGTCACCAGTTTCCAGCTCATACCTCGCTCAGCCTGTTCCTTGTCCACCTCCCCCTGACCCGCCCTGCCCTCCTCACCCCCACCCCGGGTGGCGTCTGAAGCAGCTCTGACAATAGGCACCTGCGAGGGATGCTGGGAGATATGGAGTCCCTGCATGCTGGGGCAGGTGACCCGCCCAGGCAGGGACATTTCTGCATGTGAAGAGGCTTGGACTGCATCTTTGGGCCAGGGATTGGTGGTGATGCATTGAATGCAAGGAGCAGCGGTACAGGTTTGCCTCCACTGGGGTATGAGGAAAGGGCAGGAAGGAGCCGGCCCTGAGAAAGCAGGGAGAGGGCGCTGGAAGAGCAGCGCAGGTCTCAGAGTGACAGTGCTGAGGGGAAGGGCAGAGGCAGAGCCACGGGGGTGGGATGACTCTGTTCCCTGGCTGGGCCGGCCGACTCCAGGTAAGAAACTTGCTGCTCAGCTTCCGAGAACAGACAGGGGAAAAAGTGTACGAGGGGCCTTCCACGAGTTCCCAAAGACGTGCCGCCATATTCCAATCTCCATGAACTTTTAGAAATACCCTTGTACTACCTGGCCAGCTCTCCTCCCAGGCCAGCCAAGTAATGAAAGTCAACAGAGTGCCTTCCCCTAGGAGGTTCACACCTCCCTTAGGATATACCCCATGTGAAGAGATAGATAGGTCTGGGCCTCTTAACTTACAAGGCCTAAAGCCCAACAGATTATTATCAAGCCCCTTCTATCAGGTTCTATTTGCCTCTCAATCAGTAAAATTACTTGTAGCTTAGACAGCACCTTTCTTAGCTCCTCTAATAATGACTCTGTCCTTTGTTCTAGACCCTGTCTAGTCCACTTGGGCCTCATTCCTTTGTAATCATAACCTCTACTCTACCACCAATGGCTCTACTCCCAACCTGTGTGTACTGATGGTCCTCTTCCCCACTTCATGCTGTATAATTGTTCAGACCTGGTTAAGGCCACTCTTAGGATCATTGGTTACTATCCTCACTCTGTCTTTTATGACCTTGTCTAAATATGATCAGAGTCGGGGAACTTGGAAGGCTTCCATAGCCTTGGCAACTCATGACGACAGCCTAGGGTGGTTACTGGCGCCATAAACTAGAGTGTCAATTTGTTGGGTCAACAACAGGAGCCACTGTGCGCTTGCTCCTGATGTGGGATCTCTGTCCTTAATGTACTGTACATTTTGATTCAGTGCTGTGACTAGTACTCAAACAGTATGTTTCGCTTTGTGTTTCTATGTGGGTGCAAACTGTTGAAGTATTTATACTAAATTGATCTTCTGTATATGAATAGAATTGAAGATGAATCTTGATGTGAGTGGAAGGGGAGAGGGAGCGGGGGAGGGGAGGGTTGCGGGTGGGAGGGAAATTATGGGAAGGGGAAGCCATTGTAATCTATAAGCTGTATACTGGAAATTTATATTCATTAAATAAAAGTTAAAAAAAAAAAAAAAGAAATACCCTTGTACTGGTCTATTTCAAACCCGGGGAGGAGGAGAACCTGCAACTGAAATGGACAGCAAATCCAAAGGTAACAGGCACACAGAAGCAGGTACGTTGGAGGCAGAAGTCAGCATCTTAAAGGGCAGTTCCAAAGAAACTGGAGAAAAGGAGGGTGTAGGGAGCAAAAACTCTCAGGCACAACTCCTCTGACAAATTATACAGGGTGACGATCAACAAAACCTACTATTAATATGTGTTGCTGAGCCGGCTGTGCGTGTATGTATGTGTTTATTTATTGGATGCGACAAAAATCATGAAGGAATATGCACACTGCCTAGAGCTCTTAGAATAAATTGGTTTTATGATTTAAAAAAAAAGTTCCATTTCACAAAAATTTTGTGACTTCAACAAATCCGGGATAAGCTATCATAAAAAAATAACTCTGGGAGCAGATGCCTCATTAGGAGTGCAGGATCCATCTTCCAACATTAGAATCTACCTTTGAGTCCATGATATCAAAAGGTTGGGATGAATAATTTCGTTTTTAATCAGTATGGCTTTGGTCTCATTAGTACTTTAATAAACACACTTTAACACAATTAAAAACAACGAGAGAGAATTATTGAACCTAAAGCAGATCAAGAAAGCAATTACCTAAGAACTCACAATCTTCTTTCCCAAAATAAGATTAGGTGGTAATTCCAAAATGAGTTTCTAGCCTAATTGTTATTCATAGGAGGTGTTTCTTTTATTGCCTATGGATATGGACAAAGAATATTTTTTAATTGTAATTCTTTTAATCTAGGATCTTAAAAGAAAAATAATATCTATTTCAGAAAGTTACATGGTAGCCTTTAAGTTTACTAAGAGAGCCCAAGTAGATAAAAATTTATCCTGCTTTTATGATCTTCCAAAATAGACACTATCCTTTGAAACTTGCTCCCTGACTCATCAAACCTTAAAAAGGAAAATTCCCATTCCTCTTAAGACAAACCTGTTACCCTACCACTTGATCCTTTTTTTCTCTTGCCTTCCGTACAATATTGTCAATCCATTACAAGGAGTCTTCAGAAAGTTCAGGAAAAAAGACTGTGAAAAAACTCACGTGCATTTCAAAACTGTTTTGCCCAAAATGGCCTTCTCTTTTTTTCTTCGAAATATTTATTATTTATTTGAAAGGCAGAGTTGAGAAAGAGAGAGAGGGAGAGAAAGAGGGAGGGAGGGGGAGAGAGGGGGAGAGAGAGAGAGAGAGAGAGAGATCGATCTTCTAGCTGTTGGTTCACTCCCCAAACAGCCACAACAGCCAGAGCTGGGCGGATCTGAAGCCAGGAGCCAGGAGCCAGGAGCTTCTTCAAGGTCTCCCATGTGGGTGCAGCGACCTAAGCACTGGAGCCATCCTCTGCTGCTTTCCCAGGTGCATCGGCAGGGAGCTGGATCCAAAGTAGAGCATGTGCGACTTGAACTGACATCCATAAGGGATGCCAGCATGGCAGGTGGCAGGTTTACTGGCTATACCATAGCACCAGCCCCAACCTTCTTTTAATTCTGTTCTCTATGAATCTTTTGAAACCCCCTCTTATCAATGATCTCACTCCTAAAATGTGAAGGCAGTCCTGATCTTGCCCTCTTCCAGACAGTGTGCTGCAGAGCCAATACTTTTACTGATTTCCCAAAAGTTCATTCATTTTGCTCATCTCTGCAAATCCCTCTCCAAAGTTTCCATTTCCTTTTCAATTTTGGGGGAGCCTCAGATACCTGAATGAACTACCTGCCTGCTCGCTCTGCTCAAAGGAGGATTAGTTGACTGGCACAAAGGGCAATTTTAGCTTCTAAATTTCCTTAATAAGGACATTAATGTCATGTCAAAAGCATTTTTAAAATAATTGTGATGGAATGGGCATATGGCAGAGCAGCAGTTAAGCTGCCACTTGGAATGCCCCCACTCCATATTGCACGCAGGGCCTTGGTTGGAGTCTCGACTCTGCTTCCAATTCCAGCTTCCTGCTAACCCATGCCCTGGGGGGCAGCCGATGGTGGTTCTGACACTCACATGGGAGACCCAGATTGAGCTCCTGGCTCCCTTCTTTGGCCTGGCCCAGCCCTGGCTGTTGAGAGCATTTGGGGATTGGACCAAAAATAGATGGAAGATCTCTGTCTCTCAAATAGTGAAAATAAATGCTAAATAAGTAAAAGTTTCAAAAACATCATGCTGGGTTAATAGTGAGTAGCTTCATCACTGTGGCACTGTGGTGAGAATGGGTCTCAACAATGCGTGTTTCACAGACAGTTTTATAACAACAGGAAGGAGGTCAGAAGAAAGAGAGCCACTGAGGGGACAGGACTGACCCCTCCTCCACACCGTGCCCTGTCTTACATCCCATTCAACAGAGTCTGAGCAGTCAGACACAGCTCAGCCCTATATCCCTGGAACTGGCAACAAATAAATAAATAAAGACATCTTCTTATAATACAAATGAATTCAGAACAAAAATCAAGTACTATCAGTATGGAGAAAAGGGTTTCCTGCTTTCACAGATATGCTATCTCGTGGACACGGTGGGATCCCTGACCTTATCGAAGCACTACGGCCTGTTGGAAGTGACAGCTTCCTTGCCTTGGGCTGCATTTTTGAAAAAGGCCAATGGTACCAGCACCTCCCTACGTGAATCTAGTGCAGTAACATGAGTTCAAGTGTATAGACAAATGGCAAGGAAGCGGAACTAGGAGTACACACACGTCCGTGCTGAATTCAGGCAACGCTGTGACTTCTGTTCCTTTCTTCCCCCGTCATAGCTTACGACTTCAATACATCCATGTTCAAATGTACCCCGGTGAGTGACCCAGCCTGTAGCACAAAAGCCAGCTTTCTTGCCTGGCTATGACAAGTGCAAGGGTACTTCGATGTGTCCAGACAAGAAGCAGAAGTTATTCCTTACGTTCAGTGCAGGGCTTAACCAACAACTCTCAGCTCAAGTACCATGTCTTAAACAATCCGGAGAGAGCCTGCGCTCAGACCATCTAACTACCTCACTCTAGCATCAAAGGACAAGTGTTTCCCTCCGCAAGAAAGTGGTGAACATGGGAATAGCTTGAGGAATCAATTACACTCACGGCACCCATGGCGTGGGTGCTGGGGTTGGAGCAGGAAACATGAAGGAACAGAGTTTTGTTTCAGATTAAACTGAAAGGAATCTCAGTGTTGGTAAGCAAGTGATGACTCATTTTTCACTTCTGGGTTCAGCTCTTACCAGGCTAACAGCTGGCAATGGGCTCTCAAGCACAATGCACCCAGATCCAGGCAGATCTGGCCAGAGATAGCTTAATGAGGGTCTCAGACAGGCACAGACAGCTTGCTCTAATAAGATCTCATGGTAAGTTGGAAATAAAGAATTTTAAACTCCTGTGTAATATCAGAAGTATGTAATCTATCCTCCAATCCTTGGTGAAAACTAGGAAAGCATGAGATCCCCCCAAACATTGGGTATGCACTGGGACACTTAGAGCAGTAACTTCCAGTGCCCTCACATTGCAACCACAGATCACATACATGCACTGGGCGCTGATTCATTCAACTGATGTCTCTCAAGTACCTGCATGTATGGCATACAGTGCCAAGCCTGCAGTGCAAAAGAGAATGATAGAGGCCACACGTCTAAAGGCTTTCAGTCCAACAGCAAAGACTTCAAGTTAGCAGGCAATGAAACGCTGTGTAGGAGCCAGCGTTGTAGTGCAGCCAGTTTAAGCTGCTGCCTGTAATGCTGGCATCCAATGAGCACCCATTTGAGTCCCAGCTGCTTCACTTCTGATTCAGCTCCCTGCTAGTGCACCTGGGATAGCAGCAGATGATGCTCCAAACACTTGGGCCCCTGCCACCCATATGGGGCCTCAGCTGGAGTTCCAGGTTCTTGGCTTCAGCCTGGCCTAGCCCCAAATGTTGCAGCCATTTGGAGAGTTAACCAGTGGATAGAAGATCTCTCTATCTCCTCTCTCCCTCCACCCTCTCTTTCCCTCTCTCTCTGTAACTCTACCTTTTAAATAAATACATACATATTTAATAAAATAAAATACTATGTAATAAGTAGCAAGGTCAGTATATGGTCTAGCTACAATGGAACATGGGATGACACACAGCCAGTGTTGGGGTCAGGGAAGACTTCCCACCTACACTGCCACCTGCCACCTAAAGGCAGAGTGTGCCACATTCATGTACAGTGTGTAGGGTTTTTAAACAGGAAGTTAAGGTGGGAGGGGTGGGGTCTGCAGGAAGTCTTACTTTCAGAGGGAATGCTCACCCCAGGAGGCAGTCAGTGGCTCAAGTAGTTGGGTCTCAGTCATTCAGGTGGGAGATCTGAATTGAGTTCCTGGCTCCTGATTCCAGCCAAGCCCAACTTTAGCTGCTCTGAGCATTTTCAAGTGAACCTGTAGATGGAAAACCCCTCTCTCCCTCTTTCTCTCTGTATGTGTGTGTGTGTCTCCCTTCCTGTTTTCCTGCCAACTCTTTCTATTCAATGAAAATAAATGACAAAAAATTTAGAGAGAAGGACTCGTGCAACAGGCCAGAGGTCCAAGAAGGTTACCTTGGGCTTCTATGCCGTTGCATTATGGCCATGATTATCTTTCTTAGCTATGAACACAAGAAGAAACCAGCAGAAATACATACAGAATCTGGTGGAGACAGAGACACGCCAGACCTATCCCCTTTCTCTCCCAGGTCTCCTACTTTTCCACATGCAACCCAGAAACACCTGTCCTATAAATAAACATCTGAAACTCAATCTGAGATGCTCTCTAATAATAGCATTATCTTTTATCCATGTACTCATGGTGCACTTAGGCCACAAGGTTTATATATATTTGCCTTGTTTCATATCTCCCAAGTAAAACTGAATTATGTAAAAGTTGAGACACACGGACACTATTTTTGATATTCTCGATTGTGCATGTACAATGGCAATCAGCAGGCTGGCAGTGACAGTCAGGCACACTCTGATCTTGGGGAGGCTAAGCTGTAGAACACTCTGCACCCTGAGTCCCGAGCAGGGGAACAACAATGGCGGAGGTAACCTTTCCCTTTCTGCGGAAGCCTCAAACAGTCTTACAGGAGAGCAGACAGACACCTCCGCTTTAGAGGTCACTTTGAAGACTCGTGTGTGTGTGTGTGTGTGTGTACATAAAGACAATAAAAATGTAAGAGCTAAATGCCGAACTCCTTAATAATACTGCAGTGCCCTCACAGACCCTATTCTAACCTCCAGAGATGGATGAAGTCTTCCAGTGACCTTACAAAGTAGGCATGGTTGCACCCCTCTTTTATAAGAAGTTGAGTTCCAGGTGATTCGCTCAGACTCCTGGAAGTACAAAGGGATTCAGCACTGACCCTCTGTCCCGAGTCTGCTCTAAACCACTGTATTTTCCTCATGCCGAAGCTATAAGAACGTTTATCCCAGCACCATTCACAACAAAGAAAAATGGAAACCAACCTAATTTTCCAGTAATAAGGAACTGGTGAAAAAAATTGGGATACCATACGCAATTACAGAAGAGTATGTAATGAACTAGAAGGACGTTTGCAATATCATAATTGTAAAGAGCACATTGAAATCAGTATGCACCACATGACCCAATTTTAGCAATTTATTAGAATGTACCAGATGAAACTGTCACTACTTTAGGTAAAAAATGGTCGATTATCAGCAACTGCATAGGTTGTACGTAATATCTGGGAGGTTGGAGGAGAAGGAAGAGAATGGGAAAGACGGAGTGACCGAGGGACAATGGAAAGCTTCCCAGCAAAATGGCACCACCAAGGTTCTCTGGGACTGGAGATTACGCATGATTTTTCTTTCACTCATTTGGATTAACTGGATTTCCTAAATTTTCTACAACAATTATGCATACTGTGGGCAGCCAGAGAAAAACAAGCAGTAAGTTCTTTTTTTAAAAAAAAACGCCCTGATGGCCGGCGCCGTGGCTCACTAGGCTAATCCTCCGCCTTGCGGCGCCGGCACACTGGGTTCTAGTCCCGGTTGGGGCGCCGGATTCTATCCCAGTTGCCCCTCTTCCAGGCCAGCTCTCTGTTGTGGCCAGGGAGTGCAGTGGAGGATGGCCCAAGTCCTTGGGCCCTGCACCCCATGGGAGACCAGGAGAAGCACCTGGCTCCTGCCATCGGATCAGCGCAGTGCGCCGGTCGCAGCGCGCCAGCCGCGGCGGCCATTGGAGGGTGAACCAACGGCAAAAAGGAAGACCTTTCTCTCTGTCTCTCTCTCTCACTATCCACTCTGCCTGTCAAAAAAAGAAAAAAAAAAAAACACCCTGTTAGCTGAGCATTTTATCACGACAGGGTCTGTGAACCACATTTTATGAGCTCGTTCCAGTGCTCGCCACAATAATGACATGGTGGGTATCCTTATTACTTTTGCCTCAGAGAGGGTATTTAACAGTAGCACATTCAGAGGAAACAGCCAACTTG
Organism: Lepus europaeus; assembly: GCF_033115175.1. NCBI lineage: Eukaryota > Metazoa > Chordata > Mammalia > Lagomorpha > Leporidae > Lepus > Lepus europaeus. The sequence goes on from NC_084830.1 coordinate 151,049,233, forward strand.
AGTACACCAGGATTCAAACCCAAGATTTGATACATACAACAGAACAAGCCCTTTTCGCGATCTACACCCTGACACCATCCTAGGTTCTAGCCCCTGCCACCATTGCTGGAAGCCAGGTGGCCATATGGCCCAACTGCCAGTGTCAAGCCCCATCCCCACCCTAATGGGATTCGCTGCTCCTACTTTCCTGCCCTCCTCCTGGCAAAGTTTTAAAAGGATCTTCTCTTGAACACATATGTGCCTCTCTCTCTCTCTCTTCCTCTCCGTCTCCTGACCTCTGTTTCTCTCTCTCTCTCTTACACTCTCCTTCTCCCTCTTTTTCCTTCTTTGCCCCTTCCCTCTGGTCTGTCAGGTTTCCCCCAATAAACTCTTTCCCTTAAAAAAATATAACAAGCTCATTCTGCAACTGAAGTATCGAAATGATCTACTTTGGATAAATATAATATCCCACAGTTAAGCCTGTGTCTAATAGGAGCCATTTAGGCTAAGCAGCAAATGACTGCAGTTCGTTGTGCAAGCTTTTGGGGTTAGCTAACGAGCCAATGTTGGAGGACTGAGGAAATGATCTCACTGGTGAGAACATAGGACATTTCTCAAAGGAAAAATAAAAGGAAGGAGACAGTCCACTCTGAAGCGCGTCTGTAAGTTGATAATGATTTAATCATCATTATCATGCAAACCAAAGAGCTGGCAAGCCTGTGAACACAGCACTGATGTCATCAGGTTTGGGAGGACCAGACCTGACAACGGGGGCCACAGAGCACCTGGCACATGGCTGACACTCATGCTCTGCCCGATGGGAACAGACCTCTAGCCCAGTGGTTAGGACGCCAGTGTAGACGCCATGTTCCATCCTGGGGCACCTGGGTTTGATACCTAGCTCTAGCTCTTGACTCAGCTTCCTGCTAATATAATCTCCGAAAGGCTGCAGGGATGGCCCAAGTGACTGGGTTTTTGTCACCCAGTTTTTGTCACTTTGTGAGGTTGGGGGTGGCATTCCTATCTCTGTTTACACGGAGATCAGCTCCAGTTGTTGAAGGCATTTGGGGCATGAGCCAGTAGGTGCAAAACCTATCTTCACTCTCTCCCTCCTTCTCCCCTCTACTTCTCAAATAAATAAAAAAAATTTATAAAAATGATATATCTGATGAACAGATGAAAGTGATTATGAATGTGGTATGTGGAGAGGGGTGTGGCTAGGTAGGATGGCAAGAGTTATGACATGAACCAGGCATGATTAGGCACATTAAGAAGCTCCCAACTCCAGCTTCCTGCTAACGCACACTCTGGGAGGGAGAAGTGATAGTCTGACTGCTTGAGACCCAGGTTGAGTGCATTCTTGGCTCCTGGCTTTGGCCCAGCCCAGCCCTGGCTGTTTGGGGCACTTGGGAAGTGAACTAATGGGCAGCAGACTCCCTCTCTGTTTGTCTCTCTCTCTCTGCTTTTCAAAAAAATAAATAAGTAAAAATTAGGGGGAAAGGGTGGCGAAGCTGAAATGCCACACTGAGTGTTGTTCTGGGGGAGGGGAAAAAGCATATTGTGCACTGTCTCACGCAAGGGACTCCTTCAGTAGGAAAAAACAAAAAGGATGGATGGGTGGATGAGATCATGTCCCTTAGGTGAAGCTCACCAGTAAGCTCACCTTGTTACAATATTCCTCGGTCACCAGCTGGCTCAAGGAGAGGCTACAACCATTTATCATCAGACAGATGCATAGCTATAAAACCCTGGGTCGGTCCTCCACCATCATAACATTTCATTTTCTTTTTTGTAAAATGAGGGTGGTAGAACACGGTAGCAACACAAAACGTACCTCTTATTACGTGTGAAATTTTATTCCATGGTTGCCACAGTGGAACATCCCACCCCAGGAGAAATAATGCCTCAGACAAACACCCGCCAGCTGTACGTGGAGCTGGAATCACAGCAAGCCCGACACTGGTCTGTGTTGTTTGTCTTGCATGAATCACTGTGCCAAAAGGGAAAATTTGGTTCTCACAATGTGAATTTCAAAAATAAAACAGCTTAGTAACTCTGTAAAGCAAACGGCAATTCCTCAATCTTTCGTCCACTTTTGTTTTAACGGGATGTGGGCAACTCAAGTGGCATCTGAATTTCTATGCTAAATGCCCACTGTCAGTTCAGTCTTTCTTTTTAATAAAAAGATTTTTTTTTTCATTTGAAAGGCAGAGTTTCAGAGATGTAAGAGGCAGAGAGAGAGAGAGAGAGGGAGAGAGAGAGAGAGAGAGAGGGAGAGAGGACATTCTTCCATCCACTGATTCACTCCCCAAATAGCCACAAAGGCCAGGACTGAGCTGGGCTGAAGCCAGGAGCTTCTGCTGGGTCTCCCTTATGGGTGCAGAGGCCCAAGGACTTGGGCCATCTTCTACTGCTTTCCCAGGCCGTAGCAGAGAGCTGGATCCGAAGTGGAACAGCCGGGACTCAAACTAGCATCAACAAGGGATGCCAGCACTGCAGATGGGGGCTTTACCCACTATGCCACAGCGCTGGTACATTTTGTCCACTTTTACAAAACCAGCTGGAAAAACTTCAGGCCTATAATGACACCAGAGTTACCTTGTATTGTATTCTTAGTTGTCAGTTAAACTCTGGATTTAGAGAAATGTGTAGGCATGTACATAGTGCCCAGAAACGTAAAAGGGAAAAAAGAAAGAAACATAGGAATTTCTTAATAATCCCCATTTCAGTATAAAGGAATATACTGTCATAAACAAAATGGCTGAATTAGTAGGCACCAAAAAATCCCACTGATCTGACTCTGCATTCATTTACCGGCCTCATGATTCACCACCGCAGAAGCAACCTTGAAACTCATGTTGGACCATAAGATACTTCTCTTAAGCAATCAGACAGCAACAGAAAGGTCCGGTTGTATGCACATGTATTCAATCTAAATGAATCCTAGGTTACTGGAGCAGATCAGGGTTTCTAAACCTTGGTTTAAGCCTAGTGGTAGGTCAAATGGAGATCAAACACCTTGGGGATACACTACTACCCATGTATCCTTAGAGCAGAATAACACACCGAATCTTAAAATTCAAAGCTGTCCTGGGGACAGAGACATCAGCTTGTAATACACAACTAGTCCCACCATTCCTGTGTTTGAACTAGCTAAGACTGCAAAGTACCCTTCACATATAAAATGTCAGGTATCTATTAGGATTAACATACTGACTTGAACATGCCTTTTTACATGATGTTTGGCTGTGATGGCCTCCCATGACTTTCAACATGGGTAAATTCACAACGAGGAAGGAAAATTAATAGGGAAGGAAGTTCCACCCGGCACGTCTTGAGGCAAAGCCAAAAATAAGTTCCCCGAAGAAAATATCTCTATAAAGTGAGTGACTTTTAGAAGAGACCAAAATAATTTCCCGCTATCTCAAAGGCGAGAAAAACGGGGTTCCTGAAATGGACACCCTTTCTTCTTAAGCTGGGTCCCTCGGGGTCTTTTATCTCCCCGTGATCTTATTCCTTGTCTGTGGGGCTACCAAGGCGATGGTGTGTCACTCCCTTTGTTCATGCAGAAGAAAAGCTCCTCATTCAAAACATCAAGCGCTTTAAAAATAAAACAACTCGGTAAAGCCTCTCCATCCATGAAGAAGAACAATAAAAATGTATTTCCCAGATGCCCTGAAAGCACAAAAATCCCATGTCCTTCAGATGTCAGCAAACCACCGGGGAGCTGACAGAGGGCCAACAACCACCGCGGAGCACCTCCCAGGCTGCTCCAAGTACTCAGTGGCTGAGACAAAGCCTTTATTCTCCTTTCAAAACGTTTGTTAAGTGAATGTTCAAAGTATGAACTGTCATTTCATAGCTTCCGTGGAGGCTAGTCTTGCTTTACAAACCAGGAAAAGTAAAAAGGGTGTGAAATGTGTATCGTACGTTAACACGTCGACGTATGCGCGTCGGTGTCTCTCTGTGAAAGCATCTTGATGACCCAATTCATCAGCCCAGGAAGACTCTCAAGGCTGGGATTAAGTAAGAATTGGGAGGACTACATTTACTTACTGACACCAGAATAGTACCAACCTCAGGAGCCTTTGCCCAATGTCTTGCTTTTATCAATTCCTGTCATATTTTCATTCTTTTGCACATTTATCTTTTGATTAACAATTTGTTAAGCATCTTCTGTGTTTATCAACTTCTACTTGTTCTACATGCTCCAGATAAGACCTGGCACACAGCCAGGCTTTCTCTGTTGGCCTATACTGAGACTTATTGTGAAAGAATTCAGTGAGTGTTTGAGTACAGAGACACAAGACCTGGGTCCTTCCCAGAGCGGGCAGGACACTGAAGGCTCCGTGTCCAGGACCACCACTGCACACATACTCCTTCTCTTCATCATGGACATGAGAGCCTACAGGGCAGAGGCTTTAAACCTTGTGCCAAAAATCCCACAGTAAGAAAACTACCTCCCCCATCAGTAATGCTTACTGGCTGGTCCCAAAGATTTAATATAGTTTTCCTAAGAAAATACATGTTTAACTATGGGAGACTACAAATAATACTGTAACAAAGGCTCATCTACCCCAGACCAAGAATTAGCTTTCTGGAACACTGTCACTCGTGCTGCATCAGTGAATGGAAGAAATGAAATAAATAAAACATGGCAGATAACGCTAAAGCTTCTATTGCCTCTCTTGTGCCTGTCCGCAGCTCCTTCCTTATCCCTTCTGCAGAGGTCAGTGTTGTAATGGTTCTATTTTTTCATTATTTAATTAATCATTTAATTAATCAATGTATTAATATACCAACCCACTGGTTCACTCCTCAATGTCTCAATGGCCGCAGCCACAGCCACAGTCCAGAGCTGGGAACTCAAGCCAAGCCCCTCACAGGGAAGGAACCCCATTACCGGAGCCATCACTGCGCCTTAGAGCCTGCATCAGCAAGAAGATGGGACCAGGAATTGGAAGCAAGTACCAAACGCAGGCACTCCTACATGGGATACAGGCATCTTCACTGAAGGGCCCAAGTCACCCCATCGTGGTTTCAGTATGCACCCTTCTAGTCTATGTATGCATGCGTGTGTTGAGTACGGAACTGTTTCATGTATTTGTGTGTTTTACAAAAATGTACATAGCCGCATGCATCTTGGGTTTTTCACTTTTTATGATATTGAGCTCTAATATCGATATATCTGCTAACATGGTGGAATACCAGTTTACAGTAATATTTACAGCTTATTACTATAAACTGCTCTATAGTACTACATTAACAGCTTCTGATAAATTTAGCGTTTCCTATACATGTGACCATTTTCAGTTTCCAAATATTCACCATTCCAAAGATGAAAAGAACACTTTTTTTAAAAAAACCTAGTAATTTACATTTTTACCATTTTTGTCTGTTTTAATTTGTATAATTCCTTTATTTATTACAAAAGGAACAAATCTCAAGCATTTCTTACAAGTGGTTTTAACAGCATAATGGAACTTCACCCCTACCCTCCCTGCTCCCACCTTTAAAGAACACGTCTTTACTACACGTATCCAAGACTGTAAATGTATTTTATAGAAGTTGAAATAAAATTTCCAGATCGTATGATCCACACATATTAAAATTTCATTCTGAAGACAGCCAAACTGACATCTAATGCTATTATGCAACTTAACCACATCACAGTGGTATTCACAAACCCGTCATGCTGTTGCTAGCACTTGATAAAGTCACACTTGACTTCTGCCAGTGTGCAGGTGAGAAAGGGCAGCTTGGTCCTTTCTATTCCTCTCTCTGGTTGCTACACAGACAAGCACATCTTTGCATGTTTATTGGCCACTCGGTTTCCTGGACTCTGAATTACCAGATTGTATCCTTGGTCTACTTTTTTAGTTGAAGGATTTTTTTTTTTCATATTGATTTGTGGGAGTTCTTTACATGTATATGTACATACTAATTATTTGTTTTATATGTTGCAAAAATCTATTCCTAATCTCTTTTTTCTCTTATCTTTGCTCATGGTAACTTCCATCTTACAGAAATTTTAAAATTTGATATGGTCTAAATTATCTAATAACTAATATACAGCATGGATAAACTTGCGTATGTAACCCTGACTTTGTAACACAGGTTCTTCTTTTTTTAAATGGCTGCTTTTCATTAATGTATGAAAAAAAAATTCCTTGTTATCTATTAGCGTCCATTCAAATCAAATCCATTAAAATTTAAGCTTCCTTCCAAAGCTACCTGTGGTAAATTCATGCAACAGTAGTGAGTGATAAAATCACTTCATTCCTCAACTATTTACCCTACAGGAATAGCCCTTATTAATAGGATAAGTATTATCCTATTATTATTTTCTGCCCTTTATTATTTTTATACATCTCAAGCAGGTTTGATCTTCTCCAGGCACAAATCAGCTAGGTTCTCTGTGAATTGAAACATACTTTGATCAAAGAGTACAACAGAATGATTCGCTTTTTAAAATTTTTTTTGCCTTAAGAAAATTTCTACATATTTTAAAAAATCCTTTCACATAATCACAAATGATCAGATGTCAGATAAGGCCACAGAAGATGCTGGACTATGAAATAAATCAGTATGTTGAATTTCAGTAAACTGACAAGATACTAGGGCACTCCAAAAGAAAAACAGAGATTAAAAGATGTTTATGTTGGTGCAAAATAAATTTTTTATCCATGCACACAAGGAACCTTCAAAGTATTCATGAAAAATTTGTAATATGAAAAGATTATGCACGATATTTCCAAATTTTTTTGCACCAAAATAAACTTCTCTTTTTCCACAAACCTTCTGAAGGATCCTCATATATGTGGCTCTGTTGAAACTGAATAGTTTGGGTAAGAGGAGGAGCAACCAGTGAGTCCACAGGACCATCTGATACATATTATTATTTCACTCTAAGCAGAGCCACCAGAAAACACATTTCTGTTGTCAGAAAATGGTTCTTATATGTTTATATGAAAAATTATAAAGATTTATGAGCTAATATGGTTGCTCCCAGTATGAACATTTTTTAAAAACTCAACTAAGCTATACCCTGCTATTTGTTTGATAAAAGAGGAGTCTAAAAAAGTTAATGAAATTCTCCTCAGTGCTATGTGACTTGAAATAATTTGTAGTCTGAATCTCTTTGCCTAATTTTGTCCTGATCGTACTCCATTTGGGTACAAATTACCAGCTAAGTCCTTTCTCATCATACAGTATTTTCACCTTGAGAAGTACTATGGGAAGTTCAGATGGCAAAATTACGTACATTCTCCATGCAAATAAAGGCTGACTTTCAAACAATTTTCTTAGTCATGGGGCCATTAAATCACAGCTCCCAAGAGTGACAGCCTTGGTATTGACACCACCATCTTCTTTCTCTTGAGGGTAAAGAGCTGCTGGGCCCACCTTTTCCTCCAACTCATGGAAACCACCCCTCCTGCAGTTTCATTTCAGTTGCCAGTTGATGGACAAGGAGTCTCCTGCTAAGTCACCAAGGACAAACGTGTCTGCACTGCGCTCAACCAAGGTGAATCCGTGAATCTCAAGGCCAGGGGGCCTGGAGCTCCCTAAAGGAGCTGAGCGGCAGACTTCCAGCCATGGAGCTCAGTTCTCTTCTGCCTTGACCTCTCCAGTTCTCTGCCTATCTCTCCACAGCCTTCAGCCCCTCTGTGAAATGGAAATTGCCTCAAAAGGAGAGGCAGAGCACCTGAGAAAAAGTTAAAAATGAATGGGACAGACAGTAACTGAGAATAGCCTCTCTATATATGGGGAGGGCAGGGAACTTGGGCGAGATCTAAGTGACCCAGTGAAGTGAGCCACGTCAGGACTCAGCAGGAAGACTACTGCAGGCGCAGGAAAGACTAAGAGCAAAGTCAGAAATGAAGCCAGCGTGTTTCCAGAACAGGCACGCAGAGAATGAGCAGCCAGACTTCCAGAGAGGAGGCGGAAAGGCTCGAGGAGCAGGGTGGTCAGGCCACGCAGACGTGGTGGGTCACGTTCAGGGCTGTGCAGTTTCTCCTAACTGCAGTGTGACATGCTGGGCACTTTCGAGAAGGGGAGCAGTACAGCTTTCCAACATTGCCTTGACCTCAGCAAAGAGAACTGATGCTAGGTGGGGAAGCCAGCAGGGAGTCTACTGAAATCACCAGTGGACAGCGAATGGAGTCTTGGGTAGGTGGCACCAGGTACCACAGTGAGGTTAGATTTGGTACTATCTTGACATTGAGCAAGATTTTCTGATACCTGGATACTGCACAAAGTAATAAAAGAAAAGAGAAAGCAATGCATGCTATGTAATGGAGTTCCATAGCCTGACAGTACAGCCTCATCTTTCTAGCACCTGCATAGGAACTGACTGACATGGGCCACGTAGCTGCCCAAGCCATTCCCACTAAGGCAGAAGCAGCATGAACCAGAGAGGAGTTCGTGTGGCAAGGATATCCATAATCGGTGGTTGGAAACAATGCAATTAAACAAACAAACACATCAGCTTCACTGGGGCTTTTGTCTGAGGAATCTCCTGGCAGACAACTGTGAACAGAGAGCTCCAGATAAAGCAAGACTTTTGTGACCCACGGGACAAGAGGAAATATCCCCAACGAGCTGCCCATCACTGCCCTGCCCAATGACTGCACCATGGGAGAAATGTGGCAGAAGCCGTATGCCTCACGCCAGGAACTGCCAGACCATGCACTTTCTGTTGTCACTAAACAGTAATTGTGCCATTGAATCCTTGCACACATATGAAGTGGGACACTGTTAAAGCAGACACTTGCTTTAAGGGGGAGGCAAAGGTGGCTCAGAAACAGCCCAGAAAGGAGAGCAGCTAGGATGATGGCAGGACGGGGCTGGAGGGGCGGTGATGCGATTTCTCTGCCCCTCCAGAAAGTGGCCAGAAAGGCTTCAGACTCTTTCAGAAGGGCAACATTAGCAGGTTCTGTCTGTGATTTCTATCAAACGATTTGGACGCTCCATCAGTGATCCGGCCTTCGGGCAGTTCTGATGAGCTATTTGGGGCTCAAGCCTTGCCACTCATCACCACTAAACCAAATGATCTACTCCTACTTGTGCTGCCTGTCAAGCTGATTCTGAGTTGACTCTGACATTGGCCGGGCGGTTGAATGACTTGCTGCGAGGCCTCAGCTCTGGGGGCCTTCTCCCTTCAGACTCCATCGATCCCTCAATTGTGTCCCATCAATAGACCCTGATGGCAGACCTTGCTGGCGACGATGTCAGCTTTGTGTGCCTGGCAATGTCTGCCTTGTAATATCTTCCAAATAGGCCCGCCCATGTGAGCATCCCGCAGGCAAAGTCTTATTGCTCACTCTACACTGCACAGCATGTCTGGTTGTATAAAAGGTCATCAGCGTTCCTTACACGGAACCTCAGAATGACTGAACTAGTCTTGCCTCTAGGGCATATTTTCGCTGCTTCTCAGTACACTTAACCAGAAATGCTATTATTGACTGAATAAACCCCAACATGGGTTTTCTGGACCAAAATTAATTTCCATTTTAGCCCCTCCTTGATACTAATGTCAAAAGCAGAGAGCCTTCAGGACAAGCATTTGAAAACCACTTGCCAGCTATAGGCTGATTTATGGCTCTCCCATCTGTGTCTTACAGCCATGAGAGAAATAGGAAATCATAAACAGGCTTATATAGGTTAAGAAAACAAATGTGCTGTGACTGCTCATGCAAAAGGTTTACAGTGTTGGCAACACAAAACATGTCAGACACTACACACAGAAATTCATTCAAGGAACTCACACCCAGGACTGTAGACTTGCAAGAGGTCACAAATACAATCTGGCCAACATTCTTCATGTGACAAATGAGGAAAAACTAGATGGTGTCATTATAAATTCATCGTCTCTAATATGAATGTATCCTCCACATCTCTCAGGGGACTTCTCTAACATTTGTCCAGAGTTGTCTGTCCCGGCCGCCTGCCCTCACCCCCTCACCGCTGCGGATTCTGGCTGCCTTCGCTAAACCTTTCTCAGAAGGCACAGGATCGTCTTGATTAAAGCCACCAGCTCCGAATGAGATGTGGGTCTGGCTCCCCCACTTATGAGACACATAAACCCAGGCAAGTCACTTAATTTTTCTGTGCCTCCATTTTCTTATTTGTAAACCAGGAACGAGGACTGTGACCATCTCATCGTGTGCTGTGAGCCTCACATGAGGTCATTGCTGTAGAGGCCATTCCCATGAGACCAGCACCCACCCCTCAGCTGTTCCCTTAACCCCTGCATCCGACACAGTGCTTTGCCCACAGAGACTATTCAAGGAAAGCTCACAACATGAACACTGGCATGGCCTGCTCAGAATCGCAAAGTTGAGTGAATAATATTAAATGGAACAAACATTGACCGTGCTCCAATCATACGCCAGGCACAAAGGGGCTGCAAGATCAGTAACAACGGCCCCTGCCCTCCAGGAATCGTTTATCACCCAAGGATCGGGGAAGAGGAATTGAGACGTGATGCCTGGACAGACAGACTAGTGCAGGGGAAGAAGAGCTGGGGAGCAGGAGAGACAAGTGGGAAGGAGGAGAGGGTGAGAAAGATGAACACTGTCCTCTCATACAGGCCAAGGGACACATTAGGGTGCCAAGGAAAATGAAATATGTGTGTGCTTTTAAAAATCATTTTAATCAAATTTAAAAAGAAACATTATGTATTAGCCTACTCAAATAAATCATGATTTCATTCCAGGGGGACAAAGTGTGCACTGCTTTCTGACACACCTGGTCTTCATGCAGAGAATGCACTGAGGGCTGGGAACACTGATCGCCTCATGGGTAGAGACACTTCCCTCCATGGGCCAGGGACCAGATCTCAACTGTGTGCCTGAAAGCATTTGTCAGTCCCTACATCTCCCACGTGCTTTCCTTTTAGCTTTTTTTTTTTTTTAAAGATGCATCCACTCGATTGTAAGTCAGCGTCACACAGAGGGGGAGAGACTGGAGAGAAAGAAAAAGGGATCCCCCATCCACTGGTTCACTCCCCAAAGGGCCACAACGGCCAGGGCTGGGCCAGGTGAAAACCAGGAGCCAGGAGTTTCTTCCCGGTCACTCACGTGGGTGTGGGGGCCCAAGCAATTCGGCCATCTTTCATTTTCCCAGATGTACTAGCAGGGAGCTGAATCGAAAGTGGAGCAGCCGGAACTCCATGCAAGCCCACACGGGACGCCAGCACAGCTGACAGTGGATTAACCTGCTGTGCCACAGCGCTGGCCTCATCCCATGTATTTTTAGAAGGAAAACAAAATTGATGGTGGTATGTAACAGTGATCAATTTAATGCCCCTTGGCCACTGTAGGCTCCAATGTCAATGAAAGCAGTGACTCTTCTTGCTGAATTGATCCTGATGATCAGAGGGAGACTGGGTTCCTGCTACACAGGATGGAAGGGAGAACACCATCTGGACCCCAGCGATTCTGCAGAGCACTCCCGACTCCACATAAAGGTCAATGGCAAACATCAATGACCAGAAAAAGCAGGACAAGCGGGCTCTCAGACCCTTCCAGGACGAAGGTTTGAGCCGCTCCACCAGCTACAAAACCCGAGCAGCTAGGTTCAGGCTGAGCATGGAGGACATAAGGCATGGGGAGGGGCCGTGATGGTACAAGGAGCCAGTCTAACTACCAGAGCAATGATGCTATGAATCCTACATCTATCATCAAATTCACATGTAACAAGAACCAGACAGAAAGGGAGCTAGAAACAGAATCCTTGGAGAGCAGGCCCTCTGGGGGCCCCAGCATGGCACAGTGGGATAAACTGCCACCGGTGATGCTGGTTCCAGTCCTGGATGCCCCACTTCCAATCCATTTGCCTGCTATCGCAACCAGGGAAACCAGTGGAAGATGGCTTAAATTCTTGGATTTCCCCACCACCCACGTGGGAGACCCAGATGGAGTTTCAGGCTCCTGTCTTTAGTCTGGCCCAGTCCTGGCTGTTGAGAACATCTAGGGAGTGAACCAACAGATGAAAGATTCTGTATGTGTATATGTTTATGTGTGTGTGCGTGCGTGTGTGTGTTTCCTTCTCGCTCTGTAACTCTGCCTTTCAAATAAATACAAAATAAATCTTTAAAAATGGACAAGCGCCGGCGCCGTGACTCAACAGGCTAACCCTCCGCCTTGCGGCGCCGGCACACCGGGTTCTAGTCCCGGTCGGGGCACCGATCCTGTCCCGGTTGCCCCTCTTCCAGGCCGGGTGAGACCAGGAGAAGCACCTGGCTCCTGCCATCAGAACAGCGCGGTGTGCTGGCCGCAGCGCGCTACCGCGGCGGCCATTGGAGGGTGAACCAACGGCAAAAGGAAGACCTTTCTCTCTGTCTTTCTCTCACTGTTCACTCTGCCTGTCAAAAATTAAAAAAAAAAAAATGGACAAGCAATTAGCCCCTTTTAACAGCTGTGTAGTGGGTTACTAGAACACACTTTTACTTCTGGAATTATCTGGCCAAAAGTAAACAAAACGAGACATTTCCTGATACTAGGGTAACTGCCACCGACAAAACCCAGGTGGCGTTTTCTCATATGGTTAAAAAATGTGCCAGAAATGTTTTTCTTGGAACCTCAATATAGGTTTCAGATATCTGCTGATTTTTTTAAATCTTTTTATCCATTATAAAGCCGAAGTATGAGTTAAGTAAAAGAAACCAAAGATTGCCTAAATATCACCTTCTGGAATTAAAAGAACATATATTCTCAGAATTCTACAGAATTCATTTAAAAGTCCAGAAACTCCCAAATAAAGCAGGAGTTTATGTTCTAGAAGGCCCAAGTCAGCTCGAGGGAGTACGAACCTACGCAGGCTTTCATCTGGCCTGCACAGGCACTCGTCAGTCTGAACCGTGAGTTTGAGGTAGGCCGCAGCACTCAGGAGACAAAGCTCGCGAAAGATGGCACAGCCTTCCCGCCCTGGAATTAGTAACAAACCTCATTTCCAAACGGGAAGTACACCCACTCTCCCCTTTCCCAAGCAGTTTATAATAATGTTATTTTTCTTCGAAATGTCTAGGCACAACTCATTTTGAAGCTGGAAAGTTCATGAAAGCAACATCGTATTTGAGGTCAGTCGGCCAGAAACGTGGATCTGCGCCAGGCCCCACATCCTCAGCATTGTGCCTCAGTGGCCTGTGAACAAAATGCCTACTCGCAGCAGCAGCAAAACAAAGCCCTGCGAGGCAGCTGTCCCTGGGAACTGAGAAGCTTGTCGGGGCTGAAAGAGACACACACACACACACACTCACACTCACACACACATGCACACACTCACGCACACACACTCACACATATGCACACACTCACGCACACTCACACTCACACATGCACACACACGCACACGCACACACATGCACATACATGCACACACTCACACACACTCACACACATGCACACACTCACGCACACGCACTCACACATATGCACACACGCACACACATGCACACAGTCACACTCACACATGCGCACACACGCACACACTCACACACTCACATGCACACATACGCACACACTCACACACACACTCACATGCACACACACTCCCTGGTACAATAAAGACTCTTTCAGACCAAATGCTCTGTGCAGGTACAGCACCAGGGCTTCTGCTGGAGTTGTTGCTCTGGGGAAAGCCAAGAGCGGATCAGTCCCAAACAGGTGGTGCCAACAAGATAAAGCGCTAACGCCCCCAAGGAAGCAAGTAAAATTCTCAGCACGAGCGTAAGGAGACGCTGTGAGATCCTCTTGGACTGGTCTCAGAAAATTCCCAGTAGCAATAAAAATACACTTCTGCTGTCATGGGAACCCGCTAATGTTTTAAAACTGTGATTTCCTTTTCACAAATGTAGTGCTTCATGTATTACAATTTAGTGCCGTTTCAATTCCCTCTCAGAGTTTTCGAAGCAAGAGAGAAGAAGAGAGGATCAGGAAGTGGCACAATTATGCACGCAGCGATGAGTTTTAACTGTGAAATTCAGCAAAGCAACTGCACTACAGACACTCCATCACTCAGTCCTCATGACAAGGACTACGGGTACTAGGTGCACTCTGCTTGAAGTCCGAAATATCACCATTGCAGAATTACAATCCTAACATAAGGGACAGAACTTTTATTCCATACTATGACTTCATTTAACAAGCACCACACTGTGCATGATTCTGAAACTGTTACAAATACTTTTCCCCAAAAGTTTTCTGCCTCTGAGTTCAGACCAGAATAATGCAAGTATCAAAAATACTCATTTTACTTTTGAGTTAAAAAAACAAGTGGTAAACCGTTGTCCTCAGGAAAGTCTGGTGGATAAATCAACAAGTACAAGCAGTTAGAATTCAATGCCTGTACGACCACAAACGCCTTCCTGTAGTAAGATGTCTAAAACCTGGACCCTCACATTTGTGTTCACCAATGTATGGGTATTGGGTTATTAAAATAGCCTTTTTTCTAGGTGCTCTTCTTTATACTCAGTTAACAACAGCTCTGTATAAAAGACATGCAGAGGTTTAATTAGGAACTCCATGAATGCATTGACTGGAATCCACATCACGCTCTGCATGGGGATGGAGGGGGAAACTGTGGCTCAGGGTAATCTGCAGACACAGGGGCCCATCCAGCACAAACATCCCTGGACGGACAACAGCAGGTGGAGACTTACCACTGGAGCAGTTGGTCCCACCCCAGCCAGGCTCACACTGACAGGTGTTTGGAGCAATGCAGCGACCGTGGACACATTTATCAGCACAGTGAGCTGTCAGAGAGAAAATCAATCAAATAAAGAAAGTTGGCACAAGACAAAAAAAAAAAAAAGCCAACAACACAGCTGTTGCACATCCCAGTCTCAAGTATCGCTTAAAAACAACATGCATGCCTGATAATTCCCTTCAATCCGTCCCTTGGCCCTCTCCCAGTCTCCTGTGGAACCAAACAATTCTCCTTCTCATTTTGATATCTCCAAGTAAATTCCTTCATTTCTACTATTTAATTCTACTTCATGCTAAATTAGGAAAGACGTTTCAAGGATAATTGCCAAGTCCACGTTTTAACAAAATTATCAATGAATTCCAAATATATCCTCTTTGTTTCAGGAGGAACATTTGTGGAAAAAGCAACCATAAAGCAAGGAATCAGGACTCCAGAGAGAGAGAGAGAAGTGATTCCCTTTAACGTAATACATTCCCCGGAAGCACAGCCACATTTCTCTGTGACCATGTCATTCACAATTATGACACAGCAGAATCCCATACCCTATTTGAAAATTGTCACCCAGGTCTTTGGGAAATATTGTCTCAATCCCTTTTTGTTAGTGTCCATCTTAGGACTGACTCAGTCCTTGGAGGTAAGGGGGCATCTCTACAAACACGCATGAATGCACAGTCTTTTGATTTGCAAAGTCAAGGTTCAGCTGGCTGACAGAAACAGACATCAAAAATAGACTGCACTGGACATCAACGTTGCATTCAACCTTGTTGTCATGTATGTTGGCTAAATATTCTTTTTTTTAAAGATTTATTTATTTATTTGAAAGAATTACACAGAGAGAGAAGGAGAGGCAGAGAGACAGAGAGAAAGGTCTTCCATCCACTGGTTCACTCCCCAGTTGGCCGCAACGGTTGGAGCTGTGCCAGTCCAAAATCAGGAACCAGGAGCTTCTTCCAGGTCTCCCTTGGGGTGCAGGGGCCCAAGGACTTGGGCCATCTTCCACTGCTTTCCCAGGCCATCCTGGGAAAGAGAGCTGCATGGGAAGTGGAGCAGCCGAGACTCAAACCGGAGCCTATATGGGATGCCAACACTATAGGCGGCGACTTTACCAGCTGCACCACAGTGCCAGGCCCTAAACATTCTTTAAAATACCTACATATTTGAGTAATTAGGAGAGCAACTGGAAGAACTTTGGATTCACTTATTTCAAAATCTTATCTAATAGTATCCTAGGGGCCGGCACAGTGGCTCACTTGGTTAATCCTCTGACTGCGGCACTGGCATCCCATATGGGTGCCAAGTTCTAGTCCTGGTTACTCCTCTTCCAGTCCAGCTCTCTGCTGTGGCCTGGGAGGGCAGTGGAGGATGGCCCAAGTGCTTGGGCCTCTGCAACCACGTGGGAGACCAGGAGGAAGCACCTAGCTCCTGGCTTCGGATCAGCTCAGTGCCAGCCATGGCGGCCATTTGGAGCGTGAACCAACGGAAGGAAGACCTTTCTTACTGCCTCTCTCTCTCTCTCACTATCTATAACTCTACCTGTCAAAAAAAAAAAAAAAAAAAAAAAAAACCACCAGTATCCTAATGTCCCTGTACTTTAAACAGTTTACTAACTTGCCTCTTATTTCAAAAGTAACCTGGCTTTACCACCCAAGACAAATGAAATAACAATGAATAAAATAAACCTCACCTCTGCTTCCAACAACTAGTAACATTTTTATGCATGTAGAACCTTTCAAGAATTTTTTCCTATATATGTTTCTCCTTTAAAAAATCCAGAATCATAATTATTTACAAATTGCTTTGTGACACAATGATAAAAATATTTCCATGTCATTAAAATATTTTTTTCTACAGTGCAGCCGCCAGCATGTATATAATGTACACTTGCACACATACAGTGAACAAGTGCAGTATATACACAGTACTGGACCAACAGTAATGATTACTTCACAGATCTCAGTCTTAGATATGAAGAGATACAAGGGAAAGGCATTTCAGGTGATGGGAGAGCAAAAGCAAGCAGGGGAGGGAAAAAGACATGGGAAGTTCCATTTGTGGGTAGTGTTTGGGGCACAGGAAAAGCAGAGAGAACCTGAGATTTAATTAAGGTGTTAGGTCTTCACTCCGAGAATTAGCTAGGAGTACACTAATAAAAGTATAAATCTGATACAAGAAGCTATCAGGTAGGGGATACCATGAGAGAATAAAGTGACCACAAATTTCAGGTAGTAGAGCCTCACCTCCTGTCGCCAGAATAACTCTGTAGCACCCAGGCGATTGGCTGGAGGCTGCCGGGCCTGGTAAGCTTGGGACCCTGGGCCAGGGCAGAGCTTTCCAACATCAGAGTTCCAAGGCAATGCTTAGCAACCTCATAATATTTGATTCGGACAATTACACATTTAGTTGTGATTAGAAGCAGAACCTGCCTGCTTCACACTAACACACTGTCCCTGCAATATGTTGACTTTCGCTGCTGAGTGAGGAAGCATGGGGTGACCTCAGGGCTCAGTGCCTTCTTCCATCTCCACGTGACTTTCCTTTGTAAGGCCATAACTCTGTACTGTCCTTTCTTGACAATTCAGACATGCACATTTCTTTTTTTTTAATTTTTTTATTTCATAAATGTGAATTTACAAAGTGCAACTTTTGTATTGTTGTGGCTTCCCCCACAACCTCCCTCCCTCCCGTGGCCCTCCCCTCTCCCTCTCCCATCCCGCCCTTTATCGAGTTTCATTTTCAATTACCTTCATATACTAAAGATCAACTTAGTTTATACTAAGCAAGGATATGTACACTTCCAAAGTCAGCAAAATACCATACTCCAATGTGGTGCAAGTAAATGCCACAGAGACCTGAATCTGACAGCGCGGGGCGTGCTCTGGAGGTGGCATCACACTGGGCGACATGAAAGCACCCACACACTAGACTCACATCTTACAGACAGCGCTGTGCCCACTGTAATATAACCACAGGGGACACAACAGAATGTGCCCCTGTGCTGGCTACACACTGCCACTGATCAGCCTGCAGACACAAATTCCTCAACTTCCTCTTCTTCAAGACGTTAAAATTATTAAAATTCCATGTGTATATCTCTAGAAGTTCTAAAAATCAGGCACTGTTTGTCTTTAATGTGCAACAAGACTTTGTTTATCCTCTGCCTTTAAAACAAAACACAGAAGTTAGATGTGGTGGTTCCTGGAGAAGAACTATCACTCATAGCCTCAAATGTCAAGGTTTGTGGGTTTAACAGTCGTGTTTTTGCCAATTTATTTTATGCTGAAGAAATATTTCACATGTTGACATCTAAGGTAAACTTGTATTAGTAAAACACTACTTTATTTCTTTTTCTATCTTAGGTATCTATTTATGATTTCATTTCACAAAAGAATGAGTCTGACCATTTGAGAATTTCAAACCTCTGGGTTCGGGAAGCTGGGTTTCATTGGAGCAGCCTGAGGCTTCCTGTCTACCTAGGCGGGGCTGGCAAGGAGAGGAGCCTGCTGGGGGAGCCTGCAGTAGGACTCACTTTGCTCCTCGCCTTGTCTGTTCTCTCCTTTCATTTCTTCACCCCTTATCTTCCTTTCCACTATTTGCCAATCATCCTCTCAGGCTCCATAAACTACTTTTTTGTTTGTGTTGGCTCTGAACCCCAGGGTGACCCCAAATGATTTCCTCTGTGCCATGAGCAAAAAAAAAAAAAAAAAGCAGTGAGCAAGGTGAGAATGAGAAAGCAGGCCATGCATCTTTCCTACAACACCAAGATCACATTTATTAAAATGGGTAAACAAATTCATACGTTAAGCATACATTAAGCACACATTCCAGAGAGTTCAGAGTCAGAAATGCATGTGCTGGGGTCCAAATTCAATGTGTTTCCTTGTTCTTGTTTTGTTAATTTCCAAGAAGGATAAATAAATTTCTTTGTGCAGAATCAGTGGTGACCTGTTTCAGAATCCCTTAAGATTGCTAAATGATCAACACTCTCATGTTTCATTCCTGATAGCACAAACTCTTTTTTTATGAAATTGATCCCAAAAAGTCCAGTCAACAACAATAAATGAAAAAAAAGATGGTAATTTTAAAATCTAGATTATTTTTATAAAAACCATGAGCAACCATTTGGCCAAAGTTCAGGGAAAAAAATGCATATGAGTCATTAGCAGCAAACAAATTTGCCTGTAAGTTAATTAGGAATTGGTAGGGAGAATCTGCTTTCCTAATGATTTTTTCCTTAATTAAACTAAAGCCAATGAAGTCACCTCCGAGCATCAAATGCTGAAGTCAAATAATGATCTTAGTTACGGGAAGTATGGTCGGGTCGGATTCTAAAATGAAAGAATACAAAATTCTGCTCCCACGTGCACAGTCTTCATGCAATATTACATTTTATTAAACAAATGCCATCTCAGCCCGATACATTTTCTTGCCATCTCTGAACTCTCCACATCCAACAACCATCCTCACCAAGTACCTACAAGAGGGGCAGAAGGAAAGGACATGACAGAGGACAGAGTCAGTGATGGTATTCTCTATGTTCTCTGCTTTCTCAAGTCACCAAGTTGGAGGAACACCAGTGGGGGTAGATGTGGTGACAATAACCTGTGCATCAGCTCAGCTAAACCCCTGTCCCAGCCCCATCTTTCCTCATTCAGCTTCAGATGCCACCTACGCCAGGTACTGAACCCCAAAAGACTCCACATGAGAAACCAAAGATTAAAAATAGGAATTAGTCATGTAGAAGATTCCAAAAGGAATTAGAAAAGAAGAAAATGATCAGAGATCTGCCTCAGCAAATGTTCAACAGCTTAGACTTAAGTACAAAAGCCCCATCACAAGTGTAGTGCTCCCATCAAAGGCATGAGATAATCATTTTTTTCCCTTATCAGCACCCATTCTTATTTTTAAAGGGTCAGTTAAAGCCAGGATAGCCCTGGCAAAGATGTTACATCTTCCATGATGTCCTTTTTTTATCTCCTTTGAGAAAAATCATTAATTGCCATAGTCTGAGCTTTAGGAGCCTCATTTTAGAGGCCAGAGAGAAGCTGAGCATCAACCCATGCGCAGGACACTGCTGCAGACATCCAGCTGCAAGGCGCACACAAGGTATCTTCTCCTTCTAGAACCGGGAGGCAAGACACACTGATGAGAAGAACAGGCCACGTCTTCAAAGTGAAACTCTGGACAGTCTGTCTGCCTGCGGGACAGGTGAGGACTGACATGACGACCCTCAAATCATCTCTAATTAGGCTCCTATTTCAGCCTTAGTTCCTAAATCTATTTAAATCCCATTACCAATGCCTTGGTCTCATTCCTTTCACTTGTAAATACTTGGCTTGAATACTGAACCTTAATATATTTAATAGCTGTACTCAACTTCTTTCTTTTCTCCATATACATTTCCCTTTGGATTTATACTTTGGGATGGAAAAAGGTGAATGGAGGACTAGGCAGACAACAGACTCCATTACAAACCATTTATATGTCTGAAGATAGCACATACTATTGTCCTAGAGAATACAAAGTAAGAAATTCATTAAAATCAATTTAGAAAATGTTTCTTCGATCATAGTGCATTTTTAAAATAGAATAAAAACACAGCCCTTCCAGCTAATCTATCTTCTCTCAGAAGTTCCTTTTATTCTGATGTTATGATTAAAAAGCATAAGTCACAAACCTTGTTTTCTCATTCTATTATGTGAGTTGCTACAAAGGAGCATGGGCTATTGAGAGTTGAAGGTCCTTTTACTTAACATCATTCCTGCATTTTTTTCAGACAAAGATACAGACTAGGAAAATGGAATAAAACATCCCAACATTCATAGCTGGTATTAAGGTACAAGTAGGATTAAACCCTGGCTCCTGGCTCCTCCTGGACCAAAGTTTATAATGGGTTTTAAAGAGAACTTGGTGGAAAGGATGATAGAGAGTGTGCTGGGCCAGATGTTAGGGCAGGTGCACTACTTAGTTAGGAGTCAGAAAATTCAAAGGGAGAGGAGGGATAAAGCAAAAAGTTAAGTTTCAAGATAAATTTTATCTTCTTAACCTCCCCACACTTTTGTTTGAGACCATGTATATGCCAAGTCTTTACAAAAAGTAATTGCTATTACAAGGTTCAATGTAGACAGAAATCATTTTGTTTTCATATTTCCAAACCCTACACTGCAGTCTATCTTATTGTATTTATTTAAAAAAAAAAAAGGAAGGGAATTTTCTTTTCCTTCTATCTAATATCTACTGATGTATCAGGCATGCTGCTAGTCACGACTAAGAATACAAAGATGACAGAGTAGGAACGCAATGCAGAGGAAGTCTTATGTAACCACCAACCCAATAAACACACAGTGGAAAGCAGGACTAACAACAGAGACATGAACACAAAAAAATGCTGTGAGAACACACTGATAAATCACATTTATATGAGACGCTCAAATAAGTAACTCCAAATAATCAGAAAGCATATTAGTGGGTTGTCTAGGGCTGTGAGGGATTGTGGGGAATTGCAGGAGCATGGCTAATGGGTGCTGGCTGGGTTCTTCTGAGATGGTGAAAATGTCACAAAATTGATTGGGTCATTGCTCTACACCTCTGTGAATATACTAAAAACCATTGAGTTATACACTTTAAATGGTTGAATTGTATAGCGTATGACTATCTTAATAAAAATACTATGGGAGCTGAGGGAAGGGAGCAATTCTAACTGGGCAGATGGCATGAAAGAGAGACCATCTGAGCTGAAGAAGTGGACACCTTTAAAATAAAGTTGGAGGAAAGAGCGGCTAGCAACAGCCCTCTCTCGTCCTGGCATCCCTCCCAAAGTTGCACAGCCGACTGATTGGGGCCAGGGGCTCCTACCCCAGCCATCACATGTGTGATGTGCACAGATGGCTGATCAGTCACCAAGCGCAAGGGGCCACTGGGAGACAAGACGTTTGCATTTAGAAAGAGTAATGAAAAACAAGTTCATACCTAAAATTCCTTTCTCTCCATTTCCAATAGTGCTTTCTTATGTACAAAGAATGTCTTTGCAGACATTGCTAATTCTACTTTTCACTCCACCCCTATTAACAAGAGTCCCAGTTTTATCAGAGACAGAAATGCGACCAGTAACAAACTATTCTCCTAGCCCCTCTTTGTAGATTGAGGTGGAAAACATCGCATAGGGGCAGTCTCAGCTGTTGCTTGGTGTGCAGACAAGTAGTTAAATCTGCAAAAAGCATCCGGGAAGGGTCATGAGGGAAGGGCCAAGTAAATCATGGAAACTTTCACTCTGAATTGGATAAATGAATGCACAGAAAAAATTCCCCATGGATTAGGTAATACTATTAACTGTCCATGAGTATAATAAACTCCTACTACATATGTGTCTCTTTCCATTGATCAGATCTCCATTTCTGGCAGCAAAACAAAATTCTAACTAATATGCTACTCTTTTAGGAGATTCCTCATTAATGAAATAATCACCTATACTTTATAATAACCACCATATTATATATAATAATCAATATAATAAGAATCATCCATAGTAGAAAAAAATTGAAGACCTATCTCTAAGAGTAGGAGATTTAGAAACTCAAAACTTTTACCTTATTTTTGAAACAAAGGTGTCACATCTTAGGTCCAAGAAAGATGACCAAAAGATGTGACTAATTAAAATCTTGCCACTTATTACATATCCTAAACACTCCCTGAAGCACCATTTCAACTCAAATTACAATGTGAGAAGAATCAAGTATGTATATTATAACCCTAAGGCAATCACAAAAACAAGAACACTAAGATACAGCTAATAAATCCACAAAAAAATTCAATCATCAAAACCTAAAATAAGGCAGAAAAGAGGAAAATGGGAACAAAGAACAGATGGGATGAGCAGAAATTAAACCTAACTATATCAATAATCACATTAAATATAATTAAAGTAAAAGAGATCATCAAATGGATACAAAGGCAAAACTCAACTATATGCTGCTTATAAGAAATATGCTTTAAATACAAAAATATAAATATGTTAAGCATAAAAAGATCTTAAAAGATATCTCATGCTGGGCCGGCGCTGTGGCTCAATAGGCTAACCCTCCGCCTGTGGCACCGGCATCCTGGGTTCTAGTTCCAGTCGGGGCGCCGGATTCTGTCCCGGTTGCTCTTCTTCCAGGGAGGGCAGTGGAGGCAGTGGAGGGCAGTGGAGGATGGCCCAAGTGCTTGGGCCCTGCACCCGCATGGGAGACCAGGAGATGCACCTGCCTCCTGGCTTCAGATCAGCATGGCATTCATGCAATGTCTTATTGCATTATACACTTAAATATGAGCAATGAAAATTGGATCCCCACATGCAAAATTATGAAACAAGACCCCTTATACACACACACACAAAAAAAAAAAAAAAAAAAAAAACACCAAAAAACAAGACCTTATACAAAAAAAAACTCAAGTGGACCAAGGATCTGAATCTATGACCTGATACCATCAAATTCCAGAGGAGAACATTGGGGAAACTCTACAAGATATTGGCATAGGCAAAGACTTCTTGGAAAAGACCCCAGAACTACAGGCAACCAAGCCAAAATAGACAAATAGAATTACATCAAGCTGAGATGCTTCTGTACTGCAAAAGAAATACTCAGCAAAGTGAAGAGGCAACCAACAGAATGGGAGAAAATATTTGCAAACTACAACTGATAAAGGATTAATATGCAGAATCTATAAAGAGCTCTAAAAACTCATCAACAAAACAAACAATCCAGTTAAGAAATGGGCAAAGGACTCAAACAGGCATTTTTCAAAAGAGGAAACCAAATGGTCAACAGAAACATGAAAAAATGCTCAGGATCACTAGCCATCAAGGAAATGCAAATCAAAAACACAACAAGATTTCACTTCACTCCAGTTAGAATGGCTCTTATACAGAAATCAACCAACAATAAATACTGGTGAGGATGTGAGGAAAAGGTACCCTAATCCACTGTTGGTTACTAGTTAACTAGTACAACCATTGTGGAAGAAAGTAGGGAGATTCCTCAGAAAACTGAAAATAGATATATAATACAGATATACAACAGATAGATATACGATATACAACAGATAGATATACAACAAATAGATATACAACAGATTTCCCACTCATGGGAATTTACCCAAAGGAAATGAAATCAACATATGAAAGAATTATATGTACCCTTATGTTTATTGCAGCTCAATTTACAATAGCTAAGACATAGAATCAACCCAGATGTTCATCCACTGATGACTGGATAAAGAAATTATTGGGCCAGTATTTTGGGGTAGTGTGTAAAGCTGCCACCTGCAGTGTTGGCATTCTATATGGGCACCAGTTTGAATCCTAGCTGCTCTACTTCCAATCCAATTCTCTGTTATGGCCTGGGAAAGCAGTAGAAGATGGCCCAAGTCCTTGGGCCCCTGCACTTTCATGGGAGACCCAGAGGAAGCTCCTGGCTCCTGGCTTCAGGTCAGTGCAGCTCCAGCCATAGCACCCATCAGGGGAGGAAACCAGTGGCTGGAAGACACCTCTCTCTCTCTCTCTCCACGCATGCCTCTCTGTAGCTCTGCCTTTCAAATAAATAAATACACCTTTTTTTTAAAAAAAAAGAAATTATGGTGTATATATATTTAGTATGGAATACTACTCATCCATAAAAAGAATGAAATCCTGTCTTTTGCAACAAAACAGATGCAGCTGGAAACCATTATACTTAGTGAAATAAGCCAGTCCCCAAAAAACAAGTACCATAAGTTTTACCTGATCTGTGGTAACTAATAGAGTACCAAAAATGTAATGTGTAAGAGTGCAACTGACACTTTGAGATTCAATGATTGTTTACAGTCCTTGTCTCTACTGTTGAGGAACAGTGTTTCTTTTCTTCTTACTGTTTGCTGAACTCTTTACTTAGTATAGGGTTATTCTTGTGAGTATAAAATAAACTGAAATGTAGATCACTGGTAAAAATTGAGAGGAAATATGAGAGGAAGGAGGAGGAAGAGTGGGAGCCTGGGAGGTAGGGAGGGTAAGGTGGGAAGTATCACCTTGTTCCTAAATCCTGTATATATGAAATACATGAAATTGGTTTACTTAAATGAAAAAAAAAAAGAAAAAAGATACATGAACAGTTTATTTTATGCCAACTTTGTCTTGGTAAGACTGTTTTAAAGCAGTGTGGGAGTTGACACTGCAGCGTAGCAGGTAAAACCACCACATGCAGTGCCAGCATTGCATATGAATGCATTTCAGTCCCCGCTGCTCCATTTCTGATCCAGCTCTCTGCTACTATATCTGGGAAATCGGGGGAAGATGGCCCAAGTGCTTGGGCCCCTGAACCCGTGTGGGAGACCCAGAAAAAGCTCCTGACTCCTGATTCTGCCTGGCTCATCCCTGGCCATTACAGCCATTTGGGGAATGAACCAGTGGATGTAAGATAATCTCTCTCTCTCTCTCTCTGCTTCTCTTTCTCTGTAACTCTATTTTTCAAATAAATAAATAAATCTTAAAAAGAAAAGAAAAACAAAAACAGGGGGCCAGTGCTGTGGTATAACAGGTAAAGCTGCCACCTGCAGTGCCAGCATCCCATATGGGTGCCGGTTTGTGTCCTGGCTGCTCCACTTCCAGTCCAGCTCTCTGCTATGGCCTGGGAAAGCAGTAGAAGATGGCCCAAGTCTTTGAGTCCCTGCACCCACATGGGCCTGGCTTTTGGCTTTGGATCAGCACAGCTCTGGCATTGCAGCCAATTGGGGAGTGAACCAGTGGATGGAAGACCTCTCTCTCTCTGCCTCTCCTCTCCCTGTTTAACTCTGACTTTCAAATAAGTAAGTAAACCTTAAAAGAAAAAAAAAAGGAAAGAAAGAAAGAAAAAAAAAAAACAGAAAAAGGAGAGTGTGTGAGGAAACTTCCAGAGAGGGACAAGCAGCTCCCTCTATACAAAAGAAGGCAGAGGGGAAAAGAGAAGTCTGTGCTAATACTAAAATATAAACACTTTGCAATTTCTCCAAAAGTCTGGGTCTTTGTTGAGTAGGTTCTCCAAATGCTTATGAGTATTGACTTTAGCCTTTTCCAGTGAATATTTATTTCAGGAAATGCTAACACTAAAAAACCACAACACAATGTTTTACTGAGCTTTTCCTCTACAGAGTAAATGACTTATGCAAGAAAAAAATGCAATTTGTGTTGAAATAGACTATTGTAATGGATCACACACAAGGGACTGAAATACCATCTGTGGAGCACATAATCCTATTCATTTATTTGAAAATGGAAAGAGTTTTTAGCTTAATTCCACACTTACACAGGCATTATCTATTTTGGCCACAACTCTTACACTGAATCTCTTTAGGTTGAATCAGATTTAAGTAATCTAAGTAGCAGGATCCTAATGGACCACGCTTTCAAAATGTTAATAAGCACTGGATCAAACTCGAGTTTTCCTAAGTACAAATTCCTAACAACTCAGCCTGTAACAGGTCTGGTTATACAACTGCAAATTGATTCAATTTAAGAAGGATTTTTTAAAATGTCAGCATATAGTTCAGACAAGAAAAAAACAGAAGGAAGGTATCTTCATTTGGGACACATGACTCTCTGTTCCTCCTGTCATGTCTGTGTGTACAGAGTGAGCATGGTGATTTGACGGGAAGGGCCATGCCAGGCTCTTCTGTTTTTAGAATGGCATGTCTCTAGCTTGGACCACTCTGCGGGGCTGTGTGTGTTTTCCACCCCGTGGCATTTCCCGTGGACTGCCCTGCTTCATCTTGCTGACACGTGCTTCCAGACAGTTATCCACTATGTCTTAGTCACATGGTAATAACAAGGGCTGGTCCCGGGGGCAGTGAGGACAGTGGTGGAGGTCCTAGTGGGTGTCCTTGCCCGCCTCGCTCTTTGGGAGTGGTCTCTGGCCTCTGGACATTTCCTTTGGACTCTGGTGCCCCTCTGCTCTTCCCACTTTCCTCCCCAGTCCACTCCAGCTTCAGAATGAACGCAGTCCTCAGATACAAAGGTCAGTGACTCAGAATAACAGCTAGGATTGCTTCCCTGGTCTGGAGCCTTTGCATTTTACTGTCAAAGCCTTAAGGCTGATGTAGAAATCTAGTAGCAATGAATCTTCAAGACGGGGAAGGGACAGGGGTTGCAGAGAAAGCTAGCAGCAGGGCTTTTGATATTAGAATGCTCACAAAAACCAACGAACGTGACTCAATGCCGTCGTGAGCCAGATGGGTGCAGGGAAGCCTGGCAACGCAGGTAGGATCTGGGAAAGCGTGGGCACACATCTGAGTGGCAGCTGCCCTGCGGTCTCCCGTCTACTACCCCGCGGTCTCCTATCTACTGCCCCGTAACCATGTACAGCCATTTTTGCCAACTGCTTGATTTTTTCTACCAAAGATAAAAGTCCCAAGATTTACGTCAAAAGTTGTCAAAATATAAACCACTGTTTGAGCCAAACAAAACACAATGATACATCCAATCATCCCACCTGCTAGCCTGCCACCTGACATGGACCGCTGGCCTGCTTTATAAAAACTCCAGGGAGAATCCTGCAAGAACAGGACATAGCCCTTACAGTTCCCTGACAGGTCACACTTGAAACTGTTCTTTTCTTCTTGTTTTAGTGTCTGACCCTGTATGAACCACCAAATCAACCATCCATTGAGCCATTTTACATCTCATGACAAGAGTTTCTTTATGTGCATACTTATTTACAACTTGACTTTGGATGACCAACTGTTGGCTGAAAAATACTTTTATTGACAGCAGTTCAGAACTCAAAGGCAAGGCCCAGCAAATGCTGTCCCCTTCAGTGAGGCCAATAAATGGGTATCTCTCCCACGTCATAGCAAAGGTCAGCAAGTGTCTGTTACACTCTTGCATGATGCAACTAAAGCTTTCCCTTTCTTGAATTACTAGGACAGGTATTATAATTGTTCTTAGAAGAGATCAAAGATCCAGAGTCTCCAGTGAACTGTGAACATTTATAATTATTCAGTCAAAGTTTGTTGAAAAGAAAACTGAGAGGCTGGCACAGTCTCACAGCAGGTTAAGCCACCACCTGCAATGCTGGCATGCCATATAGGTGCTAGGTCAAGTCCCACTGCTCCATTTCCAATCCAGCTCCCTGCTAATGGCCTGGGAAAGCAGTAGAAGATGACCCAAGTGCTTGGGCCTCTGTACCCATGTGGAAGACCAGGAAGCTCTTGTTACTGGCTCCTGGCTTCAGCTTAGCCTAGCCTTGGCCATTGCGGCTATGTGGGGAGTGAACTAGTAGACAGAAGATCTCGCTTTCCTTCTCTCTCTCTCTCTGCTTCTTCTCTCTGTAACTCTGCCTTTCAAGTAAATAAAATAAATCTTTTGTTAAAAAAAGGAAAGAAAACTGAGTCCCTTAAAACAGCATTTTCCAAATAAGCAGATCCTAAAGACTGTTCAGTCTGCTGTCTCTGGGGGTTGGAGGACAGGGGCAGGTAAGGAATCCCATGGTGGGAGAAGTTTGAGACACGCCTTCACTGCAGGCAGGCATTTCCAGGGTTTTACTGGGCTAAAGTAAATCTCCAAGAAAGGAGATTCAGGACATGGCACCTCTCAAAATAACCGGATAATATGACAATGAATCCTGCAGGATGAATATCACATAACGCACATGAGGGGCACACAACCAGAGAGAATACCCGGGATCCAAGTTTCTGGAAACCCATTCTCCTCTCTGGATCGACAACGAGGTTTCACCTATGATGGTACATTTTCTTAGATGCTCCTCAGTTCAATACTACATACAACGTGTTAACTTAGTCACTGCTTTTAAGCTTAAACATCCATGAACTTGGCTCCCCTGTCTTTAAACTCGCCATCATCACCTTTGCCACTCAGCTTGTCAGGGAGACCCACCCTGAAATAATGCTGCTTTCTTTGGCCCACTAAAGAAATTTGCTTTTCTCTGCAGCAATTCTCTTGGAGCTCTAACAGATTCCCTGCAACCCTTTCTTAGAACTGTTTATCAAGGAAAACAGAATAGTCAGGAACTTAGGTTAGTATCACAACCAAAGGAAAGGAGTGACGATGCAGCACAGATTCTGTCTGGACATCAGTCTCCCTCTCCCTGTAGCATCTCAGTGGGTGGCCCAGATGGACATCTTTGGCTTTACCACTGGATAATCTGTAAAAATGTTGGCAATTACTAACCCCGACTGAAAAATTGTAACCACCACCACTGCCTACTCATGTCAGTGTTTTGTGGTTGGTCACTTAGAACAAAATGTGTTTTTTCCATAACTTGTAAGTGATTATACCTCTAATACATTTGAATCACAGTACAATAAAAATGGTTTCTCAGTTCTGGGATTTTATATTAGCTATTATCCACCCCCGTAAGAGTACTGCATAAACTAGCAGTTCTAGGGGAAAAAATCTACCCATCTTGCAGAGACTGCAATTTTTGGAACTCGTTTTCTAGAGATAAGGCAAGAATTTTCCCCTTGTTTCTCCTTGGCCCTTTATCCATGGGACTAAGAAATCAGGCTTTCTTAGGCAAAAATCAGGCAACAGAGGTGATCTCCATCTGCTTAGACAGGCTATCTTGAACTCACTGTGGACATTTTAAAATTAAATTCACAGCTTATATTTATAAAATTCTAAGCAGCCCACAAACATTGGCAATCAGTAAAACAACAAAGATTTCTTGCATTATTTATTAGATTTCCTCTTTGTTACTAGCACAGACCCATGTCCACAACTGGAAAACAGAAGTTTAGGTTCCAGTAGATGTGTGGGAAAATCAGAATTTCAGCTGGTACAGAGTGTGGACAAAGAGTCTTTCCCTGTGTTTACTGGTGGGTTCCTCTGCACCAAGCTGGATTCCATAGCAACAGAGCACAGGGTCCCTATGGAAACATGAGAAAAATCTCCTGCCAGTGGCAGGAAGGGCATCATGGGTAGGTATCCTCGGGAACATTCTTTCTGACCCTGGCCCATTCAGGGTCCCTTTGCCTAGCCTAACAGGATTGTCTCACTTTTATCTCGACGCAAAAAAGCCTGCTTAAGATGGTCTGCAAACTCAGGCTTTTTGGAAATATTTGACAACATCACAGCTATGTTACATAGGCCTGTGAGAACCCAGGTTGCCTTAAACATCAAAGAGAGGTGTTCTTCCTCTCCTTCCTCTGCTCCACTACACCTGCCAGCAATCCCTTACAAGCCTGCACCCAGGGCTGAGTCATCAAATTAAGGTGTCTTGCAATGCACGCACACCAGCTCCTCTCACCCTGAAAAAGCTCACCCAGAACTTTTCAGCTGAAAAAGATGAAATGACACAAAGCCTTGACCGACAGTTAAATGTGCCCTGGCATCATCACCAGGGTGAGGTTCAGGGCACAAAACACCTTCAGCAATAGCTTTTCTCTACAGCCTTGATCAGTTGGCCAGTTCCAAGCCTACTGATTGCTCTTCTAATCGGATGCTCCTGTGGCTAACACTGAGATGAAATGGGACATTGGATACCCTTTCCCACCCCCTGTACAAAGCTGCTGACAAGATGATCCGAGTTAGCTTGGCAAATACAAACAGCTCACAAACAGCTGATTTTTTTTTCTCCCCTGGGGACAAAAGCAGAAAACATTTGACAACTCAGTTAAATGATGGCCCTGGGTACAACAGGAGCCTATGGTCTAAGAGCCACTGTTGATCTCCCCATGACTCCAGAACAGCATAACATGTCCAACAGTCTACTACAGGGCATGGCAAGTGAGGAACCCCGATGCTCAAGGCAGAAATCAGTAGTGGGTAACTACTTTCTCTGAGCCCAACCTCAAAATCCTTCTGGATTCAATGAGTCAGGAAGCAACTTCCAGGAGATAGCACCTTCTCTCTCCAAAGGGAAAGTTTTTGCTAATTGCACTGTGCTGTTATACACCAATGCACTAAGAAGAAATGGGAGGAAAACACATGGGTTTTATGGCAAATAGCCTGATGTGCTCCCCCCAAATATCCCCAAAATGTGTGGTCTCTTTTCTGGAAGGAGAAGAGTCCTGGGGAAGGGAACTGCAGGGGGGTTTTAAGCTTTTGTTCCAAAACATGAACCTAAAATCCATTGCTTTCTGAAGCACAACATTCAAACAGGAGTCAAGTTCATCCACAGAACTGTTTCTCTTCCAAACATCAGCCACAGTTCCAGCTCCATATTTGTCTACGACCAGTGCAGTTTTACGTTCAGTTGGCCAAGTTGAAAATCAGCTGTGAATATTTATTCCCTGCTCTGGTAATCAATTGTCACACTCCTCTCTGCTAAGAACAGACAATCATATAGAGTTCAGCGTGTGGGAGTCACGGCTTCTCATTTACAGTTCCAAAGTTCTCTTAACGGGTGCCAAAGCCACGCAGGGCACATCCATGGGAACTGATCTTTCACCATCAGAGCTTGCCTGCAAGGAAACAGCGTGGGTGACCGGGGCCCCAACCCTCCTCCCTCCATCCTCCTTGCAAGCCACAGTACCCAGAGTCCCTCAGTACAGCTTTAACTTGGAGTTCATGTTTGACCACCACTGTTTAACAAAAAAAAGACTTAAGGAAACAATCACCAAAACAGTCCCTTCCTTTGCAAGAGCATCAGCAGAGGACAAGGCAAAGAGAGCGTGGGCTGGACCGGAGAACGGACCCCAGCTGTTCCCTTTGTCTAATTGCTATTCTGCTTTCTCTGCCATCAGGCGCAGTGAAGCCAAGGACATCCGACTGAGAATGTATGGCCAGCCTCATCTGGGTTTACCAGTCCACCCGACAGAGGGGAGGCTGCCAATTCCCCACTCTGCTGCTCCTCTCTGTAGCTCACTGCTGCTTTTCCTGTGAGTGTGTCCAAACCCCATGTAACCAAATCTGTAGGCAACCTCCAATTTGCTAAGAAGTCAGCTTCCAAGTCTGTGCTTGGAAATCAGTCGTGAGCACCTCCAAACACATTTTCCTGGAGTTATGATGGTGCAATAATATATGAGGTCCATGGGGACAGCTTCAAAGAAGGCTCATTTGTTGCAAAAGTTTCCTGAATGAGCTTCAGGGCTGAGGGGATCACGAGTCTCAACTCCTCTCCACGGGCTGGAGCGTTCCCATCTCAGCGGCGGCTGCCAAGAGCTCCCCTCACTGCATGGAACCAAAGATTCTTCCCCTCCACAATGCTCATGGTCAGGGCCAGTGGGAGGCCATGAAAGACTGCCCTGGCTCCAAACCATCCCTGTGGCTACACACAGTTAAGGTCTTGGGAAAGGAGGTCCACTGGAACTTTGGGTGAGGAAAGAGAATGGGCCCCCTTGAGGTGGGAGGGTAGGGGCTTGGAAGGGCCTGGACCTCCTACAGTTTGATTCCTGGGACATTTGTTAGTCCAGCCTGCTTCCCAAATCGGCCTGCCTCTCTCTCCTTCCCCACTGCTGCCGGTTGTTTCTAGTAAGTTTCTGTGGCTCTCTGGAGAGCAAAGCGGTCTTACTCTCCTACCCTGCTCTTGTCCCTTAAGCCAAAATACGAAAGGCTAACAGACATGAATTTCTTAAGAGAACAGCATGGCTAGTAACAAAGGAAATGAAAAATAAAGCAAGGTTCCTTTTTTATTTTTCCCCCAATAGGTTGAAAGTAAGAGTAACGACTGGTGCTGGTGAGGATGTGGGATATGGTTACCTCTCTACATTGCTCATGGCCACGTAAGGGATTACAGCCTCTGGACAAGAATCTGGTGATCTGCATTGAAATACATTAAAATGTAGGTAGGATTGTTCTTGACTTCCAGTATCCCCTTACCATGGGTAAATATGGGTATAGATGCCCATGCAGTTTCAGAAGCTCATGTGACTGAGTTCTGACCAATAGGCCAGGAAGGGAAACAGAACAGTGCCTTTTAAGAGCCTGCTTAGAAGCTGGCTGGCACTGACATTTGCCTCTTCCTCCCACCTCCTCCATCTGCTGCTTGGGATCTAGACTTACAACGTGGAGGAATGATATATATAAACATGAAGACCAGACCCTAGACAAAGGGAGAAACTGCAGGGTTCCCTGCTGGAGAACCCACGTCTGGACCCCTTACAGACAGACAATCTAATCCCAGTGGGGTTGGTTCTGAGGTGCAGCATGTTAACTCATACATGCAAAGCCAGAATCACAGGTTTGAGTCCTGGCTGCTCCATTTCCAATCCAGCTCCCTGTTAATGCCCTTGGGAAAGTAGCAGGTGATGACCCCAAATATTTGGGCCCTTGTAAACATGTGGGAGACCAGGAAGGAGTTCCTGGCTCCTGGTTTCAGCCTGGCTCAGCCCCGATTCTTGTAACCACTTGGAGAGTGAACCAGCAGATAGATCTTTCTTTCTCACTCTTTCTCTCCCTTGCTCTCTTGCCCCGCCATATCACTCTGCCTTTCAAATAAATATAATAAATCTTTAAAAAAAATCTCAAATGACACAATACGCATATCATTTGTCCTGGAAATTCTGCTTAAAGTAATATACTTCACAAATCATTCACAGGTACAGAGACAGAAAAACAGTGATACACACTACAGCCACCCACCCATTTAAGTGTCTAACAAACAGATACGCCAATGTTGTCAAATTCAGCCATAAAAACAATGATGTGGAGGTAGTTATTCAGAAGGAACAGCTCAGAAGGAACTATACATAAATGAATATACATAAATGAGCAAAACATTATGCCAAAAAAGCATGCATGGCATAAGCCTATAAATTTACTTTGGATTTAAAGAAATGGAAAAGTATCTGGAAAGTCATATACCAAAATGGGTGGATCATGGGAGATATTTTTGTCCCTTTTTGCTTATCTGTTTTCCAATTATTTATACAGACCAAAAAAATCAAAATGACTATTGTTAAAAAAAAAATCTTGGTAATTTTAAAAAGATAGAGTAAATTCATGTCTCATTTGAAGGGCCCTCAGTGTTGTACTTGTAATAAAGTAACACAGACGGGGAGGAGGAGGAGGAGGAGGAGGAGGAGGGGAGACGTGCCCTTCCTTCCGCAGTCATATTTCACTGCCGCCCTTCAGAATCTACCGAGCTCTGAGGAACATCAATGGTGGAGTAGGTGTTCTTCACCCTATGACGTACCTGGTGCTCAAAAAGGAAGGAGACAGGGGAGGGAAAGACATGACAGAGGGAACAGACAGTGGAAGGAGAGAAGGAACAGGAAAGGAGGGAGGAAGGGGCAGTGAGGCAGGCTAGACAGTAGGGAACAGGCATGACCAGACAACCTTGGAGCACACAGCTTCTAGGCCAATCTGTGTGGTACATATTTTCATCTTAAGGGCAACGTCAAGATTCTAAGTGAGAGAGCTGCCGTACATGGAACTTCCAGGGGCGGCAGGTGGGGACAGCATCTAGAGACTGCTGACAGGAGGAAACCAGTACCCTGGAGAAAGAACAACACAGCTCTGGTAAACTCAGACCACCAGTGGGACAGCCCCAGGGCCACGGTGGAAGAGGGAGAACAAGCTGGCTTAGCGACCGTGGTTTCATTCCAAATGCAGCCCAGCCATGGAGGGCTGGCGCGCTGTGGCACAGCAGGTCAAGCTGCTGCCTGTGACACCAGCTTCCTACATCAGAACACTGGTTTGGGTCCTGGCTGCCCCTCTTCTGATCCAGCTCCTGTTAATGTGCCTGGGAAGCAGAGGATGGCCCATTTGCTTGGGCCCCTGCCACGCACATGGGAGGCTCCAGGCTCCTTGGCTTCAGCTTGGCCCAGGCTCAGCCATTGTAACCATTTGGGGATAAACCAACAGAAGGATGATCTCTCTTTCTCTCTCCTCTCTAACTGTCTTTCAAATGAATAAATAAAATCTTAAAAAACAATACAGTCATGCAATCTGCAAAAGCAAGCAGATATCATTTTTAAATTTATAGGAGATGTGTGGTCATATAGGGTAAGAGTTACACAGATAAAATACATGATTGGGTCAACTATCAACATAGTTAGGCAAAAAAATGACATTGAAATATCTTGACAGATTAAAAAGATTCAATTAGGGCAGCCAGCTGGGTAGAAGGTTCTCCTCTATCTTGAAAGTAATGCTAAGAAATCAATTGCCAGCCGGCGCCGTGGCTTAACAGGCTAATCCTCCGCCTTGCGGCGCCGGCACACCAGGTTCTAGTCCTGGTTTGGGCGCCGGATTCTATCCTGGTTGCCCCTCTTCCAGGCCAGCTCTCTGCTATGGCCCGGGAAGGCAGTGGAGGATGGCCCAAGTGCTTGGGCCCTGCACCCCATGGGAGACCAGGAGAAGCACCTGGCTCCTGGCTTCGGATCAGAGAGATGCGCCAGCCACAGCGGCCATTGGAGGGTGAACCAACGGCGAAAAGGAAGACCTTTCTCTCTGTCTCTCTCTCTCTCACTATCCACTCTGCCTGTCAAAAAAAAAAAAAAAAGAAAAAAATAAAGAAAATTAGAAATAATATTTAGATGCATAAAAAAAAAATCAATTGCCTGCATCGAGAACAGACAATAGGTTCAGTGTGCTCCATCAAGGACATAATCAAGGATTGTGTGGTCTAGTATTTAAAATCTTCAGTAAGCACCATAAGGGAATACTATGCAGTTATAAAAATGGAAACCCTGTCACATGCTATAACAAAGATGAACCCATAAGACATTATGCTAAGTAAAATAAGACAGCTGCCCAAGGACAAGTACGTCAAGTAGTCACAATCATAGAAAGTAGGCAGGGGGCTGCTAACACCTGGGAGGGAGAGGCAGGGAATGCGGCGATCAGTGGTGCAGAGTTTCAGCTGTGCACACAGAGAAGCTCCAGAGAGCAAGTACAGAACAACGTGAGCAGACTCCATGCTGCAGAAATGAATGCTTTGGAATTGTCAGATGGTAAGCATTGTTATGTGGCTTTTACCACAATAAAAGTAAACAAATATCAAGGGAAGAGCATCAGGAAACTGAAAAGATAACATCAAAATTATATTTTAAAAGTAAGGCAAAAAATATGGTTGGGAGGGAGTGATCTTTCAACCTTCAGAAGATTCTGAATCATGTAAGAAACACAAAATTGACAGCTGTCATATTTTTAGTCTGAAGATATTTGTAATATTTAAGAGAATGCTCTGTAGACTGAAAGGTCCCAAGTCCCACATGGGAGCTCCTGGGCTCAACACCTGATCTGGCTCCTGACTGGTGTTGGGAGGCAGTGATGATGGTTCCAATGGATGCATTCCCACGACCTACATGGGAGCCTAACCCTGTCCCAGCCCAGTCCAAACCACTGCGGACATTCAGGGAATGACCCATGATGAGAACTCTGTCTCTTCTCTGCTTCTCAAATCAATGATTTAATTCATAATTTTATAATAACTCTGAAGGTGTTTAAGTGTGTAAAATATTAGTGAAACGCCTCTCAATTTTTTCTTAAAATGTGTTAAACTGATGAATGAGTTGTCTGTAAGGTGAATTCTGCT
The DNA here is from genome assembly GCF_033115175.1 of Lepus europaeus. Classification (NCBI taxonomy): domain Eukaryota; kingdom Metazoa; phylum Chordata; class Mammalia; order Lagomorpha; family Leporidae; genus Lepus; species Lepus europaeus. The sequence continues at coordinate 151,085,343 of NC_084830.1, forward strand.
TAAGAAGCACATAGGTTTTTGGATTCATAAGTAGAGCAAATCAAACATTACTCAAATCAAAGTAAAGTTCTAAACAAGCTTTTGTGTTGCACACATGTGTGTGCAAATGTGCACACATACACAAAGGTACACAAACCTCACATTTAACAAACACTCAAGAGCAGTTATCACTAGCTGGTTCTTCTGGCCTGTAGTAACAAAAAAGCATTGCCATTAACCAAGGATATCAAAGATCTCTATGATGAGAATTACAAAACTTTAAAGAAAGAAATAGAAGAGGATACGAAAAAATGGAAATATCTTCCATGTTCATGGATTGGAAGAATCAATATCATCAAAATGTCCATTCTCCCCAAAGCAATTTATAGATTCAATGCAATACCAATCAAAATACCAAGACATTCTTCTCAGATATGGAAAAAATGATGCTGAAATTCATATGGTGGTACAGGAGACATGGAATAGCTAAAACAATCTTGTACAACAAAAAACAGCCGAGACATCACAATACCAGATTTCAAGACATACTACAGGGCAGTTATAATCAAAACAACATGGCACTAGTACAGAAACAGATGGATAGAAACACCAGAAATCAATCCAAACATCTATAACCAACTTATCAAGTTGCTAAAACCAATTCCTGGAGCAAGGACAGTCTACTCAACAAATGGTGCTGGGAAAACTGGATTTCCACAAGCAGAAGCATGAAGCAAGATCCCTACCTTACACCTTACACAAAAATCCACTCAACATGGATTAAAGATTTAAATCTATGACCTGACACCATCAGATTATTAGAGAACATTGGAGAAACCCTGCAAGATATAGGCACAGGCAACGATTTCTTAGAAAAGACCCCGGAGGCACAGGCAGTCAAAGCCAGAATTAACAATTGGGATTACATCAAATTGAGAAGTTTCTGTACTGCAAAAGAAACAGTCAGGAAAGTGAAGAGGCAACCGACAGAATGGGAAAAAATATTTGCAAATTACACAACTGATAAAGGATTAATAACCAGAATCTACAAAGAGATCAAGAAACTCCACAACAACAAAACAAACAACCCACTTAAGAGATGGGCCAAGAACCTAAACAAACATTTTTCAAAAGAGGAAATCCAAACAGCCAACAGACACATGAAAAAATGTTCAGGATCACTAGCCATCAGTAAAATGCAAATCAAAACCACAATGAGGTTTCACCTCACCCTGGTTAGAATGGCTCACATACAGAAATCAACTAACAACAGATGCTGGTGAGGACGTGGGGAAAAAGGGACACTAACCCACTGTTGTTGGGAATGCAAACTGGTAAAGCCACTATGGAAGACAGTTTGGAGATTCCTCAGAAACCTGAATATAGCCCTACCACTGTGCACTTACTCCCCATGTAGGATCTCTGCCCTTAATGTGTTGTACTATGTGAATTAATGGTAAAACTAGTATTCAAACAGTACTTTATACTTTGTGTGTCTGTGTAGGTGCAGACTGTTGAAATCTTTACTTAGTATATACTAAGTTGATCTTCTGCATATAAAGATAATTAAAAATGAATCTTAATGAAGAATGGGATGGGAGAGGGAATTGGAGATGGTTTGCGGGTGGGAGGGTGGTTATGGAGGGAAAAACATTATAATCCAAAAGTTGTACTTTGGAAATTTGTATTTATTATATAAGTTTTCTAAAAAAAAGCATTGCCACTGTAGTTTGAGATTAAAAATTAAAAATGTAATTTTTAATAAAAAACAACTCCACATTTAAACTTTGTTATATTTCAAATTTGGAATAGCTACATGTATTATTGAAGGACCCAAAGCTGGCGGGGTCCTGGGTAGCACCCTGGGGACCCAGAAATTTAGACTCCGGACACCTTCCATGCAAGCACAAGAGGCGGTTTATTTACGTTTTTCCGCAAAAAGGACCCCTCTCTCCTGAGAGAGTGAGGTGCCAGACGAGGGTTACAGGCAGTATTTAAAGGCAAAAACCACGAAATTATCTTAAGTAAGTGAATACAAAGGGGAAGGGGGTTTTTGTTTATCTTAGCACACAGCAGTTTCACTTATCTTAACCATTGCACAAGGGGGGTTTCCAAACTGGTATTCCCTGTTATCTGCTAAGTTGCAGTTTCCCAGAAACTGACCTTTCTTGAAACTTTCTAAATGACCTTTTTTGAAACTTCCTTGTTTTTCAGCAGGTTAGGCTCTGGTAAATTTTCACAAGTACAAGTCCTTCATTATAAATCTAGATTCTGAAAGCAGACTTTATCACTTCAGAGACACTCTTCTGTTCGGAGAAATGCAAAACACAACACACTTTATGGGGCTAGAAAGAAGGACACACAAAACGTAGAAATAAATAAGTGAACTGCAATGTACATTTTAAGTCTGGGCAAGTCAGTCTGATACTCACAATAAAGAACTGTCATGGAGTTACTTCTAATTTCATTAAAATCTTAATTTATACCATGTTACAGCTACAGAATTCTTGGATGCCTTTTAACTAAAATCCAAACATCACAAATACTATTAAAGTCAGAACAGGCACAACAGTTAAGATGCTTGCCTCCCATATCAGAGTGCCTGGGTTCAAGTCTCAGCGCCACTCCTGCCCAGTCAGGCTTCCTGCCAATGCACACTGTGGGAGGCTGCAGGTGATGGCTCAAGTAGCTGGGTCCCTGCTACCCATGTCGGAGCCCGAATAGAGTTTCAGGCTCCTGACTTTGGCCTGGCCCAGTCCCAGCTGTTGTATGCATTTGGCGGATGAACCAGAAGATGCAAGATCTGTGTGTGTGTGTGTGTGTGTCTACATCTCAAATAAATAAATACAAAGAACTGTCCCTTTCAGTTAGTAAGATTCTGCATGCAAAGCTTTCACATTTTTTCAAAGCACTTTCATATATCCTGTCAGAGGCAAATAGCAACCCTACCTAAGTAACAAGTATTAAAACCCATCTTACAGGTAAGAAAATAAGTTTCACAAAGTAAATAAGCAGCCCAAGGATACTGTGTATCAGAATAGCTTTGAGCGTTTTATGTAGGTTTAATTCACCTCTTCTCTGTGTTCTGTATTGAGAATTTAGACCACTATTTTTCTTGATAGCCAGAATAGAGGGATGATAACAGGGCCTCATCCCCCATTCAGAACTCATGGGTACACAAGCACCATCCCCCGCCACCCACCACCAACTGATCAGACTGGAAAGGTTACTTAATGTCTCAAAGCCTCCCTGTCCTCATCCATAAAATAAGCATAATTCTATGTGCCTCACAGAGATGTTTCAGGAAGTTAGTAAGATAATACATGAACTCAGCACTCAGTAAGCATTCAGTAAAGCTAACTAATACTTTGCTGTTGATTTACATGCATTAGAAAGATCCTTAGAAGGGCCAGCATGGTGGTGCAGTGGGTTAAACAGCCACCTACGACACTAACATCCCATATGAGTACCAATTCTTGTCCCAACTACTCTACTTCTGATTCAGATCCCTGCTACTGGGCCTGAGAAAGCAGCAGCAGACACCCCAAGTGGTAAACCCAGATCAAGCTCTTGGCTCCTGACTTTGGCCTGGCCCAGCCTCAGTGACTGTGAGCATCTGGAGAATGAATTAGCAAATGGAAGATGCTTATCTATCTATCCATCTAACTATAACTCTGCCTTCATATACATAGAAAAACCTTAAAAAAGAAAAAAGATACTTGGATCCCAAAACTCCTTAAGAACAGGAAGTATGTCTGGCTCATCCATGTACAGTTGTCTCTCAAACCCAGAGGGGACTGGTACTAGAACCAATCCCCACCCCAGTCAAAATCCATGGATGCTGGCCGGCGCCGTGGCTCAACAGGCTAATCCTCCGCCTTGCGGCGCCGGCACACCGGGTTCTAGTCCCGTTTGGGGCACCGATCCTGTCCCGGTTGCCCCTCTTCCAGGCCAGCTCTCTGCTGTGGCTAGGGAGTGCAGTGGAGGATGGCCCAAGTCCTTGGGTCCTGCACCCCATGGGAGACCAGGAAAAGCACCTGGCTCCTGCCATCGGAACAGCGCGGTGCGCCGGCCGCAGCACGCTACCGCGGCGGCCATTGGAGGGTGAACCAACGACAAAAGGAAGACCTTTCTCTCTGTCTCTCTCTCTCACTGTCCACTCTGCCTGTCAAAAAAAAAAAAAATCCATGGATGCTCATGCATGTTATATAAAACAGCAGAATATTAGCATAGAGCCTACCCATATCATCTCATATACCTTAAATCATCTATAAGTTACTTATAAAACCTAACACATTGTAAATGCTGGATAGATAGCTCTTGTGCTATTTTTTCTTAAAGAATAATGACAAGAAAAAAAGTCTGTAAATGTGCAAAACAGACACAATTTTATTCAGTATTTTTGATCCAAAGTTGACTGAACTTGTGGATTCAGAAAGCGCCAGCACAGAGGGCTGACTGGAATCCCTAGAGCCTATCCCGCTGGTGTTTACATTGTGTGCACCCAATCAATCAGTGTTAACTCCAACCGAATTGAATCACCACTGTGTTGATCTGATTTCCCCTACCAACAAAAGGAGAAGATGATCTGATAAAAAAAAAAAAAGAACAATGAATTCCTTCACCTAGACAAGCAGGGTAGACCCTTGCTTTATTTGTAAGCACAAGCTAAGCTAAGCTCCAGGGTGCTGCCACCCTCCTGGGGGCATCTACAAGATCTCCCCACCCAACTCTGTTCAAGAAGTCACCATTGCACAGCCTCCTTCCACAAGGAGAGCCTGGCAGGTGCACCTTGAGGCTGCTCAGCTTTCCTTCCCCGACCACAGCCAACAGTGCCAACTCTCTCGAAGTCTGGGGAAGAGGATTCTTCAGCACAGGAGTCCTTGGCAACTCCTGGTGAAGAACCACTTCGAATATCTGAGAAGCATTGTCATCTCTGAAGCTGGGGAAGCCAGCCAGGAAACCTCAGAGAGCTGTGATGGCAGGGCCGGGCAGCTGTCACTCCCAGCTCAAGCCTCCAGAGTATGACCCATTGTAGAAGGGTAAAGGGGTGGGAGAAACTTATTCTCCAGAAGGAGCTACTCTGAAAGAAACAGTTATCAAGCACAGGTATTTGCATGAAATCAGCCTTTTTTGCCTTCCAGGTGAACTGACTGCCAAAAATTAGCATGACTGATCCCTGTGTTTCCACTCCTTTGGGAACTGGCAACAGTTAAAAGCAGGCTGTGCTGTGTTTGCCTGGCAATAAAATCTGGATGGAAAGGAGATCCTGCAAGCTGAAGGGAGAATCCTGCACTCTCTTCCTTCTCCATCCACAAGGGTGCCCGGAAGGCATAGCTGTGGAGGGCACAGCAGAGTTACTGGGAGGCATCCCCAAGAACTGAGGAAGCCCCGCCAGATTGTCTGTAGGGGTTAAGGAAAGGAAATCAAGACTTCAGAGCACAGAGATGCAAAATACCCTTAAAGAGACCAAACAGCTCTGAGGCCAAGGAGAGTAGACTTTAAGCTGCTGAAACATATTACCATATCTAAAGGAAAACTCTTTCAGCCTCCAGGGACCTGGGTCAGTCCAAAAATCTGGAAAAAGATCTGCAGAGGCAAGTGCTAGAGGTGTGGGGGAACTCCTTAACCTGTCTGGTAGGAGTTAAGAGTTATTCTTACCAAGGTCATGTCAAGCGTGACAGTGCCAGTGGAAATGCCTACCCTTCCAGGAGCACAGTACCACTGCAGAATACAGCAGAGATACTGGGCCAGGAAGGCTGGTACTGTGAAACACTGAACCCCTCTCTCTCACTGCCTTGCTTGGATCCATATTCCCCACACTGTGCAGCCATTCCAGGAGTGAGGTGCAGCCAGAAGAGGAAGGCCTGAGCACCCTTCCAAGCCCTTGTAACCCAGTGCAATCGCACCTGGGCTGCTTGATGCAAGTCCTGCATCCTGGGATAACAGAAATGTACCTTCTCAGGGTGTTGACAATTGTGTTTGTAAAGCAGAACCCTGATAAGGGCACTCCCACCCTGTGTGTCCTCAGTGCTGCTTCCTTTTGAAAATTTCCCACCAGCCTAGGCCATTGAGATCAGTTCATGATTATTCTCTAAGATGTTTGATAATAAACATGTAATTTTTCCTATTCAGCATCATTAATCAAAGGCATGCAAATGAAGGAGGAATCTAGCAGAGGGAAAACTGGCACAGGATATAAGCAAAAGTCCTTCGCAGTTCCTGCCAGCGGATACAGAAACTGGCAACACCGAAGTCTTAGAAACAGGTACAGCTCTGACCTAGCCATTTCCGCTTCTAGAAACTTAGCCGTCCCTAATTAAGGATATGAGCAATCATTTAACCACAACATCTTTTGGAGTACTCCATAATAGGTCAAACTTGGAAATCATACAAATATTCCAAAGTTGAGGCTGGTTAAATGTGTATATAATGCAACAATACAGTGACATTCGCAATACATCAGAGAAGGATATTTCCTGACCAGGAAAGACACAATGAATTTTTATATTCTTCGTCCGGCTTAGTTGTAGATTCCAATTTTTCCTATGAACATTTATTACCATATATGGCTCTGGGTCTGAATCAGAGCTGAGGAGCTGTCCCTGACGCATTAAGGACAGAAGCCACAGTTGGAAGGACGACGAGGCACACACTGAGACAGCCAAGGACCTCCAGGAGGCACACCGGACTTCTCAGAAGCCACCCAAGTGAGTGGCTGCAAAGCCGTGCTATCATGGGCTCTGCAGGACCTCAGCTCAGTCAGTTCTGACGCCTCCCAGGGACAGCAGAGCATGGTCTCTATTCTGCCCAACTTCAGTGCCCCAGCTCAGCCAGCAGAGGTGCCCTTCTAGTCGTGGGTACAGCTAAAATATTTTTTAATTTTCCATTTTTTTTTTTATTTTGAAAGAGAGGTATGGAGAACTGGAAAAACAGAGAGGATCTTCCACCCACTGGTTCACCAGGCTGAGCCAGGCCCAAGGACAGGAGCCTGGAACTCCACCCATGTGGTGGCAGTGACTCAAGTACTTGAGCTATCACCTGCCATCACCTCCTGGGAGGTGCCTTGGAAGGAAGCTGGAATCTGAAGTGGAGCCAGAGTATCCAGGTACTCTGATATGACACGCAGGTATCACAAGTGGTACGTCAACCACTGTGTTAAATGCCATCCCATGAATTAAAAGAAAAATTAGTGATCTCTAAGGGACCTACATACAACAGCTAAGAAACATCAATTGCAAACTGCATCCCATGCAACATTGTAGAATATTCTAAAGTGTGTTATGAAATACTAAACTTCAGGGATGGCAATGTGGCATAGTAGGTAAGGACACTGCCTGCAGTGCCAGCATCCTATATGGGCACCGGTTCAAGTCCCAGCTGCTCCACTTCTGATCCAGCTCTCTGTTATGGCCTGGGAAAGCAGTAGAAAATGGCCCAAGTGCTTGGGCCCCTGCACCCATGTGGGTGACCTGGAAGAAGCTCCTGGCTCCTGATTGGCACAGCTTCAGCCATTGTGGCCAACTGGAGAGTGAACCAGGAGATGGAAGACCTCATTCTCTCTCTCTCTTTCTCTCTGCCTCTTCTTCTCTCTCTGTGTAACTCTGAATTTAAAGTAAATAAATCTTTAAAAAAGAAAATACCGAACTTCTCCCACAACATCTCAAAATAAATCAGTGAGATGGAGAGGTGAAAGAATAGGGAGTTCAACAACGAAAGCACTCTATGTTGTGACCCAGGCCCGTTATCAGTTCTTAACACGAAAACCCACTCCTTTATATACAGCTCATCATTCTGTGTGTGCACCTGAGAAGAGGCTGCCCTCTAGGAAGCTGCCTGGGGTCAGCTGCAGGAAAGACATCTCCGTTCTCTTCTGTGCCCCAAGTCCAGTGACTCCTGACCAGTTTCCAGCGGGATATTTATTGGAGAACTGCAAGTAACATTGCTACATCTGGCCTTGAATCATGTTTCTTGAACAGCTGTTTTCTACTCAAGCAACACTCATTGGGAGACTTTTGGTAGAACCAAGGGATAGAGGTAATGCCTCCTCTTCACAAGCTAAGAAAGTAAGCGCTCCCAATGAGAGGAAAGGTTCCAAGAAGCGCCATCTCCCCCGGCTGCCACCTCATCTGTATTCACTCAAGCAAATCGGCACTGGAAGGAACAGGTGAACCTCAAAGGGGTGAAAGTTCTACTTACGGACACACATCTCCCTGCTTTCGTAAAATCCAGGACAACACTGGGATTTGCGCCTATACATGGTTTTCTCCCCGTGTCGATAGGCTGTCCGGTAACTAATTCTACACAAAGCGGAAAAATCAGTGTTAGTTCTTTTGAACAAGAATTTGATTAGGATTGATTTCTATTTTTAAAAACTATTAAATATAACAAAACTGTGAAAAATCAAAGTACTTCAAAATAATAAGAAACATGGTATGTATGTCTTGACAAATATTACACTAACTCTTACCAACTTGGTAAGAATATATGAGGATTCCCTATTTAAACCAAACTGTATTTTATTTTGAGAGATCAGATATTTCATGATTTCCCTACTCCATTTATCTTGAGGTAGCTTGAAAAGTACTGATTAATTCCACATATGATTCCCCTCCAAGCATCATTCACTTACATACCTCTTAAGGGAAAAATTCAAAGAATTCCTTTAAAAATCTATCTGTGTACACATTTTCATCTCTTTAAAAAATAGAAAGCAAATAGAAAAAAGGCTTTGCCATTGAACTAGAACATTATTCATCACTGATTTACAGAACACACATGTGTTATAGAACTTCTCCATTGTACTCAATAAAGCTATTCTAACCACTGGGGAAACAGCAATGAGCAACATGCATTTGCTCTCAAGGGAAATTGAGGGGGCGATGGATCTGATAGAATTTCAGTGAAGACACAAAGTAAGAAAATAATTAGGTCATATAATGATTAAAGCATATAATGATTAAATAGTTCATATAATGATTAAACACTGTGAAAACAAATAAAACTTATGACAAAAACAAATAAAGCCTTTGACAGGGGTAAGAATGTGATATGGAGGGAGTGAATGCTAGCGCAGAGAAAGCAGTCAAGCCCAGCTTGTATGAAGACATGATACTGAGTGTGACATCATTTAATGAAGCATAAGCAGGTGCGACATTCAACTCATAATTCATACTACTGTAAGTATTTGCCAAAAAGAAATAGAGTTTTGTATCCGCATCAATAATAATATGTAGCTTGTGTTACTTAAGGGGCAAATTTAAGCGTACATTGAGTCAGATGTTCAGTTAGACACACTCTCTTCATGCATGAGGACGTCGACATTTAAGACTGTCTCCCAGAGGTATGCGCAACACAAAAGCTGGATGGATTCCTGCTAACTAAGCGAATGGGACAGCAGACACTGTGTCTACACTAAGGGCATGGGGTACCACCCTGCTTTTCTGTACCGGTGACATGCAACAAGGCTGGGACCTCCGCAAGCCCACAGCAACTCCCCCCTGAAGGAATGGATGCTCATTCTTGAGTAATTAACCTCTGTCTCAGACTCCATGCCCATTTAGCCAACTCACAAGCACATTAGAGCTCCTAGTACCTGTGCCGCGTGCATTTAAACCAGTTGAGGATGTCAGTGCAGCTAGTGTAGTAGACCTGATCAAACGGATGTGGGTAGGACTCCTGCACCGTCACTGAGTAGCTGAAAAGAAAAGGAAAAACCGAGCAGTCAGTATTTCTCTTTATTATACTAATGTTATACTCTGTCCTAAATCACAAATCTAGGCTAACCTATCTCCATTTGCAACTCTACATCGACTTTTTTTTTTTAAAGATTTATTTATTTATTTGAAAGACAGAGTTACAGGGAAGCAGAGGCAGAGAGAGAGAGAGACAGAGACAGAGAGAGAAGTCTTCCATCTGCGGGTTTACTCCCCAGATGGCCACAACAGCCAGAGCTGGGCCAATCCAAAGCCAGAAGCCAGGAACTTCTGGGTCTCCCATGTGGGTGCAGGGGCCCAAGGACTTGGGCCATCTTCTACTGCTTTCCCAGAACATAGCAGAGAGCTGGATTTGAAGTGGAGCAACTGGGACTCGAACCGGCGCCCATATGGGATGCCGGCACTTCAGGGGGCATCTTTACCTACTATGCCACAGCATCGGCTCCCACACCAACTTTTTTTTTTTTTTTAAGATTTTAAGGATTTTATTCAGTGAGAGAAATGCATAGGAAAACGAGGGCTTTAATCAAGGGAGAAAGAAGTCCAGAAGCTAAGCTGGGTCCATACCAGGCAGAGAGCAGGCCAGGAGTGAGCCATGTGGAGCAGGCGTATGGTTATCAGCAGCCACAGGTAGCTTAGCAAGACAGCAAAGCAAAGGCAGAGAGCAAGCCCTGAGCCACGTGGAGCAAGCATGCAGGCAGGAAAGCAGAGAGCTGGCGACCAAGACCGGGCACCCCTCAGGGCAATAAAGGGAGGGCCCACTGTGTTGCAGGCATTTTATTTACTCCCAAAGGGGGCGTGGTTACATAGTCTGATTGGCAGGTCACACCCACTTTTAAAAGAGGATCACGGGGCAGGCATTTGGCCTCACTGTTAGGATTCAGACTCCAGCTACCTGCTAACACATACTCTGGGAGGCAGTGGTGAGCCCTAGGTAGAATTCCTGCCACCCATGCAGGAGACCAGGGCTGAGCTCCCACCTCCCAGCTTCTCTGCTGCTTGAGTCCCAGCCATTACAGGCGTGTGTGGAGTAAACTAGTGGATGACAGCGTTAGAGTCCCCACGTTTTCACAGGTTTTTTTTTTTTTTTAGAATGTCAAACGGATCAATGCTAACAACATATTTAAAATACAAGAAGTCATGCTGTAAAATTCCAAGGAAATTCTCTTTCACTATTCCATACAGACCCTAATATTCCTGAATTTAAAACTACCACGCTCTATACTTTTCTGTATTTAATTCTCTCCCTCCTCGTACCTGGGCTCCAGAGATAACAAAGACCTTTCACAAGAAATTTTCACTCTTACATCTGCATGTAAATAAGAAGCAGAATCAGCAAAGAGACAATTCAAGTATTCATAAGTGAGTACATTTTGTGACTGGTTTGGAAAATTCAGAGAACATACTGTTCTGGTGGGGACTTGGAAGAATTTTCTCTCATGTGCCTGTACTACTCCTCAGGCACTGAAGACTACACACAACATCTAAAAAAAAAAGTGCACAAATATCTTTAAACCCAGCCCAGTTCCAAACATATGGCCAGGACTATTAACCTGAAATAATGACACCAACAGCTTGCTGCTACTTCTTAAACAGTCTGTTTTCCAGTACATTTGTACTGACAGCTTCTTGTTAAAATAAAAACATGCAACCCTCCAGGCACAGGAATGTGGTGAGAAACACCCATGAAATACAAAGAGCATCCAGTGTTCAATTCCACACTTTTCAATTGTAGTCTATTACATGCTTGAGAGTTTAGCACCTGCCTACAAGAAAGCCTGCAGAATCTTCTTTTCAAAACAACTCATTGTGTTTAAGTCATTTAAAGATTTCCACTAAACTCCTCAACTCACACTAACAAAATGAGCCATGATCACTGACTCCCTTACTGCAAATCAATAGTCTAAGTTCATTAACAAGGACTATTGACTAAAGAAGGTGCATCAAGAGTGAAGTTGAAACCTCAGCGCTAAGAATGCAGGTTAGACAGAACCTTGTGATCTGAAGAGCTCTGTGATGCTGGCCTCACAAACAATGGGCTTTCTCTCTGCAGCTGGTCTGTGGTAGTCATTACGTACTTGGGCTTAAATAGGACATCCCTGAAATCATCATGCTATTCACATTTGTGTGCGTTTCAGCTGTTGGGATATTGCAATTTGATTTCTAGGTAAATTTCAGCATCCTCCATAAAGGTCAGACAGATGAAATGCACTCCTTTGAAATGATAACTGGATTCAAGGAACACAGGGTTATACTCCTGATCTGAAGCTGAGACACTGGATGACTGTCTGCAGGTAACCTCGCCTCCCTGGGTTGTGAATATGACACCTTAAAAGAAGACAGTCAGGGGGCCGGTGCTATGGCATAGAGGGTAAATCCGCCATCTGCAGTGCCGGCATCCCATATGGGCGCCAGTTCGAGTCCTGGCTGCTCCATTTCTGATCCAGCTCTCTGTTATGGCCTGGGAAAGCAGTGGAAGATGGCCCAAGTCCCTGGGCCCCTGCACCTGCATGGAAGACCTGGAAGAAGCTCCTGGCTCCTGGCTTTAAATTGTTGCAGCTTCAGCTGTTGCAGCCAGTTGGGGAGTGAGTCAGCGGATGGAAGACTTTCTCTCTCTCTCTCTCTCTCTCTCTCTCTGCCTTTCAAATAAACAAATAAATCTTTTGAAAAAAAAAAAAGAAGGCTGTCAGAGATGTTGTCAAAGATCCTGTCCCATTTGGGATCCTGAATTTCTAACATGCATCTTGGAGGACAATTTCAACCCTAACAGGTGCTCCTTGTTGCTACTTGCAAAACCACATTCATATGAGGACAGAATGTCTAATTGCTTCCATGCTGTGACATATCTCTGTTTGGGTAAAAGCCAGAGGCCCCCTACGAAATTTTAGTATTCTTGGGAATGTCATATCACACTAAGATGTTAATATTTCCTGCAGATTCCTGAGATCCAGACCGATGCAAAAATCTAGGACTTCCTTAGCAATAGTTTTTTCTTTCCTATCCAGCTTCCTAGAAATAACTGTATCTTGAGGCAGGCCATAATATATCTCTGTTCCATTTCTAGCAGAGAGCAAAGTGAGTAAATTATCTCTGTGTATTGACCTGCTAGACCAACTCAGTCCCACCACACCAAGTAAAGGAACAACTGAGAAACCACTATCAATGAATGCTAGTTGGATGAAAAAATATTCTGCCAGGTTCTACAGTGCCAACTTAGCTGAACTGCAGTAGCTTCTTGGAACTAGACTGCATAAAGAGCTCCCAGAAAATTTCAGAGGCCAGATCATGAGGCTCAGGTCCGTGTGCTTTGCAGAGCAATTATGATCATCACTTCACTAACTCCATCTGATGTGGGTGAGGACTACCACGTACATCATGATTCCATAAGCAAATATGACAAAGGTTTTCACCCATTTCTAGCAATCTGAAGATTCTCTGAACAATGCTCAAATCCATAGATAACCCTCCTTTTGCCACTTGACTCTCACGAACGGCACTCCCAGGATTCCTCTCTGGGTTTAGGACATAAAAAGACTTTTCCTGGCCGGCGCCGCGGCTCAATAGGCTAATCCTCTGCCTAGCGGCACCAGCACACCAGGTTCTAGTCCTGATCGGGGCGCCAGATTCTGTCCTGGTTGCCCCTCTTCCAGTCCAGCTCTCTGCTGTGGCCAGGCAGTGCAGTGGAGGATGGCCCAAGTGCTTGGGCCCTGCACCCCATGGGAGACCAGGAGAAGCACCTGGCTCCTGCCATCAGATCGGCGCGGTGCGCTGGCCACGGCGGCCATTGGAGGGTGAACCAACGGCAAATGAAGACCTTTTTCTCTGTCTCTCTCTCTCTCACTGTCCACTCTGCCTGTCAAAAATAAAAAAAAAAGACTTTTCCCTACAGAAAGGTAACTAAAGTATGTGGGATTTCAGTTCAACAAACATTTATTGAGCAATTTCTTTTTCTTTTTCTTTTTTTATTTGAAAGGCAGAGTTACTGAGAGAGGGAGACACATATATACACAGAGGGGGGAGGGGGGAGAAGGGAGGGAGAGGGAGGGAGAGAGAGAAAGAGATCTTCCATCTATGGATTCACTCCCCAAATGGCTACAGTGTCCAGTGTTGAGCCAAGCCACAGTCAGGAGCCAGGAATTAGGAGTTTCTTCTGGTTCTCCATGTGGGTACAGGGGCCCAAGAACTTGGGCTGATTTCCCAGGTGCAAATAGTAGGCAGCTGGATTGGAAGTGGAGAAGCGGGGACCTGAACAAGAGCCCACACAGGATGCTGGCTGGCATGGTCGGTGGTAGCTTAACCTTCTGCACAGCAATGCCAGCCCACTTGAGCTACATTTATGTGATTTTTAGCTGTTCAGGAGCTCTAAACACATAAAACGCTAAATATAATGTGATACAGTTTTCTAGAAAAAATATATACAGGGAGCCATTGCTGTGGTACAGTAGGTTAATCCTCTGCCTACAGCGCCGGCATCCCATATGGGCTCCAGTTCTAGTCCCAGCTACTCTTCTTCCATTCCAACTCTCTGCTGTGGCCTGGGAAGACAGTAAAAGATGGCCCAAGTCCTTGGGTCCCTGCACCCGCATGGGAGACCCAGAAGAAGCACCTGGCTTCTGATTGGTTCAGCTCCAGCCATTGCAGCCATTTGGGGAGAAAAACCAATGGAAGGAAAACCTTTCTCTCTGTCTTTCCCTCTCACTGTCTGTAACTCTACCCCTCAAATAAATAAACAAAATCTTTAAAAAAAAAAAGAAAAGAAAAATATAAACTGCATGGAGCAAACAGTAGGATAAAATTCACTACATTTTGGGCATTTCTCCTCAATCTTCAGCCTTCCCGTTAAAATTATTATGATGCTCACATCCAATTCAGAACCAACTGAGTATAAATTACTTTTCACACTGACCAGAAACCAACACTTCCACTCATGTTTATGGAAGAAAAGTGCTAAGCCTTTTCAATTCATATTTCTTTTCTTTTCCTTTGTTTTTTACACATTTTTCTTTTCTCAACAGTCTCAATCTCTCTCAGTTTCATGGCTGTAAAGCATTGTAAATCACACTCCAAAATTTGGAAAGCAACTTTTCAGAAGAGAGAGGGAGAGAATTTTCTAGCTCTTCCAGTGGCCACTGCCAGCGTTATGCTGTGCTTCTGTATAGTGTCCAGGAGTTTTAGTTTTTGGTGTGAGGATTGAAAAAATGTTTCTATTATGATAATCATGCCCTATAAATATTCCTGAAACCTACTTTTTTAACTCGAGCATGTAAGCATTTTCCATGTTAGTAAAGTGTCTTCAAATCCTCAGTGACTCAGTAAGTGTAGTCAGTCAGAGACTCTCCCTAACTCGCTCGGCATCCGTCCAGCTGTCATTAGACAATTGAGCTGCTGTCACTCTTCCAGGGGCCTGCTTTCTGGGAGCTGTGGGGTGGCATCGAGAAGGAAAATGTTTCTGAGAACGAGTCTGCCTGCTCTGAGCGTTATCACTGCTGCTCTGGCCAGTGCCTGGGCTGCTGTTTGGATTTGATTAGCTCCTCTGCTGGCAGTCCAGACCTGCTCCTCAGGTCACAGGGAAGGAAGGCACCTGCTCCACAGTCTAGTCCATTCCCATTTCCATCACACACGAGCAACACAGCTTCAGGGCTGGTGAGGCAGCCTGGAATCAGCACCAACAACAGGAGCCTCACCACCGAGCAGTAGAACATGGAGAGCTGCCAAAGCCCACGGTGAGTGCGTACAAGGAATCCAAGCCCAGTTCTGCACCATTTCAACACTGAGATGCAAAACTCCTTGTTTTCTGCTTGTTTGTTTAATCTATTCAAACACACTGAAAACATGTCATCACCATGATTTTCACTTATTAAATCTCATCCGGGGAGAAACCCCAACAAGATTTCATTAAAGGTCAAAGAACGGGGGCGGGGGGTGGAGGGGAGTGAAGCCGTCATCACTTGGACAATTTCCAAAGTCATTAATTACATGTTATCTGCCTAAGTTATCTTGTTACATTAATCAGATATGGTAATAATCATCATTTCTTATCTCTGCGCACTTCAGGACTGCTAATTCGATTACTGCCTCTTCTGTGTTAGCTGGGGGTTGTGGCAAAAACACTTGAGCCTTCCTTAGAAACCCCCCCCACAAGATGGGAATGCTCAAGCTCACAGGGAAAGGAGATGTGGATAAAGGGGCAGATGAGTCCCAGAATCACTCACTCCCCAAAAGGATGCTGTGCGGAAGTCTTTTAATTGCAAACAGCCCTGTGTGTTTCACATACTTTAATTTCTTTATTTTTATCTTACGTATGACTTAGAATTACAGCTGCTGCGCTCAAAGGTGGCACATCTTTCTTTGAAGATGGACACTCAGCAATCCCTGAGGACACAGAGGCACTAACAGGACACTTGCACATTGCTTCTCAAAGCTGAGTGGGCAGGAAAGTCCTCCAGGGATTTTGTTCAGGTGCAGACGCTGACTCAGTAGGGCCAGGTGGGGCCCCTGAGCCTGCACTTTTCAGAAGCGCATAGGCCAGCTCCACAGACCCAAGAGAAGCAAGGTTCCAGGTGGTTCCGTGGTCGGGGCTGTTGGGTTCAGGTGGTTTTCATCACAAGAAGTGCCCAGAGGAGCCCTGTGGACCCTACCACCAAGAATGATGTCCTCAGAGACAGTCTTCCTTTCTACCTTTCAATTCAAGCCCATTTCAGCTTTTGCAAGTTACAGGAGAACCTGTCACCTGCACCTTCATTTGCCCATTTTAATTTACTCTGCACCTTCTCCATTCTTGTCAAAACAATTGTATTTGCTTTACCTTTCCTCTAGGAATCAGTGTGATGAGGGAAAAATCTATCAATATAAAGATTACAGCTGTCAATCAGTCTTATTAGTAGTACATACAAAAAATGTAATCAAGAAAAATAATGTCCATCATTTTCCTATTTATCCGCGCTTAATTTCTCTCTCCCTCAGTGGTATTTTAGACCCAGGTCCAGTCACATGTGCGACTGTGAGATTCTACAAGGCTTACCAGTTAAGGTGCCCCTTGTCTGTTTGCCTGGCCCACTCTCCATGGTCCCCTCCTGTTCACTACAGATGTCTGTATTTGGTCATTTCCTTCCCTACCAGCGGATGAGTTCACTCATCCAACAGTCAGCAGCTGAGCACACGCCACATGCAAGGCTGGGCCAATAGAGTGGAAATCAGCAGTGGTGAACAAGACAATGGAATTCTGCACTGTTAGCCCTGGCCAAGTGTTGAGCAAGGAATCAGGACCAAATTATCAGTAGGTGCTGGACTACCTGAAGCCTTGGGGTTTTTCCCCTTAGAGAATTCATCTGTTCACATATCACACCGGATGTCCCCAAATCTACATTCCCCATACTTCTAGGCCCATATTTCAAAAACATTTTCTAGACATTCCATTGCAAAACCACACAAATGTTCTTCCCTTTTAGATAAACTCTCTTGTTTTTCCATTTGCACAGGGTCACTAGAGGTGCTCTGCTTCACATCCTGAGATCCATGTTTTCTCAAGACCTGTTGACTCTTATCCCGTAGCATCTCCCAAATTTAACTTTATTTCTATCCCAACGCTATAATCCTCAAAGAAATTCAACCACCAATGGTCTCTCCTGTTTCTAAGTTTTATATGTACTCATTTATGTTTTCATTGATTATTATTTTTAATAGATACTTATTATGAGTTTATGATACTTATTATGAGCTTTCTTGGTGAAATGTTTTATATGAGATGCTGGAAAGATGATAAATATAATTAATAATAGATCTTTCCCTTGAAACTCTGCATAATGTACTTGGTAACACAAATATATAGGACTTCATTACACATACACAAAGTTTCATACTGATATGTAACTCTACTGACTGATCAGGTAACTGTGTTTATGCTATGCTGATTGTGACACTGCCAACAGAGACTGGGACAAGTCCCTGCTAGAAAACAATGCTTGGAGTGAGGAAGCTGCAAACCCCAAGGATAATACACCATTGTGCCGTGAAGGCTCTAGGCTTTGGGCATCCTAGCAGTGGGTGACAAGGGTAATTATCCTGCTGGTAAGGGTGACAGCAAAAAGAAACCAACAGTTTCACACAGTTGTACTTACAGATACCGATACTACATATTACTCTCCAATACTTAATGCCTTCTATTTGCTTAAAAAACTTGCGGCCGGCGCCGCGGCTCAATAGGCTAATCCTCCGCCTTGCGGCGCCGGCACACTGGGTTCTAGTCCCGGTTGGGGCACCGATCCTGTCCCAGTTGCCCCTCTTCCAGGCCAGCTCTCTGCTGTGGCCAGGGAGTGCAGTGGAGGATGGCCCAAGTGCTTGGGCCCTGCACCCTATAGGAGACCAGGAGAAGCACCTGGCTCCTGCCATCGGATCAGTGCCGTGCGCCGGCCGCAGCGCGCTACTGCGGCGGCCATTGGAGGGTGAACCAACGGCAAAAGGAAGACCTTTCTCTCTGTCTCTCTCTCATTGTTCACTCTGCCTGTCAAAAAAATAAAAATTAAAAAAAAAGCTTGCATATACACTGGTATTTTCAAGAAAGATAATTTCTTTGGATTGCAAGTAGCAACAATCAGAGCAGGCTATACTTGACTGCATTGCCATATTCCTAGATGGGTTTGTGCTATTTTCGTGTTCCAAAGGTGTCTACAGGACACCTGAGGATGATCCACTGTTTATACGTCTGTATTTTCTATTGCAAACTTCCCAGTTCTGGACACTATATCATCTGCCTTCAGATTAGCTATGCCACCTGACCCTCCTCCAACATGGTAATGACTATTCATGTGCACAAGCCTTAGTAGTCCACAGGGCACTGGTTTTAAGCTACCTCCTATTCAGGGAACTCCTCCCAACCAAGGCTGTCCACTCATGTTACTCAGTTCTTCTAGAACATCCCAGGGGGTACTACCTCCATGCATCCTCCAAAAATAAGGTCTCCCTTTCCAAGTCACCTACAACAAATTTTTTTTAACCTATCCATTGCACAGTTCAGTTCAACACAGCATTTCATGCTCCCTTCAATGGCTCATGTATCATATAGCAGATTATTATATTATATATTGTATAGCAGATAGATTCAAATAAGGAGTAAGTTTGAATTTCCTTAGGGAAATCAATTTAATCGAGCTATTAACATTCTCCCTGGATCTTACGTTTGCACCTGTCCTAGAATCAGATTTGTCAAGTTTTTCTTCCTCTGCTATACACCCTATAAGACTTAGGTGAATAACACCACCCAATTTATTAGATATAAGTCATGATTTTTACATAAAGACATTTCACAATCTCTTCTCAGGTTCAGATTTGATACAAGAGACTGATAATGACAGGAGAAAAGAAACTTCTTAGCAATTATGAGGATTTCTTGAGCTATTTTCAGAACTATTACCTTTCCCAGTGGCTACACACATTAGGGTCTTCAAGATTCAGAGGTGATGCAGTTCCAATCCAATGGCATAACAATAAACAGACAAAGCCCAGGCATGAGTTCAAAGAAATAACCATTTTTTTTTCCTGAAGAGCAACCTATAAGGAAAAAAATTCAGATTAGAGCTGCATTAAAATGACCCAAACAGAATTCTTTTCAGTATAGCAACAATTCAATAGTACCCGTTGTCGCTAGAGCGGAAACATGCGTGACAGGGCCCATATTTAAATAGCCGGGTGACCAGATTTCATGGTCCAGGAAAGAGAAGTAGTTCTCATGTTGTCAGGGTGCCTACCATTTTGCAAATTAGTTAAAATGTGCAAATCATCATTAATTGCCACCATAACAAAAACCATTCTCATGCATGCCAACTGACATTAAAGGAATCTACCAGAACAACACAGGCTTCCAGATTCTCTCCCCAGCAAGATTTCCTCTCTGGGGGAGGAGGAATCTGGCCTCATTTGTCCAAGAGAATACATGATGAGACAGAAGCTCCACTGGCTCTAGAGAGAGGCCCCTGAGACTCCAACTGAGATTCATTCAATAAGCTATTCAATGTGCCCTGAACACGGACTCCATCCCAGGCACCCTGGAAGAGCTGGATCTGAAAAAAAAATAAGAAAACTCAGCCCCATCTCAGCCCAATCTGATGCTCATCATTTAGTAATCAAGACAGAAATTTGTTAAATTTAGTGCCTTGGTTTCTCCATCTGCTGAACAGAAACGAAGGCAACTATCTTATCGTGCTTTCTAAAAACTAGATTAAAAAATAAATATATAGTAAAAAGTGTCAAGAGGTAAGCGTTGGAGAAATTGAACTGAGAGAACACAAGGCAACACATCTAGAAGCTTGGAAAACAGGTAGACTGGCAAAGGTGATAGAAGACAATAATATCCCAGACAGAGCAACCTCGAGGTGAGGTCAAGCCAGGTGCACAAATTAATGCATGGTAAGACAAAGGAGAAAGAGAAGGAGAACTTAGCAGTGGGGATTTCATAAGCCATTGGTAGGTATGGGGGCCTCAACCAAGAATAATAGGGTACAGAGTGACAATGAAAAGACGACTGACTGTAGAGGGCACTGTTCCAGAAAGATGAGGTAAGACCTGACTGCGAATGAGCTGAGGGAGCAGCACTGGCACCCTAGGGAGCTGAGTGGCTCTGGGAGACTTTGGGAGGTGGCATCAACAGAACTTGATAATGGAAGGTGGGAGCAAGGGTCAGGAGAGACTTTTGGCTTAGTCCTTTGTGGGGATGTTGGCTCTTAGCAGAGGTGGGAAGCAGAGATGTTCCCCACCTCTGAATGTCAAGTTTGAGGTTCCGACGACAGATTCAGGTTGCAGCCAGTTGTTCGTGTTTATTGAACATCTGTTGTGTACCATGCACCACCAAGTGGACCAGGCACAGTTAGTTAATGGTTGTAACAGCATGAGCCTGGCAACCACCCATATTTATTCGCTTCCTGTAACTCAGCACTTAGCAAGAGGGAAAAGTTCAGTCACCATACTACATCATCTATCATTAAAATGGCCTTGAAATCAGAATTAGCTCATCCATTTATTCATCAAAAAGAAAATATTAAGTAACATTTCCATTGGTAAACCAGTGAAATTAGTAATATTGGTCTAGATTATTAGACGAAAGCACTTATTTTTTGGGTGAGAGGGTTGGCATTTTGAAAAGTTAGACTAGCTTTCCATACTTTGAGGAGACAAGATTCTTAGCTGAGAACTGAAAGCACTGAATAATAAACATGTAGTTTGAAAAAAAAAATAGCATTATCTAGAAAACATTAATTAAATACATTAATTTAGGAAATTGTTTTAGCTTCAAATTCAAAGGGACAGATCAAGCAAACATTAAATTCTTGAAAATCAAGATTGCTTAGAAGGGCACAGATTTTAAGGACATTTAGATGATCTGTCTCTGATGATACAAAGGCTAAAGCAAAAGAAAATGTTTGATTTGGAATAAGAACAAAATACAATAATTTGATAGTATAATTAAAGCATGTATAAGCAATTAGGAGAGCTTGTGAAATCTTTTCAAAGGGCATTTAAATAGCCACTAAATAATTCCCAAACAGAAAGCACAAACAGGGCCAAAGTGTAGCCTACAGACCAACTCAGAGTACTGCTATTTTTCACAAGCTAACTATCATGAAGCTATAAAACCGGAAGCTTATCTATCTAAAGAAACTATTGCACTAGCAGGAATGAGTAAAAAGGATGACAAAAATACTAATAGGTAACTGGTCACTGTGTGCCTGACACAGTACTGAGCACTCTGTGTGAATTAGCTACTTAATCCTCACAGCAGCTTGCCCAAGAAAGGGTTTTTATTGCACCCGTTTTACAGTCGAAGACTTGTAATATACGACCAGTGTTTTCCTCACCCATTAAAAAAAAGAAAACTTTAATAACATTTAGTTGTGACAAATAAGCATAGCAAATACCTCCCCGTCTCACTGGTTTTCTGTATCAGGATACGTTTTTCATTTCAATGAATTGTGAAATTTGTATATAAATGAGCATTCTTCCCTCAAAGACAAAATGAAGGTTGGCACGCAGGAATCTGCCATCTACACACACAACTAACCCAGATTGCAAAGTTTATTTCCTGAGTTGCCACCTCAGATCCAAACCGTCCATTTACCAACAAGAAATGTTTAGTCTACGGAGTTAGAAATTGCTACAAGCAATGAATCACACCACCAAAGAAAATAAAGAGGATGTGTTCTTTAATGCAACAATTGCGACCCTAATCTTCTGGTTTCCTTCTGGCTTTGCAGCTGAAGCATGGCTCTGTGAATGGCTTAGCAGACAACAAGCAAAACTGGGTTTCTCCTTATTGCTTTTCAAAGTTTGTAGAGACATTTCAACTGCTTTGTAAAATGCAGGTGCCATGTGTGGAAGAGAAAATATCAGCACATTAATACATGTGTGTATACAGTGTGTATAGTATATATATTTAGTTTCTTAGTTCCAAAGTCCTGTATATCTGTTCTCAAATAGGGAAAAGTTCAATTCATTGTTTTTCCTCGGTTCTCTCTACTGTGCTGTGTTATCCTGTTACACTACAACTTTCCATTTTGTAGTGCTTATAAAAACAAAATATAATTTAAAAAAAAACAGAATTATTTCAATTGAAAAAAGAGGCAACACAGTGGTGACTGGTTTCATTAAAAGGAATATTTTGAATATATTCAAAGCTACCCTCACCTACCTAGTCTCCGTCTTCAAATAACTTTATATGATTCCATTTAAAAATATTTAAAACATTTAAAAAAAAGTCATTTGCATGAACCCCCTAGTGCCAAACTTGATTGCATCCCAGATCATTCACTTAATTATTACGGAAAAATCAAAACAGAAAATCAGTAGGACTGATTAGCATTGCTAAAGTGCTCCTATTAGATATCAGAAACACTGCCTGCAGAGTTAACTCTTGCTGTCCAAGTACCTTGCAGCCCCACTGGAAAGACAGGCTTTGCATATTCGACCACAAAATCCTCAATAAATAATCAGGTTGAATAAAATCCTTACAATGAATCAGTCTGGGTTCTGATAACAGGCAGTAGTTTCTTTATCAGTGTATTAAGGGCAAATAAGTAATGGGGTGTTGACTTACTAATTTATTTTTGCAACAACAGAGGGATAAATGATTCCAGATAATTCTCTGTGGCTCTTCTCCCTTCATACAATTATTAAGCACACACAGAGAAATACCATGGGTGCCCTCACCCATTTTTTTTTTTTTTTTTTTTTTTTGGTTATACTTCCAACCGCTAAGATCCCCTCACAGTCCTCCAAATTAAAACAAGTTGCTTGATTATGAATAGCCACTTTTCCACAATTTTCCCCTTAGGGGAAACCAAGAGCTATCTGTTTGACTCCACCACTCTCTCATGGCAGCTTTAAAGGATGTACTTGCTTGTGCTCAAGCACTCAGCAAGGCTGATCAGAGAGGACAGAAGGTAGCAGGCTGTGCTGTACACGAGCTTTGAGCCTGCAAGCAGAGCATCAGTGGCCCAGCTTCAGGGCGTCAGAGACACTGAAAGAGTAGCACTGGCTGGATGCTCTGAGAACAGCCTCAGAGGAGGACTCCCTTGGAAATACTACTCTGTTGATAAAAGGACTCCGATGGGTACTGTCACAGTTTCTATTTTCACCCTCCAAGGCTAGTTATTCCAAGGGCAAGTTCCACCACTCGAGTATGACTGTTCATTTCAAGTAGTACAAGTGCTCTGTGTCTTTTGATTTGGGAGTTGGGGATAGGTATCTTGTGTCCTTATGTTGATAGCAGATCCCATAACAAAAATATTCTATCAAATCAAATCATCATAGTGGTGGTCACACAGCACTCATAAGGTGTTAAATCAGTGAGGCCACCAACATTAACAACAAAAAATACTCTCAAATCCTATTTTATAAGCTTATATTGGTTTTCTAAGTAGCCTATAACTTAAAAATGGTGTTATAAGTAAGCACCCCTAAAATCTCCAAACATTAGCATAACATGAGTGTTCAGTAACAGTTCTAGCATTCTGTGGGCACTTATCAAATCAAAACGGAGCCAGGCAATGATGATGTCAGGCACTGAGCTACCCTGAGGGTGCTCATGGCCGACACAGAAACCAGACACAAGCTGTCCCTCCCCATGCAGCATGACGCATACTCTGCTTAAGATGAAAATGGGCTGTTATGGGGACACAGGGACACAGCTTCACCTCCTTGACCAGCCAAACCCATTGTTGTTATGTAGGTGACATTAAGGAATAACTTGGAGAAGACCCTGGTGATCTACTTGTCATCAACCTTGGGAAGTACTGTACAACATCTATAAGACTCCATCATCCACGACACACAGAACAGAAAACCCACAGGCAACACACAGTGAAGATTTAAGTGTAAAAAACTGGAAGGAACTATTGCGACTTATAACCGTCTCTGCTCTCAACAGCTCAGTCCACTGGGGAGACAAGTTATAAACAAAAGAGCACCACTGCCCAAACAAGCCCATTTAGAAATCACTTGCTTGCGTTT
The DNA here is from genome assembly GCF_033115175.1 of Lepus europaeus. Classification (NCBI taxonomy): domain Eukaryota; kingdom Metazoa; phylum Chordata; class Mammalia; order Lagomorpha; family Leporidae; genus Lepus; species Lepus europaeus. The sequence goes on from NC_084830.1 coordinate 151,109,534, forward strand.
TAAGAGAGGAAATCAACGTGAACAATGAGCTCACTAAAGAGGTCAAACTTAAAACTGAGGCTTCAAGAAGAAAAGGAAGCAGAAGTCCCCAAATTGCACTTTGCACATGTAATCTCATCAGTTCCACGGGTCAGGATCCACTATCCCCAGATGGGGAGCCCTCGGATTAAACGTGTCACTGGAGATCAGACAATGAGGACAAAGCCGAGTTTGAACAAGCCTGGCTGATGGCTATCACGCCTGTGAGCTGCCCTCGGCATCACACCTGGACGGGAGGAAGCCTTTGGATAAATGAACGCTCTATGAGGAGCCACAGGCAAAGAGAAATGTGCGAGCCAAGCCTTGGGGTTGGAGAGGACGCTTTGTAAGGAACCATGAGAAGCAACGCCAGGAAGGGGAGGAACACTCAGTGACCAAGGACCTTGAGCTCCAGGAGACTGAGTTCACACTCGTGGCATCTGAGCAGGGTCACTATTTGCTGGAAGAGGTGTGGTGGGGATGAGCAGAGAAGGTATACAAAACCCCCCCAGGAACCAACTCCTTTGGAGGCAAAGACAGTGGCTGGGAGGGACCACCATGGCATGGGTGGAAGAGTCTCCCTAGGGTGAGAGCCTAAGGAAGAGGAAGTGGGTTAGAAATCATAGAAATGAAGACCTGACAGGACTGGGAAAAGCAGAGAAATCAGGATTGATATCATGGAGAGCTCTCTCGCATTGAAGCCACTCTGAATCTTGATGCTGTGTTATGAGGTTAGTCTGCTTATTGTTCTCTGGGAAAATAAAACTCAAGTACATCTCTCTTTTAATTTGGAAAAGCAATTTCAAAAGCCACTTTTTGTTACAGAATCTGGTAAATGAGATCATATTTATTTTTCTAAACTTCTCGTGATCTGATATACCGCATTGACATTCTCACTCATTCTCCACACTTGATCTTAGCCAAAAAGCCAAGAAGCAATCCCCCATTCATTCTCAACCTAAAAAGTCCAATTTTCAGGGCCAGCGCTGTGGTGCAGTGGGCTAAGCCTCTGCCTGTGGTGCCGGCATCCCATATGGGTGCCAGTTTGTATCTCAACTGCTCCTCTTCTGATCCAGCTCTCTGCTATGGCCTGGGAAAGCAGTGGAAGATGGCACAAGTGCTTGGGCCCCTGCACTCATATGGGAGACCCAAAAGAAGCTCCTGGATCTTGGTTTTGCATTGACCCAGCTCTGGCCACTGCAGCCATTTGGGGAGTAAATCAGCAGATGGAAGATCTTTCTCGGGCCTGCGCTGTGGCACAGCGGGTTAAAGCCCTGGACTAAAGCACCAGCATCCCATATGGGCGCCAGTTCAAGTCCTGGCTGCTCCTCTTCTAATCCAGCTCTTTGCTATGGCCTTGGAAAGTAGTAGAAGATGGCCCAAGTCCTTGGGCCCCTGCACCCACATGGGAGACTGTAAGAAGCTCCTGGCTCCTGGCTCTGGATTGGTGCAGCTCTGGCCATTGCGGCCATCTGGGGAGTGAACCAGCGGATGGAAGTCCTCTCTCTCTCTAACTCTGTCTTTCAAATAAATAAAACATAAAATCTTTTATGTAGGTTCTTTTTTTTTTTTTTTTTTTTTTTTTTTTTTTTTTTTTTTTTGACAGGCAGAGTTAGACAGTGAGAAAGAGAGAGACAGAGAGAAAGGTCTTCCTTTTTCCGTTGGTTCACCCCCCAATGGCCGCTACGGCCGGCGCTGCGCCAATCCAAAGCCAGGATCCAGGTGCTTCCTCCTGTCTCCTATGTGGGTGCAGGGCCCAAGGACCTGGGCCATCCTCCACTGCACTCCCAGGCCACAGCAGAGAGCTGGCCTGGAAGAGGAGCGACCAGAACAGAATCCGGCGCCCCAACCGGGACTAGAACCCAGGGTGCCGGTGCCGCAGGCAGAGGATTAGCCAAGTGAGCCATGGCGCCGGCCTAAAACATAAAATCTTAAAAAAAAGAAGAAGAAGAAGATTCTCTCTCTCTCTCTCTCTCTCTCTCGGTAATTCTACCTCTTAAATAAATGTTTTAAGGCAAAAATGCCCAATTTTCTTGTTCTATTCACCTCCCCCTCAAAAAAGCTGTTATCCCTTTTAGAAATGTTACTCTTTCCTTACAACAAGTGCACCTGCTGTTGTAGCCGCCCTGCACAACAGCCCCCTACAATTCCTGCCTTGGGTGAACCCTTTTACATTGAGCAAGGAGACCAGTACAACCAGTAGGGTGTCGTGGGAATGACAGGTGTAACTTCCAAACCTAGGTCACACAAGGCATCGCCATTTCCACTCACCGCACGCAGCCCCGTTCTGCAGAGAACCAGCTGCTGTGACATGAGGAGACTCCAGCAACCACGTGTAGACATCAACACGGAAGAAGAGGCCTCCTGCCAGCAGTAACGGAATCAGCCATCTTGGAAAGGAATCCCACAGCTCCCCAAGCTGTCAGAAGACGGTGGCCCCTGCCCATATACAGACTGGAACCTTAGAAGACCCCGAGCCAGAATCACCAGCTAACTTACTCCCAAATTCCTAGCCAGAGAAACTATGCTGTTTTTAAGACACTAATTTTCAAGGTACTCCTACACAGCCACAGACAACAATGTGACTATATTTAAGAATGTCAATATCAAAATTACTGTTTTGCTTCTAAAAGACTTCCCAATAAAGTGCAGGATTTCCTTGGCATCTTTAGTCACAGAGCACATGGATGAACCCACGGGCAATGACTGCAAAATCTTCCCTCCACATGCCAACGCCTGGCAAGAGTCCCTCACCTTCTAGACCCAGTCCGAGCTCCGGCATGCCTGAGGCGTGTCCTCACCGTGCCTGCCTTTGCGGGCCTCTGCTCTTCTTCTGCATCCAGCACTGCCCCACATCGTCCTGCCACGTGTGCTTGACTGTTTAGCCTGTGACCCTCCTGGGAGACTGATCTGCCTCACTGTAACCTGGAAGCCCACCGTGAGCTCTGTTCAGATCACGCACAAAGCAGCAAATCAACAAATCCCACTCTTTCCTGGGGGTTGCTTTTTTGTCTACAAATAAATGTTCCTTTTATTTTCCTGCATTTTGACTAATTTTCTATGATGGCCTCTGAGAAATAGCATATAAAAATCCAATTTTTTAAAAAAAGATCTAGTTATTTACTTGAAGGCAGAGTTTCAGAGGAAGAGAGACCTTCCATATGCTGGTTCACTCCTCAAATGGCTGCAATGGCCAGAGCTGGACTGGTCCAAAACCAGGAGCCAAGAGCTTCTTCTGGGTCTCCCATGTGGGTGCCGGGGCCCAAGCACTTAATCCATCCTCTGTTGTTTTCCCAGGCACATTAGCAGGAAGCTGGATCAGAAGTGGAGCAGCTAGGACTGAAACCTGTGCCCATAAGTGATGCCAAACTAAAGAACGCCCACGCATCTAAATATATGCAAAAGAGAGAAATTTTTAACCATTTGAGAATAATGCAACCACAACCATCCCCCTTACATCCAAATACTTCAATGTACATTTCCTAAGAATAAGATCATTCTCCTATACAATTATAGTATAATTATCTACACAAGGAAATTGAACATAGAAGCAAATTAATTTATAGACCTACAAATTTCATCAATTGCCCTAATAATGTAATTACTTTGAAAGTTTTCAAGTGGAAACATGTCAAAGCCAATGTTCATTGTGCCAATGAGCAAACATTCATTATTTCAATCAGTTAAACTTTGGTGAAGACTATACGTGCTCTCAAAGGATTTACAGTCTAATTTGAGAGTTAGTATCAATCAGAAGGTAATGACAAGGCAATGCAAAATGAGGTTAGGATCCAAAAAACGGGATACAAAACAACTGTGGGGGTTCTGGAAGTATTTCCAGCTGGTGAGTAGGGTTAAGAGTATTAGTGAAGGCCCTACCCTACAGAAAAACTGTTAAAGGAACCATGTGTTGAGAGAAGGAGCAGAAGAGACAAAGGCATCAATAGGAGCAAAGGCTGGAAGCCACTTAGAGGAAAGGCAAACAGGCAAGCCCATGTGAGGCAGAGTGGAAAATAAATGAGTGGAAGAAGTTCAGAACCAGATTAAAAATGACATCAAATATCATGGTTTAAGATTTAAAAGAGGGTGCATTTAGCCTAGTTGGTAAGATGCCCGCAGCCCACATCAGAGCGCCTGAGTTCGATTCCTGGCTCCGGCTCCCTACTCTCGTTTCCTGCCAGTGCAGATCCTCGGAGGCAGCAGTGGTGGCTCCAGCAGCTGGATTCCTGCTACCACCTGGGAGACCTGCTCTGAGTTCCCTGCTCCTGGCTCTGGTACCAGTCAAATCCCAGCTGACTCAGGCATCTGGGGAGTGAACCAGCAGCCGGGAGCTTGCTCGCTCATTCTCTTTGTGTGTGTGTGTGTGTGTGTGTTTCTCTGTGTCTGTCTCCCTAATTAATTTTTAAAATAACCAACTCAAGGTAAACTATCCAAACAACTCATGATACATCAAATGGTCCATGAGTGTGTGAATTTGAGGAAGATGAAACAGAAAATAGAACTTCATCAACCAAGGAAGAATGAGAAAATTACTGCTTTTCTTTTTCCTTTCAACTGAAAGTACTCACTGATGAAGCTGAGACCCTTCAGGTCTAACCAATCCCTAACACCATACAAACAGGGGGAAAAAAGTCCAAACACAACAGAATAAGCAATGAGAGAGGGCAGTTTCCTGTAGAAAGGAAAAGTCAAATTATAATAAGGAGAAAGAGTAGCAGAGGGAATCCTCTGGTGTAGAGTGGATACCTGAATGTATTCAGAACCACAGGAGCTTCCTTGCTCATGGTGAGCGGAGGACAGGGACAATGAGGGGAAGCCTGTGGCTGTGCATCTGCCCTGCTTGGGCATATCCTTCCCAGTGTGCACGCGGCTACAGGAGAAAACGGCAATGGGCATTCTGCCCTCCTCACTGGCATGACCGGGGCACCTTCATGGCACCTGCTGTAAAAAAGGCTTTATAAAGCAAAGAGTTTCTATGGAATCAAGATATTAGAAAACTTCCGTGTCAACTGCATCTATCCTGAGTCTATTATGGCAGACACACGCATTCACCGCCCCCTCCCCAACACACACACACACATACACACAACACACACACACACAGCATTCCTCTAACAGGGCACACGATTTAGGATTTTTTAAACTTTTATATTTGAGAACCTAAAAAAACAATTTTTTTATTCAAAAGGCAGAGATTACACAGAGACAGACACAGAGATATATCTTTCATCGCCTGATTCATTCCATAAATGCCAAGGCTGGGCCTGCTGCTAAAGGTGGGAGCTAGGAACTCAGTCCTGGTTTCCCATGTGGGTGGCCGGGATCCAAGTACTTGAGCCTTCCTCTGCTGCTTCCCAGGTGTGTATTAGTAGGAAGCTGGAATGAGGGAAGAGCTGGGACTCCAACCAGGCACTCTGAAGGGGGTGCTGGGATACAGGCATCCCAAGCAGTGCCTAACTCTGTGCTAAATGTCTACTCCCTTGATGCAGGTTTTTAGCATTTGGCTTCCACAAGTTCCCAGAGTACTGTGTGCGTCCTGGGCCCCACAGATCTTTTCTGCTGAGAAACAGAACAGAATGCTGCAAATGAAGGCCTTGCCAGGTCCAGTCAAAACCCTTTCATTTCATGGATGCAATCATTGAAGCTTTAATTTAAGGTAACTGGACCATGGTCACAGGGCTAATCTATGATCCAACACTGTAACCTAGAACTTAGGTCTCTCAACTTCCAGTCAAATCATCTCTCCATCCACCAGTAAAACTGTCAAAGTCTTTGTGAAGTAGCTTTCCAACTGTGTCCTGTAGCATTAAACACTCCTTGCAAGGCAAGCTCATTGAAAGCCACATTCCCCAAGAGACTGAGCTACACCCTGGTCTAAACAGAGACCGTGAATGACACAGGTGTTTCCCCATTTTTACGGCACAGATGTTTCAAATAATCAGCCACACGGGTGATTCAGCGCCCTCTTCCCAGGGAACACAGCTCTGAACCACGAACCCTGACCAGGATGTGGAGTGACCACAGATCTCTCACAGCAGGCCTGGCCACAACAGAATCAGAGCACTGTAACCCTCCTGGTTTGAAGCACACAGGGTCAAGAGCTTTGAAGATTCGAGGCAAACTGTGAGGACTCTGCTGAGGAAGTATAAGGAGGCAAAGGAATATAATTGGTCAGGGCTGCATTTGGTCTGGAGGTGCAGGAGAAAATGCTTGGGTGGCCTCCTCTCCACCTCCACTTCCACTGCAATGGAATATATATATGCAGAAGCAAATAAATACAAGAAGCTATGACCCAGAGCCCAGTTCCATGAGTCTTAAAATCCGGCTTTGTGATCGTCAGGAAAGCGCCAAAAGCTGACTTAGCAACACCACTTCCTGTGGTCTCTGCACAGATCCTTAATTCAAGAGCTGACCCTGTCTGACCCTAGTAGTTGCAGAACAATCTCATATTGATAGGAAAATTGAGAGCTATTCTCACCACCACTTCCTTCATCGGCATTATCCATCTTCTCTTCCGACGCCTGGGGTCTCCGGAGTGGTCCTTTTCTGCCCTTAGTGAAATCCAGGGTCTGGATACCATGGGGATGGGGGGATGGGGGGTAGGCAGTGGCAGAGGTAAATTCTGGAAGGCCACTCACTCCCAATCTGGTTTTATTCCCCATTCAGAAACATCAGCCAGGAAAGCAGTTTTCATAGCAAGAAACCTGTAACAAGTGTTTATTCTCCCTGGTCTGTCAAAGCTCTTAGCAGGAGGCTGGCCCAGTTTTCCCCGTTTTACAGGTGATAAAGCCGTAGCCCAGAGAAACTTAGTGTACGTCCAAGGCCACAAAGCCATTTCCCAAACAGGCTCTCCTTATGGCCATGGTGGAGCCAAAAGTCAAGGATCTTCTCAGCTTCTCCTGCCCAGCAATATGAATTGCTACACACAGAGATAATAGTGATCCAATTGCTTTTTTCCCTGTGGTTGATGCCACTCACTACAGAGTACATTTATATTAACAGCAGGCCCTCGGGTGTTTATAAAAGTTAAACATTCAAAATTTCTGAAATGGCCAAAGTTTTAATAAGGCAACTCATCCCCAGGAGGAGGAGCTTGCAGTGAATGACGTCTGCTCCATCTAAGCATCAAGAGAGCAGGGGTCGGCATCAGGCCCAGCAGTTAAGTTGTTGCTCACGATGCCCACATCCCATATCAGAATGCTCTGGTTTGCCACCTGGCTCTGCTCCGGACTCCACGCTCCTGCTCATTCACATGGCTCAAATAGCTGGACCCCTGCCACCTATGTGGGGAACTCGGGTGAAATAGCTGCCTAGTAGCTCCAGCCTGGTCCAGTCCCATGTGTTTCAGGCATTTGGGGAGTAAAACAGCGAATGGGAGATTTCTGCCTGTGTCTGTCTCTCTACCTTCACATTTTGCCTCTGATCTTCAAAATCAGTGGAAAGCGACCTGCCATCCCCCAATTTCCTCAGTGCAATGATGCCTCTGGTTTCCTACATTATCCTCAGCACCCAAGACAGCGCCTGGCAGAGAGGAGGACAAATGAATGACCAGTGAATGAGTCTAAAGAATGAGTCTAAAGAACAGGAACACAGAGAAGAGTCCAACATGTGGACTTGAACACAAGAAATGAAAAACTAGTTTAAAGAAGAAAGGTTTTGGCCGGCGCCGCGGCTCAATAGGCTAATCCTCTGCCTTGCGGCGCCGGCACACTGGGTTCTAGTCCCGGTCGGGGCACCAGATTCTGTCCCGGTTGCCCCTCTTCCAGGCCAGCTCTCTGCTGTGCCCAGGGAGTGCAGTGGAGGATGGCCCAAGTCCTTGGGCCCTGCACCCCATGGGAGACCAGGATAAGCACCTGGCTCCTGGCTTCGGATCAGCACGATGCGCCGGCCGCAGCGCGCCTACCGCGGCGGCCATTGGAGGGTGAACCAACGGCAAAGGAAGACCTTTCTCTCTGTCTCTCTCTCTACTGTCCACTCTGCCTGTCAAAAAAAGAAGAAGAAGAAGAAGAAGAAGAAGAAGAAGAAGAAAGGTTTTGGGGATAAGATTTGGAATCAGTGATTTAGACCTAAAAAAATCTATTGAGAAATATGTACCTCAAGTCACAGAATTTTCAGGATTTGGTAATTTTTATGAACCACTGTGTACATTAAAAGTGTATCTCATTTTTAATTTTATATAAACTGAAAGAAGACTTGAGTTTAATTCATACACATTTTTTACCATTTTAGTTTTTCTTCCCTCATTCTTAGCCAACTATACTTGATCTGCTTATTGGGAATGTTTTTCATTGGTTCGTTTTTCATGTGGAATTCACTTTTCCAAGGAAGTTTAGGAAAGAGAAAGATTTCAAAAACTAAATCCTTTGTAATACAGAGTTCTAATCCATTACTGTGCATATTTATAAGCTTTGTATTTTTACAAAAGATTTATTCATTTATTTGAAAGAGAGAAGGAGAGGCAGAGAGAGGGATTTTCCATTCACTGGTTCACTCCCGACAAGACAGCAATGGCCAGGGCTGGGCCATCCTAAAGCAAGGAGCTAGAAGTGTTTTCCAGGTCTCCCACATGCGTGCAGGGGCCCAAGCACTTTGACCATCTTCCACTGCTTTCCCAAGCACGTTAGCTTAGAGCATATAGGATTCGGCCGGCGCCGTGGCTTAACAGGCTAATCCTCCACCTTGCGGCACCGGCACACCGGGTTCTAGTCCCGGTTGGGGCGCCGGATTCTATCCCGGTTGCCCCTCTTCCAGGCCAGCTCTCTGCTATGGCCCGGGAAGGCAGTGGAGGATGGCCCAAGTCCTTGGGCCCTGCACCCGCATGGGAGACAGGGAGAAGCACCTGGCTCCTGGCTTCGGATCAGCATGATGCGCCGGCCGCAGCGGCCATTGGAGGGTGAACCAATGGCAAAAAGGAAGACCTTTTTCTCTGTCTCTCTCTCACTATCCACTCTGCCTGTCAAAAAAAAAAAAAAAAAAAAAAAAAAAAAAGCATATAGGATTCAAACCGTCATCCATGTGGGATGCCAGCATTATAGGGAGTGACTTAACTCACTGCACCAAAATGCAGGCCACAAGCTTTGCATATTGTAGAGTACCCAATGATCCTTCCAAAATTCTAATTAACTAAGGGAATGCATGACTAAATGAACACAAGAAAAATAAAGCTTTGAATATGCAAATCATTTGATCTAGATCAAAATGTTTTTCCAATATCTAATAAGAAAGAAGAGATGAAAATTCAAGACAATCCCATTTAATTGCTAAAATATACAACTGCAGTGAAAAATCTTTGAGCTGAAACAAAATGATTGCAATACTAGACATTATAAATCCATTTTAAAAATAAAATATTTGAATGAGAGATATTCGATTTAATTAGAGAAAAAATGTACTCAGTCTCTAAAGAGAAGCTATAGGTACTTTCAAGGGCTTAGTCAATAGTTCACAATTCCCTAAATTTATCTGAAAGCTTTAGACCTTCTCACTGGCATTTCTTTATTCCCCTTAAGCGGCTCTGCTCAGACATGGCTGATTCCTAAGGAAGGAGCATTAGCTCAGCTGTGAGCAAGGTGAAGTGAGGCCAGTGAATCCTTGGTAGAGGCCAATGCTATATCCTGGATGAGCTGACAGGACTAGACACTAGTAGGAAACAGCAGAGACAAGAGAGAGGAGGTAGGGCAAAGGAGCAATGGAGTCAAATTACATTCACAGGGGTAGACTTTTGCTATGGTAAGAACTCTTGAAGTATTGCCTCTTCATCACAGAGAAGGCACAACTCCTGGGCCCCACCTGTGCAGCTGGTCCAGTGAGCCATTCCAGCAAGAATCAATTGAAAAACAACCTTAGGGGGCTAGTGCTGTGGTGTAGTGGGTAAAGCCTCTGTCTGCAGTGGCGGCATCCCATATGGATGCTGGTTCGGGACCCGGTGGCTCCACTTCCAATCTAGCTCTCTGCTATGGCCTGGGAAAGCAATAGAAGATGGCCCAAGTCCTTGAAGCCTGCACCCACATGGGTGACCTGGAAGAGGCTCCTGGCTCCTGGCTTTGGATCAGCACAGCTCCAGTCATTGTGGCCATCTGGGGAGTGAACCAGTGGATGGAAGACTCTCTCTCTCTCTCCCTCTCTCTCCCTCTCTCCCTCTCTCCCTGCCTCTCCCTCTCTGTAACTCTGCCTTTCAAATAAATAAATAAACCTTAAAAAAAAAAAAGAAAGAAAAACAATCTTAGAACACTGTAAAAAGAGCCCTCAGTAACTGGCCACATGGGACAGCCCACAACAACTGCAGGGCAGCCCTGCCTCAAAGCCTCCATGAACGCCTTTCACTTTAAGTGAAACAGTATTTGAATGGACCTCAAATGGACTTAAGTGTGTGTACATTACCCCCAATAAGGCAAGCAGCTCCTCCCTGCACAGTAGGCATAAATACACATCAAGTATAACGCTAACAATAAAGAAACTGTACCATTAATATCAGAATAATCACAGTGTTCATGGACAAAGACACTCCTGATAACTCCTGGAGAACAATTTCAACAGAGGAAGTTAAACGTATTTGACAAAAGTTCTGAGTTCTGAACTTGGCAAGGCTGCGGGCTTTGCGATTGCTTATGCTTTCAATACTTCCCTTCTTGTCATCATCAAATATAATTTCCCTTCTGCCTTTTACATTTTTTTCCCAACGTATTTTTATTTATTTGCAAAACAGAGGCAGAGAGACAGAAAGAGATCTTCCATCCACAAGTTCAACCCCCAAATACCCACAACAACCAGGAATAGGACAATGAGAAGCCAGGAGCCTAGAATTCAATCCATGTCTCCCATGCTGGCAGCAAGGCCCCTGTCCTTGAGCCATCACCTCTGCTTCTGGGGGTACACATCAGCAGGAAGCTGGATGGGAAGTGGAGCTGGGACTCAAACCCAGGCACACTGATATGAGATGTGGGCAACCCGAGCATCTCTCAACCACTGAACGAAACACCCACTCCCACTGTGCCTTACTTACAAATTCTCTCCTTCATCCTTTTGCAAAAATTCTCTAATAGCAATATCATCATTTATCTTGAATACTGGAAACTACAGGTAGCCAAAACTGTGACCTCATCACATGGAATACATTCATTTCCTTATTATAAAGCAGCAGTCCCCATAAACTATAGTGCCTTCATTTGTTCAAGGTTTTAAACTCCCTAATGATTTAATTTTAAAGGGAAAAATAAAATCTAATGGATTTAAACCATACATGAAGACTATCTCAATTGAACACTCTATGAAGGATGAAAACAGTTTCCTGCCTGGAATAAATTTTCTTATCCTGCTAATTTGAAAGAATCTATGACTCACTTTTTTTAAAAAAACATTTTCATTTATTTAAGAGGTAGAGTTACAGACAGAGAGATGGAAAGACAGAAAGGTCTTCTATCCCCTGGGTCATTCCCCAAATGGCCACAATGGCCAGAGCTGGGTCCATCTGAACCCAGGAGCTAGGCACTTCTTCCAGGTCTCCCATGCCCATGCAAGGACCCACACATTTGGACCATTTTCCACTGCTTTCCCAGGTCATAGCAGAGAGCTGGATCACAAGGGGAGCTGCCAAGACTACAGCGGGCACCCTTATGGGATGCTGGCGCCGCAGGCAGAGGCTTAGTCCACTATGCCACAGTGCCAGCCCCTGTGACTCACTTCTGACTTCCTCAGGTCAGCATATAATCCTCCCTCACTGTCTGAAATTCAAACCATCACATAAGCTTCCTGTCAGTTTATTTCTTTTCTCCATGTCTAGTAAGCAATGTGTTCACAACGTGTTCAGGACATCAGTAAAGATATTCATTACTCGCCCACTAGAGACCACCTGGATATCTGTAATGGAACCCACAGGCCACACCCCCCATCTGTTGCCTGACATCATCTTGGGCCACTGCTCATCTTTTTTTTTTGACAGGCAGAGTTAGACAGTGAGAGAGAGAGAGAGACAGAGAAAGGTCTTCCTTTTTCCGTTGGTTCACCCCCCAAGTGGCCACCACGGCCACTGCGTTGCGGCCGGCGCACTGCGCTGATCCGAAGCCAGGAGCCAGGTGCTTCCTCCTAGTCTCCCATGCAGGTGCAGGGCCCAAGCACTTGGGCCATCCTCCACTGCACTCCCAGGCCACAGCAGAGAGCTGGACTGGAAGAGGAGCAACCGGGACTAGAACCCGGGGTGCCGGCGCCACAGGTGGAGGATTAGTCTATAGCCATGGTGCCAGCCACACTGCTCATCTTTTAACATAACCAATGCCCTCTCCTCAACAGGCTGTAAGATCTTGAGCAGAGCCTGTGGCTTTCTTTCCTCCTCCACTCCTGGCTTCCAGCTCTTTCCCCATCTGCAAGAATAAAGGTTGCTACCTGATCTAGAGCAACACTGAGTTACAATGTCAGACACAGGAACATCTGACCCGGAAGTTACCCGGGAGGCTCAGAGCCTGCGAGCTGCACACAGCTGGTGTGCGTCCAGCAGGCCGAGGTGAGAGGCAAAACCACTGACCTGGGACCCATCAGATGCCCAGAACCCAGGTAATGCTGAGAAACAATCCTGGAAGCAACCTGTTCCATCAGGAGGTGACGCTGTAGCTCAGGGCTGCTCTTGGTCAAAGCTCCACTATCTCGAAAGCATCTCCCAAGAATGGAACCAGAAGTCAAACACAGCTGAATCACCTCTAGGAGAGCTTGCTGGCTTGGGGGTGGGCGGGAAGGAATCTGTCCTGAATTTCACTTAAAGAAAAGCTTTGCTTGTTCAGCCACTGACCAATGCTGAGCACAGTGTCTGAGCCCGAACCACAGAGGCTCCCTGCTGTATGTGGGAGGTCTCACTTGTAGAAACAGGTGTGGATAGGAATGATTTCCAAAAACAGATCTTAACAAAGCAGATTCTGAGTCTACACATCGCTCACTTCATAGCTAGCAAGAAACACATTTGACAGGAATGGAGGAAATGTGGTCTAAATGGATAAAGGTGATAAAAAGTGAATTACAAAGTTTCAGGTCAATAAGCAGTCCCAAGTCTCAAGAGTGTTAACACTGCTTTATGTGTACAGTTGTTGTCAAGAAGTTTGGAGAATGCCTATCATGCATGGATTTCTACATTTCTCATACCAAAATAGGTATTATGAAAATGTATATTACAAAAAATTACATACAGATCTTTAATTTTTTTGCCTCAAAATAAACTTGTCTTCTAATTCCATTTTCCATGAGTTTCTGAAGTGCCTTCAAATGCATTCACATATATGAGCCAATGTTAAACGCACACAAAGTTCTTATTCAGGCTACTCGAATGAGCACGTTAAGTGCGTAATTTATTCACACAAGGTTTGAAATTAAATTAAATGTGGGAGCCCAACATTATGGTGCAGCAGGTTTAGCCAAAGCCAGCTGCAAGGCCAGCATCTTGTATCAGGTTGAGTCCTGGCTGTTCCTCTTCCAATCCAGCTCCCAGTTAATGAGCCTGGGAAAGCAAGGAAAGGGTGGCCCAAGTGCTTGGGACCCTGTTACCCATGTGGGAGATCAGGATGGAGATCCTGGATCCTGCTTCAGCCTGGCCCTGCCCCAACTGTTGGGTCATTTGAGGAATAAACCAACAGATAGAAGATCTCTCTCTCTTTCTCTCTCTCTCTCTCTCTCTCTCTCTCTCTCTCTCTCTCTCTCTCCCCTTCTCACCCTCCTTCCTTGTCTCCCCCATTCCTTCTCCCTCTTTCTGTGTCATTCGGCCTTTTAAATAAATAAGTAATTCTGGAAAATGGAATTAAAAATATGATTGAAAAAATTAAATATTGACTCTGTCCTGTATGTCTTCAGTTTCATGGATCAGGTTAAATGACAAATTCAGGAATCCAGCCCACTAGAAACTGACTTGGAAATAACCTGAAAATTCAAAGATGTGCATTTGGAGGTAAGGTAATGAACTGAGAATCTTAGAGAATAATGGGCAGTTACACTACATTAGAAGCCAACAAGAAATTATATCTGTGAAACACATGAGGCTTCCAAATCTACTCCCTCCAGGAGAGTAACACAGAGCTGTGTCAGGCCAGAGCACTTGGCTCTGCTTCCCAGGACCCTAACGGTGGCACAGAACCAGGTCTTAACACAGAGAGCTCCAGAGAAAGTTCTGAGCTGTGTGCTGTTATTACTTAATTTCCTTTATTGATGAGCCGGCCTCATGTTCATCATTTAAAAAGGAGGAAGAAACAATCTTTAATTTTTTTTTTTTTTGACAGGCAGAGTTAGACAGTGAGAGAGAGACAGAGAGAAAGGTCTTCCTTTTTCCGTTGGTTCACCCCCCAAGTGGCCGCTACAGCTGGCGCGCTGCGCCGATCCAAAGCCAGGAGCCAAGTGCTTCCTCCTGGCCTCCCATGTGGGTGCAGGGCCCAAGGATTTGGGCCATCCTCCACTGCCTTCCCAGGTCACAGCAGAGAGCTGGACTGGAAGAGAAGCAACCGGGACTAGAACCCGGTACCCATATGGGATGCTAGCGCCGCAGGCGGAGGATTAACCAAGTGAGCCACAGCACCGGGCCCAGAAACAATCTTAATGAAGGCATTCGCCTTATGAACTGCCACAAACACGGACCTTTTCATTTGTAATTGAAGTGTTTTCCAAGATAATTTATTTTATTAAAATACAGTAATTTACCATGGTTTCAGGTTACCTGAAAGCCTTTCTGAGAATGAAAGCTAAAGTTAATTTCTTGCTATCAGCAGTATAACTTGAAGAGAGCCAGGAACCTCTTACAGTCACACAAACACATAACAGCTAAAAGTGTTTATTGATACGAAGAAACTTGGGGGAATGCAGCTGCACCCCTGGAACCTGCATCGGGTGGGACTGGGGCAAAAAGGCTCACAAGGGTCCCGCCTTCATATGACCCCAGCAAGCTACAAGAGGCACTTTGTTATTGTTGGACACAAAAACGAAAAAATAGAGACAGCACTCTTCAGGCCTAATTACCACATCTGTTATTAGGCACTTGACCATGATTGACTGGAGTGTATGTCGGACCCGGTGCCAAAAAGCTTCCCCATCAACAGAGCTCGCTCACTGCCTCAACAGCACGGGGCCAGATCTCCATGATTTCCTAGCCCAGCCAAAATGGAGGCAGGGCCCCAGCTCCCTGTGCCTTGCTGCTTTCTCTCAGTCCTTCCAGCACGGGCCCCATGACCCTGGAGCCCGTGAGAAAGGAGCCAGTGTGAGATGGAGAAGCAGGGTGACAGCAGGAGGGGCCGAGCCAGGGTTTTACACACTCGCACACACAACGTTAGCACTTAGGGTGACTGACACAGACGAAAAGCATTTTCTAGCTCTTGGGGCAATTATGATTTGAAAATACTCATGCAGCACCAAGAAGCTGGCTTCTCTGGATCCCTAAGCTCTTGGATGCCTTGGGCTCTGGGAATAAAGACACGTATTTTTGACGACCAACAGCCAAATGAGAGTTCAGAAATGGAATATCATATTCTGGAGCATGTACATAATAAAGACTTACTACTATTATTCCTTACTGGTTTTATAGGCAAGTGAGGCATCTATCAATTAAGATGTCTTTCATTTCTTTTTTTTTTTTTAAACTTTTTTTTCCATTTTTAAAAAAATTTTTTTTTATTTTTGACAGGCAGAGTGGACAGTAAGAGAGAGACAGAGAGAAAGGTCTTCCTTTTGCCATTGGTTCACCCTCCAATGGCCACCGCGGTTGGCGCGCTGCAGCCAGCGCACCGCGCTAATCCGATGGCAGGAGCCAGGTGCTTATCCTGGTCTCCCATGGGGTGCAGGGCCCAAGCACTTGGGCCATCCTCCACTGCACTCCCTAGCCACAGCAGAGAGCTGGCCTGGAAGAGGGGCAACCGGGACAGGATCGGTGCCCCGACCGGGACTAGAACCCGGTGTGCCGGTGCTGCAAGGCGGAGGATTAGCCTAGTGAGCTGCGGCGCCGGCCGATGTCTTTCATTTCATAAGAGCTGCTTTCATTCAATTTTTTAAAATGTATTTATTTATTTATTTGAGAGGCACACAGAAATATACAGAGAGAACTCCCATCTGCTAGTTTACTTTCTAAATGCCCCCAACAGCTGAAGTTGGGCCAGGTCAAATCTGGGAGCCAGTAATTCAGTCCGGGTCTTCCACATGGATGGCAGTAGCCAAATATACTCAAGCCATCAGGGCTTCCTCCCATGGTCTGATCAGCAGGAATCTGGAATAAGTGGCCTGAGATGGAATTGAACCCAGGTACTCAGATGTGTGCTGTGGGCTTCTTAATCAGTGTCTTAACCCCTGGGGTAAAAGCCTACCATCACCACTCAACTTTTCAAAACCATAAAATCCTGACTCACAGCTTTCTTGTATCCCTAAGTCAAGATCCTGTGCTGGCAGCAAAGCTGGCATAATTATCGGCACAAAACCACTCCTCAGAGCAGACGTGTAAGCATAAAAGCCACAGCAAACAAAATCACATCTGAACACATCCAGGTAAGAAATATGCAAAGACCTCACTGAGCCACGGATGTCTACAGTGAGCAGCTCAAAAGTTTACGGTGTGACGTAAGTAATGAGAAAACACTAAAACACACACTCCATTTAAAGACCTTCGGGAACCATCAAAGACAAAGAAAGTCCTTCAGGCAGTCTGGATTTAATTCGTCCTTTGGAATGAGACTGTATCAATTTTTCCTGCGCTCCCAGATGCTTTTTTATACTAGCAATACGTACAGTGTTTTGGATGTGCGGCCACCATCACTGATGATGGACACGTGCACAGAAGGTAACCCAGAAATATCAGCAAGGGAAGAAAACTCTGGCATACACTGCCACAAAGAAGGCAATAGGCCAAGTAAAATACGTCAAATTTGGGCACAAAAGGACAAAAACTGTATGAGCACACTTAAGGCAAGTTCCTAGCACGGTCAAGTTCACAGGGACAGAGGAAGAATGATGGTCGCCAGGGGCTGGAATGAGAGGAAATAGAGAGTTGTGCAATGGGGGCAGCGTCAATATGTGACGTGAGAAGTTTCTGGAAACAGGGGGTGGTGAACACTACACAGCGATGTGAATGCACTTAAAATGCCACAGAACTGTACACTTAAAAACAGTGAATTTTATGGTAGGTGTGCTTTGCTGCAATAAGAAACATCTACGAGGGCACTTCAAAATGCAATTAAAAAGTGATTATTTGAGTGTAAAAAAGTTCCTGCATCCATTAGCTTGTCATTTGCTGCAAACATTCTGAAGCCCCCATGTGTACTTAAAACAGGCCAGGTTCCCAGGAGTAATAGATGTCTCCTCAAAGCAAAGCTGGCCTGGTTCGGGTGCTGCCAGTGGCAAGCTCTTGCCTGCCCCAGTCCTGCTCACCCACAGCAGTACCCCAGAGCTCAAGCACAAGCCAGGTTCATGGCTTGGGAATGGTCTTGTGAATCTCCACATCTAAAGGAACACGGGGGCTGGTGCTGTGGCATAGTGGGTTAAACCTCCTCCTGTGGTGCTGGCATCCTGTATGGGTGCCGGTTTGAGTCCCGGCTGCTCCACTTCTGACTCAGCTCTCTGCTATGGCCTGAGAAAGCAGTAGAAGATGGCCCAAATCCTTGGGCCCCTGCACCCGCATGGGAGACCTGGAAGAAGCTCCTGGCTTCTGGCCATTGCAGCTATTTGAGGAGTAAACCAGCAGATGGAAACGCTCTCTCTCTCTCTCTCTCTCTCTCTCTGCCTCTGCTTCTGCCTCTCTGTAACTCTGTCTTTCAAATAAAATAATTAAATTTTTTTTAAAAAAATAAAAAAAATAGAGGAGCAGGAGGACAGAAAGAAGCTACATCAGAGTTTTCTTAATTTTCAAGTGAATTATTTGTCATTTTTTAAAAAAATGTTTTACTTATTTTCATTTGTTTGGGACAGAGAGAGAGAGAGAGATGCTGAAGTCAGATACACGAATTTCTCCGTGGATCACACAGTCACAAAGAGACTCTTGGTCCAGTTGCAGGAACCTGGGAGTAGAAGGGAATACACAGTAATGGCAGCGCGACCCTGGGTCAGCCTGGTTACCCTCCCTCTTCTCCCCAGCCTCATTCCCAGAACCTCCCCTCCTGCTCTCCGAAAGAGCTGGGTCCCAGATGGCAATCCCTGCAGGGCGCAGCCACAGAAACCCAAACAGAGCAATTTAACTTGCCCTTGACTTGAAGCAAACGGAAACCAGAAGGGCGTCAAGGGTCTGGGAGCCGCTGTGCGGGGTCGGAGTTCCAGCTCTCGACTACTGCCTGCCGCCACTCGCGCTTTGACTCCCTGTTGAACTTGGAACCACCGAGGGATCTGGAGCGTGGCTGCTCCTCACTTTCTCGGAAAAGTCTGAAGGAATGTGAGGTTTTGAAGGAACTCCTCTGCCTCAAGTTCAAGTGTCAATCCCTTGATTTGAACATTCTGGGCCGTAACAAAGCCCGGGTGCTTTCAGGTCTCCCGGTTTCCTCCTGTAGTTGCTGACGACCTCAGGACTGCACAGAACAATGCTTTGTGGGGCGAGAACGCAGCCTGCAGCCCTTCTGGCAGGTACTCCCGCAGGCCAGCTGTTATTTGCACTACCTACAGCGAGAACCGGCTTAACAGATCAAGTGGCCTTGCACTCTCCAACAAACTGGCCACAGCTGCACAACGGCCTCGGAGCAACTGCTCCCGGAGCACACAGCAAGGCTTCTGTTTCCCTGCGGGTCTGCTCGGGTCACGACATGTGGCCTGGATTAGAGCGTCCTGGGGCTCTGCTTTGCCATGGGGCAGGTCTGGGGCTTCCACACCGCACTCCGGAGCCACCGAGATGGTGCCATCGCCTGACACTCGCTTTTAGGGCCCTTGAGGAAAGCTCAGGAAATCCACAGAAAGTTCATGAAAACATATTACGAAAAAACTACACAAGGACTTCAAAGATTTTTTCTTTTACCAAAAGAAACCGAATTATCTCTTAATTCTATCTTTCAGCAACTTTTACAAGTCCCTTTGTAGAAGCAGCTATCAGACTTTCCAGAACTTTTTAAAGCCTACGATTTCTATTTTTAAAAAGTTGAGTGTGAGTTCAAAAAACAGAGACAGCACAATGCGTTTTTACACATTTCTTCAAGGATCCGTTATGGTGGAATGGAAGAAAATGTATCTATCAGGGTTTAGATTTGGTCTAAGTCAGCAAAATGTTGAGATTTGACTGAAATTACATGTTATCAGGCAAGGATTTGCTTTATATCCTTGTCGAACCAATGGTTAAGAAGGTCATACTACTGTAGTTTTGGTGATCTGTGATTATTTTAAAATTTATTGTATATGGGTGAAATGGTCATCTTTTCATTTGGTCACTGTCCATAGCCCTTGCCTACACTCCCTCTAAACTAGGATCTTTTTACCTTTTACTTGCTGAACTCTACTTAGAGGAGCACTAAGCCTAGAGTATAATATAAATTGAAGATCCATAATCCCCGAAATGAATGAATAAAGAAAGGGGGAAGGAAGAGAAGGCAGGAAGGGAGGGGAAAAAGCAAATATCATTCGATTCTTCTAACTGTATCTCTGAAAAACGCTTTTTTAAATTAAAGAAAGAAACAAAAAAGAGCTCCATGGCACCCTTTTTGGCTTTGCCTAACCAGAAGCTGACACAAAGGAAGACCCCGGGGACACAGCAGTCACAAAAGCCCTCCTCAGATTCTCTGGGTCATAGGAGGGGCAGAAACAGCAAGCTCTTGGATCCACAGTTGCACCTCTTCCATGTGTGGCCAGCTCTGTGGCCAAGCCAGACGGCCAACTCAGGAAAAGCCAGCCCACCCCAGGTGCTGCCAGCTGTGAGCCTTGGCCTGCACTGTTCCCATCGGCCCAATCAGCGGCACCCCTGCAGCCCAGGCACTGTCCCTGGGTCTGCCTAGTCAAGCTCACAGGTGGGCAAGGGCCTTTTTGATCTCTGTATTGTAAGTAAAGGAACTGGGCCTAAACCAGGGGCATGCAGGGTTTTCCTAGGTGTCTAAGATCAAGCAGTGTGGGAGAATCAGAACTCAGGCCCAGGGCTGCAGGCTCCAGACCCACATCCGTTCCAGGTGTCTTGTGCTGTCTAACAGTGCTCCTGGGGAAACCACACTCCTCTTCTCAATCTAGACTCGTTTTTTGTTTCATTCAAGGCCGTGGCAAAACAAAACACAACACGCATTGTAATGTATTAGTGACATTGGCCTCAAGATCTGTATCACTGTCAATGCTTTTTATTAGCACCCAGATTAGAACACATAAAAAAGTTACTTGTAACTTGAGAGACCCTAAAAGTCAACAGCCAGGGCCGGCACTATGGCACGGCAGTTTAAGCCACCATGCCACTAGCATCCCATAGAAGTGCCAGTTCAAGTCCCTGCCAATGTGCCCGGGAATGCAGCAGAAGATGGCCCAAGAACTTGGGCCTCTGCCACCCACGTGGAAGACGTGGATGGATTTCCTAGCTCCTGGCTTCAGTCTGACCCAGCCCCAACTATCGCAGCCATTTGGGGAGTGAATCAGTGGATGGAAGATCTCTTTCTTTCTCTCTTTGCAACTCTTTCAAATAAGTAAATAGAACTCTAAAAAATAAAGATAAAAAAAGAGGACAGCCATGTGTCTGAATAACGCTGGAGTTTTAAACCTGAATGATCCTCCCCATTCACACACACACAACTCAGCATCAAGCACATCTCAAATTAAATTTGCACCCAGCCAATGAAACACAACTCCCAAAACTTTCCCCCACCCCCCAAAAAAATACTCAAGTAGCTGGGCTTAACCTGTACTTCTTGTGTTTAACCTTCGATGCCCTGTCAAGCCTTCAACAGTGAACCTGCAGCCTGGTGCTGACCACCCACAAGTATCTTTGCTTTCCCTAACTGCCCAGCAGCCAACCACTGCTGGGCTCAAACGAATGAATGGACGACACAACCAACGCACAGCTCTCTCTTCTTGGGCACAGCAGCTGAAGCCAGGCAGCGCTGCCCGGTTAACTCCTCCCACCTCCAAGACAGCCTCCTGAAAGGAGCCACACAGTGGTTCCTGGGACACACTGACAGGGGTTTGCTCTACCTGGGGTTCTTCTTGCAATGAATCCAACTCCTAGACAGGGAATGGGAAGCGACTTGTGTTTAAAGAACCAGTTCTTAGAGCACAGGGTCAAAACTTGCCCAGCTTCCACAGCCCTTTCTTCACTCAATATCAGTTTGTCCTGAAAAATCTACCTGTCATGAATTTGTCATCTTCTCAGCAGTGACATAGCTCCCATCAAAGAAGCCCAAGTGGGGCCAGTTAGCCACCAACCCACAAAAATGCTGGGGTTTCTCTTGCATGCTTGTGAATGAACCTGCACACCAGCCTGACCCTAATTCCATGGCACTGTTTTCCAAACAGCATAATCTGAGAGAGGAATGAAGAATGGTTTTCCAGTTTCTCCAACTGGACAGAATACTCCTTCTGTCTGCAAGAAATCCTCCTTGTGTGGAAACAGTTCCTGTCTTAGGGCTGGTGCCCTGGCACAGCAGGTTAAGCAGACACTCGCAATGCCAGCACCCTATTGGCAAGCCGGTTCCAAGTCCTGGCTGCTCTGTTTCCGATTCGGCTCCCTGCTAATGCACCTGGGAAAACAGCGGAAGATGGTCCAAATGCTTGGGCCCCTGACACGTATGTGGGAGACCCAGATAGAGTTCCTTGTTCCTGTGGCCATTTGGAGAGTGAACCAGCAAACGGAATATCTCCCTGTGTCTCTCCATCTCTGTCACTCTGCCTTTCAAATACTGATAATCTGAAGGAGAGAGAGAAGCAAGGAAGAAAGAAAGAGAAAGCAAAGCATAGCACACGGCTATGGCCTCTGCCTACCTGTCACACCTGAACTCTGGAAACATCCAGAAAGATCAGAGTGCTTTCTTCTAAAGAGAAGGCTGTGTGTAAGCCCACACTTGAAATTCTACAAGCTAATTTAGGTGATCACTTCCTGAAGGTCTTTAGACTTCATAACAATACAATGTCCTCCACCACAGACCACTGTGCTGGTGGACCACTGGACCTGGTGGTTTGCATATAGGATGGTCGTGCTCACAAGAATTAACTTCACAGCAATGCAAGCTATAGCGAGGCCTCTGCATGGTCCCCAGTGGCTGCACCAACAGAACTACAAAGCATCATTTACATATCGCCTTGAGGGAAAGGCAAGGGTTTGCTTCTTCCCCAGCCCCTGCTTGGCAGAGCTCCACATCACGAGCTTTTTTTTGTTTTGTTTTGTTTTGAATGGGGAAGAAAGCACCTTTGCTGCAGGTTTATCTTCACCAGAGTAAAAGCACATCACCCGGCTGGGCTGTACTGAGGTATAGGGCCAGGGTCAGGTGCGGCCATCACCCCTCTGGAAGGAGCTCTCCTGCTAAACGCTAGGAACACCTCACCTTTCCTGACCAGGGCAATCACTACCTCGCCGGCCAGCCTTGGCTGCTCAGCTGCCCATCATCCTCTCACCTGCCAGTCTGGCTGCATCCTCTGATATACCAGCTACGAAGCCAACTGCTCAAAAACTGGAAGACCAAAGGCCAAATTTCCCAGGCTCTTTCCTCTATCTCATTTTCCCCACAATGGTTCCCACTAGCTACTGATTCTTTCTTTCTTTCTTTTTTTTTTAAATTTATCTATTTGAAAGTCAGAGTTACACAGAGAGAAGAGAGGCAGAGAGAGAGAGAGAGAGAGAGAGAAAGGTCTTTCATCTGCTGGTTCACTCCCCAGATGGCCACAATGGACAGAGCTGCGCTGATCTGAAGCCAAGATCAGGAACTTCTTCCTGGTCTCCCATGTGGGTGCAGGGGCCCAAGGACTTGGGCCATCTTTTACTGCTTTCCCAGGCCATAGCAGAGAGCTGGATCGGAAGTGGAGCAGCCAGGACTAGAACCAGTGCCCGTATGGGATGCCGGCGCTTCAGGCCAGGGTGTTAACCTGCTGCGCCACAGCGCTGGCCCCACTACTGAGTATTTCACTCTTCGTGAGCAAGCACTAGAAGGAAGATGGGGTCTCGGGCTAGTTTTAATCTAGCAACGATGCAATGACTTGACTGTACTGGTACAGGGTAGGAGGTAAAGGCAAGACTGCTCAGACGAATGAGCATCAGGAGACAGGTCAGGTTCAGTTTTGCATGTTATTCATCTGTTCCCACAGTTCTAAATAATCGTGTAATTAAGTTCGCGTTTTGTTGTTGTGAATGCCATCGTGTGCCCAAGCTCCTATAACAAAATGCAACTGGAGTGGGGCCTTGACAACATCAGAAATTAGTTTCTCACAGTTCTGGAGGCTGAAGTCCAGGATGAAGGCGCCGGCCGATTCGGTTTCTGGTAAGGATGTTTCCCCAGCTTGTCCACGGCCTCCTTCTCACTGTGTGCTCACACAGCAGAGAGGGTGCATGTGCTGGTCTCCCCTCCTCTTCTTATAAGCACACCAGCCCTGTCAAATCAGGGCCCTACCCTTATGATCTCGTTTAACTTGATTACCTCCTCATAGGCCTTATCTCCAAACACGGTCATGTAAGGGCTCAGAGCTGCGACACAGGAATTTGGAGAAGTGACTCTATCCACAGCACCATGCTGGGCTCTTTGGGGATGAACAACAATGTAAGATGGATCCTGTGTGCTTGGGAGACTCATATTCTAGAATCAACGCATGCCAGAGACCAAAGAGCCTCCTGAGTCCATGCAGTCTTGATGGTTGGTTATTTCACAGACAGCTGAGGTGACCTGTGGTGCTGCTGATGAAGTACAACAGAGAAATGCAACTCCACCTGAGCTCATTCTCAAGTGGGCGGGACTAGAGGTGCTACAGTCTGGGGCATCAGCAGGGTCCCTTCCTAATCACCAACTGCCTGCTACCGCAGCAGTACCCCTCAGGACAGGATGTTCCAAAAGACTTATTCTTCTTCAGAGCAAAGAACAAGCATTAGCTGTAAGTTTCTGCCAAAGCTTATATCAAGACTGTGGTTGGTGGGAGAAAATAACTTTGCTGTAGGTTTAATTTTAAGGCAGAATTTGGATGCTTATTAATTTAGTAAGTTCATATCCCAGATAGTATGGCATAGTAAGACAGTCTAAACCTAAGAGATAATACATGGGAATTCTGGAATAAACTCACTGAATTAAAAGCAAAAGTGACCTAGATAACTTTTTATACTCTATAAAATATATATAACATAATGGATTATGTTCAATTTAGTAGAATTACTGCAATAGTCTCCTAATTGTCTTCTCCATTTTTATTTCCCTTTCTGCTACTATCAATGATAAACCATTGGTATCTACTGCTGGTAAACTTAAGCAAAAAGAAATTAATCAATGAGATGTAACACAGAACCAAACTTACTGAGCATTTCCTATATGCCTGGTACTGTTCTGAGCCCTTTTTGCTTGCGATTTCAGTTAACTCTCCTACAACTCTATGAGAGAACGAGTGTCATTATTCCTACCTAAGTGATAAAGAAACTGAACAAACAGTAACCGGCTCACATGTTGAAGGCCGTACATCTAGTAAGTGATGGAGTGAGTCAGGAATCAAATAGCAAAGCCTGTTTCTAGAAACCATGGTATCAACAACCCAATGACAGCACACAGGAGCCTTCACTTTCCATCTGCATTTGTCCCCTGGACACAGCAGTGAACGGCATCCCATATGGACACAGCAGTGAATGCTGGAGAGTTCATCAAAACCCAAATCCAAGAGGGCAAGGAACTTGTTTACCTTAGGTATTGCCCCAACCTTAGCACACATGATAATATGGAACATAGTGGGTGGTCGGTGAATATATTTATTGAATAAACAAAGGATTACACTAAATTTACAAACTTACTGCAATACTCTCCGAATTCTCCTCATTTTTTGTTCCATTTTCTGCCACTATCGTCAATGATAAACCTTTGCTATCATTTCTGGTGGATTTAAGCAAGCACAGACAACTTATACAGACTTGCCTACTTGGCTCCTACCTACACTTCCAACCTATTTCTTGGATTTTATTTATTTACTTTTTTTTTAAAAGGCAGAGAGACAGAGAGAACTCTTCCATCTACTGGTTTACTTCCCAAATGCCGTATCAGCTGGGTCTAGGCCAGGCTGAAACCAAGAGCCAAAAACTCAGTCGAGCTCTCCCATGCGGGCAGCAGGGACCTAAGTTCTTGAGCCATCATCTACTACCTCCCAGGTTGGAACTGGAAGTGGAGCTGCTACACAGACTCAAGCACTCGAGTGTGGGGTGTGGGTGTCCCAAGCAACATCTTCACTGCTGCGCCAAATGCCCACCAGCCCATTTGTTGACCTTCTACATACAAACCCCATATGCAGCCATCTTTGTCAGCCCCTATCTTTGCCTCCCCCTCTCCCAGACAAGCACACTGCTACCAGCTGGGGTGCTCTTTGTCTCTTTGATCACCTGAAGTTCACTTATCTTCCAAAGTCCTATTTCTTCCAAAAAGCCTTCCTTGGTACCACACTCAGTGATCTTTTTTTTTTTTTTAAGGTTTTTTTATTTATTTGAAAGTCAGAGTTACACAGAGAGAGGAAAGAGAGAGAGAGAGAGGTCTTCCATCTGATGGTTTACTCCCTAATTTGCCACAACGGCCGGAGTTGTGCCAATCTGAAGCTAGGAGCCAGGAGCTTCTTCTGTGTCTCCCACGTAGGTGCAGGACTTGGGCCATCTTCTACTGCTTTTCCAGGTCATAGCAGAGAGCTGGATCAGAAGTGGAGTGGCTGGGACTAGAACCGGCACCCATATGGGATGCTGGTGCTTCAGGCCAGGGTGTTAACCTGCTGTGCCACAGCGCCGCCCCCCCCCCCAAAGTGATATTCTGAGAGGAGTTCACCTGGACCTCCTCCTCCCCCTCCTTCTCCTCCTTTCTTGTCTTCATAAACAGTCCCATCAGCTGCTGAAGGCAGAGGCTGTCTCTTCTCTTTTCTCCCCAGTATACAATACAGGCTGGCCTCACAGCAGACACAGAAGAAACAGCAACCAACCATTCTATCAGGCACATTTCACATAGATGTGAAATATTTCACAATTCTAAAGGTGAAAAATGGTTTAATTGAAATGAAGCTCATGTAACCTAAAACTCATCATGTTCAGCATGCTGTGCAACCATTGTCACTACTTATCCATCATCACTATCTAGTTCCAGAACACTCCATTACCCCAAAGGGAAACCATGTAGCTCAGAGGGTTTCTCCTCATTTCTCCCTTCTTCCAACTCCTGCCAGCCAACACACTAACTTCTATTTCTATGGATTTGCCTCTTCTGGTCCTGCCTCTCCTATAAATACACAGTCAGTGTTCTTCATGTCCAGCTTCTTTTCCTTGACATTATATTTTCAAGGTTCATCCATGATATTTCATTCCTTTCTAAGCATGAATAATATTCTACCATGTGGAGATGTCACATTTTGCTGAAACAGTCACATCTAATGCATATCTGAGTTGTTTCCACCCCAAAAACAGTTTGGTTATTGCTAATAATGCTTGTGTGAACATCTGGACACACAATTTTGTTTGAACACCTATTTTTAATTCTGCTGATATCTTACTATATAGAATAAATTACTCGCAGCCTTATCTGATCCTACTGTCAATGTAAATAACTTAAAGTAAAATACTATCAGCACTTAAAAATTTTATACTTGGAATTGGCATTGTGGCAGAGTGGGTGGAATTGCTGCCTGCAACACAAGCATCCCATACGGGCACCGGTTCATGTACCGTCTGCTCCACTTCCAATCCAGCTCTCTGCTAATGCACCTGGGAAAGCAGCAGAGGGTGGCCTAAGTCCTTGAGTCCTTGCCACCCATGTGGGAGACCCACAGGATGCTCCTGGCTCCTGGCCTTGGATCACATAGCTTTACCTCCTGCACCCACTTGGGGAGTGGACCAGTACATGAAAGATTTCTCTCCCTCTCTTGTCTCTCCCTCTCTTGTCTCTCCCTCTCTCTCTGTAACTCTGCCTTTCAAATAAATAAATATATATATATAATTTTTAAAATTTTACACTCATAAGTTTAACTGTTTTTGTATTCCAAAATCTCCTTAATTTTTCATATTTTGTGTGAGAGAATACAACGCTTTCTAAATTCTGTACTTAATGAATAGGATCTTATTTAAGCACTTGAATGATTCTTTTTTTTTTTTTTTGACAGGCAGAGTGGACAGTGAGAGAGAGAGACAGAGAGAAAGGTCTTCCTTTGCTGTTGGTTCACTGGCCAATGGCTGCCATGACCAGTGTGCTATAGCCAGCGCACCGCGCTGATCCGAAGCCAGGAGCCAGGTGCTTTTCCTGGTCTCCCATGTGGGTGCAGGGCCCAAGGACTTGGGCCATCCTCCACTGCACTCCCGGGCCATAGCAGAGAGCTGGCCTGGAAAAGGGGCAACCGGGACAGAATCCGGCGCCCCGACTGGGACTAGAACCCGGTGTGCTGGCACCGCAAGGCGGAGGATTAGCCTGTTGAGCCACGGTGCTGGCCCTTGAATGATTCTTTCATAAGAAGTATCCTATGGTTTGAATATTAGTTTGGACGTTAAATGTACCCCAGAGACCCATGTGTTAAAGACTTGGTCTCCAAAGATTTACATTAATTGTACTAAGAGGAAGAAAACATAATCCAATTATGGCATTTGAAGGTAGAGTCCCTGGGAGGTGATTCTGTAGACTGGCTCATAAGAGAGGGGCCCTGGTGTCCAATCCTGGTGGCTTTCTAAGAAAGCACACAGACATATTCCTGTGCACTCCCTCTTGCCATGTGAAGTCCTGCTCCACCTCAGCACTCTGCCAAGAACACAAGTACCTGATCTTAGACTGTGATCCTCCAAAACCAGGAACCAAAATAAATTTCCTTTCTTTATAAAGTTAAATTTCCTTTCGTTATAAAGTTAGTTGCTTTAGGTATTTCACTGTAGTAACAGAAAGATGACCAATGCAATGTATAAACCCACTTGATTCTCAAACATGTTAATTCTTTTTCCCTTTTGTAATGCTATGTTGTGCTAAGTAACAGCCCACGGTATTTGTTAGTATTTATTGAGAGTACAGTATGCACCTGCCACCATAGCAAATGCCACACTCCTAAGCATGTACTATCCTCATTTCACAGGTGATGGAAGCAGGTGTAGGGAGCTTCAGTAACCTGCCCAAGGTCACAAAGCTTTAAGAGGCAGACATGAAAGGCAAACCCAAGTTGTCCTATTTCATACAGTAAGTAACAGGGCCAATCAAAATCTTATCTCTTATTCTACAGCTTTCATTGCATGTGTTTGTGTAAATCAATATTTAATTTTTAGTCTAGTGCCCAAAATGGAGCACACAAAACATATACCCAGACCTCTCACAGATGTGACCTACCCATCTCAAGGCCAAGAGCCCCAAATTCTCCTTTCAAAATTAAACGGAAAGTAAAATTGTCTCGACATTTTTCACTGGAGGCTATCAGCTCCACGTTATAAAGGCCAGCCGGGTTGCTGTGCAAGTGCAATGACCCACACTGGTAGAAGCTGCACAGCTCCATGCTGAATGAGGACAGGGGTGCTCTTGATGGAACATGGACTATAGACTGCAGTGGGGTGGGACGCGCCATGCTGCTCCCAGGGCCATTCCTCCTTCAGAATGGCAGTCACGCTGGAGCGTAGGAAGTCACGGCTGAAATAAGCGAGAAAGAAGACACAAGGACCCCACACCTCACATTTCTCCACCCCAATGAGGAAAACAGGAGAGGAGAAGAAAAGCAGCCCAATCTTAGACTCAAGGAGAGATGGCACCTAAAGATACAGAAAAGCCTTCATGATCCAAGGAGTTTTTCCCTTTGTCTTCCCACCCACTTACACTGGATGGGAGGACAGTGGAGGGCAGGCAATGAGAGCAGGGAATGATGGGAAGACAGCGGAGGGCAGGCAATGAGAGCCCTCAGACAACCTGGAGGGGTGCTTTTATTTCAGATTCTAAAGAGTCCGAGTTCTGCTAACATTCTTAACCTCTTAAGCACACCATTCACAGCCTAGAAAAAAAAAAATTCTAACAACTGCTGGCTGATGCTGGCCCATGACTTTCGGACTCACAGCTCTTCTGACTGTGGCATGAAGGGTGAATCCACGCTACTTGAAAATTGAGGTCCTCCCAGCCATCAGAATGCAAATTGCATGGCAGGTGGCAGCAGAATTCACCCCTTGTTTCTTGTCATTGCTAGAGTTTTAATTCTATGTTAAATACTGGCATTTCTATTGGAGTGTAAAATATATACCAAGAAAACAGCACAGATAAATACTGAACAGACCAATAAATTGTCTCTAACCATACTACATCCATACAACATGCACCCAAATTCAACCTAAAAATATCAGCATCCTAGAAGCCCTTCTTGGACCAAATTTTAATTCTGACATCAAGCTAAGTTCCAGAAAGTATCCTAGGTATTTTTTTAAAAAATATTTACTTATTTATTGGAAAGTCAGAGTTACACAGAGAGAAGAGAGGCAGAGAGAGAGAGAGAGAGAGAGAGAGATCTTCCATCCGATGGAAGCCATCTGAAGCCAGAAGCCAGGAGCTTCTTCTGGGTCTCCCATGTGGATGCTGGGGCCCAAGGACTTGGGCCATCTTCTACTGCTCTCCCAGGCCATAGCAGAGAGCTGGATTGAAGTAAAGCAGCTGGAACCAGAACTGCTGCCCATATGGGATGCCGCCACTGCAGGCGGTGGCTTTACCAGCTACACTGTAGCACCAGCCCCTAACCTAGGAATTATGCAAGCATTTAGTGTTAGATGTGCTACTTGGGACACAAATGACAACAAGAAAAGACAACATATAATTTGCCTGGAACTCATACCTCCAAGCATTGAGGGATGAATTTCTCTAAATTACCCACCCAGAGCCCATATGTACCCTAGTGACAATGAACTGGAAATTATGTAACTAATCAGGAGAGTGTTTAACACCACCCTCTTGCCCCTGTAAAGCCTCCTGCCGCTCTTCTCCACTTCAAAGCCATCTATACTCCTGGCCAAACCACAGATCCCTGTAGCAAAGTGTAAACAATCTGCAGGTAGACGAGGGAGTGGAATCATAACAGAGAAAACAAAGCCCCCTACCTCTCTGCATGCCACTTGCTTCTCCTTCCTTAATGGATTTTCAAGGGTGATCTCTAATCAGAGGCTAATGAGAGACTCCATTACAAGGAGTGTTAAGTGACCTCAAGCAAATCACAGGTCGGATACCCCCAGTCAGAACATCTCTCAGCTCAAGGGTAGGAAGGTTTCCCACCGGTCTGAGGATATCAGTCACCAGAACCCTGGATGGAAGTGGGCTCTCCAGACAAGGCTTTCTTCCATCCCCCAACTCTGTATTTTGTGCCTAACTTAGAAAGAAACAAAGAAAAGCCTCCTACCAATGTCCACAGGAACTAGAGACCAAGTTTCCTTTGAAAGGAACCCACAGGCAAAGCCTGAAAGAACGACATACTTCAGAAAGGGAGTAACCAGGCTAATACAAGGATCCTCTGCAAAAAGTCTGTGACCTTTGCAAAGGTTGGGACCTTGAGTCTGAATCTTCTGGCACAAAGAATGCACCCCGTTGTTGAGCTCAGGATTAGATCTTTACAGGAAGTCTGAAACTCCCTCCCTCCAGGGCTCGAATCCAGTCTGGAAGTTGGGAGTAAGTGGTGGTATACAAAAGACATGCGGAGGGTCTCCCAGTTTCACCACTGTCAAAACACACTGATAACTTTATAACAGATTTAATTGTATGTCAAATCCCCCAAATCCACACCTTCACAGATGATCTCTGGATGCAGACCTTGGAAGGAAATTAAGAAGACATCAAATACCTGGTGACCACTCCCCAGAGCCACTCCACAGGTGACCCATGTCTTAGGGCATAGGCCTTGGTTAGGCAGCTTCCTGACCGCTCACCTATGTGATGAGACTTGAGAAAAGGGGATGAGAAGTGTGCCTTTTCCTACAACAAACAGACTTTTTTTTTTAAAACTCAATAATACAACTCTATCATCCGATAAGTCAGTGGACCACAACAGAAAATGATCTGCCCTGGCCAAACACGCACTGCAGATCCGACAGACCTGTGCTCCCGTGACACCGTGTCTGCTGCTCCGAAAGCAGCAAACGAATGGCGCCTCCCTGAAATCCCTTTTTGCCTTCCCAATTTCTCAGTGCGACACATTGCTGCAAGTAGTCGAACTGTGCAAGGCCTTGACCTCCTTTCTTTGTCTCTCCGATTCAACTGCGTCTGTTTCCCTGGGGCCTCCTAGCTCAGCTGAAGGGCTGGCCGGAGTGGAATGAGCCATCAGCCAAGCCCTGAACAATGGACCCCTTTCTCCGGCTGTCACATGGACAGCGTTGTATTACGGCCATTGTCCCTCTAAGCACAGAGGAGAGGCACAGGTTCTCACAGACTGCCTATGCTCTGTGACCCCCACCCTCTGGCCAAGTCACTAAAATTTAAAGCAAAACAAAAATAGGCACGGCTTTTGAATGGGACACTATATCCCTAACAAGGAACACAGGGCCTCGGAGCACTCCATCAATACAGTGTGACAAAAATCCACATATCCCACCGTACCTGTACTGGATCAAAATCCATGGGAGGTGGTACCTGCGGGTGAATCTTGTGCTTCTGAAGTTTGAGGACACAGGCCAGATTTCTCAGGCATTTATCTTCTTTTATTTATTTCTTTTCATTTTATTTGAAAGGAGAGAGACAGGCACAGAGAGAGAGAGAGAACTTCTAACCACTGCTTCACTCTCTAAATGCCCACAGCAGCCAGGAAAGGGCCAGGCAGAAGCCAGGAGCCATGAACTCAAACTGAGTCTCCCACAAGGGTGGTAGAGACCTAAGTACTTGAACCATTACCTGCTGCCTCCTAGTGTGAGCACATTAACAGGAAGCCGGGTCCAAAGCCGAGGAGATGGGACTCCAACCAGGCACTCTCCCAGGAAATGCAGGCGCCGCAGGTGGTGTTCTACCTGCTGCACCAAACAGCTGTCCTTGCCTCTACTTGGTTTTGCACATCTGCTTCAGGGTGAACTGGAAGTAGGGAGGGTGTGGAAAGGGCAAATCCTAGCGTCGACAGCGAAACATCTGGGAAGAACACAGGTGAGCAAGACAAGGGCTCCAAGGAGTATGGGAAAGGAGACAGGCACATTTAAAAATCCTAACAGATTCTCAGAAGATGATAGCCACTTGGGGCTGGGGTGGGAGGAGTGGATCATCAGTGAGCAGGGGAAAGGGAGGTGCGAGGAGAACAGAAAGGGGGCAGGAAAGCCACCTGGCAGAGGTTGAAGCCTTCAGAGGAGGATGTGTACTAAGAAAGTTCCAGTGCTGGCAGGGACAGTTTTACAAAGCACACATGCTTAGTATTTACTTCTAAGTTTTAGACAGGAACTTTCTCCATAGTCTCAAGCCCTAAAAGTCAACTAGTCAAGTCAATCTCTGAAGGGAAAGACTTGGAGTGATATTTACGATTGGAGAGTCACAGGGTGGTAGAGTGGCAGGATGACCGTTCAGCTCCTCGGGAGAAACCACAAATTCAGCTCTGACACCACCAGAAGATGTATGGGCCTGGTCTGCCATCCCTACCCCTAAGAATTCCCTTAATGGCTTCAAGAAATAAATATTCTCATTTCACATCTTCTCGTGGGTTGGGGAAGTGGAGGAAGATTCCAGCCAACATTTACTTGTATCTCAGTGAGGTCCTCATATCACATCTGGTTTATGTAACACAATAATAGGCAGGCTCTGGGAAGGGTTCCTTCATGTACATGTGCTAGGGGCCAGGAAGAATCTAGTTCCCCTTCCCTGTAAGTGGCTGTTGCACAACGATGCTCAAGTGTTAACTCACTACTCCAGTGGGATGCATTCATCACTACAGTGAATACAAGGACAACGTCCTGCCAGTCTTGCCCTCACGCGTTTGCTGAGCCCATTTCCCAACCTGAGCTGCCCACTCCATCCAAATCCCCCCTCACACACTGCCAGGAACCTTCCAGTAGGGACACAGGACCCTCTCTGAGGCTCTCACAACAGCATGCACCATTCCCAGCCTTACCTGGTCAGGTGTAACTTATTTGTAATCTAGAATTTTTTTAAAGCAAAAATTTCTTGATTATTATACATACGCTATATCTAATAACTATCTGATGTGAAGCAAAGAATAAAACTCAAGCCAATGATTTTTTTTTAAAGTCACATCCTTCCACCAATTCCTCATCCAAAATAAATAAAGAACCTTTTCCAAGATATCACTGGGGATGGCTATTTGTTTGTTTTGATTATAGGATTACTCTCCTGACCCAATTCAAAGATTTCATCATCCTATTTCATTCCATGAAGAATAAGTTCAACTTGTGTTTAAATTTTCAATGTGCTATGAAAAATATTTAAAAAGAAAAATAAGATCCTTTACGAGAAGGTATTTAAAGGACCCATGGTGAGAAGCACCACCTGCAGCTATGGTTTAGAATTAGCCAATCTGTACAACTCATCTAGGGTAGACAAGATGTTGATGACAAGGCACTTAATCATCCCTTGAGATGGGGTCTCTTTGCTCCCAAAGATAAGATGTTTTTAACATATGTTAATCTCCTGCACATGTACCTATCCAGATGGGGTTTCCATACTGAAACACTGCTTTCTTTGTCTTCCAACTGAGGAAGAACACAATTTATCACCCTATGAGTAGGAAATTGAGGTGGTTAAAATGCTTTACATAGTTTCTTTATCTAGGAGTATAAATCACTGGAAATGAAACAGGATAGGAAATCACTAGAAACGAACAGTGATAATAACAGGATATATTATCACATTCACACCTTCCAGACTGGCTAATGGCAGAGTGTGCACTACCAAACAAGATCCACAGGGTGACTTGAAGTTTTACAAATAAAGTTCTATAAAATAAACTAACAATGGTGTTTATCTTAATTTTTCTCCATAGTATGAGGTATCCTTTTACACAGGGCTCTGAATTAATCTTCTACAATAACTATGCTTACAAAGAGAATGACCACATGAAAGAGAATCTTACATGGTGAAGAAAAGAGAAACAAAAGATAAATTCAAATTCTTGTGAAGTTCACATATACAGAGAGAGAATAAATGAAGAGGTAAGGAAATCAGTTAACTAAGACTGGCAAGAGTCCAGGCAGAAAAAGGAGTAGGTTCACACTAAGGGGAAACCAGTCCACTTCAGAGACAGACTTGCAAAAGAAGATAAATCAACACAACTCAATGGATCTTACGAGAACTCTTAAAACCACACTAATTTTTAAAACACAATACTGGATTCACACCCTTGAGAAACTGAGACTTCAGGCACCCCTTTACATGCCTTGAAGGCCAACAATTCAGGTATTTGTACCATATATTTTTTTTTTTGACAGGCAGAGTGGACAGTGAGAAAGAGAGAGAGAGAGAGAGAGAGAGAGAGAGAGAGAGAGAGAGAGAAAGGTCTTCCTTTTTGCCATTGGTTCACCCTCCAATGGCCGGTGCGCTGCGGCCGGCGCATCGTGCTGATCCGAAGCCAGGAGCCAGGTGCTTCTCCTGGTCTCCCATGCGGGTGCAGGGCCCAAGCACTTGGGCCATCCTCCACTGCACTCCCGGGCCACAGCAGAGAGCTGGCCTGGAAGAAGGGCAACCGGGACAGAATCCGGCGCCCCGACTGGGAGTAGAACCCAGTGTGCTGGCGCCGCAGGCGGAGGATTAGCCTATTGAGCTGTGGCGCCGGCCACCATATTTCTTGAGACTGCCCTATGTAATTGGGATTCTCCTACACCATCCAATGCATGGAACAGTTCCTGTGGATGTGGGAGCTGCCTGTGAGTCAACAGTTCAAATTCTGCAGCATCACCATCTCTGCACTTCCCTGGGAAATGATGCATTTGCTTATTCAAACGTTACTACGTATTTCTATTTTACACAAAAGGAATGGGAAATGGAAAAAAACTTAAAAACCTAATAATAAGTATGAGAAGTATTTTTCTCATAAATTTAGTGAGCCAAAATTAGAAGTTATCAGACATAGCAAAAAATGCAAATATGTACAATGAATCAGACATCCATTGAAATCAAACAGGCAGACTATTGTTTAAATTAGGAAAATAAAACCAAAATTACAGAAATTTAAAGACAGGGGTATACCTTGAATGTCATTTCTAAATGGTAAAGTATAATAAGAAAGTTGACAGTGTATTTGGCGCTCTGGAGCCAGCATCCCTAAAACATGGTCTTTTGCTAATCTTCAGACCTATTTTCAGACATGTATCCTTTTAGGAAAGTAGAAAAGATGGTACTGAACCAGTCACCCTGTTTCTGATCAAATACAAAAATAGATGCAACAGTGTTTTCCAAACTGAAAAGTACAGGGAGAAGTTAATTATTTTTGTTGGCATTGCCACTTGCATTCCAGTGCTGCGATGCTGTCATTCACATCCAAGTCATCCCAAAGAATAAATGCAGCTCTTCTACTATAGGCCTGCCAATATGCTGTACGGGTGACATTAACTCAGAGGTGTCTGGTGCCTCATAGGTCCGCCTGGCGTAATCTATCTGGTCCTCTTTCCACGTCAGGTTAACTTTATAGACTATAACCAGCCAAACTGTAAATTATCAACTGGCTTCTCCACAACCCTCAGCACATGCATGGTGACTGTCCCAACCACTTTGTGTGCTAAGAAAATGTCTCCTGGGGCCAGCATTGTGCTGTGGTAGGTTAAGCTGCCACCTGCAACACCAGAATCCCTTAAGGGCACTGGTTTGAGTTCTGGCTCCTCCACTTCTTCTTCTTCTTCTTTTTTTTTTTTTTTTTTTTTTTTTTTTGACAGGCAGAGTGGATAGTGAGAGAGAGAGACAGAGAGAAAGGTCTTCCTTTTTGCCATTGGTTCATCCTCCAATGGCCGCTGCGCTGTGGCCGGCGCATCGCGTTGATCCGAAGCCGGGAGCCAGGTGCTTCTCCTGGTCTCCCATGCGGGTGCAGGGCCCAAGGACTTGGGCCATCCTCCACTGCCTTCCCGGGCCATAGCAGAGAGCTGGCCTGGAAGAGGGGCAACTGGGACAGAATCCGGGGCCCCAACCGGGACTAGAACCTGGGGTGCCGGCGCCGCAAGGCGGAGGATTAGCCTGTTAAGCCAACGGCAAAAAGGAAGACCTTTCTCTCCGTCTCTCTCACTATCCACTCTTCCTGTCAAAAAAAAAAAAAAAAGAAAAGAAAAGAAAAATGTTGCCTATCAATTATTCATTCTTCTACACTCTTAGAGCATTCATTATGCAACTACTATTGATGTAGGCAGGTATACAGGATAAAAATGATCAGGTTTGTGAGCAGGAAGACCATACCTTCACCACCCCCACTGTATGATCTCATCACCCTACCTGACCACACCTGTGTGCCCACTGGCCAATCAGGCTAATTAACCATTCCCCTTTGGAAGTGGATTAAAGGCCTGAAATTGTGGGCCCAGCCTTTTGCCCTTTTTGGCTATTGTGGACCCTTACTGCCCCCACGCCTTCGGGGCACATGGCCTTGGGGCCGCCCGCCCCATGCTTCCTGGCCTGCATGCTCCTCCAAGCGGCTGGCTCCTGGTGCTCAGTATGACTCCAATTTCCCTTTCTTTCCTAGATAGGGCCCTCACTCTCCTAGGTATTTCTCTCACTAAATAAAAAGCTTAAAACTTATCATGCTGCCGGGTTTATTTGTGCCAGTATTCAGAATTCTTCTCTGCATATGAGGCAAGAACCCACAAGGCTTATTAATATTGTGAATTTATTAAGAAGCAAACCGGTAAGCCTACGTGCCAGCCACTTGGATAAGAAGTTCGAATATGGAACGAGGACCTCACCAATCAGATGGGGATAAACAATCAGCTTACAAACACTGCTGAAACGCTGTGACAGACGCGCTATGAAAGGACCTCTTCTGAGATACTGCTAAGTTTACATAAATCAGGAAAAGTTTTAGAGGGAACCTTGAGTTGGACTGTATCTTTAAATACAAATGGCGGTCAGCACTTGTTCAGACAGAAAAGAAGGGCAGAGCACATTTCCGTCAGAGAAAACAGCAAACACAGCTAGGTCTCAGAGCAGCAAAAGGTGCCATGGAATCAGGGAACAGTGACAAGATCAAGGTCAGTGGGGGCTGCAGACCAGGGAGCAGGGAAGTAGAGAAGCCAGTGCAGTGGCCAGCTGTGGTCTAGTAGGTTAAGCCTCTGCCTGTGGCGCCAGCATCCTGTATGGATGCCGGTTCATGTTCCAGCTCCTCCTCTTCTGATTCAGCTCTCTGCCATCACCCTGAGAAAGCAGTGGAAGATGGCCCAAGTGTTTGGGTTGCTGCATGGGCATGGGAGACCCAGAAGTTTCAGGCTCCTGGCATAGGATCAGCCCTGCTCCGGGCATTGTGGCCATTTGGGGAGTTAACCAGAGGGTGGAAGACTTCTCTCTCTCTTCCCCTGCCTCTCTGTAACTCTGCCTTTCAAATAAATAAATAAATAAATCTCAAAACTAAATAAACAAATGACAGTGCAAAAGTGGTTCTTCTATCTCACAATACAGAAGTCTGTCTCTTCGTCACCAGCCAGTGTTTCTCCAAATGCAGCCCGAGGTCATGTCTACCAGCTTAACATGCAGATTTCTGGCCCTTAACATCCCAGATCCACAGACTCTCTTTTCAACAAACACCCTGGTAACACTGATGTCACCATTCACCACCTGGTGAGTCACTGAAGATTTTTTTTCATCAAAGAAACAACATGATCAGGTTTGTATTTTAGAAATGTGCAATTAGGAGCCACCATTGTGGCAAAGCAGGTAAAGTCACTGCCTGCGGTGCCAGCATCCCATATGGGCATCGGTTCCAGTCCTGGCAACTCCACTTCCAATCCAGCTCCCTGCTAACCTGCCTGGGAAAGCAGCCGAGGATGGCCCAAGTGCTTGAGCTCCTGCACCCACATGGGAGACCCGGAGGAAGCTCCTGGCTCCTGGCTTTGGATCAGCTCAGCTCTGGTCATTGCAGCCATTTGGGGAGTGAGACAGCAGGTGCAAGCTCTCTCTCTCTCTCTTCCCCTCCCTCCCTCTCTCTCCTGCTTTCTCTGTGTAACTCAGCCTTTCAAATAAATAAATATTTTGAAAATTTTTTTTAAAAATAAGAAATGTGCTATTAGGCCAAGCAGACAATGATGAAAAAGGTGTATCCACTGCTGTGTGCAAGTTGATTTTGCATTAAAACCAACTTTTGAACCTGTATGAAAACAGAACTTCTCACACCTCACCCTAGACTTACTGTATCTGAATCAAGGCAGAGGAGGATGAAATTGACATTTTATTGAGGTCAAAAAGTTCAAATATTGGCAATTTCTCAAAGTTCAATCTCAATTTTTTTAAGAAGCTACCCCTCCCTCCATGTTTTTGATACATACCAAAGACTAAGAACAACTGGAAAAACACAAGGATACTCCAAAACATTCATGGAAAAGGGGGAATTAAAAGATAAGTTATTTTGGTGCAAAAAATTTTGAAATCTGTGCATGACATTTTTATAATATGAATTTTCCATGAACCTTTTTTTAATGAAAGAACTATGCATGAATTTCAAACATTTGTTAGCACACCAAAATAAATGTATCTTTTTAAAAAAACTGACCTTAATTTTTATTTGAAAGTTAGAGTTACAGAGAGAGGGGGAGAGACAGAGAAAGTTCTTCTATCTGTTGGTTCACTCCCCAGATGGCACCAACTGCCAAGCCGAAGCCTGGAGAGTCATCTGGGTCTCCTACATGGATTCAGGGGCCCAAGCTCTTAAGCTGCTCTTCTCAGGCCCTTAGCAAAGAGCTGGATCGAAGTGGAGCAGCCAGGACACAAACCATCAATGATAGAAGATGCCCATGTTACAGGCAGCAGCTTAACCCACTACACCACAACAGTAGCCCCAAAACTTACCTTTTAATTCCAATTTTCCACAAATTTTGTGAAGTCCACTCATACAAGCAGAACTAACTGCTTTTCCCTTTATTTATGGCTGATATACTTTGAATAATAGGCAAATGTGGAAATGACATAATTTATGTACCTAAAACAAATGTTCAAAGGTTCCGAAGCAGTCACCAAAGAAGTGAGGCAGCTCGCTGAAGGATTTCAGAGCCAGCAGAACCCGTGAAGTTACTCCGTTCTTTTCCCACGACCAACCCAAGTTCATATGTGAGGACACAGATGCATACATGCGGAAGCAACCTGCTAGGGTCATGCTGAATAATTTCTTCAATTCCTCAATGTGCTCTCACATGTATTTTCACAGGCATTGAACTCATTGTTCTAAAAAATATTGAGGATTTAATATACAGAGTGCTAGTGTCACTTAAGCCCTGTTGTGCCTAAAATGAGAGGTGTTGGGCAAATCATAAAGCAAATACTCAGCCCTATCTCTTTTTCAAACAAAGCCAAGAATTTAAATATAAAACCTAGAAAAACACTTGAAATGTAATAGATACTTAATATTTGTTCAATGAATGACTGGCTTCCAAAAAGAGGTTAAAGGAAGGACACTAAAGCATAGTGTCTCTAAGGAAGTGCACAGGTTGTGGACTGAGTTCAGATTTCCCACCTCCTAATCTGTTACAAGCACCCTTTGGTACCCAACCACCAACCACTCCCTACAAATCCCAGCCCTGCCACCTTGCTGCTTTATCCACTGAAAGTTCCCAACAGACGGCAATACAGAAGCCATGTCTAAGTTGGACCTCAAAACACAGCCTATGAAGGA
The DNA here is from genome assembly GCF_033115175.1 of Lepus europaeus. Taxonomy (NCBI): domain Eukaryota; kingdom Metazoa; phylum Chordata; class Mammalia; order Lagomorpha; family Leporidae; genus Lepus; species Lepus europaeus. Next base: position 151,149,341 of record NC_084830.1, read on the forward strand.
GTGGATCTCATAGACAACACGATTCCCACAGCCCATCCAAACAGTAACAATTACTGGCAGCCAATAAAGCTATAATAGGGCAATACAATAAAAGCTAATGCTAGTTGCATAATAGTATTAATAATAACAATAGTTAACAAGTGTCTACTATCTATGTGCCGGGCTCATTAACGAATCACATGTATTAACTCATCCAGTCCTTCTAACAACCCTTTGTTTAAGCACTCATTATCACGCTGATTTTATACATGTGGACAGAGTGGTAAACTAAGTCTCTAAGTCACATAGATGCAAAGTGGCAGAGCTGAGAGCTGAACCCTGGCTGCCAGCCTCAAGTTTACCAACACAGCTGTTGGACCTCTCACTGACAAAACAGAAAGCACCCTGAAGTCCCCTTGAGAGCACAGGTCAGCACGATGGCGTTGCTGGGTGGCATCACCTCGCCCCAGTCTTTGCCTCTGTCAGAAAGGAGGCGTTTGTATGCTGCAGACTACACGCTAAGTGAAACCCAGGATGCCAAAGAGGAAAGCAAGAAGAACTGGGAAGGACCCCCGCCTTGGTCCTCCCTGCCTAAGCGCAGTAAGAATGACCAAGGTGCCCAGCAAAATCGCAAACCTTGACCTCTGGGTAACCAATCTGGGTGTTCAAGGCAGGACACCCTTAAAGAAGCAGCAAACACAACATGGCATTGTTTACTCAGTGTTGTCATTAAAGAGAAATAAGAAGGAAATGTTTCCCCAAAGCAGGCCTCAGAGTTCTGGATCAGAAGAATCTCAAAGCCAAACACCAACACGGGGCAATTCTTCTGTAAGTGACTGTAGCTTCCAGAATGGTCCCTTCCAGTCTAACGCGAGAAGCCAGGCGTCCTGGCGAGGAACTCCTGCTCTAAGTCACCAGCCTGCGGCCCAGACACCCCAAAAGCCTTGAGAAGACGGGAAGGGGCGGCAAGACTAAGGCGTCAACGCGCCCAATCTGAATGGCAGGTGTGGGGAAAGGAAGGTCCCAGAGGAGACACAAAGCCGATCTGGAAGGAAGGGCTGGGCTGAGACCGCTTCTCATTCTCTGACTCCCTCCACATCTCCTGCGTCCGCCTAAGCCAGCCGTCAAGGGAACACACACAGGCATAGCAACGCAAGGACAGAGATGGTGCAAAATAAAGTGCGTTACGGGGAGTCTTCCCCATGCTAAACACTCCACGAACGCCACGCACAGTCCCCAGTGACAAAACCAAAACCAAAGCAACAGTAAACTCTTGAGTCGCCCTTAGCGACCGCAGACCGAGCCCGCTTTACCCCACCGCACGCTGCACCGAGACGTCCAAGCTCAAGGACAAGACCCCCACCCCTAAGGAGCCTCCCCGCGTCCGGCCAAGGTCCAGCGCCCGGCCAAGCTGAGTCTGCCCAACTCTTACCCAGTTCCCGAGATCCTGAGATTCGCAGCGCTACCTCTACCCCGGTCTGCACGCACTGCCGGCCAAGACGCCAACTCCGCTCGCCACCGTGCACTGAGCCTAGGAGAGGCGCGTCCTAGCAGAAAGCGCCCCAGGCGCCGCGGAGCTGGAGACGCGGGAGGAGGCAGGTCCCCAGTGCGTGTCCAGACGCCCCGGGAAAGTACTAGCTGCAAACTTGAACAAGGTTTCCGCTGTCTGGCCGGGGATGCTGGAGGAGGAGGGGAGTAACCCGAGCCGGGCCCGGGGTGCGAGCAGTTGCCGCTGCTGCAGCTGCTGCGGCCGGGCCGGCGGCCGCTGGGGGGTGTCGCTTGGCGCCGCGCGCGGTCCCCGGTGCACGATCCTCCGGGCCGGATCCGGCACTCGGATCGCGGGCTGCGCCAGGCTGAGCGCCTGCCGTCACCACGTTGGAAAACCTTGAGGCGTCCGCCGGGGGTGACCGAAGGGGTGGCGGGGCGAGTGTCCGCCCGAGACCTGACTCTCGCGCAGTGTGAGCCCGTGGTCTAAGCCCGTCTACAGAGATCAGCGACCGAGGCCAGCTCCCGAGCGTCGGGCCGGAGTGGACGGCGCGTCCCCAGCCTTCCCGGGTGGAAGGAGAGCCAACGTGGGGCGGAGAAGGGGAGGGGGCCCCGCCGTGCCAGGGCGCGCTGATGCGGCTGCGGCGCCGAGGGGGAGGTGGGGCAGGCGGGCGGGCGCGGGGAGACTCCCCGGACGCGCCGCGAGCTCCCGGGGCGCTCGGCGCGTCGAGGCGCGCGCATTTCCTGGGGAATGGCTCCCTCTGCCGACCGGCCGCCGAGCCCCGGGAGGCCCCAGGGCCGAGCGCTACGACCGGGAAAGGCTTTCCTGCGTGTGGCTGGTGCTGGAAGCTGCTTCTCTGTCACCTTCCTCTTCCAGACTCAAAGTTGTCCTGCGCCTAGACGACCCAAGGCCGGCAAGTCCCTGTTAGGTTGAGCTCTGCCCCCCTCCCCAGAGCAACAAAGCAGGGTGGGCCCGATGCTCCCACCAGGCTTCCCTTCCTTACATGAACATGACATCTTTTTTTTTTTTTTTTTTTGGACAGGCAGAGTTAGACAGTGAGAGAGAGACAGAGAGACAGAGAGAAAGGGCTTCCTTCCGTTGGCTCACCCCCCAATGGCCGCCACAGCCAGTGCGCTGCACTGATCCGAAGCCAGGAGCCAGGTGCTTCTCCTGGTCTCCCATGCGGGTGCAGGGCCCAAGCACTTGGGCCATCTTCCACTGCCCTCCCGGGCCACAGCAGAGAGGTGGACTGTAATAGGAGCAACCAGGACTAGAACCTGGAGCCCATATGGGAAGCTGGCACCGCAGACGGAGGATTAGCCAAGTGAGCCACAGTGCCTGCCCCATGACACCTTCTTTTTAGAGAACCATCAGGTGCGTGTGTGTCCCTGCTCAGTAACAGCCCCCAGCAAATAGTCAAGACTCCAAACTCTGTCTGGAGGGAGGGAGTGACCCACCGTGTTCCTTCTTGTGCTACCTGGATGCACATGGAAGAGTGTGTGTGTGTGTGTGTGTGTGTATTCACCAGGCATCTTGCTCTTCTCAGCTAATGGTTCCTCCATTTTTCTCTGGAGGGCCACTCCTGCCACACACGCGCAACCTGAGGAGACACAGCCTGGCCGCTGCAGCTTTTCCCTGTGCAGAATTAAGTGCCTGACCCAAGCCAGGCGGCTCAAGGACAAAGACATCTAGAACTAATGGGTCCAGATGGCTGTTTTCTATGGAAATTGGCCATTAGTTTGTGCCACTGTTCCCCCAGGGCCCCCTGCTTTCTGCTTTATGAAATGTGGTTGCTCTCCTTTCCTCTGAATTTTTTAACCAACTTCATCAAAACAATTTACATTCTATATATCACACTCATTAAATACAGTTTGGTGAGTTTTGTACAATGCATACACCCACAGAACCCTGGGGACAACCAAGATCATGAACAATCCCATCAACCCAGGAAGTTACCTTCCACTGTTGGAAGGGAAGCCCCCATCTCAGCCCATATCTGGCCCGCTGGGCTGTTCTCTGAGAGCAGAGACTAGATTGGTCTTTGGTAGCATTTCATGTGAGTGGAATCACACAGTGTTCTTTATGCCCTCACTCAGTTTGTCTTCAGAATTCATTGGCATTGTTGCCTGTGTCCACACTTGCCCCCTTTTATTGTTGAGCAATGTTTCATGTATACTGAATACTATTCTAGGATTCCACGGAATGGCTATACCACCAGGCGTGTGTTTCCCACTCACCAAATATTGATGGGAATTGTGTTTCCAGGATGAGGCCACAGTGCATAATGGCACTGGGAAAACTCTTACACCACTTCTTTTGTAAACGTTATGTTTCTCTTATCTCATTGACATGAAATCACTGGTTCATTTAATAAGTGTGTGTTTAACTCTGTAATAAAGACAGTTGAACTCTTTTCCCAGTATAAGAGAGTTATTCCACATGTGGCACCCTCTGTCTTATTTTAGCCATGCTACTGACTATATGGTAGTATCTCATTGTGGTTTTAATTTGTGTTTTCCTATGACTAATGAGGTTGACCATCAAAGATGTTCACCACCATTTAATGTGCAGCTGTGTCATTTGTTCTTTGATAAAGTGTCCAATTGTTTCACCCAATTTGTTTTTATTTATTGATTTGATAGGCGGAGACATAGAAAGAGCTTCCATATGCTGGCTCACTCCCCAAATGCCCGAATGGCCTGACCTAGACTGGGCTTGAACTGGGATCTGGGAAGTCAATCTATGTCTCTTGCAGGAGTGGCAGGACATTACCACTGCCTCCCAGGGATCTGCATTAGCGTGAAGCCAGAGTCAAGAGCTGGAGCCAAGAATTGAACAAGGGCACTCCTCGAGGGGACATAGTTGGTTTACCTAGCATCTCTGCCACTAGGCTAAACACTCACTCCATCGCTCAATTTTTAATAGGGTCATTTATATTCTTGTTATTGGGTTGTAGGAGTTCTTAATATATTTTGAATCTTTGGCCTTTGTCAGCTGTGTGCACAGAAAATATAGTCTTTTTTTTTTTTTTTTTTTGCCTTCCAGATTCTTAATGGTATCTTGAGAACAGTAGCTTTTATTTTGATGAAAGTCCAATTTATCAATTTTTTTTCTTATATGACTTGTTATGCTTTATCTAAGCAATCTTTGTTCACCCCAAGGTCATGAAGATTTTCTCCTGAAAAGAACAGTTCTTTTTAGCTCTTTGACCCATTTGGAATTGATTTTTATCTACAGTATGAGTTAAGGGCCGAGGTTCATTGTTCACAGGTATATCCAGTGTTTCAGCACCACTTGTTGATAATATCATCTTTGCCCAATGAACAGCCTTGACATCTTTACTGAAAATAAACTGTATTCAGTGGGTCTATTTCTGTACTAATGTTGCTTTCATTTTATATAGAGTTCTATTCCTGTGCCAGTAGCATGCTGTTCATTACTGTAAATTTATAATAAGACTCCAACTAGTCATAATATGTCTTCTTTCTTTCCCTTTTTTCTTTCAAAATTTGTTTAGCTTTCTACTTTTGTTTTGGGTTGGTTTAGTTTGGTTCTTATCTTCCATATGAATTGTAGAATTAGTGTGTCAATTTTAAAAAAAAAACTCACTTTCTGAATTGAGAGTGTCTGGAATCGGAATCCTCTGATCAATTTAGAAAAAATTGCAGCGCCGGCACACCGGGTTCTAGTCCCGGTCGGGGCACCGATCCTGTCCCGATTGCCCCTCTTCCAGGCCAGCTCTCTGCTGTGGCTAGGGAGTGCAGTGGAGGATGGCCCAAGTCCTTGGGTCCTGCACCCCATGGGAGACCAGGAGAAGCACCTGGCTCCTGCCATCGGAACAGCGTGGTGCGCCGGCCGCAGCGCGCTACCGCGGCGGCCATTGGAGGGTGAACTAACTGCAAAGGAAGACCTTTCTCTCTGTCTCTCACTGTCCACTCTGCCTGTCAAAAAATTAAAAAAAAAGAAAGAAAAAATTAACATGTTAACAGTTTTAAGTCCTCCAATTTTTGAATTTACTGTATCTCATCATTAATTTAAGTATTCTTTAATTTCTTTCAGCAATATTTTGAAGTTTGCACAGCACCTTTGCACAGATTTTTTAAAATTTATCCCTCATTTTTAAAATTTTTGGTGCAATTACAAATGAATTTTTTTTTATTTTAGCTTCCAAATGTTTTTTGCTAGTATCAGAAACACAATGAAACTCTGTACAGTGGCTTCATATTTTGCATGTTGACTAATTTTTCTTGTTAGTTCTACTAGTTTTGTTTTTCTTTTTGTTTTTTAAGATTCTTGTACCATGCACTTTTTCTTGCTTTGTTGTACTGGGTAGAATGCCTAATATTGTACTGGATAGAACGTTGTAAGAGTTCATATTCTGGAATCATTGCCTGTCTTAGGGCAAAAGCAATCAGTTTTTACCATTAAATGTTATTATTAATTGTAGAGTTTGCAAACACCTTTTGTTGATTGAGAAATTTCCCTTCTATTCACAGTTCAATGCAAATTGTTTGCATGCTTTTTTGTTTTACCATGAATGACAGTTGAGTTTTGCCAAATATTTTTCTACATCACTTGAAATTATTTCATAGCTTTTCTCTTTTTTTCCCGTTAGTTGATTGAATTAATTGTTAAGCTTGCCTTGTGCTCCTGGGTGAAAGCCTAGCTGGTCCCTGTGTATTACTCATTTTAGGTATTCTTGGATTTTAATTACTAAAATTTTGTTCAAGATATTTGTGTCTATATTCATGAGGAATATTGGTCTGTATTTTTATTTTCTTATGATTTCTTGTTTAGCTAGAAGTTCATGATTCTTTTTTAATCTATTAAAAGAACTAGCTTTTAGTTTCATTGATTTTTTTTGCTGCATATGTTTTATTTCATTGATTCAGCTCTTACGTTTACTATCTCCTTCTGCCAAAAGCACTGATTTTGCTCTTCATTTTTTACATTAATTTGTTAAGATTAAATTTTAGATCAGTTGATGGTTACATCTTTGTTTTCCTTATATAAGCATTCCAAATTACAAATACCTCTCTAAGACTACTTTAACCCATTTATTATAAGGACTTCTTTATCTGAAAGACAGACAGAGAGAAAAGAGAAAGAAACAAAGAGAGCACATGCTTCTATCCCCTGTTTACACCCCAAGTGGTCACAATGGCTGGGGCTGGCCTGGACCAGGGCAAAGCCAGGAGTTAGGCACTCCATCCTGGTCTCTTACATGGGTGGCAGGTGCCCAAGCATTTGAGTCATCTTCCTCTGCTTTCCCAGATGCATTAACAGAAAACTGGATCAGAACCAGCGCAGCTGGGATTCTATCTGTAGCTTCAATACGGGCTGCTGGTAATCCGTTGTACCACAGTATTACTCCTCTGGTTTTCTTTATCCACAGATTACATAGAACTGTTTTTAATTTTTATCTGGAATTTTCCAGATAAAATTTATTGGTTTTTTAATTTTATTGTGGTCAGGAAGCATATTCCATATTATTCAATACTTTCAAATGTATCGGCACTTGCTTTATGGTGAATAAATGGTCTTTCTTTGCGAATGTCCCATGTGCACCCAAAAAGAATGTGCAGATGGTGATGTTATTGAGTAGACTGTTCTAAAAATGCTCATGGGGTCTCATTAGCTGGCAGTGTTGCTCAAGTCTTCTCCTTACTGATTTTTGTTGCCTTTATTTTGAACACTACAACAACCTGAGATTAAATGGAATTTTTGTTGTTAGTCATGACACTATTTGTTAACATACAATTCATAATCCACAGAAATTCCAACTATTTTCATATCTACTATTAATCCTGACTTTTAAAAATACTATTTTTCTCTATTAGTTGGGACTTTCTAAGTAATTTTATAGGGTTGTATTTAAATTTAAATTTCATTTAGCTGTATTAAATTCCATTTTTCTATATGCGGTCCATCTTTAGAACTTGTTGAGATCTTGGTAAAACTAATTCTTATCCTAGTGTATGAGCAAGTCAGCTCTAAATCAAAATATGTGAAATTTTATTAGCAACCACAATGCTCTTGAACAAATAATTATTAAGCATGTGAAAGCAGATAGTAGTCAAAGGCAAATTCTAACAGAGACTTCCTTCTCTATATTTATTTATTCATATCCTGTATTATGGTCATTCAACCACTTAAAAAGCCTACAACGCTATCATACCCAGCCTACTTTCTTCATCTGATCCACATGGATTTCATAAGCTATTTTTTTCAATTATTTTATAAATCCAGATGTGTTCTCATTCTTCCAATTTATCTGCCTGAAAATATCCAGTAAAGGAAATCAAGTCAGCCTAGTAGCTCTACGTCTTAGTAAATAAGCTTGGCTTCCTATATCTATGAACTCCTTTCTGTAGTGGTCTCAAATTTTGTCTTTAAATCTATGATTTCAAACCTAACTTAGTCACTGCAGTAGGCCAGAGTCCAAAGAATTTACCTTCTTCCTACTCTAAAAAATAAAAATTAGGAGGGAGCACTGAACAGTGTAAACTGAAAAACATGGCAGAAAGTTAAATTTTCTTTTACTTCTTTCAGTCCCAACAATGAAAAGAGGTAAGTATCATTATTCCTGTTTTATACAGAAGAAAATCATGCTCAGAGAGATCCATTAACTTGCCCATGAATGCACAGCTAGTGGGTGGCAGAGGCAGGGCAGATCCAGCTCTGACTTCAAGGCTTATGCTCTCTCCACCCCTTCACCTCCTCAGAACTTCTGTCCATCCTGCTCTTCTGATTGTCCTCCACGGATGTTGGGATTTCACAAATGTGGACAATGGATATCCGCTTTGTCGGGTTTGATTGTTCTCACGCAGCCTTTGCTCAGGTGTCTTGGTGCTCTTAGGAAGCCACATCTCCATCCTTCCCCACAAGTAAAGGCAGAGTGGAGCGAGTTGTACCTTCTACCACAGGTCGCAGGCAAGGGATGGGGAGAATTAGAACGGCAGAGCCATTGGCCCCATAAGCATCCCCTCAGACTCCCTCATTCCAGCCTCCATCCCTTGTTCTAGATTTCCTTTCCATTCCATTCCCTTCTCAAGGACGTCTTTTTTTTTTTTTTTTTAAGACTACTCTCTTGTAAAGCAACTGGAAGAAATAGGAAGGAGCATGGAAATGAAGTGGGAAATCACATTTGCAGCACTAGCCCCTGTGCTAGGAGTAATAGGCACACCGAAGATTAGAGATAGGACTTGGGCACTCCCTTGACTTGCATCCTCTGGTCTGCTTTAACACAAACCAGGAGGAAAAGAAAGCTCGGCATCAGAAGCAATGGGTGGCAGGCCTATTAATGGCTGATCTGTACAGTGATCTGCCCTCAAGGAGACCCAACAGGCCAGTCCACTGCAGTGGCTTTCAATGTGGTAAGCCTGGGCTTCAGCAGAAGTCAGCTTGTGAAGAGCCCTGGCAGCTCTGCCAAGAGTTGGATCACTGGAAATGGACCTGCCCTGGAGTTGAAGGATGCCCAGGTCAGAGCCACAGATCTTATTGGCTCTAAGCTGAAAAGACCTTCACTGAGCCCAACTTCCAAAGTGACCACTGCAGCTGAGGGGATGGTCAAGTAGGGTCAGCAACATTGAAGGCAGAACTGTAAATTTCTTGTTAGAGATGCCCCTGCCTTTACCTGGCCAGCTCTCCTCCCAGGCCAGCCAAGTAATGAAAGTCAACAGAGTGCCTTCCCCTAGGAGGTTCACACCTCCCTTAGGATATACCCCATGTGAAGAGATAGATAGGTCTGGGCCTCTTAACTTACAAGGCCTAAAGCCCACCAGATTATTATCGAGCCCCTTCTATCAGGTTCTATTTGCCTCTCAATCAGAAAACTTAATTGTAGCTTAGACAGCACCTTTCTTAGCTCCTCTAATAATGACTCTGTCCTTTGTTCTAGACCCTGTCTAGCGCACTTGGGCCTCATTCCTTCGTAATCATAACCTCTACTCTACCTCCAATGGCTCTACTCCCAACCTGTGTGTACTGATGGTCCTCTTCCCCACTTAATGCTGTATAATTGTTCAGACCTGGTTAATGTCACTCTTAGGATCATTGGTTACTATCCTCAACCTGTCTTTTATGACCTTGTCTAAATATGATCAGAGTCGGCAAACTTGGAAGGCTTCCATAGCCTTGGCGACTCATGACGAGAGTCTAGGTGGTTACTGGCGCCATAAACTAGAGCATCAATTTGTTGGGTCAACAACAGGAGCCACTGTGCACTTGCTCCTCATGTGGGATCTCTGTCCTTAATGTGCTGTACATTTTGATTTAATGCTATAACTAGTACTCAAACAGTATGTTTCACTTTGTGTTTCTATGTGGGTGCAAACTGTTGAAATCTTTATACTAGATTGATCTTCTGTATATAAAGAGAATTGAAAATGAATCTTGATGCAAATGGAAGCGGAGAGGGAGTGGGAGAGGGGAGGGTTGCGGGTGGGAGGGAAGTTATGGGAGGGGGAAGCCATTGTAATCCATAAGCTGTACACTGGAAATTTATATTCATTAAATAAAAGTTAAAAAAAAAAAGGAGTAATGGGCACTTTTCCATCTCCTTGGTCTAACACATCTCTGCAGATATGAGGAAATCCTGGTACTCTTACAGAAAGGGACAACAATGGGACTCAATCTGGTTGTTTATTGCCCCGTGTGTGTGTGTGTGTGTGCTTAATGTGATTCACAGTATGTAGGTTTTTCATCACAACCAAATTCATATCTTCGTATAGTGTAACTAGGACAAGTTTTGTGAACCAACACTCGCTATGATTCGTGTCTTCCGATGTTTGCTACAACAGTGTTTCTTGAACTTTAATGTTGATCAACTAGAGATTTGATTAAATTTCAGATTGTGACTCAGAATCTGGGGTGAGCCCTTCATTTTCACAAACTCCAAGGAGGATACTTTTGTTTCTGGGACTGTACCTTGAGTAGCAAAATTCTATTCTATTTCCTTTTATTTCATTGTTGATTTATTTGTAGGACTCCTGCATGTACCTGAACTGGCGGTTTGAAAGCATTGCAGGTAGATTTCCTGATAAAGCACTGTGCTTGTAGCAACTCCTGAGCCCACAGCATACCTATCTGGTATATTCTTGCAAAAGTCAACCTCCTATGAGACAGCATCAAGCTTAGAAGTGGTTCAAAAAGAAGCAGGCTACAACCTCCATAGATCAAGACCAGAAAACAAAAAAGTAAAGAGATGTGTACCTTTCTGAGATCAATTTTTTAAACTACAACATTGGACACAGCGAATATATATACTGCAGCTTGGAATAAGTAAATTCAAGCCTTCTGCCTAATGGTAACTCTCACGACTATGCAAACAGAAAGTTGCAGAAGATGTTTGAAGGTGACCGTGGCAATGACATGCGTGTTGAAGGAAAGGCAATACTTCCATGGTGTCTTTCTGCCTGCCACATGAATGTCTACCGTGTTGGTCAGGGTCCTCATTTTCAAGAAATAGAAGCCAACTCCAACTAACTTAAAAACAAACCTGCAGGAGCTAGATGGGCAGCTGTGGGGCCAAAGTTGAACAAAAGCAAGAACCCTTCTAGAGCACCGGGAAGGAGGAATCAAAGGCAGGGTCTCAGAGCACAAACAGCCCCATTGGGCTGTCCCTGCTGAGATGCGTTAACTTGAACCTTTTCTTCCCTTAGCCCTCACATCACACCCTCAAGATCAAAGTCACAGAAGAGAGCATCCCTTTGGCTGAACTCATGTTTTATATTTCCTCCTGGCTCTCCTGGACAAACAGGAAGGATTTGGCCCTTCAAACTTCCATAGCAGGGCTGGTGCCTGATATAACATCCTCCAAGAGCTTAGAAATGTAGGGAGATGAAAAGTCCCCAGAGTAAATCAGGGTGGTATTAGGAAGAGGATACAATGCTAAGCCATCAGTAAACAATCGGGGACAAAACACAATGAATCAGTCAAGTACCTATTACAACAGGATGGTGAATGGAATTTTCCAGTTGCTTGGGAACCATAGTTATAGTCTCAGAGTCAAGGATAGTGAATGGCAATGGAACTACATTCTAAAGAGGGTATCCAAATGCAATTCTTGTAGGAATTAAAGGCATCTCAAAATAATCTCTGATACCACCAGCAAGCACTGTCATCATCCCACCCTCAATCCCTTTAGCTCTTTAACAAAATTACAGTGGGTAATGCAAAAAGAAAGGAGGAGTTTTAGCTCACGAGAGCATGGCACTGACATGTGCTTGGCTCTGGTGAGGGCCTCAAGAGAACTAATCCACTCCACAAGAATGGCATTAACCCTTTCTGAAGGTGGTACTTCCATGACCTAATTATTCTCTGCCAGGTCCATCTCCTAAAGGTTCCACCACCTCAACACTGCCTCACAGGAGTCCACCTTCCCACTCATGAATCACTGAGGGATACCCAAACCATAGCATTCCATGCCACAGGAAACAACTAAAGAATTCCAGAAAATTATCAGAATTCCTGCCATTTCACAGCTGTGACCCAATTGGTGACTTTTCCCCTCTGCATATATGAGATAAAGGGAATATTTCTTCTCTCCTTAGGGTAAGCGAAGAGCAAGAGAGTCAATTACACAGATGAGGACTGCTTGTAAGAGGTGGAAGCTGGGTGCCAGTGCCATTGCATAGTAGGCTAAGTCTCTGCCTGTGGTGCCAGCTCATGTCCTGGCTGCTCCTCTTCTGATCCACCTCTCTGCTTATGGCCTGGGAAAGCAGTGAAACATGGCTCAAGTGCATAGGCCCCTGCACACAGGTGGGAGACTCGAAGAAGCTCCTGGCTCCTGGCTTCAGGTAGACCCAGCTCTGGCTGTTCCAGCCATTTAGGGAGTGAACCAGCAGATGGAAAACCCTTCTCTATATCTCTCCCTCTCTCTGTCTGCCTCTCAAATAAGTAAATAATTAAAAAAAAAGGTGCAAGCTGGCTTCTCCATATCAAGTTAGACTTGGCTTGCATAGAGCAGGCAGGGCTCCCTTGACCCACATACAAACAGGAGGAGAGGAGTTGGAAAAAAGCAACAATGGGAAACTTCTCTCCCACTGTTTGGTAAGGCAAGAATGCCTGAGTTTCTTTAGGGCCAAGATGCATCTGGGCTTAAACAATCTTGTTGCTACCCCATCTAAAAGTGTTCCCTACTGATGGTGGAGCACTGCCCAGAAGCAGGAGCCAAGAAGACAGAATTCAGGTTCTGGTGCATCTCCCACATTAGAAGCCTGAGCAACTTGGGTTCTGGAAGCTCCTGCCCATGTACTGCCCTTCAACACAGTCCAGACATCTGCCTTAGGTAAGAGTGACCATCCAGCAAGGACTACAGCAGCAGCCAAGTAGATGCCAGCCCCTTCCCTCATTCTTCATTTGATTCCCCAACACTCTGGAAGAAATGGAGAATATGGGACCAAAGGATGAAGGAGGAGAAGGAAGCGGAGGAGGAGAGAAGCAGAGCCCTCAGAATTGCCCAGGGCAGCACAATTTGTGTGCAGGATGAGGGCGTAACAATGGCAGTGATAGGAGATTTGAGCTGGATTCCACTGGACTTCACTTTTTTTTTTTTTGACAGAGTGGACAGTGAGAGAAAGAAACAGAGAGAACGTTCTTCCTTTTCCGTTGGTTCACCCCCTCAATGGTCGCTGCGGCTGGCGCGCTGCAGCCAGCGCATTGCGCTGATCCAAAGCCAGGTGCCAGGTGCTTCTCCTGGTCTCCCATGTGGGTGCAGGGCCCAAGCACTTGGGCCATCCTCCACTGCACTCCCGGGCCACAGCAGAGAGCTGGCCTGGAAGAGGAGCAACTGGGGCAGAATCCAGGACCTCAACCGGGATTAGAACTCGGGGTGCCGGCGCCACAGGCGGAGGATTAGCCTATTGAGCCACAGCGCCAGCCAGGACTTCACTTTTTAAGACCTACAAATGTCTAAAATGCCACAGGAGCTTCCCAAGGGGTTGTAAAGAGATAGAAAATAACTCCTCATCAAAGCGACCCTGAAAGCAAAGGGAGAAAATACAAGTGCTTCCTGTTCGTGTTCCACCCAGTTCCAACTCTCCAATAAACCGATTACAGAGCAAAAGAAGCTAACTTTGAACAATCTGAGCAAGAAAGTGGGCTGCTGAGCAGCTACTGGGTGCTCAGTGACACAGGTTGGGAAGGTGCAGGGACAGAGTAAGGGTCTATGCCCCGAGATAAAATCATTCCTGGGAACTGAGCTGAAGACGTCCTTTCTCACCACTGGGTGCCAGAAGCTGGAGTTCTCACCACCAGCAGCTCCAACCCTGGACACTAACTTGAAGATGACAAGTGCCCCTGGGAACAGGAGGTTGCTACCCTTACTGAGCTACCCAAAGAATCGTCCATTATCCCAGATCCAAACTCAAAGTCCAGAGCAGATGTACTACGTGGGATGAACCTCCTATTAATTACTTGTCCAAGGTCCAGTTGCAAAGGAGTCTGAAGAAGTGAGTAGTTGTCTGCTATTGCATCTTTCCTGCGAGGAAGGCTCTTCTCTCTTCAGGTCTCACCAGCAGGGTTGCTATCAGCCAACAGAAGAAGCTGGCTTTGAATAGTGTGAGCAGAAAAGAACATTCCTGGGAAGCCACTGTGCGTGCTCAGTGAAACATCAGGTTGGATTACTCTGTGTAAAATGCCTTTAGTTGGCAAAACCAGCAAGAGACTTTCCTTGGCCCACTCCAAGGGCTCAGAGGATAGTGCACGCCTGGATTTCAGCCTTGTTTGTCCTCTCTCGGGGAGGCTGTGTGCAGCGCCAAAACTGTACAGCTGCATGCAGGTAGGCATTTCTCAAATACAAAAGGGGATGCAGCTCAGCAGAGGAAGATATCCAGCTCAGGGAGAAACTGCAAGACCACACAGTGCACACATGGCTTGATGACGACATTGAGAAAAGCACTGTTATGAAGCCAAGACAAGTGAACAAAAGCCAGGCAAAAATCAGACTTCCTTGAGCACACACACAACGTGAAACTGAACTGCCTTCATGACAAGAGTCTCTTTTGAGTCATGTATGTATTTTCACCTCTAAAGAATGAAGGCACTGGGGCCAGGCTGTGGCATACCAGGTAAAGCCTGCAGTGCCAGCATCCCATATGGGCGCTGGTTCAAGTCCCGGCTGCTCCACTTCCCATCCAGCTCTCTGCTATGGCTGAGAAAGGCAGTGAAGGATGGCCCAAGTTCTTGGAACCTTGCACCTGCGTGGGAGAACCGGAAGAAACTCCAGGCTCCGCCTTCGGGTCGGCCCAACTCCAGCCGTTGTGGCCATTTGGGGAGTGAACTAGTGGATGGAAGATCTCTCTCTCTCCCTCTCCCTCTCCCTCTCCCTCTCTGTCTCTCTGTAACTCAGCCTTTCAAATAAATAAGTAAATCTTAAAAAAAAAAAAAAAAAAAGAATGAAGGCACCAAGTGAAATAAGCAGAGGGCGGGGCCGATGCCATGGCTTACTTGGCTAATCATCCGCCTGCGGCACCGGCATCCCATGTGGGCGCCGGGTTCTAGTCCTGATTGCTCCTCTTGCAGTCCAGATCTCTGCTGTAGCCCAGGAAGGCAGTGGAGGATGACCCAAGTGCTTGGGCCCTGCACCCGCATGGGAGACCAGGAAGAAGCACCTGGCCCCTGGCTTCGGATCGGCATAGTGCCGGCTGTGGCGGCCATTTGGGGGGTGAACCAATGGAGGGAAGACCTTTCTCTCTGTCTCTCTCTCTCTCTCTCTCACTGTCTAACTCTACCTGTCAAATAAGTAAAATAAAAAAAAAGAAAAAGAAAAGAAATAAGCAGATAAGCAGAGGGCAGGCACATGTGATCAGCATGCTGAGTTATTTGGAAGCTGTACATGTTTAATCAGTGCTGTGCTGTGTTAGGATTTATATCAACTCACTTCCTGGTTCACAAAATGTTCCTTTCATGTTCAACACAGAAGATCTATGAAATATTCTACATGTTTTCATGCAAAGTTATCATTCGTATGTTCACAATTACTACAATCATTTATCCAAATTTTTGTGAAAAGAAGAAGTGCATTATTTCTTTTTTTTTAAAGATTTATTTATTTGCTTGTTAGTTTAAAAGGCAGAGTTACAGAAAGAGGGAGAGACAGAGAGAGATAGAGATCTTCCATCCACTGGTTCACTCACCCAAATGGCTGTAACAGCCAAGACTGGGCCAGGCTGATTCCAGGAGCCTGGAATTCCATCTTGGTCTGTCACGTAGGTGTAGTTGCCCAAGCACTTGGGCCATCCTTTGCTGCTTTCCCAGGAGCATTAGCAGGGAGCTGGATTGGAAATGGAGTAGCTGGGATTCAGACTAGCGGCCATATGGGATGCAAGAATTGCATGTGGCAGCTTAACCTGCTGTGCCACAATGCTGGTCCCTAGTTTCAATTCTGACATCATAGGAAGACAAGTCTGCAAGCTACCTCAGTTTCTGTGGGTATTATTTTAATACCATAGAACAAACAACATATAACCCTTTTCCCCATGTATGCATTATCCAATTAAAAAACAAGACCAGTAAGTCAATGCTATTTCATACTGAAAATGATAGAAATAAAAAAGTAAGCAGATTGCTCAATCCTTTGATACTGACTAGGGAGAAATAAAATAGATTTGGTTCAATCAAGTGAATGTTGGCTGAAAGTCTATTTTTTGAAAAAGATTTACTTATTTATTTGAAAGTCAGAGTTGGAGAGATGGGGAGAGACAGAGATCTTCCATCTACTGGCTCACTTCCCGGAAGGTCACAGTGGCCAGGGCTGATTCAGGTAGAAGCCTGGAGCCAGGAGATTCATCCAGGTCTCCCATGTGGGTACAGGGGCCCAAGTACTTGGGCCGTCTTCCACTGCTTTCTTCAGGCCACTAGCAAGAGCCGGATCAGAAGCGGAAGAGCTGGGACACCAATTGGTGCCCATATGCAATGCCAGCATCGCAGGCGGGAGCTTAACTGCTGTGCTACAACACCAACCTGAAAGTCTATTTTGAGAGGGCTCAAGACAGAATGGGAGAAATATTTGATACAGAATATTGACAACTCTTTCAAGTTTTGCTCTAAACTGCAGCCTCAAAAAATGAGGACGCTATTTGAAAAGTGTACAAGATCAAAGGAGCATTTTCTGAGGTGGGAGGAACTGTCAATCTCATATGTCACTGGGAATGACCCAGTACAGATCACTGTGGATGAGAAGCAGTTCACTTCCGCACCATGGTTCTTTTTAAGTTTTTAATTTATTTTTATTTGAGAAACAGAGACAAGCGAGAATGTGAAGGCTAGTTCTCCCATCTGCTGTTTTACCCCTCAAATACCTGCAACAGCCAGGGCTGAGTCAGGCCAAACACAAGATTTGGAAACTTAATCTGAATCTTGCATGTGGGTAGCAGAGATCCAAGTACCTGAACCACCACTTTCTCCCTCCCAGAGTGTACACAAGCAGGCAGCTGGAATGAGGAGCATTAGCCGAGACTCAAACCTAGGCACTCCAGTATGCAAAGTGGGCCACTAAGCAGTGTCTTAACCCCTGCAGCAAACACCTTGTCTTGGCTATTTTCGTATTCTCTATGGGTGACCTTTCCAATAATCTTCAAGTCTCAGCTCCAGAATCTCCTCTCTGACAGTGATCTTGTTATCTGTTTTATCTCAGCCTTTCTCTCCCATTGCTGTACCCTAGACCTTAGCATCAGTTGCAATCTCCCCCTACTCTCAATTTCAAGCAGCTCAAGCTCCTATAACTATTTTTTTCAACTCTCTTATTCACTCAGCCTGAACCAACATGTCTTCAAACACATCATTAACCAAATCCATTGATTGTATTGCCTTGTCAGGCCCCTCAAGTCCTTCAAGTTCTTACCTCCCTCCTTAACCAATTATAATTGGTTATAGTTTCCTTAACCAACTATAATTTCACAGTCAGTTACTAAAATAACTTTGCTGGTACCCACCACCAATGAACTTGGCCAGCAAGAAGGTTACTGTCAGCTGTGGTCCCTCGACTGAGGACCAGAACTGTGAGCTAAAACAAACCTCTTTTCTTTATTATTTAGCCAGTCCATGTGGTATTGTTATCAACCACAGAGAATGGACCAGGATGCTACTTTCCTCCAAACCTCATTGCTGCTCCTGAATGACTGCAATAGGACCACAATGGTCTCCTTGTTTCTGTCTTCATCTCTTTGTCAATCACCCTCAACATGATATCCAGAGAGAACTTATTAAAACAGAAATTAGACCATGTTTTCCCTTGCACTATGCTCTTTTTTTTTAAGATTTTTATTTATTTATTTGACAGGTAGAGTTATAGATAGTGAGAGAGAGAGACAGAGAGAAAGGTCTTCCTTCCATTGGTTCACTCCCCAAATGGCCACCACGGCCAAGCTACGCCGATCTGAAGCCAGGAGCCAGGAGCATCTTTCCTGGTCTCCCTCGCGGGTGCAGGTACCCAAGGACTTGGGCCATCCTCCACTGCCTTCCCGGGCCACAGCAGAGAGCTGGACTGGAAGAGGAGCATCCCAGGCTAGAACCTGGTGCCCATATGGGATGCCGGCACCGCAGGCGGAGGATTAACCTAGTGCGCCACCACGCCAGCCCCTATGCACTACGCTCTTTATCCTCCCAACATAGAGTCAAAGACATCTTGACAATGACCTCCATTAGGTCTGATTCTCCAGAAAACAGGCTCTGAGACTGGTGTGCAGAAACTTTCCTGGATTTGCTCTCAAGAGCAAAGCCTGTAAGCAGGTGATGAAAGCACAATTGGACAGATGCAAAAGTGAACTATGATGTCTTCATATTGGGCTAGCAATGGGATCATCCAGCCCACAGGCCACATGAAAGCCTGGAAAATTGGTCTGGCCCTGCCAAGACAACCACAAGCAGGACATGAACTTCATCAAATCTATAGGAGTCTAATTTTTAAGTGGATAATTTTTTATGGCCAGTGAATGATGTTATAAATATCCAAATGGCCCTAGGCAGAAAAGAGTTTCCCCACCCCTGCACTAGGCCAGAGTTGGCCTTAATTAAAGCAAAGGTACCTAATTTTGATAGCCCTCATGGAGCAGCCACTGGGTTGGGCTGCTCCCAGAGAGGAAATATAACCTCGGGAAGGGAGTTCTCTCTGGCTGAGGGCAATTCCAGGGAGGAATCCAGCAAAAAGTAGCCAGCTTCCCTTTTAGCTGGGGACATGGATGTGTTGGTCCTGAAGGGCACCATGGTTCCACTGCAGCGATCCAATGCCTCATTGATTTTATCTCCTACAGCTCTCCTGTTGCCTTTGACCCCAGCCACTCTGCTCTCCTTACTTTTCTTCAAACACCCCAGACACATGTCCCCCTTGGAACTTTTGTTCTTCTGTCTGCCTGAAATGTTTGGCTTGCTCCTGATGTCCTGCATGTCTTACTCAAAATTTATCTTCTCAGCAAGCCTTCCTGTTCAGTCCTGCAGCCCAGTGCCTCTTCTCCAGCACACCGGACCTCCTTTACCATGATCCTTTTCTTTTCTTTGCATCCTTTTTTACTTCCTATCCTTTTTTGCCTCCTAATATCCTCTATAATTTACTTATCCATTATGCTTATTATTTGATATCTGTCTTTCTCTCACTAGAACATAATCCTCTCAAGGATAAGGGTCTTTATTTTGTTTGTATCCTGAGACACAAATTAAGCACTGAGAGGTGCCCTGGTGCATAGTAATTCTCCAATGCAATGAGTACGTTTTTAACGAAGGTTTTATAGCTCAGCAGAGAGTTTTTGTTTTCCACTTGGAAATTATCTTCCCTAAGTAGGAAATTATTTTTAAGATCAGTGTCTCCTGAACATGAATTTATTTAATTCACTTAATTCATTTGCCCAAATCACTGAGTTTCCTAACAGCTCTCAGTAGATGCAGGCTTATCTCCCAGATTATAATCATTATCTCACTCCTGCTATAAAAGCAGAAGAAAGGGAGGAGGGGCTGCCGATAAAGAATTAATTAAGGCTTTAACTTTTCTGAAAACCGAGGGAATTCATATCAGCCTGCTTTGTTATTTACCTAACATTATCCTCTGGAATATTAATATTATATCCTGAAATTTGCAGCCTTGTATGGCCAGGATGTGCTCACACAGGCAAAGAGGAAGTGCCCGGAAAAGTCTTCCTTTACACTTCTTGTATATTAATTTACTTTGCAGCCGTAATACTCTGGAAAGGGATTCACATTAAAATGATAGAAGATTACTTCACTATGCAGTGCTTGAAGTCTTTTCATTGTACACTAAGAAAAGAATAGCTGTGTGTACGTATATGACATACAGGGGGAAGCACAGGAATTGGAGCCCTTGGCAAGATTTCTCTGGTTACTTGGTCCTACTCAGCCACTCCAGTACCCCTCAGGCTGGTGGACCCATTAGTCAGGAAGCTTTGCTAAATCAGAGACTTCTCAAACTTAATTCTTACCAACTGATGGGTGAAACCAGCCCTCCCTGACAAACACGGCTTACAGTTTCAAATCACTTTCTTTACCAAATAGTCTAACAAATAAATTTTCCTGTACCAAACATATTTTGCTCTCAAGCTTTCAAGTCAATAGTTCTTTGAATTTTTAAAATAAGTATTTGAATATTGCTGTGATTTGCATGCCCATTGAATGTCCCCTAGAAGGCCTGGTCTCCTGGGTGGTGCTACTGGGGGGTGGGGCGTGTGGCAGGTCATTAGAGCATCAGAGAGCTGCAAGTGGTTCCCACATGGCCTCTGGAGTTCTCCCAAGAACGTTGTTATACAATGTTGTGTTTGGGCACATCTGATCCTTCTCTGCTTCCGTGTGGCTCCTCTTCCACCCACAGTCCACCACCCCCACCTGCCATCCACCATGTGCCATTTGGGTTTCCAGTCTTCAAAACTGAGTTAAACAAGCCTCTCCCTCAATGAAGTAGCTCATCTCAGATATTTCATTCCAACGACAAAAAGCTAACTAACAAAAACTTGCAGGGCTGTTCCTCACCCCCTCTGCTGGATTGGTCTATTGACACCCAGCTTACCTTGTACACTCTTCTACCTTTCCCTGACTGTGCAGAGGGTGGGGGCCTGAGAAGCAAGTTTCCCTGATGTCACCAGAGTTCTGGATGCTCTTTTAAGCTCCATACTAGAGATAACTCACAAGTTACTCAAAAGGCAGCAAAAGGAGGCTGGAGTTGTAGCACAGCACGTAACGCTGTTGCCTATAATGCTGGCATCCCAGCAGTGAGTCCCAGCTGCTCCACTTCCATTCCAGCTCCCTGCTAATGTGCCTGAGAAAGCAGCAAAATATAGCCCAAGTGCTAGGCCCCTGACATCCATGTAGGAGACCTGGGTTTTGGCTGGGTTCTGCCCCAGCCATTTCCTTTGGAGAGTGAACCAGCAGACAGAAGAGCGCCCCCTCGCTCTCTTGCTCTCTCCCCTGTCTCTGTAACACTGCCTTTCAAATAAAATAAATAAACCTTTTTTAAAAAAAAAAAAAAACATAGAAACCTCACATTTGGTGCAAGACAATAAAGAACATATAACCTTTGCTTCATGGTGATAGCTATGTCATCACAAGCTTTTCCTATCTATTTAACAGGAAGCAATGGCTGGCACAGGGCTTTCTGTTCAGGTCTCAACAGATTTAATTCCTTAAATTCCCATTCAACTTCCTTCAGGGCCATCTGTTTCTGCTTCAGCTTTTTCTTAGTACAGGATATATTAAGGAATATTGGGCTGACACTGCCCTACCCAAGACACGTGACCAGGAAAGAAGAGGGACATGACTACCACAATGAAAACCAAAGGCTCTGTGTGAAAAATGGTGAATTTACAAGGACAAACAGAAATATTCACTGCCATCTAACTATCTAAAATAAAAGTAGTTTTTATCTTATACATTACACCAAAACAAATTTCTGACAAGATTTAAGTGGTTCAAAGAAATGACCCATCAAAATACTGGAAGATAGTCTCAAGACTTTTTAAAACATTTTTTTGAAAAACTATTTTCTAGGTGTGACACCAAAGGAAAAACCCGTTTTTTTAAAAAATTAATTTTTAAAAATTTTTTCATTTTAGAAATTTTAAGGCCAGTGCCACGGCTCACTAGTCTAATCCTCCACCTGCAGCGCCGGCACCCCGGGTTCTAGTCCTGGTTGGGGCGGCAGATTCTGTCCCAGTTGCTCCTCTTCCAGTCCAGCTCTCTGCTATGGCCCAGGAAGGCAGTGGATGACGGCCCAGGTGCTGGGGCCCTGCACCTGCATGGGAGACCAGGAGGAAGCACCTGGCTCCTGACTTCGGATCAGTGCAGCGCCGGCTGTGGTGGCCACTGGGGGGGTGAACCAACGGGAGGAAGACCTTTCTCTCTGTCTCTCTCTCACTGTCTAACTCTACCTGTCAAAAAAAATTTTTTTAAATATTTCAGAATTAGAAACAACAGAACACACCGCTATTTAGGAATTACTCACTTTGCCACAGTTGCTTCATCCCTATTTTTTTCTGCTATCCCAAAGTAAACTAAAAATAACAGCTATTTCACTCTTAAATGTTTCAAAACAGATCCCAGAAATAGTTGAGCACACTCTTACAAAACCACAACAGTTTTATCTCATATAACAAAACTTCATGCTAAAAATTCCATAAAATCATCTAATAATCTGCCCATTTTCAAATGTCCTCTATGAAACAAACAAAAGGTTACTTTAACTGCTTCAATTCAGACCAGGATCAAATATGACATTTGGCTGCCACCTCTCTTGAGACCTTTTAAAATCTAGAACATCTTGTACTCAGACTTTTTTTCTATGACATTCACTTTTCTAAGCTGAAATCAATTATCTCATACAATACAATGCATTGTAGACTGTTTCTTTATTTAACATGATTTTAGATTTCTACATTCCATTCTGAAAAAAGGATTAAAACTAACACCCGGAGCTGTTCAATAGAACTTTCTACCATGATGGGAACATTTTATATTTGCACCATTCATCATGGTAGCCACTAATCACAAGGCTATTTAGTTCTTGAAGTGTAGCTGGAACAACCATAGAACTGCATTTTAATTTAATTTACTTTTAATTAATTTACTTTTTAAATAAGGCCAGAGCTTGATAAATCTTTTGTGTAATATGAAAGTAAATATGAAGTGCCTACATTCTTTTGGTACACAAGTAAGTATTTGATAAATGTTTAGCTTGTCTGGCTTCCAAATAAATTTGAAAGAAAGCCTACTATAAAATATATTATCATATAGATGCAAGTGAAGCTGTAAAGTCCAACAGTTTGCTCCAAGAATCTCCATAATCAGCATCGATTACTGTGGTTATGACTTCAGGACCCACAGGGAAAATAGAAGACGTCTTCAAAAAGTTCATGGAAATGGATATTATGGAAAACTAAGTACACATTTGCACTAAAACAAACTTTTAATTCCGTTTCTCACAAATTTTTGGAAGTACAAAAGTCAAACATTTGATCTACAGTCTGCATCTTCAACATACGTAAGACTTCAGAGTTAAAATTCATATCTCCTCAAACAGATGACCCTGGTGTTCACTTTTTCTTCAGATTGCTTACGACCTCTAGTTAGGATTACTGAGATGAAGCCAGGACAATGAGATTATACCAGAGGTTTTAGCTCAACCTAGAAAGAGAGTCTCTTTCTCTGGGCGTGAGGCTGGAGTTCCTGAGAGCCTACCTGGTGAATGACTGCCAAGCAGAGGAGCGGGAGAAAGCAGAATAAGACGCTTTGCTTTCTGGATCCAACCAGGCCTGTGGCCAAACAGGTAACTAGAGCTGAATATGTCCACATTTTCCAGCTACATAAGCCAAAAAAATCCCTTACTGTTCCTAATTTTAATTGTATTTCTTGGAAAATTTTTGATTAACAGTAATTATACATATTTTTGGGCTACTGAGCAACATTTCAATACATGCATACAACATTGACTGACAGAATCAAGGAAATCAATATTTCCTCTTCTTTGACATAACTTTATGAATGGAGTCTTGGAATTTCTTTATTCTAATTACTCACAAAATATACCCTATATTGCTTTGTTAACGCTAGGAACCTATTCTTCTTCTTCTTCTTTTTTTTTTTTTTTTGACAGGCAGAGTGGAGAGTGTCAGAGAGAGACAGAGACAAAGGTCTTCCTTTGCCGATGGTTCACCCTCCAATGGCCACCGCAGCCGGCTTGCTGCTGCTGACGCACCGCGCTGATCCGAAGCCAGGAGCCAGGTGCTTCTCCTGGTCTCCTATGGGGTGCAGGGCCCAAGCACTTGGGCCATCCTCCACTGCACTCCCGGGCCACAGCAGAGAGCTGGCCTGGAAGAGGGGCAACCGGGACAGAATCTGGCACCCCGACCGGGACTAGAACCCAGTGTGCTGGCGCCGCAAGGCGGAGGATTAGCCTAGTGAGCCACGGCATCGGCCGGAACCTATTCTTCTGATCTAACTCTGATTGGATCTCCTCTACCTCTTCCAACCTCTAGCAATCGCCACCTGCTCAGATTGAGTTTTTCAGCTTCCATATATGTGGGAGAGCATGTAGCATTTGCTTTCTGTGTCTGGCTTATTTTGCTTAACAAGATGAGATCCAGTTACATTCATTTTGCTATACATGACAGGACCATCCTGTGTTATGGGTGAATAATAGTCCAATGTGTATATACACCATATTTTCTTTATCCATCCATCTGATGATGTATACCTTGCTTGATTCCCTACTGTGGCTATGGAGAACAGTACTGTTTTAAGCATGATGGAGGCCAATGCTGTGTTGCAGCAGGTTAAAGCCCTGGCCTGAAGCACCAGCATCCCATATGGGCGCCAGTTCTAGTCCTGGCTGCTCCTCTTCCCATCCAGCTCTCTGCTGTGACCTGGGAAAGCAGTAGAAGATGGCTCAAGTCCTTGGGCCCCTGAACCCACGTGGGAGACCCAGAAGAAGTTCCTGGCTCCTGGCTTCAGATCGGTGCAGCTCTGTCCATTGCAGCCATCTGGGGAGTGAACCAGCGGATGGAAGACCTCTCTCTCTGTCTCTACCTCTCTCTGTAACTCTGTCTTTCAAATAAATAAAATAAATCTTTAAATAAAAATCATGATGGAGTAGGTATTTCTCTGATGATTTCATGTATTTTTGATACATAACCAGTAGTGGAATTGCTGTATCATAAGGCAGTTCTAACTCTAGTTTCTAAAGCAATCTCTATCATGTTCTCCATAGCTACTGTACTATTTACAATCCCACCAAAAGAGAAAAGGAGTTCTCCTTTGTCCACATCCTCAATAGTGTTTGTTTCTTTTGGCAACAGCTACTCTAACAGGGATGAGGTGATATCTCGTGGTTTTTATCTGTAATGCCCTAATGACTAATTTTATTGAGCATTTCTTCATAATTTTTCATACATTTATTAGCCATTTTTATTTCTTCTTTTGAAAAATATCAATTCAGTTCCTTTGCTCAGTTCTTAACTGGATTGGTTGTTTTATTATTGTTGTTGTTACTGAGTTTTTAAGTTTCTTTTTTTTTTAAAGATTTGTTTGGCTGGTGCCGCGGCTCACTGGGCTAATCCTCCGCCTGCGGCGCCAGCACCCCAGGTTCTAGTCCCGGTTGGGGCGCCGGATTCTGTCCCAGTTGCTCCTCTTCTAGTCCAGCTCTCTGCTGTGGCCCGTGAGTGCAGTGGAGGATGGCCCAAGTGCTTTGGCCCTGCACCTGTGTGGGAGGCCAGGAGGAAGCACCTGGCTCCTGGCCGTGTAGCCATTTGGGGAGTGAACCAACGGAAGGAAGACTTTTCTCTCTGTCTCTCTCTCTCTCACTGTCTAACTCTGCCTGTCAAAAAAAAAAAAAAAAAAGATTTGTTTTATTTATTTGAAAGACAGAGTTACAGAGAGAGGTATAGACAGAGAAAGAGGTCTTCCATCCACTAGTTCGCTCCCCAGATGGCCGCAATGGCTGGAGCTGCGCCAATCTGAAGCCGGGAGCCAGGAGCTTCTTCTGGGTCTTCCATGTGAGTGCAGGGGCCCAAGGACTTTGGCTATTTTCTATTGTTATCCCAGGCCATAGCAGAGAGCTGGATGAGAAGAGGAGCAGCAGGGACTTGAACCAGCGCCCATACTGGTTGCCGGGTGCTTCAGGCCCCAGGCTTTAACCCGCTGCGCCACAGCACCGGTCCCTTACATTTCTTATATACTCTGGATATTAATTCTTTGTCAGATAAATATTTTCTCTCACTCAGTTAAATTTATTCTGTTGATTGTTTCCCTGGCTGTGCAGAAGCTTCTGAATTTGAAATAATCCCATTTGTCCAGCTTTGCTTTTATTGCCTTGGTTTTGGGGTCTTATCCAAAAATCATACACCAATGTTCTAAGGTTTCCATATCTTTTCTTCTAGAAAATTAATAATTTCAGGTTTCACATTTAGGTCTTTGATAAATCTTGAGGTTTTTTTTTTTTAATATTTTTTTAATTTATTTATTTGGAAGACAGAATTGCAGAGAGAGAGGGAGAGACATAGAGATTCTCCATCTGCTAGTTCACTCCCCAAATGGCTGCAATGGCCAGAGCGGGGCCAGGCAGGAGCCAGGAGCCAGGAGTCAGGAGCTAGTAGCCAGACTTCTTCCAGGTCTCCCATGTGGGAGCCCGGGGCTCAAGAACTTGGACCATCTTCTGCTGCTTTCCCAGCTGCAGTAGCAGGGAGCTGGATCAGAAGACAAGCAGCTGGTACTGGACCCAGCACCCATATAGGATACTGCCATTGCAGGCAGCAACTTAACCCACTATGCCACAATGTTGGCTTCTTAAGTTGATTTTTTTTTAAAGATTTATTCATTTATTTGAAAGTCAGAGTTACACACAGAAAGAAGGAGAGGTAGAGAGAGAGTGAGAGGTCTTCCATCCTCTGGTTGACTCCCCAGTTGGCCGCCATGGTGGGAGCTGCGCTGATCTGAAGCCAGGAGCCAGGAGCTTCTTCTAGGTCTCCCACACAAGTGCAGGGGCCCAAGGACTTGGGCCATCTTCTACTGCTTTCCCAGGCCACAGCACAGAGCCGGATCAGAAGTGGAGCAACTAGGACTCGAACTGGCGCTCATATGGGATGCCGGCACTGCAGGCGGCGGCCTTACCCACCACGCCACACTGCCGGGCCACTTGAGTTGATTTTAGTATGTGGTGAGAGGTAGGGATCTAATTTCATTTTCCTACATTTGAATATCCACTTTTGCCAGTATAATTTATTGAAAATACGTTCCTTTCTCCAATGTATGTTCTTGGCAAATTTGTCAAAAAAAATCAGTTAGCTGTCTTTTTGTGGCTTACTTTCTGGACTTCTGTTTCATTGATCTACATATTGGTTTGGGGTGGGCATTTATTGGATCCATTGGGACACTGCTTGGGAAGCTCCTTTCCCACCTGGAGTGCCTGAGCTGGACTCATGCTCCCCTTCATCACCTTTCTTCATCTGAATTGTGCTTCTGTCTCTTGGATCTGAAAGAATGCTATCAAAATGTACCCAGTAAAAGAGCATGGAATTTGGAATTCAGACAAGCTGAATTCTAAAAGATCTCTGACCCAGTTTTCTCATCTAGGGATAACAATACCTTCCTCCTAGACTTCATGAGGACTAAGTGAAACGTGCTCTGCATGTTAGAGACACTCCGAATATGCTAGTTCTCTTCTTGAATTTTTCTTGAGAGCTGTAGTGAGACCAACTTCCTTGAGTGTTCACTCTGTTTTCCTTTTCTACTGCTCATCATTTAAATGTTATATCATGTGAGGTCATCTTGGCTTCCATTAAAAATGGAGAGGGGCACTCCCTAAACTTGCTCCTGGGATGCTTCCTACCTTGTTTCCTAAGAGAGCAATACTATTTGTCTTGGAGTCATCCAGACCCAAAACCATGGCTGTGAATTTGTGTGAAAACCCCGAGCGTACTCTCCTTCGACTTCTGTCATCAGTGTGGTGAGGATCACAGGTGCAGACACCAGCCACACAGAGCAATTTCTTTTGTGTGTAATCTCCTCTGTTAGCACTAAAGATTCACTCACCTTTGGTGATCACACTGTAGTTAAGTTAAGTAGCTTCTTAATCAAACAGAATATAATTAACTAATCACTTACAGGATTACCTTGGCTAAAAATCGACATGGTGAAACACGGTAAACACATTTCTCCCTATCTAAATCCCCGCATTATTAAAGATGATCAGATTATACAATTCAAATGCATTTCCAAGAAAACATCCCTGGCATAGAGGATTAGAAATATGTTTAAGCTAAATTTAGAATTCAGGAAAGGCAATCCTACAGCTTACTTTCCATTAGCTTTTTCTTTCAACTAAGCTCTTAAGATGAATAAATTAAAGTCTCCAAGATGTTTAAACAGTTCTGTCTATATTAATATGCTGTGCCTCATTATAAAATACAGTTGTAAAATCATTGCCAAATTACCCCTAATACCTGCTTACTCATAACTGGAAACCTCCAGCAAGGACATGGACGCCCTGCTTACCTCTTAATTGGAGCTCCTTCCTTATAATTATGCGACTCCTTTCTAAGGGTCTCTCTTCCTTTTCCACATCTCATCTCTATCTCTGACATGCTGTATCATAATCATGAAAACATGTCCCAGTCTGTCGGTAAAAGGCTGTAATAGTCTAATAGTACGTCTAAAATCATCTCTTCCACCTTTGAGATTTTCTTTCATTGCTTTCAAAGCTTACCATAGTATTTTTCAAACTGTTCTCAGAATTAGGAAAAGCAACTCAGCACAACTTGAAAGGTAGGCAACACCTAGTATCATATATATTTCTCAAAGCAGCAGGAATTTTTTGTTGTTGATGTTTTGTCTTAATATAGCCCTTATTGTCACTCAATATAGCTCAAATTCTTATAGAATTTGCAATATCTCACACCCATCTCATTTCCATTTCCACCCATGTACAACAGGAAAAACAAACTACTGATACATACAACAATATGATTGAAAGATAATACTGAAAACACCACCTTAAGTGAACTATTCTGATTACAAAGTGCCATACATTGTAAGATTCTCTTTATACAAAATGTCAAATGCATAGAACTAAAAAGTAGATTAGTGGTTACCCAGGGCCAGGGTTCATAAAGAAAACGGTTTGGGAATGGGGCAGTGGGGAGGATGACATCTCAGGTTAAATAGTCTTCTTTCTTTCTTCTTCTTCTTCTTTTTTTTTTGAAAATATTCTAACATTGATGGTGCTGAATGTTCCGAAGAGACTGAATTATACACTTTAAGTTGATGAATGGTATGGTATATGAATTATATATCAATAAATCTGTTTTCTTTTTAAGACTAAAGGGAAGAAAGAAGGCAGAGTCACATCATCTCCTGGCTTTGGCCATGGAACCAACATGCCCCTGTAGTAACTCCGCTGGCTTTGTAGGGACAAAGAGCACAGGTTTGGACAGGTGTGGTTCCCCCAGCAGCAGCTCGCTGCACACTGACTAACATCACCTTAGTCCACTTCCTTTTGTCTCTTTTATCCATTCCAGTGATTGTGTAGCTTGATTCCCTGTGTTAAATCCCAGCCTGAGAGTGCTTTCCTGCTAACTACACGGTGGTTCATAACTCAACCTCCAAGTATCCCAGGAGGCAATGGTTCCACCTCAGCTCCAGGGATTACCCTGATTCTAGTCTAAGGATAATCCCATTCTCTTGCTAAAAATTGTTTCAAAAATGGGCACATAATCCCCAGTTATGCTAATGAGGATGAAGGGGGTTGGCCAGAGACTTCTGGAGGCACCCTTCCACAGCCTTGAGTCAGAGGCGCGAGAAACAGAAACCCTAATTTCTGCAGACAGCTGTCACGCAGCCAAGAGAGGGACCTGCTTTAGAATGAAGGTGACAGTACAGAGACAGAGCTGAGAGGCAGGGAAAACCTGGGTCTTTAACTGCATCCTAGAGTGGCTAAATGAACATCACTAAAGCCCAGCTCACATCCTGATTCCTAACGGAGCAATTAACTTATCTTAGGGCAGCTCAAAACCAACTCCCTGTAATTCAAAGACAGAAGCATCTCACCTGATCCCTTGACCACCATGGTTGTGGTGGCCTCCCCAAGCAAAGAGGGCTTGAGACAACTCCACAGTTTCCCCCAGCCCAAGAGTGGCTTAAGATCTCATCCAGATGCCCAGGTCAGAGCCACAGATCTTATTGGCTCTAAGCTGAAAAGCCCTTCACTCAGCCCAACTTCCAAAGTGACCACTGCAGCTGAGGGGATGGTCAAGTAGGGTCAGCAACATTGCAGGCAGAACTGTAAATTTCTTGTTAGAGATGCCCCCTGCCTTTACCTGGCCAGCTCTCCTCCCAGGCCAGCCAAGTAATGAAAGTCAACAGAGTGCCTCCCCTTAGGAGGTTCACACCTCCCTTAGGATGTACCCCATGTGAAGAGATAGATAGGTCTGGGCCTCTTAACTTACAAGGCCTAAAGCCCACCAGATTATTATCAAGCCCCTTCTATCAGGTTCTATTTGCCTCTCAATCAGAAAACTTAATTGTAGCTTAGACAGCACCTTTCTTAGCTCCTCTAATAATGATTCTGTCCTTTGTTCTAGACCCTGTCTAGCGCACTTGGGCCTCATTCCTTCGTAATCATAACCTCTACTCTACCTCCAATGGCTCTACTCCCGACCTGTGTGTACTGATGGTCCTCTTCCCCACTTAATGCTGTATAATTGTTCAGACCTGGTTAATGCCACTCTTAGGATCATTGGTTACTATCCTCACCCTGTCTTTTATGACCTTGTCTAAATATGATCAGAGTCGGCAAACTTGGAAGGCTTCCATAGCCTTGGCAACTCATGACGAGAGTCTAGGTGGTTACTGGTGCCATAAACTAGAGCGTCAATTTGTTGGGTCACTGTGCACTTGCCCCTCATGTGGGATCTCTGTCCTTAATGTGCTGTACATTTTGATTTAATGCTATAACTAGTACTCAAACAGTATGTTTCACTTTGTGTTTCTATGTGGGTGCAAACTGTTGAAATCTTTACTTAATATATACTACATTGATCTTCTGTATATAAAGAGAATTGAAAATGAATCTTGATGTGAATGAAAGGGGAGAGGGAGCGGGAGAGGGGAGGGTTGCGGGTGGGAGGGAAGTTATGGGAGGGGGAAGCCATTGTAATCCATAAGCTGTACATTGGAAATTTATATTCATTAAATAAAAGTTAAAAAAAAAAAGATCTCATACAGAACCTATCCAAAATGCTGCAAAAATTGGCTAACCTGAAGGGACTTTGCAGTCATGATGAGGGGACATGGCAGCCACGCCCACCATAGACACTGCAGGGATGTGGACATCACAGTAGAGGCCACAACAGAAGGGTGAAGACAACCAAGAAGCAGATAGCTCCTATTTCATGGGAAAGGACACACAGGGATGGTGATGTTCTGGGGCCACGTCCTCTCCATCTCAGTGCAATTCAGGACCCCTTCCCCCAGCATTGCAAGGATGATGAACTGACTCTTAATCTTCTACCATCAAATACAACAGATTTAGCTACAATGGATGTAGCATCACAGAAACATAGGTGCAACTATGGATTGGAAAATCCTAACCCCAGAAGTGTGCGTCCCAATCATGCAGCACCCATTCTTTGCCCAGTGGGTGGCAAAGGTGGCTCAATTGTCTTGATCATGTGAGCCACTCCTGTCGACACACATTCTATGTTTACCCATCCTCACAACCAGTCTCATCACCACAATGGAGTATCACAACCAGCCTCACGGGAGCCCTCTCTGCTGCCAAGTCTCATCGGGAATGGTCATCCCAGAAGCTCAGACCATCTCAGGAGCACAACTGATATTGTTATGAGATTGTGGGTGCAGGTCGGAGTGGAGGTCTTGCTACAGAACAGTGGCCCTCAGCGCTCTGCACCACTGTCTTCTCCATCAGAAGAGGAGTATGTAACGAGGTCTGTTAGCCCATTCACTCCGTGATGATGGGACACCCCAGATGATGTGCAAGGAGCGGTCACTGACTTTGTACAGCCCAGGAGTCTGAGAAGTCCAAGATCAAGGTGGCAGCTTTTCACAAGGGTGTTCATGATTAGCTACACGTGTTCAAAAGGTAGAACAGCACTGGTCCATTAAGGATGGCACAGTCCTCTGACCCACACACCTCTGAAAGGTCCCACCTTGGGAAATCAGCACAGCACTGGTCCATTCAGTATGGTGCAGTCCTCGTGACCCACACGCCTCTGAAATGTCCCACCTCCGGAAATCGTCACAACGGCAGCCCAACTTCAGAGCGAGTTTTGGAGGAGGCAGACATTCAAATCATAGCATCAGGAAAAACGAAACTCAAGGGAAATGCCCACAGATTCTGTCCCACAATTCTGTACCTTTTTCCTTTCAAGTCATATTATTCAAATCTGAAGCACAGAATACATTTACACAACTGATAGATGATATTCAGCTCAGAGTTGGTCATGGTAGTCAGCTCTAATTTGGATCCTGACAGTACTTAAAACCACATTCTCCTGTTAATTTTGTACATTTTAAGTGGCAGAGTACTTGAAACAACTGCTATCATCACATAATTCATTTTTTCCCAACTTTCTTCTTCTTCATTTGTATTCCAATCCCTTAAAACCAATCTCATTCTCTCAGTGTTGTCACAGATTACCCCGAAGAGAGAAAAACTGATGCCAACACAAAAGTCATCTGGACCCAGTTCTGAGAAAAGTAAATTCTTCTATGTTTTATTCCAGGAGAAAGAAACTTCACTGTGCAATAATGCTGCACACAATTGGAAAAGCAAACCTAAGTATCAGATTGATAGGTCTCGATCTGATTCCTGTTATCACTCTTTTATTAAAAAAATATTTAGAGGCCAACATTTGATGCAGCCGTTCAGACACCACTTGGGAAGCCCACATCCCACACTGGAGTACCTGGGCTACAATCCTAGCTATGCTCCTAAGCCTAGCTTCCTGATAATGTACCCTTGGGGAGGCAGGGGGTGATGGTTCAGGTAGGTGGGTCCCTCTGACAGACCCAGATTCCCTGGCTCCTGGCTTCATCCTAACCCACCTCTGGCTCTGTTGCCAGCATTTGGTGAGTGAAATCACAAATGGGATCTTGTGCTCTCTGGCTCTCTTTCACATAAATAAATATTTAAAAATGATTTAAACCCAATGATTTGCAGAAAATAGATTCATCTTTGCATTTCATCAGTATTTTAAAGATTTTTAGTTGAGCATTTGACAGACAATGTTACTAAAGAAGTAGAAACAGAACTTAACTATTTCAGTAAATGAGAGGACAAATGAGCCTTCTCTTGTGCTAACTCATACAATTGTGAGCAGGTGAGCAGTATCTGGTCAGGCTGTGATACCTATTTCCAAGAAATTTAACTTGCAATTGTACTTGTTTTGTATCTTGTCGCCAAAGAGAGTTGGGTTTTTGCCTAGGTGGTTGATAAGGACAAAGCTTTCTTACAATATTGGAAGGTTAATTTTGAATATGACTACATAACATTATTATGCAAACTTGGAATTAGACCAGGTGTTATGGGTTTCTATTGCTACAGAAAAGATTATTTGTGACACTTGATAAGAAAGTCTCGGAGTTAATACAGAAACAACAACAAAAAAAATGTGCAAAAATGAAACGGACATCCTGCGATTTCATTGCTGTTTTTAGCCCTTGTTTATACTACTGTGGAACTGTGGTCTTTCTACTTTTTGTTTGTATTGAAATTAAGTTTTTGTGGGGCCAGAGCTGTGGCATAGTGGGTAAAGCTGCCACTTGCAGTGCTGGCATCTCAAATAGGCGCAAGTTCAAGTCTCAGCTTGAAGTTCTCAAGTTCCAGTTGGATTCAGCTCTCTGCTACAGCCTGGGAAAGCAGTAGAGGATGGCCCAAGTCCTTGGCCCCGGCACCCACATGGTAAGACCCAGAAGCTCCTGGCTCCTGGCTTCGGCCTAGTTCTGGCTGTTGCGGCCAACTGGGAAGTGAACCAGTGGATGGAAGACCTCTCTCTCTCCCTCCCTCTCTCTACCTCTCTTTCTCTCTCTGTGTAACTCTGACTTTCAAAAAAATGAATAAATCTTTAAAAAATAAATTAAGGTTTTGCAAAAATTAAAGCAAAAAGAAAGGAAGAAAGGAGGGAGGTTGAGGGAGGGAGGGAAGCATTGTTATTTTCTTAGAGTTATGCCTATGAAATACATGAAACCTGTTATTTTTATATCAATAAATTTTTTTTTAAAGAAGAAAAATAGAAGGGTTAGGAAGACTTTATTCTGAGGGGCGGAAGCCATGTGATAGGTACAGGGTTCCGCTGCAACAGGGGCTTGCCTTGGGGGAGACACTGGACACAATTCTGACTCCAATAAGGACAGGTGTGAATTTGTCACCCAGGAGCAGGGTGGGTGTCTCTGGCTGAAACTTACAGAGGAAACATCAAGGATAAAACATTTCTGGCCAAACCGACTTGATGGCCTTGTTGCTGAAGCAGGCCAGGGTGGTAAGATCCAAAGGGTGATCAGAGACAGAGCGTGCTAGATTTTCCCTTAGGTGATTCAGCAGGATTCTTGCTCAAGCGGGGGTCTGGAAGGACAGTGAGTGGAGCCCTAGCCCAGCACATGTTACCAGCCACAAAAATCAAGCATAGGACTCAGAGGACCCCGACTAAAGTTTTGGTCAACAGTCTTAACCACTATGTCAGTAGAAATGATTATTCGGTGGGGCGGGGCAGGGGGGAGTGGAACTGTGTATGTTAACAAATGATAGAGGAGGTTTGTCATGACGTGGGGTTTTTTCAGCGTGAGGAGTTCATCCGTTTGGACACGACCTGATTCAGCTCAAAGCATGTAGAAAAGATGGAGAACATTTTCTCCACATTTAGAAACACAGCCTATGAAAAGAAAGGTTCACTGTAGAAGACAGGCAGGGCAGGCAATCTCTGATTTGCACGTGTGGAGGTTCCAGGGTGGGCCGCAGGTATCGGAGGCAGCAGTACAGTAGCTTCCACTAGTGCCTGATAGGACAATGGCAGAGACACTTCCTCCTTTGCCCAGATCTGTGGCTCGGTTCCCTGGAATCTACTAGATCAGGTGCTGCCTAATACCAGGGTGTAAATTACGGAGGAGAAAGACACAGACTCCAACAAAGGGAAGCTCCACCATCAAAAACAGAGAAGCAATGTTCTCAGGATGAGCACAGAGGGAAGGTCATGAAACACGGAGCAGCAGCGAGTCTCAGGTGCAACCAACCCAGTGTGGACAACAGGATGGATCCAGCATGCAAATGTTCAAAAACCAGAATTAGGTTTTCCTCAGATGTTTGACTGGGTTGAAGATCAATCAATCTTAATCTCTCTCTCATCAGTGGTATCAATCACAAAGCAACTTTAAAAAGCAGCTAACTATTAACTCCCAGAAAAAACAATTTGTGTATGGAACAGTTGTAGGCTACTCTGAGGCTCCCCGATGGATAACATTTACACAGACATTCTAATTTTAACACTGGATACTGATAGAATCAAAAGTAGGACCAAGGTGGGGAGAAGAGGATGAAATGTCTATGCATGTGTGTGGTGTGTAAGGGAGTGAGGGCCACGGCTGAGGGAGGTCTGAAGAGTGGGTCAGAAAACTAAACACACTTTCCAGAGTAGGAAGTCAACAGATAATGTCCAAAGGAGGAAACTTAAGTAGAAAAAATTTGCTCATTTGAAAATATACAGGCGCCGGCACTGTGGCGTAGCGGGTAAAGCCACCGCCTGCAGTGCCAGCATCCAATATGCATGCATGCCAGTTCGAGTCCTGGCTGCTCCACTTCCAATCCAGCTCTCTACTATGGCCTGGGAAAGCAGTGGAAGATGGCCTAAGTCCTCGGACCCCTGCAACCACGTGGGAGACCTGGAAGACGCTCCTGATTCCTGCTGGATCGGCGCAGCTCCAGCTGTTGCAGCCATCGAGGGAGTGAACCAGCTGATGGAAGACTCCTGCCACATACCCTCCTCCCGCCCGCCACCTCTCTGTAACTCTTCCTTTCAAATAAAATAAATCTTTTTAAAAAAGAAAAGAAAAAGAAAATAGACATAAAACTACCAGTAACAAATGCTTAAAGGGCTGGAAATGGTTGACTGCGGAAGCGGGAATCAAACTGCAAACAGTAAAGCTGAGAATTGCTATTATAAAGCAGCAGATTTTTAACACATTTAACGTGCATATGTGTAACTTTGACAAAAATAACAATTAACATTTTAAAGAAGAATTGTTTCTAAATCCCCCCTCAAAATTACATTAAAGTTTCATTAGAACTGCACTGAATTTATAGAAAAATAATTTAGGGAGAACTGACATCTTTGTAATTTTTTGTATTTCCCTCTAGAAACATGGTTTCAAAAGTGCCCAGACCATACATCAAAGGACAGTTTCTTCAATAAATGGTGCTGGCAAAACTGGGCATACCATCTCTCATCACAAGCAAAAGTCAACTCAAAATAGTCCAAAGACATAAATTTAAGCCCATAGATTACGAAACTGCTTGAAGAAAACGTAGGGGAAGCACTTCAGGCATTGCTGTATGTGATGACTTCTTGAGTGAGACCCCCAAGTACGGCAACAAAAACAAAACCAGATACACGGGATTATACCAAACTCAGCAGCTTCTGCACAGCAAAGGAAACATCAGAGTGAAGAGACATCTGATAGGATGGGGGAAAATATTTGCAAGCTACTTATCCAACAAAGGATTACTGTTCAGAACATATCAGCAGCTCAAAAAACTCAACACTAGGGGCTGGTGCTGTGGCAGAGTAGGCTAAGCCTCTGCCTGCACCAGCAATCCATATGGGCGCCAGATTGAGTCCCGGATGCTCTATTTCTGATCCAGCTCTCTGCTGTGGCCTGGGAAAACAGCAGAAGATGGCCCAAGTGCTTGGGTCTCTGCATCCACATGGGAGACCCGAAGGAAGCTCCTGGCTCCTTGCTTAGGATCGGCCCAGCTCCAGCTGTTGAGGCCATTTGGGGAGTGAACCAACAGATGGAAGACCTCGGTCTCTCTCTCCCTCTCTCTGTCTATAACTCTGCCTCTCAAATAAATAGATAAATCTAAAAAAAAAAAAAAAAAAAAAAAACAAAACCTCAACAGCAACAACAACAACAAAAACCAACCAGTCGTGTTAAGCAATGAGTTGAGAGTTCTAAAAAGAAACACAAATGGCCAGCAAATATATGAAAAAATGCTTGGTATCGCTAGGCATTATGAAAATGCAAATGAAAACCACAATGAGACATCACCTCACTCCTGTCAGAATGGTTAGTTTGTAAAAGACAGAGAGCAACAAATGCTGGCAGGGATGTGGGGAAAGGAAAACTCTATTACACTGTTGATGGGAATGCAAATTAATGCAGCCACTAATTTACATACTGCAGATTTCTCTTTTTTAAAGATTCATTTATTTACTTGAAAGAGTTACAGAGGGCAGAGGAGGGGTGTAGGGGGTAGATGGAGACAAAGGGAGAGATGTTCCAATCACTGATTCACTCCCCAAATGGCTGCAATAGCCAGGGCAGTGCCAGGCCGAGCCAAGAGCCAATGGTTTCATCCAGTTCTCCCACATAGGTGGCAGGAACCCAAGCACTTGGGTCATCTTCTGCTGCTCTCCCAGGCACATTAGCATGGAACTGGATCAGAAGTAGAACAACCAAGACTTTAATTGGTACCCATATAGGATGCCAACATCACAGATGGTGGCTTTATCTGCTACCCCACAATGCCAGCCTCGAGATTTCTTAAAAAACTAGAAATAGAATTTCCATATGATACAGTAGTCCCACTACTGGGTATATAGTCACAGAACCTAAATACAGTGTATCCAAGAGACACCTGGACCATCATGTTTACAGCTGCACGGTTCACACTAGCCCAAACATGGAATCAACCAAGGTGGCCATCCTCAGATGAATGCATAGAGAAAATGCAGTACCTGTATACAATGGAATCTTATTCAGTTATTAAAAAAGGAATGAAATTCTATTATTTGCAACAAAATGGTTGGAACTAGAGGTCACCATGTTGAATGAAATAAGACAGACATAAATAGACAAATACTGCATGATCTCCCTTATATGTGGATCTAAATCTTTTCAAGAAACAAAAACAAAAAAAAAGATGAATACTTGGGTATATCAATTTTGCCACAAGTACCGTGTTTTTTCCAACAAATTCACAGGAATTATATACCACTATGGTTTTAATGATGTTGTGACTATTTAAATTCACTTTATATGAGTGAAGATGAACATCTTTTCATTTGATTTTCATAGCCCTTGCCTGGTTTCCTGCTCAACTAGGGTCTTTTTACTTTTTGTTTGTTGAACTCTTTAGTTAATAGAGCACTGACTCTAAAGTAAGTTTAAAATGTTATCTTAAAAAAATCAATAAAATAAGTTTTAAAAAGCTGTCTTCAAATAGTTTTCTCATTTTCTTGTTTTAAGTACTCCGCATTTTTGGTTGTTCATGCTTATGTGTATTATATTGTTTTTGCTATTATAATGATATCTTTTCCTATTATAACAATATTGCTAGCATAGGAAAGCTCTATATTTTCTTATAACTTGCCACCTTACTGGATGTTTATCTCCTAATGCTTTTTCAGTAGGTTATCTTCAGTTTTCTAGATAGACAATTACATAAACCTACAAATAATTATGACTAAGTACTATAACTTTCCTATATAGTACTCATTCCTTATTATATTGCATTAGTTAGCACTTGTTGAAAACAGCTGTAATAATGGAAATACTTGGTTAAATTGCTCCCAACATGAATGGGAATACTCCTGGTTTTCCCCAATATGAAATTATTTGCTATGGATATTAGAAAGAAACTTGATAATCTATTTCTTCTATATCTAGGAATTTTCCCTATCTAAACATTCCTTCATACTTCATTGTACTAGTTTGCTTTTATACCAGAACTAAGAATAATAAATTTTTGAATGAATAGATCAGTAGATAGAAAACTCATTTCTCTTTAGAAAGTCAGGTGCTATGTGTGTGTATGTGTGTGTGCATTTTCTGTTTTGTTTTGAAGGTAGAGAGAGAGGGAGCCAGATCTCTTATCTGCTGGTTTACTTCCTGAAATGTCGCACAAAAGCTGGGCCTGCGCCATGTCGAGCCAGGAGCCAGGAATTCAATCCAGTTCCCCCTCATGGGTGGCAGACACCCACGTGCTTGAGCAATCATCTGATGCCTACCAAGGGGTGCAGCACGCATTAATAGGAAGCTGGAATCAGGAATGCAACAGAGACTCAAACTCAGACACTCCCCTGTGGGATGCTGGCATCGCAAGTGACGTCTTAACTGCTATGTCAAATGCCAACCCTGCTTTGTATCTTTTAATCTATGAAAAAAGCATGAATAGTTATCACAGTGCTAAACTATTTTTATATTTTTGGAATAAGTATTTCTTCATTATTTACTAGATTTTCTAGACTTTAAACATTTTCATCTGTGCTGTGTGTACAAACTGTAGCTTTGTTAAATGCTATCTTTGTCAGGTTTGGTTTCAGAATTACATTGGGTATTCAGAAAAAACATACTGTTTCACAACTTTGCCCTACAACAGTTTGAAAACCATGGGAATTACCTATAAAGGTAGGAGCATTTGTGAAGGACGCAACTCACCTTCTGGTGCTTCTTCAACTTCTTCAGTAGTCATTCACCTACTGTGTTACACTGATTTTGTTACAGGACACATGGATGTGGCTTTCAGAAGAAAAAGTTAAAGCTATTTCTATGTAAGACTAAAATGTGAGGATCTACCTTCCCAACCCCATAACAACCCATCCCCAGAGTTAGTATTTTTCCTCTGCCTTTGCCTACTTACATGCAAACACAGCACTCGTGTAAAATAAGAAGTGGAAGAATTATTCTGAAACTTTATTTTTTCATTAATTTTTTTGGGAAGTTTCCCACAGATGATTGTATGTATATTATACAAGATATAAATACCTTTACATAATTCTTGCTAATAATTACATGATATTCAACATGATGGCTTTATTATAGGTTTTAAACTGTTTTTCTCATAGTGAGAATCTGTTTCCCACTTTTCATTGTCATAAACTATCCTGCCATGGTCACCTTGGTCACAATGGCCATTAGGACCATGTACTTGAGAAATATTCTTTAGAATAAATTTCAGAATTTCCTGGAAAAAAATTGGCCAACAAAAAGGAATTTTTATCTGAATATTTGTTGAAAAGTTATTCCCCTAAAAATATTTTATTATATTATCCTCCTGCCAACAGGGCATCAATGTACCCATTTGCCATATCCTTATCAACACTAGGTATTCTCGAGTTTGTACCTTTTTGCTAATTTGATGAGTGAAAACTGATTAAAATGTATTAAATTAATGTACATTTCTAGGATTACCAATGAGTTTTAGCGTTTTTTGCAGCTTTTAC
Source organism: Lepus europaeus (assembly GCF_033115175.1). Taxonomy (NCBI): domain Eukaryota; kingdom Metazoa; phylum Chordata; class Mammalia; order Lagomorpha; family Leporidae; genus Lepus; species Lepus europaeus. Next base: position 151,189,244 of record NC_084830.1, read on the forward strand.
TGAATATTTATACTTCTTTTTTCTATGAGTTCCTTGTTAATATCCCTCACCCATTTTCCCATTGGAGTGTTATCTTTTTTCCTATTGACTCATACTGATATTAATATGAGTCATATATTATAAAGCAATATATTCCCAGGCTGCAGGTTGCCTACTGATGTTGTTTACTATGCTTCTGGCATGCAACAATTTCCTATATGGTTTTTAAATATGTGATTGTTTTCCTTTATGAAATTTAATGCTTTGTGTCTTGCTTAGATAGTTTTTCTTCATCCCAAGCATATTTATTAGCTTTTTCTGCAGTTCTAATACTTTTATATTTAGTTCTCTGGGTATGATTTAAGGTCTGTGTCTAAATGGATAAGCAAACTTCCCCCTAATTTGGGAAATCATTCATCAGCTTCCTACTGATTTGTTTACCATCTTTATCATTAACAACAGCTAGCACTTGCATAGTTCTGATCATGTTCCAGGCACTCTTCTAAGCACTGTATGCATATTAACTTATTTAATCATTACAAGCAACATAAAATGTAGGCAGTAACACAATTCCAGCTTTATACACAAGGAAACTAAGGCACATAGAATTTAAGTAATTTGCCCAAGAATATGCAGCTACTCAGTGGTCTGGTTGGAGATTCAATACTCTGAGCTACTACGCACACTTAATTAATTTGCATACTTTTGTTTCTATCTTCTATGTAATCATGTTAAACAGTATCTATGCCTATTCTTTACAATATTTTCAAATGTGCTATAATTCCTAAAGAAGTTTCTCCTACTTTTTTCTTCTCAGATTTCATGCTACTAAGTATTTCCTCTGCTCTTGGGTCTATAAAATCAACTTATTAGATTTCCTAAATAATGATTAAAATTGCATTACATTCCTAAGTTAACTTATGAAATATTGATATCTCAAAAATGCCACTTTCTATTTAGTAAGAGACTATGTATCTGCATTGACTGGATCTTTTATTTTTTTCTTGCATTTTCTAATTTCCAACATGTTTTCTTGTATTTTGAGAGAATTTTATAATTTGTATTATTGTTATAAATGGATTCTGTTTCAGTCTTTACTATGTTGTTGATATATAAGAAAATATTGATTTTTTCTATGCTACTTTTCTATCTAACCATCAAACTGAAATCTTTATTGATTCTAATAATTCTTTCAGTAAATTCTTGGACTTTCAAGGCAACCTTGTGTGCAAATCATTATATTTGTCTTTTCTTTATATTATTTGTGTGATGTATTATTTTCTGGCTTATTGCATTGGTTATAGTTAGACTCTCCAATTTAAGGTTAAATAGAACACCACTGGGGAGAGATGTATCTTATTTTTAAATTTCATAGGAATGCATTTAATGTTTCACAGCAAATATTCTATTTGCTCTTGGCTTTTGTGAATCTGTATTAACATAAGGTAACACACTTCTATTGCTACCTTACCAAGACTTACTATTCACTTGCTTTTAATCAACAAGTGGCGATTGGAGTTTAGGGATTGGTACAGCACTGAAGATGGGGCTATATCGGAATGCCTGGCTTAAGTTCCTGCTCCTGTTCCAATTCCAGCTTCCTGCTATTGTGCACCTTGGGGAAACAGCGAGTAAGAGCTTAAGTACTATGTCTCCATCACCTATGTGGGAGACCTGGCTTGAGTTCTTGCCTCCTGGCTTCTATCTATCCTAGGGCTGGCTGTTGCAGGCATTTGGGATAGCCCATTCTAATAAGCTCTTCCTGTTAGTTAGGCTACTTAATATAACACATGAAATATAATTACACTACGGTTGGTTGACTTTGTTCTACAATCTTATCATTTGCTTCCTCTTTGACTCATCTCATGTTTGCTTCTTTATTGTTCCTTCTTTGCCTTCTTGGGTCAATAAAACTTTTTTAAAGATTTCCTAGTTACTTGAAAGGCAGAGTGACAAAGAAAGAGGAAGATACAGAGAGAAAGAGAGAAATCTTCCATCCTGGTTCACTCTCCAAATGGCTCCAATGGCTGGGGCTGATTCAGGTTGAAGCCAGGAGCCCAGAATGCTCCTAAGTGAGTGACAGGAGACCAAGGACTTGGGCCATCTTCTACTGTCTTTCCAGGCACATTAGCAGAGAGCTGCATCAGAAGTGGAACAGCTGACACTCCAATCAGCACTCAAATATGGAATGCTGGCATTGCAAGAGGTAGCTTAGCCTGCTACACCACAACGCCCAACAATAAAATATTTTTAGTATCCATTTTATGGCTTTTATTTTATCTCTCACTCCCTTCATCCCTCTCCGTCTCTGCCTCTCTCCATGTGTATGTGTATGTGTTATAGATTACAATATATAGCTTTAATTTCTCATGGTCTACTTCTACTTGATATTGTAACATTTTGCATCAAATTTAAGAAGCTTCTAAAAGTAAAATTTTATTTATCCCACCTGAATCTTAACACTATTGCCAAGTGTTACTATTACACATGTTAGAAATGCCACAACACTTTTGCCTAAACCAATAAATTACCTTTAAAAGAAATTCAAAGGTAATAAAAGGAAATTAATTTATATTTATCATGCCCAATGATCATCATCTCCTCCTAAAGTTCCAGGATTTATCTTTAGCCTGGTAAATTGTTTTAGCATGTCTTTTAGTGCCATGACTATTGTAGACAATTCTTTCAGCTTACATTTGTCTGAATTAAAAATCTTCAGACTTGAGGCCGGTGTTGTGGTGTAGTGGGTAAAGCCGCCGCCTGCAGTGCTGGCATCCCATATGGGCATCGGTTCAAATTCTGGCTGCTCCACTTCTGATCCAGCTCTCTGATGTGGCCTGGGAAAGCAGTAGAAGATGGTCCAAGTCCTTGGGCACCTGCATCTGTGTGGGAGACCTAGAAGAAGCTCCTGGCTCCTGGCTCCTGGCTCCTGGCTTCAGATCAGCCCAGTTCTTGCTGTTGTGGCCATTTGGGAGTGAGCCAGTGGATGGAAGACCTCTCTCTCTCTCTCTGTAACTCTTCCCTTCAAATAAATAAGTAATATTTAAAAAAAAAAACTTCAGCCTTGAAGAATACTTTGAAAGACATTCTGGTTTGGGTTTCTTAGTGTTTTAGAACTCCATATTGATTTTGCTCCAGGTTTTGAATATTTATTATTTTTATTTCTTTTTTAATTAATTTATTTATTTGAAAGTCAGAGTTACACAGAGAGAGAAGGAAAGGCAGAGAGAGAGGTCTTCCATCCACTGGTTCAATGCCCAAATGGCCACAGCAGCTGGAGCTGCAATGATCTGAAGCGAGGAGCCATGAGCTTCTTTTGGGTCTTCCCAGGCAGCTGAAGGGGCCCAAGGACTAGGGCCATCCTGTACCACTTTCCCAGGCTACAGCAGAGAGCTGGATCAGACGTAGGGCAGCCAGAATTCAAACCGGTGCCCATAACAGATGCCAGCACTGCAGGCGGCGGCTTTACCCACTACATCACAGCGCTGGACCCTATTATTATTTCATCAAATAGTTCTGACCCATTCCCTTTTTCCTTTTTTTCTGAGACTTCAGTTATATGTGGGACAATTGATATCATCCCACAAGATACTTAGACTCTGTTTATTTTTACTCCTTTCTTCTAAATTTTTTTTTTTGAGGCAAAAAGAAAAAGAGAAAAAGAGACAGAGTGAGAGCCCCCATCCACTGGTCCATCCTCAAATACACAAAACAGCCAGGAACCTGGAATTCAATCTAGGTCTCCCCTGTAGGTGACAGGAACTCAATTACTTGAACCAACACTGCTGCCCCTCAAGGTCTGCAATAGCAGGAAGCTGGAGTCAGGAGCTGTAAATGAGTATTGAACCAAGGTGCTCTGCGCCTTGACCCACGGTGTGTCATGGGTGTCTTAATCCGTGTTTTAACTGCCAGACTAAAAGACCGCCCCATCTATTCTTTTTTTTTTTTTTTTTTTTTTTTTGGACAGGCAGAGTGGATACTGAGAGAGAGAGAGACGGAGAGAAAGGTCTTCCTTTTTACCATTGGTTCACCCTCCAATGGCCGCCGCAGCCAGCGCACCGCACTGAACCGAAGCCAGGAGCCAGGTGCTTCTCCTGGTCTCCCATGGGGTGCAGGGCCCAAGCACTTGGGCCATCCTCCACTGCACTCCCGGCCACAGCAGAGAGCTGGCCTGGAAGAGGGGGCAACCGGGACAGAATCTGGCGCCCCGACCGGGACTAGAACCCGGTGTGCTGGCACCGCTAGGCGGAGGATTAGCCGGTTGAGCCACGGGGCCAACCCCATGTATTTATTTTTAAAATATATTTTCTACTCATTTTTTCCTTTTGATATTTTCTATTGTGATGTTTTCAAGTTCTCTGTGAATTTATGTTGCAGTATGAAATCTCCTCTGAGCCACAAAACGAAATTATCATTCCTAGTATATTTAATTGGCTATTTTTATATCCATTCTTTCATCATTTCTATATTTTCATTTACATCCTTGAACATGTTTATAATCATTCTTTTTCAAAATTATGTCCTAATCCTGAAACCTGAGCCATCTTCAGACATCTCTTTATTGTCTGCTTTTTTTTATCTTGATGGTAGGTCACATTTTCCTGCTTCTTTGAATAAGCAGCAATTTTTTATATGTGCCAGATGTTGTAGATGATATGTTACTGATTGTCTGGAATATGTTTTCTCCCTTTCAAAAGTGTAGGATTTTTTGTGTTGTTTTGTTTCTGGCCAGGAACTATACAATTGGCTCAATTTCTTGATTCTCCAGGCTTTATTTGGGCTCGTCTGTATTGATTTTGGCCTTTACCCTTATATATAACCATATGCCTTATTTGCAAAGTGGTCTTTCTGGGGTCTCCAGAGAATGACTGATGTACTTGGTGAAGTCTTTCCACTATGGCTGGACCACAATGCCGTTCTCTCTCAGCACTGTAGTCCTGTAGCTCATCCATTCATAGTTTAGCCCCACTGCAGCTTCCGTCCTGTACAATCTTGAGATATTGCAGAATCTCAAATGGCACATGCTAGGACCAGAACAGCTCTTAGCCAAAGAGCTAAGAAAATTCTAAGAAAATTCTCCTAAAAAAGACTCCTGGGACTTCCCTTTCACACAGCTCCCTCCTCTCTGCAATCCTGTTCTGCAAACTGCAGCTGCCTCAGCAGCTCTGTGTTTCAACTTCTGCCTGCTTAGCTCAGGAGCACTGGAGAACGTCCCTCGGTGCCACCTCTCCGGCCACACTTAGGAAGTGCCCTCAGATATGAAGATCGGGCTGGATGTGCTGTTCACACCAGGTATTTCCTGTCTCGAAGACCCTAGTGCTGCATTGCCTACTATCCAATGCCTAAAACCGATCACTTTGTAAGTTTGCTTTATATATTATGGGAGAGCATATACAATAGCAGATACTCTCTTAGGGCCTGGATATAAAACTGGATTAGAGGAAGCCAACTGAAGTAGTTCTTCTTATTCCTTTTCCATCTTATTTTACAGGTTCTTTTCATTATGTTTTCTTTCTGTGCCCTCTCTACACACACACGCATGCCTGCCTGCACACTTTGCTGTTCTTGGGAATACTAATAATACTTGCTGTTTTCCTTTTCTTCTTCTCTAACAGCTTTATTTAAAAGCTTTTTTAGAGGCTGGCATTGTGACAAAGGGAATCAAACCGCTACCTACAACACTGGCATCTCATAGAAGTGTGAGTTTCAGTTCTGGCTGTTCCATTAGCTCCCTGCTAATGTGCCTGGCAAAGCAGCAAGAGATGGCGCAAGTGCTCGGTCCCTGCCACCAATGTGGGAGACCCACATGGAGTTCCTGGATCCTGGTTTGGGCCTGGCTCAGCCCCAGCCATGGCAGCCATTTGGGGAGTGAACCAGCAGATGGAAGATTGTGTGTGTGTGTGTGTGTATACATGTGTGTCTGTCTCCCTCTCTCTTTAACTCTGCCTTTCAAAGACATAATTAAATATTTTATTTCTTTTAAATATTTATTTGAAAGTCAGAGTTACACAGAGTGAGGAGAGGCAAAGAGAGAGAGAGAGAGAGAGAGAGAGAGAGACAGAGAGAGAGAGGTCTTCCATCCGATGGTTTACTCCCTAATTGGCCACAATGGCCAGAGCTGTGCCAATCTGAAGCTAGGAGCCAGGAGCTTCTTCTGGGTCTCCCACGTAGGTGCCATCTTCTACTACTTTCCCAGGCCATAGAAGAGAGCTGGATCAGAAGTGGAGCAACCAGGTCTCGAACCAGCGCCCATGTGGGATGCCGGCGCTTCAGGCCAGGGTGTTAACCCGCAGTGCCACAGCGTCAGCCCCATAATTCAATAATTTAAATAATTAAATCTTAGCCTCCCAAAACCCTACTTCTTTAATATTTTTAACCAATTTTCCACTAATACAGGCCTTCCTTGCTTTGTACGAAAACTTTATCACAATTCCTTTCCTTTTCTCCAATATCTCTTCTCACTCCGTGTCTTTAGATAGGTTTAGGTCTTTTTAAATCTTTCTTTTTAAAATCTCTTGACATAAATGGCACATTTATGTCACATAAATGGTATTAGTGTGCAGGCAAAAGATGGTTCAGGTACTTGGGCCCCTGCTACCTATGTGGGAGGCCAGGATGGAGTTCCTGACTCCTAACTGCTGTAGCCATTTGGGAACTGAACCAGCAGATGGAAGATCTCTCTTTCTCTGTCTCTTCCTCTCCTCTGTCACTCTTTTAGTTAAATTTTAAAAAATTTAAATACCATATTATTTTTCTCAAGATTATAGACAAGGGCTATAAACAACAGTCAAATCTCAAAATGTCTATTTCACTCATATACACTACATTTTTTATAATCCACATACTCTTTACCACAAATCATGGAAAGCATATGATATTTGTCTTTTTGGGACTGGCTTATTTCATTATGCATAATGGCCTCCAATCACATAAATGGCATTACAAATGATTCATTAGACCACAATGTACATCTTTATTGCTCAGTGCAATTTTTTCTAAAACATGTCTTTACCCTACTGAAATTCCTCATTTTGATTAGCTTTTGCTTGAAGGACCCCTGTAAATTCTATTTCTCCAAAAGCATGCATGAGTCCTATTGTTTTCCAATTTGTGCCAAGGTGCATCAGGCTCTCACTTGACCTGGCAACTGGAACACCATCTGGCACCACTGATCATTCTGAGAACACAACACATCTTCAGAAGTGTATCCTTTTTAGAGCATGAGTGTTACCAAAAAACCAGAGACAAAAACAAAACAAAACTCTAATTTCATTCCAGCTTGCTTGCTTTGAGTGACCTTTTTTTTTTTTTTTTTTTTTTTTTTTTTACAGGCAGAGTGGACAGTGAGAGAGAGAAAGAGAGAAAGGTCTTCCTTTTCCGTTGGTTCACCCCTCAGTGGCCGCTCCAGCCGGTGCGCTGCTGCCGGTGCACAGTGCTGATCCGAAGCCAGGAGCCAGGTGCTTCTCCTGGTCTCCCATGCGAGTGCAGGGCCCAAGCACCTGGGCCATCCTCCACCGCACTCTCAGGCCACAGCAGAGAGCTGGACTGCAAGAGGAGCAACTGGGACAGAATCTGGCGCCCTGACCGGGACTAGAACCCGGGGTGCCGGCGCCGCAGGCAGAGGATTAGCCTAGTGAGCTGCGTGCCGGCCTTGAGTGACCATTCTTCATGATATGAGTTGGCTGCTTCAGCATCTGTCCTTCATCCAGGCGCGGGAACCACCTCCTCCGTGTGAACACGGGCTCCTTCAACACAGAGAAATCATCTCCTTTTGTTCTCTGATGAGCACAGTCACTCCTCCACATGATTCTCTCCCTTTGGAGCCCTAGAGTAATGATACCACTTCTCCTGTGTCAACTTTGTCTTTGTCTTTTCTCTAAAATTCTCAACTCTTGATATTTATGTGCTCGGCGCCGTCCTCGTCCAGCAAGAGACAGAGACCGAACACTTTGCACGGGGTTCCTTTATTGCTCGGCAAGCAGGAGATCCAGCTTCGATCTCTTCTGGGCAGGAACTTTCCTTACACCCGCGTAGCAAGGGTTTATATGCACAATACACGTCACAAATCAGGTGATAGGCTAGAAGCGCGGGGATAGGACAATCTCGTGGCAAGGCGGGAAGGAGCGAGCTAGAGCGGGAAATCTAAGGCGGGAAGGAGCGAGCAAGAGCGGGAACTCCCTGAGATGAGGAAGAACCCGGAAGCAGGGAGTCGGCGCCATCTTAGGGGCACGGTTCCTCCGGTCTGGTTCCCTACATCTCCCTCCTTTTGTTTTTGCACAAATCACATCCCCGACGGCCCTGGCTCATGAGGGCCGGGAGAATATTTACTAGGCAGAGAGTAGAGGTGCATACCCAGCGTGCTTGTGATCCGTTAGTTACGGAACTTCAAGGGCCTGGCCACAACCCCTGATGTCTCCGTTAGGGATCAGTTTTTATTCCCTTTTGCTGGGGCAGGCTGGGAATTGAACCTGCATGCATATGCATATGCTCTCCCAGGACCCCCGGAACCCCCGGGTGGACTCCTGCTGCAGTACCTTTGGTCTCGCATACCCAGTTTTCGCTCCCCGTCAGGGATGGGTGATACAGCCCAATGAATGAGAGGGGGAACAAGACAACTCGAGGAAGGTGTGTGCCTGATGGAGGCATTGTCCATATGTGAGGCGTGAGTAGGGATGGGGGGACGAGGGTTTTAATCGCTTTGTTAGCTGTTGGTGGCGGAGCTGGTCCTGTGGGCCTCCGCCATCAGAGATATGCACGGGTGCCGTAGTGCGCCAGCACGCCCACTGTCCAGGCGTACCAACACAGGGGGCTGAGAGGTAGGGGGATGAATGGACTACCTGTGGCAAATGGTCAGGACTAGAGGACCTGCGAGTACTTTGTAACTGGGTGGCATAGTACGACTGACCGCCAGAAGTGCATTGGAAGTATGAGGAATCGCAAGAGCTGTGCATGGATTCTTGAAAGGTCGAGCAAGGACAGGAGTGGTTTTTGCTATGGGGATCAGAAACGCGGGGTTTGGGCACACATATGTAGCCGCGTGGTAGGCCGGGGATCCCCTGGAGGGGCAGATATGCAGTTTTGTCCCCACAATCAGCTGTGGCGATGTGAGTACGCTGCAGTACGGTGTTGCTGGTCCCCCCCTTGCAGTCGCAAGGGTTGCCTACGTTCTGCAGTAAAGCAGTGGGGTTGGAGTTAAAGCCCGCATAAGAGCCAGGGAGCAAAGCCGCTGCCAGTATGAAGAAGCGGAAGGGGTGCATCTCACGTCTCGTTGTTTTGTTGCAATTTGTCGTCCTGTGAGAGCGTGGTAATCTCGGTTATCTCGGGGGAGATGTCGTCCGTAGGTGATAGAGGTGTATCTTGCGGCGGCGGGGCTGTTTTTCTGACCAATCTTTCCGGTATCCAGAGAGGTTCTCTTCCAGATTCCTGTGGGAAGACACAGACCGCGCCTCGGTTCCAGCATAATACCGGATCCGGGCCGTACCACTTTCCCGTGAGGACATCTTTCCAACGGACATAGCCTCGTGAAGATGGCTCCTTTAACATGTGTCTCTCAGCGGGGGACATAGAATGATCTGTCAAATTCAAAAAGTTTATAGTAAACAGTGCAAGGGAGAGGCGCATTCGAGGGGTTTTGCCCGTGGCAATTCCCTCCTTTTGTTTTAAGAGAAAAGCCTTGAGGGTTCGATGAGCCCTTTCAATTATGGCCTGTCCCTGAGGGTTATAAGGGATTCCAGTTTTATGTTGTACCTGCATACGGGTGCAGAAATCTTGGAATGATTTACTTGTGTATGCAGGACCATTATCTGTTTTTAAAGTTTTTGGTTTGCCCCAGGCTGCCCATGCAGCAAGGCAGTGATTAATGACATGGGTGGTACGCTCACCCGTCTCCAGAGAAGCAAAAATTACTTGGGAACAGGTGTCAACTGACACATGAACATACTTTAAGGTCCCAAACTCGGATATGTGGGTGACATCCATCTGCCAGATATGTCCTGGTAGTAATCCTCGGGGATTAACCCCCACCGAAGGCACAGGGGTTAAAGTAGGGCATGCGGCACAATGGCGAACAATATCGCGAGCGGCAGCACGAGAAAGACCGAATTTGGCGGCAAGGGTTTTTGCGTTTACATGGAACTCTGAATGAAACTGGATAGCCTGCTCTTCTGGGGAAGAAAATTGGAGTATCCAAATGGGGCGTGTGGCTTGATCAGCTATAGCATTGCCTGTGGTCATGGGTCCAGGTAAGGAAGAATGAGCTCTAATATGAGTAATAAAGAAAGGAGCAGACCGATTCCAAATAGATTTTTGCAGGGTGAGGAAAACTGTCGCTACGGAGGATGAAGAATTGACTAGTCCTGCGGCCTCAAGGATAGACACAGAATTAACCACATAGCGTGAATCAGACACAATATTGACAGGTCCGGGGAAATCAGAGAAGACTTGGTTAACTATAAGAAGTTCAGTTACCTGGGGGGAGTTAGTAGCGAATTGGAATGTTTTTGGCACAGATCCTGAAACAACATATGCACCGACTCCTGTTTTAGAACCGTCGGTATACACTACTGGGGCTCCCTGTAAGGGCTTTTGGGATGTGGACTTTGGAAAAATAACTGGGTGAGACTGAACAAAGGTTAGCAAAGGATCAGAGGGTGTTCTGTTTGTAATAGTTGCGGAAGTGGAGCAGACTAAAACCGCCCAAGCATCAGTACAAGCGATTAGCACACGTACCTGTTCCATGGAATAGGGGACAACAATGGTGGATGGTTCGCGTCCAAAATGTTGGATAGCCCTCTGAATGGCTAGGAGAGTTATCTCCGCCACTGCCACGGGATAGTAACTAATAGATCTAGTAGATGACATTGAGGGATGGATCCAGAGGAGAGGCCCATCCTGCCATAGGACCGCGGTGGGCTGTTTAAGGGTGTCGAGGACCCAAAGAGTAAGGTCTCCCGCAGGGTCCCAACGTTTTAGGGCAGCTTTACTAAGGGCATCGTTGACAATTGACAGTGCTTGTTTGGCCTCAGAGGTGAAGGTTCGGGGGGAAGCAAGATCCGGGTCTCCTTTAAGTATATTAAAGAGGGGCTGCAATGCAGCATTAGGAATGTTAAGGTAGTGCCTAATCCAATTGATATCCCCTAAAAGTTTTTGTAAGTCATTTAGAGTGGAGATAGCATTGATTTTTATTTGAATTTTTTGAGGTCTAATTTGAGTAGGGGCGACTATAGCCCCAAGATAAGAAACTACAGACGACAATTGCACCTTATTAGGTGTAATATGCAGCCCTGCCCCTTTTAGCACTTGTTGGAGTGTACTGTATAAGGCCAGGAGCCTCTCTGCTGTGGGGGCTGCACACAGTAGGTCGTCCATATAATGTAGGCACCTGCAGTCGGAATATCGGTCTCTAAGAGGTTTTAGTACTTGGGCTACATAGACTTGACACATGGTGGGGCTATTAGTCATACCCTGAGGCAAGACTGTCCACTCCCAACGCTTGTCCGGTTGTTCCTGGTTCTGGGTGGGGACAGTAAAAGCAAAACGTGGGGTATCCTTTTTGTCCAATGGAATGGAAAAGAAACAATCCTTAAGATCTATTACAATAACAGGCCATTGGTTGGGAAGTGCCGAAAGCAGAGGAAGACCACGTTGCACAGGGCCCATAGGCTGCATCTGTGCGTTGACTGCCCTAAGATCATGTAAGAGTCTCCATTGACCTAATTTTTTGCGGATGGCAAAAATAGGCGTATTCCATGGAGAGGTGGATGGGATCAAATGACCAGCGTTGACCTGCTCCAAGACCAGAGTGTTGACTGCCTCCAGTTTCTCCTGAGATAGGGGCCACTGTGGAACCCAGACGGGTACGTCCGTTAGCCACGAGATGGGTAAAGGCTCCACTGGTTTAGGAGGCGAAACAGTGACCCCTAGGAAAAACCCAGGCCAACTTTACTTGGTCTTTGTTTTGGTTCAATGGGGGAAGGGTGGCCCTGGAGCTGGACACCGAGTCCCTTGCCTGGGACGTAACCCATATTTTGTAGCATAGATCGTACTGCAGGGGAAGTGGTGACCAAAGCAACATCCATTTCGGCCAGGACGTCTCTCCCCCAAAGGGAAATGGGTAGAGGTAAAATGAATGGAGAAAACTGTCCTCTATGACCCTCGCTATCCTGCCATGACAACAAGGCTGCACTGATTTTTGGGAAATGAGCAAAACCAAGTCCTTGCAAGGTTTGTTCCGCCACATTTGTAGGCCATGTACTAGGCCAGTCCTTTGTTGCTATAATGGATTTGTCGGCTCCTGTGTCTAAAAGTCCCTTAATGTCCTTGCCATTGATCTGCAACACTAAAGTGGGACGTTCATTTAAAAGCATATGTAAGCCGGTAAAATTAATGCCAGAGGACCCAAAGTTACCAGCGCCGCGAACGTGGTTTTTAGCTGGGATTAAAGAGTGAAGACTGGGCAGTAATAACATTTGTGCGATACGGTCTCCAGGATTGATTACTAAAGGTCCCTGAGGGGCCTGAACCATGATCTTTACTTTACCAGTGAAATCAGAGTCAACTACCCCGGGGATCACAGCTAGCCCTCGGAGGGCGGCGGAGGACCGACCCAACACTAATCCAACCGAATCCGGGGGCAGAGGACCGGAGCAGTCGCTCTCCACTAATTGTACCCCCATCTCCGGAGTTAAGAGGAGAGGGGAGGTGGCGCGGAGGTCCAGGCCTGCGGACCCGTGAGTGGCACGGGCTGAGGGTGCACTGGGTGTAGCGCAGACACGGGAGGTGGAACCTGAGAGTAGATTTGATTTTGGGGGCTCCTCGCTGGGTTGGGGAGCCCCCTCTGGCCGTTTTTTGGCCCCTGGGCGCTACCTGTAAGTGGGTTGCCATCGATATCGAAAGCAGAACGGCATACCTCTGCCCTATGAGGGCCCTTGCGGCAACGGCGACAAGGCTCTATGCCTGAAGGCTGTGCCGTGGAATACCCATGGCTGAGATTGGGGCAATCGCGTTTTTTGTGACCCGGTTGATGACATTGGAAGCAAAGTCCTGAAGATATGGGGGGTCGGGTCGATTTAGATTTTGGACTGTTTTCTTTGACTTTTGCCAGCATCGCAGCTAGGCCCGCATTAGTAAGTGGCCCACCGGTATCTCTGCAATATTTTAACCAGGAGTCCAGAGATTTATGTCTATATTGTCGAAGAATGTTTTTGCACTCTTTATTAGCCTGCTCAAAAATAATTTGTTTGACCAGTGGCTGAACGTCAACCTCGGAAGGGAAAATACGCGACGCAGCCTCAAGTATGCGAGCGACAAAATCAGCGAAGGGTTCGGCCGTGCCCTGAACGATCTTGGTGAGGTGGCTAGCTGAGTCACTTGGATTGGACGCCTGCCTCCACGCACGTTGGGCACAGTTGGAAATTTGCCTGTATACTTGTCTAGGGAATTGGGTCTGGTCAGCCTGATAAGGTCCACGCCCTAAAAGCATATCAGCATTCCACGTAGGGTGGCCGTCCTCAGCATTTTCATCTGCCTGGTCATGACAGCACTCTGTATTCATAGATTGCCACAAAAGAAAGCCGCCTGGACTTAAACAGGCCCGAGCCAATTGGGTCCAGTCGCTAGGTGTTAAAATGGACTGGCCGACTGATTCAAGGAGTGACAATGTGAATGGGGCTGTGGGTCCATAGTCATGGACCGCAGCCTTAAGTTGTTTTAATACTGTCATGTCCAATGGTTCGTGCCGGGCCTCTCGCGTGCCCAAAGCCAAAACAGGGTAAGCCTGAGCGGGGGCAGCGGGAGCGCCAGTTCGCAACTGTTTCCAGGCTTGTTGATGAAACTGTCTGCCTGAAAAAGGTGGCACATTTGGGACGTTTAATGGCCATGGCGGCACGGGTGTTAGATGGGGCTGAGGCACGCCTACATGACCGCCAGTAGGAGGCGCTGCGTCTTTAATCTGATGGGCGGGCACGACATCGATAGGAGGAGCCGTAGGCACTAGAGGGCGTAAACAGGCATCTTTTAACTTTTGCCGCAGCTGCGCATACGTAGGAGGCGGGGATTTAGGATCGCCGTCCCCTTCCCCCTCAGACTCAGAGGAGGCGGAGCCACATTCGGAGCCTGAGGCCAGTGAGGAAGTCTGGCATCCCGTGTCCTTAAATTGTATGAGGTCCCGGGCGCCGTCCGAGCTCTGAGAACGAACTTCCTCGAGAGCCTCGCGAACCGCCGTAAGAGTCGGGCGGTCCGCTCCCACCGACCTCTCCTCTTGGAGGCACGCCCGCAGTAGTTCCCATAAGGGGAGAACAACGGGGTCGATATCGGGTTCCTGGGGATCGTTAACTGTGCGCCGGAGATCCTTTCCTAATTTCTCCCAAGACTCAAGAGTTATTTGGCCCTCGTGGGTGAGCCACGGCGCAAAGAAATCAACACTTCCAAGGAACCTGACAAGTGTGGTCTTAGAAACCTTAATCCCTTTGCTACGCAATAATGCTTTTAACGGATTAAGCAACATTGAATGGCTAGATGAATTTCCCATTTTCAGTTTAAAGCGGGAAGACACGTCCGCTATCTTATTTTCAGTTTAAAGCGGGGGAACAAGTCTGCTATTCTTTCAGTTTAAAGCGGGGAAACAAGTCTGCTATTCTTTCAGTTTAAAGCGGGGAAACACGTCCGCTATCTTAGGGTGCGTCCACCCTCCAACCACGAGATATACCTCACTCGCGGGGCCCAGACGGTAAGACTGACCTCGCTTACCTTCTACTTACCGGGCAACGTAGAGGAAGCTCCCCGTACGGGCCACCAGCTGCTCGGCGCCGTCCTCGTCCAGCAAGAGACAGAGACCGAACACTTTGCACGGGGTTCCTTTATTGCTCGGCAAGCAGGAGATCCAGCTTCGATCTCTTCTGGGCAGGAACTTTCCTTACACCCGCGTAGCAAGGGTTTATATGCACAATACACGTCACAAATCAGGTGATAGGCTAGAAGCGCGGGGATAGGACAATCTCGTGGCAAGGCGGGAAGGAGCGAGCTAGAGCGGGAAATCTAAGGCGGGAAGGAGCGAGCAAGAGCGGGAACTCCCTGAGATGAGGAAGAACCCGGAAGCAGGGAGTCGGCGCCATCTTAGGGGCACGGTTCCTCCGGTCTGGTTCCCTACATTTATGCTCTATATTCTTGAAGAACATCCCGTAATTACTCTTCATTTTTAAAAGCTGGGGTTTTTTTGTTCCTAGGTTTTTATTTTTTATGAAAATTAATATTAAAAATTAATGTGGGATGCTTCTGAATTGGGCAAAATTGAGTTCCTCCCACCGGTACATTACTCCCTTTACTCTGTGGGAACTCTGATTCCTCACAGTCTGTTTAACCTTAATGCTCACATTTGATCCCCCTCATTCAAACAACTCAATTTTGTCTTAAGTTGCAGTTTTTCATCTTATCACAACAGGGGAAGAATTGGCTTTTCCAGCATGGACAGCCAAACGTGAACAATGGTCATCAACG
This sequence comes from Lepus europaeus, assembly GCF_033115175.1. Lineage (NCBI taxonomy): Eukaryota > Metazoa > Chordata > Mammalia > Lagomorpha > Leporidae > Lepus > Lepus europaeus. The sequence goes on from NC_084830.1 coordinate 151,204,715, forward strand.
CTGCCTCAATGCACTCCCACCTTGAAAACTACGACCTCCCAGAGTCACGAACGAAGTTCCTGATGATGATACACAAACGACCTTGTTATATTCTTTTTACAGTCCTTGAATTACTTCTTTCTGGAATAGAAAGAGGAAGGCATCAGACGTGTGGTGACAATATCGGAGCTGGTGGCTGGTGCCGCGGCTCACTAGGCTAATCCTCTGCCTATGGCGCCAGCACACCGGGTTCTAGTCCCGATCGGGGCGCCGGATTCTGTCCCGGTTGCCCCTCTTCCAGGCCGGCTCTTTGCTGTGGCCGGGGAAGGCAGTAGAGGATGGCCCAAGTGCTTGGGCCCTGCACCCCATGGGAGACCAGGAGAAGCACCTGGCTCCTGGCTTCGGATCAGCACGGTGCGCCGGCCGCAGCGCGCTGGCCGTGGCGGCCATTGGAGGGTGAACCAACGGTAAAGGAAGACCTTTCTCTCTCTGTCTATCTCTCTCTCACTGTCCACTCTGCCTATCAATATAGGCAGCCCATATCAGAGCACCAGTTCACACTCCAGTTGCTCTACTTCCTATGCAGCTTCCTGTTAAAGTGCCTGGGAAGGCAGCAAAAGATGGTTCAGGTACTTGGGCCCCTGCTACCTATGTGGGAGGCCAGGATGGAGTTCCTGACTCCTAACTGTTGTAGCCATTTGGGAACTGAACCAGCAGATGGAAGATCTCTCTTTCTCTGTCTCTCCCTCTCCTCTGTCACTCTTTAGTTAAATTTAAAAAAATTTAAATACCATATTATTTTTCTCAAGATTATAGACAAGGGCTATAAACAACAATCAAATCTCAAAATGTCTATTTCACTCATACACGCTACATTTTTTATAATCCACATACTCTTTACCACAAATCATGGAAAGCATACGATATTTGTCTTTTTGGGACTGGCTTATTTCATTACGCATAATGGTCTCCAATCACATCCACTTAAAAATGCCATCTTTCACGTACTTTCCATTTATTTTTTCTAGACCATGATAAAAGATATTTTATATTGCTTTCTCACTTAAGAAAAATAAAATTCTTTTGAAGAAAATTTGGATGTATTTCAAGTTTCTTCTTGATAGAAAAGTAGAGAATAATTTTGATGCCAACATTCTTGTGAAAAGAAACTTGGGAAGAAAGGAATGAATTTTCAAATTACTATCCCTGCAAGATAAACATTGTGAAATAGTTTCCTTGAAGCCATCTTTTTATAGCCTTGGATTTACTGGACTTCTGTGTCCAACCACCCAAACGAGTACAGGGGAATAGGCCCACAGAGTTAACCTCTGCAGAAAACAACTGGGCGGTACAGAAAACACTGGGAACATCTGTATTTCATCCTGCCAATATGTTCCCTCTTAGTCTGGAAGCACAGGATGTCTTTTACTCTGTCAGCTGCAAAAATATTATCTCTCTGCCGGAATGGAGCAAGTGTGGAATATATATTATGCTACCACATTACATGCATACCTAAGCAGAAAACAAAGAAAATAGCCATTTAATATATAACTCAATTTTGCCTCCAGGGGCAGATAAAAATTTTTATTATAATACCCAAATGGTACAGTACATAAATATACACTGGAAATGTGATAGGGCAAAGTCAGGCTCTTTCAGCTAGTCCCTGGTGGCTACCAATTCATCATCTGATCCCATCCTAATCCTTCCTTTGCACATATGAAATAGGCTGCATCTTTTATGAGGGCCAGGAATTTGGAGCAGGAGAGACCAAAGCCCTTCGCCATTTTTCAGCACATCATTAATGTTTAAATGTCTGTGGGAATAACTACTGGCTGACACCTCACAATCCCATCGCTAACATTCTACTGCAGACAGTTTAATAAATAACCGAGATATTAAAAAATAAAAACCAAACTGGTAATTTAATAACTTCAGATGATTCTAGAAGCGTAGCTGTGTTTGCCCTTTTTGAAATCCATAAGTTTTCATTTGGAATTTAAATCCCCCTTAATGAGCATTCTGCTAGCAGCAGTTTCATATGGAATCTGAGTTTAGACAAGCGTAAGTACCAGTGGCTGTTGCCTAAGTAACAACTGATAGTTAACTTCTACAAACAACATGACTAAGTGAGGGTGTAAGCCCCTTTGATCCTATTTGATGTGCTTCTTACATTTTTAAAGGTATTTACCAAAGAAGTTACATAGGAGCAGGGTTCCCAAGATGAGATCTTAATGGTGCTAGGTTACTTGCAACCTGTTCAAAATGGCTGTTCCAGCGCTGGCACTACGTTTGGAAGCCCACGCAGAGTGCTGACGTAAAAGCAGTCAACAGGAAGCATCTGGGGACCAAGTCTCTGCCTTTCTACCTAGGTTGTCTGTCTGTTTCATGTCTTATCAGATGGATACCTGTGTCAGCACGCGATGCTCTACTCCTGGGCATCTTCAAGTTCGTCTACCCTGACTTAATGCTGAGCACATTTCTTGCACTTTTTTCTCTCTCCCAATTAGAAACTTGTGAGGCCTGTGTGATCTAGCTCTATAAACGTAACCAGGGGCTGGCACCATGGCTCAATAGGCTAATCCTCTGCCTAGTGGCGCTGGCACCCCAGGTTCTAGTCCCAGTCTGGGCGCCGGATTCTGTCCCGGTTGCCCCTCTTTCAGGCCAGCTCTCTGCTATGACCCAGGAGTACAGTGGAGGATGGCCCAGGTCCTTGGGCCCTGTACCCCATGGGAGACCAGGAGAAGCACCTGGCTCCTGGCTTTAGATCAGCACGGTGTGCCAGCCGCAGTGGCCATTGGAGGGTGAACCAACGGCAAAGGAAGACCTTTCTCTCTGTCTCTCTCTCACTGTCCACTCTGCTTGTCAAAAAAAAAAACTTAACCAGAAACCCCCTCTGAAACACAAAGGGCTAACTCCACTCTTTCTAGCTCCACCTCTCTGGCTGTGAAGCCCAGGGTCACCCAGGGCTCTGGGAGCCTGCAGGGGCCACTGAGGCAGGAAATTCTGGCCTTTATGTCCCTCCAGGATTCCCTGGGAGGTGCTGACTCCTCCTGGAAGCATTTCAAAATCATCCCACCCTTAATGCACTGAAGCTACAGTCCCCTCACAATGTATGAAATGCTTCAGCAGCAGCAACTGTTCTCTATAGCTGCTCAAAAACTAGTCCTTGGCCACCTGCGAAACAGCAACAAGTGATGCCTCCCACTTGGTCCCCACCTCACTATCCCAGCTGCTTTGTAACTGAACCTCTCCTTAACCCCTCCCCCATAGGCATACCACATTAAAAGATACACAGATACAGTCTAAATCCCAGTTTCGGCCGGCGCCGCGGCTCACTAGGCTAATCCTCCGCCTTGTGGCACCAGCACACTGGGTTCTAGTCCCAGTCGGGGCACCGATCCTGTCCCGGTTGCCCCTCTTCCAGGCCAGCTCTCTGCTGTGGCCAGGGAGTGCAGTGGAGGATGGCCCAGGTGCTTGGGCCCTGCACCCCATGGGAGACCAGGAGAAGCACCTGGCTCCTGCCACTGGATCAGAGCGGTGCGCCGGCCCCAGCGCGCCTACCGCGGCGGCCATTGGGAGGGTCGGCAAAAGGAAGACCTTTCTCTCTGTCTCTCTCTCACTGTCCACTCTGCCTGTCAAAAATAAATAAATAAATACATAAATAAATAAATAAATAAATCCCAGTTTCAGCTCAGCTGAAGCACTATGCCCCATTTGAAAATCTCCTAAGGTCATCTTGAATCATCGCTAATTTCCTTATTACTCAAAAAGAGACCACATCCCTGAGCATGCAGCCAGCACTGTGGATAGCCAGCCGGAGACGAACGGAGGCCCCTGTCAAGCTCACCTGAGCCCCTGGAACCAGTATCCATCCTTGGCTTCTCCAGTTAGCTATGCCCCCATTGGCTTCAATCAGTTTGAATTTGGTTTTATGTCACTGGCAACTGAAATATCACACTATATGTATAAAATAGCACGCTAATAATTACCAAATGTTATTGAGTTATGTAAATATCACTGCTCTGGGAATTTGAAACAAGGAATTCAAGAGATTTCCAGCTATAAACATGATCAGCAGCTGAGTGGTCTAATTGAGCATGTACATAGAGATGACTCCCCCCCAGCCACGTCTTTAGAAATGAAGAAAAATAGATCTGACAGAGAAGGAGAAAAACTTGCATTTTGAAACAACGTATTCAGCAGAAGACATCTGCCCAGTGTCTAGAACCGGGAAGATAAATGATTCCATTTTATGTTGTTATTAAATTGTATTACTCTTCATTAAAGTTAAATGCATTTAGAGGAATTAAGCTTATCAAAAATTTGGCAGTGCAATATAAGTGATGATTCTTTGTTTATTTGACAATATCCCCCTGTGAGCTGATTCACAATTTTAATTTTGGAAGATAATATTTCCTTGATGGGGGCTGACAGATGATGTGAACTGTGCATCATTTTGCATGAAGTCATATTGATTGTGAAGAGAAACAGAAGCCAAGTGCCTTACCCAATTTCTCAAGGAGCCTATGACAATAATGTTTCTATACTCTCACAGAAGACCACATCCATTTAGCAATTGAAATGAAGCTTCAGGAGGCAACATCCTATCCTTTCTAACATAAATATGATGGGACTCCACAAAGACAAGGACTCTAAATATTTTTGGTTAAAAATATATAAAAGTATGCATCAATATAACAGCACCTATTATGGACACAATAGGGAGCTGAACATGCCTCAGAGAGCTTGCAGCCTGTGCGAGAGTAAAGCATTCATCCAACAGTGGAGAATTAGTATTCTAATTAGGATGTTACCAGAGATGTGCACCTGCTACCACAGTAACTCATACTGGGGACCTAACATAGGCAGGGAAGAAGGCCATGAAAAAAATTATTTGAACTTATAATGGAAGAATGAATAAGCACGAACTGAAAAGGGAGAAGAGCATTCTAGTCAAAGAGACAAGATTTTACATACACTTCAGAAAGTAGGTAGAAAAATGGAATTAAAAATAACATTATTTTGGCATAAAAAATTTGAAATCCATGCATGAGTCTTTAAAAAGTTCATGGAGGGCCGGCGCCGTGGTTCAACAGGCTAATCCTCCACCTAGCGGTGCTGGCACACTGGGTTCTGGTCCCGGTCAGGGTGCTGGATTCTGTCCCGGTTGTCCCTCTTCCAGGCCAGCTTTCTGCTATGGCCCGGGAAGGCAGTGGAGGATGGCCCAAGTGCTTGGGCCCTGTACCTCATGGGAGACCAGGAGAAGCACCTGGCTCCTGCCTTCGGATCAGCGCGGTGCGCTGGCCACAGCGCACCAGCCGCGACGGCCACTGGAGGGTGAACCAATGGCAAAGGAAGACCTTTCTCTCTCTCTCTCTCTCTCACTGTCCACTCTGCCTGTCAAAAAAAAAAAAAAAAAAAGTTCATGGAAATGCCTATCACGAAAAATCCATGCATGTATTTCAAAAATTTGGCATCAAAATAATCTTTCAATTCTGTTTTTTAGCCATTTTTTGAAGATCCCTGGTAGATACAGGGAAGGATATATGAGAACCAGAGACCCAAAACTGCTGTGAGAGCAAGGAGGAGCCAGGCTGTGCTCTGGCAGCAAATTTTGGCAGGGCTTGATATGTGTTTCACATTTTAAAAAAAATCACCAGGTGGACTTTGAGGCATAGCAGGTTCAGACAACACCTGGAACACCCACAACCTGTATCAGAGTGCTGGGATTCAAGTCCTGCATCTACTTCCAAGGCAGCTTCCTGCTAATGTGGCCTGGGAGGCAGTAGATGATGGTTCAAGTACTTGGGCCCCTGCCAGCCACGTGGGAGACCCAGACTGAATTTTTGGCTCTGTGCTTCAGCCTAGTCCAGCCCTGGCTACTGCAGGCATTTGGGGAGCAAACTAGTGTATGGAAGATTTATTCATTCTCTCTCTCTCTCTGTCTCAATCTGCCTTTCAAATAAATAAACTTTCAGAAAAACACTTTGACTTCAGCTGGCTAATGGATAAGGGATAAGGCCAGAATCTAAGACAAGTGAAAACGCTAGTGGGGGTGGGTAGGCGTGAACACAGTGCAGGGTACAGAAAGGGGAGAGATAATCTTTCATGGCAGTTTATCCTTATCAAAAGTTTACTTAGAATCAGGACCATGTAATCTAACCACTCCTTTTTCAAACTTTTTATTGGGAAAAATCCCAAACATCTAAAAGTAGGAGAAAAATATAATGAATCCCTACATACTTAACACCAAGGTTCAGCAACAACCAATCAGTGAGTGGGTATATAAATCTAGCTAATTTTTTGAAATACATATTTCAGCACCTATCTCATAAGAGCCAAAGCATTCTCCTTTACAACTGTTATGTAATTATCACTTAGGATGTTTAACACTATCTATCATACATTTTGTAACTGTTTTTACTTCCTGATTCAAGAGTGAAAGATCATGTATTGAATTTAAAATTTATTTATTGTTTTTTTCTTTTTTATTCAAAGGATAAAGAGAGATAGAGAAAACAGAGAAAGAGATTTTCCATTCGCAGGGCCAGGCTGATGCCAGAGGTCTACCATGTGGCTTGTAGGGACCAAAGTAGTCGAGCCATCAACTTCTGCCTTCAGGTTGTATGTTAACAGGAAGCTGGGTTGGAAGAACAGGAGCCAAGACCCAAACCAGGCACCTTTATATGGGATTCAAATGTCCCAGGTGGTATCAACCTCTGCACAGACACCTGCCCCAGGCACGGCACATTGTTTTCCTGAATCACGTCTCCAACCACCTGAAAGACTTCCTCAGCCTTTTTGTCTTTCAGGACACTGGTGCCTTGGAAGAATCCAGGCCAGCTGCTTTGCAGGATGTCCTTCAATGTGCCTTTGTCCCGGTCTGATTCCGGTGGGACATTTTTGGCAGTACTGTCACACAGATGATGTGGTGTCCTCTCAAGGTGCCACATCAGGAGCTTTACGGTGTCAGCTGCGCCGTTCCTGGTTATGATTCTTTCACCTTTCAGCCGCCTGAATTCATATCTTGTAGACACAACCCATTACTGAGGAAGCCAGACAAGGACTGCAAAATACAATTTCTATTTCCTCATGAGCCATTTTAATGCCAAGAGCCATTTGCACAGGTCATTTATACAGACAGCGCTTTATTGGTTTTATTCGGGAGAGGTGGCTATGGATCACAAAGAGACAGTACCGAGGGAAGAATATCCTGCCACAACAAGGGGAAATTGGCACATGTGGGAATTAGAGCCCTGACAGGAAATAAAGTAGGGAGGTGGAGCACACAGCCCCGGCATCCCAGTGCTGGCCACACCGTGCTGGTGCTGCCGCTAACCGCTTCTGCGACTTGCAGCAAGTTATTAACTCTCTGTACCCACCCGGAATACGGCTGTTCACACAACTCATCTGTGTTGCTGGCGTGGGCACTGAGCCGCTGCGTGTGTAACGGCTGCCATACAACAAGCTTTCCAGGGCGTGGTGAAGCTGATGACGACGATGATGTTTCCAGAGGACAGTCAGTAAATTCCACATGCTGACTGAGGCCAGACTCTAGATCTTCATAAAAAACCATTACCTGGAGTTTCAGCTCCATTGCAAGAAACATATCAACGTGTTTGTGTAAAAATCGTCAACATCATCATCTAACGAGAACGACTTAGAGCAGAAAAATCTGATGTTAACAACTAGGTGTCTAGTGTGAACCTTCCCCCCAAATAAACAGTGACCTTAACAATGAAATGTGTCCAATGCCATTTGCCAGTGACATTTTTATTACTCCCCTCTTCATAACAGCGACAGAATAGGTGACTTCTGTCTCAGGCGTCTGCATCTCTGTAGGACTGACACTCCCACAGAAAGATGTAAATCACAAACAGAAAAAGACCTGCTCAGAGATCCAGCAAAGGATCTAGGCTGGTCTCAGAATATGCAATGGACTGCATATTTGTCCCTCCTCCCTACCATCTCCCTCCCCCACACCGCATCCCTCAGTGTGATGGCATTGGTGTGGGGGCGGGGATTTGGGAGGTGATTGGGTTCTTTTTTTTTTGACAGGCAGAGTGGACAGTGAGAGAGAGAGAGACAGAGAGAAAGGTCTTCCTTTTGCCGTTGGTTCACCCTCCAACAGCTCCCTGTGGCCGGCACATCTTGCTGATCTGAAGCCAGGAGCCTGGTCTCCCATGTGGATGCAGGGCCCAAGCACCTGGGCCATCCTCCACTGCACTCCCGGGCCACAGCAGAGAGCTGGCCTGGAAGAGGGGCAACTGGGACAGAATCCGGCGCCCTGATAGGGACTAGAACCAGGTGTGCCGGTGCCGCAGGCGGAGGATTAGCCTAGTGAGCTGGTGCAGGCCTGACTGGGTTCTGATTGGCCCTCTTATAAAAGGGACTCAAGTTCTCTTCCCTCGCTCTTTTTCTGCCCCATAAGACACAAGTAGACCACAGTCTGCAGCCTGGAGGAGGCTCCTCTGGAGAGGCCAGCCATGCTGGTGCCCCGACTGACACTCTCAGCACTGTCACAGGTACATTTCTGTTGTTTTAAAAGCCACCCAGTCCATGGTACCTTATTACAGAAGCCAAAACTAAAACAGGAGGATTCTCTAAATTCTACAAGTACACCATAATTTTAAGATTCCAAAGACATTTTTCTAATAGTGAAACTGAGCACGAGTATCACTGCCCCTGTGTTGCATGTTAGGCATAGTAAGTGTGAGCTGCAAAAGAGAAAGGCAGGACTCCCTGTCTTGTCTCAGGGCCTATCCAGGACAGCAGATGGCCATCGAATTGCGGAGTCAGCCCTCCTGTGTAAGACAGGTGAGTGCCCAGAGAGCGGGGAGCAGAGCCCGTACAAGGAAGTACAAATGCAGCCCCAAGGAGGTGGGGGAGGCTTCCCGGAGGAGGCTGGTGTTAACTTCTACCTTCAGGGTGAGCCTTCAGCTTCAGCAGACGAGGGAGGATGTGGTCTTGGGGAAGCATCTGCAAGCCAGTGTCACGTGAGCAATGACGTAGCTCCACGTGACTGGAGCACCAGGGAGCGCAGGAAGAGTGAGTAGGATGTGAAACCAGGGAAGTTAACACACCAGATCTCAAGCCAGGGAGCTTGGCTGTATCCTCCAGGCCCCAGGTTGCAATCTGACCTGCTCCCTAAACCAAGCTGTACTGAACATGGCCGTGCTCATTTGTTTACATATTATCTACGGCTGCCTTCACAGTACAACATCAGAGCTGGGAGCTGTGTTGGAGGCTGATGGCCAACAGGACCTACAACACTTCCTATCCGACTCTTTATAATAATGAGAAGTGTGCCAACCCTGCTCCAGTTGACCTGAGTGACATATTCATACAGATGAGAAGTCTTCAGAAAGTTCATGGAAATGCATATTACGACAGAGTCATAGATGGATTTTAAAATTTCTTGCAGCTTTTGATTCAATAGTTCCATTAACTCTCTGAAGTGCCCTTATATGCTTTATTAAAAATACTGCCTTGGGGCCAGGGCTGTGCGGTAGTAGGCTAAGCCCCCTCCTGCGGCACCGGCATCCCATATGGGCACTGGTTTGTGTTCCAGCTGCTCCTCTTCCTATCCAGCTCTAAGCTATGGCCTGGGAAAGCAGTGGAAGATGGCTCAAGTGCTTGAGCCCCTGTACCCATGTGGGAGACTCAGAAGAAGCTCCTGGCTCCTGGCTTCAGATCAGCTCAGCTCTGGCCATTGCAGCCATTTGGGGAGTGAACCAGCAGATGGAAAACCTCTCTCTCTGTCTCCCCTTCTGTCTGTCTGTAACTCTACCTCTCAAATAAATAAATAAACCTTTTTAAAAAATTGCCTGAAGTTTAGACCCTTTACAAACAAAATATGTCAGCAAGTTGACATAAAATCACTAACACCACTATCTAAGGAGAAGTACTTAGTGCAGAGGAATTTGATCCTAACAAAAGATGACAAGGATTAACATTTCCCAAAAATAACCAGTAATCTTAGCAACAAAATGTGTCCAATATCACAAGTTGTCAGAGACTGAAGGTGCCACTTGGAAATTTGTAGTATATTATTTAGCATATATACACACACACTTAAAACCAGGTGTAAGCATTTTATGCTAATAGCTATTTTGCAACTGTAAAAATTTACATACTTAATTTAAACTAGCAAACCAGTAACATTTAAATTAGTGATATTAACTCAATGAAACAGGCGACATACTTGTTTTTAGTTTTTAACGATTTATTTATTTATTTGAAAGTCAGAATTACACAGAGAGAGAAGGAAAAGCAGAGAGAGAGAGAGATCTTCCACCTGCTGGTTCACTCCCCAGATGGCCGCAATGGCCCACGCTATGCCGATCTGGAGCCAGGAGCCAGGAGCTTCTTCCAGGTCTCCCCCATGGGTGCAGGGGCCCAAGGACTTGCACCATCTTCTACTTCTTTCCTAGGCCACAGCAGAGAGCTGCATTGGAAGTGGAGCAGCCGGGACTCTGGTTGCTGATACGGGATGCTGGCATAGCAGGAAGTGGCTTTACCCACTACACCACACCACAGCGCCAGCCCCCATGTGACATATTTGTATGGAAACAAATTTCCACCCCTCACACTGGATTGCCACAATATAGGTTCTTTTGAATTCAGCAACTTAAACCACTCAGGTCTCATATGGTTTTACTTATTTGAACCAGGAAAAAACCTTTGTTAACATAACAAAAGACAACGACTTCATTAAGCTTACATAGCCCAAAATGCTTCATTTTGATTATGAAGTGCCTCTGTTTTATTCCTGTGTAAGCTCTTCATACAGCGATGCCCAATGGCACAATGAACACACCAATGCGTGGGCAGGCACTGAAATTAATAATCAGTACTCAGGGCTAAGACAGTTACTTGGTAACCTACAACTGTTCATGTGTTTTTAAATGTCATCCACATGAAGACACAGTAGTCGAAAAACTAATAGAGAGCTGCAAGTGCTGGAATATCCGCAGGAATGGAAGAAATCTAGCAGTGAGCTGATCACATGGCAACGGCAAAGTCACAAACAGCTAGTCCAGAACAGGAGAACTCTAGAGAAAGTGATGGCGTTGAGAGAAAGAGACACACTGGCAGTCAGAGCACTCTCTGGATGAACACTGGCACCAAATGGGTGCAGAGAGGAAAGTATGTGAGGGAGGAATTGGGAACAACTCTCAGTTCTAGCCAGATACCTGTGCTCACTGAAGTTCATGAACAAAGAGGGAGTTTGGGAGGGAAAGACAGTCAGCTCACTTGTCCATACTGAATTTAAGGCACTCACTAGCTAAGTTCTTATTCTGAATAAGTATATACAGAACCACACAGCCAAGCGTGACACCTGGAATGGGCATTTGGCACAATGGTGAACTCACAGCCTGGGAGCATCTGGGTTCAAGTTCCAAATGCAGGGGCTGGTGCTGTGGTGTAGCAGGTTAAGCATTGCCTGCAGTGCCAGCATCCCATACGGGCACCAGTCAGGTCCCCGCTGCTCCACTTCTGATACAGCTCCCTGCTGGTAGCCTGGGAAAGCAGCGGAAAATGGCCCATGTGCCTGGGTGCCTGCATCCATGTGGGAGACCCAGAAGAAGCTCCTGGCTCCTGGCTTCAGGTCAGCTCAGCTCTGGTTGATGCGGCCATTGGGAGAGTGAACCAGCAGATGGAAGACCTCTCTCTCTCTGTCACTCGCTTGCTCTCTCTCTCTGTAACTCTGAGTCTCAAGTAAATAAATAAATCTTAGGAAAAAAAAAAAAAACGTTTCAGCTGCAGCTCCCAATTTCAGCTTCCTGCTGATACAGGAAGGTAGTGATGGTGACCCAGGCAGCTGGTTCTCTGCCATCTACAATGGGAGACCCAGACTGAGCTCCTGGATCCTGGCTTTGGCCTGGTACACTCCAAGGCTTTGGCAGGCAATTAGGGGATAAACCAGCACATGGAAGATCTCTGTCCCTCTACCTTTCAAATAAATAAAGTTTTTAAAAATTAAAAGAATGAAGGCTGACTCTTATATAAAGATCTATTAAACTACTGACAGAGGTAAGATAATGGCCCACATTAAGAAGTGGGAGATGAGAGAAGAAAACACTAAAAAACAATAAATAATTGGCCATTAAAAGCAGCCATGTAAATAAGTATATATGTAGGCTCCTACAAATGTAATCAATTCAGGATGTGCTATGCCAATGAAGAGAAACTACAATATGCATAATATAAATACAAAAATCATGTATATGAGGATACTTCAAAATATCCCTAGGAAAAGGAATTAAAAGATAACCCCATTTTGGTGCAAAAAAATTCAAAATCCAAGCATGGTTTTTTTGTAATACCCATTTCCATGAACTTTTTGATGACCTCTCATATAAGTGGATTTCAAAATATTTGCACCAAAATAAAGTTATCTTTTAATCCACTTTTTCAGGTGCATGTTGCTGTATCCATGCATGGACTGTGATGGGTGCACAGAGGAGTGTGGACATCCAGGATATTTACTTGGGTTTGCTAAAACTTGGGTTGCTCTCCCAGAAGGTCCATTAGCTGGGACACAGGTCCAAATGGTACGGAACCTGGCAGTCACCACTGGAATCTGCTCCACACCCATTCCCCCTTCTTTACTGCAGAACCCGAATCTTCCTCAAGGTGGCAGTGTGTCCGGCTGAAATTTCATTTCCCAGCCCCCTCTGCACGTGTGAATGGTCACATGACACAGTTCTGACCAACGAAATGCCAGCAAAAAGGAGAAGAAGGAGCAGGAGCTGGAGCCCGGGGGGAAGGCGGGTGTGCTGTATGAGGAAGGTGGGGAGGTCTCCACGAACATCAGAGCTTGGGCCCTTCTCCTGGGCAAGCCTGGGGGAGAAGACAAGTCCCCTGAGAGCCTGGCCCTAATGCAAACCTAAGAAGGCAGCGCCCTTGGCCACTGGGTTCCCACGGAGAAGTAACGAGCCTGGGTGCCCCAAAGTGGGGAGAGGCAGAGCCTCTGCTACCTGAGGGTGCGTGACAGCTATGACAGGACGAGCACCAGGTGCACCACGAACTCGGAGGGACTGCCTCGTGGTCTCAGTCTCTGAGTCACAGAGGATGGGGCACGGTCCCCTAACTGTAAGTTGAATTTACCTCTGGCAAGGTGGGCTGAGGAGCCCCTGGCTTACAAGCCAAGAATGAGCAGCACTGCCAGTGCCGGTGTCTGAGCCTTCAACAGCTCAGCCTCCCCAGCCCGGGCTCTGACACCACGCGTCCCTCTTCCTGCAGGCCACGCCTCCTGGCACTCACTGCGCCTCCTGTCTGTTTTTGCCATTCCTGTCCTCTCCTTTGACAAAATGTGTACGTCCCCTCAGCAACGAGGGCCAATCTTTCCTTTGCTCAAACACTGTCCCTTCAGGGAACCCTCCTTAGTTCCCCTCATACACCATATTTTGACTGAATTTTGCACTTCTCTTGGGACATGATGTTCTACCCTGTGTTACAGTCTCAAATCCCTTGCATTTCAAAACTGGCTGAGCATCTATTATACATAGAGTCAAAAAACAAACATTTAGCATAGCAGCACGTATTCACTCATTTAGCCAGCAAACAGTATGTGAGGACCTACTATGGGCTCTGGGACACCAAAACGAGCAGGACACTGAGCCTGCCCAAGATGTTCCCGAGCTCCATGTATTGCGTCCGAGGCTTATGGGTGGTTTTACAACATTAGTTGCTAGCAATTTAAAGCTCCAGTCAGGGGGCTGGCATTGTGACTGCAGCATCCCAGCTGGGAGTGCCAATTCAAGTCCTGGCTGCTCCCCTTCTGATCCAGCGTCCTGCTGATGTGCCTGGTAAGGTAGCAGAAGATGGCCCAAGTGCCTGGGCTCCTGCCACCCACATGGGAGACTCAGATGGAGTTCCAGCTTCTTGGGTTTGGCCTGGCCCAGCCCTGGCTGTTGCGGACATTTGGGGAATGGACCAGCAGAGGGAAGATCTCTTTCTCTGTGTCTGTCTCTGTTGTTCTGCCTTCCAAATAGATAATAAATAAATCTTTTAAAAAATCCGTTCAGTTACCAAGAAGAAATTAATCAAAATGGAGAAGACCCTTTTGTTGGGGACGGAGTTTCCAGATGTTTCAGAATATGCTACCTAGCCTGGGTGAATCTATTGCGTTTATAAGTAAAATTAAATAGCAAGAAAAACTGCAAGCTGTGCTTTAATCATTTCCATTTTGAAAATAGGTAAAAGAGATCATTTCTTATTTTTAAAGCACATGTGCAAACCAAAACACTATTGCCAGTTATTGAAATCTGTGAAAAGTGCTGAGATGAAGGAGCTGTTGTCCAAAGCCACTTTCTCATCACAGGACTTCCTTAGCCTTTCATTCTTTTCTGCCGCCACTGCAGTTTTGCACTTTGCTGCCCTGTGTCATAAGACCCCTCACACACGTGCGTGCAGAAACCAAGGAATTTCTACTGCAGCTCTTGGCTCAGGCCACAGTGGAGACCCAATACCAGAGCTCCCTTGCATCAGGCTCTTTTCTTCTCAATTCTGTCTCCTGGCTCTGCCAGTCTTTGAGGAAACCTCTCTTTTCAATGCCCTGAGCACATCACATGTTTGGTATCATAGCAGGGCTATGAAGGTTGGAACTCAGTAGCCAAGGATAGTTTGGTCATTATCCATCTAGCTAAGACTGGTGAGCATTGGCTCTGTGTCTGGCATTGATCTAAGCCTTGAAAAATAGTCATGCCCAAGACAGTAAACATCCTTTGGTCAAGGAGCTTACATTCTAGTGGAGAAAGGAAACAGTTTGATCGATTGATCGAGGTCATGCACAGGGAAACAAATGGAATGATACATCAGGCAGGAACAGTAGAGAGGCACTCAGAGTGTCAGATTCCCGCTGACGCGCACCATGGAAGGTGGTGGTGATGGCCCAAACATTTGGGTCCCTGCCACCCACATGGGAGACCCATGGAGTTTATGGCCCCAGGTTTCAGCCTGGCCCAGCCCTGGCTGTTGTGAGCATTTTGGAAAGAAATGAGCAGATGAATGATCTCTCATTCTTTCTCTCTCTGTGTCTCTGCCTTTCGAATAAAAATAAATAAAAAAAATTTTTTTAAGTCCAATGAGTATCCATTTCTAAAAACGTATGCCTCTGCTTTTCATTTACCTCGCTAGCACATTTTTACTTGGAGAAAAATAAAATAACAAGAGTTCTCTAAAACATGTCTCTCCACTGTTTCGGGCTGTACAGACAGAAATCGAATCATTGATGTAGTTTCTACTCTGTCCGCTAGAGAGCAGTGCAGGTTCCTCTTCTCTCCCCTGACCCCCATGCCCCAGCCTCATTTTTTTGCCTCCTCTACCCCTCCCAGCCAAGGCAGGAAAGGAGGAGACACAATGGAAAAAAATATATCCCCTATCAGAGCAGCAGAGGGAGGAAGTGACTTGCAAAGACTCAAGCACCATGCAGTGTACATACAGTCCCTTTGGCCTGCTTGCTTCCTGCGCACCCACTGGGCAGTCCTGTCCTTTAAATCAGCCCCCAGCAGCCTCCCTCCCCACAGCCCATTCCACACAGCTCATACTCACCCTTCCCTGTTCAGAGTCACTGAGCACCTCGCTGAATCACTGCCAGGGTGCCCAACCCTCTTCCTTCTGCCGGGACTCACCACTGGATCCTCGTGACCCTACCCAGGAGAGGTGACCGCTGGAGGGCAGCCACGCACCCCTGGCAGGGACAGGGTGATTGGCTCAGTGCCCAAGGGGCTATCATGGGTCACACAGGAAACAAGAGCAGCAGGTTTTTTGTGGGCGGGGCCAGGTGTGGAACCACAGTGAGGAAGGGAAGCAAGAACAACATTGCACTCCCTTGCAGAGAGTGTGTGCTGTCCCACACTCACCCAAACACCTGGCCTTGCTGTGACTTCCTGTAAGGAGGGCATGTCTTTTACAGGTGACAAAACCTAGCCAGGAAGGTTAAGCAGCTGGTTGCAATTGCAGACAGGAATGCCAGAGTGGGAGCTTTACCCAAACAAACAGACCAGTTTAAAACCATCCCTTAGGAGCATAGCAGAAGAAAGATCAGATTACTCCCCACCAGAAGTACCTAGGATCCCCTACTGTGGCCCTTTGCCAATTCCAGGTGCTACAGGGAAGGGGCAAGGCAAGAGATGACAGCCAAGGCACAGAAGAAACCAAAGGCCACCAAACCTAAGGGTGCCACCACTCCCGCTACAGAACAGACTGGGGACAGCCTCTCCCAAGAGGTCTGAAGGCTGAGATGTCCCCTCTCTGTCTCCGTCCCCTGGGAGAGTCCTCATCACTGGAACTGCATGGCAAAAGCTCAGGCGAGGAGGCTGCAGCTCACCTGCCAGAGATGTTTGCCCTCTTTCTTTGCAACTTAAAAGCAGAGATTGTTTCTGTAGCCTCCTCAACAGCGCTTGAATTTTTAAGGAAGAGTAAGGAAAAACCAAAAGTGAAAGTTGATCTTGGGGGTGGATTTTTGGCATGAGAAAGGGGCGGTTCGGTTTGCTGTCCTTTTTTGAAGGACTTCTTTTAAAAAATTACTGGAAGTCCAGCGTGAGGCGTTGCGTGTTCTGTATTTTAATCTTGGTGGATTTTAATAAAATGTTTTGACTCCCTTTGGGATTTATCGGTGACTCAGATCAGGCTGCTCTGTTCCACAATCCGCCTAGGTAAAAATTAAATTGCAGCTCCCATCTGCGTCACAGACATGCTGTGAATTGAGCAGAGAGCCCGCTGTCAGGTCAGCGTCACAGAACGGCTGGAAACATCCTGAACTTCTCTAAGAAGGCAACACCTGTGCGTCTTTGGGACATTTCCTGACACTGCTTCTGAGAACATTCGTTTCTCTCTTAACTAGAACTTTATTTTACTTAAAAAACAATCGGTTGAATGCGCAGAGCCAAAGTTCACGCTAATGGCAGTGTGAGTCAGAGAGCTTGCTCAGGTACAGGTCACAGTTCTTCTTCCCTGAAGCAATGCCTCATCTGAGAAGACGCCCAAGGAAGCTATTTGTTGACCTCATGGATGGACCTTAGATTTTGTGTTTTTTTGATCCTTAAAGACTTCATTTACACCAGCACACATGTTCAGTTCTACTCCTTGCAAAGCCACATGGCGTTTATGGCAAAGAAATAAGATAGCCATAAAGCCACAGCGCCACTGTCTGGGAGGCGAGAAGGGCCATCAGGGAGATATACAGTTGGATGAATTTCTTGGCAATCAGAAAGAGGACAGGACTGTATTTTTAGGTAAACCAGAGAAGAACAAGCTGAAGCCCAGAGTACACCTGGAAGAAGTCAGTACAGGCAGGAGCCATTTTGGATGGCAAAGTCCTAGGAGATCCTAAATTTGCAGATGGCAAGAAACAAAATGAAGTAAGGTGCAAAGCAATAATCAGGGCAGTGAATTAAAAGACAATGAAACATCTAATCCACCCCATTCCTACACCCTGGCATCAAAGCAGTGAGAACTGGGCCTTGAGCTGCAGAGCTGCTGCCTTGCTACCCCACACCCTTAGGCCCAGACACAGGCTACCCGGTTCACACTCAGAACTCTCAGCACTGATGGTCAGTTGAGAAACTTGCAAAAGAACACAGCAGCAGGGAAATTCCATGATGCTAAGCTATAGGGTTGACCACTGACCACTGGAAACAATCCACAGGCCAGAGGAGAGATTTAAGAACTTTCGGGGTTGATGAAATGGCCTCTGTTTTGACGGTATTTGGTGGCTGTGACATAACTGCATACAAGTATCCAAACTCCTCCAACAGAACCCGGTTAGCAGGTGAACTTTGCTATCCACAAACCGGCACTTCAAAAAAACAGCACAGACCGCAAAAGGACAGAAATGTTGTTGACGCTGAACTTGGTCTATAGCTGTCTTGCAGAGTTTGTCTGCTTCCCTAACAGCCCCGAGAAGTGACAAATAGTAGACTGGCTGTGTCTCACAAAGGCATTAGGGTCACCTGATGGCCTCAGAAGCAGGAGTGTGAAAGAGCCCTAAAGTGAACCATGCACCAAGCATTCCAGAAACACGTTTTATTCATTCACATCACAGTGAAAACACAGTGAACATTTGGGAGTGTCTGACATCCACCTATGATGCCTAGATAACTGAATGAAATAACTATTGCCAATTTAATTTATTAAATAATTGGAAACTACTACTACACAAAACCTGGAAATTAAAGATATTCCTGCTAAGGAGCTGGCACTGTGCCATAGCAAGTAAAGCCACCTCCTGCAGTGCCGGCATCCCACATGGACAGCAGTTCAAGTCTCAGCTGCTCTACTTCCAGTTCGGCTCCCTGTTAATGTGCCTGGGAAAGCAGCAGAAGATGGTTCAAGACCTTGGGCCCCTGCACCCATGTGGGAGACCAGGAAGAAGCTCCAGGCTCCTGACTTGGGATCTGTCCAGCTTCGGCCGTTGAGGCCATTTGGGGAGTGAACCAGTGCATGGAAGACACCTCTCTCTCCTGCTCTCTCCTCTCTCTCTCTCTCTCTCTGCCTCTTTGTAACTCTGCCTTTCAAATAAATAAATAAATACATATTTTTTAATATGGTTGCTAAAGAGTTTGACCTGTGACAGAAGCATTAGAAAATAGAATCAAGGAAATCCTCCAAAATTATGAATAAAATACAAAAAAAAGTAAAAAGTATAGAGAATCAATAGAGTAAGCCATATGCTTACCTAACGGAAGTGCCAGAAGAGGGAACTGAAAACACGCACAGGAGAAAATAATTATTAGAATTTAATGGATAAACAAAATGTAGTATATACATATAGTGACATATTGTCTCTCCATAAAGATAAGTACTGATGCATGCTACAGCATGAATGCACTTTGGACACACTATGCTGAGTGAAAGAAACTAGATATAATGTGTGATTCTATTTTTATGAAATGTCCAGAATCAGCAAATCCACAGACAGTAGTCACCTGGGATTCGTGAAAGGGGAATGGGATGTGAGTCACTCCTACTGGGTATGGGGTTTCTTTGGTGGTGATAAAAATGTTCTAAAACTAGACAGTGGTTATGGTGGCACAACTCCATGAATACACAAATACTGTTGATTGGTTTATAGTGTGTCAATGACATATTGATTTTTAAAAGAGTAGAGGAAAATTTCCAGCACTCACCACATGCACACACACATACACACACATGCAAGCACAAGCCATAAGATTTAAGACTGAGTAGGAAGCACGGTAAATACACAGATGTTCTCCCAAATCCATCACTACGGAACTAAACACTCAAGACAGACAAAAGCTAAAAGCGTCAAGAAAAATGTTACAGAAAAGTTAAAAGAAAATTGGCATAAAACTCCTCACTGGCGATCCTACCTAGAAGTCAGCGGAACAATGATTACAGTTTTGTGGGGCTATGTTACAGACGCAATCCAAACAGGAAGCCAGACACCTAGGAAGACTCGGCAGTTTCCCCTTACTCACATGAGTACCTTCCCAAACACCCAGGGGACAGTACTAACCCAATATATGCTATATATTCATATTCATATACATATTGAACCCTATAGTGCTATTCATACACATATAATCATTTTCATATACATCCATATATACGATGAAGCCTAATTTATAACTTAGGTACAAATGAACAATTGACTGTAGATTTCAGCAACTTTAGCATATGAATTTTTAAAAATATTTTAATTTTATTTATTTGAGAGGCAGAGTTATAGACAGAGAGAAGGAGAGATAGAGAGAAAGTTCTTCCATCCATTGGCTCATTCCCCAGATGGACTCAATGGCCAGAGCTGGGCCAATCCGAAGCCAGGAGCCAATTGCTTCTTCCGTGTCTCTCACATGGGTGCAGGGGCCCACGAACTTGGGCCATCTTCCACTGCTTTCCCAAGCCATAGCAGAGAGCTGGATTGGAAGGGGAGCAGCCAGGACTTGAACCGGCTCCTATATGGCATTCTGGCCCCGTAGGTAGAGGCTTAGCCAAACATGCAACAGCACTGGCCCATGAGTTTTCTTCTTGAGAATTTTCAGCTTTTCACTTTCTATCTTCTCTTTGTCGTGTCCAAATCACTAGCATCACCATTCTTCGGCTTTGGGGCCATTATTAAGTAAAATAAGGATTACCTGAACATGAGCGCTGTGACATGATGACAACCCATTTGATAACCAAGATGGCTACTACGTGGCTAATACACAGGTAGTTTAAATAGCATGATTCACATCCCTGGTAAGACAGCACAATTCAGAACTTATGAGTTATTTATTTCTGTAATTTTCCATTTAATATTCTGAGACCACAGTTGACTATGGGTAATTGAAACTGTGAAAAGCGAAACTACAGATAAGAAAAAGCTACTGCAATATCCTCTAAGGAAGCATTTGTCATTCAAAAAATAGTATGACTAAGAAGCTGATGTTGGGGATGGCATTGCAGTGCAGCAGGTTAAGCCACATGGGCAACAGTTCTAGTCCCAGATGCTCTACTTCTATCCAGCTCCACATGGGAGACCCAGATGGAGTTCCAGGCTCCTGGCTTTGGCCTAGCCCAAGCTCTGCCACTGTGGCCATCTGGGGAGTAAACCAGTGGATAGAAGATGTCTCTCTCTCTCTCTCTCTCTAACACTGCCTTTCAAATTAATAGGTAAATCTTATAAACAACAACAACAAAGATTCCCTGCCCAAATACTCTGTGTTCCTACTCTCAAAAAGAAAAATGTAAGACAATTACCCATTTAGGATAAATTGATGACAGCAGGGAAGGCCTAGGCTCTTTCCCTTTTCCTGTTCTGCCACCCAAAGCACTGGCTGTGATCACTACTTAAGATCCCAACAAGGCTGCTGGCTCCAGGCACCTGTTTTCTCACAACCATACCCAATATCAGGCAGGAAACGGACAGAGAGCAAAGGGCTAACCCCTACATGGGGGACCTTCTGTTATTTATTTCCCAAAAGCCACCACCCCTCCCTGCTCCAAGCCTCTCAACTTTGTCCCTCTTCTCTTATGTTTCATTGGTCAACCCAATCTTAGGCAAAAGGAAATTAGCAATAATTGATGTAGACCAATCAGATCTCATCATCTTTACAAAGTCTGTTCTATAACAAGCAAGAAGATGGGATGGACCATTGGAGAGGCACTAACAGTCACCAGACTGAATGACTGATGGACTAACTAACCAATCACCTATCTGTTGGCATCACAAAGCCGTCTCTCATGGCAAAAAGCTGTACTATTCTCAACCCTTGGTTAATTTAATGTGCATTAATCTTTGTAGATAAAATTGCTGGTCATGTGTTGGCATCTGCAAATTAACACCAGCTTCTGGAGAGAAATTCTTGAGAAAAAAAAATCACACCACTGCATTTTTCTAAGGTTCAACATGAAAAATTTATCAAGTGTAAAAACCCAGTCTGTTTGATACTGTTAAAATGATTAATATTACAAATAGCTTCTAGAAACAAGGCTCATCTGCCAACCTGAAGGACTGGAAGAGGAAGCAAACATTTTCCTTCCTGAATGTAGAAAAGTTTGCTCCATCATTTGCATTTTCCCTCCCTTGTGTCATTTCAATGTCCCTGGCACATTTCCTAAGTCAGACTCCTCCAAGGACTCCACACATCAGGTAGGTACTGGTTTGCTTGCGATGACCCTTGTGATTGCTGAGAGAAGCTCTGTGAAACCCATACAGCAGAAGCCCAGGGTGCTCATAACTCCCACCTCCTTTAAGTGAAGGCCTTAATGCACGGATGAAATCCGACGTGTGAGTGCTGCTCAGCAGTTCGCTGTCCGTTGGGCTGCGTGATGAGCACCAGTGCTCTCCCTGCCAGATGTGAATACCCTAGATCATTAATGTCAGCCAGAGCCCACTGAGGGAAGTGGGGACCCTCTGAAGGGATGGACCCATACATCATGGAGATAAACCCAGGGTGCTGGGATGTAAGATCTTGTGCCCCTCTAATTTATGACTTAGCACAGTGCCTTTCCTGAGGCTACAGAGGGAGGCAGGGCTGAGACCAGAGGAGACTTGTCAGCTGGGGAGGGACAATGATGCATTCAGACGTAGGAGGGGTCATTGGAAACCCAAGCCTCCTAACACACAGCCCACCAACACACACACACACACACACACAGTCTATGCCCTTTGCCCAGTACGCCGTGTTCTGTGCACTTGAATCGGAGGCTGGGTCCATAGAGCAGAGCCTCATGGGAAGGGAAGCAGGTGTTTCTCTCACAAGCAACTCAGCCCTTATACTCCTCAGTAAAGAAATTAATCTCCTCAATGGCAAGAGAGCAATGCTGTAGGGTAATGTTCATAAATTTTAATCGACTTGCTGAGAACCCAGGCCCTAAATAGACACCCAACTCTGACCAGGTACCAGCTCTACCATCAACAAGGCCACTTTTGACCCCAACTCCAATAACAAGTGTGACTCTAAAAAAAAAAAAAAAAAAAAGATTCATTTACTTATTTGAAAGGTAGAGATACAGAGAGACAGAGCAAGAGACAGAGAGAGAGAGGTCTTCCATCTGCTAGTTCACTACCCAAATGGCTGCAATACCCAGAGTTGGGCTGGTCTGAAGCCAGGCACCAAGAATTTGTTCTGGGCCTGCCACACGGCTGCAGGGGCCCAAGCACTTGGGCCATCAGTTGTTGCTTTCTTAGATACATTAGCAGAGAGCAGAATCAGAAGTGGAGCAGCCAGGTCTCAAACCAGTGCCCATATGGGATGCCAGTGTTGCAGGTGGCAGCTTTACCTGCTCTGCTGCCATGGCAACCCAAACATGTGTGACTCTTACAACTGCAATCACAGGGTCTGTAATTCAGACATGAGGAAGCCCCTACTTCTGGGGGAGAGAACTCACTATTGTTTCTTAGAGAACTTTCACCATTAGAAGGTTCCCATTATATCCACATGACGTCACACTCTCTCGAACTTTTGCCAATTCATCTTATCTCTCACTCTGGGGTACCCCATGGTAATCCAATCTCTTTTTATGTCTCCCATTCTAGCTCCTTTTCTCCTGGAAGTCACTTGTGTGTTATCTCCAAATCTCCCATGCATGAAGCTGGCCAGACCCGAGTTCCTTAAACATTCCTCATGTGACTATCTCAGTCCCTGTTCTGAATAATGCACTGTCTGTCTGTCCCTCCTAGAGGGAGTTCATCCGAACAGCAAGTAAAACATGGCTGCAACAACCACCATAGTGAGACGTATTCTTTCCTGAGCACGTACAATGTGCCAGGCACTCTGCTACGCATTTGACCCCCATCTTATCTCATTCTTACCAAAACACCATGCAGTGACTTCTTCTATTTGCCCAACTTATACATGAAGAACCTGAAACTCTGAGATGCTAGGTCAATAATCTTGGGGTCACATGGAGCAGAATCAGGGTTGACTGACAGCTCCAACATGAGAACTGTCACTTTCCAGCTATAATGAATGTGGCTGAAGGTGGAATTTGCTCTCTTTGTGCACTCACAGCGATTTTTCCCAAATCTGTATCTTCTGCCCACATGTCTCTTTTGGGTCCTGGGCCCTTATATCCAACTACTTGATGGAAATCAACCACTTGGACAACTCCTTATTGCCTCAAACTCAGTGGATCCACAGCTGACTAAACACCTTATCTCCCAAGTGTGTTCCTCTCCTGATCTGCCCCAAATCAGAAAAAGATTTCACTGTCCAGGCAATCATCTTAAGACAGAGGCCTGGGAGGTCTCTGTGGCATCGTCCTGCCCACATCCAAACCATCACCAAGTCTTTGATTCCTCTTCTGAGTCTTCTATCCCTGTCCACTTCTTCCATCTGAGCCATCACCATAGAGAGCATTCCTCACCTGAATGACAGAAACAGCTCCTACAAAGTCACTAGTCACCTGCCCCTTCCTGCCTCTTCCCTCCTCCAGAGTGAGGTTGGCAGGGGCCTTCCAAAATGAAAATCTGTGTAAGTCACTTCCTTGCCTAAAACATTTTCATGGTTTCCATTCTACAAAAAAAATACCCAAGTTCTAGAACTTGGATGCAAAACCCTCTGATGCCTACCCCATTCTCCCTCCCTAATTTCATCTTTAATTTTTGTCCCCACACCCTTTTTGCCATAGCTTTAATGACTTCCTCCAATTCCTTCAATGTTTTACACCACGTTAGCTCCAGGTCTTGCTTGTGCTATTCCCTTTCACTGAAGTATTCCTTCCTCTCCCTATTACCAGGCAGACTGACTCTTTTTCATCCCTAGGTTCCAGTCTCAATGTCACCTTCTCAAGGTGAACTTCCCTGGTGGTTAGAGCAATACATTCTATAGGATAGTGCTCTTATTCTACCATTGTACATGTCTCCCCTTATTGCTATTGCTTATTTGTTTCCATAAGAAAAGCAATGACGTCTATCTTGTCCCATTAAACCCCTTGCACTAAACAAAGAAAGAGCTAGAAAAGTGTTTATTGAAGAAACAAAGAGACAGAACAATGGCAGTTACAACCCTGACCAAACGTGATGCACAAACAGAGGTCTGCACTTGGCATTCTGGGTTCCACCCAGGACTTCCCGTTTATTACCAGCTAACCTTTAGTTCATTATTTCAGACCACTGCGACATTTCCGGGTCCTTATTCTCAGGCTAACATATTCCCTAGTATATGAAGTATCACCACCAATTTCATGTTATTTGAAATATTGACTAGCAAACCTTCCAATATCTTCATTAGGCAAAGACACAGCCTATTGACATCTATGAGACACCTGCTGCTATTAGCCAGTGCCCACTTGGTATGCTAATTCAGTCAAGTTCAAATATGCTATTTTTTTCTCATCCTCAAGAACATCATAGCAAACTTGTCAAGCACCTTAGTGAAGCCCAAATAAAGATCCCAACCTCAAATCTCCTTTTTATTTTATTTATTTATTTGCTTATCACACTGACAGGATGATATGCACATAATATCCCAAGGGCAAACTCAAGTTTTTGTAAAATTCCCAGAAGCACAACTAAAACTCTACTTCTTTCTCTGTCACTAAAGAAGCAACACTGGAGAGCAAGTGGGTGGTCTACAAGAGATCTAGCAGTATCCCTAGGTCTTCTGGAGCTAAGACTCAGATCTGCTCCTGGAAGTTGAGTGCTAGTGGTCACCCTACCTGCATGGGATGCATGTACCTACACAGCACATGTGCCATCTACGCAGGCAGTCAGTCTTCCTCTCTCCTCCATGAAGAGTGAGTGCAGCATCCCAGCTCTCTTCTCTTTCTTCTGACTTGACTCTTTGGTCCCCTGGTGGTCTCCAAACTGGAATGGAAAAAGTGATATAGTTAGGATGATTCAATTGAAGTCAGTAGAGACCCAGGAGTGCAGGGAGCTGGAGAAGTAGATGCCTACTAAAACAACTGTGCGCTGTACCATGCCTCACCCCACGGCCCTTCCTGGCAGCCTCTGAAGTTCTAGAACCACATGAGATGATTGAAGCCAGCATGGACTACATCCACAGAGGTCAGTGAAACAGACATCACCCACAGCACAGCATTGTCATTGTAGGTGGCACCAAAGCAACGAAGGCAGAAAAAAAAAAAAAAACAAGTATTCTTTGGCAGTGAGACCTCTGCAATCACTGGAGCTGGATAAGGACTCAGGAGCGAGGTCCTCAAAGCAAACTCAAGGTTGAGTTCCCTAAGAGAGTCAGTACGCAGGGGTGGACTACTGTAACATCCCACATCTAACTCACCAGCCTTGGTGAAGAAGATTCTACCTACACACTGGCGATCAGAGGAGCAGCAAATGATGGAGAGGAACGCAGAGTGAACCAGCTTGTGCAGACACACAGATGTTGAGGCAGCAAGGAAAGTAAATGCGAGAGGGGAGTGAGGAGGGACCAATGCCTGGTCATATGATGGTGGAGAGTTTTCTACCCTCTAAACTCAGCAATAAACAATTAAAGAGAACTCTAATCCACAGGCTTGTGAGGCACAGGGGCATAAGGGTGACCCTCACGGCGCTGACACTCCTAGTCGCCTTCCCAGATCCACTCCTCCTACTTCCTGGTGGAATAACCTGCATGTTTCTTGAGCAGTAAACATGGCTACTGTAACAGATGCTGCTGCTTCCCAGACTTCCTTTAGGTGCACTTAGGGCAATCTGGGTACAGGAAGCGGGGCCACTTAACTCAGGCCTCACTCCTACAAGGGGCTCCAATTGTAAATTTTTAACGTTTTCTCCAAATGAGAGTTTACATAGTTTTTGTGGGGTTTCTGGTACTAAAAGCATTATTTGTCTGATGTAACCAAAAAGTGGCACATATTTGGAATCCTGTTTTGGCAAATTTTAATATGCCAAGAACCTCAAACAAATAGAAGTACTCAAGAGTCCATGGGCAGCTTTGCTTCCTGCTGCTGATTGCACGACTTTTACAGTCACCCATTTCTCATAACTGTACCCGGAATAGGGTCCTCAACTGAGGGATCTAAAGGGTCAAGTGAAGGTTTAATTATTTTAAACCTATGCATTTAAAGTAGGCATTTGATGGAGCAGTAAGAGGCTACTTGAGATGCCCGTATCTATATTGGAGTCTCTGGATTTGGCTCTATTCCCAAATCCAGCTTCCTGCTATTGTACACCTTGGGAGGCAGAAGTGATAGCCCAAGTAGTTGGGTCCTTGCCACTCATGCGGGAAAACCAGATTGAGTTCCTAGCTCCTGCCTTTGGCCTGGCCCAGCTCCAGGTATTGCAGGCATTTAGGGGAGGAAACCAGCAGATGGAAGATGTCTGTCTCTCTCTAGATAAAACAGCTAGTAGTTCTGTTGATTTGCTTTAAACTCACCATTTCTGGGCCTTTTTAATCAGGCCAACTCTGTTTTACCCCACCAGCCATGGGGCTATTATCAAATATCAACCAGAATCTGGGCCCATTCGGCTTTCACAAAACAAGTCAAGCCTGGCTTTAGAGATCAAGTGGTAACGGTTCTTATCCATCTTCTCCAAAACTTGAGAGAGACTCTGTTTGGGCCCCTGGACTCAATTGGACTCCCATCCCCTGGGAGATGAGGCTGGAGACCAGTCTTCAAAGGAATTTTAGGAAAACCATTTAGTACCATTGTTAACAAAGCCAGATCAGTTACTAGTGTCCTTGCTTAGTTTCACCCTACACTACTCTATGCACACTCACTGCTCACACAGCACAAGTTAAATTCTTCATCTTCAAATCAAGAGGCAAGTTGTTTTAATCCAAATAGAGCAAAGCAAACTCAAGAGCCAGAGCAGAGGCTCTCGGACTCCGGGGTGCAGAGCTGAGTCTTCCCTATCTGAACATCAACACCTTCTGAGTCTTCTCAGGTCGTTGCTTTTCTAGGAAAGGAAGCACTCTTTATTTATCCCTTTATTTATCTTAATTGGGAAATTATGAAGTAATTAAAATACTTCCTCCATGCTCCATAATTTTTACTTAACGGCAAATAGATTTCTCTCCAGTTCTTAGTAATTCTCCTCTGATTACTGTGGTCAGAAGCTCAGGCTACCATGGGCCCATTATGCCTGTTCTAGAAGGAGTCAATATCGCTCATCTGGGGAAACTGACTCTAAAATACCCAGCAGGCATTGGTTAGCCATGCACTCAGTTCATTCAGACTGACAGTAATGATGTTCTGAATAACTGATGTCATTTACATGCAAGTTGTTGGGTGCCTAGAAGGTCCTGGACATCTCCTTCTGTGAAAACAAAGGTTTTTCTCCTGGTTAATTTCTCTTAGTGAAGTTTCTACTTGCACTGTTAACATGGAAAGCCATCCTGGTCATCCGCTGAATCAATATGGTATTTCCTGACGTATGGCCAACATGGGTTCATGAGTACAGGGAAATCACATAACTCATGTCTCAAGGAAATTCGAAACACAGGTGACCACTACAGTTGAGTTCCTCTTGGAACTCCTTTTTTAAAAAAAGGTGAACAACACTGTGCTACAGGATGAGGAGAATAATAATTGTGAAGTTCCCATGATCAGGGCTGGAGTTGTGGTGTAGCAGGTTAACCTCCACCTGCAATACCGGCATCCCATATGGGCACCAGTTCGAGACCTGGATGCTCCACTTCTTACCCAGCTCTCTGCTAATGCTCCTGGGAAAGAAGTGGAAGATGGCCCAAGTGCTTGGGCCTCTGCATCCATGTGGCAGAGCTGAAAGAAACACTGGGATCCTGGTTTTGGCCTGGATCAGCCCCGGCCATTGTGGCCATTTGGGGAGTGAATCAGCAGATGGAAGATCTTCCTCTCTCTCCTTCTCTCTCTCTGTAAATCTGCCTTTAAAATAATAAAAAATTGGAAAAAAAATTTAAAAGTTTAAGTTCCCACCATCCACTTTGGACATTAATACTAAGTAGGAGGAAATCTTAGGATTCTTCAATGATTTCATCATTGGATGAGTTCGAAGACTAAATAGAACTGTAAGCCTCTTAACATATTGCCTTCCTTATCCATACAGTATTTTTCTCCAATGTATGTGAAAGTTTTACAGAATATACTGCCAATTTATGGTGAACCACCCCCTGCCTTTTAAAAAAAAAGATTTATTTATATTTCTTTGAAAGGCAGAGTTACAGAGAAAAAGGGGGGGGGAGAGAAAGAAAGAGAGAGAGAAAGAGAGAGAGAGACGTAACTTCCATCCCCAAATGGCCACAACAGTCAGGGCTGAACCAGAGCTATACCCTGGTCTCCCAAATAGGTTAAGGGGCCCAAGGACTTGGATCATCTTTCAATGCTTTCCCAGGCACATTAGCAAGGAGCAGGATCCGAAGTGAGCATCCAGGACTCAAACTGGTGCCCATATGGGATTTTGGCATTACAGGCAGCGGCTTAACCCACTATGCCACAGCGCCAGCCCCAAAAACCACTTCCCCATTTCTTTCTTAAAGATTTATTTGAAATACAGAGTTACAGAGAGAGGTAGAGACAGAGAGAGAGGTCTTCCATAAGCTGGTTCACTCCCCAGGTGGCTGCAACGGCCGGAGCTGCGCCGATCCGAAGCCAGCAGCCAGGAGCTAGGAGCTTCCTCCTGGTCTCCCACACCAGTACAGGGGCCCAAGGACTTGGGCCATCCTGTACTGCTTTCCCAGGCCATAGCAGAGAGCTGGATCAGAAGAGGAACAGCTGGGACTAGAACCGGCACCCATGTGGGATGCGGGCACTTCAGGCCAGGGCGTTAACCCACTGCACCACAGCGCCAGCCCCAGAAACCCCCTTTTTGAGGAACAGTTTGGACCCAGACTTTTGATTTCACCATCGACTTGCACGTTTCTCCAGGCAAATATCACATATCACACATACTGCCATGTCTAACAAAGCCTCTGAAAAGTAAACTTGAAGCTCATCCACAGAAGTATTCATGCTGCATGTAAGCCCTTAGCTCTTTCTCAAAGAAAAAAAAAAAGCAAAAAATAAGATAAAATAAAATAAAATAAATAAGTAAAAAAGAAAAATAGCCTGAGACAGCTGGAAGAAGTTGGTCTAAACAAGTGGCCCAGGGCACATGAGACTATGAAAGTCCGAGTCTCTCCAGTGCACCTCTGCGGCCACGGAGCCAGGATCCATTCCATAAAATCTGGTTTCAGTTTTTGCTCCGCCTTTTTATGAGCATAGCTGTGCTCCGGGCCCACAAGATGAGTGATTAGGGAGGGGTCAAGTGGAGAGACGCTGCCAAGCCCTGCAAATGAGTTCGTCAGGAATGTCCACGCTGGATGCTTTCCAGATGCTTTCAAAGATATGAAGGACACTCCGTGAATGACGAGCGTTTAACCTTGCAGCTGGTCATTTATTTTTTTGATTAGGACATGCCACTGGCTCGGCGTCCAGGTGTTTGTTCACGAGAGGCAATAATGGCCTCTTGTTTACTAAGCTCCACACTGTGCCACGTGTTGCTGGCTTGTTATTCTGATTCTGCCTCTGAGTGCCAAACCATTGTAGATACTCATTTTTGATCCCTCTCTCTTTGTTGCATTGGCAAGAACCGTGGAATGTTCAAAAGTCCACCATTTACTGAGCAAAACAAAAATCGTGTGTATGTTTAAGAGAGCAAACTGGACTCAGGGAGTACCAAAACACACAGCAAACGCATCTGACAAAAACACACTTTGCAAAGTCAAAGCAGGAAAAGTGAAACCCCAGGTAAAATTTTGCTGATCAGAAATGTTCCCTGTTGGCCAGTCAAGACCAAAGGACCACACAGTTCTCCTCTACAGCTTACACATCATTTGCTGCATTTCTAACTTACTTCATTCCAATCCCTCCATGCCCACCCCCTAGTGGACTTTAAGAAAATCAGGGATTTCAGCACAATCCCTGATGGTGTACACTTTCACAATGGTGCAAAATCCTTTTTATTGCAGTAGGCTCTGAATAATTGTTTCATTCTCTCGATGGGAGAAAGCCATGATTGCTAAGCCTACAGTGGCACATAATATGGTAAATCAGCTTAATGATGTGTGAATAAAACTATATGAAGAAAAAAAGGCTTGTTTCCCAGGATTCAGGAGGAGAGAAAAACAATGCTGGGTGCTTCGGGGAGGCTGAAAAAATCTATACTGCGGAGTTCTAGGGTTCTGTTTTCAAAGCCTTAAAACAACACCAGAAAAGTCGGCTATCCTGGACAAAAGTAGGCTCATGAATAAACCCCCGGGAGTGGGAGCTCAGCTGGGTTTCATATGGACGCACTGCATCCAGAAGTTGAAAGTTTAAAAAGCTCCAAAGAACAAATCTTGGCTTGAAGGAGTAGATTGGGAGGTTTGGGGGGAAGGGAGCACTCCTTTTTCCATGTCAACAGGAAATCTCAATGTTCCCCGCAGTTGTCATAACAACTGTTTTCCAATAGAATCTATATTACCTATCCAACATTGGCAACCAGAAGATAGTGCCACCTAAGGATTTTACCTATTCTTATCGCCATACTGGCTGTGTGGCTAACAGAGCAGGTGGGATCCTACACCACAAAAGAGAAGTTTCAGCTACTTGGTGGCTAGGGGCTGGGGGAGAGGCTTCCCAGAGCGCTCCCCAGTCCCAGTTTGCTCCTCTAATGTCCCATCTTCGTATGTCATCACCCACCTAAGCAAGCACAGTGCTGCAGCCACCAAGAATTCAGATCAAGCAATTGGACCCTAAATGTAAAGTAGCTGCAAATTAGGCATGTGGCCACAGGGAAGCCCACATCTTGCAGTGACTAAAACTCCTCTCTAATGTGGGCTATTTGGTAAGACTTTTCAGTAAGCTTGAACATGAAAACAATGAAAGCTTAAATCAGTGAACCATACACCCTTTTCTCAGCCTGTTTTCCCCAAAGCTAACCCCAACGCTGGGTTGTATGCATAAGCCAACTTTTCTTTCTTTTTCCTCACTCAAACATTAGAACAAGAGTCATGATTCTCTGCACCTGGCTCTTTTCCCGCTCACCTTGGGGACTTCGCCGAGCTGCACACAGACAGCTTTGCTTTGTTCCTTCTCGCGGCAGCATGGCTCCGTTGCAGTGTGTTGCTGTTAGCTTCCCCAGCATTTTGTCCCTGTCGGTAACACTGAGACACAGAACCTTGTCCTTTTCTCTTTACTGATTATAGCCATTCTATGGGA
Organism: Lepus europaeus; assembly: GCF_033115175.1. Taxonomy (NCBI): domain Eukaryota; kingdom Metazoa; phylum Chordata; class Mammalia; order Lagomorpha; family Leporidae; genus Lepus; species Lepus europaeus. The sequence continues at coordinate 151,236,269 of NC_084830.1, forward strand.
CTGTCTGTGATCGTTAGTAAGCTCTACATCTTCTACACCGCTGCCACCTGGTTTTCCTTCTCTCCCAGAAGACATCTGAATTTCTTAGTAGGTAAAAGTGCTGCACGGGGTCTCATAGGCCTTTTCAGCCTCACTCCCTATCATTTCCCACCAAACTTCCATGTGCAATCCAGGCTGAAATCAGGTAAATGTTGCCGGCTTGCTGGCGCTTCCACGCCTTGGGCATCATTTATCTTGATTCTTTCTAGGGACTTGTCAGATGTGCTAGAGGTGAGGTTAAGGTGCTTAAGATCAATCTGTAGCTCTGAGTCATTGTCACACAGGGAAGCCATAGTTAACTGCTTGCTGCCCACTCGGTTTCCACCTGCTGATCCCACCTAAAATGTGCCCTAGGCCCTGTAATAAACACACCTACAGCTTTTTGTAGGCCGGAGCTGGCATGCTGCTACCATCTGCCTCCTACTCCTGCCTGGCCCTCTGACCTGGTTTGCCATCACTCTGCAATCCACAGACTGCCACAAGCAAACTACCTGGCACAGGAAAGAACACTCAGATAAAAGTTCTTCCCCGAGGGCATTCTGGCTCCCATCCCGTGGGCTTCCTCTGATCAAAGATCCAGGCTCACTCTGCTGTGCACAAGTCAGCATGCTGGCCGACTTCCAACCCGGCTCTATTAGGCCCTTTCTGTCTCACTGGGCAGCAGCATTCCTTCCTCCACCTCCCTCCCTGCATCACCCCACTGCATTTCAACACCACACTTCCTCCATTCTAAAACAGAACAATGCTGTCCAGTTGGTGACACGCCACTGACCTCCCTACAAGGACATCAGTGCAGAGGTCATAACGTCTGCTCATCAAAGACATACTCAGACAAACGCAGGCCAGCTTTTCATCTCTATGACAAATGACCCAAGGCAGCCTAACGTTATACAGGTACGAGGACCATGGTTTGGCCTCTGCGGATGGTGCACTCGCTGGCAGAATCCTGAGGTGATACCAGGTTTGCAGAGAGGGAGTATACAGGTCGTCTCTACCACTCTTCCCTTTTAAAGCCACCAGGATTCAATCGTGAGGGCCACACCCCAAATGACTTAATCTAACCTAACCACTTCCTGAGGATTAAGTTTCAACTCCCTTCAGATCATTTACATAAGACCACTGAGCTGGAGAGAGAAGGACAAATCTGCAATTGAAAGCAGTGCTAACAGTGACAGTCCCACATCCCCTGGCAACAGCCAACACTGTTGTGTGCCACAGAAAATTAAACGTGATTGTAGCTAACTGGTGCACCACTTATGCACTGGGCTCAACAGTACAGCTGACATTGGTATGACGTACCCATCATAAGCGGAGAGATCTTTAATCAATGCCATTCAAAATGAATATTGAGTCTGATTTTTCCCTGTTTTCTATCAACACTCAGCTGGGAAGTAAAGCAAAGAATCTCCGATAGAGTACAGTCACTACTATGGACAAGTGGAAGGGCAGTCTGTGCCATGATGTGCACAGTGAGGAAACACCGCTTTAAAACACCCACCTCATCAGAACAGTTGTTGGATTTATTCCCTTGCACTAAGGCATTGTCTACAGAAGAGCAATATTAAAATAGAAATTTCTCTCTTGGCAGCAGGGCAGTGATACATTAATGCAAGGAAAAAAAATCTCAAAATCTGCATTTGGCAATTACTACTCCACTCATATGTTAGAGTACATTTTTAAAAAGGAAAAAAATAAGATATGAACCCTCTAAGAAATATATTGTTGTAAAAAGAGTATTAATTATATACTACTATATGAAAAAAGACCATAAATAAGCATTATCACATCATCCCATTTTTTGTAAGTGAAAAATAATATGCAAATCTAAGTCCATCTTCCTCCCATTAAGACTGGCATGGGACTCCACACTACTCACGGGGCTCACAGCTAAGTGGTAGAATATGGGGTTTTTTTTTAATCTTTTTACCTACTTCTTCTGTTTTAATTTTTAATGAAACATGCATTTCTATAATAAGAAAATATCCATAAAATTTATAATTATATGTATGTATTCATGCACTTTACTGTATGCGACTTTGTGAGAGTCAGGTTTCTCCATTTCTATGTGTTTCCAGACTTAATTAAAGCATACCCTCAATGGAGATGAGCATTTAATGTGAAGGCAAATGAATAGATGGGATTTGAAAGGGAGAAGGATGCATTGTACAGATACTTTATCTCCTGAGAGCTGAACTCCATGGCCTAAGGGAAATTTTTTCTCTCTGTGCCAAATGAGATTCAGAGCAGGTGGAATGAGCAGAAAAGGCCCTGGGAATAGTCAGGGCACAGGGACACACTTGCCTTCTTTCCAGAGAGTTCAGAGAAATTGCCTTCCTGGGTTTTGACATGAGAGGAGAAAGTTCCTGACTCCTGAGAGCTTCAGCACATGGGGTTTTTGTTTTGGTTTGTTTATTTTTTGACCCTTTTATTACAGTTCTCAGCGTGTGATACTTGGGTGTTGACTGCAGGTGCAATGCCACGCAGCAGATCTCTCAAGCTTCTTCATCTTGCTTCCCTGAAACTTCATGTCTGTTGATCAGCTACTCTGCATTTGCCCCTCCACATCCAACCCCGTCGCAACCCTGCTCCACCTTTTGATTTTATGAACTTGACTCTCTTAGATACCTCATGTAATAGCTTGTCTTTCTGGGGCAAGCATTCTCATAGCATCATGTCCTAAAAGACATCCATGTTACTGCACATGGCAGAATTTCTTTCTTTCTTTTTCAAGACTGAATAATATTCCACTGTGTACACATCACTTCTATATCCATCTGTCAACAAGCATTTAGGTTGTCTCCATCTTGGTTGTGGTCAGTGCCGCAGAGAACATGGGAGTACAGACAGGTATCTGAGATTCTGATTTCAAGTATTTTGGATACTCACAAGTGGGGTATCTGCGTCATGTGGAAATTTTATTTCTACTTTTTTTAAGGAATCTCTATTCTATTTTCTTTATCTCTGTAGCATTTTGCATTCCCAGAAGCAGTATACAAATATTCCAGTTTCTGGGGCGAGTGCTGTGGTGTAGCAGGTAAAGCCACCACTTGCAGTCCCGGCATCCCATATGGGCACCGGTTTGAGTCCAAGCAGCTCTACTTCCAATCCAGCTCTCTGCTATGGCCTGGGAAAGCAGTGGAGGATGGCCCAAGCGCTTGGGCCTCTGCACCCACGTGAGAGGCCTGGAAGAAGCTTTAGGCTCCAGGCTTCAGAGAGACCCAGCTCTGGCTGTTGCAGCCATTTGGGGAGTGAACCAGTGGATGGAAGACCCCTCTCTCTCTTTGCCTCTGCCTCTGCCTCTTTGTAACCCTGCCTTTCAAATAAATAAATATTAAAAAAACACAAATATTCCAGCTTCTCCACATCCACAACACACTTATCTTCTGTTTGTTTTTTTTTTTTTAATGACTGTTATCTTGACAGATGTGAACTAATTTCTCACTGTGGTTTTGATTTGAATTTCTCTGATGAGTAGTGATAGTTAGCATTTTTCCCTGTATCTATTGACCATCTATATATCTTCTTTGGAGAGACATCTATTCATAGCCTTCTGCCCATTTTGTAATTGAGTTGTTGATTTGTACTATTGAGTTGTAAATGCTGATTATCTATTTTGGAGATTAACCTCTCATCAGATAAACAATTTGTAAATAATTTCTCACATTCCATAGGCTGTCTGTACGCGCTGCTGATTCTCTGCTTTGCCATACAGGTGTTAGTTTGTTGTCATTGTACTTGTTTATTTATGCTTTTGTTGTTTGTGCTTTTGGTACCACATCCAAGAAATCAATACCAACAACACGGTTATGGTATGGTGTCTTCAATGGGTTTTACAGTTTCGGGTCTTACATGTAGCCTTCAATCATTTGGAGTTGATTTCTGTGTAGTCTATAATGGTCTAATTTATACTTTTGCCTGTGGACATCCAGTTTTCCCAACATCATATATTGTAGATTCCTGGCATCCTTGTCACAGGTCAATTGATAGCAAATGCATAGATGTATTGCTGACACTCTGTGCTCTTCCATTGGTCTACATGTCTGTCTTTACCCCAGTAACACACTGTTTTGATTCTGTAGTTTCATGATGCATATTGAAATAATGAAGTATGATGCATCTAGCTTTTTCTTTTTCAGGATAAATTTGACTATTCTTGGTCTTTATAGTTCCATATGACTTGTAGAATTTTTTTTTTAATTTCTGAATAAAAAGTCATTCAGATTTTGAAAGGGTTGCACTGAATCTGTGGGATCATCAGGGGGTAGTACTGACAGTTTAACTATTATGTCTTTGAAACACAGATGACTTTCTATCTGGTTGTATCTCCTTTAATTATTTCAGATGTCTTGTAGTTTTCACCACACAAGTCCTTTTATTTTTAAGATTTATGTATTTATTTTGAAAGTCAGAGTGAGAGAGAGAGGGAGAGAGATCTTTCATCTGCTGACTTACTCCCCAGATGGCCACGACAGCCAGCCTTGGGCCCGGCCAAAGCCAGGAGCTTCATCTGAGTGGCAGGGACCCAAACAGTTGGGCAATCTTTCACTACTTTCCCAGGCCATTAGCAAGGAGCTGGATTAGAAGTTGGGCAGCCAGGACATGACCTGGTACCCATATGGGATGTCAGCACCAGAAGCAGCGGCCGTACCTGCTACGCCACAATACCAGCTCCTCAGTATACAAGGATTTTACTTCCTGGGCTCATTACTAAGTATTTCATCCTTCTTTTTGGTGGTTTTATAGATGCAAATGTTTTCCTATTTCTTTTTCAGACACTTTGTTCTTAGTGTGTAGAAACAACTGATTCTATATGTTGATTCTTAATCCTGCAACTTTACTGAATAGTTTCAGCAGTCTTTTTTTTTTTTAATGGAGTCTTTAAGGTTTTGTAAATATGTAAGGCAAAGTTTGCAAACAGAGATGATTTTATTTCTTCCTTTCTTATTTGGGCATCCTTGCCTTGTTCGTGATCATGGAGGAACAGTTTTCACTTTTCACTGCAGGATTTTCATGTGTGGTCTTCACTATATTGAGATACTTTCTGTTCCTAGTTAGGCAAGAGTTTGTATCTTGAAACAGTGCCCTCTATCCTGATAATAAGGTCTATCAGATTCATTGATTTTCATAAGCAGAATCATCCTTGCATCCCACAGGTAAGTCCAATTTGTTCATGGTGCCTGATTCCTTCAATGTGCTCTTACATTTGGTTTGCTACTATTTCATTTTTTTAAATCTATATTCCTCAGGAATATTGGCTTATAGCTTTCTTTTCTTATAGAGTCTTTGTCTGACTTTGATATTGGAGCTTATAAGAAAAATCAGTCTTTGACTTTGGTATCTGAGCTTATAAAATGAACTTGGAATATTTTTTCCCTCAGTATTTTGAAAGGGTTCAAGAAGGATTAGCATTTATGTTTGATAGGATTCACCAGTGAAGCCATCTAGCCTTGGCTTTCCTTTGCCGTGAGGTTTCTGATCGCTGATTCAATTCCCCACAAGTCATGGGACTGGTCAGACTTTCTCTTGATTTACTCTTAGCAGGTTGCATGTTTCTAGGAATTTATCGATTTGTTCTAGGCTGTCCAGTTTTTTTGGTATATAACCATTGGTAGTGTTCTCCTATGATTCTTTTTATATTCATTTTATTTTATTTTATCTTTAAACATTTATTTATTTTATTTGAAAGGCAGAGTTATGGAGGGAGGGAGAGAGAGATATTGTCTATCCATTGGTTCCTCCCCAAACAGCTACAACAGCAAGGGCCGGGCCAGACTGAAGCCAGGAGTCAGGAGCTTCTTTCAGGTCTCCCACATGGGTGGAGGAGACCAAGCAGTGGGGTCATCTTCCACTGCTATTGCAGGCACATTAGCAGGGAGCTGGATCAGAAGTGCAGCAGGCAGGACATCAACTGAAGCCCATATGGGATGCCAGCATTGTAGGAGGCAGCTTAACCTATTATACCACAGTACCAGCCCCAAAATATTCCTTCATTTTAATGTGGACACTTATCACTATGAATTTCTCTGCAAGTAGTACTGCCTTCATTGCATCCCATAAGTTTTGATAGGTTATATTTTCATTTTTATTTGTCTAAAGATATTTTCCAATTTTTAAAAATTTCTCTTTGACAAAGTGTTCAAAAATATGTTATTCATTTCCACATATTTGTGAATTTTTCAGTTCTTCTGCATTATCTTATCTGCCATGATGATCAGAAAAGGTACTTGGTATGCCTTTTCTATGAACTTTTTTGAAGACCTTTCTACGAATAGGTTTTGAAAAAATTCTGCACCAGAATAAACTTTTAAATCTTTTAAATAATCTTTTAAATCCACTTCCCACCAGCTTTTCGAGGTACTCTCATATTTAACTCTGACAATGAGTTTTATACTTTCTTATGCTGCCATGTTACTTTTCAGTGTCCTTTCATTCCAATGAAAAGAGCTCTGTAGCATTTCTTGTGAGGCTGGTCTGGTGGTGATGAACTTCCTCAACTTCTCTTCCCTCATGGAAATCTGTCCTTCAGATTGAAGGAGAGGTGAGCGGTCCAGCAGACAGACGATGAGCAAGTTCATCCCAGAGAGAACTGCTCTAAGGGTTGCGGCTGAACTGATTTGTTTGTAAGGAGAGGACTTCCTATTGCACCACCTTACTGGTATCAGTCTCTGTAAGTTTCTGAACAGCAGAAATATTGAAGAAAGAAACAAAGTTCCTCCCCAAGAAACAAAAGGGAAAAGAAAATAGCACCAAGTAGCAATCACTTACTGTTGATGTTTATGTGATAAACTCACCACAGTACACCTTGGCTGCGTTGCAGATAAACTCATTTATGTGAGGAAAAGTAATATCTTTACTTTCAAAAATAGAGCATTATGTTTAAAGGAGGGACAAGCACATTTAGTTAACCGAGGCTTTTCCCTGCTCTCAGTGCTCTCCAACCTTCTCTTGAACCCCTCCATAATTCTCCCCTCCCCATAAGGTCAGTGGGAAAAGAATAATATGCCGCAGCTGTACTTTTCCAGTAAGGTTGTGCTAGTTTCATCTGCATGGGGTTATACTGAATGTTCTACTAATCGAATCAGGGCACAGGCTTTCAGAGCCTTGCATTTCTAAACTCTGAGTGGAGCCATACATCAATTAATAAAAGGAGACCGTTTTTTTCTAAACTGCACCGTACTTCTTAGTTTGCGAAATGTGTTTATATTTTCTCATTTCATCTCCAGATCAATTTGATTTAACCAGTGATTTCAAGTGTCCATCTCCAGTTCTTTCACAACACATTCTCCCACTTCTTTGGTGACAGACACCTTTGTCTTCTCTTGACAAGACACCCACCTCACACTTGCACTTGGTTCAGACGACACCGACTATTCCATTCCCAGACTGAAGTGTGGGCTTTTATCTGTCTCGGATTTGAGCAATCAATGTACTCTACCTCCCCAGACGCAAGGAGAGTTCAGAGACAATGTTCATAAACCAACAAGCAGGTCCCAGAAAGAAAGCAAGAATGCACTAAAAATGAATGTAAGGTATTCAAATCCACCGTCTTTCATGGGGTCGGTACTGTCTAAGAATATTCTCCTGGATTTTGGGCTTAGCCAAGGTGACCACCATTCCAGGTGGCCCTGGGCTGAAGTGTTTCCTAGGACACAAGACTCCATGTTAAAACCAGGACATTTCTGGGCAAACAGGGACCTGCTGGTTTGCACTGTACCAGCCTCCACACTGCCACATGCAGTGCAAGCTCCCCAGGCAGGAGGAGGAACCCCAGATGCTCCCCTCCCTACCAAGGGAGTCCAAAGTCCCTTGGGCAGAAATTTCAGAGAAGATGAATCTAGAAGCAGCAGTTCCTGTATTCTATTTCCTTTCTAAATGATTGACAAAAAAGAACCTAAGATCATTTTTCAACAGCCTCATTTTTCAATTATCAACTACAGAATTAAACCGGAATGCAAACACGAAATTTTAACACACGGTTAAAAACGAACATGTCTAAAATATTAATAGCAACTGTAAATGATTTATAATGCCCTCTTGGGTGTATTTTATGATTTATTGATGTCATTTTCGTGGCTCCGTGGGTGACAGTCGCCTCGCTGCGTGCGTGCCCTGGTGGGTTTCCCAGCCTGGTTCCTCAGTAAACAACACACTTAGACACTGGCTGGATGCACAGCAGATTGCAGGTGAAAGAGAAATAGGAAAGATGGTATTTTTCCCCCATAAACTGGGGAATCGTAGGGCTAAAGGGGCTTGAGAGGTACTTATTTCTGGCTTTCTCAGCTACATGCCAGGCCACACTGGAGCTAACTTCAATGGCTGCAATTTCACAAGCTCCCGGTGTTAATTTACAGTGTCAGTCTTTGTTGACAAAAATTCTACTTTAGATCTAACCTTCACCCTTTTTACATCAAGCAAAATCCATTTCCTGGAGAACAGCTCCTGCCTGCCTTGGCCGTTAACTTCTCTTCTTTGACCCAATAATGCATTTTGAAACCTTTTTTTTCTTCCCCAAAATGTTGTTGTCCAGCTTACCATGTTATGATTTTCTTCTAGCTTCTCTATAGGTTTTCTGAGACTCACTCAGATTCTGGTACCTAAAATCTGCTATAATAAAAATTCTGCCCCTGACGTTGTCCCCCATCTCTCAGTCAATTCTCCCTCTGCAGAAAGCAAAAGCTCTCAGTGTACCTGTCGGATGAACAGAAGTGTTTTCATCTTCTTTCCCCTGGGAACCACACACACACACATCCAAGCAGCAGCCACACAGGCCTGTGCTATTGCAGGGTACAAGCCATGCTAAAAAATGACCATTCCCTTCCCATCTGCTAGCCTCTTCAAATCTCTAAAGTCTTCCACATAGGGACACAGATCTGGGGCCTCACCAAGTTAAACCATGGTAACAATGGCCTGTCTCCCTACTTGAAATTAGAACCCAGACCCAGAATTCTTTTTTGTTGTTGTTGCTTTTATTTTACTTATTTATTTGTAAATAAATAATGAGAGAGAGAGAGAGAGAGCGAGCGAGCACATAGAACTCCATTCCACTGGTTCACACCCCAAATGCCTTTAACACCCTGGGACTAGGCCAAAGCCAGGAATGCAATCCAGGTCTCCCACATGGGTAGCAAGAACCCAATTACTTGAGCCATCATTGCTGCTTCCCAGGCAGGGTCTGCATTAGCAGTTGGCTGGAATCAGGAGCTGGAGACATAAATCAGTCCTAGGCACTCCCGTAACGGACACAGGCATCTTAACCAGCGTCTTACCTGCTAGGCCAAATGCCTGCTCTGCAAGACCCCTAAATTCTGGTAGCAAACTAACAAAACCCTCAGAGTCTTTTACTCAAAGTTTATTTTTCTGTCTCCAATATTTGGCTTTTGAACTCCAGTTCAGTATTGCTGATATGCAGTCACTGAATTTTTTTCCATAAGAGGTGGCTGGTCACTTCTCATCTTATTCTGGTGATAACTTGTTTTTCCTTACCGTGCTACAACACAGTAATTACATAGACGGCACCAGTGATCCTGGCGCACAGCACATAACTGCCAAGATCCACAACCTGGCGAACAATTTACCACAGCAGCCAAGGGAGAAACTGAAGCGAGGGGTTCAAACTTGCCACATTTCTTCTTTATCGCCAATATGTAGAAGAGATGATTATGCTTATGAAGATATGGAAACACTATACATAATCAGTATGCACTTGTGGATTGGGTGCTTAGTTACGGGAGTACTTTAAAATGTTTATGGAAAATGGAATAAAAAGGTAAGTTTATTTTAGTGCAAAAATTTTTGAATTCCACGCACAGTTTTTTCGTGATATGCGTTTTCCTAGTATAATGAAGCCAGTTCCTGGTTATAAGTATTTAGAGAACACCTACCAGTCCTACCCAGGCACAGACTGAGATTTACTGGGAGCTCTTAAGTTGGGAGAGTTGCTTATAGCGAACTCTAAGGAACAGAAGCTGAGATGGAGTTAGGAGAACAAAATATTTATTGTGGTGGGGAATACATTTGTAAGAAGAAAAGGGGAACTTTCAAATTTTTAATTAAGATTTATTTATTTTATTTGAAAGGCAGAGTTACCGAGAAAAAGGGAAAGGCAGAGAAAGAACATTAAGATGAGACATGAGGAGCTGTCAGATCACGGCACCAACCTGACCAAGTGTTTGCTGGCCCAAGAGGGGGCTGGAGCAAATACTGCCCATCAGCACTGGGGTGGTAGCTATGACAGGGAGCAACCCAAGAAGAGTTTGTTGTATGTATGCACAAAAGCTGAAGATGATATGGAGGACTTAACGACTGGGGCTGCCAGCTAACGCCAGTCCTGACAGTGAGCAGAGCGTTCTTTCATGAAGGGGTGCCTGCCTCATGGACTAAGCAAAAGAACAGGAAAGTAGAAGACCACAGTTAAGTGTAGGAGCCAAGAGATCTAAACTCAGTGAAGTGGATCCAATCCCAAAAAGGTCAGGATTACAGAAGATGGGAGGGAGTGTTGCAGCTTGGGGATGACCTGAGAGTTGGATTAACTCCAGGTGAAGTCTAAGACTTTCTTTTATGGGTAAACAAAGGCACAAGGCATGGACAGGTCATTCTAGCTTAAAGGGCCAGGGGTGTGATATGCAATTAAAAATGCATACAACATTCCACTGATGTCTCTCCTCTAGGCAGCAACTCGGTTCAAAAATCTTCAGGACATTTGATGTTTGCTCAGTGATCTCTTGCTCAGTAACAGAAGCCAGGGCATCGTGCCACTGCATGACAGACTTGAATTGCCCTGCTATGCTGTCAAGGAAGCAGGTTCTGGACTGAGACCCTCAGAACCAATCCCAGGACTGCTCCCTCAAGACTGGCGATCTTGAGAAAACTATTTATCCTTACTGTTTCAGTGTCTGACATGCAAAATACGAACAAAAAAATGGAGTACCTCCCACACAAGGATGTTGTTAGGGCTAAACACACATTCCTCAAACTGTAGGTCCTGGCCCAGCAGCATCCCCATTACCTGGAAATATAAAGCCTCAAGCCCTATCCCAGACCTACACAATCAGAATTCGCATTTGAAAAATGTCCCAAGGTGTTTTGCGTGCACATTAAAGATGGAAAAACACTGGGTTGATGTTAGAATCACATAATCACATAAAACTCTTAATACAGTGTTTGCATGTAGTAACTATGCAACAGATACTGTTTTATGATTATAATTGTTATTTCCACCATTCTGACCTATCTTGGATAGGTGCATCACTGAAGAACCTAAGCATTCATATCTATAAAGTAGGGGTCACAATAGCATCCAACTACCGGAGCACCAGATGATCTTATAAAGCCCTTTCAAACTCTAGGGGACCCGTGATAACCTATGAGCACCTGGAGGCGAAGGCTAGCATTTCACCAACATTCTTAGGTGCAATACCCAGAGCGTTACATGTATCCTCTTATTTAATCAACCAACAATGCTGAGATAGGTACCAATTTTAATGCTTATTTTAAAAATGAATGAACTGAAACATGGAGAGATTTAATAACTTGCTCAATAAAACGTACAATGAGAGAGTCAAGACTTAAATTTTGACAACCTGACATGACAAACCACACTCCAGAGAATGAAGCTAAACTAACTCCAACACCAGCCATGCCATCAAGTGTAGCATGTGATGGACATCTCCAAGTCACAGCAGGCAACAAACAGGCTCTGGGTTCTCAAGTCTAACTGTACAGTGAACATGAAAGGATAGAGATTTGGGGGGCCAGCATTGTGGTGCAATAGGTTAAGACACTACCTGCAGTGCCATCTTGAGCAACAATTAAAGTCCTGGCTGCTCTACTTTTGATCCAGCTCCCTGTCAGTGTGCCTGGGAAGGCAGAAAAACATGGTCCATAGTGTCTGGGTCCCTGCCACCTACGTAGGAGAGTTTCAGCCTGCCCTAACCCTTGCTGTTGCAACCATTTGGGGAGTGAACCAGCAGACAGAAGATCTTTCTCTATATCTATTTTTATATCTCTCTCTCCCCTTCCCTCTCTTCCACTCCCTGTAAGTAACTCTGTCTTTAAAATAAACAAATATATCAGTAAATTTTTAAAAATAAAGAGTAGAATTGTTTTTAAACTTAGACTTCTCAAGTCTTCTTCCTGTAGATTCTGATTCAGTAGATTGAAAGAGCAGTCCAAGGTTTTCAGGCCCAAGCTTTTCGTTTTTATTTTTTTTAAGCTGTTCTACATGAATCTGATGCAGAGTTAAGACTGAGGATATGTGGGGAAAAATACAGGATAACAAGCCATTTCCTTCCTGTTCAGCATGTGGTAATGTAAATGTCTTGCTAAAGATATTGGAAGGAATGAGGAGAGAAGAGAGGAAAGGAGGAAGGAAGACAACGAGAAGGCAGAGGAGAGGTTGGTTGATTATGAAGGCATGCGCAATTCTCCTGACTCCTGCAACCCATCCGGGATCTAAGCGGTCTCCTCACATGTGCTGTAGACGATAATCGAACATCTCCGGAGGCGCCACGGCTTGTGGCATAATGAATGACACCGCGAAGGGAATACGTTGGCACCACTCAAAGGAGAATTCTATTATCACCTTGTCTCCCCCAGAAAGACATTCTGGGAGACATTCTTTCAGCCAAAGGGAGGTGCGTTTTACTTGCATTGTTATTTTTTTATAGAAAACTTTTATTTAATAAATATAAATTTCTGAAGTACAACTTTTGGATTATAGCAGTTCTTCCCCCTATAACCACCCTCCCACCTGCAAGCCATCCCATTTCCTACTCCCTCTCCCATCCCATTCTTCATTAAGATTCATTTTTAATTATCTTTATACACAGAAGATCAACGCTATACTAAGTAAAAATTTCAACAGTTTCTTGCATTGTTATTTAACAGTCCAAAAGGCTTCAGGTACAAGGAATACATGCACCAGATACAAGGAATACATCACCAAAGACAATGATGAGAAGACATCACAGCAAGAAGAAAGTACATGGATGAGGAGAGAAGGAAAGGACTGGATAGAATCCTTAGTTGTTTCTGGTGCACAGGGAGAGAACACCAGCATCTTCCAGAGTATTCTGTACACAGAAACAATGATAACACCTTCACCTGAAGCAAACTTTAGCCCTGACCTACAAGCACACAAACCAGAGAACAGTCTGTAAGCAGCAATAAGGGTTCATCCCAGAACAAATGCCCTGAGACATTGAAGAGTATGGACTGTGGACAAGGAGAGGGGGAACCAGGAGCCCAGCTGTCCCAGCAGAAAATATTCCTGAGCTATTCACACAGAAGAGGAAGAACTAGAAAACAAGATCAAATTCCACTTTATAATAGTTTGCAGTTTGTTGTCTATTTCGATGCTGAAGTTGAATACTAGCTTTAATTCTGGAGTTTGGTTTCAATCATTCTCAAAAAACTATTTCATTGTCTTTAAAACAGCTTAATTAAAGAGACCCTCAACGTCATCCTGCAGAGACACCTGGACCAAACAGACGCAAGCTGAACATTATACATAAAGTCTGATGGCCAAGTTACATAAACAGAAATGCCTACAAAACACTGCCTCAAGCTAAATGTCCTTCTCGGTGCTCAGCACATGACACAGCCAATCCCTCAAAGGCTATATAGAAAGATAACAGGTTAGCACACAATGCAGAAGGAAATCACTCTTTCCATGAATAGGGGATTTTTGAATTGGAAAAGATGGTATAATGTGCTAGACAACATACATTCAGCCTAGATTTGAATAGAGAGAAATCAATAGTTGAAATTGAGAGGCATTTATGTTAAAAACAAGTGGATAATCTTTTCTAAATAAGGCTTTAATTAACATTTATTCTTAAATAAAATACCACAAATTTTGCATTGCTATTTAACATCCCAGAATCCTTCAGGGATATACCAGGTACAAGGGACTTACAATGGTGGTGAATAATTCATACAGAATATAGAGTCATAGATAAAAACAGAAGAGCAGTTGATTGGTTTTTTTTCCAAGAAATTGTTAATGTTACATTACATTTTATTGAACTGGTCTCAAAAAATAACAGAGCCTGAACATTATTATTGCAGTTATTACCTTGCCTTTCCAAGTGCCATATCTTGTTCTCTCTTGAGCTGATACATCCTGATTACTTCTGCTTACTTTAGAGATTTGCTTTTTCTAAGAAAAAAAAAATGCTTGACTAGGACCTCTCATATTCAAATTTCTTCAAGTTATAACCACTTGCTATCAAATTTAAATAATCTCCCCTATTTTATTGGAGTCAGTTTGTTCATTTCCAACCTACACCTTCTATTTAATATGTGGAACCATTTCTTACTGCCCTTTTTCCCTAAGTACAAAGCACAAGTGTGTCTTTCATTAGTCACAGTAGTAGAGACAGCCTCACGATGCCCAAGGAATGAGGACAGCTCACATGATGTCTCTCCAAATACAACCACGGCAGAGTTTAGTTTGATTGAAAGATTCCATGGGTTCTTGCTCCTTGGATTAAGCAAGGGAACCGATTTTCAGGACCTTGAGAACAGCTGTCAATGAGCAGACTAGCCATTTATTGAGAGGCACAGATGTGGGGCCTGGTTAGGGCTGTCTGTCTCTCTTCATTTCCAGAAGAGCTCTGGGGGTCGTACTTCTTGGAGTTTCCTACTCAGGCTTCTCGTTGTTTATAAACTGTCATTCACTCTGGCGTACAGGTCTCATGATGCATCAAGCAGTTCTGTTTGGGTTGCCTGTTTTCTGGCTGGAGGTTTTTTGTTCTTGTTTGGTTTTTGATTATTTATTCATTGTTGGTTATTCAGATAAACTAAGGTCAGGGTTCTTCACGCTCAGCTTTAAGCTATTAGCCTTTGCTAACCTGCCCAATTCTACATAGAGAAAATACACAAATTGGACCCAAATGTATTTTTGTGAATTGCTGAAACTGCCTTGGCTCGACAGGAGCATCGTAGGGTAGTGTTTTGGACACAGAAAAAAGTCAACAAAGTCCAGGCTTCCTTCTTTCTCCACCCTTTCACCCACAACTGCTTCAAAAAAATTGATGGGGCCATTATTGTGCAACGGGTTAAGCTAATCCCTGCAGTATTAGCATCCAATACTGGAGAGCTTGTTCGAGTCCCAGCTGCTCTGCTTCCAATCCAGCTCCCTGCTAATGCTCCTGGAAATCAGCAAAAGATGGCCCAAGGATTGGGCTCCTGCACCTATTTTGCATTTTATTATTTTTAAAAGATTTATTTATTTATTTGAAAGTCAGAGTTACACAGAGAGAGAAGAGGCAGAACCATTCAGATGCCACCTCCCCTCTGCCGTCCTTTAGGCTCCTGCTTGGCAAGAATCTCTCCCGACTCTGTACTTCACGTACCTTTGCAAGGTCTGCCCTACTCCCTCCTCTCTCTGCTCTAAGTTCCTCCAGCGTGGGGCTTGTGCTGGATCATCTCATGTTGCACAGGGACCACATACTGCATAGAGTGGCTGTTCTTTAAGTGACTGCTGAATACACAAATGCCTTTTTTTAAAAAAAAAAATATTTATTTACTTGAAAGGCAGAGTTGCAGAGAGGCAGAGGCAGAGAGAGAGGTCTTCCATCCACTGATTCACTCCTTAGATGGCTGCAATGGCCGGAGCTGTGCTGATTCGAAGCCAGGAGCCAGGAGCTTCTTCCGGGTTTCCCACACAGGTTCAGGGACCCAAGGACTTAGGCCATCTTCTACTGCTTTCCCAGGCCATAACAGAGAGCTAGATTGGAAGTGGAGTAGCCAGGACACGAACCAGCGCCCATATGGGATGCCGGCACTGCAGGCGGCAGCGTTACCCACCGTGCCACAGCGCTGGCTCCACTGCCAGCTGGCTCCACCTATATAGGAGACCTGGATGAATTTCCTAGCTCCTGGCTTCAGCTTGGCCCAGCCCTGGCCCTTGAAGCCATCTAGAGAGTGAGCCATCAGATAAAAGATCTCTTTCTCTGTCTCTCCTCAATTCAAATAAATAAAACAAAACTTAAAAAAATATTGAATTGCAGTGGACCAGGGTTTCTGGTGTCAAGAGAAATTGAGGATGCTATCGGTCAAACTTGTATAACCAGCATGTCATAGTTCACAGGTTGTTTCTGGAGTAATGGCTAGCCTTGCCCCAGGACAGCCCCTGATAGGTAGAGGGCTCTACCCCCCAGCATGTGTATGAGCAGAATCTCTAAAATTTCAGATGCTAAATAGTCCAAGGAAGGAACTCTGCTTGCCTCTGTCTCACTATTTGGCCACTTCGTAAACAAGCACACTCCCTTGCAGCGTGAGATGTTCACAAGCATTACAAGGGCTGATTGGTTGAGAAGGAGCAGTCACACCAAAGATGGACCATGCCTCAGCAGCCTGGAAGTGGCTCCTCCAGGAGAGGCTGCTGGTTTTTGTTGGTGCTTAAATATGATCCAAAGTGATTCAGCATTTCACTCGCTGCATAGGCTACACTGGTTCCTACAGGCTCTGTGGAGGTTTCCCATTCCTTAATACTAGGTTCAATCAGGAAGCTCCACACCAGCCTTCCTAGGCTTCCAACTGCAGCTCCTTAAATCACCCCACAGTCTTTCCCCCCAAATAACCTGACCTCTGAATTTCTGCTCCTAGAAATAGAAGTTTCTTGGGCCAGTGCTGTGGCACAGAGGGTTAAAGCCCCTCCTGCAGCACCAGCATCTCATATGGATGCCGGTTTGAGTCCCAGTTGTTCCACTTCTGATCCAGATCTCTTCTGTGGCCTGGGAAGGCAGTAGAAGATGGCCCAAGTCCTTGGGCCCCTGCACCCACATGGGAGACCTTAAAGAAGCTCCTGGCTTCAGACCGGCGCAGCTCTGGCCATTGCAGCCAATTGGGGAGTGAACTAGCCAATGGAAGACACTTCTCACTCTCTGCCTCTTCTCTCTCTGTGTAACTCTGACTTTCAAATAAAATAAATAAATCTTTAAAAAGTATACTACTTTTGAGATAAAACAAGAAAGGTTTGGAGAGAAGAAACAAATCATATATACAGTTTTGGGGAAAAGAATGGCTTTACACTTCTCAGCATTAACCCCAGATGCTAGAGACAGCAGAAAGATGTTTTCTAATTTTTTGAAGAAAATGGGGTTGCCAAAGTAGTATTCTTTACCAAATCCAACTCATGTCTTGCAGTAGAATAAAGATATTTTTAGCCACACAAGCCACGTTGCCTAAATCAGTTCAATACAGCAGAAGTTAACCTAGCAAAGGAATAGTTATAAATTGCAAAGGTCACACAGACTGAGGAAGGAGCCAACTGCTCTCACATGAGTGACACTCAATTTCACAGGCTGGGTCTGCCCACCAAGGGAGCCACAGCCCCTCACAGAGGGGCAAGGAGGCTGCTGCAATGGGTGCCACTTCCAGCCTCAGCCCCTGCCACCACCAGGAGGTTGCCTCCTCAGGTGCTGTCATCACACACTGGACTCGGGCCCTGTTGTGGGGCCTCACCAAAATCAGCGTCTGCCTTTTTCCCAGGGAATTCACTTCTAGATAGGGATTTTGACTCTGACTCAGAGATGCTTAACCAGTGGCCTCAAAACCACATGTCTTCAATCTAACAGCTGAAAAAGTACCTGAAAAATCTTCTTTGTTGAGAATGCAGAATTTATAATGAAGAAAACCATGAAAACAATGGGAGGAGAGTATTCAAAATTTAAGGACAGCCTGAATGACACATGACCACTGCACACAGACTTAAACTTTCACCTCTTATGGCCTCTTTCTTGGGAAGCTTCTAGAGGATACTAGTATCTTCGCCACACAATGAATGAGTAAGAAAATGAGAGCAAGAGAAAATTAGGAAACCCAGGACATCTCTCACATCGACCCAGGCAAAGGAAATTCACAAGATGATGAAGGAGGAGAGATGAAAACAGCAACTCAGTGTGGAGTGGAAGACAGAGCAATCAGAACAGTGTGGGAAGGAGTGGGCACGGATCCCAGAGACCACCTGATGTGTGAGACACTGCTGAATCAACTGGAAGAATCACGAGAGGCTCCTGGATCTCTGAAAAACTGGTGGCAGATAAGCATTAATCACAGAAAAATAAGGAGCTACGTACAGTCTTGGAATGCTGCTTGTCTCAGGTGTGGATAGCACTCACGTGGGCACACCAGTTTCAACACTGAACACTGGTAAGAGAGTCAGTGAGGAACTGTGCAGGGAGAAGGGAAGTGCTGTAGGCACAGGCACTAATCCTCACCTTCCACATGAGGAAGCCAAAGATAATGGCAAGAAACAGCAATATAAGCAGTTTCCTTAGCATGTGGAAACAAACAGCAGAAGAAACAGTTTTTAAAAACTTGAAAATTGTAGCCTCCAGGGAACAGAACATTGGGATGAGTTGGGGTAGGGATTGCTGTTTTCATTGTAAGCCCAAAAGTATTATGCCATTTTTGAAGTCTTATTTCATGCTTATACTCATGTATATATTTCATATATATGTTATACATATATACAAACTCATGCACACTACTTAACATTTTAAAATAATTTAGAATAAAGCATCTCTTGCTGTGCATTTATAGCCTGTCTTTAAGACCCATACATCTCCTGTCTCCAATTCTCTCCTTGCTGTGATACACCTGCTCATTCTATAAACCATTCTCTCATCCTGTCAAGATGAAAAACTACACTGGCCACTGGCTCCTTTCTGAAAATCAACCCTAGAGAAACTAGAGAAGCTAGAGGGAAATGGATTTGAAGAACCAATAACAAAAATAAAATAAAATGAAACAACAGAAGTCCCTGGGGAGTCTGAAGATGTGGGAGTTGTTGTGGGTGGAAGAGGGGAAAGGGAGGAGAGAACTGCTTCAGGCTGCTGGGGGGTGAGGTCACATTTCTGTTCTGCCGTATGCACAATGCCCACCTGTGCAGTCAGCACAGAAACTGGCAGCAACAGCTGAGGCTACAGGTGTGCGGAGGGTACAACCAGAACAGTGCAAAGGAAGGAAAAGGTGGGTGTGGACAGACCAGCTACCCTGGAGCACCCACCTGTAGACCTCCCATTGCAAATCTCCAGGGGGGGTGGGGGTGAGGGGATAAACCCCTAGAGATGAATTTGAGAGTGATTTGTGAAATATGGACCACAGCAATCACTTGGGGATGATGGGAGAGATGCAGTGATCCAATTTTCCCACCATCAGTTCTGCAGCCCCTGAGGCTCTGTCTGCACTCCTTCCTTTGGCTTTCATGGACCTGGGAGGAAATAAACTGGACACTGGGATTTAGCCCTTTCACAACACAACCATATCTAGTATCGGATATGCCCAAGGGCAGAGTTGTTCAGACCTCATAACCAGAAAGCAGTAAAACCTACAACTACTGTATATGACAACAAGTGCAACAGTAAAAAGCATCTAAATTAGCATTATTTAAAGAGATGACCAAAAGATTTAAATGATGATGATAAAAATATCCCAAAGTTAAGGCTGATTTCAGCAACATGATGAAAGAACAAAAAAACATTAAGGAGGGGGCCAGTGCTGTGTCATTGTGGGTAAAACTACCACCTGCAGTGCCGGCATCCCATACGGATGCTGGTTCGAGATCTGGCTGCTCCACTTCCAATCCAGCTCTCTGCTATGGCCTGGGAAGGTAATACAAGATGGCCCCAAGTCCTTGCCCCTGCACCTGCGTGGGAGGCCCAGGGGAAGCTCCTGGCTCCTGGCTTCAGATTGGCACAGCTCCGGCCATTGCAGCCAACTGGGGAGTGAACTAGCGGATGGAAATCCTCTCTCTCTGACTTTCAAATAAATAAATAAATCTTAAAAAAAATTAAGGAAGGCCAAACTGAATAGTAGGCATAGGTTGGTTATGAAGTTGAATTAAATGAAACAATATGGATAAAGGTGATGAACAAATCAATGAGTTGAGAGATCGCATTGAGAAGCTCACCTAGATCAGAAGGAAAGGGTCGGCTGGCGCCGTGGCTCTCTAGTCTAATCCTCCGCCTTGCGGCGCCAGCACACCAGGTTCTAGTCCCGGTCAGGGCACCAGATTCTGTCCCGGTTGCCCCTCTTCCAGGCCAGCTCTCTGCTATGGCCAGGGAGTGCAGTGGAGGATGGCCCAAGTGCTTGGGCCCTGCACCCCATGGGAGACCAGGATAAGCACCTGGCTCCTGCCATCAGATCAGCGCGGTGCGCCGGCCGCAGCGCACCAACCGCGGCGGCCATTGGAGGGTGAACCAACGGAAAAGGAAGACCTTTCTCTCTGTCTCTCTCTCTCACTGTCCACTCTGCCTGTCAAAAAAAAAATTTTTTTTTAAATTAAAAAAAAAAGAAGGAAAGGGTCAAAGGACAGAAAACTGAAAAGAAAGCTTGACAAAAGGTAGAAGGCAGAGCACTAATGCCTACACACACAGGCTTTGCAATGTGTCAGCACAGCTAGGCTGAGCTGCATTTCCCAAAATTTCTTTTTCTGTATTTTCCATCTAGGGTCTCATGAAAGATCTGTAGGTCATTGTCATTCATCTTCTTGGAGTGAAGCAGCACTGGAGCCATCAGTCACTCCACCTTCCCTGCTAACCATCTCTGACAGCTGAACCAGGGGTATGTTTGGCAACTGTTATGAAGGGTTCTGGTTTCTGCCAGAACCATCAACAATCACGGTGCAAGGCAACAAGAACTGGTAAGAAATTTCACCCTTCCTCGCAGGTTCCAGCTCTCAAAGTTATTTACGTCTATTGTGTCTGCACAGTAGAGAAATGTGTGGCCATGCACCTCTCCCTCATTCTGTACTGAACGACCTCATGCTGAAGGCATGAAATTGGCCACTGTTGGAGTGTTCACACCATGATGGTGGGCAATGCTAAAACCATTGCTTAATTTATTGCTTGGTTGATTGCGTGGAACACAGGTCACTACATTTGGCAGGCCAAATCCAGCCCTCCACCTGTTTTTGTAAATAAAATTTTATTGAAACACAGCCTCATGCATTTGTTTATACATTGTCTATGGTTGCTTTCATGTTTCAATGACTGTGCAATAGTTCAAACAGAGCACGAAAAATGAAAAATATTCATATTCCCTATCTGGCCCTTATAGAATGTCTGCTGACTCTTCGTGCCGGCCGTGACAAGTGGGTTAAGCCACACTTGCAATGCCTGGCATTCCATATGAGCACCAGTTCAAGTCCAGACTGCTCCACTTCCAATGCAGCTCCCTGCTAATGTGCCTAGGAAAGTTGCTAAAGATGGACAAGTACTTGGAGCCCTGCCATCCACGTAGGAGGCCTGGCTGAAGTTCCAGACTTGACTTCAGCCTGACCCAGCCCTGGCCATTGCAGCTATTTGGTGGAGTGAATCAGTGAAGGGACGATCTCTCTCCCCACCCACCCACCTCTGTAACTCTGCTTTTTGGATAAAGTAAGTAATAAATGCTTTTTAAAGAGAAAAGTTGAAGAATGTCTACTAATTATAATTTTTACTTTATTTATTTAGAAAGGTGGAGCAACAGAAAGAGGGGGGAGAGAAAGAGAGTGAGAGACAGAGTGGCCTCTCAGAGCTCACATCAGCGGGAAGCTGCATCAGAAGTGAAGGCAGGACAATTCCAGGCACTCTAATGTGGGCTGTGGATGCCCCAAGCTGTAGCTTAACCCACTGTACCACAATGCCTACCCTCGTACTTTAATCTTAAAAACCCATAATGTTTGCGGCTGTCAGATTTTGAACAACATGAAAATTGAGAAATGATCTTCCAATATTTAAAAACTATTGTCTGATTCAGCAAGGATATCATATCACTGCCAAACAAGCGAAGAGTCAGCTTATGTCTTTGCTATTGAAATTCTGACTTAGTTGCCAAAGTAAATGCAAGCTTCAACCTACATTTCCGTGAGCATTGTACTCTTCAACTGCAACTATAGCATTACCATGGACAGAAATTTGGGCAAAAATCAAGGAAAAGCTTTCTATCAGAATCAGTTAACCATATGGAATTCACAACATTGTCTATTTTATTACTATTTGTAAAATGCTTGCTAAACATCCTTTATATCAATAAAATATATCACACACTTGCTTTTACACACACTAGTATGTGTGTGTTAAACATTTACTAGCATAGCACTGGTTACACAGCATCTTGACTCCACTTATTAAAAAGTTTATTACTCTAGTTTAAGGTGAACAACCCAATGGAACCATCATCAATTGTCACCATCTATAATTATATTGCAAGGAATAGTAGTTGAACAGTCTGGTCAGCCAAATCATATCACGCTTAAATTTTTGAAACCGTGCTAATCTTTATGTAAACAACCATAATCTCTCCTTGATTATTTTTAAAATGTCTCATTTCCCTGAGAAACATTGCCTATATTGTGTACCAAATGTTCATATGCAGTTTTGGCTAATTCCTCTTTTTTCCTATTTTGTACCATTAGTCTACCTATTCATGGATTAATACCAAACTAAGAGATATAAAGGAATTATAGTCTCTTTCCATGTGTAGTAATATAAGTCCTTACCCTCTTCTGTTTTCAAGGTGGTTGGCTATTGTTGTTTGTTCACTCAGTGAATTTTATAACAAATTTGGCTGACCCCAGGGATGGGAGAAAATATGATGTTACTCTTAGAAGGATTTTCACAAATTCATAAATTAAAATAGAAAAAACAAGTACTTCCCCTGTATCCCCTGGATACTTTTTATCGAGTTTATATATATATAAATATATATATATATAAATATATATATTTTGCTGTGTGTCATCTTTTTTTGGTGTGTCACAAATGAGAGCCTCACCTCCATTATATTTTGTAGTTTTTTTTTTTCTGCTGTGAAAGCTTCTGATTTGTGAATGTTAATTTTAAGCCCCTATATTGCTAAATTATTTTACTGTTTGAATTAATTTTTTAAAATAAATTACTTTGGATTTCCCAGATACACAATTATTTCATCTAAAAAATAGTTGTAACTCTTCATTTTCTCTTTTCTAAATACAATAGTTAATAGCTTCAAAGTATTTTTTTTGACAGGCAGAGTTAGACAGTGAGAGAGAGAGAGACAGAGAGAAAGGTCTTCCTTCCGTTGGTTCACTCCCCAAATGGCCGCTACGGCCGGCACTCTGCACCGATCCGAAGCCAGGAGCCAGGTACTTCCTCCCGGTCTCCCATGCGGGTGCAAGGCCCAAGCACTTGTCCTCCTGGGCCACAGCAGAGAGCTGGACTGGAAGAGGAGCAACCGGGACAGAATCCAGCGCCCCAACCGGGACTAGAACCTAGGGTGCTGGTGCCACAGGCAGAGGATTAGCCAAGTGAGCCGCAGCGCCGGCCACAAAGTACTGCTATATAGAAATAAAAATTTTATGATTCCTCTCTAGAACCTGACTTTAGGGGGAAAGTTTTCAGTGTCTTCTCATTACAGAATGTGGTTTTAAAGCTGATTATGTGTGTGTGTGTGTATATATATATTACATATATATATATATATATATATATATATATATATGTAATTACTGAGAAGTGTAGTAAGCTAAAAAGTGGCCCTGTAGATATCAGGTCCTATTGTCTAAAACTTGTGAGTATTACCCTGAAAAGCAAAGACTCTGCCTATGTAATCAGGTTTGGATTTTGAGATGGGAGGATTATCACAGATTGGACAAGTGGGTCTTAAATGCAGACACACACATCTTCTCAAGAGGTATGCAGGGACATTTGACACCGGCAGAAGAGAAAAAGGCACTGTGACCATGACAGCAAAGACTGGAGTGATTCAGCCACAAGCCATGGAATGCTGGAAGCCACCCAAAAGTGGAACATGCAAGGGACAGATTCTGCCCTATACCTCCAGAGAGACTGCAGCCCAGCTAAGACCTTGATTGTGGCCCAGTGATAATGACTTTGGACTTCTGACCTCCAGACCTGTGTAAGAATACATTTCTGGTTTGAAGCCACCAAATTTCTGTTAAGTTGTTACAGCAGCCACAGAGAATAATACCAGGAAGTATCCCAGAAGTATTTTATTTTGTTAGCCTTTTTAACACAAATGGATAGTGACGTTTATCAAACATCTCTTCTGCATCCAGGGATATCATAATCTTTTCTAGCTCTATGAATGAGATGAATTACATTCATATACTCCTTAGATTACCACCCTTGCATTCCTGTAATAAATTCCACGTAAGTGTGATAAGTCATTTCTAGCATGCTGCTGTTGCTAAGTTTTTCAGATTTTTATACCAGTACTCACAGGTAAGATTGGGGTGTTTTCCTTTATGCAGCAACCTTTCTCAAATTTTCAGACCGATTTCATATAATTCCACATTCAATTCATAAAACAAAATGTTTTATTCTCTACTCTCAGGAAAAAATTTAACTAGCAATGTGATTAGTTGACTTTGAAGGTTTAGTGGAATTCCCCTGTGCAAACATCTACGACAGGTGCCTTTTACAATGGGGAAAGTAATTAATTATTTTCCTAGTTCTTCAATGGTACTTGATTGGTTTATACTTTCTACTTCCGTCAATTTTAGAAGATTGCATTTTTCTTTTAAAATTTATTTATTTTAGATCTTTGTAAAAAATAACAATGGGAATAGGAGAGGGAAGAGGAAGAAGTATGGGAGTATGGATGGGAAGAAGGGTAGAGGGGGAGGAATCACTATGTTCCTAAATTTCCTAAATAAACTTTATGAAATGCATGAAGTTTGCATACTTTAAATGAAATGTATAAAAATACATAAATAAATTTTAAAATATAAAAATAAAATTTATCTATTTTACCTAGATATTCCTATTTATTTGTATAGATTTGAGCAAATCCATCTCAAGGGCTTTTTTTCTTAAAAGTTTTAATTTTCCCCCTTTTCATTCTTATTGCTGACTTGTCATTTTTTTTAAAGATTTATTTATTTATTTGAAAGAATTACACAGAGAGAAGGTGAGGCAGAGAGAGAGAGAGAGGGAGGGAGGGAAGGAGGGTTCACTCTCCAATTGGCCACAAGGGCTGGAGCTGCGCCAATCTGAAGTCAGGAGCCAGGAACTTCTTTCATTCTCTCACACAGGTGCAGGGGCCCAAGGCCTTGGACCATCTTCTACTGCTCTCCCAGACCATAGCAGAGAGCTGGATCAAAAGTGGAGCAGCCAAGTCCCATATGGGATGCCGGCACTGCAGGTGGTAGCTTTACCTGTTACTCCACAGCACCAGCCCCTGTCTTGTCATTTTTAATTTCATATATGTGTCATGTCTCCTATATTTTTTTGGTTATATTAATTAGTGGGTATCTATCTTGCTAATATTATTTTCAAAAAAATTTGTGGTATATATAAAACCCACTGTTTTAATTTTATTTTGTTAATTTTTGCTTTTGTCTTTATTAATTTTTCCTGCTGTTATCTTTTGAGATACACTGTTCTTTTTCTAATTCTTTGAATCTGGTGCTTACTCATATTCTCACTTTGCAGATTATTATTGCAACAGGTAGTAAGAGGTATGAATTTTTCCCTAATAATTGCTTTAGTCACATCCCACAGCTCTAATATATTGTATTTTCATTTTCATTACTTTCTAACAATCTGCAATTTTGTTTTTCATTTTCTTTTAATCCTCTAAATCATTTAATAAATTTTAAATTCCTAAAGAGTTCTTTTAACATTTTGTTATTAATTTCTACTTTGTTACACAAAGCTCAGAAAGTATGTTTTATTTATTTTCTTTAGAATTTAGTAAAGTTTTGTGATTTAAGATAGATTCAAATTTTCATGAATGTTCAAGTGTACTTTGAGAAAATACATGGTCTTTGTTATGGAATTTTTTTCTATGCTGTTTATATTCTAACTGATTTTTTCTTCATTTGTTCACTCTTGTATGCTGATCACACTTGACAGCCTCTAACTTTGAAGATGAATTTGCCTTCACTTAAAGTTCTTGACTCGGGGCCAGTGCTGTGGTGCAGCAGGTTAAGCCACTGTCTACTGTGCCGGCTTCTCATATGGGTGCCAGTTCAAGTCCCAGCTACTCTGCTTCTGATCCAACTCCCTGCCAACAGCCTGGGAAAGCAGCAGAAGATGGCTCAAGTCCTTGGGCCCCTGCACCCATGTGTGAGACCTAGAGAAATGTCCTGGCTATGGGCTTCGGCCTGACCCAGCACAGTCTCAGCCATTGTAACCGTTTGGGGAGTGAATCAGCAGATGGAAGATCTCCTTGTCTCTCCTTTCTGTGACTCTGACTTTCAAATCAATCAATCAATCAATCTTTAAAAAAACAAATAAGTTCATGACTCACTTTTTTTCCACGTTGAGATTCTTACATGTGTTAGTATCGTATCTACTTATAAGTAGTATCTAACATATACTGGCCAAAGAGAGTACTATCATAAAGCCTAGTGACAATTTGATTTTCTTTCCTTTATTAATGACTATTAATGACCTTTTCTTTCTCCTGGATGTCCTAAGGATTTTTTTTTTTTTTTTTGACAGGCAGAGTGGACAGTGAGAGAGAGACAGAAAGAAAGGTCTTCCTTTTGCCGTTGGTTCACCCTCCAATGGCCACCGCGGTTGGCGCGCTGCGGCCAGCGCACTGCGCTGATCCGATGGCAGGAGCCAGGTGCTTCTCCTGGTCTCCCATGGGGTGCAGGGCCCAAGCACTTGGGCCATCCTCCACTGCACTCCCTGGCCACAGCAGAGAGCTGGCCTGGAAGAGGGGCAACCGGGACAGGATCGGTGCCCCATTCGGGACTAGAACCCGGTGTGCCAGCGCCGCAAGGCGGAGGATTAGCCTAGTGAGCCACGGCGCCGGCCCTAAGGATTTTTTAACTGTAATGAAGAGCAATAGTTTGATTAGACTGTACATTAATGCTAATTGTTCTGGGTCAATTTTTCTCAGGAACATAATCACTTTTACTATATGCTTTCAACTTGTTTTTTATTTTATGGTCATTTTCTTACAGACGGGAGTGAGCAAGGACCAGGCCAAGAAGTAGAACTCGGTCCAGGTCTCCCATTTGGGTGGCTGGTGCCCAACTACTGCCTCCCAAGGTGCACATTAGCAGGCAGTTGGAATGGAGAGCAGAGCTGAGACTCAAACTCAGGAAATTTCAACCTGGGATGTGGGCATTCCAATCAGCAGTGTAATCACTGTGACAAACGCCTGTCCCTAGGAATATCTTCTTAAAGAAAATTGATTCAGGGGCTGGTGCTGTGGAACAAGGGGTTAAAGTTCCAGCCAGCAGCACCAGCATCCCATATGGGTGCCAATTCAATTCCCAGTTGTCCACTTCTGATCCAGCTCTTTGCTAATGCACCTGGGAAAGCAGTGGAGAATGATCCAAGCCCTTGAGCCTCTGCACCCATTTGGGAGACCTGAAAGAAGCTCCTGGCTCCTGGTTTTGGATGGCTCAGCTCTGGCCATTGCAGCCATTTTGGGGGTGAAACTGCAGATGGAAGACCTCTATCTCTGTTTTTGCCTCTCTCTGTAACTCTGTCTTTCAAATAAATAAAACAAATATTTTTTTAAAAAATTGATTGATTTGAAAGGCACAGTTATATATAAAGAGGGAGGGAGAGAGGAGGGAGGAGAGACAGACAGACAGACATATCTTCCATTCTCTGGTTCACTCCTCATATAGCTGCAGCAACAACCCAGGGCTGGGCCAGGGCAAAGCCAGGAGCCAGAAACTTCATCTTGCCTCTCACATGGATACAGGGCCCAAGCACTTGGGACATCTTCAGCTGCTTTCACAGTTGCATTAGCAGAGAGCTGGACTAGAAGTAGAGCAGCTGGGACTCATTTGGGATGCCAGAATTGCTGATGGCAGCTTAAATCACTGTGCCACAATGCCAATCTCTGGGAACATTTTCTTGAATTACAGCTTTCGGTATTTATCCTCATTCATTGCCTTGGTTTACTTCTTCAGGTGATCCTTTTATTGGTATGTTGGATCTTCTTTGCCCTTTGTCTTTATTCTCTGCTTTTATTTCTTTTTTTACTTATTCAAATTTCTTCTTTTCTCCTTGTATTTCTCTTAAGACACTATCAGTTATAGCTACTTGTTACTTTATAATTATTTTTTCTATTATTTCAAATTCTTTCCTAAAGAAAGAATTTTCTTCTTTCAAAGCATTTTTTTATTTTTTTATCTTTTTAACTTTTATTTAATGAATATAAATTTCCAAAGTACAGCTTATGGATTACAATGGCTTTCCCCCCCATAACTTCCCTCCCACCCGCAACAATTGATTATCACAATTTTAGTTTTTTTCATTCTGCTTTATGTTGTTGCTTCGCAAGTTTGTCTTTTTTGGGCTTTTTAAAATATTTGGTAGGGACAGCATTGCAGCATAGTGGGATGGGTTGCCTTCTGTGATATTGTCAACCCATCTGGTTCCTCTGCTTCTCATCCAGTTCCCTGCTAATGGCCTAAGAAAAGCAGCAGGAAATGACCCAGGTGTTTGGGCCCCTGCCACTCATGCAGAAGACCCAGATTAAGCTTCTGGCTCTTGGCTTTATCCTGGCCCAGTCCAGGACCATTTTGGCCACTTGGGGAGTGAGGGATCTCCCTCCCTCTCTCTCTTTCTTTTTGCAACTCTGTCTTTGAAATAAATCTTCTTTTTAAAGAAATATTTGGCAACAATTTCTTTTTACCCCTACTGGCAACCTTCATAGCCTGTAGAACTGTTATTAGTCTCTTTATTCCTTTTTTTTAAATAATTTTTTCTGAGTTGTGGCTATATTTGTAGCTCTGTGGTTAGCACTTCTTGAGATTTGCCATCTCTGTTCCTTTGCTTCTATCTAGATTTCCTTTTTCCTTTGTCCTTAGTACTCCTGTTCAGCTTGATTCAGATTGTACTTTCATGAATTTCTCCTTAGTGTAGAGTTCTGCTTTGAAGGGAGGTTTCTGTCTACTAATCTGAAGAGTCTGTAGACCCATTTATCTTCAGAGTAATCAGATGTTACTGTAATCAGAGTCTGCTTGCATTCCGCAAATGGACCTCCCAGACCATCGCCCTCCCTCGCCCCAGTTCTAGCTCCTGTTCTGTTCTCAGCTCACTGAGCTTTTCAAAGAGTACATCATGGCAATGTTCACTGGGCCATCAGAAACCCAGATGCTCTTCTTCCACATCCTCCCACTTAGATTCCAATATACAAAGTAGCTTTTCATTCAGTGTGTTTCATTCATTGCCCAGGAGTCTTCAGTGTAGATGTTCCTGTCCCTCTGTTTATACGAGACAGTAAGAGGAGACTCGACATTACGCTGCCATCATCTCAGAATGCCAACCATAACTGTTACTGAATACACTTCAGAGGTCATTATCAAAACCATACAGAAAATATGTATAAGGTGTTAAGAGTCAAAAGGAAAAACTTAAAAAATTTTGGTGACCATGTGACTATCTACCTATAAAAATTCAAAGGGATCAATAAAATAATTACCATAACTATTCAAGTTGCTTGGTCTCATTGCCAGATCCATGAACTTAAAGTTTTTAAATTTATAAAATCACAAAAAGCATATTAGAAAATTTAACACATAAACCAGCATTTACAATTCAAAATAATACAGCATCTAGGAATTAATTCAGTCAGGAGAGTACAAGATTACCATGGAGAAAACAAAACAAAAATGAAGGACATTAAGATGATCTAACAAGTAGAGAGACAATTAACATTCTTGGATGGTATAACTAAATATTATAAAGTTGAAAATTATCCCCAAAGTGATCTACAAATTCAGTGTAATACCAATGAAAATGCCAGCTGTATTTTTCAAGGTTTTCATCTGAAAATTCTACAGAGGAACAATGTCCACCAGTAGGGAAAGCGATTGAGAGGGAGAGGGTGATAAAAGGAGAGTGAGAAAAAGAAGACTTGAGGAAACTTTCCATACTGGATAATGAAATATACAGAGAAACCACTGCCAAAAGCAAAGCATGGTATTTAGGGCAAGAACAGACAAACAGACCAAAGCAATAGTTGAAGTCAGACTCAGACCCACTGAAAGACCCAGAAGCCAACTTCACTTCCAATTCAGGCACCAACACTAATCAAATGGGAAAGAATTAATCATGTAGTAGTCAGCACTGGGGAAACTGAATTACCACATGAAGAAAAGTAAATAGCCATTGAACAGAAAAGGGTCACTGAGTACTTTAGAGAGCCACATTTTTTTTAAAAAAGAGTTATTTAAAAGGCAGAATTACAGAGAGAGAAGGAGAGAGACAGAGACAGAGAGAGAGATCTTCTATCCACTGGTTCACCCCCCAGATGGCCACAATGGCCAGGGCTGGGTCAGGCAGAAGCCACGAACCAGGAGTTTCATCCAAGTCTCCCACGTGGGTGGCAGGGACCCAAGCACTTGGGCCATCTTCCACTGCTTTCCCAGGCTGTTGTGGAACATCCGGGACTCAAACCAGCACCCAATGTGTTGCAGGCAGTGGCTTAACATACTAGGCCACAACACTGACCCTAAAGGTCCATATTTAAATAACAAAATTATAATACTAGTAGGAGAAAATACAGGAAAATATCTTTATGACCTAGAATTGATGAATTTTTTTAAAACAAAACCCCAAAGACACAAATTATACAGCAAGGATCTTATGAATTTAAAGGAAAACTAACAATCTCAAGGCAATGAACAAAATGATGTATAAAATTAACTAGCAGAAAATCTGGAGAATTTTACAAAATGTAAAACTAATGAGGGACAAACAGCCAGAGTATCCACAGGAATCCTCTAGAGCAACTAGAAAAAGGGAGTTGCTCCACAAGAAAGTGGACAGAAGTTTGTGTGCCCAAGGACTTCACAAGTAAGGAACCCAAAAGGCTAAAGAGTACATGAAGCAAGATTCTAAGTAATCAGTACTCAGAGAAAATAAAATCAAACCCAAATGAAATCAGTTCTCCTCAACTTGATCCACAGATTTATTACAATCCCAACCAAAATATCAGCAAGACATTTTGTGGATATTGACAAGCTGATTGTAAAACATGGAAAGGCAAAAGACCAGACTGGCAAACTCAATACAAAGAACAAGGTTGGAGGAATCATGCTATCAACTTCAAGACTTACTACAAATGCATGGTGACCAAGACAGTGTAGTGTTAGAGAAAGAATAGACAAATAGATCAATGAAGCAGGATAGAGCCAAGGAACAGAGTCACATAGATACAGTGAACTGATCTTTGACAAATGAGCAAAACTATCCGCCAGAGGAAGGTAATGCTTGCCATAAATCATGCTAGAACAAGTAGGCATCATATGTCCAAATAAGAAAAAAGAAATCTAGACAAAGATCTTATACCCTTCATAAAAATTAACCCAGAATGTTTCATAGATCTAAATGTGAAACTCTTTTTTTAAAAAAAGATAGAATTATTTATTTATTTGAAAGTCAGAATTACACAGAGAGAGAAGGAGAAGCAGAGAGAGAGAGAGAGAGGTCTTCCATCCACTGGTTCACTCCCCAATTGGCCGCAACAGCCAGAGCTGCACCGATCTGAAGCCAGGAGCTAGGAGATTCTTCCGGGTTTCCCACATAGGTACAGGGGCCCAAGGACTTGGACCATCTTCTACTGATTTCTCAGGCCATAGCAGAGAGCTGGATCAGAAGTGGAGCAGCTGGGACTTCAACTGGCACCCATATAGGATGCTGCCATTGTAGGTGGCGGCTTTACCCACTATGCCACAGTGCAGGCCCCAAAATCTGAAATGCAAAACTCTAAAGCTCCCAGAACATAACATAGGAGAAAATCTAAATGATCTTGGGTCTCACGATGAATATTCAGTTACAAGAATAAAGGCACACTCTGTTAAAGAAATAAATGATAAATGGGTATTCATTAGAATGAAAACCTCTGCTCCAGGAAAAACACTGTCAAGAGAATGCAAAGATAACCCACAGAATGGAAAAGTATTTGTAAAATACATTTGAAAGATATCTGTTTTCCAAAATGCACAAGAAATTCTAAAAAATAAAGAAAATAACAAACTTGATTTAAAAATGGACAAAGGAGTTTAACAGATACCTTACCAAAACTTACAAATATATGGAAAAATAAACATAGAAAAAGATACTCCACATTATGTCATTAAGTCAATGCAAGTTGGAGGCAGCATTGTGGTGTAGTAGGTAAAGCCACAGCCTGCAATACCAGCATCCCATATGGGTGCCAGTTGTTATTCCAGCTGCTCCACTTCTAATCCAGCTCCCTACTACAAGCCTGGGAAAAGCAGTGGAAGATGTCCCTTGTTTTTGGGCCCCTGCCACCCATGTGGGAGACCTAGATGAAGCTCCTGGCTGCTGGTTTCAGCCTGGCCCAACCCTGGCCATTGTGGCCATCCTGGGAGTGAACCAGCAGATGGAAGCTCTTTCTCTATCTCTGCCTCTCTCTCTCTCTGTAACTCAGACTTTCAAATAAATATATAAATCTTCTTAGAAAGAGAAAATTTAAATTAAACAATAATTACATACCACTACATACCTATCAAAATGTCCAAAACTCAGAACCCTGACAACACCAAATGCTGGCAAAGGATAGTAAGCAACAGGAACTTTGATTCACTGCTGGTGAAATTCAAAATGGGACGGCCTCTTTGGAAGGCAATTTAGCAGTTTCTCACAAAACTAAATATACTCTTACCATATGACAGAAAAATCACAATCTTTGGTATTTATTCAGATGAATTGAAAGTTTACATTTATACAAAAACATGTACACATACAGTTGTTTTATTCATAATTGTCAGAACTTAGAGGCAATCAAAATACACTTGGGGTAGTGAACAGGTAAATAAGCTGTGGATATCCAAACAATGGAATATTAGGACTAAAATCAAAGTTGCTATCAAGCCATGAAAAACTACGCAGGAATCTTAAATGCACATCACTCAGTGAAAGAAGTCAATATAAGAAGGCTAGATCCTGTATTATTTTAGCTGTACAATATTCCAGAAAAAAACAAAACTATGAAGACAGGAAAAAGATTAGTGGTTTCCAGAGGGCCAGGGAGAGGGTAAGACGAATTGGCCAACCACAGAAGACGTCCGGACAGTGAAACTATTCTGTGTGAAACTATAATGGCAGATGCCTGTTGTTACACATCTCTGAAAACTTACAGGAGGTTCAACACCAAGAGCACACCCTGTTGAAAACCATGGGCTTCGGGAGGCAATGATGTCTCTGTTCAGGTTCATCCATTTCTAACAAATGCATAGTCTGGGGCTGATGTTGATGATGTGGAAGGGTCCAGTATGAGGGCGGGGCAGGAGCACAGCGTACTTGGGAACTCTCTGCACTTTCTGCTCAATTTTACCATGAATCTGAAACTACTCTCAAAAACAGAGAGTCTATCTAAAAAAGGGGAGAATATGCCTCACTTTATTTCTGTAATATAAGCAGATATGAGATAGCTGGATAATGCTAAATGCTAGCAGGGAGGTGGGGATATCAAGCACTGCTAGGGGTGTGGAGTGTCGACAGGTGCACCTTCTGCAGCACAGCCTGGCAGATCTGTAGCACCAGTTGGTCTAATGAGTGTGCAGGTATCTAGGATCGTTCATGAATACCCACCCCACAGTCTCACACATCTAGAAAGAGACAAGCAAGGGGGTACACATTTTCAGCTCCTTGTAGGAGCAGAGCAGTAGGGACTACCTTAGTGTTTGGCACCTGGAGTAGGGGCAGGGAATACCGATAGTGAAGTATAATAGTTGTAGCAGTTAGAAGGCTACAGACCTTATATACACTTGACAACATGTATGATACTAAAAAAATTAACATAAGAAAGCTATAAAATGAGATATGAACACAGTACCATTAGAAATAAATGGGAAATATATGTGCACCAAATAAGAGGGTTTGTATTGAACATATTGCCATCATTCCCTATGTGGAAACAGGGGAATAGGAGTGAGGGATGTCATAGAAGTTAAAGTTTTAAAAATAAATTAAATAGCAGCTTTGAGTGGCTCCATGGCAATAACATGCCATAGACTGAGGAATGTGACTGAAATCTTGGCTCCTGAGATGTAGCCAATGCTAGAGATAAGAGAAGATAAGTAGGCAGATGATAAGTAATAGGAAGGCAGACAGAGATAGACAAACAAATGAAATGAGCCACTCTTCCTTCCATGAAGATCACTGAAATACTATCACCAATCCCTTATTTGACTTTGTTCTTGTAGGTAACTTTGAAGCTCTTTATATAGAAATGCTATACATGTGGGCCTTTTG
Organism: Lepus europaeus; assembly: GCF_033115175.1. NCBI lineage: Eukaryota > Metazoa > Chordata > Mammalia > Lagomorpha > Leporidae > Lepus > Lepus europaeus. The sequence continues at coordinate 151,270,501 of NC_084830.1, forward strand.
TGTCATGGCATTAACACAAGCACCCAATCTTCTACCTTCTGCTCAGAAAGTCCTCTCCCACTTTCCACACCTTGTGCCACATGGTCCCATGCCTCCCCTACTCTCTACAACCTGACATGCACTCAGTCAATGGGAGAGTAGTCAGAGACAGGGCATCTTCAAGGGAAGGAAAAGCACAGGCAAATGTGTGGTAGCATAGCGGGCACATTCGGAGAACTGCATTTAGAACATTTAGAACCCTGGTATGACTGCAAGTTACAAGGAGAAGCGGCAACTTCTAGGGGATGATTAATCTTCAAGATCAAATCAGTTCACAGTTGAAGGAGAGGCTGAGGAGTTTGCACTGGGACCTGAAGTAAACCGAGAGTCGTCAAAAAACGTTATGCAAACAAGAGGATGACTGGAGTGGATTTGTGTTTAGAAAGATCACTGTGACAGCGAGCTGGGGAAGAGGTCAGAGGGAGCCAGTTAGGAGGATGTTCTAGTCACCTGTGCAAGAGCATTCCGGAATGTAGTCAGGGACCATGCGCAGTGGATGGGACATCTGACCCTAACGGCAGAGCCCTACATAAAATCATTTCCACAGGGCCCTCCCAGCTCTAGGTTTCTAAATTCTGCTCATTTTATATTCAATCAAAGAAGGGAGTTATGAAGCACAGGCAGAGAAATTTGCACATCTGTGATCAACATGCACAACTCACACTCAGCAGACAGGAGGCATTCAAGGAAATACATGGTGCTGATTGCTTGGATAGTTCCCAGTGATCAAGCTCACTTTAAATTAATGACAAATTTTTTGGTTGCAGGTAAGATTTGCTGTTTTTCAAAGTCTGAGTGTTTGAAATTTCATGGCAAAACTCTGTTGAATTTAATGCTGAATATCCTAAATAAGAGCAGAAATATTTTAACTTTACTAGAGTCACTTTTGTGGCTTCCATCCTAAATAAGATTGGATTTGATAGGAAAATCTAGGGCATCGCCATGACAATTACCAGGCTTAGTCTACGTTCCACTCAGGGTTTATGTAACTCCCTTCAGACGGAGCAGAGAGCTGTGAGGGGCGCACCTCTGCCTCTCCTGATTAGAGCATTTGGACTCACAGTAACACAAAGCGACTTTAAGCCATTGGGTCTCAACTCTCACTGAGTCTTAGAATCACCTAGAGATCTTTCCAAAATTACAGGTGCCCAGGCCCCGTCCCCAGAGCTTCTGATTTAATTGGTCTGGAGTGAGAAGGCTTCAAAAGCTTCCTGGGTGATTTTAATGTGCAACCAGGGTTAAAAATCATGGCACTAGGTAATCATCACAGCAGTTCTCAAGGTGCTGCCTAAGAGCAGCTAAGCGCAGGCAACATCCTCCAAGCAGCTGGCAGTCTGAGTCCTTGCCTGTCTGGTTTATTTTATGGGTTTGGCAAAAACATGGCTTATCCTATTTAAAACAAATCAGAGAGCCAGACATTTTGGCCTAGTGGGTAAGACGCCCCTTGGGGTACCCACATCCCAGCTCTTCTCCCAATTCCATCTTCCTACTAATGAGCAACCTGGAAAGAAGCAGAGATAGTTAAAGTAGTTGGGTCCCTGCCACACACAGAGGAGATCCGGATTCAGTTCTCAGCTTTCAGCTTTGGCCTGACCCAGCCTAAGCCACTGTGGGCTTTTGTGTAGTGAACCAGCAACAGATGGGACACTTGCTGTCTCATTTTGTTTCTCATATAAGTATATAAAATTATTGAACAAAAAACCAATCAGTTATTAGGAGACAATATTTTCAAGCCATGTATTTGATAAAGAGTTAAAAGTCAAAATATAATCAGAACTCAACAGCAAAAAAATAAAAATCTGATTCAGAAAAATGGGCAAAGGATGTAAACACATTTTTTCAAAAAAAAAAAAAAAAAGACATTCAAATGGCCAAAGTGCTATTTGAAAATGCTCAACATCAATAACCACCAGGGAAATGCAAACCAAAACCACAAGGAGACATCACCTCACATCTGTTCAAAAGGCTATTATCAAAAAGATGAAAAATAATACTTGTTTGCAAGGGAGGGGTAGAGAAAAGGAAACTTCACACATGGTTGGTGGGACTGTAAATTAGTAAAGTCATTATGGAAAACATATGAAGTTTCCAGAAAAAACTAAGAGTAGTGCTACCACATGATCCAACAACCTCACTTCTAGTTATGTATCCAAAGGAAATACAGTCAGTATCCCTAAGAGACAGCTGAGCAGGCATTGTGACCCAGCACATTAAGCTGCCATTTCAGACACCAACATGCCATATCAAAGTGCTAGTTTTCATCCCAGCTACTTCATTCGCAATCCAGTTCTCTGCTAATGGGAACCAGTGGATGATGGCTTCAAGTACGTAAGTCCCTGCCATCCATGTAGGAGACCTGGATGGATTCCCTGGCTCCTGGTTTCAGCCTGTCCTAGCACTAGCTGTCAGGTGGCCATCTGGGGGAGTGAATCAGCAGATGGACGATCTCTCTCTTCTCATCTCCCCTCCCCTCCCCTCCTCTCCCTTTCTCTCTCTCTCTCCTCACCCCAAATAAATCAGCTTTCAAGAAAGATAAATATGGAGAGAGAGGGGGAGGGGGGAAGGGAGAGGGAGAGGAAGAGGGAGGGAGAGAGAGAGAGAGAGAGAATCTTTGCACTCCCTTATACATTGCAGCACTATTCACAATAACCAAATATGGAAACCACAGTGGCTATTGCTGGATGAGTGGCTGAAGAAAATGTGCAGATACGCACGATGCGATGAACTGTACAAAAGAGAAAATCCTGCTATTTGCAACAACATGGATTGAACCTAGAGGAAATTATGCCAAGTGAAATAGCCAAATGCAAAATAGACAAATACTTCATGATCTCAAATACCTGAGGAATCTAAAAACGTCAAACTCACAGAAACAGAGAGCACACCATTGCTGGGCAGGGGTTGGAGCAGGAAGAAAATATAGAGGTGCTGGTCAGAAAGTACAAACTTTAGTGATGTGTAAGTTCTTTGCCTCATTGCTCAAAGATCAACCTTTCATTGCCTCTTCTTCGCTTCATGGGTTTGCGGGTGATCTTGGGTGTCCCTTCTCTTCCAGCTGTGTGACTCCAACCCCTACCTTCATTGTCACAGGGCCTTTTCCCCACAGTGTGTGTGTCTGTGTTGTCATAGGACTCTCTTCTCATAAGCACACAATCATATTGGATGAGGGACTCGCCCTGCTCCTGTGTGACTTCTTCATCTAACCAAATTATATCTGCAGCAATCTCATTTCCAAGGTCAGATTTCCAACATGTTTCAGGGAGACATGATTTAATCCATAACATACCCAACTAGATTATTTAGGACTCTTACAATATGCAAAATCCAAATTTGTAATGGAATTGATCTACTGGCCTCTGTGTATGGAGATAACTTTTGATAGATCTATTCCAATTTCAGTGCTGTTTGCAGAATGCCCATAGGTGTAGTGAATCTCCATGTTAATAAAAGAAATCCTTAACTAAAATATGCCCTGGGGAATGTTTTTATCAAAGTTATCTTCTTTAAATTAAATAAAAACATAAAATAGAGGGAAACTTTTCTTCTGGTTACTTTCTGCTAAATTCTAGTTGGAAGTTCATCTTAAGACTTGAGTCATATCGTTAGAGGAGAATGTCTTTATGGAGTACAGAAAGTTCTGATCTTTTAGCGTGAAACATTAGAATCTACAAACTCCCAAGGAAAAGTCACTCTAATATTTGAAAGCTATATTTTTTTTCATTTGCAATACTTAAGATAACGTGAATCTGAAAGACCTTGGTGCTATAAAATATTATTCCTCAAGGTCTTTTATTGATAAAACAACTTACATTGCTTTGTGTGCCATGGTATGAAATGCTACCTTTCAATTTATTGAAACCAAAAGAGTATCTCTACCAAGGATGTAATGTCACAAAATCAAAAGAAGTCAGAATGTGTTTTCTTTTCATACAAGCATGTACCAAAAATAGTGAAGCTATAAATAGGTATGTGACAAAAAAGCAAAGCTCCAAATATTATTTTCCCTTTCCACAACTTCTCTAACACATTAACGTATTTGAAGCACAACCACACAAACTAGGGTGATAAGGAGTATCAGAGCCCTCACTACTCAAGACATCTCTAACGTATCCCCAGCAATGCTGTAAGAAAAAAAAATAGGTTATAACACACAGCTGATCAAGTATGGCTGCACAAATTGATCCAACAGCATCCCCAGGATTCCATTCTTATACCCCTACTTTTCCCTCTGCTTTCTTTGGTGTTGGCACAGCTCTCCGTGGGGAGACCCCTGGCAGGCATACACCACTCAAGCCCAGATCAACAGGAAGGAAGAGCTATTCTGTAGTTTCAAAAGGAAACCCTGCAGCAGGAATATGGACCCATCCTTGATCAGTGTCCTGGAGCAAGAAAGCCCACAGTGAACTGGCCTGAGGTCTGAGGTCAGTGCCCAATCCAGAAGAAAGTAGGACTAGCATCATCCAAATCCCAAAGATTGAGGAGACACAGAAGGACTTTGCCCCACAAAAATCATGAGCTGTCAACAGGGGCCCAGAGACTAACAGGGAAAAACAACCTACGTCCACTTCAACTGAGTATAAAGAATCCGGAGAAGCAATCAGCACTGTGATGCACCATGTTAAGCCTCTGCTTGCAACACTGGCATCCAGTATCAGAGGACCAGTGCAAATCTCAGCTGTGCCCACTTCCAATCCAGCTTCCTGCTAATGTGCCTGGGAAAGTAGCAGAAGATGGCCCAAGTACTTGGCTCCTGCCACCCATATGGGAGACCTGGGTGTAGTTTTTGGCTCCTGACTTCGGCCATGTCCAGACCCAAACATTGTACCCATTGGGGGAGTGAACCAGTGGATGGCCGGTCTCTGTCTCCTTCTCTGCCACTCCCTCAAATAAATAAAATAAATATTTTAAAAAAAAAAGAAAGAAAAGAAATCCAGAGGAGGAAGATATCCACTTGTAATCCACTTGAGTTGGTTCATAAGTCTCTCCTTCCAAATCAGTAATAAGAGCATAAAAGTAATTTTTACTTTTCCCATGGTCCAACGAAAGTAATTATACCAGGGACAGGCATTTGGCCTGGCTGACAAGCCACTGTCAGGGATACCTGTCTCCCATATCATAGTGCTTTATTAGAATACCAGTTCCCCTCCCAATCCCAGTTTCCTGCTAACATACACCCTAGGAGTCAGTGGGGATGGCTCAAGTAGTTGAGTTCCTGCCATCCATGTGAGAAACCTGGATTGAGTTCCCAGCTCCTGGCTTTGACCCATCCCAGTTTCAGCTGCTTGTGGGCATATGGAGAGTGAACCAGCAGATGAAGTCTCTCTCTGCCTCTCTCTCTCCCTCTCACAAAAAAGGGAGTACATCAGATGATAGTTACTCTATGTTACAATATGGTTGAACCTGTAAAACACTAGATAAAACAAAGTGAGCCAGGCACAAAAGGTCACATATTATGTGATTCCATTTATATCAGTGTCCAGAAAAGGTAAATCTATAGAAGCAAAAAACAGCTTGGTAGTGTTCAGGGAACAGGATAATTTGGGAATGATCTCTACAAGTTTACCTGTGGGGTGATGAAAATATTTTGGAACCTGATACAGACAGGTGTTGAACGGCCATGAGAATACACCAACTACCACTGAATTGCCATTTCATGTCATAGGAACTTCGTTTCAGCGAAGACTCTGAACACTGTACAAGATTTTCACTGGGTGAAACTGTGCGCTATCCTTCCAACCACCTGCCTAGGTGCTGATGGAGGGTCAGGGACCTGACCTTTGGTGACCTGGCTTGGGAAGCACTCAGTTTGCACTCTCTAGGAAGTACTCTTCCTATCCTTGCTTATTTGCTAAACTCAGACTCTGGAAGCTTCCTGGATGTAAAGTTTTAGGTGATTTGACTGGACTTAGCCTCTGACCACTAGCTTGCTCCTCCCACCCCTTTCTGCCCTCTTCCTGCCTCCAGCAAATAAACACCTGGTATACATCCTACTCCCTCATTTTCTGCCTTCTGCTAAGTTGGTTGTGTTTCAGAGCATCAGAGCTTAGCTCACACTACATTGATAAATCCCAGTTTCACATTTTGTAAATTCCAGCAGATTCCCGATGTAAAGACCCCATAACAATTCACCCAGGGATGTACCCCACAGAAAGTCCAAGCCATCTGAGGGATGGCTCTGGTAGATAATGCTAAAGGTTTTTATTTGTACCAAATGCCATATCAAATTTTGAGACTGAAGTTCCTACATTCTGCACATTTATGCAAAAATTGGTTGGAAACCACAAGGAGTCACACAGTTTAAGGAAGATGGTGTGAATTTTTATCTGAATCCCATCTCTAAGACTTCAGCAGTTCAAACAAAGACAAGAGTAATTGCTGAAGACATGTTTTAGGAAGGAAAATAAATTGGTGTGGTGGGTATGAATCTCAATGAATAAATTCAGGAGTGCTAGAAATAAAATTTATTCTGTCTATAGAAAAACTTAAGTTTGGTTTAGAAGGTCCACCCCTGCCCCCGACATGACAGGGAGATTTTACATTGGGATTCTGACCTTCCCCTAATGTTGGGTTTAAGTTCCAGGAGGTCAATGTCATGTCAGCTTCCAGGAAGGGAGTTTGCAAGCATGGCTAGGACTGCCCGCTATTCCTTAACCTGGCTCTGCTTTCCACTTCCTTGTAGGAATTACAGTGATTTTTTTTTTCCAATTTTCTGCTCAGCTGGGACATGGGAACAAAAGAAACCACGATTCTGTCCCACCTTATTATAAGTGTGGACATTACGCCTACTCTCTGCAGTCTATGGCCTCCCCAGGACTCAGCTTGTGAGTTTGAGACACCTCCTCCTGCCACCACCCCAGGCCCAAATTGCTCCCTTTCTTTCAGAGCTTTTCCTACCAGGTCTGTGCTCAGAAAGCAGTGCATAGTCCTCTCTCTGGAATGCACCAAACTCTCTTCTCACATCCGCTTCCCTTTATGTCTCTCCACTCACCCCCTAGGTACACAGACACATACCAGCTAAGGAGGATCTTCTAGTGGAGAGCCCAGAACCAGCTAGAGACATTAACAGCTGGAAGGGCATGGGAGGGCACCAGGGGAAATCAGTGCCTATTTCAGAAACATTTCATTTGCTTTGCTGCTTTGAAGGTCACATACTAAAATAATATTGTGGGTTTCTTACACACACACACACGTGCACACACACGTGCACACACACAAATAGTCAACAAATCTTGGGCAAAAGAATAGACTTGGTTTCCAGACATTCCTACTGGTTCTTTCCTTCTTTCCTCAGCTGGGGCACTGAGCCCTTCTCCCTGGTGAGCATCCCTGTTTGCAGGCCCTGTCTGAACAGGGAGAGGCACCACCACCTAGGATACCTACACATGTGTGTACTCAAACCTTAACCTGGTTTAGATGGGAAGAATGCTCCACCTTGCAAAATACTCACGATAATGGTTTACAGCTCTTCCATATCTGTCAGACAACACATTTCTAAGGAGAATAATCTGTTCCAATGAGCATTTTTGCCTACACTGTTGCAATGGCATTCAACTCTGTACCAAGTTTTGATAAGGAATCTATACTGTCATGCACTATTATTAAATTTGTGTCTGTGAATTTGTGGGTGGGATTATTTGCTCCCCAACAGGATATTAAGCTTATAAAAGGCTTGAACCTTGTTTTATATTCTACTGTTAGTCCCGTTATTTCATTCTGTGTACACAACATCATGCTCACCTTGTAGAAGTTGTCTCAAGAAATACTAGCTGTAGAAGATGAATGAGTAAAAATCATGTATTATTAAGGTTAAAGGAACCTGGAAAATTCACCGAGCCTTTTCTGAAAACTACATGTGGGCCAGACTCAAGCCAATACAAACAAATGAGAATTTACTCAATTTTTTAAAATTTCCAACAGAAAAATTTCTAAACTCATTTTCATACAATAATATCAGTATGGCATTCAGTAACCTTACGTAAAACTTCCTTAACACATCCATCTTAACACATGATAGATGAAAAACATGCTGGACTAGCATCCAAGACATCTGGATAGGCCTGTTCAGTGCCTCACAGGAATCGAGTTGACTTTAGCAGCACATTTACCCTGGATAGATTTTTACTTGCTTCATCTATAGGACTGCTGTACTTGACTAGAGCACCACTAAGCTCAACTCCATCTCCAAAATTCATTTAATTCTCATCATTTATATTTCAGAAAATGCGTGGAGGAAGGCTGCTGTTTGTTTGTTTGTTTTAAAGATTTATTTACTTATTTGAAAGAGTTACAGAGAAAGAGGGAGACACAGAGAGAGAGCGAGAGCGAGAAAGAAAGAGAGAGAGAGAGATCTTTCATCTGCTGGTTCACTCTTCAAGCGGCCTCAACAGCCAGGACTGAGCCAGGCTGAAATCAGGAGTTTCATCCCCATCTCCCATATGGGTGGCAGAGGCTCAAGCACCTGGGCCATTTTCTGTTGCTTTTCCTAGGCCCTTAGCAGGAAATTGGATAGGAAGTGGCCCAGCCAGCACACAAACTGGCAGCTGTATGGGATGCTGGTGTAATAGGTCTTGGCTTTACCCACTACACCACAGCACCACCCAAGGGAAGGCTGTTTTAATAGGGGAACTATTACGGTTTGAATATAATGTGGTCCCCACACTCAGAAATTTTAATCTCCCAAATCTTGTATTAATGGTACTAAAAGGATAGAAACGTAATCTAACTATGATGTTTAGAGGTGAGGTTTTGGGAAAGAGAGGAGATTGGATTAGGTTATGGGGGGTAGGGTTCTTGATTGAATCCTATCCTGGTCATTTTATAAGGATGGGGGGAGGGGAAATAGAGAGAGAGAATATAGCTACATACCGTGTGCTGCCCTGCACCACTCTGGGACTCTGTCAGCAAAAACCCACAACCAGAGTCTAAACCAATGATGCCTACCTGATCTTGGGCTGAGAACCTCCAGAACTGTGAGCCAAAGTAAGCCTCTTTCCTTTATAAAGTTGGGCTCCCTCAAGTTTTTTGCTACAGTAATGAAAAACTAAGTAATATAATCACTTAACCTCCTGGTATTTCTTTCCCTGCTTTTCTGCACTGAAGGGATAGAGTAAAAATGCTTCATGTATTCTTCTGGAAGGACTTGAAGATTCACAGTCTCTCCTGCCTCCCAGGAAGGAAACACTCAATTTTTGGCTGCTAATGAATCCAGGGGCAATAAAGTCCATTTTTAAAGAGCAAGAAAATAAATGTTCAAAAGGGAGGAAGCACCTCTGATGAATATAGAGAAAAGAGGAGGTTTCCACCCAAAAAGAGAGCAGGGATCGTGAGCAGGGGGCAAGGGGGAGAGGTTGGTGGGGAAGCTGTCCAAGAACTGAAACACAACCACAAGTAGAGAGGTGCTCATGGGACTCAAAGCATCATTCATCAACTGCCCAGGTTTCCATTAGACATGAACCTTGCTATGTGGAGCCAGAGCCCTCCCACAGGCCTCCTGTTGGTTTCTCCCAGAGAACTCCACTTTGTCTGCAGCCAATGTCTTACAACTGAGCACCCAAGGAGACAGCCACCCACCATGGCTAGACTTTGTTCATCCCCACTGGGGTGCTCCATATGGACAGCTCCCACCTCATATACTAGGAAAAAGAAGGGGAGCTTGGGAGGGAAAAAAGACAATGAGATCACCTGGGTCAAGGAACTGAGACAGCCAGGAAACCCTAAGGGAGAGGCTCAGGCTATGTGAGCTCAAAACAGAATTTAGTATCCTCTTTAAGAAATGAATGCAACCACACAAACACAATCAGGTAAGAATGAGAACATGTTACTACCATGAGACCAGAAGCTACCACAAATCACAAGAGTTTAAAAGCTACCTAACACTACAAATACCTCAAAATCCAAGAAAAATAGCAAAATATGTTCTATTCCTATAACTCCCTGATCTACCTCTATCACCTTTGTTTTCCTTTTTTTTTTTTAAGATTTTATTTATTTATTTGAGAGGTAGAGTTACAGACAGTGAGAGGTAGAGACAGAGAGAAAGGTTTTCCTTGTGTTGGTTCACTCCCCAGATGGCCGCAACAGCCAGAGCTGTGCCGATCCGAAGCCAGGAGCCAGGTGCCTCCTCCTGGTCTCCCATGCGGGTGCAGGGGCCCAAGGACTTGGGCTATCCTCTACTGCTTTCCCAGATATAGCAGAGATCTGGAGTGGAAGAAGGGAAGCCAGGACTAGAACCGGCGCCCACATGGGATGCTGGAGCCACAGGTGGAGGATTAACCTACTGCGCCAAAGAGCCGGCCCTTATCACCCTTGTTTTCAACACTTATTGGCTGCATATTATTTAATCACCTCTTCATATGAATGGTTTTATAACACTTTCTATAAAGAAAATAGGAAGATAAGTCAGTCTTTAGTATGGCGAGTCATAGTTTTTTCTAATAGGTGAGATACTTAAAACGTGATTTCCCATACTGATATCATGCCTGTTTTGTAGTACTACCAAACACTTATGCCAACAAAAATAGAAATGCTGATAAATTCTATCTTAGGCAATCCTCATCAGAAGTGAGTGTTGTTTGTAGTGTTTATAATTAAACTTACTTCATCATAAAAATATTTATAATAGGAGGGTACTTTCATTTTAACTAGGCATCAGTGAGAACCTATTCGACCCCCTAAAATCTGACATATCAGATATACCTGAAAGAATTGAAAGCAAGGACTCAGGTAGATATTTGTGCACCCACATTCACAGCAACATTATTCACAACCGCTAAAATTGGAAGCAACCCAAGTACAAATTAACAGATTAATGGACAAACAAAACGTGGCATACACAAACAATGGGAAATTATTCAGCCTTAAAAATAAAGGGAACTCCAACACATGTGATAACATGTATGAATCTTGAGGACATTATGCCATATGAAATATACCAGTCACAAAAAGACAAATAAATTGTGTGATTCCACTTATATGAGATACCAACTTCACAGAGTCAGAAAGTAGACAAGACTCGGGAGAAAGAGAAATGAATCACTGTTTAAAGCGAACAGATTTCAGTTTTGCAAGATGAAGAGTTCTGTGGATGGAAGGTAGTGATGGTTGCACAACTTTATGAATGAATTTAATGCTACTGAACTGCATATTTTAAAATGGTTAAGATGGTAAACTTTATGGAATGTCTGCTTTACAATAATTTTTAAAAATAAAAACTGTCACAATCAGATGATGAGAAGAATGTTCAAGGGTCATTTCTGGCTCTGCATATTGCACACAGCATGCTCCTCCCCGGTTCAGGTTCATCCAGTACTGGATGCTGAAAGGCAACCTGCACATCATTGCTCAACGCTGGACCTGCACTTTACATCATGATGCCAGAGTGCACAGCAGGAGTATTCCAGGATGTCTTTCCTACACCACATAACTGGGAACAATTCAACTCCACCTGGAGGTGGTTGTGATCCTTTTAACTGTGTCCCACTAAATGTAAACAAAAGACATGCAGTGCCCCCCTTCCTCCTACTGGGATCCCAGTCATTCCACCACCATCTAACACAAGGGAAAGCATGGCACAGTAATGGCACTGACCTGAACTATGGTCAAAATGTATTAATTACTCAAAGGTTACAAAATCAGCAGAACAAGTGAACATCCGCCTAGCACTTGTTGTGGAATGTTGGAAGGGGCTCATGCAGGAACAGGATTGAAGGTCAGCTTTGCTGGCTTCTCAGTAAATCCACCTCTAACACCCACTTTGCTATGAAATCCTTTCTATTCCTGGATCACTCCCACTTGTTTTGTTCTCACATGATATGTGAACTGCCCGGTCAAAAGTTCTTTGTACAATAAGCCTTTTGGATAGCCATTGTAGATCACTTTTTATATTCTCTCCAAATATTCCTGGTCTTTTAACTTGTGTTTGCAGCTATTGTTTTTCAAATATTTTATCACGCCTTTATCTGAGTCATCTATCACAGGTGGTGAATGACTTGAAAATAAGAAATATTTCTGTCATGAAGCTCAGTGGACTATTGCAGGCAATCACATGCCTGATAAATATAGTTGGACAGGGTGGAGAGTTTATGTGTTTGAGGTGGGCAGGAGGGAGAGGAGTACTCTCAAAGCTGCCCAAGTTGTCCAAATCCATCTTCAGACACACAACACTGCCCAAGGTTTTGAAATTTTATTTTATATTGTTTTTGTGTTTACTTTAAAAGTTATATACACCTGCCTGTACAAGTGAGGACTTGAGTACAACTGAGAATAGCCAAGACCTGAAAAAAAAAAAAAAGTCACTTAACTAGGACCGATTTCTTTCTCATATAGTTAACAGAGAGCAGTCCAAGGATGGTATGATAGCTCTTCATTGTCACCAGCAACTCAGGCTCCTTTCAGCTCTCTGCAATACTCGTGGCCCTTTTTCTCACCCTTACAAGATGCTAGCTGGAGCACCAGCCTTTTGTAGGCCATCACATCTACAGTCCTAGCAGGAGGAAGCACAAAAGAGACACAAGAAGAAAAGCTATGCCTCTTAAGAGAGTTCCTGCCATTGCTGTTATCTTCTGCATGCATCTTATTGGCCAGCCCTAGCTACACAGAGTAAATTGAGAAGGAAATTTAGCAGTATGGTCTTGTGTAGCATACTTGTCTACTCAAAAGGAAAATCAATATTCTGATGCCACAGAGGAGGCTGGACATGGGCAAGCGACCACCATTGCTGTAATACCTCAGGCTGCCTTGGTCCTGAGCAAACTTTGATAAGAGCCAGGGGCTGCCCCTGCTGGCCTTTCCCCCTGCTACCTCCATTTAGAAACCAGTATCTCCAGCTTCCAGAAAAGATCCAGACACTCACTCATATTTGGTGAGAAATTTTAAATGCAACCTTCCTGGGAAATTTGAGTTTAAAGCAGGAGCATGACCTTGTTTTAGACAAATAACATCACCTTCACACAAACTCAAGTATTAGTAAGTAAGATACTTAAAGCTGAGTTTGGGCCAAAAGATGTGTTGGTGGTGGTGGGGGGGGGGGCGGACTGGGGACTAGGGTTTGTAGAGGGGTTGTTAGGAAACTGGGGCAGTTTTAGCAAGGTGGCTGCATTGCCCAGCTACCTGAGCCAGGCTCCACCCTCATCCTAATGGGATTAGCTGCTCCTGCTTCCCTGCCTGCCCTCAGGTGAAGTTTTAAAAGGGCCTGTTCCTGAACATGTGCTCTCTTGGCTCTCTTGGTCCTTCTCTCCTGTGCTCTCTTGGCCTCTCTTGGCTTCTCTCCTCCTCTCTTCTCTATCTTCTCTCCTTGCTAGCTCCTCTCCTCTCTGTTTCTCTCTTATATTCTCCTTCTCTTTTTTTCCTTCACCGCCCCTTCACTCCGGTCTGTAGGGTTTTCCCCAATAAACCCTTTCCCTTACTCTGGTGTCCGGTGTGTTTTGTGATGGCTAACATTAATATATATCATTGGTGCCATGACTCGGATAAACTTATATTGGTAATCCAGCATCCTCCAGTGCTCTGGGGTCCTGGATTTTTGCTGGTCACAAAGCACACCCCTGGAACTCCTTCCACACCATGAACGCTCTGCGATCTCCATCCACACATCGGCCTTCCAAATTCTGAGGTAAGATGCGCAGAACGGGAAATTTTCACAGCGACTCTTTGAGTTGTGGTCTACTCTCATCTACATTCGTCTGAGGCTTTTCTACTCAAGTCTAAGGTCGTAGTGCTAGACACCACAACTCCTACTTAAGGCCTTTAGCCTCTACGGACACTGTGTCCAGGCAAAAGTGGATGTGAGTGACGACTCCATCTCTGTTCACCTCTTTACAGGCTAGGCCCTGGGCTCCACTGGGCGCTTGGGTGACGACCTCACCTTCTGCTCCCATATTCTCTCGCTAGTCAGATAGCCAGGATGCAAGGATGCTTGCAATCCACGGGTCTGACTCTACAGGTTGCAATGGGAACTTTTCTGTCTGATGGTCCCTCTCAAACTGGCCCCAGCCCTCAAAAAGCGGCCCCTCCCGTGGTTGCTCATTTTGCCCTGAGGGATCGAAAGTCAAGTCGGAGTAGTTTGACCCTGATAACATCTTTATCACTTCCGTGAGCGTTTGGGAAAATGGAAGGAGGTTCCATACATGTAAGCCTTTTCCTATCTTCGAACTAAACCTTCCCTGTGTACTTCTTGCTCTCCCGCTCAAGTCCTTCTGGTCTCCAAGATTCGCAATAGGGGTCAGAGGCCTGAGCAAAAAAATCCTTTCTTCTTCCCCAATCCTGTTCCTGCCACTACCACAGCCTCCTTTGATCCTGCAGATGACTTCCTCCCTAGCTCCTACGCCCACTCTCACTGTATCTCCCCCTCCCACGTAGGAATTCTTATCTCAGAACCAGTCGGGGCCCAAAGTCTACTATCTCTGTCTTATTGGTTTGGGAATGGCGGTCTCCATGGTCTCCAACTGGTCTTTTGTCCCTCTCTTGTCCCAGTTTTACTGTAAGAATAGCAAGGGAGGGCTGATTCTGAGGCCAGAGTGTTGTTTAGGACATCTGCCATTCTATGAGTCTGCTGTGTATCCCGCTTCCCATGTTGGATCTTTCTCTCCCTTTTTGATTCTATCAGTTAGTATTAGCAGACACTTGTCTTGTTTGTGTGATCCCTTTGTTTCTTAGACCTATCAGAGCCATCGAATGTGAACTGAAATTGATCACTTGGACTAGTGAGATGGCATTGGTACATGCCATCTTGATGGGATTGTGTTGGAATCCCCTGGCACATTTCTAACTCCACCATTTGCGGCCAGTCCGATTGAGCATGTTCCAAATTGTTCATCTCCTCCCTCTCTTTTTCCACTCTTAGATTTAACAGGGATCACTTTTCAGTTAAAATTTAAACACCTAAGAATAATTGTGTGTTAATTACTGAGTTCAACCAATAGTACTAGAACAACAACAACAAATACTAAAAAGGATAAAGTATTACATTGTACATCTAAAATCAGGACAGGAGCTGATCAGTTCATTGTTGCTTATAATGTCCATTTCACTTAACAGGTTTCCCCTTTGGTGCTCAGTTGTCACCAATCAGGGAAAACAAATGATATTTTTCTCTTTGGGACTGGCTTAATTCACTCAGCATGATGTTTTCCAGATTGCTCCATCTTGTTGCAAATGACTGGGTTTCGGATCTGGCGGAAGAGCCCATGAGAGTATAGCAGGCATGGAAAGCCAAGATATCATGGAAAAAAAAAAAAAAAAGACCTAAATGAATGATCTCTGTGAGTGAGATCCCAGTGGAAAGAACGGGGCCATCAAAGAAGGAGGTACCCTTCTCCAAAGGGAGGAGAGAACTTCCACTTTGACTATGACCCTATCGGAATAAGATCAAAGTCAGCGAACTCTAAAGGCTTCCATAGCCCTGGCAACTCATGACTAGAGCCTAGGGAGATTACTGACGCCATGAACAGGAGTGTCAAATTGTTAAATCAGCAACAGGAGTCACTGTGTACTTACACCCCATGTGGGCTCTGTCCCTAATGTGTCGTCTAAAGCGAAGTGATGCTATAACTAGTACTGAAACAGTATTTTTATACTTTGCGTTTCTGTGTGGGCACAAACTGATGAGGTCTTTACTAATTATATACTGAAGTGATCTTCTGTATATAAAGAGAATTGGAAATGAAAAAAAAACAACCTGGTGTTAAAATGGAAATGGCATAGAAAATTAATTAATTTGAAAAAAAATTATGTAGGATCTCTGTCTTTAATGTGCTGTACATTGCTATTTAATGCTATAATTAGTAATCCAATGGTAGTTTTTTCACTTTATGTTGCTATATGGGCAAAATGATGAAATCTTTACCTAATATATACTAAACTGATCTTCTGTATACAAAGAGAATTGAAAATGAATCTTTACATGAATGGAAGGGGAAAGGGAGCGGGAAAGGGGAGGGTTGCGGGCGGGAGGGAAGTTATGGGAGGGGGGGAAGCCATTGTAACCCATAAGCTATACTTTGGAAATTTATATTCATTAAATAAAAGTTTAATAAAAAAAAAAAAAGAATAGCAAGGGAATGGTAGTCCCATCCTTTTGGGCTCCCTGCTTAGTGAGAAACAAATTTGGTATTCCACCCTTCTGATGGCTCTTTGTTTTATCATGAGCAAGCCAGACTGGAGAATCAGGTTTCCTGCATGGACCTGGCCCACTGTAACTAATTTTTCTTTCAATCTAGGAAGATAACTCACTACCTTTGAAAATATTGCTTTGTAACTTGCTGAACTTATTTTGCAATTTATTTTAACAGGTTTCCAGGTAATCAGTACTCAATGAAACAACAATGGGTAATTAGTACTTGTTTTAGATGAATACAATTTTAATTTCAATTAAATTCAGATAAAAATATATCAGCATCCTAAGTCATTTAGGTGTAACTGCTAATTTAAATTGGGTAAAGGCGAATGAAATAAATGTGTCTAAATGTAAACTTTCATATACTCAGCATGTTATATTCTATAAAAACTATTTGGGTTAGTTTATTAACTGTCTATGAAAATAGTTCAACACTGTTTAAAGTAACTCAGGCTGAAATTTGATGTGTTACCTTAATCTTACTCTGAAAATTTTTAATGGGTTATTTCAAAATGTAAATCAAGGACATTGGCAAATTGAAAACATCACAAGTATACTGATCTATTCCTCTTTAATGTAAAATTAAAATCTGATTCTCTATTAAAGCAATGTGTTAAAGTAATCTATTATGTTCTCTTGATAAATTAAATTCTAATTGTTTAAAAACAACTGAGTTTTTATTAAGAGCTATGGGTTTTTTAAATATGTGCTTATTTTCAAATATTTAAATAATCACCTTGTAACAATGATCAAATTTGGTCTATATTATGTCATGATGTTAAGGAATCCTATTTCAACCAGATATTTTGGATTTTGAGCCTTCTTGGCATTCTTGATAGGCATTCAAAAAATAAAAAATCAAAGTTTCAAAGAATTTGGACTCTGAAATTTCCAGTAAATTCTGGACTTCGGTTTTTCCAGTTTGGGCCCAACTGAAAAAATCCAAGGACCTATGTCTCTCATCTTGTAGAGACACCACCTAATCAAGCTATTTGGATTATATTAGAAGTACTATCAAGATGTGAAGTGGTGCTAAATTTTAAGTTTCTATAATATAAAATGGCATTAATACAAATGTCTGAGAATTAAAAAGTCTAATGATCTTGTGTTACTAGACATGATAGTTATCTTAATGAGAAAGCCCCAGAGGCCTAAAGATGGAAAATGCTTTGTAAAATCCTACAGGTGCTTTCAAAAATACTGTGTGCAAGAAGCAAATGCCTCTTGTTGGTATGTGAGTTTATAATTTTAAGCGTGGCAACTTAATCTTTTGTCATCCACAGTTTTATATATCAGATTCACTGCTCATAAAACTAAAGCATTGGTTCTGTGTTTAGCTGTCCTCCTATAGGTTCCAATGAACTTTTTCCAGCCACTTCTATTGTATTCAGTATTTTGGGATGGCTCTGTAAACAAATGAAGCCAATAATGTATTAAAGATACCAACTGAGAGAAAGTATGGTTAACTGAGGTTACTAAAAACAAAAAAAAAAAAAAAGAAAAACAAACAAACAAAACCAAAAAGTAATTGAAATCAATTGGTAATTAACAAAAGAGTGAGATTTTTTTAAAAAGCTATTAAACTGCTTTATTGTTCTATTATGTTATATGTGTATACATATTGTCTGTCTACATGGAAAAATTTATTAAGAATTTTAATTGGCTTATAGATATAAGATTGTCCATAAATTTAAGCTGCTAAAATTAGTCAAAGATACGTTTTAATTCATGTGACCTGAATCTCTGTATCAGATGTTTTAAACTTGTTGGTAGAAAGAAACTAAAAACATTTTATATGTTTGTGCTTAAGTTTACTGGTTAAACAAGCTACACCATGTTAGATATTTAAGAGATGTTTCCAAATATTTGTATTCTTAATATTTATGGAAGGCATTGGACCTTCTGGTAAATGTTTTCTTAAGTTGTTATCTAACGGTTGAAACTGATTGCTAAGTTTTCGTGTGATATTGCTATTGTCAGTAAGCGATCTAGGAATTGCTCCCCCATTTCTCTAGTCTAAGCCCAACTTGTTCTCTCATTTCTCTATTCTCTTCGAGGTAGTGAACTAATTCTATTATGAAGGAATCTCCAATATGCAAAATTTGATTTTAGATCTTATAAAAGAGATGGCTAACATTTTTCTGTAATAGCATAGCCAAAATAAGAGCTTAAAGTATAATTTCATAGCTAGATTTACTACACCATCAGCGAAGTAAACAGTAAGTAGAAAAAACCTCCCTTTCAGACCAAAGGGAAAGAAAGTTTTAAAGTGAGAATATAATTTTCCTCATGGGCATTGTCTACCTTAGAAAAACTACTACAGAACATGCCTGTGACCATAGACTTGTAGTTCAGGCCACCGAAGATTAGAGATGGGACTTGAGCACCCCCTTGACTTGCATCCTCTGGTCTGCTTTAACAAAAACCAGGAGGAAAAGAAAGCTAGGCATCAGAAATGGATAGGTGGCAGGCCTTTTAAAGGCTACTCTGTACAGTGATCTGCCTCAAAGAGACCCAACAGGCCAGTCCACTGCAGTGGCTTTCAATGTGGTAAGCCTGGGCTTTAGCAGAAGTCAGCTTGTAATGAGCCCTGGCAACTCTGCCAGCCAAGACTTGGGTCACTGGAAATGGACCTGCCCTGGAGTCGAAGGATGCCCAGGTCAGAGCCACAGATCTTATTGGCTCTAAGCTGAAAAGCCCTTCACTCAGCCTAGCTTCCAAGGTGACCACTATAGCTGAGGGGACAGCCAAGTAGGGTCAGTAACATTGCAGGCAGTACTGTATATTTCTTGTCAGAGATGCCA
Source organism: Lepus europaeus (assembly GCF_033115175.1). NCBI lineage: Eukaryota > Metazoa > Chordata > Mammalia > Lagomorpha > Leporidae > Lepus > Lepus europaeus. Next base: position 151,289,455 of record NC_084830.1, read on the forward strand.
CCTGCCTTTACCTGGCCAGCTCTCCTCCCAGGCCAGCTAGGTAATGGAAGTCAACAGGGTGCCTTCCTCAAGGAGGTTCACACCTCCCTTAGGATGTAGGCTATATAAAGAGATAGATGGATGAGTCTGGGCCTCATAATTTACAAGGCTTTAAAGCCCACCTGATTATAATTGAGCCCCTCTGTCAGGTTCTATTTGCCACTCAATCAGAAAACTTAGTTGTAGCTTAGATAGCATCTTTCTTAGGTTCTCTAATAACAACTCTGTCCTCTGTATCTAGCCCACTTGGGCCTCATTCCTTTGTAATCATAACCTCTACTCTACCATCAATGGCTCTACTCCCAACCTGTGTGTACTGATGGTCCTCTCCCCCACTTAATGTTGTATGATTGTTCAGAATTTCTCTACAGACAACTCCTCTACCCACAAAAGATGAGTGGCTTTTCTCCCAGTCTTGGCTGGAATCAGCTTAAAGCACATCCATCAGACTGTCCCCATAAGGATCCAGAGACCCCCCTCCCTCCATTTCCTCTATGAAATCCTCTCATTACCTGGTTAATGCCACTCTTAGGATCATTGGTTACTAGTCTCACCCTGTCTTTTATACTACAGTTTAAAGTGTTTACAACAGGTAAACTGTTTGTTTACAGCAGGTGATAATAGAACGAACAAAGGCCTTCAACAACCAGGCAGTCCACCAAATGCTGCTACAAGGATTTACTCGGCTCCCCACCCAGGAGACAGCGACTTGAGACATCACCCCATGCCAGTGAAGAGTACCTCGTCGCCCCGTGTCAGCAGGAAGTAGCTCTAAAGACAGATCATCGTCCCTCTACCCCTCCTGGACTTTTGGGACTAATGTAATCCCATACAAATCCTGCTTTATGAAAAACAAAAGGGGGGAATGTTAGGAAACTGGGGCAGTTTTAGCAAGGTGGCTGCATTGCCCAGCTACCTGAGCCAGGCTCCACCCTCATCCTAATGGGATTAGCTGCTCCTGCTTCCCTGCCTGCCCTCAGGTGAAGTTTTAAAAGGGCCTATTCCTGAACATGTGCTCTCTTGGCTCTCTTGGTCCTTCTCTCCTGTGCTCTCTTGGCCTCTCTTGGCTTCTCTCCTCCTCTCTTCTCTATCTTCTCTCCTTGCTAGCTCCTCTCCTCTCTGTTTCTCTCTTATATTCTCCTTCTCTTTTTTTCCTTCACCGCCCCTTCACTCCGGTCTGTAGGGTTTTCCCCAATAAACCCTTTCCCTTACTCTGGTGTCCGGTGTGTTTTGCGATGGCTAACGTTAATATATAATAGGGGTTTCTCTTGTTCCAAAAAAGCAGATTATACCAGTCAGGGTTCCTGTTTTTCTGCAGCTTCCTGTTTTGAATGTGCCTGTTTGGATTTCAGGCCATCTTTGAGCTCTAATGCTGTACGTTACCAGTCATGAATCCCAATGCTTTTTTTCTTTTTTATTTGCACATAGCTCATCATTCCCCTGATTACAAGTGTGCAGTGTAATGTGTGTGCATTTTCTTCTCTCCCAAATGAGTAAAAGCCTTCTTAACACTAATATTAATTGGGCATTAGTGCCTGGGGGTTTTTTATTGGCTCTCTAGCACTCACGCAGCAGTCAAGGAGGCATGTCACCCGAGGGTTTACATTGTGTGTCGAGGTTACTCGGTCACAGGCCTGCGCCAGCATACACTGATGTGGGCTGTGAGAGATGAGGGTTGACTTTGTAGCCCACTGAGTCCGTCAAGTGGGCATTAAGCAGAAAATGAGGTTACATTTCCCATGCTGCCATAAAACATAGGCTATAAAAAGGGATACAATTGCCTCTGAATTACTGTTGCTCCGTTTCATGCACGATGGGGTCTTCAGGCAAATATTTCTGCAAACAGAAAGGACGGTGATAACTGCTGTTTGTACAGCATGTTCTGCTTTATAAAGCATCTTCACATTTACTGTAAGCGCCTGACCCAGCTGCTGTTGGCTGGTAGGCAGCAGGCACCTTAGTCCTGTAGCTCTGAGATGGCCTCTAGGAGGCAGCTTTTGATCTTCCTCACCTCTAGAACAGAAACTGACAGTTTTAATGACGTCCCGAATCACAGGTTTCTAGAAGCAAGAGCAAACTGACCCTTCTCTGATCTTTCTGTCCTCTGAAATAATGCAGTTCCCTCTGACGCTAAGAGCTCTTCATCAAGGCAAGTCGGAAAGGGGTCCAGGGTTACAGACTGGAAAGCTGTATTGGAGGCAATGGCTAACTCCTTCCCTCTGCCCTGTTTCCTCTCTTGTTCTCCCTCCCTGGAAGCCTGACTCAAGACCCCACCTAGACCAGCAAATATCATCGATACATCAGCCAGAGGTGACGGACTACCCAATCATCAAGACCAATCAGCCAAATCACCTTAGAAAGGGACGAACTCAATCTTCTAAAAGAGGCAAAGGGACCAGGCATTTGGATTCCCAAAGACAATAGACAGTCAAGGTCGTGGCTAATAGGACCCTGTTCCATCCCATCTCCCTTCCCATCTTCTGAACATTTCACTGTTCAGGCTTTAAAAACATTCAAGCATCACCCAGAGAAATAGAGAAAAAGAAATTATCAATTAGCTTCTAATCACATGAGCTAATGCTGAATGTTTTTCAACCCTTTCTCATCCAAAGTCTCCCTACAGAGTGTCCCACACTCTGTCACTGCTTCCTCACTTCCTATCAGTTGTCAGTCTACCGAAATCTGGTTTATTACCATCATTGCTCTCCAAGTACACTCATGCTAATCTACAATTACTTCCTGCCGACAAGCCTAGTGGATATGTTCCAATCTTTTTATTGCAAGACCTCAACAGGGAATCTGATTTGGCATGCTGAAATTTTCTACTCCTCAAGCTGTTGTGATGCTGGACTCTCCCAGCCTCCTCACACCTCTCCATGCTTTGCTCTGACACCTTCCCCAGCTCCTTTCTTTGTCATGCACTTCTTTCTCTCCATAGCTCCCTGGTTAGTTCATCCCTCCCCTTGCTTTCAGCTACTCGGTACGTGTCATGCTTCCTTCAGCTGCCTTCTCTGAGCTTCAGATCCCACGGCCCTATTTAGAAAAGAAGGCCTTGGGGCTGGCAGTTAGCTGAGTAGTGAAGATGCCTGTATCACACATCAGAATACCTGGGTTCAATACTGGCTGGGTTCAAGCCTGGCTCTGGCTCCTGACTTCAGTTTCCTGCTAATGCAGACCCTAGGAGGCAGTGGTGATGGTTCAAGTAGTTGGGTTCCTGCCACACACAGGGGAGACTGGGATTAAGTTCCTGGTCCCTGGCTTTTGTCCTTGTCCTGCAGGCATTTGAGGAGCCAGTCAGCAGATGGGAGTGTTCTCTCTCTCTCCCTGCCTCAAAAATAAAGGTCAGAAATAAAACAAAAGAACACCTCCAATAAGTTTTCATAAAGTTAAACCATGGTCTTTACTCAAACCACCTTCCTTCACTACCCTATTTTTCATTGATATTTCTACAATCTACTTACCTATTGCCTGTGTGACTTTAGTTCATAACTCCATCACCTCCTGTTGAACACGTCACATCTCCTAACTGATCTCCATACTTGTTTATCTTCCTACCAGCAAGCCTTATTTAAGATGAAAATCTAAGCAACAGGAGAAAACCCAAGATCCAAATTGTGGCTATCATCCTGGCAACTTCTCTCTTTCACTTTGGCTATTATGTGGTTTGCACTCCAGCAAAGTAGAGCCTCTGACAGCACCCAGGACAGACTGCTGTCTATTCCCCTACATGCTGGCCCCTTTGCTAGGAGTGCTTTGCCCACATCTTCCTCCCTCCCACTCCTTCACCAAGTTAAACAACACCCAAGCTTCAAAACTGATCAGAAGCAACTTCCTCCAGGAAACTACCCTTGACACTCCAGGTGTATTAGTTACCTTTCTCTGGCACTCTCGTAATGTCCCCTGCATAATCCTACCCAGAATTTGATCATTTTAAAAATTGTTTATCCACATAAATGAATTCACTAAGAAGCCAATGAAGCTTCAGAGCCTTCTCTCATACCTCTTTGAAGGCCTTCATCTAAACATGTATTCCTAATTGCAGATTCTTTTACTTAATAGGAGCCCCCAAATTTGTATAAGATTCAGGTCCCACAAAACCTGGACCCATATCCTTTTGGGTTTATGTATTGTATCTTCCAGTCAATGAATTCTACATGAGCAGAGCCTTTGTCTTACCTATCTTTGCATCAGTTACACTTAGTACTTAACTGTTGGTTATGGACTGGATGGATAACCCAGAAATACAGTGCAAGATTGAGAAGAACAGCAAACCCAGCCATGGGTGCAGGCTGAAGCACCGTGTGGAAACAAGTCCAGACCCAGGAGTGCTCTAGTTCCTCACCCCAAGGAAGGGGCATTATCCAGCCACCAAGGATGAGAAGCCAACTAGACAGACATGGCCTGGAATGTGCAAATGAACAGTGGCAGGCGGAACAGCGGACACAGTCCAAGTCCAGACCAATGGCCACGAAAGAGAGGCGCAAGACAAAGCAAGCAGAAAGACAGAAACAAAACAGGAGCATCGAGCAAGCACTTCCTATTCAGTTCTCCTATGGTTATTCAGCTACAGAAACCACCCCCAGAACGGCAGCCCAGGATGGGCAGGGATTCAGAGTGCCCAACCAAGTGATGGGACATAGAGGAGACAAAGGATTCTGACTGCCAATGGTTTTCCCACTTGGACTGGTGTCCAGGGGACGTTACTTTCCAAACCTGAACACCTACTGAAACTGAAATGTTGAGAACACTGCTCAATTCACAAAGCTCTCATTTTTTTTAAAAAAAAAGAGAGAATAAAAAATCAGTCGAGATATTTCTTTAAAGATTTGCTTTCAATGATGTGACAATAAATGTTAAGTTGGAGTATGAAATCAGGACAGCAGTTATGTAAGGAAGGCAAAAATTGCTTCATTAAAATGCATGGAGGGAGAAGCGATGGATTATAGTATAGATCATGCCAGAGATGAGCAGATTACTGAGCGCCAGGCACACAAGGGAGACAGATTAATGAAAAATAAATAAAGGCATTTCAGAAAAACAGCATGAAGCTGAACACTGGTTGGCTGTGTGTCACAGAGTGCAAGCCCAAAGGTGTGTGGAAAATCATTGCTTTTCATTTGAACATTCATTTGAAAGTTAATGCTGTTTGCTCCTTTTCTTATTTCTTCATTTTGTTTATCTTTCAGATAATTAGAGATAATTTCCAAAAACAGGAAAGATCAACATGGGAATACCTAGTACAGACTGCTTACCTTGGATAATATCGAGGGTAGGAAGCAACTTTCTTAATGGTATGGATTATCACTGAATATCAAAAACAAAGCAAGTGATTCTTCTCGTCATGACCTAACTGTGCCTTTTGCCTGAAAACTTCATGGATGTTATTTTAAAGGGTAGGCCACCCAAAGTAGTAGGAGGAGAATAGAATTTGCAGTTCAACAACTCAGGGTTCAAAAAAACCAACTCTAGCCAACGTTCCAAAAGGCATAAGGACAAATCACCACATATGTTTGAGCTTCCATTTTTGGCAATAAAAAAATTGCACTTGCCTTTATAAACTCAGAGTTTTCAGCACATCCCAAATAATAGAAGGAACCATTTTTAATAAGCTAAACAAACATACATTGTGACCAATATATAACAACCCCCTCAGGTCTTAGCTGGGCTCAAGTTTCTCACAAGCACTCTAGCTGATGAAGAAGCACGCAGCAATCACGTGCAAATCACCCAGCCACTTACAGGCATCGACACTGACCATGAAAGACAGGTGGTGACTGTTTCTTAAGAACGGTATTGGTTTCATTTCTTTAATCATTTTAAATTAATCTTAAAAGGTCTACAATGTATAGGGTTAAACAAGTCATCTCTGAATATCCATGTGCTTAGAGGCTTAAAACTTTTAAGGTAAGTAAATCAGCTGAACTGTAACGTGAGAACTGACAAACTGTGGAAAAATGGTAAGAGCCAAAAAGTGGAAATAACACTGTGACACCAAACAATGGAAACAAAAATGGAGCTCTGTGAGGACTCTCAGCACTGGAGCTGCCCCACCTGAGAGCAGGGGCCTCTTGCCCAGAAGGGACTCTGCGAGGGCAGAGGGTAACAGCACTTGGTCTTGAGCTCACACCCAATACTCACCATGTCCCTCCATTCTTCATTCGCCCGACGCCATCTCCTCTGCAGGTCTCAGTGGCTTCCCTGCTGGTATAATTCACCCTGTTATTCCTGAGATCTGAGCCACTGCCAATCCCACCCTTTTCAGGCCAGAGTTGCTGCCTGTGTCTGTTTACAGCGATGACTAAGCAAGGAAGTCCTGACAGGTGCCTATACAAACTGTCTGGGTCCTCCCTTGTGTCAAAGCAGCTCTGCCTCTACCTATGGACTCAAAGCTGCCCCTCCCAAGATCGTGACTTCTTTGCCTCCTGGCTTCTACACACAGGGAATCCAAACTGCCAAGAGCAACAGTGGTCTCCAAATCTTACTGACCATTTTCTTGGATCACACTTGGTACCACCTGTGTCCCTTTGGGTCCTCCAAAAAGTGGACAGCAAGACAAGAGATGCATTGTTGGCTGGGGGGTGTTCAATGCGATCCTTGATGTGTCTCCTGACAACAGTGTGCCTCCTCTAGGGACCAGGATTCCTTACCTTGCAAAGTCCAGAGCTGTGAGCCATTGACAGTAATGGTAAACAGTAACATCCCTGCTTTTGCCCTTTGGCTCCAGGATCTGTGTATTCCTGTTAGGAAGGTAAAGCCGTATATAGGCTGCTGGTTCGGTGCATGCAATGCATCTGGAATAATGGCCTCTTTCTCTTGCAGAATATCACCTCCAAGCCAGCACTTCAGGTGGCCGTGAGCTTTCCATGCCGGTTGGGCCCAATTCCTCTCAGAGGGCACCAACTGTGACATGACCATAGGTCATAGGCTGTTTCCTTCAATTCCTTCACTCCAAAGGTGGTTCCCAAGTAGATGCTGTCTTGTGCAGGATTCCATTCCTGTGTGTCACACATTCTAGAAGCCCTGGGAGCATATTGCTGGTGTAGGCCTTGGTGGAATGAAAGGCATAATGAGGAACAGGTGCAATAAGTACCCCTGAGAAGAGGAACCACTGGGAGCTCCAGGGCCGAAAAGGCCCAGTGTAGCCACAGCCGGTCTCACTGAAGAAGAGTGCTGCATTCAGGTGTTCAGTATTGATCTTTATCCCAGCCGTTTGGATATTCAAGGGAGACAGTAGCTAGGTAAACCTTAGTCATGAAAATAGTCTCGAAACCGTCTCATACCAGCTATGTTCTTGAGTCACTTCTGGTACCACCTGTGTCAGAAATAGTCACCAAGACAGGAGATTTACTGCAGGATATGCCTGTGAAAGATGAGGTGCAAAGAAACAGGAATAAGCAGAGACCCTTCCAAAAGCGATGCATGTCTGACACCTATGAGAGAGGATGGGGTAGGAAGAGCTTCCAACTGCAGAGCAGCTGACACTCTCAGCCAGACCAACACGTAGACCCCAAGCAGAATGAGAGGACCCAGCATCCACCAGCTCTGATAACTCACCAGCCCAGGGAAAGAGTGACCTCCACATGATTTGCCAGGAAGGTACGTGTCACACCAGGTTACAGCTATCATTAATCATCAATAAGAAAGGCTACAGTGAGTTTTATTTTCCTGATGAAGGAGTCAGAAACCAATGGCAGTAAATCTACAGGAACCACTTCAGTCAAACGTGGGAGAAGAATCTCAAATCTGTACATTTTCCATTTTTTAGACATTGTTTACTCTTCCTGTGTTATATATATGTTGTATTTATTCCAAGTTACATATTAGGAGAGGGGAATAAAGCAGGAATTTACTAAAGAAACCACACAGGACTTATCTTACCTTTTAACCCTCTCAGATAGTTTTCTTTCCTATTCAGTAACACCATTTTTTGTACTTGAAAGAATGTATAAATGTAGTTACATGCTTCTGGTAAGTCACAGGTGTGGCCATGTGAAGACTGTGTTCACATGACAATAAAACTGAGCAGAGGATTCATCCACACTATCCAATCAATATAGGCAGACATTCTGGCAAAGTCAAGCTTTAAAGAGTGGATCTTGGCTGGCGCCGTGGCTCAACAGGCTAATCCTCCACCTAGCGGCGCCGGCACACCGGGTTCTAGTCCCAGTCGGGGCGCCGGATTCTGTCCCGGTTGCCCCTTTTCCAGGCCAGCTCTCTGCTGTGGCCAGGGAGGGCAGTGGAGGATGGCCCAAGCCCTTGGGCCCTGCATCCCATGGGAGACCAGGAGAAGCACCTGGCTCCTGCCTTCGGATCAGTGCGGTGCACTGGCCGTGGTGCGCCGGCCACAGCAGCCATTGGAGGGTGAACCAACGGCAAAGGAAGACCTTTCTCTTTCTCTCTCTCTCTCTCACTGTCCACTCTGCCTGGCAAAAAAAAAAAAAAAAAAGAGAGTGGATCTTGCTCTTCTTAAGTGAAAATACCTGGATTAGAAACCTTTTATCTCAGCTAATAAACTAGATAACCTATCTCATTTGTGCTGCTTTTGCCTAGTAAATATTGATCTCTTCTTTTTCCAAATTCTTTGAGAACTTAATAGCCTTACCTTTCATTCAAAACACACTCATTTGTGCTAGTAGCGATTTATGATAGCAATGCTACCTTTTACTACCATATTCTACGTCTCAGGGGCTATGTTAAGACTGGAAAATACAAAAATTAAGAGGCACCCATACATGATGAACTCACAGTGTAAATGGTAAAAGAGATGTGTAAGCCTATAATTTTAGGATTACTACTGAGAAATGGACAAAATACCCTGAGACTAGACAGTGAGTACATGAATGAATAATCCTATATGGTCTTTCTGTTGAATGGCATGTTGTCAGAGCTTTGAAAAGAAATCCCATACTTCTTTTCCTGAACCTATAGTAAACAAAGAATCTGGCACAGGTTGAATACATACAGTAGGCATTATTAGAGACTCCTCCTGTTTACTCCTTCCACCTATAGTGCCAGGTTTCATCTCAGCTGACCAACTCCATCAGTAATAACCATAATAGTAGTGATAAGGAACCAAGAGATATTACATTTAATTTTACAGGAAAAAAAGTGTTGAGTATGACAAGGATCTACATAAGGTAGGACTGAAGTGTCCTGGCAGGTCAAAACTGGGTGCCTCGGGTCCTGTAGAGGCCTCCTGGCCAGGTCACCAAAAGCAATCCCAGTCTTCTGATTGGCCCCTGAGAACCACATGTTTGACTCCTTTTTCCATTCCCTTCCCACATGTGGAGGCCTCTACAGAAGGTGCGGGTTTAGGAAGGATTAGGATTGTGCTCTTGACATCACTTATGATGTGTCTGATGTGTCTGCTAGGATCCTAGTGGAGATGTCTGCTGCTCATACAAGTCAGTAGTTGGAAAAGACAATGGGGCTGAAGACATGAGCATGTCTTTTGAAGCCTTCAGTCAGTAGATGGTCTTGATTCATGGAAATAGGAGTAAGAGGGCCGCTACTGTGGCGCATACGGTCAAAGCCCAAAGTGCCAGCATCCCATATGGGCGCCTGTTCGAGACCCAGCTGCTCCACTTTCAATCCAGCTCCTTGCTCATGTGCCTGGGAAAGCAGCGGAAGATGACCCAAGTGCTTGGGCCCCTGCACCCTTGTGGGAGACCTGGAAGAAGCTCCTGGTTCCTGAATTTGCATTGGCTCAGCTCTAGCTGTTGTGGTCATTTGGGCAGTGAACCAGCGAATGGAAGACCCCTCTCTCTCTCTGGCTGGACCTCTGCTGTAACTCTGTCTTTCAAATAAATAAAATAAATCTTAAAAAAAAAGAAAAGAAAAGAAAAGAAATAGGAGTGAGAACAGATAGAAAAGAGACCCAAGGCCTGTGCTGTGGGACCCACCAATGTTTCAAGGCACTGAAAAAAAAGATGGTTGAACAAAGGAGATTGGGGAATCTGAGTCAGTGAAGCAGAAGAATATGAGGGCCTGAAAAACCAGTGAGGCGAACAGTGCAAGGAGGAGGTAATCTCAGTTGAATCACAGGTTGCTGAGAAATCAAGTAAAGCTGCAGAATGACTTTAGAAAACTCCAGTGGATCTAGTAACCTAGAGATCACGGTGACCTTGACAAGTGCAATGCTAGAGGCCTGAGCACTGAGGAGGAGATGTAGGGGGTCCTTCAATGTGCATGTTGACCTTTTATATTATCTTCCCCTTGACCTTTTGATTTTTTTTTTTAACCTGAGTCCCTGCACATCATTAGTAGGAAAGATACGAAAGTGAGAGTGGAGAACTTGAAACTCAATTTGCCACTATTAGTAACAAAAATCCCAATTTTCATTTATGAAATATTTCTGTAAGATAATATAGTCAGCTTTGATGGGATCAGTTTCCCCCAAAGAGACATAATAAACCTCAATAGGTTGTATTTCTGAACCAACGCTCTGTCTACAAGGGCTTTTTTTCTGGAGTAATGAACTCAAGTCACAATGTTTTATATTTACATATGTGATGAAAATAGCAGAGGCTGGTGCATTGTGGTACATCAAGTTAAGCCACTGCTTGCAATGCTGAAATCCCATATTAGAGGGCTGATTTGGGTCCCAGTTTCTTGGCTTCTGATCCAGCTTCCTGCTAATTCACCTGGGAAATTACAGAGGATGGCCCAAATACTTGGGTGGGCCCCTGCTATCTATGTGGGAGGCCAGCATGGAGTCCCTCACTCCTGGTTTTAGCCTAGCCCAAACCTGGCCATTAAGGAAGTTTGGAAAGTGAAGCAACAGATGGAAGGCTCTCGCTCTCTCTCGCTCTCTCTCTCCCCCCCTAATCTGTCACTCAAATACGTAAATTAATAAATGTTTTTAAAACTAAAATAGCTTGAAGTTCACAGATAAAGAAGCACCAGGCTTGCAAAAGTTTAAGTGCAGGTTTTGTTTTTCATTGACATCCAGTCAAAACAGAAATCTTTAACAAAAATAAAAAAAAGAAAGAAAGGAAATACCAGTTACTTAAAATCATGAACATTCAGGAAAATCTCAGGCATAGGAGATCTCTACGTAGGGCTCACCCTCTTGCCTTTAGGCAGAATTATATCTAAATCTTTGCAAACATTTAACAATGAATACTGGTCTTAAACCTAACAGTATTTAGTGAAATGGTTAGCATGTTAAAGGTACACAAAGGTACTTCAAAAGTTCATGGAGGGCATGTTTGTGGTATAGCAAGTTAAGCCACTGCTTGAAAAGCCATGTCAAAGTGCCTCGTTTGAGTCCTACCTACTCTTCCTCCAACCCTGCTTCCTGCTAATGTGCTTGAGATGTAGCAGGAGATGGCCCAAGTACTTAGGTCCCCGCCATCCATGTAGCAGACCTGCATGGAGTTCCAGACTCCTCGGTTTAGCCTAGTCCACTTCTGGCTATTGCAGACACCTCTTTCTGATGCTCTCCCCCTTTAACTCTACCTTTCAAAATAAATAATAAAATAATTTTAAGTTCATAAAATGGAATTAAAAGATAAGTTTGCTTTGTGCAAAATAATTTAAAATCCATGCATAGTTTTTTCAAAATATACATTTCCCATGCACTTTTTTTAAGAAAAAAGATTTATTTACATATTTGAAAGGCAGAATTACAGAGAGGCAGAGGCAGAGAGAGTGGTCTTCCATCTGCTGATTCACTCCCCAGATGGCTGCAACGTTCAGAGCTGTGCTAATACGAAGCCAGGAGCCAGGAGCTTCTTCTGGGTTTCCCATGTGGGTGCAGGGGCCCAAGGACTTGGGCCATCTTCTACTGCTTTCCCAGGCCATAGCAGAGAGCTGGATTGGAAGTGGAGCAGCAGGGACACAAACTGGTGCCCATGTGGGATGCTGGCCCTGCAGGCACTGCAGGCAGAGGATTTACCCTGCACGCACTTCTTGAAAACCCCTTGTATTCATGGATTTCATTTTTTGAGCCAAAATTAATTTCTTTTAACTCTGCTTTCCATGGCCTTTTTGAAACGCTCTTGTGTATGGAGCAGTGTCCCTTGATCAGGATTTTCCTCGGTCACCAATCACACTGAACACTCAGGAATCCCTAACTTAATTCGCCTACAGATTTCTGGGTATGTGAAGTTGGACTCTTGGTGAATCTAAAAATAAATGACTAAATATTGGCTTTATTTTATTACTATGTGTTCCAGTGAAATCCAGCCTCTATTCTTGAGTTTTAACCCATCTCTCACTCTATCCTTTGCATCACAATGCACTGCTTGTGCACTTATTCCTTCAGTGGGCTTGGCAGATGGAGAGGGATGACAGTAGCTCACATCTGATGACGTGGTGCTCTTTTGAACACCATCCAGCTATCCTGGGAGTGAAAGCATTGCTATTGCAGTGATTTGTCTCCACTAGTTCTTTTCTTCAGCCCAACAGTCATTTTCACCTCCTTTGTCTGACATCATTCAATCCAATAGGACATGGAATTCTAGGGGAAATTTCACAATGGCTTGATATTTTTTCATTTCTTGTAAATTCAGTTTCTCTTAATAACTGTAAATGTTGTTTTTTTTTAAAAAAAAATCCTTAGGGCCAGTACTGTGGCATGGTAAGTTAAACCTCCATCTGTGGCTCTGGCATCCCATATGGGTACCAGTTCAAGTCCCAGTTGCTCCACTTCTGATCCAGCTCCCTGCTAATGGCCTGGGAAGACAGTAGAGGATGGCCCAAGTGCTTGGGCCCCTGCACCCACGTGGGAGACCCGAAAGAAGCTCCTGGCTCCTGGCTCCTGGCTTTGGATGGAACCAGCTCCAGCCATTGTGGCCATTGTGGGGAGTGAAACAGTGGATGGAAGACCCTTCTTTCTGTCTCTTCCTCTCTATGTCTGTAACTCTGCCTCTCAAATAAATAAATAAATCTTTAAAAAGAAAGAAAGAAATTTCTCTTAAAAATAGCACTACCCTAGAGGAATACTGCCTTTCAAAATGTCCTTCCCAGCAAACATATTATTTTCCACTTAGAGATAGAATTTTCATGTTTGTTTTCCTCTTCAGTGCACTACTTTCCAGAATTCCCTTTTCTCCTCCCCATAATTAGAGACAAAAACCACTGGAACTACATCATCAGAGAGGAAAAAAGCCAGAGGAGCACACGGCATGTTTTGTAGGAAAATATCCATAGTTTACATAATCAAATAAGAAGTTATATCTCACATTAAAAAAAAAAAACAGAAATAAAAATATTGGAAGGCTTGCTTCCTCAAAAGGCATTCATGGGGCCGGCCCTGTGGCACAGTGGGTAAAGCCACCGCCTGCAGTGCCGGCATCCCATATGGGCCTGGTTCATGTCCAGGCTGCTCCACTTCCAATCTAGCTCTCCGCTATGGCCTAGGAAAGCAGTAGAAGATGGCCCAAGTCCTTGGGCCCCTACTCCTGAGTGGGAGACCTGGAAGAAGCTCCTGGCTCCTGGCTTCGAATCAGCACAGCTCTGGCCATTGCAGCCATCTAGGGAATGAACCAGTGGATGGAAGACCTCTCTCTCTGCCTCTGCCTCCCTGTAATGCTGCCTTTCAAATAAATAAATTTTTTTTTAAAAAAAAGGCATTGTGTATTCAGCAGTCACTTAAAGAACAGCCACTCTATGCAGTATGTGGTCCCTGTGCAACATGAGATGATCCAGCACAAGCCCCACGCTGGAGGAACTTAGAGCAGAGGGAGGAGGGAGTAGGGCAGACCTTGCAAAGGTACGTGAAGTACAGAGTCGGGAGAGATTCTTGCCAAGCAGGAGCCTAAAGGACGGCAGAGGGAGGTGGCATCTGAATGGCTCTAGTTGGGGCCAGGAGAGGGATATAAAGGCTAAAGGAGAGAGGAAGGAATTCCCAGAGGAGGAGGTTGTATGAACATAGGATAGCATCAGATGGAAAATGAGTCAGGGCAGGCACCAAGGATTGATCACACAAGCTGCATGAAAGGGAATGGGAGAAGATAAAAAGGGGAAAGACAGGTAAGAGCCAGGAGGAAGAACAGGCAGAGAATCCCCTAGGGGATGTTTGGGCAGAAGAAAAGCAAGATGAAAGCATTGCTATACAGGATGGCGTGGAATGAGGCAATACTGGAAAAGGGAGGCCAGTTAGGGGACTTTTGCAATAATAGGATGGGCCTTGATGCAGTTGTAGGATGGAAGAGCAGTCGATTAGAGAGGGTGAGAACGATATCAAGTGTGTTTTGTAGGTAAAATGGATAGGATATGGAACTGGCTGACTGCAAAGTGCAGGGGAGGTAGGAGTCAGCATTAACCCTGAAAGAGTGAGACTGGCTGATTGGGGTGAGAAATGAGGATTACAGGAAGGAATATTTGGGGAGTGGGGGGTGGGGAAAGGCTGCAGAAGATGCCTGGTGACTGTGAAAAAAAAAATAGTCTTTTCAGAAAGAATTCAGAGCTGGAGGTACAGACAAGTATAGAAATGCACAGATGTGACAACCAAAGTCATGGCTTTGGATGAGATTTTCAATTGAGAAAGAGCCACAATTACTGTCCATACATCACAAAGTCAAGTAGTGTTTTGCTAATTATCCACTTAGTTTGATGAATGTAGACAGACAATATCAGATCATTACAACCTAGACACTTTGCACACTGAATGGCCCAGTTTTGCAGTCCACATCAATCAAACGAAACAAATCATTGTCACATCTGCGCTTAGCATTGTGTTGTGTCAATACAGCCAGTGGCTACCTGCACACATTGACGTGGAAAGCCTGATTCATGACCCTGAAGCACCAGGGCCAGATCTCTGTGTCTCCACGGATCTCAACTATCACGTGGGCACAGTACCTTACATCAGATTCTCCCTGTGCAGTTTCATAAATAGTATAGCCTTTCCTAGAGCCAAATACAAAGGGTAGGTTTATTTCTTTGTTATGGGTTCAGAAACCTAAGGATCAGAGAGGTTGCAAATTACCTTTAGTCTTTAGTTGTGTGGCTAATAGCAGGTGGAGGCAGAGCTATCAACTAAGGTTTCCAACTCTTTGTAAAGGGCAGACAAGTTTTGGTTTATTTTTCTGTCTTACTAAGCTACATTCTTTGACCTTTTTAAAAAGGGGGAGGAGTGTCATGCTCATTACTAATTAGCACAGTTGAATGCAGCAGCAGATTAGCTATACCCATGGTCCACTTATTTTCCCCAAATGCCATTTCTTTTGCTTTCTCTGTGTTTTTTCACTAGAATCAAATGGATACAATGCATGCACACTTGCACATACACACATGAACACACACACTTTCCTCATTAATCTCAAAATGGTAGGCCAACTTAGAAGGAAAGTCATATTTCAATTAACACTTACTGTCAAAACCCAGAGATGCTATGACTAAGCGTACTTTTCATGGTTCTTTGGCTGCAGACAACCAGTACCTGTGAGATAAATCTGAAATTTGATGCAACTTTCACATCCTTAAGAGTATAACTTCTAAACCAAGCATCATATTGAATTCTAGACTTCAATGTGAAGGCCAATGCATTGTAAAAGCACAGATCAATCCAAATGAGAACCAGGATATATTTTCCAGGTAGAATGGTGATAAGATCTAGTGAAAATCACTTTGCACCTTATTCTGTGATGACTAGGTTTACAGTTCTTTCTTCCAAGTCTGCTCCATCTGAAATACAAGGTTCATGATACCATTCTTAGACCAGATTCTAAAAATGAAATAGAGAAAATCCTGCTAATATACTTTCCCTCCAGCATATTCTGAAATTCCACCGACAGGGAAAAAGCAGTACCCATAGAACACTTCTCAACAGAAACAGGGAATCTTGGTAGGGCATGCACAAAGCCTCAGGTGCTTTTAGGAAGTAGATCATGAATAGCACATTTAAAACAAATGCTGTAGAAGTGAAATTGACACTTTGAGAAACAATGACTTTAAGAGCCCTCATCTTGACTGTCCAGAATCAGTTTTTTATTTTTATTTTTTTATTTTTTATTTCTTTTTATTTTCTTCATACTATATATTGAACTCTTTACTTAACATAGAGTTAATCATATGCATATGAAGTCAATTGAAAATAGATCTCAGTAAAAAATAAGAGGGGGAATACAAAAGGGAGGAGGAAGTTTATAACTGTAAATTTGTATAGTTCTGCATATAGTCCTACAGACTTACTTCTAAGGGTACAGTTTAAAAACTTGTCATGAGATTCCAAATCCCCATTAAGTTGGTGGTAAAAAATGCCATCTTAATCGTTAAAGTGACCATGTTAAGCATTAAAGTGAACAAATAGATAGAATTAAGTGTTAAAGAGATCATATAAATAGCATCAAGTGCCTGGTAATAATAATAGACAGAATTAAAAAGGAAGGAATGTCCAACATGGGAAGCAGTCCACACAGCAGACTCATAGAATGACAATTGCTTTAAGTAACACTCTGACCTCAGAATCAGTGCTTAAGGCATTTGGATGATGCTAAAAAGCCCATGAGAGCATTTTAGGCATGGAGAGCCAAGACACTAAGGCAAAAAATATCCTACACAAAGGATCTCTGTGAATGAGACCCCAGTGGAAAGAAGGGGCCATTGCAGAAGGGTGTACTTTTCTCTGAAGGGAAGAGAGAACTTCCACTTTGCTTATGGCCTTGTCTAAACACTGGCAGATTTTATGGTCACAAAAGGCTTCCATAGCCTTGGCAGTTCACGTCAAGAGCCTTGGGTGATCACTGACTTCATAATAAGAGTGTTAATTGTTAAATGAACAACAGAAGTCACTACGCACTTACTCCCCATGTAGGACCTCTGTCCTTAGTGAGTTGTACTATGGGAATTAACTACAAAATTTGTTCTCAAACAGTACTTTTTACATTGTGTGTGTGTGCAAACTGTTGAAATATTTACTTAGTATAGAGTTGATCTTCTGTATATAAAGTTAATTAAAAATGAATCTTAATGAAGGATGGGATGGGATGGGATGGGAGAAGGAGTAGGAGGTAGGATGGGAGTGGGGGTGGGAGGGTGGGTATGGGGGGAAGAACTACCATATTCCTAAAGCTGTACCTATGAAGCTTGCATTCATTAAATAAAAGCTTAAAAAAAAAAAACAAGAAAAAAAAAGTAGATCATGAACACGTCCTAAACCCCCCCACCCCCTTAACCACTGGTCTCCACTTACTGATGTCGGAATTGAAAGAGTTTCCTGAGAGGAAAAAAGATTTGCACCATCATGCTATTGGAATGCAGACATGACCACCATTCTGTTGAGTGGACAGTCCAAGTAGAAGTCAAATGGCAGAGAAAAGCAGTGGGGCTCCTGCAGGCACAGCTCAGCTAACATGTCATGTTGATAGAGGATATGGCTAATACATCATGTTGATAGACGCTGCAGTTAATATGTCATGTTGATAGATGTTGTAGTCCAAATGGCTTTATGTTCTCATGCAGAAATTTCAGAGTTGGTGGCCAGAACTGGCGAGACATCTTGGAATTTTCATTTATATGCAGTGTATAAAAATACCTGGATTCTGAGAACTTGAATAGAATTGTGCTATAGGACCCGTGCTTCCCCTATGTATGGTTTGGTGAGCAAGAGCTGCTCTTCATCTCAAGTCCGGTGATCAGGATTTCAACAGACTCGTGTTTAGTGAACACATGAGCTGGTGTCTAATACCCACTTAGAAATTAAAAGGAACTAATAAGTGTATATAAGAATATATGGCTACATAGGACAACCTATACTCTTGAGAGCTTGTCAAGGGAAAACATGAGTGAGTGTTACCTGTGAGTATAAGTGGGTCACATAAAGAATTACACTTGATCTTAGCCAAAAGGCTGAGAAGCAATAATAAGAATTAATATGTGTCATCTTCAATCCTGTCCAATGGGACTGCCTGAAGGAAAAAACAGGCTCTAGTGGGAAGAAACTTAGGATACTGGCAGATGTCTGGGGTGTTTGGCAGAAGACATAGTAGAGGTGCCTCTCCTGTGTCCATGGAGAGTCAAGTGAATGGCCCCCAGGGATGGTGTTCTCCAAAGAACCAACGATCTGATGAGAGCATCAGGTTTCCTTCTCAAGACAGAGCTTCACTGGGGGAGAGAAGCACTGCCAGGCCTCGTACCACAAACCCATCTTAAGACAGTTCCAGGCAAATGTGAACTTTCCTGATCCCACCTTTTTTTTTGACAGTGAGAGAGAGAGAGAGACAGAGAGAAAGGTCTTCCTTCTGTTGGTTCACCTCCCAAATGGCCGCTACGGCCGGAGCTACGCTGATCCTAAGCCTGGAGCCAGGTGCTTCTTCCTGGTCTCCCACACGGGTGCAGGGCCCAAGCACTTGGGCCATCCTCCACTGCCTTCCCGGACCACAGCAGAGAGCTGGATTGGAAAAGGAGCAGCCGGGTCTAGAACCCAGTGCCCATATGGGATGCCGGTGCCGCAGGCAGAGCATTAACCAAGTGAGCCACAGCGCTGGCCCCCTGTTCCCCTTCAAACTCTCCTTTTCCCTTGCCCCATTCCAACACTGCAGGAACTCAGAAACAGATTCCAGTAGGGGTGGAGTGGGAAACACTGACTCTGCACTGGGGTTTCCTGCTTGAGACAGAGCTTCACTGGGGGAGAGAAGACCTGACTCTCAATCAGGACAGGAATGTTGATACTAGAGGCTGGATCTGCTGAATAAATACTGTGTTTGGAAACCTATAATTTTTATCCACACATTGGGGGTGCAAAATAAAGTTGCTCTGTGATTGCACCCGCTGAGCCCCACTTGCCCACCACATCAGGGCCACACCTCTACCTCCCAACCATTCCTTTGCAGTAAGTGATTTACACGGGTCTGAAGTGCCTCTTTACAGGGGAAACAGCCAAGAAACACTGGGATTCAGACACATGCAGCTGTGTAGGGGTGAAAGTCAGTTTGCCAGGAGGTAGTTAGGTTGCCATCCGGATGTCAGCTGAAGTCACCTTGTCCTCTGAGGGTTCCTTAGAACTGGCTGGCATCCTTCCCATCAAATGGCTTATGGCGATCTAGTCTCCTCCTAAATATCTGCCCCAGTCCCCGAAGACCATGGCTCATCCTTTAGCCACTCTGTGTGCTCTGTATTCTCATGACTCTGATTTGGGACAGAGATTCTTTCCCCTGACGTACCCCCCACAAAAGCCTTGAACAAGACCTCAGTGCAGGCCATTACCTTTCAGCACAGGGCCACTGACTTAAAAAGGGAACACACACCTCCTGTCTTTGAACATCCACTGGCCATTCCCTAACTGGTGGTGGTCCTCCCAGTGTGTTTTAATCCCTTATTTTCCCTGCTTCTGTAACCAGGTATGAAACAACATAAGCAACATAACATAAACATACTTCACACTTTTTTCCAACTTTTCTTTAATAAATAAAAATTCTAAAGTACAACTTTTGGATTATAGCGGCTTTTCCCCCCATAACCTCCCTCCCACCTGCAACCATCCCATCTCCCACTCCATCTCCCATCCCATTCTTCATCAAGATTCATTTTCAATTATCTTTATATACAGAAGATCAACTCAGTATATACTAAGTAAAGATTTCAACAGACTGCACCCACACAGGCACACAAACTACAGAGTACTGTTTGAGTAGTAGCTTTACCGTTAATTCGCATAGTATAACACATTAAGGACAGAGATCCTACATGGGGAGTAGGTGCACAGTGACTCCTGTTGTTGACTTAACAATTGACACTCTTATTTATGATCAATAATCACCAGATTGTCATGAGCTGCCAAGGCTATGGAAGCCTCTTGAGTTTGCCAACTCTGATCTTATTTAGACAAGGCCATAGTCAAAGTGGAAGTTCTCTCCTCCCTTCAGAGAAAGGTACCTCCTTCTTTGATGGCCCATTCTTTCTGCTGGGATTTCACTCACAGAGATCTTTCATTTAGGTCATTTTTCTTGCCACAGTGTCTTGGCTTTCCATGCCTGCGAAACTCTCATGGGCTTTTTAGCCTAATCCAACTGCCTTAAGGGCTGATTCTGAGGCCAGAGTGCTGTTTAGAACATCTGCCATTCTATGAGTCTGCTGTGTATCCCACTTCCCATGTTGGATCGTTCTCTCCTTTTTAATTCTATCAGTTATTATTAGCAGACACTAGTCTTGTTTATGTGATCCCTTTGACACTTAATCCTATCATTATGATAAACTATTTTTTTTTTGACAGGCAGAGTGGACTGTGAGAGAGAGAGACAGAGAGAAAGGTCTTCCTTTTTGCCGTTGGTTCACCCTCCAATGGCCGCCGCGGTTGGCGCGCTGCAGCCGGCGCACCGTGCTGATCCGAAGCCAGGAGCCAGGTGCTTCTCCTGGTCTCCCATGGGGTACAGGGCCCAAGCACTTGGGCCATCCTCCACTGCACTCCCTGGCCACAGCAGAGAGCTGGCCTGGAAGAGGGGCAACCAGGACAGAATCCAGTGCCCCGACCGGGACTAGAACCCGGTGTGCTGGCGCCGCAAGGCGGAGGATTAGCCTAGTGAGCCGCAGCGCCGGCCTCATTATGATAAACTATTAACTTAAACTGATCACTTTGACTAGTAAGATGACATTGGTACATGCCACCTTGATGGGATTGAATTGGAATCCCCTGGCACATTTCTAGCTCTACCATTAAGGGTAAGTCCGAGAAACATACTTCACATTTAAGTAGCAGAGCTGAGACGATGACACTTTGGGGCTGAACTACTGGCTTCCCACTGATCCACATTCTAAGTTACAAATTGCCTTGTTCCTTATCTCAACTTCTTTTGCAGAGCAGGAGGACCAGGTCAGGCCAGATCTAATCACACTGTGTGGACCTCAAGGGCCACCAGGACAAAACAAGCCTTGGTACCTGATTCCAGGGACACGCAGCCTTCCATGATTTCACCATACCAGCACCCACTTTCTTGTAGCCCCTTTATAAGGCCCAAGACATCCTCACCCAGCAGAGCAGTAGTGTCTGCTATCCTCTCATCTGTCGACAGACTAAATGTGCTTTTCCTTTGCCCCCAAACCTTGTCGTTGTTATTTTCATTTGACACCAGTGACAGGGATGGAGCTTTTGGTAACACTTCCCTCCCTTTCCATCTCTGGTCTTTTCTGCACAAAACTCTTGTTTACTTTTTTATGGTGACTGGTTTAGCTACCACTGTTTAGAGCCTCCTCCTACATCACACTTCATCTGGAGGCCTCAGCTTTGCTAAATAAAAGGCTATTTACTCCAGAGAGAAATGAAGCTGCTTCCTCCCAGGCTCAAGCTGCAGATTTCACTTGTGGTTTCAATAGTAATTGCTTCATCTCCACCAGAAGACCCAGCAACATGGCCTGAATTTGGAGGGGAGAGGTAATTAGAATTCCAAGGTGGTGGCAGGTACCCAAACTCACCAGCACTACAGGAGACTGACAGTGCACGATTGTTTTGAACAGCAAGGGGTTCTCTGTGTTCACTGAAAAGATACCAAAAACCTGGAGCTCTTTGGGTTTTGGAACACTCTTGACTTCTCCTGCATCCCTCGTCCTCCACTGTGTCCTTGACAACATAAGCATGTGCACACACATCGACACACACACTCATGCCCAGAAGAGAGCGTTCTCTTCATTTGGCACCATCAGGTTCCCTGTCCTTGAGGCACAAAGTCATGCTCCTGGTTCATGGGGAGGGCAGTGGATTTCCAGCTTTCCCAGCCCTTCTGCACAAACAGCACAAGCAGTGGGAGAAGGCAGTACCATGGTGTCTCTAGGTATCATCAGGCCTGCCATGGTGGATTCCCGGCTCCGCCCCTTGCAGCCGAAAGCACTCTCCCAGCAACCCGTGGGGGGCTCAAGCAACCTTGCAAGAACTCTCCTTAGTGACTGCAAGAAAATTAAAAAATAACGCTGTTAAAGATCCTCATTCTCACAAAGCCAACAGCAAGGACCTTAGGCCTAGCTGCCATGGTTTTGCTCCACTTTTCTGGATAATAGCAGATGTGGGGATCTCCATCTGCATTAGCAGCTGCGGCACCAACTGCAGCACGTGGCGGGCTGGGACCAGCAACTCTGGGGAAGGGAAGGGAAAGAAAACTACAAATCTGGGCCCATCAGGCGGTGATGAGTACAAGTTGTGGACAGATGTGAGCACCCCTGGGAGGGGCTTTATAAAAGACTGGGCATGGCCGGCGCCATGGCTCAATAGGCTAATCCTCCACCTGCAGCACCGGCACCCCGGGTTCTAGTCCCAGGCGGGGTGCCAGATTCTTTCCCGGTTGCTCCTCTTCCAGTCCAGCTCTCTACTGTGGCCCGGGAAGGCAGTGGAGGATGGCCCAAGTGCTTGGGCCCTGCACCCGCATGGGAGACCAGGAGAAGCACCTGGCTCCTGGCTTCGGATCAGCGCGGTGCACCGGCTGCTGTGCGCAGGCCACAGTGGACATTGGGGAGTGAACCAACGGAAAAGGAAGACCTTTCTCTCTGTCTCTCTCTCTCACTGTCCACTCTGCCTGTCAAAAAAAATAATAATAATAAATTTAAAAGACTGGGCTAACGGAGTCAACAAACAGCCAGTCGAAGAGGGGTTTGCTCACTACCATGGACATCCGGGGTTTAATATGCTATGACTGCATTTGCAATCAGCTAAATCCTGAGACACTTGGATTACATGACTATAAACGGCTTTTGCCTTTAAGTCCCTGAAATTCACATTGAAACAAGGTTGGACTGCTGTAGACTTACTCAGTGACTTTAATAACTCATGCTACAGGCAATGTTTTCCAGAATGCTACTAGAGAAATTTCCATGCAAAGAAATACAAGAAGAACACGTAATAATAGCTGAAGACCAGCTGGACCTAAGATGCTCAGTGCTTTATCCAACTTATCTTGTTAAATCCCTGCTATTGCCCTCAGGAGTAGGCGTTATACAGCCCCATTTTTAGAGACGTGGAAAGAGGCTGAGATTTTACATAATTTAAGGTCAGACAATTAACTGCTGAACTTTGAAACTACTCACTGTAGATACAAATATATACACCAATCAGGACAACCACGTGATTCTGAAACATTTCTGATGGCCTTTCTGTTAAGCCAGGATTCCAAAAAGCAAAATCGGAGAGGAGGGTTCCTGGGGAAGTGATACGGAGTGAGGGAGGCAGAGAAGGCAGCAAGGTAAGGACCCATGGAGAGTGACTTCGCCTGTTTCCACAGGGGGGCCCTGGGTGTACGGCATACCTCAGAGCTGTCCAGCCAGAGGCACTCTTGCACCTGTTGGGCAGGGATTTTGCTCCAAGGAAACAAAGCCACAAGCACTCGGCACTGAAAGCAAAGGGCATCAAACCCAGTACCAAGGGACCTGCGGCTCTAGGCAGTGCCCAGCCACTACCCACTACACCCATTGAAAAGCTGGCTTGAACCCAGCTGCAAGCTTTAAGAGGCACACGAGTGAGAGCAGCATTTGTAGCGGCACTTGCAGAGTTTGGGCTCCGGGCCTGACTGGGTACATCCAGGAAGGACACAGGCTTAGGCCAGGTTTTTGGTTTGTTGAAACTGGTCTGTGATTTGGGAGCCCAGCATACGGAGTTTTCTAAGAGATGAATGAGTGTGTTGTCAAAGAGGCAGCTCGATACGGCACAGGGACTTCCGCCTTTTTCAACCCAAAGATGAGATGTGCTCCCCCAGACAACCGCCCTCTGCCAGCCTCTGTGACCTTGGGTGAACTCTGGTGAGCTTCAGGTTTCTAAGCAGGAAAAGAAAATTCTCTACCCTAGAGTTTGCTGGGATAAACCAAACATGAGGATGTCCACGAATGTGCTTTTCAACCGGTCAGTGTGATATAAATAGAAGTTATTCTTAGTGTTAGGCTGTGCTTGCCTCAAACGGAGACACTCATACTTCTGTTCCAGTGGTCTGCAGATGCATAGACAAGATCATCCATGCAAATTTCAGGAAATGGACTCTTGGCTCATTCCCCAAGAAGCCTGATGCTGCCTATGCTCTCACATCTCATTTAAGCCGTGGGCCAGCTGGGGAGTCTATGCATTTGTAAAGAGAGCAGCCTGGAGCTGCAGGAAATCCCAGCTCCCATGGATGCCAGGCAGCTCTGGAGGGGAAGCCCTGCCCTCTGGAGGGGCTTCCACCTCTCACTCTCAGCGTCCTGCAGCCCGGGCTCATCCCACACACCCTATGCAAAGTGCTTTGAACTCCCCAGCATCTCACGAGCATATGACATGATAAACACGTGAAGGCCAGCCAACCTAACAGAATAAACATTCCCACCACTGGGCGCAGCTGTAACACAGAGAAACAGTTCTAAGCATCTGGGAAAAGCTGGCTGCACGGTGTGGGGTGCAGATTTGGGCTCCTGGGGCAATAGTCTATTTGGGGTGAGATAAAGCTGTCATTGGTCATGGAAAGAACGTTCCTCTCAGAGCGAGTTTCAAGTGAAGGAGACAAAGGGCCTCAGTTGTCACAGGTATGTCTTCAATGATCTCATGTACAAGTGAATAGAGAAAGACAGACTGGGACCGTGACAACCTGAGTTTTCCTCCTGGCCTCCTTACTGGCTTTGTGACCCTGAACATTATTTGGATCTCAATGTTTGTGTCTGAGAAACGGAAATAGCAACCCCCCCACCAACAAACACACAATGAGGTTACTACAGAAATAATGTATAGTTCCTGCTGTGTAGCAGACATTGAACAAGTGTTTAAATAAAATTGGTAATAATAGCTAAAGGGACCGCACCAGTGCCTCTGCCTTAGTAAAATATTAGTTATTATTTTTATCAGGCTCTGCAGAGAGAATTTCAGTGGTTTGTACATCGTAAGCAGGCAGGAAATACTGGTCAAATGAATGCATGGACAGTTGTGGCCAACAAATTTCTTAGGCTACAGGAAAGAAAACATGACCCAACAGCTTTCCTAAAGAATCTCTCAAAACCTAAGCACCTTAGACCCGGACCCTACTTCTTGGCCTGGGTTACAGGTGCAAATATCATAGTTGCAGGTGCAGTAGAGGGGAGCGAAGCCACAGGGCAGCTGGTGACACACACACAGCCTTCCCAGGTGGACCCAAGGCCATCATTGTCAGCAGGGCTGTGACTCACCAAGTGCTTCGTTCTGGATCAGGGCAGAAAGTGTTGTCATCATGGGTTTGTCTCATACCTGGTTCCAAGGCTAATGTCAGAAAGGATTCCTGCTGTCATGGATATTTATGCTTATATCTGCGATGATGGCTGCTATGTGCAAAACCTGGGGCCACTGGATGTCTAAACACCTCTCCATACTAATGAGAAAAGTGCAGAAACACAGGATGCCACCATGCCACATGAAATAGCCACTCTTTCTTTACAGTCCTCAGCAGCAGCAACAGCAGCAGGCAATTCTTCCTTGGCAGATTTTGAAGGGTGCAAGAAGGTATATTTGTCTCTTCAGGCAGTTGATCTCTAAAAAGCCACTGTCTCCATGAGCCCAGTCAAAAAGAGGACAGAGGGGAGAATACGTGACAAGAACAACGGGGATCAGTGGGTGGGCATATGGTGCAGCACTCCACATCAGAGTCCCTGGATTTGAGTTCCAGCTCCACTTCCAAGTCAGCTTCCTACTAACACACACCCTGGGAAACAGCAGGTGATGGCTTGAGTACCTGGGGCCTTGCCATCCAATGCGGAGACCCAAACTGAGTCCCTATCTCCTGGGTTCAACAAAGACCCAGACCAGACCATTGCAGACATTTGGCATCCTATTTCTCTCTCTCTTTCTCTCTCTCTCTCTCTCTCTCTCTCTCTCTCTCCTTCCTCCCTTCCTCCCCCTGCCCCACTTTCCATCCTGTCAAATACAAAAGCAGAAGAATGGAGATGTTTGGAGAGAGGTGACTGGCGACTCTACAAAGAGGTCACACTGCATACCACATTCCGGGAAGCCCAGTTTCAAACAGACATCACCAGGAGGGTTGGTAAGGCTGAGGAACTGTGAGGAAGGGAGCTAACAGTTTCTGAAAACATTGATGACAACAAATAACCATCATACACTGAGGATGTATGTCAGGCTCTGTGCAAAGATTATCTCACTTAGCCACATAATAAGCCTTTAACAGGTCCTGTGCAAGTCTGCCAGGTTGCTGTAGCAAAATGCCACAAACTGAGAGGTTTAAACAATGGATTTATTTTCTCACAGTTGTGGCAACTTGAAGCCCAAGCCCAAGGTTGCAGCACAGTTGTTTTTCCCTGACCATAATGGAGGGGTCTGTCAGGGCTCTCTCCTTGGCTCCCAGAGGGTTGCCCTGTGTCTTCCTCTTCACATGGCCCTCCCTCTGTGCACAAACATCCCTGACTTCTCATGTGAGTGTCCAAATTTCCTTTTATGGGCTGGTGCTGTGGCTCACTAGGCTAATCCTCCGCCTGCAGCACCGGCACTCCAGGTACTAGTCCTGGTTGGGGTGCCGGATTCTGTCCCGGTTGCCCCTCTTCCAGGCCAGCTCTCTGCTGTGGCCCGGGAGTACAGTGGAGGATGGCCCAGGTCCTTGGGCCCTGCACCCGCATGGGAGACGAGGAGGAAGCACCTGGCTCCTGGCTTCGGATCAGTGCAGTGCGCCGGCCATAGCAGCCATTTGGGGGGTGAACCAACAGAAGGAAGACCGTTCTCTCTGTCTCTCTCTCACTGTCTAGCTCTGCCTGACAAAAATAAATAAATAAGTAAAACAAATTTCCTTTTATAAGGACACCAACATGAGTGGATGACAGCCCACTCTCACAGCCTCATTTTCACTTAATTCACCTTCTTAGAAGTCTGACTCCTAACTACAGGTTCACGCTGGAGTACTGGAGCTGGGCCTTCCAGACAGGAATATGGAGGTTGCTCAGCAGGTGCCCTGCTTCCCACGTCAGTGATGAGGGTTTTAAGGTTTGCATGTAGCACAAATAGTAAATGGTGAAGGCAGGATTTGACTCCAGGTCTGTCCCATACGACAGTCCATTGTATCCCCCACATGACTTTGCCTCTGAAAGCAGATGAGCAGTGCAGAGAAAAAAGGCTAACCATGACACAAACATCGGCATGTGCAGGCCACTGACATGTCTAGATCGTGTTGATAGGTGGTTTACTAAGAAGCCTGCTTTGAAAGGCATAATAGGGGCCGGTGGTGTGGCTCACTTGGTTAATCCTCCGTCTGCAGCACCGGCATCCCATAGGGGCACTGGGTTCTAATCCCAGCTGCTCCTCTTCCAGTCCAGCTCTCTGCTGTGGCCTGGGAAGGCAGTGGAGGATGGCCCAAGTCCTTGGGCCCCTGCACCCACATGGAAAACCAGGAGGAAGCACCTGGCTCCTGGCTTTGGATTGGCGCGGCGCCGGCCGTAGCAGCCATTTGGGGGTTGAACCAATGGAAGGAAGACCTTTCTCTCTGTCTCTCTCTCTCTCACTGTCTATGACTCTACCTGTCAAATAAATTTTTTAAAAAATGCATAATAAACACAAGTCCTGCGGTTATGGCTTAATTCACATTGTGTTCCTTTGCTACTATAGAAAATCTCTCTAAGCAACAGAAAACTCTGAAATCCGCCCCTGCACAGGCACATACCTGCCTTGGCTAGTTATTTAAGACATTGTTCAAAGCTTTGTTCCCAATTAACAGTGTGCACTGCCTGTGCCAAAACACGAGCACAGCACCTCTCCCAGTCTGTAATCCATCTGGTGTCTAGGCCTATGCGCCAGTGGCAGGTATGGCTGCCACCCACATAGTCACCTCTCCCGCGGCATGGTGTGGAAGGAGGGGTCTACAGCAGGTAATGAATCAATAACTCTCAGCCAACTCGCTGCACTCTGTTGACATGCATGGCCAGTTTTCTCTCGTGATTAATTGCACTTGCTTTTGCAGGAGGATTAATTCATTTTTCTGATTTTCTGCTATTAAAAAGCCAGTCTCAACAATCCCCCTAGCTCAGAAGGGACAGAGTCCAGTTTAATGTGGGTGATGAAAATTTTCAAAAACCATGAGTTAAAAGAGAGACTAGCTACAAATAGAAGGAGAGTTTTGCATGTATATACGTATATTGTATATACACATATGCATGCAAACAAGTGAGCATAAACATAAACCTCAAACAATTATGGTTTTTTTCTTATTAAGGTGACTACATGTTCCTTTTTTCATGGTTACCACCTATTTCAGAAATTCTACTAAATTAAAGTACAAATTAAATCAGATACTGCACATTTTAGATAATAATACAATGAAAAAAGGGGAGCACCCAATTGGAGACATACTCACAATTAGCCAGAGCTCTCTTTAAACAAAGAACGACTCCCTAGCTAATTAATGTTTGTCAAGCACTTTAAAATCATATAATTCAACATCCCAGACATCCCCACCTAAAGATAGGAAGACAAGGAGGTGGTGGGGGGAAGATGTGGCTTGGTATCATCTTGCTAAGTTATTCATCCCATTTTCCAAAGAGAGAGGAAAAAACCAGATGTGCACAAAGTAGCTGGAACTCAATTCCCCTAAAAGCTATTGTTCTGCCTCTTCCTCTCATTTTTCTTTATGAGTGAAGGGGGAATAACTCTTCTGAAAATCATTTCACCAGAGCAGTAACATCAATTCTTAATTATTAATATCACGATTTGTTATTCATTGAGCATCAAAAGTGCATTAGATGTTGTACCAAACACAAACAGGTCCAAGTCTTAAATCAAGGTGATTCACTTAGAAAGGCTGAGTTGCCAGCCCTTTTGTTTTTTTTGCTGGATAGGTCCTTGGGCAGTCAGCTAGATAATGCCAGGCTGCCCATCTTGGAGGGAAGTGTCTTCTTAGCACTCAGATTTTACCACACACTGCTAGGTAGGAGCAGAGCATTTACGTGAGAAAGCAGAGTCCAAGGTAAAAATGGAAACTGAAGAATGTCACAGGCTGTCATCTTGAAATCAGCTGGCCATGCTGCATCTATCTTAGCAAAACATTTGAGCAGGCGCCCACCACATACAAGTGACATACATACACCACGGTTCTGATACAGTAGGGTCACTATAAAGCATACGAAATGAGGAAAGGTTAAAAGATGACATGAAGATTAAATGTTTAAAAGAATTTTTTGTTTCATTGTATTTATGAATAGGAACAAAGAACTTCTGCTCTCCCTAAAAAGACGTCCCCAAGAACTTCTGCTCTCCCTAAAAAGACGTCCCCAAAAATAACATTTCTTTCTTTCTCTTTCTTCCTTTCTTTCTTTTTCTTTCTTCCTTCCTTGCTTCCTTTCCTTCTTTCTTTCTTTTTTTTTTTTTTTTTTTTTTGACAGATAGAGTTATAGACAGTGACAGAGAGAGACAGAGAGAAAGGTCCTCCCTCCACCGGTTCACTCCCCAAATGGCTGCTATGGCCAGCGCTGCGCCAATCCGAAGCCAGGAGCCAGGTACTTCCTCCTGTCCTCCCAAGCGGGTGCAGGGGCCCAATCACTCGAGCCATCCTCCACTGCACTCCCGGGCCACAGCAGAGAGCTGGACTGGAAAAGGAGCAGCCAGGACTAGAACCCAGTGCCCATATGGGATGCCAGTGCTGCAGGTGGAGGATTAACCAAATGAGCCACAGCGCCAGCCCCATAACATTTCTTTATTGAAAATTACTCAAGTGAGTGGGCTCCATCATCATGATTATTATTTTTGAAATCTGGCTTTAGTGCTTTGTGTTACAGTGATTTGGAAGTTCAGTGCAGTGCTAATGGCTGCCATTGCTGAAAAGGATACATCTTATAAATACATTCATCCTGGAGACACAATGCATGGTGGGCCAGGCTTAGTAACTCACAGAACTTACTTTGCTTTCATCCACCAATTGCATGAAAGTTTTTTCTTGAAATTTGCTCGTAAATTTCCTGCTCTATCACTTGTCCTTGCCAACAAATTGGAAGTGACTGTATTTTTATAAGTTTAATAAATGAATCCTTCAAAACATATGAAACTCTTCACGTGAAAATCATTTTTGAAATCCTATTACTATGTTTTCTAAGTTTGCCATGTTATCATTTGTAAAGGTTACACACACCATTTTGACAACAATAATAAATTAATTATGGAAACATTTTTAACTATTAGTTTCAAAATGTTTTTCTCAGCACCTTGTTTTAAAAAAATATTTATTTGTTTATTTGAAAGGCAGAGTTAGGGAAGAGAGGAGAGAAGAGTGACAGAAAGAGATCCTCTATCCACTGGCTCACTCTTCAAATGGCCACAATAGCCAGAGCTGAGCCAATCCACAGCCAGGAGCCAGGAGCTTCTTCCATATCTCCCCGGTGGATTGTGGCACCCAAGCACTTGGGCCATCCTCCACTGCCTTCTCAGGCACAGTAGCAGGGAGCTGGTTCTGAAATGGAAAAACCAGGATGCAACCCATTGCCCAACCCATTGCCTATATGGGATGCCGGCCTCACAGGTGGTGGCTTAACCCAACACGCCATTCCCCTGCACTTGTCTTTTTCAAAAAGCAAATGCTTTTTCAAAAGTATATTTCACCTTTGAGAAGTAAATTATTTAGTTAACGGAATAAAAGGCTTCACTTAAATCCCACTCTCATTTCTGAACTGAATGGTCTTGTGGAAGACATCTCAGGTTTCTATGCCAAAGTTTACTCATCTATAAAATGGAGTTACTGGTCCCTATCTTGTAAGCCTGTGTGATGAATCAAGGAATTAACTCATTTAGAACAGGCCACTGGCTGGCCCTTATATATAAAAAGAACCTGCTACGTGTGTTTATTTTTTCAAAAACTCTAGAAAGTCTACTAGATGACAGTTAACAACTTGTCATCACAGGAAGTCAGCATATTACACTCATGTCTGCTTTTTCAAAACTGCGTAATGTTTTGACTATATCTAATTTCACTCCAAGAGAACCAACAAACCTGTTTGCAACACAAAAGACTGTCATGGTTGTTCCCCATCTCATTCAAGATTCCACTCTTCACAATTCTGCTATTTAAGGTAGTATAGATGCTGACGTTGTGGCGTAAGGGGTAAAGCTGCCAACTGCTAATGCAGGCATCCTTTATGGGTGCCAGTTCAAGTCCCAGGTGTTCCACTTCTGATCCAGCTCCCTGATAGTGACCTGGGAAAAGCAGCAGAAGATGGCCCAAGTGCTTGGGCCCCTGCACCCACATAGTAGACCCAGATGAAGTTCCTGGCTCCTGGCTTCAACCTGGCCAAACCCCAGCCATTGCAGGGAGTGAACCAGCAGATGGCAGATTTCTTTCTCTCTGGCTTTTCCTTTGTCTCTGCAACTTTTTCAAATAAATAAATAGGTAATATAGTCCACAAATCTCTTCAGCAAGTCAGAAACACATGAAGCTTCTCTGCAGCTTTGGGGCCCTGCTCTTGGTGCAGTGTCCTGTGTGACATCTCAGATATGGCTTCTGCTGTAGACGTCAAACACTAGGATGCTTTTTTCTTTTTTTACTGTCATGTAGAATATAAATATAAATGACATTTCCTTTTTTCTTCTACCTCCTGCTATGGAGTCCAGTGCTCCAGATCTACCCAGTACTGCTCAGACTCCCTGGGGAAGCCCACTGCCTGTGGGTGATAACTCAGTGACTCCCCCATCTCCCACTATGGGCGGCTCCTTTGCATTGGCCTGGACAGGTGGCCGCTTTCCTGAAGATTTCTGATGACAAAGCGCACATTTACTTCCAATATAATCTGTCTCATTTTTGGACTCCAGAAATTGTCAGCAAATGTGCTCTTCTACTTCTTGGTAATTTCTCCCATTTGGTGTAAGAACGTGGCTTTCTAGTTGCAGAGAAAATGACCCACCACCATCTCCTCTCCTGTTTGCCCTCTCTCCTCCTTAGACTTTTAATCCATCACCATTTGACATGGCTTCTGGAACATTTCTCCATCCTGACTGCCCTCTCCAGGCCACTCTCCAACTCAGAAAGGTTTCCCAGTCTCCTGGGGGTCACTGGGCCAGGTCAGAGCACCATGGGTGTGTGGCCTCCCCTTCTCTGCCACAGGGGCATTGTTAATGTCAGAGGCTCATCGTCACAAGCTGAGGTTTACCTCTTCTCTCC
The DNA here is from genome assembly GCF_033115175.1 of Lepus europaeus. Lineage (NCBI taxonomy): Eukaryota > Metazoa > Chordata > Mammalia > Lagomorpha > Leporidae > Lepus > Lepus europaeus. Next base: position 151,321,482 of record NC_084830.1, read on the forward strand.
ACGTGGGTACACTGTGCAGACACCCCCCCCCACCGACATCCTTTTATAGTAAAGTTCTCCTTCATAATTGAGTTGAAGGATTTTGCAACTCTCATCTGCTCTGTGTCTGTGTGCATGTAACATACTAATTCACAGGGCAAAGCCCTAAAGAGAGAATAGTGCCTATTTCATGTCTCTAATGTAATCTTGTTTCTTACCATAAAAAATATGGCCTCGGGGGCAGGCATTTGGTGCCATGGTTAAGATACCACTTGGGACACCCACATCCTATATCAGAGAGCCTGGGTTCAAGGCTGGATCTACTCCTGATTCTGGTTTCCTGCTGATGCACAGCCTAGAAGGCAGCAGATAATGACTCAAGTGATTGGGACCCTATCACCCACCTGGCAGACCTGGATTGAGCTCCTGGCTCCTAGCTCTGGCCTAGCTCATCCCTGGCTATTGTGAACATTTGAACCATCAAGTGGAATAGACTTGTCTCTCTCTCCTCTCATTCTCTCTCTCTCTTTCTTTCTCTCTCTCTCTCTCTCTCTCTCACAAAGGGGAGGCAGGGGATGTGGGTATTTGCCTTTAGAAACAATAAAGATTTATTTAAAAAGAAATATAGTCTCAGGACAAACACTGAACCTAGAGTCACAGCATGTGGCACTGAGCAGAGCAGAGGTAGTCCCAGCCCTACTGTGTGACTTCTCTATACCTCTCAGCCCTCACCAATACAATGGGAATACCAGAGCCTACCTACCCTCTTGACCTCAGAAAGCTTTTCAAAGAAGCAAATGAGCACAAATTGTAAAAGTCTTTAAAAATTACTCTAAAAATACAATATATGTGAGGGTACTTCAAAAAGTTTGTGGAACAGGGCCAGTATTGTATCCCATATGGACAGCAGTTCATGTCCTAGCTACTCCACTTCTGAGCCAGCTCCCTGTAAATGGCCTGGGAAAGCAGCAGAAGATAGTCCAAATGCTTGGGCCCCTACCACTCTGTGGGAGACCCAGATGAAGCTCCCGACTCCTAGCTTCAACCAGAATCAGCTCTGATCCTTGTGGCCATTTAATGAGTGAGCTGTGGATGGATGGATGATCTGTCTCTCTGTCTTTCTCTCTAACTCTGACTTTCAAATAAACAAATCTTTAAAAGTAAAAAACTTCTTGCAAAAATGGTATATAAAGACAAGTTTGAGATCATGTATAGTTTTTTTCATAGTATACATTTCCCATGAACTTTTTGAAGACTCCTTGTATATTAGTTATTATTAATACTACAATACAACCTGTAGGCACCTCATAAATATTAACGGAGAAAAAAATCAGATAGATACACAATAGACAGAAAAGTGAATAATGACAAGGAGGAAGGACCAGAGGAGAGAGAAAATGTAACATCAATTCCAGCTCTTGGCATCTTAAGCTAGCGCCTGTCGCCGATGGCAACACAGAAAGAACAGCAATGCTGTTCATTTGAGGCAGAGTTTAAGGAACACAGGACTTAGTTTCTGGCATGGGATCATATCACCCATCATTGCTATGGCTCCATACAATTAATGAGGCATCTAGTAGCACCTGTTCAGATTTACCCAGGAAGAAATATCATGCATAAGAGGCAGGCGTTGAGAGGAGAGGATTCCATTCATCAATGCACATTGCTAGTCTGCCAGGGACAGCAGAATATTTAACTGCTGAGCAACAAATCCCATTTGACTGTTTAAGTAAGAGGTAATGATTAATATCAAGTTATAAGGATATACCTTCCTATGCTGCATTAGAGCAAACACACTAACAGCAGATGTATCATGTGAAAGAGCATCCTCAATAAGTTCTCCATTCTGCAGCCATCTGAGCATCCCAGGATTCTTGCCCCCATGCATTTACTCATCCATCCATTAACTCAAGGAAATGCCTTCTAAGTGAGTATTATGCGCCAGGCTCTATCCCAGGTGCAGGGGGACTAAAAGATGAACAACGCTGTAGTCTGAATCAGGAGAAATGAAAATACTCTATGAGGTGATCAAACACAGGCAGCTAGCTCAGAGTGCTTGAGCTCACAGATGATCTCTGACCAGTCAGAACTCAGTTGAAGACCACAGAAGCCACTCCAGCAAGTGTAAGTGAACTGGGATTTAAAACAGGGAGTTGCGGGGGCCAGTGCATGGTGCAGCAGGTTAAGCTGCCACCTGAAACCCAGCATCCATCCAATCCAGTTCTCTGATAATGTGCCTGGGAAATCAGTGGAAAATGGTCCAAGTACTTTGGCCCTGCCACCCATGTTGGAGACTCAGGTGGAGTTTCAGGCTTCTGGTTTTAGCCTGGCCCAGCCTGGCTGTTGCAACCATTTGGAGAATGAATCAGCAGGTGGAAGATACTTCTCTCTCTCTCTCTCTCTCTCTCTCTCTCTCTCTCTCTCTCTGATTCTTCTTCTCTCTCTGTAACTCTGCCTTTCAAATCAATAAATAAATATATTTTAAAAATAAATAAGGGAACAGCATTGTGGCATAGCAGGGAAAGATGGGCTGGCATCCCACATGGGGGACGCAGATGAAGCTCCTGGCTTTTGGCTTCGGCTTGACACAGTCCTGGCTGTTGCAGCCATTTGGAAAGTGAACCAGCAGAAGGAAGATCTTTCACTCTGTCTCCCCCTCTTTCTCTGTACCTCTGACTTTCAAATAAATAAACCTTTTAAATAAATAAAACAGGGAGCTAGGTGCTTTAAAAACGGTCAGGATGTGAAGTATCTATTAAACTGGGAGAAATGGATCCTAGGACAATTCTCCAGAACAGAATGCACCCCCAAAGAGCCTCCTTCTGCCACACTCAGGAATCTTGGGAATCATGGGGATGCCAGTGCAGCCAGTGGCTCCTGGAGTGTACCTCATAGGTAACTCTCCTTGGCACAGGTCACAACTGTTGGTTCCTGTGAGACCCTCAATCCAGGGAGGGAGATGAAAACTAACAGCCCGCCACTGCTGTCATCACAACTCTGGGGTGAACGCATCTGGTGAGCAGAGCATTAAATCATCCCGGAAACCCAGCTGCAAGGACCCCCTGCAGCACAGGAACACCAGGCTGAGAGTTTGTGCAACTGTGAGTGAGCCCATGTAGCTCACACAGCTCAGCAGAAAACGTGAAGCCATTTGGCAGAGAAGGGGGAGGGGTTCAAGGAGAGAGCACCAGCAGATGCATGAACTAATCTCATTGCAAGTGTGCCCCTGTTGAGCTACAAAGAGAACCGAGAACAATACCTGAAAGTCAAGATCTCTTTCGTCATCATTGTCACTGACCTTGGAACTCTGAAGTCAAATCCACTCAAGGGCAGCGTTCTCGTGGAGTAAAGGGAGACTCAGTACAGACAGCAAAGCAGCAATGCTCTTCCCAGCTCGGACGCTAACAATGTCCCTCGGGAGGTCATCTTCTGTCTCTGGCTTCATTTCTCCCATCGGTAAGGGAGAGAGTTTTTATGATTCTCTGCTAGCAGGAATTAATAAGAAATATCAAAACTCTAATCATCTTGGTGTGATGGTTGTGCACACACACAAGCTAAGTAGCCCATCTAATGGAGTGAAGGGAAAACTTCATGGTGCCTGCAGACCCAGCCAGCAACCAATAACTTCCTTTCGTATTTATTATACTATTGCAATCCTGTTAGGGTACTGTTAGAACCGTGGCGATGCAACAAATGCTCACTGATGTGAAATGGAAGTGTAACAATTAGGGAATTCAATTCTCCCTGGGCATGCAGGGCTCTTCCTGGCTTTCCTCTCATGGCGTGTGGCAGGAGCCTGGAATTGGGCAGAACATGTTGACTGGCAAGGGAAATAAACAAGCGAGCCAGGGCTCTGCATTGTTTGCAGGGCCTCATGCTCAGCCAAAGTGACGCTTGGCAAGCGAAGGAGTCTTAGGTTTCTCAGTTTTCATGAATATGTAATTCCCTGAGTCACAATAGATGCACTGCATACAGTTTGGAAAGCCCCATGTTGTTTCCTTGCTATAGTGGGCTCCTCTGCTCTGGTTAGAGACCAAGAGGCTCAGCAGCTGTTGAGGGTCAAGCTACCGCTGGGTTACCAAGTTACAGTGCAGAGACATGGAGACTGGGTGGGGTACAAAGCACCTGCAGCAGCACAGGCAGCATTAGATGCAATATTAGATGGCGAACTGACCTGGGACGTCTTTCTCCTTCCCCCATCATGACTCTTCCTCTAGACCTGCAGGAAAGAGGAGACCCAGCAAGGTACAAGAAGTAACACACACGTGAGCTTCAAAAACAGGGGAGGAGCAAAAAAAAAAAAAAAAATTAAAACAAATATGAACTCACTTCTCCATTATCTCCATGTTCTCACCCATCATTTAAACTCAGCCAGAGTGACTGATGGCCAGAGGGGAGGACAGTGTTAAACCAAGAAGCCACACACAGATAACCCCAGAATAGGAACCTGGTGGCAAAAGACTATGAGTGGGTATCTCCAGAGGGACCATCTCCAGCTCACCATGGAGGAAAGGAAGAGGAATTCTGGGTTTTGAGCTTTCCCCATAGCATGGAGCTAGGAGTGCATGTCTCTGTTGGGTCTCTCTTTCCTCATTTCCACACATGAACACACACATGCCCACACATGCTCAGGGAAGGAAGAGAGAGAAATTTCACAGAGATGACTCTGCCTTAACCAATGAATAATTACAAAATAAAAAATATGACCATACTATAATTGGATTGTCACCAGTAGAACATCAGGGCAATGCCAAAACTTCCTTATACTTATAATGGATTTTTTCTTATATTAAATTTCTTTTATTCCGCCAAGTGTAGACCAATTACTCCTTCTTGTCCCTTAGACTAATGAGAATAACTGATCCCCACTTTTTCTGGCATTCGTATCTCCCTTCAGTCTGTCTGCATTTTCCCAGAAAGTAGCTACTGGTCTTGACTTTAAAAAAAAAAAAAAAAAAAAACTTTTAAAATTTATTATAATTCTGAGAGATTTCCTCTGAATCTTGGCCAATTTGATTTGCTGTTACTAAAAAAGAAAAAAAACTAAACTGTTTAAAATGTAAGAACTTTTTATATCTGCAGTGCAGTGGGCACCAAGGGGCAGCTAGCTGGCTGGGTCCAGCTGAGGGTCTTTCTTTCCTCTGCTGTAATCTTTTGGATGTTGGTGGCCACTGAATGTTTACACAGAGGTTTGAGGAGATAATCTTGGGCTTGGGATCAAATGGTCAAAATGAGGAAGCCATAAAGTAGTGGCACCTCTTATATAATTTTTGCTGAATAACTATCTTTTCAGCTTTCTATTTATTTTCATTTTATTTGAAAAGCACAGAAAGAGAGACAGAGAGAGATCTTCTGTCTGCTGGTTCATCCCTGAAATGCCTGCAACAGCCAGAGCTGGACTAAGCCAAGACTGCAGGCCAGGAACTCAGTCTAGGTCTCCCACATGAGTAGCAGGGATCCAAGTACTTGAACCCTTACCTGCTTCCTCCCTGGCTGCACACTAGCAGGAAGCTGGATCAGAAGCAGAGGAGCCAGGACTAGAACCAGGCACTCAAATATGGGATGTGCCCCCCCCCCCATACACTCAGTGATTAAACATGGCACCAAATGCCTGCCCCTAAAGATCTTTGAAGGGCTGTTGTGAAGACTGATAAGAACAGAGCAGGAATTACCGGAGAGAATCATACACAGAACTAGTGAGCCAGGCAGATGGCGTACACCTTGGCTCAAGGGGAAGCTCAGAGGCAGTTCCTCCATCATTGCCTGGGCTGTCTGAGGACTAGGGGGACATAAGTCCCTTCCCTGTGGAGGACATGACCCCAGCTCCACCCATGCATGCGGAAGTCACACAGATATGACATGGTTCCAGGGAGAGATCAGCTGGCTTCCAAGGATGCTGATGAAGCTCACCACAGGATCTGTCCTCTCTCCACAGCCAGATAATACACAGTTCCTGGACAAAATGCAAAGGAGTGAATCAGTTGGCCCAATCATTCAGGGCTAAGGAAGACTTTTATCCAGCCATTCCGACCATGAGCCCATGCGGGACTCACGGTTCAGGAGAAGACCCTGTGGGTTTCTCGCCTGGAAATCCAGCTTGGCCTCATGTTGTGTTCCTGGTCTGCAGTGGATGGCTCTGCTTTTTCACTTCATTTTGCCTGGGAAAACCTCAGTGCTCATGAAGTACCTACAATGTGGGGTGAAAGTTTCCACAAGGCATTGAGTTTTCAGCACAAATAAAACCTTGGCCAGCTGCAAAGTTTCTCATTTTCCTTGAGTGGGTTACAGAAAAAAAAAATGCTTTAATAATTATTCTAACCATTTGCCAGTTACTTAGGTTTTAAGGAGGCTTTTATGTGCTTTAAGACCACATTTGTGTTAAGTACCAACGTAAATGGAGCACAGAAATGAACAGAAATGCCACGTGTAGGATTGTAGTTCACGGAGATGGTAGCTCTCCCTTGCTTCAGGCTATCTCACTCTCAGGACATTAAACTGTGATTAAGATTGTCTTCCCTTGCAGGCCTCAAGGACAGATTTGCTTTTGTACGACTCAGACTTGAGGGCTATTAGCAGGAATGCTGAACAGAAACATCTGGACTCTCTACTGGAAACCCTTCCCCTCGTGTTCAGAGCCAGGCGCCCACCTGAGTGAGAAGCATGGGAGAGTTTGATTGCCCCAGCCACTAATGCAGAGACAATATGCCAAGATTTGCTATTAAGTAAGGAGGGAGACAGATAAGAAATAACAATTCAACTCCTGAGAGCATTTTCCCACCATCAAAATCATGGTCTATTTGGAATTTTTATATTTAGAAAATGGTAGAGCCAGGGATGCAGACTGCACGATTTTTTGTCCTTTTTTTAAAAAAGTGACTCATAGGCCAGCGCCGCGGCTCAATAGGCTAATCCTCCGCCTAGCAGCGCTGGAACACTGGGTTCTAGTCCCGGTCGGGGCGCCGGATTCTGTCCCATAGCTCTCTGCTATGGCCCGGGAGTGCAGTGGAGGACGGCCCAAGTGCTTGGACCCTGCACCCATGGGAGACCAGGAGAAGCACCTGGCTCCTGGCTTCAGATCAGCGTGGTGTGCCCGTTGCAGTGCGCCAGCCGCGGCGGCCATTGGAGGGTGAACCAACGGCAAAGGAAGACCTTTCTCTCTCTCTCTCTGTCTCTCTCTCTCACTGTCCACTCTGCCTGTAAAAAAAAAAAAAAAAAAAAAAAAAAAGTGACTCATAAATGCTCCTAATATGGGTAAAATCGTAAAATCTTTCATTACACCCTAAAAAGATGGACAGCCCCAAGCAAAGGGGAAGATTTTTCATATCCATATGAGAAATTCTAGTCCCAGCCCAATAAGATGGAGTCAGGGTTGCCAAATCCCCACACTAGAAAGTATGAAAATACAAGCCTTCTTTGGATATCAGGGGCTGGGTGGGTAGAGTGTTGAATGTCACAAATTGCCTATCTACCTGCCCCCCAACTTGCTGACTTCCATTGCTCCTTGGAGGTTTCCTGTGATCACATCCTTCATGTCGGTGACCCTAACAGCAGACCCAAGTTCTTCTCGATGACTCACCCCCTCCCCCACCAAAGCTGAACCCACACAGATATCATGGAGCTTTCACTGCAAAGGCAGCAGTCTCCATCATGAGCACAGTGGGGAGATCTTATGCAAACTGCCCCTTCTCACATGCAAGGAAAGCACTTGAAAACCCTCCGTGGCCGGCGCCACGGCTCAATAGGCTAATCCTCCCCCTCACGGCGCCGGCACACCAGGTTCTAGTCCCAGTCGGGGCACCGGATTCTGTCCCAGTTGCCCCTCTTCCAGTCCAGCTCTCTGCTGTGGCCCGGGAGTGCAGTGGAGGATGGCCCAGGTCCTTGGGCCCTGCACCTGCATGGGAGACCAGGAGAAGCACCTGGCTCCTGGCTTCAAATCAGCGCAGTGTGCTGGCCGCAGCAGCCATTGGGGGGTGAACCAACGGAAAAGGAAGAATTTCTCTCTGTCTCTCTCTCTCTCACTGTCCGCTCTGCCTCTCAAAATATATATATATATGTGTGTGTGTGTGTGTGTGTGTGTGTATATATATATATAGAGAGAGAGAGAGAGAGAGAAAAGAAAACCCTCCGCAGTCCTCCCAGCCATCCTACCACCAGCAGTTTCTACCAGCTGCAGGCTCCCAGCCAACTAACCTCCCACACCTGTCCTGATGCTTCACACCCCTCCTTTTACAGCTGTTAGCAGTTGGCTTGTGTACCCTAAAAGATACATTCAAGTAGGCACCTCCAGGGACATCTGCATCTCAGCAGAGATAATGGAGTCTTTGCAGATAAGCATCTTCAGATGGAGGCACAAGGGCGAATGCTAATACAACATGGTGGGCACCTTCATAAGAAGAGGAGGAGATATGGAGAGACACAGGGGGAGGAGGCGTGTGACGACAGAGGCAGAGTGGACTGGACACAGCTGAAAACTGAGAAACACCAGCATCTCCAGCCGCCAGCACAAGCTGGGCTGCGGCAAAGACAAGTGGACCCCGAATCTCTCAGAAGGAGGAGGACTCCGCTCACATCTTGAATTCCCACTTCAAGCCTCCAACGCGGAACACAAATGGCTGTTACTCTGAGTCACCCAGTGTGTGGTAGTTTGCGGTAGCAGCCCCCTGGGGAAGCTAGTACTACAACACCCTCTTCCCTCTCTCCCTGCACTCTTATTTTCCCAGCAGAGATGGTCAGGTCTCTTTTATTACCTCGAAACTTATCCATCCATTTCCATCTTGGACCCAGGCTGCTGCTGACTGCATTTTCCTTAACAAAAATAGTTCCCTCCCTATGGGAAATGCTGGCGGCAGAGGTTAAGAAAATATTATTTTCTCCTCTACATGCAGTGTATCCAGATTTGAAACACACACACACACACACACACACACAGAGAGAGAGAGAGAGATCCAAGTGACCCAGTTTGATTTGAGGGGTCAAAATTGTACAAACTGACCGTTGCTCTTGATCAGATCAGCAGACTCTTGCTTTCCGTGCACTGGGGTAAAGACCCCCTCCTCTTGCCCCCACCATGCCTGTCCCAGCCTAGAGAGCTGGCAGGGAGTGGCACTGCCCTCCCTCTGTCCCAGCCTGCACTGTTCCTCCTCAGCTCCAGCCAATCTTCCTTCTTTCACTGTCTTTTTTTTTTTTTTTTTTTGAGATTTATTTATTTATTTGAAAGGCAGAGTTACAGAGAAGCAGAGGCAGAGAGAGAGGTCTTCCATCTGCTGGTTCACTCCCCAAATGGCCACACACACCCGGAGCTGAGCCGATCCAAAGCCAGGAGCCTATAACTTCTGGGTCTTCCACGTGGGCGCAGGGGCCCAAGCACTTGGGCCATATTCCACTACTTTCCCAGGCACATTAGCAGGGAGCTGGATTGGAAGTGGAGCAGCCAGGACTGGAACCAGCACCGTTATGGAACGCTGGCCCTGCAGGTGGTGGCTGTACCAGTTATGACACAATGCTGGCTCCTGCCTTCTTTCACTTCTTTGGTGTCAACGTGTGCTCTGTCCACCTTGGTCCCTGTTGCTCCTGCCCTCTGTCCAAACTTGCCCCAGTCACTCCTTTAGTTAGTTTCTTTCTCAGCTCAGCTGTCAAGTCCTCTGATGTCACAGGACTGGAGCATATCCCTAAAATATAGATCTTGATGGTGCCTCCTGTTATTTCTTAGCAATGTCTATTACAATAGAGTTGTCTTAATTGAGCTCCTCAGGGAATCACCTGATGTTTTCAAATCCCTCCAAGAGACCTACATGACAAACGGTGGCTTCTGCCTCCCGTGAACTCACCCCTTCTGCTCCACCAGCTGAGATCTACGCTCACTAAGAGTGGTTGTGTTGTTCCCAAACCTGTTAATGGCGGTTGTACTTGATTACTGTAATTATCTAGTTTAATTAAATCCCACATAAACTGCTCAAATATAAGCATAAAAAGAGTTGTATGAAAACTTTTGGAAAGACCTGAAAAGACTAGGTGGGAGAGGGGGATGGGTGGGGGGGAGGCGGAAATTACTCTTAAATTAGTTATCAATAGGATAAGTTTAAAAGATTGGGTGAAAAAATAAAAATCTAAATGAACTCAAATTACTTCACAAGTGTCCAAGTTGTCCCTCTATTTTAAAGTATTGGACACAGGAAATTGTAGACAATATGTATATCGTATCATTTTGAAAGGTTTTTACAAAAAAAAAAAAAAAAAGCCATAAAACTTCAGTTACAGGGCCAACCCTGTGGTGTAGCAGGTAAAACTTCCGCCTGCAGTGCCAGCAATCCGTATAGGTGCCAGTTCATGTCCTGGCTGCTCCACTTCCAATCCAGCTCTCTGCTATGGCCTGGGAAAGCAGTAGAAGATGGCCCAAGTCCTTGGGCTCCTGTACCCATGTGGGAGACCTGGAAGACACTCCTGGCTCCTGGCTTTGAAATGGTGCAGCTCCGGCCATTGAAGCCATCTGGGAAGTGAATCCATGGATGGAAGCTCTCTCGCTCTCTCTCTCTCTCTCTCTGCCTCTGCCTCTCTCTAACTCTGCTTTTCAAATAAATAAAAATAAATCTTTTTAAAAAAAACTTCAGTTACAGGATTGATTCTCAAAGAAAGAATCGTGACTTTATCAAATTTGGCAAATGGATATTCATTCATGTGTTTTAAGTAATAAATAAGACATTTAAATATACAAAGGTAGATGATTTACCCATTTTAACTGTACTTTTTGATTAATTAACACACTACTGGTCTTACTGTAAAGTAAATAATTATTTACTTTAGTGGTTCATTCTAGTTGTCTTTTTAATTGGAAGCTAACATTGTATAAATTTCTCATGTACAACATGTTTTAATATTTATATTCATTGTGAAACAGTGAAGTGTAGCTAATTAAAATTGTGTTTATTATTATTGTGAGAGCACTCAACATCTACTCTCTCTGCATTTTTTCAAGAATATGATACCCTATGGTCACTTGCACTACAGTTACCTGGTTAGACAATGAATCTCCTGATTTTGTTCCTCCTACCTAAGTGCAGCTTCGGACTCTCTGACCTCCCCCTCCCCCTCCTCCAGCCTAACCACGCCAGCCTCTGGTAATCACCATTCTACTCTCCACTTCTATGAGATCAGCCTTTTTAGCTTTCATACCTGAGTGAGATCATGCAGTGCTGTCCTTCTGTACTTGGGTTACTTTACTTAACGTGTCCTCCAGGTCAACTGTGCTGTGACAAACGACAGGATGACCTTCTCTATAACCGAACAGTATTCCACTGTGTACATACAACCCAATGGTCTTTACTCAGTCATCCACTGGTGCGCATCTCAGTTGATTACTAAGTATCCTGGCTATTATAAATAGTGCTACAATAAACCTGGGCGTGCAGGTATCTTTTTGATGTAATGATCTCATTTCCCCTGGTTGTATGCCCAGTAGAGGGATAAGTATCCATTGATCTGATCATTAACATCAATGCCCACCACTTGGCTATGAGTTCCCTCACGAGGGAACTTGTGCTTGTGTCAACACGGAGTTCCAGTACTCACTGTTGACACACAGTAGGTACCAGGAAGAAATATCTGCATAATGAATGGAAGATAATTTGCCTTTCCTCTGAGATGAACAAGCATAGCAGATGATTAGGAAAACAGTTAAGCACATTTCTCTGAATAAGATTCAAAACCACGGGGAAAAACTACCCTTCAGAATTCTTCTGAGCAGTGATATTCACTTCAACTTTCATAGAACGGGCCAGAGCTGTGGTGTAGGAGGTTAAGCCTCCACCAGCAGTGCTGGCAACCCACATGGGGGCCAGTTGGAGTCCAGGCTACACCAATTCCAATCCAGCTCCCTGCTAATGGGCCTAGGAAAGCACTGGAGAATGGCCCAAGTCCCTGGGGCCCCTGCACCTAGAACTCCTGGTTCCTGCCTTCAGCCTGGCCTAGCTCCAGCTATTGCAGCCATTTGGGGAGTGAACCAGTAGATGGAAGATCTCTCTCTCTCTCTCTCTCTCTCTGTAATTCTGCCCTTCAAATAAATAAATACATATTTTTTTAAAAAAAACTTTCATAGAAGACTGTTCTGTGTGCTGTGGACACAGCATCTCTTGACTGATCGGCTGAGCGGGCCCCCTGGTTGTATATGGATCTGGAGCCAGAAGTGCAGGACATGCTTTTTACTCTCCTCTGTTAGGACCTGGAAAAATCCATCCTCCTCCATGGTCCCACCTTTGTGAATATAACGGATGGGCTTAATCCAGAAAAATGAAAAACTTTTCCCATTCTGAGTCCATTTCCTGCCTGTCTAGGGAAAACAAAACTTTCCCTGAGGAAATAATATAAATGCACTTGAATACCCTTAGAAGGTTCAGGCACAAATTATTGCTCCATGTTTCCTTTCATTCACATTTAAGAAACGTGAATGGAGTCATGGAAAACATATAGATTTGAGTTAGGACACGTTTTCCAGTCCTGCGTCACTGTGTTCTCCCTTCCTGAGTTTCAATTTCCTTGTCAGTAAAATGAGACTGATAAAAACACATGCCCTCCCCACCTTACAGTGATTGCGAAAGGTCAAATACATGAAAGCCCTTGAGCTTCTACACAGGGTAACACAAATGTACAGCGAGCACTATGATCACGGTAAGGTCCCACCACGGGTCTCCTCAATGCCTTCAGTCCCCACCTTCCTTCTCTGAGCCCATCAGATGGTGGCACTTCATTTCCTTACACACAGACACTAGCAATCTTGTGTTATGACAAGTGAGAGGAGGTTGCAGGCCATTCACTTTGAAGGAGTTAACAATGGTCTTGTTCCAGTAAGTCTTTCGGGAAAATCCACAGGACACACAATGCCTATCTCACCCCACGGTGTTTTCAGGACAAAGAGGGAGGCGTGAGTCAAGTCCTCAGAGAAAAGTTTGATTTCCTCACCAGTAAAGGTTTAAACCTCAACAGCATTAGTATCTGTAAAATGCCATTTCTGTTGGTTACACCCAGTAAGTAAAACAATAGGAAATCCCACATCCATAGCTCCCTATACACATACACACACACACACACACATATATATATATGGTCTCTTTATAATATATGGGATCTCAAGCTGTACTAATTTATTCTACAATTACTTCTATTTTCCAGCATTTTCACTTGGCTCTTATACTACATAATTAATGGTGTTTACACAGAAAGGTTGTTTAACTAATGTAAACGACATAAGTGGATTACTGAGCAAGTCTTCAAACAAATAAACATTTTCCTCCTTCTAAAATGTTCTTCGCTCTCCTCTGAATGTCTGGCACGAGAGCAGAGTTTTGAAAATGTCAAAGAGGGTATAGAAATCAGGCTCCTGAGGGCCACTCTCCCCTGATGAGACAGGCTTGTAATTCTGTTTCCTGCAATGGCTGGCCTAGGGGCAGTCAACACTGACCCCACTGATCCAATCGCATCCCAGGCTCAGAAGCCTGTCTTTTCTTTGGGAGGTTGCCACTGTTTTTCTCCAGGACCTTAAACATAATACAGAATCCAGCCCTTACAGATCATTTCCTGCAGAGTTTGCAGTCCTGGGGTTGAGAGACTCATGAGATAAACAAATATCCCCATAATAAGAACTCAAGAAACACCAGGAAGAAAACCTACAAGGTTTCTGAACACTTGCACCATCACAATTATGTCACTCAACTGTGGCGAATACCAGGACTGTATCTCCCAGTCAAAGCCCCCATTGCATGTTCTTTGAGTGGCAGCTCAGAGCTGGGCTACTATGAAACACAGCCAGCATGGCAGTTACTCCTGCCAAGACACGTTATTTTTCTAAGGCATCTGAAGGGCCGGCATTGACATCAAAGGCTGTTTTTTTATTCTTACTCTCCGAGAGGAAAATCAAGGAGCCAGCAGTCAAGGTGCCTCCTGCAGCATTCATCCGCCCGTCCTGGGGATGCCTTAGGTGGGGAACCTTTCTCTGGGGCATTTCTGGAAGAACAGGATGTGTCCTCTAAAGCACCCCTTGAAGTTATCCCAGGAGTCACTGCCAAACTGGATCTGTGGACTTTAACTGGAGAGGCCTCATCCTCAGAGCTGACCACTGAGCTCACAGGGCATTGGGATCTAAGAGAACTCAGTCTATCTGAGTTCTGAAGGAACATTCTAGAATACAGAGATCCCTGTAACAGCCCTGTCCAGATTCCCAGGGAACAGCCCAAAGTTGGAGTCCAGAAGGTGATGTAGTCAAACGCCACTGAGAAGCATGTTTTGAGTGGGCAAAAATCATATAAGACCCAGTGCTCCTTTGAAGCATATTAAAAGGTGTGCCCATTCCACACATAATAATTTTACTATAAAGGAATTTTTTAGAATTTTGCTTTTGAAAGTATTGGCTAAAGTATCCAACTTACAATTCGCTGTGATTTCTTTTTTTTTTTTTTTTTTTTTGACAGGCAGAGTGGACAGTGAGAGAGAGAGACAGAAAGGTCTTCCTTTGGTTCACCCTCCAATGGCCACCGCAGCTGGCGCACTGCGGCCAGCGCACCACGCTGATCCAAAGGCAGGAGCCAGGTGCTTCTCCTGGTCTCCCTGCTGCACTCACGGGCCACAGCAAAGAGCTGGCCTGGAAGAGGGGCAACCGGGACAGAATCCGGCTCCCCGACCTGGACTAGAACCTGGTGTGCCGGTGCCACAGGCGGAGGATTAGCCTATTGAGCCGCGGTGCCGGCCACACTGTGATTTCTTGACACCCTATATATTCAGAAACTACCTTGGTGAGAGCATCTCAACTAAAAACTTGTGTTTTTGTTGTTGTTTTTCCAGAGTAAGGGAGAAGGGTTAGTGGGGGGGGCAGGGGGTAGAAATCTGACAGGCTGTCTCCCTGTGCATGAGAGAACAACAACCTGTACTAGGAAAACAGGTCTTATATAGCTTTGCAGTGGTAAAGAAGTGGGAGCAGCAAATTCCATTAGGATGGAGGTGGGGCTGATGCTTTGTGATTGGGCCATTTGGGTACCTGAATTCTAGTAAGCCAGGCTGGGCTTAGGAAGATGGTACCATTTTACTAACATTTCCCCCTTTTGTTTTTTATAAAGCAAGTGCTGTATGAGATTGCATTGGCTCCAAAAGTCCAGGCGGGGTGGAAAGACAATGATCTATCTTCTAGAGCTGCTTCCTGTCGACATGGGCCAATGAGTTACTCTCTGCTGGCATGGGGCAATGTTTAAAGTTGTGGTGTCCTGGGTGGGGAGCCGAGTATATCCCTGTAGTAGTAGCATTTGGTTGACCACCTGGTTGGTGAAGGCTTTGGTTTGTTCCATTATCACCACTTGTAAACACTGCTAGTGAGATGATTTGACTTTGGAGACCTCACTTGGCATCAGCTGGGGTCTCAATGGACCTAGTAACCTCCTCTTGTAGCTGTTGGACTTGTTTTGGAGTCAGTTGGTCGAGTTAACATTGTGGCCCAAAGCTGTTCCTGAAATCACTACTGAGGAGAGGGAGGCTGTGAAGCCGATCCTAATGAAGACTGGGAGAAGGGCTGCTTGTCTCTTGTGGGTACGGGGGTTTGCCTGTAGAAAAAATTCTAAACAATCATACATTAAATGAGGGGAGAGGACCATCAATCCATATGGCTGGGAGTGGAGCAAACCAGTTTTAAATGTAACAAAGTTGTTATGAGCATTAGGCCTAGCCATTAATGAAGTCAACAGTGTTCCATTTTCTGACCACTGAGGAAATGCTTATTAATTTTCTTCTTTTATTTTGAAAACATTTTTCCTGGTCAGACTATAGACATTTTTCCCAGGTGAAAATCCTATGCCTAGCACTGTGAGACCTGGACATAGAGGCTAAACTGATCCTGTGAGCTCCGGGCACTCAGACTGGTGCCCACACAACGACTAGGCATTGACCACAGTGAATTCTCAGGGGTTTCCAGCTATTTCACGAGACTCCCACTCCGAACTGAAATAATAATTTGGAGGTTCCAATTCTTGTGCCACTACTCAAGAACCCAAGAGATTCTTACTAATTAAACTCATGTTCTGGAAATTTGGTCCCTGAGAGAAATTCACCCCTACCCAAAGCTAAAAAGCATTCATTGTCATGGATGCCTTTGGTAAAGCTATTCTTTTTCCTTCATCGTGTGAAATCAGGTTTCATAAATTCAATTTATTTTAAGAAGTTTCATTTTTCTTCAAGAAATGAGATTTGGAAGCTGATCTGGAATTTACATTTCTATGGAGCTTTTTCATCTCTTCACAAAACTTAAGTTATGCAGGCTCCACCAAGGTGTGTATAACCAGATCCAAGATTACTTCCTTAAAGATAATCTATCTGCAATTGTTAGGTGGAGTGCACTTTACTGAATGATTTTTTTTTTCTTCAGAAAGATCAAGTCTTATCAGAGTGCATCAACTCAAAAATAACCATAGGAAGTCTGTCGGCAGTCACAAAATCCCCTCTAAGCTATCAGCAAACGCTGAAGTGATAAAGTATGAACTTGAAAATTCTACTTTCTAAATGTGTCCTCTAGCAGTATCACATAATCAGCGGGGTTTGTTTAAAGGATTCATTCCTGACCTTGGTTTGCTTTACCGCTTTCTTTAAAATCACTGAATACACATTGACTGCATAGTGGTAAGCTCATGGATACCAGCATGAGAGCCTGAGAATTCAACTCTGCCATCTCCTAGCTGTGAGAACATGGGCAAGTTATCAAGCCTCCATTACTCCGTCTGCAAGATGGCAGTAATAATATTTAATGGGATTTCCTTCAGGAGTAAACAAGTTAATGAGTGTAAAGCTTTGGGTGACCAGTCCATGAATGTCAGCTTTGAGTACTGCTACCATCATGTTGCTCCATCAGTTCCTCACTATGACCCGACAACCATTCCAGCAGTACACCTAGAGCCTGGACTACTCAGTGGCCGCCTGACCTCCCCACTTGGCTGCTCCTGCCTGTCCTAAACTGTTGTGTCTCCTTCGCAAAGCTGACAGACCCTTTCAGAAGGAAAAACAATCACTTCGATTCCATTCCTCCATGGAACAGAGGAAAGACTAAACCCGAAATACCTGCAGCTGGCCTCAGAGAGTCACTGCGGCCTGGCTGTGTCTCCCTGCCTGTGTGCCACCCCTTTCTCCATTCCCTCCGTGCCCGGGGCCACACCAGTCCCCTGCAGCGGTATGCACCCTTCCTTCGGCCTGCAGGACTCTCCCTGGGCCTCCACTCCCAACCCCAAAGCTGTCTGCGATCAGATCACACTCCTGGCCTTTCACGGCCCCCGAGGCCTCCCCAGCAAAGGACCATGTTCTACGGCCTGACAGCGATTTTTCAAAAAGCAAACAAGCAACCCAACCAGTGTGGGGAAGGTACTGCCGCCAGCTTTGCTCCCCACAACCTAGTACAGCCCGGACCCAGACGAGCAGGGCAATAAATATCAAACGACGAATGCAGGCATGCGGGAGCGGGAGATGGCGGGACCGCACGCACAGCCCCCTGTTGGCTCCCAGCCCTTCCGGCTCCTTAAGTGGCTCTCAGCGGGACCCCTTTTCCCTGGCCAGTTTGTTTTTCTACAGTTTGGCTCCGGTTCTGGGAACGCACCACAGAAAGGACACCAGCGGCCCGGCGGCGGGCGCGGGCGGAAGCGCGGACCGGGGCGGAAGTGCGCGCGGGGCGGAAGCGGCGACGCGGGCGGCGCGGGCCTCAGGTGGGTGCGGGCGGCGGGCGCGGGTGTGCGGGCGCGGGAGGAGCGGCCGCCCTGCGCCGTGCCGCGCGCTGCCCGGTTCCACTGTCTTTGGAGGCCATTTCATTAAATCGGGAGCCATGACTCCTGGAGGCGCCGGCGGGAGGCTAGGAGCGAGGGAGCGCTCCGGGAAGTGAATCCGTGGGCGGACACGGAGAGCGGACAGCAGCTCAGCTTCGTGCATCCTCGGGTCATTCGCGGCCGCCCGGTCCCGGGTGTCGTTGGAATTCTGGGAGGGGGCAGCGATGTTAAATACGCGTTGCTGCGCGGCCGCGTCGCCCTTCGGGGGGAGGAGGGTGCCGGGTTAGCACGGCTGGCTGCACCTGCTCGCCGCCTTCCTGCGCGGAACCAGCCCCGCGGACCCCGACCTGGGAGACAATAGATCAGACTGTACCCTTAGCAGATACTCGGCCTTGCCAGCCACCTTACACAAACACCAGCTCCTCCAGTTTTTACTAAGTCCGATGGGAGAGAAGCCCCACTCGGCTGTCACTAATGTGAACAGACACGTGACTGTTTCTATGGCCGTCTCCAACAAGGAGGGTGTTTTTTTCTTTTTTTTTTGGGGGGGGGGGCGATGCTGCTGATCTTTACCTTTGTTCTTCAATAGGATGGTGGTTATATGGTCCTTTATATTTTAGAGCCTTTTAACAACAACAGAAAAGTCACAGTATGGCCTCGCCTGACCCAGAGATTCTCAGCTCCTGGCAGAACAGGGATAGTGTCTAGGATCTGTCATGTCCCAGCTCTTTCTAACACATTTCCGAGCATAATAAGCAGGGCTTTGTAGCCTTGGTTAAGCAGCCACTGGGACACTGAGCGCGTTGAGGGTGGTGGCTGGGAGAGGAAACCGCCTTCTCGTTTAATAATATTCTGAGGGACGGTTTTTACGGTGCTGATGAAGCTCTCTCCACCACTGTCTGGGGCTACAGACATTGAGGTGCGTTGTGGGTAAATGACAGGGAGAGATGAGCAACGCTTGGAAAAGGAGGTGTGCCCTGGAGACACTGAGTGATGATGGCAACGCTGCGACAAGGCAGAACTAATCATGGTTCTGTGTGAAAGGTGGTAGCTCATAATCTGGATCCTGCTTTGCTGAGCAATGCAACGCCCTGGACCTAGAAAGGCCCTGTTGTGAAAATTCAGATGGGTAGGGCTGGTGCTACAGACAGGCAGAGTCCCTGGCTTTTCCTTCCTGGTTACTGGAGTCAGAGGTGGCCCCTACCACGGAAGGACAACTTTGTTTGCTTTAATCTTGGACCAGAGGAATATGAGGCAGTGTGGTTTAGGTAGAAGGACCCTAGGCAGGTAAGTAATAGAAATGAGGATTTTCCAGCTGGCAGGTTTACTGGACTGTGTTTCTGTGTTGTTCCAGATGCCTGGCTCTATCATACTCTTAAGTACCCAGAGGCACTGCAGAGCAGTGTCTTCAAAATAAGTTATTTCCTGTATTATTCAAGTTTTTCATAACTTATATATATTGTAAGCGGGCTGATGCCTTCAGTTTCTCTAATGTTAAGGCCCCAGGTTTCAAATGTAGCAAGAACTTGAGGTGATCTGATAAAAGTAGTAAGTTTTTTTTGTGTTCTTTATTTCAAATCTAATATTTTCCACTGCTTTATTCAAGGAGTGTACATCAGAGGAAGCCAAAAGCCAGCTGGAATAGTTCCTGAATGTGCTTTTAATCTTGTTTACAATTACTCTGAAGGAGAAAAAACCATCTGGATCAGGTATGTGTAGCTACACAGGTAGCAGGGACTAGGTGAGCTTCCTCAATTAGTATCACACAGCAAGTTCTGGGAACAAAATCATTTGAAGAAGAATATGCAAAATGAAAAGCTGTGGCTAAGTATAGCATAAATACAATTCACACCCCTAAATCCCCATCTCAGTACAGGCACAGGGAACAGGAGACGTGAAAACATTACTCTCTTTTTCACTCTAGTTCTTACCTAAGTTAAAGTTTCCAGAGAGGAGACAAAACTGAAAGAATATATTTTTAGAAAGTATCCATCACCCTGGATTTCAGAACATTTCACCTGTAACATCTAGTCCGAGCCACTTTACCACTACAACCTTCCTCACTGGTATTATCTTACTCCTTTATCAGTCTTTCTCCTACCCAAGGTATGAGTTCCTTAAAGGTAGGGGTGATATCTTTGTTACGTTTGTATTTCTAGTCCCTGGCCCAGTGTTTGTCAAAATGGGCTCAGACACTACATGCTATAGATGTCAACAGGCAGTGTCCTCGAAAGGAGGCTAGAGCTATACAGAGCATAAAAACATCACTGGGAGTGCAACAGGTAGAGAAAAGAATGTAGAATATTAACTTCTTTTAGGGGTTACTAGGTACATTGGAAGTAGTGCTTTAGTAAACAGACTGGAGATGGAATCCAAAGATGGTCACCAAACTGGCTTCCAAAAGAACTAGGCCTGTTCTGTAGCCGGGCCTTTGTTGTGCTGAATGAAATAAACAAGCTGGAAGACTCCACCAGCCTTGACTCTACACTCCCTCTAGGCCTCCCCTGTTGCACTCCTCACCAAAATACCTATTTAGCAAATATTTGAAGAGTGCTCTCTTGAAGGTGTGCCAAATTGTTATCTTAGTTAAGGCCATGTCTTGGTTTGGTCCTGCCTTGGGGATACAAGACCTATGTACAGTGAGTCGTTTAAGTCTGGGTTACCCACATAAAATGGAAGGAAATCCGTCCTTGTATTTTCTGCTTCACTGACAACACTGCAGAGGAGCCTGAAGTTGACAGTGTTTTATGTTGTCACAGGGTAGTCATGTGGGATGTGTTGCTTCCTCCTATTGCCAGTGGGATTGCAGCAGAAATCAGAATGTTGCAACTGGAAGCAAATGAACTTCCTCTTATTGTTCTAGAAAGTTTTCATATTAATTATGAAATAATGGGGAAATTTCTGGTTTAGTCAGGCGGGAAGGACGTGACATTGAATTTTTTTTTTTTTAAACTCTTTGCTTCGTAAAACACCTAGTCCTCCCAGTCAGCCAAGAGAAAGGATTTTGTTATTTCATAGGAACTCAGTCAACTGAGGCAACTGAAGGTATAAGCCTGGGAAACAGAGATCTAAACTGAGCTGTTTCTCCAGGTTCAAAACTGAAATTATGTGAATCTCTTTATAGCTACAGATCAGAACCTTCTGTATTAAAGAATCCTGCCTTCCAAAACTGAGCCTTTCCTCATTTTATTTCCACCTTTAACTTAAGCCTTAAACAAATCATGATGTCTTATTTTGTATACTCCAGGATTCCTATGCAGATTTTTTAGATTTTTTTTTTTTTTTGGAAGAAAGGAAATTGAAATTAGAGATCTCTTCTGTTTCTAAAATTCTGTGTTGATCATATAAAAATAACCGTTGTTCAAGTTGAAACTATAGAGAAATGAACACAAAATGCAGTATGAAAGATGGTTAAGTGTTAGCTTCCTTGTCCATAGAGCATGGGGATTCTCCAGTCAACTCCTGGTTCTAGAATATTAAAATACTCAATTAGTGACAGCTGTTAAAGAACAGAGTAGGGCTCAGAAGACTGTAGAAATGTCCCATAACAGGATTTTCAGGACATGACTTCAAGAGTAGGAAGTTACCAATGTTCAGTCTGAATACCATGCTTCTACAGGCCCAAGTCTCATGGGTGTCACAAGTCTAGGAAATGCTGGGTTTAGCAACTCAAATATTCAAAGCTACATTGGCTCCAAAATGACTAGAAATGAACGAATGAAACGTCTTTTATCTCTTGGTGGTCACGAGAGTAACTTCACCTCGTTGGCAAAAGGAATCAAGAATGAGTGGAATATTAGCGACAGATGAAAGACACTCCCTTGGTGGATGGGTTTTGAATTGCAGACAGTTGCTTTTTGGAAGTGGAACTGTGTGCTTTTTAAATAGCAAGGAAGCTGACATTACTAGCTGTGTACAGTAAGATGAAGATGTTTTAATGAAATTGGCTTCTTTCTGGGTCAGCAGTAAGTATCAGAGATATCTTCAAAGGGAATAGGTCATGCTGGTTAAGAAGGATAATGTGGGAAGGAGCCTGCATAATTCCTTCTGCACTTTGTCCTCATTCCTTGAACCAGAATGATTTTGCCCTCATCCTACTGCTATCTTTAGGGAATGAAGGAAATTTCAAATTGGTTTTTAAACTCTATTAAGCCCTCATGTATGATATAACCCAACCACATTATGCAGGTTTTCTTGGCTCTCAGGAACAGCTTTGCAGCCATTATGTCATAATTGAACTGAACATCGTTGTACACTCTGAATGTGGAATATGCTGCTCTGGCTCCAGGCCACGTGCTGAGTCAGTATTTTTGGGGGCTTGAGGATGGAGGGGAGGAGAGGGGTGTGATCTGTGCAGACCCCATTGTGTTTGCAGCAGTCACCCTGGAACTCCTCTGGACACCCAGGTACCTGAGCTGCTGTGTTGTGGAAGTCCAAGACTGTTCTAGATGATTCTCATCATTTTATTTTTCTCAGCCAAATGTTTTCCTGGAAACCCTTCCCTGGCATTGTCATGGGCACCATCCCCATTACTGAGTTGACTGCTCTGACGAAGTGATCTGGAAGGAGTGACTTGAGCTCTTGCTTATGCCAAAGCTTTCTTTCCCCTTCCGCTGCACAAGTGTCAGCTTGCCTTGGCTGAACAGAGGGCAGCACTCTGGATGTGCAGGGGGATGCCACAGAGCGGAGTGCCTGTCGTTAAAATTGATCCAGTAGTAAGAAAGCAAAGTGTGTTATGCTTCCCTTGAGGGGAGCTTTTCCATCTCAGGTGTTTAAATAGTTGCGAGTTGAATACCCCATCACGCTCTGGGTCCTCCCCAAGACCAACTCCATCCTTTCTGACACTGAGGCTTTCCAGTTATGATGGGGGCCTAACGGAAGAGGGTCTTTTCACCTCTACCTGGATCACAATGTGCATTTTGTCCTCCTTGAAGGACAAGTGTTTTAAGTTCCTACAGGTAAAAACCCCCTGAGATTATTTGGTAAGGTCCTATGCGGCCATAGGCTGTCTCCAGAGTATCTCCTAAGCGTGTGATTTCCTCTTCTCAGAGCAGGAAGATGTTTGGGGACCAAAGTCTGTGGGCCGGCCCCTGTGAAATGAGAAGACAGGACAGTGGTGGCACTGCCATTTGACAGTTGAGAAAACTGAGGCTTCAGAGGATGAGGGTTTTCTTGGCATCTCTGACCTAGTTAGTGGCAGTTGCCTTTCTCTGTAGGGTTTTTATTCTTTTTTGCTTCAATTGAAAATGCCCTCAGGGAATGCAAACCTGCTGAATTCCAGTTGAAACTCGCCATGAAAAGTAATTTTAAAGCTCTGAATGAAGAATCCTGCCATTTGTGCTGTTTCCCTGTCTGATGAGTTAGTGGAAGCTGTGTTCATTTGAATTTAGTTTAACCTCTCTAGACAATCTACTCAAACTGTGTCTTTAAAGGTTATCAATAAAATCCAACTTTACTGTCATGTAGGCAGCTTCTGTGCTGACACACATGGATTGAGGATATCACTGGTACAATAATAGTACTGAATTTTCCCTTTTTTTTTTTTTTTAAGATTTATTTATTTGAAAGGCAGA
This sequence comes from Lepus europaeus, assembly GCF_033115175.1. Taxonomy (NCBI): domain Eukaryota; kingdom Metazoa; phylum Chordata; class Mammalia; order Lagomorpha; family Leporidae; genus Lepus; species Lepus europaeus. Next base: position 151,344,805 of record NC_084830.1, read on the forward strand.
GATACAAGGAGAAAAGAGAGAGAGGGATCTTCCATGCACTGGTTCACTCCCCAAAGGGCCTTAAAGGCCAGGGCTGGGCCAGTCTTCTACATGGTTGCAGAAGCTCAAGGACTTGAGCCATCTTTCACTGCTTTCCCAGGCATATTAGCAGGGAGCTCAATCTGAAGTGGAGCAGCCAGGAGTTGAACCGGCACCCATATGGGATGCTGGCACTCTTGGCTGAGGCTTAACCTTCTATGCCAGAGCGCCAGCCCTGAATTTTCTCCTTGTTAAAAACTAAAGGCAGGTATTTGAAGTGAGCAGCTGGATGGGAACTGGCCTTTGTTTAACATCTATGGAGGGGAAATCTGGATTCCTCAAAAACTAATTTCAATGGCTTGTTTTATAATTCTGTGAAGGCTGAGTAAATTAAGCCAATACCTGGTGCCAAAGTATTTGCAAATCAGTCTTACCTAGACTCGGTGACATCCTTAGTAGCAGATAAATATGTTGGATTTTATTTAGTGATACCATGGCCTAGAAATTGCTACTTCAGTAATGTGCAGAATCTGAAGTTTTTAGCTGTTTTTAAAATTAAAAGTTTTAATTTTAAAATTAAAAGAGACAGCTTCCAAGTGCTGGTTTACTCCCTAAATGGTCAGAACAGGGCTGACTCAGGCCAAAGCCAGGCATCCAGAACTCAATGCAAGTCCCCTACATGGGTAGTAGGAACAAGCACTGTCACCTGGGAGCATGTTAGCAAGAAGCTGGAATGGGACAGAGAGGAAGGATTCAAACCCAGGCACTCCCATGTAGGGTGCAGGTGTCCCAGGTGGCATCTTAACCACTTTGCCAAACTCTCGCCCCTCAGCTATTTCTGTTTGAATTACTCTTCAGTTTTGCAGTCCCTGTTTCTAAGACTGCTATTAATAGAAATCTTAGTCTTCCATTTGAAGCCAGCACAAAGCATATTTCAGTTAATAGAATCATTGTTTTTGTTAACAATGCCTTCCTTGTTAGTATTATTTTGTAATCAATAGTTAAGCCTCACTCCTCTGTTCCGCTTTCTTATACACATATTTTCACATTGGTTGTCTGCTTTTGTGATACCAACCAACTCTTCTCCCCCAACCATCTTCTGTCTGCATCTTCATCAGAAACATCTCTTTATAGTTATTTATGTTAAGTTATATGAGGGCCAGTTAGGTTCACTTAAGGGTGAGTTCTCCTTTGGAGGAGGTGACACCAGATTTAACACTGACACTAGACACATCTCTTCTGATTTACAGTGGTCATTTGACTGCCCCTACTCTAGCCAAGCCCTCATGGCTCCATGTGTCAGTGGACCACTCCCTCATTCTGGACACACTTTCTCCTGTGGCTTCTGCAATGACACTTCCCTGGTTTTCTCCCACCTGCCCAACTGCTGTTGCTGCTTGTTTTGCAGGTTCTTCTCTACCCAACTTATATAGCCTCAGAGGTCTGTCCTGGGCCCTTTTCCTTTCCTATGCTTTTTAGATGACCACATCAAGTTCCATCACTGTACACAGAACCCTTCAACCAGAGGACACTGGGGTTCTAGCTGCAGCCCTGCCACTGTCTGCTTGAGTTCCTGAGCTCTTGGTCCCATTTACCCCACTCATCTTTTTCTGCCTCAGTGTTCCTCAGATAGTAAATGGCACGGCAAAGGCCCTGGACTGGCACTAGGTCGTCCCTGCCACCAGCTATTCTTTAGTTCCTCATGTCTGATTCACTAATAAATGCTGTTGGCTGTGTTTCCACTTCCTGTCACACCAGCATTCTTTCTCACCCCAACTACTGCAGTTGCTCTCTGCCTCCACTCTTGCTCCCAACAATCTGTTCTTCACATTACAGCTGAAGTGTTTTTTTTTTTCAAAATGTATATGAGCTCATGGCACTCCCCTCCTCCGAAATTAGTTTCTTGCAGAATAAAATCTCAATCCTGTAGCAGTGTCTACAAGGCCTGTGGGATCTGGTTGCTACAGGCCATATATTGGCCCCATCATGTATTCTGCCCCTTCTGCTTGTGGCATGCTGTGTCAGCCACACTGCCCTTTATGTTTCTTCCAGCAAGCCAAGTTTTGTCCTCACCTCAGGGCCTTTGCATTCATTGTTTCCTCTCCCTGAAGTGCTCCTCCTTTAGCTCTTTGCACCTCCTCATTTTTCAGTCTCAGCTGAAATGACACCTGCTCAGGGCATGTTATCTAAAAACCTGCCTTAGTGACCACTGCTTCACCCTGTTCTACCCCTTCCCTCACCTTCTGATGTGTTCTGCAGTTGATCTTTTCACAAGAGTGTGGAGCCCATGGGGACATGTGCCCTGTGTTCCTGTTCACCACTGCACCCAGCATCAGTAGCAGTCTCTGATACAAGAAGAGCCTACAGTCATTGCCACTTGAATGAGTGAATGACTCTCCCACACCTAGATGGCCAGACTGCTGCTTCCGTTCGCCTTCACTGTGCAGTCCATTCTGCAGGCTGCTGCCAGATTAGTTTTCCTAAACATTGATTTTATCACAACACTCTTTGGGTTTCCAAGACACACTCAAGGCAGGCCGGCTCCGTGGCTTAACAGGCTAATCCTCCGCCTTGCGGCGCCGGCACACCAGGTTCTAGTCCCGGTTTGGGTGCCGGATTCTATCCTGGTTGCCCCTCTTCCAGGCCAGCTCTCTGCTATGGCCCGGGAAGGCAGTGGAGGATGGCCCAAGTCCTTGGGCCCTGCACCCGCATGGGAGACCAGGAGAAGCACCTGGCTCCTGGCTTCGGATTAGTGCGATGCACTGGCCGCAGCGGCCATTGGAGGGTGAACCAACGGCAAAAAGGAAGACCTTTCTTTCTGTCTCTCTCTCACTATCCACTCTGCCTGTCAAAAAAAAAAAAAAAAAAAAAAAAAAAAAAAAAAAAAAAAGACACACTCAAGGAACGCATCAGTGAACCACCATTATAGAACCTCCAGGTCTCGTCCTGGTCCCCCTCCCAAACTTACTTTCCATTTCCCTTGGACAGAAATCTCTACCCCATTTGGATTTCCCCCCATCAAACAGCCATGGCATTCCGCCCTCAGCACCTTTGTGTCTAACCCTGAATTTGGAATGCTTTCCCTTTTCCCCACATGTCTAGATCCTAAATGATTCAGGATCTTTCTCTTAGGAAATGACCTCCAATCTCAACCCACAGCACTGTTGTTTACTGTGCTTTTGAAACATTTGCCAGCACTGTGGCATAGTGGTCTAACACAGTGGGTGCCAGTTCTAGTCCCAGTTGCTCCTCTTCCAGTCTAGTTCCCTGCTATGACCTGGGAAAGTAGTAGAAGATGGCCCAAGTGCTTGGGCCCCGGCACCCATGTGGAAGACCCAGAGGAGGCTCCTGGCTCCTGGCTTCAGATCGGCTCAGGTCTGGCTGTTGAGGCCATTTGGGGAGTGAACCAGCAGATGGAAGACCTTTCTCTCTGTATCTTCCACTCTCTGTTAACTCTACCTCTCAAATAAATTTTAAAAATCTTTTTAAAAAAACATTTGTAGTCATCTTTTATATACAGTCTTCAATAACTTCATGGGAAATGCACATTTTCTTTTAACTCCATTATCACACAAACTTCTACCCTGGTATGCTTCTGTTGTAGTCACTCCTGTATTTCTAATTTAGTTGTGCATTTATATGTAATTTCTCCTGACTCAGTCTTATAGTTCTTCATTGGTTGGGATCATTTCCTACTCTTTTTTTTTTTTTTTTAAGATTTTATTTATTTGAGAGGTAGAGTTACAGACAGAGAGAGGGAGAGAGAGAGAGAAAGGTGCTTCAACGGACAGAGCTTTGCCAAACTGAAGCCAGGAGCTTCTTCCTGGTCTCCCATGCCGGTGCAAGGGCCCAAGCACTTGGGCCATTTTCCAGTGCTTTTCCAAGCCATAGCAGAGAGCTGGATTGGAAGAGGAGCAGCCAGCACTAGAACCAGCACTTATATGGGATGTTGGCACCACAGAGATTAACCTACTGCACATTGTGCCATCCCTTTTTTTTTTTTCTAAAATTTTTTTTTTAATTTTATTTTTATTTATTTGAAAGGTAGAGTTACAGACAGAGAGGGAGAAACAGAAAAAAAGGTCTTCTACCTGCTGATTCAGTCCCCAGATGGCTGCAACGGTCAGAGCTGAGGTGATCTGAAGCCAGGAACCAGGAGCTTCCTCCAGGTCTCCCACTCAGGTGCAGGGGCCCAAGAACTTGGGCCATCTTCTACTGCTTTCCCAGGCCAAAAGCAGAGAGCTGGATCAGAAGCGGAGCAGCCAGGACACAAACCAGTGCCTATATGGGATGCTGGCAGCACAGGCAGAGGCTTAGCCTACTATGCCTCAGCACTGTTACTCATTTTTAACCCTTCCTTCCCTACTGTGGAACAAACAAGTGATTGATAGCATTAGTTTACTAATGACTGTGAAGCCCGATGTCACTTTTATTGTCTCAGTTAAGGATTTAACATCCTTCTATGAAACCCTCTAAGCTGTTTTTCCGTGTTATTTTTTTCTCACATATGGAGCTGATCATTCCACACAAGAACTTTGTTTGGAGAGAAAGAAACAGGCCTGGGGCCAGCACTGTGGTGTAGTGGGTAAAGCCACCACCGCCTCTAGTGCCAGCATCCCATGTGGGCGCCGGTTCGAGTCCCAGCTGTTCTACTTCCAATCCAGCTCTCTGCTATGACCTGGGAAAGCAGTGGAAGATGGCCCAAATCCTTGGGCCCCTGCACCTGCGTGGGAGACCTGGAAGAAGCTCCTGGCTCCTGGCTTCGGATTGGCGCAGCTGTGGCCATTGTGGCCAATTGGAGAGTGAACCAGTGGATGGAGGACTCCTCTTTCTCTCTGCCTCTCCTTCTCTGTCTGTGTAACTCTTTCAAATAAATAAATAAATTTTTAAAAAAAGAAAGAAATAGGCCCAACACCAAGCAATATGAAGAAAAAAATGTAATGGCTTAATTTTATTGAGGATTTGAATGAGGTCAAGGGGATGTGCCTGTCCTGAGATGAGTGGTGGACAGGTAAATGCTACATTCTTTCAGTGAAATCATAATCGTGCTGGACAGGCAAGGCTCACACATCAGACAGCTGAAGAACTTTTTCACAGAGCAGTGTGCTGAATGCAAATTAACGTAGCATCCATTGTGTCCCAATAATGGAATAGAGACATCCAGATACTTGGGAATCCCACAGTCATGGTAATAATTGGAAGGGAAATGAAAGGGGGGTTTTGTCCTTAGGTACTCACATGACCTGTCAGTCCTTTCTAGACTGTGCTTCTGTGCTGGTCTCTCTGGTCCTCTGTGTGGTGAACTTGTGTGCACCCAAATCTGGAAGAAGAACTGCAGGGAGGGAGTGTGGTTTGAGGGACTGCACCTCACCACCCCTCGCTGGGGCATGTTGTAGACCTATTCAGGGTGCATTGTGTGAGGTGCAAACAGTGAGCAGGCAGACTGCATACTCAGAAGGAAGCTGAGATGTGCCGCACACGGTGGGTCCGTGGCTGGGTGCTCAGCTCTGCAGCTCTGTTGTAACATGACCAGTGGGCCAAGGTGCCAGAAAAACACCCGAGATCCCACCCCCGCCAGTGGAGTAGGGCCCCACTCCCTGTTTCTGCTCTGTAGCCTCATCCCAGCCCTGCTTAGCCTCTTGGAGCTCACACCTTAGAGTACCTGCTCAGTTGCCAGGGAGGGGTTTGTCCCTGAAAATACCTCTCCATGTCACTCTTGGCTCCTCAGGGGTCACTGCCTCCCCTGCCCTTGCACCCCAGCTCTCAGGCTCGGCTCCCACTTGTTTATGACACACAGCTGACCTACCCAAAGCACCTGCACCGAGAGGCACTGGGGAGGTGTCATGTTTCCTCCTTTTGTGGATGAGGAAGAGCAAGTGAGCCCAGGTGAATTCCCTAAGAGCAAGCTGGCTATCACATAAACTTTCAGTAACCTAAAATAATGGATTTTCTTCCCCAAAGATGGGGGAGGGGAGAGACAGTACACTTAGATGGTAATGAATATGAGATGGAGCACACAGCTTCTCCCTCCGTACTGGTGACTGAAGGGAAGCCCTGAGCCTCTCTGTGTGGAACATGGGTTTAGTAGTAGTGTTTGTTTGATGTCAGCTCAGCATTAAGTTTACCTTGGACTCTGCTGAAGAAGCTTCAGCCATAACCGAGGTGCCACCTGGGCTTACATAGACTTGGACTGTGCACATGAACCAGCACTGCAGCTTGCTGATCTGGGACCATGTGAGCCTGCAGCCTTGTGTGCTAGAGGATTCTTTGTGTGAATAAAAATCCTGGCCAGCGAAGGTCAGTTTCTGTGCTCCAGCAGGAACGATGTTGTTTACCTACCAATCAGACATACATGGAGTTTGCAGCATTGGGAGCCCTGCATAAGTGATGTGCACCCATAGGCTGGGCAGCTCTTCATGCAAAAAATGAATAATCCTTAATAAAGGCTCAAATGACCCTGGCTTGCTTTTGTACTATAATCAGTCGCTGTAATGGTATGCCCTTTAGTGCTGTGCAGGGAAATGCTATAAAGTTAAGTTATCTTCCTTATCATGTTGCAGGGAGGCCTGGATTGGTCCAATCAGTCCTCCCCCGTGCTATATTTGATTCTGCCATAAAGACCACTGAAGTCGGCCTTCGTGTGGCTGAAAGGCCAGCAGCCCCTTTCTATTTCAGGGTGATGTGTGCTTCTGAGCAGCCCTGGACTTGAAGCAGCAGGAGTCACCATCGTTATTGTTAGGCTGTGGAATTTGTTTTAAGCACATTCTAAATCCAGTCTTGTGCCTTTTGCTTTTTTTTTTTTTAAGTCTACGACAAAGGTGACCCAGTTGTGCTACCTTGGTATTATGAACACAGCTCTTTTTGCTCATATCAGAGGCATACAGCAAAATTCAGAGGATAAAATTGTGTCTGTATGTATGTAATAATAATGACACGTATTTCATGACTAAACTCAATGACACAATCAAAAAAGTGTTGTCCTCTCAGTCATCAGCTTACAGGCAGAGACCACCTTTCAGAGTATTTTTTATAGTGCTAAGATTGTTCAAGAATAATCGAACTAATGAAAATGTCACATTGACAGAGTAGCCTATATTAAAATTTTACTTCCAGAAGGCATGATTCGGAGAATGTGACATTGACAGCAATGGCATTAGGTTTACAGAGTTAGTAAAATGCTGCACGAAGAATATTATAGAGTTCCTATTGGAGTATATTATTTATCATTTTATATTTTCTTTTCTGGAATTAGTAGACCCCAAGAATTAAGGAATTTTAGCCATCATATCTGCCTAGAAGAGAGTCAGGGAACTTTTTCTTTCTGTTAGACTGTAATAGAATTTTATAGTACAATGCTTCCAAAGAAATAAGTTAATTTAACAACATGATAAAATGTGTGTACCTTAGGGCATTTGAAAAATGTGCAGGTAGTAATACATTTCTCGGTAAAAACTGTGCCATGTTTAAGTGATGAAAAACATGTTGAAAGATAGGAATGGAGCATAACAGTGGAAGAGAGAACTAGTTGTAAACTGAACAGTTGTAGCCTCACTGAAGACTTTCCTCAGCTCTCTGGTTGGTTGAACAAATATTCCAGCAAATCTGGAATGAATAGCAACTCTGTTTACTATAACAGGTTTTATTTGTCTTGGGTACAACCAAGACCACATGCTGTGTTTTGTCATATTGGAAATCCTAAAGCAGATTTCCATTGTGAATGTGAATTTTTTTTTTAAAGCCTTAACACTCCAGTCTCAAGTCAGCGAGGTAAAAGCAGTAAGTTTTCCTTTCCTTTCCAGCCAGACATCAATAAATCTTCAGTCCCCACCCCCACCAACAGCATGTCGCTGCAGTTCTCTGTCCTGGTTGTAGTCTCAGGTCATGGCCGTAGATGGCCCCATACTTCTCATGTCCAAGGTTGGTACTTCTGCCTTTTAAAAAAGCTAATTTGTACTTCCTTTCTCCTCCATATACAGTATAGCTGTTTTAGCTCTACATCCTAGGAGAGTGTGCTGCTGTAGGTATGGACCCCTCCCAAACCCAGTGATCCAGAAATTTCTTCGTAGGGTAAACACTGCTATCATTCTAGTTTCCCCTCATTGTTTGTAGCCTGGGTGGACAAAACCGCATTTAGAACCTGTGTCCCTCACCTCATCCATGTACTAAAGCTGTTGATTCTGCTGAATTTACTGAAAATGCATATACTGGGGCTTAACACTTAGCTCAGAGTAGCACCAAATACTATGACATTGTGCAGATCTGCTTTCTACCTTGGACTAACTCTGGATAACAGATCCTTGCGAAATCCTTATCACCTTCCTTCTGAATGCATTATCGGGATCAGTTAGCAGAGCGATCCAGGTAGAAGTGAAAGAATAAGGGCTTAAGAGTGAAGGGAAGGTCACTGTGTTTGTGAATCTGTGTCCGGTCTTTTTGTCTTGTGGTCTTTACTCTAGATTGATAATGGGTTGATAGTTTTCTCTAAAGTCACATTCTGTTTGAAATGAGTTTAAGGGCAATCTTAGACCCAGGAGCCTGGTTACCAATGAAGATTAGTAGTTAATTAATGCAGTCATGCTCTGTGGAGCAGAAACAAGGGAGATTTGGGCTGGTAGTGAAGAGTCAGAACCAGCTGTACTGCCCCAGCACCAATTCTTGTGAACATATCTAAGAAACACTAACCTTTAGTTATGATATGACAGAACCAAATAGTGACTGCTCTACAAACCAAGTGTCTGAGCAGGATTAGAAGATAAAGAGGGTGAGAAAGGCTCATTCCAGCTCTTTTACCTTCAAACAAATATTTGACCATCCTTTATGTGCCAAGTTAATTGTGGGCACTTGGAGATACAAGGGTAGAAAAATACCTACTCTTCTAGAAGTTACATTGTGGTAGAGGGGACATACATAAGTTTATATAATAAAAGGGCAAGAGGCAACTATTGTAAGGCAAGAGGAGGGAGAATGATGGACTGGCCAGTATTGCTAACGATAGTCGCTGAGAAGGTGATATGGAACCAGCCCAAATAAGGAGAAGCTGCTTAGAAGCTCTTACTGCTTCTAAGAGGAAAAGCAAGTGCAAAGATGTTAATGAACAAATTATCTTTTGGTATTCAAAGAATAAAGTTGTACAACTCCAACTTGTCAACATAAAGGAGAGGAAAGTGATAAACCAAAGAGGGAGGGGGGGCAAAGTTAAAATATGATCCCAGGAATGAGGTCATCTAGGGGATATTGATAAATGGTAAAGCCAAGAGTGCACATGTGTTTTGAAAATGAAGTGATAATATTTGTAGTTTTAAGGACAAAGCTAGATGCTTGGTAAAATAACCAGGAATAATAGGATGTCTTGTGGCAGACGTGGCAGCAGGATGAAGGAGCTTCAAACCCCAGTCTCTGACATGCTCCTATGAAGCAGCTCTTACTGGAATCTCTCCAGTGGAAACACTAGTACATTTGTATATGAAGCTTTTGAAAGTTAAAGTGGCACACACACATGGCCATCTCCTTTTAAAATACTTTTTAAGGAGTTGAGCAGATAGTGCTTTTTCTGACATGCTAACGCAGCCTGATTCCCCTTGTAGTTCCTCTGAATGCAGCTTCGTGGGGTGGGCATTGTGGGCAACTTAAGCTACAAATTGTGATGCCAGCATCCCATATCAGAGCACCAGTTCAAATACTGACTTCTGCACTTCTGATCCAACTCCCTGTGATGCACCTGGGAAGGCAGCAGATGAGAGCCCAAGAACTTGGACCCTAGCCTGCTGTTATAGTCATTTCACTCTCTGTTTCTCTCTCCCTGTCTTTCTCTCTCACTCCATCTTTCAAATAAGTAAAATAAATACTTAAACAAATAAATAAATGCAGCTTTGTGTTTCCCCATCTGTTGTAGATGTAGCCTCAGCCTTCAGCTAGGGACTGTACTGCTCATTTATTGTTTCCTCAACAGTGGCAGTGGCTGGGAATCACTGAATGTATGCCAGTAAGATAAGCTGTCCTTGTGAATAAAAGCCATCTTGGGACACTGCCACATTTGAGGGGATCAGAATCTGCAAGTGAAATTGCATTTTGCATTCAATTTTAAAAAACCCATGCAGTTTACCTCCAGAAACCAAGTGATCAGGCGCACTGCTAATCCATAATTATGGACTGTCTTTCCATTCAAAGTTCTGTTGTATTTGGAATACAGTGACTGTTGAGGCATCATGGAGATTTGCCAAACACCTGGGCCTCTCTGCCACTCCTCTTCTCCAGGAAACGATGCCGAAGCCCTCAAATCCCCTGCCTAAGCATGTAACTTAGTGCCTGTCTTGTGGGAACAAAATCTACGGCATGTGAGTTGATTGGTTTATTTTTCTTTTGGTAGACTTAAGATGCTCTGGTTTCGAGGAAATACCATGCAGCTTGCCAGAACCTCCTTCGTAACCTTCTGGAGAAATCTCTGTGCTTCTAAGACAACTCTGCCAGTGCTGACTTTATTCACAAAGGTATAGGAGGAAAAAAAAATCACTACTTTACAAATGTAAAGTGTTAGAATTGTTGTGTGAATTAAGGAATACAGAAAAAGTAGGAAGCAAAGACACGGGAATAAACCTTCTGGATACCTGCTCCTCAGTTTTTCTATCAGCACAACCAGTAATTCTGTCTCCAACCCAGATACCTCGTTGTCTCACAGTAATCAAAGGGTAAATTAATGTGTTTAATGGTCGTCAGACCCCTGCTTTTAAAAAGACCATGGATTATAATATGATGTTTGAGAACATATGGTTTAAAATTCAATTCCATCTGTAAGAATTTATTTTCTACAAAGTAGCCATAGACAATGAATTAGAAGCTGAAGTATTACTCTAAGAGAAAATAGGTTCCTTTGAGCCTCTTATCCCAACATTTTCATAACCAGTTAAATACATAACCTTATTTTTATGTATGTTTCTGTTTAATTTACATTATCGGTCATTAACATTGAATTCATGGCCAACAGCACTATAACTCATGCCTGAACGAAGCTTTAAAATGTGCATCCTCTTTTTTTTTTTTTAAGAGTTTTTAATTTTTATTTACTTGAAAGGCAGAGTAACACAGAGAAGAAAGACTTTCCATCCTCTGGTTCATTCTCCAATTGCCTATACTAACTAGCCAGTGGTGGGCCAGGCTGAAAGCAAAGCCCAGAACTCCATCTGGGACTCCCGTGTGGGTGCAGGGTCCCAAGTACTTTGGCAATCACCTCTGCCTCCCAAGGTGCGCATTATTAGGAAGCTGGATCCAATGCAAAGGTGGAACTCAATCCCAGGCCCCTTGATATGGGATATGGGCGTCCCAAGCAGCAGCTTCACCTGCTGCACCACAGTGCCCCCATCCAAGTGTTCTTATGCTTAGGAACACTGGATAGCATACTATGCCCAGCAAAAACACCAAAACACAAAAATGGAGGCAACATGGTACTGTACAGACCCTGAAGAGGGCACTAACTAAGGCTTTGAGTGGGAGAGCTGAAACAAGAAGGCAGAGCACTACCTTGTTCGACTTCAGCTTGGAGAATGATTCAGGCAACACCAACTGTTCACCGTTCTCTATACATGTACCTATCCACAAATGACCACAAAAATGCTTCAGGTATTGATTTGGGGGTTACAGATAAGTGTTTGCAAGTAGGTAAATTCACAGATACAGAATACAAATAATGAGGGTTGCTTGTAATTGTTTTCTTATCCCTAACACTAATTTTAAGCCATAAAGCTAGTTTACCATTTTTAAGAACTTTTTCTCCCTGAAATTTATAATATGAACATTATTGATGTCTTTTTGCTAATTAATATCACTTCCTGTGATTTATAATAAAAAAAGAAATAAAGTGGAAAGTAATAGAAATAATTTGTGAATAACATTACAGTTCAAAAGTTTTTAATCTTTTTAATACATCTTTAAATTTTGGGCATTTTAGCAATTTAAAAATATCTGACAACTAGTATCAAATTTTAAGTAGTTTTAAAAATTAATTTGTTGATAATATTTAACCTAAACTACCTTCATATCCATAAATGTATATTGTACTATTAGAAATTATTGAACCAAAAATATTTCATTGTGCAAGAGGCTATCATGAGAAAGGCATATGGAAATTAACTACAAAAAGAAAACAGTCCCTGAAGGCTAGTGGTACTTACTCGGCATAGCTACTCCGATTTTCAAGTTGGGCAGCAGCAGAGATAGCCAAAGACATTTGTCAAAAAAAAAAAAAAAAAACACCAACCTTCCTCTTGATTCAAGCTATTAAACACATATAAAGATATCACTCCCACCTTCAGGAATTCATAGTCCAGTGACAAAGACTTAAAGTACAGTATCAAGTCTCGGGAGATTAGAAATGATGAGAAGCACTTCCCAGAGGGACTGTGTGAGCTGACTGGTTTCAGGAGTAGGCTGACTCAGGAGCCAAGCACGTTCCCAGTCTCTTCAGCTTCACCTCCTCAGGGCTAAATCCCTCTCGCTCTGGCTATTCTGATGAATGACTGAAGCAGTCCCAAGCCCCACTCTCACCTCTCAAATGTCTACAGAAACAAAGCAAAAGTCTCCATGGGCTCTGACTGGCCCATCCCTGAGCCAGGCCCTTCCAGTAGCTGCTGTGAAGCAGAATCGCACCATCCTCACCACAAGATAGGGCAGTGAGCAGCAGACAGCCCACCCAGCTAGCGTCCACTACAAGTCAGGAACAGAGTAAATAATAAGTGCTGAGGGAAATCCTAGAAAAGGATGTTGGAATGGTCCATTCTACTGGATATCATCTTTTTTTTTCCTTATCCTTTTTAAAATTCAGGGGTTTGCATTGTGGCACAATGGGTTAAGCCACCACCTGTGACACCAACATCCCATAGAAGTGCCAGTTCAAGTCCTAGCAGCTCCACTTCTGATCCAGGTCCCTGCTAATGTGCCAGCGAAAGAAGCAGAAAGTGGCCCAAGTACTTGTTCCTTGTTACTCATGTAGGAGACCCAAATGGAGTTCCAGGCTCCTGACTTTAGCTTGACCCAGCTCCAGCTGTTGCAGCCATTTGAGGAGTGAACCAGCAGACAGAACAATCTCTCTTTCCCTCCCTCTGTAACTCTGCCTTTCAAATAAGTAAACAAATCTTTAGAAAAGAAAATTGATGAGCCCTTCCTCATAAAAACACATGCACATAGTTGCATGTATAATTTACATAAACTTCCACAGACCCCAGTTTTAAAACAGCAAAACACCTTATCTAGGCTCTTCTAAAATGTTTAATACGAAAGCAAAACTCTGGTACATTTGCTATTTCTGCATGTTCTTATTTTGCTCTTAACATCCTATGTGGACTTTTTGAAACTTTCTTAGACAGTTTCAGCACAAGTGTCTTAAAACATCACAACTCTCCATAACCTATTTATTATGAATGCTGATAAAAAAGGATGGGCCTAATTCTTTGTCCTAGGAAATTAGAGCCAGAAAGACCCAGGTCTTTATTTTTTTTTTTTTTAACACAAGCTTTGAGTTAAGCTGCAGGAGGTACCTGTTTTTTATATAATAGCTCATCTGTTTTCTGATATGTTAAAATGTAGTTTTACATAAGCATCAGTAATGTTGAGCATTAGATAAGCATCTATTTTGAGCTCATGCAAGAGAACCTATAGCTGAGAAGCTTTAAAGCCTGTCAATCACCCATGGTATTCTCAGTACCCTTCTCCATGGGGTGGCTTAAGATTTCAAGTGACAATGGACCCTACACCTTCCTGCTCTTCAAGTGAAGAGTTAGTCCAGGAAACCTGTCGCTGACATGGGTGATAAGAAAATAAGCAAAACATGACTGATTGGTAGAATCATCACCTGAAGTGAATAGCAGCTTTCTGCCTTTTTAAAGACTGGGCCGTCGCTGTCTAACTCTACCCGACTGGGTTTGTTCCTGGGCACTGATTAGGAAAAGCAAGGCAGACAAGGTTCAGGGCCTGCCAATCAGGACAAACTTCAAGCCACTCTGGTGCTGTCAGCCAGGTGAACTGTGTGAGGCCACAGAGGTGCTCCTGACCTACACAGGATCAAGCCCTTAGATAGGGCAGAAAATTGACAAATACTTTACACCTAAATTTATTATACACGCACTCATATATAGGTATATTTGTGAAAAGTCAAAATGAAATAACCTAAAAATGCAGAGAGCCCATCAGGCATGAAATACTGGCTATTTATAAGATTCTATGATTATGTTTTGCTTTGGAAATAAATCAGTATAATTAACCGGGTAGAAAACTGTCCTTTAAAATAAATATAATCTACTTCTTATGGATTTTTTTGTTGGGCCAAATACCATTCTTTGGGTCTAATGGCTTTATTTTTTTTTTTCCTGTAGAATCCATGTCCCCTTTGTGAGGAAGCCAAGGAAGTGCTCGAGCCTTTTAAGCACAGGGTAATAGAATACAGTGTGTCTTTCATGTATATGGGGTAGCTGGTGCATGTGGAATAAAGTATCTTCCTGGATCCTTTCTTTAAGAATAGAGATTAAATGATTTTTCATTTACATTTTCTTTCTATTCTTCAGAGAGAGAGTTTAGTGCTGATTTCCATAAAACTCATTACCTCTAAGTGTTTTCCTCTAAGCAATACTGGTTTTCTAACTCTGACTTAATGTGAGTCAGTGTTAACTAGCAGGTGTGGTGTCCGTGCTTTCTTTAAACTTTTGTCCCCATTCCTTTTATCTCATTTTCTCATTTTCATGGAAGTGTTTTCATGTGGGAAACCAGCACACCTTTGCCATTCTTGTGATCCAGACACTTCACCCCTAATTTGCAGGCAGCTTCCCAGTTGGTACACATTTGGCTTCACCAGAGACCAAGCAGGGCACCGATGCTAAGTGTAATGAATGGGTGTGATGGAAAAGGAGCAAGATTAGAAGTAGGGAATACAATAAAACTGGTAAATTTCTAGAAATGAGGGACATGAGATCACTGTGGACCTCAAAGAAAAAAATAGCGACAACCACAACAAAATGCTATCAGCTTTGGAAATTGGGGATCGGTTTATCATGCTGTTGTTCATTGCTCTGTGTTCTCTAAAATGCAAAACGTTGGCCTGTGTTTCAGTTTATTTTACAGGAGGTGGACATCACACTACCAGAAAACTCTGCTTGGTATGACAGGTATAGATTGGACATTCCTGTCTTTCATCTGAATGGCCAGTTTCTGATGATGCATCGAGTAAACACCTCAAAACTTGAAAAACAGCTCCTGAAACTTGAGCAGCAAGAAGCTAGCAAGTGACTAATGCCCTCGTGCTTTGCCACCCTCTCTGGTCATAAGGCTGCTTCTAGTGGAAATGACCACAGCCACACACTCCTGCTGTCATTTTCACAAAGCCCAAAGGATGTTCTGAACTCACTGGTGCCAAATACATGTTGACATTCGTCTTCTCATGGATGGACGTGCCCATGTGGGAACTGTTTGCTTACTGGCATTTTCTAGAAAAAAAGGAGTGTGTTGGCAGGGAGGGAGTGATGGAGAAGGAAATGTCTGTTTGTCTTGTTTGTTTTTCCCTCTTATATGAACATGGAAGCACTTTCCATGCACTGCACAGTGCCATTTGTACGAAGGAGGCTCTGTGTCCCTGCTGCTGCCCTGGAGGGCTTAACTTTTTAGTGAAAGAATAGATGCTCTTCTATGCAGTAGATCAAGTGAAATGTGAATTGTTAATAACCGTGCACAGTCAATAAAGGGATGTTTTAGAGAATACATCTGCCTGAAGCCTATTTCACTGGGATTTAATAATACCTGTTTAAAATTAGAATTCATTTATGTTGGGTAGAAGAGAATAATTATCTTAGCCAAAGAGGCTTCATTTGAAAAAGGCAAAAGAAAAGATTTAACCCCTCAAAATATATAAAAGATTTTCTGCATGCTTTCCATGTAGTCAGTATATTGATTTGTACTATTAGAGGACTGCCTTTGATAGTTACTCAGTTACCATCCAGTGAGTAATTCATTTAAGAGAGTAGTTTTATCAAGTTTTAATATCTTGGAGAAAATCACATCTGGTGCTAACTGGACAGACAGATCATCTAAAGACAGAATATTTGTCATCACTCTATATAGAATATTAAAAATGTAGTTGTGCACCCTTGTTTATATTTAGTTAGGTTCACCCAATACAGGAGTGGCTTCACTTAAAAACAGAAGTGTCTTTTCCTCTCAAAATCGTGTCATTGCAGGTCCATCTATAATGAAATTCTTTGATAAACTATTTGAATGAATTTGAATATTTTGAGTTGCTAGATTTTAATTTGATTGGTATGATTTAATCTAGAAATTATGAAATGTTAAAGCTAACCAACCTTTGGGATCATCTAGTGTTAACCCCCTTGTTTAATGTATAAGGAGGAATCTGAAATTCAGAGGATATCATGGACTTAGGCCAAGGTCACACAGCCATTCAGCTAGAGGGCAGGTCCTGCCCACAGCCACTTACCACAGGGTTACTCACATACAGCCTCCCCAGCCCCTCTGGATCCAGCACAAGTTTGCAAGCCCTTCAAATAATGAACAAATAAAAATCTTACAACTGAATAACAGTATATATAATCTACAAATTTCTGAAACACACCTCATTTGATATAAATAATCATTGAGCCTTGGGGAAGGCAGAATTCTAGCATGAACCCTGTACTTTGGGTATGAGTGGAAGCATCAGTACTGTGATTATGTCACGTTCTCAGACAATAAGGAGATAACCCTGGATGGGCCTGTTCTCATGCGGAGAGAACTTTGGAAACCGAGTTCCCCTCTCTCTTGTCTATATCTGCCTTTCAAATAAAATGAAATATAAATAAATAATAGTAGCAGAGGTCTGTCTGACTAGTTGCAAAATGTGCTCCAGCCAACTGGGGAGAAAGCAAATAACCTACTCGTGTACTGCCAAGTGGGGCCACATGGCCAGAAGCTGTGGTTGGCCTTGAGGAACTAAGCTAATTCTTAGCCAACAGATAACAGGAAAATGGGGACATCAGTTCCGCAGCTTTAAGGCAATGAATTCTGCCAATAATCAGCAAGCTTAGAAGAGGGCCCTGAGCCCCAGATGAAAATGTGAGCCCTGGCCAACATCTTGATTTCAACTCAGGGAGACTCTGAACTCTACTGCACACCTAGTCTTTGGATCTACAGAAACTGTAAGACGATAAAGGTATGTTGTTTAGAGCTGCTAAATTTATGGCAAAACTGATAAATACCTTACCAACAAGAGAAAACTAATACAAGTTTTCATGATATCAGAACACAGTGGCAGGTGGTGAGGGTATAAAAACGAGGAAGACATAATCCTTGCCTTGGAGACTCTGAGTATCTCAGGAGGAGCAGGGAGAAGCAAGTTAATAAAGCACAACCACATGGTGCAGAAAGGACTGGAACTGAGACATGCAGAGCAGCCCATCAGTCAGACAGGGAACACAGCGGGAGGGCTTCACAGAGAATTAGACCTAAGCTAGGTCTTGAAGATCAAATAGAAGCGATGGAGTGGAGACAGGAATGAAGAGGGCAGGCTACCCAGAGGGAAGAGCATCAGTCAACTCAGTGTGAGCGTGTGGAATGACAGGGCATAGCCAGGAGATGGCAAGTGGCTTTGTAAGGTGGAAGTGAAGGGGAGAGAGGAAGGAGAGCAACTGGCGAGATGAGCTGTGCTCCACACGGCTGGCTGATGGGCCTTCCCCCGGCAGTGGCTTCTCTTGCTTCCTGCGTTCACCCAGAGTCAGCTCTCCTAGCTCCTGGTTCCCTAGAGGCCTCTGGCCTACCTCTGCTAGTCCTCCAGGACACTTATCCCTCAATACAACCAGAGGCCACCATAGACAATTCCTGCCTCATTTGTCTGTGTGGCTCCTGGGTCTGAGGACTGCTGATCTTTCTCCTGGGTCATCAGCTGGAAAAGTTCCAAGAGTTGCTTTTAGTGCCTTCTCAGGCAAGACAGAGAGATACCATTGGTTCCTTTCAAAACACAGGGCTCACCAGAAAGCCTGAAGATTCGTTTGGGGCACTTCTTTCCTTAGTAAAACCAAGTGGTTACAGTGTACGGGAAGTGCTGAGACTAAGGATGAACTCAACATTTTATCCAAATAACACATTTCTGACATTAGAATTTCAAACAAAAATCCCATGACACTCTTACAGGATGTTCAAGTGAAAGTATGCTAAGGCACCAAGAAACAATAGGCCCATATTCCAAGGAAATAATAGATCATATTGAGGGGGCAGGGTTGGGGGAGTGGTGTTGGAGAATGGGGACAGAGAATATTTGGAGGATTTTTATAAGAATATACCTTTGCTAAGTTCCCACCAAAGTGAAAGGTCAGGAGTTGCGTCATATCAAGAAAGGGGACACAGTGGCACTCATGGGGAAGCCAGATGTATGTCCCTGCATCCCTAGGAAGAACACAGAGGTCTAATCTGGGAGCTTGTGTTAGAGATGGGTTAGCAAGTGTCTTTGCTGCAGTGTGTCAAGGGGAAGATGGTCAAGTGTGTGTACAAGTGTGCATGTGTATCCCCATGGACCAGATGGGAGCTGAGTGTGAGCGAGGGCTGGTATGAGGCACTATAGGTACAGGTAGGCCTGGTGTGGGCAGTGGCAGAGAGGCAAGAACACTGGGTTCTTAGGGGCCGAGGGGGCTGCTCAGTGGACAGTGCATTTGCCTGAATCCAAACATCAGGTGAGACATTGCCAACAATCTCCTAAGACCCCACCACAGTCTCTGTGAAATGCCATCTGCTGCAAAACCACAGGCCAGCTAACAAGTCCCCATTCAAAGAAGAATGTTCAAGGAGTGGGCATTTGGCACAGCAGTTAAGACACCACTTGGATGCCACATCAGAGTACCGAGGTTCAAGTCCCCATTCCAGTCCCAATTCCAGCATTCCTGCTAATGCACACCCTGAGAGCCAGGGAATGATGGCTGAAGTGGGGTTCCTGCCACCCACGTGGGAGACCCAAATTAATTTCCAGGCTTCTAGCTTCAGCCTGGCCCAGCCTCAGTTTGGGGAGTGAACCTTTGGAGAGAAACTCTATCTGTTCCTCTCTCTACCTTTCAAATAAAATAAAAGTACCTAAAAATTTTAAAAATAATTATAAAATTAATAATAAAATAATACATAATTTTAAAATAATAAATTTTAAAATTTAAAAATAATAATGCCAACACCTCCCCCCTACCTTTTACTTCTCCCCTTTCCTTCCTAGCTGCAGATGGACCAGAGCTGAGAGGACCAAGGACAGAAAGATGCTCCCCTTCGCTTGGCTTCCCATCACCACATGGCTTCTCAGTAGGGAACAAACCAGTAAGACTTCACTTTGAACCAAGTCTTAAGGTTTGGTTTGGACAAGTGATTCTAAGCACTGAACAAGTTAAAGGGACCATGGGACATTGTTGACTGAGAATGCACAAGACAATCCTGACACTGTCAGGTATTTTTATCCTAAATGGTATGAGAAACTCCTACAATGAATTCATCTTATAGGATGTATTTATTTATGTCTCCCATTAATAGAGATGCTTTCTGAATGTGTCCCAGAGAGTACATTTTATTATTCAATAAATTTAATTTTAAATTTATTTATTTTTACTTTATTTGAAAGGCAGAGACATCTTCCATCTGCTCGTTTACTCCCCAAATGCCCTAGCGGCCAGGTGTGGGCCAGGCAGAAGCTAGGAGCCCAGAATTCAATCTGGTCTCCCATGTGGGAACAGGAAGTCAAATACTTGGGCCATTGCATGCTGCCTCCTGGGGTACACATTAAAGGAAGCTGGAATCAGAAGTGGAGACAATACTTGAACCCAAGCACTAAGACATGAGATATGGGCATACCTAGCCACATCTTAACTGCTATGCCAAATGCCTACCTCCATAGAGTATAATTATATGTGGCTGATGTTGCTTTTTACCCATGGATCTTTGATAAATTTACCTATTAATTCTTATTTAAGAAAATAATTTGGTCATGTAATTAAGAATCCCAGAGATCTCCAGCCATCCCTCTTTTCCCAACAGCTGGCAAAAATGAAAGGCAAGTATGTAGAAAGGTGCCATCCAAAAGGTGGTTTAATTTTACCACTGTTGACAAGTACCAGAAAATGTTACATCACTTATTACAGTGGTTTTCATGAGATATTTGTAGCAGCAATTACTCTCCCTTTCTGAAATTATGTTTGCAGGGGTCAGTTTATGCTAATACAAAGGCTGTGTTTGACACTGGAAGATCACGCACCCCAAAGGGAAAAGAAACACAACCTTTCATTTCTTTTTCTTACGCGAATGCTTTAAGGAGTGGGATAGACACTGTGCGTGGAGCTTCCTATTGCTGTGCTTAAAACAATGACAGAGGCTTCTTTCTTCTAGAAGTACCATCATAACATTATCAGGAAGTACTGGAACACATAATTCATAGCCAGTTTATTGCAGGAGACAGGGGTTTGCTCACACTAGAATTTTTGCTTTTGCTTTGGTTTTGTTGTTGTTGTTTGTTTTTAAGTGATGCAGTAATATCATGGACATTTGACAATAAGAATCACAATACACCCAGGCTTCAGGAAATACAATTACAGAACTACCAGAAACTGGGACAGCACCCTTCTCTGACTACCTAGACTTCTTCCTTACTCTGTTTTCTCATGGTTCACTATAATCTGCTCACCTCGCTCATGCCTGTTATTCCCACTCAGCTTTCTGTCCAGCAGTATGGAGGCCTGAGCTCTCGGTTTCCCTGTTCTCATACTGTAACAGAGGAATTTTACTCAGCTTGTATTTTACAACCAGTCATCCAATTCATAAATTAGCTGACCAAATCTATAGAAAGAACTACCACTTTCAGGATAGTTGCCAATCCCCGGCCCCATGGCCTATTGAGCCAAGATCATGTGGTAACGTAAGTTATAGTCACTACACTTTCAGTAGAGAATGGGAGCAGGGCAGGCAGTGACCAGCCACTCTGATACACTCAGAAATACCAAGAGTAGACCACGCCAACATTCAGGAGAAGTCAAGAAGAACAATTGTGTTAGTTGGTTTATATCCTATGCCATGGGAGTAACGATGGCCTGAACCAGGGCAGTGGGGGTTAGAGAGAAACAGCTATCAGAAGAAACTTAAGGGTGAGGTTGACAGAACTTCATGGCTGACTGCATTGAGAAGGTGATAGTAGAGCAGGAAGAGAACGCATGGGGTCTTGAGTGGCTCCCTGTCTTCAACTCTTGGATAAACCCTGGTACGTGTAGCCTGAGACAGAGACTGAAAAGGAAGGGTAAGTTGGTCATGGGTTGTGCTTGGTAGATGGCAAATAAGCAGTACCATGAGTTTGCCATGCTTATGTGACATCCAGGTAAAGATTAAAGTTGGGTAACAACTTTGTAACAAAGAAAATCTATAACAAAGATTTGCTATAAAAGAGAATCAGATGCAGATGTGACTACAGAAGAAGAAGCAGAAGGTGTGATAATGGAAGAAAGAGGTTGGAGTGTCACTAGTAAGGGTGTCCCAAGGATGGGAATGTAAGTAGCCACCAGACTCTAGAAAAGACAAGAGAAGAAGGATCCTTCTCTAGAGCCTTAGAGGGAACCAGCCCTGCGGACACCTTGATTTTGGTCTGGTGAAACTGATCTCTGATTCTGACTTACAGAACTACATGAGATTAAATTTGTGTTGTTTGAAGCTACCAAGTTTGGGGTCATTTGTTACCACAGCAACAGAAAACTAATACAAATGTGGACTTCACCTTACTCAGAGCTTTTTGGTGGATAAACAGAGGAAGTGGTAGACTGAAAGGACAATGGGTGGCAGGTTCAGAAAAGAAAGCAGAGTATCCATCTCTCAGGACATTTTCATGCATGTATCATTTGACCCTCTAGGAAAAAGCATCCAGAGAAGAGCTGAAGATCTAATGGAACAGAGGAGGGGGTTCAGCACCCATAAAAGGCAGGCAGGATCAGGGCAATGCCAGAACAAAAGCAACCATAACCTCCAGCCTACCTGGAAAGAGATAAGCAACTGGGCAGCAAAGTTCAAGGGCCTCAAGGATGACTGCAACACTGGAGTGTAAACCATGGCAACCTATCCTAGTCCATGAAACACACTCAACACAGGACCCTTGTTCACAACAGAGGCCAGGATACCTTGCTGATGTGACCCAAAATTCTGTACGTGGCACTGATCTTTTGTCTCTCCATTGACACAGAAGTCCATGTGGACCATGGAGGCAGAGGCAAGAGAGAATGACCACATTTGTAAGCTTTCAGTTTAGGCACTGATGTTTTGCATTTTACATCCCATCTCCGCTTCAAAAGAGATGATAATCAGAGCTCTATTTCTGAATTCTAGAGCCTAGAATGGCATAAATCTAAAAAAAAAAAAAAAAAGGAGGCCAGCACCGAGGCTCACTTGGTTAATCCTCCACCTGCGCTGCCAGAATCCCATATGGGCACTGGTTCTAGTCCTGGTTGCTCCTCTTCCAGTCCAGCTCTCTGCTGTGGCCCAGGAGGGCAGTGGAGGATGGCCCAAGTGCTTGGGCTCCTGCACCCGCATGGGAGGCCAGGAGGAAGCACCTGGCTTTGGATGAGTGCAGCGCCGGCCATGGCGGCCATTTGGGAGATGAACCAACAGAAGGAAGACCTTTCTCTGTCTCTCCCTCTCTCACTGTCTGACTCTGTCAAATAAATAAATAAGTGAACAGTGGCACATAGGAGTAGAGCCATCCAACAGGTCAGACAGTAAGAAGACCAGCCATAGGTTCATACTGAGAGGCAAAGATGCACTTCCTTATGCTGAACTGTTACCTTTGAACTATCCTTGAAGAAAAACTTTGGCCCCTGGAAACAGGGTAGGCCAAATATCAACTGAGATTTTTCTGAATGATTCAGGAACATCAAGAAGTAGACATAGCACAGGTTAAAGGCAAGTTACTCACAAGGCACCGACACTACCTGACTCCCCTCAGAAGCCCCAGTGGCCTTACTGCAGCACAGCACTGCACAAAAGACCTCTGCCGCAATTCTCTGTCCTCAAAACAAGATCAACTCATGGCATGGCCACCAAAGCAGGAGAGAGAGAAATAAACATCAGAACACAGTTCCCTCACAAAAGGGCTAAAAGGGGCATAAGTAGCCACCTGCAACACTGGTATCCCATGAGTGCTATTGCTAATGTGTCTGGGAAATCAGAGGAAGATGGCCCAAGTGTTTGGGCCCCTGCTACCCACATGGAAGACCAGGATGGAGTTCCTGG
Organism: Lepus europaeus; assembly: GCF_033115175.1. Taxonomy (NCBI): domain Eukaryota; kingdom Metazoa; phylum Chordata; class Mammalia; order Lagomorpha; family Leporidae; genus Lepus; species Lepus europaeus. The sequence goes on from NC_084830.1 coordinate 151,368,076, forward strand.
CTCCTAGCTTCAGCCCCAGCTGTTGCAGGCATTTGGGGACTGAACCAGTGGATAGATCTTTCTATCTCTTCCTCCCTTCTTCCCTCCCTCCCTCTCTCTCTATAGCTCTGCTTCTCAAATACATAGTTTGTTTAATGGCTAAAAATTGCATAATTCCATTAGGGTAATTGTCAGTGGGAAACTCCTCCATCTAGGACAGCTTATCCCTTAGCCAGATAAGGGAGGCACTGCTGTGGGTCCCTTGTTATGAATTTAATGCAAAGAAGAGAGAATAGGCTTCAATTCAAAATCTGGGTACCAAAGAGGCGTTAGAAGTTGGGAAAGGACTGCTGGAAGAGATGAGTTATAGGATTTCACTCCAACTCACCCTATGTTTTCTCTGTACAGTTATTCCAGAAATAAGGCCAGTCCCACTCTTTTAAGGTCAAATGAGATTAAGACATTCAGACACCACAGACTGTGAGATTTATTCCCATTGTGACTGCTGACTTCTCGTATCAGCCTTTTGTTCTGCATGACATCTCTCGCCTCGCAAACTAGCAAGATTCCTGATTTTGGCAAGGATCCTGCTCTATGAAGCATTTCCCAGATAGGATTTTTAGCAATGTCAGAAGTCAGTCAGTAATTTTGGATGAGGTTAAGGGGGCAAAGGAGGCAGTGAGTTCTCACCTAGCAGCATAAAACAACCCACTGGCAGGTGCAAGCCAACATATCCAGCATGGGATATGATATGGGAGGATCGTCTTTCAACTGTCCTTACCTTACCAAATAATTTTAACCAATAAAACTTAATTTAGGTTTTTCCCACTTTAGTTTTATTCACACAAACTGCTGTGTTCTATTTGTATGTGTGTGACCACATGGAAAATATAATATTGTGTTTCTTGATCTGTTTCATAAACCTGTACACAAAGTGAGACCAAAGGCTGCTTTTCAGAGAGATAAAGAAGCTGGCTGTCATTCTATCTAAATTGTCCAGAGGAAGAAGGCAGAGCAGAATAGATGCTTACAAACACTTAGGAATGCGCACCACTTTGCTACTGGCCCACCATCTATAATTATGTGCAATTCCCTACATAGGCTTTTTAGTTATGCTGAACAGTGAGGGTAAAAAAACTAAATGATGGAGAGCAAAGGAGAGAGGGAAATACTTGAAGTCGACCTAAGTTCATCAAAGTGGAGTCATTGCGGCCAGCGCTGTGGCATAGCAGGTTAAAGCCCTGGCCTACAGCTCCAGCATCAAGTCCCAGCTGCTCCACTTCCAATCCAGCTCTCTGTTATGGCCTGGGAAAGCAGTAGAAGATGACTCAAGTCCTTGAGCCCCTGCACCTGTGTGGGCCCTGCTCCTGGCTCCTCGCTTGGGATCAGCTCAGCTCTGGCCATTGTGGCCAGTTGGGGAGTGAACCAGTGGATGGAAGACCACTCTCTCTCTCTGGCTTTATATCTCTCTGTAACTCTTTCAAATACATAAAATAAATGTTTAAAAAAATGGAGTCATTACCTCACGTAAGGAGGAAATTAAAGGTTTGATAGTTCTACCAGTGTGCTGTTGACAAATCTTGTTTTTTTGGTTTTTTTTTTAAGCTCTGGATTTGCAATCCTTATAAGTCTTCATTAATATTTTTAAGTCAGGAATGGTTCTTTCTACTCACAAAACATGATCACTTTTCATTGCTTTTTTAAAAAATTCTAACTGGTTTTACATATCTGGAAAAGACATATCTGCAAAGCTTGGATATAAATCTTGCTTTTCATCCCTGCCAACTCTGTACCATGGACCTTTTCTATCACTGACAGCACCATCAGGAAAGTGGACGTGCCTTGCTTGGTTACAAGTATGTTGTGGTTTTCAGCAGGAACAAGGATGTGGTTACAGAGACCAAGATTAAGACATGTTCAGTGTACCCTGTCAGATTCCCTTTGCTTTGGTCCTGGAGGCATCCTCTGGAGTTTCAGTTTGGCACTGGGGATGCTCATTTGAGGCCAACATCCCCCAACTCATGTGTCCCAGAGAGGTGTAAGAGGAGGTTCTGGGCTGGTGCCACGGCTCAATAGGCTAATCCTCCGCCTGAGGCACCAGCACACTGGGTTCTAATCCTAGTCAGGGCACCAGATTCTGTCCTGATCGCCTCTCTTCCTGTCCAGCTCTCTGCTGTGGCCCGAGTGTGCAGTGGGGGATGGCCCAAGTGCTTGGGCCCTGCACCCCATGGGAGACCAGGAGAAGCACCTGGCTCCTGCCTTCGGATCAGCGCTGTGCACTGGCCGCAGCGGCCATTGGGGGGTGAACCAACGGAAAAGGAAGACCTTTCTCTCTGTCTCTCTCTCTCTCTCACTGTCCACTCTGCCTGTTAAAAAAAAAAAAAAAAAAAAAAAAAAAAAAAAAAAGGAGGCTCTGGAGACTTGAGCTGCCACAGGAGACATAAAAACAAGAGACTGAATGAATGTTGGCCTCTGAAGATGCCGGGGTGCTCCCCACCTCCCAAACTGGAAATGATTTTATACCAGGATTATGCTCAAAACAAACTGGGGGAAGAGGATGTTACCAACTACTGTGGTGATGGGGACCCTGAATTATGTTGTGGGGATCAAGAGCCCTGGCTGGGTTCAGAGACACCCCCAGAGAGACTTAGCCCAGGTTCTTGTCTCCCTACACATGTAAGGATACAACTGGGAAACACAGATGGAGATGAACAGAAAAGCAAGATTTATCAAAAGGCAAAGGGGTAGCACATATTTAGGTGTGAGTATGGGAAACGTCAAGAGAGAGATATGCCCCCAACCAGGCTGGGGTCTCCTTTTTTATAGGAAAAGGATGAGGCATAGTTGAATCATTCAAAGCAGCAAGGTTTGGGGTAGAGCGGCAGCACACATGGTGGTCTCCAGCAAAGTGTCATGGTGTACAGTGAAGCCTGGGAAGTAGGCTTGGCTGCATGATCAGTGGGTTGTGCTGAGTTTTCAGCCTTGTGGAATTAGAATGGAAGGTGATAGGATTTGGATGATGCACAAGGCTTGGGTGTTGGCAGTCCTCAGCTCTTGGCCCTTCACTGACTCTCTGCCTAGCCCACATCAGAACCTCTCAGAGTCATCAGAGAATGAAGACTGAGCATCTACAACAGCATCAACATTTCTGTTGTAGTTGCCTTTTATCATTTATAAGTAAAATGTTAAACAAGAGAAAGGGAAAAACAGTTACACTACCTGTAGTTGTATGGCATTTTCAATTTCCTCTCACATTTTTTTTTAACTATACATATTTTATTCTTTCTTTGCAATCTGTGACATGAATAGGATTGGCATTACTGTCCTTATCCCTCAGTTGAATACGGTGAGGCCCAAAAAGGGGAAATGGTCTCCATGAGGTTACGTGGTATGTCAGAGAGAGCCCAAGGGACATAGAACACCCAGCTCTGTTCTGGTAAACTCAGAGCATTTGCCTCCTGGTTTTAATTACCCCTTTCCTCCTTGTCCTTTTCATGGCTCTCTTTTGAACATGACCACTCACCCACTGTGGACGGAGAAGGGTCTGTGTCCCACGCTACAGAGAACTGTGTGGAAAGGTCCCTCAGGGGGCCCGTTTCCATTGCTTTCCAACAAAGCCCCTGCGTGAACCTTGGACAAGAGTCCCTTAGCAGCTAGGATTCTCCACACACAGGACTGCAGCAATTAGCTCTGCTAACAACTGTGATGGAACAGGACTTGTCCTAGTCCTTGTCCCCTGACAAGAACAGATAAGAGCCTCATGTTGGTGAGTGATGCCATTTAAGGCATTTGTCAGGGACACTGTTGTCAGCCTGCTAGCAGAAGGCAGTATCACTGCAACACCTTCCATAGTCCACCAAGGGAGCGTTAACAGGTCCCCAGGGAGCACAGGCCAGGCGTTTCTGTTCTGACCTTGCTTAGAATCTGCCTGCCCCTCCTTCTAAAGGAAAACACGGGTGTGCCCTTGCATGATTAAGAGAAAAGGCAGTGTTTTCTTCCTGATCCTCGAGGCTCCATGGTCTCAGATCTTCCCTTCAAGAACACTTGTAAGTGGAAGTGACAAAGTACATTGCATTCGGCCTATGCCTTTCAGAGCCTGCACTCCTATTAGAGACCAAACAAAACGCTGCTCATGAACACCTGCTGGTGAGGACAGAGCCAAGAGGCAGTGTGGGAGTTGGATAGGAGGTGTTGCTCTGGCAATAAATCCAAGTGGCTCACACCAAAAGAAATGTTTTTAGGGAAGCCATCTGAGCAAGAGGTAAACACTTAGGCATTCAGCACAGGCTACAAACGCTTCATCTCCAACGAGGGAAGTTCTGATTGGAAAAAAACCCACTGAACGGGTGGGATAGTGTATTCCTCTTCAGTCAGCCCTGCATTCAAAATACACACACTCCTTTGTTAAGAAATCTAAGAGTCTGTAACCAAATCCTTGTCAACAAGACATTAAAGAGCTACAGCTTGGCTGCTGGGTGTTATTTCAGCAATAGCTTTTGCGTTATCATTCTATATAATGTATCACAAAAGGACTGAAGCCCTTATGTGGTCTAAGATACTGTGCTGTGTATATCCTGTGCCTTCTCAGCTATTCCTCAGTGACAACAAATTTTATGATCCCATTTCTTAACCATTTTCTCAAATCTGTTCCCTGTTTGAGTCTTTAGTGCTCCAGCCATCGTTGGGGGCTTCACTGTCTCTCCCCTACACACTGCAATAACCTCACCTCACCTCCTAAATGGCCCTTCCAGCCCATCTGCCACGCCCATCTTTCATCCTTCTATTCACCATCTCCAACCATCCTTCCAAATCACAGGTCTTATCAGGCCACTCACAGACCCACAGGACCTTCTCACTAATGACAAAAAAGAAAGCCAAACTATAGAATTTAGACTTCAGTAAAAGCCCCACCTCTAGCCCTCATCTACTGTATCCAAAACAGCATCCGTTCCATATAACCTGCCCTTGCATCAAAGCACCAGCCCTTGGACTTTACCTTGAGTATGGCTGCCCTCCCTCCAGCACACTTTACCCCCCCCCCCAAAAAATCACCCTTTTCAATTTAAATCAAATGCTATTACCTCCAGGAAATTTTTACCAATTTCTTCCAATCCAAATTAATTAATCAGTCCTCTTTAAGTTCGTACAGCCTTATCTATCCAGGTATCTACCTACCTACTTATCTTATTAGAGATAGAATTCATATACCACTGATTAAAATGTTTTCAGTACAGATACCAAGTGTACAACTATTGCCACACTCAATTTTAGAATATTTTCATCACCCTTCAAAGAAACCCTGTATCCATTAGCAGTCACTGCTCATTTCTACCCATTCCTCCCCATGCTAGTCTTAGGCAACCACTAAAAGACAGAAAATCCATTTTCTGTCTCTATAGATTTACCTATTCTGGACATTCCAGATAAAGGGAACCATCTACTATATGATGTCATACACGTGATTGGCCTCTTTCACTTAGCATAGTATTTTCAAGGTCCATCCAGTTGTAACATGTATTAGTATTTAATTCCCTTTTATTAGTTAATAATTCATTGTATAGTTTACCACATTTATTTATCCATTTATCAGCTAATGAATATTTCACTTGTTTTCACTTTTTAGGAATTATGACTAATGCCTCAACTAACACTTGATTGATCTTTGTGATTATCCTTTAGTGGGTGGTTTAGTAATCCAGAGTTTCTGTTTGGTCGGTTGGTTGGTTAACTGGTTGGTTTTCCTTGTATCTGTGTTTATCATTAGATTATAAATTTCTCTGGGGAAAAGATCATTATTTTCACTCTGAGATCTCCACACAGCAAATGTTCGTAACTGTTTGACAGCTAGGTGAATGGGAAAATATTTTACGTTCTTACTATGTTGATTCTGAAGAAACACAAGGTACTCAGAATAAAAACATCACTGTGGACCCAATAATAAAAACCAAAGATAGATCAGTAAATTTCCTCAGTAAATTATAAATTTCAGAGATTGATGGATATTAAAATATAAACTTTAATCTCTTCACTATTTCCTGGAACCCACACATGGTTACAGCTGATTATTTCATGATGGCAGTTCTTTTGCCAATAACAGTTGTGAAGTGGATGGACAGAAGTCTGGAAGGCGCCAGACTCTCTCTCCTGAATTGAATCCATAGTGTTTTGGTGGTTGCTCTTCATCTGACTGGGGGATTTTAGAGTTGTCTGGAGCAATGGTTCTCCACCCTAGCTGAGCATAAGAATCCTCTGTGAAGCTTTTCCTAATTATAAATTACCTGGGTCCTACTACCCAAATTATGAGTCTTTAGCTTGAATAGGAAGACCCGGGTGTTCACATGCGTTAAACACTCATTTTCTGATGCATAGCCAGGATTGAGATTAACTATTTCAAAAGTTAAAAAAAAAAAATAACAAAGTAATCTTACAGAGCCTGTATGATCCCTTTATTCCTATTTACTGCTGGAAAGTATTTTACTCATCCTGGGATCACACCCATTAATACTATGGACCATTTACAAGCACTTTTTATTTGGAAAGAGCTTTGCAGTCATCTTTTATTAGCTAGGCTTGCATGCTGGGTGACCTTGTACAAATCACATAATCCCTTTGTGTCTTAAATTTCCTCATATGTAAACTGTAGGCGGTAATGCTGACCCACGCTCAAGGGGTATTGTGAAGACTAATAGGGGGCCAGAAACCACTCAGCAAACACAAAAGTGTTACCTGTGTGCCTATTTGATCTTAAGTCCTAGTCACAGCCTTTAAAGAGAAACAAATATGAAAATCAACAAATAGGCCCTTCTGCAACCTGTAACATCATTTGGAAGATCTCTTACCAATACCAAAGTACAATATCCATAGCACTGAGACTCAGCCACAGACAGGGTGCAGTCACCAAAGACATTGCCAACCATTGCAGCCCTCTGTGACGTATCATCTATCACTCAATTGAAGTATACCCATAAATACACTCTTCTGAGAAACATTCTTAGAAAACCTATGTGCATGTTCACACAAGTTCTTCAGCAGATGCCACTTACCCTCTGTTGATGTTAGGTCTGAAGTTGTTTCCTGGCTTACTGATGGGTTTTGCATAGCTACATGAAGCCTCTTCCTCCCCAGTGCAACTCAAAGAATATGTGGTCCAGGCTGGCGCTGTGGCTCAATAGGCTAATCCTCTGCCTTGTGGTGCCGGCACACCGGGTTCAAGTCCTGGTCGGGGCACTGGATTCTGTCCCGGTTGCCCCTCTTCCAGGCCAGCTCTCTGCTGTGGCCCATGAGTGCAGTGGAGGATGGCCCAAGTGCTTGGGCCCTGCACCCCATGGGAGACCAGGTGAAGCACCTGGCTCCTGCCTTTGGATCAGCGCACTTCAGCCATTGGAGGGTGAACCAACAGCAAAGGACGACCTTTCTCTCTGTCTCTCTCACTGTCCACTCTGCCTGTCAAAAAAAAAAAAAAAAAAAAAAGAATATGTGGTCCAGATGAGACCTTGAGACTTACTTCAAATTCGGAGAGAGAAAGGGGAGGCGTCTCTATTCTGGGGAACTGGGGCTAGCACTGTGGCATAGCCAGAAAGGCAGCCGTCTGCAGCACCAGCATACCATATGGGCGTCAGTTCAAGTCCTAGCTGCTCCACTTCCCACCTCGCTCCCAGCTAATGTGCCTGGTAAAGCAACAGAAGATGGCCCAAGTCCTTGGGAGATGCACCCAAGTGGGAGACCCAGAGGAAGCTCCTGGCTCCTGGGTTCAGAGCAGCCCTCCTCTGGTTGTTGTGGCCATTTGATGAATGAACCAACAGATGGAAGATATATATATATATATATATATATATATATATATATCTGCCTCTCCCTCTTTCTCTGTATTTCTGCCTTTCAAATAAATAAATCTTTAAAAAATAATAACAATCTGGGGACCAGGAGCAGGTCTTGTGAGGATGTTGTCCCACAACTATGGCCTCATTTGCATGGTACTTTTAGCTCCTTATAAAAAGGAGGCAGCCAAACACACATGGTTTTTCACTCCCCTCAATGCCATTTTGCTTTGAAAGGATCACATATTTTAAAGGGTCAGCTCCATTTTACACATTCCAGGTCATTTACAACTAACTGGGTTTTGTGACTCTGAATGGGAATTAGTGCCCCAAGGTCCATCTTAGCCAATGTGAACCACGAACATACAGCAAGCAAAATCTTTCAGGGACCACCTGACCTTGACCATTCTCTTTCAGGGTCCCTGATGGTTTGGACTGAATTCCCAAGGGCAGCTGTAAACCTGCTAATAACTAGACTATATTTAACATACATTTTTTTGATCATGGGAGCTGCAAAGAATTCTCAAGATGCTTACTGTGTTGCCCTAACTCAATAACCTTGGGTCCTTGAGTCAGGACAAGACCAACAAGCTCGCCAGGGAGACTTCTAGGGTGTAGTCAGTTGGCATGTCAGTTTCTTTGGGACTACTGGACTGGCTTTTGGTAGCTAAGAAGTTGAAATGCCATTTAATTTCTCACACAACATTTCTCTACCTGCGATTCTGATTAGGCCTTATGGGAACTCAGAAGCTCTCTTGAAAACAGACAGTGCAACGAGCCTTACTAGTTGGGGAAATTATCTATCAGGCACTGTTAACTGGGTTTTTTTTGAAAATAAGGTTAATTCCAGCGTGTTTCCACCTCAATAATCTTTGAGAATCTCAGCACTGTTGCTGAACATTTTAGGTGGCAAAAGAGCCACATTGGCTCCATTTCAATTGTGAGGGGAACTTAATGCTAATACATGCCTTTGATGGTATTTGCTGAAGTATCTTGAACACTCTTTCATCAATAGGGAAAAGTCCCAGAAATGCACATTATAGATTTTTCCCCTGTAAAGAGATGCAGATGGTTACGATAAGTTACATGATTTCCTCTGAGTCTTTCAAAGTCCTGTAATCCCAATATATCACAGGAAGTGTTCTACCTTTCAGCTCTAGAAACCGAGGCATGGTGAATGTTTCAACACTTTTCTCAGTGAAAACACAGGCCAGGGGCCAGTGTTGTGACACAACTGGTTAAGCCAATACTTGTGACACCAGCATCCCATAATAGAGTTCTGGTTGGGTCCAGAAGACGGCCCAAGTACTTGGGCCTCTGCCACCCATGCACAAGACCCAGATGCAGTTGCAGGCTACTGGGTTTGGCCAGGCCATTGTGGCCATTTGGAGAGTGAACCAGTGATCTCTTTGTCTCTCTCACTGCCTTACAAATTAAGAGAGAAACAATGGGCCACCTGTGTCTCATTCTCTGCTCTTAAGATCTTTAGTGAAGCCTAATCAATCTTACCTGTTAATTTGGCTGTCTCTTTTGGCTTCCTAAAAAAACAAGACATAAAAAATCATGGAAAAACACTCAACCTTCACTCTCAAATATTCATGACTTGAGTCATAAGGCAGAGCCTAAGCAAAGCTAAACAAGACATCTGAAAGGGTTAGAGACAAGAAGAATGTTGTGTGTTTAATTTGGGATTTTAAAACACCCCATCTTGGTGGTTTCCCATTTATCTTCATGCAGAAAGTCAACGCTGGTCCATCATTTGTGGTGGATACTTGACGTAAAGAAAGACTTTTTTTCACTGATCAAGGACTAGATTGCAAAAAAGCCTAACACAAACAAGATCAACAAGCAGTAACCTATTAAGCAAATGTTAAAATTTCCTGTTTTAATTTTTTTATTGTCTAACTATCCACTCACCTCTTCTCCCCTGCCCCTTAGAATTTAAATTATTTACTTGAAAGGCAGAGTCACAGAGAGAGGGAGAGAGGGAAAGTGAAGGTAGGGGGGAAAGAGAGAGTGAGAGATCTACTGGTTTACTCCCCAAATGGCCACAATGGGTAGGACTGGGCCAGTCTAGAACCAGGAGCCCAGAACTCTCTCCAGATATCTGCCACATGGGTCACAGGGACCCAAGCACTTGGGCCATCATCTGCTGCTTTCCCAGGCACATAAGCAGGAAAGGGGATCAGAAGCGGAACAGCTGGCACTTGAACCAGCACTCCAATATGGGATGCCAGCATCATAAGCAGTGGTGTGACCCACTGTGCCAAAACAATGATGCCTCTTTTTTTGATACACATATAGCAAGATTTTAACAAGCAATCTATTTCCTTTCTAAATATTTTTGGGTTAACAACAGTACTTCTCTCATTTGTTTTCTCTCACTTGTATTTTCGTTCTGATGACTAAACAATAAACATCTAATGAGTAACCTGTATCTAGAGAGAAAAAGCTACTTCTTGGTGGACAAAGCCTCAAGCTGAGATGGGGATCTCATAGGGCACTAAGATGAATGGGTTAGATTACAGTGTTAAGGGGGATTAGGGAACGAATTGACCAAATTGAGACAGAGATTCTGGCTTAGTGGAAAGACTAAACTGAGATCAAAATGTATTAAAGAGACTGACAAGACTAATGTTATCAAATGCAGGTATTTGTTGTAATTGCAAAGCAAAGCAAATAAGGGGAAATGTACTTTGTCTTTCTTTTTAACCTGGAACTGGCTTTAGACGTAAAATGACCTACAAGTTAAGCAATTTTCTTTGTTTCCTACAAACTATTTCTAGAGTGATGTTGAGTTCAAGGTGAGGGGCTTACCATTAAATGGGTGTCCTGAGTAAAGTCTCCACAGTCTGCATCTGTTTTTCCCATTAGTCTCCATAAAGAAGTGAGGGGTCCTGCTTGCAAACCCCAGCTCTGCTGATTATTAGTGACATGACGGTGGGCAGTTCTTAACCCCTGGATGCATCAGCTTTTTTCATGCATTAAAGGAGGACTAATAAAATGGATTGCATTTGAATGATATGGTCAAAAAGCTGATGTGTGGTGAAATACCTGTACGGTAGGCATATATTAGCAGTCAGGACAGCACACATTAGAATAATGAGAGAATGGGAGAAGTCAGAGATTGAATCCAGCCTGAAATTCATGTGCCATAGCTGGGCGTTCGGTGTCCTCAGACATTAACTGCTTTTCCCTCTCCAGCTCTTTCCCAACAACTGCTCTGCTAGCATTCTCCAGAACATCTCATGTTTTCCCACCTTCACATCTCTGTCCTTCCCACACCTGCAGCCTCCATCTGTCAAAATTCTGCCCATCCCTCGAGGGCTTCCAGTCCACCATCTTCAGGAATCGGGGTGGGGAGGGGAAGGGAGTGGAGAAATCTCAACTCCTCCTCTAAGATGTGTGCTTGTGGACTAGGGCACCCCGGGAGGCATAAGTGGCCTGCTAGCATTTCTGCAGACTGCCAGCTCCCACATACCGAGGCCTCTGGGACAGGACCCATGTCTGTGCACGGCCACCACACAGACCCTGGTGCCTTGCCATGAGGAGGTGCTGAATGGATGCCTGATTGAATGAATCAATGATTTTTCACCGTGCCCCTGTTGTGCTGCTGGACAAAACACTTTGCCTCTTTCAGTCTCAGTTGCCTCAGCTGTGAAGAGAGGACAATAGCACGGATGTACTCCCCAGGTGTGCTGGGAAGAATAGACCAATGACTGAAAAGCAATTTGGAAATGTAAAATGAAATGCTATATATAAATGTTACATAATCAAAATCATTTCCCTCTGTATTATGTTTTATTTGGCTTTATATCTTTGAGTCCTTTGTGGGTTTCAGAATTTCACAGATGCAATACCATCCACATTAGCACCTAGATTCTCAGGGGTAATAAACAATTTTGTGTATTACAGCTCACGGCTACTTTTCCCTGGCATACTTACACATGAATTTGTCATAATTGGGGGTATTCATAATAACTAATGATACAATTCATTTCTAAGGGATAATCCATTTTTAATTTTTTTTACTCTTTAGCCACTTATTGTTGCAATACTGCTGCCTCAAGAGAGCTATCTCCCATTAAGTCTAAAATCCAGACAATGAGCACACCGTTGAAAAGCCCAAATCCTTCAGGAGCTTATAACGAGACCTGAAAAGTGACTTGGGGTTTTGAAGCACTACTTGTTTTCTATGGCCTTGTTTGTCCTACACCCTGAATCATTCCCTCACTTTGTTGTGATATACAAGGGGACTTCAAAAAGCTCATGGAAGAATGGAATTAAAAGATAAATTTATTTTGATTCAAAAATTTTTTAAATCCACCAATATTCTTTCATTATACAAATCTTTGATGAAATTTCTGAAGACACCTTCATACATGCTATCAAGCATTCACTGAAACCTGGCTCCCCTGGGACCAGGACAGGTGTGCATTAGCCCTGTCCTCATGAAAGCAAGGTAAAGCTAACTTAAAATGATATTTTCTTGGTATTCCAATAGGTTTCCCATAGAAGAGTAAATTTTTCTGGGTATATCCAGTTCCCATAAAAAGATGCTTTTGACTTTTAATGTCTAGCAAGATATTATTCCTAGAACAGTCCTTCAGTATAGATAGAAATTTTGAGGAAGAGATGACCATGACATCATAAGCTGTTTATGAAGGCCAAGGGAGTCATTAAATGTAAATAGGAATGAAACAGTTCTTCGCAAAAGCCCAGAACCTGGAACTGCATCCAAGTCTCCCACATGGGTGACAGGGGCCTACATATTTGGGCCATCATCTGCTACTCTCCCAGGCGCATTAGCAAGAAGGTAGATTGGAAGCAGAACAGTTGGAAATCAAATCACCACTCAGATATGAGATATGGGATGTTGGGGGCTGGAGATCTAGTCTAGCAAGTTAAGACACTGCCTGCAACACTGGTTACAGGCATATGGACACCAGTTTAATTTCAGGCTGCTCCACTTCCAATCCTTACTAATGCACCTGGGAAAGCAGCAGAAGACGGCCCAAATGTTTGGGTCCCTGCACCCATGTGGGAGACCTGGATGCAGATCCTTGCTCCTGGCTTTGGCCTAGCCCAGCTTCAGCTGTTGCAGTCATTTGGGGAGTGAACCAGCAGATGGAACAGCTCTATTTCTCCCCACCATCTGTATGTATGTGTGTGTGTGTGTATGTGGTGTCCCTCTGTATAACTCTGCCTTTCAAATAAATAAATAAATCTTGAGAGAGAGAGAGAGAGGGAGGGAGGGAGGGAGAGAGAGAGAGAAAGGAAGGAAGGAAGGAAAGAAGGAAGGAGGTGAATCCTGGCATCACAAGCAGCAGCTTGATGCGCTGCTGTTTGGCTGGTCAACAGCATTGTTTGGTAGATGGTGTCATCCTGGCAGCAGATTGTGTATCAGAAAAAATCTGTTAATAAAGATACCGCCTAGTTGTGGACAAACACCATCCGCACTATGGTTTGCCAAAAACAGCTACAAGATATTTTGTAATCTACACAGCAATTAGTATTTCAAAGCACCTGATCGCTGTCCCAACTCGTTGAAACTGGTCTGCAGTTGCAGATGGGAGACTAAGACAGGGAGAGTTAATGCCCGCTCCGTATCTGAGAATAAAGCCATAGAAGAGATAGTATCAAAAGGAGCATCTTCTCTCACTGCATTTCTTTGTTAAAATCTTTAGTACAAACTCTTCAAATTGTGAACAATTTTCAAAGTGAATAAATGTTGACAGAGATGATGAGAATGAGACAGATAAATACTATACACCTAAATGAACATTTCCTCAATTGTAGGTCTCTTTCTATAACTTGGCCTATTATGAACACTCATTGCCATTAAAAGATTTAAAAACATTTGGTAATCAAAGAATAAGGATAGTAAAAGCCCTTTCTACCTCATTTCCATTTATAGAAGGGATAGCGATAATCTAATGAGATTAAAATAAAATTGCATGTATATAAAATAGGTTGATTACACTATTTTTCCATATCAACATCATTTTCTACTCCTTTTTGGAAATTAGTACCACCAAAAGTGCCACATATCTGTAGTGCTTTCTTACCATTGTCACAGTGTCTATCTTAAGCAGCCAAATACAGTAGGTCAATTCTGCCACCTCTGTTTTACAGCCAAGTAAGCAAGGGTAAAGGGAGGTTAAGTGACCTCGTGGAACACTCCCCACTGCGGTTGCTAAGATTAGAATCCATGGCTTTTGTGGCCGGTGCTGTGGTGTAGAGGGTAAAGCTACCGCCTGCAGTGCCAGCATCCCATATGGGCACTGGTTCAAGTCCTGGCCACTCCACTTTCAATCCAGCTCTCTGCTGTGGCTTGCGAAAACAGCAGAAGACGGCGCAAGTCCTTGGGTTCCTGTACCCACATGGGAGACCTGGAGGAAGCTCCTGGCTCCTAGCTTCAGATTGGCACAGCTCTAGCTATTGCAGCCATCTGGGGGATGAACCGGCAGATGGACAACCTCTCTATTTCTCTCTCTGCCTCTCTGTAACTCTGCCTTTCAAATGAGTAAAATAAATCTTTAAAAAAAAAAAAAAACATGGCTCATACAAGTCACAGCCTGGTGAAAATGACAAGGTTCTGAAATACTGTTTATGTCCAAGAAGGGCTGACAGCTCCTGAAGACAAATTTGCTTACCATCTATATAGGGACCAGCTCCACTTCCATAGTCCCACTTGATTCTTTTCATTTCCAAGCCATTCCACAAATTTCTTTATCCCTTTGAGTGAAAGGAACATCTTTTCATGAAATAGGTTGGAAATTCACAAGTGACTTCTATGTTCAAATTTTCATGATTTTCTGTTTGTTTCATTCAGGCAGTATTAGCATGGATTCATAGAATAGGCACATCTCATATTCCTTTGTAGTATATGGGGGTGGCCCAAAGTTAAGAGATCACTGGGAGAACTGGTAACCGAAGGAATATAAATTTTATGTCCAAGTGATATGCTCTTGCTGAAAGCCAATTTCTTCAAAGATGGTGTGGAAACGAGTATTCTCCAAATGTGATTTTTGCATGCAATGCATTCTACCAGGGAAAATGAGACCTGTTACTTGTTCAAGAACCTATCGATGGTTGGGTCTGGAACAACTGAAAAACCTGGGAAACTGGGAAAGGAAAGTCATCTGATTAATTCTAAATTATTTTATGAAAGGGCATTTTCTTTATTTCCCCTTTCCATTATCAAATACTAGAGTAGACCCAAGAGCTCCTATTTCCAAGACGATTTCTAAAATAATCATTAGGATCCATGAAAATCTTCTGAGGGGTTAATATGATAAGCACTGGTGGCACAGTTTTTCTCTAGCTATATCCAGAGTGTATGTGCAAGGGGGAAAGCCTAGGAAACATATTTCTTCCATGAGAACGGCCTGATAATTGTCATCAAAAATGGCATCCCATCTCAGCCTTCAATGGAGAGGCTAGCAAGGTTCATGGAGACAACCTAACCCTACCAAGACATGAGCTGAGCCCTGCTGTGTATTCCATTCATGTGGTCCAATTCTTTGTGGGCAATGACCATTCTCCTATGTCTCTCAGCAGCATGTTAAGCAACTTCTGGAATGAAGTGAGATGGTGTCCCCCACACAGCACCCGTCCTTCCAGTACAAAGGCTTAAATGTGTATCATTTCTGCATCGCTGTCAGTTTCTCAGGGCCTGCTCAGGACTGTCCAGGTCTAACTGTTCTGTGTCCTGACAGTCAACCTATGGGCTTTTTCCCAGTGAGAAATGGAGCTGAGAGACAGAGCTGAAACTCAATCCACGCCAGGGCTTACATAAGAGCTGCCATTTTCACAGTGGGAAAGACTGTTTCCACGCCTTTCAGCCACAGGTGATCTCATCAGAACCTTCTCTTGAGAGGTCAGCTACGATATAGGACGTAAAGGAGGCCAGATGGAAACAAAACCTGCAGCTCCTTCACAAGGCACAGGTGCCCTTCCTGAGATGAAACCCTTTAGGTCTCCCGGGATCTGAGTGAGACTATCAGTCGTCTAAGTAGGCACGGACTGCAAGTCTGAGGGTGGTGAAGGTGGGTGGCAGGGCTCCAGGGGGTTCTTTATTCCTAAGAACATGAGTGGGCCACCTACCTACAGCAGGTGCCGCTGGAAGCACAGAAAGGCACTACCCGCACGAAGCACACCGTCTAGTGCTTGCTCACATTCTAGGCCTCGGCCGGGAAAGCTAGGACTCCCAACTCTGCGTTGGATTCCACATTCTCAACCTGGCAGGTGTGTGTGCAGTAGGCACGCAAGGGCTTAAAACGCAGCTGAGGAGTTCCCCGCTGACAGGACGGGGAGCAAGGCGGCAGAGGCCACGAGGCCACCTTGCAGAGCTCCGCGGCCGGGAGTGACCCTGCGGCGCCGCCTGCCAGAGAAATCCCTTGCGTTCGCGCCCTTTCTCCTTGCTAGCGGGGAACTTCCAGGAGGGACGGGCAGCTGTGCCCGGCTCCTCGGCTTCCAGTCCACGAAGACGGATGACCGCGGCCCCCTCGTAGTCCTGGAGAGGCCGCCGCGACGAACGCCTCCGCGCAGGGGAAGGGCCTGCGGGTTCCGAGTCCGTCGGGCGCCCGAGCCCCCCGTTTGCCGCTGGGCTGTGCCAACGCCAGGGACGCCCCGCGGCGGGGAGAGAAGGCGCGGGGGTCCGCGGTGCGGAGCGGGCGGCCACTTCAGAACTTTCTAGCCGGGGCCACAGCTTCGTGCCAGGATCACCAGGTGGAGACAAGAACCTTTCCAAGGAGCCCTGCGCTCTCGCCCGGGACCCAGGCTTCTGTCAGTCCTGGGCGACCCTGCAGGGACTCAGCCTGTTTGGGCCTCAGCTTACCCCGACGGCTGGGGCTCCTGCAGGAACGCCAAGTTCCACGCTCCTGAGGGTGCCGCGACCGGCGAGGTCCATCCGGTTTCGGTGACACCGCGGCTCTCGGGTGTCAGCCGGGAGGTGACCGGGGCCCACCACAGCCGAGCCGAAGGGCCCGGCGGCAGACGCCGTATTCGGCCGCCGCCAACTTCCCCGCCGCGGGCGCGTCAGCCCTGTCAGCCCTGGATCGCAGGCGATTGGACAGCGACCGCAGAGCCCGGGGGCCAGGCCCCGCCCACGGTCGCCAGGGATTCCAGAGCTACTGGGATAGGGTGCCGACTCCGCCCATCACGGGGTTGCTGGAGGCCCCGCCCCCTTGGGGGCGGTGCGGGGCTGGCCCCGCCCCTCCCGCCGCCCGGCTCCGCCTCCCTCCGGAGCGGAGTCGCCTGAGCCTCGCGTTCCGCCTCATTCGCTGAGCAGGTCCGTGAGTTGTCAGCGCGCTGCGGGCTACTGCCGAGCCGGAGCCGCCGGGCTTGCCGTGCTTTCCCCGAGGTGCTCCCCCGAGCCAATGTGCCCCAGTCCGCCGGGGCGTGAGCGGCGGCCGATTCGTGGCAACTTGGGACCCAGGACCCGCAGCAGGAGCATCGGTTTGCGGTCAGGACTCCACGAGGAGGGTGAGTGGCCGCGCGCGGGGCGAGCCGCGCCGGGCGGTCAGTGCGTCCGAGCGCGGCCGCTGTGGAGAGAGGTCCAGCCTGGGCGGGATTCTCCCCGCGTCATCGTCCCCACGCGCGAACTTCTTGTTGGCCCTGCATCCCGCCTCGGCCCGGGACGCCGCTCCGCGTTCGCACCCGCTCGGCTTTAGTTGCGGTCGCTGAGGCGGGGCCGGGGGCGCGGAGGCCCGCGGGTGTGCGGGCGGCGGTTCCGAGGGGGCGAGTGTCCGAGCCCGCGGCGAGCTCCCACGGCGGGGACGCGGCGGCCGCGCCGAGCCCTCGGCTGGGTGCGCGCGCGCGCGCGGGGGGTCGTGGTGGGCGCCCCGGGGCCCGCGGACCGGCGGGGCGCGCGGTGGCCGGGAGCCGGGGCCTCGGCGGGCACCGCGGGGGCCCGACGGCTCCGCCGGCCCTGAAACTTCGTGAGGAGACGACTTCCAGGAGCGCTCCGGCCCGCGCCCCCCTGAGGGGCCCGGACCCTCCCCCCTGGCACGCGCGCCGCGCGCCCGAGGGCTCGGCCAGCAGTGGGCGGTGCGGGGACCTCCCGCCCCGGGGGGCTGCTGCGTGTGTGTGTGCGTGTTGAAGGGGCTGAAGTTGGGACCCAAGGGGCCGCGGCGAGGCGGGGTTCCACCCGACGCCTGGCTCGTGACTCGGCTGTGTCCGATGCTAAGCTCGCAGGCTCCGGAGAATCCAGCGCGATGTGTTCTTGGAATTATTTTTCACGCGCGAGAGCTTGTTGAGCGTACTCAGCAGAGACTCGAGTAGCGGATTCGGGACTGGTTAAAACGTCGAAAATACATGTGAACGTCTAGAGTGGGTGTAGTTAGCTGTGCGTGGACACAGATATCGCCAGTGTGGCCGTCTGTCCAGTGTTGAGTGCGCGCGGTGGAGACAGGTGCGGGGGACTGAGCCTTGCCCTTCCCCGGGCGGCGAACCCCGGGCCCTGGGAGCCGAGCGCGCGTTTGCAAGCTGTGTGCATCGCCCAGCCTGTCTGGGGCAGTGGATGTCCGTGAACTTTACGAGCGTTCTGTTCACTACCGCCGGGTGCAGACTCCGCGTTCCGGCTTTACAGCCGAGCAGCCGCCAGCCGGCCCATCTGTTAAAACACAGCGTGTACACTCGCGGGGCTGCACCGGGGGGCGTGGGCCGGGGGCAGCCCTGAGCAGCAACAACATGCCACAAACAAAGCCTGCCTCCCAAGTTCTATTTTCATTCGTTGTTTGGCCTGAACTTGCAGCTTGGAGGAGGGAGAAGGGGAGAAGGCAATGTTTGTCTCTACAAATGGTGAGCTGCATTTTGTGAAATAATTATAGCTATGGTTTGAGGGGTGGGGGGAGCTTATAGGAGAGGGGAAAATCATTCCTCTAGAAAAGAAATGTGATTGTCACATCATGCAACACTGGTTTACTGCTTTGCAGTGATGTGTATATCAGTGGCTGGATTTTGGCTTTTTTTCTTTTTAAGAGCATGCATTTAACCTGAATTGTTTTGCACCAACAAAACAAACCTGATTAGAGGTAAAGCAGAGCTTCATTGCAGACTACCATGAAGGCTGTCTTAGTAAATCTAATAAAACATGCTTTTAGGAATTTATAATGCAGACATAAATTCCTATTCAGCCTAATCACTAGTTGCAATGGTTTGCAATTTACTCTTTAAAAATAATAAAAAGGCTTTATCACAAAAATTCTGATGACTAAATGAGTATGGGAGGAATATAACAGCTTAATAAGTTCTTGCAGCCAAGTGACTGACACTTTAGAGAACTGTAAATTCCTTTAATAGAGTAATTACTTTGGGTGACAATAAAGGCAGTATTTTGGGGAACTTGATGTTTTTCTCAATAATTTCCTATTTGTAATTACATTTTAATAATCATGTTCGTTATATGAGGGCAGAGTAAACTGGGGTGGTTTTAATAATTCATCAGAAGGGCTATTGTTTCATTTTTATGATATGTAAACATTGAAATGCAGATTCCTAATCTATGAATGTCTTGCCATTTCTGATGGGCTATCCAGTAGGACACAGCTCTTGCCTTGATATGAGCCATCCAAATCAACTGGTTGCTCCTTAGAAATTCAGTTCTTGAGCTGGACTCCAATCCCTCGGATTCAGCTCAGGAGGCTGGGGTGGGGCTTAGGAACCTGTATTTTTAACAAGCCCCTTTGAGTGATTCTGACGCCAGGAATCCCCTCACCACATTTTGAGAAATAGTGGGGTTGATTTTATGATATACAAGAACAATTATACTCTGTTAGTTGGTTTAAAAAATAATTGTTCAGAAATTTTCAGGCAGCGTTTACTGGTCTTGTAAAATTTATAGGTGATGCATTAACTCCCTGTGAGCACAATGGGCCCCTTCTGTCCCGGGTTGGCAAGTGTATTCTAGCCCTCAGTGACCGTCACCATTGAGGTTGGCCCCAGTTTTAAGGACCTCTGCCTGGGGGAAGCAAGGCCATTTAAGACCCTTCTGGGGGCTGGCACTGTGGCATAGTGGGTGGAGCTGCCACCTGCAGTGTCAGCATCCCATATGGGTGCTGGTTCGCATCCTCGCTGCTCCACTTCCAATCCAGCTCTCTACTATGGCCTGGGAAAGCAGTAGAAGATGGCCCAAGTCCTTGAGTCCCTGTACCCTCATGGGAGACCTGGAAGAGGCTCCTGGCTCCTGCCTTCAGATCAGCACAGCTCTGACCGTTGCACCTGTTGGGGAGTGAACCAGCAGATGGAAGACCTCTCTCTCTCTCTCTCTCTCTCTCTCTCTCTCTCTCTCTGCCTCTCCTTCTTTCTCTGACTTTCAAATAAATAAATAAATCTTTTTTTTTTTTAAAGACCCTCTGCAGTCTTAGTCCCTGCACTCCCCTCATCCCCAGCCCCACTTGGAGGTCCAGTCGTTTCTTGGGAGGCTCTAGAGTAACTTTACCCATCCTAATTACCTTTGTTGGGCATTTCTCCCTGGATGGTAAGAGAATCCTCATTAAGAGGTTGCTTTGGGGGCTGGAAGTAAAACACCCCCTCAATGGCACTAGTGCAGGCTCATGCGTGGTCAAGGGTCTCCTTAGGACACTGCGGCTGCCCTGCCTGTTGGCCAGGCCCTGGGATATTCATATTCTAAAAGTCACTTTGGAAGTATTTTTGGTCTGTCCAGTTAATTGGGTAATAGGTTTTCTTACCACAATAGAGATGAGAATTGATTGCTACCTCTCCTTTTACTGAAATCATTGTGAATTTTGATTTATTAATTGTTTCCAGGTAGTTTTTTTATTATTTGATACTGACATTTGGATTCTGTTCTCCCATTTCAGAGTGGCTTAATTCCCCATTTAAGACTTCTAAATAAGGTTTGAAAGGATCTATCTGAAGTTGCCCTTCCCTGTTTCTACCATTCGAGAACCTGAATAGCCGAATGACTTCTCAGAGGTCAGAAATGCCCAGAATATTTACTTCCCTGAAGACAAAAGGACGTGGGTAGGCCAGGGAACTGAAGTTGGATTGTTCCACACCACTGGATCATCACTGGGACTTTTATGGAGCGGTTTCTGTTTAAAGAAGCACTTGGCAGGCTTGTTGATAGGTCACTTATCTTAACAATCCTTTGAGAACATGATTTTTTTTCTACTTTGTTACAGATGAGCAAACAGCAGCACACCCTGGATAATATTTAGATCCTGTCTTTCATATTCAAAGATGATACCAATAACTGAGAAGTTGGCCTTGTGTTTTGAATTTTTTGTCTAGGTTGGTAGTGCTGTGATAAGGTTATGCTTAGTCATTCTGAAAATTTTTTTTTACCTTTTTCTTCAGTTTTTTTCCTTACATTGAATGTGACCTTGGAATAACTTTCTCTAGTAAAGTTAACCACTATTTATGATCATTGGGTCAGTGACCCTGACCTTAACCAGTCAGCCTTGACCCAGAGAGGCAAATAATTTGCAAAAGGTCACAGAGCACAGCGGCAGGACAGCCTCTGTGCAAAATCTCTGGACCTGTGTTTTAGCCCTGTGCTGTTTTGTCCAGTGTCATGTTAAGCTGCTAACACTGTTTTTATGCTGGAAAAAGAGTTGCTTATATTTTATTTGCCCAACTTATGCATGATTGTTGGGCTAAGAAAAAAACTAAAAGGAATCAGGTATCCTGCAGCAGTCCCTGAACATAAAGTGGGACTGATTTATGCCTGTTTAAAAGAAAATTACAGTAGAATGCTGCTTTTCTTGAAACTGAGCCATAGGTCATTGCAAGCTTCTTTGCAGCTATTTTAACTTTTCTTTTTTTGGGCCATTGCATACTTCTGACATCTAACTTTCATTTGACAAATTCTTTTCAAGTTTTTGACCCTTCTTTCCTTATTCTTATTCCAATGGTGAAATCTACTTGTAAAACATTGACTTTTCAAGTGTATCTGCCCTCTTTTATGTCTCCTAATTCTTAAAATTTAGCCATTTTGACTATTTTTCCTCCAACATGCCCTCTCAGTCTCCTACCTTCACATATTTCTGGGTCGAGTAGTATCTCCTAATGTAAGAGTCCTTGACCTATAGAAGCTTTGCTCTAGCTTTAGCTTTGTGGACTGAACCACAACAGCAGTCAGGAAACAGTGGTGCAGGGTAGCAGTGATGTTGGTGTGCGCATTGCATTAGGTCCTCCCAGCCTACAGTGTCTGCAGGAAATTTGAGACCAGATGAATGAAGTGACAGATGCACTCCTCAGTGTCTTCACACACTCTCTCCTGGTACAAGCTGAGAAACGGAACTGGAGACAGCGTCCTGGGTTACAGAGAAAAACAAATGTGAAGCTCTGAGAAAGAACTGGGCAAGAAGTGAAGGGTCAGGGGTGGGGGGGTGGGTTAGGGAGCATGGTGGGAAAGAAATACCTCTAGTAAAATGCCAGAGTGGTAAGAAATTTATAGTGCGGATGGCTTGGAGCTTCTGGGGGGCATTGATTGCGTTTTATATTGTCTTCACAATACACTTACCCTGCTTGCTTTAAATAATTTATTACAGAAGCAAGCCTTCCCTTGGTTAGTTCCTTTCTTTTTATAACTTTTTCTTCTAATCTTTTGGTCTAACCAGAAGAATGTGTAACAATGTGGCTGCTCTGGATCACTTAGGAAAATCCATGATCAATATTGTTACATTAGAAAACCCCTGGCTGTTCTTTTTTGCTGTGTTTTCTTCCCTGTTGTGTTAACTCAGGATCTGTGTTTTAAACAATATTTTATTAATCTGTGCACAACGAGACTTATGGGCTTGTTCTTCTTGGCTGGAACTATCTTCTGAGTAATCCATCATCAGACCACCATTGATCTAATGATGTATTTATTGCTCACTATTGCAGCACTGGCAAGAAACCCAGTATGGTTCTAAAAATTTGATTAAAAAGAAATCAAGTTTTTTCAAGGCGTAGCCACCCAATTATGTTAGGAGCTGCCAAATATATTTTATGCTAAAACACACATGCACATATTTCAAGTGAGCAAAATGTGTTCTTTTTGAAGGCTTTTAAAACTTTTTGCCATGCAATAAATAGAACAAGATGAGGCCTCATAATTAGAGAAATTATGAGTACACTCTCTCACCCCAGTCAGAGGTAAAATACAGTCTTTTTTCAACCCAAGGCCCTTTGTGCTAAAATGAATAGCCCTGTCTTTTTAATTGACAATAATAAAAACAGTGGTGATAAGAACAGGCTCTCATCCTTAAATGATCTTCCAGGTAATCACTACTCATCCAATGGAGCTGAAATTAATTAACGGAGGCTAACTGAGTGCCTGTCGTGGGTAGGACCTCTCTTCTGCTGAGCTAACTCAATATTTGTTCAAGCTTTGAAGTGAAGCCTTTCCATGTTCCCCTTTGAGCAGAGCCCTGAGGTCCTGTATTCTTCCCCTCCAGATAGGAAGCTCTTTCAGGTTGGGGGTCCCTGCTTTTCATCTGGCAGCTTCTCAAGAAAAGTTACTCAAGAAATAGTTGCTTGGCGCACTAGAGCCCGAGGGGAATCGCAAGTGGATCTGCAAGGCCTTCGTGGGATTGTATGGAGATGCGCACCTGAGTTTGCATGGTAGCAACAACCACACTGTAGTGCTCAGCTAGGACTAGGGGACCAGTCTCAGCACCTCACAGAACTGGCCTGCACTGCTGCCCCATCTCTTACCTTCCTGCCTGCCTTGCCTCCCTCTCTCCTGCCTACCCCTGAGTCTTTTTCAAGGCTGTCTCCAACTTCCACTCCAGTTTGGGCCATCTCACCTGGCTCTTCCTTATTCCCTTATCTCCTGCCATACAAAGACACGTCAAAGTGTATGGAATAGTGGAATTAAAAGTTTATTTTGGTGCAAAAACATTTTGAAACCTGCCTAGTTTTTTTCATTATGTGCATTTTCCATGAACCCTTTGAAGAACCCTATTATCTTGAAAAGTCATCTGATTCACAGGTTCTCCTTTAAGTTTTAGGACAGCCGCATTCAAAGCAGAAGCCTTACTTCAGCCTCCAGTTTGGGGCCTGGGGCCTGGGGGCTGGAAGGACTTGAGGGAGGCCGCAAATAAGGATGTGGAGGCAGAGGACTGCCGTACCCATCAGCTCACCCTCTCACTGCTGCAGTGACCCTTCGTCTTGTGCTGTTTTGCTCCAGCATTTCCTCAAATGTCTTCATCTCCTGTGTTTTGAAGCTGTAGAGGACTTGGTTCCCTTTGCCCTGCAGTGCAGATGACTTGCTAGTTTCGGCCACGGGAGGATTGAGGGCTGCCTTTGTGGAGTACAGTGGTGCCGGGCTAGAGGCTGCTTTGGCCAAAGCTCAGCGTGATAAGGACACTTGACATGTGTCCAGGGAAGCTTTTCTTCTTTTTAAAAACAATTCCAGTAGGCTTTAGACTTTCATAACCGTTTTTATTTGGCAGTCTCCTGTTTTTCAAGAAGCACCCTCAACATAAGTTTATCACATAGTGCAGAGGCTTAGGCTGGCGTGCAGATTGTATGGCCAGGTGCAGCTTGGGGATCTGCTGAATGAAGCATAACTGCCTGAGTTAAGGCCATTAGGATTGCCCTTTCATGTTCCATCTGACGGGGCTTGCAATGATTGCAAAAGATCAAGGACCCCAATTTTCTGTCTCATTTGAGATATGGAGCTTCACTTAACATAGGTGCTTTCTTCTTGTTCCTGCCTTTTAAGAAGGTAGTAGAAAATGGAGTGATTTAACTTAAAAGGTATTTGGATGAGCAACCTACGGTTGGGTTGTGGGCTCAAACATTGGTTCCTCTTGGATCTTATAAATCAGGAGCACAGGTCCCTGGATAGCCCAGGGTTTCTGCTTTCAACTTAGGGCCTGGGAGCTGGGAAGACTGGAGGGAGGCCGCAGGTAAGGGTGTCGAGGCATGTCTCTGGAACGAATCAGAGCTCATTCCTTCCCTGCACCTGTGGCGTTTTACGCTGGACTGTTTTGCTTTGGCATTTCTTAAAATCTGCTTTTCAGTGTCCTAAATGTAAATCTTCTGCCTCTTCGTTTGCACACTCACAGGAGCTGTCAGAAATTTCTTACCCCTTAACCTTTCAAGTTTCCCTAATTTCAGGTTCTCTCTTTCATTCAGCCCCACTCTGCAATAATGTTTTCCTTTCTTTGATATTCTGCTTATCTTCGCTTCAAGCAAGTACCCTCACTTTGTCAAAGCCCTGTTACAATCATTGTCACCGTTAATCTACCTTTTTGACCATTCACAGAGGACTTTCTTAGAGCATTCCAATGTGTTTTTCTAATGGGATAGTACAATCTCTGACAGCCTTGCACAGTGTGAAAGTAATTAGCCTCTCAAAACCTGAGTTGTCACCAGCCTTACTCATCCTTTCTAAGGATACCCCCACTCTGCCTATTCACTCTTGTGTCATTAAGAAACAAGACTGCAAGGCTCTGCTAGCAATAGGTGTATTCATTACAACCAACCAGGTGGATCTTTCTAGAAAAACCAAAGCAGGAATACATAAAATAGGGAGAAGGGCAAACATACGCTGATAGCTGTAAACAGAAGACACACAGACAGATGCGTTTTTTGTTGATGAGTTCTTAGTTGTGGAGGCCTAACTAGCCACAGCCTCTTCCTCTATTGAGGCTGGGTTATTGCCATGTGGCTGTTGTCATATCGTCACTTTTTTCTTTGCCTTCACCATTTTTGCTAATGAATTTCAGTTTTCTCTTCAATTAATTTACTTAATTTTTACTTCTGGTGTTTCGTGTTGTTTCTCCTGATCTACCTAATTAAGTTTTGTTTCTAACCTCTTCAGGTGTTTTTCTGCCACTTTCCTGCTCCTGGCAACATCTCACAGTTAGATATCTTCCTCACACTGAATGAATTTCCACTTTGGTTGCAGATTCGTAATGAAAGTGTTAAGTGGAATCCTGGTAGTGACCCTTTCAACAGCTAAGGCACCATTCTCTATTCTGTTTTAATTATGGTCTCTTAGCAAATTAGCACCACTTAAAATGTTCACCCATTTTCCAAGTAATGTTTCTCAAATACTGTATGAAATTATGAAATACGTGTTTCATTTTTTGCCCTCCATTATGGGCTAACTTTATAATTCTATAATTTTCTCATAGGAAAAACTGCTTATTAGATTGAAATGGTTCATTTGATTTCCAGCCATACTGCTTTTTGTTTATTGTGAACCATTACACATTTATATAATCTTTTATTTTTACTTTATTCCCAGTCCTCATCATTAGCTCCTCAAGCAATAATCCTAATCCAGCGCATTCCCCTAGTCAGTTATCATCTATGCTTTTTTGGCAAAATGGATATATTTTGTTTGACTGGTCTCCAGTATCCTCCAAGGCCTTTTGAAGAGTATGAAGCATCACTCAAAGAATCCCCAAGAACTTCTCATCTTGTTGGTCAGAACTGGTTTCTGTGCACATTTCTCAGCCAGTCACTCGCAGGGGGGGTCACCATCGTTTCCTGAGGGAAAGAGGAGATGAACTTGAAGAAAACCAGGATTCTGTTAGCAGAAGAAAGCATTTGTTTCTGTGTGCTGGTGAGAAGGGTAGATGACGGCAGGCAACTATTCCTACTATGTGTTGTGACTTGGAAAATGACTATGAAATCACTCTCAAAGCTGCTGTGTAGTTGGTAGCAACCACCAAACTGCTATACATTTCTGGACACCAATGGCAAGACTTAGGTAGACAGGGAGAAAAAAGCCACAATACAAACTAATTAAGGACAGAAATGAGCCATAATCAATAGT
Source organism: Lepus europaeus (assembly GCF_033115175.1). Taxonomy (NCBI): domain Eukaryota; kingdom Metazoa; phylum Chordata; class Mammalia; order Lagomorpha; family Leporidae; genus Lepus; species Lepus europaeus. Next base: position 151,394,620 of record NC_084830.1, read on the forward strand.
TACTCTGATTAAGCCACAATCAACCCTAATGAATTTGAATGTTCTCATTTATATCTATTTGTACTGAATAAGTATATGATCTCTACTGAATAAGAGATGAAAATCATTGGCTTATTTCTAATTTATTATTTTCTAGTGTAAGTCTATTTGAATGTAACTTTGTTAACTACATATCGTAGCCCTCACAGTACTGACAATTACTGGTGATTGTAAATGGCAATTATTTATTGAGTGCCTTTTTATAAATTAGGACTTTGACAACTAAGAGGAGGTAGTAATTTGCTTAGGTGACACAGCTGCCAGGTGGCTGAGCTAGGATTTGGACGTAGGTCCATGAGACCATTGTCCCTTCCCTGCTCTTCATGGCTTCTCTTTGCTTGGAACACAGTGCGGACACTAGCATGGTGCACAGGCTTGTGATGGGGCCCCGGGCAATCTGTGTGACCTCATTACCTACCTTGTTTCCCTTGCCCAGTTTTCCTGCCTTGTTGGTCTGGTCACCCAGAGTCCTTCCCACCTCTGTTTCCTCTGCTTGGGTCTCACATCCCTTATTCCTTTGGCTACCTCCTTCCTATCCAGGGCCTTTTTGTGCCTCCTCTTCCCGGGATGCCCCTCCCCCCACATTATCCCATCTGATCTGCTTAATCTCTAGTTCCTTTCTTTCTGCCCCATTTTTGGTTCCTTTATGGCAGTTGCTCAATCATATAGTTTACTCACCTTTTCTATTTGTCTTTGTCTATCTTCCCAGCTAGAATATAAATGTCATGAGGGCAGAAACTCCATATTTGTAAAACAGATGCAAGAAACAATGAATGAAGGAATGCATATTAGATGTTTTGACCTGTGAATACCCATGACCTTCATCTCCTACACTGAGAGTAACGGACACTAGTTGAGGCTGACGCTGTGGCACTGGAGGTTAAGCCACTGCCTGCGGTGCTGGCATTCCACATGGGTGCCAGTTCAGGTCCCGGTTGCTCCACTTCAGATCCAGCTCCCTGCTAATGGTCTGGGAAAAGCAGCAGATGGCCCAAGTCCTTGGGCTCCTGCCACCTTTACAAAAAAGAAAAAGAAAAGAACACTAGTTGTCATTTGCACTGAATACATCCCTCTCAGGTTTTTCCTATAGATATGTAAGCAAAGAAAATACACTTTTCATTCTGGTTGAGAATAAGAAAAGATGGATGTCAAAGATCTTTGGAGAAATGACATACTTACAGCAGCAGTAGTATGTAAGAGTTTTAAGAGGGCTTAATGCAAGAAGGAAATTTGATTAATACTCCCCAGTTTATTGATTACAGTTTTAAGGACACCAGCACCTTAAGTTTGACATAAACCCTTGAAAAATAGTTACTTACCAGACTAAATTGTAAACTGGGAGAATTATAATTGCATGATCATTTGCTATGGCAGATTCACTTAAAATTGTTTTCACGCCATACACGTAATTTTTCATTTGAACTCATATCTACTAAAATGATTTATTCTCAGAACTGTATTCTTAATTATTCCTAGGTAATTATGAAGATACAAATTGAAAACTAGCTTTCCCTCACATACTAATTGGGAAGGGATTGATAGGAGCAAAACAGGAGCCCCCTTCTTAAGTCCTTTTCTCTGGCTTTCAGCTCAGGCCCTTCCCCACAAAAAAATGTGCTCTCGTGGTGTTTTTTTTCCTTGTTGTTCTGGGGGTTGCAGTATTACTTGCTCACAACTGTGTTGTGAGCCATTATTTTCTCGGGCTTGCCAAGGTGACATTACCACTCAGTTAAATAGATCATCATTTAACTCTGACGAGAACTTCACCTTTTCCTCCTCCCAGTTCATCTTCTCTAAGAAGGCTTTTCCCCTAGGTAACCTGGAAAGCTAGGTAACTCGACACAGCAACACAGTGTGTGGGGCTACATCTCTTTGACACATGTTTCTTGGCCTTCTCATCTTCGCACGATCAGAACACCCTCTTAGAGCTTTTTAGTATGAAATACACTTCTGAGCTAAGTCCCCATATCATCTTTTCAGAACCACATCTAAATTTTATGGTGAGTAAAATACATCTGTGTTTGAGAATAAATTTTAGTCTCTTTCTTCCAGATTGTTTTTATGTTGTGCATCTGAGACTAGTGAGAAAAAAAATACAAGGGAAAGAGAGGAAAGAGGCTGTTTTGATGGTGTTGGCTTCAGACTTGTTCCCTGTGTGTCTTGGCAAGGACCCCGTTCTTCCTTGCTTGAGCTTCACTTCATCACCTGGGTAGATAGGGTGCATAATTGTGTGAGTTCATTAGGATCCAGTGAAAATGAGGTCAGTAATTTAAAGGCTGGGTTCATGGATCAATATTTAAATTTTGGCAGGTGTGTGGTCAAACGTCCAGCCTACCTTTAACAGGGTTGTTTTCATCTACAACAGATTGGCCCTTTTATGGTTTAACTGTAGCTTTCTCCTTTCCCTCCCCTCCTTTTGCTTTCAAGGCTGTGTGGGTGAGAAACAGCATGTGGTTATAGAAAGTGTACAGCAGAAGCAGTGGCCATGAGAAAGAATCCATAATGGGTACACACACATTGCTGGAATCTTTCCCAAGTTCTTTGTTGGGTGGCAGTGAGGATTTTTTTTTGGCAGAGACGACGTGGAGCATGTGCTTTCTCGTGTGTGAACACTGAGAATTGAAAGGTCACTTATGATTCACTATACGGCTGCTTTCGAGCTGGGGTAGCCACGGAGTTTTGGAAATTCAGTTAAATAGGTGTACCGTGCAGGTTTCTGACATCTGTCTTGGCAGTTTGGTTGAGTGTTGGAAATTTGCGTATTCACCAATGACCCTGTGAGGCAGTAGTGAGGGTTCCAGATAGTTGGGTTCTTGCCTCCCACGGGGGAGATCTGGATTATGTTTCTAGTTCACCCCTGGCTGTTGGGGGTCTTTGGATAGTAAATGAGCAGATGGGAGCTTTTTCTTTCTTTCTATCTAAGTGGTATTCTTCGTGGGAGAGTTGGACCCTTTGTTGATTTCTTCAGGGTTTGTGGGTGAAAGCTAACAGGAAAAAGCTTAAATTTTGGAATAGCCATTTGCTATGTTGTATATACATACACAGATTTGGAACAATGAAATTCTTGCTAATGTTGAAAATTACGAATGACAGTTTCATTCTACCTAGTAAATCAACTGCTTTGCATTACCCTATGGGATGCTTTGTTGCGTTTTAAGCTTTCCTGCCAGGTGTTAGTTTTTGGTTTTTGCCCATAGTTTTACCCGACAAACTTTGTGACTGTGGGAATGGCATTTTAACATAGCAAGTTATACTATGGCTGGCGATGCCTGCACCTCTCGTTGTAGGCTGGTTCGAGACTCGACCACTCTACTTCTTTTTTTTTTTTTTTTTTTTTAATTTTTGACAGGCAGAGTGGATAGTGAGAAAGAGACAGAGAGAAAGGTCTTCCTTTTGCCGTTGGTTCACCCTCCAATGGCCGCCGCAGTAGCACGCTGCGGCCGGCGCACCGCGCTGATCCAATGGCAGGAGCCAGGTGCTTCTCCTGGTCTCCCATGGGGTGCAGGGCCCAAGCACTTGGGCCATCCTCCACTGCACTCCCTGGCCACAGCAGAGAGCTGGCCTGGAAGAGGGGCAACCGGGACAGGATCGATGCCCCAACCGGGACTAGAACCCGGTGTGCCGGCGCCACAAGGTGGAGGATTAGCCTAGTGAGCTGCAGCGCCGGCTCGACCACTCCACTTCTAATCTAGCTTTCTGCTAATGAAGCTAGAAAGGCAGCAGATGATGGCCCAAGTGTTTGGACCCCTATCCACCATGTAGGAGACCTGGATAGAGTTCCTGGCTCCTGGCTTGAGCCTGGCCAGGCACTGGCTATTGCAGTCATTCGGGCAGTGAACCAGCGGATAGAAGATCTCTTGTTTGTCTCTCTCTTTCTCTGATGCTCTGCCTTTCAAGTAAATAAATCTTAAAGAATTTCTGTGACTCTGTCTTTTTGAACTTTTATGTTTCTGAGTATTCATTTTTGTCAGTTCTTTTTATTAATAATAAATCATTTCACTTTTCTAAGGGTTTCAGACCTAAATGATACTAGCAGTGTTGTTTCGCATCGCTTTTAATGACCATTTGTGGCCAGTTTGTCAAAAAAGATAAGTAACTAGGACATGATTCTCTGACTTTTTGCCAGTTAGTTTTCAGTTTGATAGATACCAATATTATGTAACATTTTCACTGCTTCCTTTTTTTTTTTTTAAAGCAAAGGTAAAAGCGTTGTTTTTAATGGACTGTAACTATCATGTTTCCCAATGACAAAGCAGAAAAAAAGGTTACCGCCATACAAGATTAGGGTGTATACCTTGAACTGGAAATCATTTAAAATGTTTCATAGATATATTTTGTGCTAAATATAAAAATAATTGTGTTTCCCATGTGTGAGCATCAAAAGCCCCAGTTGGAAAAGCACATGGTATAGCAAGTAGGTCACTATTGATGGTGGAACAGGAGACAGGAAATGTCACAGCTAAGATTAGAGGCCCAAGCAATGTGTCTCGCCATGCTTGCTGCACTGGTCCCCCAAGAAAGTGGAAGGGCTCAACGGGGTATAACTAACTGTGGCCCAATTTGAAAGCATTAGCAAGGATAGCCTTTTAATCTGTCATTTCCATTTGTTTCTAGATAAGTTACTTCCCCAGTTGTGCAAAATAATTGAGCTGCTTGGATTTGCACATTGACACATCTCTGAATGCCAATTAAAATGGCAGACTTTACATTCCAAATGAATGCATGAGACGTAATCATAAGCTGTGAGGTTACAGTTCCACCTGTGGGTTTACCTGGAATTTGACATTGCAGCCAAGAATAATCACCTAGTTAAAATGAATTCCCTTAAAATCTCATTTACCTTCACTTTTGAAGATGTGGTTAGTATAGGCACATAGGCAGAAAGTGCATTTTTAAGGAGTCCAATTTCCTTTTCTTTCTCTTTTTGGGTAATATGAGGAAGATGTATTATTTATATGCAGGGATTTTTATGACAGAAGGTACCTGACTGTAGCAAACAGATTTGCATATTCTAATTTTTGAGTGAAAGGTCGGGGAGGGGGGGCTCTTCTCTCCCGGCTCTGTCCTGGTGGGAGAGAATGCCACATTTTGGGGGCCCAGATCAAGATAGAACCTTGCAATCTGATTCTAGACTTCCCCACATGCTAGGTTAAACATGCCCAACAAGGCCACATTTTTTTTTTGGATGAAAAGATAGAGGCATGCCTTGATGACTGATTTTGTATCTGTCCTTAAAATCTTATTTAATCACTTCCAGCACAGAGTCCTTCCCAGAATTACCCTGGTTTAGGGATGTGGTGTGTTTTGGGTGGATAATTTCAGCCCTTGAATTTCAGAGGCTTTCCTAGGCTGGTGTTTCCTTTCTTGTTTATTTTTTATTTATTTTTTTTATTTGACAGGTAGAGTTATAGACAGAGAGAGAGAGACAGAGACAGAGAGAAAGGTCTTCCTTCCGTTGGTTCACTCCCCAAATGGCCGCCACGGCTGGCGCTGCGCCTATCCGAAGCCAGAAGCCAGGTGCTTCTTCCTGGTCTTCCATGCGGGTGCAGGGCCCAAACACTTGGACCATCCTCCACTGCACCCCCAAGCCACAGCAGAGAGCTGGACTGGAAGAGGAGCAACCGGGACTAGAACCAGCGCCCTTATGGGATGCCAGGGCCGCAGGCAGAAGATTAACCAAGTGAGCCTTGGCGCCGGGCCCATAGGCTGGTGTTTTCAAAGATTATTAATGCAGATTGAAGCATTCCACTTTAAACTAGGATTATTTCATATAGATTATGACTTTTAAGAGAAGAGGTAAGTAGTATGAAGGCTCGATGGAAAAGGTACTTTTAAAAATTTATCATTGCTTATTTGAAGGGCAAAGGGACAGACGTCCATCCCCCATCCACTGGTTCACTCCCCAAATGTCTGCAACAGCTTGAGCTGAGTCAGGCTGAAGCCAGGAGCCTGGACCTGGATCTTTGGCCTATTGTGAGTGGCAGGAACCCAAGTAGTTAAGCCATCATCTGCTGCATTCCAGCATGCACATTAGCAGGGAGCTGAAATCAGAAGCAAAGCCAGAACTGGAAACCAGGCACTCCAGGATGGGATGTGGGTGTGGGTGTCGGTGTCCCAGGTGGTCAGTGTCTTAACAGCTACACCCTATGCTACCCACAAATTTACATTGTTGTTGTTCTAAAGTGCATATTTAACATAAAATTTACCATGTAAGCCATTTTATAAAATGCTTGGTTTGGTGGTACTGGATACTTTGTCACCATTCCTGTCCAAAAGTCATTTTGTCTTATTAAACTGGAACTCTGTACCCATGACACAGTGACTCCTTATTTTCCTTTCCCATGTCCACTGACACCCACCAGTCTTCTTGCTGAGCCTCTTGTGATTTTGACTGTTTGACCACATACGTGTGGAATGATCGAGTATTTACCTTTTTGTGACTGATTTATTTCACTTAGCATGATGTCCTCAGGCATCATGTGCATTATAGCATATATCAGAATTTCCTTCCTTTTTGAGGTGAATAGTACTCCTCAATGGAAGAAAGTATTTTTTAAATAGGTTCTGAAAAATTTTATTAATTTAATTTATTTGAAAGAGAGGTCCCATCCACTGGTTCATTCCCCAAATGCCTGCAACATATAGGGCTGGGCCAGTCCAAAGCCAGGAACCCAGAACACACTGTGCCTCTCCCAATTACTTGAGCCTTCACCTGCTGCCTCCTGGTTCCCACAGGAGCAAGAAGATGTAATCAGAAGCATAGCTGGGACTCCATCCCAGGCTCTTTGATATGGGATGCAGGGTTCCCAAGTGGCATCTTAAGCGCTGCATGAAACACTCACCCCAGGGAAAGCATTTGGATAGTGTTTTCTATCTTTATTCCCTTACCGGAATGCAGATTTTTGTGCCTTTACCAGGGTAGTTTGCTGGGAAATGGCCTGGAAGCACAGCCCTGAGACCTCCCTTCAAATGAGTCTGGATTTCCAGTTGGCAGTAAGATTAGCAGAAGATTGCTGGCTTTTGATATAAAAGGAGGTGTGGCGGTAGATGTGGCAAGTGGGCCTGGTTGGTTCTCAGCTGTTAGGAAGCCAGCTGGCTGAAAGCCATGGAATCAGCTCATTTTTTAAGGCTCTATCAAAGGTTGGGAGCTGACAGAAGTTGGTAGGGCACCCTAGAAAATATCTAGGGGTGTCTAAAATACATTTTCCTTTGAAATAAAAGTATAAGTTTTGGTTCTCCTTTCTAGTTTCAAGAATGTGTGAAGAACTAATCAGTATTTAAATCTCAGTGTGTCTCGTGGAACCTTATGAAATGAGTTACCCAATTTTAGTTACTGCTGTGAGATTGCTTACTGAAGTCAATGTAAATGACCAGATGGCCAGGTACCCCATTCTGCTCTGACCCAGGTCTGACCCCTTAGTTCTGGCCCTGGCTTTTCCTCTTGCTGGAGGAGGATGTTGTGAGTCCTCAGACTCTGGACCGGATCTTCTGGGCCTCCTCTGGGAAGGAACAGAAAGTGGATCAATTCTATGGACTTGTGTTGATGTTGAAACTAGAGGATTCCTCTCATCTCTCTAGCTCATATCTGTATTTTTCCTTTTTGTGGGCACAAAGCTGTAATGTTAGTATCTAGTTTGTAACTTTTAAGCATATGTACAATACTCACCAGGTTACTAGTTGGCTGCTATTTTGGCTGTTATTATACCAGTGTTGTGTGAAGCAGCCCATATAAATGTATCGGATCACAAATTTTAAGAGTGACCAGTAGGTTTCATTCTGCAATGCCAGAACAGGCAAGAATTTTCTTGGAAAGTGCATTGGCTGATTGGGTTTGGTGGGGGTGTGGAGGGTCTGGTTTCATGGGAATTTAAGGAGGGGGAATCCAATATGCAAACATGTAACAGGAACCAGTGAGGATTCCCAGTTAATAACCTCTGTCCCTTCATGGAGGAAATACAATACCAGTACCTGTAAGTCTATGTGTAAAATGTCCTTTGTGATAGCCATCTTGTCATTTTCTAAAAGACCTGATATGAAGTATATTAAAACTTTAAATGGAATACAAATAACCCTGTATTATACTTGTTCTCTCTGATATTCAATAACGCAGGTAGAATCTCTAAAATACAGAACATAACCTAAGCTGGATTATATTTTTGTGTTCTTTTTTTCGTTAACAAAACCTCTTTTCCAAAGAAAGAAATGGTAAATGAATCTATCTACTTCAGCCACTGATCAGCTTAATTTCCTAAGAATGACTTAACCTTAGTTAACTTTTGTGAAGGTCTCTCCTTAGGAGTGGGATGAACCACTAGAAGGAAATAAAGGCTGTGGAATCCCTGGGAGTTCTCTAAGAACAAGAGAGAAGCTGAATTTTGTGGAGGAAATTTGACAGGCTGAATTCTGCAGATGATCTTTTGGTCTTGTCTGTCTGTATTTTAAAACCTGCCTCTGTTATTGAAAGCTCATTAAGAGGTTGTACTTGGGGACAGCGCTGTGGCATAGCAGGTAAAAGCTGCCGCCTGCACTGCTGGCATCCTATATGGGTGCCAGTTCAAGTCCTGACTGTTCCACTTCCGATCCAGCTCTCTGCTATGGCCTGGGAAATCAGTAGAAGATGACCCAAGTCCTTGGGCTCCTGCACCCACATGGGAGACCTGGAGGAGGCTCCTGGGTCCTAGCTTCAGATTGACGCAGTTCTGGCCTTGGTGACCATTTGGGGAGTGGGCCAACAGATGGGAGATCGCGTGCTCTCTCTCTCTGTGTCTCTCCTTTTTCTGTGTAATTCTGACTTTCAAATAAATCTTAAAAAAAAAAAAAAAGAGGTTGTACTTTTGGGTGACCAAAGCCTGTGCTAGAGCAGTCATTTCTACCCTCACTTTGGGTGACTTTCCTTACAGACTCTTGAAATAGGCTTCGGTCACTGGGCAAGGTTGATGGGGCCACTGCCTGTGTGTGACTGCAGTGGACTTTCTGATCTCCTGTCCCCTAGAGTGACAGATGTTGAAAACTACATTCAAAGCAAGTAATCCAGGTGATGATGACACAATTTAGAAACAATTTTACTCTTTACATAATAGAATTCAGTTTAGTTCTTCTTCCCACACAAACCAGAGCTTCCAGAAGCACTATCATGAAAACACATGGCCATCGCCTCTCCCACTTGCAGCTGCCAGGACTTTGGAATGCAATTCTCATGTGCTGAATGCTGTTGCTTCCAGGCAGAGGCCTGCTGTTACCGCCCGGATCTCCTCACTCTTTTGAGCGAGTGCTGGACAAAGCCCACTCCAGTCAACTTCTTTATGCCTTTCTGAGTGAGCTTTTGGGTGTAGGGTTTCTCTGGGGCCGTGAGGAAGGACACATGAGTGTTGGGATCACCCGAGTTTCCAAGCGGTAAAGTGACAGCCAGTGCCCTCCTAGCATATCTGCCATTAATTTGTCATTTTCCAGTTGGAAATGACACTAGGGGTTACCTAGACTGAGGTTTCCAAAGCAGAGATTGCAAGATAGACAGGAGTATGGGAAAAAAAAAATACTAGAACTTTAATTCATTTCTTTATATCCAAGAATTTTAAAAATTACATCTAATGAATATGTTATAGGAGAGTTGAGCTTTGTTCTTCTCCTGTTCTTTCCATCAGAAGGCAGCTTGTAAACAAAGACATAAGAGGTATTGCCGAGGGATAGTTCGTGCCCCTCAACATGCAGGTTGTGCTGTATTTACACATTGCTCGAATGAAATTAATTTTCAGATTATCAGTTCATTTCAGTTACACGAGCGCTCAACAAAAACAAGTGAAGTAGCTTAAAAGTCATTCTGAGACTGGGCATTTAACCAAGATGTTAAGAGAGCCACATCCCACATTGAAGTGTTGGGGTTCCGTTCCTGTCCCCTAACTCCAGCTCCCACCAGTTCAGACCTTGAGAGGCAGGGGTAGGGACTCCAATAGTTACATCCTTGCCATCCTCATGGAAAAGCCGAGTGGAGTCCCCACGTCCCCAACTTTCAGTCTGGCCCAGTCTTGGATGTTGTAGGCATTTGGGGAGTGAATCAGCAGATGGGAACTCTTTTTCTTTGTGTGTCTGTCTCTGTCTCTCAAATTATGAAAAAAAAAATAAAATAAACTTCTGGCAAAAATAAAAACAAATACAAAACATGATTTAGTATCTCAATATTTGTGTAAGCAAGCACAAATGATCAACATAGAGATGCTAATACTTCATTCCAAGATAACGTGTTTGTTCACCAAGCTATGAGTTAGAAACAATAACAGTCTAATTGGATCTTGTAGTTGACCTCTAAATCTTGAAACAGACCACTAATTGAGAATAAGGATACACATCTACTCCCATTCAGAATGCACATGTTAGATTGTAATGGCTACTTTGCCTTAAGAAATTTCCCAATGAGACTGTAAAGGCACCGTAATTAGAAAGACATGTAGAATAACCTCTGCACATTTTCAGCAATGTTTAATGTGTAACTACACTAAATGGTGTTTTGAAGCCTCTTGAAGTTTTTTGTTTTTTTTTTTTTTTTACTTGCATGCAGAAGCAAAAAAGCCACATATCTTTTAGGAGACACTTTTTCCCCCTCATAATACTTCTTCCTCCTTATTTTTGTCTTAAGATAATAAGTCGAAAATAGTCTCTATCTAAAAATGAATTTCTTTGTTCGAAAATGCTGTTGAAATAATTACAGAAAGTGTTGCAAAGATCTTGAACAACCAAAGACACAAGAAAGCATAGAGGACTAAGGGCTGCCAATCGTGTGAGCGCATTATTGTCTTCACAGTAAACTCAGAGATGAGTCAGTGCCCGTGGTTTTTCCTGATACACCTTTTATACAGCTCAGCCCATGGCTGTCCTCAACTGGTGATGTACAAGGAAAGGAAGGAAGGTGAAGCTAGGGTCAAACCCCTTCCAATTTCTGAGCAACTCCCAAGCTCCCTCTTTGAGTTTATGTGTATTCATGTGTACGTCTCTGCTTGTGGAGAAAGAACACCGAGATAAATTGGCAAATGGAAGAAAACAGAGTAATAAAGGAGATATGAAGTTTCATAAATTTCACAATCTCCTTCCCAAAAGGCTGCATCTAAGTAAGGACATAGGTGGACAGATTCTTGCTGAGTCTGAATTTATTCATAGTTTTAAAGAAACGGTTAGAATGATATACATTTGATTTTTTTATGTGACTTGGTCATTAAGTTGGTCATATTCCAGAAGGTGATATGGAGTTTTTCCTACAAATCTCAAGCTTGATATAGGGACTAAAAATAAACAGAGGAGTGTGGGGAAATGGGCAGGCATTATTGATCCATATCAGTGCAATTTCCACTTAATGTTTGCAAAAGGCACAGCCCAGTTTGCTGTCTATTTATAGAGAAAAGATCATTCACCATATATAGATGATAAGAACAAGGTGGATTGTCAGTAAGTTTTGTTTTGTATGAGGAAACAGGACCAGTCGGGACTCATTTAGAGTGAGTGAAAGGGACTCAGTCTTTCAGAGTGTTCCTGTGACCAAAAGGAGAGCTGGAGAGCTTTGTCCAGAGTGGTAATGCCTGTGGCCATGTGCCCGTGTCCTCCAGCTGCCCCCAGCCATCCTCAGCCACTCAGTGACCATATCACGTAGCCATTGTGGGCCCAGGAACTCTCCAAGCAAAATCTGATCTGTCCTACCACTTTGGGTCCTAAAATTGTATTTCCTCTGGCATCCAGGGGCAGAGTGAAGAGGCCCTGGAAGCATTGGCTGAAACAAAGCAGGGCATCTCTAGAACCCTCAGTTCTTTATCTTTCCAGCAAGTCCTGATTCCACATTGCTGTTTACCATGTTTGTATGCATGTGTGTGCAAATGTATATTATATTTGTGTGCATATGTCTTGTTTTTATGGGAGCCTCTTTTGATATTTTCTCTTCACTCCTCTGCTACCAGAGTTATTTACCTCTTTAATACTCCTAAACCCTTAGTTTTCTAGTTCCTCCAGTCACCCAGCTTTCACCCTTAGGCATTTTTTTTCTTTTTTTTTTTACAACTGTCAGTTCGATTCAACAAGGGTTTGTGAATGCTGAGCACCTGTTACGTTCTGGAGCTGAGATAATCTCTGTGCTCCTCCCCACACACCCCACCCCGCCCCATTTGCTCAGTCCGGTGGACTTGTGGTCATTGCTGTGCTCTCCTTCTCTCTTCTCTGCTTATCGATCGCTCCCTGCAGGCAGTTTCCTGCCAGCATACTCCACTGTAGTAATAGCTAAGCCTTGGCCCAGTAGAAATTATTTCTGTCTCTAAACCCCCAGTCATGTCTGATTTATGAACGGAACTGGGTTTGTAGAAAGGGGCTTACCCACCCTGAGAAATGGTGTGAGAAAAGGGGTTGGATTCTGAGGACATTACAAATGCCAAAGGCATGCTGATGGGCCCTGCCGCCCTCTGAACTGAGCCTCCTGCTCTGATGTTTCACCTGAGGGCAGCCTTGTCCAGGCTCCAGCAAATGGCTTGCTGACAGTGTCCCCTCTGATGTGGCAATGCTTTTGCCAATGCAGCCTTCAAAGGCAAAAACAATGAACCATCTTCCAGTCGGTACAGAAAACAAGCAAAACGATGACTCTTCATACTGTGTCTCTGGTTCTAGGCTGGTCAAATTGCTTTTCTTCTGCTTGTCTCTTATTCCTTAATCTTTTATATGTGTAAGTTTCTCTGCTCATCCAAATGCAGCAGATGCCAGTTTTCTTCAATGAAAGAGCCACCAAGAATAGTGACAAGCCGATAAATTTTTCATAATCACAAAACTGTGCTGGTTGAATATAGGCCAGACTTAAAACAAGTGGTGGCTTAGGAACTTTGTGAAAACTAATAAAAACATAACCCTCAGCTTTGTTGCTTGGACTTTCAACGTCACCAGACAAGTGGTACCCAGGCTGAGGTGATGAGAGATCTCTTGCAAGGCCTTGATCTCTGGCTAGAATTCTTAACCGGTCTCGTCATCAGTGATAGAGTTAACATCTTCTTGGTGGCTGACTATCGTCACTTTCCAGCTTCATTCTTTGAATTGTTTTACACAATGTCATTCTCGGCCATTGAGTCTGCTCCATTCATCCTTGGTCTTGCCCAGTTTCTCATTCCATCTCTGGAATGTGTCACTATGTGCAGTATCCATTCTGTAGTGTTCTAAATGGCATGCATCCAAATGATGACAGCTGTCTTCCTTGGGTCATAGATAAGTAATTCATTCTTGCCTTGTTGTGGTGCTGTGAGATCACTGGCACTACCAAATCCAAATTATTCCTTGTCCTTCTTATATCTCTGCCCAGCATCCAAGGTTTCATTCACTGGGACTAACTAAATTCACTGTGACTGATCTGTGTGGTATGGATGTCTTGATCACTGGCTGCTGTGTAGACTGCACAAGCACAGAAGTGAAGTAAGGCAGTAATGCAGCTAAGATCTGATGATGGCTTTGGTAAGGTGATAGCAGTAGGAGTGAGGGGGAAGTGTATGGTCTCTAGGTGGCAGAACAAATCAGCCTCTGTGATGCATTGGAGATTTCAGGTAAGGAAGGGGAGGAAGCAAAGATGACTCCCAAATTTCTGGCCTGGGAAACTGGGAGCATGGTGGTGGTACCATGGGGAAGAGGCAAATATTGTAGATAGAATCAAAAATGATGTATGGACTGTGTCAAGTTGTAACATTTTATAGACAACAGTAAATTTTGGTTCTAACCCATTATTATAGCAGGACAAAAACTGATTGACAAACTCCCTTTTTTGTCAAACAGCACTTAAAAGCTTGTGCAGTTCTATCAAAACAACTTTCAGAAAGTACAAATTCGAGAGTTGTGAGTTGTCACCTCATTTGGTAATGGTTACCAGTTTATTTTATTCTTCTTTGTTGGTGATGTAACTTTGGGTGGCCTACTGAGTGTGTTTTAAAGATATGTTTATTTTTTTATTTGAAAATCTGAGTGACAAACAAACTGACAGACTTTCCATCTACTGGTTCATTCCCCCAAATGGCCACAATGCCCAGGGCCAGACCAAATCCAGATCTCCCATATGGATTGCAGGAGCCTAAGTACTTGGGCCATCTTCCACTGCTTTCCCAGGTACATTAGTAGGAGCTGGATCTGAAGCAGAGAAGCTGGAGCTGGAACCAGGGCTCCAGTATAGAATACTGACTCACATGCATTAGCTTAACCCACAACACCACCATGCAGGCCCCCAGTGAGTGCTTCTTGCTAGCTTACATGAGCCCGTGCTGTTCCAGCAGCATCTGTTTCTCCTTGATCCCACCTGTTACTGCTGCCAGAGGTTGACGTGGGATTATTAGGTTTCTGTGTAGGGGAAACAGATCACAGAGATACAGTGAGCTCCCTGGCTCTGCTGCCATCTAACTCGGTGACAGAGTTACTTAGCCACTCTGGGCCCACTGAGCTCTGCAAGCTACGTCTGATCTATTCCATCCTTCTGGGCCTAAAATTCTGTTTCTTTTGGCATCTCAAGGTGGAGTGTGAGAATAGAAAGTTAACAGAAAAAAAAAGGTCTGGGAAATATGTTTCTAAAACATTCTTATTGAGGCTACAGGGAGAATAGGGGGCCCATTTGTTTAAAGAATGTGAATAAACATGTCTCAAATAACCATGGTTAAATGATGTTAAGGGTTTCTTTGAATTCACTACCAAGAATTTGACTTAAGATAATTAATATTATATTATCTATAAAGCCCCTTGAAAACTTTAAAATTTAGAATGAGTCTAAGGCAGACATGGAGAACATCTGGTTTGCAGGCTATATGAGACCTGTGAGAGATCATTTGGTCTGGTGCTTCCAAGGAAGCCGCAGGTGAACTTGAAATTCAATATATCAATAGCAGACTAATTTTTTACATTGATAATTGTGTGTGGCCCTCGGCAGAGGAAAAAGTTCCCACCCCTGCTCTAATGCATTTTAATGATTTTTTCAGTGGTGTGGGCTGACTCCTGCTCTGTGTGGGACATCAGTGATAGAGAAGGACTCTGGGGAGGACAATGCCCTGTTTGTTGTCCCTTCAGCACAGACACTCATTTCATTTCATTTCATCTCATTTCATTTCATTTTCTTAGATTGATTTGAGAGGCAGAGTTACAGACAGACAGATTGAGAGACAAAGAGATCTTCTGTCTGCTGGTTCATTCCCCAAATGGTTGCAATGGCCAGAGCTGGGCCAATACAAAACCAGGAGCCAGTCTTCTTCCAGGTCTCCCATGTGGATTCAGGGGCCCAAGTACTTGGGCCATCCTCTACTGCTTTCCCAGGCACATTAGCAGGGAGCTGGATTGGAAGTAGAGCAGCCAGGGCTTGAACCATTGCCCATATGGGATGCCAGTGTTGCAGGCAGAGGCTTAACCTCCTATGCCACAGCATTGGCCCCAACACTAACACTCTCACAACAATAGCTCAGGTTGGTTAACAGATAAGCTATACTATGTATTTGATTCATAGAGAAGTTGACCTTCCGGAAGTAAACAGCATGCCCAGAAAATACAGAGGGAATACTAAAAGTTTGTGGAAAAATGAAATTCAAAGATAAGATTATTTTGGTGCAAAAACTATTGAAATCCCTGCAGTTTTCCCCTAATTTGTATTTTCCACGAATGTTTTGTCGATCTCTGTGAGGTAGTGCTGCCTGCCTCAAGTAGCCAGGTGCCAGGGTGCCAGGGACTACATCAGCTGGGAGTCATGACTACAAGTGGAACTGAAAGCAAGGCAAGTAAGTTGTAGGCCTACCAAGAGAACAGGACAGGTAGGGACCCAGCTGAGAGCCATGGAGAAGGCAGCCTGGGAAAGCAAGAATGCAGTCTGGACTTTGAGGCACAGAATGTTGGTCAAGCCAGCTAGGATTTTGCTCTCTAAACAGACTCCATGTCCCCAAGGAAGCTGTGCTGGACGGGCTGACTCTAATGGACTCACGGGAAGCTTATTGGGCATAATTGCCACACAAATGGGCATTGTATAAAGAAAAAAAGGCTGCCATCTGGAAAAACTAAGAAAATGGACACATTTTCTGCATCATCTACATTAAGTAGAAACTTCTGCAGGTCTGCAATATTTTATGTGTTTGTCCTGACTAAGGCCTGGAGCTCACAGACCTGCCAGTATTACAGGATCAATATAAAAATTCTTGTTGTTTTTGCTGACTTAGGTATACACCGAGGAATTATTTGGGAGGCAGACCTGCAAAGCAATTATGTGGAAAGAACAATATGCTGGTTCTCTTTGGGAAGGACTACTGAGAGGGAACTTTCTGGAAGCCTCTCTGAATTTTTAGCATGTATGCTTTCCTCCTGATGCTTTGTGGCGTGTGATAATACTCCTTCCAGTTCTTGCAGTTTTTTAATTTAATCTTTCACTTTAGGTAACATGTACAAATGTTTGGGAGCTTTCTTTTTTTTTTTTTTTTTTTAACATTTTTATGTACTCATTTTCACTTTGATCTGCAAGGAGAGAGAGTGAGCGAGAGTGAGCGAGTTGGGGCCAAAATTAGGGGCCAAGAACTCAATCCTGGTCTCTCAGGTTGGTAAGATAAACCCAAGTCTTCGAGCCATTATCACCTGCTATCTTCCAGGGTGTGCACGAGCAGGAATCCAGAATAGGAAGCAGAATCAAAACTCAAACCCAGGGACCCCAATAGCAGATGCAGGCATCCCAAGCCGCATCTTAACCACTGCTTTAAATGCCAGCTCTTTGCCTGCTTTCTCTTTTAACCACAAAGATCTATAGTGGCCGGCGCCGTGGCTTAACAGTCTAATCCTCCGTTTTGCAGCGCCGGCACACCGGGTTCTAGTCCCGGTTGGGGCGCCGGATTCTATCCCGGTTGCCCCTCTTACAGGCCAGCTGTCTGCTATGGCCCGGGAAGGCAGTGGAGGATGGCCCAAGTCCTTGGGCCCTGCACCTGCATGGGAGACCAGGAGAAGCACCTGGCTCGTGGCTTCGGATCAGCGCGATGCGCCGGCCGCAGCGGCCATTGGAGGGTAAACCAACGGCAAAAGGGAAGACCTTTCTCTCTGTCTCTCTCTCTCACTATCCACTCTGCCTGTCCAAAAAAAAAAAAAAAAAAAAAAGATCTATAGTGTCTCAGTTTCTTAGGGCACAGCCTGGGGGTTGACAGTGATACAGTGGTCCCAAGAATGGTGCTGAAATGATAGCTTTTCTCACTTTGATTGCACAAAAGGAATCCATGAGGTGTCCTTCTCCTGGGATGACTGTAAAGCATTCACAAGGTTCCCTCCTCCTCACCCTGCCCTTGACCTTCACTGCCCCAGCTCCCTACCTCCTCTCCCCAGTCTGAGAAAGTACTTTTGTGGCCTCCACCTGATAGCTTCTGTGTGTGGCCTCAGCCACGGAATGCTGAATGTTTGCACAGGCTTGCTGAGAGCCAAGTTTAAGGAACAAGCACATTGGTGAGAGGCCAAGTGCCCATCTAGCATAGCTTTTCTGGTTTTGCCCTCGATCTGCGCTGGAGCACACTCTCCAAGCTGAAGAAAGCCAAGGAGGGGTTAGAAAAGCCAAGAGACTTTGTGCTTTCTTCTAAGTGACTGGAGCAGAATTCTGGTGCTCTTTCAGGCAGCTCTGTTTTCTGATTTGCAGGTGGGCCTGGTTCTACGTCTAACTGGCTTCTATGTGGACCCCTTGGAATCTGTACTTCCACAGTTCCCTCTTCCCCTTGTGTAGGAATTTTCTGATTTACTTTGTGACCCACACAAAATGAGAGAAAAAAGTTCACCAAAACCCAAAATTTTCCACATTGTAGAATGTAGTATTTTCTGTTGTGGAAGATGTTGCTTTGTGATTCTAGCAAGGAGAATTTGTAGAAATAGGATATATTCTCTTTTTCTTTTAATATTTCTTCAGTTGTTATTAGACTGTCTATAATCACTAATGGGACTCTGTAAATGTGCTTCAGTATTTTCTGGTAATATTTCTAGTAATAAACAGCACATTCCTTATTGTGGTCATTTTCCAAATCAACTGGCTGTTGCTTTGCCGTACTGAAGCTGTAGAAAAAATGGTTTATTCCACAAGAGCAGCAGAAGTCAAGCCTCGGTTGACCAGATGTAGCAAATGGACAAATAGAATTATTGCTGATCTAACAAAATTGAGAGGGTGGTGGAGGAATTTGAAAAAAAGATCATCTTGTCAAGAGATAAAGTATCCAGCCATCTTGGGTAAACTTAAGTTTTGAAAAATCAGCAGAATAGGCTGTTCTGTTCTATTCTGAATCTGCAAGACAGCCCCAAGGGCCCTGGCTGTTCCGCTCTAGGGTACCAGTGGTGGAGAGAGATAGCAGGGTTATTAATTAGGTAAGGGGTTCTCCCTCATCAACAGGTTTACTCCTGTCTTCACCACAAAGCAACTGAGCCTCCAGATTGATTCACTTTGCCATTATTAGTGTTTCTTTCCTCTTTTTCAGTTATGCAGATTTCCCTTGCTTTAGGCAGTGCCCAGGTGTCCAGTCTGATTTTCACCCATGTTATTTAACATGAAGATTCCAGTTTCTGAGTCCTCACATTCATTTCTGGCCATGACAGTACACCGGGGATCCACCTGCCCTGAGAGCATTCCACCTCCCTTCTGAGATGGTCAGCACCTTGTTGCCTTCCCTTCCTTGTCAGGGGAAAGGCACACCGCATTTTTCTTGTCTTCTGTTTCACTGTGTTTATTTTGCTTCACAAATCCAAACCCTGATTCTCACCTCTACCAGGAAGTCTTCTCTGGCTGCCATATTTCCTACACATTTACATCATGGCTGTTGCTTTGCTCTGCCTCAGCTGGTTTATGTACTCTCTTGTTCGCTGCTCAGGGTCAGGACGATGGCATACCCTGTAACCCACTTATTAAATTAGTCCTTGTTCTTTTTATAGATTGCATCAGATGTGTTGTCTGATCATCCATTGCTGCTGTTTGTTTTGTTACTTTAAGACTTACTTATTTGAAGGCAGAATTAAAGAGAAAGGGGGAAGAGAGAGAGGCAGAGATCGGATAAATGCTGACTCACTCCCCAAATGGCCTCAACAGCCAATGCTGGGCCAGGCTAAAGCCAAGAGCCAGGAGCTACATTTGTGTCTCCCATGGGGGTGGCAGGGACTCATACATTTGAGCCACCTTCCGCTGCTTTTCCTGGGCACATTAGCAGGATAGGAAATTGAGCAGCTGGGACTTGAACCAGCACATGTGGGATGCTGGTGTTGCAGGTTACTTAACCTGTGTCGCAGCACCAACCCCAAATTGAACTTTTTAATCTTTGTTAAATCTAACTTCTAATGCATAATGCTCCTTGTACAAAAAGTAGGCTCTGGGGCCTGCGCTGTGGTATAGTAGGCTACACCTGCTGCTGCAGTACCAGCATGCCATATGGGCGCCAGTTTGTGTTCTGGCTGTTCCTCTTCAGATCCAGCTCTCTGCTGATGACCTGGGAAAACAGTGGAAGATGGCCTAAATGTTTGGGCCCCTGCACCCGCATGGGAGACCCGGAAGAAGATCCTGGTTCCTGGCTTCAGATCAGCTCAGCTCTGGCCATTGCAGCCATTTGGGGAGTAGACCAGCAGATGGAAGACCTCTCTCTGTCTCTCCCTCTCTCTGTAACTCTGCCTCTAAAATAAATAAGTAAAATCTTAAAAAGAAAAAAAAAAAAAAAGCAGTAGGCTCTGGTCCTCATAGTATATCTTAGGCCAGTCCCTGGAAGTCCTGTAAGTGTTCTTTAATACTTACTGTGAGGGGCCAGCGCTGTGGCGCAGTGGGTTAACGCCCTGGCCTGAAGCACCAGCTTCTCATATGGGCGCCGGTTCGAGACCTGGCTGCTCCACTTCCTGTCCAGCTCTGCTATGGCCCGGGAAAGCAGTAGAAGATGGCCTAAGTCCTTGGGACTCTGTACCCATGTGGGATACTGGGAAGAAGCTCCTGGCTCCTGGCTTCTGATCAGCACAGCTCCAGCCATTGTGGCCATCTGGGGAGTGAACCATTGGATGAAAGACCTCTCTCTCTCTGGCTCTCCTCTTTCTGTGTAACTCTTTCAAATAAATAAGTAACATCTTTAAAAAAATACTTACTGTGATCACCATAATGCAGAAATTGATTAAAAAAAAAAAAAAACTCAGGGGCTGGCAGTGTGGCGCAGTAGGTTAATCCTCTGCCTGTGGCACCTGCAACCAACGTGGGCACTGGTTCTAGTCCCGTTTGCTCCTCTTCCAGTCCTGCTCTCTGCTGTGGCCTGGGAAAACAGTGGAAGATGGCCCAAGTCCTTGGGCTCCTGTATCCATGTGGGAGACCCAGAAGAAGCTGCTGGCTGCTGGTTCCTGGCTTCGGATCAGCGCAGCTCTTTCCATTGTGGCCATTTGGGAAGTGAACCAGTAGATAGAAGACCTTTCTCTCTGTCTCTCCTTCTCACTGTCTGTAACTCTACCTTTCAAATAAATAAATAGAATCTTAAAAAAAAAAAAAAACCTCAGTTACAGAATGGCATAAAGTGAAATTTTCTTTCTCCTATCCTCCATGATATTGCTGATATTAACAGTATTATGTATCTTTATAGAAGCTTGTATACACACATGTATTGAAATCTCCTGTACATATTTTTCTGTACCCTAAGTTTTAAATAGCTTAAATTTTCTCCTAGAGATATTTATATCCCTTCATGCTTAATTGTTTTGTTTTTTGGTTTTTGGTTTTGGTTTTTACTGGCTCTATTGTATCCCAGTGTGTAAATAGCCAGTTATCAATTCAAGCAGTTCCTTGTTAATGAACATTTCGGTGACTTCCAGGTTTTTTTATGATAATGAGAATGCTGCAGTGAGGGTTCACCTGCATTCACTATTTCTGCTTTTTTTTTTTGCAAATAATCTCCTGGAGGACTAAAGATACAGGCTACACTGGGGAAAAGCAGGTACTATGACTCCTCTTAAATCCCCCCCAACCCCACCCTTCTCCTCACTTCCTGTTTTTCTCCCACACAGCTCTTCATAACCCTAAGCCTTCATCAAAGAAGGATGTACTTTTCTCTGAAGGGAGGAGAGAACTTCCACTTTGCTTATGGCCTTGTCTAAATACTGACAGAGTTTGTGGATTCATAAGGTTTCTATCCTAGTCAGTGCATGTCAAGAGCCTCAGGTGATCACTGACATCATGCATAAGAGTGTTAATTGTTAAATTAACAACAAGAGTCACTGTGCACTTACTTCCCATATTGGACAGCTGTCCTCAATGAGTTGTACTATGAGAATTAACTGTAAAACTTGTTCTCAAACAGTTTGTGTGTGTGTGTGTGCACGCGCACAAATAGTTGAAATATTCACTTAGTTTAGAGTCGGTCTTCTGTGTATAAAGTTAATTGAAAATGAATCTTAATGGAGAATGGGACTGGGAATGGGAGAAGGAAGAGGAGGTGGGGTGGGAGGGTGGGTATGGTGGGAAGAATCATTATATTCCAAAAGTTGTACTTATAAAATTTATACTCATTAAATAAAAGGTTTCTTTGGGAAAAAAAAAATAACTCTAAGCCTGACCACAAGACATATGCTTAGGCCAGGGCCCCTGTTGAAATGGGTGAATAGACAAGGCAAGTAACTTAAATAAGTGAAGTTTTAACAAATGAGAGGGGCTCATTCACCTACTGGCATGAGGAACCCTTACTACTATGCTAAAGCATTTCTTCTCAAAACTGTCTTCTCAAAACGATTTTTTAATGGCTAAGACAACCGGTCCTGTCCTTCATGCATCCTGACCATGGTGGAGTACTCAGAACTGCTTATAACCCCCTCCCTTTGAGGGTATATGGAGAAAATGGAGAGGAGTGGAGCCTGAAGACGGTGAAGTTCCAAAAACTTTTTTAAACACCCATGGCGTTCAGGCTCCAGCTGATGATAGCTAATTTTTTTTTAAAGATTTATGTAACCGGCGCCGCGGCTCCATAGGCTAATCCTCTGCCTTGTGGTGCCGGCACCCCGGGTTCTAGTCCCGGTTGGGGCGCCGGATTCTGTCCCGGTTGCCCCTCTTCCAGGCCAGCTCTCTGCTGTGCCAGGGAGTGCAGTAGAGGATGGCCCAAGTGCTTGGGCCCTGCACCCCATGGGAGTCCAGGATAAGCACCTGGCTCCTGCCATCGGATCAGCATGGTGCGCTGGCCGCAGCACGTTGGCCGCGGCGGCCATTGGAGGGTGAACCAACGGCAAAGGAAGACCTTTCTCTCTGTCTCTCTCTCTCACTGTGAGAATTTGAGAGGTAGAGAGAGACAAAAAGATCTTCCATGCGGTAGTTCAATCCCCAAATGTCTGCAATGGCTGGAGCTGAGCTGATTGAGAGCCAGGAGCTTCTTCCATGTCTCCCACATAGGTGCAGGGGCCCAAGCACTTGGGCCATTTCCAATGCTTTATCAGGCCACAGCAGACAGCTGGATCTGAAGAGGAGCAGCTGGGACATGAACCATAGCCCAAATGGGATGCCAGTGCCACAGGAGAGGCTTAGCTTACTATGCCACAGTGCAGACCCCGAGAGCTAATTTTTTTAACATCTACACTCAAAAGTGTACAAAGAAGTCCATCAGCCCAAAGTGTCTGGAGTCTCAAGCTTAAATCATCCTTCAAGGCTCCAGTTTCAATGGTAGCTTCCTAGATTTTTCCAGTTTTCCTTCCCACTTGCTGCCTTAGCAGTGTACCAATACCTCTGTTCATATCACATCACAGTATGCCTTCCATTGGAGGAATTTGAGAAGCTGTAGTGGGTGCCCAGTGGCTGGTTCTTTGACTCTCCCTTCTGTCTGTTCTTAGGTTTTATTTGGGTGGTGTGGATTATCAGTAGATGTCCCACTGATTTGTTTACTGGGAGAAGGATATGGGAAAGTAAGGCCTAGTTTTAAGTCACAGTCTTTAAAAATGCAGACAGACCTCACATCTTACAGTCATGGTATGCAGTGGAAAAATTAAACCTTAAAAACCTTTTTGTGTCCAGAACATGAATATTCTTCTGCCAGAAGTAATTCTGTACAAGTACTCTATAAGAATGTCATTGAATTAGGCAAGTCCCTATCAATCAGAATAATAAAGATTAATATTTGATTCATCAAAGAAACTGCAAATACAAGGCAGGCTTGTGTTTTCATGCCGAAGTCTTTTCTTGGGTCCAGTGATTATGAGAGCAGGGCCACCAGGCAGTTGGAACTATAAGCAAAGCAAGATAGGAATGTGTACACCAACCTGAAACTAAGCAACACTTTAATGTCAGAATATCAGAAACTCTCCTGAAAAGCAGATTTGAGTACTTTCAGCAGTCTGCAAGTGAGTTACCCCAACTGGTTTATGTATTAGTGCTTGATTTAAATTGTGTCCAAGAGTGGCAGATGCCAGTCTCCAAAGCACACCAAACCCAGCGTGGGAGAAACCCCAGATCGTGATGTTGGTGGGAAGTTAGTTATTTAGAATTTTGCCTTCCTTACACTGAGCATTTTACACTGAGATTTTTGTTTTTCTTTTCAAGATTTACTTGAAAGGCAAAGCAATAAAGAGACATTTTTCATTTGCTGGCTCACTACTCAAATGGCTGCAACAACCAGGACTGGGCCAGGCTGAAACCAGAAGCCAGGAACTCCATTCTGGTCTCCCTCATGGATGATAGGGGCTTTCGTATTTGGGTCATCTTCTGTTTCCTTTCCAGGTACACTAGCAGGGAGCTGAATGGGAAGTGGAATACTCAGTTCTCTAACCAGCACCCTTGTATGGGCTGTCAGCATTGCAAGTGGAGGCTTAACCTGCTGGGCCACGACACTGGCCCCTGAGATTTTGTTTTCCAGTAGGGTTTATTGAATGTAACTGTAAAGGTCACCCCTGTTTACTGTACAGCGCTATGCATTTTAACATGCAGTTGTGTAACTACCACCATAATCAAGATATAGAACAGTCCCGTCACCTCCCAGAATCTCTTACACTCCTGCAGCTCTTTCTTGACCCCTAGCCTCTGACTAGTACTGACCTGTTTTCTCATTCTGTAGTTCTACCTTTTCCAGGATGTCATAAATGGGTTCATATTGAGTATATCTTTTCCCAAACAGCATCTTGCATTTTGATACATTCGTGTTGCTATGTTTATCAACAGGTTGTCTTTTTTATTGCTGAGTAGTATTCCATTGCATGAATACACAGTTTATTCTTTCACCAGATAAAGGACACTTGGGTTATTTCCAGATTAGTCATTATTGATAAAGCCACTGTAAACATTTACATACCATTTTGTGTTTGAATGTACATTTTCATCTCAGGCATGAGATTACTGGATTCAATGGCAGATGTGTGTTTCACTCTTAGTAGAAACTTCCCAGCTCATTTTCCAAAGGAGCTAAACTATTTTGCATTCCTACAATATCCATGAGAATTTTAAAAATCCAAGATTAAGGCTACATCTATACCACTTTTGGTCATTTCAGTAGGTTTACATACTTCATTTGGATTGAAAGCCAGAGGTTTGGACTGGGTTGTTTTGTGTCAGCTGCGAGGGCGTTGAGAGGAAGAAAACCACAGCAGGGATGTGGATCCCATCTCAGTGGTTAAGCTTTTTATTTTTATATTCAACCTTTTTTTTTCTTGCCTGAAAATGATTAGAGTGAGTGTTTGGCTGCTTGGCAAGACTGTGCCCTGATATTCAGGGGAGATTAGAGCAGCTTTGCAGATAAGCTTAGAAAATCTACTGGGCCACATCTTCATTCCCCAGGCCCTTCAGATGGTCCCCAGTGTTGTGGAGTCAATGGCATCTGATAATGTTGTGTATCAGGAACCTGAGGATGGGCACATCTCTTAGAGAGTGAGATCTTCAAGTTTTTACTCACATCCTCAGTTGCCCAAGCACTGCTTTTTTTGGGGTGGGGGTAGGGGGGACTCCTCCCCTGAGTGTTTTCAGGTTCTGATGACTGGAGATACAGGGCTTGTATGGTTTCCTATTGCCTCAATTCCTAGGGGTTAAAATAGAGCATTATGGACCTGGCTTCCACACCTGACCTTGAACCCTTGGTCCTTGTTCAGGAGGGATGCACCTGTGTGCTGCCAGCTTCTGCTACGTCAGTACCCTGCGGTCTAAGCAGTACAAAGGCTGTTTGGTGGGAGGCCTCAGCTTCCCAGGGTCATGGTGGTCTGCTTTGGGATCAGGTGGTGACTC
The DNA here is from genome assembly GCF_033115175.1 of Lepus europaeus. NCBI lineage: Eukaryota > Metazoa > Chordata > Mammalia > Lagomorpha > Leporidae > Lepus > Lepus europaeus. The sequence continues at coordinate 151,419,824 of NC_084830.1, forward strand.
GCTGACCTCTGCTGTGCCTTGTAGCCTTCTGTGGTAAGCGTGCCAGTACCCTGAGCTGGAAATCCTAGCAGTAACCTGCAGGCACCCAGAAGGCAAAGTGCGTAAGCAGGAATTAACTAAATGATCCTGCCTAAGGAAAACATTCAGCCAGGGGCACGAAACTCAACTGAGTTTTTGTATTTTACCCACAACGCTGGTTCAACAAAATGGAAAGGAGATAAGCACACAAATGCAAAATATTTTCTGTCTGATTTTGCTTCAGGGCAATGTCCATTCAAATACCTGCCAGCCAGTCTCAGAGCTCCAAGCTCCTCTGCCCGAGCTTGTCTCCTTGGAGGTGCCAGGGAGGTTAAGGCATCATTAGGGAGCAGCCTGTGCTTCTGGGAAGCCTTGATAGTCTTCTTATGAATGTCACTCTGGGCAGGCCTAGAGAGCAAGTTACTATCAAGAGGAGGCCATTTGTTTTGTCTCCAGCTATGGAATTGACTGCAGGTGAACTTCTTAAGAGCTGAGCTCTCAAAATATGAGAGCAAAGAGACGTTGAGATGGGGCCAACAGTTACAGGTTTTGATTGTGCCGAATACCCTAGGGCATCCAGCAGTTTTGTGACTGTTCACTCTGCATTAACTCAGCTCACAGGATGCCTTTCCCTTTTATTGTGTGGTAAATTGTTTTCCCAGGGCTCCAGTGTTTACAGTCCCAAGTGAATTGTTCAACTTGGTATATTTCAAATGGCCTATAGAAGACTCAGTGGCAGACCCTAAATATCAATCTGGAAAGGCATCAGGTCGGTGAGAATGTCTTTGAGGGCCCTTGCTAGGCATATGGAGACGTCTTACCTGGCCAGGGACTAGGAGAGAATACAGTGATAATGGAGTGGGGAGAAGAAAATGCAGTGATGAAAGAAGCTGTTGTGCTGCTGGATTTCAGCATTGATAAAGGCAAGATGATACCATGGCAGAAGACACTGAAGATCAGAGCCTAGTAGGAAGCAGTTCATAATTACCTTTGAGTAAGCACTGTCCTTAATATGTTGGTACTGTCAGGAAAGCATTCCTCCCTTGACATCTGTCACAATTCATGGTTTGCCACATAACACCCGACACACAGATCTCACTCCTTGACAAAAGACAACATCTGGATGACTCTGCCCATGTTCATGACATTGTTAATGCAATGTCGCATGTAGATTCACAGAACTCTGGTAGTCATATACCACAAAGACCCACAGCATCTGGGGAATGGGGGTAAGGAATCAAACTGTTTAATGTCTTTAAAAAGAACCACATTTGTTTATTTATTTCAAAGGCAGAGTTAGAGAGACAGAGAAAGAGAGATTTCCTCCACCTGCTCATTCCCAAATGGCCACACAGCCAGGGCTGGGCCAGGCCAAAGCCAGGAACCTAGAATTCCATCTGGGGCTCCCACGTGGGATGTAGGGGCCCAAGGACTTGGGCCATCTTCTGTGCTTTCCCAGGCTCATTAGCAGAGAGCTAGATCAGCAGTGGAACAGCCAGGACTCAAATGGGTACCCAAATGGGATCCTGGCATTGTAGACAACAGCTTAACACACTGTGCCACAGTGCCAGTTTCTGATTTTCTTTCTTAATTTTTTTAAAAGATTTATTTTTTTATTTGAAAGACAGAGTTACAGAGAGAGGTAAAGACAGAGAAAGTGATCTTCCATCCGCTAGTTCACTCCTCAGATGGCCACAACAGCCGGAGCTGCACTGATCCGAAGCCAGGAGCCAGGAGATTCCTCCGGGTCTCCCATGTGGGTGCAGGGGCCCAAGGACTTGGGCCATCTTCTACTACTTTCCTGGGCCATAGCAGAGAGCTGGATTGGAAGAGTAGCAGCCGGGACTAGAACTGGTGCCAATATGGGATGCCAGCACTTCAGGCCAGGGCTTTAACCCGCTGCACCACAGCACTGGCCCCCTTTCTTAAATTTTAAAATTTATTTCTTTTTACTTATATTTGAAAGACAGAGAGAGAAAGATATATAGCTGGAAATCTTGCATCCAATAGTTAATTTCCATAATGCATATCACAGCCATAGTTAGTCCAGGTGGGAGCTAAGAACTCAGAACTCTATCCTGGTTCCCAACATGGGTGGCAGGGGCCCAAGCGCTTGAGCCGTCACCTGCTGCTTCCCAAGGTCTGTAGGAGACTGGATCAGAAGCAGAGTAGCAGAAATTCTGCAGTGCCAAATGCTTCCCCTTCATTTTCTTTAAAGAAAGTATGGAAGGCAGACATTTGATAAAGCAGTTAAGCTGCTTCTGAGGATGTCCACATTCCATATCGGAGTGCCTGGGTTTGAGTAATAGTAACAACAGGTGTGTCCTGGTTGCTTTTTGCTGTTTGTTCACTTACATTACTCTTCTCTATTCCAAAGTTGAGAGTTATTATTTTAAAAATTGTTTACATTTTATTTTACACACATACACAGACATGGTTCCCATCTGCGGGTTCACTCTCCCAAATGCCTGCAACAGCTGGGCCTGGCAAGGGCAGAAACTAGCAACCAGGAAATCAATCCAGGGCTCCCATCTGGGTGGCAAGAACTCAATGACTTGAAGCACCCTCACTGCCTGCCAGGCTCTGTGGTGGCAGGAAGCTGGAGTCAGGAGCCGGATCCAGGAATCGAGCCCAGGTGTTCTGATGTGAGATGCAGGCATCGTAACTGATGAGCAAAACATCTTCTCCCTTTAATTATTCTACTGATAACCTTTGTACCTTATATTAAGAGTTTTAAGCCTCAGTTTCCTGCCGCATCACCATGTGCACTGCATCTGAACCCTCCAGTTGTTAGACTGTTAATAATCCCTGTGGAAGCAGAGCGTGATTCCTCTTGAAACTTCTCTTGTGTTTTCTGAATTGTATCTGTTTCTTCAGGAGGCAGGTGTCATGTTTAAGTCCTTGGCTTTTCTCTTTGATGCTTGTTTTGTTATGAAATGTGAGTGGTGAACTTTGGTTATCCATCCATGTTTAAGAGCAAGGGGCTGAGTTTTATTTTTCTTAATAGCTGGTGTGGGTTTCCCCTGCTTATATGTGTGGACCTGGTTTCCTGTTATTGCTGCCTGTGCATGGAAACTCCTCGGGGAACCTTGAGGCTGTGTGAAGGGTTTGCCTCCTGGTACTTTCACTTTAGGATCAACACTGACAGTGGCTGGATTTGATCAGTAGCTTATGGCAGGAGGGGGTCCAAAGGCCAGGGGAAGGGGCTGCTTTACTCTAGAGCGTTGGCACATATTCTGGCCCTCCTGTTCCTTCCAGACCATTTTTGCTTTTGAGACTTTTTACTTTGAACTAATTTTAGGGTTGGAGACAAGTCACAAAAATAACGCAGGGTTTCTGCATTATTCGCCCAACTCGCTGCAATATTACTGTCTTACGTAAAGTATGATTTCCAGGGACTTTTAAAGCTTCTTTATAGAAAGTGTCCTCTGACTTTTTGCCCACAAGTGAAATTGTCCATTTCTAGCTCAGTGCATGGGACTATGGGGAGGGCAAGGGGTGCTCACGAGCCCACCATGGCTTCGGCAGGCTTCATGTTCCTCTCCTGGCCGCTGCAATTCCAAATCCCCGTATGTGCCTGTGAGCTGGGACATTACTGGTGCATTGCCAGGCAGCTCAATCCCACCCTCAGTGCTCCCAGAGTTTTTTCCTGCCTGTTCCAGGCTCTTATATTCTTGCTCTGTATCATCAGCATTCTCCAGAAAGAGAGGGGTGGGCATAGAGACAAAGATGGAGGTGTTTGCTTTAAGGAGTCAGCTCACCCTTTTGTGGAGGCTGGCAAGTAAAAAATCCACTGGCCAGGAAGATACACCAGAGATTCAGTTGTACCAAGTACCAAATCCATTGAGGTCAGGCCAGCAGGCTGGAACCCGAGGCAGGATTTCTGTGTATGGGCACTAATTTTGTTTTTTTCAGTTTGTGAGAACACAACATGAGATCTGCCCTCTAAGTGTCTCAGTGTGCCTTACCTCCCTGTTGCCTACAGGTACAACGTAGTGTGGCAGATCTCACAGGCATATTTGTCTGGGCTGACTGAACCTTCATGCCGGTAGATGAGTGATGCCCATCTTCTGTGTTGCTGACTTGAGGCAGAATTTCCTCCTACAGCCGTCAGTTGTTTGGATGAGACCCACTCACATTATGGAGGGTGACCTCCTTGACTTGAAGTAGGCTGATGGCCACTGTTAGCCAAATCCACAAACACCTTCACAGCCATGTCTGGACCTGTGTTTGACCAAACAGCTGGGCACTGAGGCCTGGCCCCACTAACCATCACACCTCATCCTCATCCTGGCCTCCAGAAATTTGTTGAAATCTTTCATCATTCCCTGAAGTTTTTCTCCCAGTTGCTTCACTATTTGGCCTCTCCCCTTTCTGTGTCATTTTATTAGCATCAAGGGAGACAAATGCTTGTGCTCGGTCCACCATCTCCTACTAGCAGCCAAAGTTCATTTGTTATAGGGAACCCAGCAGTTCATGTAAGTGCTTATCCTAAACACTGTGCCGGCATTCCTCCTGAGGTTTTGTTTTTGTTTTTTTAAAGATTTATTTATTTGAAAGACAGAGGTTACGGAGAGAGGGCGAGACAGAGAGAGGTCTTCCATCAGTTGGTTCACTCCCCAGATGGCCACAATGGCCGGAGCTGTGCCAATCCACAGCCAGGAGCCAGGAGCTTCTTCCGGGACTCCCATGTGGGTGCAGGGTCCCAAGGACTTGAACCATATTCCACTGCCTTCCCAGGCCACAGCAGAGAGCTGGATTGGAACAGGAGCAGCCAGGACTCGAACTGGCACGCCAACACTTTAGGCCAGGGCTTTAACCCACTGCACCACAGCACCAGCCCCTCGTCCTGAGATAAAAAGACATCACATCGTCCATCTCATATTTACTTACTTTCCATGGTACTCTAGACAAATTTACCAGTATTGGTTCTTAACTGTCTATTATAGTATTCTTAGAATTTTTCATGTATTTATTTTATTTACTATGACTTATGCTATTTTCCTGTTTGGATGTAAGTCCATCCAATTTGAAATATATTTTAGGTTCATTTATTTATTTGAAAGTCATAGTTGATGTAGGCAGGCAGATAGAATAAAATCGATTAGATTTGTGAGCTAAAAGACCACGCACCCTGTGTGATCTCATGCCCCTAACTGATCCCATCTGTACGCCCACCTGCCAGTCAGGCTACATAACCACTCCCCTTTGGAAGTGGATAAAAACTGGAACAAGGTGTGCGCTCCCCTTGTTACCATTATTGCACTTTTGTTACACTTGTTGCCTTCAGGGCCATGGCTTTCCAGCTGCCTGCTCTTTGCCTTCTGCCTGTATGCTTGTTCCATGTGGCTTGCTCCTGGCCTGCTTTCTGCTTGGTATGGACCCAACTTAGCTTCTAGACTTCCCTTTATCCCCTTGTTAAAGCCCTCACTCTCCTGTGCGTTTGTCTTGCTGAATAAAATTCTTAAAACTTACCGTGTTGTCTGGTCTGTTTGAGCCAGTATTCAGAATTCTCCTCTGAATACTTGGCAAGAGCCCACAAGCTTATTAATATTGAAAAATAAATAATAACTTGTGTATTAATATTGAAAAATAAGCAGGACAGTATCACAGTGATACGCACACACCAAAAAAGAGGGAAAGGGAGGGTTGGGGAGAAAACTACTGCTTCATTTCCCAAAGGACTGCAATGGCAGGGTCTGGTTCAGGCCAAAGCCAGAGGCAAGAACTCTATTCAAGTCTCCCACATGGGTGGCATGGGCCCAGGTACTCAGACCATCCTTTGCTACTTTTCCAAGTGCATTAGCAGGGAGCTGGATTGGAAGTAGAAGATCCAGGACTCAAAGTGGCACTCTGATACAGGATCCTGGCACTGTAGGCAACAACTTAGCTTACTGTACCACAGTGCTTGTGCTTTGAAATATATAAGTTTTGAAATAATAAGGATTATTTGAGGATTTAGTCACCTCTGTAATTTACCCTGAGAGCACTGCTTTGTCAAAATTAGGGGATCAGAAAAAAATGTTTAATATCGGCGCCGTGGCTCAACAGGCTAATCCTCCGCCTTGCGGCGCCGGCACACCGGGTTCTAGTCCCGGTCGGGGCACCGATCCTGTCCCGGTTGCCCCTCTTCCAGGCCAGCTCTCTGCTGTGGCCAGGGAGTGCAGTGGAGGACGGCCCAAGTCCTTGGGCCCTGCACCCCATGGGAGACCAGGATAAGCACCTGGCTCCTGCCATCGGAACAGCGCGGTGCGCCGGCCGCAGTGCGCTACCGCGGCGGCCATTAGAGGGTGAACCAACGGCAAAGGAAGACCTTTCTCTCTGTCTCTCTCTCTCTCTCACTGTCCACTCTGCCTGTCAAAAAAAAAAAAAATCATTAAGTTTTCCAAAAATTCTTTAACATTGTGAGAAGGTGCTTCAAAAAATTTGTGGACATAGAATTTAAAAATAAGCTTATTTTGATGCAAAAATATTGAAATCAAGTGTATCTTCCTCATAACATGCATTTCTGTGAGCTTTTTGAAGACTTCCTCATATCATAATGGCGTAATTTAATATGGTCCTTTAGAGATTTTAAATGCTTTAATTTCTGACATTTCATTCATAGCTCATGTTTGAAGCTACTTGTGAGATAGAGAGGTGGCAGGCATCTTTAGTCTCATTTTACAGGTCGGACACTGGACTGTGTTGAAACATTGAATATTGTGTCTGAGGTCATATACCTTGGTTTCAAGCCTTCCCACAAACTCCAGGTCTTCTGGCTCCCATTTGTGTGCTCTGGATTCGCATATGTTACAGTAGGCTATACATATCCTTGGGGAACATTCAACAATGAGCATATTTCTATAAATCCTAGTACCATTAGATGAGCTTACCGTGGACTCACGCAGGGCATGTCTGCTAATGATTTAACAGCAGTGAGAAGCCAGATTCCCTTGGACGATCAATCCACTCCACAGTGTCCCTAGCAGATTTTCTACCCAGGGACCACACTGAGTCACGCATGAGAAATGCTCTCAAGGCCAGGTTCCATCCCAGCAAACATGTATTTAAGGATCCAAAAACCATGGTGCATTTTCAGAACCGAGCCTACCCACAACCCCTAAAATCTCAAATATATAAAAAGACAAGCTATAGTATAAATACCAAAACGCCGAATTAAATTTGTCACCTAATTCACTGATAGCACGTAGGGTTATAATCCTTTCCTTCTGATACTTCCCGAGATGTATCTTTTCAGAAATCAGATTGTGTTTTAATTTAATGACTAGATGACAAAATAAATAATTTTAAAGAGTGGTAGCCATTTGACATAGTGGTTAAGACACTGTTTGTGATTTATTTATCTTGTACCAGAGCGTCTGGTTTGGCTCTGCTTCTGATCCAGCTTTCTGGCAGTGTGCACAGAGACAGCAGATGATGGCTCAAGTGTTTGGGTCCATTCCACCCTCATGGGAAACCCAGCTGGAGTTCCAGTCTCCTGGCTTCAGCCTGGCCTAGCTCTAGCTGTTAAGGGCATCTGGAGAGTAAAGCAGTAGATGGATGGATCTCTCTCTTCTCTCTCTCTCTCTTCTTCTATTTCAAATAAAATGTAAATAAACATTTTTTTAAAAAAGTAATAATTTCTATTTAAAGTGAAGAGACATAATTTCAGTTAGTCCAAGTGTACTGTATATATGAGTATGTATTTTTGCTTCTTTTTTTTTTTTTCCAGAAATACCATGTGTCTTTATTTAATGTGAAATGCATGCTAGAGAGGGCACCATTAGTCCCCCAGAGCAAGGCCCCATCATCCTGCACCTTCACCATTGTTCTAACTCAACTTCCTCCACCAACTCCTGGCGGCAAGTAGGGGACAATTTCCTCCCCAAACATCCACCCACCCCCACCTCCATGCCGCCACAGCCAGCACTTCTGGTTTCCCAGTTTTCCTTTATTCCTGGCAGCCTCTGAGACCTCCTGCCTTCCTCCCCGTCTGTGCTGTCCACGGGAGTCATGCCCACACTGTCAGCAAAGGGGTGGAACTAACCTTTGCAGCAAATCATGTTTTATTCAGACCAGTTTCAGGCCAGGCCTCATATTATTCCACTTAGTTTGCCAGAGGTTTAAAGGATTAAACAATCCTTCAAGTATTTCCTGTTATCAGTCCTTTCAGTGATGGGAGCATCCTCTGGGCCTGTGGTCACGACCTTGAGTGCAAGGCTTGGCTCTGGGGAACCTGAAGTGAAAGGCGGAATTGCGTGAGCATCCATGTGTTTTCCTGAGGAGCAGATCTGTGATTTTCCTTAGATCCTGAAGGGGCCCTATGACCCAAGAATGTTGAAGCAGCAGCCCCATTCCGGAGCCCAGGCTCTACACTCCTTCTGTTTCTGTTTGGGGCCTGGGCCTCTCTCCTGCTGACCTGTAGCCCTGGAGCAGCAGCCTGGTCTCCTGTCCACCTCTGCCCTCCATCCTGCCCTGTGGACGTTTCCCCCTGTACTCTCTCCTATGAGTCTAACTTAACGCCTCTCCTAATTCCTCCTCACAGTCCCCTTGACCTTTACTTGGGTTTGGGTTATCCTGGAGTTGTTTTCCCCAGTGTAGAGCATCTCCAGAAGTTTCCCTCAACCTGTGCCACCTTGTCCATCCAGCTTGCCCATTGCAGAGCCTCTGTTCTCCACTAAGGGTGATCTGTTACTGTCTGAGGGGACAGCATAACTTCAAAGACCTGTAGTATGGCTACACTCAGGGAAATCCTAGCATTGTCTTCTTTCCTAGCCCCTGAAGTTGGCCTCGGATGATACCCTACCCCAACGCAGTCCCCTCTAGGATTAGCTGCAGACATAGAATTTTAAAATAAGCTTATTTTGATGCAAAAATATTGAAATCAAGTGTATCTTTCTCATAACATGCATTTCTGTGAGCTTTTTGAAGACTTCCTCATATCATAATGGCATAATTTAATATGGTTAAAGGTTACCTGGCTGCATTGTGGCCTGAGTATTTCCCCTCTGTGGTATGATCATGGCTTCCACATTTTTCATGTAGTTTCTCAGTGTCGGAATGGGAGAAAAGCAGCCTGCAGTGATGAAGTAGGCAGGAGATCAAGGGGGCCGGAGATAAGGAAAGAAAAAAGGACATAGATTCCCAATGGTCTTTGTGGTCCGAGCTTGGTCCAGGGGAGTCCTTTGGCCCCGTGCTTCTTGGCCTTGGTGCAGGGAGGAGCAAAACTGGGGAGCAAGTTGAGATCTGGCTCCTTGGCCATAGAGGCCCAGTGGACTGAGCCCAGGGTCATAAATCATCAACTGACAGAAGAGATTGAGGTCCCCCAGCAAACTGCTGTCCCAGACCGAAGTTAGCTCTCCATGCAGGCCACACACTGAGTCTGCTGGTGCTTCCAGGAGGCTGCACTGATCCCTAAAGGCAAGAACTCTAACCCGCCTTATTTAGCTCCTGCCCTAAGTCAGAGCTCCAACTACTGCCTAGCTGTTGGCTGACACAAAATCCTGTGCTGGGGAAGTGACCAGCCTGTGGCTTTTCAGACCCATGGGAAAACCTGGTCATGGGCAGAGGTCCACTTCCTGTTCCAGAGAGGGACAGAGGCGCCAAGGCACTGCCAGAGCCCTTGCTCATCCCTTCCGTTCTGTTCCCACCTGAAGCCAACTCTTCAGAAGGGGTCGTCTGTCTTGTCTTGGGCTGGAAAACAAGCCATGTTCTTGAGAACCCAGCTCTCTCTGGGGTCCGTGGGGGCTGCTGTAGTGGTGGCTGTACCACCCAGCAGTATGAATTCCCCCACATCCTCTTCTGCCGGGGCAGGTGGACACGTGGGACAGGTGGACACATAATGCAGGCATGCACGGCTGACCCCACCTAGCTTCTGCATGCAAAGAAGGGAAAACAGCTCCCAGGCTCAGGCAGGCTACACCTGTGTCAGGATCAGCAAGAGGTCCCCAGGATGTCCCACTCTTCATCAAAGAACTCACCCCAATGTGGGGCCCTGTGAAACACAAAGCCATTCCTGGTAGTCACTCAGCCACATTCACCATGTGACACAGACAATCCAGAGCAAGGCTTCTTTACCCCACTCCACCCCCACCCTGTACCCAGGTGCCTCTCAGGTGCCAAGAACTTTACTTTGCATTCATGTCTGATTTAGTTACTCAGAGAATTTCATGTTTTTTAATATTTACTTATTTTTTTTGAAACAGACAGAAAGGGAGAGACAGAGAGATATATCTTCCATCTGCTGGTTCACTCCTCAGGTGGGTGCAACTGCTAGGGCTGGGCTAGGTCTAAACTAGGAACCAGGAGCTTCCTCTGGGTCTCCTGGGGCCCAAGTACTTGGGATATCTTCTACTGCCTTTCCCAGGCCATTAGCAGGGAGCCAGATTGGAAGCGGAGCAGTCAGAACTTGAACAGACACCCATGTGGGATGCCAGCATGGCAGGTGGCAGCTTTGCCTGATATTTTACAGTGTCTTCCCCTACTCATAGCATTTCTGAGAAGGTGCATCTGGCCTATGTTACAGATGAGAAAATCCAAGGGAGAGAGTTGATGTGTCCCCACTGTGACACAGCTAAACCTTTTGTAGAGCCACATTTGAACCCTGCTTCAGCCTGCTACTGTCCCACCACACCATGCTACTGTGGCAGTCTAATCAGTCCCAGGTCTGCACCCCAGAACCTCAGCAGGTGGGGCCCAAGCTGCCTAGGAAAGATTGAAAAGTGGTCAGCTTGCTCTGTGACACCAAAGGGGCAGCCCTTCCTACTCTCTGACTTCCAGGAGCCTGTATGACTCTGAGCAACACCACCAGCTCCATCCTGGCCCTCAAGGTGGATCCTTTCACTGCAGTTCATCCAGTGCAGCTCAGCCACAGTACAGAGAAGATTAGAGCTAATCCTCCACCTTGCGGCGCCAGCACACCGGGTTCTAGTCCCGGTCGGGGCACTGATCCTGTCCCGGTTGCCCCTCTTCCAGGCCAGCTCTCTGCTGTGGCCAGGGAGTGCAGTGGAGGACGGCCCAAGTCCTTGGGCCCTGCACCCCATGGGAGACCAGGAGAAGCACCTGGCTCCTGCCATCAGATCAGCGCGGTGCGCCGGCCGCAGCATGCCTACCGCGGCGGCCATTGGAGGGTGAACTAACGGCAAAGTAAGACCTTTCTCTCTGTCTTTCTCTCACTGTCCACTCTGCCTGTCGAAAAAAAAAAAAGATTAGAACAGCCAGATGGACCAAGACTCTGCTGTGGGACTGGGCCCCGTGGTGTACCTGAGGATGTTGTAAGAAGCATGCAAACAGGAGAGATGAACTCCAAACTCAGTAAAGAGAATTCTTCAAGTAGTGAGCAATGAGTGAAGTAGATGTGGATGAAGTCAAAATCACTAGGTTTTAAAGTCAGTGTGAACACATGGTTTCATCATTAACCAACATCAGTGAGGAGGAGGAACCTGCTGAGGTTGTGTCGTGCATGCTAGATTTGAGTCCTGGTACTCTGCTTCCCATCCAGCTCCCTGATAATGTGCCTGGGAAGGGCGTGGAGGTTGGCCTAGTACTTGGGCCCCTGCTACCCAGATGGGAGGACATCTAGATGGAGTTCCAGGCTGCTGATTTCAGCCTGGCCCCAACCTGGTTGTTGCAGCCATTTGGGGAATGAACCGTCAGATGAAAGACTCTTTCTCTTTCTGTTACTCTGCCTTTCAAATAAATAAATAAATAAATACTTTAAAAAATGCAGAAAAACAGGGCTGCATGGTCATGGAGCATTCAGACAGTACTCTTGAGTGTCCGTAGTATTCCTTTTCTTTTAAATATGTGGGGGCATAGATGAGCCCTGAATACATTATGCTAAGTGAAACAGAAGCAGACACAAAAGGCTACATGGCTTGGGATGCCATTTATGTGAAATGTCCAGAATAGGCAAATTCATAGAGACAGAAAGTAGGTTAATGGTTGCCGGGGGCTGGGGGAGTGATGAGCGGACAGTGACTGCTGATGCGTATGGAGTTTTCTTTTTGAGGGTGGTGAAATGTTTAAACTGATAATGTTGATAGTTGCACAACTCTGTGGATATACTAAAATGCGCTGTAAGTGGGTGTATTTTCGAGCATGTGAATTACATCTCCATTTTAAGGAAAGGTATAGACATATATCGTGCTCAGATTGTGATTGTTTACTTGACTGAAATAAAATCCAAGTGAAGTAATTTCAAATCCTATCCAACGCTTAGCTTTTGGGCTTCTATGTATGTAGATAACTTGCCACCTTATGCAAAGAAAATAAACCCCTTTTTTCTGTTCCCCTTCATTGGAACCTTAACTGTCTGTAGAATGAAGAAAATTCTGTGAACTGAGAGTTGGGAAAAAGGCTCAAGGAACAGCTGGATTCTCTGTTTAAAGAACCACATTTAGCAGGGCTGATGCTGTGGCATAGCAGATTAAGCTGTTGCCTACAGCACCGACATCCCATATAGATTCTCGTTCAATTCCTGGCGACTCCACTTCGAATACAGCTCCCTGCTGATACACCTGGGAAAGCAGCAGAAGATGGCCCAAGTGCTTGGGCCTCTGCACCCATGTGCAAGACCTAGATGAAGCTCCTGACTCCTGCCTTCAGTCTGGCCCAGACCTGACCTGGCTGTTTTGGCCATTTGGGGAGTGAACCGGTGGATGAAGGTCGATCTCTCTCTCTTTCTCTCTCTCTCTCTCTCTCTCTCTTTCTCTATGCCTCTGCCTCTCCCCCTCTGTAACTCCACCTTTCAAATAAATAAATAAATCTTTAAAAAAAGAAGAACCGCATTTGGAGAGGTGGGCATTTGGCCTGGAGGTCAGGACACCACTTGGGAACCTGCAGTGCATGTTGGAGTACCTGGCTCTGCTTCTCAGCCTCCTGCTAATGCATACTCGGGGGAGTAGCAAGTAATGGCTCCAGTACTTGGGTTTCTGCCACCAGCGTGGGAGATGAGTTGAGTTCCTTGCTCTTGACTTCTTCATCCTGGCTGTTGTAGGCATTTGGGTAGCCAACCAGTGAATGAGAGTCTACTCTCTTGCTTTCTTTACCATCCTCACCTCTCCCCTCCTTTCAAATAAAGTTTAAAAATAAACCACATTTCTTTTCATGACAGAAAAAAAAGCCCTGTTTGATGCCTTGCCTGTTCCTTTTGCAAACCGTTTCTTACTTGGCCTCTCTTTGACATACAAGTTCTTTTATATCTTGGGATAGAGAAAATTGGATAAAAAGAAAAGATTGAACATGGGTTCTTTTGTGGAAATTTGTACCAAAATCTAAATTCAGCCTTGGTGTACAATTTTTAAACCTAAAATATGCAAACACTGGGATAGTGGATCCAGGTTTCACAGTCACTGGGTTGTCCTCATAACACTTGTTGACACTGGGTATTAAAAAGTGTGAAATATCCTGAGGCTTAGAAAGGTACAATCTATCAAGGTAATAGGAAGGGAAGGTGTTAACAAAAGTAGAAAGTGCTGTGTGGAAGCAAACTTAGATATTTTCTGAAAAGCCTTGGGAAGACTCCAATATGGGGATTCTAAATGCCATAGTAGTCACATAATGCATTCTCCTCGTAAAATTAAAATGAGCATGCCTGGCAGCCCAGGAAGAACCAAGTTTCATTCCAAACATAATATTTGATATTGTCCACACTTTAGTACCCTGTTACTGTTGGCTTAGGTATCTGATAGGATATTTTCTTTTGTTGTTATTTAAAGAAAAACGGTTGGAAAAATTCATAGTTTGCTGGTAGTACGTGGTGAGAGGGAAATTTTATGCATGCACAAACATAAATCTCTCTCCAAACTAAACATTTATGTAACACCTTCATTTTGAAGAGAACACTGTGTTTAGTATTATTTCCTCAAACCTTAGAAAGCACATTAATATTCTGTATCCATTTCACTAATGCATTTCGAGACAGTGAGACTCAGGGCTGTTTTCTGCAAACACAGCCCTTCAATCTGGAGCAGGAACAAGTTCTCAGAGGTCCTGGAAGCCTGCTGCTTGCCTCTGCACAGCTTCCTCCATCGACACCTCGGAGGTTGCTGAAAGTAGGCTGAGGGCCTGGGCTGCTTGTTAGCCAGAATAGTTGATCTCCGAATGGGTGTAGATGTATTTCACCTTTGGAGAAGCTTTTCTTCCTCACTGGAAGGGGACTATCCAGAAACAGCCTAGCAGCAGCCACGGTTCTCTGCTGGAGGCCGATTTACCGCCCCTCGGAATCACATGCAGTGTAAGGAGACTCGCAGCGGGTTGTGGATTTTTCTGCAAACTCAGCAGAGTACCGCTCGCTAACAATCAGCCTGACGAATGCTGAAGTCGTGTGTCAGTGCTCACCAGGCTGGCTCCATGCAACAGAGTGGCTTCATGGAGAAAATCACTTACGGTTGTTACCATGTGCTCTTGACTTTGAATCTGGGGCCATGGATGGCATATATCAAGCCCATAGATAGTCAAAAAACAATTATAGCCTCTCTTTCAACCTCTTCCCTCACTAAACCTTGCAGTAAAGATGCTAACAAGCAGTGAAATCAAAATATTCATTTCCTGTCTTTTCCGTACCCTTTATCTGCCAGTTGGAACAGACCAAGCGTCTGGATGTTTCTCAGATGAAACCCAGTCTGCACACAGGAGGCTCACAGGCCCAATCAGCCACAGGTGTTATGTTTTCTTTGGCATGTGCTAAGTTTTTTAAAACGTTTAAATGAGTCATCAATCTCTAAAACTCGGGAGATTCCATTTAAAAAAAAATCCACATTTCTGATTTCTCTTAAAATTCTGAAGAGCCAGTCACCCTGGCTCCCTTTCTCAAAGGGTTAAGATGTGCTGAAGCAAGCAGGCAGCTCTCGCCTGCAGAATGTATGAGTCTCCCCTCCTGGCTGCCCCGATTCTCCCACCCCTAGACTACTATATCCCTTCCATTACCTACTTATTCCCATAGGCATTTGAATTTGGGTTTCCCAACAAGAGGAGGAGGCCAGAAAATGAAAGATTTTGCTTTCCTTGCAAGTGTCCATGGTGACAAATCCCAGTCATGAAATCTGATCTGTTGATGGAGCGGATTCTCATACTCAGGAGCCTTGGAAGGGCTGGCGTTGTCGTATAGCAAGTAAAGCCATCACTTGCAGCATTGGCTGCTCTGTTTCCATTCCCACTTCCTGCAAATGCACCTGGGAAAGCATCGGATGATGACCTTAGTATTTGGGCCCCTGCAATCCACATCTAAGACCTAGATGGAACTCCAGGCTCCTGGCTTCGGCCTGGCCCAGCTCTGGTTGTTGGAGGTATTTGGAGAGTAAACTGGCAGACAGTAACAACTAACTCTCCCTCCCTCTCTCTCTCTCTATCTCTTCCTTGCACATAAATAAGAGATAAATGGGATAGTTTTGTGTGTAGACAAGGGCTGCAGAGAGGTGAATTGGACAAAGAGGGAATTTTTAATGAAGGCTTTTTTTTTCCCCCAGTAAAAGCAGATATTCACGTAACAGCAAAGAAGGAAATTTTTAATGAAGGAGGTTTTTTCCCAGTAAAAGAAGATATTCACATAACAGCTAATGTAGTGGGAACTAGCATATCTGCTTTGTATCTCATTGTGGCCATCCTGACACCTGGTGTCTTTGCATTGTCTTCTCTCCTATGACCCTGTGACTGTTTCATGGACCTTTGTCACCTGGGTACAAAAAGGAATCTCAGTATTTATGAAACCAGACCATTGCTTTTACATAGGGTTGATTTCACTAATTGTTGCTTTTCCTATCCTTTCTTAGTTTTCAATCTTTAGTTCCCAATTTACACAGAATTATTCTATGTGAGACCTGATTATCTGTTGGTGACCGCACAGGGCTGGTCACTCTGGACAGCTTCTGTTCTTGACCCTCTGTGACCTTTAGTTTGGAGGCCACTCTTTATCCCATCCACTACAAAGAAATCCAACTGAAAAAGTATTGGAGGGGGGGGGGCTGGTGCTGTGGTGCAGTAGGTTAATCCTCTACCTGCAATGCTGGCATCCCATATGGGTGCCAGTTCTAGTGCCGGCTGCTCCACTTCCAGTCCAGCTCTCTACTATGGCCTGAGAAAGCAGCAGGAGATGGCTCAAGTCCTTGGGCCCTTGTACCCTCATGGGAGACCGGGAAGAAGCACCTGGCTCCTGGCTTCGGATCAGCACAGCTCCGGGCCATCAGCACAGTTGTGGCCATCTGGGGAGTGAACCAACGTAAGGAAGACCTTTCTCTCTCTCTCGCTGTAATTCTACCTCTCAAATAAATAAATAAAATCTTAAAAAAAAAAAAAAGAAATAAAAAGTATTGTGAAATAAGGCTGAGGTTTTTCTAAGAGTTTGGGAGGTAGAGGAAAAAAGAAAGCTCACCACTTAGAGCAAAAACATGACAGAATTCCCAGGGCACAACCTTCAATTGCCACAGCCTTTGTCTTCCAAGATCAGCCCCTCCACCTTCCATCCATTTCACCAGTCCTCACTCCCAAGCCTTGCTCTGTAGCTAGCACTCCCCAGCTCAGGAAATGTTGCCCTCCCAGCTGCTTCTTCAACTTGGCTTTCTCCTGCCTGTCATTGCACACCGCCTTGCATTATGGGGAAAGCCTTGGTGCTGAGCAGGGCAGGAAGTTTTGTACCCTGCAACAAGCTACAAACCCTCCTTAGCAGCCGTGTGATCTGTGGTAGGGTCAGGAGGAAGTTTAATGACAAGTATATCTCCTGTCCACCCAACCACACATCTCTCTGTTCTTCATGAAATCTGTGAGGGCAACCTTGATGGAAGGACCAGAAATTTGTCCCTCGGTTTTGATGGCTAAATAGTGTTCCATTGTGCACAAGCAACATTCTGTGTTTAGCCATTCCTGGACATTTAGTTTATTTCCTTTTCTTGTTTCTGTTGCAAACAGTGCCTTAATCAAACATATATTACACACCTATGTGTGTGACTCTATGATAAATTTCTAGAATTGGTATTTCTGTGTCATTAATATTTGTATTATAATATATTGCTCTCCAGATATTTACCTTCCAACAAACTGACACAGAGTTCTTGTTTTGGTTTTCTGTGAATAACTTCACTTTACATGCTTAGTTATTTGTGTTCCACCTTGATTCAGGAAGGGCTTAAGGTAGCTGGCAAGGAAAAATAAATTAGAGGTACGTGGGAAGGAAAATTGAAAACCAAAGGAAAGACATAAAGCAAACCAGTGATTATTTTTAAAAGTCATCTCAGTTCATTCTATGCTACCGCAACTTTCAGGTTTGATACAAGGCTTCCCAGCAGCCAGTGCAAAGGTGGCAAACTGATCAATTATGAAATCCACTAGTAACAACAAAGCCATGCTCTCGGGGCATCACGAGAAGGACATCTTGTGGTGTGAAAGTGTCCTCAGTGTTGTGACCTCTTGTGATCATCACTGTACCCCTGTAGCTGCCCATCGCTCTGGATCTAAAACACATTGCCAGAGAGCAGAGCCGGGTCGTCAGTCACACAAGTGCTGATTATGTTGGGTGGGGAGCAGTCTGGCAGAAGCTGATAAGGCATCCCCCTGCTTCCAAATGTGGCCAGACAGCAACGTGCTCAGAGCAAGCACCATCACTCATACACACAGACCTTCCTGTCACCTGAAAGCTTCCAGGGATTGGAGAATGGGAGCAGATGCAAATCGGGGATCAGTGGACATGAACCAGGTCAGGAAAGCCCTCCTGTAGGGCATCTCCAGGCAGGATGTGCAAGCTGCATGGCAGGTGAGTGGTCAATGTGTTGGAAGGATATGCTCTTGCTGCTGCCCCAGGTCAAGTGTAGAGACCCCAGAATGGTGTTAGGAGGCAGAAGCCACCTGTGCGCTGTGGATGCCGAGGAAGGGGCTCCTGGAGGAGGTAGGGACATTCATCAAATGAGCTGAGCAGGGTGGGGAGACTGAGCTAACCAGCCTCCCCCAGTGAGGGGCAGGAGGATGCATGTGAGGAGGCCACGATACAATGGATTAGGACGGGGCTGACTGTCCTGGAAGAGGGTCAGGTGGCTCCACAAGGAAGCAAGGTTGGCCCCACACAGAGGCATTGGAGCTGGGAGACAGGCAGCCAAGGGACCAAGACCCTTGGATCTAAATTTGAAATCAGAGCAAATGAACAAGTGAAGAAAGTGACTCCTGGGCCAGGGCTGGAAAATTGCAGAACAAAATTGATCGAGTCAGAAGATTTCATCTCCAAACTCCACTGAGCTGTGGAGAATTTTGCCCTCAAGGTACTCAACACTGTAGATCGGATACACAGATGTATCCTACAGAGGACATGGTATCAGGAATGCGTCATGGGCAGGGAGAGCAAATAAACCAAAGAAGAGTTGAGAATGTGTGCTTCAACCCCATGAGTATAGAAGGAGAAATGTACCCTCTGCCATTCCCAGGGTGATGTGGGAGAAAGTTACCCCAGGAATGGAGGGAGAAACGTGACTGAATGAGCTTTCTGTGAATCACCTGGGGAGCCACAGACAGGAGCCACGGATGAAGAAAGAGGAGGCACTACAAATGCAGCAAAAGAAACCAGAAGAGGCTTTTACAGATGTACTGGGAATGTGACAGAGCAGGTGGAGAAGAGGAGGGACACTTTCCAGTTAGTGAAGACTGATATATTCTAAGGGCTTTGACTTTTCTTGATTCCTTCCGCTCCATCCACAGGTATGCTTGAGTTTTGAGTTATTGTGAGTATTAGCTGATATGCAAGGTCTGAGTTTTCACTTCCCCGAAGCAGACCCCAGCCTACTGTTAAAAAAGCTGTTGAGCTTACCTGCTTTTGCTGTAGCCGGGAGAACAGCTTCCTTTTCCCAACCCCACACCTTCCCAGGAGGGCAGTGCAAAACCTCCCAGGTCACCTGGCTTATTGCCGTGGTGCAAAGTTGCTGATGCAAAAATAGGACCCCTACTTAGGCTGTTTTATCAGACTATTAAACAAGTGAAATAATAATTGAGTTTTACATATGGAAAAACATGAAGATATAATTGTGAAAATTCAGTGTTAGAATACCATATTGTACTTTAAAAGAGCTAAGAATGAATGTTAGCTAGATGACTTCAGCTGTCGCCTGTAACTTATATACCATTTCATTAAGACTTTTCAGTCATAGAAAAAATGAATTAGTTGGAATAAAGAAATGCTCAGAGCATGGTTGAATATGTAAAAGTTTAATAAGAAATGGAGCTAAGGTTGCAAAAAAAGGCCTGTGTTTTTATTGTCTAAATAACTGTAGCCTCCACCACATTCTTGGTGGATGTGAAATCTCACTGAAGACTCTGAAATCTGTTTTAAAATGAGTTCTTCACATGAGTGGTGCTAGAAAGGTCCGAGCTTTGATCAATGTAATGATTTTAATTTCAAAGCCTCCAATGGAGATCCTTAATCATTTCCGTGGTAACAGAGTTTTGAAGAAAATACAGGGGTGAGAGTGTTATGCAAAGGTTATTTATTTTCCATCACCTTCTGATGTCCCAGAGGACAACAGTCTGGAACAGAAAGTGGAGAACAAAGGCCTTTCTGGGTCCCAAGAACAGAATTCAGGGAGAGTGCATCACCAGGAGGCCTCTACTTCGGATGGTTTCTCCAAGACTTTCTCCTCAGTTAGCAGTGGAAACCAGAGGCCTGAACCTTCATTCCCCAGTCATTAGATCCCCTGAGGGGTTGAAGTTTCCCCCCATCATTTCTTCTCTTTCCACTCCCCAACCCCATCACTCTTAAGATAGGTGAAGTCATCCCATTGCATTTTAGATGTGAGTTGAGGATTGTTCCCCTCTGCCTCCTGAGGTTGTGTGCGCTAGCATCCCACTTGGGGATAGGCTCAGAGCCCTGTGATTTCAGGGCTCCCAGTTTGCAGGTACAGCCCCTGCAGGTGGGAGCCTTAATTCTGGTTCATTCCACCTGGCAGGAGCTCCAGGGAGGTGGAATTCCAGGGGTTATGCTGGGACTTTGGCAAATGACAGGCTGCCACAGGGTGTGTTTACTGGGTTGGTATGACCCAGCGCACAACCATCGGGATGCCATAGTCACAACGCCCATGGAAACCCTGAGGAACTAAGCAGGGCAGGTTGTGAAACAGCACTGAGAGTCGTTGTGAAGGGTGTTTGGAATTCACAGGGAGGATAGTTTTGTTTTAAACTTCCCTTGTTGCCCTAGTAGAAAACAGTAAGTGTTGATTACACTTTGTTCTCCCGAATGTTAGTGTTTCTCATGAGAGAGGTGTGCTGTGCAGTTCTAGTAGGGGTGGTAAACATAATCAAGAGTATGACTAAAGTAGTCCAAGAAAAAGTTAGTAGAATCTTAAGGAAAAGTAAAATGCGAAAACAGGAGATTGTTAGTAAAGGTAGCCTTTGTATTAAAGGCAAAAAAAGAGAGAGAGGCTTTTAAAACTGATAATATACTGTCTGACATAGAAAAATAGGCACATCATTTTTGTTGGGTATGGGGGCTAATGGGGTATATAATTTCACAGAAATCAAAATTTTCTTCATTGCTAAAAGATATTTGGTATTGGCATCAAAACTGTCTGGAATATGCAGGGGATTTCTTGGATTGTATGCAGACTGTGTCAACATCCAGGGTCCAGACATTTGGACTTCCTTCCTTCTGTTTTTCCATTTGGATGAGAGACTGGTGAGAATACATCCAAACCCACAGTTGTGAAAACTTTTCTCTCCTTCCACTTAGCTTTTGAGAGCAGCCACAGCAACCAGAACCTGGTCAGGCAGTTCTAGGTGGGAGGACTATGCTGATGGAGGAATCTGGCCCTCAGTTAATGAATGGCGTCCACACCTCTCATGTTGAATGGCACTCAGAGGGCCTGGCTGAGACAAGCAGGAAGGGAAGAGAAAAATGGTATCTTGTTAATTACCTAGTAGTACCTCCTCCCCCATAACCACACATGACCCCCCTTAATTTCATCACACGGCCTCGCCTACAAACGATGCACAGCAGTGACTGTGAGGGAAAGATGCTTTGCCCCATCTCTCACCATTATTTCTTCTATAAACCTAGGGAAAGGTGATGTGATTTTTTTTTTTAAGTCTTTTCCTTTTAAGTGGTCAAAAACCCCTGTTCTGAACATCGCCCATCCCACTCATTGAATTCTTAACTTTGTTTTAAATAAGTTGGACTTTGCAAAAGCAGCAATAGTAATGGCGTAACTGGTGTGGATAATGAAAGCTTTTGGTCTGGGAAAGGAAAAAAATGAAAAGACCTGTTCAGAATTGCAGGGCGAGGGAGTCTGGATGTTTTTCCCCGTATTTCTAGGTGATAGACAAATTGTTAGTTACCGCATGTATAATTTATCAGTAATTGTTCTGATTCGCCTCCTAAGTTTCTAAGTTGCCAATTCACTGAGATCAACTATTTTGTCCCCATGAAACAGGAATCAAATGGTAATTTAATGAAGTTAGCCAGGCAGTTAGGATGAATTCTGTGCAAATGCAGTTATTCCCATTGTAATTCGGAAAAGTGGAGGAGAAAAAACTTCCTAGGAGCCTAATGACTCATATATGTCACTGGGATTCAAATGCTACACTCAGGCTCCTGTTCCTCTTGTGGACACATATGAGTACTAAGATAATCAGCCATGCTTTGGAGTGTGTTTCCGTCTGCTTCAAAGAAAGCACTTCCTTCCTCCTTGAAGCATGTTAGGACTGCTGTGAGGTAGATGCTGAAGCTCCCTCATGCCATGGGAGATGGGTGCTCCTCTCTCCGTGCTGAGGAGGTGGAGAGTTGGAGAGCCTGCAGGTGAACGAGAGCAGAGCTGAAGGCACAAGGATGCTAGGATGTTCAGACAGGGGTGGCATAGAACTTCTGTCTTGTCTTCTTCAAGAAAAATACACTTCTCTCCAAACGGAATTAACTGACTTCAGCTATGACTGTAAGGATGTTCGTGCAGAAATGTCCTCCTGTGGCCAGGCTGTCAGATTTCTCTCTGTTCTTAAATCTCCTCTGTGGACTGACAGAAACAAATTTTCTACTTATCTTCTTTACTAAGTAACCAAACAACCTGAGGTCTCATTCTCTCTTGTTTGACATCAGCAAAACTGAGAGCTGCCTTCTGCCTGCTGACCTCTGTTCTTGCTGATTTTTAAGAAGCAGGGACATGGCTTAACTTTTGGTTTTCAGATTTAAGCTTAAGGTCTTGGAAATGGCACAAACCAGGAAAATAAAGTTTTTAGCTGACCTTTGAGAAAATTTGAACTGGAGGTGACAGAATAAACATGGATTGTTGTGGAGATTTTTGGAAAGCCACTCTTTTGCTCAAGTTAGCTGGCAAACATGCTAGGACTGATAAAATTCCTTTGCAGCACATCAGAATTGAACTTTGGCTCAATCTGTCAAAGTCACCACCATATCTCTCAAGAGTACCATTTGGCTACAGGTCAAATACATTATCACAAACACAGTGGAAGTTCCTGAATAGCATTCCTAACCCACGGCTGATGTCCACATGCATAGAGCAAGATCAGATACCAACAGATTTCTGATAAACAACAGGCGCTGACGTTGTGGCATAGTGGGTTAATCTGCCAGCTATGACTCCAGCATCCCATATGAGTACCCTAATAGTACTCAGCTGCTCCACTTCCAATTCAGCTCCCTGCTACTGCTCCTGGGAAAGCAGCAGCAGATGGCTCAAGTACCTGGGGCCTTGCCACTCACTTGGGAGACCAGGTTGAAGCTCCTGCTTCTCGGCTTTAGCCTGGCCCAGCCCCAGCCATTGCAGCCATTTAGGGAGTGAACCAGAGAATGCAAGATTTCTGCATCTCTGCCTTTCTCTCTCTCTCTCTCTCTATCTCTCTCTCTCTTCTTTTCAAATCAATAAATAAATCTTTCAAAGAAAAAGAAAAACAAAGTAATTTAAATAACCCCTGTTTATTTTTTTAGGATCAAGATTCTTTCCCAAGTGACCAAGTGATGGTTGGGAAAAGACCATAAGCGTAGAAACTGAAATGACATCGGTGATTGGGAATTAAAACCAGAATTGTAAAGTATACATAGAGCCTCTTGACTTGGTATGCTGTTATCATATCCATCACC
This sequence comes from Lepus europaeus, assembly GCF_033115175.1. Lineage (NCBI taxonomy): Eukaryota > Metazoa > Chordata > Mammalia > Lagomorpha > Leporidae > Lepus > Lepus europaeus. Next base: position 151,442,880 of record NC_084830.1, read on the forward strand.
AGGGCAGATCAGCATGAGTCTCCTGGCTGAGTGCTTGATTGGTCAGCGTTCAGTAAACACTAGGGCAGGATGATCAGCCCACTTATCTAAAGTAGTGCTATTCCAGATGTGGTCGTAGGGCAGTGTTATCTGGAAGTTTCTTAGAAGTACAAGTTCATGGCAACACACCTATCTTCTGTGACACACTCTGGCGAGAGAACTCAAGTGATTCTGATACTCAGGCTCGAGAACCAGAGTGCTCTCTGGAGCGGTCAACCAGCCGTCAATGGTTTCTGGTTGTGTCTGGATGCCTTCCTTTCTGCCGATGAAGGACGTGTGGCCTCCCAAGCCATCCTTTCTTGGTTGAAAACTAGGTCCCTGCTACTTTTTTTGCTTGTTTTTCTTCATATTTCCCAATCCTGGATCAGAGTTGTAGGGCATCACACATTTAAAATATCTTAAAATGATCTGTATTTTTAAACTGGCAACTAAATGTATTTAGACTATTTTATTTTATTGATATTAAGGGGTGACCATGTAGTAATAGACATTTTTCTAGAATCAGCTCTCTGGGCACCTTGACCATCTGCAATAGAGCAGAACACCAACAAAGAGACAAAAAGACTTTTGATCACTGACATATATATCACAAAAGCTGTGTACAGAAGCTCATATTTCTTTTTCTACACTTTTTGAGGCTGTCAAAACCTGCTCATTCTTGTTTTGCAAAACTAGTTGTACCACAGAAGTACATGAGAAGCCTTTGAAGAATTCAGATATACAACATCCAAATGGAAGAGCTGAAACTATGAAACTCTTAGCAGAAAACGTGGGTGTAAATCTGTGTGACTTTGGTTTGGATGATGGCTTCCTAGATAATGCCACTTAAAGAACAAGCAATAAAAAGATAGCTAAAATGTAAAACGTTTATGCATCAAAAGACACTATCAAGGTACAAAGTGAAAATACAGCCTACACGATGGAAAAAATTTGTATGTCATATGTCTAAAAAGAGTTCTGGCATCCAGAACATATTTACAAAAGTATTTACAACTCAATAATTTTAAAAAATTAAAAATGGGTAAAAGGTTTGAATAGACGTTTCTTCAAAGAAGAAACAAAGGTAAACGAATGGCCAATAAGCACATGAAAAGATGCTGAACATCATAAGTCATTAGGGAAATGCAAGTCGAAACCAGAATGAGGAAAGTAGAATCAAAAAGGTGAACTATAAGAAGTGTTAACAAGACCGACGCCTTGGCTCACTAGGCTAATCCTCCGCCTTGCGGCGCCGGCACAATGGGTTCTAGTCCTGGTCAGGGCGCTGGATTCTGTCCCAGTTGCCCCTCTTCCAGGCCAGCTCTCTGCTATGGCCAGGGAGTGCAGTGGAGGATGGCCCAAGTCCTTGGGCCCTGCACCCCATGGGAGACCAGGAGAAGCACCTGGCTCCTGCCATCGGATCAGCGCAGTGCACCAGCCACAGCGTGCCGGCCACGACGGCCGTTGGAGGGTGAACCAATGGCAAAGGAAGACCTTTCTCTCTGTCTCTCTCTCTCACTATCTACTCTGCCTGTCAAAAAATAAAAAATTAAATTAAAAAAAAATTAGTGTTAACAAGAATTGAATTTGGAGAAGGTGGATCCCTCAAACATTGCTGATGGAAATATAAAATTATGCAGCCACCTTGGAAGGCAGTTTGGCAGTTCCCCAAAAGCTAAAGAGGGGCAGATGTTGGTTCGGCAGTTAAGACGCCACCTAATGCACCCGAATCCCACATCAGAGTGCTTGGGGTCAAGGCCCGGCTCCACTTCGGATTCTAGCTTCATAGTCATGGGGACCCTGGGAGGAAGTGGTGATGGCCGAAGTAACCAGGATTTGGGTTCCTGCCTCTTACACTGGAGACCTAGATTGAGTTCCCAGCTCCGCTTTTTGGCCCTGGCCCTGCTGCTGGGAGCACTGAGGAGTCAACCAGTGGATAGGAGTTTGCTCTGTGTGTGTATGCTTGTGTGTGTGTGTGTGTATCTCTGTCTCTCCCTTTCAAATAAATTTAAGAGAAAAAAAAGTGCTAAACAACAGCTGCCACAGGACCCAGCAGTGCCTCTCCTAGATAAATACTTACATGTTTCCATGGAAATTTGCACATGCCCATTCATAGCAACATTGTTCATAGTAACTAAAAAGCAGATACAACCCTACTGTCTCACTGATGAATGGAAATACACAAACAATGTGACTTTTTTTTTTTTACCATGGGATATTATTCACTCACAAAAAGGAATAAAGCATTGATACAGGTTGCAACATGAATGAACTTCGAAAACATTAAACCAAGTGAAAGAAATCAGACACAAAGAGACATGTAGTATATGAGATGTAGTATATGAGTCCATCACATCACATGAAACGTCTAGGACAGGCAAAGCTGTAGAGGCAGGATGTTGATTTTGGTAGCCAGGGGCTGGGGGAAGTAGAGAAGGAGTTTGGGGTTTCTTTCGGGATGATGATTGCACAGCATTGTTAGATAACTAAACAGCACTGGGTAGTACATTTAGTAGATTTTATGGCCTATGAAATATATCAATTATTTTTGTTTTTTAAAATTTAATTAATTTATTTGAATGACAGAGTGTCAGAGAGAGAGGGAGGGAGGAAGGGAGGGAAAGCGGAAGGGAGAGAGCGAGAGGGTAGACAGATCTTCCATCCACTGGTTCACTCCCCACATGGCTACAGTGGCCTAGGCTGGTCCGGGCCAAGTCAGGAGCCCACAGCTCCATCAAGTCTCCCAAGTGGGTGACAGGGGCCCAAGCACTTGGGCCATTTGCTATGCTTTCCCAGGTGCATTAGCAGGGAGCTGGATGGGGAGCAGAGCAGCAGGAACTTAATCAGTACTCATAATGGATGTCAGCATCTCAGGAGGCTGCTTAATGCACTGCATTTCAATGCTGGGCCCTAGATCCCGGCCGGCACCGCTGCTCACTTGGCTAATCCTCCGCCTGCGGCGCCAGCACTCCGGGTTCTAGTCTTGGTTGGGGCACCGGATTCTGTCCCGGTTGCTCCTCTTCCAGTCCAGCTCTCTGTTTTGGCCTGGGAAGGCAGTGGAGGATGGCCCAGGTCTTTGGGCCCTGCACCCACATGGGAGACCAGGAGGAAGCACCTGGCTCCTGGCTTCAGATCAGCACAGTGAGCCGGCCGTAGTGGCCTCTTGGGGGTGAACCAACGGAAAAAGGAAGACCTTCCTCTCTGTCTCTCTCTTACTGTCTAACTCTGCCTGTCAAAAAATTAAAATAAAATAAAAAATAAAAAAATGCTGGGCCCTAGTTCCCAGTTTTCTAAACAAAGGCCACGGGTTGGATCTGGACTGTGGAGTAGTTTGCCAACCCTGACTCTAGTGCAAAGAAGAGAAAGGGGCAGGTGGATGAAGAAGCCTGGCAGAATGTTGACTGTTCTTGGAGCTGGATGACAGATGCTAAGTTACATTCAGTCAACAGTATTTAAGGCACATGGATAGAAATGTTTGTTTTAGAAAGGAGCATTTCAAGAACGCTCCTTTCTAAAAACTCAAGTATCTAGGAATCCTGATCACTCAGGTAAGGTGGTTTGAAAATTCTTAATAGCTCTGTTTTAAAAGCTTTAAAGTTTTCTCCTTGGCATTTAGACATAAAAGTTTACCTTGCTGCTAAGACAGAATAACAGAATATAAGCTTCCTTTCTGGAACAAATACTGGATATAGAAGAGATTTAGGGGAAGAAAAACTGGGATACGAGAGCCTTTGTTTTTTTGATGCATAATCTTTTTTTAAAATCAACTTTACTGAGGTGTGATTGACAAATACATACTTTAAGCATATCAATTGAATGCTTTTACACATGTCTATACCTGTGTAACCACCACTGCAGTCGGTATGTAGAACATTTCCAGTCCCCAGAATTCCGTGCCCCTGTGCAGTCCAGTCCCCTCTACCCCAACACCTACTTGGGCCCAGGAAACCACTGATGTGGCTTCTGTCCCTGTCAATTAGTTTTGCATCCACAACGTAAACCAACTCATACCATGAGTGTTCTTGTGTCCAGCTTTCTTGTGTATTCTGTGTGATGTCGATGAGACACATCCATGATGTTGCATGTTTTGGGTAGTCCATTCAATCTTATTGCTGAGTAGTACTCATATTTATGTACCAAATATCCATTCATCTGTTGTTTCTGTTTATATGAAGAAAAATTCGCGAGTCTTTTTATGGACATATATTTTCACTTCTTTTGAGAAAATACCCAATTCTAGGTTATATGTTAAATATTTATTTAAACTGCCAAACCCACTAGCATTACGTGCGAATGCCCATTAAAACCATAATCTTGGCTTCAAAATTAAAGAGAAAATTATCTTAAAATGGTTTTCTTTTCTCTCTGACTTTAGGAGATTCTACTGTCTACTGCGTTAAGAATTTCACCCTGTATTTATATAACCCTTCCCCCACATGATTCTAAACTCTTGTTAAACTTCAGCCAGCATTAATATTAATATTGCACTGTAAAATCTCAACTGAAGTTTTAAGCACCAAATATCTTTGTTCCAAACACTGCTAGCTAAAAACCATTTCTAAAACAACATTTATTTATGTTCTTTTGTTACAAGTAGGCAACGAAAATGACTGAGCCCTTCACCGTTCAGCGTGTTGACGGTGTTTGTAGTTTACTCTTTTGACTGCCGACTTTCTGTGGAAATTAGCACCTTCTGTTCATGAAAGAGGAGCTGTACAGTTTATTGATAAGGATTTCCAGCTAAAAGAGCTGGTCAGGCCAGTGTGTGAGTGTTGGCTTCTTTCCTTGGGCCCATTCTTAACTTACCGGGCTATGCTTTCCTCATTTGCAACCTGGGGAGTGGGCATCACAGTTGCCTCATATGATTGTTATGAAGACAATGATCTCATTTCCATAAAGCCTTTGGCAGTGTTCCTGCTCCATAAATTTATTGATTGATTTATTGATTTCATGAGAGAGGAAAAAAGAGAGCTCTCATTTGCTAGTTCACTCCCCAAAGGTCCACAACAGTCAGGGCCAGGCTGGGGCTGAAGCTGGAGCCAGGAATTCAATCCAAGGCTACCTGCTACCTCTAGGGTCTACAATGGTGGCAAGTTGGAGTCAGGAGCTGGAATCAGGAATCAAAACCAGGCACTCTGAAGTGGGACAAAGACATCTTAATTTCTGGGCCAGGTACCAACTCCCACATCATATTTATTGCTCAACAAATGGAAGCTTTAAAGCAGATCTATTCCTATTCATTATCAGAAATATAGAGATATGTTCTAGGATGTAAATTTCCTCTCCTTTCTGCTCTGACCAGGAGCAAGGTCCTTGTCTCCCTGTGGAAGTCAAGAAGGCTTCCATTGCAGTAGCTTCTGAAAAGCCCCATCTTCTGCAAGGTGATTCCTTCCCTGTATTCCCCCTGTGCCAGGCTGGCCAGCATGAGAGAGGTTGTGATCCTTCTCTCACCAGGTTCCGTCTGGCTATCTGCTAAGGAGCCTCGGCCCCAAGTGGTTCATGTTGCTCTCTGCCTGAGCTTTCTCTGCCAGTCTGATTCTGAAACATCCCACTTCTTTCCAGAACTGGATCTTGACATCCTGCATGTCCGAGAGATTGACAGGTCTGTGGGCTGAGAGAGTAAGATGCATCTGGTATGTGGACCCCAGGCTTGGCTGTGGAATCTCTTTTAGCTCTTTCTTGTGAGAAACAAACACAGGAGAACAGTAGCACAAACCTCACTAGACTCACATCGTAAAAGTCCAGGAAATTATTTTTAAGTTTAATTTTCATCGTAATAAAGGGGCATTCCCCAGTCTTAAGCTTTCCGCTCATAGAGCATTTCTGTCACAGTTTTTCTTTGCACCTGCACTTAGGGCCTTGGTGGAGTAGCTACTGGATCTGAAAAAATTGAAGTCCGTCAGGAGCTGGATGACTCATACCAATAAATAAGCTAATTAAAAAATGTAATGTGTTTGTGTGTCCAGCAAATAGAACAACCATGGAAACTCTTGTTGAGCAGGACTTATGACATCACGATACTCATTTGAATGCCCTGTTGAGGCAAATATTGTCCTCACCTTTATGTGTTCAGTGCTTTTTTGATCCATGAAGTTAACTTTAATTTCTGTGCCACAGCACCAGCTCTCTAAAACATGTATTTTTTTAAAGCATCTATTTTTAAAAACATTTACTGTTTTGGGTCAAATTGGTCTTAATTTTAGTTCAAACAAATAAATTAACCTTTGTATCAAGTATCTTTATTTTAAACAATGAATACTTATTTTTAAACTTTTGTTTTAAAGATTTTATTTATTTATTTGAGAGGAATAGTTACAGACACTGAGAGAGAGAGACAGAGAGAAAGGTCTACCATTCATTATGGTCACAGATGGGCCAGTCCAAAGCCAGGAGCCAAGAGCTTCCTCTGGGTCCCCCATGTGGGTACAAGGGCCCAAGTGCTTGGACCATCTTCTACTGCTTTTCCAGGCTGTAGCAGAGAGCTGGATCAGAAGAGGAGCAGCCAGGACTAGAACCGGCGCCCATATGGGATGCCAGCACCACAGGAAGAGGATTAACCTACTGCACCACAGTGCCAGCCCTCAAATATATTTTTGAAAGATGTATTTGATTTATTTAAAAGGGAGGAAAAAAACTTTCCATTTACTAGTTAACCCCCCTAAATTGCCACAATGGCTGGGGCTAGGCCAGGTTAAACCCAGGAACCTGGAATTCATCCAAGTCTCCCATGTGGGTGGCAAGAAACCAACCCTTGGGCCATCTTCCACTGCTTTCCTAGGTGTATTAGCTGGGAGCTGCATTGGAAGTGGAGCAGCCAAGATTTGAACTTGCACTTGTATGGGATACTAGCGTCACAGGCCATGGCTTAACCTGCTGCACCATGACCTACCCCTACAAATATGTTATATATCATTAACTGAAGAAGAGATGTGTGTGTGTGTGTCTGTGTGCATACACGGTTTGTGAGGGTTTTTTTTTTTTTTCTTATGTGCACCATTTCTTTTTTGTTACTTACAGATGGCAATGACTTTTTTTTTGGAAGCAGAGAAAGAACTCTCCCATCTGTTAGTTCACTTCCCTAAAGTCCACAGTAGTTGCTGCTAGGTCAAGCCAAAGCCAGGAGCTGAGAACTCAACCTGGGTCTCCCACCTGGGTCTCCAACCTGGGTGACAGGGACCCAACTACATGACCCATTACTGCTGCCTCTCAGGTGTGTGTTAGCAGGAAGCTGGAATCAAGAGCAAAGCCAGGACTTGAACCTAAGATACAGGATGCAGGCATCCCAAACAGTATCTTAACCACTCTACCAGGTGCCTTTCCTAGTAATAACTTCTTTTTTTATTATTAAAAAAATTATTTTATTTATTTGAAAGGCAGAATTAGAGAGAAAGAGGGAGAGATCTTCCATCTGCTGGTTCACGCCCCAAATGGCCTCAACCACTGGATCTGGGCCAGACTGAAGCCAGGAGCTAGGTGTTTCTTCTAGGTCTCCTACATGGGTACATGGGCTCAAGAACTTGGGCCATTGTCTGCTGCATTTCCAGGCGCATTAGCAGGAAGCTGGGTGCGAAATGGAGCATCTGGGACTCAAACTGGTGCCCATATAGGGTGCTGGCGCTGCAAGTGGCAGCTTAAGCTGCTGCACCACAGTGCCGGCCCCAATAACTTCTTTTTAATTTACAGGTGATTGTATGTCTTTATGTTGTGATGTTTCAGTACATCTGTAAGTTGTGTGATGATCAGCTCAGGATACTCAGGTTAACCATTACCTCATTTCTTTGTGATGAGAGCATTCTGAATGCTCTCTTCTAGAGATGTGGAATTAAACAGCACAATGTTGTTGTATCTGTGTAATGGAACACCAGAAAGTATTCCTCCGGTCTGCCTGTAGCTTTGTCACCAGTAGCCTGTCTCCCCACTACTCTTTCCAGCCTCTGATGCCACCTCTCTGTTCCTTAGCTCTAAGCTTCACCTGTCCACATCCCACCTATCAGTGTGTCATTTTGTATTTGTGTTTCTGAGCCTGGCTTATTTCAGTTAATAATATGATCTCAAGGTGCAGCCATGGTGCCACAAATGACTTTTCCAGGATCTTTTTCTTGATAATTTTGACTGTTACTTAAAATTAGTCAAATCTTGTATTTTGGTTCATGTGGGTATTATAATGAATACTATTTGGATTTATCTTACATAGTGGCAAATGTGATGCATAATTACTCTAGCTTAACTTTTAAAGGAGAATTGTATTACTTTTAGGCTTCCTTCTTTGTGTCTAAAAATATATTGCCAAAATTCAGGTGTTTCTTCTCTCACTGTAATTTAACAGAAATATTTTTAATAACTCATAAAAATAAGTTTCCTGGAGCTGTAACTTGGCACACTGGTTAAGATGCCGCTTGGGATGCCTGTATCCCATATCTGAATGCCTACTGTGTGCCACACACTGGGCTAGACACTTCTACATACATTATCTGAGTAACACAGCATGCTATAAACAATGATGAGTGCTATTATTATCTTAATTTTATATATATGGTAACTAAAGCTCAAAAGACAGCAACTTGCCTCCAATTGCATGGACAGAATGAAAGTCCTTTAGCATTAAAAAATAACAAAATAGACTAATAAGATACAGAATCACAAGTGCACACTAGTATTATTGTTAATATTATGGAAACACATACTTACTGTTGATGTACTACATAGTACTCTTATGTGTGTGCATAAACACATACACATATGTGATTATTGTTGTATAACCTTAGAATGGAAGGGAACCATTATGGAACAACTAATCCCCTCAGGTTCTAAATGAAGAAATTAAGGACCACAGGAGTGAAATGACTAGCCCCCAGGGACACAGCTCGTTAATTGAGTTTCAAAATCGATGAGCAGAGATTCATCATGTGCCTCCCTTGTACACAAATTCTGTGAATGTTGGCAATCTGTCCAATGCTTCCTTCCTTGAGTTCTCATGTTGAAAACGGATTGTGTTAATGTCACAGACCCAATCTTGTTTCTTCACACGATGCTGACTCCCTAACTGTGCAGGACAAGGAAATATATTGCATATTTCTGTTAAGTTTTGCGGATGCCTGTTGGTTTACATTGTGAATGGGCAAGCATGGTATCCTCAGTGCTGTCATTCTCAAGTCTGCCCATGTAATTGTGTAGTGGTATCACTGGGGTTGTGAAACAACCAGTAATATTCTTGTTGTGTATATATTTAGCAGTGACTGTTAATGGTGTGATTATAGGATGTAAACAAGCTCCACCCAGAGTGAGCTCAAATGACTCAGTGATTGCCTGGGGACAGGTTACCCAATGCATATTGCACTGTGAAATGAAAATATCCGGCATAGACAACTTTATTATGACTGTAAATTTGGTTTCCTACTATTACCACTTCAAACTGCATTATATACGTTTGAGGAGGCATAATTTCTCATTAGATCCAGGGCAGACTGCATCGTGATGGAATTTTAATTTGAATTTTAATCAAGTTTGTTCATTCCCAAATACCAGCTAATGAAATTAATTCAATACTGTAGTTAAACAAATGAATAGGGGACAACAGAGGACAAAAAAAGGAATAAACTGTAGTGCTTACCATAAATATATTTATCATAGCAAGGATAACAGTTGACATTTCTCCCTGACCTTTTCATGAACCCTCATTCATCTCCCTTATAGTGATGACTTCTGAGAGACAGATGTCTGGCTCTGAATTTTGGCATCTCTGATTAGGGATTTAACACACCAAATTCTGCCCTTTAATGATTCTCTACAACTTTATTTTGATAACCACTGTGCAAACCCTGCCTATAGTTCAATGTTTCTCATTTCTAACAAAGGAATATGTTGAAGCATTTCCAACAAAATGTCTTTGGCGAAGTGGGGAGGGAATTTAATGTGAATGGCTTCGGTGTGTTCACTTCTGCTTGTTCGAGTTCTCCTTTCTTAGTCCAACACATCCGAACATTTGATAAAAATGTTTACAACAAGGCCGGCACCGCGGCTCACTAGGCTAATCCTCCGCCTGTGGCACCGGCACCCCGGGTTCTAGTCCCGGTTGGGGCACCAGATTCTGTCCCGGTTGCTCCTCTTCCAGTCCAGCTCTCTGCTGTGGCCCGGGAAGGCAGTGGAGGATGGCCCAGGTCCTTGGGCCCTGCACCCACATGGGAGACCAGGAGGAAGCACTTGGCTCCTGGCTTCAGTAGCGGCCACTGGGGGGTGAACCAACGGAAAGAAGACCTTTCTCTTTGTCTCTCTCTCTCACTGTCTAACTCTACCTGTCAAACAAAAAATGTTTACAACAAAAGATGTCGTTGAATGCATGAAGTCATAGCTGCAGTTTTCTCTCAAACATCCTTTTCTTACCTATACTAACCACAGCATCAGCTACATGAGAATACTAGAAATAGTGAGTTACTTGAATAATGAGCCATTTCTCTTTAATCCTTGCCACTTTAATTCATTCTGGTGAGTATTTGGCTTTGAACCAGAGAATTTATTGTCTGGTCATTTTTCTAAATTGCAATTACATATCTGAGTCTGTGAACAATTAGCATTTCATAAGGGTTGAAATAAGTTGGTAGAAACAAGGTGATCTAATTTTGAATATTAAAACTATGGTATATGCCACACTGCCAGATCATTCCTATTTTAATACATGAAAAATGGCAAAATAGCATTGCTATAAGTGCTTGGGAGCCTGGTAATATCTTGTTTTTCTAAAGTACTTAAGTCATCAAAACAGTAGCAGGGGGTCAGTGTGTCTCGTGTTCCTTTTTAGCTCAAGGTGGCTCAGGAAGATCTTTGTTTATTTTCCAAAACATTTCCACAAGGAAAATTATTAATAAACATCAATAAAAAATTAAAAAGAAAAGTTTTATAGTTTGCATAAAACAAGCAGGAATAGGATCTGTACTCTGCCTCTGTAAGGGTATTGAATATCATTTCAATTTGCAAATATTGATACAACTGTCACATTATTCTTACATTGTGACAATTTTGAGTTTTCTTCACTTGAAACATTGTCCCAGGGGGCATCATGACTATTAAACTAATCTTTATTCATGATTTATTCAGCCTGAACTCAAATCTCTGGAACAAAATTAATAAATCATGTGTCAATGGAGAGAATGCAGAGACTATAAACAATTTGATGAACAATTTCTAGGTGAATGGTACCATTTATGCCAACTTCTAGTTTATGGAAATTTTCTACTGAAAATATAAAAACTCTTAGGACCTCCTGGAAACTGCAAAGACTGACTTTCTTGGAGAAATCACTCAAGATGGGCTAAAACTGGGCTAAACAAAGTAGTGATATGGTCCACTAATGCTTTAGAGGTGACTCACGGTGGATCTCACAAGCTTGGCTTTATAGCACTCCCAACCCCAGCTCAAACCCCGCCTGCTGCAGTTTATGTCCGTTTGTCCTTGCTGTTTCCTCAGAGGAGCTCTTACAGCATAACTGAGTACCCTCTGTGGAACTGTAGCTAAGCAATAACCTAGGAGACAAAGGGACATTGGTAATTAGTCCAGGAGGTGAAGCTGCTTGGAATACCAAGCAGGGCTAGCTGTCTCTTAGTCACTGAGTTGTTTTTTGCAGAGGTGTGGTAATCACAGCTTTCAGGACACATGGACATTGTTGGCTATGATCACTTAAGATGTGGTTGTTTAATTTTTAAAATTTTTATCAATTCACTTTGTTTCTATTTGAAAGGCAGGGAGACAAAGAAACAGAGAGAGAGACAGAGGAAAACCTTCCATCCACAGGTTCACTTCCTGATCTAAATGCCTTCTACAGCCAGGGCTGGTCCAGGCAAAAGTCAGAGGCTGGAAACTCAGTTTGGGTCCCCTACATGGCAGACCATCTCCTGCCTCCCCAGAAGCACATTAGCAGGAAGCTGAATCAGAAGACAAGTATCTGGGACGGGAGCCAGTCACTCCAAATGGGATGTAGGCATCTCAAGTGGCAACTTAAACTACTATGCCACTTCCACTTCCACTCATTTGTAAAAGAGTTTTATATTTACAAGGGAAAAAATTATAAAAATTGTGCAGGGAGTTCCCACATACCTCACACCTAGTTTCCTGTATTATTAACAGCATATGCTAATTGGCATATTTGTCACAACTACTGAACCGAGATTGAGGCACTGTGATGAGAGTGTGTGCTGGATTCAGGTGTCCTTAGGTTTTCCTTAGCCTATCCTTTCTCTGTTCCACCATGCCCTCCAGGACCTCACATTACACTTGATTCTCCTGAGGCTCCTTTTAGCTGTGGCAGTTTCTCCAGCTTCCCTAGGTTTTGATGACCCTGGTGGTTTTGAAGAATACTGGTCAGGTATTTTTCAAAATGTCCCTGTTTTGGTGTTTATCTGATCATTTTCTCATAAATAAATGGGATTTGTGGATTTGGAAGAGCAAAACCTTATAAAGTGCCATCCACAATGACTTATCATTGTTGGTTTTGACCTTGAACCCCCAACTTGGTTCATGCTTGTCAGTTTTTCCAGTGCTACAGTTACTTTAGTATGAGTATTTGGCTCAGTGGTGAAAATGCCTGTGTCCCATATCCAAGTGCTTGGTTTGAGTCCACAACTCATCCTGCTTACTGTTACGGAGCATCCTGGAAGGACACCAGATGATGCCTCATGTACTTGGGTTCTTGCTATACACATGGGAGACCTCGCTTGTGTTCCAGGTTCCTGATTTTAGACTGGCCCAACCCAGTTGTCCTCTCTCCCTCTCTCTCTCTGTCTCTGCCTTTCAAATAAAATGAAAACAAATTTTTTGAAAAAAGATTCATTAAAAAAAAAAAAAAGCAAAGTCGTTCTTCTTTGTCATTTCCATGCTGTACTCTGTGGAAAGAAGTTATGATGCCCAGCCTACACATAAGTAGTGGGAGTTAGGTTGCACTTCTTCAGGTCAGAGTGGATTCCTTTTGCACAAGAGATCTCTCTCCTCCACCCTACCCAACCCCACCCTCTGCCTCATTTGTGAATTTCCTCATTCATCTCTGAGTCACATGGACTGATGAGTATCTCTTTCATGCTTTGGACTATCAGGTAATGCCAGTTTATTATTTGGTTGCTTTGTTTGTTCCATTTTTGGTCATTGGGAACTCATTCGCTTGGATCCTGTGTCCCTTTGATATAGCTCTATCATTGTGAGTGTGGGCTTTTGTTTATTCTTAGTGGTTATTTTATACACTTTGTTATATATTGTACATAAAAATCAGTCAAATGCTAGATGTCAACTTTTCTATGTCAGCAGTCAATCAAATTCTATTTAAGTGAACAAGTGCCACTTTTAAAAACAAGTCAAATTTGATTATTTTTAAAAAGGTTTATTTATTTTATTTGAAAGGCAATTATAGAGAGGCAGAGCCTGAAAGGGGGGGGGGGGAGGAAAGAGAGTGGGAAAATAGAGAAGAGAGAGAAAGAAAGGTCTTCTATCTACTGGTTCACTCCCCAGATGGCCCCAACAGTGGAGCTGTGCTGATCCAAAGCCAGGAACCAGGAGCTTCTTTTGGCTCTCCCAAGTGGGTGCAGGGGACCAAGGACTTGGACCATCTTCCGCTGCTTTCCCAGGCCATAGCAGAGAGCTGGATCAGAAGTGGAGCAGATGGGACTCAAACTAGTGCCCATATGGGATGCTAGCACTGCAAGTTACAGCTTTACTCACTACACCACAGCACCGGCCCCAAATTTGATTATTAACTTAAAGATTATTTGGTGCCTTGATCTTTCTTCTTCTTTGTACTTCCTAGTCCTGAGATGCTTTTTGGATTCAAAGATGAATTATTTTAGAGGCATTAATGAGCAAATTAAATCAGAACTAGGGACATAGAGTGGAATATAAACAATTAGTTAATGAAAAAAAAAAAGGATATCGGGGTGGTATTTGCCACAGCAGTCACGTCTCTGCTTAGGAAGCCTGCATCCTATATCATAGTACCTGTTTTCAGTCTCAGCTACTCTGTATCTGATCCAGCCTCCTAGTAATGTGTACCCTGGGGAGCAACAAGTGATAATTCAGGTACTTGGGTCATTGCCACCCAGATAGAATTCCTGGCTCCTGGCTTCAACCTGACTGATCCCTGGCTATTGCAAGTACTTGGAGAGTAAACTGGTTAATGGAAGCTCTCTCTTCATTTCTCTTTCTCTTTTTCCTAGGGCTAGTGCTGTGGCATAGTAGGCTAGGCCTCCACCTGCAGCACCAGCATCCCATATGTGCACCAATTCATATCATGGCTGCTCCACTTCTAACCCAGCTCTCTTTTAGTGACCTGGGAAAGCAGTGGAAGATGGCCCAAGTGCTTAGGCCCCTGCACCTGCATGGGAGGCCGGGAAGAAGCTCCTGGCTCCTGGCTTGTGATCAGCTCAACTAAGGATGTTGCAGCTGTTTGGGGAGTGAACTAGCGGATGGAAGACCTTTCTCTCTGTAACTCTACCTCTCAAATAAATAAATAAAATTTTTTACATAATTACAGAATCAAAAACAGTGGGCTCTTAGAAGTATAAAAAACTCACCTCTATTACAAAAATTTATAATTCATGAAAAGTAGATAAACTGGACCATTCATTAAACTAACATACATGTACATCTTAATACAATCAAGAATGTCCTGGTCAGAGAATTTTGAGCATACTTAATGATAAACTGCCGATACCTCATGACAATCAGAAGCAGGAGAAAGATGCTACTCAGTTTTCATTGTGATCATCATATTATTCTAAGTACCACAGGCCATCTAAGAAATGAGAGGAAAGGAGAAGAAAGATAATCATGATTTTTGTGTTATATTTCTGTTTACCTAGAAATTTTAAAGAATTAGTAGTAAGTGATGTAATAGAGAAAACTTATAAAACTTAAAAATCTAATTATAACATAAGCCAAAATCATAGCATTCCTTTGCATAGGCAGTGAGTAGTTTAAAAATATAATGGAAAAAATGTAATTTATAAGACTATAAAGTATTCAGTAGTCTGTAGTTGGAGAACCAAAATACTTTAAGCAAAATTTTAAAAATGAATAAATACTGTTTCTAAATGAGAATATAACACTTTTCAATGTGTAATCCATTCTAAATTATTGTTTAGGCTAAATACATTTTAAACAAAATGTGATTTACAAAAACCATGAAGAATAAACAGAAATGGCCAACAAAATATGGTGACCGTTAGTGTTGGGAATCTTCCTCTGCTGTTATTAAAAATAATGGTAGAAGAATCATTTAAAGGCAGAAGATAGTCTCTCATTTCTCAGCATGGAGCACTATAATTTAGAGAAACATTAAAATCCATTTGTTACTCTAAATAAAAAATAATGGTAGAGCTGTACTAATTTTAAAATGTGACGTTTACAATAATAGATTAATGAAGCAGAATCTAGAAACAGATTCTAGTACACAAGAATTTACCACTGGGAGAGGTGACATACAAATGAAAGAGTTATCAATAAATAAGGTTGATCTAATGGATAAATCACTTGGAGAAAAATTAACGTGAATTTTAACACCACACAATACACCAAAAATAAATTATAAATGAATTTAAGAGTTTATGCAATCATAAACTCATAGAAAATCTAGGTGAATATTTATTCTGCACTTGGGAAGTACAGGAATAATGGAAGACTGCAGAGAAAGTGATTGATAGGTTTACTTATAAAACCCATATGTCAGATAGACTCTAAACAAAATCAGGAAGTAAATGACAACATTTTTAAAAAATTAAACGTATAACAGAGGGATACACTCTTTAATCAATACACAGAGGATGGTGCTGTGGCTTACTGGGCAATGCCCTGCCTGTGATGCTGGCATCCATATTGGCACTAGTTGGAGTCCCAACTACTCCATTTCCATTTCTGCTCCCTGCTAATGCTCTAGGGCCCTGCTACCCAAGTGAGAGACTGGGATGAAGCTTCCCTTTCCTAGCTATGACTTGGCCCAGCCCTTGTTGTTGTAGCCTTTTGGAGTGTGAATTGGTGGATGAAAGATCTCTCTCTCTCTCTCTCTCACTTACTCTCACTCTCACTTTTTCTTTCTCTATGTCATTCTGCTTTTCAACTAAATAAATAAAATCTTTAAAGATAAATACACAAAATTCTTAAACATTATAATTAAGGAGAAAAACAAACAATAGAAAACTAAGGAAAAGACATGAATCATAAAGACTCTTGTAGCCAAGAAACACATGAAATTTTAAAGAAATGTTTATTATCTAATATTTATTTAAATGTGTACTATGTCGAGAAACCTTAATAATGAAATACTGTTCTGGTTTTTTTATTTTTTTTATTATTATTATTATTTTGAAGATTTATTAATTTGAAAGGCAGACTTACAGAGAGGCAGAGGCAGAGAGAGGTCTTCCATATGCTGGTTCACTTCCCAAATGGCCGCAACTGCTGGAGCTACACTGATCCAAAGCCAGGAGCCAGGAGTTGCTTCCAGGTCTCCCACGTGGGTGCAGGGGCCCAAGCACTTGGGCCATCTTCTACTGCTTTCCCAGGCCACAGCAGACAGCTGGATTGGAAAAGGAGCAGCAGGGACTAGAATTGGCATCCATATGGGATGCTGGCACTGCAGGTGGTGGCTTTACATGCTAAGCCACAGTGCTGGCCCCTAATTTATTTATTTATTTGACAGAGTGACAGAGAGAAAGAGAGCTGGATTGGAAGTGGAGCAGCCAGAACTCAAACCAAGGTTTTGATATGGGCTGCTGGCATCACAGGTGGCAGCTTAGCCCACCATGCCACAACACTGGCCCCTGAAACACTAGTCTGAACCTACAAATTTCAAGTAGTGTTTTAAATGATAAAATTCTGTCTTGGCCAAGAGTTGCTGATGGTAAAATGGGGAATTGCATTTAGTTGCTGGTGAGATTACAAATTTGACAGAAAATGGAAATGGAAACTTTTGGAGGGGAGGAAAGAGAGGGAAAAGAGCTGGAGTGCAGTTTCAGTGCATCATTCATGCTTCCTCAGTGGCTCTAAGACCTGGAGTGAGAAGTCTAAGATCTCTGCCTCCCTTTCTCCATCTATAAACCTAGAGACTTGGTTTGAAAATATGGTCAGTCCAGGTGAAGACCAGAGAAATTCTATGATTGGGAAACACTGGCAATGTCGAGACCAGAAGAGGACTATTTGCAAAGGGATTCTGGCTGAAATCTGAAATCTCATCAAACAACAGTGTACAAAGTCCAGAACCAATCTCCAAAAGTCTATGTGAGAATTTGGTGTGGGGTAAAGACAAGGCATTAGACATCAGGGAAATGCAAATTAAAACTACAGTGAGATTTCACCACACCCCAGTTAGAAGGGCTTTCATACAGAAATCAACAAACAACAAATGCTGGCAAGGATGTGGGGGAAAAGGTACCATAATTCACTGTTGGTGGAAGTGTAAGCTGGTAAAGCCTCTAAGGAATATAGTATGCAGATACCTTAGAAATCTGAATATAAAACTATAATGTGACCCAGCCATCCCACTCCTGGGAATTTACCCAAGGGAAATGAAATCAGTAAATAAGAGAGTTGTCTGTACCCCCATGTTTATCACAGCTCCATTCACAATAGCTAAGATGTGGAAACAACCTAAATGCCCATCATCCAAAGATTGGATAAATAAATTATGGGATATATACACCATGGAATACTACACAGTGATAAAAAAAATTGAAATCCTGTCATTTGCAAAAAAATGGATGAATCTGGAAAACACCATACTTAGTGAAATAGGCCAGTCCCAAAGGGACAAATGCCATATGTTCTCCCTGATCTCTGATAACTAATAATTTCCTTTTAGGTAAAAGGAAATCTGTAGAAGTGAAATTGATACTTCAAGAAGCAATGACTTGAATAGCCCTTGTCTTGACTGTCAAGCAACATTTTTTTCTTCATACTATTTGCTGAACTCTTTACTTAACATAGAGTTAACCATATGTATATAAAGTCCAATGAAAATCGATCTCAGTATAAAATAAGAGTGGGAATAAGAGAGCGAGGAGGAAGTTTGTAAAGCTGTATAGTTCTGCATATATTCCTACGGACTTCGAAGGATACAGTTTTAAAACTGCCAGGGGACCCCAAATCCCGTTAAACTGGGTGGTAAAAATGCCATCTTAAGTGTTGAAGTGATCATATTAAGTGTTAAAGAGAACATATAGGGGCTGGCACTGTGGTGTAGCAGGTAAAGCCGCCACCTGCAATATCAGCATCCCATATGGGCGCCAGTTTGAGTCCCAGCTTCTCTACTTCCAATCCAGCTCTCTGCAGTGACCTGGGAAAGCAATAGAAGATGGCCCTGTCCTTGGGCCCCTTCATCCATGTAGGAGACCCAGAAAAAGCTCCTGGCTCCTGGCTTCGTATCAGTGCAGCTCAGGCCATTGAGCCATTTGCGGAGTGAACCAGTGGATAGAAGACCTCTCTTTCTCTCTACCCCTACTTCTCTCTGTGTGTAACTCTGACTTTCAAATAAATAAATCTTAAAAGAGAGAGAGAGAGAACATACAGATAGGATTAAATGTTAAGTAATCATAGAAATAGGATCAAGGGCCAGTGCCGCGGCTCACTGGGCTCATCCTCCCTGTGGCACCGGCACCCCGGGTTCTAGTCCTGGTCAGGGTGCTGGATTCTGTCCCGGTTGCTCCTCTTCCTGTCCAGCTCTCTGCTGTGGCCCGGGAGTGCAGTGGAAGATGGCCCAAGTCCTTGGGCCCTGCACCCCCATGGGAGACCAGGAGAAGCACCTGGCTCCTGGCTTGGATCAGCGCCATGCGCCGGCCAAAGCACACCACCAGAGTGGCCATTTTGGGTGAACCAACGGCAAAGGAAGACCTTTCTCTATGTCTCTCTCTCTCTCTCTCACTGTCTACTCTGCCTGTCAAAAACTAAAAATAAAATAAATAGGATCAAGCGTCTGGTAATAATAGAATTAAAATATGTTCCAACATGGGAAGCAGTCCACACAGCAGACTCATAGAATAACAATCACTTTAAGTAATACTCTGAGCTCAGAATCACCCCTTAATGCATCCTGGTCTGGCTGAAAAGCCCATGAGAACATTTCAAGCATGGAAAGCCAAGACACTTTGGCAAAAATGTTCTACATGAAGGATCTCTGTGAGTGAGACCCCAGTGGAAAGAAGTGACCATTGCAGAAGGATGTACTTTTCTCTGAAGAGAGGAGAGAACTTCTACTTTGCTTATGAACTTGTCTAAATACTGAAAGAGTTTGTGGATTCAAAAGCCTTCCATAGCCTAGCTTATATCAAGAGCCTCAGGTGATCACAGATGTCATATGTAAGAGTGTTCCTCGTTAAATTAACAAGAGTCACTGTGCACTAACTTCCCATGCTGGACCTGTCTTCAATGAGTTGCATTATGAGAGTTAACTGTAAAACTTCTCAGTTTGTGTGTGTGTGTGTGTATACCAATTGTTGAAATCTTTGGTTCATATAGAGTTGGTCTTCTGTGTATAAAGTTAATTGAAAATGAATCTTAATGGAGAATGGAACTGGGAATGGGAGAGGGATGGGGAAGAGGAGTGGGAGTGTGATTGGGAGAAGAATCACTATATTCCTAAAGAATCACTATATTCCACTATAATCCTATATTCCTAAAGATGTTCTTATGAAATTTGTATTACTTAAATAAAAGATTTGTTTGGGGAAAAAATTAACAAACTAGTAAAATATGCTCACAAAAAAAAAGACAAGGCATTAGAAATAAACGGAAAAAGAAAGGTTCATTTAATAAATGATTTTGCTCTCATTATGAGAAAGTAGATTATTGTCTCATCCCACACAGATGATAAATTTCAGATGTATGAAGGACCTGAATGTGAAACTTACAACTGAAATTATTAATGAGAAGCACAGTAGAATATCTTTATGGCTATGGGGAAGAGATTATTTTTTCAGTACACAAAAAATGGACAGTTCATAAGGGAAAAGATTACATTAAGTTGTAAGAATCCTTTATGCAGAATCCTCTATAAATAAAGTTAAGAGATAAACCCTAGGCTGGAAAAACATATTTGCAACACATAAAACACAAAATATGTTGGATGGGGAATCCTTGCAAATCAGTATGCAAAAGACAAAAAACTGACTACAGAAATGGGTAGCAAAGGGTGCTTCAGGCGATGCACAGGAAAAGAGATTTGAAGAACCAATAAATAAAAACGAAATGCTGAGCCTTACTAGTAATTAAGGAAAAGGCTGGCTAAAATGAAAAGGCGCCCTTGTTCACCCATAGTAATGGCAAAAATAAAAACGTTAGACTGTGCAAATGTTGGACCGGATGAACAGAGTGGGGAATTTTCCCAGTTTGCTGGGCATATTGGGTACACCATTTTGGAAAGCAAGTTGACAAACCTTGTTAAAGCCAGAAATTTTTCTATATCTAATATCACTTAATGGAGGAAGGAATATTAATTTCAGTCATATGGTTTTCCCTTCATTGCTGTGTCCCCAGCCACCAGAACAGTTGCTGGCACACACAAGTGTTTGAATGAATGGGGTAGCACAAGTGTGGCAGTTAAAAATGAATAAAGGAGACCATTATGTATCAGCATGGATAGATTTCAGAAACACTGTTGGCTGAACAAAGTGGTTTTAGAATATATATACACACACACACACATTTATTATTATTATTATTTGAAAGGTGGAGAGACAGAGAAAGAGAAACAGAGAAGACACTGGTTTATTCTCCAGATGCCCACAACAGCCAGGGCTGAGCCAGGCCAAAACCGGTAGCCAGGAACTCCAGCTGAGTCTCCCACATGTGCCGCAGGGCCCCAGATACTTGCTGTTTCCCATGGTGTATATGAGTGGGAATCTGAATCAGAATGAGAAGAGGTGGGACTCAAACCTGACACTCAGATATTGGAAGCAGGCATCCACAGGGGGCGACAACACTGTGACAGATAACCACTGGACCTGCAGTTTTCATACAATGAAACAGTGCAGTATATCCTTCATAAACCTGTACCTGTGTGGTAAAAATACTAATGTTTAGACTGAAAAGGTAGCAGAATTTCTAGTGGTAGCTGCTTCAAGGAAGGAAGGGGGAAATGGCAGATAAGAGAGAAGGGAATGATGAGCTTTGCAGGTAGAGGCCGGGAAACGAGAGGATGCCTCCATTCAGCGCTGTGCCCTGTTTATCTTTGTTTTTGTTTTGTTTTGTTTTGTTTTTTTAAGATTTCATTTATTTATTTGAGAGAGAGAGAGTGACAGAGAGAGGGAGAGAGAGAGAAAGGTCTTCCATCTGCTGGTTCATTCCCCAAATGTCCGCGATGTCTAGAACTGGGCCAATCCGAAGCCAGGAGCCAGGAGCTTCTTCTGGATCTCACATGTGGGTGCAGGGGCCCAAGCACTTGGACCATCTTCTGCTGCTTTCCCAGGCCATAGCAGAGAGCTAGATTGGAAGAGGAGCAGCTGGGACTTGAACTGCACCATCCCCCTGATTTGTCTTAATAAGAAAATACACTGGAAGCACAAATGACAAAATGTTAAAATTTTTTTTAAAATTCCAAATTGTAAATACATGGTTGCTTATTTTCTCTGTTTATTGAACTCTTTAAATAAAAAAGCATTTTACATTCATAAAGTAATAAAAATAGCTATATACATGAAAGTAATAAGTGGACATTAAAATATGATGGCTGAAATTAAAAATTCATTTGTTAAGTTTAAAATTAAGTAAATCTCCTGGACTATAACACAAAAAGAAATGAAATAGAATATAGCAGAAAAAAAGTAGATGGGTATAGACACTGAATCCTGGAAGTGCACCATCTGACTAATGAGAGTTTCAGGGAGCATTAACGAAGACAAGGGGGAGGACTGCCCAATTAAAGAGACAATAGGCTGGCGCAGTGGCATAGCTGGTAAAGCCACTGCTGCAGTGCTGGCATCCCATATGGGTGCTGGTTCAAGTCCTGGCTGCTCCACTTCCAATCCAGCTCTCTGCTATGGCCTGGGAAAGCAGTAGAAGATGGCCAAGTCCTTAGGCCCCTGCACCCACGTGGGAAACCCAGAAGACACTCCTGGCTCCTGGCTTCAGATGGGCGCAGCGCTGGCTGTGGTGGCCATTTGGGGAGTGAACCAATGGAAGGAAGACCTTTCTCTCTGTCTCTCTCTCTCTCACTGTCTATAACTCTACCTGTCAAATAAATAAATTTTAAAAAAATTTTAAGAAAGAGAGATAATGAAACACTTCCAGGAGCTAAGGAAATACATGAATTCTGCAATTGAAGGGCAAATCCTGATGAAATTTTGCACAGTTAAGGTAAAGAAAAGGTGCAAATAGCATTTAAATGGGGAAAAGTTACTTAGAAAGAAATAAGGATCAGACTGGTATTTTATTTCCATACTTTACAGAAACTAGAATGACTTCAAAGTTCTAAGGGAAACTAATTTTAAGCCTATAATTTATATGCCATTAAGTATTAATGACTATAAAGGCAGAGAAGACTTGTTTGAGAATGTTCCGTAGCAAAGGAAGCAGGGAACTCATGAAAGAGAAGGAACATCACTCAGGAAAACACTGCTCGTGGCCTCAAAGAGCATGAAGAAAGGAAACCCTCGGTCAGTGGCGGAGTTAGGAAACTGCATCAGAGAGACCACGTGAGGTCAGGAAGCACTTTTCATGAAGAACATGGAGTTCTTGCAGTGATCTGATGAACAAGCCGAGCGATGTTGGCATTAAGGTGAAATGATGTGCTACTTTTGTCAACAACAAGAACAAAAGGCAGAACTGTCAGGAAAAACACAATCTCCCTGAGAAATGTACAGTTCACCAAAGAAGTCAGTGAAACCGTGTCTTGACTTTGAAGGATTGATGGAATCTAATCAAATTTAAAAGGCTTGACCTGAGGGCCTGGAGCATTCAAGCATCATGGGGCAGGAAGCCAGAGTCTCCCTGTCGAGGGTCCAGTCACACCACTTGGTTCTGAAGTGAGTGGTATCTATAAAATCATAATACTGAAGTGCTCTTTGTTGGATTTCTTTTTTGGAATTTATTTCTAGAGAATCCATGGAAGACAACTAGGTTACAGACAATTCAAGTTAACCTTAAGAATGCAAAGTTAATGAGACAGCTGAGAGAAATTGGGTGACCAAAAAAGAAAGAGCTATAGGGGGATGCAAAATAGTGCCAGTTTCTCAATATATATAATCGGGGGCTGTTAGATACTGTTGATGGGGTAAGAAATAAATATTTAGGTATATTTTTTATAGTTATAGCTCTATTAAAGAACTGAGAAGTTGAAAATTTTAACAAAATTTAGGAAGAGGAAGTAGGGAAACAAAGGTAATGTAAATTTCTTACTTAAAAAACAAAAGCAAGAAGTTAATAGATTATACTTTAAGCTGAGAAAACCAAAAATTAACCTGAACTAAAACCAAAGTTTTTTTTAGGTTTATTTATTTATTTGAAAGTCAGAGTAATACAGAGGAAGGAAGAGATGGGAGAGAGAGCTTCCATCCACTGGTTCACTCCCCAAATGTCCATAATGGCCAATGGTGGGAGCTGGGCCAGGCCGAAGCCTGGAGTCAGGAGCTTCTCCTGAATCTTCAGTGTGGGTGCAGGGATCCCAGCACTTGGGCCATCTTCTGCTGCTTTCTCAGGCACATTAGCAGGGAGCTGGATCAAAAGTAGAGCAGCTGGGTCTCAAACCAATTCCCATAAAGGATGCCAGCATTGCAGGTGGTGGCTTTACTCTGTGTGCTACAACGCCAGCCCCCAAAAACATTCACAAATGGCTGCTGGGACTAGGGACAGTGTATAAAGATGCTGTGTCTTCATTTACACCTGTCTCTAATGAGCGAATTTGCATTATCGTGAGAATGCATTATTTTTCTAATAAATTCTGAAAAGGAGATTTAAAAATTTCAAAATTTCTCTGCCATGCTGATTCATCCTCTGCAAAAGTCTCCTAGCAGGAGAAAATGCCCAACTTGCTGCCTCAACTGTTTGTCTTCTAACTCTGTATCATTCTTAGAGAGCACAGGGCCTACATTACAGTTATGACAAAACTCAAAAACCTAGGAGGAAACACTGAACAATGGGGGAGAAAATGTCCAGAGAACTGACATAGAAACATTAAGTGTCAGTACCTTAGAGACAGCTCTTGTGCACATTTAAGCTACTGTTAACCAGATGTGTCACACATCACCCGGTTGCAACAGGGAAAAGATGTGTCCTGTGGACTCAGTCAGTAGAGAAATAAATGGGCTCAGAATTACTTGAGGCGAAGTATAGAGGTATAATGCAGAGGTGAAACTGTGCATTCAGGTTCATTGTTCATTCAAAGTTATCATAATAGAATTATGACAAAGTATTTCATCAAAAATAATTCTGCAAGTATAGTGTGATATATATTCCGCTATTGGGACTCCATGATGATTTTAAAGGTATAGTAATAATAGCTAGCATTTTCTGAGTACACCATAGTTAGTGCTTTAGAGGTATTATTTCATTTAATCTTAAAAGGAGTCAGTTAGTTTAGTCTTATTATTCTCCCCTTTAAAGAGGAAAAACAAGCAAACAAACCTGAGTCACCAAAGACTGAGTGACTTCCTGAGACTTGTATAGCCAATAAGAAATGAAGGATAGTTTAAATCCAAAGTCTGCCTGATCCCAGCGTATTTTCAAGAAATAATTTGGTCACCATAGTTCCAATTCCCATGGATTTTAATATATTTTAATATCTCATCCTCTCAATATATCTCATCCTTCTCTGTATAATATGTTTTCTACTTAACAATTTTGAGGTCATACAAATGTGTAATATACTATGTGGTAACCTACTCATTCTTTTAAGAATAAATGAATTATATTCTGTACAATTCTGTTTTCTTCAGCACCAACTGTAAGACCTGTTTGGTATCAGTTTACTCATTCTACCAATATTTTTTGTTGTACAAGGCTATTTCCAGACAGTTATGCTACGTACATGATGAAGCAGACAAAACCCCCTGAATTCGCGGAGCTTATATTTGAGTGGGGAGAAGTAACAATAAATATAATAAGTGGAATATGTACTGTATTGGAAGGTAATACATGCTATATGGGTTAAAGGATGCATCAGGATAAGAGATCGGGAGAGTTGGAGGGGTAACGTGGCCACTACAGTTTTCATTGAGAAAATGACATTTGAGCAAAGCCTTGATGAAGGCAGAAGAGTAATCCAGGCAGATATCTGGGGAGAAAGCTTTTGTAACATGGAGATACAATTTGCATATCATAAATTTTTTCCTGTCACAGTATAACATTCAGGGGTTTTTAATATTCACAAAGTTGTGCAACCATCACCACTAATTGCAAAACATTATCATCATCTCTACCTCCCCTGAAAATCCTGTGCCCATTAGCAGTCACTCCCCACTACCTCTTCTCTCCCACCCCCACACCTGCCAACCACTAGTCAACTTTCTCTATGGCTCTGTCTCTTCTGGATATTTTGTGTACATGAAGTCATATAATGCGTGGCCCTTGGTGTCTAGCTCCTTTCACTTAGCATAATGCCTTCAAGGTTCATTCATGTTGTAGGGTGTATCAGTACTTTGTTCCTTTATTGCTGCATAATATTCCATTGTGAGAATATACCTCATTTTGTTATCTGTCATCAGTTGATGGACATTTGGGTTGTTTCCAATTTCGGGCCTCTGATATGTTAAGTTTGGGGAGTCTCTGCTCAACTACATGAAGGTGTTAAGCAGGCATTGGAATCCACAGTATGGAGTAGAGGAGGGAGGTGTGGGAGGGAGTCATAAGTTTGGGATTAACCAGTGAATGGGTCATAGTTGAGGTTCATGAAGGGAGTGAGTATAAACGGAGAGGAAAAGGTGACTGTGGAACAGAGCCTGAGCTCTGTAGCAGAAGATGATACTGAGATGAGGGAGAGACTAGGATTGGTTTTCCTCCCACCTCACTAATACAAGGGAAGCCAACCAAGTATGATATTTTGAAAGCCAGATAAAGAAAGTTTACCGTGATGGAAGAAGAAAAATTTAGGTGATATTCTGCAGAAAGCTCAAGTAAGTTGAAGAGTAGGGATGGACTATTGGATTTATCAGCACAGAGAAAACTAGTGATCTTGGCAAGAGCTATTTCTTTGAGTTGGTGATTGCGGGAGCCTGGGTGGAATGGGTGCAAGAGAGAAGAGAAAGGTGCAAAAGGAAACAGAAGGTGAGGAGCAGGTTCATTATCTCGATTGTATCCTGGTCTCACAGTGTACCCATATGTCAGAACGGATTCAGATGGTACACTTTAATTTTTAATTTTTTTAATTTTTTTTTCTTTTGACAGGCAGAGTGGACAGTGAGAGAGAGAGAGAGAGAAAGGGCTTCCTTTTTCCGTTGGTTCACCCTCCAATGGCCACCGCAGCCGGCGCGCTGCGGCCGGTGTACCACCCTGATCTGAAGCCAGGAGCCAGGTGCTTCTCCTGGTCTCCCATGCGGGTGCAGGGCCCAAGCACTTGGGCCATCCTCCACTGCCTTCCCGGCCACAGCAGAGAGCTGGGCAGGAAGAGGAGCAACCAGGACAGAATCTGGTGCCCCAACCGGGACTAGAACCTGGGGTGCCAGCGCCGCAGGCGAAGGACTAGCCTATTGAGCCACAGCGCCGGCCTCAAATGGTACACTTTAAATGTGTGCACTTTGGGATATTTCGATTATACCTCTACAAAGCTGAAAATGAGAGATAATGGACGTAAAGAAGTGGAAAAACATTATTTTTTAAGGAGATTCACTGCAAGAGTAGACAGGGTGACAGGAGTCTTCAGAGCTTCCGTTTGGATTACCTGAGTCTTCTTCATGAAGTGGGCTTGAGCAAGGCCATTAGCTTAAGATCAGGATGGGGGAGAAAGTGTTGGAAGCTTGAAGGAAGAGAGGTCGAGGTGAAATTGTTGTCAAGAAGATTGAGAATGAGTGAATGAAATTAGTGAGAGATGATCACTGGGCAACATTAAGAGCTCACTGAGGGCGTTGGCGCTATGGCATAGCAGATAAAATTGCCACCTGCAGCGCCAGCATCCCATGTAGGCTCTGGTTCAAGTCCCGGCTTCTCCACTTCCGATACAGCTCCCTGCTATGGCCTGGGAAGGCAGTAAAAGATGGCCCAAGTCCTTGTCCCCTGTACCCCTATGGGAGACCAGAAGAATCTCCAGGCCCCTGGCTTCGGATAGGCCCAGCTCTGGATGCTGCAGCCATTTGAGGATCTTCCAGCAAATGGAAGATCCGTCTGTCTCTCTCTGCCTCTTCCTCTGCTTCTCTGTAACTCAGCCTTTCAAATAAATAATTTTTTTAAAAAAGCTCACTGAGTCATGTGGTCATGAATTTAAAGACCATTTACAACATTTGTATATTTTTCTCCAGCCAACTTCAGCAGCATAAGTGAAGGCACAGAGCTGACAGAGCTGGATCGTGGTTTTGCTGAGACAGAATTGTGGTTGCATGCAACAGAATGATTAGGACAACCTCGTGTTTAATCTGAGTCAGGCAGGAATAAAGACATAAACAGGTGGGAGAGGGTGGGAAATAGGAGTAGGGCCAGTGGCTGGTGCCGCAGTTCACTTGGCTAATCCTGCGCCTGCAGCACCAGCACACCGGGTTTGTTTTGTTTTGTTTTGTTTTTTACAGGCAGAGTGGACAGTGAGAGAGAGAGGCAGAGAGAAAGGTTTCCTTTGCCGTTGGTTCACCCTCCCATGGCCGCCATGGCCAACGCGCTGCGGCCAGCGCACCGCGCTGATCCGAAGCCAGGAGCCAGGTGCTTCTCCTGGTCTCCCATGGGGTGCAGGACCCAAGCACTTGGGCCATCCTCCACCGCACTCCCAGGCCACAGCAGAGAGCTGGCCTGGAAGAGGGGTAACCAGGACAGAATCTGGTGCCCCGACCGGGACTAGAACCTGGTGTGCCGGTGCCGCAGGCAAAGGATTAGCCTATTGAGCCATGGTGCCAGCCAACACACCGGGTTCTAGTCCCGGTCAGGGCACCATTTTCTGTCCTGGTTGCTCCTCTTCCTGCCCAGCTCTTTGCTGTGGCCCGGGAAGGCAGTGGAGGATGGCCCAAGTGCTTGGGCCCTGCACCCGCATGGCAGACCAGGAGGAAGCACGTGGCTCCTGGCTTTGGCAGCGCGCTGGGCCGCCCATAGCGGCCATTTGGGGGGATGAACCAATGGATAGGAAGCCCTTTCTCTCTGTCTCTCTCTCTCACTGTCTAATTCTGCCTGTAAAAAAAAAAAAAAAAAAAAAAAAAGAGTAGGGCCAGTAGATTGAATATCCTGGGGGTGGTGGTAGTCAAAAGATTATTGGGATATGGGGTGAGTGAGGGGAAAATGTAGAGATGATGGCCAGAAAAAGAAACTTGGGACATAGAATTCCATTATGTAGATACATTATTTTGTCTAAACAGTTAGGACTCTGCTTTAGTCCATTTTCTTTTGCTGTACCTGAAACTAGATAATTTGTAAAGAAAGAAATGTAAATCTGTATTTCTGTAGTCTGCCAAGTCCAAGGTCAAGGGGCTGCATGCAGTGAGGGCCTTCTTGCTGGAGGGACTTCTGCCAGGTCCTGAGGCATTTCAGGGTGTCACTCAGTTTTAACCCATTAACCTAGTAACCCAGTGACCCACTCATGAGAGCCCTCATGACCCAGTTACTTCCCAGAGGTCCCACCTCTGAAATACTTAACATATGACTGTAGGAATTAACTTTTCAACACATGAAATTTCAGAGCTACATTCAGATCATAGCAGAGTGTTCTCTGAGATAGCTGATAGATAGGGTCATGGGCGCTATCTGCCTTACTCTTCCACTAACACTTATTTCCTCATCATTGCTATTTCTCAACAAGGTCCCAGGACTTCGGCAAGATTCAACCACTAAGCTCACCTGACCTCAGCCTGACCATTCTCTGTAAGCACGTTTGCTTCTGTGATCCCTGCTCCCTAGCAACACCTGCCCTTGAATTGCGTTTGGGAATTCTAGGATTCGTTTGACTACCAGATGAGAAGAGAGGAGCCCACTCACTACTTATCTGTCTCTTCAGGGTCCTCCAGGGAGTGCTACACCTTGTGAATTGGGTCTTGGATAAAGCATTGCTATAAGGAAGACAAGTGGAGTTCTAGCTCCAAGGGACAACTGCAAAGATAGTAAGGGTCAGGTGTTTCAGATGTAGCTCAGCCTTTGGAGAGTTCTCACTGTGTGGAATATGATCCGCCACACACAAAACTGTCCTTGAAGGCATCCGGCCTGTATTTCCTGTTGCATGAGAATCTCTAAACGTTATTTGGAGGTGCACCAACCACTAGGATGTCCCCATAGTCTTCTTGGTTTAAATAATCTGTGTGTTATGTGGTGTGCAATGTGAAATCAGTCTAGCAGGATGATTAAGTCCTTTAGGGAGGACTGATTTGAGATTTCATATCATTTATTAGCTTGCTATTGCCAGAGCCTTGTTTTCTTTAACATATGTTCATGTAGGAGTTGGCATTTAGATTTAGTTCACATTTGTAACTCTTTGCCTCCCAAGTGATGTATTCTCAGGTGTTTCCTCCACTAGGATTTCCATTTAATAATGTTGAAAGAATTTTTTTTAAAGGGAGACATTTGGCCTAGCAGTTAAGTTGCTGGTGAAGATGCCAGTGTCCTAAATCAAAGTGCCTGGGTTTGATACTCAGCTCCAGCTCCTGACTCCAGCTTCCTGCTAATGCAGACCCTGGGGGGCAGCAGTAGACTCAAGCCTTGGACCTGTGCCACCCACAGAAGAGACCTGGACTGAATTCTCAGCTCCCAGCTTTAGCTCCAGTCAGGGCCATTATGCGCATTTAGGGAGTATACCAGCAGATGGGACTCTGTCCATCTGTCCCTGTCTCTCATATTTTAAAGTAAGAAATTTTTGTGCTTATGTCCGAAGTTTTGTTGATTACAGGCAAGATTTTCCTTCATGATGGGAAAAATCCCCCCTGCTCTCTACTGCCCATGCTGGTCATCTTCCTGCCCCAGCATTACCCACTGACAAAGATACACTCACAGAATGCCTGGGGCGCATGCCACCAGTCTGAGAAGCCTGCCTCACCATGACATTGCCAAGCTCATTCAAGCTGGATGCTGACATTCGGGTCAGCCTTTCTAGCATCCCATCTGTACCAGTATAAGCGGTCACAGCCACAGCTGGTGACTCCTGTGGTCTCTGTTGTCCTCTTGGCATACCAGATTCTTTCTGTAACTGTCCTCAAGTTCCCTGACACTGACTTGTGACAAATATTGTGAAATCTGCAGTCACTAAAGAAATAACCCCTCAGGCCCAGCTCAGAGATCATGAGGCAGAACTCCACTGTTGCAAAGAAATTCCAAGTCCTCCAGATAGGCTGCTCTCAGTTCTCAGTTCTCTAACTCATCATTTCAAAGTGTTCTTTCCATGGACCATGAAAGTTCCTGGGGGAGCATTTTCTCCATTCTTTGGTGTGTGTGTGTGGGTATCTACTGGGTCTGGTGTGCGCAGTAGATACTCAATAGGAAATATATAACAAACTGAGAGAGAAGCTGGGTGCCCCCATAGAAGATGCCCAACTGAATGTAGTGTGGCCCACCCAGGCCTGGGCTGGGAGGCACCCCCAGGAACGTCTGCAGAATGGATGCATGCAGTTCTGGGCTTGGTGGTGTTTTGTTGAGGTAGAAAGTGTGTGTTGCTTTTTCTGCTCCACCAGGAGATGATTTTGATGAGAAGAATGGTAGAAAGAGGCAGGCCAGGAATTGGGTGCCTGTAGGTCATGAATGGGGATGACTCGCTGACCAGGCACACGGTTGTCATGTTCAGGATGTCTGTTTTCACACTGCCCTACCCCCAATACAAACACGAACTCCCTAACCGTGGGAGAGACCATCTCAGGAAGGCTGCCTGCACTGGGCCTCGGATGTCCTGTGCTTTTTGTTTGTTTCCTATGAATATATCTATTTAATTTCTTGGTTTTTAAATGAAGGCTATATTTTAAAGCAGTTTCAGGTTTCCAGCAATAATTGAAAAGAGGGCCGGCGCCACGGCTCACTAGGCTAACCCTCCACCTGCAGCGTGGGCACCCCAGGTTCTAGTCCCGGTCAGGGCGCCGGATTCTTTCCTGGTTGCCCCTCTTCCTGCCCAGCTCTCTGCTGTGGCCCGGGAGTGCAGTGGAGGATGGCCCAAGTGCTTGGGCCCTGCACCCGCATGGGAGACCAGGAGAAGCACCTGGCTCCTGGCTTCGGATCAGCGCGGTGCACTGGCCGCAGCGCACGAGCCGCAGTGGCCATTGTGGGGTGAACCAACAGAAAAGGAAGACCTTTCTCTCTCTGCCTCTCTCTCTCACTGTCCACTCTACCTGTCAAAAAAAATAATAAATAAAAAAATTTTAAAAATAATTTAAAAGAGGTAGAGAGTGTACATACACACCCTCCTCCCATTCACACACAGCCACCCCGTTGTCCCCCTTCCCCACCCAGGGAACACACCCCACATGAACCGTTTACATCAGGGCTTGCTCTTGCTGTTGTCTACTCGATGGGGTTCCATACATGTACAAGGGAGCTTCAGAAAGTTTGTGGAAAAATGGAATTGAAAGATAAGTTTATTTATTTAAAACAAATGTAAAAGCTGAGTAGTTTTTTCCACAATACCCATTTAACATGAACTCTTGTGAGTCCCCTTGCATGAGACTTTGTGCCCAACAGAAAACCTCAGGTGGAGAATTTTCACTGCCCTAAAAATCCTGTGTCCCACCTCTATCCTCCAGCCCCTCACCCCCACCAAGATGTTCTTTTGTTCTTTTTGCTCAGCACCTTCCTCATTGCAATCGAGGGTTGGAAAGGTTATTTTTAGCCCCTTTTATCAGGAGAGAAAGGGGGAAAGTATGGGAGCCCTGATGTCTGTCACAGCTTCCTGTAGAGAATGGGCTTTAAAAAACATCAGTGAAGATTAATTCCTTCGTCAATAAATGTCGGCAGCTAATCTAGTGCCGATTGCATATGCCCAGGGAAAGAGCCGCGGGGAAACTCAGGGAAACTTAAATCATCACCGAGGTGCTTGCTTTTTCTGCGAACACTGACCAGGCCTCTGCCGTGACTTTCCATTTCTAAAATTGAAAAGGAAAAGTAATGCCAAGTGGTGTCCACAACTCAGGAGGGCAAGTTGAATACGTTCTGACATCTGTTGAAAATGAATTATCCTCAGATCTGTTCACATATGGAATTATCCTTCTGGGATATACCAGATACAAGGCCAGTTTCACAAAGTGCTCACTTCCTTCGAGTGCCAAGGGGATGGCAGCATCCCCTTCAAAGGATTCCAATTGCAGGTCCCTGGTAGCACTCTCCACACACATCCCTGGTAGCACTCTCCACACACATACTCCCACTGCTGCTTCTTTAGAACAGGCCCTTTCCCTCTCTGGCTTTTGGGGCCACATCCATGATTTCTCCATTCTCCTGGCTTCAGGAGGGCAGAGAAATCCTAGGGTCTTAACTAGCCCAGAAAGCATCAGTTTTTGCTGGTATGCAAAAGGCCTTGGAAACCTGGAGTCAGGATAAAGCTGTGACATTTCCAGCTCCTGTTATGGTGGAAGGCTGGCCCTATTTGTCTCATCCCTCTTCTGCAGGCCCCCAGAGATCTTAGAATGTTTCCTGTTGAAGCAGAGCCTTTCACATTATTTTTTTTTTTTTTTACCATTGTTGTTGTTTGTTTTGGGGCAGAGAGACAGACAGCAAAGAGAGCTTCCATCTGCTGGTTCATTCCCCACATGCTCACATGCCTAGGACTGAGCCAGTTGGAACCTGAGAGATGGGAACTCAATCTAACTCTCTCATATGTGTGGCAGGGACCCAACTACCTGAACCATTACCTGCTGGCCGCCAGAGTGTGCATGAGCAGGGAGTTGGAAATAGGAACTTGCAGCCAGGTACTGTGCTATGGTATGCAGTTGTCCCACGTGGCATCTTAACTGTGAGGCCAAATGCCTGACCCAGCTTTCATGCTTTCTAACTGTGGCACTCAGTTATAAATTTTATTTAGCAAACTAATTTGCACTTACACAGAATGAAACTTATCTTTGCAAGTTACCCTTGACTCTGTCATTTTTATTTATCCAGTTATATTCTGTTCCTTTTATATGTATATATTATTTATATATACACATAAAAATAATATATAATTATATATATATAAGCTGAGTCTCAAGGTCAGTGACTCACTAAATCTATCTCGCCACTCACAGGCCAGCATTCAGCTGTGAAAAACATTGACCTGGCCTAGCAGGCACCCAGGAACATAGTACCCACCCCCACAGCATCTGTGTGCCTAACTGGTCTGTGCTCAGATGCCTCAAAGCAGCTCTGAGGAGCCTTTTACCCACAGCTTCCCAGCCAGCCCAGGAGGTGTGAGTAGCGTAACCCCATTTCACAGAAGAGGTTCTGCTGTGTTCTGAGGCAGCAAGGTCACCTGAGGTCACGCGGCTGGAAGAACCAGAAATGAAATGCTTTCCCCTGCATCACTGGGCCTGCCTAAAGCCCACTGGTTGCCACCCAGTGTCTTCCAGGTCAGGGTGAACCTGTGACCTGTCCAGCTTCAGTCTTTTCCTCTGTTTCCTGCTTTGCACCTCTGAAGGCCTTAAGTGATTGCCTTCAGTTGCTCTAACACTCAAGGTCTTTGCCCCTGCTGTTTCCTCTCTCTGGAATACTCTTCTCCTCCCCTTTGCCTGACTAGCTCCTCTTGTTATTTAAGTCTCCATTTAAACCTCATTTCCCCCAGGATACCACTGAATGCCTCTGCCCACCCCTGGTAACCATGCTAAACGCCTCCCTCTATGCCCCAAACCGCGCTGTCATATTCCTAGCACCTGAGATGTTTTATTATCTTGCTTCTAAACCCAGAGATGTGCTTATAAATGTTCAACAGCCAACTCTGTGACTGGGGAAGGGTAGGGGTGATTTGTAACATTGGCTAGTCCTGTGGTATAGACACAGTGCTGCCAGTTACAAGCCTTAGGTGTGGTGCACTGGATGTGGAGTTGGGAAGAGACGGGCAAGGCAGTCAAGCTGTCTCCAGTCTGGCATCTCTGATAGGGGAGAGGTTGGGCTGAGGAGGAAGGCACCTTCTTTCCCTTGGTCATCATTGTGTGTCTGCTCAGTGAATAGAAAGAAGGGAGGGGGACACACATCTGGACAGTAGAGAATCGCCACTTGGGATACCCATATCCCATACTGGTACGCCTGGGTTCCAGTGCTGGCTACTCTGCTTCAGATCCAGCTTCCTGATGATTCACACCCTGGGAAGCAGCAGGTGATGACTCAAGGACTTGGTCTCTACTACCCAGGAGGGAGGCTCTGGCTGTTGGCAGTATTTGATAAGTGAACCAGTGGCTAGATATCTTTCTGTCTCTCTGCCTTACAAATGGAATCAAAACAAGCGATTTTGTTTTTTTAAAAAAGAGGAGGAATAGGAAAGGAAGATACAGGCAAGAAAAAGGACTAGTCCTCTGCCAACTACTAAGATAGTCCAATGTCTGATACTATACAGTCAAGTGTCTAATTTGAAGAAAGTCAAATGTGTGATAGTAAGATAGTAAAATGTCTAATACTGAAACAGTCAAATGTGTAATACTAAGACAGTCAGATGTCCAATACTGTGCAGTCAGGTGTCTAATGCTAAGACATTCAAATGTCTAATGCTAAGACAGTCAGATGTCTAGTTCCAAAACAGCCAAGTGTCTTGATTCT
Source organism: Lepus europaeus (assembly GCF_033115175.1). Classification (NCBI taxonomy): domain Eukaryota; kingdom Metazoa; phylum Chordata; class Mammalia; order Lagomorpha; family Leporidae; genus Lepus; species Lepus europaeus. Next base: position 151,477,665 of record NC_084830.1, read on the forward strand.
TCACAGTGAGTAAGGAAGGGTTGAAGATAAAGCCTGTGTGTAATAGAAGTAACCACCAACCGTTAGTCATTCCTTATCAATGATAAGGTATTCCAACATGGTGTCATCGACTGTGTCTGCTGGCAGGGTATAAGGTGCTAGCTTTTGAGGGTTGTAAGGTTTGTAGAGGGAGAAACTGGGTTACCCAGAGGTGGGGTGATCTTCTCAGGGTGATGCAGTTCTCACTAAGCTGGAAACGAGGTCTGCTGAGTTGTGGCCCCCATTTCTTTACTCTTTGTTGCCTTCCTGGACCAGTACACCTGTTCAGAGTAGGAAAGTGGATATTGGGACCCAGGGGGAGACTAGAGGAGGGAGAATGGTGGTGCAAGGAAAAGGAATCCTGTATGGTAAATGAGAGTTGAAGGACAGTGCTGTTGTTACTGTGAGAGCTCTCGTGGTGTGGCCAGGTTATGAGTGTTACGAGTGGCGGTTCAGGGGTGGATACTGGGGCTCATGGGCCAAGTCCCTGTTTGGGATGCCTGCATCCCATACCGTAGTGCCTGGAATCAAACTCTGCCTACACTTCCCATCCAGCTAATGCATCCTAAGAGGCAGCAGGTGATGGCTCAAGTACTTGGGCCCCTGCCACCCACATGGGAAACCTGGATGGAGTTCCTGGATCCTGGCTGCGGCCTAGCCCGGCCCTGGCTGTTGCAGGCATTTGGTAAGTGAACCAGCAGATGGAAGATCTCTCTCTCTGTCTCTTCCTCTCTCTCCTTTCTATTCCTCTGTCTCTTACTGGATCTTTGAGACAAATAAAAATATGTGAACTTTTTTAAAGAAAGAGCAAAGGTTCATGAATCTGATGCCTGGCTTCCAACTCTGGTTCCATGATTTTGCTCTGTACCCATGGATGAGTAACGTAACTTGTCTGTGCTATAGTTTCCTAAAACAGTCACAATTTTTTTAAAAAACAGCCCCTACCTCAGGGAAGCATTGTAAGGATAAAATAATAGGGACACTGCCTGTCATGTTGTGAACATGTGGTACTGTTTTTATATCCTGTATTTCTCTCTTTTTCAGTTTTTTATGACACTGATGCATTTAACATCCTTTATTGGTATAAATCATAAGAAAAGAAAGCCTTGCCAAGAGTATAGTTCAGTAGGGATACGCTGCTCCATGGCAATGGAATTGGAGAATGTTCTAGTAAGAGGTGTTTCTGAGGATACTTCAAAACAGATGTCAGAAACTGTCCCGAGGTAGTCACCATATTAGAAGGAAAGCCCGTAATCACTTAGAGTTTCTCATTGAAAGCTCTGATGATTTATTTCCCTCCTTCATGTAAATTCACCAGTGGCTTTAAATGGCCTACCACGTCCCTTGCAAAGTACAGTCATCTGTGAAATTTACAATGACATTCAACATCTGATGTAAGCGGCTAACCCCTCTCTGACCGTTTGTCATTTATAGATAATTCTGTGCATTCTATTTGAATTTCTGTATCAATGTTCACTGCTTATATGGTAAACTCCAGTAGGACAGGAACTATATCTGCTTTTTCAAACTAAGAAAATGGGCTTCACATTCTTTTTTTTTTAATTTTTTAAGTTTTTTTTTTATTTAAAAGACAGTTACAGAGAGAGATGGAGACAGAAATCGGGCTTCTACCCACTGGATCACTCCCCAAATGGCTGCAGCAGCCGGGGCTGGGCCAGGCTGAAGCCAAGAGCCAGGAGCTTCATCCAAGTTTCCCACATGGGTGGCAGGAGTCCAAACACTTTGGGCCATCTTCCATTGCTTTTCCCAGGTACATTAGCAGGGAGCTGGATTGGAAGTGGAGCAGCCAGGACTCAAACCAGCTCCCATATTGGATGCTTGTGGTTTTAACCCACTACACCACATTGACAGTCCTTTATTTACATTCTTAAATTTTTTTAAAAAAATACTAAAACAATGACTTCTATTTTCTAACAAAATTATGTTAAATTCAAGTTTCATTGTCCAAAATTGAAAGTTTTTTGAAATACAGTCACATTCATTTGTTTAATATCTATAGGGATTTTCATGCAACAGCAGCAGAGCTAAGCATTGTGAAGAGATCCTGTGTCCTAAAAAAAAAAAAAAAAATTTAACATACTTGGTGCCTATCTGGCCCTGTACAGAAAAGGTTTGCTGACTCTTGACCTTGGAAAATAATAGATGCTCCAGGAAGTTAAGGTAAAGTGAGTAAATTCTGCTATGGCTTTCAAAGTTTTTATTTCTTTTTAAACCACATGGGGTGTGTGAGAACAGAGTTGTGATGCCATTTTTTAAAAGCCACAATATGATTAAAGAGCTCAAAATGCTATGTAAGAGGCCTTTATTTCAGTCTCCAAGATAGCTGTGAGGGGAGCTGAAGTTAATTTTAGGTAGGAAGCACTAGACAGGAAATCGGCAACCTTGAGTCTCAGGCAACACCATGATTCTGTAAATCAAGAATAATAACATACACACAGAGCTGCTTAGATTAACTGAGGTGAGCTGTTCATAGTTACTAGATGTCAGATGACGTCATTGTATTGACATCTTATGGAATATGATTCTCATTTCCTTCCAGTGCAGGGACGTCTACTAGGATAGAAACAAGGTGGCAATGAGACCAGGCTGCCTGCTGGCAGTGCCACCGGTCATCAGCCCCTAGGCACTTCCCTAATGCTCCTGCCGATGAACCAGTTAATGAATATGTTTTCCTTGGGGTCAAGCCCAAGTGCGTAGTTACTCCCCCAGGATCTTACTTTATTGTTGCCCCAGACTTAGGTGCATGTCAGTCCAATTCAGCATGGTGCGCTGTTAACATATGTAATGCAAGCTTTGGCTTAAGTTTTGAAAACCCAAGCATGATTCTGAAAACTGTTTCTACCAAGTGTGAATTTTCCCACCTGGTTTTCTTTTATTCTATTCATTACACCTCCTTGTTGGGTGGATGGTGTCAAGATTTCCCTCCTGTGTTTAGAGGAGACAACAACTTTTTAAAAACAGCTTTGAACTTCCAATGTGCCTGCTATGTTAGAAATCTCTCAAAATGCAGCTAAGCCCAAAGGTGTTTACGAGGTCAGAAGCCTCATGTTTTAATATATTCTGTTCAGCACCTCTCCTTTTCTAGACTATGTATTAATTTTCATTCTTCTACCAAATTCTGATCATGCCTTTTATGAACCCAGAAAAAGTTGTAATGCATTAATGATGGTTTTGATTGTTTGCTTTAAACTTTATTTATTTATTTGCTTTCATCTTATTTGAGAGGCAGAGAGAGAGAGCTTCCATCTGCTGGTTCACTCCCTAAATAGCTGCAACAGCCAGGGCTGGTCTAGGCTAAAGCCAGGAGCCCAGAACTCAATCTAGGTTTCCCTCTTGGATAACAGAGACCCCAGTACTTGAGCCATCACCTGCTGCCTGTGTGCATTAGGAGGAAACTGGATCAGAAGTGAAGGAGCCAAGACTTAACTCAGGCATTCTGATACAGGATGCAAGCGTCCCAAGCAGTGTCTTAGCCACTGCACCTCACCTCCCACCCATTAATGATAGTTTTACTTGGATTATTTTTTTTAAATTTTTTATTTAGTAAAAATAAATTTCCAGCGTACAGTTTATGGATTACAATGCCCCCCCCCCCCATTTTACTTGGATTATAAAAGTTAACTCCTGGGGCTGGTGTTGTGGCATAGCGGGTTATTCCACCAACTGGGACACCAGCATCCCATGAGAATGCTAGTTTGAGTCCCAGATTCTCCACTTCAAATCCATCTCCCTGCCAATGTGTCTGGGAAAGCAGTGAAAGATAGCCCAAGTTCTTGGGCTCCTGCCACCCACCAGACCTGGAAGAAGCTCCTGGCTCCTGGCTTTGTCCTGGCCCAGCCCTGGCTGTTGTGGCCATTTGGGGAATGAATCAGCAGCTGAAAGATCTCTCTCTTTGTCTCTCTCTCTGTAACTGCAACTTTGAAATAAATAAATCTTTTTTAAAAATTAACTCCTATGTCTGTTCAAATAATAACTCAGAGTCAACACTTCTCCATATTTTCTTTCTAAAACTAGAAAATTATGTAAATTCTATGAATTTGTGGCTTTATATTCTCCACCACTCATATTACATTCATTAATTTTTTAAAATCCAGGCTTTGATTCCTATTTACTAAAAATAAATAATAAACATTTGCATTATAATTGTAATGACCATCTAATATAAAAATATTTGTTATCTGAGGAAGACATTTGGCCTAGTAATATATATATCCACATCCCGCTGTGAAATACCTGGGTTTATGTCCCAGCTCTGGCTCCCCATCCAGCTTCCTACCAGTGAAGACCCTGAGACACAGCAGTGATGGCTTAAGTACTTGGGTCCTTGCCACCCACATGGGAAACCGAATTGAGTTCCAAACCTATTGCTTCAACCTGGCTCAGCACCAGCCATTGTGGACATTTGGGGAGTGAACCAGCAAATTGGAGCTGTGTCTCTGAGAAGAAAAATAATTTTTTTAATCTTCTCACTTTTCAAACTGAAAGATTAATTGTGGCTATTGTGAGAAGAGGAGGAGAGAACTTTGGGGGAATAAACAAAGCATGTTCTGCTGTTGAGTAAGAAGGAGAATTTGTATAGTCGATCCCTGTTATTCATGGATCCCGTACCTGTGAGTTCACTTACTCCTTAAAATTTATTTTTAACTCCAAATCAGTGTTTGAGATGACTTCACAGTGATTCACAGACATGCTAACGTGGGAAACAGTCTTGAGTCATACCACCGTGTGGACATCCCCAGCTGACATGGAGCGACACCATGCTTAGCTTTCTTGTTTCAGCTCTCCTCCATAAAAATGTGTCCTTTTGTGGGCCATTTAGTACATTTTTGTCCTTTGGGTGACCTCACTGTTTAAAATAGCCCCCAGGGACAGAGCTATAGTGCTGACTGGTATTCCTGAAAATGAGAACCCTGCAATGGGCATTATGGAGAAAAGACGTGTGCTCGATTAGCTTTATCCAGGCATGAATTACAGTGCTGCTGGCCATGAGTTCATTGTTAATCAATTTTTAAGTGATGCCTAGATAAGGCATCTCTTTAAAAAAATTACTGATTTGAAAGTCAGAGTTTCAGAGAGAGAGGTGGATCTTCTGTCTATCAGTTCACTCTGTAGATGCCTGCAACGGCTGGGGCAGGGCCACACCAAAGCCAGGAGCCAGGAACGCCTAGGTCTCCTACATGGGTAGCAGAGACCCAAGCACTTGAGCCATCTTCCCCTGCTTTGCTAGGCACGTTATCAGGGAGCTCAATCAGCAGTAGAGCAGCAGGGACTCAAACTGGTGCTCATATGGGATGCTGGCATTGCAGGCAGCGGCTCAACCTACTGCCCTAATTAAAACCCTGGCCATAAATAAGGTATTTTAAACAGAGTCCCACAGAAACATTTTAGTGGGTGAGGATACTGTGGCCAGTGGCCCATAGAAATCTAACCCTGCATTTCCCCTAGGAGCAATGTTACATATTCACTAATTCAGAGCTCACAGCGAGTTTAAGAACATGTCCACCTTGAATGATGAGAATCATCTGCTTTTGAATTTCCTTTCTGTTCAAGTTGTAGGCTCAGGTCTTAAGTACCCTCAGTCTAAAACAATCTCGGGTGCTAAAATCACAACTGATTATTTTCAAAGTGCTGGCACAGATTTCTTGTAGCTCTTCCAGTACATGACAGTTCTCAATTGTGCTTATTAATACCACAGTGGATTCCAAAAGGAGCCCAGCGAAGACCAGCACCTGGCACTGATCAGTGTAGGAAATGAAGAGTGGGCAGTAGGTAGCCAGGGCCGAGTTAGTAAAGGTTCTCCCATCCCAAACCCTCCCAGACCTTTGGGCAGCCCTGGCCACGCAGTGCATATCACCTAGCAAGCTTCCTTTCACATGAAAGGGAATGAAGAGGGGAATTGTGAGGATGAGCAGTTGATCCTGTACCTTTCTATAGAGAGAAGGTATACGAAGGGGTGGGGTTAGCAATGACTAAGTAATAAGTGTTCAAGCTGAGGGTCACTTGTTAGTGTCAGCCCTAGCATAAGGTTATGTTTGTAGTGAAGTGTGTGCTAAGGATAATTTGTGCACTTTGTGCACGTGCTTTTTTTTTTTTTTTTTTTTTTTTTTTTTTTTTTGACAGGCAGAGTTAGTGAGAGAGAGAGAGAAAGGTCTTCCTCCGTTGGTTCAACCCCCAAATGGCCGCTACGGCCAGCGTGCTGCGCCAATCCAAAGCCAGGAGCCAAGTGCTTCCTCCTGGTCTGCCATGCGGGTGCAGGGCCCAAGGACTTGGGCCATCCTCCACTGCCTTCCTGGGCCACAGCAGAGAGCTGGACTGGAAGAGGAGCAACCGGGACAGAATCCGGCGCCCTGACAGGGACTAGAATCCAGGGTGTCGGTGCCGCAGGCGGAGGATTAGCCTAGTGAGCTGCGGCGCCAGCCTGTGCACGTGCTTTTTTACACAAAAACAACCTCTGGCAACCTGTGAAATGTTTACTAAGAAAAATCACCATTTGAAACTTCAAGGATTAAGATATCCACAGAGCTCACTTTGATTCAATGAGATTCCCAATCAGACTCCCTCCTCCACTTCCCCAACATTGAATTTTAATAGCAAAAGAACACTGTGTGGTTTTTCTTGCTCCATGTGGGGAATGAAGATAATTATTTATTTTGGCCTCCTCAAAACTGAGGAAATATTACATTTTCTGCATTACAATGCACATGCGAAATTATTTCCCTCAAACCAGATTCTAATTTTCCGTAATTGAGGAGGACAGCTTCCAGAACATTCTTGCCTGCAGTTCTAAAGTGCTGGGGGGGAGAGGGGGGCGGTAGGATTAAATCATTGTGCAAGATGGGAGTGAATGAGTTGTGATGCCTAGAAAAATGTGTGATGACTCACAGAAACAAGAGAAGTCACACCCACAGCGTGAGACTTCGGGCAATGAAGATAGAGATTCAGTTTTAAGAGGGTTTAGTATTTGTTTTCCATGTGTTTTTCTCTACATGTTAACCCCTAGCTTTACGAAAGTTCTGTAGAATCAAGCCGACGAAGCTGAGAATGACATTCTCCTCTAAGTTAGCAAAATGTGCATTGAAAAATAAGTCTCAGGTCCTCATCAATATCACTGAGAGCCAGGACATTATATATTGTAAGATTTTATCCTGAAACCCTGCAGCCAGTACACAGCATTACAAACCAAGACTCTTCCTGTTTCGCAATTTGAATCTTATCAAAAGAGCATGTATTTTCCCTTAATTCTTCAGTCCTGCTCAACTTTGTGAGGAAACTCAGGAATTATTTTTTTTTTGCAGAGTATGTTCATCGTAACTGGAGAAATTACCTAGTTTGTTAACTCAAAACTTGGGGTAAATATTTTTTCACTCTTTCACGCTCCTTGCCCTACTTGTCCTTCTCACCTCACTCTTATCCCAAAAGGAATGACTATGAGCATCTTGCATAATTTATGCATTTAATCTGTATTTGATAATAGAGGTAGCAAGTCACAGAAATGGGGGTCAGAAATAGTGCTCATCAAGTTCTTCTCCTAACGTTAGGGTGCTGAGAAAGTCATAAAATCTCTTTGCTTTAGTTTCCTCTTTTCTAAAACCGAGGTGACAACACTCACAAATTCTCATAAGGCCACATGTTTAAAATAGACAACTGCTGGCCAGGCAATTTGGATGTATGAATTCTAAACAGGAATGATGAACGATGCTTTATAACATCTTGGCAGATTATTACGGCTAGCTTGTGTTTATAAATTTGTCTTCTCTAACAAGAATATGGATAACATATACTCAAGTATATGGATTTTTACTTTAATTGGCATATTTCTGGTTAATAGAAAATAAGTCAACCGTATTTAATTTGGCACATTGGATTTGGATGGGAAAAAAAGAGAGAGTATTCATGCTGTCTGGGTCATTTTGTCTCTCCACTGTTGACATCTGTGACTGCCATCACAGGCGGAGGAGGGGCCACTGGAGGAGTCGGTCATGAACCTGGTGGTGGTAGTAACCACTGGACGGTTTCTTACACTGCTGCAGTGCTTGGTACCTGCTGGTGTGTGTGAAGTCACCACCCAGTGTATTCTGACAACCCCCAGTGTAGCTCATGGAGGCCATGTTAGTCCTCAAGTGCTACTGATGCAAGGCGTAAAGCAGAGAGAGAGTACACGACACACTGGTGGGTACAAGGCCACCCAGCAGCAAAGAGTGAGGGCCTCTAGTGCCAACCCAGGCATCCTCCCTGGCCTCTGCAGGGTCCTTTCAGCACATCTGGAATTCAGGGAATCTTCTGGCTGCATTTTGGATTCTTTTTTAGTGAGGGTGTGTGCTTTTTCTAAGTCTTAGTTAGGCTCTTACTGGTTCGGTTTCTGCTTACTGTTTGTTTTCTCAGGAGGCCAATTAATGTGCTCCCCCTCTTGAGGGTTATAAATTGTTATTTGTTCAGCTCTTTTTTTTCTAAATACAATAAACATTTATTCTGTTTTGGAAAATACCAAAAGCATAAACAATGAAAATAAAATAAGAATCACTTGCTAACCAGGAATAAAACACTATTCATATGCTGACATGTGGTATGTCTCTCTCAGGTAATTTAGGGTTGAAATTATAAACCTCTGCATATACTACTTTTTCCCCACATAACCTCATATTCTGTTTTCCACTGACCTAAACGTTTATGAAAGCAATGTCAGTGACCCCCTATCAATCTCTTAAGGATGTGCTGTCTTCCACCTCTCCACAGCCAACACACTGTTGTTCCAGTTGTACCACTATTAAGGAACACTGCAGATTGTGCCCAAGTCCTTGCTTGCATTTCTGATCATTCCCATGAGTAGACTGCTTTAAAAAAAAAAAAAATTCCGACATTCTGCCCTAAAAACTGATTCCTGAAAAGAAAGGCATTGCCATCTCCATCTTAAGGCAATTGATGCATACCTGCACACTGTGCATGTGTATGTGTGTGTGTGCATGTGTGTGAACCCCTCGTTTATGCTTAGAAAAGTCTGTGTCATCTCAGCCCAGCACAGCCCAGGCATCCACTATCTTCACATAGATTAGAGATTACTGTTTACATCGCTTGAGTATCACAGAGAAAGTGCTTGAGAACTTGCTTACATTTTACTTTATGAATCTTAAAACCATAAATGCATCTGTGTATGTGTATATGCACACATGTATACCATACTGAAATGTTATGCACTTTTTAGATTATCAACTCTGATGTTTCTGTGCTGTGGAACCAATAGGAATCACATATAGATGTCTAAGTAAATACACATATACATGAGAGAGCTTCAAAGTTCATGGAGAATAACTTTTAAAGTTCAGTTTATTACGGTACAAAATTTTGACATTCATTTGTGTTTCGGTTATAAATCTGTATTTTATATCAACTATTTGATGAACCGTTGGCTCACAGGATTAGGGAAACGGGCAGATCCCAAGATCTGTAGTAGCAAGGTTGGGGCTGAAGGAAGAGCAGTTCTAGTCTAGATAGTTCTAGTTTGAAGACCAACAGACTTGAGACCCAAGAAGAACAGATGTTCCAGTTTGAGTTGGAAAGCAGGGGAAAACAGATGTCTGAGAAGAGTCAGGAGGAATACCCTCCATTCAGGGAGGAGGTCAGTCCTTTTGTTCTGTTCAGATCTGAATCGATGAGGCCTGCCCACATGCAGGAGAGCAGTTTGTTCTTCTCAACCAATCAACTTAAACATGAAATGTATCCCAGAACACCCTCCTGGAATACCCAGAATAATGTTTAACTAAATACCTGTGCATCCTGTGGCCCAGTCAAGATGAGGAGTATGATTTACCGTTGCACCTGCTGCATGGTACACCTCTGCCTGCCTGCCTGTCCATCCCAGACACAGCTGTCGGTGACTCTTGAGTGGCTGTAGAATCTTTTCTGCCCTTACCACAGCAGCTGTATTTGGTGGTTTTGCTACTGCTGCACATCAGAACAGAATGCATGCCTCCCCCAACTTGCAAACATACCATGCTACAACAAATAGAAACTGAGTTATGTGGTAGTTAGTTTGTAAAAACCCAATCACCTAATGGTATTTCAGAAATGCAAGTAATGGTGTCATTCCCACTATAACCAGCCATTTTATTCCCAGTGGAAACATGTGCCCCAGGATCCAAATCAGGGCACCAGAAAGGAGGCTCCCCCCATGCTCACACTCTGCCTCATGCAGCAAACCAGGAACCTGGGCCTAGGACAGCATGAAAGATTCTACAGAAAGATAGCTCCCTTTCTGCCTTTCAGAAAGTCCTGAATTGATGGGAAGAAGGGATTTGCTTGACCTCTGAGCTATTTTGGCTCTTTACATAACCCTCATTCTGTTTATTCATTGATTGTTTGCATCAGTACTCTGCATTCCAGCTTCATGTGGGCAAGAGGGAGTGAGATTTAGAAATGCCTTATGGCCAGCGCCATAGCTCAATAGGCTAATCCTCCGCCTTGCGGCGCCAGCACACTGGGTTCTAGTCCCGGTTGAGGTGCCGGATTCTGTCCCGGTTGCCTCTCTTCCAGGCCAGCTCTTTGCTGTGGCCAGGGAGTGCAATGGAGGATGGCCCAAGTCCTTGGGCCCTGCACCCCATGGGAGTCCAGGTTAAGCACCTGGCTCCTGCCATCGGATCAGCGTGGTGCACTGGCTGCAGCGCGCTGGCTGCAGCAGCCATTGGAGGGTGAACCAACAGCAAAGGAAGACCTTTCTCTCTGTCTCTCTCTCTCACTGTCCACTCTGCCTGTCAAAAAAAAAAGAAAAAGAAAGAAATGCCTTATTTTAGAGATGCTTGGAAGGCATTGCTAGTTTAGAAGTTCACATTAGTGGTCTACCTGATAATTCTCCTAAATGACTTCTAGATAAGAGTGCCTGATTTTAGGTTTGGTAGTGGAATAAGGATTATTCAGAATTCAAGAGAAAAAATATATAGTTGATAATCAAGTAGCAGGCAGGATGCTGGACCACATAGAAGTTAAGTGTGGGGGGCTGTTGTTGAGTGTAGCTGGTAAAGCCACTGGGTGCGATGCCAACATCCCTGCTAATGCTTCTGGTAAAGCAGCAGAAAATGGCCCACGTCCTGGGGCCCCTGCACCAACATGGGAAACCTGAAGAAGCTCCTGGCTCCTGGCTAAGGCCTTGCCCAACCCTGACTGTTGCAGCCATTTGGGGAGTGAGCCAGTGGATGGACTATATATCTCTCTCTACCTCTCTCTCTGTAACTCTGACTTTCAAATAAATATCTAAAAAAAAAAGTTAAATCTGATAGAGGATGTTATAGCTCTAAATGGGAGGACTGTGTCAGCTCTGTGATTGTGGGATTTAATCTGCATACAACATTTGATATCAAGAAAGCGAACTCATTTATTCCTTCAGTGAATCAGCAGATATTTTTCGATGCCCCTCCTATCCCAGGCATTTGTGGAAAGGCGGTGGGTGGAATAATATCATCCACAGAGGAGGTTACAGAGGACTATCAGGTAGGGAGAACTTCTATAAAATGTGCCTTTTAATGCAGTCTTCCCAATGACTGCATTGCCATTAAAGAAGATTGTTCATGTAAAGAGACTGCGTATGTTTTTGTAGTTTAAAAAATAATGCAGTTTACTGAAGCAGATTGGAGCTTTATTTCTTGAAACTAATAAAAAAGGCTTATGGGAATTGGAAAGAAATAAAGAGAATGACTTTACAATCGTTTGTAGATACACAAGTATCTCTGGATGGCCTTTTTATTCTTTTTAATGAAAACGTCCCAAAACCTTCACAGTAATGGGTAATTCACCTAGGAACTCATCTTCATTATTTGTGTAATTTTTAATTCTCCCAGCTTTTAGCTTCATGTACATCAAATCCACTTAAGGGCTCTAAGAAGGTACTGAAGAGAATGCTATGTTTACAGCAGAAAATTCTGTTATTGAATTTACCATAGTGATCATCGTTTGTAAATCTAAGAAATGAGTACAATTTATGAACAGACCAAGCTGGAGAAATCAGCACGCCTCCTTTGCATGCGTTTGCACTGTCATCACGGATTGGCTTAGGGTGCATTCCTTCCCCCAGCAGACAGGATGCATGCTTTATGTCGCCTTCAAAGTAGAACTTCATAAAATCATGGTGTACTTTCTCCTGGCCTCCTGCAAGTGTCCGGGTCCTTGTGATGTGACCCAGACATCCACAAGTTGTACATTTCCCCTTCAGCATATCCCTGTTTTGGTTTGTAATACCACACACTTCCCTCTGATGTACCTGGTAAACATCTCAGTGGGTCCTGTGCTGAGCCCCGTGTCAAGGAGGTGAAGCGAATGCCTGGTTCCTAGGAATGCTGGCATTTGCAGAAGAAAGCATTGTTAGGACAGTGCAAAGACCTGCACCTATCCAAAAAGCACAGGATCGCCTACTCCTTTGTGTCAACACTGAATGCTGTACAGGAACCACCTCTTTCTGGGGCCAAACTGCTGCCTGGCTCTTGGGCAAGCTCAGGGAAGATCCAGGGAGAGCTGCAGGAGCTATGGAGGCACGTTTGGTCTCTTGAGCTTCAAATGCAGCCTCAAAGGCAACAACAAAGGGCCATAGTTTCCTCTTCTGTGTTGTACTAATGCTGGGGGGGGGGGGGGTTTGTTGTTAAAGATTTATTTATTTATTTGAAAGGCAGAGTTACAGAGAGAGAGAGAGTTACAGAGGGAGGGAGAGACAGAGAAAGAGATCTTCCATCCACTGATTCACTCCCCAGATAGCCACAACAGCTGGGGCTGGGCCAGGCCAAAGCCAGGAGCCAGGAGCTTCTGCCAGATCTCCCATGTGAGTGGCAGGGGCCCAAGGACTTGGGCCGTCTTCTGCTGACTTCTCAGGTGCATTATCAGGTAGCTGGATCGAAAGTGGAGCAGCCAAGACTCGAACTGGTGCCTGCATGGATGTCGGCATGGCAGGTGGCAGTTTAACCCGCTGTGCCACAGTACCAGTCCCTGAGACTGTTTTAAGATAATGCTCTGTACACTTCTCCTTCCAATGACACCCAATTTATTTAGGTCCCCAATGTGCTTGCATTCCTGTCCTCAGTCTTACCCCAGTGATCCCCTGGTAAGATCCTGCCACCGGCCGGCGCCGAGGCTCAACAGGCTAATCCTCCGCCTTGCGGCGCCCACACACCGGGTTCTAGTCCCGGTTGGGGCACCGGATTCAGTCCCGGTTGCCCCTCTTCCAGGCCAGCTCTCTGCTGTGGCTAGGGAGTGCAGTGGAGGATGGCCCAAGTGCTTGGGTCCTGCACCCCATGGGAGACCAGGAGAAGCATCTGGCTCCTGCCATCGGATCAGCGCGGTGCGCTGGCCGCAGCGCGCCGGCCGCAGCGGCCATTGGAGGGTGAACCAACGGCAAAGGAAGACCTTTCTCTCTGTCTCTCTCTCTCACTGTCCACTCTGCCTGCCTGTCAAAAATTTAAAAAAAAAAATTAAAAAAAAAAAAAAGATCCTGCCACCAAGAATCAGCATTCATCAGGCCACCTTTGTCCCTCTCCTGAGACTTACACTCAGTGAAGTTTAACAGGTAGAGCCACCCTCAACCAGCACCCACGGAGACAAACACATGGGGTCAGTGGGGTGGGGTGGCTGGGGGGCCTGCCCTTTACATACCCTGAGGGCTGCCTTCACAATGACTGAGGTCCCCTTTGTCACAAGCACCAGACTTAAGAACCTTAGCCAAGCTCGAACCCTAGTAACTGGTGGCAAAAGCCCAAGTGCCTGATTCCTGAGCATGTTTTTACTGCTCTTCCACTCTGCCTCTGAAAGTACTGTGTTGCTTCGTGTATTAGTGTCAATATTGTAATAAATGTTTTGGCTCGAATAGAAATGCCGGCAGCAACGGGGTACCCTGGAGACCTTGGAGGTTGCTGTGGCCCCAGTGAGATGACTGGCCGACAGTGTTTGCTGTGGGCCAACCTTGACACTGGCTCTTTATATGCATTACTTCATTTAATCCTCAAATAGTGTGAGGTGTGCAGCATTGATCCTCAGCTTGAGGAGTTACATAAATGATAGATGGGCAGGCCGAAGAATTCAAACCCAAGGGGAGTAACTGCAGCACTCATGCTGAATCGGTGCACCCAGTGGCCTTCCCCCTCACTTTTTAAAAAAGACATCTGGAATGCTTTTTACAGGTGAGGCTCTGATTCTGACCTCTGTGCTGGTCTTGATGAGTGTCCCCACCCCGTATGATGGGCTCTAGAGCCGCCTCATTGTGCTCACGTTGGAACTTTCCAGTAGAGACTTAGTTGTCCACATGCTCCGTGGTTAGGTCTAGGATGATAAGATTTTATGGTGAATTTTTAGCATCATGTGGCCTTTCATAAGGGTGTGTGTGTGTCTGTGTGTGTGAACGCTTGTCAGATATGCTTTTATTTACATTAGGCAAGAAGTCAGGATCTGAAAGTATGACTGGAGCTCACAATATCTGAGCAGCAATATGACTTTCCAGCACACAGCATTAATAGAAAGACTCGCAGTGGAACCACAGAGCTTTTACTAGTTTATTTCATGTGTGCATCTCCCTTTTGCATGCTTCAAAAGAAAGTCTTGGTGATTTTTCATCGTGTGCAAGCCATGTCCTGAAGGAGTTGTGGGAGAGGTTTCCTGCAGGGTGCAGGTTCACCCGGCTCGCAGGGAGCTCATCCCGCCTGCACATGTGTTTCCCAACCTGTTCCCTGCTGCCATAGAGCCTCTACTCCATGCTGCTGTCTGCTAGTGGATGCTCTGATTTCACCCTTCCATGATTGATACTTTTACTACTTTTCTATTCTCTGCTCAATTTCAAACTTAAATAGAAACACATTCTAGCTTGTGAGCATCTAGGCTTCCCAAAATATAGGTTTTTCATGAGTGTTTCCCATGTGACATATGTGGAAAGACCCAGCATATTATGTTCCCATTATCACTGAGCTTTAATATCCTCCTGACAGATGCCTGTCAGTAAAGCAAAGCAACGAAGGCAGTCCTCAGAACTTCAGAAACATCAATGGAGAACTTCCCTGCACCCACCCAGAGTGCGGTAGCATGCCTGCCCCTTAACACAGAAGCACCCGGGAGCTGTTGCTGCCCAAAAGATGGACCTGAAACCAATCAAACTGATCCACAAGTCCTAGAAAATTCAGGGGACAGAGGAACAATTGAAATGGTACTACAAAAAGACAAATAAGAAAGTGGATCTGGGTGTGGGAGTGGGACATTCGGTTTAACAGTTAACTTGCTACTTGTGATGTTTGTATCCCGTATTGGAGTGCCTGGGTTAAAGTCCCAGCTCCACTTCCAGGTCCAACTCTGAGAGGCAGAAGGTGATGGCCCAGGTAATTGAGTCCCTGACACTCATGTGGGAAACCTGGATTCAGTTCCAGGATACTGGCTTTAGTCTGATACAGCCCCAGTTGTGGAAATTTGGAAAGTGAACCAGCAAATGGAAGCTCTCTCTCTCTTCCCCACCACCCCCCTTCTCTGCCTTTCAGATAAATAAATAAATATATATAAAAAAAAAAAAAAGACAGCCCAGTCTGAGTCTCTTCAAAAAGATAATAATATGGAAAGAAAAGAAGGGGGCGTAACATGAATAGGAGAGACTTAGGATACACAGCGTCTTAATGCAATGTGTACAACTTGTTTGTGTCATTTGAACAAACCAACCTTGAAAGATTTTTCAAGACAGTTGGGGAAATTTTATATGATCTGGATACTAAATGAAAGCAATGGATTGTTAATTTATTAGATATCATGAAAGCTTTGTAATTATTCAAGAAGTGTCCATATTTTTTAAAACTCATTCTGATATCTCTGGGGTAAAATAATGTGATTTCTGATATTTGCCTAAAAATCTTTTTTAAAATGAAAGACAGGAAGGATGGGTAAAACATGAGTGGCAAAATCTCAATTAATTTTTAGATTAGGATGATGGGATAAATATCATATTCTATTTATTCGACATTTTCATGATTAAAACATTAAGGAAAAGAACAACAAATCTTGTTCAGGGCTCTTAGTGGGGACACATTGCCTATCAGCAAAGCAGAAGCTGTGACTGGAAAAGGTCATTATCTGATGATTGAGAATATTAAACTTTTTAAAATTTATTGAAGATCACTTTTATAAAAAATAAAACTAGTGCTGTTGGATTTTGGGGGTAGGCACTGGAAATCAATTTCATTGCCTTCCATCAGGCAGTTGGAGGAGAAATTGGGAAGCAGAGGGAACCGGAGTTCAAGGGAATGCTGACCTGAGCTGGGATAGCTCACTTCCTTCAGCATCTGCAATGGCTACTCTCTGAGGACCTCTCTGGCTACATGTGTTTTTCACATTTATTAGTGAAATTGGAGACTCAAGAATAAAACATAGTCCTCAGGAACATTGTGCTAATTTGTGACACACTAGAGATTTTTTAGCCCATAAAGCAGATGAGTGAACACCATGAAAGTGTAACTATTATTTTCACCCTGAAAGGCAGTAAAAACTCACTGTATTTATTAAGCACTTAGAAAATGGAAAATGAATAGTACTAAGAAAATAGAAAAATACGCTCACACTGCGGCTATTAATAGTGTAACTTTTTCTTTTGTGAAAGAGAACTACCATCAGATAAGAATGTGAAAGGGTGGACCTCTGTGTGTTATTCAGTTGTCCTGGATAATAATTTATTTCAGTGTCAATATAAAGTTGTTTTTGTTTCTATGAAACAGGCCGACTTGGGTTAAGAAGCCTCACCCATCATTTTTGGCAGGACTAGATATACAAAGAAATGAACAGATTTTAATTCAGGATCTTCCTTCAGAGTGGCTGAGGGGCTTAAGGGGACATCATCGCGGGAAGACAGCCCTCACATGAGATGATACAATGCAGTATGTCTAACAGGCTTTGGTCTTCCCTGGAGGACTGAGAAGAAAACAGGCTGTCCTCATAGTAAGAGAGATCCAGGTGGAGCCAGAACTCTGACAGGTGCCAGCTGTAAGGATAGCCTCTCTATAGCAAGATGCAGAGGCTGATGCAGGCCCCAAGGTCAAGACTGGTGGTGTGCAGGTGCAGACACACAGGCCTCAGTCAAAAGAGCAAGTGCAGGAAGCAGTAAGCGCTCCAATGAGCTGACTTGAGGCCAGTCAGAAATACGGATCATACCCAAGAAAGAAACCCTATTCATGAATTACACAGTCCACAAGAGTCCAGCACAGAAACTATAAAGAGAGTAAATGATAAGGTGGTCTCAGGGAGCCGGGTCCTTTGCTGTGAGTTACTTTATTCTTGTGCTTGCTTATGTCTTCATTATTTAAGAATATGCCCACTGCAGGGCAACAGACCAAAAAGAATGTCTTCTTTTTTCTCCTCTCTCACATAAGGCTAAGAGCAGCAGTGTCTAAAGCCAAGAAAAGCAATCCCAGGGCATTTCTGCGACTTTGACCGGTATGTATGCAGGACTGTCAATGCAGCAGTCAATGAGGAGTTTGCTTGGGATAGTAGCTAGGAGGTCGGCAGAGGTGGGCGGGCTGGGTCAGAGGCCTAGAGGTAGATCCGAAAGGGGCTTCTCTTCCCCACTGCCCAGGTCCCTGCTGTTATGAGATCAGTTTGTTGCACTGCAAGCTCAATCTCTGGCCAATTTGAAGAACCCTCCAGGCCCACACCTATTTGAGGTCCTCAGGGCCAGGAGACAACTGAGGCTCTGTGTCACCCAGCTCTCACATGGGTGAGATGCAAAGTCGGGACTCCGTGACCCAAAGCCAGAGCTCTATCTCATCGTCTTCCTCCACACTCCCAGAGAACCCCTAACTCAGAAGCCAGAGATGTAAAAAGGCACTGCAGGAACACAGAAACTGAGACCACATGAGAAAGAGCAGCAGATGCCTTTTTTTTTTCCACTCTTGCATAAATACTTATCTTTATTTATTATTTTAGAAAGACTTTATTTAATAAATATAAATTTCATAGATACAGCTTTTGGAATATAGCAGTTCTCCTCTCTATACCCACCCTCCTACCTCCACTCCTATCCCACCTCCTACTCCCTCTCCCAACCCATTCTTCATTAAGAATCATTTTTAATTACTTTTATATACAGAAGACCAACTCTATACTAAGTAAATATTTCAATAGTTTGCACCCACACAAACACACAAAGTATAAAGTACTTTTTGAAGACTAGTTGTACCATTAATTCTCATAGCACAACTCATTAAGGACAGAGGTCCTTCATGGAGAGCGAGTGCAAAGTGATTCCTGTTGTTGATTTAACAATTGACACTTTTTTTAAAGATTTTATTGATTATTTGAAAGGTAGAGTTACAGACAGAGGGAGAGACAGAGAGAAAGGTCTTCCTTCCGTTGGTTCACTCCCCAAATGGTCACAACGGCCAGAACTGTGCCAATCCAAAGCCAAGAGCCAGGTGCTTTTTCCCGGTCTCCCACAAGGGTGTGGAGGAGCCCAAGCACTTGGGCCATCTTCTACTGCTTTCCCAGGCCACAGCAGCGACCTGGATTGGAAGAGGAGCAGCTGGGACTAGAACCGGCACCCATATGGGATGCTGGCACTGCAGGCAGAGGATTAACTTACTACACCATGACACCAGCCCTGACACTCTTATGTATAACATCAGTGATCACCCAAGGCTTTTGTCATGAGCTGCCAAGGCTATGGAAGCCTTGTGAATTCACAAACTCCATCAGTATTTAGACAGGGCCATAAGCAAAGTCAAAGTTCTCTCCTGCCTTCAGAGAAAGGTACCTCCTTCTTTAATGGCCCTCTCTTTCCCCTGAGATCTCACTCACAGAGATCTTTCATGTAGGACATTTTTTGCCACAGTGTCTTGGTTTTCCATGCCTCAAATGCTCTCATGGGCTTTTTAGCCAGATCCGAATGCCTTAAGGGCTGATTCTGAGGCCAGAGTGCTGTTTATGGCGTTTTGTCATTCTATGAGTCTGATGTATGATCTGCTTCTCATGTTGGATCATACTCTGCTTTTTAATTCTATCGTTATTAGCAGACACTTGGTCTTATTTATGTGATCCCTTTGACATTTATTCCTATCTTTATGATAAGTTATGCACTTAAAATAATCATTTTAACTAATAAGATAACATTAGTACCTGCCAACTTAATAGGATTTGGAGTCCCATGGCAAGTTTTTAGCTTTACCCTTAGGGGTAAGTCCGTAGAATGTGTGCCAAACTGTACATCTCCTCTTGCTCTTACTCCCACTCTTTATTTTTTACAGGGATCAATTTTCAATTGGGTTTAAACACCTGAGAATAATTATGTGTTAACTAAAGAGTTCAACCAATGGTATTAAGTAGAAAAAAGAAAATAGTAAGAGAAATAAAATAGTAAGCTGTCCCTCAACAGTCAGGATAAGGGCTGATCAAGTCATTGCTTCTCATAGTGTCCATTTCACTTCTACGGGTTTCCTTTTAGATGCTCAGTTAGTTGTCACAGATCAGGGAGAACATATTATATTTGTCCCTTTGGGACTGGCTTATTTCACTCAGTATGATGCTGAAGGACTTCTGGTAACATGAAATGCATCATAGGAAGTCCACCTTCGATGTCAAGCAAAATCCCAATAGATTGAATCTTCACTCTGCACTTGCTTCAATATTTTTTAAAAGATATATTTATTTATTTTAAAGAATTAGAGAGAGGGAAAGAAAGAGAGAGGTCTTACGTCTGCTGGTTCATCCCCACAAATGGCCAAACAACCAGGGCTGAGCCAGGCTGAAGCCAGGAGCCAGGATCCCCATCCAGGTCTCCCACATGAGTGCAGGGGTCCAAGCACTTGGGCCCTCTTCCGTTGCCTTCCCAGGTGCATTAGCAGAGAGCCAGATTGGAAGTGGAGCAGCTGGGATTCAAACTGGTGCCCATATGAGCTGCTAGCACTGTAGATGGCGGCTTAACCCACCCTGCCACAGTGCCAGTCCCATCTCGCCTTAATATTCTATAGCAAGCTGGTTGACTTTGAGGATGCCTGTGGGTCAGTGGAAGGCAATGCAGCAACACATCTCACGAGTCCTCATGCCTGTGTTTTCACACAGCAGGGGGTCACTCAGGGAGGCCCTGGTCACCCGAGCCTGGTGGAATGTGGAGCTCGGACACTGGCCCCCAAAAAGGCTGAACTGGTCTCCATGAAGCAGGAAGAGGAAAGCTCCAGGGTTCATTCCCAAATAATCCAGCAGCTGACTATGCTGATGTGTGGGGTAACACACCTGGAGAGCTGATACTGGGTTGCTTGTGAAGAGGAAGGTGAGATACAGCTTGGAAACGAATCCCAAGTCAGCTTCGTCCCTAGTAGGCATTGCTTGCTAGTTGATAGAGAATGTGCGTGAGGGTAGACAGAACGGAAGCTCCCAGTTCTTAGAGTGTCTTCAGCTCTCACTGTCTCTGAGACGTTCTTCTCTTGTGTGCTCAGCTCTTCTTGCCAACGTGCCGCCCTCCACACCTGTTCTTATGCATCTAGGCAGGTAGCTGTTTGATGGACCCTGGGCACACTGAATATCAGTTGAAGAGCATTCTTATATTTTCTATTTATGAGTAATGTCCCATGAATGTCTCATTCTGTTTTTCCTGATCCTACCTGTCTTTGTAACCTGATATTTAAACTTTTCAAATGTGCCTCATTGTTTCTGAGCCCCCATAATTCACCTGTGTAGCGCTGCACACCCTGATGCCCCCACCCCAACCCTGCCTGGCAGGGCTCTGTGCATAGGAGCCTCTTATTATTTACAAGTATAATTCAGCTGTCGCTGTGTCTTTGAACGCATAGGTTTGTCATGGGATTTTTAATTGCCATTTTCATCTATATAATTAAAATTAAATGAAAAAAATGGATAGCCTCCAAAATCTGAATTAATTTCAAGAGTACTTCTTGAGGGGAAAAATGTGCAAATATGATAATTGTTCCTTGATTTGCCTTCAGCAGAACTAGGGGATTGTACCTGGCTGAAGAGAAAATACAGTAATTTTAAATGGGGGGAAAAATAAGAGACTCATTGCATGCTTCCGATCCCTCTCGTGTTGTGAATCAGAATTCATAATATGCATGGGGCATGGTAAATAACTGACTATAACTTTAAACGGGTGCGCTGGGAGTGTGCTAGTGGAACTCTGCAGATCCAGCCTGCCTGTGCTGCTCTGGCTTCGCCCTCCCTGCGGCCCCTTTGGTGTTTTCATGTAGCACAGGAAAACGCCATCACCCCCTCCCCCCACCATGAAAGTCTCTTTCATGCTCAGAAACAGGCATCTCACCTGCTTCCTGCGCTAAGAGTGCCAGTGAGCACAGAACAGAAAATAATGAGACAACAAAAACGACAAGTATTTTTAAAAATTCCTTGGGCCACCCAGTGTTGCCCTCGCCACGCCCATGGGACGCTGATGGACATGTTTATGAAGATGGGGACAGCCACTTAATGACAAACTCTGCTCTACATAATGAGGTCGGTGAGGCATCCAGAACAGAAGTGTGTGATTTGGAAGCGTGGGTCTGTAAGCACAGCCCTGCCGTGGCTGTTCGGGTTTAATGAAGCAGCTGCTTCGCCAGCACACACTCTCAGCACATTGCCTCCTTGGTGTGTTTTTGAAAACTTCAGTGTTGCTGGTAATCATATGCCAGCAATCTCCTCAGAGAGCCTTTGTGTCCCGTTCTCAGAAGAAATATGCTGCTTTTACATGTTTTGAAATTAGTCACTTGCTCCATTTTCCCTGTAAAGGAAGGTCACTCTGGTTTCCTACCTCCCATGTTGTCTCCAAGCCTTCGAGGCTCTGAGTCAGTTCATCAGCCACGCAGTGCACTGTCTGCTTGTGATGGGCCTGAAGAGCCAGGGAAATGACCAAAGAGTCTTCCTGTTCTCGGGACTGTTCTTAGACTTCAAAGTCTGAGCATCTAACTCAGAGGAGAAAGCTTCTAGCCAAGCCTTTGCTGCCATCTTTTCCCACCTCAGTCACTGACTGACTCACATTGTCCATTCATTGGTCTCATTAGAAATGCTTGCTCTAAGTAGGCAGCTCCTCCAGGCAGGCTAAAGTTCATTTCAGAGATCCTTTTTGAAGCAGATTCCCTCCTATAAAACTCAAATCAGGCTTCTGAATCCTAGGCCAGTGAGCAGTGCAGAACCCTGTGGGAACGTAAGGACTTCTGGCCATCCGTGGAACCACTGTTGCTTTCCTCCAATGTGGGGCATTGAGCAGTTACCCCTGAATTAGCAAGGGCACAGTTGGCTTTGGGGAGGTGCAGGTTCTCCAGCTCTATCACACAGAGACAGCCTGGAGACTGCTCTGCACTGTTCTCTGAACGTCAAGGATTCTTCTCCTTGGGGAACGTCAAGGAGACTTTGAGATGGCTAGCCCCTGTACCATGGAAGCTTCCTGGGAATAGCAGATAAATTCACAGATACTTTTTAAAAATGTGCTTCAGTGGGCAAAAGTATTGAATAAATGCATTTACTTCTTTGCTTTGTTGACATCTCCAGAGCTTGAGACACACAGAATCCCTCCAGGACGACCCCAAGAGCCCTCTAGTACTTTGCTCCTTCTTCCTCTAACTTAAATCTTAACTGTGGCAAGACCACTTAACCTGGGTGATACAAAAAGTTCATGGAGAGTGGACAGTATGTTGCGGCAAGTTGAACTGCCCCTTGGGATGCCTACATCCCGTATCAGAGTGCCTGTTACAGTCTCAGCTGCTCCTCTTCCAATCCAGCTCTCTGCTAATTCACCTGGGAAGCAGCAGATGGCTCAAGTACTTGAATTCCTATCACCCACGTGAGAGACCCAGATGCAGTTCCTGACTCCTAGGTTTGACTTGGCCCAGCCCCGGCTGTTGTGGCCATTTGGGGAAGAGGTGGAGGGAAAATCTCTCTCTCTCTCTCTCTCTCTCTCTCTCTCTCTCTCTCTTGCTTTCTCGCTTTCTCTGTCTCTCTGCTTTTCAAATAAATTAACAGAGGCCATCTTGAGAGTGGCTTATGTTTTACATTCAGTATTTAGCGCATGCTAGGTTCCTTAGAATAATGGCAGTTGCTGTTAAAAATAGACCCAAGCACCTTTAGCATCATGGCAATTTTTCATCATATATGAGGGCACATCACAAAATTCATGGAAAAACAGAACTTCAAGAAAAGTTTCTTTTGGTGAAAAAAAGAATGAAATCCATGCATAGTTTTTGCATAATGTTAATTTTCCATGAACTATCAGGAGAGCCTGCTGTCTTTCTAAAGGTTTTCATGGAAAACTGACCCCTGAATTCCAGTTCTGAAGGAAGCAGGGCTGGGGGACTAAGAAGTCCTTCTGTGTGTGGGTCCACCAGCCATGGGGAAGGTAGTTTTAAACAGACAGAGATGCAGCCCTGGCTAAGAAAGGAGTGGGAGCCAAGGTCAGCGTAATAATGGAGCGCAGGCTTACATGTGCATCACACGCTGCAGCTCCCGAAGCACGTTCACCTATTTCCTCTTGTCCTGGGCCTCACAGCCAGGGAAGTGGCTCCGGAAGGATGGTACCCTAACTTCCAACATCCAGGAAATCCCAGGAACACCTCAGAAGCTGTGTGACTTAAGCTAGTAAGTTCTGATCCAGGGTGCAGGATTCAGTGTTGGGCCTCTAAGAGCTGGGTTTTGCCCCAGCTCCACAGTCCTCCTGCACGCTCAGACGGCTTCAGAGGTGAGCAGAACACAATTCTCCCCATCCCCCACGTCCTGAGAACGCATCCTGTTGATGCCCACCGTGTTCCCATGGAAATCACCTGCCAGTGGCAGCCTGTTCCAGAAACACAGCCGCGATTCTCTGCAGCCTGGTTGGAGCTCCTTCCTGCTTTTGTGAAACCTGCACTCTGTCCTTTGCAGGGGTCACAGTTTAACAGACAAGCCTTGTTATCTTAACAATTCTCTAATCAGACTCTCATTTATTTAGCCAACCCCTCTGTTTTCACTGTCTCCCTCTTGTCCACCCACTCCTGGTTTTCCCACTGTGGGCAGCTGAGTTTGTCCAGTGCCAAATTATGCTTTATTCACAGCCAGAGAAAGAAATTGTACAAGGTGTCAAGCCTTGCCAAGAAAGGACCTGTCCTAGCAGTGCCATTTGGGGTTCAAGCTTACACATACCAGGGCACTGCTCTGATGGGAAAGGCGTTCCCCAGTCCACCCAAGTATTCTCTCTGGGATTTCTCAAGACAGAAGCAGAAAGCAGTCAAATGGTGCTTGAAATTTTGCAGAAACAGCAGTGGGAGACCAGCATTGGGGTGCAGACTGAAAGTTCAGCCCTTTCTAGCGTTCACGGGAACAGCCTGCTGTTTTCCCAGGTGCCTCTGAATGAGACAGGAAAGTGCAGTGGGCCATTTGTCACTGCCCCAGGTGCAACATGCAAGTGACAACTGGTGCATTCAGCCTGCCCCGTGCCTGCATCCAGGCCTCTCGCCTTCCCTTTCCCTGACACCAGGGCAGGATCAGCTCCCTTCCCTTCTCCTCCACACAAATAGGTGA
The DNA here is from genome assembly GCF_033115175.1 of Lepus europaeus. Classification (NCBI taxonomy): domain Eukaryota; kingdom Metazoa; phylum Chordata; class Mammalia; order Lagomorpha; family Leporidae; genus Lepus; species Lepus europaeus. The sequence goes on from NC_084830.1 coordinate 151,502,175, forward strand.
GTAGATCTGTTGTTCTGGGACTGGAGCCAGTCAGCCATGCCCTCCATGGTCAAGGGTACTCATGCTCTGTGTAATCCCTCTCACCCTGTTTTTAATTCAAGGCATGGTCTTTTGTTTTGTTTTCTGGACTGGCAGGACTCAGTAGCAGCATGCCAGTGTCAGTAGCTCAAGGTTAGTCTGCAGTTTGGTGTACAGAAGGTAGGCTGGTACGTTCTTCAGGGAGCGCTGGCCTGGAATATCCTTTTAGCAAGGTCCTAAGTTAGGTGAGAGCTTAGAGGGTCTTGAGTACGGGGTTCTGCAGAAATGGCACAAGAGAAAGAGCCAGGCCTTGCTTACAGGAGAAGGCAAGGTTGGGGTGCCAAAAGGTTCCTTTAGCAGCTGAACTCCATACCCAGCACCCACCGCAAATTAAATGAACTGACCACATGGCCGATTGTGTCCCCTTTGCCAGTGAGAAGCAAAGGAAATAAAGTATTTCATTCAGAAGAGAAGCTATGGATAGAAAATGAGTGTAAGGGAAAATGCTTCCAAGATATATTTTTAAGGGTATTTCATTGTGGATTTAGGTCACATAGTTAGAGCTATCTCCTTTGACAAGGACTTAATCTAGGTTACAGGTTCGTGCACTCAGGGATTTTTAGGTACCCAAGTGACAGGCCCTTCCCTAAAGGGGAGTCTACCTCACCACAGCCGAGGGTCCCGCTGACACAATCTGTGCACCTCCCCCTCCCCCTCCGGTTCTGTCAAGCGTCAAGAGGAGTGTTTGGCCCTCTGAGCTGCAGTTATGCAAATCCCGAAAATAGACTCTCGGAGTACACCCAGACATAATGATTCCATGCGGCGAGAAGGTCACTGTGTCTGCTTTTCCTGCCAACACACCCTGGCTCTTAATCTATGGCTGCCTTGTGAAGCCAGAGAGCCGTGCCAGGAAGTCACACTCAGTGACTGTGAGGCATCATGAGAATTTCAAGTCACGTCAATGGGGCTTTGTACAAGCAGGCCAGGCAATGGGAATCGTACAGTTTTAGGAGAGGATGGTCTTATAACATCCTTTTGTACTTTGGCCTGAGACCCACCATAGAGCAGTTTAAAATAAAACAAAATGAACAAACAAAAAAACTATCTGGTCCCAGCCACAAATCAACTCCACCCTCCCAATCAATCCTGCCAAAAAAAAAAAAAAAAAAAAAAGCAGAAAGACATCCACCCCCAAAATTTACTGTGGTTATGTGGTTACCCAAGTGGCAGGATTATAAGTAAGTTTTCTTATTTCCTTTGTGCTTTTCTGTACTTTCTGTAACATTTGTGTCTTGCTTTTGGAGTATTTGAAAAAACAACAAACTCTATTTAAAAATCAAAAAACTATACCCTCTACCAGTTGTTTGAGTGTATTCCTTGAATGTTTAGGGCTGATTTCATGGAGGGGGTGTCCTCTGCCTGTGCCCCCACCGCAAACCTCAGCTGAGGACTGAGGTCTACTCCCCCCCGTCCAGAGAGCTGCTGGGAGTGAGCAGGTGCAGAACACAAGATGTCTCAGGGCAGCCAAGGAGGATGGGACAGAGAAGCTGCTGGGCCAAGACAGATGCCACAGCCACAAGGAGGGATGATGTTCCCATCCAATTGTTCCGGGCAAGTCAAGCCTGCCGGCATGTGCTTGTCAGGAGGGGAGCTGTCAGCTCAAGTTCATTTGGAAACACTGTGTTCTTGCCCTGACAATGTGCAGTAGATTCACATTGTTCTGGAAGCTGGGAGGGTCCTATCTTCCAGACCTGTAAGGATCAAGTAAAATGTAATGAGCGGCCAGCACCGAGGCTCGATAGGCTAATCCTCTGCCTGCGGCGCTGGCACACCAGGTTCTAGTCCCAGTCAGGGCGCCGGATTCTGTCCCGGTTGCTCCTCTTCCAGTCCAGCTCTCTGCTGTGGCCCGGGAGTGCAGTGGAGGATGGCCCAAATGCTTGGGCCCTGCGCCCGCATGGGAGACCAGGAGAGGCAGGCTCCTGGCTTCGGATCAGTGCAGTATGCCGGCCGCAGCAGCCATTGGGGGGTGAACCAATGGAAAAGGAGGACCTTTCTCTCTGTCTCTCTCTCACTGTCCACTCTGCCTGTCAAAAAAAAAAAAAAAATGTAATGAGCAAAGGTGAGGATCTGGGAGGACACAGTCCTGGAGGGTTGGGATTGGGGAGTGAGGCCCTGGCCACCCAGGTTTGTTGTTGAGATGATCTCTGACTGTCAACCAATCTGCTGAGCCCAGGCTGTGTTGGGGGTGAGGCTGGCAGAAGGGCCCGTCATGCACAGGGACTCAGTGTCACGTGACCTTCAGACCAAATTCATCCCACAGGTCTCTGTGAAAGTTTCCATGTCTTACATATCTTGTACTGACCTGTTATTAGATGCATGGGGCTCATCAATCCAATGGATCTGAGTGCTTTGAATGTGAGGTCAGCTGTACACAGATCAGGACACAAATTCCTCAGTTTCTGTGACTGGGACTGTGTCAGGGATGTCAGGCCTGTATTACCACTGGGTTGTTTTTATTGGTAACAGAGAGCTTGCTTGTCATCCTCTTTCTTGTGCTTTTTCTGTGTGTCCTTGTGATAATTCCTGTGTCCTGGGGTCTTGGGTACTACCCCAATAAACAAAACTTCACTGCTAATGTACTTACTTTCATGTCCATTAGAGAAAAATAAACAAGCTCTTCAAAGTCTTCATTTCATGAAGCCCTTTGCTTAAAACAAGGCTAAAATAGTTAGGTTTTTAGAAAGTTAATTTTCAAGATATATTAAGTAGACAGTTTGTATTATAGAACACAAATTAGGCAAAACACAGAAAGGCAGAACAGTAATGGAAGGACTCTCGTTTGCAAATATTGCTCTTGGAGCATGCTTCTTGGCCAAATTCATTTTTTTCTCCTTTCTGTCTCTCTTTTTAATCCTGGTATCTCGGAATGAAACTGCATGGAGAATAAATTGCTTGCAAGAAGAAATAGTTGCGAAGGGTTTTAATAATGATTCTAGTAACTTTTAGAGTGTCAACAAAGACTTATTGCTTTCCTGGTGCAGAGCAGGAGGGCGGCCTATCTTCTCTTCAGATCTGAGCTCTAGAGCCATCCTTCCATCCTCTCGTGGAAACCAGGGCTCCTGTTTATATGCCCTGATGTGATTGCTGTCATGTTCATAAGTGTCCTGCTATTGCTTGTGGGCCGTGTGGGTGTGTGTGTGTATGTGTTTGTGTGCATGCCTGCACGCTTGTATTAAATGGTAACAAGTCACCTTCTTAGACTACCCTGTTATTTGTATTAAATAAGAATGCCCGTGATTCTCCATTTTGTATTAACTGTCCAGCCCAAGTAAACTGTTTCTGATCTCTCTTAGATGGAAATCCTGCATGAACGTGGAAGCCATTAGCAGAGTAATTGCTGTGTGTTACCATGACAACCAGCCGCTGCAGTCACCTGCCCGAAGTCCTGCCAGACTGCACCAGCTCAGCTGCACCCGTGGTGAAGACCGTGGAGGACTGTGGCAGCCTTGTGAATGGGCAGCCACAGTATGTCATGCAAGTTTCAGCCAAGGACGGGCAGCTGCTGTCAACAGTAGTGCGGACTCTTGCCACACAGAGGTAGTACCACCATTAAAATCAATGGGTCTGTGATTGATCCAGAGAACCCTTACTCAGAAGGAAGGTACTAGAGGGAACACAGTTTGTGCTCAGGTCTTTGTGTCAGGTGAGCAGAGGTACTGGAAAAAAAGTGGACGCTGCCCAAGTTCTGTCATCACCATTTCTATAGCAATAGGGCACAAAAGCTAAAATTCACCCTGTCCAGTGTTCGGCTTCAAATCCCACTTGCAGAGAGCAAAGCAGAGAAGGGTCTCACAAGATGTGGGGTTACGGGCTTTACGTTTGTTATTTTCACATTGCCATGGTGAGTAAGGTCTTCCTTTCTCTGGGAGCTAACAAAAGTAGCCCTCTCCTAGAATAGAGTGAAGAAGGCCTCGGATTTCAGAGGACTGAGCCTAAGTGATTGGATTTGTAGGCAGAACTTTTGAAGGGCCTTTCCTGGGGTGCATGCTGATGGCCTGATAGACACACTGTCCAGGGCCCCTTGTTGGGTGAGTCCCTTTTCACAGCTGGGGTCCTCTCCTGTTGTCTGCCCCATATGGCCGCCATCCATGGCCCTTCACACATACACAGTCCTGTAAAGTTACTACTGCTACAGTCTCCCAGCTTTTCCTCCCACAGCATGAACCAAAGCAAGGGTGAAGACTCTGGGCAGTGCAGAGACTGCTCCTTGAGGCTGGCACTTTGTCTTTGGGGGTCTCCTCCTGTGTTCTTGTTGCCCAGCAGCAAATGGGAGCTGCAGGCTGCCAGGCCAGCAGGTGCACCTTGGCTTCTCCAGAATTTCTCAGAATGGGTCCGTGGGACTTTTGACTGGCAAATGTAAACTGAGTTTAGGCATCACACTGGACCCCTAGGGTCAGATCTGTCACTCTTGACCCTTAACCACTTACCTCCATCTGAGTGACTCATCAAACTCTCTGGTCCAGGCACACAGCCATGCACACATCTGCAGTGGGTCTACTGGTGACCACCCTGCCTAGACACAGTAGCCCACGGATGTGGACTCACATTCCCCACACCTCTGGTGAGCATTGACCATAGGCCTCTGTTCAAAACTCGTGTGGCCGTCTCAAAGGAAAGAAATAGGAAATAGTATAATATAATTTGTCCACCTTTCAGAGAACTCCTATCAATTGGTTAGAACTCAGAACACCATGAGATGGTGAGCATCACTGGCTCTCTGTGAATTAAGTCTGGGCCACTTGAGTATGCACCAGTCCCCCTTGTGGCCATCATCACCTCCATGGATTAGGAAGAGGAAGCTGTGTTGAAATGACTGAAGCTCTGAACCCAACTGTGTGTGTGTGTGTGCGGATATGTGCATGCATGTGTACGTGTGCATAAATGGGTGTGTGCCATGTTTTCCTGCCATGGAAGCAATGTAAACCAGAAAGTCTCTGAGTCTCTCATGCACATGGCTTCATATGAATAAAGGAAGCCAGGAATCAAGAGAAGAAAAAAGTCACCTCCAACAGCTTTCTTTTCCTGTCCCTGAGCACAGAAATTAGAGTGGGGTGAGGTAGGGGAGGTCTTTGGTACAAATACGAGAGAGTCCTTTCTTTTTTAAGCCCCCTTTCAGCTTTTGCTCATTGCCAGGATTGTTCTTAGAAAGGTGTGTAAGAAACAGCAGTGTTTCCATGGCTGTTTCCATCTGGACCAAAGATGGCTTTGAAGAGGATGATACAGCCTGGGCCTGGACCACTGTCACCTCTGGCAACTGTGGGAGGGCAGGTAGAGAGGATGATTGCAAGTTTGTCACATGTCATAATGACATATTTTAAAATCCAGTGCCAGTGAAAACAGCACAAGTTAGAGAAGGGGTGGGCCTCTCCCACTACACAGCACCCATTGAGAAATGAGCCCTCATAGTCTAATGCATCTATTGGCTACTGGCTTCCACGTTGGGCCATGTTGTTTGATTTTCCTTTCCCTGATGACTGTTGCCAAAAATGACAAAGCTACCTTTTTTTTTTTTTTTTTTTTTTTTTGACAGGCAGTTAGAGAGAGAGACAGACAGACAGAAAGGTCTTCCTTCCGTTGGTTCAACCCCCAAAATGGCTGCTACAGCCAGCGCTGCACTGATCTGAAGCCAGGAGCCAGGTGCTTCCTCCTGGTCTCCCATGCGAGTGCAGGACCCAAGCACATGGGCCATCCTCCACTGCCTTCCTGGGCCACAGCAGAGAGCTGGACTGGAAGAGGAGCAACTGGGACAGAACCAGCGCCCCAACCGGGACTAGTACCCGGAGTACCGGTGCCACAGGCAGAGGATTAGTCTAGTGAGCCATGGCACCAGCCAACAAAGCTAACATTAACTAGGCATTTCCTGTGTTCCTTTTCTAAGCTTCAAATTTGAGTATCGCTTCTCATCCTCCCAGTCATCATTTAAGGAAGGCACCATTCTTTGCTGCTCATCTTAGGAAGCAAGAGAATAGGACACAGGGAGGCTAGCACAGGAAATTACTTGCCCACAGTTAGCTGGTTGGGAAGCAGCAGAGCTGGGACAGAGCCCAGGCAGCTGGATTCTGGAGTGCGTACCATGAACCCCTAACCATTCTATGCTGCCTTCACGAGAACTGCAGAGTGGTTTCTCCACATTAAATGCAGAACTTGAGACAGAGACCACCTGGATAAGACATATTTGTGACTCCCTTCCAGTTTAATGTCTCTGGCATCCCAGAGAACAGCCTACAAAAATTCAGAAGCCATCCTGCACCCAGGCCTGGACGCTGGCGCAGACTGCAGTTCTGCACAGCAGCTTCAGGATTGGTAGCCGGCTCACCTCCTTCCTCTCCTTTTCCTGCCCTATTGAAAGATGAGAGAAAAGGAACCTCTGAATATACAAAATCTTTCCTTGGCCTGGTTCACAAGTTGCAATTTGTCTAGAAACTACAATTGGTGTCATTTCAGAACAATCTCTTTTCTTAATGATAAAGGATGGTTTTTATTTCTTGATTACAGTTTGCCTGAACTACATCTATGTTCAAGGCAAAAATAACGTATTGCTCATTTTCACTCATTCCTGGTCCTGGGCCAAACCTGACCTCTTTGCTATTGGTCATCTTCTAGTCTTAGTACCGGCAAAAGTGGATGATGGCCTGAGTGCTTCTGAATATTGGAGGCCATTGGCCCCACTGCCAAGGTCAAGTGTGAGTCTTGAAACAAGTGTCTGTTCTGAGCAGCTGCTGCTAGGGAGGCCCAAGGACACAGCGAGAAAGCCATTTGCGTGGTGGTGTTTTCCAGCCAGTGATGAGCTGGTGCCCTTCTTCTCTTGCAGCCCTTTCAATGATCGGCCAATGTGCAGGATCTGCCACGAGGGCAGCAGCCAAGAGGACTTGCTCTCTCCGTGCGAGTGCACAGGGACCTTGGGGACAATTCATCGGAGCTGCCTGGAGCACTGGCTGTCATCCTCAAACACCAGCTACTGTGAACTCTGCCACTTCAGGTTTGCAGTGGAGCGCAAACCCAGGCCGTTAGTGGAGGTCAGTAAGTGGGGCACGTCCTGAAAACTTAGCTCTAATGAGCAAACGATGTCTGCTTTCATGCTCACAATCACAAACCCGTTGTGGCTTCACTGAAGCACGGCAATGGCTGTGTGTGTGTGTGTGTGTGTCTCAGAGAGGTACCAACAGACGACACAAAGTGGGACAGTTTACCAGCTCACTGGGAGCCCAGGAGAAGGATGCCCTCCACAATGGTGGAGCCAAAAAGGAAGAAGTCAGGAGAAGGAAAAAGTGCAAGTCCCTGCAAAGTGGAACAAACAAATCATACACTTTACACTTTGCACATCATCTGCCCAGCTGAAGCAACAGAAAAATGGGCCTTTGGGTTGCCTGTTCTGAGAGATCTTCATGCATAGCTTACTGGAGGTAACCCAGCCTGCCTGGAGTCTGTGTTCTGTGACCTTGGATAAGTTACTCCTCCTCTCAGAACTACCCTGGGGATTAAAGGAGCTGTTTACAAAACACTTAGAAGAATGCAGATTCATTCCTATGTGTTTCTGAATCAAGATCTCTCTCTCCAGGAATTTATGCACAAACATTTTCAGCTAATAACCTAGTACTGAGTTTATTTTCTTAAAGATGATGCTGTCAGCACCCCCCTCTGTTAAAATGGCAGGACATTCTGTTTTGTGTTTTAGACCAAGGGTCTGGTCTGATATTAGCAGAGGAGTTAGAACGGGAAAATCATTAGGAGCAGGCATTTGGCATAGTGGCTCAGGGCACCCAAATACCATATCAGTGTAAATGCCTGAGCCAAGGCCCAGCTTCTCTGCTTCCTGCTGATGTGCCTTCTGGGAGGCAGCAGATGATGTCTCAAGTACTTGGGACCCAGCCACCCTCACAGGAGACCCTGAAGGAGTTCATGGCTCCTGGCATTGACCTGGCCCAACCTGGCTTTGTGGTCATTTAGGGAGTAACACAGCAGATGTAAGATCTCTGTCTCTCTGTCTCTGCCTGTCATATAACGTGTGAATAAATTAACATTTGTTTTACAAATAAAAAATCATTAGACTATTTCTGCCTACTCTCTAACCCCAAAATTCTACTAGTCAACTAAAAATTGGATGTTGACAACCACAAGTATTGCAGTATATTAGGAGCCAAAGCTAGCTGGAAGGCATCAAGACGTGTGTATAATCTGGACCTACTGATAGCCTTCTCCTAATTTCAGCAGTAACCCAGTAAAATCCTAGAATTACAACTAGAACTGGCACCCAGAAAACCCTTCTTGGAAACCACTTAATAAGCACATGGTGCTGAGAAACTGAAGGCCTTGCAGATTTCTCTCTCTCCCTCTCTCTCTCTCTATCCCGGTTTTGGCCTTGAAAATTTAATGAGGCCTGCAACCAGGGCCTGTTTTAGCTGTGACTTACTTGCCAATTGGCACAAGATGTATTTGACTTGCCCCAGTAGACTGTGCTTGCATTAAGATCTGGATCAGGTGACCGCTCCCTTTTAGCCATCTTGCCGCTTGCCATCCACTCTCAGAAATTCCTCTTTGTAGAGTGCCTGTCAGGGATGTGGCCTTGGGCCAGATTCAGTGAGATTTAACATTCCTAAACTTCTCTGTAGAGGGAAGGGGGCGGAATAGAATAAAACAATAAACAAAGGAGATGGAAATTTCTCAGGCCCAGTGGCAACAATTAAAAAAAAAAATCTACTTCTACTTTCTAGAAACTTTCTGGAATCTTCCCAAGCAGATAGGAAGGCGTCTCCCAGGGAGCTGGCATCCTGGAGGGAGGAAGCCCTGCCAGTGGAAGGCTTTACTTGCACCTCCCTGTTAGAAAGAAGTTTACTTGGTAAAAACCCAGTGGGTGTGTCCATGATGAGTAACAAAGGAGAGTATGTGTGGCGCACACATGTCAAACACCTTTGAACTCCTGGGTAAAATGCCAAATATGCTGACTCACCCGAGGAAAATTTTCAAACTCAGAGTGGGTGACATGGCCCCACACACTGGGGTCTTCAGAGTTGCTGATGTGGGTCGCAGACTGCAGAGTCCTGGCAACTATCGCTAAACAAGGAAATGAGTTAAATGACCTTGAGAACAAGTGAAGTGCTCTCAAAGATTTAAGACCTTGCCTACACAACCTTCACCCAAACGGTCACCAGTGGTGAAATTCTCATTGCACAAATGGAATGTGACAAATTTCCGAGTTAATGATGATTGAACAAGTTGAAAGTGAAAGGCAAGCCCTCCCAAGCTGGGGGAAGCCAGCCGTTTGATCATCCCAGGGCAGAATGAACTTGGTGTTTGACCACAAGCAATAAAAAGTTGTCTTTGGTTTCTCAGCTGGAGGACAAATGAGAACCAGGTGCGGGCAGATTGGTAAACAAATGACATTGCTAATTGATGTTTCCCTCCTCTCAAAGGACAGGCTCATTCATAGTAAGCATCACTTCTGGCTGTTTCCACACAAGATCAACATGCGTCTGTTTTTAGTACCAGCAAAGCCTGCTTATCTGTGTTGAGGAGGACGTATATTGTTAGTGGATTTTGCATTTTTCCTCTTTTAATTGCTTTAATCATTACTTTGTCTACCAGTTGAATCTGCTTTCTCATTAAAGCAAGAAAATTCCATAACATTTCACTCCAAAATCCATGTGATAGCAACAGCTGTTGTTGCTAGAGGAAGCAGTTTAAAAAGTCATTTGTAGGTGTTATTTGTACACATCTGCACACTCACCAGAGCTGAGATGACTTTTCACACCTGAGACTTCCGCTTTCCAGTGAACATCTTGGGCTTTGATTGAGCTTCCTGGCCATCCTAAGAACACCTCCTCCTCACTTCCTGTGCCCGCTGCAACCAGCAGTTGGTTGCTTGTTGCTAACTGGTCAGGAACCCAGAACTGTTGCAGATACACAAGGTGCTACACAAAGGAAGATTTCTACTTGTAACAGCGCATTCCATGGCTGGTTTTTCTCAGAAGCTCCAAACGAGGCAGCCCCTGCCAACTTTGCCACTGACATCTGTGTGGCCTGGCTCAGTTTCTCTGAGCTTCACCATGGAAAGTGGTGAGAAGTTGCTCCCTCTCCATGACATCTCTTTCAATCTCAGTAAGGTTAGAAGTTCTTAGGCAAAATAACCCATTCTACCTTTCAAGCATGTCCATTGTATGGTATGTAACCGATACATTGATTTTTTGTGTATGTCCATCTGTCTACTTACCTATATAGCCAGACTAAACCTTTTAGTCTCTTTTGGTAGATGCACTACAAATTAGTCCCCTGGGTGTGTTTTGGATGCAAAGGAAGCCAGTAGAACAAGACCTGGTTCCAGCCCAGGAAAGCTACCGCGCTGTCATCTGGTTTAGTTAGACGTGGATGAGCTTCCATTGTAGCCCAGTGAATGCAAATGTCATAAGGTCTGTGTCCAGTCATGCAGGATTGGAAAGCATTTAAGACCTGTATAGCAAAAAGGAAGAGCAGATGTGCCATCCCTGCATCTCGTCTCTCCACTGTGAGTGCATCTCATGAAGTCAGTGTGGTTTGGGGTTGATGGTGGAACACGTATGGGCTGGCAATTTGTAAGATGCATTATCCTCAAGAATACTGGCCCAGTAGAACATAGTAAATTGATATCCACCAACCATAAAAGGATTCACTGAATGACCAGCCTGGCTGGTTTTATGGTCTTCTTCCTGCTCTTTATAGTTTTCCTCATTTCTCTCTGTAACTTGAACTCTGATACCAGTCTTCTATAACGAAGGGCAAAATACAGCAAACCAATAAAAAGTCCATGATTTTCTCCCCCAAGTCTGAGCCCTGACGCTAGACTATTGCCATCCCTGCGTTTCTCATTAACCAGTTTGCCAAGAAAGCCCACCTCACTAGGTACAGGGCATGCTTGTAAAATCATTTTCCAGAGAGGGAATACTTACTGCAAGGCTTTCCTAAGACGTGCATCTGTAACATCCACCCTTGCCCAGAAAACTCATGAAGTTGTAGATCAGCTGAACAGTTTTGTGATTAAAATAAAAACCTCCAGGAAACAGAGAAAATCTGGAGGAAAGGCTTCGGGGAATCTGATCTCCCTCCGATCAGGGAGACTTGGTGATTTTTCACAGAAGGGCCGATTAAGTTTCTGGATTCCTGTTCCCTTTACACAAACCCAGCTGATTGATAAGAATTGTCTGAACAATTTAAAAGCTGTTCCCCATGAGGCAGAGGTTTAACTAAATTGAAACTGAGGATGTTTTCACACATACCCGTTACCCAGAATAATGGGATGTAAAGCTAGGGAGATAAGGATTAAGGATTTTTTTTTTTTTGAACTCTTTTTTTCTTTTTTTTAAGTCACTAGAGGAAAATGGTTTTAAAGTGTGCCTTGGATTCAGCATAATCTTAAGCAACACCGCAGCAAGAAACTACACCCAGGCACAGAGAAATGTTTTCTATCTTGGTACTTGCTATTTAATAGATTCAAGATTTCATTTAACTCTAATACCTATAATGTGTATACATATATTTTTTTGAATCAAACTTTAAGAGTGACATTTCTGGGCTCTTTTTGGTAGGGTTTCTTTTGATTTTTCATATTCATTTAGGTGGAAACATGAACTTATTTCGGAGCATTGGCCTTCATCGGCAAACTGTTGCAGTATGAGTTAATCGGAGAATGAGCCACAAGGGATAAGAACTGGTCCAAGGAGCCTCACGGGCAAAAGGGCCACCATTCTGTTACTCATCGGAAGGCAATCACACTCCTGTCTTCATCCCCACCCATGAGTGCAGCCAGTGGGAAGGGTGCCTGGGCCCCAGTCACCACAGGGCATGGTGCGTCTTTCTGGTTCAGTGCCTTTTGAACTTAAGGAGTTTGAATGGCTCTGGGTGGGACATGTGGTCCCCATTTCCTCTGGCCTCACCTTTGACACACACACAAGCACACACACGCACACATAGTTCTCTTCACTACCTCGTGTTGCCTGCCTCCCGTGTGCATTTGAGATCCCAGGAGTGGGCAGTTTCTCTCACCCTTGAAATGGCTCTCCAATACTAAGTGCATTTTCTTCTGTGGCACCTTCTTTGAGAGTATTACAGACTGAACCTCATCGTCTCGTTCATGTGGGCCCCACCTTACAAGGGAGCTGAAACGGTTGGTTCAGAGTCACATGGCAAATGGACCTGTGAGAGGCAGTGTGCCAGCGTGGTACACTGTTGTAATTCCTCACCCTTAAGTGTGCTTTGGTGTTGGCCAACCAGTCCCTTGACTTGTGACAGGGTCGCTGAGTGGGCCTTCCTTCAGACCACCCTGCCCGCATGTGGGCGGTGGCACCGTCCTTTGTGCCAGCCCTTGAGATAACATGTTTGATGCTGAGTCCCAGCAAAGCCTGAACCTCTGGTTGTTTAGTCTTGAATTTTTGTCTTGCTTTTGGTGGCTAATTTGGCAGTCGCTTTGTTACTTAAAGCTTAGTTACAAGAAAGCTGTTTTAAGGTATCTATTAAATTCACAGCTTGCTTCATTAAAAATCAATTCATTAAAAAAGCAAGCCAACCGAAGTGTTCACATGGCCACACCAGATGGAAGTGAGCTAACTGCTTGGAGCCTGTTTCCAGCCCATCCTCTGCTGGTGCAGGATTCGTTTGGAGGCAAAATCTACTTCCATGCATAAAAAGAATTTCATGAGCAGACTCTATTATTTTAAATTGTGCTGACACTTGCAGTGAACTTGGGTTGAAATCCACATTCTCAAGGGCACCTCTTTGCATGTGAGTAGCTGCTCCCTCTCTCTCCCCATCTGAGGACTTCTGTGGGCAGAGACACAAAACACCATGAACCCTTGCGCACTTTTTAATTTTAATTTTCCTATGCTTTAAAATATTCAGAGGTGAACCAAGAATAATACAACAAACAGGTGTGTATCCACTACCTAGAGTTAACAGGCATTTTGTTTTCAAAGCGGCAGCCTCTCAGGGTCAGAGAGAAAATGTCTTCGCTAACTGGTCCTTAGGTATCCTCACTAGGAGAGGAAATTCGGCCAGGTTTTCCTTAAGCACATCTGGGCTGAGAATAAGAGAAAGTCAACAAAATGAGACAGATAATCTTGAAAGATTCCAGACCCTTTTAGCCAACTCCAAATGTTAGAACAAATAGAATAGCGAGTGGGCTCATGTCTCCTGAGTTCAAGGTTATTCCGTAGCAGCTGGGTGGTGGAAGTGACGGTGTTCCTGGACCACTGAAGGGAGAGTGCCGTAAGCAGGGTCAGAGAGGAGCTCCAAAGGGTCACTAAGTGACTCCAGCTGGGAGTCGTCTTCCTCCTGAGTCCTGCTGAAATGACAAGGCACAGCTAATTCCCAGGAGTGGTCCCGGAAGGCTTCAAGACGCCAGGTGGAACCGAAGGGAGCCGCAGGTTGCAGGAGCCCAGATGCGGATCTCAGTGGCGGAGCTGCAGAGCATGCAGTGCTGCTCCCTGCTGAGGCTGCCCCCAGCCCTCCTGTGCTGCCTCAGTTTTAAAGTGTCAGGAACCGACTTCAAATCCACAGAAAGAGTGCACAGTTTGACATAAATAATGCTGTGAAATATTGTGAGTGAGACAGACTCATGGTTAAAGCTGCTTAACAATCAGTTGTATACAAATGAGCAAAATGGAGCAATTTCTTGGATTAAGCAATGGGAGACCAGTGCATCTTTATTCTCTGGGTGCTGCCTGCTGCTCCCACTTGTGCTAAGAACTTCCTTTTCCAGAATAGGCATGGACTTTGACTCTAATCCAGCGGCATTAATTTATTTTGGGTCATCTCTTTTTATCTTTAACTTGTTCACACCCAAAAAGGTTTTTCTTCTTAAATGAATCTTACCTGTTTTCTAGATAGAGGGAAGAGATTTCATGCTGTGTAGTTTATATGATCATCTCACTTCTGTGTTCAGCTATTCTTATCATAGCAAAGGTGCTTTCCCATCTTGTAGATAAGCTGTGACTCGGGCATGATGTCAGTCTTCAGAGATCTTAAATATTTTCAGTCTCAGGCTGCCAAGTGGAGAAGGCAGAATCCAAAGTCTACATTCCTTGCACCATACCTGGCATCATGGCCCATTAGAGCTATCATAACCAAATATCATAAACTGGGTGACTTAGAAACAACAGACTACTTCCCACCATTCTGGAATGGGGGAAATCGAAGACCAGGGTGCCAGTCTGACCAGGTTCTTGTAGGGGTCCTCTTGCATGTTGTACACTGCCAACTTCTCACTGTCCTCACGGGGCACTGATTCCAGTCATGAGGGCTCCATCCTCATGAGCCAATCACCTCCCAAAGAGCCCTTCCTCCTAACACCGTCACCTTGATGGTTAGGATCCATGTATGAATTTGATGAATTTGAGAGACAAAAACATTCAGACCAGAGCACATGGTTCTTCCTGGCTCTAAAGTGCTTCCCTTTACTCATTGACACACTTGTGCACACCTGCAGCTTATGGCTTCTTTACCAATACCCAGCCATTCCAAGGGACTAAGTATACCACTGAAGGCAGAGGATAAGAAAAACTATGAAATCCCTGCTCTCCTTTTGACATTGAATTTGTCTACTGAACCCAGAGGTGTTAGGGAGGAGGGGCAGATAGACAGGCAGCTCACAGAAGGCCTATAGGATGGTGAAATTACTGTCTACTCCATACAACAGCACAGTGATGGATGTCACACATTTGTCCAAACCCACAGAGTGCACAGCACCCAGAGTGAGTCTTCATGGAAGCTGTGGACTTTGGATCACAAAGATATATAAGGATCATTCGTTGTAACAAATGTACCTCTGTGGTGAGGGATGTTGACAGGGAAGGGGGTGGACAGAGTACATGGGCGCTCCCTGTGCTTGTCATTCAGTTTTGCTGTGAACCAAAAACTGCTCTAAAAATATCAAGTCTGTCTTAAAAGGAGGGAGGTGGGCATTGTGGCATAGTAGGTTAAGCTTCTGCCCGCAGCGCCATATCCTATATACAGCGCCGTATCCTATATGGGCACTGGTTCATGCTCTTCCTCTGATCCAGCTCTCTGCTGTGGCCTGGGAAAGCAGTAGAAAATGGTCCAAGTGCTTGGGCCCCTGCACCCATGTGGGAGACCTGGAAGAAGATCCTGGCTCCTGGCTTTGGCTGGGTCCAGCTCTAGCTGTTGTGGCCATTTGGGAAGTGAACCAGCAGATCAAAGACCCTTCTCTCTGTCTCTCCTTCTCTGTGTCTGTAACTCTACCTCTCAAATAAATCTTTAACCAAAAAAAAAAAAAAAATAGTCCAAGCTGTGCCAGATTCAGTGCTGCGATAGCAGTGAGGCCCTTTCTTCTCTGTGTCTTTGTAGACTCCAGTCTGGTTGAGAGGCAAAGCTTTTTGATGACACCATCCTGTCAGATGCCAGAAAATCATTCTTCATTTCCAGGGGCCTTTACATAGCCTTTCTTTTTCTCTTATCTAGTTACTCTTTCTCTGCATTTCATGTCTTCCTTTCTGCCTAGTCATGATGTTACCAGTTTTCCCTGAGGTTTCTCCTAAGGAAGAGATGTTATTTGGAAGCCTGGTAAAGTCAAAATGGTTAAGAGCCTGTCCCCTCTTTCATGTGTGATTGTGAAGGTCAAGGGCAGGGTGGCTGTCCAGTGTTACACACATTTCCTTAAAGATGACCATCGAGGGGATTCAGATTGGCACCTGTTCTGCAACCCACGAAAGACATCACTGGTTTTCTCAAATTGTTTGAATAATTGCTGTGATTCTTTGCTTTACTTGTTTTTTACAGGTGCAACAGATTTGGGTTAAAATTTAAAAAAAGAAAAAAGACCCCTATCAGGTCTTCGGGTCTTCAGGGTTTGCTTTCCTCCTCCATTTTTTGCTGAACGTAGATTTCTGTGCCAAACCTCCTCAGTACCTATTTCCATTCTTGGAGAATTAGGGGCCCTGTGAGATTGTCTGACTGTTTGCACTCCATTGTTAGGAAGTTAGAGGGATAGAACTACCCTGTGCTGGAAGGTTATGTTGTGCTTATATAACACAGAAGTTTTTAGTTTGGAGTCCTGAAAACCAGGTTTATTTCTTAGATGTGCCATTTGTGAAAATGCATAAAGATCTGTTTGTGAAGGCGGAGGTTAGATTAAAAGAAGATGACAAAGTATTTTCTACTCGGTATTTTATCGCTGTTCACCTACAGTGATGCTGTGAGGTTCAGAATCTTTGAGGGCTCCAAGGGGAAATGGCTAGTATAGCTTAAGGGTCATGCTGAGCTGGAGAAGCAGAAGGAATGTTATAAAATAGAATTTATAGGCATTTAAGGGCTTCTATCTGGGAAAAATCAGTAAAAGTGGAAGAGTGGGGAAAACGTTCACCACCCTAGGAAATAACACAGCCCTTCCCGACAATCCACCTCCTTCCAGTCTGGGTCTTTGCATTGTGCACCTTCTGGAGGGGAAGGGGACATGAGAGATAGAAATAATAAATGGCTCTAACATTTTTTTCTAAACGCTGGCTCATCTGCCTAAAATCTATGACTTCAGTGCCGAAACCCAGAAGTCATTCATTTATCAAAATATACACGTTTTCAACTGTTTATAAGACATACCTGATAGATATGTGAAAAATCACCCTGTTGGATGAAGACATGGTGAGGCAAGAGGAAATACCTAAGATACATAAAACACTAAAATACATAAGAGAATTTATGCAGGAGGGAGGGTTTCTTTAGGGAAATCTACAGGATACTTCAGATTTGAAAAAAAAAAAAAGCAGGTATTTTAACAGCTTTATTGAGATGTAACTCACAAGCCATCAGTGCACCATTTAATGTTTACAGCTAGGTGGCTTTTAGTATATCCGGGAAGTGTCTGCACCATCACCACTCAATTTTAGAACAAATCATCACCCCAAAAGAAACCTCACACACCTCAGCTTCGCTCTCTCATGCTTCCACCCTGACCCTGCCCCAGCACTCAGCAGCCAGCAATGTAATTTGCATCTCTGAATTTGCCTGTTCTGTGCACTTCCTATAAATGGAATCCTACAGTACATGGTCCTTTGTGATTGGCTTCCTTCACTTGACAATCCGGTCTCAGATTTTATAGAAAATATGTCTTATCCTTCCTTGCTATGCTGTGCTTTTTAGTTCTGATTCTTCCTCTGTATCCACCTTAGTACTCACATGCATACCTCACATACCCCTACCTAGAGCTTCAGCCGGGGCCCCTGCTCTAGACACCTCCATGCTTCCCACCATCTCAGTTTGAGAAATAAGGATATTGGCACAGAGATGTTGATGGCTTCTCCCCCTGGCAAGTGTGGCTGTCTCCCTATCACAGTTTGTGAGGAAGCCTTGTTCATTTTTTAGTCTCTTATTTTATGGAAATCATTTGTACATCGATTTTTTTTATGTTTTCTGAATCTTTGCCATCCTTGGTCAGAGTCTGTTCTTTCCTCCAAGCCCATTAATTTAATTGGTTGCTTTTTTGATTGTGCTGACCGTATGTCATCTAAGTCACATACGTGTTTTTAGATGGCACAATCTGTGCCCTAGGTTGGTTATTTTTATTTTATGGAAAGGAGTGGTCAGAGTCTCAGGAGAAATAATGGATCTCAGAAGGTAGTAAATCTGACTATCCATGTTCTTTGAAATCCTCAAACCTTGGTTGGTTCAGACCAAAGGAGAGTCCTAAAGACAGTTTAGGGAAATGTTGGAACAGTGCTTCTTGCTCTTTCATGGGATATATTTGGGAACCTGATAAAAGATTGCACTCTCTCCCCTGAGGTGCACAAATGTCCAGTGTTTAAGTATCATTTCAAAGAGGTTGTGGGTTCTCTGAAGTCATACACTCGTCAAGGACCCTTCACAGAGCTGCTTAAGCTACATGGGAACCAGCAGGGATTTTGCGAAAGTGTCTCCTGTACCCTTAAAATGTCTTGCTTGTGAGAAGTAAAAGCAGCTGCACATTCTCCCTTCCTCGAGAGGGCCACATCCTGTGTCCTTATACAGCAGTGCATGTGAGCTGCTGGTCCTAAAGGGAGAGCTGGTGACGATCGTGCACATGTAGAGACTCGGTTACTCATCACTTCATGTCCTCCATGGTACAGCAGGGGTGGGGCGGCAGGGTACGTGTCTCAGGATCACTCAGGCTAAAATTGTGTGTCACCCTGCTGGAACGGGGCCTTCCCCCAGACAGCATCTGTGGTCAGGCAGCCGGACCCTGCTGTGAATGCCTCTCCCAGATGTCATGACCTCCTGTCACTTGAGCAGTCACCCCCTACCCCAGGAGAATGTCTTCTGTGAGGACAACACTATGAGTTTTGTAGCTAAGTGGTCTCCAGTGAACGTTGTCAAGGGAACTAAAGCCATCAAAATGGAAAGCGTCAACCTTCCGTCTGGCACAGTGGCCTGTCTTCACCAGGTCTTCTGTTACTCTGGGCACCACCCTGATGAGGGATATCCAGAAAGGGCAGACATGTGCGGAGACCTGGAGAGAATGTGGGGGACTTTGATCTTGAGATGAGGAGGTCAGTGAGAGGCGTGTCCATGTGAACCTGGAGTGCATAGCACGTTCCCAATTACCTGAGTGATGGGGGCCCCTGTGAAATCACAGCACCAGCACCACTGCTCATGAACATGAGCCACTGCCTCAGGTGCAACCCTGAGAAGTACCAGGCCCGCTGGTTGCTAGGTTATATCTGCTGTCAGCCAAGTCAGCCAGGCCCTCCCACATGTCGAGGGCCTTTTTGGCAGCAAATCTTTGGACTGTAGGAACCATGAACCAAAAGGTCCCCCTATTCTCATGACTCTTCCTTCTAACAAATTTCCTCCTTTTCCAAAATGGTCCCACTCTTGTTAGGTTGGGAGTGCGTGGTGAGGCTATGTCCCCGTCCTCCATTTATGCGTGTGTTGTATTTCACTGAAATCCCTCCACCACATCCTGCGTGGGCACTCACACTCTCGCTGCATGAGGGACACAGGTTTCTGAAGCATGGTCCCGCTCTGGATTTTTTTGCCTCTCCACCTATTCCTTTGAACACCTCCGTTGATCAGAATAGGAACTTATTATGCACGTTTGTGTTGCCCTATTCTCAGCTTTTGTCTAGTGCTCCAACTGGGGCTCTTACTTGGTACACTGTCCTGGTACCTTTTATCCGTGATCCTGCACTTCTGGTGGGAGGAATTACTCACACGTTCAGATACCATGCTCCCACAGCATGAATGATGGTGACCTCACAGTGTAGATGGGTCAAGGACAGTGAGAGCCAAGGTGAGGCAGGATCCTGGGAATAGGAGCTGCCATGTGTGTTCCTAAAATGCTGCACAGTAGGAATCCTTTGTTCCCCAGATAATAAGGCCTATTTTGGACCCTGTGCTTTTCAATATCAGTTTCTTTGAGAAATTTCTGTCTTCTTTTCTGTCCTCTTGGTTCATTTCCTTATGTTTCTATCTCTACATTGATCCACACATGGCACATAATTCTGCAGTGTTTTCTCACAGAGACAAGCAGCCTTTATTTGGCTGTGAGCATGTGTACGTGGTCATGATCTAAAATAGAGTAATGGTTCCCATTCTGCTGATATCTGAGGTTGCAACTGACTAAGTGAAATTATTTTGTCATCTAATCCTACTGTGTACTAATTTGAGTTTTGGAAAATTTCGATCCATTGGTATGAGTGTGTGTAGTGTTTGTTCAAATGATGCTGGAGGCAAATGATAATGTCCCAGACACAAATTCAGTATTCATATGCATTATAGCCCATTCATTGATTTGTTGGACTAAATCCTCTAGAGTATTTTGAATATGACTTAAACTTCAACCAAATAGAGCTGTGAATCCCAGAATAACTGCCCCACATATATATGTAACAGAAAACTACTGTGTTAGATCAGAAGATTCCAGGTAAATGTTCTTATGAGTGTGTGCAAATGGCCTTATTATATATTTCATTTCTATTCATTTGATATCTACCCAGAACTATCCTTTAGTTTGGGAAGATTTGTTTGTCTTCAGAATGTTCACAGAAATGTGTATTATTTAAAAAAAAATGCATATATTTCAAAAAATTTTCGTATCAAAATAAGTGTATTTTTAAATTAAGTTTTCCTGTAAACTTTTTGAAGTACCTTCGTATGTATCAAGCACAGGTCAGATATTCTGGGAAAGGGGGATGTGCCTGCAGCCAAGCCAGGAGAACGTCCAGTGCTGAGTCTGCCTCCCTGCTGGAGAGGAAGACAAAGAATAAGCCCGCGAATGAATGAGCAGACTGGGGTGGGGGGTCAGAGTCCCCTGGAGCAGGCTGTCGTGGTCTAGAATGGGGAGGAGCAGAGTGTGCGCGTGTGGTGGTTTGTGAAGGCCACCTGCAGAAGGGCTGCTCAAGCAGAACTGGGACCCAGGGGAAGGCACCCTGCAGGGAACAGAGTTGTGGAGGCTCTGAGGGAGGAAGCAACTCTGTTTCTAAAACAGGATGAAACCCGGCAAGCTTTGTGTGAGAAAGCACAGGTGATCGATTTGCAGTGCTGAAACTTTTCTGCCATGGGCCCTTTCTGAGTCTGAAAACCTGTGATCTCTTCTGAGAATCGTGTGTGTGTGACCGTGTAAGATAAAATGCATAGGAACAAAAAGAGGAAGCCAAGTACATTGATACAGTTATCAAAATATTTAAAAGACTCTTGTAATATAAAACAGATGGGCTTCTTTTTTAACTCATTGTTCTGGCAGTGCTAATAACTAACTTTGGAATAGCAATATTTCAGGACATCTCTAACAGTTGTAACACAGTACAAAATACCTATGACGTCTGCTGGTACCTTTGAGATTTTCTGCATAATTCAGTAGAATGCTAAATTTCCAGCAGAGGTTGTGGGGGGCAGGGAAAATTGATGTGGCTATTTTTTCCATCCAACATCACAGGTCCCATGAATCTCCATCCATGGACCAAACACCAGAGTAAAATCACGTAAGGCTTAGGATTTTTAAGCAAGAGTGATGAATGTGATCTTGGTGCTGTAAAGAAGCTGGGTTCTGGGGTAACAGAAATGGAAGAGAAGAAAGAATGCTAAGCCTCCATTCAGGTTAAAGACAGGGGCCTGGAAAAGATCAGTGGCCCCGGAGAGGTGAACACATGAGGGTACCTGGGAAAGTGTGTGGATGTGGAATTGAGAGGTTTGTTTTGCTATGAAAATGTTTTCTAATCTATGCATAGTTTTTTGTAGTTTTTCCACAAACATTTTTAAATTTTGCTGCACTTTTTATTTCTTGATAATTTTTAAATTTTTTAAATTTATTTTCACTTTATTTGAGGGACAGAGAAAATTCCCCATCTGTTCATTCACTTCCCAAATGCCTGCAGCAGTCAGAGCTGGGCCAAGCTGAAGCCAGGAGGCTGGAGTTTAAGCTGAGTCTCCCTTATGGGTGGCAAGAACTCAGAAACTTGAGTCATCACTTGCTCCCTCCCAGGGTACACATCAGCAAGAAGCTAGATGAGAAGCAGAGGAGCTGGCACTTAAACTAGGCAGTCAGGGGATATAAGATGTTGGCACCCAGTTAGCAACTTAACTGCTGTGCCAAACACCTACCCCGTGAACTTTTTGAAGGCCCCTTGTATTTAGGGTGTATTCCAAAAGGACTGATAGGACTTTCTGATAGATTGGATGTAGGACCTAGAGAATGAAGAAAGGGAGAAATAAAGTTGGTGCTGAGCTTGTGTGCAGGAGCCACCACGTCTTAGTGCTGCCTGGTGTGTGGTGGGCCCGCCTGGCAGGGAAGGGGGTTGGGAGAGATCGTGGGTAGTAGGCGGTGAATCCACTGTTCCACCGTGAACCTTGTGAAACTGAGATGTTTATTGCACAAGTGGAGAGACGCCAAGTAGGCGAGTGGTGCACCTTTAGTTAGGGCTAACATTTCAGCAGATGTGGGACTTGAGAGTTCTGTAGCATGGTCTGACACGAGCGAAGGCCCCTGAGCACCCCCGCAAAGCTGCACCTTCCTGACTGCACAGGCAGGCTCACATAAAGGGGTGAGAGAACGTGACAGAGGTCACGCAGCATTTGGGGGAACAAACTCAGGGAACAGCTGGAAACTCTTCCATCTTCTGCATCCAGCGGCGTGTTCTATCCCCTGCTTGGCACTACTGTGTCTTTATCTGTGGCAAGAAGGAGCAAAACTTTGGAAGAAGGTTTTATGTAGTTCAAAATGAAGCTGAAGGAAAGAGTTGAAAGAGAATTAGGCTGGGAATTTGAAATCCCGGCTCCTCCACCATGGACCCTTGGCCTCAATGTGCCAGCGTGTCCTAATCCAAATGAAAAGGATATCACCTGGTGTCGTTAATTCAGTAAAAATACCTGGCACACAATAGGCATGTACTAGAGTGAATTAGACTCATCCAATCTTTTTAAAGATTTATTTACTTATTTGAACGGCAAGAGTTAGGAGAGATCTTCCATCTGCTGGTTCACCCCTGCTTTTGGCTACTACATCTGAGAGTGAGCTAGGCCAAAGTCAAGAGCATGGAGCTCCATCCCGGTCTCCCACACAGGTGTGGGAGTCCAAGGACTTTGTCCATCCTGTGCTGCTTTCCCAGACATATTAGCAAGGAACTGGGTTGGAAGTAGAGCAGCCAGGACTTGAACCAGTATCCATATGGGATGCCAGTCACAGATGGCAGCTTAACTTGTTGTACCACAATGCTGGCCCCTAATTTTTTTAAGAGTTGTTTATTTGAGTTATATAATCTTAAATGGACATTCAGCATTATATATTTTATGAAAAATTTTAAGGTAGTCTTCGAGGGGAAAAAAATTGTGATTGAGACTAAAATATTACAAAGGACTTTAAATAATTTCCTGATTTTCTTGTCCTATTTCATAACCTGTAGAAGAAAATAGGTAGCATTACATGACTGTTTACACCTTAGGAAAAACACTCAATAGAAATTACAAGTTTTTTACATTATAGAAACAATAGTATGTGCACATTTTGCTTGGAAAACAAAAAATAAAACAGTATCTAAAGAATGCTATCTCTAACAAAAGCAGTGAACTTGAAGATTTGGTGCTTATATACCAATGAAAATTTTCCTTTCCAATCAATCTAATTCCTGTAACTAACACTACATGATCATTTCTGGGCTTGGGCATTTTGGCACCAGCAGCTGAAGCTGCCAGTTGCAAAACCTGCATCCCATATTAGGTGCCAGTTCGAGTCCCAGCTACTCCACTTCTGATCCATCTTCCTTCTAATGCAGGTGTTGGCTGAAGTGCTGGGGCCCCCACCACCCACATGGAAAACCAGAATGGAGTTCTAGGCTCCTGGCTTCAGCCTGGCCTAATCTTGGCTGTTGCAAACATTTGGGGAGGGAACCAGCAGATTGAAAACCTCTCTTTCTCTCTGTATTACTCTGCCTTTCCAATGGATGAAAATAAATAAGTAAACTCTTTTTTTTAAAAAAGATAATTTCCAGTCAGGGTCACTGGCAACCTAGCTGTTTATCAGTTCATTTTTATTAAGCAACTACTGTATTTAGTACCACTTTTAGATCAGTGCATACAAGAATAAACAAGAACGAAGTCCCTGCTGTCATTAAAGTGATTGGTGATAAATGAGCAAGTAAACAGATAAATAAATAAATAAATATCTTCATTTCTGAGAGTACTTGTGCTACATAGAAATTATAGCTGGTGGCTGGCGCTGCAGCTCAATAGGCTAATCCTCCACCTGCAGCACTGGCACACTGGGTTGTAGTCCCGGTTGGGGCGCCGGATTCTGTTCTGGTCGCTCCTCTTCCAGTCCAGCTCTCTGCTGTGGCCTGGGAGTGTAGTGGAGGATGGCCCAAGTCCTTGGGCCCTACACCCCATGGGAGACCAGGAGAAGCACTTGGCTCCTGGCTTCAGATTGGCACGGTACGCCAGCCGCAGCAGCCATTGGGGGGTGAACCAACAGAAAAAGGAAGACCTTTTTCTCTCTCTCTCTCTCACTGTCCACTCTGTCAGAAAAAAAAAAAAAAAGAAAGAAATGATAGCTAGTAATGTTCACAAGTGCAAAGAGTGTTTTCAGTGAGAGGGTGGCATTTGAGTTGAGACCTAAATGCAGACCTGCAGGAATCCAGGCAGAGCCTGTTCCTCCCGTGAGAAGAGTCGCATGTAAAGATTGAAAATGAAGGAGGAGAGAGCGTAGGAGACGTGGTCAGAGAGGCAAGAAGGGGTGAGATCAGACCATATGGTCCCAGGTAGTTTGGCCTTTAACCATTAGAGTTATTAGTGAAGAAACAACATGATCTGGTTTGTGTTTCTAGAAGTCCACTGTGTTGTGTGGTGACTGGGCTCTGGAGTGGCTACAGCAGAAGCAGGGAGGCTGTTGCCTCAAGTGGGAGCTGATGGGGCCCACACTTGGATGGAGGCAGTGGGAGTGCAGCGGTCAGATGCCAGGTGTATGTTGAGGGCAGTGCCAGTAACACTTACTGAAAGATCAAATATATGGGGGGTAAGACCCAGAAAGAATGAGGATGCCTGAGACTGGGAGGAGGGGGTTATCATTCACGGATATGGAGAAGACTTGGGGAAGGGGTGTAAGGGGTGCTGGGTCAAGAGCTCTGTTGGGGCAGATGGAGTTGTATGCTCATGCTCAAAGTGGAGTTGTTTAGTGCCTTGTTGAAGGTGCCTGTCTAGAGCTGTGGACCATGGCCAAGAAGCTGAGAAGCTCCCCTTGCTTCAAGCTGGGCTTAACGGAGACGGCCAGCAAGCATCTGTTTAGGTCCCCTCGAGTCAGGATTTCCTTCTACGTGACTTCCACTCTCCTGGAAACTGACAGGGTGTGGAGTTCAGGAACTTAAAACATCAACAGGAGCTTGCTTTAGTTTTCTGCTTTGTCTCAAGTTAACTGAAAAGCTTGTTTTCAGGTTTTGTCTTCAGCTGTCAATCATGTAGAGGATCTGCACGTACCCTGTAATCTTGGCACCACCCCATCATGTCCCTGCTCCCCAGGAGGAGAGACATTTCATTGTAGAAGATGTTGGGCTTCCGTAATCAGACCTGTGTCCAAAAAGACAAGCACTTGGTTAATAACTCTGCCAAGTGCTTGGTTAACAGGACACTCTCAGGCAGATAAGCCCAAGTGAGTAAACATTGTAAGGCCATGTCTTCTTTTTTTAATTCCAGCTCCATACATTTGTTATGGTTTCCCTCCTATCAGTTTCCTTCATCCTCATGATGGTTTCTCATTAAAGAGATTGATGGGAAAGGTTGCAGTCGATCAGAGCTATTAGCCACTAGAGTGTAATCTGGTTCCAGCTCAAACTGACCCACACGGTGTCCTGTCTACCTTGGGGATTTAAGCCGATTAACTCAGAGTCTGAGAGGCAGAATCTAATGTGTCACAGCCACACATCCCCTGCACCCCCACAATCAGTAGGGGATTTAACACATTGACACTGTAATTAGACCTGCGCTCACAGCTAACGCACCTTGACAGCAGCCACTGGCTCCTGGCTCACCTGCGGTGTCCATTTTCAGCCTATGAATGATACCAATAGCATGCGGCTTTCATTCTCTCTGCTGTCTAAGGCCCTGTGGTGCTGATTAGGGTGAGGTTTCTGTTGTGTTTCTTTCTTTCTTGTACTTATTTCTAAGAACAGATCAATCTCATGGATAAAGAGCAAGCTAGTGATTGGAATGAGATCTCCACAGACGCATGGGCGGCTCACTGCTGGGGCCGTCAGCACCATGCCCACTGCTTTGTGTTGTTGATGGAAATGGGGAACAAGAGGTAGGAAGGGTGCCCAGCCCACCCACACAGTCCCTGGCAGCCATATGGAGTCCAGCAAGATGCCATACTAGATCTGTCCTTGATCTTGGCTTTGGAAACACAGCTGTCACACGTAAAGACTCTTTAAGAATGGTGTTTTAGCTGCCAGTGCTGGCCAAGTGACAGGATAAATTAATCAATATCTCATAGCAGAGGGCCATAGTAAACAAACATTCCTATCGTATAGATAAGAACAGTTAAGTCAGTAACATCCTCTTCCCCCTCCATCCATCTCCCACCCCCTCCACCCTCTGCTGATTCTTTACCAGGGATGGTGATACAGTTGTGTGGTCAGAGTACTGTCTTGGGAACTAGACTTCATGGACCAAAGCTGAGCCTCTCTTGTACCTCTGTGTGCCTCATTTTCCCTAGCAGAAAAATGGTGGTGATAATAATGATCTCCCAGGGCCAGCTCAGTGGTACAGCGGGTTAAAGCCCTGGCCTGAAACGCCGGCATCCCACATGGGCACCGGTTCTAGTCCCAGCTGCTCCTTTTCTGATGCAGCTCTCTACTATGGCCTGGGAAAGCAGGCCCAGGTCCTTGGGCCCCTGCACCCATGTGGGAGACCCGGAAGAGGATCCTGGCTTCTGGCTTCAGATCGGCATGGTTCCAGCCATTGTGGCCATCTGGGGAGTGAACCAACGGATGGAAGACCTCTCTCTGTGTCTCTACCTCTCTCTGTAACTCTGTCTTTCAAATAAATAAAATAAATCTTAAAAAAAAAATAATGATCTCTCTTACAAAGATTATTGAGGAGAAATAAGTGAATTATTCTGTGTAGCATCTAAGATGAGGGATGGCACAGAGTAAGGAATGAGGAGTCATTTACTGCTGTCCATTCAGCACTGTTTGGTACCCACTGTGTGGCCACCAGTGATGTAAGGTGAGGTCGTGTGGGAAGCCTGCTTCCTGTCTCCATTCACTCTTTACTGCGTAAGAGATGAGAACACTCCTCCAGAGCAGGGTAATACTCAGCATTTAATACATGAAGCTGGTAAGAGAGGTAGAAGGCATGTGAAAGCCAGAAATGTAATCCAATGATCATTGAGATCCACCCTTTGGCTGTTATTAATTAAGCATAATGTAGCCAAGAGTGAACACTGAGAAATTGGATCTCACAGTGGCTTGGTAAAAGAATTAACAGAATAGAATAGCCGCCTAAGAAAATTTTATAAAACTGCCATGATAGCATCCCAGCCAGCCAACCAAATGTTCAGCTGACTGATGTTCCCAGGACCAAAGTAGGACTTACTGCATCCCAGCTAGCTACAGTTTGCAATGTCATAGCATGCACACACACACACATCACTTGGTGCAGTTGCAAACAGGAAATGTTGATGTGTGTACAAGGAATGAAAAGGGGATCTGATTTGACTCCCACCTCTAACACCCACTTGCTGTCTCTCCCCCACCACCCATGTCCACACCCGTGAAATGCAGCTGCTGTGGGTACCTGCTTCACAGGAATGCTGTAAGGACAGAGTGAGCTCTTGCACCATGAACTGCAAGCTTCGAGCTCTGAGCCTGCTCTAGCCATAGCTTATTAATCATTTTTGATTGCTTTAGTTGGTTGTGCCTTGGCTAAACACCTGCCTCCACAAAATACCCTATATATCTGCCTTTTGCTGTTTATGGGGTTGTGTTTCTATCTGTCTCTGTATACACACACATGCAAATGGCAACACACATGTTTTATACACAGGTGATAGATATGTGCATAGTTATGCAAATAATCCATGATCATTTTGGAAAAACAAAAAATACATACATGGTGGACAAGAGGTTTGCACAGTAATTGAGCTGCCATTTCGGACATCCACATCCCATGCTAGAGTGGCTGGGTTCATGTGTCCTGGCTCCACTCCCAATTCCGGCTTCCTGCTCGTGTGCACCCTGAGGGGCAGTGTCAATGGCTCAACTGCTTGAGTCCCTGCCTCGTACATGGGAGACCCTGATGGAATTTCAAACTCCTAGCTTCAACCTGCCCCAGCCCCAGCTGTTGCAGGCATTTGGGGCGTGAACCAACAGATGGGAGCGCTGTCTTTGTCTCTCATCTGTCTCTTTGCTGTTCAAATAAATTAAAAATATACCTATATATTTTTAAAAAGAAGGAATATATACAAAACAGTTTCTCTGCTGTCAAGAGTAGCCACTATTTGGCCAGGTGTCCCTGTGGCCTTTGTAGAAATGCATGTGTATGTAATTATGGATGTCTCCAGCTGTGTAACCATATCATTATATATGTACAACCCAAGTATGCATTCTATCCAGTAGGATTTTTGCCTGCTTGGCAATATGTCATGTCAGTAAACATGAAATATGCATTACCTTAGGCAGTTACTCTATGATGTTTAAGTAAACTCGGTAATTTAAGACAGCTCCATACTATTGACACTGTCAACTGGAATTGGATTTTCTGTTGTAAACCTTGCTTGTGTGAGTGCCCTGAATCAGTGTGTTTAGATCCTTCCACAGTCCTCTCACCAAGGCTCACACAGCACAGTCTTCTTCTCGACCACAGGGTACTGTCCCTGTTCCTGCTACAGGCCTGCTTGTGGCCTAGAGGAACACGTGGGGTTCTGGAGAAGACACGGATTTCCGCATAACAGACCGTTTACAGGATGATGCCTCCTTCCCTAGGGCACAGCAGACAGCACAGAAGAAGCCAGGCCCCTAGAAACAGAGTGCATTAGGTATGAACTCCCAGGACTGGGTGATCAGGGACAGTAAAATGGCCTGGAAATTTCCCAGGAATAGCCAGGTCACAGAACAGTTAGGAAACAGGAAACAGGGCTCAAGCTAACGTGACTACTGGTGTGCCTTTGCTCATTGACTTGACCTTGGACAGCCATAGTTAGTGATTCATAATTACTTCCTGCCATCCCTGTGTCGTCTCACTGAACCACGTCAATAAATAAGGCACTGGATGGGTTTAAGTAAGGGGAGAAGGGAGGTCATAGCCACGGAAGCTGAGGGGGTCACCCGTGGCTGTGCATCTAGCACGTGTTTATAGGGGATTACAACCAAAGGAGGAGCGAGGGGATCACACTGGCCTTCCCTTCTGCTCCCAGGGAAAATCCAGACTGCAAGAGAGGTGGGGCTGTGACAGTTGAGCACCATTGTTTTAAGAATCTGGCTGTCTGAATATCTTGGAATATTAATTTTTCCAGTTTACTTCACTGATGACACATCTGAGTAAGAGCAGAGGTCCTGATTCTCCTCCCCGCTCAGCCTCTGAATCACCTGGGGCCTTCACTGAACCTTGCTGTACCTCTGTGAAATTGGGATAAAAATACTGTGTTTCTGCTCTCTACCTCATAGCAAGTGTCCCAGTGTTTTGGCAAGAAAATGTTAATTAATGAAAGCACTTTGAGTTTCTTTGAAGTTGCTGAAATGTCTGAGGTGCGTGACTACACACCGCAGGGTTAATATCATTTGCACTTAATCATTTTTGTGTTTACATTAAATATTTATAATGCTGTGTTTAGAATCATAGACCAGTTAGCTCCCTATGTTTTAAGATGTGTTTATTTATCTGAAAGGCTGAATTAGAGAGAGAGAGATCTTCTATCTGCTTATTGCATCCAAATGGCTGCAACAGCCAGCTCTGGGCCAGGCCAAAGCCAGGAGCCAGGAACTCTGTCTGAGTCTCCCATGAGGGTGCAGGGGGCTCAAGCACTTGGACCATCTTCTACTTTCCCATGCATGTTAGCAGGGAGCTGGACTGGAAGGGGAGCAGCCAGGACGGGAACCAGTGTGCATTGCAGGTGGCAGCTTCACCCACTGCACCACAACGCTGGACCCTGCTCCTTCATCCTTGAGCATGACCTTCCCTTTCCTCTCATCCAGCCCCACCCTCTTCCATGCCCCTTTCCCTCCCACAGTGGTTCAGCAGGAATTGCTGTCCCAGTCTCCTGGACCGTCTCCCTAGTATCCTGCAGCCCTTATGTCTGGCCAGGCAGCCCTAACCTGCCAGGCCAGGCATCCAGTTCTTGGTTGGGGGGTGGTGGTGAGATAGAAGACCATCAGCCTGTGTCTTTCCCCACCCCCACACATCATCTGTTTGTCCTTAGTCCTTCTCTGGACTCCTCGGCCTCTTGATACCATGAGGGATGGTGAGATAGGAATGTCCAGTTTTCTGAAAATGAGTGTCCATGTGGATGGGAAGCAGAGCCACCAGTTTGCACTACCCATGTGTGCTGACACCAGCAGGTGACCATTGGTTTGCACTGCCAGTGTTGTAGAATGGGTTGCAATAAACATTTCAGCAGGCATTCAGCAGTTAGGCAAGTCGGGGGCAGCATCTCTGTTTCAGAAATTCTCATCTTT
Source organism: Lepus europaeus (assembly GCF_033115175.1). NCBI lineage: Eukaryota > Metazoa > Chordata > Mammalia > Lagomorpha > Leporidae > Lepus > Lepus europaeus. The sequence goes on from NC_084830.1 coordinate 151,532,354, forward strand.
AGTCTTTCAACAAACATGAAACTTGAGGTATGTTCACTCCTGATGGTAGTGTTACCGAGGTGTCAAGAGGTGGTCCTCCATGAGGAGGTTCAGGGTCCTAAAAGCCAAGGCAGGGACATTACTGAGTTCATGGAGCCTGGGGAGTCTCTATTAGGGGTCCCCACAACCAGCCCTGGGCTCAAGGATTCACTGTAGACACTCATGAGGCTCAGCAAAACTTATTCTTGGGGTTGTGGTTCATGTCAGCAAAAGGATACAAATGCAAGCTTCAAACGGGAAAGGTGTATACAGCAGAGCCCAGAAGAAGCCAAGACTTCCCTGTACTCTTCCCCACTGGTGGTACCCAGATATGCTTAATGTTCCAGCCACTGTTGTGACAAGACAAGCAAGACCTTGTCAGTCCTGGACACTCACCTGAGCCTTGGTGTCCATTGCTTTGACTGGGGTCAGCAACATAGGTAGGCTGCAGGATCTGTGAGATGGACCTCAGCTACTTAGACTCCAAAGTGCCCAGCACTAAAGTAGACGTTCATCATCACAGGACTGCTGTCAGCTGTCTGATCCAGCTGGGATTGTGAGGCTCGAGGCCTTGGGCGCGCAAAGTGCTCTTCCCTGGTAGAACCTTACAAGGTCTCAGAGCTCATCTCTTGAGAGTCAGTCAAGAGGCAGTCCTGAAAGCAGCTATCTGGGGAACATACAACCCAAGGCTACCAACTTAACTCTTCCCTGCTGTACTCCCAGGGTCAAGACACTGGAAGGCTTTGGTCATGTTGCAAGCTTCTCATTGCTCAGTTGTTAACCCTCCAAGAGTAGCATCAGCTCTTGTTTGCAGATAGCAGTAGCTGTTGAACTGTTTTGGTGAAAAGCAGGTCATCTGCAGCCAGGACACTGTAAATTATCACTATTACCGTCGTCATCATCTTTCAAAGTGCAGGGCCTGCAAATGAGCCCTTGATGCTTTCTTGTTGTCTCAAAACAGGTCTCTACTCCACACCAGCATTTAACCTTCTCCCTTGCTTTTCTCTGTCTCCCCTTCCCTGGCAGTGGCTCAGAAACCCTGGCCCTCAGCATGAGAAGCGGACTCTGTTTGGAGACATGGTGTGCTTCTTGTTCATAACGCCCCTGGCCACCATCTCGGGCTGGCTGTGCCTGCGGGGCGCCGTGGACCACCTGCACTTTAGTAGTCGGCTGGAAGCCGTCGGGCTGATTGCACTCACTGTCGCACTCTTCACTATTTACCTCTTTTGGACACTAGTAAGTATGGCCTGTGGCTGGGGGTTCAGGCCAGCAGAAGCTGGCAGCCTCACCACTGGCACAGCCTTGCCTCTTGTCTGTAGCACATCCTACCTGCCCAGTGGAAAGCAGACCTTCAAGTGCTGGTGGGAGGGTGGGGTTTGCCTTACGACTGCATGAGATTCTCTGTGTGCATGCACTGCAGCTTCTGAGCGTCCATCAGCAAAAAGTATACGCCTTGGACATCTCTCCTTGGTAGTCTATGACTCCCCTGCCACGAGACACAGTGTGTGCCTTCTCTTGTTCACGTTTCTTCCTTTTGCTGGGATTTTGGTGTGTTTGGAATGTTGCATTTGGCCACTGTCGCTGCCACCCTTGCACATGTCATGAATCCTCCCTGCCGGTTACTCTCTTCTTGCATCCTGACACAGCCCGAAGTCTGGGTTGGACTTTGTGGGACTGAACTTTGCTGGGTGATTATTCCTATGTTGAGATACTGACTCTGCTGCCCATAAAAGCACCATGTTATCTAGGTGCAAAGCTGCCACCAGAGAAAAGCCCTTCCCCAGTAAGAGTTCCCAGTGCAGGTGCGGAAGCTTTCATACACATCTCTCTGCTTGCCATTGGTTCACTTCATGCACCGTCTTGATTGCTTGGGCGTGACTTTGCAGCACCCTCCAAAGGCAGCATTTGATTTTGTTCTGCTTCCCTGTGGGAGACATGGGGAAGGTGTCACCATCCTCAAGAACATTTTCAGAAGCTGGGCCCCTGCTTCGTGGCAGTGCTCTCACCTGCCTGCTTGTTTCTAATCTGAGCACATCCCATTGTCATTTAGTAGGTATTTCCTACCTACCGTGTACCAGCCTCATCCATTCTCGTATCCCAGAGCACAGTGGCGGCATGTGCAGCTGCTTCCAACACTCACATTTCCTCTGCCTCCCAACCCTGGCCATCAGCTGCCATGCTGTTGACCTGTTCCATTCCTCTCCTGTTCATCATGGGGTTCTACCAGCTCTGACCTTTCCCTTGCTTGGGGGTCTTCAGACAGTAGGGGGACACGTTTCAGTTCCAGGAAGCAGTTCATGTCTTGAGCCTGGCTAAGTAGGCGATATTTTCATGCTAAGAACTTACCAGAGTCTTCTAGTTAGTTTAGCCATTCTGTTCCCAGGCTAATTGCATCCTTGAGACATATACGCTACCCAAATGTGTCCTGGTGCATTGTGAGTGAGGTGAGGAAGCTGAACCACAAGCTTCTGTTGTGATGGGAGAGGGTTAGAAATACAGAATCCCACAGTCTAATGGCCCCGACTAACTCTCTTGGAAAGTCCCTTCCCTTCTCTGAACTGTGGTGAGAAGTGGGGATGGCAGTCAGGCCCACCCAGCCATCATCTCTGGGGTGGTAAGACTGGAGTGAAAGAGTGCTCAAGAAAATACTTTGAAAGATAATAGTTAAGTGTAGTTAGGTACACTTAGGGGTCAATAGTTAGACATTTTCTCGTCTGTAGTTTTCCTCAGGAGAGCTCCTGTGGTAAAGGGTGGAGGAAGGGGAAGCCTACGTGCTGGGCTTTTAAAGCCACTTTAAGCCCTTTTGGAAAATCCATTCTTCAGGACCCGCACTCACCCAGAAGAGCAGAAGAGGGGCCAGAGGCAGGAAGGGAAGTCAGGAAGGAAAGAAAGACAGCAACTTGGAGAAAAGTATCTGTGATGGTCTCTACCCCCCATCTCAGAAGAAAGGGAGGCTGGGGTGGGACAGGCTTCAGGACCAGGCTTCCGGACAGTACCTGCGTTCTCCACACCCCCATGTTTCCCAGGGCAGTGCAGCTCTAACTGCCTGCATTTAGCAGCCAAAGGTCCCGTGTCAGACCCAAGATGTAGCCTCCTTTTTGCTAGATAAACTCAGATACACTACTTAACCTCTCTGCTCATCCTTCCTCTTGTATGGAAGTGGGAACACTCGATAACCCCTGGCCAGTGGTTATGACGACGATTTAGCAGAATAACAGCTGTGCGTATATATCCAACCCACAGCACAGGACTGGTCCCGCTTTGCTTCCTCGGCTCCCACCAGGCCTTTGTAAAAGACGGAGTCACAGGAGCAAAGAAGCCTTTCTGCCCTTTGGTGTGGTGTGAAAAATGTGCTGTGGAGTCAGCCCAGCAACCGGTACTGAATACAGAATAATTCCTTCCCAGATAAATACAGCACTGAGCAGCGCTGGCAAGAGCCTTAATTCAGAAGCTGACAGCACTTGGAACCTGCCCCACGGCAGAAACCCACTGTAAACAAGCTGTCAGGCTTAAAGAGAATATGCTGTGAAAATGCCTTAGATAAACAAACACGCTGACAGTCCCAGCCTGGCATCTCCAGGAGCGTTTGCCGGAAGGACCTCGCGCCATGCCACGCCACGCACTGTCAGGTGCCCCTGGTGCTTCTTGCCAGCTCACGTGGCCACCAGGGCCCAGTCCTGATGCACACCCAGGAACCCTGCTCTCTGTGTGGTCAGAAACTCAGCCGGGGTCCAAGAGGCCAGCGCTTCAACCCCTTCCAACCCGAGAGCTCAGGCAACAGGAGCTACAGAAGTGAGAAGTCCTGGGACAGAGGCCAAGCTGCAGCATGAAGACATTGTCCACAAGGAGCTGGTGAGGTGGCGAGGACTGTGGATAGGACATCAGCTGGTGTCCAGGCCAGCATGAAATGAATGAAAGACCAGGTCATCAGAGGCTCGCTGCCTGGCTCACATGCAGATCATGTGAATCCTTGTCCTCAAGGAGGGACGCTCCAGAAGAACACTGCCCTTCGAAGGCTCCCTGCCTAGCAGGTGCCACCTGTACCCAGGCAGCCTGGTAGTGCTCGGTGCCATCCCCTTGCCCTGGGGCTGGAAAAGCAGCTGCCCTAAGCCCCAGCCCTGCAGATGTGCTGATGTCACACCGTAACTTCCAGAGAGAAAGGGCAGAGGACGAAGATGAAACTATAAGGTCTCCTGAAGCCTGCCAGGACTTGATAGCAAACAGCTGCAGTTACCACAGACGCCATCCTCTCCCCGGTGGGGACAGGGTGGCCACCAGCATTCTCTACACTTCTGGTGCCATCGCTGTGACACACTCTGGGCCCATGGTAGGCGGCTGGTCAATGAATGAAGACACTCCAAGAAATCTATCCATAGGCTTAAGGGTCGTATATTTAGAATACTGGCCCAATACTCTTGCTTCTTGCTTTCTCCTAAAAACCTCAGCAATATAAGAAATATGTAACTGTAGTTCTAACATGCCTGCTATAGCGCCTTTTTGGTTTATGTAATTGTTTCCTCACTGACTTTATTCCTCTAAACTAAGCTTCCTTTTTGCCTGTTATAAGGCATTGCAGGAAGCTTCTAGAATAACCCAGGGCTGGAGCAAACCTGTGGTCACTCTGCGCTGTACTCAGCTTCCTTTATTCCCCTGATAATGAGTTATCTTTATGAAGCCTTCTTCTAATGGACTGGATTTGCCTGCAAATCTCATCTGGTTGTCTACACACACATGTGGATTTTTTTTGCCCTTGGCCAAGAAACCAGGACACCTTCTACGTCGTTGACCCCATGTATTCCCTGATGCCGTGCTTCTTGGACTCCAATATATATGCTGATCATCTGGGGACCTTTTTCCCATGCGCTCTGGTTCCTTCCTTTGGGTGGGCCCCTGGTTCTGAAAGTCGGACAAGATCCCAGTGATGCAGCCTGCTGCCCCCCACAACCACACTGAGAGCAAAGCCTTAAGGAGCCCAATCTTTGCTTCTTCCCCCTAGTTTCCTGGAATCTACTAAGGAGTGTCAGAAAATAAACAACAGGCCAAGGACACTGGCACGTGTGGCTGCGGGATATGCGTTATCTCACATGTCACTATTCACACATGACAAATGAGGGAACTGCAGCCTGTTGATGCCAAATAACCTCCCAAAGTCACATACCCACCAATTGGAGGGTGAGGATTCCAAGCAGTGTGTCTGGCCATGGAACCTGTGACCTGCTGCACCCATAAGCCACAGCCACTTCTGGGCTGCCTTGTGCAGAATGTGCCCAGCCTCTTAGCATCGCAGAGGAAGGACTTCCCAATGTGAGATCCAGTGCTCCTGTGGTATCTCTGGCTTCTAGGCTCCTCATTAGTTCTTCCTGTGTTCTACCTCTTTCTTGCCCTTGGCCCTCAACCTCAGGCTCTCCAACCTGCCACTGACATTCATGAGTGGTACCAGGCAGCAGCAGGGTAGTCATTGGAAGAGAATCCATGTTTGGGGGGAAAAGAAAGAAAGAAAAGAATGGATCCACTTTGGCATGTTTGGGCCCTTGTGGAAAAAAGCACATCTGTGTGAGTTTAAAAGCTTATATTTTCATACCCAAATCTCCCTGGCACTTAGCCTGTGGCATCTGCTTCCTAGCCTCAGAAATGTGAGCGGGTGCCCTTGAATTTCATGATCCTGCCAGCAGACGACTAAGCTCTTTCTAAATAAAGACCTGAGCTCCCCTCTGCTTCCAGAAATAGGTCAGCCCCCTTCTGACCCCCTTGGGTCCTCTCTGGGGGTCCAGACCAGTCTCCAGGCTCCCGTCCATAGTCAACTTGAATGATGCATCATTCAGAGCTCCTGGGCACCTTTCTGCCCCGTCCTTCCCTTGGCATCTGGATGCACTCAAACCGGTACCTACCCCGTTTTTAAAGGCAGTTCGCACATCTTCAAAAGTATAGGATCTGAGTTTCCTGGGCAGTGCATCAGTGCTTCATGCCGGATTACTCCACAACAAACCACAAGTTTCAGTGTTTCATTCCAGAATATTTACCTAAAAGCAAGCACTTCGGAGGCACAATCATGTCACAGTTGACCACAGAATTCACCTCTCATGCCGTCCTTGTATTATGTAAGAGCAACTTCAGTTTAAAGCTGTGTTGCAATCACAAAGCCCAAATTCTGAAGAATTTCCTGGGTGCCAGGCACTGTGGTAGGCTCTGGGCGTGTGAAGCTGGCTATAATGGAAGCCCTGCTCTCAAGGTGCTCTTCACGCACCCGGAGACAGGAATGAGTACTTGGTGTACAGCGCCCTGCACATCTGCCTGAGTGGGCACAAGGTGCTGTGAGCTCCCGTGGAAGTAGTGCTTCACCCAGCCCATGGCTCAAGAGGGCTTATCTGGATTGGTGGTGCCCAGGCTGAATCTTCTCACTGACAGCTACAGAGAGCTGGAGCTTCGGGTAGTTAGGGATCAAAGCTCACCAAGTATAGTTGTGCACATTGTCCCTAAACCTGCATGAAGGGTGTCCTCCGTGTCATCATGGGAATGGGTCCCTTTGAGTTGTGCAGTGTCTGGCCTGTGGGCAGAAACATGAAACTCTGGCATCCCTGTCATTTAACAGAGAGGAGCCTGGGCACCAGAGAGGCATATCAGCCATGTCACACCTTGTCCTGATGCCTCCAGCTGACCTTCACAGCTGACATCTGGGGGCCCACTAGCCCAAGAATCAGTCCAAACACAGAAAGAACTCACTTTCCTCCTCACGTTCTGATTTGATTCAGGATGTGGAGGAACCAAGGCACCCACCCATGCAACCCCAGCCATGGGCTCACCCGGGGTACTATGTTCGGCTGGTGATGAAGCTTGCAACACTGCACTGCTCACTAGCACTGTCTTGTCCAGGGTGCATGCCCCACGCAGCACCACTGCCTACAGCTGTTGGCACCTGTTTCCAGAAGCAGTTGTTTTTGAGAGCGATGATCAACTTCTGCTCACCTGAATCCCTTCTCTTATTTTTCTTCTGCCATTCCCAGGTGTCATTTAGGTACCACTGTCGATTGTACAACGAATGGCGTCGGACCAATCAGAGGGTGATTCTCCTCATTCCAAAGTCTGTCCACTTACCTTCCAACCAGCAGTCCCTGCTGGGCCTGCACTCGGCCAAGAGGAACTCAAAGGAGACAATTGTGTGATGCGCGTGGTTGGTTGCTTGACTAGTTGTCTGGAGTCTGGAAGTTTCTACACTGGCGCCATGCACCAAGCCACCCTGAGGCCCTCCTGAGGCCCGTGGGTCCGAGAACATCCCAAAGCGCATTAGCACATGGGCCCAAGCAACGACCTCCGCCAGAAAAAAGCAGACGCCGTTTGACTTCAAATCATGGATGCTGCAGTCATGTGATAGTGCTGAGCTGCCAAACGTGTTCATTTAGCAGATACTGTCTGGGGTTTTCCGAACACCTCTTTAACATGCGGGGAAGATTGTCATGCTGAGGGTGCAGTTCAATTCTTCCTTTTTTATTACTATTTCAGATATATAAATATATATATATATATATATTAAACTTAGATGATAAAATCAAAAAGCCAATGTAAAAACTGGTTTCTTGGTTTGGATGGGCTTTGTTTGGGCTAGCTTGTTTCGCAGTTTCTACTGTGGATTCTTGGGGGCAATTTGATAGCTTGAGTGGTCTTTCTCATCTCGTTCATGTCCCTTACTCAAGGAGGTGGTACAATGACTGCAGAATGACTTGTATTGGAAGGCTGTTTTGTACTAAATTTCACTTAATTATTCAATTTTTAAAGGGAGAAAAAGGCGCAGCAACTGTCCTACACAGTGAGCTGTTTACTTAAATATCATTAAGGAGAAAAAAAAATTATGGCGAGAAGCAACTTGTTTGGTACCAAGAGCTGATAGAAACTATTTTCTAATAATAAATATCCAGTGTGTGAAAGACAAATCCCACTGATTGCAATTCTCTCTCTCTCTCTCTCTCCTCTCTTCTCTCTTTTTAAAAGAATAAAACCTGTGAAATTTTCCAAAGCAGATTTTAAAAATTAAATAAATAAAACAGGGGGAAAGCAAAAGGTTGGTGTTCTAACTCCCATCTCCTTGAGTGGATGTCTTAATTCTGCATTCCTAGTGAACTGGAGGATCATTAGACATTTCTAGGAACCTGAGACCTGTTTTGCATATCAATTAGCACTCCCATTGCTCTATTGAATTTCTAGCTTGACAGGTAGATGCAGCAGAAAAGGCAGTCCTAGCAGCCAGGCACCTAGTCAGAGACCCTTTGGTCCTTTTGTCTGATTTTCAAAAACAGGAAGCCCACACAGTGCCTTTGCCCAGCCACGAGCCAATTCTGTCACAGCCAAAATAGACTTTTTCTAAGGGCTTTGCGTTCCCCCTTTTATCCGTGGCAGAATGAAGGGTCTGATCTGTCGCCTACTTCGAGTGCAGCGGGGCCAGGGAGCCCAGGTCTCTTCCCAGCAAAGCGCCGGCTGGGGTGGGCACCCAGCCGTGAGCTGGGATTTCTAGAACATGACCCACATTCTCAGAATTGCTCTAGTATCTGCCTTGTGCTCCCAGAGCAGGAGAGCAAACCGTGCAGCAAGAAGGGGAGCGATTTATGTCCACAGATGGATGGAGCCGGCGCAGGTGTCGCCTTTGTGGGACAAGTCCTCCGTTCATAGGCTGCTCCTTCATGGCCTGGGGAGGGAAACAGCTGCACTGCTCTGGGTGGGTATTTCAGATGTGCTTTATGGTTTGTGACAATGGATTTCCTCCCCCAGCATGCTTCACTTCGACGCTTCAATCCCAGTAATGTACGTCTCGACCATTCTGTTTACGCCACCTCGCTCACCCCTCTGGGCTGTCATTAGCAGCACCACCATTAACGTTCCTTAATTGACCTTTTTAAAATGCTGGACACCGCTGGCTACAACACAGCTGCCGCACAGTAAATTTCCAGAGCCAAGAGTCCAGCTTGGTAGCTTGTGAATTGCAGTCCTGAAATATGCTTGGTAAGTGATGCCCACCCAGCCCTAGTCCCTGGGCTACCAGGTGAACCTAGGGCACTGCTCAGCTTTGTGGCCCAATGTTCACGAGACCGTGTCCTTGCTCCTGTGTCTCCCATGAATTAAGGAAGTGGCAGGTTTTCTTTTGAGGTTGGCTGCAGAACACTCCCTCCATCTTAGTGGATGAGGTGGGAGAAAATGGCACTGAGTGTTGCAGACGGGTAGCTCCCCGGCAGCTGGCTGGGGTTCCAGCACCAGGCTTTCTCAGCTGCTTAACACTGTGCCCGTGCCTGGCCTCTTTCCCCAACATGTGTGTCTCAATCCAGCAAAGCAGGGCAGAGCCCAGGCCACAAGGCGCCAGGTTGCCTGTTGGGTGGTGGGCAGGCCCCCTGGCCGCCAAGAACAGCGCACGTGCTCCCTGGGCCACCAGCTTGGGACCTCTGCTGTCCACCAGAACAGGGCCATCTGGGCCACTGGGAATTCTTGGAGGACACTTGTTGCCCTCTGAGTCTCTTAAGCCTGAGGTTCAAGGTAGGAGTGGCTCAGGGAACTGCCAAGAGTTGATGGGAACAGGTAGGGGCTGAGATCTGTGCTCCGCCCCATGCAGAGGGCTCTGCCTGCCTGGGACTCACTGGCGCCCTGGTGCCATGCAGGTTCCAGCAGCTGTGCTGGCCTCATACTCTCCCTTTGCTTCTTTTTGAAGAAGGAAGCGATGGGGGCAGGGGCAGTTAAAGGATCCTGGTTGCTCGCTGCTTCCTTTTCGCTGACTTCTCCCATGGCTGTCTCCTTCGCCCTCCCTGCTCTGACCCCTTCCTAACCATTTTTCTGGAGAGTATGGTACAGATCTGTCACCGTGACTTAACCAAGCCCGGCACGCTTTTGCCTGCCCTGCCCTGGATGCAAGGGTTTCTGAGTGTTCCCATTGGGGAGAGGGCACGGAGCATCCACACAAACCCTGCCACCCCTCTGAGAACCGAGCAACATGCAGACAAGCTGTAAAATCCAAATGGCCTGCTTCTGGAGTTTTTCATTCGCTCTCTGTGGTCTGGGTCTCCTCCTGCCCTGAGTACCAGGGCCCTGTCTTGCTGTGTCATTTTCAGCTGAGCTGCAGCCACAGCCAATTCATTCCCAGTGCAGGCGACTCGTGCAGGTCATGGAGGCACCGACAGAGAGAAGAGACATGGACCCACCGCCCTACAGCACATGTGGCTGCAGCCTCTCTTGCCTCCCAGGCCTTGTTCTTTCCCCACTGGGCACCACCTCCTGACTAGATGCCCAGTCTGTGCCTACCACACATCAATCACCTGGTCTGCATCCCTTCCTTCTTCCCTCACACTCCACATGGCTTCTGAAGCTGCCCACACTTGGGACTGCCCCAAGGCCAAAAACTCATGAGGAGGAAAGATAGTGAGAAATGGCATCAGAAGTCACTTCCTGTCCACATCGATCAGACTGCTCTCAGCAGCTGCTTGGAGAACTGCGGCATGTATTGCTGGCCACAGCACTAGATGAAACATTTGAGTCAGGATTCTAAAGACTGAAACAGGGTGGGCATTGGGCCAACAGGTGGGACAGGGTTGGGGATTATTTTAGAACTGGCAGGTTGGGACCATGATGGACCTGGTTTTACCCTATACTGCCCAGCCAAGCACACGCAGAGTTCTGACTGGCAGGCACACTGTGCAAACCCCAGTGCTGTTAAGCAGAGTCGTGAGAAACTGGTACTCTGAGTGGGGATGCCTGGGCCACTGCTGACTCTCAGATTTGTCAGTTCTGCAGAAATATGTGGGCTGTGAGCCACCTGTTTTGGATTCATGGAAGTCTCTGTGTCTAGGAGTTAACTTAGGACACTCTGCATTTTCCTTGCTGTCTTTTGTCCTGGGCTGACTCTGTCCCTGATTCCCAATGTGTTAGAGAACTGCCTGTGGCATCAGACTGCCTGAGCTTCAAAACAGGACCTGCAATGTCTCAGCTGCAGATTATGATCAAGGGACCCTCCCTATCAAAGCTTTGGTTTTTGCATCTGTAAATGTGGATAATGTCTACCTTGTATCAGCCCTGTAAGATTGGATTCACCAGCTTTTCATGACTGCAAGAAATAACCTGAGACATGCTACCTATAAAGCAGAGAGGGGTCCATGTAGCTCACAGTTTTGGAATCCACATGGTTTGATGCAGGCTCTGCCAAAGACCCCATGGTGGTTGGTGAAGTATGTGTGCAAGAAGAAATGCATGGCTAGCCAGGGGGCAGAGTCCATGACTGGACCCAAGCTCAGGCTTTCATAACACCCCTGCACCCTGCCACCCCCCAACTGTCTTCTAAGGTCACACCCACAATGGCCTAAGGATTCCCCTGGGCCCTGCCCCTAGAACTTCCACCACCTCCAACCCAAACCTTCCTTTTTTTTTTTTAAGATTTATTTATTTGAAAGTCAAATAAGGAGAGGCAGAGAGAAAGAAAGCAGTCTTCCATCTGCTGGTTCACTCCCCAATTGGCCGCAATGGCTGGAGCTGCACTGATTCGAAGCCAGGAGCTTCGGGGTGCACTCGGGTGCAGGTACCCAGTGACTTGAGCCATCTGCTGCTGCTTTCCCAGACCATAGCAGAGAGCTGGATCAGAAGTGGAGTGGCCGGGACTCAAACTGGTGCCCACATGAGATGCTGGCACTGCAGGCGGCAGCTTTACCTTTATGCCACAGCCCCAGCTCCAGCCCAAGCCTTTCACACCTGGACTCTCAAAGCCACAGTAACATCCAAGCCAGAGCACGACTTGCAGGCTTGGCACCTAGCAGCTCTAAATGAGTGGCACCCTCTTCTCTCGCCTGCTCCCACTCACTGTTGCTACCAGCTGTGTTCTTGGGTTCTAGACCTGGTTTCAAAGAATGATTTGGGGAGCCAGCATTGTGGCACAGGGGGTAAAGCCACTGCCTGCAGGGCCAGCATCCCATATAAGCACCAGTTGGAGTCCTGGCTGCTCCACTTCCAATCCAGCTCCATGCTAATGTGCCTGGCAAGGCAGCAGAAAATGGCCCAAGTTCTTGAGTACCAGCACCCACATGGGAGACCCAGATGAAGCTCCTGGCTCCTGGCTTCCAACTGGCCCAGCTGTGGCTATTGAGGCCATTTGGAGAGCAAACCAGTGGATGAAAGATATATTCTCTCTCACTCTCTCTCTCTTTCACTGTAATTCTGCCTTTCACATAAATAAACCTTTTTAAAAAATAATTTTGATAAGTGATTTAAAAGGCCATAAAAATTTATTTTAAATCCTTTGCAAAATGAAGAGGAGCTAGTTTAAACAGTTAACCAGTGTTTATTGAGGAATGTACTTGGGAGTAAGAACTCTAAGAGACCTTTCTGAAGGTTGAAATTGCTGACTGCGTTGAGCTCTGCAGATTATGTGGAAGTTTGGTTTTTCCTTGCATTTCCTGATGAATGAGAATTCATCACAAAGGAAAGCTTTGCTGGCTCTGGCTCTGAGGCTACGGAGGAAAGTCCACGTGGCCTATCAGTTGTCTGCGTTCCCAGAAATGAACAACACAGGAGTTACAGAGACCAGACGTTAAGTGCCGTGTGGGAGCTCTGCCTTCTGGGCACAAAGGCAACGCAAGCAGAGCCTCGGGTTGGGGAGCCCTGTTTGGTTTTGAGAAATTCTCACTTGGGGAGCACACTTTTCACCTACCTGGGTCATAGTTTCCCTACCAATGAGCTGAATAGACAGGATCTGTCAGAGGTTTTGTTCCATTATTTGTGGACATCTGATGCCAAAAATTAACTTAATCGTACATTTCGGTCCATGACACAATATATATTTATTTAGGAGAGGAGCGTGTGCTTTTTAATTTGCTCTGGCTTCCTGTGCACAGAGTGATTGACACTCCCCCGTTCTGTGTCCTCGGGTCCTGTGTTAATTGACCTTGTTGCCTTGGATTTCCTCCAAGTAATTAGTTCTGGGGCACCTACCAGTCGGTGTGTGCTCTCTAATCTGAGAGCTATGCTGTTGTGACTGGCTTATTATAAAGGATATTACAGAAGTTACAGATGAACACCTGATGAAGACACAGGGCAAGATATGGGCACGGAGCACAGTGTTCCCATGCCTTCTCCCACTGGGCGTACCACCCACCACAGCCCCCATGTGTTCAGCTATCAAAGCTCCCTGTCCCAGCCTCTGTCACCATCATCCTGCAGGCCCTGTTCTTTTTTATTCCACAAATAAATATAGAGTGTCAAGCACTTTGCATAAACCGTTCACCACTCACTCTCAAAATCATCCCCTTTACGGATGGGTAGGTAGGCATTTGGTACAGTGGGTTAACTTGCTGCTTAGGACACCTGCATCCCATAGCAGAGGGCATCAATCCTGCCTCTGCTTCTGATCCAGTGTCCTGCTAATGTGCACCCTAGAAGGGAGCAGATGTTGGCTCAAGTCCTTGGGCCTGTAAGACCCACATAGGAGATTCTGATGGAATTCCTGGCTCCTGGCTTTGGCCTGGCCCTAGTCTGGCTGTTATAAGCATTTGGGGAATGAACCAGCAGGTGGAAGACCTCTCCCCTCCTCCCTCTCTCTCTTGCTCTGCCTTTCAAATAAATAAATAAATTTCTAAAAGAAAAAATCTCTTCTTAGAGCTGACCTTTAATCCTCAAAGCAACCTTATCTGTGGCCAAATAACAAAACTAGAAGGACCCCCTTATTATACCTCACTAATCCATAGGTTGGCTTGAACTGGACAAGGCAGTCTGAATGTCCTCTACAGTTAGCCAGCACAGGTGCATCTCAGTGTGGCCTGTCTCACAGCTTCAACAGTCCCCTCTTTACACCACAGCTCAAGGCTCCAAGAGCGAAGAGCTTCTGTCTGGTTTAAACCCCTGGGCCTGCAAGTCCCAGGGTGGCAAATCCTCTGCATCCTGTTAGTCAAAGCAGTCACAGGCCCCGCCTCCAGTGGGAGGAGCTTCAGACAAGACCAGGAGGAATTGTGTGGGGCCATCTTTGGAGATTAGCTGCCAGACCCTTTTTATGCATGAAGAAACTTGACCAGAGAGGTTGTTATTTACCCAACACAACTGAGCTGGAGAGGGGTTCAGACCCAGGCAGTCGGGCTGGGGGCCTGCACTGTTAACCCCTATGCTGTGATGCCTCTCAGTGGCTGGTTTTAAAAGATTTCCCCCATCATTCCTGTCTACCATCTCATCTTCCTGCTCTAGGTGCCCATTCTGATATGTTTGATGTATAAATGAAATGTATTTTTGTTGAGTATATATCTAATTTACATAAAAGATAACATTCTCTTAACACTTTTTTTCCCCTTATCGTGATTTTTTTTAAAGATTTATTTATTTATTTATTTATTTGAAAGTCAGAGTTACGCAGAGAAGGAAAGGCAGAGAGAGAGAGGTCTTCTGTCCGCTGATTCACTCCCCGGTTCACTCCCCAGTTGGCTGCAAAGGCTGGAGCTGCGCTGATCCAGAACCAGGAGCCAGGAGCCCCCTCCAGGTCTCCCACATCAGTGCAGGGCCCAAGGACTCAGGCCATCCTCTGCTGCTTTCCCAGGCCATAGTAGAGAGCTGGATGGAAAGTGGAGCAGCCGGGTCTCGAATCAGTGCCCATATGGGACGCCGGCACTGTAGGCGGCAGCTCTACCCGCTATGCCACAGCGCTGGCCCCGCTTACCATGATTTCTTTCTTTTCTTTTTTTTTTTTGTTTTGTTTTTGTTTTTGTTTTTGTTTTTTTTTGACAGGCAGAGTGGATAGTGAGAGAGAGACAGAGAGAAAGGTCTTCCTTTTTGCCGTTGGTTCACCCTCCAATGGCCACTGCGGCCGGCACATCGCGCTGATCCAAAGCCAGGTGGTTCTCCTGGTCTCCCATGCGGGTGCAGGGCCCAAGGACTTGGGCCATCCTCTACTGCACTCCCGGGCCATAGCAGAGAGCTGGCCTGGAAGAAGGGCAACCGGGACAGGATCGGTGCCCCAACCGGAACTAGAACCTGGTGTGCCGGCGCCGCAAGGCGGAGGATTAGCCTGTTAAGCCACGGCCCGGCCAACTTACCATGATTTCTAAGAGCTCTCCAGTGTTGCAGTGTGTGTCTTCCCATGGCTTCTGATGGCTCTTTGGGACTGACTTGTCCATTTCAGGCTCCCTGACCCAGCCGGCAGTGCTCTGAGGGGTATCTTGGTCACATCTGCATATGGGCCCTGAGGAGTGGGTCCGTGGGTTAACAGATATCAGTGGGACTGCTGGGTTAAAGGATATTGGCAAATTTCACTTCTCTTTTTCATCTGGTTCTCCCCAAACATTGTTCCACGTTAGATATTCCCCAGAGGTGGTTGAGTTTTCCTATTTTTCCATGTTGTTTGCAACACTCGCTATTATTTATTTGTTCATTTTAGATAGAATAAACTTGTGTCTTACTACTTGTACCTGCTCAGATTTTTTCTTCACATTTCCTGTTGGGTTCCCTGTCTTCCCTGGTTAGTCTCCTAGTCAGGCTGAAATGCCACAAAGTCAGTCTCATTTCTCAACTCTCAGTAACTTCCGCTATAGCATGCTGTGTTGAACGGAATTTTTACATAGTCAAATTAGAGTTTTGCCACTTGGTTTGTACTGTGGGTGGCCTTTAAATTTAAGAAGTCCTGTCTCATTGCAAAATCACTAAGTTACTGGCAGGTGTTTAGCCTACCGGTTAGGAAACTGGTTAAGACACCCACGTCCCATATCAGAGTGACAGGGCTTGATTCCCAGCTCTGGCTCTTGACTCCAGCTTCCTGCTAGTGCAAACCCTGAAAGGCAAGCAGAGATGGCTCAAGTAACTGAGTTCCTTCCGCACATGAGGGAGACCTGCACTGAGTTCCCAGGTCCTGGCTGTGGCCAGGCCCAGTCCCAGGAAACCTCTGCACACCACTGCCCAGGCATCTGGGGCTCTGAACCAGTTGATGGAAGCTTTCTTTGTCTCCCTGCCTCTCAAATAAATAAATAGATACTTTGTAAATCACGAATTTACCCCTGCCCTGTATTTTCTCCCTTTAGCTTGGTAGTTTTGTATCGGACCCTAGGCTCTCTGGATTTCAATAAATGGTGTAAGATAGGGACCCAACTTTATCTCCCTGAAGTAGGCAGTTTTTCCATCTCCTTCTACTAAACAATCTCCCGTTTTTGTTTATTCTGGAATCACCTGTCCCATATATCCAGCTCCATGTAACCATGGTCTGTCTGTGAGCGTTCACACCATGGCTTCACTCCATGTGTCTGCCTGTTTTTCTTACTGTGCCACTATGTTTGTCTCATGTGTGCTCTGATGGGCACAGCAGCTCCTCCCCACACCACTGCTGACTTCACTCTTGATTTTTTTCAAAATTGACTTATGATCAAGCTTTTTATGCTTGTGTACATATTTTACAATTGTTAAGTCATGGAAAATATCTTGATGGAATTTTACTGAAATTGTAGGATCTTACACATTAACTTCATGAAAGTTAACATCCTTATAATTTTTAGTAATACCATATGATGATCATAGCATATCACCATCTGCTCAGCTGGTATTTTGTGCCCTGTAATTGAGTGTTAATCTTTGTGAAGAAGATTCTGTGTGTCTGCTGTTAGTTTAATTCCTAAACATTTTATACTTGGTGTTGTTATTACAAATGAGATTTTTTTTTCCTAGTTGGTTAGCTGATGTTGAGGAGCACTGTTTATACTGTGCCTTTGCTGAATTCTGTTATTTGCCATAGTTCGTTGATTCTGCATTTGTTCATCCCTTTGTAAGCCTGTACTTACCCATCTGAATGCAGTGGTCAGGCTCTCTAGGTCTCCTACTGCAGTCACATTAGCAGGTGTGTTTGCTGGGTTCCTCCTCTCAAAGACAATGCCTGAAGTTTTCCCCACCATGATAATTGGTCTGATCTATTTTCTTAATTTGAAAGGCAGGGAGGAAGAGAAAGAGAAAGAGAAAGAGAGCTCCCATCTACCACTTCACTCCTCAAATGCCAGCAAGAGCCAGGGCTGAGCCAGGCCCAAGCCAGGAACAGGAACTCAATGCAGATTTCTTGTGTGCATAGCAGGGACCCATCCACTTGAGCCACCACCTGCTGCCTCCCAGGTGTGCATTAGCAGGAAGCTGGAATCCGAAGCAGAGATTCAAACCCAAGCACCCTGATACTGAACATGGGAATCTTAATCAGCATCTTAAACACTAGGCCAAAGACCCACTCTCCACCACCATTGTGTTTGCCATACCTTTCTCTTACGTTACTTCATTAAGTTATTCTATCTCCTCTCTATTTCTAATCAATCCTCTGAGTTTTAAAAACTATTACATAAATAACCTGTTTCATATAATAATTAAATATAAGTGATAACACTGAGAAAATTGTGCCTGCTTTCATCCAGTGCAGGAAGACCACCATCGTTCCTGGATAGATCATAAGGAGCATTTCTGCATCTGTAGACAAGAACTGAAACAGACCTCAAACCAAGGCCACGCATCCCAGTCCCATGCCACAGAGTTGTGTCTCACGTGTTCCATGTCTATGTTCACGATCCCCTTTGCTAGCAGAGAGCCGGGCTCTCATGGTCCTTAACTTCCTTCCTATGTGACTCGTCCCTGTGCCTGTGAGCTGTCTCCACAGCCACTCCCCCAGCCCTGCATGGAAGTCCCCAAGCGCGGCACTGGCTCTGACCCCCACGGCTGGCCCCACCCTCCTCACTCAAGGTGCACCCTGTGGAGTTGCCTCCCCATCACTCAGTCTCTGATGAATTTCCCCCATTGTCTCCTTATCTTCCCTGGTAGCCTCTCTGGGTTAATGGTTTTTGAAGAGCAAATTCTTCTCTTTCTCCCATCCTCTTATTCTACTCCTATTTTTATTATTGTCTCTCTTCTTGTTTGGGGATTTTTTTAAAATCTTTTATTTATCACAAAAGAAAAAAGAGATCAACCTCCCAGCCAATGCTTCTCTTCTC
The DNA here is from genome assembly GCF_033115175.1 of Lepus europaeus. Lineage (NCBI taxonomy): Eukaryota > Metazoa > Chordata > Mammalia > Lagomorpha > Leporidae > Lepus > Lepus europaeus. Next base: position 151,550,311 of record NC_084830.1, read on the forward strand.
AAATGCTTACAACTCCTGGAGTGGGCTGGGCTGAATTCAGTCCAGGTCTCCCACGTGGTGACAGGGATTCAACTACTGGAGCCAACACCTGCTGCCTCCCTGAATGCACACCGACAGGAAACTGGAATCAGGTGGAGCCAGGACTCACACCCAGTACTCAGCATGGGATGTAGGTGTGCCGAGCACAGTGTTAACCACCAGGCCAGGAACCTGCCCCTTGCTAGTTTTACTTATTCGCTCTTGTTTCCTTGGTTTTTGCTTCCAGATAACTGATTTAAAACTATAAAATTTCTTCTAAGTACTTCTTCATCTAATTACTCTAATTTTAAAAACTTCTCATTATTTAAATTTTACTTCTAAACATTTAAAATTTTTTCTTGTTTCTGTCTTTAACTCAAATTCTTTATGAGTGAGTTTCGGCAAATTAGCAGAGGGAACGGAGAGTGTTATTCTTCTGTATTTCGGGTAAGGTCTCTGTAATGCTGATTATTTAAAGTTGTAGATTTCTTTGGCTTAATACTTGGTTGGTTATATAAAAATATACATATATGCTACATATATACACAAGTGAACCATATATGCTACAAATGTTATAGCTTATTGTGTGGTAAACATCTTCCTATCTTTGCTCTTTTTCATGCTTGGTCTCTCCACTTCTGAAAGAGGCATACAGAATTTTCTGATTATAATGATTGGTTTATTTCTCCTTTTATTCCTGTCAGGCGCTTTGTATACTTGAAGCTATACTGATAAATTTACATTTATCAGTAGATCTTCTTGACATATTGTTCCTCTTACCAAAATACAATATTCTACTATTCTGCTTGTACATTCTGATATTTTAATATCCTATTTGGTCAGTTTCTATTAAACATTCCTGTACCTTTGAAGTCTCCTACAGAGAACATTGTCCAATGTTCTTTTCTTTTTTTTTTTTTTTTTGACAGGCAGAGTGGACAGTGAGAGAGAGAGACAGAGAGAAAGGTCTTCCTTTTTTTGCCGTTGGTTCACCCTCCAATGGCCGCTGCAGCCGGCGCATTGCGCTGATCCGAAGCCAGGAGCCAGGTGCTTCTCCTGGTCTCCCATGCGGGTGCAGGGCCCAAGCACTTGGGCCATCCTCCACTGCACTCCCGGGCCATAGCAGAGGGCTGGCCTGGAAGAAGGACAACCGGGACAGAATCCAGCGCCCCAACCAGGACTAGAACCTGGTGTGCCGGCGCCACAAGGCGGAGGATTAGCCTATTGAGCTGCAGCGCCGGCGAGTTTAGTACATTTACATTGATTTTGCTATTCTGTTGTCTTGATGCTAGCATCTTACCTTGTGTCTTATTGTTTTTCCCTGTGAACTCATATTCTCCAGGGAGCTTCATTACCTTGGTTGGTGATGCTGATTCATGACATCAGCAGAAGGAGGGGCACACACCTGGGCTGGGAGACTCTCGGCTACAGCCACTGGATGCAGCCACTCTTCGTGTGCCGTGCCTTAGCATTGACCCTGCCCTCAGGAAGCCTCTGCCCTGATCACTGTTTCCGAAGTCCCATTTCTCTGGATTGCATTCTGCTTGCCGTGGGAGAGTGGAGGGCTGGAGAAATGGAATTCCTTGTGGCCGGCAGATCTGCCTACATACACGCTGCGTGCCCCTAGCCCATCCTGCATAGAACACACCAGAACTGGTGGCCCTGGGCTATTGCCTTGGGTGTGAGGCTTCCAAGGAGAAGCACTGCACAGAGGAGAGAGAAGGACAGGACTCTCCCTCCTAGACCTGTGCCCAGGTGGCTCCCAGGCCCACCTCTACTCAGACCTCCCACACTTCTATAAATATTCCTTGGGTTTTATTATTTTTTTTCTAAGCTCCAGCAAATCTTCTCTCACTTATTCAGCACTTCCAGAATTGACAGGGCAGGGATGATGGGGTCAGGATGAGTTCCCCATACTGATAGCCTTGTCAAAAAGTCCTTGGAGCCCTGGCATAGCTGAGCAGGGGGAAGATGCGGAGAAGAGACCCATAACCTTGACTGTGGTTCCCAAGCCCCAGTGGGCCACCTTCTCTGCTGACAGAGAGAGCAACTGAGCTAGATTTCACTGGAAAGAAAAGGCTGGGCTGCTACGAATGACAGTGTTGAAGTCTGTTCAGTTCTTCGATTCTTAAATCGTGCATAATCATCTGATTCTCTGGCTCTTGGGGGCTGTGTGTGTGTGCAAAGGGCAGTGAGTGCCATTGGGACATCTTGGGTGCATCCCACATAAACACGGCCACCATACCTCTCCCAGCTCTCTGCCTGCCATGGCCAGAGAGGAGGCAGCTGTGGCTTTCACCCAACCGCAAACGAGTCGCACTAAGTAGACCGTGACCTGCACTTTACTCCCGGATGGAGCTTCAGAGCTGCTGGTGTTTTTTCAGTCTGCCTTGGGAAAGGTGGGGGCGAGGCTGCAGAACACCTGTCCCAGAGCAGCCTGTGCCGTGGAGGCCACCGAGAACGGCCCCCATGATGGGCGGGTGGCGTCACCCTTACCGTAGAATGATCGGAACTGCTCAGACAGCTTGCTGAGCCTTTTACAGTTAATTTTGTTAAGGCATAAAGTGTCACTGGCTATTTTCCATCGCTGGTCTTCCTTTCACAGCCTGAGCCTAGGACGGATGGTGTCTCATGCTCCCAGATTGTCAGCTGAGGGTACGGGAGGCCCTGGCTGTACAGATGGATGCCACCTGGGTGGGCACCCTGCCCACTCGAGGCCCCCAGGCACGGAGATGCTTTCGGAGAGTCTACAGAAGCCATCTTGGACTCTGCTCTGGGCATCAGTGGTCGGTTCTGCAGGCTGAGACACAGGCCTCGGTCGTGGTGGGCAACATCTTAAGCTCATGGCCGAGTTAGGAGGTCTGCTATGTGATGGCAGATTGCCCAAAACATGCAGCATTCTGGAAGGATGTTCAGAACAGAGCATGGGGGGCAGCTCTGATCCAAGTAACCTTTTGCAGCTCGGCAAGTCCTAAACGTGACTGTCTTCCCGCCGAATTCTGTGGGAGCTGACAGGGCGGGGAGGGAAGGATCTAACCCTTCTTGGTAAATCTGCTGCATCCCAGATGAGAAGGATTAAGAATTAGCCAAGGTCTGCAAAGGGCGAGGCACTTGCAACCATGCACCCAGGTTGAGGCGGCCTGGGTGGGGTTTGTATGTGTTGAATACTCTGGTGATCATACCCGTGTACAAGAGGTAGGTCTCCTCCAAGCACGTACCTTTGACTCCTCACTAGTCACGCAAGCTAGTCTCCAGACCCAGACACACCCAGTTTCTACCGCCTTCCTACTCACAAAACAAATCTCCTTGGAGAAATGTCTGACTCTGTGTCAGGGACGGGAAATGCCCAAGGTGGATCCAGAACACTGTGTCATGCCAGAGTGCAAGGAAGCCTAATGTGATCATGTCCAAAGGACACAGAATGCAACTTAAACAGCTCCCAATGGCCTCAGAGACCAAAATGAACATCAGACAGTAATTAGTTACACGTCATTTGTGTTGGAAGTCACGTTTGTAATGACACTAAAAACCACCCTCATTAGTAACCTTTGGAACGTGCTAAAGAATCAGGTCACCCCGTAGCTGAGTGCCTGGGTTCAAGGCCCAACTCCTCTCCCAGCTCCAGCTTCCTGCTACCACACACCCTGGAAGACAGCAGGTGATGTCTGTAGCACTTGGGTCTCAGCCAGGAGATTTGGATGGAGTTCCTGGCTCCTGGCTTCAGCCTTACCCAGTCCTGCCAGTGGTGGGCATTTGAGGAATGAACCACTAAATGGAAAAGCTCTGTCTCTGCCTTTGAAATAAAAGTAAACACATAAAAATTAAAAACAAAACACCGTGGGACTATTAGGAAATGTGAACAGTGAACATGAGGTCATATGAGAATTATTGCCTGCAATAGGTGTAATGGAATGGTGATTATGTGCTTCGTAAGTTCTTATCTGTTAGAGGTACTTGCTGAAGGGTGGATGAAATTACTGGGGGCAATGGGGAGACGCTGGTCAAAGGGTGCAGCTTCAGGTGGACAGGACACATGGGCTCTGGAACTCTGTTGTCTGGCCGATGCCTGAGGTTAGTAAGGACATGCTACCTAATAGACTGCTGGGAGTGAGCGGAAATGTTGTCAAAATCACAGATGATGGGCGTGTGAGGTGAGAGATAGGTTGCTTAGCTCTAATAAATTCAGTCTCTGCATATATCAGAACATCATGGTTTACCTGATAAATATGAAAATGTTTATGTGAGTAATGCCTTAGTAAAGGTGGGAAAGAAGACTAAAAGGATGCTGTGTGGCATACACTGCAGAAGTGTATGGAGCTTTAGAATCCTCTGGAGAGTGAATTACAAACACTAAGGAAAGAAGGTTTGCAGTATCTAGGATTTGCTTTAAAACAATCCCAAAGCAGAGGGAGTCAGGGGAGTGAGGAGTCCGGCTGGAAGCAGATTGGCCCTATGTGGATACTTGTTGGAGCCGGATTTGCCGTTTGTTGCAGGTGTCTTCCTGCTTTATATATAGGTTTAAACTTTTGCTTCCCGATTATTTTAAGAGAGAGGGAGATAGAGAGGGAGCGAAGGAGGAGGGAGAGAGCTGGGCACAGCTGCCAGACAACAAGTTCTGTCCAACAGAATGCTGTGGTTCTGCAGGGGCAGTGAGCAGGAGGGGTGGGGCCGTGGCTGGGGCAGGAGAACAAGAGGCTCCACGTGAGTTTAGAAACCAGGGTGGGTTTGATTTACAGGCTTAGGTTCCAAGATTCTGCGTGCAGATGTCCTTGGTAACCAGCTTGGACGCTCAATGTTGGCCATGCTAGCGTGAGTGCCACCCCGTGAGGACAGCCGGCCACCGTGCTGGAGCTGTCATGAGAAAGCAGGTGCATCTGAGCAGAGGCCTCGGGCTCAGCGCCAGCAGTGGTGCTGTAAGGGATGGACAGAAGGCCAGTGGGCCTTGGTGCTCCAGTTTAGTACAGACCAACCCACATCCCGCCGAGGGTGGAGGGCGTGCAGGAGCTGTCATTCTCAGACTGCCCCACGGTGAAATGGGGGCACATTCACTGTGTCCCAGCCCAACATGGGCCACAGGGCACACCAGAGACCACTGCCTCCCAAAGGACAAAGCCGGGGAAGGCTCTGTTTCTCCTCTGTGGCCCAGGAAATGAACCTTCACATACACACACTGTGCACACTCTGACACACACTGTGCACACTCCGACACACACAGAGCACTGAAAGCATCCCAGGACAGATCAACCGATCTGTGTTTCAATCTGCCAGTCTCCGGCTGATTCCTCCCCATCCCCTTCCCTCCCACGCTCTCAAGTTCAGCACCGCTCCAGGCCAAAGCCCCAGCTCAGGGGGCTTGGGGAGGAAAATACAAGGCAGCTGGTGTCAAAAGCAGGTCTCTCCAGGGGGAGGCGGGGCAAGAAGTGGCCATGTGTCCCCCACTGCTGCTTCAGGGCCTGGAGTCAGCACACATCTCTCTCCACAACCTCTCACGAGCTCTTCTGAACAGAAGGGAAATGCAAGCCCTGAAGAAGCTGCCTGTGTTGATTTCACAATTCCGTGTTTCTCAACCTTCCCCCACACTTCTTGGGGAAGAGTAGCCAAAGGGCCAGAGTGATTCCTTCTGACAGCCTTAGTGCCAAGCTGGCTCTGGCTGGGACACGCTTCAACACCATCCCCATCTGATGGCTCAGATCATTTGTTTAAATGAAGATCAGAAACCTAACTCTGGCCAGCTTCGAGGAGGTGAGATGCTGCCATCTCGGGTCCATGGGCCAAGGCAGAGTGGCGTTCAGAGTTTCAGATGTGACTTCTCCCCTGTGGGAAGACAGTTCGAACCCAGCGGTATGCAAGCCTGAACACGGGAAGGCGGGAGAGAGCAGGGCAGCCAACAGGCGGGAGCCAAAGCATTTTCTCAGCATTTGGTCTCAATGGGAGAACTTGGAAGTGACTGCCAAGCGTGTTCCAGAAATCCATCGCGTTTCCCGTCTTAACTCTGAGCACGGTGGCAGCTCCAGTGTCGCTATTATCTTGGGTTTTAAACAACTCTTTCTCTCTCTCTCGCTCTCTCTCTCTCTGCCTCTGCTTCTCTATCACTCTATCTCTCAAATAAATAAATCTTAAAAAAAAAAAAAAGAGAGAGAGAGAGAGAGAAAGAGCCAGCACGGTGGCAGCTATGCCACACTGCTGCCTGCAGTGCTAGCATCCCATGTGAGCGCCTGTTCGCATCCCAGCTGCTCCATTTCCAATCCAGCTCTCTGCTATGCATAGCCTAGGAAAGCAGCAGTAGAAGGTAACCCAGGTGACCCAGGTGACCCAGGTCCTTGGGCCCTGGACCCCCTGGGAGAAGTTCCTGGTTCCTGGCTTCGAATCAGCACACAGCTCCGGTCGTTGGGACCATCTGGGGAGTGAACCAGCGGATGGAAGACCTCCCCTTCTGTCTCTCTCTGCCTCTGCTTCTCTGTAACTCTGCCTTTCAAATAAATAAATAAATCTTTAAACAACAGGGATGAAGTTCCTGTGAGTGCCGAGTCATAGCACTGATGGGGGTCACAGGTGCCTCTCTCCTGCCGGCCGTGCAGAACACCTGAACAGGAGCCCTACACCTGCATGGACTTTGAAGGGGAAGTGAATGCACAACAGTGCAAAATGAGCCGGAACAGGAGGTCCAGTAGAGACCACTTCCAGGGGGAGCTGGCGTGTGTGTAAGACAGAAAACTCCCAAGTGCACATCCCAGAGCGTCTCACAGAAAAGTCATTGTCATCGTATAGTATTCAGTTTTCTGAAGAAAAAAAAAAAAAAAGGCCGCTGTTGCTATTCTTCAGGCTCAGCTGGCCGCAGGGTGGGAAGAGGCTGGCTAGGATTCCCTCTCGGGGCAGGCTGTCCCTCTGAGGGGTATGCACAAAGCCCATCTTTGGGCAGCTCTTGGTCCCTAGACTCCATATCACCTGTTCCTGCCCAATCCCCAGCTGTCAGAACTGAAATGTCAGGGGGCACTGAGTCCCACGCAGCTGCCCGGCCAAGTGCTGGCCAGCCCCAGCCGCTGACGGCGTCTCAGAACCAGCCCCAGAGGGCTGCAGACCTGGGGGGCCCTGCGCTTGTCCACAATTCTTCCTGTGATCTCACCAAGCAGCCCCTCTTCTGTCTTGCCCTGTGCCCTGGCTGAAGTCTGGATTGGGTCATCTGGGGCTGGAGCAGAATGTCACCGCAAGATGCTGTCCAAATGAGGCCAACGAGAAGTCAACTCTAGACCTTCCCCGCCCTTCCCCTGGGTGCTCGGGTACCCAGCGGCGAGAGCTGCCCCCTGGTGCCCGCATCTTTCCTAATGGCTGGTTCCCGTGCCCTGCAGCCTGCTGCGCGGTACTCCTGCCTTTTGCAACAGCACTTAGCACAGCTGGAGCTTTGCCTTTTAGTGTGAATACCTGACTGACATCCGTCTCCCATGCCAGGCTGTGAGCCCCACCAGGGTCAGACAAGATCCCCTTCGATGAAGCGTGGGATTGTCGGGGCCTACCACACAGCATGGCACTTAGCGCAGGGCTCAGAAACGTTGAATTAACAGGATGCGCTCCCACTATTGGCAGTGTCCTTCCTTGAGTAAGCACCTGGCAGACTAATTCTCGGAGAGATGTTAGCTCTAACCAAGACTGTTTCCACTCAGAGCCTCCCAGGTACCAGCAGTACATTCACGAAACAGGCCCACCTCAACCCCCTAGCCAAAATGGTGGTGGTAGTTGGTTTCCTGTTCCTATCCATTCACAGCTCACTGACTGCACTGGTGTGCTCCTTCCCCAGGACTTAATTCTCCCATCAACTCTGCAGTAGGACCTCGTTCCAGGCTGAGACACATGGGACTGTTCGACTTTCCAGGGCCGCACCAGTGACGGACAATCGTGTTGTTCACTGCGGCTGCTGGCAGGGGCTTCCCATGTGCAGAGCTGGTTCACGAGCAAACGGTGCTGCTCTTTACTTTTTATCTAAAAGATATCTACAGGGAAGGCTCATGTATGTGGGAAAACATGAATTTGAGATATAACTCATAACCACAGCTGGCATATTTTCAAGTGGGGTCAGTTTTCTGTGATAAAAGGAGAAAAAAAATTTAACGGTCTTTCTTAATCAGAGCTGAATCACCATTTCCAATAATTCCTGTTATTCAGTCTACGCCCACTGCCCAGCAGGGCGCTGGGATGTGCATGCCTCTTGGTCAGTTTCAGCGATGCCCAGATGCACTGTTAACACGTGGCTCCGAACCACTTACGGCTGCTCCACCCACCTCGGTCTGGCTTGCCTAATGGTGAGGACCCCCCCGATGAGCCCTTATGTCAGAACACTTACTCATCTCCCTGATGTCAGGGCAAGCACATCCTGAAATGCAACCAGCCTGGGAAAAGTCAGTGCACCGACCGGACTGTGGCTCTGTTACCTGAGAGTTCGTAACAGCGGGAGGAAGATGGAGATTGAGGCTGTGGAGAAAGGAACCTCTTCCCTGCTTCCGGAGAATTCTGCCTTCAAGGTCTGACAAGCACAGCTCAGCTAAATAAACTCAAGAGGGGTTTTGTTTTAAGTTTATTTATTTGAAAGGCAGAGACAGATTGACCTCCATCTGCTGGTTCACTCCCCAAATGCCCTCAACAGCCAGGGCTGGCCCAAGCCGAAGCCAGGAGCCCAGAGCTCCATCCACGTTGCCCGTGTGGCTGGCAAGGATCCAAGTATTTGAGCCATCATCTGCTGCCTCCTAGGAAGTGTTAGCAGGAAGCTGGATTGGAAACAGAGCCAGGACTCAAACCCAGGCATTCTGATATGGGATGCAGGCATCCCACGCAGCGGTTTAAGTGCCATGCCAAACAGTGGCTGTGAAAACATTCTCCACACTCCACTATGCAAACAGCATTTAGTGCAGCTGCCATTAGTTTGAAGAACCAAGATTTAAAATAGGGATTTGGGGGTTATCTGACGGTTGGAATTGTTCCCATCCATTTTTGACAAGGAACAGCACCGTTTTCATTAGCAAACTGGTTCTGTAAATTACTCTGGGACAGCAGAGGGGGCGCCATCAGATATACAGCACTGGCTGATCACACCGATTCCTCAAGACAGGAACTGGCTCTGTCATCTTGGACTTCACTGTGAGGCTGTGCCTGGCGAAGTGAATTCTCCCAGACGGTGGCTGTGGGAGGACTCCTCTGGCCCCGTGACCCCGCTGCAGAACGGCCATGATGCCCTGTACCTAGCACGGTTCTGGGAGCTCTCAGGATGTGACAAGGGCCTGGCCTCGTGGACGCTCAGCCCATGAGCATCCTCTCCCTGGCCCCCGTGTTCCTCTCGGTGGCCCTTGCAGTGCTTTTCTGCTCTCCTAGGTGACAAATGACAGTTCCACAGGGGAGGAAGAGGCCAGGGTGACAGCCCTGCTCCCTAGGAAGCGCAGAGCACTGCTAGGTCCCCAGAGCCACCCACTGCTCCGGGTGCTCCCCCAGCTGCATGCCACAGCCACACCCCTGCAGCAGGCCTCCTTGGGGACACCTGGGATGAGGTCACCTCGGGCACCCAAGCCCTGCTTTCTGCACAGAGGACCCTTCCCACCAGTCAGCTGTTCTGGGGGCACAGTCCAGACACGAGGAGTGAAGGTATTCAGCATTCTTTTGCTGGGTTCAGACTTTCCAACAGTGCTTTTCTTAGGAAGACAGCCACATAAGGGCAGTGGTCTGACTACACAGCTGGGAAAATGGTTCACAGGAAACTGTGGCTCCAGAAAGAACCACTGCAGTCCCATCTCGCTACCGCGGCAAAGGCAGCATTAATGAAGGACTGAAGCTGGCAGCCAACAAAAAGGCTGGGCCATGGCCCCAGGTTTTGGAAAAGAACAAACTCATACCAGGATGTAGGCCAAAAAGCAGCACCTGGAGGCGAGAGTTTGGCACAGCAGTTAAGGTACCACTGGAGACTTGCATCCCATTTTGGAGTTCCTAGGGCTCTGTTTCCTAGTCCAGCTTCCTGCTAATACACTCTGAGGAGCAGCAGCGAAAGCCCCAGTGCTTGGGGTCCTGCCACCCATGTGGAAGATGCCAATTAAGTTTGGGACCCTGGCTTCAGCCTGGTGCAGCCTTGGCTGTCCTGAGCATTTGGGGAGCAAACCAGCAGATCTAGCTCTCAGGAAATATATATATATAGACAGCACTTACTAAAGGGCAATGAGAGCTGAGAGGCTATCTGGCTCAAATGTGGAGTAAGAAGGGAAAACCCGTGAGCTGGACTCACAGTTTGGGCAACAAGTCCGTGAGAAGGTAATCGGGGGACCACCCTCGGCCAGCTGTCCCTCAGAAGAGAAGTGTACGCACTCAGCGCAGTGAGACATTGTGTCCCCCTGGTCCCTGCCGACGCTAGCGACCACTCGTGGCCACACTTAAGTCATGGGACCCAGGACCCAAGGAAATAAACACCCACAGCAGACAGCTGGAGCTTTTCACATCCAGACTGAAACCACAGACCCTGAGAACCACACCTAGCCTAGGGACCCGGCCCCTCAAGCCAGTACTCACATCTGCCCAAAACACCCACTGGCAGTTGGATACCAGCCACCAGCTGGGAGCCAGGTGAGTTAGAAAACAAAGCTTACAAAGTGATGGTCTATTTTACATCGAAGAGCTCACCCCACTACTGAAGCCGGTGGCATACAAATGCAGAACGGCTTTGGATTCCGCCGATGGAGGCTCAGCTGCAGTCACACACAGCAAAGCACAAGAATCACCAAAAAGGAACCAGTGCTGTGATTTCTCTAAAAGCAAACTTGGCTGGCATTTAAACTGAGAATTCCAAGTCAGCCTGGAGGAGGAAGCACTCACACAATAGTGTTTTACTGTTATCAAGTAAGCGGGCTACTGAACAGGCTGTCCCTGAGAGGTGCGTTTTGTTTCTGGAGAAATCTCAGCGGGACACAGGATTTACTGTGCTGCTAAAAGTGAAAGAAAAAGCATTACTGTAGAAGCAAGGGCAGGGGTGGATGTCACTCAAGCTCACACTCTGGGTCCCACGCGCGTCTCCAGGGCAAATGGGCTCCTGGTCACCCTTTGGCTGCCCATTGCTCTCACACTGCCTGTCCATGCCAGCCAGAGCTGCTCCCCAGGAACTAACTGCTCTTCCCACTCAACAGCTCCAGCCCCCAACACCTTGAAAAAGGACTTCGTTGAGTTTTGCATTATGTCCTTTTTTCTTTCTTAAGGTTTATTAATTTGAAAGGCAGATTTACAAAGAGAGGAAAAGACAGATTTTCCATACACTGGTTCATTCTTCAAATGGCACTAATAATCGAGGCTGGGCCAGGCCAAAGCCAGGAGCTTGGAACTTCAGCGTCTCCAATGAGGGTGGCAGGTGCCAAAGCATTTGGGTCATCCTCCGCTGCCTTCCCAGATGCATTAGTGGGGAGCTGGATCAGAGGTGGACCAGCCAGGACTCAGACCAGTGTTCCTATGGAATCCTGGCATCACAGGCAGCTTAACCCACTGTGCCCCAGCGCCAGCCCCTGCAAGTCATGTTCTAAATTCCTCCCTCAGCCCCATTAATTTGGTTCTGAAGTCTCCTTCAGACAGGCAGCCCCAGAGGAAAAACACCAAATCCTAAATGCTGCCTGCTGCAGTGCCTTTGTTGGGCAGGCAGGGATGGCCCGTTCCGGTTCTGCAGCTCCCAGAACCTAGCTGCCAAGATTCAACAGCTTGAACCCTGGCAAACAGTAACCTTCTGGCAGCACCTCCCAAAATGCATAGCCATGCTGCTATTCATGCAAGAGAAATGAAAAAAGTCTGCATTTTGCTTAGAAGCCAGTGATCCAGAAGTATGGATTATTTAAAGATTTTTTAATTTCTCTCACTCTCAAATGTGTTTTGGCTAGGAAAAGGGACATTTAAATAAGTTTCTTTGTTAATTTAAGACATGATAAAAAGGATGATAAGAGATTGAAACCAAGAGGAATATGAATTAGAATACTCCTTTCTCAGGGCAGGCGTTTAATGCAGTGGGTTTAGCCACCACTTGGGACGCTTGCATCCCCTATGAGTCCTGCCTCCGCCAGCTATGCCCCCCTTATCCAGCTTCCTAAGAAAGCCACCTTGGACGGCATCAAGTGATGGCTCAAGTACTTGGATCCCTGCCACCTACACTGGAAACCTGGACAGAGCTGCTGGCTTTGGCCTGGCCAAGCCCTGGCTGCTGCAGCCATCTGGAGAGTGAACCAACAGATGAAGCGCTCTGTCACTCGGCCTTTCAAATAAATGTAAGTATGTATGTGTGTATATAAACAACTCTTGCCGCAAATGCATTCACAATCCTCAAAATTCCATGAGGAAGCAAGAAGCAAGCCCCCTGAGGGAGCATCAACAGATGCAGCGAACAGAAAAACCAGCATCCCCAAGAGCTGAAGAAACAAGAATTCTAACTATTAAATAAATGATTAAAATGGCTTTAGAAGGTCAGAAGTAGGGGCTGGCATTGTGGCATAACAGGTAAAGCCATCGCCTGGGATCCCATATGAGTGCCGGATTATGTGTTGGCTGATTCACTTCCAGTCCGGCTCCTTGCTAATGGCCTGGGAAAAGCAGCAGATAATAGCCCAAGGGTTTGGGCCCCTGCACCCATGTGGGAGACGCAGATGAAGCTCCTGGCTTCAGCCTGGCCCAGCCCTGGCTATTGCAGCCATCTGGGGAGCCAATCAGTGGATAGATCTCTCTCTCTCTCTTTGTAACGCTGCCTTTCAAATAAATAAATAAATCTTTAAGAAAAAATAGAAACAGTAATTTTTTTTAAAAAAGAACACAACAATTTGGAAAAGAATCAAAGACAACTTCAGAAGCAAATTTGCCAGTGATGTGTTGTCAATGGCCTGGATAAATGACAGATTGGACAGAGCTGAGAACAGAATTCGTGAGATAAGTACAAGGAGTTACTCTGAATACAGATGCAGCCCAGACATCTAAAACAGATGAAGAGGGTATGTTCAGTGAGCCTACAAGAGTCCCAGACAGGAAGCAGAGAGAAAGGGATGAGGGCATCTACCTGTATCCAACAAAGTAACGCGCTGAGCTTTCTTACTGAAGACCATAACATGAGGTCCCAACAAGAGGAACTAAGGCAAACGCGTATCTAAATGCAGCAGTGAAACTAGAAATATTAAAGGCTAGACAAAGGGAGAGACTGAACTTGTTATAAAACAACCCAAAAATCTGTGTGTGTGTGTGTATGTGTGCGCGCGCTCTGGACGGGTGGCCACCACTGACGCGGAAGCACAAAGCCCTGTCTCCTCTGGTCTTTCGGGTGTGGGAATGGCCTTCAACTTAGCCCCGAAGAGACCCAACAATCCTCTGCCAGACCCAGGGGCAGCAAACTATTTGTTAATTGAGTCCTGGACCTTTCACTGTAAATTTGGGTGTACGACTGTTCTACAGTATTATAACTGCCAATTTTTCTTAAATGCCTAATTAAATTGGGTTATAAAAAAACCAATTTATCCAGCAGTAAGGCATCTCGAGGATATTTTGATGGCAAGAACCCCATCTTGTGGCAAGATGTTTCACAACTATTTATGGCACTGCCATTCTCGTTCTGAAGATAACTCTTGTGTTGAGAAGTTATCATTTTATCTGCTTCAGCAGACAGAATTTCTAACCCAGCATTTGTCTTGTGTCTGCGACAGCACCAGAGTACACAATAAATCTGTGCAGCACAGTAATGCTGGGGCCTTATGAGTTATTTCCAAGTGAAAGCTGGGAGTCTCTGAAGGAATATTTTCAGAGCAAAGCAAACACTGGCTCTAGTTAGCATCTGAAATAACACTGTCAGCTCCCAGCACAGCACACCTGCAGTCTTCTACCATTCCCACCTAACTCCTCTAAGGGTAGCTTTTAGTGGCTTCCTTTCTCCCTTTTTTAGATGAAAATAAAAGGACTCTGAAGTATTCTCTTCATTTTCTTCCCCGAGTCCTTGTCTTTTCCCGCTGCCCCTTTCAGTTTTCCTAAAGATCTGAAAGCCTCATTGTTAATAAGGTAAACAAAATATAATCAAGCACGGAGCATGATGTCCATCTCAGAACAGTAAGTGGTACTGCTTTCTTATTCCTGTTATTACTGCCAATCGTGATGACAAGAGAATACTGACGAGGACAGGGGAGACCTCACAGCAGCTTAGTTGTGGGCTTACCAACTGCCAAAACCTTAAGGAAACATCTAGTTCAAACAAGTCAGATTACTTTTTACAAAAAGCAAGATCTGTTTTCAGAGGGTTAAAAAAGACAGTAGATTAATATTAAAACAGCTTTTTTTATTTGTTAATGTCACATAAGAAATTTAAGCATGTTACACTATCTTAAAAAACACAGCTAATGCGCTTTTAATAGAGAAACCCTTCCCCGCCCCTCCCTGCCTCCCCTCCCCCCGCACGAATTAAGAATCTAGAAGTAACCATAAAACAAAGGTTGTGGAATCCTTCATCCAGAGGGCTCACATGATGATTAGATTAATATTGCCTTCTTACAGAGTTTCTCTTTTCTATTTTAAAAAAATTTGTAGCCTTGATTGCTTATTACAAAAAAATTCAGTATAAAAGTTTCAATATATTGAAAAAATGCTTTCCCCTCCCTCACAGCACCGTTATATATAGCAGAGGATAATCAAGAGCAGATTGCTAATCTAGATGGAGCAATCTTCAGATTACACCCAGACACACAGTGGTTTATTTACCCTCCCCTCCCCTTCTCATAAGAACTTAAAAAAAAATACAAAAAAAAAAAAAATGCCAAAAAAGTTGAGGGACCCTTTCCAGACAGTACACAGTTAGTTCAGTGTCAATAATTCACATCTTGCAACAAAGTGTATGGATATGACTTCCTTTACAAAACGTTCAGTGTCAAAAGAAAATTAAGGCCATCAGATTCGCAGCTTAAAAATTCACATAAAGGAAATATAAAAATATTCTGTGCTTCGGAGAAGGCTCTGCACTGTATACAGGTAAGGGTTACCACTCTTGTTTATCTTGAGGAAGACAGGATTTGAGAGGTTTACATAATTGCACAGCTTCTGTTGGATGCTCTTGGAGTTCCCTGAAGAAAAAACAAAAGGAAAGATAACTGCTAAGAAAACGGGGGCCAGGACCATGGCACAGTGGGCTAAGCCACTGCTTCCAATGCTGACATTCCTTAGCAGAGTACAGGTTTAAGTCCCAGCTGCTCTGCTTCCAATGCAGCTTCCTGCTAATGTGCCTGGGAAGGCAGCTTGAAGATGGGCCCAGTGCTTGGGCCCCAGCATTCTGGGCTCCTGTCTTTGGTCTAGCCCAGTCAAGGCCATTGCAGCCACTTGGGGATTGAACCAGCAGACTGAAGTTCTCCCTCTCTCTCTCTCTCTCTCTCTCTCTGTTCATCCTCTTAGGCAACTTGCCATGTTACAAAGAGGCAAGGACTAACCCACTGGTTCATGAGAAGCCACATGGAAAGAGGTATAAAAGAATTCCATCTCCACTCAAGCTCCCAGCAGAATGTTAACTGCATGGCTGACTACAGGCTTCACTAAGCTGAGCAGAAGAGCCACCCCGCTGAGCCCACTCAAACCACAGACCCAAGGAAAGTAAGAAATCATTGTGTAAAATTTTTAAATGTTGGGGTAGTCTGTAAATGTAGTGACAGATAATCCAAACACCCTCAGAACACATTATCTGCTTCTCTCTAACATCCACATAATTTTTCTTCCTGCAAAATATGGGACAAGCATCATTTCTTGCCCTCAGTTCTCGACTACCATGGTAGCCCAGAGGACCTCCAGCTGCAGCTGACTCAGCGCGTGATGCCCGGCACCTTCAGATCACTCGATCTGATTCTGTTATGTTTCTAGCCACTAAGGGCTGGGACCAGATCTTGTGTTTGCTTCTTCTTAAACCCAGCTATAGAGTAGCTACTCCTACATATTCCTCTAAAACATGTAAGAAGGCATCCAGGTTAAAATAAATAAATAAATAAACTCATGCGACTTCACATCATCCACTTCAAGTAGTGCCCAACTTTGGGGCTATACATGTAAAATAAAGTTTATTTAAAGTAGAACTGGGGTTAATGAAACAAAGCGAACTCAGATAATAAATCTAGAGGCATGAAGACCAAGTCTTTTCAGGATAAGGGTAGATAAACTTTGATTAATGATCAGACTCAAAAAGGCTGACTTGAGAATATAACCTACTGAAGACTCACTAGTTATTAATAATTGCAATGAAATTAATTGAAACCAAATCTGGAGTTTCTTTATTTCAAGGGCTCTTAAAAGCCCAACCATCAGCTGAAATCTATCTTGCAATTAGATAATGATTAGAACTTAATGCAGCAAGGATTTTCTTGCATATTGCAATTGAATATTAGGAGATTTTTTTAGTACATATGCACACGGCTCATTCTAATTTATTGATCTAAACTTTTCAATCACAGAACCCTATAAGTAGGTAAGTTTCAGGACATGAAAAATGATTCATATATACTAATTTTTAAGTGCTATGCTTGTCCTACCATAACATACTGTGTACATTAGAAAACAAAAGAACACTAAAATTTAACAGAAGAAAAAAATCCTTTAAGAAAGGAGCCACCTCCTGTACCCTTCTGTGCCACCAAGACTATCTCTTTGGGAAACACAAACCCCAGCTAATCGATCACCACTGCTCTGCTTCATCAAGAAACGGGGAAAAAAAAGTCAAACAATTGGCTTTTGTGTAATTTTGTTAATTAAACTTCACAATGTTCCAAAAAAGCAATACCTGCTGGTGGAAAAGCTCCTCCTCGGTCACCAGGCCCGCTGCCTCCTCCTCCTCCTCCTCCTCCTCCTCTGGCAGGGTTGTTTTAAAGACTGTACTTCTCTGAGCAACCTCCTAAAACCAGAAGTAAGCTTAATGTTACCCACAAAGGCCGCAGGGAAGAGGGACTCTGCCTTGCTAAAGAAACAGTATTCCTGCATCAGAGATTATTTTTAAAAAGCCATCCCTTCAGTTGCTACTGAACAGGAATTTTTACATAATTAGTAGCAGTCCTCAGACCTTCAGTGTTCCCTGCAGGGGAGCTGCTGGGATCCGATTTGAAATACCTGCTGCGAAGTTTCCACTGCTTTTTATCCTGTTCTGTTGCTGTGAATTGGGCAAATGATTTGGCACCCTAAATTCTTTATGAAACTCAACATGAATTCAGCTTAAAGATTCTGGCTCCTGGCAAAGCAAAGGTGCTAAAATAAACGCTAATAAAACGAAGCCGGAGGCTAGCTGCTGTGTCTCAGGAGCCACGGCAGCCCCTGGAGCACCTGAGGAGTGAGGTGAGAGGACCAGTTCCTTCCATTCCATCAGCAGCCGGCTCCTCTGGAAGGAAATGGGCCCAGACAGAGCAGCAGTGGTTGCCAACAGCATACTACTGAGGGTCCAGCGAGCTCTGCACACAAACAGTCCGCTTTCACTCTCGAGCGGCTGGCAGAAACAAAGCGCCTCCGTCTCAGCTAAGAGGCTCAGGTACAGATTACTTTCCTGCGAGAATGCTGACGTGGCACAAGGCTGCGGTGCCTGTTAAACACCAGGCCAACCTGCTGATCCCACAGCAAGAAAACGCCTGTGTCCCACGGAGCACCCTCCCTAGGGTCACTCGAGAAAGGTAGCTCCACAGAGGAAGACTCTGAAAGGCACACAGCGAGTATCGACACCACAGAATCAGCAACGCTACCAATGCAGATGAGAGACGGAGCACTGAGTGTTTACACATAGACACCACACGTCTACACACCCAAGCACCATTCACATACACACAAGCTGCAGGGAGGTCTACCCGTTGGATGGGATAGAGGGCTTTTCAAACGGGGCAAGTCGCCACCCAGAGCACACGCCACCAATTCCAGATGGCCCCAGGAAGTGCCTGCCTGGGCACCTGGTGGCAGCCCTCACAACAGCCAAGGCCTAAGGCAGGAGGGGAGCAACAGCCTCTGCACAAACAGGAGGGAGGCCCGGCACCTCGCCGGAGAGCCCATCTGCACTGGGACCCCAGCTGCTGGGCCTCCTTCCATCTGGGCAGCCAGTGACTCCCTCCCGGAGAGCAATCCCAGCCGAAGATGCTTACGGTGGGGGAGACAGGTGGGCAGGGTGGGTGGAAAGCCGGCCAGGAACTGGACTTCTTGGACAAATGCCTCCCACTCCCATAAGGAAAGCTGCCAATCATGTTCCCTCTGGGAACAGTCATACGGGAAGAAACGAAGCACCCAGTGAATCCTGGGGCGCGCAGGAGGCCAGCCCCAGTGGGAAGCGGGCCCTGCCCTCAGGACACCGCTGCAGCAACTGAAGGCGAGGACAGTCGGCAAGCACTGCACCGGAAGCGGCTGCCCCTGGCGCTGTGCAGAGGGAACCCCTAGAGGACACTGCCCTGACCGGGAATACTCCCTCCCGCACATCCCGCACAGGTGCTTCCCTCGCACCACAACCAGTCTTCCAGCCACCTCGCCGGCTGCACCTTCACACTCTCTGCTGTAACGTATTCCTGATGTCAGCACCTTCAAGGGCTCAAATGTGGCTCCTCCTCTTTACTGATTCTGGTCAGCCTGTCCCCTGGCTTTAATATACCCAGCTTTCAATACAACTGATGTGACAAGGACTCCAAACAGCTCTAGCCCAGGCTTGCAGTCAGCATCCCAACAAGACACCCTCACGTGAATTCCTAGCTGGCACCTCAAACAATATGGCTGGGGACAGATGTTTGGTGCAAGGTTAAGACACCACATGGGATGCCTGCATCTCGTATCCCAGTGCCTAGGTCTGAGTCCTGGCTCCACTTCCTATTCAGCTTCCTGCTAATGCACACTGAGAGGCAGTGGTGCCTGTGACCCGGGGGGAGATCCCAGCTCACAGGTGCAGCCTTGCCCAGCCCTAGCTGTTGAAGGCATCTGGGGAGTGAACCAGCAGATGGAAGATCTTTGCTTCTATCTGTCTCTCTGCCTTCTCCAGCTTCCTCAGTCAACAGCACTGGTACCCTCCAGCTACCCAAGCAAAGGAACTCATGTTTCTCTCTCATGCCTCACAATGAACTCCATCAGTGCTGAGCCGGTCTGCCTCCAAAGCAAATCTCCAGCTGGTTTCCTCCTCTCCTGCCCAGAGAACCACTCAAGTTCCTGGCGTGCTGGCTTTCCTCTGCCAGTTACGTGTCTCCTGGAACCCATACAACCGCACAGCTCCTTTCTCCACCCTCCTCCAGTGGCTGCCCACGTGCCCTCAGGGTGAGAGCTGCCCTTCGCACTCCCCCACTGCTGACCCAGTCCTGCCCCCTCTCGGTCTCTAATCTCAGACATACTGGCTTCTTTCCTGCAGAACACAGAACCCCGCCTCCTGCCTCAGCATCTTTCCATCTGCTGTACCCTACTGGGGAACAGAATACTTGTTTTCTTCTCTCGATGGTTGGCTCCTTCTCTCCTTTCAGGTTCATCTGCAGGTGTCACCTCCTCCAGGCCGACCTCCTTGACTACCCTATCTCCACCAGATCTTGGTGACTGTGTATCACACCACAGTTCGTTTCTTTTTTGTACTTATTAGAAATTCCTTTGTCATTGCCCTTACTTGCTGGCTCCTCCAATTTTCTCTAGATGTAAGCTCCATGATACTAGAAACCTAAGTGGCTCCTTTCCTGCTCTTCCCAGCACAGAGCAGCTGGCACCGAGCAGATGCTCAGGTTCTAACAGTGAGTGAGCAAGCCTGCCCTCCAAACACGCCGGCTCCCCACCAGGCCTGCCAGCCCTCAGGCTGGGAAAAGGTCACAACCAGGGTGGGAACTAAGGCTTCTTGGCAAACCAACTCAGAGCCCTTGTAGAGACAAACAGGCAAGCAGCAGCAGCCTCAGAACAAGGAGGAAAATGAGAGGCACCTTCCCCCGTTAACGTGCCTGCAGCCACAGCAACAAAGGAAAGCCACCTGAGCTCAACATGTCTACCCTGTGCCGACTGAGCAGGCGATTAGCTAGGGAAACGCAGGATGGGGCCACGGTCACAGCCAGCTTCAGCTGCTTCCTCGGGAAGCTGTATTCCTAATGGGGGGGGGGGCAGTTTTGAGAAGCCAGGTTCTTAGACAAGAATTCTGAGACTGCCACGTTGAAAACACACCAAACACATGGCCACGCCAGTCTTCAAGCTCAGCTCCATCACTCTGAGTGATGAGATAAGCAACGGCAGTGTTGACCAGATGCATGCACTGTGCCGGGCACCACGGCAAGCATCTATACTGTCTCGTTCATGGTATCATGTCACACTTTTATTATCTCATTAACATTCATCTGTAAATGAGGAAACAGAGGGAGGTGAAATGATCTGTGCCAAATCCAAAGCCAGTATGCAGTGGAGAGAGAAGCCGAACTCCGACAGTCTGGCTCGAGCCTGTGCTAAGGATCTGGGCTCAACACACCTCTCCTTGTCCCCAGCTTTTGAACTCAGCTTCAGTTCAGTCTGTGTTAAGCAGTGTGGGCCTGACTAAAGCAACGCTGCTTCGTGTTTCAACTTGAGCTCCAAAAAGAAATCCCCCTTGCATGGTGAACTTGCCGGAGAAGCTATCGCAGTGGTACTGAGAAATGGCCTTACCTCTCCCTGAGAATTTTTCAATATAACCTTCACATCTTCACCAGTGCCCCAAGAGTTCTGATTCTTCCAGATGAGGTCAGTGGGAGGACTGGCTGTGACACCAGCATTTGCAGCCCAAATCTGAAAGAGAGAAGATGTCAGCACACCCTGGGCCCAGCTCGCTCACACAAGGACAGCAACGTGATGGCAACGCACAGTTCCAAAGGCCTGAGAACTGTGATGCCGTCTCAAGAGTTGCCACACCATCTACACGTGTGCCCAGGGGAACTCACACAGCTTCCTGGAGTGAAGCTGTGGCCACATGCACACCCTGGCCCCTCTGCACACCGGCTGAGCTCGACAAGTTGGCGTTTATCATGCATAAAATGGGGCCCGATGGGACCTGTAGTAGGCAGGGCTGCTGTGAAGAGTGTAAGTGGCTGACTACTCGCTCTATGAAGAGCAGCACTAGCATGTGATGGCCATGGCTTTATGAGCCATCCTTCTATGTGCCTTCTGACCCCCCAGGAACTGAGGACATCTGCGGCAGGCTACTTATCTAGAACACTCTTAGAAACTGCTATGTCTCCAACCAGACTGCACAACACTCCGAAGCCTGAAACTGAGCTCGAAAAAGAATGCAGGAAATGGATAAAGAACACTATTCCAGGGAACATACTACTCAAACAGGCCCCAGGGGCACGCGATTGGCCTAGTGGGTAAGACACGTATGTCCCATGTCAGAGAGCCTGCGTGTGATACATGTCTCCACCTCCTGATCAAGAGAGAGCCCTGACTTTTTACATGATCACTTGGGAGCGTCCAGGCCCACCAGTATTGCAAATGCAGAGGCAGGAGCACTTACTGGAATGAAACCGAGAAAAAAGGCCAACTTTATGGTGTGCAATGCCAGCGTTTTCCCAATTTCCAGCACTGCTTTTCACTAGTCTATACGGAATCATGGGGTAAATTTAGTGTTAAGAGTCATAATCACGTCAGCAGTCTTCCTGGCTAATGTAAGCCTACAAAGCCCGTTCTAGAGCTGTGTCATCCCTGACCCCACTCAGTGTGCCCCTGAGCCCTTCACATGCAGCTAATCCAATCAGAGGTGCCATTAGAATCAGATCCACACTGACGTTAAAAGAATTAGAAAAAAACAAAAGTAAAACATCCAACTAAAAATTTTGATACTGATTATGTTGAAATGACATTCAGGATAGATTAGGTTAAGTAAAATATAGCTCAAAAACTAATTCCACAGCTTTTTTACTTTCCTGACATGTAGCCTGAGAAAATATAAATACGCATGTGGCTCCCTTTTTCAGTTCTAGAGTTTTAAAGTGATCCTGGCTTTTGTCTGGAACAATTTTACAGCAAGACCACTGATCACTACCATGTTCCAATGAGCTGATCCCAGTTAATGGCGCCTCCTGAAGCAAATATTGCTTCCTAGGATTTTATATGATAATCAGTTCCCCACTGGCCTACACGATGTATCCATTTAGTCCCTGAGAGAGGCTACCAGTGGAATAGTAGATGATTGGCATAATGGCTCCACATTACTGCAAAGAGAGAGACAGAGAGAGAACATGAATCCAAATCTTCTGAATTGAAATGTCAGCTTCCAAAAGACACAAAATGGGACCAAACAATTTTCTCTCACTATAATAATTACTCAAAAGAAAGAGTCATTTAGTTAAAATATCTATTCCCATTTTTACCCATAATTACAAAACTGGCATTTGATTTTTTATAAAGTGGCATTAAGCTCTCTGAACACATTTTTTAAGAAATCTTAACCTACAGCTTGAGCTTCTGATCTTAATAAAGTTCGTATCATCTGTAAGATTATAAATATATTTAAAATATGTATTTGTATTTTCTTTTTTAAATTCACTGGGCTGACAGTATGGCACAGTAGGCTATGCCTCCACCTGCATCCCATATGGGTACCAGTTTGAGTCCCAGCTGCTTCACTACCAATCCAGTTCCCTGCTAATGGCCTGGGAGAGCAGTGGAAGATGGCCCAAGTACATGGGCCCCTGTACCCATGTGGTAGACCAGTAAGAAGCTCCTAGTTCCTAGCTTCAGATCAGCCCAGCTCCGACTGTTGCAGCCATTTAGGGAGAGAACCAGCAGATAGAAGACATTTCTCTGTCTGTAACTCTACCTCTCAAATAAATAAATAAATCTTAAAAAAAAATTCGTAAAAGCAGGAAATAGTCACCTCTAAATTCTTTAGGGATAGAAAATGACTTCTTTGAAATCCATAAAGTTGAATATATTTTATTATTTGCTGAATCTACTTACTAAATAAAAGCAAAGGAATCTTTTATATGTTCAATGATACATACTTCCCAAAAATGGAACAGATCTGGGGCTGATGTTGGGGCACAGTGGGTAAAGCTGTCGCCTGCAACACTGGTATCCCATATGGGCCCCACTGGTTTGTGTCCTGCCTGCTCCATTTCCATTCCAGCTCCCTGATAATGGTCTGGGAAGAAAAGCAGCTGAAGATGACCTAAGTACTTGGGTCCCAGCTACCTACATGGGAGAGAATAAAGTTCCTGGCTCCACGCCTGTCCTAGCCCAGTCCTGGTCATTAAGGACATCTGGGGAGTGAACCAGAGGATGGGAGTTCTCTCTCTCTCTCTCTGTAATGCTGCCTTTCAAATAAATAAATGAATGGTTAAAAAAAAAAAAAGTGAGCAGATCCAATCCAAATGCCTGTTATTAAAGAAATTTTAGGTGGTATTTCAGAACACAAGAGAGCCATGCAAAATCCAACTACAGTCAGGACGCCACCTCACCCATCTTTCTCTACCAGAGCCTTAGATACTAAGCAAAAAACTGCATGTTGCTCTTGCTGAATTCTGTTTCAAAGCAGTGATCCATTACAAGGTACCTATCACTCAAGCGCTTCTGTTCAAAGTACAGGTTCTACCTTAACCCCAGAGACAGATAAGGGGGAAGCGGGGACCGGGACACCAAAACACTTCTCAGATCATTCTGGACCCACCCCAGGCTGAGGACTGCAGTTTGAGCCTACGGTGGTATCAACTTCCCAACAGTTCTTTGTGCCAAGTGCTACTGCCTAAACTACACTGGGATACAAGAATCAGCCAGGAAACAGCTATTTTATATCGATTGGAACAGACTTATAAAGAGTTCAAAGGTCAATTCTAACCACTCTCAGTAACTTGGAAACTTGAAATCTTTAATAGCACTTTTAACGTCCTAATAATGTCAAAGATAAGTTTTAATGCCTATTTCTCCCATCTAAGTACTAATGAGGCCCAAA
The DNA here is from genome assembly GCF_033115175.1 of Lepus europaeus. Taxonomy (NCBI): domain Eukaryota; kingdom Metazoa; phylum Chordata; class Mammalia; order Lagomorpha; family Leporidae; genus Lepus; species Lepus europaeus. The sequence continues at coordinate 151,574,210 of NC_084830.1, forward strand.
ATCAGGCATGTTCAGGGTGATACAGCCATAGATTTAATGACTATTTCTAAAATGCTTCTTTCTAAGCCAAAGGTTATTTTTTTAAATAACATATCAGTTCGTCAACAGTGCAGTGACATTAATTGACTAATTCACTTACTGTAACAGTCTGGCCTGCCTTCAGCACATATCTTGAGGTATATTTGTAACTGACGGATGTGTCTCCAATTTTTCTGATCATCTCCCAGCCTCCCATTGGTTGATCCTATCCACAGAACAGAATAAAGCAAGGTTACTTCCAATATAATTAGTTATGAAATAGTAGAATAAACGAATCCATACAGGCTGTTAAAATACAACCAACTTTACTCCAGTGATGCATGTTTTGCTACATAAAAAGTAAACACAATCTGTCACTCAGCAATGAGCAGCTTCGGCAGTGTTACAGGTAGTGGCTATGGTACTTACTTTTACAAGAGGACAAAACTGAGAAAAGAGTGTGAACCAAATAAAGAGGCCACATTCCTCCTAGATCAGACTGCTCTTCCAAATTCACAACACAACCTGTGTCATTGTCACAATTATCAATACCTAATATTTGACTGCTGTGTGCTTTAAAACTCAAAACACAGAAGCTTACAAACAGTGAGAAGAAAATCTGCCCTTTGTCTTCTGCATCTGTACCACTTTTGCCCATATTCAGCTCTTAAAAGGCCTAAGGGACTCCAAGAAGGCTCAATGAGGCAACAGGGCAGTCCTAGGGGATGCCTTTCAGCCCCAGCCCCAAGGCTGCTTGGGCCGACAGACACCAGCAAAGGTGCAGGCTGCTGCAGGGACTAGCGCACACATACCCAGAGCCCTGGGGCCCAGCATCCCTCCACACAGCTGCCTCCCCGTCGCTGCACCTTCCCACAATCAGCAGAAATGCAGCAAGGACAGCAGAGACCAGGACCTGAGTCTGTCACTGTAGGACCGGCACTCCTAGTGCTCCTTCACTCACTCAAATTAGTTGTCCATCCACACACCAGGGTTTTAGTAACTCCAATGAGAAAAGCAGTATTTTCACAACCGTTTTTGGCAGACCCTGAACATAAGCTTCTGGAAGTGGTGCTCATCCCACTGCACCCCCACATACCCTCCGGCCTGCCTTCCTCCAATCTCCTCGCGGTCCCTTCCCGGCCCCTACACCCCGCCAGGGAGGAAGAGCTTCCTCAACGACCTCTGAGACACCCTGGCTCCGAATGTCAGGGCTCCCTGCTGGGACATCTGATGTTTGCTTTTAGACAAATTATTTCAAGAGAGAACACACTACTCTCAGTATAAATGAAATCATTAGCATGTGTTCAATCGTTAGGAAAAAAAGACTCCTTTATCCCCCCTGGGTCTGGACTCCTGTTTCCTCCTCTCCTAAAACTGCTACGTTCATAACTGAGACAACAGCCCCCCATTACCCAGTCACTCCAGCTTTCTCACAGATCTAGCTGGGGCAGAGAAGACAAAGTCAGCCCTGGGCAAGCCAGGCGACAAAGGACCAAGCGTGAGCAGTCAAAGGCAAAAGGTCTTAAAGCACTAAGGGCACCGCCCCTTCCTCCAGCTGCTACCTGAGTTCTTACTTCAGCCCATGAATTGACCTGGCTGCACATCTCGCTGGGAAACAAGTGCGTCTACTTTTTCACCTGCTCAGAAGTATTCTTCAAGCGGATGAACTTCCCATCAACGTCTATCTCTTCGATGCAGACGTTGCCAGTGGCTGAGGCGGAGTGGGAGATGCTGACGCTGCTGCTCGCCTCCGACTCCTCCACGTCCACCCTCTTCCGCTTCCCTCTCATCGTGCGGACACTACGACTGGATGAAGCTCGTGACACGGTCACTCGGGAAGAAGGGCTCGGAGACAGCTTCAGCCTTCGTGGGAAGAAGGAAACATCTCATTTATGGAACACACGCCCTTCTTACCTTAGCAAACAGAGATTAATGCCCTGAACATCTATTTCTAAAGCAAATCAGAATGGACTAGCAGTGGAACGAGTCCATGTACAAGTTAACTAAGATAAATGTATTTAGACTATCATGTTTTGAAAAACAGCAGTAATTTGAACCTCGTCTGCAGAAACAGAACCAGACCACACAAAGGCTGCAGGCAGGAGGGGACTCACTCCTCTACCACCACCCACCATCACCACTGCTACACTGAGTGCTTTTCTCTCTCACACCTAACTTTCAATCCTGACAATCACAATGGATGGAACACTGAACCTGGTTGGCGTCTGCTCCTAAATTAGCCACTTTCCCTTTAGAACTTTTTCCTGAGAACAGTGTTAAAAAGACATATATACTACCCAAATTTAAAATAAAGTCTCAACAAATGGATTATTTTACCATATATTCAAAATCTCAGAGATTCCAGAGTCAGACATTTAAAATAATAATGATGATGATGATGACGGAGGCATAGTAGGCTAAGACTCCATTGGTTCAAGTCCTGGCTGCTCCTCTTCTGATCCAGCTCTCTGCTTATGGCCTGGGAAAGCCATGGAAGATGGCCCAAGTGCCTGGGCCCCTGAACCCACTTGGGAGACCCTGGAAGAAGCTCCTGGCTCCTGGTTTCAGATCGGCCCAGCTCCGGCCTCTGTGGCCATTTGGGTAGTGAACCAGTGATGCAATACCTTTCTCTCTGTCTCTCCCTTACTCTGTCTATAACTCTCTCAAAAAATAAATAATAAAATCTTTAATAATAATAATGAAGATGATGATTACTGAGGTATAAATATGACCTATTACTGTCTCTATTACAAAGGTGTTAAAAGAAATGACAGAAAATATAAGGTTGCTTACGCTAATTTTTTAAATCTGGGGTTTTTTCTTTGAATAAAAAAGGGTGGGTTTTGTTCTTTTACTAAAGGCAACGTGAGGTAGGGTGCCCGCAGTTGCTCACCTCTCCTCTTCTCCTTCCAGGAGCTTCCTGTAAGCACTGATTTCCATGTCCAGGGCCAGCTTCACATCAAGAAGCTGTTCGTAGTCATTCAGCTGCTGCTGCATCTGGTCCCGTATCTCCGCCATCTCCCGCTCCTTGTCAGACAGCAGGCGACGGGAGTTGTCTCTTTCTTTAGCAAGCAAGTCCTCCAACTCTTGAATCCTTTCCAAGCACGCTCTAGACTTCATATTCAAAGAAACACATTTACTTTCTAGGAACACTCCCACATTAGCACAAGGCAGCTATTTTAAACCATTTCCTGGACTGGCAAACAGCAGAATTCAAGACACTTTTAAATCAAGAACCAAAATCTGTAAAATATAAAACACAGATCTTGGGAACATTTTGGCTAATAAAAGACTAGGAAAAGAAATATTCCCCAAATGCAAGTTTTGTAACTGTACAAACAACTTTTTTGTATTCAACCAAATAAATTTTTAAGCTGTAGTTGTAGAAAAAGTCACATCTGGCTTCTTTACAAGGCTGTAACGTAAAAAGCATAAATTAAGTAAAGGAGTAGAAAGATACCAGAATTCATTCATGAAAGAAATAGAAAGAGGCCAGTGTTGTGGTGCAGTGGGTCAAGCCACTACATGAGATACTGCATCTGGTATCAGAATGCCAGCTTGAGTCCTGGCTGCTCCACTTCCAAACCAGCTTCCTGCTAATACTCCTGGGAAGGCATGGGATGTACTAGGAAGTACCTGGGCCATGGCCACCATGGGAAGACCCAATGGAGTTCCAGGCTCCAAGCTTTGGACTGGCCCAGCCTCAGCAACCGCAGCCATCTGGAGAGCGAATCGGCAGATGGAAAAGCACTCTCTCTTTCTCTCTCTCTCCCCTCTTCTATCTCTGCCTTTCAAATAAATAAATATTAAAAAATAATTTAAAAAAGAAAAGAACTCATAACCCCAGTATAATCATTTGACAAGCACCAAGCAAACACAGAGTAGGGGATGGTCTATAAGATTGCTGGCCAACCCTTCTCAAGACTAAGGTCCTGAAAACAAAGAACTGTCACAGACCAGAGGAGGCTAGCAAATCACATGAGTCCCTCGACTTAAAAAACAAAGATAAGAGAAAAATTGGTGAAATAAAAGAGTCTACAGTCTGGCTAATAGCAGTACACTAATGCCAGTTCCCCGGTTTTGACAAACATCCACAGTAACACAAGATGCCAACAAAATGAGACACAGAGGAAGGGCTATATGAAAACTGTCTGTGCTATCTTGTGACTTTTCTCTAGTCTAAAATCATGTCAAAATAAACATCTGGAAAGTAATCGACCAATTAATTACATTACAGAGTAGCATCTGACATTCTATATTAGACGCAGGCATGCCTCTTAAGACTGATATCATAAACACCGTTCAGCTACCACTCAAGATCTAACTGCACGTGCAAACACCCTGCCATACACCGAGGAATCAATCCCTCCCCCTTCCTATGTTCTTTTTTACAAAAGAAGTAAGAGAATAAAATGTAAATTCAGAGCATTCCTCTTCAATCGCCTCACACGTATTTCACACAGGGGAGGCCGAGGACAGAATGGATGTCAGGGCGCTCCCTAATGCAGGGCTGATGAGCGACGTCAACGAGCCCAGATTCAGAGACAGCCTGGGAACCCACGCATGTGACCCCACAGTCTCTGACTGCCTCTGGTGGTGCCGAGTTCTTTAAGAAGAGGAAAAAATAATCAAAATTTGAGTATGAAAAAAGCTTTAAGGTTACTCTGAATCATTCTGTACTCAGACAGGGATATTTAAACCCCACTGTAATTAGCTGCACTTCCACTTGTGCAGTTAAACATACGGAATGCAGCATGCACAGCCACACCCAGCTTCCTCTTTGCAGAGCTGCTGTAATGAGCTGTGAGCCTCCAGACGAGCGGGAATGGTCCTCATTAAACCGGCTTCCCCAGATGCAAAATGCAGAGATCCACCCAGATCCCACCTCTGACTCTGTAAGTTTACAACTGTCTTCTAATGGCCTCAGGCTTTTAATTTTATTTTTCATGGTACACAACATACTTCACTGGTTTTCTAGTCTGGCTGGGATGAAAGTCCCCAGGGGCTGGGCGCTAGAAAACCAAATGCCACAGGAGCCTCAGCAGCATGGCCATGGGCTCTCCTAGAAGATGAACCAGTGCTGGCCGGCCAGTTAATGTGGGCACAGAAAACTAGAAATACTATCAGCAATATAGGAGTTCCCTAATTCTAAAGTATAATACTGCTATCTTCTATATACTATTTATTTCTTTTAAGGATTTTTATTTATTTGAAAGGCAGAGTGACAAGGCTTGGGAGAGGGATCTTCTATCAGCTGGAACAGCCACAGCTGTACCATGCCAGGCCCAGGAACTCCATCCAGGTCTTGCAGGCGGGTACAGGGGCCCAAGTACTTGGACCATCTCCTGCTGCTTTCCTTACATGAAGCAGGATGGGAAGTGAAGCAGCTGGGACTGGATCTAGAGCTCCAACACGGGACGCTGGTGTTGCCTGTGTCAGCCTAATACACTGTGCCACAACGCCAGCCCCTCTACCTGCTAATTAAATGTCTCTTCTATAATCAGTATTTTAAAGGCTGTCAATCATAAGTTAAAAAAAAAAAAAAAAAAAAAAAAAAAAGAAGCACTTCACCAAGCACGTCATGTAACCAGAAGGAAATTCTATGGCCCAACAGGCAGCATGATGAAACTGACATGACTTGGCAATAAACATGATTAAGATACTTAACAGGAAGACATTAAAAGAGATAACATTTTTCTTTTTGATGTGTTTTTTAAAACCAAAGTAAGATCAACTAATAAAAATATTCATCAAAATATATTTTATATCATAAAATCTGTTACCAGTAGCAAATGAAGAAAAGAGTTCCCTCTCAAAGACGAATTAAAAACTATTCTGGTAGGGGCTGGCACTGTGGCAAAGCAGGTAAAGCCAACACCCATGATGCCAGCATCCCAGTTCAAGTCCTGGCTGCTCTACTTCTGATCTAGCTCCCTGCTAATATGCCTAGGAGAGAAGGGGAAGATGACCCAAGTCCTTGGGCCCCTGCATCCACATGGGAGACCTGGAAGAAACTCTTGGCTCCTGGCTTCAGCCTGGCCCAGCCCTGGATGTTGCAGCCATTTGGGGAGTGAAGCAGCCAGCTGAAGACCTTTCCCTCTCTCTCTCTCTCCATAACTCTGCTTTTCAAATAAAATAAACCTTTAAAAAACAAAAAGAGCCAGCACCACGGCTCAATAGGCTAATCCTCCGCCTGCAGCGCCAGCACACCGGGTTCTAGTCCCAGTTGGGGCACCAGATTCTGTCCCGGTTGCCCCTCTTCCAGTCCAGCTCTCTGCTGTGGCCCGGGAGAGCAGTGGAGGATGGCCCAGGTCCTTGGGCCCTGCACCCGCATGGGAGACCAGAAGGAAGTACCTGGCTCCTGGCTTCGGATCAGCGCAACGTGCCGACCGCTGCGGCCATTTGGGGGGTGAACCAATGGAAAAGGAAGACCTTTCTGTCTCTCTCTCTCTCTCTCTCACTGTCTAACTCTGCCTGTCAAAAAAAAAAAAAAGAAAAGAAAAGAAAAGAAAAATCATTATTCTGGCTAAAAAAGGTGTTTCTCTCCTACTTGCTAAGGAGTCAGTTCCCAGAAATCCCCAGACCCTGCCAGACATCATTTAAAAGCCACTAACCTGAGGTTCCCAACAAAACTTCCCAGAATGAGACAAAAACCAACAGGCAAACAGAAGACAGAGCTACCGAGCTAACCAGAGACAAGTCCCAGTTTCCTCTTTGTGAAATGAAGACCAGTCAAGAGAAAAATGTCTATACTGGGCATCATCAAATGGATTAACTAACAAACAAACAAAAACACAGGCAAACATACAAGTGAGGAAGAGACAATAAATAATCAGCACACAATTTATCTAATGGAGACAAGTGAGCATAAGAACACAGAGGCCTCGTATGGGAGGTACCTGCTGAGACACCGCCCCAGGAGCAGGCACTCGGCCAAGCAGTTAATATGCCCATGCCTGCATCAGTTACTGCCACTCCACACGGAGACCTGGGTTGAGCTACTGGCTCCCAACTTCAGCCTTATTTTGTCCTAGTTGTTGGGAGCCTTTGGGGAGTGAACAAGCAGATGGGAGCTCTCACTGTGTATCTCTGGCTCTCAAGCAAATAAATAACTTTTTAGGATACGGTAGGTTCAGAATATCTGTGTCATCCCCAAAATATCCTATCAAATTCCTAACCCCTAAGGTGATGATACTGAGGGGTGGGGCCTCCGGGGCAGTGATCAGGTGATCAGATGACTGGGTTAGTGCCTTTGTAGAGCAGGCCCTGGGGAGCTCATTCACCCTTCCACACAGGAGGACATGACAAGAAGGCATCGCTTATCCTTCAGGAGACAGGCCCTCTCCAGATCCCCACTCAGCAGCACCTTGATCTCGGAACCCGCAGCCTCTCAACTACAACAAATGCCTGTTGTTTACAAACGACCAAGTCCATGATATTTTGTCACAGCAGCCCAGAAGGACCACAACAGATGGTGCAACAGGGAAAAGATTCTGGTTAAGTTCTTAAATGAAAACCTTCAAAGAGACTGAGCTATACAGGGGAAAAGTGGGAACCAGGAGAAACCCATTCATCAGCCTGCAGCAGCCTCGGGGCGAGTCACAGAAGTCACCTATGTCCGTGGTTGGACTGAAGGGACACAGGTCCTTCCAGCTGTGGGTGCATGAAAACTTCAACATACTATCAGGACAAAAACGCACCTGAAACAAATCAAAAATTTCTGTCGCACTAACCAAGTACATATGCAGGCAAAGTAAAAGTGTCTAAGTTGGGCTGGTGCTGTGGCTCAGTAGATCAAAATCCTGGCCTGCAGCGCTGGCATCCCATATGGTCTCTGGTTTCAGTCCTGGCTCCTCCACTTCCCATCCAGCTCTCTGCTGTGGCCTGGGAAAGCAGAGGAAGATGGCCCAGGTCCTTGGGCCCCAGCAACCATGTGGGAGACCCGGAAGAAGCTCCTGGCTCCCAGCATCAGATCAGCTCAGCTCCAGGCATTGCTGTCATTTGGGGAGTGAAACAGTGGATGGAAGACTTCTCTCTGTGTCTTTCCTCTCTAACTCTGTGCTTCAAATAAATAATTTTTTTTAAAAAGTGTCTAAGTTGACTAATTTTTTACATCACTGTTTCACAGTGACTCCTCTCCTTTGTTTTCTAAATTCCTGTTCTAAATGTGTCTAGTTATAATTAGAAAAAGGCTTTACTAAAAAGAAAATGATAAAATAAAGATCTAAAATAAACATTATCACAGAAGTATGCCAATGAATGAATTAATCATTAAATTTTCAATAAATATAGAAATTAATGCTATTTCCCAAGATCCTAGCCATTAAGTGCAGAAAATTCATCTAGAAACAAAGCATTCACCATCCATAAAGAATTTTCTTTAGAGTTTTCTTCCTCTGGTTTCCAATGGGATGAGAAAGGTCTAAGTAGGGAGCAGCACTTTGTAGGGTTGAGCCTAGAGGAAGGAGCAGAAGTCCTGCGTCCCAAGGTAAGCCCAGCGAGTGAGCGACCAAGCTGTTTCCTCCAGAGCCGGGGCCTCCTCTCTGGGAAATCTATTCATCAGTAGTAGTACCTGTTTAGGGGCTGTCAGTGCAGTGCAAAATAGCCAAGTATGGAAAAGCACTGTGAAAACCACAGCACAGGAAAAACGCACCACTGTGACACACAGGGAGGACTGACACGGGGAACAAAGCAGGCCGACTGTGCGGTGGAGTGGCCTCCCGCTTAGCTTGCAGTGCCCGTAGGTGAACACGCTTCCTTACCTCTTTCTGCAGATTAGAAAGCTGAGAGGAAAGGTTCTCAATCCTCATCCGACTCTCCATGAGCTCTTCCCTGGCGCTGTTCACAGAAGAAGTGTTCATCTCTGAAGACAGCCTGGCATTCTCAAGCTAAAAGAACGATACAGCAGAGTCGGCCTCATCTAGTGAGATACAACGGGCAAATGAGGAAACCTGACTCCCGTCAAGGCACTTCAACCCTGAGCTTGCTGGTAACCGGTGATGCAACACAGGACGAGCACCGTGAAGTCTGCTGACGTGGTTCGGGCAGCCGTAAGCCTGTGTGACTTTCTGTCACTTCCTAAAATGCAAGCTTCAACTGTGTGAACACACCTGGGCCTCCGCATGTGATCCAGTAAATGCCTAGTGTCTACGAGAACACGAACAAGGAGACTGAGCAGCAGCAACCTAACTACTCCCACTGCAGTAACAGACCACCATCATAAATCCCTCATCCACCAACTCCAGCTGGCAGGAAATACTGGTCCTCGGCTTACTTGAAACGAGACAGAAACTCTTGCTCTCAGAATTAAGGACCGCTCTCCAGGTAAGCACGATTCCTCACTGCTCCAAATCCACCCAGCTGTGTGTGTGCACGCGCCCCTGCGTGTCAGGCATACATCTGAATGTCTCCTCTCTGGCTCCCATGGAGGCTAAGGTTGGTAATTAGCTCCTCCAGTGCTCAGCTCAATGCTAGCTAGCTAGCACTGCACAAGGGCTAGGCACTGAAGGGACTGTTTGTACGATCGCTCCCTCTCACTGGCCAGTCACTGCCCCACGAAATGGGTGCAAAGCAACATGAACACATGCACGCCATGCCATGAAAATCGTTTCTAAGCCTGTCACTGATACTTCTTTAATTTAATCAGAACAATTAAGGCATGGTACAAAAATCATTTGTCAAGAAAGCTATACTGCTTGGCGGGTCTATAGGTTTTTGCGTGGTCTGCCCCTGTAAGTGGGAAGAATGTATAGCATTTTTTAAGTGGGTAGCAGCAATGGAGGAAGAAATGTCAGAGACTTTCCATTTCGCCTTTGGATAAAAAGACCAAGTATGGTAGGCACAATCTGACCTGGGAGCCAGAGCAGGTACAGCCGAAGTGGACATATGGGACAGCGTGCTGAGTGCTAGCACCTAGAAGAGATGGCCTGGGTTTCACTACTACGATAGGAAAACACGACCAATGGGACAACAGGAAAAACCTTCACCTCCAGTAAAACTGGAACAACCTTGCTAAAACTTCTAATAACATTTACTTCATGGAAAATGGCATCTTTAAAGAAAATCCATTTTCTACATTCATGGAGACAGTGGGAATGATGTAAGAAAATCGAGCCCCGTCCCTGGTGCCTGGGAAGGCCTGGCTTGCAGGCCCAGCCGCGCTCCGGGGGAGCACTCACTTTGGCGTGGTAGGTCTGCTCCAGCTCCTCCTTGTACAGCCTCACTTGGGCGTCGTGCTGCTCTCTCATCTCGTGCAAGGCTTGAGCCAGCTTGTACTCATACTCGATCTGACGCCCGGAGTCCACTTCTACCAAGCGCGTCTCATGCTTCCTCCTGGTCTCATTAATCTCCTGGGGAGAAAGAAAAGACATGCAGCCGTGTTACTTAGCACGGCTACCCCGGCACAGGCCAAGTGACCCTGGGTCATCTGCAGTTCCACACACAAGCCTCCATGTCCATCCCAGGGCAGGCATGTCTCTGCACTGTCAGGTGACATGGCTGAGATGTGACTGAGGACAGAAATCTCTCCAGCCCCGGGAACCGTCTCTTCAGGAGCAGCGCTGTGTATTTCTCTGAACGGCAAAGACGGCCGCGGGGACTGAATGAAGCACTACGGAGTCACGGGCAGCTAAGAGCGAGCGACGCTGAGTAGTAAATGCCGTTCTCCGTTGTTCTGCTGATCATCCTAAGGACATCGCCAGAAAAAAATCCACAAGGAAAGTCCACTCCCACTCAGGATAAAATCAAGTGCGTGTTTACATGTAATAAAACCATCTGCTTAGACATACTAATAGGTGGAACCAGCTGAGATAACTTCTTCCAGTGGTTATCACTATAGATAAAGGACTTCTCCTTTTTCAATGTTTACTTATTTAATTTGAAAGGCAGAGCAACAGAGCAAGAGAAGGCACCATCCATCTGCTGGTTCTCTGATCTATGTCTGCAACGCCTGTGCAGTGTAATGCTGCCGGCAGGAGCCAGGAGCCAGGAGTCCAGCCAGGTCCCGCATGGGTGGCAGGGACCCGGGTTCTTAAACCATCATCGGCCTCCTCACAGGTATACCAGCAGGAAGCTGCATCGGAAGCAGAGGTGAGACTTGATCCTAGGCACTCTAATGTGGCATGCAGGCATCCCAAGTGGTGGTTTGACCTGCTGTGCCACAACACCCACGGCAATACAGCATTTTAATAGTATTATTTGGCTAACTCAAGAACATATGACAATTCACTATTAAAAAACAAGAACAGGGGTTGGCATTGTGGCTAAGTAGGTTAAGCTGCCACCTGTGATGCCAGCATCCCATATGGGCATCAGGTCAAGTCCTGGCTGCTTCATTTTTGGTTCAGCTCCCTCTTAATGCACCTGGAGAAGCAGCGGAAGATGGCCCAAGTGTTGGGCCCCTGCACCCACACGGGAGACCTGGAAGAAGCTCCTGGCTTCAGCCTGGCCCAGCCCTGGCTGTTGTAGCCATTTGGGGAGTGAACCAGAGGTTAGATCTCTGTCTTTCCCCCTCTCTCTCTGTAACTCTGCCTTTCAAATAAATCTTTAAAAAACAAAAAACAGCAATCATGAGCCTTCACTCTGTATTAAGGTACCATCTGAATAAAACTGGAGTAGGGAATCTGGCAGAGAGCCTGCAGGAATCAATTTCCATTTCAGCCTCTGGCTGTGAAAACATAACACTCAAGGAAAGTAATGGGAAAAGCCACTAGAGGGAGCTACAACCCACCATGATGCTGTCTGTGGGTCTCTGCAGGCATCTCTCTGCCCATCCCCAGAAAATCAGACTTGAAATTCCAGTTCTGCTATCAACCTCCCAGAGCTCACATTTACTGAATGAAGCAGATGATACTCAAATCAAGAAATCAAGCAACTGAAAGGTCTGACTCAACAATACTGAGTAGTTTTTAGTTTCATAAAAGCTCCCGTGTATATTCTTCCGTCCTTTCTCTTCTCCCTGCTTTTCTCCTTCTCCTTTCTCTCCCTCTAACTCTTCATAATGAGGGAGTTAGACACACGGACTGAATAGAATCTATCCTCAGTGTAACAACAAACAACATAAAGAATGAGGGGAATATTTTAAAATCCATCCTCAGAAGGGCAAAACTTCAAAATGCCATGATACTACCAAGCATTCTTAAAAAATAACTAATAAACTACATGTTACTGATGCCATTTTTTCATTCATTATTTTATGTAGAGCTAAGCCCTTACAAAGAAAAAAATCACCGACACCAGTCTGTCCACACTGGGCATCAAACATAAATAATGATGGGGCAGGCATTTGAACTAGTGGTTAAGACACTGCCTGGGACCCCTGTATCCCATATCGGAGTACATGGGTTTGAGTCCTGCTGATGAGAGCTTGAGTGTACTAAAGACTTTTTTTCACTAGGCTAATCCTCCACCTGCAGCACCGGCATCCCAGGTTCTAGTCCCAGTTGGGGCACCGGATTTTGTCCCGGTGGCTCCTCTTCCAGTCCAGCTCTCTGCTGTGGCCCGGGAAGGCAGTGGAGGATGGCCCAAGTCCTTGGGCCCTGCACCCGCATGGGAGACCAGGAGAAGCACCTGGCTCCTGGCTTCGGATCAGTGCAGCGCTCCAGCCTCAACACGCCGGCCGTAGCGGCCACTTGGGGGGTGAACCAACGGAAAAGGAAGACCTTTCTCTCTGTCTCTCTCTCACTGTCTAACTCTGCCTGTCAAAAAAAAAAAAAAAAGGTTAAAATAAAACGTTAAAAAAAACTTTTTTTCATGACTTTTCTATCTTAGGAAACTGACAAGTTGAGAGAGGACATCTAGGAATATGGATTATAGAGATCATAAAAGCAGCACAGGCTTTCTTCTTGAAAAAGATAGGGGTTGGGCATCTGGCACAGCCGGTTAGGCCGCCGTATTCCTTATTAGGTGGCCCGTAGTCCTTATTAGAGTGACTGGTTTGAAGTTGTAACTCCACTTCCAATTCCATTTTCCTGCTATGTTCATCCTGGGAGGCAGCAAGTGATGGCTCAAGTGATTGGGTCCCTGATACTAACACAGGAGACCCAGATTAAGTTTCTGGCTTCTGCTTGTGGCATAGCCCAGCCCCAGCTATCATGGACACTTAGGGAGTGAACCAGCAGATGAGGGATCACTTTCTCTCCCTCTCTCTCTCTGCATTAAAAAAAAAAAAAAAAAAATGATAGAAATAACAAAATGAAATTGTAAATCAACTTCATATAAAAATAGATGCCTTGGGGCCAGCACTGTGGTGCAGCGGGTTAAAGCCCTGGCCTGAAGCGCTGGCATCCCATATGGGCACTGGTTCGACTTCCGGCTGCCCCTCTTCCAATCCAGCTCTCTGCTATGGCCTGGGAAAGAAGATGGCCCAAGTCCTTGGGCTCCTGCACCTGCGTGAGAGACCTGGAAGAAGCTCCTGGCTCCTGGCTTCAGATCACATAGCTCCGGCTGTTTGCGGCCATCTGGGGAGTGAACCAGCAGATGGAAGACCTCTCTCTCTGTCTCTACCGCTCTCTGTAACTCTTTCAAATAAATAAAATAAATCTTTTTTAAAAAATAGATGCCTTTTTAGAGTTTGCAAAGACCTTGTACACAATGTGTTTCTCTTCAGAACCCACCATACCTTTAAGAAAAAAGCAGTAGCAGTATTTCATTCTAAGTAACAAGCTGATGCAAAAGCTGCCCAGGGTTTGCCTGCTTTGTCCAATGTAGTTTGTACCAACAATACCTATATTGCTTAAATGCTACTGTTATGATCACCGAGCTATTCATTTTTTTACCTCCAATTATAAAAAAGTCTTGGGTTCCATCATTGTGGAGCAGCAGGATAAGCTGCCACCCATAATGCTTTGAGGCCCAGCTGTTCTGCTTTCGATCTAGCTGTTGCAGCCATGGGGGTAGTGAACCAGCAGATGAAAGATCTCTTTCTCTCTGTCTCTCTCTCTCTGTTATTCTACTTTTCAAATAAATAAGCCTTTAAAAACAAAGCCTGTGGGCAGGCATTCAGCACAATGGGTATGACACCACTCGGGACAGCTATATCCCATACTGGAGTGCCCAGATTCAAGTCCCGGCTCTGCTCCCAATCCCAGCTCCCTGCTAATGCGCACCCTGGGAGGCAGCAGGTGATGGCTCAAGTAGTTAGGTCCCTGCCTCCCGCATCAGAGACCTAAAACTGATTTCTGGGATTCTGGCTTCCAGCTTCCACCTGGCCTGGCCTGAGCTGTTGTGACCATTTCGAGTGAACCAGTGGAGAGAAGATCACCCTCTTTCAATTAAAAAAAAAAAAAGTAATTAATTCCTAGCTGCAGCAATGAATTTCTATTTTCAAATCATAGTCACTGTTTTGAAAATTACGTAACTTCTAAAAAAATCAAGTACTTAACAGCATTAAGTACTGAAGTACTTTTTTCTCCCCAGTGGTTAACTCCAAACCTCTTCAAATTTTAAGGAGCATGCATTCCTGTTTCTTCAATTTTATTACTTTTTATGTTCATGAAGTTTCACCCGGCCCCCTTGACCACAGCCTTTAAGACTTACAAAAGCTGTGCACAATTTCACAGAAACACCTACCAATGCTGTGAGCAGCCAGACCCAAAACATGCCCCAGGGCCTGCTGCCTCCTGCCATCCATGCCCCAGCGTGACGCCCTCCCCAACAGTGTCTCAGTGCTGCTCTGTGTGACCGAGGAGACCGAGGTGAAGTCACTCCTGTGATGAGCTTATGGAACACACAGAGTTTCGTCTTGGTGTCTGATTCTCTCATCACCCACTGCTGGGGGAAGCCCTACCATGAGCAGCCCAAGGAAAAGACCCGATGGCCAGGACTGAACGACTCCTGCCAACACAGGGCAGCACTTCCTCCAGCCAGGCTGAAGCTTGACCGCAACCTGATGAGACCTTGAAACAGAGCCACCGGTTACGCAGCTTCAGATTTCTCCAGAAACCCAGATGATAAAGGACCTGGGGCTTTCTGGGGTTAAAGTTTGGAATAATTTGCTAGGCAGTGATAGATAACACAAATGCATAAACATGTTCATGGTAACTAGCTGCTGTGACCAAGCTTTTATAAACCTGATTAAGTGAAATTCTATCTGTTTACTCTAACAGCTGAGGTCTGAGACGCCGTATACTAGCAGCAAAGCGTCCGCTACCTGCAACAGCTCTCCTGTGAGGGAACACGTCATCACGACAACATATCGACCTATGTAGCTATGGCACAGCCTTTTTATAGAGCCCTTCCAGTCTTTAAAAGGAGGAAAACTGCATGCGGTTACCTCTTCATACATGTTTTTACGGAACTCCAGGTCCTCGGTGAGGCTCTGACAACGGTTTTCCAGATCCACTTTCAGCAGAGTCTCATCTGCTAACTGCTTTTTGGCAGCAGCTAAGGAAGCTTCCAACTATCACAAAGAGAAAGAATTGTGGTAAAAATTACACGCCATCACTTAGTAATGCACTGCAGATGCCTCTGAATAAACCAAGTATTACATAAACATCTGTCCGTGTGTGCTTACCTCATTCTAACCTTTAGCACAGAACTGTGTGTTCATGTGCTAGCCGTACCCACCAGGTGCCAGAACAAACCACCTGTCCGACTGGTAACTGACAACAGGGAGGACAGACACCGGACGCACGTGTCACAGACCAAACCAATGAAGCAGCTAACCCCAGTCCTTTCCTCCTGCGCGCTGAGCAGCATTCGGACATCTCTTGTCACACCTCACATTTTGGTGCCACGAGGAAATGGCTTTGAGGGTAAGAAACAGAGACCGCACACAGGCACAAGAGGAAGCAGCAGGGGGCCAAGGCCGCGGCACAGCGGGTAAAGCCGCCACCATCCCATGTGGGCTCTGATCAAGCCCTGGCTTCTCTACTTCCGATTCAGCTCCCTGTGTATGTGCTGCAAACACAGCAGAAGATGGCCCAAGTCCTTGGGTCCCTGCACCAAAGTGGGAGACCTGGAAGAAGCTCCTGGCCTCGGCCTGGCTCACCCATGGCCATTATAGCCATCTGGGGAGTAAACCAGCAGACGGAACATATCTCTCTCTCTCTCTTTCCCATTCCTGTCCTCCTTCTCTCCCTCCCTCCAATTCTGCCTTACAGTCAAATTTTTTTTTTAAAAAAGGAAGCAGCAGCCACAAGATCTGCACAATGCAGACAGGATGAAGGTGATGCTGCTTAGCTACCTCAAAACTTTGCTCAGGCAAAGCCCTCAAAAAGGAAGTCACTACATTTCCCAAAAAGAAATGAAAAAAATTTTTTAAAAAATCTATCAAGGGATCAATCAAACCACAGCTTAAGACAGATAGGCACTGAGCCAGCCAATCATAGCTCCAGGGTGGAGTGTGTTTACCTGGGCAATCTGGTCCTTGAGGTCTTCCAAGTCTGCCTCTAGGCTCTTCTTGTCACCGAGTGCAGTAGCCAGAGCTGCATCTTTAGAATTCAGTGCCGCTTCATATTCTCGAAGCTTGATCTGGGCTCCATTAAGATCAGATTCTTTCTTAGCGTAGCTGTAAAACATTGGACAAAGTACAGATGTGAAACTGTACCCGACTTAAGGCCTTCCTTCCCAGTTAAGGAAGAAGCCAAAGAAGAGGTAGTTTAAATAAAGGCTGCCATAACCTACTGAAAGTAGAGGAGAGATTCAGGAGCGTGGGATCCCGAGTTCTTGGTGGGTACCAGCACTCCCTTTCAGTGTCACATACTCACTAGCGACTCTGGGTCAAGGAAGTCCAAAAGGACCAATGGACCAGGATCCCAGTCAACTAGGAGAGAACCACGCCCCCTGGGTCTGTAGAGCCACATGGAAGAGGCATATTCTGAAGAAATGGAAATTTACCATTTTTAAATTTAATGCATGTTATAAATCAAGATTACAGGAGGCATAAGACTTTAGATTTCTCTTCCCCAATATTTTGCAGAAAAAAAAGTCTTTGTACCAGTAACCACCAAAAACTGAGTTTAAATTGATTTCTTTTACTCTAAAATACTTTTTACTAAATGGTGTCCTAACACCACAGAATTAAAGTTTACTTAGATATATTTTGTTCAATAAAGGCCAGCATTTTTCTCATCCAAATAATTATAATTAGTTACACAGGACAGCCTTAACAATATCAAAATCCCAATACCTGTTCTCAATTAAAATAACTACTGTAAGAAGATGTTTGAAGATGAGATGAAGGGAATCATTAGTTAATAAAAACCTTCAAATACAATGAAAAAATAAACTGATAAATCATTAGCAAATACAATTTGAAATCTTCTCAGTTTGTTTTTAAAGCAACTAAATATGTAAAAATATCAATGACCAGTTTTTCTTTAAAAAAAAAAAAAAAACTGTGTACTTTTAAAACCACAAGATGGCAGGCTTTAGCTGAAAACTAGTGGGTGATCCGGTGATGACAAGATTCCACACAGTCACCATTTACATCAGAGTTCCTGATGCATGCAAGTAAAACACCTCCACTGGGCAGCCAGTGCTCTGTTCTAGCATAAAACGGCCAGAGTTGGCCTAGGACACACAGCATAGCACACACGGTGTAAGGAAAAAATCACATATTATAGAACAGGAAACAATACTTACAAAAACTGACTCAAAATTAAGTAACAGTTACAAAAATTCTACTGCACCACTGTCTGTTTTAAAATCTCTTTGGGGCTGGTGTTCTGGCACAGCAGGTAAAGCTGTTGCCTGTGACACCGGCATCCTACGTGTGCAATGGTTAGAGT
This sequence comes from Lepus europaeus, assembly GCF_033115175.1. Lineage (NCBI taxonomy): Eukaryota > Metazoa > Chordata > Mammalia > Lagomorpha > Leporidae > Lepus > Lepus europaeus. The sequence continues at coordinate 151,591,957 of NC_084830.1, forward strand.
CCCGGCTGCTCTGCTTCTGATCCAGCTCCCTGCTAATACACCTGGGAGAGAGCGGAAGATGGCCAAAGTACTTGGGCCTCTGCCACCCATGTGGGAGACCTGGAAGAAACTACTGGTTCCCAGCTTCAGCCTGGCCCAGCCCTGGCAATTGTGGCCATTTGAGAGTGAACCATTGGATGCAAGACCTCACTCTCCCTCTCTAATTCTGACTTTCAAAAAAAATAAACAAACAAAAGTCTACTGCTCAGGGTTAGACACTCTTCATCACCACCCTTACTCGTGCAGCTGTCTATGTGGGTGGCAGAAAGGCATATCTTGAAGCTGCTCAAAGAAAAGCATGAAAAGGACTTGTGAGTGGCACCTGCAACAGCAGCCTAGGGCACTCAGCGCTTGCAGCTGTCCTTAGCTCTGCAGCACCCTTCAGGGCCAAAGAGAATGGGCCAGGTTCATTTCTCCTCTTCCTCCTTGAGCCCACGGTATGAACAGTGAAAATGCCGATGTCTCATACATAACACAGCTGATCAAGGGAGGGCAGCCGACTGCTCCCTCTGCACTTGCACATCCTCACACCACGCTGACCGTACAAACCCCGTACCTGTGGATGGCACACCGAGAACAAGGCCATCACTTACTGCTCTGCCTTCTACACAGAAAACCAGAAGACAATGACCTTTTAACAAAGTGTTTAGAAAGAACACACATGCCCACACCTCACCACAAAGAAAGCCCGTCCTGCTTGCTCATCCTAGGTCAAAGACAGCTCAGGAGAAGGCAAAGACTGAGAGATCTTCCCTCTGCTGGCTCCCTTCAGAGATGCCCGAAACAGCAGGGCTATGCCAGACTGAAGCAGGGGGCCTGGAACTCACAGGGATTATCTCCCAGGGGATAGCACCACCTGCTGCCTCCCAGGGCACACCCCTGCAGGAGGCTGCAACTGGACTCTGATGTGGCAACCCAAGCAGCAGTGCAACCCCAGCACCAAACACACATCTTCTGTCTTTACCAAGAACACTGTGAGGTTCCTATGGCCTCCATAATCCACATTCCTAGAGGTCCTCCCTTTCACCCTACCAGTATCCCAAGCTACAAGACTCATGAAAAAATTCTTCAGTCACACCCCAGGCCTCATCAGAGAAGGGGCCTTCACTAATGGATGAGTTTTATAAGCCAGTGAGCTGCCAATACAACACTGCAGGCACATGGGGTCACACAGCGACTTGGTATTTGCAACATAATCTTGTCACAGCTTTCTAATTCTTATTTTTCACTCATTAAACATGACACAGGAAGTCCAAGTACAGTTATCAGCCCATGGCCAAAGTTCAGAAAACTGTAGAACTGACTTCCTTGAACACACATTAAGAATCTGCCGGGGCAGGTGTTTGTGGTGCAGAGGGTTAAGCCACTGCTTGGGATGCTGCCATCCCATAGAGGGCTAGTTCGAGTCCCAGCGGCTCTGCTTCCAATCTAAGTTTCTGCTGATGTGTCCTGGAAGGCGGCAAATGATGACTCGGAGACTCAGGTGGAGACCCAGGTTCCTGACTTCAGCCTGGCCCAGCTCTGGTTGTTGCAGGCATTTGAATAGTGAACCAACAGGTGGAAGACCTCAATCTCTCTATCACTCTACCTTTCAACAAAATGAAAATAAATAAAGACACTTAAGCACACAGTAAATTCTGACAACACCCTGGGACAGAGAGCTACTTGGATAAGGACCCAAAGTTACTAGAATCTAACATTTCAGGTTATTAGTATACATTTTTCTTTGACTTTATTTCCTGACTAGATTTCTTCAGTGTTAGTGATTGGCCTGATAAGTTGGTGTTTTTTTTTTTCAAAGATTTATTTATTTGAAAGGCAGAGTTAGAGAGAGGGAGAGGCAGAGGCAGAGAGAAAACGCTTCCATCTGCTGTTTTACTCCCCAGTGCCCACAACAGCCCAGGATAGGTTAGACTCAAGCCAGGAGCCAGGAGCTTTATCCGGGTCTCTCAAATCCATGCAGGGGCCAAAGTACTTGGGCCATCTTCCACAGCTTTCCCAGGAGCTTAGAAGGGAGCTGGATGGGACATGGAGCAGCTGGGACTTGAACCAGTGCACATATGGGAATCCAGTGCTGCAGGCAGGGCTTAACCCACTACACCACAGCGGCTGGCCCCATGATTAAACCCTTTCTATATCCATGGAAAGAACATTCCTGTGTTCTCATTTAAATTCCACATGTGAATCTAATGCTAGAAATATGCACATTCCTGAAAATAAGCCATAAACATACTCATCTCCTTTACTTACTTTACAGAAGAACCAAATTGCAACTCTGGGGGTGGGGGGAAATCACTTTATAAAACAGAGCCAGCATGCTTAATAGCTGTTAACTTTCTGGGACACATCCCCACCTCTCCCCAGGCCTGCAGGATGAGCTACTGAGTTGTTCCTGACCGCCTCCTCCCCCAAGCGACACAAGTGCCTCACTGCTTCAACCATCCTGGTTTTTGTACCCAGCACCCAGTGGCCCTTGACTTGTCTAAAGATCATTTCAACCTTGGCTCCTGTAATGAACTACTCTGGCTTAGGAAGGCAGTGTTTGAACTTTGCCTCTGCACTCCTCTTTCTGTTTGGATGACTGAGTTTCTCACTGTCTCGACAGCCTTCAAGTGTCTGGACATATGCCATTCCAGACATCATACAGTAAAAAGTAGAGATTAGAAAATGGACCCGGTTACAAAACTGCTGAAAAACAAGTTCTCAGTGGAGATCTTAGGAAAACACATCACGACTTGGTAAAACACATACAAAACTCACACCCCACACATAATACGTAGAGCAGCATTCTAGAATATGACAACAGTAACTACTTGAAGATGAACTAGCACATTATAGTTATAAACACTTGAAAAGTGAGACTTCCCACCAACACAGGAAGAATTCATGTGAAAACAGAAGTCAGCAGGGACGAGTATCCAGAACGTAACTGAGACTCACTACAGGAAGACTTCCCACTAGTTAGGGACTGGCAAATTACTGCTCTCTCTCTTGATATGTTCTTCATCAGCTTGGTCACATTGACACAAACACTCAGCTGAATGAAATATCTAGTTTGGCCAGGGGCACAACCACAAAATAAGCCTAAGCTCAGCTTCTCTGACTCTTTACCCACAGCTTGCCCAGGAGCACACAGTCTGTGTTCTCTTTCAGCACGGGACCCACACACTTCAGTCTGGTTCCCTTCATCTACCAGAGCCATAATCTTCATTCGGTTATCAGGTACTTTGGGTTCTCTGATTTTCATGTACAAAAATGTATATGCAAAACTTTACAGTGAGCAATTAGAGACCTACATTATAGAAAGTCTCAGTGAAATTGTGTACCTAGAAAGAGTTAGTTTCTAGGTACTAAAAGTTTCTGGATATTAAATCTCTATGAAATGTGCCAAAGAGGTTACTGCATTACTACATTCAAGAGTGGACAAGGACCAACAATTTTGTTTTCAAAATATTCTTACAGGGCAGACATCTGGTAGAGCAGCTGGGATGCCACTTGGGACTTCCCGCTCTCACATCTCAGTGCCTCAGATCAAGTCCCAGCTCCACTCCTGATTTTAGCTTCCTGCCAATGCATACCCTGGGAGGAAGCAGATGATGGTTCAAATACTTGGGTCCTTCTATCTACATGTGAGACCCAGATTGAGTTCCAGGTTCCTGGCTTCAGCCTGGCCTAACCCCAGCTGTTGCAGAGGAAGTGACCAGTGGATAGGAGGCTGGTGTTGCTCACTCTCTCTCTCTCTCTCTCTCTGTCTCTCTCTCTCAAATAAAAATTAATGGGGCCGGGCATTTGACACAATCCCATATCAGAGTGTGCCTGGCCGCACCTTCAGTTCTAACTTCCTTCTAATGAGTACCTGGGAGGGAGCAGGATTTCTAGATCATTACCTCAGTATTTTGGACAAAATAACAGCTTAAGGAAAAAGACCACTCAAGTCAGTTTCAAATCCATTCACAATCATCTATAGCAAAATACAATACCAACTCTGGAGGTTTAGGTCACTTCTGAGCACTTTTGAAAGCCATTACTGACAGGTTCATCTTACGTAAACAGAGAAAACAACACAGTTGGAGAATTTTCTCTAGCACAAATATTTCCCAGGTGGAAATGAGACTATGAAGGAAAATGAAAAACAGGGGCAAGCTTTGCAATGCAGCAGGTAGAACACCTGCTTGGAATGTCTGTGTTCCATGGAGTGCCTGGCTCCAGTCCTAGCTACTCAGCTTCCCAACCAGCGTCCTACTCATGTACATCCGGGGAGGCGGACAGTGATGACTCAGGTACTTCAATCCCTGCCACCCACGTGAGATACCAGAATGTAGTTCCTGGCTCCTGGTTTCAGCCCAGGCCAGCTCCAGCTATTTCAGGTATCTGGGGAATGAACCGGCCAATAGAGGATTTCTCTCCTCTGTCACACAAATAATTTTAAATAAATAATCGTTAAAAAAAAAAAAAAAAACTCCAAACCATTGTCCAGTGACGTTTCTAAACTCAGTACGTACCACTAAGTTCACTTCAGGATGATTCTTTCTCAGAAAAACAAATTACAGAGGCTGACAGAGAAAAGCCAGTTAGTTTTTACCAGCAACCAGACAGCAGAAATCATTCTATGCAAAACTGTTCTAATCATTTCCTTCCTAACCATTTCCTTTTACAAAAGAAAGGTTTTTAATCCCTCGGAACAGACCCGCTTACACAGAGAGCCAAGCCAGTCAGGCACGGCTGTTGGGCTCCGTGGACGTCTAAATTCACCATGGTTCTTCTGAACAGCTGTCTGGTGGCAGCTGAACACCACTCAGCACTGGTGCAGTCACTCAAGCAATCAGCACTACAGCACTGTATGGGGGTCTTTCAAATCCAGAACTCAGCGTCAACACGCCCTTCAGTATCTGCCAGGCTTCAGACTTCCAGAGGAAGAATACACTCCATGAGGAATCTAAAGCCAAGGTTATTAGGAGACCCACAGAAAAGAGCCCTCTGTCCTGAAACTAAATGAGCTTATTTCATCAAAGGCTCGAACTGCATGTGAAGGAGGCATCTGCTGCAGCTCTCATTCACCAGCTTCAATTCGGTCCTCAAATTCTCTTCCTTTCCAAGGCGAAAGACACGTGGTCGCTAATACTGCTCCTGTGGAAAGTGAAGAAACTTCCTCACAATTAACGTAAATGTAATTTCATACTCAAAACTCCTGTGATCACAATTCCGCTGGCACATGTCAAAAAAAAAAAAAAAGGTACAAATGACAGTTTCTGGTGGCAATAAAATTCTGCCACTCATTGAACAAATTAATCAGTCAATAAATTAGCAAAAAGCCAATCAGAAATATGCAAACCCTAAGTGAAATTAAATTAAATCAGAACTACAGAGCCCAAGTCCATTTTCAGACACTGTAACAGCACACCTGAGGCTGAATGATTACAAAGGAAAGCAGTCTATTTAAATTTAGTGCATAGTTCTGGAGGCTGAAGTTCAGACCAGGCTGCAGCAGGGGCTTGCCTGGGCTGTGTCACACCATGGCAGATGGCATCATGGTAGAAGTGTGCGTGAAGCCACAGGGAGTCAGGGGGCAGGCTTCCTCTTCCCTAACAACCCACTCTGCGGGAACTGACTCCACGTGAGGAGCTTTAATCCCCTCCAAGGGCACCACCTCTGAACACCTAGCCACTTCCCACTGGGCCTCGCCTCTTCAGGGTTCCACCACGTCACCACCACCACCAAGGACCATGCTTCCAACACATAAACCAAGCACACAGTCAAACCATACTCAGACCACAGCAAAAACAATGCTTTGAATAAAAGAAACTTACTGTATTACCTATGTATAAATAGGCACAGGTTGGGGAATAGACATTTATAGATCACATCCCAATAAAAGTGATTTGTTGAAAAAACAAAAAAACCTACTTTGTCACCTACCTTTTACTCCTATGTGTCATCGATGACCAACATATACCAAGTCTGTGCCTTTATGCACAATACCCTAGCATGGAAAAAGCCACAATAGGGGCCAGCGCTATGGCTCACTTGGTTAATCCTCCACCTGCGGCGCCGGCATCCCATATGGGCGCTGGATTCTGGTCCCGGTTGCTCCTCTTGTGGTCCAGCTCTCTGCTGTGGCCCAGGAAGGCAGTGGAGGATGGCCCAAGTGCTTGGGCCCTGCACCCGCAGGAGGAAGCACCTGGCTCCTGGCTTCGGAGCGGTGTAGCTCCAGCAGTGGCGGCCATTTGGGGAATGAACCAACAGAAGGAAGACCTTTCTCTCTGTCTCTCTCACTGTCTAACTCTATCTGTCAAATAAATAAATAAATAAATAAATAAGAGGGAGGGAGGGGGTGAGGGAGGGAGGGGGAGGGGGGAGGGTGGGCCACACAATAAACAAATACATGCATGCCTGAGTTAACTGGTACTCCCAGAAAGACGAATCAGGACGAGGAGCACAGGCAGGGAAGGCAGGATGATGACTTTACACGCTATAGTCAGAGAGGCTGATGTGACACGTGTAGTTATCACCAACTTCCATTCTCACACCACCTTCCAAGCCTACTGTTTACTGAGCACACAACTCCTGGTATTATCTGCTATTTCACTGATCTTCCATGAGTCATGGAACCCCGCGTTATGGGAAAATAGTTTCTTGAAAAAATAATAATTTTTAAAAAAATTTAAATAATTTCTTAAAAAGATATATTATTTGGGAGAAGCTATAGAGTACTGGGAAATCTGTGGGTGCAGCAGGAAGAAAAATCAGACACGAGCTATGTCCAGAAAGAGATTTCACTCTAGTAAGAAAACCAACCTGGGGCTGGCGCTGTGGTGCAGTGGGTTAAAGCCCCAGCCTGCAGCACCGGCATACCATGTGGGTGCCGGTTGGAGTCCTAGCTGTTCCATTTCCAACCCAGCTCTCTGCTATGGCCTGGGAAAGCAGTAGAAGATGGCCCAAGGCTTTGGGCCCCTGCACTTGTGTGGGAGACCTGGAAGAAGATCCTGGCTTTGGATCGGCTCTGCTTAGCCTGTTGCAGTCATCTGGGGAGTGAACTTGTGGGATGGAAGACCTCTCTCTCTCTGGCTCTATGTATCTCTGTAACTCTTTCAAATAAATAAAATAATTCTTTAAAAAAAAAAAAAAAGGAAAGAAAGAAAACCAACGACCCTAAAGTTGTCAGGAATTTTCTTGACAAGGTCTAAAAGAAAGGAAAAGAGCAAGCACATACAACATTGACTTAAAAATGACACAGTAAGCACATGAATCCCTAAACTCAACTTAAAAGGGCAAAAGCAGAAAGTTACACTTAAAAAAAAAAAAAAAAGAGGAAGGCAAAATGAGACGTGACAGTTTTATAAGCTAGAAACACATGGATGAGTGAAAACAACTTAGGCCAACACAAAAATGCTGAATCCTAAGCCAGACACGGGGATACCTTGAAATGCTACCACTGCTTTTCCAGGATCGTTAGCAGGAAGCTGGATTGGAAGTGGAGCAGCCAGGGCTCAAGCCAGCACCCATATGAATGCCAGTGTTGTAGGCGGCAGCTTTTGATTGCTAAGCCACAATGCCTGCCCCATGCTGGAACTCTCGTATTCCTGCAAGGCAATCCTATCTTGATTTGATATACTCACCTACCCAGTATGCACCTGTCACATCTGGGACCAGTACACTTGCTCAGACCTCAGGCCAGTTGTACCTGTGCCACCCTCTTCCTTATAAAAAGAGGTGGAAGGCAGGAGAGGCTTTCTTTCCGCCACAGACACCCACGTAAAGGCACTGGCTGCTCCTGTCTTCTCCCCGCCTGCCATGGACAGGTCTCCGACAGCCTCCACCACTCTGCCAGATCCTCCAGCTCTCACGTACAACTGCGGTTATGGGTTTTCCTTTCTTTCTCGTTTAAGGGTAACTCTTTGGCCCACTAATGTTGGGTATTTCTCTGTGAGGGGCGGCCCCCACTCACTCAAGCACGTACATTTATTCTGTCACTGTCAAATCAACTCTTTTCCTATTTGCACACAATACCAATCTTGGCTAAGTGTTTTTACCTCTGAGGGAGACAAGCACCTGGGCTGGAAATTAATATATTCTTATCCACATCCAGAGACAGCAAGTCCAAGTGATAGGAGATGAAGCCTCAGGGTCAAAGGTAAGAGCTTTGAGGTCAAACAACCTCCATGTGTGCCAGCTGTCTCTGCATAATTAATAGCTCCCCCTTTCACACACGAAAGTACCCCAGGTTGCATGCTAAGTTACAGGGTCACGCCACTACTGGGTAACAGTGAAGACTTGGCTTCTTCTTTTTTTTAAGATTTATTTATTTATTTCAAAGAGTTACAAGGGAGAGGGAGAAATAGAGATCTCCCATCCACTGGTTCACTCCTCAGACGAGCCAACAGCCTGAGCCAGGAGCTTCTCTAGGGGCTCTCACATGGGTGCAGGCGCCCATGCACTTGGACCATCTTGTACTGCTTCCCCCAGGCCATTAGCAGGAAGCTGGATCGGAACTGGAGCAGCCGGGACACGAACTGGCGCCCAAGTGGGATGCCAGCACTGCAGGTGGCAGTTTTACCCGTTACATCACAACACTGGCCCCAAGAAAAATCTCAGTCTTTATCCTAGAAGTTGCTGAAGTTTTCTAAGCAAACAGGGTGAAGTCATCGCATTTTGAGCACAGAATCTTAGAGGGTTAAGTGAGGGGCTGGCTACCCAGCGTTTTCTTAGACACACACCTGAAACAAAAGGTGTGCCACCTCACTGGCAACATTCTTCCTCCAGTAGTCTAAACTCCTGATCTTCCTCTCATTCACCCCCACCGCCTCTCAGGAACACACTGCTCTTGGCAGTCAGCAGGCATCTTCTAGGCACCAAAGACATGGACATTTTTTCAGTCTTATCAAACCCACAAAAAGTCATTTATTGACTTAACGCTCTTCCCCTACCTCTCTGCTGTCACTTATCCCCAGGGTGGGTTTCTTTCCTTCCCAGTCCTCAGAGATGTTCCAACAGACAGAACTGACCGACCAACTCCCCACCAACCCAGAGTCCCAACAAATCTGCTCCTCCCCCCAATCTCTGCACTTAGGTACCCACGCACAGAAGCAGTCACCCTATCTCCTTACTCCTCCTGAGCCCCGGGCGGACAATCTCTTAAAGCCACTGTCTCCTTTCTCACGGCCGACACCTTATGCAAGAGCCACCTCATTACCCACCACTTCTACTTCCTCCATTCTGCAGCACAGCAACACCAACGGTGTCACTCTTCTGAGATGCTCAAGGCACCTTACTGCCTAAAATGCAACGCTCCCCACCCTCATCAGGAGTATCTGAAGGTACTTTCAAAAAGTCCATGAGAGAGGGGCTGGCAATGTGGCACGGTGGGGTAAGCCACTGCTTGAGACACTGGCATGCCATTATCAGAGAGCCAGTTTGAGTCCTGGCTGCTCCATTTCCAATTTAACTCCCTGCTAGAGTGCCTGGGAAAGTCGTGGAAGATGGTCCAAGTGCTTGGTCTGCTGTTACCCATGTGGGAGACCTGGATGGAGTCCTAGGCTCTTGGCCTTGGCCTGGCCCAGCCCTGACCACTGCAGCTATCTGGAAAGTGAACCAGTGGACAAAAGACCTCTTTTTCACTATCCCTCTCTCTGTCTTTCAAATAAATTAAATCTTCAAAAAACAAGTCTGTAGAAAAACAGAATTAAAAGGTAAATTTATTAATTCAAAAAATGTGAAATTCATGCATGGTTTCCTCATAGTAAACGTTTTCCACAAACATTTCTGAAGACCCTTATATGCGTGAATCTTCAGACTTTTTTTTTAAAAAAGTTTTATTTATTTGGAAGACAGTTACCAGGGTTGTGGGGGAGAGGGGTGGGGATCTCCATCTACTGGTTCACCCCCCAAATGGCTGCAATGGCCAGAGCTGGCGCAGGCCAAAGTCAGGAGCCAGGAGCCTCATCCAGGTCTCTCAAATAGGTGCATCTTCCACTGCTTTCCCAGGTGCATTAGCAGGGAGCTGGATTGGAACAGTTTAACCTGTTACACCACAATGCTGGCCCCAGATCTTCAGACATCTACACTGTTAGCATAGGATTATTTTATGCACAAATGGTGAGAATGAGCCTCAGGCATCAACAGGGTCATGGGACCCTGTCTAACTGAAATACCTGATTACTGCTGGCATCCACTTTTCCTGATTAGAGTTTTATCCTTTTTATTCAGTGCTCCTCCTTAATGAAACTTTACTTCTGCTGTCATATTTGGGGAATTTTTAAAAATTAAGTTTGATGGGAGCCAGCAATGCCAGCATCCCATATCAGAGTGCCGGTTTGAGTCCTAGCTGCTCCACCTCTGATACAACCCTCTGTTAACCAGCCTGGGAAAGCATAAGATGGCTCAAGTACTTGGGAGTTACTGGTTCCTGGTTTTTGCATGGCCAAACTGGCTGTTGTAGCTATCTGGGAGCAAACCAACAGTTGAAAAATATCTCTTCTTCTCACTGAGTCACAATGCCTTTCAAATAAATCAATAAATCTCTTTTTTAAAAAAAGATTTATTCATTTATTTGAAAGTCAGAGTTACACAGAGAGAATGAGAGGCAGAGAGAGGGAGGTCTTCCAAACACTGGTTCACTCCCCAGTTGGCCACAACGGCTGGAGCTGTGCTGAACCAAAGCCAGGAGCCAGGAGCTTCCTCCAGGTCTCCCACGCAGGTACAGGGGCCCAAGGATTTGGGCCATCTTCTACTGCTTTCCCAGGCCACAGCAAAGAGCTGGATTGGAAATGGAGCAGCCAGGACTAGAATCAGCGCCCATAGGGGATGCTGGCACTGCATGCTATGGCTTTACCCGCTACACCACAGCACCGGTCCCATCAATAAATATCTTTAAAAAAACTAACTTTGTTACAGAAAAAATTATATGTTCATAATGGAGAATGAAAAAAACAAATAAACCCAAGAAAATAAAAATCACCTTTAGTTCTATCTTCTAGAAATAAGAGCTCTATCCTTATAATAGCTACATACTACTATATAATACAATTATACAGTCAATATCATACTACACAACTGTAACATTATACAATTAAACAGCACAGCAGTATACATTATATCTAATAATGAGACATGAAGTAAGCACATCACTTACGATGTATACACATTGGAAATATTGAATTTGAATCCACTGAGCCTCTAGATGAGACCTCCACTTTGCAATAAACAAACTTAATAATTTTTTTTGACAGGCAGAGTGGACAGTGAGAGAGAGAGACAGAGAGAAAGGTCCTCCTTTACCGTTGGTTCACCCTCCAATGGCTGCTGCGGCCAGTGTACCGCCCTGATCCGAAGCCAGGAGCCAGATGTTTATCCTGGTCTCCCACGTGGGTGCAGGGCCCAAGGACCTGGGCATCCTCCACTGCCTTCCCAGGCCACAGCAGAGAGCTGGACTGGAAGAGGAGTGACCGGGATAGAATCCAGCGCCCCGACCGGGACTAGAACACGGGGTGCCGGTGCCGCAGCCGGAGGATTAGCCTATTGAGCTGAGGTGCCGGCCACTCAATAACTTCTTAAGAAAGCAACCATTCAAATTCAAAAACTACACTGCAAATGGATTGATTTTTGTAATGACCCAGGGTATTAATCATAAATGCCATTTAGAGGTAAGTGACACTCCCAGATGCATTAAGTGGTCCTGGATTGGAAACTGATTTAGGGATGTTCATTAAAGAAAAACACAAATCGAGCATATTTCACTGTAGTCAGGTATTAGAGAGCAAATTTTCCTAAAATGATATTGATTTGAGAAACCTGTAACTGCAAAAAATTTTCTGAGATAAAATCTGAATATGATCTAGTAGTTAGATAAAAGGAAATTTTACTGAAATCAGGTAAATTTTACTTAATCATAAACAGATTACTGAACTATGTGACCTCATTTTGAAAAAATATATACACTGGGTGTGGGAATGCGATATTTTTTATTTCATTTGTTTTAGCTAGTCTCTAGTTTCTATTTTTACCCAAGACATACTGTATGGTTATTTAATAAAATTTTATTTTACGAATGTTAAAAAAGATACAAGCTTGGAGCATCCACATTCACATCGTTAACAAAAAAACTGGGCTGAAGAGCAATGAGGAGCCTCTCCCCGGAACACTACCATGTCCGCAAGTGTGTGATACACCACCAGTGGGCACATTCTTTGTATTTATTTATCTGAAAGGCAGAATTGCAGAGAGGCAAAGGCAGAGGCAGAGGCAGAGGCAGAGGCAGAGGCAGAAAGAGAGAGAGAGAGAGAGAGAGAGAGAGAGAGAGAGAGAAAGAGGTCTTCCATCTGCTGGTTCACTCCCCAATTGGCCTCAATGGCCAGAGATGTGCCAATCCGAAGCCAGGAGCTTCCTTGGGGTCTCCCACGCAGGTACAGGGGCCCAAGGATTTGGGCCATCTTCTACTGCTTTCCCAAGCTATAACAGAGAGCTGGATTGGAAGTGGAGCAGTTGGGACACGACCCGGCACCCATATAGGATGCTGGCACTGCAGGCGACGGCTTTACCCACTACACCACGATGTCGGCCCCAGTGAGCACATTTAAAGCCGTGTTCACTGGCCACTTAGTTTCCACCAAGGAAATAAGCTTTGTAGTGACTAAATTTAACCAATTTCTCAGAAGCCATAGAGGGCTGTGACAATCCAGAAACCTTCTCCAGGCTGACAGTGTCAGGTGTTTTCCCCCTGGCTAAATGACTGGATAAATGTTACCTAATTTACCGGTTAAATATTAACCACTGGATAAAGCAATTTGCAATTTACCAGTTTTTTTATCATCCATTGGCAGTGGATGACTGTCCATTTCCTGTCTGGAGGAACTTAAGATCCATTTCTAAATGTTCTTTCTAGTTCTAGATCATTTTACTATTACGGTCATGTTGCCAGTATAAAGGAGTAAATGGTTCTCCCCCCCAAGTCATAATCTTAGGTGTCCACTGACAGGATTTCCTTAATCCACATGCTCTTTTTTAAATGTATTTTCTGCCTTCATTTCATTTGGATGTATTGACTGGATAGAATTACAGCACTCTTGGATCTTCTGATCTAACCAACTCATTCTGTAGATACAGAAAGTGTGATGTACAGATTAAAAGACCTGCACAAGATGGGAGACAAAAAGAGCTGACATTAATTTTGTGTCCATTCTGTTTGCAATTCTGTTTGCAGGGCACCACAGTGAAACTTTTACAGGCAGTCTTTTAAGCCTCACCATCACCCTACTGATGAATGAGGACATTGGACCCTCAGAGGGGTCAGTATTTTCCCTGGGATTACCTAGCAGATAAATGGTATAGCAAGCACAAAGCCCCACCCTGAATTCCAGCACTGTGTGAGGGTTTTAGACGTACCCCCTCATTTAATCCTCACAACTGAGCTGTTCTATAGGCGTTATTCTGCTTTACCAAGAGGAAGCAGACTAACAGGCACTGTCACTTGTGCCGGGACTCAAGTCTTCCCTACATGGGGTGGTGAATTTTCATGTCCCTTGGAATGAAACAGTGCCAGGTGTGTGTTTTCACAGTGATGATTCACAGCCTGTAAGCGAGGAAATAGGACTTCTCAGGACGGTGCAGTAATTGAAACAAGTGTTTGAAATACTGATGGTATCATTTACTAGTAAGGAAAGGATGAAGACGAATTACTGAAAGAGACCTGTTTATTTTTTTCTTCCTTCTTAAAAAACTACTTTCAGGACAGGGATTTAGCCTAGCTTTTAAGACCCTGGTCGAGACACCCACATGCCACACTGCAGTGCCTGGGTGCAGCCCATGATCCCAGCTCCTCTGTAAAGCAGACATGGGAGCATTGATCAATGTTTCAAGTAACTGGATTCCTGCCAGCCACAAAAGAGGCCTGGATGGAGTTCCTGGGCCACTGCAGCCATCTGAGGAGTGAAACAGCAGAGGGAGCTGTCTCCCAAATTCAAAAGAAAAGCGCGACTTTACTACTCAACCCCATGCCTGCCTAATTTAAAAGAAACCAAGACCTCTTTAACAGGCACAACAAAAATGCCCTTTCCTCTTTAATTCAGGCCATGTTTGTAGAACAGGTACTATGCGCCAGACCTTGACCCCAGATGCTGGCCAGAGACATGGGACACCCAGTCCCCATTATCAAGCTGCTTAAAGATCAGTGGGAGGGCCAGCGCCGCGGCTCACTAGGCTAATCCTCTGCCTTGCGGTGCCGGCACACCGGGTTCTAATCCCGGTCGGGGCACCGATCTTGTCCCAGTTGCCCCTCTTCCAGGCCAGCTCTCTGCTGTGGCCAGGGAGTGCAGTGGAGGATGGCCCAAGTCCTTGGGCCCTGCACCCCATGGGAGACCAGGATTAGCACCTGGCTCCTGCCATCCGGCCGCAGCACGTTGGCCGCGGCGGCCATTGGAGGGTGAACCAACGGCAAAAGGAAGACCTTTCTCTCTGTCTCTCTCTCACTGTCCACTCTGCCTGTCAAAAAAAAAAAAAAAAAGATCAGTGGGAGAAGACAGAAATCCAACACTACAGTACTGTGCTACGGCAAGTGCAAGACACTAATACAATGTAATAAATGCTGTGATAGTAATACCCCCATGGTATAAGGGAGAAACTGGGACTGCCGCCTCACTGGAAGCCTTGTGAAGTTTTTGAAAGACCTGTTGGGAACTGGGGAGGTGATGATATCTGAGCTGTGCATTAGGGAGAAGAGTTTGTTTCTGAATGGAAAACGGTAGGAGCCAGATGTGTCCTGAACACCAAGCCATTCACATAACTAGACTCAGGCGTCCCACAGGTGATACCATCCGGACAAATCAAAGAACAGCAGCAACAACTGTGCAGAGCAGAATCTGCACAGTTCAGTCTGTGCACACCAAGACTCCCTAGTCTTAACCGCGAAGTTAAAAAAAATCCACATGCTACTTTGTTCTCCCAAACATCCTTTGAAAGCATAGGAAGGAAATATCATGACAGTTTAATTACTTAGGACGTATTTCCTCACATCAGTTCTAAAGGTTTGAGCCTTCCAATTCTTTCCTTGAGAATAAAATATTTACCGTGAAGTTTTTTTTACATGAAGGCCAGGCTGTGTATCATCAATGTGCTTCCCCCAGGGCAAAATCAATGCACTAAATAATGAAAAGACAAAGTAATACATAGGATGAAGATTTCTGTTTTCTATTAATTATCACATACACAAAGAAAATGTCCTAAACCAAATCAGCATGTTTTATTCTTTTAGGCCTGAAAACCAAAGAATCTGAATGTTAAAACAGCCCACAGGGGCACAGCCTCTGGGTATGCAGAAATCATTGTTTGAACCTGGGTTCAAGCGTACATTATATTGGTTATATACTAGTGAACTACCATGACCACCTGCCTAACTCTTAATTCACAAAAACGAAACTTCTTTGCAGTTTTTCAAGCTTTTATATGAGAGTACTTCAAAAACTTCATGAAATATGGGACTGAAAGTTAATTGTTTTCCTGCAAAAAGATTTTTAGGGCCAGCGCCCTGGCTCACTTGGTTAATCCTCAGACTGCACCGCTGGCATCCCATATGGGTGCTGGGTTCTAGTCCCGGTTGCTCCTCTTCCAGTCCAGCTCTCTGCTGTGGCCCTGGAGAGGGCAGTGGAGGATGGCCCAAGTGCTTGGGCCCCTGCACCCGCATGGGAGACCAGGAGGAAGCACCTGGCTCCTGGCTTTGAACTGGCATAGTTCCGGCCGTAGCGGCCATTTAGGGAGTGAACCAACGGAAGGAAGATTTTTCTGTCTCTCTCTCTCACTGTCTAGCTCTATCTGTCAAATAAATTAATTAATTTTAAAAAAGATTTTTAAATTCATGTAGTTTTTCACATACATTTTTCATCAACTTTTTGATGATCCCTTGTATGTATCGATTTCAAAAATAAATTTTAAATATTTGCTTATTTGAAAGGCAGAGTGACAGAGGGGCAGAGATCTACCTTCTATCTGCTGGTTCACTCCCCAAATGGCCACAACAGCTAGGGTTGGGCCAGGGTGAAGCCAGGAGCCAGTAACTCCATCTAGGTCTCCAATGCAAATGGCAGGGACCCAAGTACTTGGGCTATCTTCTGCTACCTCCTAGGCACGTTAGCAGGAAGCTGGATAGTAAATGGAGAAGCCAAATCAGGCACTCGGATATGGGATGGGAGTGTTCCAAGTCGGGACTTAATTTACTGCGCTACATCATCTACCCCACAAACCTTTTCATGTATCCTCATATCTACCATAAACCAAATGAATAAAAAACAATTTCTAGACTCTGCTGAGTCAAGTGAATCTAATTAAGAGTTCATAAAAAAAAAAAAAATGGGGGACAACACTGGCAGAGCAGGTGAAGCCACGGTAGGCACATGAGGAGGGAACCAGCAGATGAAAGATATACATATCTCTCTCTCTTCCTCCCCCAACCTTTCAAATCAATCTTCTAAAGGGGGGGGGGGGGGGGGGACACACACCACACAAGCTTGTGGATTAAGTAACAGCACTGTGGAAGCAGGTGTTAAGCCTGGCAGTTAAGACACCCATGTCCCACATCAGAGGGCCTGGATTTCATTCCCAGCTCCAGCTCCTAATTCTAGCTTCTTAACAACAAACCCTGGGAGGTGATGGTTATAGCTCAAGTAATCGGGTTCCTGCCACCCACGAGGCAGACCTGGATCCCATTCCTGGCTCCCAGCTGTTCGCCCAGCCTTAGACTTTCTCCCTCTCCTCTTTCCAAGGAACACTTGCACAGACACTGTTGCCAAATTCTCTCCAGCAGGACCAAGTGTCTCGATGAATTCTTCTGTTTGTGAGGTACGTCCTATACAAGATTTATCAATCTTTCAGGAACTGCTTTTTGTGGATTCTTACTTTTCTTCCCTTCAGTGATAAAGGTCCACAATCTCTTATGTAAAACCCTTGGGGCTAGAGGTGCTTTCTGGAAGTAAAAGCCATTCCATGTGTCTCCAAAATCCTGTGTGTGAGGTGTGTCATATGCTAAGGAATCGAAATCAGACTAAATAATTCTGGAATCTGTAATTCTCAAGTCTATTTTCTTAATCTAAAGCCACTTAAATGATAATCATACCTAATTACAAACATTCCAGCTCCAAACAAAATTAAATACAGCAAATTATTTTTATAATTTCTAAAGATGTATCTATTTATTTACAAGACAGGCAGAGTGACAGAATGGTTCACTCCCCAAATGCTGGCAATAACCAGAGTTAGGCTATCTGAAGCCAGGAGCCCAGACTCCATCCCAGTCTCTCATGTCCACGGCAGGGACCCAGCTATTTGGTCATAATCCACTGCCTTCCAAAATGCATCAGCAGCAATCTGGGTTGGAAGCAGACGAGCCAGGATTCTCTAAGGTGCCACTCTAACATGGGATGCAGGTGTCGCGAGCAAAAGCCTAATTCAGTGCACCACAATGCCCAGAAAACTCTGGACCCAGACAATAAAATATTTCTCCTTTTTTCATTTTCTAAATTATACTTCAATTACTGTTTAAAAAAATAACTGACTTCCAAGAGTTATCCGTAACTCTCAAATGAGTCACTACACCAGAGCACTGAGCTTGCCACCAAGTCCTAACGGGAAGGCAGTGAAGTACACCAGGTGGAGTGAGCCCACAGCACCAAAGTGAACTGAAAAGGGACTATTAGCAGACATTCGCTAATCTGTAGATGAAATGCAGGTAAGAGTACACAACGCAGAACACAGATGTAGGGGGCACTTCTGGGAAAAGTGCGGCAGGCCACAAGTGGGAGGACTAACATAGAGGACAGCTTTGCTCCTCACCATGCCTAGCACACAATGGCTTAACTGCAGGCTCTCCAATAAAAGAACAGCTCACCCCAGTCAACTATGAAGAGGTCCTGACCTGTTCTCCAGACCAGAAGAGAGGAGGAGGAGGTACCTAACCAACAGCAGCAGTAAATCATTACTCTGTCCTTCACTTCCAACCGTAGACAATCAGGATCACAGGACAAAAACCAGCAACAAGAAAAAGACCACAGGCCAGTGTTGGGGGCAGCAAGTTAAGCTGCCACTTGCCGACACTGGCATCCCATACTGGACTGCTGATGCGAGTCCATCCAGCGTCCTGTTAATGTGATAATGAAGGCAGCAGTAGATGGCCCACATGCTGGGCCATCCCATGTGCGAGACCGGGATGAAAGCTTCTGGTTCCTGCTTCAGCATGGCCCAACCCATGCAGCTATCTGGGGGTGAACCAGCCGATGGACGATTTCTCTTTCAAAATAAATAAATAAATGTTAAAAAAAAAAAAGAGAGAGAGAGAAACTCTAAAAATAATCCTTAGATTAAAAATATTACATGCTTAAAATACAAGCTGAATAAAGGAAATGCCTATGCAAAAAGATTTTGTGGAATTAAAAGCATGATTTCACAGCTCAACTTTAAAACTGTGACTTCAAACTACCACTACTGGGGCAGGCATTTAACCTCATGGTTAAGACTACACATCAGGGTGCACATATCCTTTTGAGTTCAATCCCTGGCTCCAACTCCTGGCTCAGCCTCCTGCTACTGCAGACCTTGGCAGACAGTGGTAATGGCTCAAGTCACTGGGCTTCTGCCACCCACATCAAAGACCTAGATTGTGTTCTCAGCTCCTGGCTGCAGCACAGCCCTGTCCCTGATGCTACAGGCATCTGGGGAGTAAACCGGCATATGAACATATGCTTGCTCTGTCTCTCACTGTCTCCTAAGTAAATAAATAAAACATCCACATCTAGACCTATGAGAAAACCAAGATGGAAGAAAATTCCGAAAAGCTTTCAGGGAGGAAAAATAAAACAATCACCAACAAAGTAAAACAATACACTGCATTTTATATTAACAAAGGATGGCAGAAGACAATGTGACAAAATAGTATCTTCAAGTTCTGAGGGAAACATTTAAAGCAGTGTTTTATACCAAGCTCAACTATCAATCAAGCCCGAAACAAAGCTATTCTCACACACACAGGACTGAGAAATTTTACCTCCATCCTTTCTTAGCTACTTCAAGATGTTCTCCTACAACATGAAGAAACCAAGGAAAAGAAAAATATGTGATGTGAGAGGAAACTGTTTTCTTTAAGAACAGACTGCTCCAGGACAGAAAGCACACAACATGTCACAGATACCATGATTAAATATCTTCAGAAAGTTTACAGATATGCTGAAGGCAAATTTTTTCCCTTAATGAACAGGAAAAGAAAGGCTTTTTAGGAACCAAATGTACTAATATAAGGCAAATTAAATGTGGTGCATTTTGAGGAAGCAGTGCTATCGTTGTTCCGTGGTATTCTTAGGGAACGGTTCTCAGGGCCCCATTACTCAAGGTATTTATATAACATGGTATATTTGCTTATAACATATACACATCCTCCTGTATACTTTAACTCATATCTAAGGGCAGGCATTTGGTACTTAAAAGCAGGTATTTGGATTAGCACTTAAGTCGCAGCTTGGCGCAATGACATCCTTATCAAAGTACCGGGATGGAGTGCTGGTTATAATACTTGCCATCTTACTCCCTGCTAATGCACTTCTAAGAAGGTAGCAGGTGACCCTTGACACTCACGTGTGAGACCTGGACTGAGTTCTAGGGCCCTCAGCCTGGTCCAGGCCTGGCTGTTGTGGGCATTTGGGGAGTGGACCAGAAACTAAAAGATAGGGGCCGGCACTGTGGCGTAGCAGGTAAAGCCACCGCCTGCAATGCCAGCATCCCATATGGGCACCAGTTCTAGTCCTGGCTGCTCCACTTCCGATCCAGCTCTCTGCTATGGCCTGGAAAGCAGCAGAAGATGGCCCAAGTCCTTGGGCCCCTGCACCCACGTGGGAGACCTGGAAGAAGCTTCTGGCTCCTGCTTCGGATTGGCACATCTCCGGCCATTGAGGCCAATTGGGGAGTGAACCAGCAGATGGAAGACTTCTCTGTCTCTGCCTCTCCTCTCTCTGTGTAACTCTGACTTTCAAATAAATAAATAAATCTTTAAAAAGAAATTTTCATCCAGTTTGAAAATACTAAAAAAAAAAAAACAACTGAAAGGTAACATTCTTTCTGCCTTTCTTTTTTTTTTTTTTTTTAAGATTTATTTATTTATTTGAAGGGCAAAGAACAGAGTAAAAAGAAATAGAGAACGAGAGCTTCCATCCACTAGTTCACTTCCCTAAAGGCCAACAGCCGGAGCTGAGCTGATACAAAGCCTGGAGCTAGGAGTTTCATCCGGGTCTTCCACATGGGTGCAGGGGCCCAAGCACTTGGGCCACCCTCTGCTGCTTTCCTAGCTGCATTAGCAGGGAGCTGGATGGGAAAGGAGCAGCCTGGACTTGAACCTGTGCCAAAATAGAATGCCAGCGGCTTTACCTGCTACACCAGGGCACCGGCCCCTCTGTCTGCCTTTCAAATCAAATGATAAAGTCTAAATTACTTATGATATCTAAAATAATGTAAATGCTAGGTAAATAGTTGTTACACAAGGAATAATGACAAAGGAAAAAGGTCTACTTATATGTGGTGGAGGTGCAGCAGTCACAGCTCCAACAGCATTTCCCACCGACAGTGGGACATGGAGGGGACCACACACACAGCAGGGCAGCACACACCCAAGAAAAACTCTCAGAACACTGCCGGATACCTCGGAGAGTATTATTTTCGCTTGTCAACACCTTAATCATACTATCCTTTTCAGCCCGCATCACTTTTATTCCTCTGAAAAGCGGCATAACCCAATCATATCATACACACAGTTCCATTGGTCCAAAACATTCTTCCCACTGTGCACTCTGCTAAAAAAGCAAGCATTTTACCATTCGCAACATTTACAACTCCTGTCAGCCAGGTGGCAGCCTTGGAACTAAGTGGCCCTCGCGGAGAGCTTACAGAGGCCTCGCATCAGAACCTACACATCACTTGCCATGCTTCGCATCTGCTTGTGAGCTACCTCCACATTGCACTGTCAGCAACATGGGTACCAACTCGCTCTTGTAATCTCTGTATCTATCCTCTGCACCGTGAAGTCCCTGCGAACCCACTTGATACCACACGTTGGCATCTGGTACAGATGTTGGATGGTAAGGATCCTACACGGCTGGCCTGGATTCTCCCCCAACGCTTGGTGTTATGCACACCTAATCACAAATCTTACAGGCTGTAGCATCTAACATCTGAGGACATGCAGTAACAAAAAATCTGAAGGAAGCTGGAGCTCATGGTTTGAGTGACCTGACCCACATTTCAAAAGATCATCCCAAGGAATGGGAAAGCCAAAGCACAGAAACATAAGCTTTGGAGTACTTTCGAGTTACGTAACAAAATACCCAAGAACAAAAAGAAATGTGGTTGCTCCTGCAACGTATCAGCTCCCCTTCTGCTACTGTCCAGTTTTATTTTTTACCATAAACACGTCCTTTTTGTATGAGCCACTTTTAGAATATCTGATTAAAACGGGAAGACAGAAATACACAGTGACACAGACCGAGACCGGGACATTCTTCTGGGTACAGAGAAGACAGCCAGGGACAAACGGAGTCAAAGTCGGAACCGGCACCTCCAGAGCCCTCGACTGGCAGTGGCCATGGGCCGGGAACTCAGAACTCACAACTGGCCAATCTCTAAAGCCGTGGCATCAGCACTTGTTGCCTGCTGACGACAAGCAACGTCACTTTGCTCACGGGAAAGTCAAGGTAAAGTCGGCAGCACGGTCAAGTTCGTCCCCGGGTCTCACGCTGAGCACTCGGAGGCCCTCAGCACGCACCCCAAGCTCTCCGTCGCCCAAACACCAGCTGCCCAGCCCGCTTCCACGGACCCTGGCCTGTCCTCCCCCCGGGAGGGACAGTGCACCCTCTCTACCTGAAAAAACCGCCCGCACCACGGGCAGGCAAGCGCCCAGCGGGGGCGGCTGCAGCCTGCAGGGCGGGGGCCTCCGCTCGCACGGCGACGACCGTGACAGGCGCAAACCCAGCACGTCCCGTGCGCGGGGGCACCCGGGGGAAGCCCAACTCGCCGCGAGCCGGCAGCAGGCGCGCGCGCAGAACCCGCCCTTCCCGCTCCGTGCGAGGCAGGCGCAGAAGGAGCGCAGAGATGTCACCGGGCCAAGACCGAGCGCGCCAAAGCGGGACCCACCCCCGCGGCGCCTCCCCTTCCTCCCTCCGCCCGCGCCGAGCTCATTCATTCTCCGGGCGGCCGGCCCGTCCTCCCCGGCCGGCCGCCGCGCACCTCAACCCCGCCAGACGCTTTGTCTCGGGCCGGCCGGAAACGGGCGCGCACTCGAGCGCGCGCCCGGGTGTCACAGCTCCCCGCACGCGGGGGCCGCCGCCCGCGGCCACGCCAGGGTCCGAGGTCCGGAGCCCGGAGCGCCTCGTCGGCAGCGCGGGACGCGCCGTGCGCCCCGCCCCGCGGGGTACCCGGGACCTGGAGACGCGCCCCGCTCTGCGATCGCGGCGCGGATCGGAGGCAGAGGCTTGCTCTCCCCTGTCCCGAGGCGCAGGCACGGGGGCCCCTCTGTCCCCCCACCCACCCCTCCCCGCCCCGGCCGCCCGGCGCACTCACTTGAGCAGCAGCTGGTCGTGCTCGGCCTTGCACTTGCCCAGCTCGATCTGCAGCTTGGCGCGCTCGCGGGCCGTGTCGTCGAGCGCGCGGCGCGCGTCGGCCAGCTCCGTCTCGTAGAGCGCCTTGAGGCCGGTGAGCTCGCGGCCGCGCACCTCCTCGCGCTCCGTCACCTGCAGCTGCAGCGCGCTGTTCTCCGTCTCCAGGCTGCGCACCTTGTCAATGTACACGGCCAGCCGGTCGTTGAGCTCGCGCAGCTCCTCCTTCTCCTGCAGCCGCGACAGCCGCGTGGGGCTCAGCGGCGTGCTGGGGGCGCCGGCGCGGCTGCCGGACCGCGGCGGCACGGGGGTCGCGGTCGCCATGGCGGGCGGGCGGGCGGGCGGGCTGGGCGATCGGCGGCGAGAGAGCGGGGCGGCGAGGCCGGGGTCGAGGGCACGCGGCCGGGCGACCTGCGTTCCGCGCGCGGGGGCCGGCGCGGGGAGGCAGGGACAAGCACCTGGGATGGCGGCGGCGGCGTTCCAGCACAAAGGGCACCGGGGGAGGAGGACGGTCGATCGGCCGGCCGTGGGACGCCCCGTGGAAGAGCTCGCGCGCGCACTCACCCACGCGCGCGCGCGGGAAGACGCACCGCGAGGGTGACCAGGAGGCCGAGCAGGGTCCGCGCCGCCGCGCCGCCGCCGCCGAGTCTCCCGCCCGCAGCACTTTGTTTCCTCTCCGGCTGCGCGCAGCGGCGGGCGGCGAGGGGCGGGCCGTAGTGAGCCGCGGGGGGCGGAGGCGGAGCGGGCCGCGGCGGCGCTCTCCCCAACATGGCGGGCACGCGCAGGCGCTGCCACGTGACCGGCACGGGCCAATGGGGAGCGGGCAGCGCGCTCCGGAGGCGCGGGGGCAGGGCCTGGAAATTCAAAATCGGGCCCTCGGGCAACCGTCGGCTGGGCGCGCGGGGTTGGGCGCGGCCGGTGTTGGGCTGAGGGCTAGCGGGGAGGGGCGCCTGCCACTACCCGCGGCTCGGCCCCGCGAGGACCCCTGAGGGGCCGGCCCTGCGAGTGGCGGGAAGGAGCTAAGGTTTCCGGGGCGGGTCAGCGCCGCCGCCCACAGCCGGCGGTTCAGGGAAATTCAAATGTAAACGTCCCCAACAGCCACAGGCCACACTCGGAGAGGCCGGCGGGCGTCGTAATCTGACCCCGGCCCGCGGCCCGGCTCTGGAGGCGGCCGGGCCCGGAGCGCTCACGTCACGGGCGCCGGCGTCCCGGGCCTCCAGGGCGAGCGAGCCGTTCTCCGCTGAGGAGAAGGCGGTGTGTGGCCTCGAACCCGGGGCCGCGGGAGATGGCCTCAGAAAGCCGGGCCTCGCGCGCGCGGCTGACGGGCGGCCCCGGTTCCGTCGTTTCCTGGGTGTGTGAGGGCGTTGTGAAATCAGAAGCTGCTGGCGAGTGGAACGACCAGATTGGGAGCCAGCGGCGCGAGCGGCCGCCACGCTTCTGCGAAGCCGGAGGCAGCAACCCGTGAAGGCGCTGAGAGGACCTCGCGCTGTGACCAGGAGCCTCCCCGAGACGGAGTGGCGGCTGATTCGAGTAGAAAGTTAACGTGTAGGACGCCTAGTGTGCCCTGAGCAGTGTGGGCCCCGGGTTATGTCTTTGGAAAAGTTTAACCTCGGAGTTGTCGCGCACCCTGGGACCCCGAGCTTCGCCCACAGCCTAGCCGGCGGCATCTGTGCAGCAACTGCCGGTGGGCTTGAGTGATTGCGGCCGAGATGGGCCCGGGTCGTTCTTTGAATGTGTCGGTAGGATTAGTGGAGGGCCCCGGGCTGTCCTTCCAGCCCAGGACACCTGTGGATGGCGCTTGGGCCACCCTCCCACTGCTTTCCCGGGTTTAGCAGGGAGCTGGGTAGGAGCTGGAGAAGTTGGGATAGGACCTGATGCTCACATGGGATGCCGGGGTTGCTCGCCCGTCAGACAATTTCTGAAATTCCCTTATTCTCAGCTTTCCCCATGCCGAGCCCTGCGCTTGGAGTGTGGTCATTTTATGCTTCTCTTACTCTTTCAAAGGTTATCCTCTTCATTCAAATACTTTCTGAAATCCCGTCAGCTCCAGAATTTTCACCAGTGAATTAGAAAGTGACGTTAGTATGTAAATTTGATGAAAGTACTCGTGCATTTACTAGGATAACTGTCATTTTTGCAATACCCTGCCTTGCTTTTCCTATAAACTCTGAGCTACTTGTCAGGTCACATACCCTGAGTATTGGTTAGAGCATACGTTCCTGTAAACCCTGCCAAAACCTCATTTGTCTCTTCCATATTCGTCCTCACACGCAATTACCTCACCATATAAGGACACCTTATTTACATTTGCCTTATTTATGTCATTTGGATCTGTAACAAAAATACTGGATATCCAAGATGTCTGGAGAGAAGATGTACAGACTAGAACTGGGGGGAAGGGGGAGTTGGGGGGTAAGACACAGAAAGGGGGAGGAGAGACTGAAAGTGAGCAATAACCCACATGGGTCCCAGGAGAGGGGGGTGACAGCTGGCAGCTGAGGATATAGCACTAACAAATGGGATGGTTGGAGCTGCTATAAAATGAAAAGAGAAATTGCCAAATGGTATCTCTTGACTATAGACACATATTTGTTGAATGATGAATGAAAAGAAATGAATACTTCAACTTCCACAGAGCTGGGTTGTTTCATTTAACATAGTTTGCAAAACTGATACCGTTTCCAGTTTTCATAAAAATGTAAGAGTAAATCATATTTCATGATGGTGGAATATGCTGAATCTTTCCCAAGTCTGATTTTGATTTTTGTGTTTTACTACTAGTTTTTAAGCACTTAATATATTTGAAAGGCAGAGTTACAGAGAAAGGAAAAGATACAGAAAACATACGCCAACCCACTAATTCACTTCCAAATGGTTGCAATGGCCAGTGGCACCGAAACCAGAAACCTCAGCTCCATCTGTGTCTCCCACTTGGGTGCCAGGCCCCAAGCACATGGGCCATCCTCCCCTGCTTTCTCAGGACATAGCAGGGAGCTGGATCAGATTAGAACTGGATTTTTGTGTGTGTTTGTGTGTGTGTGTGTGTTAGATTTATTTACTTATTTTGAAATAGTTACAATCCTCAGATGGCTGTAACAGTCAGGACTGGGCTGGGCTGGAGCTGGGAGCCAAAAGCTTCTCCAGGTCTCCCACATGAGTGGCAGGGGCTCAAACACTTGGACCATATTCTGCTGCTTTTCCCAGGCCATTAGCAGAGGGCTGGGTAGGAATAAGAGCAGCCAGCATAGGAACCGGCGTCCATATTGGATGCTGGTGTCACAGGCAATGGCTTTACCCTCTGCCATGTTGCGGGCCCCAGATTTTCCTGTTTTAAAAAGGTTCTGGGAGTTTTTAAAGTACATTTATCCTCTTTCATAGGATGGTTCTCATAGCACAGCCACCTGAGGCCTATACACTGCTCAAAATTATTTTCCAGACATGCTTGTTGAGATCTGGACATTAAGCAAAACCAGATGTGTGGAGTTGTTTTCTTTTAGCTCAGTAGTTCAATTTTACCATATCTTAGCCAAAAAGAAAAAGAATTGATATTGTTGCATTTTAATTTAATTTTATATCAAAACATGGTCAAGATACTGTCATACTCTAAGTTATTTTACATACCTTTAATGTATTTCTAAAACTAATTTTTAATAGATTTTTTTAATATTTATTTTTTTGAAAGGCAGGGTGACAGAGAAAGAGGAAGAGAGAGAGAGTCTTGGAGATCTTCCATCTGCTGCTTCACTCCTCAAATACCTACAACAGCCAGGTCTGGCTGGGCCAGACCAAAGCCAGGAGCCAGGACTTCCATTTGGAGTTTCCTATGCAGGTGACTAGGATTCAAGTATTTGAGCCATCATCTGTTACCTACTAGATGCATTAGCAGAAAGCTAAATCAGAACCAGAGTAGTCAGGACTCAAACCAGGCACTCCAAAATAGGACACAGGTATCCAAAGGGTGGTTCAGCCTGCTGTGCCACAAATGCTCAGCTTGGTTTTGTTTTGTTTCTTTTTTTTTTTCAAAATTTATTTATTTGAAAAGCAGAGTTACAGAGAGAGAGAGAGTTCTTTCTTCTGCTGGTTCACTCCCAAATGGCCACAACAACTGGAACTGGGTCAATCCAAAGCCATGAGCTAGGAGCTTCCTCTGAGCTTCCCACATGGGTGCAGGAGCCCAAGGACTTGGGCCATCCTCCACTGGCACCCTAGCAGGGAGCTGGATTGATAGTAGCGTATGGAATACTGGCATTGAAGGCAGTGTTCAAACCCACTACGCACAGTGCCTGCACCTCCAGTTTTTTGTGTTTTTTGTTTTGTTTTGTTTTTTTAAAAATCTTACAGAGGTATGCACCTTCAACCTATAGTCAGGCCTTTGCCTTCAGAGTGATAAAAACACAGACTGGTGTCAAAGTGTAAGGTTTACAGATAGCTCAGCTGATTAAAACTAACCCAGCTCAAAGAGCTTTCCTGTTTTCATGATCAGTCTTTAGTTAATTACTTTATTCATCATGATTATTGTTTATTCCTTCCCAATAACATTTTCATTTATTTAATTATTCAGTTATAGAAGTGAGACTCTACTTTCCTAGAATATCTTTCTCACTAGCCTTTCCTGTCTGGTGTTAGAAATTACCCCGTAAAAGCTAGTCTTCTGAGTTAACCTGAAAAAGTAAGGCTAGTTTCCAGGCCTTGCAGCTGAGCTCAGGGTAAGCAGAGCAGGAGGAAAAAGAGTAAGAAAACACAGCATTTTAGTTAGCATTTAGTTAGTTGGGAGGGAAAATGAAAGAATGAATCTTCAACCAGATGTCAATGCGGTTGTTTTCCTCCCATTATCACAGCTCCTGGTGCCATTCTCCCAGAATAGCATTGCCAAACCAGGGCTAAAACCATTATCAGCATGTAAGATTGGTTTAAGAAAAGATTAAACAGATTTGCAAAGAGAGACAGTCTTTCCATCCCTACCTGCCAACCATATATAAACCTTCTGACTGGGGAAAGAAGGAATGTTTGAAGCACCATGGGACTCATGCGCCCTTATCCTGCCACTTGGCTAAGTTGAGGGTTTTGGTTGAGGACCCAAGGGAAGAAACAGTTTGTGCCTCATCACAAGGCCCCATTCGAGGCAGCAGAGCAGCCCTCTGTAGAACTGTGGTCATGAGCAGGCTCTGGAGGAGAGCAGCAACAGATGTGAGGCGCAGCGTGCAGAGCAGTCCACTCTTCCATGATGGCTAATTTATTATTGGCAAGACATGGAGCTCCTATCCATTGGTTCACTCCCCAGATGCCTGCAGCAGGTGGGGCTGGGAAAGGTGGGAGCCAGGAGGCAGGAACTTGATCCAGGTCTCCCACATGGAAGAACCCAACTGCTTGAGCCATGCTGGATAATTTTATGTGTTGATTTGGCTGGCTCACAGTGCCCAGATAGGTGATCAAATGTTATCATGGATGTTTTTGAGAGGGTTTGGGGATGAGTTTAACTTTGAATCAGTAGATACTGAGTAAAGTAGATTACTTCTGTAATATGAGTTGGTATCATCTGACTGGTTGCAGTACTCGTGAGAACAGATATTGTCTCCCTGCCACCTTTAAAAATAGGGAATTTTGGCAGCACAAAGCCTTGGGGCTTGAACTGCAACATCAACTCCTGCAAGGTTTCCAGCTGGTCAACCCCTCAGATTCTGGACTTGCCAGCCTGCATAATCAGAAAATAAGTCTCTCTTTTGTATCTATCATCCTGCTGGTTCCGTTTCTTTAGAGATCATTGACTAATACACCTTCCCTAGACCCGTAAGAAGGGTGTGGAGGGGCCAAGGAAGGCCAGCAGATAGGAGGAGTGATTGGGACAGGGGAGGCACAGACTGACCTGAGCATCCTGGCCACCACGGGGATGGCAGAACTGTTGGCAACTCAGCAGAAGCATTGTGGACAGACAGGAGAGAGCCCCACATACTTGAGAGCCTCCATAACCTGAGCTTGGGATCCACTTAACCTGGCAGGATAGGAAGAGTAAAAAATGCTCAATGCCTGCAGAGTAAAGGTGTACTAGGAAGAAAACTGAAAAACACATCTAAGCACATGGAAATGAAAGAAGAGAATTAAACTTGATAGTCCCCTTCTGGCCTAAAAATTTCCAGAGATTTGCATACAAAAATAACACATTGAGATAAAGTCTCTTAGGATTATCATGCCTAAAGAGCCACATTCTCTTGCTCACTCCTTAATCCATGTATGTGTTCAACATTAGTTGAGCATTTACCATGTGCCAAGCAAAGATAACGAAGCTATTGATCTCTGCTTTCAGACAAGCAAACACAAACGTGAAAAAATTGTGTCTCCAAGTGCCACTGCCTAAGAAGGCATGAAGCAAGCAGTGTAGGAGCAGCAGGGTCCTGGCAGGTCTCTGTGCTAGAAAGATGTTGTCTGAGCAGGGTTTCTAAGAATGCCGGCCTCCAGGAACTGGCAAAGAGCTTCAGCACCTGTGTAGACCTGCAACCGGCAACCCCCGGTCCCCAGGGAGACTTAGAGGGAAGCCCCAGATGCAATCCCTAATCTCCTTACGCTGCACTTTTTATTTTAAACCAGACCACGGGGAGGGTGCTTTAAACAGGAATTAGTCAAGCGGTTAGAGAAGTGGATTTTGATTAACAATCCCTTGTTTTTTCATTGTGTTACATATTATGGTAAAGAAAGGAATTGTTAGAAAAACTTTTTATTTATCTATTTAAGATGTAGAAAGACAAAAAAATGCAGAGAGCCAAAGAGAGCTACCATCTGTGGGTTCACTCCCCAAATGCCAGCAACAGCTGGGGCTGAGCAGGGGCCAAAGCCAGGAGCTGGTAACTCAGTGTAGGTCTCCCATGTTGGTGGCTGCCACTCAAGTACTGGAGGCATCCCCACTGCCTTGTTGTGTTGGCACTAGCAGGAAGCTGCAATTAGGAGGGAAAGCCAGGATTCAAACCTAGGAGCTGGGAGGTGAACTCGGGTTCTCTGGTGTGGTTCACATCCCAAATGGCCACAACAGGTAAGACTGGTCCAGACCAAAGCCAGAATTGGACACAGAGGACCCAAGACTCAAACTAGCACTCTGATACAAAATGTGGGCACCCCAAGCAGCAGTTTAACCCATGAAGCCACAATACCTACCCCTGAGATGACTGTAGTCTGTGAAATACTTGTATTTGTGCATATTTGAATCTTCACATTGGGAACTGGGCAAGAATTATCCTCAATTTGGCTACTCATGTACTTGGGATTTAATGATACCAAAAATATGAACATTCTGTTAAAGTCTGTACAGAAATGACACTGAAATGTAAATAGAGACCTCTTTGATTTACATTTATCTTAAGTAGAGGGGGGGCTGAGTCTTTCATATGTTGTTGATGGAAGTTTAAACTAATACAACTACTTCAGAAAATGGACAACTCCGGACAAAGTTAAAAATGCACCTGCCTTGCACTCTGGCAATTCCACTCCCAAGAGCCATGAAAGCCATGTCAGCTAAAAGACTGCACAATGGAGCAGGCATTTGTGCTAGGAACCCGTGTCCCACACTGCAGTGCCAGGGTTCAATTCCAAGCTCCAGCTTCTGATTCCAGCTTCCTGTCCATGCAGACCCTGGGAGGCAGGAGTGATGACCAAAGTGATTGGAGTCCCTGTGACCCACATGAGAAATCTGGATGAAATTCCTGCCTCTCGCTTTGGCCCAGCCCTGCCCCAGCCTTTGCAGGCTTTTGGGGAGTGAACCAGTGGACAGAAATTCTCTCTGCTTTCAAATAAATAAATAAGAAAAAGACTTGGACAGGAAGTTTATAGTAGCTTTCCTCATAGCAGCTGAAGGGTTCGGAACACAGGACTTTGGCAGATTGATTATTCTTAAACAGCAGGAAGGAGTTTCTACCGTCCGCCCCCCCCCCCCCCCCCCCCCCCCCCGTCTACCGAAAAACAGAGCATAAAATTTTCCATGAAAAAGTGCCATCCTTGCACCAGGAAGAGGAGAAGCGTCTTCTCACAGACACCGGACGTAATGGCCAATGTGACTGTGTACAAAGCAGCGTACTAAAGTGCTTTCCGGGTTTAGAGCCCCCAGGTATTTCCTAGGCATTTCCCCACATTTGCCTCCCCTGGAAGCTGAAGCCCCCTTTCATCTGTCTTATCTCTCCACTGATTTATTGTTCTTTGGTTAAAAGGGTATTTTTAGAAGCTCTGAATAACTGAGAGCACATACTTTAGTTAAACAAGGGTAGAAAAGTGATTTTCAGAGGTGTGGAGAAAGGGCGTAAGGAAGGAGGGAGTTACCAGAATCAAGCCAAGCACTGTGGTTTATAAAGGATATTTAACATGAAAGTGTAACTTTGTATTTGGAAAACAAAAAAGTGACCTATTGTTTTTTATAATACATACTTTTATAAACAAATTTTTAAAGATTTATTCATGAATTTAAATTTATTAAATAAAGGCTTTCTATTAAAAAAAGATTTATTCATGAGCCAGTGCCCATACAGGATGCTGGTGTTGCAGGCACTGTGCTACACCACAACCCAGCCCCTGAAAAAGAATTTTTAAGTAAATCTTCTTGGTCAGAGAATTTGTAAAAAAGCTATGATCCAGGCTTGGTGTTGGTGAGGCAGCAGGCTAAGCCCCTGCAAGGAACACTGGCATCGCATATTGGACAGCCGATTGGAGTTCTGGCTTCTCCATTTCTGATCCAGCTTCTTGCCATTGTGCCTGGGAAGGCAGTGTAAGATGGCCCAAGTACTTAACTCCTGCCTCCCATGTGGGAGACCAGGACAGAGTTCTAGGCTCCTGGCTTCTTCCTGGCCTAGCCCTGACTGCTGGAGCCATTAGGGGAATGGGCCAGTGTATGATCGTTCTCTCTCTCTCTCTCTCTCTCTGTGTGTGTGTGTGTGATATCACATCTCCTTTCAAATAAATAAATGTCTTTTTTAAAAAAAAGCAAAAATCTTCGACTCTCAGCCAGTGGTGTGAGGAAGGACAGACATCCCCCCATCCCCCTAGGGCTTTTTCAGATTTGGGGGCCAGAAGAGATTTTTATGTTTGTTACAGGACATGATTGCACGATACCTTGGAGACACCGCAGTGAAGAAGAGAGAGGAAGTACAGGATATGGCTGCTGCTCCTGTTCTCTCCTGGGCTCCTAAGTCGCATCCAGATCTGGGCCGCCATGTGTTCAGTCATGGACCAAGAGTAACCACATCAGGCGGCTTGCTATGGCAGGCTGACCGCAGCCTTATTTGGCAGAAGCGCCCTGTCATGACTTGAATCAACCGCCTCATAAGGTTTTCAGAAACCTGTCATTTATAAGAAATCAGTTTCATTTCTCCAATCTGAACTTCTTCGTTCCTTTCATTTATTATATACTTCCTTTAAAGGATTTCAGTTGGGTTGGGTCTCAAAGCGAGGGCTGGAGAAACGAATTCTCAATTGTCATAGAGAAAGGAGAAGTCATGCGGCCACAGGCGGTGAGTTCAGCATCTTTAGTTGTTTTTTTTTTTTTCTTAAGATTGATTTATTTATATGAAAGGCAGACTTACACAGAGAGAGAAGGAGAGTCAGAGAGAGAAGTCTTCCATCTGTTGGTTCACTCCCCAATTGGCCACAACGGCTGGAGCTGCGCTGATCCAAAGCCAGGAGCCAGGAGCTTCTTCCAGGTCTCCCACATGGATGCAGTGGCCCGAGGATTTGGGCCATCTTCTACTGCTTTCTCACGTCATAGTAGAGAGCTGGATCGGAAGTGGAGCAGCCAGGTCTCGAACCGGCATCCATATGGTATGCCGGTGTTTCAGGCCAGGGCGTTAACCCGCTGTACCACAGCGCCAGCCCTAACATATGGATTTTCTTATTTCCTACTTCTTTTGTCTTAAAATAATAATTTGACCTTTAATGTTTGCTTTAATGACCAAATACCTAATATTATTAAAATAGTACCAAAAATCTCTCACTCTCTGTCTCTCCCTCTGTCTCTGTAACTCTGTCATTCAAATACAATAAATACAATAAATCTTTTTTTTAAAAAATAGTACCAAATAGAGTAAATAACATCACGTCAGACTCACTATCTCTAAATATCACCGGCCTATTTCAGTTTCAGGTTTCCTATGTCCTATCAAATGCTACTTGCGAAATTGGTCATGATTATTAATGAAGAAATTAGAGTCCATAAACCTAAAATACACTCTTTAAATGTTTGTAGTGTGCCAAGCAATGAGAAAGAACCATGAAAACATTGCCTATCCAGTGGAACCTAGTTAACATCAGACATGCCGCTAGATCTAGAAGACATGCAGTCAATACCTGTGTCACACATTGGTAGGCACAAGGTGGATGTGAGGGATTGGAAACGTGGTCAAAGGAGGTTGCAGGAGTGCACATTAGGAACAAGATTGATGCTCTGTGCTAGGCCACGGGGAATATGCTGTTTCACTTCCCTTCATCTCCTAAATGTGCTAAACTGATTTGAATGTAAAAGACTTAATCAGTTGGAAGTCCGGGTGCCAGACAGCTTTCCATCCTTTGCACTGGGGACCAGAAACAGTAGGCGGAAAGCTTGGGAGATGGAGTGGGATGATTCAACTAATCACCACACGAACAAAACTATCTGGCCAAACGATGGAGGTGTTTGGGATCCAGTAAATAAAAGCAAGACAGCACAGGTGGAAAACCAAGTGTGCCTAAATAGGAATCCTGCTCATCACACACTTGGGGCCTCCAGAATCTCGCTGAACACCTGTCAACCCGTTTTCTCATCCGTAAAATGCAGGGAGAGAGCTACCTTACAGGGCTGTGGAAAGGACCGCATGTGCTGATGTAGGTACAGTGTGTCTGGCTCAGTAATGGTGCCTTTCCCTCCCTCTACAAAAATAGGCGTTAGGATCTTTCCTCCTCACTTTTGAAAGCAACCACCATTACAAAGAAAAGTCAGTGCCTGTTACAACTTGGTGTTTTCCAAATGTTCGCTGTTTCATATTGTCCTTCTCACTAACGTGTGCCTTGGCACAGAGTCAGAATTCATACAAATATTAAAAAGTACATGTAATACATGTAGTAACTCATCCTATAACTTGATTCAATTTCACAGCTTTCTGTGGAAAACACCACAGTGAACTCCAGAGAAATGAAACGATCAAGACCCAGTCCCCACCACGTGTAAACCAAGATTGTGCAAGGAAGGACCTGTGTGAGTACCTCGGGCACCAACGCTGCTGGACTGGCGACTGCCCCTCAGTTGGAGGAGGTGCTGCGGCTGTGAGTTTGAGCTTCATAGCCAGTTGCATCATTTTATTGTTTCCTACATATCCGGGCACAGTGGGATTAGCTTGGACTGATTTTCACAGTAGAAATGTCATCAGCAGTGGCCAGCTTGCGTCAATTCCTTTTTGCCAACAGAGTAATGGGTTTCAGTTCAGAGAGACGAAAGAAGGGACAGTAAAGGCAAAGTTCATTAGAGTACCTTCCGAGGGAGATATGGGCCGGTAAAGAGTGCAGCACCGTTTCTTGCTGGTTTGGCGATTTTATCCCTAAGGTCTGAGGGGTGCTACCTGTGATGTGACCTTGACACTCGTGTTTGGCGTTTGTGATTGACAACTGGGAGTTGCACGCCTCTGGCATCTCTGCCCATGTGGCTATAAAGTAGATTTTTCTGGTTTGGCTCAGTTCCCATTTCACAAGGACACTTTAACCACAAGTAAAATCACAAAGTGAGCTGTCCTGGGCGGGTCCCTGGTCCCTCCCCTGGAGGAGGGATTTGTGGCCCTTCCCCAGTTGCTACCTGACAGAAGGAATAAATCGCTTTCAGTGGCTGCTCTCAATACAGGGAGGAACGGGCAGCCAGCTAGTGCAGGAGGTGCAAGGAGGTAAGAGCTATTGTTCTTAGGTACACAGAATGTTTAAGCCTAAATCTTATATGTCCCTCCACCACTTCCACATATTGAAGAGAAAAAAAAAAAATTATGCTTTCTGCTTGACCACAGGGTCAACCACGGCTGCCTGCTTTGCAGAAAAGGGGTGACGGGAAGGGTGCAGCCCTGTGCTTGCCACCGGCGCCTGGTGAGGCCAGAAAGGCTGATGAGCTCCCTCGCCACCACCCCTGGTCTCCATGCCTCCGCCCTCGGGCTGGCCACCAGTTCCAGCCCACACTGCTCCCTCCTGCAGCCTCCAGCCGGAGGAGGCCCTTCCCTCCAAGAGACTGCTGGTAGATTTCTAGAATTTGGAAATAAAGTATGCAGATTGCCACCCCCTTGCCCAGCAGTGCCTTCTCTTTCACTGTTGCCCGCTACCTTACCTCAAACAGCTTTTCTTAAGGAAAATTAGCAGATCTGGAATCTAATCGATTTTATCTAACTAACAGCTCTCTAATGGCAAACAAGCATCTAATTCGCACACCAACTCTTTCTCGTTGATTTCCTTTAGGTTTGAGGGGGCAGAAATAGG
Source organism: Lepus europaeus (assembly GCF_033115175.1). Classification (NCBI taxonomy): domain Eukaryota; kingdom Metazoa; phylum Chordata; class Mammalia; order Lagomorpha; family Leporidae; genus Lepus; species Lepus europaeus. The sequence goes on from NC_084830.1 coordinate 151,627,053, forward strand.
AAACAAAATCATTCAATAAATATAGTGGATTTCATCACAAAGTCACTGGAAACGATGAGACGGTATGTTTAACCGGCAGCAGCAGTGACAGCTCGAAGGACGGCACCTACTAAGGAGAGGGAAGATAAATAGGACCATAAAAGCAGACAAAATTCCGAGATGTCACAGGCTAAAACAGAGTGAACCTTCTTTTCAAAAGCAGAATACACACAAGCTACTAACAGACAAGAAATAGGATTCATTTTGCCTAAGAAATCACATCATCTGGATGATGCCCAAAATCCCTGTTAACTTAGGATTTGATTAAGGAAAATGGTATGTTATTCTCTGTGCTTTTATTTTTAAAATTTTTATTGTGTTTTATTTATTTGAAAGCCAGAGAGAGATAGACATGCATACAAACAGAGATCTCCCATCCCCCTGTCATCTGTACAAGTACCTGTGAGAGCCAGGACTGGGCTAGGCCAAAGCTAGAAGCCAGGAATTCAGTCCAAGTCTCCCACATGGGTGGAAAGGATCCAGCTACCTGAGCCATCACCTGCTGCCTCCCAAGGTACACATTAGTGGGAAGCTGGAATTGGAGTAGAACTGGGACTCACACCCAGGCACTCTAGTGCAGGATACGGCATCTCAAGTGGCCACTTCACCACTGGGTCAGATGCCTTCTCCTCCCTGTGTTATTTTTCTATCTTGACTCTTTTTCTATCTTGCATAGTTAAAATAACTAATGGTGCCAGTTTAAAGGAGGAAAGGCAATATAAAAAAAAAAAAAAAAAAAAAAAACCCTGAAAATTACAAAACTAAAAATCAGTTCAGAATAGGAACCCAGGGAGCAGCAGTTCAGCACACTCCCAAATACCCACAGTAACCTGGAATGAGCTATGCCAAAGCCAGGAGCCAGGAATTCCATTTCCTACGTAGGAGTCAAGAACCCAAGTACTTGGACCATCACCCACTGCTGCCAGGTGCATATGCCAAAGCCAGGAGCCAGGAATTCCATTTCCTACGTAGGAGTCAAGAACTCAAGTACTTGGGCCATCACCCACTGCTGCCAGGTGCATTAACCGGCAGTTGGATGGGAAGCAGAGTAGAGAGGACTTGAACCAGCACTCTGGTGTGGGATGCAGGCATCCCAAGAAGCAGCTTAACTGCTATGCCGCAACACCGAACCCAAGCGATGGGATTTTGATATGACAACTTTTCCCTCACTAAAATAATTTGTTGGAAGTAATTGCCCAAGTGAGTATTTTATTTTAATAACAGAAGATGAGGGAGACTAACAGACTTTAGAATATTTGTATAAGTTGGATGACATTAGGGCCGGTGCTATGGCGCAGCGGGTTAGTGCCCTGGCCTGTAGTGCCAGCATCCCATATGGGTGCCGGTTCGAGTCCCGGCTGCTCCACTTCTGATCCAGCTCTCTGCTATGGCCTGGGAAAGCAGTGGAAGATGACCCAAGTCCTTGGGCCCTTGCACCCACGTGGAGAAGCTGGAGGAAGCTCCTGGCTACTGGCTTTGGATCGGTGCAGCTCTGGACGTTGCGGCCAACTGGAAAGTGAACCAACAGATGGAAGACCTCTCTCTCTCTCTGCCTCTCCTCTATGTAACTCTGACTTTCAAATAAATAAGTTGGATGACGTTAGACTGAGACCCAGAACACCAGATGTCACCTGGAGGAGACATTTGGAACTCTGGGCTAATCGCCATTGAACTGTCTTCCTGTACCTGGGGGAATTGCTCACCTTCTGAGTCTTAACAAGACAAGGGTCCACCTCCTATGCTAAATTCTAAAAAGTCAAACACACATTTCTTTTGTGTGCTTAGGTTTGACCAGTCAGATGCACCAAGTCCAAAGTGTGACCCAGAAGCCAGTGGCCCAAGGCAATGAGAGAGAAGTGAGTCCCCTCTGCTAGCAGTGCCGGATGGGGTCTGCAGCACCCTCCATGCGCAGTGTTGGTGGCAGCTGTAGAGAGTAACTATTCCTCGGCAGCAATGATGGCCAGCCCAGACACGCTCAAAGACTGCGGTGTGTAGTCTCTTCTGACCTTGGACCGCGACCCTTCCCAGGATCCTGTGAGCTCCCCAGAATGTTTTTGGTAATCTTTTCCACTAAAGCCAGAATCGGCTTTCTGCTGCCCATCATGAAGAACGCTCTGGAACAGCGGCTTGGAGAGAACAAAGGAGAGGGGAGCCAGGGAAGGCGGCAGAGTTTCTCTGACAAGCTGCGTGCTGCTCATGGAAGACATGTGGCTGAAGGTAAGATCGACAGGGAAAAAATACCTGCGTGTTTTCCCTTAATGTAACTGGGAGATGCGTCCAGGAGGGTACATGGGGACAAGGTGGCTTGCACCGGCCGTAGGGAAACTTAATTCTTTGTGTGGGCCAGGCCTCACACTCTTGTGCCAAATGCAGGACTTCTATCTGAAGGCCTCTGGCCCTGGCACCCAATGCCATTTCCGCAGTCCCTGAGATCTCAAAGCAGAAAAAAACTGCAGCTACCCGTGCTTGGGGCTTGGCCAGGAGCAGAGAGGGATGGAGCCTGCCCATACACTAGGGTTTGCCTGGCCCCAATGCCTGATGGCAGCAGGAGCTGGGAGGACACCTAGGCTGAGGATCCACGGACAGAGGATGATGATATTAAACACCCTTGTCTACAATCAAAACAGGGTTTTTGTTTGGTTTTGTTTTGATTTTTTAAATTTCATTTTATTTCAGTGGAAGGGAAATACAGACACAGAGATCTTCCATTCACTGGTTCACTCTCCCAATATATAAACAATTTAAAATAATTAAAAATCAATACCATAGTATATCTCTACTAGAAAAATCATTGATGTGTATGGTTTAGGTGGGTGACTTGTATGATATGAGTTATATTTCAACATGTTACAGAAACCTGGGGTGGGACAACTCCCTCCATTCAAACAGGCACCAGAGACTGTAGAGGATCAAGCAGTTTATTACGCCAGCTGGCTCAGCTGGAATCATTTCCTGAGAACTGAGCAACAATCCCAAGTTTCTTACAATATTTATGGGTTCATCAGCAGTGTATCTTAGCTGTTACAGCATTGGTGGGTTTAAATCGCAGCCTACATGACTCAGGACCACACTACCTATGTTCAGTGGGCCCAGTATGTTTGTAAAGGAGATCTCAGGGGCAGATTCATTAGGACAGATTTATGAGTGGAGTTGACAGAAGCAGAATTTAGAACGTCTTCCCTCCCTAGACAAGATAACCGTGGGCAGCTGCTTCACTAGTTAATTGCGAACAGCCAATTTTCAAGGTCTGTGTTGGGAGGAGGGGTCTGTTTCTCTTTCTTTGTTTCTGGTTGCGGCCGTATTTCCTCTACAAACAAAGTTGTTAAAAATATTTTTTACTGCCAGCGCTGTAGCACAGTGGGTTAAAGTTCCGGCCCACAGCGCTAGCATCCCATATGGGCAGCCATTCGAATGTTGGCTGCTCCACGTCTGATTCAGCTTCCTGCTAACGTGCCTGGGAAAGCAGCAGAAGATGGTCCAAGTCCTTGGGTGCCTGCACCCACGTGGGAGACCTGGAAGAAGCTCTTGGTTCCTAACTTTGGATGGGCCCAGCTCCAGCTCATTTTTTAAAATTAGATTTGTTATTTATTTATATGAAAGTCAGAGTTACAGAGAGAGAGGGAGAGACAGAGAGAGATCTTCCATTCACTGGCTCAGTCCCCAGATAGCCACAAAAGCCAGGGGCTGTGCCAGGCTGAAATCAGGAGTCTGGAACTTCATTCAGGTCTCCCACACTGGTGCAGGGGCCCAAGGACTTGGGCCGTCTTCTGCTGCTTTCCCAGGCCATAGCAAGGAGCTAGATTGGAAGTGAGCAGCTGGATCTGGAACCCTTGTCCATATGGGGTGCTGGCATGGCAGGCCTTTTCTTAATCAGCTACGCCAAAGGTGGTCCCTGTTAAAAAAATTCTAAGAATTTTTTTTTTTTTTTTTGACAGCCAGAGTGAACAGTGTGAGAGAGAGAAAGAGAGAAAGGTCTTCCTTTAGCCGTTGGTTCAGCCGGCGCACCGCGCTGATACTAAGGCAGGAGCCAGGTGCTTCTCCTGGTCTCCCATGGGGTGCAGGGCCCAAGCAATTGGGCCATCCTCCACTGCACTCCCGGGCCGTAGCAGAGAGCTGGCCTGGAAGAGGGGCAACCAGGATAGAATCCGGCGCCCTGACCGGGACTAGAACTTGGTGTGCCGGCGCTGCAGGCGGAGGATTAGCCTGTTGAGCCACGGCGCCGGCCCCTTAAGATTTTCATTTTAAACATTTGTAAAGTTTTTATTCATTTATTTTTATTTGAAAGGCAGAGCGGCATAGAGACAGAGATTGTCCATCTGATTATGGTGTGTAGCTAGACAAAGTTCAAGCGAGCGGAAACCATTGTCTCTCAAAATGATGTTGTCTCTTTAACTGTGATTTGCTACGCCCACCTTCCCAGGATACACTTACCAAATTCAGGACAGGCACAGGCTAAGACCCCATCAATTTGCATACCCAACTGGGCGCCTCCCCCTTCCATATAAGAAGAGGTGGAAGGCACGAGTGAGGGCACTTTCCCTGGGGGCCGGGCTGGACGCTTTGCTCTGGTCTTTTCCTCTATGGGGTTGTCCCGGACGCGCTCTCCCGCTCTCCCAGGCTCAGAGGGACCTTCCCAACTGTAGGTACTGTTTGCAGTTTTTTCTCTTTGTCATTTATGAGCCACACTTTGGCCCACACCTGTTGGGTATTTCTGTGTGGGACAGCCCGTATTTGCATTTGAATATGTTTATTCCCTCTCAGCTTAATCAACTCGGTTCCTCGTTGCACATATCTGTCTCCACTTGGAGTTTGTCCCTGTGGCAGACAAGAACCTGAATCAAAAATTAATATACAAGCTGGCGTTGTGGCTTAGCAGGTAAAACCGCCGCCTGTGACACTGGCCTCCCATATGGGCACCAGTTCGTGTCCCAGATACTGCACTCCGAATCCAGCTCCCTGCTAAACCACCTGGGAAAGCAGCAGAGGATGACCCGAGTACTTGGGCCCTTATCACGCATATGGGAGACCTGGAAAAAGCCAGGGGCTTTTTTTTTTTTTCCCTCCCTCTCTCCCCCTCTCCCTCTGTCTTTTTCTCTCCCTCTCTGTAACTCTGACTCTCTAAATAAATAAAAAAAATCTAAAAAAATTAATAGATTCATTGCCTACATCACATCCCCTGGTTTACTTTCCATGCAGCAACCAGTCCTGGGCCAGGAGCCAGGAAGCCCATCTAGGTCTCTCACCTAGACCCAAGCACTTGAGCCATCACCTGCTGGCTGTCAGGGTGTGCATTAGCAGGAAGCTGGAGCCAAAGCAGAGTGGTGACCAGAACCCAGGCACTCTGATGTGGGACGCGAGGATCCCCAGTGATTTCTTACTTGCTGTGCTTCGATGTGGCCTCTGTGTTTAGACACTGGTGCTTGGTGCTCGACATTGCTGCCTTTGGGAACTGAGGGATTTCTCCTGTTGTCTCATGGACCAGGAGTCTTCCCTTTCATCAGGCACAGTAGAAACACAAATGCCCCAGGCTATAGTATACAGCTGGGCTTTGTCCCTGAGAAGGGAAAGAAGGAAGCGAGCAGTGAGATTCCTGGGGAGATGGACAGCGCACCTAGAAACTGGTTGCACCACCTGCGGGAGGCTGAGAACCCTCGGGGGAAACGGAAACCACGCTGGGCTGTAATGGACTCTTCCAGACTGTGAGGTGCACCGAGAGTCCACCGGCTCCTGGCTCACCCGCAAGACCGTGCGCTGACCAATTGCAGCCCGGGAGGCCTGGGCTGCCTCTGACTGGCCCCGCAGCTCCTCCGTTCTACACAGGTGCCTGGATTTGTCCTGGACGTTCCTCCTCCTCTGCCATTCCTCCTGTTGCTGCTAAACCTGGATGTCCTAACCCCATTCCTCCCAGGTTCAGCCCAAACTGGCTCCTCCCCTTTCTGATTGATCTCCTGACTAGAGAGTCCCCTTCAACGCAAATCAAACAATTTTGAGAAAGCAGTTGCAGAAGCAGTTCTCAGGTTTTTCTGTTTGTTTGTTTTTTTAATATTAGTCATGTTTATTTTTAAGAGAGACAGAGACAGAGCTTCGATCTGCTGGACAAATGCATGTGACAGCCAGGGCAGTGCCAGTCTGAAGCCAGGAGCCCCATCTGGGGATTCCATATGCATGGTAGGGACCCAAGTACCTGAGCTGTCACCTGATGGTGTTAGCTATCCTAGTGTGTGCTTTAGTGGAAAGCTGGAATCAGGAGAGGGGGAGGGAACTGAACCAGGTATTATATGGGATATGGGCATCCCAATAGCATCTTAACTGCTGTATCACATGCACCCCCATTTTTATCTTTTATACTGTATTTTCACTATTTTTTCTTTTTTTTGACAGGCAGAGTGGACAGTGAGAGAGAGAGACAGAGAGAAAGTTCTTCCTTTTGCCGTTGGTTAACCCTCCAATGGCCGCTGTGGCCGGCACACCGTGCTGATCCGAAGCCAGGAGCCAGGTGCTTCTCCTGGTCTCCCATGCAGGTGCAGGGCCCAAGCACTTGGGCCATCCTCCACTGCACTCCCAGGCCACAGCAGAGAGCTGGCCTGGAAGAGGGGCAACCGGGACAGAAACCGGCACCCCAACCGGGACTAGAACCCGGTGTGCTGGCGCCGCAGGCGGAGGATTAGCCTATTGAGCTGCGGCGCCGGCCACTTTTTTTTTTTTTCTATGTTTAAATATACAAATACTTACCGTTGTGTTTTAGTTGCCTGTGGTATTCACTGGTATAACCTGCTGCCCAGGTGTGTAGCCCAGTGGCAGTAGGTGAGGCCTTATAGCCTAGGTGTGTAGTATGCTGTTAATATGTATGTAATATGGAGGCTGTGATGTTTACACAGCAAAATCACCTACAAATGGCTCAGAAGCTGTCCCAAGGTTCAGTAACCCAAGAGCGGGCTTGGTTCCCTCAGCACTGGCATTCCAGGCAGCCTGCATCCCGAGTTTAAGTCCCAGCTCCACTTCCACTTCCAGCTTCCTGTTAAGGTATGCCCAAGGAGGCAGTAGGTGATAGTTGGTTCAGGTTCCCGGGTCCTTGCCTCCCAGATGAACGAAAGATTCTCTCTCTCTCTCTCTCCCCACCCCCTGCCTTACAAATAAATAAATCAGGCCTATAAGGGTTGTTACCCTTGCTTCCTTGGGGAACCGGGGAAGTGGGGGCTGTTCCTACAAGCCACAGGCTCCTAGACTGCCTCTCCAGGGAGTACAGATGGAGCAGAAGCGCAGCTCTCCTGTTGCTTTGGTACCCAGGTTTCTGAGACTTCAGCCTGGCGGTTAAGATGTAAACTTCATTTGGGAGAAGGAAGATGATCTAAGGATCATGGGGTTGACTTCATTAGGCCTCCCCTCCCCCTCTCCCCACACATACTCTTGGAGTTGTGTTTCCTTTCAGAGGTGTGAACTGAGTGACTAATATGTTTCCACAGTTGTGGGCTGGGGTTGACAGAAGGAGTGACATAGGCAAGTGTCCTGTTCCTGGGGCTTTTACTTTTTTAGAGAGCTGTTTTAACAAATCCCAGCTGGTGAGGTGATAAGGGTATAAACAGTTGAAAATATGACATCATTGGCTCACCCAGCCTGTTACATGGTTCAGTCTTGAATGAGGCCTTCTCTTTCTCTCATGGATCTGTCAGAGTTAGAGAGAGAGTGCACAAGATCTTCCATCTGCTGGTTCACTTCCCAGATGGCTGCAACCATCTGAAACCAGGAACCAGGAGCTTCATCTGGGTCTCCCACATGGGTGCAGGGGCTAGGCACTTGCGCGATCTTCTGCTGTCTTCCCAGGCTCATGAGCAGAGAGCTGGATTGGAAGTGGAGCAGTCAGGACTCAAACCAGTGCCCATATGGGTTGCTGGCATTGCAGGGAGCAGCATAACCCACTGTGCCACAGCACTGGCTCTGAGAAATATTTCTGTACTCTTTAGAAATAAAGACAATTTACTAGCCAGACAGAAAGCTAATCTTTGTATACTTGGCCCATGTTTCAGATTTTTCAGACAACAACAGACACTGAGGAAGGAGAGGTTAAAGCTACTCCCTCCTGATAGTGAAGAGGCTGAGTCTGGGGTCACCAAGGCAGCCTGAGATATTCTGGGTTACTTCCTCCCTCCCCGCCTCCCCCCGCCCTTCTTTCTGTCCTTCTTTCAAGATTGATTTATTTATTTGAAATTCAGAGTTACAGAGAGAAGGTGAGGCAGAGAGAGAGAAAGGTCTTCCATCTGCTGGTTCACTCCCCAGTAGGCCACAACGGCCGGAGCTTTGCCTATCTGAAGCTAGAAGGCAGGAGCTTCTTCCAGGTCTCCCACACACGTGCAGGGGCCCAAGGACTTGAGCCATCTTCTACTGCTTTCCCAGGCCATAGCAGAGAGCCGGATCAGAAGAGGAGCAGCCAGGACTCTAACCGGCACCCACATGGGATGCTGGCACTGCAGGCCGCGGTTAACCTGCTACTCCACCATGCCGGCCCCTATTCTGGATTTCTATGCAAGCATTTCTACAGTCTCTCCACCTCAAGTGTTGCATTAGCTATATCGTATCCCCTATATCCTACAGCTATTGGGAATGAGCTTAAGACACTTGTGAGAGAAAAAAGTAGGACTTGGAACACAGACAAGCTACTGAAATAGTGACTTCAACAGCTATGTTTACATGCTCATAATATATGTTAATTATGGTTTTCTATCTACATATTTAAAAGACTGTAGATAGCATAATTTTTGGATGTGAAGTCAGTGATATCAGAATATTCAAATGTGCCTACACACTTACACACATTCCAGACTAGAAAACAATATCTATGGTACAGAATATGAATGATACATTTTGAGATACTTTTTAAAAAAAGTAAATGCTAAGGACTGGCGTTCAATGCACCTGTTTAAGCTGTCTTTTGTGACACTGGCATCCCATATCAGAGGGCTCTGATTCTTATCTGATCCAGGTCCTGCTTTGTGCCTAGGAATTCTCATAGGATACCCCAAGGTCTTTGGCTCCTGCCACCACATGGGAGACCCAGATGGAATTCCTGGCTCCTGGCTTCAAGTCGGCCCCTCCTGGCTGTCGTGGGTGTTTGGGGAGTGAAACAGTGGATGGAAGATCTCTCTTCTTCTCTGTCTCCCTCTCTTCCTGTTGCTCTACCTTTGAAATAAATCAAAAAATTTTTTAAACATTTAAATTCTTTCTAAAAAGCTAATCAGATAAGAAACCTGTCCTGGATTGTATGTGCATAGTAACTGCAAGTTGTTTGCATCGTACATATCCTGCTTTGTGTACAGAGATGTATATGACTCACCCTATAGCTTCCATTGGTCACATACCCGACTGATATCACTGCACTAGGTCTTAATTTTTTTTTTTTTACGTCTTGAAATTAGATGGTTGGAATGAACACATCGTTGCCATGTGTTGATCACTCAGCTGTGGAAGATAACCAAAACTCACCTTTAGCCACTGTTAAGATTTGGATAATAGTTTGGAAGTTCCCCAGAAGCTAGTGTATTGGAAGGCTTGGTCCCCAGAGGTTTATGTTAGTGGTTAATGGATTAAGGCTAATGATTAATAATTTAAACATGGAGACTTGTTCTGATTGTGCCATCTGGGAGCTGGGCCCACTTGGAGGTCATTAGGTCGTTGGAAGCTCACCCTCGGAAGTCTGTTCTTGGGAGAGGGTTTTTATATGGGCTGAGTTCAGCCCAGCTTTTCTTCCTTCACTTCCTGGCTTACCAAGTTCTCCCTGCACACAAATTCCACCCTCATCAGATGCCAGACCGATGGGGCCGCCCCATCTTGGACTGTAAGCCTCCCAAACTGTAAGCTGGACTAAACCATCTCCAATCCTGAGAATGTGATAGGCTGTGTGCTGCCCCCTGTCTGACGACTTCCCAGGTTGCCCACAGAGATGGGTGCTTCCCAGGCCAGTTTGTGCTGGGTGACTCAGCCCTATCCATCACCAGGGCTCTCTGGTCCAGAGGGTCCCGTCTCCTTGTGCCTCGCCTTCTTCCTTTCTGAGATATGAAAACTCCAAAGATCCACAGTTAATGTGTTTAGAATTATTTGAAAATAAGTTAGTGCATTGTACTAAAGATATTTTAATTTGTACGACATGAAGTCTATTAATGTAAATGTTCTTCTTTTGTTTTTGTGAGAGGCAGAGACAAATAGAAAGACAGAGAGAGCTCCCCTTGGCTGGTTCACTCCACAAATGCCCAAAATAGCCAGGAACTCAGCCCAGCTCTCACACGTGGTGGCAGGAACCCAAATGCTGGGGGCGTCACTGCTGCCTCCAAGGGGCTGTCCTGGCAGAAGGTGGCATCCAGAACCAAGGCTGGGAATCAGACTCAGGCAGTCTGATGTGGGAGGTGGTGTCTTTGTAGAAAGGTTTTAGTATTTACTTACTTACTTACTAGAAAGGCAGAGCAACAGAGACAACAAGAGCCAGAGATCTTCCAAATGCTTGTTTGCTCCCCAGCAGACAAGGCTGGACCAGCCTAAAGCCAGGAGCAAGAACTCCATCTGGGTCTCCCCGATGGGTAGCAGGAATCTAAGCACTTGGGCCATCCTCCACTGCCTCCCAGGTACATTAGCAGGAAGTTGAATCAGAAGTGGAGCCAGCGTGCTGGCGCTGTGGCACAGCAGGTTAAGCCATGATCTTCAGCACCAGCATCCCATATGGTCAATGGTTCGAGTCCTGGCTACTTCACTTGTGATCCAGCCTTCTGCTAATGTGCCTAGGAAAGCAGTGGAGGATGTCCCAAGTGCTTGGGCCCCTGTACCCACATAGGAGATTCGGAAGACTAGCCCTGGCTGTAGTGACCATTTGGGGAGTGAAGCAGTGGATGGAAGATCTCTCGTCTCTCTCTCTCTCTCTCTCTGTAACTTTGACTTTTCATAAATAAATACATCTTTTAAAAAAATAGTAGAGCAGGCACGGCTGGATTGCAGGAATTCCTGTATGGGACACCAGTATCCCAAGCAGCTTGACCCACTGCACCACAATGCCTGCTCTTTAACTGGCATCTTAACCCCTAAAATGTCCCTTTTGTTTTTAGTGTTTTTCTTTTCTTTTTTTTTTTTTTTTGAATAAAAAACTGTTAGACTTCATTTCAGAATTCTAGCAAAACGTAGAAACCTGTCTGTAAAACATCACTGATGTCAAATGAGAGTTTTCCTCTTTGGTCAAGCTTCAGATGTAAATGCTCTTGGTGACCCACTCTGGAAGTAAAAGTCCTAAGTCATTATGTATATGACAGTGATTTAAAAAAAAAAAAAAGCGACCTGGAAACAGCAGGAAGTAGAGCAGAGCTGTTAGCAATGCACACAGTCACAGCAGCCACAGAGAGTGCAGTGTCCTGTTCCGCCACATCCGTTGGGCAGGCCTGCATTGTTTCCTAGACGCAGTGAGCTCTGGAAGAAGTTAATAGGTGCTTATTGTGTAGTGTGGGGGTGGGTGGCATCATTGAGTTCATAGTCTCTAATTCTTCTCAAGTTCAGGTCAAAGTAATAATTTTGGTTTTGTTTAATATTCAGGGTGTGTTTCAATTAAACTGAAGTCACAGTGAGCACCTCTCATTTCTTCTTCAGGATCTCTATCATGAAAATTAATTGTATGGTTTTGTCCCTCTTAACCAACCCCCCCTCCCCCTGGAAGCAGCAGTACTGGTACTAGCTAAACCTGAAAATCTCCATCCAGGACACAAGTGGTGTCATGGAATTTGTCTGATCTCCTATGTGCCCCAAAATAAGTGGCCTGACACTGGTGGCACATTGAGTAAGATGTGGCATGTGACATGCAAAGGAATTTTTACCTGTACCCAACTAGAAGACCTTTCATTGGTTTCATCTGCCTCCACCAACTACCACTTGCGACTCATGTATCCCGTTTGGGAAGGTGAGTCTGAGCCCTGGCCGCTCTGCTTCCAATCCCGGGAGGCGGCAGATGATGACTTGAGTATTTGGGTTTTTGCCATCCATGCAGAATACCCAGATGGAATTCAGGGCTCCTGGCTTTTGCCTGGCAGAGTCCTGAGGTGTGAATGGGCAGTTGGTAAATCTCTCTCTTTCTCTCTCTTTGCCGCCTAAGTAGTTTTTTGTTTTTTTGTTTTTTTGTTTTTTTTTTTTTGTTTTTTTTTTTTTTTTTGTTTTTTTACAGGCAGAGTGGACAGTGAGAGAGAGAGACAGAGAGAAAAGTCTTCCTTTTGCCATTGGTTCACCCTTCAATGGCCGCTGCGGCCGGCGCACAGCACCGATCCGAAGCCAGGAGCCAGGTGCTTCTCCTGGTCTCCCATGCGGGTGCAGGGCCCAAGAACTTAGGCCATCCTCCACTGCCTTCCTGGGCCACAGCAGAGAGCTGGACTGGAAGAGGGGCAACCGGGACAGAATCCGGTGCCCTGACCAGGACTAGAACCCGGTGTGCTGGCGCTGCATGCGGAGGATTAGCCTGTTGAGCCGCGGTAACGGCCCAAGGTAGTTTTTGTTTTGTTTTGTTTTGTTTTTTTTGACAGGCAGAGTGGACAGTGAGAGAGAGAGACAGAGAGAAAGGTCTTCCTTTGCTGTTGGTTCACTCTCCAATGGCCGCCGCGGCCGGCGCACTGCAGCCAGTGCATCGTGCTGATCTGAAGGCAGGAGCCAGGTGCTTCTCCTGGTCTCCCATGGGGTGCAGGGCCCAAGCACTTGGGCCATCCTCCACTGCACTCCCGGGCCACAGCAGAGAGCTGGCCTGGAAGAGGGGCAACCGAGACAGAATCTGGCACCCTGACCGGGACTAGAACCCGGTGTGCCGGCGCCGCAAGGCAGAGGATTAGCCTATTGAGCCGCAGCGCCGGCCCCAAAGTAGTTTTTTAAAAATGAGAATTTCAATTATCTCTTAGAAATCTACTGTTAGCGGATAAGCCCTGTGGACAAGCCATGGGGCTATGAGGACTGGGTCAGGTGGGGAACTGGAGATTACTCCCTGTTAGCTCCCATGTGTGATCAAGCTATTCAAGAGAGCACCATCCAGGAAGGTGTGTCCAGAGTGATTGGCATAAGCTGGTGGAGGTAGGTATTAGAATGGAGTCAGCCAGCCAGCAAAGATAAGAATAGGAATGTGCAATTAAGGCAGAGGGGAAAAGTCACTCCTGGATCTACTTCAGAGGCTTCTGTAATTTCCTAAATCCAAGCCTTACATTCTACTGACAGAGTGGAATGTTTCAGAATGTGACACACAGGAGGGAGAAAAGTTTACAAGACAGTTCAGGTCAACATTAGGAAACGTGGGATAGATCTGGCAGAGACACATGGCTCAGATAGATAAGCCAAAAAAAAAAAAAATTAGATTAAATTATTCAAGAGAGCCAATTGAATCAGTCCCTTTTTTTAAAAAAAAAGGATTTTATTTATTCTTTTTTTAAAAAGAGATTTATTTATTTATTTGAAAGTTAGAGTTACAGAGAGAGGAGAGGCAGAAAAAGAGAGAGGTCTTCCATCTGATGGTTTACTCTCCAATTGGTCGCGACGGCCAGAGCTGTGCTAATCCGAAGCCAGTAGCCAGGAGCTTCTTCCAGGTCTCCCATGTGGGTACAAAGGCCCAAGGACTTGGGCTATCTTTTTACCATTTTCCCAGGCCATAGCAGAGAGCTGGATCAGAAGTGGAGCAGCTGGGAGTAGAACCGGCACCCATATGGGATGCCGGTGCTTCAGGCCATAGCGCCGCCCCCCGATTTTATTTATTCTTTTTGTGAGAGGTGGTCACTGATGGAAAGAGGGAGAGACAGAGGGAGGAGTCTTTCATCCACTGGTTCACTCCCTAAATGGCTGCAACAACCAGAACTGGGCCCATCTGAAGCCAGGAACCAGGAGTTTCTTCCATCTGCTGGGTCCAAGGGCCCAAGGACTAGGCCATCTTCTGCTGCTTTCCCAGGCTATAGCAGAGAGCTGGTTTGGACAAGGAGTAGCTGGGCCATGAACCAGTGCCCATTAGGGATACCAGTACTGCAGGCGGAGGTTAGCCTACTACGTCATAGTGCCAGCCCCGAATCAGTAACTTCTAAAAGTTTCAGTTAATGGTGTTTACACAACTTAAAACTATTGAGCTCAGCTTGACAGCTACTGTACAGGATTAAAGCAGTGGAGATGGGACCAGCGCTGTGGCATAGCGGGTGGGGCCGCCAACTGCAGTGCTGGCATTCCCATATGGGCGCCGGTTGGAGTCCCAGCAACTCCACTTCTGATCCAGCTCTCTGCTATGGAATGGGAGAGCAGTGGGAGATGGCCTAAGTCCTTGGGCTCCTGCACCCGTGTGGGAGACCTGGAAGAAGCTCCTGGCTCTTGGCTCCTGGCTTCGGATCAGCTTAGCTCCAGCCGTTGAGGCCATCTGGGGAGCGAACCAGCAGTTGGAAGACCTCTCTCTCTCTCTCTCTCTCTGCCTCTCCTTCTCTCTGTGTGTAACTCTGACTTTCAAGTAAATAAATCTTAAAAAAAAAAAAAAGCAGGGAGATACTGCATATCTGCATTTAAATGATAACTAATATATTGATTGTGTCCTTAAAAATACTTTTTAAACATTTATTTATTTATTTGAAGGGTAGAGTGACAAACAGAGAGGGAGAGGCAGACTGAGAGAGGTTCTCTTCCCAAAAGCCCACAACAGCTGGTGATAGGCAAAGCCGAAATCAGGAACCAGGAACTCCATCTGGGTTTGCCACATGCGGGCAGGAACCCAGGTACTTGGGCCATCTTCTGCCAACTCCCAGGCATACTAGCAGAAAACTGGATCAGAAGCATGGAGCAGCAGGGACTTAACCAAGGCATTTTGCTATGCCGTGCAGGGACCCCACGTGGTGGCTAAACCTACTGTGCCACAATACCTACCTCCTTAAAAATATTTTATCCTGCCTTGTGATCATCCTTGATGGTATATAACTTTCTTAAATTTCAAAAAAAATCAGCTAATTTTTGTTTTGTAAAAGTACACACCTGTATAAAACTATGTAGGCAGGGATGTCTTTGTTGTTATAGTTTGCATTCCCAAAGGTCCCCACACCCAAAAGGGAGTGCCTGCTACACCATTTAGTGGGTACATGGTAAATGCGTAAAGAGAGAAGGTCTCCAGCAACTTCGGGGCATGACAAACCCTCCCAGGGACATGTCCGCGCTGATCACTTTGACACTTTGCTTTGGCAAATTGGAACTTGTGTGTTTCCATAAGGAGCAATATGACTCAACCGCTTAAAGGGAGGCCAGAAGATTTCCAAAACTGAAACAAAGTCTCATCTGCAGACACAGATCTACAGGATAATCTTTTGTTCTGAAACAGAAGAGGGATGTCTTCAGAGAGCCATGTGGGTGTGGCATTCACAGCAAGATCCCTCAGGTACAGCCAGTGGTGTACCATCTGCCCCAGGGAAGGATCGGGACTGAGTGCAAATACCAGCTGTGCCATGTGGACGCTGGACAATCCTGACATCCAGTGAACGCTCTGGAAGGATATGAGGTGGGTTTCACACTTCTAAGCATCTGGAAGCCTTTTAGTGATTTAATCAACTCCACTTAGCGTCAGATCCTTGGGATGTTTAATGGAATCACCCAAAGCGAACCCAGCAACAAAGTAGGCTGGTTAAGGTGCTGAGCTAGCAGTAGTACCAACTCAACACAGCCTTCAGAAATAGGTTACTGATTCTAAACTCCAAAGACACAGTCTTTTCTGTTCCAGGAATGCCTGGAATTTCCAGAAAGGATGAGCGAATTGCATCTGGAATACATTAAAGTCACAGTTGTACACATTGTTTCCAAGGGTGTATGTTATGAACTGTATCTTTCTCAGACTCCCATCCAAAAGACACTTACATTTGCAGGTCAAATCATTTTGCCTTGAGGGAAAAAAATTTGATGAACTAGCCAGGGAACCTAATTGCTCTCTGCTTAACGAAACCAGTTTTCGAAAATGTTAAGAGATACACAGTGAAAACTACAACCGTGAAGCAAATCTGGTCCTCCCGTGGGAATGAACACAAGTTCCAGAGCTCCCCCTTCCCTGGTTTTCTATCCCATCAGAGTGCTGTGCTCAGCACCGCAGGGGCGGGAATCTCGGCGGCCATAAACATGGCAGAAACACACGTGTCAGCCAGCCTCGGCCTGGAGCCAAGACAACACAGTAATCCACTTGGACAGCCGAGTGGGTGAGACGGGGTCAGACGTACACAGCACACCCACCACCTGGCAAGCCCAGGCACGGGGCTGAGTGGCACAGGTGCTGTGACTGCTTGCCTAAGGCTGAAAGACTCAAGGATCCAACCTCTGATCCTGTAACTTCACTGAATGTTTGCCAGACTGAGTGCATTTCCTAAATTCCTGCAGGCGGGCGTCAGTTTGCAGCTGAAATGAAACGCTTCGTGTTTTAAAAACTTATTACAATTTTAGGTTGCTCCTGGTTTACATTACATTTATCCAATAAGTATTTATCCAGAGCCTCCTGTGTGTGCAAGCTTTCTTATGGTTAAGCAAACAGGAAAGAGAGCTGCCCATGCTGGACATACTGTTTCCTTCCAACTGAACAAATTCCCAAAGGAGCCGGGAGTTTGCAGTGGACATTTTCTGTGGCAGCTGCCAGCTGCAGGGAACAAAAGTGCCATAGCCCTCTGGTGACAGATGGATGTGGTGGCTCGGGCTCAGGAAAAAAAAAAAAAAAAGCTTATGGACCAGCAGCACAAAAAAGCCAAACATCTTGAACTAGTTACACAATGTTTAAGGTATGGCCTGGTGGAATAGTATAATTTGAATGGAGCGCTTCTGCGCTGCTAAAGTATTACAGACCAGAAAATGAAACTCCAGTTATGAACTGGGTCAGCGTCTTCCTACCTCGAGGTCCTTAGCCAGCATGCTTTGTGCTGCAAGGGGAAATAGTCTGAGCGGATGGGTTTGTGCAGCTGAAAGATTGAGGGTGGGGCTGGTTTCAGGATGACAGAAGCAGAGTCTTGAAGGTTGCCGTCCTGTCTTTCCATTTCTCGTGTTGCTCTAGATCTACTCTTTTCCCCAAAGGTGGGCTGTTTGCACAAGGCAGGGGGAATTGGGAGACAGCGTCCCCCATTCAACATCCTTGCCATTACCATAATGCAGAGAGCAGAGCACTCTCTCCACCACCACTAAAGGTGGGTCCTGGGGTCGGGTGAGGGAGTTCCAAATGCCCTGACTTGGGTTCCATGCCCATGGCAGGAACAATTCCTAAAGCCCCGTCAATAGATTAGGAATGTCCGCAACGCCATGTGCCCCCAAAACTGAGCTGGGTCCTGGGTTAGGGGCCTCAGCAAAGTCACCTGATTGTATTGCTGTGGGAGAGAAGTAGTTCACCTAAGGAAGGAGAACTCTGCAAACAAACCCCAGAGACAAGGCTGAAGATCCCAACCCCTCACTTTCTAAAAATGGGCCTTTGTCCCAGTGCAGCTCTGCTCCCTCGTGCTCGTGCGTGATGGGACTTAGGTGGTTTGTTTCTAGCTCAGTGGCCCTTAAACCTGAGCACACATCACGGCCACCTGTGCTGCTGAAACTCGGGTTGCTGGGCCACACCCAGTGTTTCTGACTTGGGAGGAATGCTTCCACCTCATGCGTGTGCTCTTGGTCTGAGCGCTACATGTCCAGAACCGCTGTTCTGGGATTTTGTTTTTTAACATTCTCCATAGATTCCTTATCCCGATGACACCCAGTCCTGGATGTATTTCACAAGTAAATGATGTCAGTTCATCCAGTGCTAATTAACTTGGTGATTAACAGCAAGTTACTGAACCATGCTGTCAGTTTTAATGGGCCTTTTCTCAGAGATTAAGTGAATTAATACATGGAACTGAGAAGAGTTCCTGGGACATAGTACATAACATATAAGCGTTTGGAGGTGTATACTGCTCTGGAGAAAATTTTATGACTTCAGCAGGATTTGCTCACTAAACTCATGCAAATGGTTAAATCCCAACGTCTTTTACTAGTGATTGATGGATTCACATTCAAGGTGGATGGATGAAGGGTAGAGACCCGATCTACGTATGCCCTCTGGGTGGTGGGCCTAGAGGGAGATGTTTGGGTTCCTGGGAGCTTGCTCTTGGATGGTGGTTCTCTCCAAGGGTTGGGAATGTAAGTAGAACATGTTTCCTCTCTCTGTCTGCTTCCAGGCTCACACGTGATCGTCTCTCTGCTGTCCTCCAGCCTCTCGGGATTCCTAGACCAAAGAGGCTGCCCCACCTTGGACTGTGAACATTCAAAAGGTAAGCTGAAGGTACTTTGCTTCCTTCCTAAGTAATTGCTGTCAGGTTTTCAAAAGCTACGTTGGTTTTATTTTATTTGAAAGGAGAGAGAGAAGGAGAAATCACCCATCTCCTGGTTCTCCCTCCAAATGCCCACAAGAGCCCAGGCTGGGCCATGCTAAAGCCAGGAACCCAGAACTCAGTCTGCGTCTCACACATGGATCGCAGGGACCCGGTGATTTGAGTTGTCGTTTGCTGTTTGCCAGGATGCAGGCTTGCAGGAAGCAGGAATCAGATGCAGAGCCAGGCACTCCTCTATGGGATGTTGGTACCCCCAGTGGCATCGTAATCTCTTCCCCAATTTCCTGCCTCCTCTCAGGTATTTTAAAATAATGAAAAGTAACAGTATCCTGTGAGTACGTGGGCCAGGTGAGTTCATGGTATTTGTAAACCTAAGATCTCTGGATGCTTCCCGGTTACCGGAACATGCAAAGCTGCCAGGCCTCAAGGGAGCATCCACTTTGACCTTGCCCTGGCTTTCCTCTTCACATCTGGCTGAGTTTGTGTCCTCCACTCTCCCAAGATTCCATGAGCCCTGATAGCCTTCCAAATGTTCTTCCCTTAAGTCCTTCAGGGTTGTTTCTCATGCTTGAAACCAAGAAATCTACAGTGCAAGACAAATAGCTTGTTGAACTGATTTTTTTAAGGTTTATTTATTTATTTGAAAGGCAGAGTTATAGAGAGGCAGAGGTGGAGAGAGAGAGGTCTTCCATCCGCTGGTTCACTCCCCAGATGGCCACAACAGCTGAAGCTGTGCCAGTCAGAAGTCAGGAGCCAGGAGCTTCCTCCTGGTCTCCTACACGGGTGCAGAGAGCTGGATCGTAAGTGGAACAGCCGGGACTTGAACTGGCGCCCATATGGGATGTGGCAGCTTTACCCGCTGTGCCACAACGCCAGCCCCAAACTGATTTTTAAAGTGTGCATCTCACACCAGAAGTTGACACTAGATCTCATCAACACCAGAACCCCAGGATCGCCCCCATGGATGTCACCAAGGAGACAGGGTTGTCTTTACCATTCCCTACCACAGGAGTCTCTGGGGCTTTATCAGGGGACGGTGGCAGGGACCAGCTTGTATTTCTTCAGAGCGTTGTGTATCCAAGGCAGGCTGAGTGGCCAGCCAAATGCCAGAATCAAGCCGGGATGGGTGAGGGAAGGTGCCACTCACCAAACCAAAGGGGCTGCACCTGCGGGTCCTGAGGCCTCCTCTGCCAAGGCTGCACACATGCTCCTGGCCTTGTCTCAGAGTCAGGGCCGGGAACAAAGTTTGTGTGTAAAGGGAAGACCATTCACCCCTGGCCTCAGAGACGCAAGCTGCCTCTCTTTCTCTTCCCTTCTTGCTCCTCCCTTCCTGCCTGTTCCCCATCCTCTGCTCTTACTTTCTCCTTGTGTTGGACCATAGCATCACGCTTTCTAATTGTGGGGAGGCCCTGGACTAGCTGGGAAGAAGTCGGGCAGGTGCTTCGCAGGAACAGATGGGGGTTTTCAGGGATGGCTTTGAAGCAGCTCGTGGTGGAGGCCTCGTACTCAGAATTAAGAGGAAACGTGGAGGAAGACCGTTCAGCATGAGGAGATGGACCCCAGTGTCCTGAGACCAACTGGCAGCAGCTCTGGGCAAGAGATGGAAAGTTGGAGGTCTGCGGTGGCCCAGGCAGGTTGCTGAGCTGGAGCGCCACAGTGCCCCATCCGCTCCCGTGTGCTGCTTTTCTGCCAGTGATTAAATTCTAGCTTCCCAAACCCTTCAGTGAAAATCCGTAATACGTGAATGTTTACACATGCGGGCTTTTTGAGCTTGTGTTCCTGCTGGAAGCAAAGGAATGAAGGGAACAAACATGAAAGGCCCAGGGTGCCCCTTGAAACGGAAAAGCACCTTGGGGCTGGCATTGTGACACAGTGAGTTAAGCTGCTGCCTGTGATGCCAGCACCCCATGTGTGTATGAGTCCTGGCTGTTCCACTTGGGATCCAGCTCCCTGCTAATGTGCCTGGGAGGCAGCAGATCATGGCCCAACTACCTGGTTCTCTGCCTTCTATGTGGGAGACCTGGACTGAGTTCAGAGCTCCTGGCATAGGTTTAGCGTACCTCTGGCTGTTGAGGGCATTTGGGGAGTGAATCAGCAAATGGAAGAGTCCACACCCTGCCGCCCCCCCCCACCGCCACCCAAAAAAAAAAAAAAAAAAAAAAAAGCACCTTGAGAAATTCCTAACACACTTAGAGAAGAGGGCCCTGGGGATAGACGCTGAACTTGCAGATAACCTGAGGATGCACAGGTGGGAGACGCTGCCTGCATCCCTGATGATCACACAGGATCCTTGGGTTCCATTTTGAAGAAAACAGAGCATTCATTGCATTGCTCTGAAACCGTGGCGTCTTGACGCTGGACGGTACAGATGCTTCGGAGGATGGTCTCGTTAAAGACACACCCAGCGTTTATACCTCCTCGGAAGCCGCCCAGCCTGTTGGACCAGATCTGGAGACCAGGCTTCACTGATTTCTGAAATGCCATTCTGCATTTGGAAAACATGAGCAAAGTGGCGTTTTGAGAATGGAACCTCCCTTTGTTTCTCTATAGTGTTCGACCCTTGATCTAGGTTCTTCACCCTAAGCATCTTCCACAAAACGTGCTTCAGAAATTTAAGGGCAGCCAGACTAACTGAGACGGCTCTTTTCAAAGCTGCCTGTGTCCAGATGACTTTGTTCCACTGTTCCTTGCATAACCTGTGCGCGCCAAGCCCCGTCCCCCGCCCGATTTCTCACCACGAGTACTTTGCAGTTGTGTCTTCTCCAGGCTTCTGAGGGGAGTGAGAGCAACTCCCACATTTTACTTTTCTGGAATGCAGTTCATACTAGCTTTTAAAATCGCGCTTTTGTGTCTTGAGTAGAAAGCTCAAAACGGGCGTGTACTGATAGAGCTGCTGGTTTGCTGGTTGCATCCCCTAAATCATTTGCACATGAGGTGTAGCTACACCCAGCTTTGGCTTTGCTCCAAGCAGCTGCTGGACTCTTATGAAGAGTATCACATGCCCTTAGGAGCATGCTCTAGGAACAGAGAAATAGTTCATCCAGTACTGTTATACTGTGTCTCCAGAGCCGAGGCAGGCCACCGTTTCCAGTTGCAAGCTGTATCTTTTCACGAAGGGATGACTAGGTATCTGCGTATGTCAGAGAAGGTGTCAGATTATCTGTCATAGCAAATGTGCTTTGCTGTGATGTTTAGAAAACCTAATGGGATTTTTCGGAGGACTAAATTGTCGCCCTTTCATTGAGGTTTAGCTTGTGCAATTACTTACAACTGAGAAATGAATATTACACAAGAAAAGTGCCAAGTCTAAGATAACGGGACTTGGAACAGGCTGTGCTTGCGTATCTGGCACAGGATGAAGAGGTTGTCCAAGTTTTACAAATATATGAGATTCTAGGCTTTTAAAGAAATATGTATTCGGTCATTTAAGAAAGTTTACAGGGGTAGGCGCTGTGGCACAGCCAGCTAAGCTATGCCGTGGATTTCCCACACCCCACATCGGAGTGCCTGGGTCCAGTCCCAGCATTCCTGCTTTCTGAACAGCATCCTGCTTCTATGCCTGAGGGGCAGCAAGTGATGGCTGAAGTCCTTGAGCCCCTGTTTACCATGTGGGAGACCCAGATGGAATTCCTGGCTCATGGCTTTGGCCTGGCTCAGCCCCAGCTAATATGGGCACTTGGGGAGTGAACAGCAGATGGAAGATAGTTCTGTTTCTCTTTTTGCCACTCTAACTTGCAAGTGGATGAAAATAAATTAAAAAACATTAAAAGAAAGGTTTCTTAAAATCTTATAAATAATTCAGCAGAAACTAGCTTATTAGCTCAAAACAAATTACTTCATACTTCATCATTCTTTGGAACTGCAAGTATTTTAAATCACATTTGGAATCACACGGATTGTAACCTTATCCAACATGTAATGCTAAAAAGAGAAGAGTGAGGAATATTTTTCAGCCAACTTGGTATTTACATATTTGAAATAGTTCATTTTTTAAAAGTCAAGAAATGAAAGAGTTTCAAAAAATACAGAATCAGAGTATGAAAACTATTAATATTAAAGAAGTTATTCTGGTGGAAGAGAAAAGCGAAAGGACACTTGTGTCAGTCACCACTGAGCAGACGGCCATGGCTACGTCTGTGGCTGGCCCTTCCTGTCCGCCTTGCCCAGAGGCCACTCCTGGGTGAGAGTCTGGAGGTGGAGTTTGCAGAGAGGCAGCCCTGGGTGACATGGGGAGCTGGGAAGGAAATGCGATCCCCACCAGCCTTTGGTGCCCTTGGTCCTGCTGCACTTCTGGACCCATCCCTGTTGTGAATGCAGCTGCAGGTGCCTGCCCCTACTCCCAGCCCAGGCCCAGCTGGGCGC
This sequence comes from Lepus europaeus, assembly GCF_033115175.1. Lineage (NCBI taxonomy): Eukaryota > Metazoa > Chordata > Mammalia > Lagomorpha > Leporidae > Lepus > Lepus europaeus. Next base: position 151,649,777 of record NC_084830.1, read on the forward strand.
CCTGGCACCTGGTTGGCTCAGTCTTGCTGCAGTGAGCACTGTCCGGCCTGGGAAGGGTCAGCTGAGCATGAGTCTGGGGGTCTGAGCGGTGGAAAACCCTTGCTGGGATTGGGGTTGTCAGTCTGATAGAGGAGCCCTGTATGGTGCGCTGACCGCTCTGGTGTCAGGTGGTGGAGAGGGGAGAGAGCCAGCACACAGGGACACTTCAGAAGGCCTCTGGGAACTGGCCTGCCGCTGACACTGGGCTTGCTCCTGCCCAACACAGATGCTCCTCCTCCAGGCGCTCTTCTTCCTGTGTGGTCCTCTCCTCCTCCCCTTTCCTCCTGTAGAATATTTTTAAATTGCTATTTACGTATTTATTGGAAAGGCAGTTTGTGGGGGGAGTCTTCTTCCTGCTGATTTGGTCCCTAAGTGCCAAAGCCAGGGGCCACGAGCTCCATCCAGGTCTCCCATACTGGTGGCAGGGACCTAGGTACTTGAGTTATTATCTGCTGCTTCCAGAGCGTGCATTACCGGGAAGCTGGATCAGAAGCAGGGCCGAGATTCAAACCCAGGGTCTCTGATATGAGATGCAGGCGTCCCAAGCGGCATCTAAAGGGCTGCTCTAAATACCTATGCTTCCAGTAGTACATTAGTTTGGCATCTAAATTCTTACATGGCTTTATCACTTCAACCTGTAAATCATGGAACCCTTCCTGTACAACCAAGTGTACCTCATGCCTAGCTCCCTGGGAGAGGCCCTCAATGTACGTGCAGAGCACAGGGTGAGTGGGAAGGGCTGGAGATTATATGTTATTTATCCTCTGAAGTTTTCTGCAAGCAAACTGCTTTAGAGAGAACAGCAGTGGACAACTTGTAATTAACAACAAACTAAAAATACTTATGTGCACAATTCCTCTGTTGTATACCTAAACAAGATGAGGGAAAACCCATAAAAATTAAGATCACAAATTTCATTGAAATATGTGTATTTCTTGGGAAAAATAATGTTGGCCAAGTGTTGCTAACTTTTGTCACGATTTTATTTATTTATTTATTTATTTATTTATTTATTTATTTATTTATTTTTGAAGCGTGTGGGAGGATTTTTTAAAGACTTATTTGTGTATGTATCTGAAAGCCAGAGTGGCGCGCAGAGAAGGAGCGAGAAATCTCCCACTGGTTCACTGCCAAATGTCCACAGCAGCTGGGACTGGGCCAGACTAAAGCCAGGAACCAGAAATTCCATCCGGAACTTCCATGTTGGTGGCTGGGACCCAAGTACCTCGGGCCATCATCCACTGGCTTCCATGCATTAGCAGGAATCTGGATCAGAAGCAGAGGAGCCGGGACTTGAACCTGAGCGTCGGTAGGGATGCAGGAGACTTGAGCAGCAGCTGAACCCACTGGGCCACAAGACCCAGCCCTGTCTGCCTCTCCTTCACTCGGGGCTGCTAGCAAAAGGAAATCGCCCTTTTCAGTGCACATTGTCCAGTGTCATGGTGACTTGTATTCTATCTTGGCAGCATTCGTGCACTTGACCATAATTCTCATTTTATCTTTTTAATCAGAAATTATATGCTTACATTGTAAAGAGTCAAAAATCCTATAAGGTTTGTCGTGAAGAAAAAACACTCAGCCTTTCCCCAACCAGTCACCTACTCGCATCCCGCTTCATTTCCCAGAGCGCTGCTTTACCTGGTTTTGTTCCTTCTCTGGGTTCTTACCTGCGTGTCTCTAAGTAATGTGCTTTACTATGCTTGTAGTGACACTTCCGGAATTTCTGGCTGTAGGTGTCATCTATGGATGTAGCACTCTGAGAGGAGTGCACACACGCTCACATACACACACACAGACACTGCTCTTGGCACACAAGCATATGTCTCATCCTCTCTGTCCCCACATAGAGTTACATTATAACCGTGCTTGGATAGAGACTTAGATGTCACTGAGACCACTACACACCACTGCTGGCTGCTGAGCTGTGAATATCTTCCAGTTCCTCCAGGACATTCCTCCTCTTCCCACCTCCAATCCCCACCCAGTAATTACAAACTACATTTAAAAAATTTTTATTCTGAGCCAGTGGTGTGGCATAAAGCCGTCTCCTGCAGAGCCAGCATCCCATATGGACGCCAGTTCAAATCCCGGCTGCTCCACTTCTAATCCAGCTCTCTGGTATGGCCTGGGAAAGCAGTAGAAGGTGGCCCAGGTGCTTGGGCCCCTGCACTCCCATGGAAGACCCAGAAGAAGTTCCAGGCTCCTGGCTTCTGATCAGCTCAGCTCCAGCTGTGTGGCCATCTGGGGAGTGAATCAGCAGATGGAAGACCTCTCTATCTTTCTCTCTGCCTCTACCTTTCAAATAAATAAGTAAATCTTTAAAAAATATTAAATTCTATTTTGGTAAACATTTATTAATTTATTTGAATAGCAAGGTTGCAGAGAAAGAGACAGAGAGAGAGAGAAAGTGGCAGAGAGAAAGAGACAGAGATCTTCCATCAACTCCCCAAATGGTCACTACAGCTGGGGCTGGGGCTGGGACAGGGACATGCGAAAGCCACATAGGTGGTGGGGAGCCCAAGGACTTGGGCAATCTGGTGGTGCCTTTCCCAGAAGTGGGGCAGCCGGGACTAGAACCGTCACCCATGTGGGATGCTGGTGTCATAGGCTGTGGTGTAGCTGGCTGCACCACAATGCCAGATCCTAAAAATTGTGTTTTTAAAAAATGTGCTTAAGTTTCTTTGCATAGTGCTTCTTGCAGGTTCAACCCTGCACTTTACCTGGCTTGGCAATCTTCTCTCAGTGAGCACTCTGTCATCCTTAGTGAAAAAGTCTCTTGGAGCTTCCTCTGGGCTCAGAGTGGGGCCCACCAGTCCTACCAATGCCCTGGCATCTCCAAGTCACCTTTCTGGAGGACCTTTTGGCTTTCTCTTGTTGGATCCCACGTTGTTGTCTTTTTTTTTTTTTTTAAAGATTTATTTATTTATTTGAAAGTCAGAGTTAGCATAGAGAGAGAGGAGAGACAGAGTGAGGGTGGGCAGAGAGAGAGGGAGGGAGGGGAGGAGGGAGGGAGAGAGAGAGGTCTTCCATCCACTGGTTCACTCCCCAGTTGGTCGCGACTGCTGGAGTTGTGCTGATCCGAAGCCAGGAGCCAGGAGCCTCCTCCAGGTCTCCCATGCGGGTGCAGGGGCCCAAGGACCTGGGCCATCCTCCACTGCTCTCCCATGCCATAGCAGAGAGCTGGATTGGAAGTAAAGCAGCTTGGTCTTGAACAGGCATCCATATGGGATGCTGGCACTGCAGGCTGCAGCTGTACTTGTTATGCCACAGCGCCAGCCCGCCTCCCCCCTCCTTCCCCGAACGTCTTCTAAAGCTTATTTGGCTCCCTCGGTTTAGCAAAGCCACAGCCTCCTGCAGCCTCCTCAGGAAGAGGTCCTGACCGGGTCCCCGTTTTTATGATGGCTTGTCACCCCATTGCATAACTATATCACACTGTGTTGTTGTTTCATTTTACTTTTTATGGACTCTATTGTTTCCAGTGTGGGACTATTGGAAATAGTGCTGTCATGAAAATTCTTCCAATGCGTGTCTCTTGGTGACTTGAATAAGAATTTTTTGGAGGTCTGGTGCTGTGGCATAGTGTGTTAAGCTACTTCCTTCAATGCCAACATCCTATATAGACACCCCTTTGTGTCCTGGCTTCTCCACTTCTGATCCAGCTCCCTGCTGATGGCCTGGGAAAGCAGCAGAGGATGGTCCAGGTACTTGGGCCCCTGCCACCCACGTGGGAGACCTAGAATAAGTTCCTGGTTCCTGACTTCGGTGTGGCCCAGCCTTAACTGTTGTGACCATTTAGGGAGTGAACCAGTGGATGAAAGATTCTCTCTCTCTCTCTCTCCCTCTCTCCCTCTCTCTGTGTAACTTTGCCTTTCAAATAAAACTAATAATAAAGAAAAACTTTTGGTAGGTATATATTTTTTAATTTTTTTAAAGATTCATTTATTTGAAAGTCTGAGTTACAGAGAGAGACAGATCTTCTATCCCCTGGTTCACTCTCTAGGAGGCCTCAACAGCCAGAGCTGGGCCAGGCTGAAGCCAGAAACTTCATCTGGGTCTCTCACATGGGTGCAGAGTCCAAACACTTGGGCCATCTTTTGTTGTTTTTCTGTTCAGTAGGGAGCTGGGTCAGAGGTGGAACAGCCGAAAATGAGCTGGCACCCTTATGGGATGCTAGTGTCACAGGTACCGACTTTACCCACGATGCCACAGCACAACTCCTAAATAAATGAATTTTACAATTTTACAGAAAAAGATGAGTCAGTACTAGTAGCTGTTTTTCTAGTTTCTGTGCCTCCAAGTTTTCAGAATTGCACCACATGTCATACCCGGGGAAGTTCAGTGTTAGTAAACCATTCAATGACTTATACACTGTGTCTTTACTTTAATCCATTTGTGTCTCCTTTTCTGTAACCACATCCTAGACTATAGGATGCTTGCTTGTTTGTTTATTTCAATATTTTTTGAAAACAACAAAAAACTTTTAATTATTGCAATCTTTCAAATTCTAATGTAGCTAGACAAATGTTAACCTGGATGTATAAGAGAGACCAAAGAAAGTGGGAATTTTTAGGGAAAGTTGGAATTTTTAAAGAAAATGAATTTATGTGCAACAGCAGGAGGAACCAGTCCTTGAGAGAGAGCAGCAATAACCCCGGAAGTAATCACTCGTGTTCAGTAGCCCTGTTAGAGGGGCAGCTGAGGGGACTCCCCCTGCCCTGCTCCAAGGGCACTATTATGTCTGTTAGCACTGTGCTGATAAGGCTCTGGGGGGTGTTTGAGAACTCCACATCCAGAGAGCCCCTCACCTACAATTTCCCAGAAGGGGGAGGGAGGGAAGAGAGGCGGGTCCACAGTCAAGTCCGTGAAGACTCCACTCTCAGAGCAGGCTGCCTTTTCCTTTCCTGAGTCACAAGCCTGGCCCTTCAGGTGTGCTTCTGCTCATTCAGCTTTGCCCCCTCACTTACCACTCCTGCCTGTCTTCCCTCTGAGTTCTTTGCTGTGCAGTGACAACGACCTCCCGATCACCCTTCTCTGTGTCCACTGATTTATATGCGAATTGGGGTTCTTCCGGTGGAACACAGAATACCTGAGCAAAATCGGGCACTCTGTTGTGTGATGTGTTTCCACACAGTGTCCATGGTCTAGCACCCCCAGGCTCCACCCATTAAATTCTTCTCTTGTCATGTCTTCCAATCACTGTGAGAACTAAAAAGATCCCTACAAATTTCCAAAACACACTTCCGATGAGGTACATCCCCCTCAGCCATCATGGGACAAATCGTCTAAACTGTAGACAGAACTGTAGATCTGAAGTTGAATGCATTGTCCACATGCCCAACCTAAGTCGTAAATTCTTCCTGCTCTCTTGGATCCCGGAAGGCTCACACACACAAAGCTCAAGCCCTGGGAAAAGTTTACGTTTTCACTCGGGATTTATCACTGCATAGCTCAGGTGGCTGGATGGTCAGCAAGCTCTGGAAATGCTGCCCCTACTAACTGGAAAAACAGGAACAACTGCTTGTTCTTGTGACCTGTTTTTATCCAAGGATGGCTTCTAAATACAACTTACCCAAAGACTCACGGTTAAAACCCACCTCATCTGCAGGATTTCCAGCATCTTCCATGGAAGATGAATCTGTGATTAGGCCCAGGCTGCTGGACGCTGAACAGTCACTACCCCAGAGACAGGCCGGCACTGATGTAGGGCTTGGCCACCCAGAGGGAGGTGGACTCTGCAGTCCCAAATATGCTCTTCCCCCATTTGCAAGCCAGCCAGACAACTTTGAAAAGAGAAGGGGGGAGCTGGCGCTGTGGCATAGTGGGTAAAGTCAACACCTGCAGTGCTGCCATCCCATATGGGTGCCAGCTGCTCCACTTCCCATCCAGCTCTCTGCTATGGCCTGGGAAAGCAGTAGAAGATGGCCCAAGTGTTTGGGCCCTAGCACCTGCCTGGGAGACCCAGAATAAGCTCCTGGCTCTGGCTTCGGATTGGCCCACCTCTGGCTGATGCGGCCATTTGGTAAGTGATGGATGGAAGACCTCTCTCTTTCTGTCTCTCTGCCTCTCTGTAACTCTGTCCCAAGCAAAGAAGCTCCTGGCTCCTGGCTTCCACCTGGCTCAGCCATTTGGGGAGTGAACCAGCAGATGGAAGATGTCTCTTCCTCTCTCAATATATCTGCTTTTCAAGTAAATAAATTTTTTAAACATTTATTTATTTATTTATTTATTTATTTTTTGACAGGCAGAGTGGACAGTGAGAGAGAGAGAGACAGAGAGAAAGGTCTTCCTTTTGCCGTTGGTTCACCCTCCAATGGCCGCCGCGGTCATTTATTTTTATTTATTTGAAAGAGTTACAGAGAAAGGTAGAGACATACACAGAGAGATCTTCCATCGCTGGTTTACTACCCAAGTGGCTGCAATGGCTGGAGCTGCACCAATCCGAAGCCAGGAGCCAGGAACTTCCATATGGGATGCTGGCACTGCAGGCGGCAGCTTCACCTGCTACACCACAGCACCGTCCCCAGTAAATAAATCTTTCAAAAAAAGACTTTTGCTTGGGACATCCATATCTGATATAGGAATGCTTGGTGGAGTTCTGCCTCCACTTTAGATTCCAGCTCCTTTGGGAGGCTGCAAGTAATGGCTCAAGTGCTTGGGTCCCTGCCATTCATGTGAGACCTGCACTGGATTCTGGGCTCCTAACTTTTGGCTCGGCCCAACCCCAACTGTTGTAAGCGTTTAAGGAGTAAACCAACAAATGAAAGATCTCTTTCTATCTCTCTGTTTCTCTCTATGTGTATTTTTGCCTTTCAAATAAATTATTTAAGAATTGAAATATTTTAAAATAAATTGTTTTATAGCCTTAGTAAATTATGAAAAAAATTCCAACAGTCCCTTTTTGACTCACAAGATGCTCTGTTACTAATTAATTAATGAATTTGTTTATTCTATTTAAGAAGCAGAAATAGCTTGAGTTTACTCCAAGCATAAAAGAAAACAGATCACATTTTTTTTAAAAAAGATTTATTTAGTTATTTGAAAGTCAGAGTTACACAGAGAAGGAGAGGCAGAGAGAGAGAGAGGTCTTCCATCCACTGGTTCACTCCCCACATGGCCACAATGGCCAAGCTGAATGAATCCAAAGCCAGGAGCTTCTTCCTGGTCTCCCACATGGGTACAGGGGCCCAAGGACTTGGGCCATCTTCTACTGCTTTCCCAGGCTGTAGCAAAGAGCTGGATCAGAAGTCGAGCAGCCGGGACTTGATCCGGCGCCCGTAGGGGATGCCAGCACTGCAGACCGGGGCTTTAACCCACTGCGCCACAGTACCAGCCCCAATAGGTCACATTTTAATTGTATGATACATTTGATTTTACATCTGTGCACTGTGATATGTAGAATAAAATCCAGAAAACTGGATCATAAAATAGTAACAGTGGTTGTATCTGGCAACTAAGATTATATATGATCTCTATTTTGTTCACGTTTTTATGCTGTTTTCTAAAACCTTTTCAATAAATGTCTTACTTTTATAGTTAAAAGAAAAAATAAGTAAAAGTCAATTTTGAATAAGTTATGATTTGGGGTAAGCATTTGGCCTAGCGTTTAAGATGCCACCTGGGACATCTGCATCCCACAGAAGTGCCTGGATCAAGTGCCAGCTCCACTTCCCATCCAGCTTCCTGCTAATGTGCACCCTGGAGGCAGCAGGTGCTGGGCCCAGTGCTTGAGTCCTTGCTACCCACAGGAGACCCAGATAAAGTTCCTGGCTTCTGGCTTCAAGCTAACCCAGCCCTGGATGTTTCAGGTATTTGAGGAGTGAGCCACTAGGTGGAAGATTGTCTCTCTCTTGCGCGCTCTCTCTCTCTTCCTTTCAAATAAAATGAAAATAAATAAATACTTTTTTTGGGGGGAAAGTATAGTGCAGCACTAGCAGAATGTCGGTCAAAGCTTGCTGTTTAAACACATTTTACAGAATGTGAATAAAATACCATCTTGTAGTAAGAATTGCAGAGAAGAAATGTGTTAAAGAGACGAAACCACAGACTGGTGTTGCCTAGGAAATGCAAGTTTCAGATATTGGGCAAATAAAATACCATGTGGTAACATCACAGTGGGGCAGATGTTGTGGTGTGGTGGCTAACACTCTGCTTGGGATTCCCACATCCCATATAAGAGTGCCTAGACTGAGCCTTGGCTCCACTTTGTTTTTTTTTTTAATAATTTTGTTTATTTTCATTTTCTTGAAAGACAGTGAGGCAGAGAAAGACAGTGAGAGAGAGAGAGAGAAGGACTTTTCAACTTGCTGATTTGAGAAAGAGAGAGAGTCTCTTCGATTTGCCGATTTGCTCCTTCAATGCCACAACTGAAGGAGCTTGGCCAGGTAGAAGCCAGGAGCCTGGAACTAGGTCTGTGTCTCCTACATGGCCATAGGAGCCCAAGAACTTAGGCCAACATCTGTAACCTCCCAGGATGCATTAGCAGGAAGCTGCGTTAGAAGCAGAGTAGCCACAGCCAGAACCTGTACTCCAGCCTCCAGCCGGGATGCTGTCTCCTTGTGGCATCTTAATCTGCTGCACCACAGCACCCATGTTCAGTCCAGCTCCTTACTAATGCAAACCCTGGGAGGCAGCAGGTAATGTCTCAAGTAGTTGCGTTCCTGCCACCCAGGTAGGCGAGTCTGATAGGTCCTGGCTATTGCTAGTATTTGTAGAGTAAATTAGCAAATGAAAAATCTCTGTGTCTCTCATATAAATAAACCAAAAAAAAGGAAAAATGCAAATGGTTCCAAAGACTTTAAGAAGTACTGCAGTATGCTGTATCTGAACTCAGAAAATCACAAAGGACTTAATTCGTGAACATAATTGTAGTTAGAAGTGAGCTTCGGAAAGCGTGTTTTTGTTTGTTTGTTTTTTGTGGAAGAAAGAGACTAGTGTAGAATGGCACTCATCCCTGCATCCCAGGGCTACCTCAGGTACTCAGATTAATTAATATATATAGGGGACAAGCTCTCCTGCCAATACATGGGACCCTGCCACTGAAAACATAAGTATATGATGTGTCTTCACTCTGAGAAGTACTGAGAAGCATTAAGCTTGCCTTGCTGTGGTTCCATTGCTGTAATTATAAACCTAGATTTGTATACTCAGGAAATTACAGTGGTGGGGATATCAAATGGTGGATCAGCAGAGCTGCTAGAGTAGGAAGCAGTGGAGGCCTGATATTTCCACCCGTTGTATCAGTATGGAGGAGAATCACAATTTGGACATATGTTCTCTTCATTGTTTTTAGGGCAATGACATGGCAAATATGTGCAATTAAAATTTTTAACATTTTCCTTACAGACATTTTCAAATATCTGCAAAACTAGAGTATAGAGTGAATGACCAGCTTCAACAGTTACTAATATTTAAAATGCATGCATTTATTTTTATTTTTTATTTGAAAGGCAGAGCGACAGAGACAGATTGCGTACATGCATTGGTTCAGTCCCCAAATGGGCTGTGCCGAAGCCAAGAGCTGGGAACCCAGTCTGGGTGACAGGGACCAAAGCATTTGAGCTGTCGCCCTCTGTGTCTCAGGGTACACATTATCAGGAAGGAACATGGGAAGCTGAGGACCCGAGGGCTCCAAGCAGGCACTGCGAAATGAGATAAATGCATCCCAAGTGGCTGCTTAACCACTGTGCCAAAAGCTTGCCCCACGAATGTTTTTTGTTGTTGTTATTTCTTTTAAAGATTTACTTAGTTATTTGAAAGAGTTACACAGAGAGATGAGAGGCAGAGAGAGAGAGAGAGAGAGAGGTCTTCCATCCAATGGTTCAGTCCCCAATTGGCTGCAACAGCCAGAGCTGCACCGAGCAGGAGTCAGGAGCCAGGAGCTTCTTCCTGGTCTCCCACGTGGGTACAGGGGCCCAAGGATTTGTGCCATCTTCTACTGCTTTCCCAGACCACAGCAGAGAGCTGGATGGGAAGTGGAGCAGCTGACTCTCAAACCGGTGCCCATATGGGATGACAGTGCTTCAGGCCAGGGTGTTAATCCGCTGCCCTACAGTGCCAGCCCTCCCACTAATGTTTTATCAATATTATTTTGTCTATTCCATCCATGCTTTCTTTTTTTAGCTTTAGAACAAAATTTCAGACATTATTTCACTTACATTTTAGCATGAATTGCTAATACATAATGATTTAAAATTATATCTGAGGAAGAAAAATGAAATAAAAAATTATATCTAGTAAAATGATCGAATAAACCAGTGCATGTCCAGATTTCCCTGATTCACTTGCAGTTTGGATTTTTTTGTCTCAGTATTCAAACGAGTTCCATCCATCCATTTCCTCTGTCTCTCAAATCTCTTTTAATCCTGTTTGAGGATTCTAGGTAATATGTAAATTATTAAATTTCATAATGAAGACAGTTAAGAGGCACAAGGAGAAGATGAAAATACCAAACTTAATTTAAAACATAATACATTCAAATTAGATGTCGTTAGGAGTTTGTCACTATAATTAGGCTGGGAGATAAATGATGGCATTTAAAAGAGAATGGTGAATTCCTTTCTCAGGACGCAGCTACTTTACTTCCTTCTCTGCCCCCTGTCACCTGAGGGAGCTTGGAGGCGTACAGGGACATACGGAGTCTCTTGGAATGGCCTGGGGAGTGGAAGGACAGGCAGTGTGGGGGAGTCCACAGGAGAGGCCCAGCAGCACCAAAAGGCGAGCTCTCGGCAGCAGCCTCCTATGAACTGAGTGGAGAACTGCTTCCTGCTCATCGCCCCTGTTTAGTTTAACACATCTAGAGGTACTCTTGCCCGAGCTTCAGGGTCCACAGAGCAGCGCCCTCACTGTGGGAAATGCCAACAGCAATTGCCCTCAGTCACAGGGAGCTGCCCTTAAGCCTGGCCAGAGAGGGGGCAGCCCGGTCCAGTGACCGACAGCAGGGCTTGGGGTGAAAAGGCCTGTTTTGCTGGCCTGGGTCCGGGGCAATGCTGAAGGACATCGCGCCTGCAGCGCTCACCCCAGGACTGTCGGGTGGAGGCCCTAGCCGCAGCCGCACTGCGGGTCAGCTTCTCCGGCTGCCTGGTGCTGCCTTTCTCCCTTCCTTGCAGGCGTGTAGCAGTCGCCAGTTCGCCGTCTGCACTCATTTGTGTATAAGAATCCTGCCATGGTTTCCCTGTGTCCCCCAAATGTTCCTGTGCTGGAAATTTGATCCCCACGTTGGTGGTATTTGTGGCTGGGCCTTTGGGAGGTAATGGGGATTAGATGAGCTGGTGTGGGTGAGGGCCCATGACTGTGCCAGAGGCTTTATAAGAAGAGGAAGAGAGGCAGGTGTGGCGGCACATAGGACAGCAGCGTCTCCCCTCTGAGTGCCTGACTCAAGTCTCACCTGCCCTGTGCTTCCAGTCAAGCTTCCTGCCTGGCCCCTGCTGTTATGGACATGTGGGGAGTGAAGCAGCAAATGGGAGCACTCTGTCTACTTGTCTGTCCATCTCTCTGTGTTACTCTGCCTTTCACATAAATAAATCATAAAAATGAAATGTCCACTTCCACTCTGTTCTCCAGCCACCTAGCTTCTTTCCCCAGTCAACCATTGATCCGTTTGCCACACACACGGGCAGAGATCATTCCTTCTGTGGTTATAAACCATGTGTGTGCATATACTCTGTCTCAATTTTTTACACAAATGATAGCTCACTACACAAACCATTCCACACTTTGATTTTTCCTTTAATCATATCTCTGTATCTTAATAGTATATTTTACAAAGCTGCCTTATTATTTTTAATGGATGTTTACAATGAATGTACCACAACTTAACCATTACTCCATGGTTATTTTATGTTTAAGTTGTTCCCAATCTTTTTTGATTAGCACCTTATATATGTGTCTTTTCAGAAGTATGCGATTATATTTCTAGTGTACGTAGCTAGAAGTAGAATGGTGTGGTTGGTTAAAGAGAATGTGTGTTTAAAATAATGGCAGACATTGCCAAACTGCTGTCCGTGGAAGGTGATTTAGGAGAATGCTGCTTCCTTATATGCTAGCCAACGCCCTGAGTTATTAAATGTTTTGATCTTTATCAGTCTGATAAGGAAGAAATTTTCTAATCATAGCTTTAAAAAAAAAAAAAGTTTATTTACTGTACTTGAAAGGCAGTGAGACAGAGAGAGAGAGAAAGATCTTCCATCTGCTTGTTCACTTCTCAAATGCCTGCAACAGCCAGGGCTGAACTAGGTCGGAACCCAGAGCCCACAATTCCATCCAGGTGTCCTGTGTGGGTGGCAGGGGCCCAAGCATTTGGAGGTGTCATCGGCGGCGCTACCTCCCAGGATGCATTAACAGGAAGCTGGACCGGGAGCACAGAGGAGCCCGCACTCGGTCCCAGGCACTCAGATATGCGATGCAGACATCCCAAGCTGCTCTGCCACGTGCCTGCTGTCAGTCATACTTTTGCTTGCTATTATTTTGAGTGACATGGAGTGTCTCACTTGTAAAAGGCATCTATGGTTGTGTGCATGTGTGTTTGTGTTTGGCTCAAATCTAGTGTTCATCTTTCCCTTGGGTTGTTGCCGTTGTTTCCTAATACATTAGGAAACCTCATTTGATAAAATGGACTACAAATATTTTCAGAGTTACTCATTTTTATTTAGACTTCACTCATATTGGTTTTACCATGCTGATTTTTGTTTATTTTTTATTTTTTAATTTTTTAAAGATTTATTTATTTATTTGAAAGTCAGAGTTACACAGAGAGAGGGGAGGCATAGAGAGAGAGAGATCTTCCATCCGATGGGTCACTAGAATTGGTGCCCATATGGAATGCCAGCGCTTCAGGCCAGGGTGTTAACCCGCTATTTCACAGTGCCGGCCCCTATTAATTTTTTAAAAATATTTATTTTATTTATTGAAAAGTCAGAGTTACAGAGAGAGGGGAAAAGATACAGGGAGAGAGAGAGAGAGAAAGAGAGAGAGAGAGGGGGAGGGAGAGATTTGAGAGAGAGAGGTGTCTTCCATTTGTTGGTTCACTTTCCAAAAATCTGCAATGGCCGGGGCCAAGTCCGTCTGAAACCAGGAGCTTGAAACTCCATTGGAGTCTCCCATGTGTGTGGCAGGAACCCAAGTATTTGGGTCATCTTCTGTTGCTTTTCCGAACACATTAGCAGGGATCTGGGTCAGAAGCATAGCAGTCGGGACTTGAACCAGTGCTCTGAAATGGCACATGGCTTAACTTACTGTGCCCAGCACCAGCCCCCAGAACTAGGGAGATTAATACTGGAAAGTGCACGTTTGAGGTTCAATTCAAGAAATGCCAGTGTGTGGTTACACTTAATTACACAATAGGGAACCTCTGGGAAGAAATGAACAGAGATTAATGTGATAGGAAATGAATTTTTTTTGACAGGCAGAGTTAGACAGAGAGAGAGAGAGAAAGGTCTTCCTTCCATTGGTTCACCCCCCAAATGGCTGCCATGGCCGGTGCGCTGCGCCGATCCAAAGCCAGGAGCCAGGTGCTTCCTCCTGGTCTCCCATGCGGGTGCAGGGCCCACGCACTTGGGCCATCCTCCACTGCCTTCCCGGGCCACAGCTGAGAGCTGGACTGGAAGAGGAGCAACTGGGACAGAATCCAGCGCCCCAACTGGGACTAGAACCCGGGGTGCTGGCACTGCAGGTGGAGGATTAGCCTAGTGAGCCACGGCGCCGGCCAGATGAATTTAAAATGCTGTCTGGGAGTACATCAAGATATACTGAGGCTAGACAGACCATTTAGAGGCTGACATTGTGGGGTTGGTGAGAAAGTCTGAAATAAGTGGTGGTGGTTCAGAAAGGAGCTAAGAGAAAACCCCTGTGGATATAGAAACTGAGGAGTAATTGACTTTTTTTATAGAATTATTTTAGGGGTAGGCACTGTGTGCATAGTGGGTAAAGCCACCACCTGCAGTACTGGCATCCCATATAGGTGCTAGTTCTAGTCCCGGCTGCTCTAGCTCTTTGCTATGTCCTGGAAAAGCAGTAGAAAATGGCTCCATGTCCTTGGGTCCCTGCACTCATGTGGGAGACCTGGAAGAAGCTCCTGGCTCCTGGCTTCAGATCGGCACAGCTACGGCCATTGCTTGCTTGCTCTCGCTCTCTCGCTCTCTCTCTCTCTCTGGCTCTACCTCCCTCTGTAACTCTGTCTTTCAAATAAATAAAATAATTCTTTTTTAATAATTTATTTATTTACTTGAAACTCAGAGTTACACAGAGAGAGAAGGAGAGGTAGAGAGAGAGGTCTTCCATCTGTTGGTTCACTCCTCAGTTGGCCGTGATGGCTGGAGCTATGCCAATCCGGAGCCAAGAGCCAGGAGCTTCTTCCAGGTCTCCCACATGGGTGCAGGGACCCAAGGACATAGGGTCATCTTCTACTGCTTTCCCAGGCTAAAACAGAGAGCTAGATCAGAAGTGGAGCTGCCAGGACTCAAACCGGCACCTGTATGGGAGGCTGGCACTGCAGGCTGGAGCTTTAACCCGCAATGCCACAGTGCTGGCCCCAAGTGATTGACTGTTGAAAGCCAAATGGCGAGAGATATGACACTGAGACCTCCAGCACTTATCCCAGATCCTGTTGGTTCTTCATGGAACCAGGTCTCTGACCACCCTCCATGTCTCCCCTGGTGCTTTGGCCTATTTATCTGCATGGAGGTTTTGAGATGGCTCCACAAAGCCTCAGCAGAGAAAGCCAGCAATGCCTTTACTCTCTGTTCCTAAGGAAACAGCCATGCCTTTTCCTTCAGTAACAAGAGGGCATCAGCTCTGGAGAGCCTGGCTTGCTTAGTGGACTTCACTGAGTGGAGTAAAATGCTTGACAAGGATGCTGAACAGTAGGTCTGGCTTCCAGTCCAGCTCCCTGTTAATGTGACCTGGAAAGCAGCAGGAGGGGATCCCAGCATGCCTGGGCACCTGCTACCCACATAGGAGACCTGGTTGGAGCTCTGGGCTCCTGTCTTCAGCCTGGCCCGGGTCCTGGCCATGTGGGGAGTGAACCCGCAAATGGAAGATATCTATCTGTCTGTCTCTCCTTCTCTGTCACTCTGCTTTTCAAATAAATAAGTCTTTGAAAAAAAAATACATCATAGGATGTCATTGTTCAAGCTGCAGCTGACCCCTAGAATTTGACAAAAATTTGCACAGCTGTTCAACAAAGCAGAATCCAGCAGCGTGCGTGGAATGCGATAGCTCCTCTGTGAGGACCACGCTTCCTCCTCACCTGTGGGAAAGTCGTGCCAGGCGGCACACGTACATTATGTAACAGGAGAGACAAGGCGGCCCAGAGAAAGCCCTCGACACTTCCTAATCCCTTCCTTATCTACATTTGGTCCATGTTTTATTACACAAACATCAGTCTGGTCCAAGGTCCCACCCTGTACGAAGAAGAAAATCTGTGTGATTCAGAGAAGTAGAATGTTAGAAGACTTGAAAACAGGCTTACCTGTGGACGCTTGTGAAGGCTATTCTTTCATTATTCTGTGCCTTCTAAATACTTTTGTCAAATTTTAAAAACTGGCAGGTAGCGTGCAGTGGATTAGGTCTTCACCTCCGATGCTAGCACTCCATACTGAAGTGCCAGATTGAGTCCCAGCTGCTCTGCTGCCATTCCAGCTCCCTGCTAATGCACCTGGGGAAGCAGTAGAAGATGGCCCAGTGCCTGGATCCCCGCACCCATGTAGGAGACTGAGATGAAGGTTCCTGGCCTCAGCATGGCACAGCCCTGACCATTGCAGCCATCTGTGGGGTGAACCAGTGGATGAAAGTTCTCTCTCTCCCTCTCCCTCTCCCTCCTTCCCTCCCTCCCCCCTCCCTCCCTCTCCCTCTGTCACTCTGCCTTTCAAATAAATAAATACGTAAAAATTTTTTTAAAACGGATTACTGAAACCAGTAAGTACAATTTTATTGGAATGCTGCTGTGCCTATTTGTTTACAGAGGAACAAAACTTCGATCAGCTGGTAGCATCTTGTTCCCAGCCTGGCCCATGTGTCATGGACAAGGTCACAGCCAGGCACCCTGCAGTGTTTCTTGGCATTGCCAGACCCAGCCATTTCCCTCTGGATTTCCTTGGCCCACCTCTCACTACTCTGCAACACAAATCATTCGCAACTGCTGACTGCTGCCCAAGTCAAAGGGCGTGTCTGAGCTCTGGAGTCCACTTGAATATATTCAACAGTGAAAGCCAAGAACTTAGTGTCTTTGACTCATCCTAGAATGCCAAAGTCCAATAATAAAAGATACGCGGTGATTAAAGGGTTTATTACAGGTTACGTTTAGTAAATGTTTAATGTGCTGAAGTTGCATGCTGCCATATCTCCCAGCCTGTGAAGAGCTGTAGCTGTAGGCTTCTTGGAGAGATTATGGGTTTTTTGTTTGTTTGTTTGTTTGTTTGTTTTTGACAGGCGGAATTAGACAGTGAGAGAGAAAGACTGAGAGAAAGGTCTTCCTTTTTCCGTTGGTTCACCCCCCAAATGGCTGCTACGGCCGGCACACCGTGCTGATCCGAAGGCAGGGGCCAAGTGCTTCCTCCTGGTCTCCCATGTGGGTGCAGGTGCCCAAGCACTTGGGCCATCCTCCACTGCATTCCCGGGCCACAGCTGAGAGCTGGACTGGAAGAGAAGCAACCGGGACAGAATCCAGCGCCCCGACTGGGACTAGAACCCAGGGTGCCGGCACGGCAGGCGGAGGATTAGCCTAGTGAGCCGCGGCGTCGGCCTAAGATTATGTTTTCAGACAGTACCGAGCATCATTACCTGGAAGGGCTAGCCCTCTGAGAGTGTGTTGTCCTCGCTCACATTTTTTTTTTACAGCTGATGAGAATGAGGCTCAGAAGAGCAAAGAGCCAGGAAGGAGAAAGAGCCAAACGCTGATATGTATATGTGTGTGTGTGTGTGTTTAAATATTTATTTATTTATTTATTTGAAAAGCATAGTTACAGAGAGGCTGAGGCAGAGAGAGAGACAGAGAGGGAAAGAGAAAGAGGTGTTACATCCACTGGTTCACTCTCAGATGACTGCAATGGCTGGAACTGCGCTGATCCGAAGCCAGGAGCCAGGAGCTTCTTTTGGGTCTCCCATGCAGGCGCAGGGGCCCAAGGACTTGGGCCATTTTCTACTGCTTTCCCAGGCCACAACAGAGAGGTGGACCAGAACAGGAGCAGCCGGGTATCGAACCAGTACCCATACCGGATACCGACACTGCTGGTGGCGGCTTCACCCGCTACACCACAGCGCCGGCCCTGAGTAAAGTGCTTCTATAGGGATGTGCATATCAGAAGCAGTAGCCTCTTTTTTAAAGAGAAAACCCATAGTCACATAATTTTATTATATTAATAAAATTATTCAGTATCATCATTCATGATTATAATTGCATTGCACCTAATTCACAAGTTAAACTATCACAGGTATGTATGTATAGGGAAAAAAAAACCATAGTTTATAGGGTTCAATACTGTGCATCCACTGGGGCATCCACTGGGGTCTTAAACGCATCCTGCGGATGAGGGGCACTCTCTATTCCAGGATCCTCCAGCACGTATGCCACACACACTTCCATGAAGGGTACATCTCTCCTGCGTTCTCATCTCCTGACTCTTCCGGAAACCGGGCTTCTTCCAGTCTTGTCTCCCTCCTTGTGCGGCAATCCCAACAGTACACCTGTATCTCTTACTGGAGGCTGGGGGTTACCGGTCAGGTGGCCTCACTGTTGGGCATGCTTTCAGGCATGGTGGAGGCTGCTCATTGCAAGGGCTGAAGCGCCGTCTCATGCTGAGCCAGGAAGGGAAAAGATGTGCTGTTTAACCCACCGCATCACAATGTCCACCTTTACAGTTATCTAATTAAGATTTATTTATTGTTAGGCCGGCGCCGTGGCTTAACAGGCTAATCCTCCGCCTTGCGGCGCTGGCATATCGGGTTCTAGTCCCAGTTGGGCCGCCAGATTCTATCCCGGTTGCCCCTCTTCCAGGCCAGCTCTCTGCTATGGCCCGGGAAGGCAGTGGAGGATGGCCCAAGTGCTTGGGCCCTGCACCTGCATGGGAGACCAGGAGAAGCACCTGGCTCCTGGCTTCGGATCAGCGCGATGCGCCGGCCGCAGGGGCCATTGGAGGGTGAACCAACGGCAAAAAGGAAGACCTTTCTGTCTCTCTCTCTCTCACTATCCACTCTGCCTGTCAAAAAATAAAAAATAAATAATTAAAAAATTTTAAAAAAAAACAGGATTCAAAAACTAACAAAACATTTATAAAAAAAAGATTTATTTATTGTTTTGAAAAGCAGAGTGACAGGGAGAGGGAGATACACACATAACCTATATAGATTTTTTTCAAAAAAGATTTATTTATTTATTTGAAAGGCAGAGTTACAGAGAGGCAGAGAAAGAGAGAGGTCTTCCATCTGCTGGTTCACTCCCCAGGACCAATCCAAAGCCAGGAGTCAGGAGCTTCCTCTGGGTCTCCCAAGTGGGTGCAGGGGCCCAAGAACTTGAGCCTTCTTCTACTGCTTTCCTAGGCCATAGTAAATCGGAGGTGGAGCAGATAGGACTCGAACGTAGCCCATATGGGATGCCAGCACTGCAGGTGGCTGCTTTACCTTCTACACCACAGTGCTGGGCCCCCCACATAGATTTTTTTATCTGCTGGTTCATTCTCCAGATAACTGCCATAGTCATGACTGGGCCAGGCTGAAGCCAGGAGCCAACCAGGTCTCCCACTTGGGTGGCAGAGACCCAGATACTTGGGCTATTTTCTGTAGCCCTCCCAGGTGCATTAGCAGGAAGCTGGATTGGAAGCAGAGCAGCTGGGACTCAGACTGGCATTCTGATAGGGGATGCTGGCGTCTCAATCAGTGGCTTAGCCTGATGTGCCACCTGCTGGTCCCCAGGGTTTGTTTTCTAATCAGACCCTGGAATGGGCTGATAGAGGAGGCAGAATTGGAATTCAGCTCCTCTGACCAGTGGCATTTGAACTCTATGGTGTTTACCACAGGATAATCCAGTGACATTATTATTATTATTATTATTATTTTGATAGGCAGAGTTAGACAGAGAAAGGTCTTCCTTTCATTGGTTCACTCCCCAAATGGCCACTACGGCTGGTGTGCTGCGGCTGGTGTGCTGCGCTGATCCAAAGCCAGGAGCCAGGTGCTTCTCCTGGTCTCCCATGTGGGTGCAGGGCCCAAGGACTTGGGCCATCCTCCACTGCCTTCCCGGGCCACAGCAGAGAGCTGGCCTGGAAGAGAAGCAACCGGGACAGAATCTGGCGCCCCAACTGGAACTAGAACCCAGGGTGCTGGCACGGCAGGCGGAGGATTAGCCAAGTGAGCCGCGGTGCCAGCCCAGTGACATTGTTTAGCAATACAACCTTCAAGTAGAATAACTCATTGCTAGTTCAGTCGTTTTCCCTTCTGTGTCAGAAGGGAGCTTTGGACGTGCCCGGTTCAACTCTGTGGCACCTCAGGAATCCTGTCTGAGTTCACAGCACACCATGCACTTTTAAAGCGGCAGCACCTGCTGTCACAACACAGCTCCCCGGCATCATGGCTAAACAGCAGGAGTCCGCGCCTCCCTCAGGTCACTGACGGCACAGGTGCTCCTGAGTGGAGGCGGCTTTCCACGTGACGATGCAGGAGCCCAGCATGCCCTCCTCTCCGGTTTCCTTACCCTGTGTGCAGGAGGAGCTTGGGGAAGAACCTCCACAGAGCTTTCTAATCCTCTTGGTCTTGGGAGACTGCACGTGTCCTGGGTCATGCTGTTGGTGGGCCATGTTCACAGGCCCCTGGGATGTGCAGGCTGGGAGGGGACACTGCCTGAGGGAGCACAGATGTTTGATGGATCTATACCCTTGTATCATCAGTCATTGACCCCAGGCTCTCTGGGGGTGGGTCATCTCTGGTTCAGGCAGCTCTTTGAAGCCAAATGCAAACCTTCAGGGAGAAGCACAGGTGAAAACCATTAGCAGCAACGTGGGCTCAGCCACCTGTCAAAGGGATTTGGGAGGGCACCCAGAGCACCTGTTACATGCACCCTTTGTATTGCTCTGCTCCGGTTGTTTGTCATGTTGGTGTCATTCAATCTGATGGCAAGTCCTCCATTCTTTGCAGTTTCTCTGCAGTTTCAGGGTTCTAACAGGAAGGTTAGTGGAGCAAACCTAACAGTCCTGGGCTCTACAGCTAGTCCTGAGGCCATGATGAATACAGTTATGATCCGAATGAACTGTTGCTGAGAATGAAAGCGGTCTGAAATAAGCAGCTACAAGGAAGCAGGTCCGTTTTTTCCAAGGGCTTGTCTGGGGCAGCACTGTGGCATAGTAGGTAAAGCCGCCACCTGTAGCACTAGCATCCATATGGGCGCCGGGTTGAGGGAGTGGGCTGTGGGCAACCTCCATCTTGCTTCCCCCCGTGTCAACTGAGCCACACCAGGGGCTTTCCTCCTGCACAAGGTGCTCTTTGGGAAGCTTCAGGAGAGATTTGATCTGAAGGAAAACTTGTGTGCGAAGCGGGGCTGCTCTGTCAGCCTGGTTTCTTGCAGGTACAGTTCCTTTTGCTTTTGGGACCTGTGTGGGCCCAGTGTCAGATGTGCTGTTGCCTCCTTAGGACATAATGCTACTGTTGTCCCCAGTTTCGTGTCTAGGGCTCCTCACAGAGCCGACTCACCATGGGTAGGCATGGTCGCTGATGTCTCATTATCAGATCGCCTCTCTCAGGTCCTTGTAGGATGTTAGAAGCTGTTTCCTGGATGGTGTGCAGTTCTGCTGTAGTTGACATGGCTGCAACCCAGAATCCTTCTAGACTGCCCTGTAACTCGCATATTTGAGCTTTCCAAATATTTCACACACTGAGGAAGCCATCTGTAGCAGTGGTTGAAATGTCGCTTGGGTTACCCATATCCCCTGTCAGAGTGCCTGCTTTGAGTCGCGGCTACTCCTCTTCTGATCCAGCTTCCTGCTAATGTACATCCTGCAAGATAACAGATGATGGGCCAAGTACTGGGGTTCCGCCAACCCATATGGGAGACCCAAGTGGAGTTCCTGGCTCCTGGTCAGGGCCTGACCTGGTCCTGGCTGTTGTAGTCATGTGGGGAGTGAACCAGCAGATGGGAGATAACTCTCCACTGTTCTGACTCTGTATCTCCCTGCCTTTCAAATAAAAGTGAAAATAAATAAAAAATAATAATTCAGGTGTCCAGCATTACAGAGCCTTGGCTTAAGCCAAAGCCTGTGTTGCTGGCACCTCATATCATAGTGCTTCTTCGAGTCTTGGCTGCTCTACTTGTGTTCCAGCTAATGCACCTGAGAAAGCAACAGAAGATGGCCCAACTGCTTAGGTCATTGCTACCCATATGGTAGACCCAATGGGGCTCTAGGTTTTTGGCTTTGCCTGGCACAGCCCCAGCTGTTGCAGCCATTTGGGGAGTAACCTAGTGCATGGAAGATTGTTTATTTCTAACTCTATGTCTTCCTTTCTCTTTCTGTCACTCTGCCTTCCAAATAAGTAAAATAGATCTTTGAAGAATGATTCAGATAATTTGCACAGGGTCTACATTGTGGACACATTTGACACTCTGGAGTCTCCTGGGTCCTAGGGCCCCAGGGGCAGCATTTCTTGTCCTGCAGGCTGGATCCCCTACAGAGCGCCTTTCTGCTCTGGTCTCACTTAAATGGGTGCCTTCCTGTTACCCTGTAAATGGCCAGAGCCGTCTTCCCCAAATGTGATGTGCACTGTCTCCAAAACACACAGTGGCCCCCGGTGCCCTGAGCTTCTTCTCTAGAGGTAGAAATGCAGGTGCAATAACTCGTCCTTTATCAGGCAGGAGACGTCCCAGATGCTCCAGAACATCGGACTTCTGAACACCTGGCCAGCGTGCAGCTTCTTCGTTGTTGTAGGGTTTATCTTCCACTTTCTGGTATGGTTGGTCAGGTTCCCAGAACTCTGCCATTTCCTCCTCCTCCTCCTCCTCCTCCTCCTCCTCCTCCTCCTCCTCCTCCTCCTCCTCCCCCTCCCCCTCCCCCTCCCCCTCCCCCTCCCCCTCCCCCTCCCCCTCCCCCTCCCCCCCCCCTCCTCCTCCTCCTCCTCCTCCTCCTCCTTCTTCTTCTTCTTCTTCTTCTTCTTCTTCTTCTTCTTCTTCTTCTTTAAAGTATTGATTTAAAAGGCAGAGTTACAGAGACAGATAGAGTTATCTGCCATCTGCTGGTTCACTCCCAGAATGGCTGCAATGGCTGGGGCTAGGGCAGGCTGAAATCAGGAGCCTGGAACTCCATCTGGGTCTTCCACTTGGTACCTGGGATACAGGTACTTGGGCCATCTTCAGTTTCCTTCCCAGGCACATTAGCAGGGAGCTGGGTCAGAAGTGGAGCAGCCAGGACTGGGACTGGCACCCATGTGGAATGCCAGCCTGGCTGGTGGTGGCCCACCCATTACTCCACAACACCGGTCCCTGCCCTTTTCTTCTCAATCAGGTTCACTTTGCACCGTGTTGTCAATAGAGTTGACCCATGCAGAATGCCCACAAGATGCCCACATCCTTTGGGCCGTTCTGTGACTGAGAGCAGGAGAGTGAAACTGGTCTTGTACAAAGCTGTGAGTGTGCACGGTTCTCCGTGCCTCCTACCTCAGAGTATTCCTGGTTCGCCTTTCTGATGAGCGTCGACAAGTAGGTGTGAGTAGTTTCCAGCCCAGCAGCTGCAGGCCAATACGAAGGTCTGCGAGAGTGTTCGTCTGCTCTCGTGAAGATCACATCTCACCCAACAGCTTCAGCGGAGCCCATTCTTTGAGTGCCTGGGAGTCTGTGTCATCTGCCACCATTCATTTGGTTGATGTGGAGATTGAATTATTGGATCAAATGCTTGTGAGTCACTGCTTCTCAGGGGTGGGAAACGTTGTTTCTGCCAAGGGCCATTTGGAGATTTATGACATCATTCGTGAGCCACAGAAAGTTACCAACTTAAAAATTAGTCTGCTGGTAGCTTAAACACTGCAGTTGCCTTGACAGGGTCAGACCAAATGATTCTGCAGGCCTTACATGGCCTGTGGGCCATGCGTGCCCACTCCTGCCAGTGCCTGGAGGATGGTACCGATGCTGCCTTTCCCCCTGGGGCCCTGTCGTCTCATGTAAGTAGCTGCTTTCATTTTTTAGCCTTTTTTTTTTTCTTTTTTTGACAGGCAGAGTGGACAGTAGAGGGAGACAGAGAGAAAGGTCTTCCTTTTTGCCGTTGGTTCACCCTTCAATGGCCGCCGCGGTTGGCGCGCTGCGGCCCGCACACTGCAGGAGCCAGGTGCTTATCCTGGTCTCCCATGGGGTGCAGGGCCCAAGCACCTGGGCCATCCTCCACTGCACTCCCTGGCCACAGCAGAGAGCTGGCCTGGAAGAGGGGCAACCAGGACAGGATCGGTGCCGCAACCAGGACTAGAACCCGGTGTGCCGGCGCCGCAAGGTGGAGGATTAGCTTGTTAAGCCACGGCGCCGGCCTATTTTTTAGCCTTTCATTTTGAGTACTTAGACCCTCAAGAACTTGAAGAAGATTCACAAATTATCCTGTGTGCCCAGCTTCCCCTTGCTTTACCTCTCAGCTGCCACAGCCATTCCACAATTTATTTATTTCATTTAAGTTGTTACTTAATGGTGAGGGAGAGAGAGTGAGCAAGCTAGCGTCTGCCCACTGTGTACTCCCCAAATGCCTACAACAGCCAGGGCTGGGCCAGGTGGAAGCTGGAAGCTGGAAACTCAATGCTGGTCTCCTGCGTGGGTAGCAGGAACCCAATTTCCTGACCATTACTGCTACTTCTCAGCATTGCATCAACAGGAGTTAGGAGCTGAACCTGGGAACTGAACCCAAGTATTCCAGTGTGGGATGTGGGCACCTGAACCACTAAACACAACACCCAACCCCATTCCACAGTTAGCACAGCTTCTTTGAACTCTGTCTCATCCGGGTACACTGCAGGCGACCATCTCAGCAGTCACATCAGTACAGTAAGTCGAGCCCTTGAACTAGTTCACCCGCCACTCCTGATGCTGCAGCTCTCATCGCCATCTAGTGGACGAGTGATCCAAAAGCTAGTTCTTCCCCACTTCCTAGGACTTCTGTCCTCAGCCACCTGGGTTGAGTTCCCGTGAGCAGAACCCGACTTGGGAACTCTTGGTGCAGTGATCTCACGGAGAAATCTAGGGGTGAAAGGGTCGGAGCCAGCAGGGGAAGAAGTTAGGCCACGTGATGTCAGCAGAGGCTGGCCTCAGCCTGTCGCCACACAAGCCCTGAAGTGTGCCTTGCATCACAGTTGCTGCCCCACCCGGAGGCGAGCAGGCTGCCGGAGGTGCTCATCAGTTAGCCGTGGGCCAGGGCCCTCTCCTGGAGGCAGGATGTCGCTGTCAGCCACTACCTCCAGGGCCGCTTCCAGATAAGGAGGTTCCTGAGAGTCCTCCGTGAAAGGCCTTTGTCCTGAGCCATGGGCTGCTGCCACCCCAGCCACAGCAGCTGGAGGGTGAACACAGAGCCTGTGGACGGGGAGATGGGCACCTGCCGCTGTCTGCTCTGCCTTCCTCAATTTAAAAATGGAATGATGAGGGTGGGCGCTGGGTGGAACGGTGAAGGTGCTGCTTAGGATGCCTGTGACCCACATGGAAGTGCCTAGGTTCTGATCCCAGCTTTCTGCTAATAGGATCCCTGGGAAGCAGCAGGTGATGGCTCGAGGAGTTGGGTCCCTGCCACCTCTATGGAGACCTAGACTGAGTTTCTGGCTCCTTGCTTCTTCCTGGCCCAGCCCTGGCTGTTGCAGACGTTTGGGGAGCGAACAGGTAGATGGAAGATATCTCTCTCTTTCTCATTCTGCCTCTCAAATAATAAAAAAAAAAAAATGTTAGCAACGAAAGCGGAATGAATGACAACAGAGAGGAACCATGTGAAAAACTACAGCAGAACGTCCCAGGAAGTTCTGAGATGGGTCAGGCTCAGGAGCCAGTGTGAGCGGCTGTGCGCGTCGCTCTGACAGTGCAGCGAGGAGACGCAGCGTCGGCTTCAGCTCTGAGGACAGCTGTCCAGGACACTGCACAGCGCTCCCAGCTCATTCCCAGTGCACCAGAGCTGAGATCTTTCTGTGTTCATGAATCTGTATACGGATGCAAGGCCCGTCCGGTCTTAACCTTGGGCACCTTATCTCTGCCCTCCTAATTGGGCTGCTGCCTTAAGTAAGCATCTCTGAAGCAGAAGACAGTGTAGTGCACGAAATGGCTCTCTTACAATACTTCACCATAAAATAAATCATCACACCTCTTACTTCTTGTGACACCACTCGGTGAATTTCTTTCTCCCTTTCTATCACCATCTGTCTTTATAGTAGAAGTGTTTTATGGCTTTTCTTGAAGGTTCAAATTGCCCTACTGTCCTCACCTAGGAAGGGAGCAAGCGCCATCTCCCTATTGCAGAATGTTCCCTGTGGGCATGGCCTCGCTGGTGCTGCCACTCACACCAGTATAAATTCTGCATTCATGTAGCTCTGGTCCTCATCTACCACTTCTTACTTGGATTTGTTTCCAAACAAGTGTCCCTGTCTCTTAATCTCTGGTTCATCTTTGAACTATTGCCAGATTAATTTTTGTTGAGCCCTGCTCTCATCACGAACATCACCCTGTAATCCACAGTAATCTGCCTCAGTCATCTGTTTTGGGATTTACAGTTCTTTACAGGCCAGATCCCACATCCTAGCTACGGGTACTTTCCATTACTCTCCAACAGAAGCCCTCTGCTCTGCCGGGGATGTTGTAAACCCAGAGACTTTTTGCCTCTCTTTTTGTTTTTCCCAAGACAGAAAATCTGCACCCATCCACATCTTCTTGATTCTTGCCCATCTCATGTCCTCCTGGAACCCATTCTGACCTCCTGCCGCCTGGACTCAGAAAGGCTTCTCTCCCGAGAGGCAGCACCTGTCAAGGTCAGCCAGCCCAGTAAACACATAGCAGGAAATGCACCTGTGACAGCTTGAGAACACCAAGTCACCACCACCACCCTAGCCTTCAAGGCCCAGAACGATAAGGACCTTCTTGCGCTTGCAAAGAATTCTCTCAACTTTCCAGCAAGACCAAGGCATGGGCAGCTGTATCATTTTTGTTTTGGGAACACTGGTGTCGATGGCAATTTAGAGACTGGATGCAGCTGTGAAGACAGAAGAAGTGAAGTTCTATTTGGGTAGGAGACACAGAAGCTCCCAGCAAAAGGAGGGGCTGTAGAAAGAGAGAGACCAAGCTGCTGTAGTCTCGCAGTCTAGGGCTATTTGTGTCTTTAACACGTCACCTCCAAAGAGCAGATGTAGCGGTTATAAGCTACTGTGAAGGCAGGAGAAGTTTTAATGGAACCTCTTCTAATTTGTCTTTGTCAAAACCCAAATCTTTTTGTTCGTTGGCAAATACTAATTTTTTTTAAAGATTGATTGATTTGAAAGTCAGAGTTACACAGAAAAGGAGAGGCAGAGAGAGAGAGAGAGAGAACCATTCCACTGGTTCATTCCCCAGTTGGCCCCATTGGCTGGAGCTGGGCCAGTTAGAAGCCAGGAGCCGGGAGCTTCTTCCGGGTCTCCCATGTGGGTGCAGGGGCCCAAGCTGGGCCATCTGCTGCTGCTTTCCCAGGCCATAGCAGAGAGCTGGATTGAAGTGGAGCAGCTGGGACTCAAACCGGCGCCCATATGGGATGCTACAGCACAATGCTGGCTCCGGCAAATACTGTTACATGTGAACTTGCATCCTGTTCTGTTCAGTGTGTACATGCTGGCAAGGAGCTGTGGGATGGAGTTAGTCTGGCCTGTCGCTAGTCTAGGGCTGCCTCGATACTAACCAAATGAAGGACAGTTATCATTCTGGAGAACCTTTAGGAAATGGTTAATGAATACAGAAAAGAGAAACTGTCCAGTGTGTTAAATAAAAGTTACTGAAGGTCACGGTTTTGGGCCAAGATCCTGCACTGGGCCCCCGCAGACCAGGCTGAACATTAAAATGGAGTCACTCTCGCTAATGTCCACAAGCTGGAGCTAGCTTTGTGAAGCCGCGGGTTAAGTCACTGCTGCTGGTCACACTGGCATCCCATGTCTGAGCTCCCATCACTTCCGATCCAGGTTCCTGCTAACGGGCCTGGGGAGGCAGTGGAAGATAGCCCAATGCTTGTGTCCCTGGCGCCCCTGTGGGAGACCTGGATGGAATTTCTGGCTCCTGACTTCGGCCTGGAGCTGAAAACACAGAGATTATTTTTATTTCACCCTTTTTTCCATGCACTTTTCTTGCGTTGGTTGGGCTGTTCAGTCTGCAGTTCTGTGATGCTCTATCACAAGTACGGGAAGCAGCAGCTGTCCCCCCTCAGCCGTCATGCAGACCTGCTCCATTGCCGCAGGGACACTCCCTCGTGATCCCCTCAGCAGCCACGGCTGTCGTCTGGCCACGGCTGACCGCTGTCCATTGCTGTGTTTTTCTCACTTTGCAAAAGTCATGTAAACAAAATCACACAACATGGCAGGCTCTGAGAATGGCTCCACTCACCCAGCACAACGCCCTTGAGCTCTATTCAATGTATTGCCTGAATTGATAGTTGGTTCCTCACTGAGCAGCGGCCTGTTGCATGGATCTAATACAATTTGTCACCTCATTCATCCACAGAAGGACATTTGGTCGTATCTTCCAAGACCACTGCCAGGCTCTATCATCCACTACAGGGACCTCAGATTCTCAGCACACAGCCATACTCCATTGCAGGGTGACAGAGAGAGAGGAACAGACTGGGACAGAAAGAAACATCTGCTGGTTTTCTCACCGCATGGCTGTGACAGCTAGGCTGAAGCCAGGAGCCTGAGACTCCATGCAGGTCTCCCATGTGGGTGGTAGGGCTGCAAGTACTTGGGCCGTCTTCTGCAGCTTTCCCCTGCACGTTAGCAGGGAACTGGATTGGAAGTGGAGCAGCCAGGACTTGAACTGCCACTCATGTGGGATGCCAGCATTGCAGATGGTGGCTTAACCCTCTGCACAACAAGGCCAACTCCACTCTGTATTTCTGTACTTGAATTAATCATGTTTAACTAAAATCAATTTCCTGGATTTAACAATTTACTATGATTATGATTATTTAAGATGTTATCGTTAGGGAAAATTGGGTAAAAGTGTACTTGAGAAATCTCTATTCTTTTACAATTTCTTCTGGCTCTTAAATTAATTCAAAATATAAAGATATTAAAAGAAAAGTGCATGGCTAGCGCTATGGCACAGTGGGTTAATGCCCCGGCCTTCAGCACCGGCATCCCATGTAGGCTCCAGTTCAAGTCCTGGCTGCTCCACTTCCCATCCAGCTCCCAACTAATGTGCTTGGGAAAGCAGCAGAGGATGGCCCAAGTGCTTGGGCCTTGCACCTGCATGAGAGACCTAGATTAAGATTCTGGCTCCTGGCTTCAGATCACCTCAGCTCTGGCTGTTATTGCCATATGGGGAGTGAACCAGTGGATGGACGTCTACCTTTCTCTGTAACTCTGTCTTTCAAATAAGTGAAAAAAAATCTTTAAAAAAAGAAGAAAAAAAAAAAAAACCACAGGTGGAGAGAGATGGAGAATTAGAAAATTCCAAGGACTCCAGAAGAGAGGACAAGATGTTTTTCTTCTGATAATGATTTTTTAGGAGAATAAACCTTGATTTCAAACTTCTGCCAACTGTTAATCCTGCTGATGAGAGAGATGGATAGAAATGACTTTTAAATTTTCCTTTTGCTAAAAAAAGCATGTCTGAAATTTCTGGGGTGATATAAAGATCTGAAAGTTCTAATTTATTTCATTGTGGACAGGAGTCGCCTTTGAAAATTATTTTTTCCTTAGACCATGTTTGTCTTCCTTAATTTGGACTTGATCCACATTTTTGGGAATTATTGCTCACCTGTGCTTGGTATGCAGATGTGTGTGGGTGTGACCTGCCCGAGTTTGCAGGGTAGACAGGCATGGGGGATGTTCTCTTTGGTTAAATTTCTGTTTGTGGGGCAGGAATTGAGTGCAGCGTCAGACACGTGCATCCCGTTTTGGGCTGCCTGGGTTCCAGTCCCAGCTTCTCTTCCAGTTCCAACTTCCTGCTGATGTGTACCCTGTGAGGCAGTAGGTGCTGGCTCAGTGCCTGGGTCCTCCCACCCATGTGGGAGGCTGGGACTGAGCTCCTAGCCCCTGGCTGGACCAAAGCCCAGCCTGTGCTGTTGTAGTCCTGTGGGGAGTGAATGAATAATCTCTCTGTCTCTGACTCTGTGACTTTTCAATAAAATGAAAATAAATAAAAATTTTTAAAAAGACAAATTTATTAAAAATTTCTCTTTAAGACAGTCTATTCTTGTTACTTTTGTGGCTGTGGATTTTTGGTTTTTTTGTTTGTTTTGTTTTTAAGATTTAGGTATTTGTTTATTTGAAAGGCAGAGTTACAGAGAAAGAGAAAGAGCCAGAGAGAGAGAGAGAGAAGTCTTCCGTCCGCTGGGTCACTCCCCAGTTGGCTGCAGCGGCTGGAGCTGCGCTGATCTGAAGCCAGAAGCCAGGTCTCCCATTTGGGTGCAGGGGCCCTAGGTCTTGGACCATCTTCTACTGCCTTCCCAGGCCATTAGCAGAGAGCTGGATCGAAAATGGAGCAGCTGAGACTCCAACTAGTGCCCATATGGGCTGCTGGTGCCACAGGCATTGGCTTTACACACTACCCCACAGTGTTGGCCCCCGAAGTGTATCTTTTTAAAAAAAAAAAAAAAGATTTTTTTTTTGAAAGAGTTACAGAGAGGCAGAGAGAGGTCTTCCATCCACTGCTTTACTCCCCAACTGGCTGCAACAACTAGAGCTGCACCCATCCAAAGGGAGGAGCCAGGAGCTGCTGCTGCTGCTTTTTTTTTTTTTTTTTAAGATTTATTTATTTATATCAAAGGTGAAATCACAGAGAGGCAGAGTTAGAGAGAGAGATCATCCATCCGCTGGTTCACTCCCCAAATGGCCACAATGGGTAGAGCTGGGCCGATCCAAAGCCAGGAGCCAGGAGCTTCCTCTGGGTCTCCTATGTGGGTACAGGGACCCAAGCACTTGGGCCATCATCTGCTGCTTTCCCAGGCCATAGCACAGAGCTGGATTGAGCATCCGGGACTCGAACGGGTGCCCATATGGATTGCTAACACTGCAGGTGGTGGCTTTACCCACTCCACAGTGCCTGTTCCAAAGGTCGATCTTTTTACAAATTGGATTACTTCTGTTTTTCTTACAGGCTTAAAAGGATGTTTTATGCATGCTGAATGGAGTCTTGGGGTTTATCTGTTTCATCTGTCTTTACCAGTCTGTGGTGTTCCTTTCACTCTGTTCATGTAGTCTGAGGATGAAGACAAAAATTTCAAATTTTTTAAATGATCGGTGCCTTTGGGTCCTGTTTAAGTAAAGTTTTCTAACGTAAGGTCCTTATGTAAAAGTTGCTTGTCCCAGAATACAAAATGACCGACTGGCCTTTGGGCAAACTGTGGTCTAGGAGAGTTCTTCTCTTGCTACTGGACCATCCTATTTTCTT
Organism: Lepus europaeus; assembly: GCF_033115175.1. NCBI lineage: Eukaryota > Metazoa > Chordata > Mammalia > Lagomorpha > Leporidae > Lepus > Lepus europaeus. The sequence continues at coordinate 151,680,357 of NC_084830.1, forward strand.
TCCGTTTCTTTCCAGATTTATTTATTTGAAATGTAGAGAGAGAGAGAATCTTTTATCTGCTGGTTCACCCTCCAAATGACTGCAATGGCTGAGGCTGGGGTGGGCCGAAGCCAGGAGCCTGGAGCTCTATCCTGGTATCCCACAGGGGTGGCAGAGGCCCATGCACTTGGGCTGTCTTCCCCTGCTTTCCCAGGTTCATGAACTAGAAGATGAGTCAGAAGCAGAGCGGCCGGGAGAAGCTGGGATTGAAGCCAGCGATTGCAGGTGACGGCTTAACTTGCTGTGCCACAAGGTCACCCTGAGACTTCCAGGAGAGGGTGGTCGTCAAAGCTGCTGATGCAATATGTGGCATTATTGTCTGTCAGTTGGGTTGGACACTGGTGGTAAGTGGTGGGGACTCGTGGGACAGCAACGTCATCACCTCTGCTCCTGGGCAAGGAGGACCACTTAACCTGCGATCCCATTTCTCTGGACCTGTATCAGAGTGGGGGCTGTGAACCTCATTATACTGCACCAGCATGGACTTTCAGGAAGTACCGTAGGTTTCCCATGCAGCAGTCCTGTGACACACACACAGCTACTTAGAGTGTGGTCCGCACAGGGGCATTGCTTGAAGTTTGTTAACAATGAATTATTTGGCTCAATCCCAGGACTACTGAATTGGAGTCTCTGGAGGTGACACCCAGCAATCTGTGCTTTAAAAGATTTTCCAGATGATTCTGATGTGTCGTGAATTTAGAGAACCACCACAGAACAGAATTTCTAATAAAAACAAACAGGAAACCTGAAGATTAGTCTCCAGCTTAAATACCAGGCACCTAACATATGCTGAGGGGCCAGCATTGTGCCATAGCTGGTAAAGCAACCGCCTGCAGTGCTGGCATCCCATATGGGTGCTGGTTCTAGTCCCGGCTGCTCGTCTTCCAATCCAGCTCTCTGCTGTGGCCTGGGAAAGCAGTAGAAGATGGCCCAAGTCCTTAAGCCCCTGCACCTGCGTGGGAGACCTGGAAGAAGCTCTTGACTCGTTGCTTCAGATTGGCCCAGCTCCATCCACTGTGGCCATGTGAAGAGTGAACCAGCGGATAGAAGACCTCTCTCTCCTTCTCTATGCCTCTGTAACTCTACCTTTGAAATAAATAAATAAATCTTAGAAAAAAATATGCTGAGTAGGTGTGCAATGAACCAGAACATGAGTGTGTGAATGAATGTGGAGCAGAGTTCTGCCGCTACCCCCACATACATTGAGTGAGCAACATGCCGAATATTTTCTGGTCATTGAGGCCTAAAAGGAAGGTCTAAGAAAAAAACAAGTCCATTTGACGGCGATCCACTTTGAGAAAGAGCTGCAGTCTTCCAGGCAAGGTGGTGAATGAGTGGGGTACTTCATTGTCTTTGGGAAGAGTTTTATTTTCTGAACTAGAGAATTCATATTAAAGTAAATTTATTTATTTGAAAGGCGGAGTTACAGGCAGAAGTAGAGACAGAGAAATTGGTCTTCAATTCATTGCTTCACTCCCCAAACGACTGCAACAGCCAGGGCTGAGCCAGGCCGAAGCCAGGAGCCAGGATCTTCCCTGGGCCATTAGCAGAGAGCTGGATCAGAAGTGGAGCAGCTGGGACAAGAACTGACGCCCACTTGGGATGTGGGTGTTGTGACTTGGGATGTGGTGGCTTAACTTGCTACAGCTCAGTGCAGGCCCCTTGTTTTCTTCTTATTTAAAGCTTCTGTCATAAAAATGTCCTCCTTTCTCCCTCTGGCAAACAAGTCCATGTTAAGCCAGAGCAGTCATGAAGTCTCATCGTTATCGTGGAGTTGTTCCAGTACTAACTTCTGGCCATGCTGTAGGCTGTTAAAACAACCAGGCATTCTTCCCCTGTTACATTCCTGGATGGTGTACAAACATGTGCGTTTTTTTGTTTTGTTTTGTTTTGTTTTGTTTTTTAACAAATGTATGTGTTTGAAAGAGTTAGAGAGGGGGAGAGACCGAGATCTTCCATCTAGTGGTTCACTACCTAGATGGCTGCAACGACCCAGGCTGAGCAAGGCCGAAGCCAGGAGCTTCTTCTGGGTTTCCCAGATGGGTGGCAAGGACACAAGTACTTGGGACATCTTTTGCTGCTTTCCAAAACCATTAGCAGGGAGCTGGATCAGAAGTGGGGTAATTGGATCACGAACTGACACCCATAAGGGTTGCTGCATCGCAGGGGGCGGCTTTACCTGCTACAGGACAATACCGAACCCAGACGTATACAATTTTATCAACGTTAGTTCATTATCTCTGAAATTATGTCCTGACACCACCAGATAGCAAAACGCCACTGGTGCACTGAGTAACTAAGAGAAAATAGAGATGCAGAGTATTCCTCTCCTACAGCTTGTCTATAGTGGGGATGTGAGGCAGATTTGTTCCCAGTCGTGGAGGGAGGGCGATCGCAGAAGCCAGTTCGTGAGTTCCTTCAGCTTAGCGTAGAGGTAAAAAGCCGGCAAACAATGCAAAGAGGCAAAAACTTTTATTGGACAGAAAAGAAACTTTTATTTAATTGGCAAGTGACAAAAAAAAGCATCTGGTTCGAGAGGAGACACTGGCTTTGAGGAAGTGTCGGGTTTTTAAGGCATTACTGTTTTTTTTTTTTTTTTCCTCATTGAGTCATTCTGTGGGGGTGCCCATTGGATGGGGTTTCACGTATGTATGTTGATTGGCTTGAGGTTCGTGAAGATACTGGGGGTCTCCTGGAGAGAGTCTGTCTGCTTAGGGGCTCAGCCCTGTCTGCCAGCTCTGGGTGGAAGATGGTACCCACCCTGAAGGTGTGACCTAAGTCCGAAAGGTCACACATGCTGCACAAGCAGCTGTTGGTGGGGAGATGCGGGCCGGTCTGTAGACTGGAATTCTAGCCACGGCTGGCAACCTGCTTGTGCAGGACATCCTACCTATGTCTGAGGGGCCCACAGACTGGATGGCCTCAAGATTGACGTGAATGTTATATTTTGGGCCCAAAATTAACATAGGATTTGGTAATCTGGAATCTAGTGGTTAAGGAGATGAAGAAAGGGAGGAAAACTCACATTGCCCCAAACCAGTAGACACAGTGGGTTGACCCCCAAGCACAGGAAGCGCTGTGAGGAAGTTGGGGCTGGGTGGGCAGAGCCAAGTGGCACAAAGCTGCCTGGGACCCAAGTGTCGGCTTCTGTCCCTTCCCCATTTCCTTCATTTCAGCCATCAGTAAGCATCCCTGCACGTCTGTGGTGAGCAAAGCGTGGGCCATGGCCTCAGTCCTTGGGAAGGTTTGTGCAGGCAGCATGGTGGTGTGAAGTGCCCGGGAGCCCAGAGAAGTGGGGGTTGTTTCCCGTCTGAGAGGTATCCAAGGGGTGGCTTGTGGGCCAAGTGCTGCTGAACTGGGCTTTGGATGGCTGCAAGGTCAGCGAGGTGTACGACTAGGCAGGTTGGGAAACGAGGGCGAACTCCAGGACAGTTCATCTCTCGGGGGGCGGTGTCTGCGGACAGAGACAACGTATTGCAGGAGAGCAGTGTGAGGGTGAGGGAGCGAGGTGTGGAAGGGTGGCCGGAGCGTCGGGCGCAGGAGGATGGCCATTCAATGTTGTTTCACTATCCAGGACGCCACACACTGTATGAATGGAGACTCACTGGAATGAAGTGGTGATGGTCCTCAGATAACATGCCGTGGGCATTTGAATTGTTAATTTTTTTTTAATTGTAAGATACATGGCATACAATTTACCATTTTAAAATGAAATGCAGTGGCATTTTGCACACTCAGCATTCACATTGTTGTAACTATCAACACCATCCATTCTCAGACTTTTTTTACATGCAGAGAGAGAGAGACAGAGAGAGATACAGAGATCCTCCATCCACTAGTTCACTCCCCAAATGCCTGCAACAGCCAGCACTAGGCCAGGAGCCTGGAACCCAATCTGGTCTCTCATGTATGTGGTAGGGAGCCAGGAACTCAGGCTACGTCCTGTTGCTTCCTGGAGTGTGCACCAACAAGAAGGTAAAATCAGAAGTAGAGCCAGGACCTGTACCCAAATACCCAGATATGGGAGGTGGGTGTCTTCTTAGCTGCTGTGCCAAATGCCCACCCCAAGAATGGTCTTTGAGCAGGAGAATGAAAGCAGCTCAGGGGACTTGAGCAAGATCACCTGTGAGGAACTGTGCCGTGCTGCTGGGCTGCCCCCAGCTGATTCACGTGCAAGGTGACATGGGAGGCAGGGGACAAAGTGGCCATTTGAATACCTTGGGGCTATGAGAGTCGTTCCCCAGTAGGACTGAGAGAGGGGGTAGCACCAGCCAGCTGCAAGGACCCGAGATGATGGGATGGCTTTGAGTGATTTCTGACACCCAAAGAACTGAGAACGAAGGGAAGCTGTTACGGATGGTCATGAGCAAGGTCAGATAACCAAGGTCAGATGACAAGTGAGTGGGGTGCAGGGGCAGGAGAAGGTCTAGAAGGAAGAAAGGCGGGGGAGGCGAGGGGCCCCTCAGATGAACGTGCGGCTCTGGGGACACACTTCGTGGCAGCGCATGGCTTGGAGTGAGACTTTCTAGCCCAGCTGGGGAGAGGTGTGAGTTTTGTTTCCTCATATGAGTGGTGACTGACTGAAGTCAAGTTAGTGGATAAAGACATTCGTTTTTCCATCTTTTGAGACTTTTCTGTTTCTTGCACTCATTGTATCTTTCCTTTCAGAAAATGCTATTTTACAACTAAGTCCTGGTATGGCTAGAACTTAACTTTCTTTCTGTCCTTTTTTTTTTTTTTTAAGATTTATTAATTTATGTGAAACGCAGAGTTGCACAGAGAGAGGGAGAGCCAGAGAGCGAGAGCGAGAGAGAGAGATATCTTTCATCTATAGGTTCACTTCCCAAATGGCCACAGTGGGTGGGACTTGGCTGCTCGGAAGCCAGGAGCCTGGAACTCCATCTGTGTCTCCCACGTTGGTGGTGGGGACCCAAGTAATTGAACCATCTTCGGGGCCAGCGCTGTGGTATAGCAGGTAAAGCTGCCGCCTGCAGTGCCAGCATCTCATGTGGGTGCCAGTTTGAGTCCTAGCTGCTCCACTTCTCCAGCTTTCTGCTGCGGCCTGGGAAAGAAGTAGAAGATAGCCAAAATCCTCAGGCCCCTGAACCTGCGTGGGAGACCCGGAAGAAGCTCCTGGCTCCTGGCTTTAGATCGGTGCAGCTCTGGCCATTGGGGCCAATTGGGAAGTGAATCAGATGATTAAGACCCCCCTCTCTCTGCCTCTCCTTCTCTCTCTGTGTAACTCTGACTTTCAAATAAATAAATCTTTTAAAAAATTGAACCATCTTCTGCTGCTTTCCTAGAGGTGTTAGCAAGGAGCTGGATCCGAAGTAGAGCAGCTGGGACTCCAAACCAGTGCTCCTGTGCAGTGCCGGTATGGCAGGTGATGGCTTAACCTGCTGCACCTGAACACCAGCCCCAACTTAACTTTCAGCCTAATCTGTTTGCTTATCCATGGGCCTAATAACCATAGTACATATCTGGTGTTTCAGATTGCCACATTTCAGGCTAGGGACTGTGAATGTATCATCTAATAGAAGACTTGCAATAAGTCCATGGGGTACTACCAGTATCTCCATTTTCCAGGTGAGACACTGAGGCACAGGGTGTGGGTATAGAGCTTGCTTGAAGTCAAAATTTGAACCTGGGTCTGTCTAATTCCAAAGTCTATGCTCTCTAAAGCTTTGTTCTGATGTTTTTCTTTCATGTTTGTTTCTTTTTAACCTGCTTGAAAGGCAGAGTGACACACACACACACACACAAAGACAGGGAGATCTTCTGTCACCTGGATTACTCCCCAAATGCCTGCAACAGCCAGGGTTGGTCCAGGCCAAAACCCGGAGCCAGCAGCAGTATCTGATCATGGGCCCAGATACTTGTGCGATCATCTGCTGCCTCCCCGGGTGCATTAGCAGGAACCTGGGTCAGAAGCTGAGTAACTGTGTTCTGATGTGGGCTGTGGGTGTCCTAAACAGTGGCTTAACCAGCTGTGCTAGGATGCCCAGCCCTGTACTCATTGTTTTAATTTGAAACTTATATTTTCCTATTTAAATGTACTCTCCTTTCCGTTGTTTTCTTTCTTTTCACTGTCACATTTTTATATATCAGACAAAATCCCTTTGTGGCTGGGTGAGGTGCTAGGTACTTGTGAGGGCACCCAAAGAGTGTAAGCTCACCTTTGCTAGTGGGGTGCTGGGTTTGAATGGAGCTGGAGCTGTGGTCCAGCAGGTCAGGCCACTGCTTGGGACATCAGCATCCCAAATCGGAGCTGCTGCCACCCATGTGGGAGACCAGGAAGGCGTCCCAGCCTCCTGGCTTCAGCCTGGCCCAAACCTGGCTGTTGCAGCCATTTGGAGAGTGAACCAACAGATGGAAGCTCTCTCTCTGTGTCTCATTCTCCCTTTATGTAACTGTCTTTCAAACAAAAATCTTAAACAAAAAAAAAACACTGTATTTGAAAATTTGTCTAGGCCGGTGCCGCGGCTCACTGGGCTAATCCTCTGCCTGCAGCACCTGCACCCTGGGTTCTAGTCCTGGTTGGGGCGCCGGTTCTGTCCCTGTTGCTCCTCTTCCAGCCCAGCTCTCTTCTGTGGCCCGGGAAGGCAGTGGAGGATGGCCCAAGTCCTTGGGCCCTGCACCCGCATGGGAGACCAGGAGGAAGCACCTGGCTCCTGGTTTCAGATCTGCGCAGCGTGCCGGCTGTTGCAGTCATTTGGGGGGTGAGCCAACAGAAGGAAGACCTTTCTCTCTGTCTCTCTCTCTCACTGTCTAACTGCTTGTCCAAAAAAAAAAAAAAAAGAAAGAAAGAAAATTTGTCAGTTACATAAGCACAAACTTCGATGTCTACCTTCTTTTATATCACAATATCTGTAATAAAAAAATGGCCATATTAGAAAAAAAGGAAAAATGAAAAGTTTAAAAGGAAAAAAAAGACTTTTTTCTTAAGTGGAGCCACAGAGACCCCTTCCGGTCAAAAAGCAGAAGTACTGGGCAGAGAACCAACTTCCAAACAGGGTAGCAGAGTCGGAAGAAACAGAAACCTTGCAGAAGAGATGGTGTTGGTGCTGGCTCAGCAGAACGGGGAGAAGTAGCACACACGAGAGCAGAAGGTGGTCGTGTTTCTTCATTTCCCATGGTGAAATATGCCGGCTGTAGATAATTTATAAAGTACACCATGCAAATAAGAGTCACGCCTAACTCCACCATCCAGAAATAATAGTGGCAACGGTTTTTCAAAGATTTATTTCAAAGGCAGAGTGATAGAGGAGAGAGAGGGAGGGAGAGAGAGAGATCTTCCATCTGCTGGTTCACTCCCCAAATGACCACATACACCAGAGCTGGGCCAGGCCAAAGCTAGGAGCCTGAAATTCCATCCAGGTCTCCTGTCTGGTTGGCAGCAGTCCAAGTACTTGGGCCATTTTCCAATGCTGGGAAGGAGAGCAGCTGGGATTCAAAACCAGGGCTCATATGGATGCTGGCATTGCAGGCAGCAGCTTAGGTCACTGTGCCACATCACTGGCCTGTAGAAACTTTGTGTGTGTGTGTTTGGAGTTTCTCTCTCTCTCTCTCTCTCTCTCTCTATATATATATGTGTGTGTGTGTGTGTGTGTGTGTGTGTTGCTGCTGCAACAGCAAGGGCTGGGCTAGGCTGAAGCTAGTAGCCAGGAGTTCTTCCAGGTCTCCCAGGGAGGTGCAGGGGGCCAAGTGCTTGGGCAATCTTCCACTGCTTTCCCAGGCCATTAGCAGGGAGCTGGATCAGAAGTGGAGCAGGTGGGACAGGAAGCAGTACCCACGTTGAATGCTGGCGTCAGGCAGTGGCTTTATTTGTTACATCACGCTGCTTGGTCCCCTGGAGACATGTTGATGCACTGACTTCCAGGGCTGTTTTCTGATCATTATATTATTGTTATTCACAAAACTGGTAACTCTTTACTTTGTCATTGAGTTCTTTTTTAAAAGATGTTATTTCCGGGGCCGGCACTGTGGCATAGTAGGCATAGTGGTGTTGGCATCCCATATGGGAACTGGTTTGTGTCCCGGCTGTTTCCAATCCAGCTCTCTGCTCTTGGTCAGGGAAAGCAATGAAAGATGGCCAAGTGCTTAGGCCCCTGCAACCACATGAGAGAACCAGAAGAAGCTCCTTGCTTAGGATTGGCTCAGCTCTAGCTATTACAGCCATTTGGGGAGTGAACCAGCGTGGATGGAGGACCTGTCTCTGACTTACCCTCTCTCTTACTGTAACTCTACCTCTCAAATAAATAAATAAAAATCTTTAAAAAATTATTTTCATCTACTTGAAAAGCAGCATGACACTGAGAGAGAAAGAGAGCTGTCATCTATTCTTCTTAAGTACCCACAGCAACAGGGCTGGGCCAGGCCAAATCCAGGAACTAAGAACTCCATCTGGGTCTCCCCACATATGGGTGGCAGGGGCTCAAGCACTTGAGCCATCACCTGCGGCCTCCCAGGTTGCATTCGTGGGAAGCTGCATCGGAAGCAGAGTAGCTGGGACTTGATCCATGAACTCCAATATGGGATGTCAGTGTCTCAGGCAGATTAACCTGCTATCCATAATGCCTGCACTTGTCATTCAGTGTTTTATCACACATTCTTTTGTTTCTAAGTATTTTTTTATTTAATTCTATTTATTGGGGAGGCAGAGAGAGAGAGACCACTTTTCCAACCACTGGTTCATTCTCCAAATGCCTGCAGCAGCCCAGGGCTAAGCCAGTTCCAAATTGGCAGCCAGAAACTCAATCTGGGATCCAGATCTCTAGCATGGCTGGCAGGGACCCAACTGCTAGGGCCGTCACTACTGCTACCCAGGGTAGCAGTGAACTTGGGAGTGGACAGTGGAGTAGAACTGACACACTCTTATCTCAGATGCCAGATTCCTGCTAACGTGCCTGGAAGAGCAACAGTAAATGACCCAAACACTTGGGTTCCTGCCGCCCACGTGGGAAACCCAGATACGTTCCTGGCTCTTGGCTTCAGCCTGGCCCAGTCCTGGGTGTTGCAGGTATTGGGGAATGGGTGTTGCAGGTATTTGGGGAATGAGCCAGCGAACAGAGAATCTGTCTGTCTCTGTCTCTCTGCCTTCCAAATGAATAAACATTAAAAAAAAAAAAAAGTTAACCAGCTGTTTGCTGTAGGAAACTGGTACGTGGCTACACTGAGCCAGTACAGGAAGGACACACTCTCAGCTGAGGCTGCACGATGTATCCCGGAGCTGTCGGCCATGCACTTAGTTTCCATGGAGACGACTCACCAGGGGTTACACAGGTAGAGGTCAGAAAGATGCTGAGGACAATCAGAAGAGCCCCGAAAGCAATTCTCCAAACTGCACCTGGGCTTCCGGTCGGCTCAGGTGACACCGGGTGTCACGGGGAGGAAGAGGAGAGGAAGGCAGAGGGGTGCCCTGAGGTCCTGCAGTGGGCCTGGCGCGGGCTGGTGCTTCTTAGCCAGGTGGTGCGGGACTGGTCAGCGGGGGCGGGGCTGAGGTCGGCGGGGCCACCCTCCCGTCCGTCCGTGAGGTGGTGCGGAGCTGGGGTCGGCGGGGCCGCGAGGTGGTGCGGGGCTGGGGTCTGTGGGGCCGCGAGGTGGTGCGGGGCTGGGGTCTGCGGGGCCGCGAGGTGGTGCGGGGCTGGGGTCTGTGGGGCCGCGAGGTGGTGCGGGGCTGGGGTCGGCGGGGCCGCACGCCCGTCCGCCCGCTCCACCCAGCCGTCCCGAGCCTGCCGGCTGCAGCCTGGACTTGGCAGCGAAGCTCGCGGCGCAGAGGGCTCGGACACAGGGGAGCGGCCGAGGCCGGTTTATTGCGCTCAGACCAGTCGCCTGCGGAAGCCGTGGGAAATCACGGTGCTCTGGTACCTGGAGAGAGGCGAGTGCAGAGGCAGGTCCGCAATCCTGATTTCCGGGGGGCCCTTCTTCAGGACCACCCGGCGCTCCTCGCCGTGGCAGAGCCGCTCACTGTGCGTCAGGAACAGGGAGTCCTCCAGCGGCCCCGCGTAGATGCCGCACGCGTCCGCCTGCTGCGGGAGGGACAAGGCCCACGGTCACACGCCAGGCCCACGGTCTCGTCCACCTTCACACACCCGCCCGCCCACGTCATGGTCTGGTCTGTCATACATCCGCTCACGTCATGTTCTTGTCTGACGTCACAGGCTCGCCCACGTCACGCCCACGTGGGTCACGGTCTCGTCTGACGTCACATGCTCGCCCACCGTCACAGTCTTGTCTGTTGTCACACCATGCCCACTTATCCTGCTCTTGTCTGACGTCACACCACGCCCACCGTCACGCTCCTGTCTGCCATCACACACCACGGCCACGTGATGCTCTTGTCTGACGTCACACACTATGCCCACTGTCACACTGCTGTCTGCGGTCACACCACGCCCACCGTCAGGGTGTTCTTGGAGGGGCCTGGAGGTTCCCAGCACTTTTCCCACAGAAACCTTTTGTTCAGGGAGTACCAACTTCACGCATTTCATAGAAACAACCCCAGGAACAGTGTTTCCCCCCACCCATTCCTGTTTTTACTAAGATCTATTTTCAGTTAACGTCATGCACAGATGATTAACTCCGCACTAAGTAGACTGCAACAGATAGTACGAGAAGAAACAGAACTGTTCCCCAGCAGTGGAGCCCAGGGCCGCTCAAGTCAGGCATCTGGAGGTGTCAGCGTCACTTCTGTAGACCACCCTGTAGGTGCTCTCGGCTCTCACAGATCGGAGAGAACGCGTGGTGTGTGTCCTTTGGGGACTGCTTATTTCACTGAATACGACCTTCTCCAGTTCTGTTCACTCGGTTGCTATGACAGCACTGATTTATTTTCACCACTGTGTGGTATTCCACAGTGTACACATCCCCTAATTTCTTTACCCAGTCTTCAGCTGACGGACATTGGGTGGATTCCGTATCTTAGCTGTTGTGACCTGAGCTGCACTCAGTACTTTTTCCAGCTCTCCCTGATGAGGGGGAAGGCCTGGGGGCACATTAGCATTCCTTTTCTAAAATCTGCTGGGAGGATGGTGCTGTGGCATAGCGGGAAAAGCCGCCGCCTGCGGTGCCAGCATCCCATATGGGCACTGGTTCGAGTCCCAGATGCTCCACTTCTGATCCAGCTCCTGCTGATGGCCTTGGAAAGCAGCAGAGGATGGCCCAAGTGCTTGGGTCTGTGCCGCACATGGGATGGAGTTCCAGCCTGCTGGCTTCAGCTTGGTTGGCCCAGTCTTGGTCATTGTGGCCATTTGGGGAATGAACCAGCAGATAGAAGATGTCCCTTTATGTCTGTCTTTCAAATAAATAAAAAATCTTAAAAAAACAAAAAACAAAAAACAGTGCTGTGCTGCTCAGTGCTGCCTTACTCCTAATAACAGCTGTGTGTCCACAAATAAAGGTGACAGACTATGGGCATTGGGTCCATGAGCCTCGGTTTGCTGATACATAAAATGGGGATAGTAAACAATGTTAGAATATTGAATAACACATGTGAATGAAAAAACTGTTGCCAAATCCTAGGTCCTAAACTGGAAGGAATACGATGCTACTATAGTGACTACTACTGAACATACAACAGCTATTTGGGGTTCTTAAGCATATGCCCACTTCTAATTCTTTCTGTTTCTTAAAGCTTTATTTATCTGAAGCGCAGAGTTACAGAGACAGAGATACTCTATCCTTTGGTTCATTCCCCAGATGTCTACAATGTCCAGGGCTGGGCTAGGAAGAAGCCAAGAGCCTGTCATCTTGGTCTCCTGCGTGGGTTGCAGGGGCAAGCACTTGGGCCATCTTCCACTGTCTTCCCAGGAGCAGTAGCAGGGCGCTGGATCAGAAATGCAGTAGCCGGGACTTGAACTGGCACTCATGGGATGCCAGCGTCTCAGGTGGAGGGTTAGCCACTGCACCACACACTGGGGTGCTACTTCTGACTCTTCAGTCCTTTCAAGCCGCGTTCTGGCCCGGCCCTGGGCACAGCTTCATTGCTAGAATACCGTGTCGTCATTCCACTGCTGTTAAATGCAGTATTTTTTCACCTCCTGCTGGAAAACTGAGGAGGGTAAGTAGAAGAAAGCAGCAGCACTGGCAGCATTTCCCAGCATGGGCATGGTCTCTTCATGCAGTTCTCTTATTTAATTTTCATGGTGGTCTACACACTAGTCGCTAATTGCATTTTAAAACTTGTTAGGGGGCCGGTGCTGTGGTGCAGCAGGTTAACCCCCTGGCCTGAAGCACTTGCATCCCGTATGGGTGCTGGTTCGAGTCCCCGCTGCTCTACTTCCGATCCAGCTCTCTGCCATGGCCTGGGAAAACAGCGGAGGATGGCCCAAGTTCTTGGGCCCCTGCACCCACGTGGGAGACTCAGAAGAGGCTCCTGGTTTTCGGTTCAGCGCAGCTCCAGCCGTTGTGGCCAACTGGGGAGTGAACCATCAGATGGAAGACCTCTCTATCTGCCTCTCCTCTCTCTGTGTAACTCTGACTTCCAGAAAAAAAAAAAAAGTGTTAGGGACCCTACCAACTGCAGTGGATGATGGCTCAAATGCGTAAGGGTCTGCCATCCATGGCATGAGACCCAGATGGAGTTCTGGGCTCCTTGCCAGTCAAATGCAGTTTATTTTTAGTATATGTACATTTTATAAGAAAATAATTGAGCCATATTTTAATAATTTATTTTCTACATATATGACACATTTTGAAATAAAGTATTTTTATTCAATATTAACTGCTTATCCACTTGATAACTCCTAATCAGTTATAAAAATTCATTTTTCTCAGAATTTTAAACTGAAATTTCCTTTCATAGTCTCTTACAACATATCCCTTTTAAAAAAAGATTTATTTATGTACTTGAAAGTCAAAGTTAGAAAAAGGAGGAGAGAGAGAGATCTTCCATCTGCTGGTTCACTCTCCAGTTGGCCACAAAGGCCAAGGCTGAACCAGCTAGAAGCCTGGAGCCAGGAGCTTCTTCAGGTCTCCCATGTGGGTGCAGGGGCCCAAGGTCTTGGGCCATCTTCCAGGGCTTTCCCAGGTCATTAAGGGAGCTGGACTGGAAGTGGAGCAGCAGGGACACAAACCGGCACCCATGAGATGCTGGCATTGCAGGCGGCAGCTTTACCTGCTACGCCACAATTCTGGCCCCCGATTATTACGTTCTATTCTATTCTCCTCTAAAGAAACAGCTTACTTTTCACAAGTCAGTCTAAATCTAGAAAATGTTTTGAAACTGTTGTGTGAAAAGGAGCATTGCATAGGTGAGTCTTACCTATAAATGTGGCCAAGTTGTTCCCATGGTTCTCTAGCTCAATACACACCATGGGAACACCTGGCTCTGTCCTGTAGCTTTAATACGTATTTTTAAAAGACTTCTTTGAAAAGTAGACTGACAGAGAGAGACAAAGACAGGAAGAAAGTAAGACAGAGTGCTTCACTTCCCCAGTGCCTCAACATGGGCCAGGTGATAGCCAGGAGCCAGGCTCTCCGTCTGGGTCTGCCACGTGGGTGGCAGGGACTCGAGCTCTTAGGCCATCATCCGCTGTCTCCCAAGCACATTAGCACGAATGTGCTAGCAGCAGCATGCAGTAGCCAGGACTCAGTCCAGGCATCTCATATGGGAACCAAGGGTCCCAAGTCCATCCGTGGCTTTCATGCTAACGGCATCTGCTCATAGGCTGTACAATCAGGTCTCTGTGATGCCTAGAGGTTCTAAAGGGATATCTGAACATTAGGCTTAAAAATTAGGAATATTTGTGGAAATATACCTTCAGATTCAGGTTCCTGAATTTCATATTTTGTTTCCAGGGCATAACGTAATGTCTTGGGATCAGCCCTTGCTTCACCGAAAACCGTGGCAAATGAATCTCCTCGCACCTGAAGATCAGGAAGGCAAGAAGAAGGGATGTGGTGAGTTAAAGTCAGCCCCTTCAGTGTCATTCTTGGGAACAGAGGCGGTTGTGGGTCCAGGACTCTTGACCACCCCAAGGGCAGGCAGCACAGCTGTGCCCCTCGGGCTCACCAATGAGATGACCAAGTACCCCGAGGACCAGGAGTCCGCGCTGGGCACGGGTACCTCCAGCCACATGCTCCTTCCCTCTTTGCCCCCCATGTCCATCTTAACTCGATTGGAAGGAAGAAGGCAGCACACTTGGCAAAGGCAGTCTCCGGCCAGTTACAAAACCCGGTCACTAACTCGGTTTCTGAACTCACGCACGTGCAGTGTCACGTTCTCCCTGCACATGTCCGGCGCCTCCCTCTGGAACAGAGATTTCTAGAGATGCTGAGAACCCTGCATATGTAGCTCCGAGAGAACCCAAGTCTCCAGATCCCGTAAGCCTCACCTGTTAAGAGGCCTGTTCAAACTCTCATCAGAGCAGTTGTTGGTGAGTTTAGGAAACAGAGGATAAGTGTCTTTTCCTGAAGCCATCCTGCTGGCAATGGCAGAATTCTCACCTAGGGCGACACTCACTCACTCTGTGACCATGATGCGTTGCTTGTGACCTAACAATGCTTCGCTGACTCCTTAGCAACCTCTGACAGATGTATTAGCAATGGAGTTTCCAGCTGAGAGTTACTTTTTAAAAAATTTCCTTTCTTGAGAAAAGCATTATCATAAGCGATTTAAAAATCGAGTTATGGGTAGGCATAGTGGTGCAGTAGCTTGTCAGCACTTCCCAGACTGGCATCTTTAATCCCACGAATCATGGTTCCAGTCCTGGCTACTCTGCTTCTAACTCAGCTTCCTGCCAACCTATCCTGAGAGGCCATGGATGAAACCATACTGATTTGGGCTGCCACCACCAATATGGGAGACCTGGATGGAGCTCCAGGCTCCTGGCTTTGGCCTGGCCCAGCCTGGGATGTTGTGGCTCTTTCCGTCTCTCCCTCTCTGTAACTGAATTTCAAATATTCTTTTAAAAACAAAGTATAAACCAAATTTGCTGAAACATAAGCTAATCTATTTTATTACCTTAGGCTTATTACACTTTTTTAGATTACAACTCAAAAATGTTTTTATTTCTACTTATTTGAAAGAGAGTGATACACACACCCACACAGGGCACTTCCATTTGCTAGTTCATTTTCCCAAAGCCCACAATAGCCAGGGGTAGGCCAGGCCAAGCAGGAGCCAGGAATTCCATCTGTCAGGCACATGAGCCATCACCTGCTGTCTCCCAGGGTGTGTATCAGTGGGAAGCTGGATCAGAAGTGGAGGGGCCGGGATTCCAGGATGGGATGTAGACATCTCAAGTAGCCGCTTCACCCACTGTGCCACAACGCCAGCCCTCAAACTTTTTTTTTTAATAATTATTTATTTATCTGAAAGAGTTAGAGAGAGAGAGAAGGAGAAGCAGAAAGAGAAAGAGGGCTTCCATCCGCTGGTTCACTCTCCAAATGGCTACAATGGCCGGAGCTGGGTCGACCCGAAGCCAGGAGCCACAGCACTGGCCCCTCAAACTCATTTTAATAAAGAAAGATCACTGGTGACGATGAGCACTTCTGAGTGAAGACGGAGGATGACAGCTGTCAATTTTACTGGTCATCAGTAGGAATCCTGCTAGGTGGGCAGAAAGAACTACTGTAAAATACACTGGTGTGCAGAGTATTAGCAACACCTCTCAGGAAAGTTTGGACACTTCTTAGATTTGGATAACCAGAAGAATATAGTGTAATACTAATGGGCAACATTTTTAAAGAAATAAACACCAAAGTGTTATTTCTGTGTGACAGTGGGATGCAATCCAAGGCAGAATCTGTGTGGTTTCCAAACAGTAAAGAAACAGCTATTGATGAAAATGAACCACGAAGGTGGGCAAAAGGACAGTCTTAAGACAAACTTCAGAGCCGGCGCCGTGGTATAGTGGGTAAAGCTGCCTTCTGCAGCACCAGGATCCCATATGGGCGCCAGTTCGAGTCCCGGCTGCTCCTTTCCCAGTCCAGCTCCCTGCTATGGCCTGGGAAAGCAGTACAAGATGGCCCAAGTCCTTGGGCTCTTACTCCCACATGGGAGACATGGAAGAAGCTCCTGGCTCCTGGCTTTAGATTGGCTCAGCTCCAGTCACTGTGGCCAATTTAGGAGTGAACCAGCAGATGGAAGACCTCTCTCACTCTCTCTCTGCCTCTCCTTCTCTCTCTGTGTAATTCTTTCAAATAAATCAATCTTTAAAAAAAAAAAAGGATAAAGAAGCTTCAAGCATTGGTACCTTTCAGAAACGGTAATTTCTGGGGCAAGTAGTTGGCCTGGTGGCTAAGACGCTAGTTATCATAGGCGCCTGGGTGTGACACCTCCAGCTCCTGATTCCAGCTTCCTGAGAACGCGGACCCTGGGCGGGCAGAGACGATGGCTTTGGTCGTTGGATCCCTGTCACCCACGTGGAAGACCTGGCCCACTCCAGTCCTGGCTTTGGAGGCCACTTGGGGGAATGAAGCAGCAGATGGGAGGTATCTCAAATACAGCAAAAAAAATTAAAAACCCCATAACTTTCAGTAGTAAAATTAGTAGTATTTGTATGAATATGTAGCATTTAAATATTCTGAATGGTGATTAAATCTTTTCTAATGTGTTAGATATTTATTTAGAAAGATTTATTTATTTGAAAGGTAGGACAGAGGAGAAATAATCTTCTGTCTGCTAGTTCACTCCCCAAAAGCCCACAGCAGCTCAGGCTGGGCCAGGCTGAAGCCAGGAGCCAGGAACTCCATCTGCAACTGCCCCATGGCTGGCAGGAATCCAAGCACCTGGGCCTCTTCTGCTGCCTCCTAGGCGCATCAGCAGGAAGCTGGACCGGAAGCCAAGTCGCCAGGACTCAAACCAGCACCCTGATACAGGATGCAGGCAGCCCGAGCTGCAGCTTAACCAGCTGTACTGTCTTTAAAATCCCCTCTCGTAAGCAATCTCAGATACAATACACAGTTACCTACTTAAAACATTCTTTCAGTAGTAGCAATATTCATGTAATTTTACTCTAAGGGCAGAGCCACAGAAAGGAGAGACAGAAATTTCTGTTCACTGGTTTACTCCCCAAACACAACTGGGAACTGGGCTAGGCCAAAGCCTAGAGCCAGGAACTCCATCCTGGTCTTCCACGTGAGTGGCAGGGGCCCAGGCACTGGGTCATCTTCTGCTGTCTTCCCAGCGCATTAGCGGGGAGCTGGATGGGAAACAAAGAAACCAGCTGGGGCTTGAACTGGCACTCATATGGGAGGCAGGTGTTCCAGGCAGTGGCTTAGCACAGCATGCCACAATGCCTGCCCTGGTAATAGCAATTTTATGAAAGAATATTTGAGTTTGAAAATTAAAAATGAAGTCACCTGAAGCTCATTAAGGACTGTCAAAAACCCACTTTATTTTTCCATTCTGTATAAATAAAAAGCAACCAATAAGCATATTTCCCTTACATTCAACTTCCATGACCAAATTTTCAGGAACTACTGAAAAACTTCAAGTACACGCTCTATAAAGAACAGTCTATAACTGCTGAATTATATACATTTTTGCTGCATATATTATACATATTTTTGTTTGAGATACTTTATAAACTAGCTACCTCTTGGAACATACTATGTAAACTATCTTTACTTTTTAAAATAAAATTGAAAATTTAAAACTTCATGCAGATGTGACATTTTAAATACCTACGTTCCTGAACACAAGCTAAGACTTAGGCAGGCCACCAGTGGGAAATTTAAAAATATCCATAGTAATACACAGGTATGAATCACATTGGTAATTAGTAAGAAGTCAAAAACAAAGCTAAGAGCCAATGCTTCTTTGAAAAGTTTCTGACATTTATTTACTTCTGGATAAGCAAATATGTGAGTGGAACCATCAGTCTAAACCTAGTTTTAGTCTCTATTCTTCAAACTGCCTAAGAGTTCTTAGAAAACAAAAAAAAAAATTTTTTTTGAATGTATTAGGAACAGCTTACCAATGTGTTTACCCCATCTGCATTTTTAATGGAATGTTAAAATCAAAGCATAATTCACCAGAAAGAGTAATCAGAAAAAGAAAACAAACATTAGAATGGCATGTTATAACGACCTCGCCCCGACCGATATCAATGAGTACTACTCATGGTAGTTAGCACATGCAACAGAGAGATTAGATCTTGTGCTATATAAAGTTCTGTCAGGCACGAGCCATTTGTAATGTTACTGTCAATCGCTTCTGTCTCCCCTCATTTATTTTTTATTTAAAACAAGAAACACTTCTGTCTTCTCATGTTCATCAGTGCAAAGTACAACAGAGCAATCTCAGTAGAAATGATTACAATGATACTTAGAAAGGCTTAATCCCCAAAACGTCCAAAATGTACTTAAAAGATGTCCAGGTCGTGAGAGTGGTCAACCTCGATGGCTTCCTCTGCGTCCAGCTTGGCTTCTCCGTGTCCTTCCTGGGACTCGTCAAGGGAGGCCAGCGCCTCATTTGTGTCACTTGCGAAAGTTTCTCGTGATGTATCATCTTCCTCCTGGAAATTGAGACTTTTGATGGCCTGTTTCATCTTCTTCCCCAGTATCTGCGTTCTCCTTTTCCTAGCAGCTTTTTTATTTTCATATTCCTTTTGATTTTCAATGTAGAAAATGTCCTGTAACAAAAAAACACTTTAGTTAGTAAGAACTATCATTTATTGCCACAGATTCTGTAGTCATCTCCTTTTCCCACAGATAATAAACAAACACAGGCTCATTATGAGACAGAGTCCATGGCCAGGCTAGGCTGGATCCGGCAGCCAGGAACTCCATCTGCGTCTCCCACAAGGGCGGCAGGACACAAGGACTGGTGCTGTCATCTGCTGCCTGCTGGTGTGTGTCAGCAGGAAGCTGGATCTGACACCCCGAGTAGCTAGGACTAGGGCTGGCACTCTGATATGGGATGTGGGTGTCCCCACAGCAGCCTAACCCACTGCATCACAAAGCTGGCCCACTATCAAACTTGGAGTTGTTAAAAACCACACTGTAGAAGAATCCCCATAGAGGACATTCTGAATAACAGAAAAATGATGACAAATAATTCTTCCTAGTTTCTAGTGCCTCCTTTCTAGTTTATAAGAAATCTTGGCGGGGATGGGCATTGTGGAGCAGTTAAGTCACTGCTTGTGACAGCGGCCCCCACGTCAGATGCCAGTTCCAGACCTGATGTCTCAGCTTCCGATACAGCTCCCTGCTACTGTGTGGGAGGCAGCACATGATGATGGCCCAAGTACTTGGGTCCCTGCCGTCCACTTGGGAGACGCAGAGAGAGTTCCCGACTCCTGGCTTGTGTCGATTTGGGGAATGAACCAGCAGACAGATGATCTCTCTCTTCTCCGTCTCTCCCTGTCACTATGCCTTTCAAATAAATCATAAAAAAACAAAGTATTTTGATCATGAAAGCTCCACTTCAGGAATGGATCCCTGATTGCAGGAGGGAATTCACCCCCTCCTCTCTCTCACCCTCTCCCTGTCATTGTGTCTCTCAACTAAATAAATCTTTAAAAAAAAAAAAAAATTGCGGCCAGCGCCACGGCTCAATAGGCTAATCCTCCGCCTGCGGCGCCAGCACACCGGGTTCTAGTCCCAGTCAGGGCGCCGGATTCTGTCCCAGTTGCCCCTCTTCCAGGCCAGCTCTCTGCTGTAGCCCGTGAAGGCAGTGGAGGATGGCCCAAGTACTTGGGCCCTGCACCCGCATGAGAGACCAAGAGAAGCACCTGGCTCCTGGCTTTGGATCAGTGCGGTGCACTGGCCGCGGCAGCCATTGGAGGGTGAACCAACAGCAAAAGGAAGACCTTTCTCTCTGTCTCTCTCTCTCACTGTCCACTCTGCCTGTCAAAAAAAAAAATAATAATAATAAAAAAAAATAAAAAAATTTGCAAGTGGAGGAATTCATGAAACAAAGTAATGAGGAGGTGGGTCACAATAACCACAGTTAAGATAACCTAACGCTGGGCCGGCGCCGTGGCTCACTAGGCTAATCCTCCGCCTTGCGGCGCCGGCACACCAGGTTCTAGTCCCGGTTGCCCCTCTTCCAGGCCAGCTCTCTGCTGTGGCCAGGGAGTGCAGTGGAGGATGGTCCAAGTGCTTGGGCCCTGCACCCCATGGGAGACCAGGATAAGCACCTGGCTCCTGCCATCGGATCAGCGCGGTGAACCGGCCGCAACGCGCCAACCGCGGCGGCCATTGGAGGGTGAACCAACGGCAAAGGAAGACCTTTCTCTCTGTCTCTCTCTCTCACTGTCCACTCTGCCTGTCAAAAAAAAAAAAAAAAAAAAAAAGATAACCTAACGCTGTAAAATAACCACCTCAGAATCTTAAAGGAGAATTAAAATTGTGTAGGTAGGGGCCAGCGCTGTGGTGTTAAGCTGCTGCCTAACAGCAGCACCCCATATGGGCACTGGTTCGAGTCCCAGTTGCTCCACTTCCAATCCAGCTCCCTGCTGTGTGCCTGGGAAAACAGCAGCAAATAGCCCAAATGCTAGGACCCCTGCACTCATGTGGAAGACCTGGAAGAAGCTCCCGGCTTTGGTCTGTCCCAGCTCTGGCCATTTTGAGAGTAAACCAGTGGACTGGAAGATCTCTCTCTCTCCCTCTCCCTCTGTAAATCCACCTTTCAAATAAAACAACTCTTAAAAAAAAATTGTGTATGTAAAGTAAGAATGCTAAAATACAAACAACCACTGAGTCCAGGTGAAATATGGGTATCCACATCATTCCTCCCTCTATTGTTTAAGCTTGAAAATTTCACTAATAAAAAGTTACAGGAGCAGGTGTTTGGCTTAGCAGCTAAGCTACCAACTGGGATACCTGCACCCCACCCTGGATTGCCTGGGTTAGTGTCCAGGTTCTGTTTCCTATTCCAGCTTCCTGCAAATACAGACCCTGGGAGGCAGTAGGTGGGTCCTTGCTACCAGCTTGGGAGACTTAGACTGAGTCTCTGGTTCTGCACTGGCTATTAAGAACATGTAGAGAGTGAATCAGAGGATCAAAAGACTCCGTCTCTCTCACTGTATCTCAAAGTGAAAAGTTTTAGGGGAATAGAAAAACTAATTATGTGCTAAGACACCAGGAAAAAGTACTGTATTAAAAAAAAACTGATCTTGGCCCTGAAAGGGAAGAAAAAAATGAGGCAAGAGTTCACAAAAGGCGTGAAATGAGACAGCGACAAAGCTGGTTAAAAGGCAAGCAGGCTGGGGAGATGAGCAGGAGATGAGACTACAGGCTGCAGGGAAGATGCACCGTGACAGCCTAAAGCCAAGGTCAGCATCATTACCTTAATTTGCTCCTCGCTGATACTTGGAGTATTCTTCAGGAGGTTCAGAAAAACTCCACCTGGTGTCCTCCTTCGACTCCCATTCTGCAAAAGGAAGCAAACAATTAGAGTGTGTGGACTCTTCCCACGAGTGGCCGCAGCATCTATTAACAGACACACCTCAAGTAATGAGAGGACGACCAGCTCTGAAGTCCAGCCCTGATTCTGACTCAACCCCAAATTCTCTGATTCAGAAAATCCACGTGATGACAAGGAGAAATGGCCACCCAGCTCAGATCACTAAACTTTATGCTTCTCTGTGCCATCTGGCCAAAAGATCACACTCAATAATTGAAACAGTGTGGTGTGTACAAGACTGGGATTGAGTTCTGTGCTCCTAGCTTCTGTCTGGCCCCAGCTGTGGCCACTGTGGGCACTTGAGGAGTGAACCAGTGGATGGAAGACCTCTTTCTCTCTAACTCTGCCTTTCAAATAAAAAAGAATGAATGCAACAAAAATCAATATAAAAGTCAACTTTAAAACAGTGTAGCACTAAAATAAAACTAGAATGGAGTACAATGGAAATTCCTTTCTCTCTCTCTTTTTTTTTTAAACACTTAGCCATCATTCACTGTTTCCTGGGCGCATTAGCAGGGAGCTGGATAGGAAGCAGAGCGGATACTTGGATATGGGATGAGTCCCAGGTGGTAGCTAACGTGTTGCACAACACCCACGCCCCTTTTTCTTTTTTAAAAAAATGCTTATTTATTTATTTGAACAGCAGAGTGAGAGAACAAGTGCAAGAGGTTCTATCAGCTGGTTCTCTCCCAAAAATACATGCAACACAGAACTCAACCCAGGCATTCTGATAGGGGATGTGGGTGTCCCCAGGCAGCAGCTTAACCCAGGGCACCACATCGCCCACCCTAACTGTTCTTATTTCTTCTATCTAAACCATCAGAAAATTCTGTTGGTTCCATCTTCCACATACTCCCAAAGTCTGACCACTTGTCCCACTGCTGTGTGCGAGGCCAGCAGCCCATAATGAAGTGTGGATTTGAGTACTACCTGACGTCACACCTACTCTGCTTCCGATCCAGCTTTCTGCTAATGAACCTGGGAGAGCAGCAGCAGCTGGCCCCTGTACTTGGACCCCTGCCACCCATGAGGGAGACCAAGACGGAGTTCCCAGTTCCTGGCTTCGGCTAGGCATAGACCTAGGTGTTATGGTCATGTAGGGAGTATACCAGTGGATGGAAGATCCTTCGGTTGCTCTGCCTTTCAATAGTTAAAAACTAGCTTTGTCGCAGTAAAGATGGTGTGACAGATGCTGGCATCTCACAGTGCCTAAGTCTGTGTCCGGGCTCTGCCTTTGACTCCAGCTTCCACCTGATGTGTACACTGGGAGGCAGCAGGTAATGGCCCCAGTACTTGAATCCCTGCCACCCAGGCTGGGACGTGGGTTCAGTTCTGAGTTCCTGGCTTTGGCTTGGCCCAGTCCTGGTTGTTGCAGGCCTTTAGGGAGTGAACTGGTAGATGGAAGACCCCTCTCTATCAGATTTTCTGCCTCTTTCAAATAAAATGAAAATGGAAAAAAAGGTTTGCCCATTACCGATTTTTTGCATTAATTTTGATTTTTGAAAATGCTGCATTAAATAATTATCTATCTTGATTCCTGAGCTTTTTCAGCAGTCCCTCAAATTCTGCACCTAAGGCAAGTCAAGTCCCACCCGGCCTAGTTCCAGTCCTGCAGGCGTTGCCCCTTCACGTCAGTTCAACAGGCACCTTCCTGTAATACAGCTCCACCCTGATCGCTCATTTACTGCCACCCCCTCTCCTCCGCCCCCTCTACCTCCATTTGATCTTCTCCCCCCACAGGATGTATCACTTCCTAATGTACCTAAAGTTATTAAACTTACCACTTATAGACTGTCTTCCTCTCACCTCCAACCCTAAGGTAAACCCTTTGTTCTAGAAGAGTATTGGCACACGGTAGTTACTCAGGAAATAATTGTTTAAGGAAAAGGATGTAGCTGAAGAAAATGAACCTGGACTTCCATCTTCCCAACTTCTAGCCTGCATTACCTTACTGGAATCTAAAATTTTATTACTACAGTAGTAAAATACTGATGAATCTAAATCTGTGTACAGCTAAATGAGACTCTAAGTAGAGTAACAGGGACACAGTGCAGTCCTGATTATTATTTGCTTTGCTGCTAAATTCCATTTAATGTCTGCAATTTATGCTCACAAGCTGTTTCCACAGTGGATGCTCAGTGGCTCCTTTTCTCTGTTTGCACAGCATACTGATCCATCCTCCTGTGATGCACTACCCAGGCTGATGAGGACAAGTAAGGAAGCCACCAAACCTTCCTCCTCACCCTGGGGTGAGGACTATGTTAAAGGAGATCTGTACGGCCGTTCTGCAGGGCACGGTGGCTGCCGGAGCCCAGTCCGGCCCAGCCCGAGATCTGTACAGCCGTCTGCAGGGCGCGGTGGCTGCCGGAGCCCAGTCCGGCCCAGCCCGAGAAGTGCTCTGTCATTCTCACACGGCCAGCAGAGGCTCACGACCCTTGTTCCATCATCGTCCATCCCCCACGCTGGGATTTTTTTCAGAGAGGCGTTTTCCCTTTCATCCCTACCACCTATGAAATTTTAATATACAATGGGCATAGTGTGCACCTATCTGTGCTTCATACACAAAGAAACACTTTCTGCTCCTCTTTGCAAGGAGAGAACATGAAATTAAATGAACCCAAAGTACCATTTCTGGTCGTGGGCACTGTGGGAAGGACTGCACCTGCATCAAGCCGACTCGTGTTCATTTGTAGGGCTGAGCAGACCGAGGTGCCAAGGAGCCGAGCAAGCTCTCCAAAGCTCAGAAAGCACAGCCTCAGAACAACACAGACACCCAGACTCCCGAACTCACCCAATAGGAGCTCTCAAGCTTTCCCCACGGAGCTGTGTTAAAACTGCACTCCCGACCTTTAATGGATCGAGAGAGACATACTCTTCACTGCAACACACTAAGATACTAAAATTTATCTAGCTTTTTGGGTAGATAAATGTAAGAAGTATTAATTGCCAAAAAGTTCAGAATTTCTAAATTCACTATTCATTGCTGATATAGTTTTAAAAAATATGAAAAACATCATAAAGGATGATAAATAAGAGATGCAAAAGAGGCAAGTTTGTTTTCTTAAGGAAAAAATCATGTTAAAAAATACTAAACCAAGAGCAGTAAAGCAGTCTTACCACTATAAAGAGGCCACCATTTTGTTCAACTTCAGCAGTTTCCATCAGCAGTTCAATCGCCTTTTTGTTTCCAATTATCCGCACTACTCGGGCTATCAGATCTTTCTTTGGTTCCTGTAACCTGATAAAGAACAAATAAAGCAAAATTAACCTCTTCCTTTGTGTACAGAGTTGAAGAAACTGATCGTTTACTCCTTAACTACAATGAAAATCCCATTCTAATAACATCTGCTTTTTTTTGTTTTGTTTTGTTTTAAAGATTGTATTTATTTACTTGAGAGAGAGCACTTGGGCCATCTTCTGCTGCTTTCCCAGGCCATAGTAGAGAGTTTGATCGGAAGAGGAGCAGCTGGGACACGAACCAGTGCCCATATGGGATGCTGGTTCCTCAGGCAGAGGCTTTACCCTATGCCAAAGCGCCACAGTACTGGCCCCTAACTTCTTCAATATTTAACCTTGGAATCACTGGCACCAACCACTGTAATCCAGGCCACACAGGGACATTATAACCTCAAGGTTATTTGGCCTTGTCACTTGCATGTGGATTATGGCAGATTTCAAAATAGATAGGCTCCGATAGCAAGGTATGAATAGAAACCCAAATGCAAAAGATAAATCCACTCCACTCCTGTCACAACAAACATGTACTGTACTATGCTTTCAGGTACGCCTAAAGCTGGCTTTCCCAACTCCAAAGACGCCTGGGAGCTCTAAAATGCATGGACCCTTTCCCTCAAAGGCTGCCCGGAACAACAAAGTGGCTGAAACCTACCGAAAACTCTTATGCACCACTCAGTTCTCTCTGCCACATTATGATGTCAACACTACAGTGTCCACTTAAAACACAGGGAGCCCAGGAAATTCTTCTAATGTCAGAGCCAACACTCCACGAAGGTGAAGGAGAGTAACAGCACAGAAGGCTGGCCCGCTCATCACACCTGGACCCTTCGGTTCTCAGAAGGCGGTGCTCATCTGTACAAAGGGCACCGGACTAGGAGCAAAGGGACCAGGGCGCCAGTACATCTGTAACCTCGGGCAAGCCACGTTTCCACTGATGGGGTCGGACTCCTCTGATCTATAAGGTTACAAAATCTCCCTCCAGCACTCAAATCCCAAACTTCTCAGTACGTTAAAACCCATACTAGTGTTGACGTAGATTTGCCTGGAAAGCCAATACTTCATAGCTATATCATTAAAAAAAAAAAAAAAATTATTTGAAAGAGTGACAGAGACAGAGGAAACATGGGGGAAAGGGCTGGAAGAGAGGGATGTTTTTCAACTGCTAGTTCACTCCTTCAACAGCTGGGGTGAGGCCAGGCCAAAGCCAGGAAGCCCATCTGGGCCTCCCGTGTGGGTGACAGGAACCCAGTTACTTGGGTCATCATCTGCTGCCTACCTGGCACGTTAGCAGGACGCTGGATCACAAGCATGGAGTAGCTGAGATGCAAAGCGGATACTGTAATGTGGGATGCAGGTGTCCACTGCAGTGGTTAACCCGCTGCACCTCAACGTCTACTCCTTCTCTTTACATTTTTACTTTTATTTATTTGAAAGGCAGAGGTACACACACACACATACACACATAGAAAGGGACAGGGAGCTGGGGAGAAAAATTTCATCCACTGATTCTTTCTCCACAAGGGCTGCAAAACCCAGGGCTGGGTCAGGCCGAGGCCGGGAGCTATGAACTCAAGTCAGGATCCCACACGGGTGGAGGAACCCACTGACTCGAGACGTCATCTGTAGCCTCCTAGAGAGCAAATCAGCAGGAAGCTCCAAGTGGAGGCAGGACTTGAACCCTGCCACTCCAACATGGGTGTGGGTGTTCCAAGTGACATCTTAAGTGCTGTACAAATGCCTGCCCACATACTACTCCTGAGCCATATCTATTTTCAAATGTGTGACACTGTACATTAGTCAGTTGGAGATAATGGAAAATGAATCAAAATGTGAGCTTCTTAAAAATACATGAATTATAAATTTACCATTCACAAAGCTATTCTACTCCCAAGTATTTACCCAAAAGAAATGAAAATATATGTTCTAATATCTGCATGTGAAGATTCAAAAAGTAGAATATCCATTCAATAGGGAGAAACACACATGCACACACACAAGCAATTAGGGACTGATGTCTGCTACAACATGACTCAATCTCAAAAACACTACACTAAGTGAAATAAGCCAGGCATGTGACCACAGTCTGTGAAATTTCACATACTATGAAATGCCCAGAAAAGGCAAGTTTATATGAGGTGTAGATGAGGAGTCACGTGGGAATAAGGACAGGGGTTAACAACTGTGCATGGGCACATGGACACGAGTGGCTGGTGTGGTGGCCCAGGAGGTTAAGCCAATGCTCGGTACACCCGCACTGGAGTGCCTGGGACTGTGTCCTGCCTCAGCTTCCGATCCAGCTTCCTGCTAATGTGCACCCTGGGAAAGAAGCAGACGATGTCTCAAGTGCTTGGATCCACGCCGTCCATATAGGAGGCCAACAGGGAGTCCCTGGCTTCTGGCTTTGGCCTGACCAAGTCCTGGCTGTTATAGATCATTATGGAGTGACCCAGCAAGATCTCTCTCTTTCAAATAAACCTAAAAAGAAAAAAAAGTGTTGGTGGTGGTTGTACAGCTTGATAAATTTGCTAAAAAAGCCCAACACTTGAGATGAGTGAATAGTATATGTAAAATAATCCTCAATAGTTTACAGTCACAAATGCTTGAAAACACTAAAAAAAGACATAATTTAAAAAGATGATTTGGGGGCAGGCATTTTGTGTACGAGTGAAGATGCTGCTTGGGACGTGTGCATCTCGTATCAGAGTGCGCGCGTTCAGGTCTTAGCTCTGCTTCTTGTGACTGTGCACCATGGCAGACAGAAGGTACCCATGTCAGAAACCTGGATTGGCCGGCGCCGGCACCTTGGGCTCTAGTCCCGCTTGCTCCTCTTCCAGTCCAGCTCTCTGCTGAGGCCTGGGAGGGCAGTGGAGGATGACCCAAGTGCTTGGGTCTCTGCACCCGCATGGGAGACCAAGAGGAAGTACCGGGCTCCTGGCTTCGGATCCATGCAGCGCCGGCCATGGCGGCCATTAGGGGAGTGAACCAATGGAAGGAAGACCTTTCTCTCTGTCTATAATTCTACCTGTCAAATTAAAAAAAAAAGAAAGAAAGAAAGAAAGAAACCTGGATTGAGTGCCAGGCTCCTGGCTTTGGCCTGGTCCATAAAATAACAACAAATCAATAAAAATAATTTAAAAAAAAGTTTCATGTAAGAGCTTTATGGCACGAAATGCAAAGAGTTACTTAAAGTTTTATAAAAGTCTGCAAGATTATTCTCTCAATCTGGTTCAAATTTAAAATACAAACGTACTGACATAACCAAATGATCAGAGCGCTTTAAGCAAAATAAATAAGTAATTAAAATTCAAAGCAACATCCTTAATGCATCTGTCATCATGAATGCATATTTAATTTCCAACAACAGAACAGAGTTTGGTCAAGCGAGCATTTACAGGCCCGTTTAACTGCTCACCTGTAAGCAATTTCATCGGCCACCTTCTCCTGAGAATCCTCCTCTGTGATCTCGTATCGGCCTTTATAGTTCATCTCCAGTCTGCTGCCTACTCTGTCTCTGACAGGCCGTTTCCGCTTGAGATGCCCCTGCCCGTTTTCCTCTTCCTTTGATCCCGCCTTCTTGCCACCATGCATGCTGTCGTCCAGCTCTTTGTCTAAATCTTTTGAGTGCTCCTGAGATTCCCTCCTGAGCTTCTTCGCAAGCAGGTAATTGTAGGTCTCCGATTGCCTGCTCCTGTCAATCGTGCCCTCCATTCCCAGGATCCCCAGTTCAGTGGCCACGGCGTCCTGGTTCTGCTCCTGCAGCACGGCGCCCCAGATGTTGTTAACCTTCTTTCCTCCGGCGGCGGGGGGCTTCTGACTACTCTGGTCAAACTGGAAAGGCTCTGGCTTGGGAGGCAGGTTCAAACACTTCTGTCGCTTGCGCTTCCAAAGAGAGCTCTCATCATCTGAATCAGAAAAGCTCTCTTCACTTGAATCCACACTTTTAACAGTCCGGTAATGTGACGCAGGTGCACATGCTGCTGTGGTACTCTGGAAGCCCCTCACGGCACTGCCCCCAACTAGAACTTTCTGCAAGTAAGAGGAGACACAGTCAGTTCCACAAAACACATTCGGCCATGTATTCCACCCACCATGTGCTGCTTAAAAAAAAAGAGTGAGAGAGAGAGAGAGAGAGAGATTCATCTGGACTATTCTAGAACAAAACTGTCTTCAAAAACATCTCTGAAACCAACGCTTATGGAATTTGCCAAATTTAAAGCTAAAAAATCTGGCGTGGGCGTTGTGAAGTGTAATGATTGAGCTTATCTGAGTGCCTACTTTGAGTCCTGGCTGCTCCACTTCTGACCCAGGTCCCTGCTAATATACCTGGAAAGATAGCACAAGATGGCCCAAGTCCTTGGGCCCCTCCTACCCATGTGGGTGACCTGGGTGGGATTCTGGGCTCCTGGCATCAGCCTGGCCCCACCCCCGTTATTGGGGGCATTTGAGGAGTGAACCAGTAGATCAAAGATGTGTCTCTCTGCTTTTCAAATAAATAAATGAATCTTGGAAGAAAAAAGGCTACACATTCTTATTTCTACAGCTAATGCAGCATTTAATTCTAAGGTCTCTTAAGAAATTAGCAGAGCTCTTAGTTCTCACTTTCAAAAGATTTCAGTCTTTTCCATTATTGTCCGAATGCCTGGGAATGTCATACGCAATTTGTTACTGGCAGTCAGAACTGTTTTCTTTCTTTCCACAGATACCTGCCTTGGTGTACACACACCAACTTCCTCCATAAGGTTCAGTGATTGTTTCCCTTTGGATTAGAAGGTAAACTCCTCCGGGCAGGAACTCCTGACATCACTTTTTTTTTTTTTAATATAAGATTCATTTATTTATTTGAAAGCCAGACGTATTGAGAGAGATCTTCCAAGCAGGAGCTTCATCCGGGTCTCCCACATACGTGCAGGGGCTCAAGGACTTGGGTCATCTGCTGCTGCTTTCCCGGGTGCCTTAGCAGGGAGCTGGATCGGAAGTGGAGCAGCCGGGACTCAAACCGAGGCCAACATGGGATGCCCGCGTGGCAGGCAGGGACTTTACCCAGTACCTTGTCCCCCTAACAATCCTAGAACTGCAGAGTTCATGATGCCAGTTTACCAACTCACGGAGCAATTTAGGTAAAACCACTGAGAACAAATTATGTCGGAATACACTTCCAGGACATTTATATGCAAAAGGAGTCACCTGTGCTTTAAAAAAAAAAATAACTACCGCCACATAATAACTTCACAGCCCCCTGGCGTCCAAGGTGGTGCTCTGCGGTGTGGTCTACACCGAGTGCGGTGCGAATCAGAGCACTGAGCACATCCGGCACCCCAAACTTCTACCCGCGGTGAGAGCCCGCACACCCCGCCTTCCGGCTGCCTGGAAACCCACAACGCACAGAGCCCCAGAACTGACTCTGCCTCGGCACGAACACGTGTCCGCTGGGCTCCCGCAGGTGCGGGCGGCGCCTGAGTCCCGCAGGAGTCCGTCCCCGCGGCTCCAGCGGCGCCGGCCGAGTCGCTGCGTGCGGCCCCCGCACCCACCCCTGCCCCTGCACGACCACCGCGACACCGGGGCGACACCGGGGCGGGGCTGAGCCCGCGCCCCCGCACGACCACCGCGACACCGGGGCTGAGCCCGCGCCCCCGCACGACCACCGCGACACCGGGGCGACACCCGGGGCTGAGCCCGCGCACGACCACCGCGACACCCGGGGCTGAGCCCACGCCCGCGCCCCCGCACGACCACCGCGACACCGGGGCGACACCGGGGCGGGGCTGAGCCCGCGCCCGCGCCCCCGCACGACCACCGCGACACCGGGGCGACACCCGGGGCTGAGCCCGCGCACGACCACCGCGACACCCGGGGCTGAGCCCACGCCCGCGCCCCCGCACGACCACCGCGACACCGGGGCGACACCGGGGCTGAGCCCGCGCACGACCACCGCGGCCGAGCCCGCGCCCCGCACGACCACCGCGACACCCGGGGCTGAGCCCGAGCCCGAGCCCGCGCCCGCGCCGGGACGGGCAGCGCGGAGTCCCGCACCGCTGCGGGGGCACCGGGCGGCCCCGCCAGACAAAGCCGGGCGGGCCAGGCGCCGAGGGCCACGGCCCCCTCACCCCGCGGGCCGCTCCAGGCCGACGGCCCCGGCTCTCGGCCCTTCCGGGATAGCGGAGCGACGCCAGGCCGGGGAAGCCGCTGGGTTTTTACAAAGCGAACGGCGGCCTGGCAGGCGGAGGGGTCGCCGCTGCACGCCCGCCTCCAGGCTCGCGGCCCGGGCTCCGCGCGCTCCCCGGGGCCGGGGTCCCACGCGCCCGGCCGCCCTCCGCACTCACCGGCACTGGCAGCGGCCTGTCGCTGGGCGCCACCATCATGTCGGAGTCCGAGTCGGAGAGCTGCCCATCTTCCATGTCGCCCGCGTCCAGCGCCATCTTCCCGCGGCGCGCGCGCTCCGGGGCTCGGGAGAGCACTTCCGGCGGCGCGGCGGCCGCTCGGGCGCCCCCGCGCGGGAGCCGGAGGCGCGGCAGCCCCGCGGCGCTCGGGTGGCGGGAGGTCCGGGGCGCGGGGCTCCGGCCTGCGAGCTCCGGCCTCCGAGTGTGTGCGGGGGCTCCCGCCGTGGCCTTCTGCCCCGGGCAGGTGCACCCGGGAGGCGTCGCCCATCGAGGCCCGCGTGCCCGCGCACCCGTGAGCGGTGCTGCTGAGTGTCTTGTGCCCGCGTATTTGGCATGTGCGTGTGTCCTTTGTGTGGACGTCGGAATTTCTCCCCTTTTACATAAGCATGGCGCCTCTGCGCTGCTGACCCCTTGTACATCTGATCGGAGTTGTGCCCTGCTCCCTCCGGGTCTGTGGCTCGCGCTCACATCTGATCAGTGTCCTTTGAGGAGCCGTGATACAGAGCCTCCTTTATGGGTGGTTTTCTTGTGCGCGCTTTGTGTCCCAGGGGCACCGAATAGCCCAGTGCTTTTCAACCTGGGGCTGCAGGGGACATCTGGCGTTGTCTGGAGGTGGTTTTCAGCTGCTGTGAGTTGGGGGTGATGCTGATACCGGGGGACCAGGCCAGGGTTGCATGTAAACATCCTATAATGCACATAACAGCAACCCCCAACAAAGATGCTCTCCTGTGTTTTTCTCTCTAAGTTTTTACGTTTTTGGGTCTGTGGTCTGTTTTGAGTTAATTACTATATACGGCTTGCAATAAGAGTCAAGGATCTGGATTTTTTTTTTTTTTTTTTTTGCGTGTAACTATCCAATTAGTAGACCGCCGTTTGTTGAAAAGACTACTTTTTCCTCTTTGAATTTCCTCTCTGTTCTCTATTCTGCTCCGCTGATCTTTATGCCTGTTTTACACCAACCAATGTGATACTTGATTACTGTAGATTTAAAATAATGTTAACGTTATACAGCTTTCTTTGGAAAAAAATGTTTTAGCTATTCCAAATTCTTTGCAATTCCTTTTTACATTTTTTTTTAAGATTTATTTTTTTTTTTATTTTATTTTAAAGTCAGAGTTCACTCCCCAATTGGCTGCAGGAGCCAGGAGCCAGGAGCTTCTTCTGGGTCTCTCACAAGGTTGCAGGGGCCCAAGGACTTGGGGCCATCTTCTACTGCTTTCCCAGGCTGCAGTAGAGAGCTGGATCAGAAGTGGAGCAGCTGGGACTCGAACCAGCGCCCATATGGGATGCCGGCACTGCAGGCGGCGGCTTTACCTGCTATGCCACAGCACCGGCCCCCCTTTTTACATTTTTAACCTGGTACACCACAATGCCGGCCCTTTTTTTTTTCTTTCTTTCTTTCTTCTTCTTCTTCTTCTTCTTTTTTTTTAATATTTATGTGTGTATTTATTTTATGGAGGCAAAGGGAGGGAAGAAGGGAGAGACAGAGAGGTCTTCCATCCACTGGCTCACTCCCCAAATGGCTGCAGTGGCTGGGGCTGGTCCAGGCCAGGAAGCCAGGAGCCAGGAGCTTCTTCCGGGTCTACCACATGAGTGGCAGGAGCCCAAGCACTTGGGCCATCTTCTGCTGCCTTCCCAGGCAGATTAGCAGGGAGCTCGATTGGAAGTGGTGCCCAAAAGCGGTGCTGGCATCAGGCAGAGGTTTAACCCACTGTGTGACAGTGCCAGTCCCAGGCATCACACATTGTCACAGAGCAGTTCTCATGATGCTGGGCTCGTTGAACAACCAGATGGGCAGTTGGTGTCTTGGCCGGAGTCCAGCGATTTGCAGGATGACTTGGGAGGCCCTCTCTGCAGGTGATTTCCCCTGTGAAACAGGAGCCCAGCCTTCTGCTGTGGCATCATTTTCTGTGAGCCTGGGTAGTACGAGTTTTCCCAGGACAACAGTGTCATTTACTGATGTAGTGTGAGTTTTCCCTCCAGATGTTTGTGGGTTGGAGGCATGGTCCTAGTGTGGCAAAATGGGAGGCAGTGGCTTACTGGGGAGATCCTTGGGTCATTGGGGGTGCGGCTCTCAGAAGGGAATATCGGTATGTTCTTAGACTTGTATATATAAATCATATGGAATCAGTTGAAAGTTAATTAAAATTAAGCCCAGTGCTGTGGCGTAGCAGATTAAGCTGCTGTCTGAATTACTGGCATCCCACATGGGTGCTGGTTCCAGTCCTGATGTAGTAGGATTCATGTACCAAGACAAGACACCAGGGCCTTTTAATGGGAAGTAGTCTTTTATTATGCTGGCATAAGGCCTGGGTGGAATTTCTTATCCAAAAGCCCTGAACAAAGTTTTCTCTTATAAATGCTTTTAGCCTTGTTGTCTCCCTTATAAGGTCACCTACGTACATTTGATTGGATAGTTTAATGTTATGTGGCAGCCACAAGATTGATACAGTATTGCCCATGGGAATGTAGTTACTGAAGATTTTTTTCCCCACACCCATACTGAGCTGTAAGCTGTCTGGCAAGGGTTAACCATCATTGCTCTGTACTAACAAGCAGAACCTAAAATGGTTACATATGAGCAGAGAGGGACTACAGTTGAAGTCACAGGCAAGCAGATAACAACTACACTTCATCCCCAGGACAGATGGCTCCCTTTTTCTTCTAACCTTGGGAAGGCCTCTACCGCAACTCTGATCATGTCAGTTAGAAACAAGTCTAATTAAAGAACAGAGGCCTCTGCCACACTTGCTGTTCCACTTCCGATCCAGCTCTCTGCTATGGCCTGGGACAGCAGTAGAAGATGGCCCAAGTCCTTGGGCCTCTGCACCCGCATGGGAGACCGGGAAGAAGCTCCTGGCTCCTGGCTTTGGATTGGCCCAGCTCTGACCGTTAAGACCAACTGGGGAGTGAACCAGCGGGTAGAAGACACCTCTCCTCTCCTATTCCCTCTCTTGCTCTCGGTGCTCTTTCTCTCTCTCTGCTTCTGCCTCTCTTAACTCTGCCTTTCATATAAAATAAAATTAAGTCAATTAAAATAAAAATTAAAAATAAAATAAAAAATAAGCTCGGGGGGAAAAAAAAAGCCTGAGCCCAACCCATGAATCTGTGGCCTTGTGTGTTACAGTGTGATCCAATCTTCCCGGTTACACTCATCCCGTTGTGAAGCCATTAGTCTTTCCTTGGAGGCCATACCAATAGGGCCACTGACCTTGAAGTCTGGACATAGAGAACTGTAAGTTAAAGAAATCTCTGTTCTTTATAAAGTTAGTCTGTCGTAGGTATTTCCTTACAGCAATACAAAGCCAGCTAATACACTCACCCCTGCTCTAACAAACCAGATTCTGAATTTTGCAGTTGAAATGGAGTCCTGGGTGGTGGTTGTTTCACTAATTTCATGCTTCCTTGGGGCAAACAGACCGGGTCGGTCATATTCCTCTGCCTCCTGGCCAGCTCTCTTGGAACTTGAAGGCTGCTAGCCTTCAGGGAGGATGGCCTGGGCACAGGCCTTTTGTGCCTATGCTGTGACTGCGGAGTCCTTACTTCAACCACCACCCATGATGCACAAATCATTAGAAAAGCAGGACTGGCTATGTTACCGGAGAAATCGCAGGGTTCTTCGCGCAAGGAAGAATTTAGGCATGAGACAGAGAGTAGTGGGAGGTAAAATAGCAAGGTTTATTAGGGAAGGGACATCCGTAAGGATGGATGGGCACCTCTCCAGACAGAGCCTGAGACTGAGAGAGTGCCCAGTCGCTCCGACTGGGGTGGGGAAGGAGCGAGGTTACATGGTTGGGTGGAGAGATTACACCTGACCAGGCCAGGCGGGCGGCTCAGCAGAGAGGCAGAGGGCTGAGCACACAGTCCAGTTGAGGCTGGGGGTTTTTAAGGAGATGGGTCTTGCTTCCACACCTCTGCTCCTCTTGGAACAAAAGGCTTTTTGGGTGTAAATAGAAAAATTTCTGAGTTTTCTCTTGAAGGTCTGAAACAAAGGACTTTATGGATGCAAATGTTATCAGACAGGAGGAAGGGTGGGCAGGACCCCCTAGAGAATTGGGATCCAAGCAGGGTATTTGAAATGCAGATGCTGGGCTGCACCTGGGAGATTGTGGAAAATTTGTTAGGCAAAAGGGGTGGGGACCTCCACCTGGCAGGTTGTCAGGTAGAAAGGGGCAGGGCAGGATGCGAGGGCCAGGCTGCCCCTGAAACACTCAGGATAACTCTGAGATGCAGATGCATATGCTGGACATAGATGTCTTCTCTTTAGGCCTTTATGTCACACACACATAAGCTCATAACTGACTTCCTACCTAACAGCTATTTGCAAACTCTGCCACTTTTTTTTTTAAGTCTTTTTTTTTTTTAAAGATTTATTTATTTGAAAGGCAGAGTTACAGAGAAAAAGAAGCAGAGATTCTTCCATCTGCTGGTTCACTCCCCAAATGGCCCCAACTGCCAGAGCTGGGCCTGTACGAAGCCAGGCGACATGGACTTTTTTCAGGTCTCCCACGCGAGTGCAGGGGCCCAAGGACTTTGGCCATTTTCCGCTGCTTTCCCAGGCACATTAACAGGGAGGTGAATTGGAAGTGGAGCAGCCAGGACTTGAACCAGCACCCATATGGGAGTCAGCACTGCAGATGGCCGCTTTACGCACTGTTGTACCTGAGCGAGTATGAACAAAGGAGCTCCACACATTAATAAAATTTGATGGTCCTTTATTGCCGGCGGTGGAGAGTGGGCTCATGCCCTAAAGAACTCTCGACCCTGAAGCCTAAAGTAACAGGGTTTATAAAGGCAAAAACCACAAAATCAGGAGGGGAATTCATGGTTGCTAGGAACAGGGGGGAATACATGGTTACCGGGGTCAAGCTGACCTAAAACCTATGGGAAACTAGTATCAATTATAATCTTGACAATACCAGTTACAATTTTATAATCCTGACATTAATCCAGGTATTGGTTTTAATTATATGTAGGACATAGACTAATTACATTTTTATTATTAACCCAGGTGCAACCTTTTTACTTTCAAGCTTGAACAATTATGCTAGGGGGTTCCTATGCTCTGCCAAGTGTGATGTAGTGGACTGCTATTGTTCTACTGTTTTAGATCGTAGTTACAGACCAGAGTCTCACAGTGGGGGGGGGGGGTGCTTTCCCAGAATGGAGTCTTAAGTGCTCCAAAATGGAGTCCCTACTGTCAAGGTGCTACTTCAGCACTAAGCCATAGCGCTGGCCCCCACTCTGCCACTTTTAATACAGAGCTGACACTAAGTGTCCTGAGTTCAGAAAGTTTACATTCATAGAGGGCCTTGCGGTTTTCAAAGTGCTTTCATCTGTGGTTTTTTAAATTCCATCCCCTCCTGCTCTGTCCCATCAGAATCCATCATTTCTGCTTTTTCCTGGACTCCCGTTGGGCAGGGCTAAGTGAGTGTTCAACAACGGAGGTGGCAGAGAGCTGCAGTCCCTGTTTTCCATGTGGACAGTTGCTGGTGCTGGTCTTCCCAGAACTGCTTTGGGAAGGTGGCCATGAGCATCTCTTCTGACTTTGTGAAAAAAAGGAAGTGGCCATTCCTGGAAGGTATCACATGTTGCTCCTAAAATTTAGTGCCTCTGGGCCGGCGCCGTGGCTCACTAGGCTAATCTTCCACCTGCGGCGCCGGCACACCGGGTTCTAGTCCCGGTTGGGGCGCCTCTTCCAGTCCAGCTCTCTGCTGTGGCCTGGGAGAGCAGTGGAGGACGGCCCAAGTCCTTGGGCCCTGCACCCGCCTGGGAGACCAGGAGAAGCACCTGGCTCCTGGCTTTGGATCGGCGCACTGCAGTGGCAATTTGGGGGGTGACCCAACGGAAAAGGAAGACCTTTGTCTCTCTCTCTCTCTCTCTCTCACTATCCACTCTGCCTGTCCAAAAAAAAAAAAAAAAAAAAAAAAAAAAAGATTAAAAAAAATTTAGTGCCTCTGAAATGTCTCTGTTTTGTTGAGTCGAGTGGAAGAGAGAAGGAAGGGTGTGGTGTCTGATATGTTTACAAGGAATCTTGCTGGCTGGCAGAAAATCACGAGCAGTTGGTTAAGCCATCTGAGAATGAAAATGAGGAAACATAGTCTGCCAGTCCTTGGGCTGGATGGAAGGTCGTGGGTGGTCATCCACGGAGACCAGTGAGGTCAGACAGCGTGGGTGTTTGCTGCTCTTGAGAAGGTGGGCGCACAGGGTCGGTTATTCCGGTGAATGGACCTGAGCCTGGCACAGCGCTAGGCACTGCGGGACAACGGTGAGTCCCAGATGACCCTTGCCAAACAGGGAGAAATGCCCTGCAAAGGAGGCATCATTCACCAGGTGGCTCCTTGATTAGTCAGAGAAGCACTGCAAACAACTTTGGTATTCCTTCGGAATACAGCGATTTTTAATGTCTAAAAGGTTATCGAGTTAGCATTTTACACTAGGCTAAGTCGAAGTGAATCAGATCATTTTTGCCTGGTTTATACCTTCTGTTGTATTTTAACACTTTGATACTTAGTGTAAATGAACACTTTTCTACATTACGAGGCTTTCTATTTTTATGGAAAATGATCTAACATTTTTTAAATAGTTGAAGTGTTAATTTGGCAGTATTTTAAACTGTGTGCCAGTACTGACAAGAAAATCCTTTTATGTATTGAGTTCCCTATGGTTCCCTTATTTTAAAATAAAAATTAAATAAAGAAGGATAGGAGGCATCATTCTCTGTAATGTTTGCAGCGGCGCCGGCTGGGAGGCCCCGGCTCTCTGAGGGAACCCGTGAAGCTCCTGCTTGAAGGCCCAGGGCAGGGAGGGCTGTGCGGGAGGAGCCAACAGCAGGCCCAGGCCCCTTGGCCAGGCCGCGAAGGAAGACTGGAAGAAGTGCTTTGGCAGTTAATCAGATTATGGCTTGAGGCGCCCGCTGATTTATTTGAGAGCGCATGCGTATTTCCTACGCACCTGCCTATCCATCGGGACGTTCGGGTTTCCCTCGTGCCGGCCCGCCCTGACAGAGCTTCCCCCTGCCGCCCAGGCCCGGCAGCCACGCCGGCGTCCACCCGCTGCCCGCGTCCCTCCCCGAGCGCGGCAACCCCCGCGCTGCCCGCCCGCCCGCCGCGAGGCCATTGTTCCAGGCCGGAATCGAGCCCCAGACTCCGCCCGAAGACCCGGGAGGGTGGGCGGGGCGCCGGCAGGGGGCGTGGCCGGGCCCGTCCAATCGGCGCTCCCGGCCGGGGGGCGGGTTCCTACTTGAGCCGCTCCCCGCGGCGCAGGCGCGGCCGCCCCGCGAGCGCTCAGTATGTGGCGAGTGTCCCGAGCGCTGTGCGTGCGCGCTGCCAAGACCGGCCAGCTCCCCGGACCCTGCAAGAGGCCCGCCGCCTTCATGTCCGGCCTGTTGATCCAGCAGCCGCAGTACGCTTGGCTCAAAGAGCTGGGGCTCCGCGAGGACAACGAGGGCGTGTATAATGGAAGCTGGGGCGGCCGGGGAGAGGTAGGCGGCCGCCGGGGCCATCTGAGCCGCGGCCCTCGCGGACCCTCGCCGCGCTGCTGCCGCCGGGACCGGCTCGGGAGGTTTGACGCCCCGCGGCAAAGCCTGGGTGCCTGGGAGCTGGCGGCGGGCTCCGCCCCGCGCCGTATGGCAGAGGCTCGGGGTCCGCGGGGCGCGTCGGTCTCCGGTGAGCCGGCCTGCAGCCCCGCCGCAGCCGGGGTGATGGTGGCCTCCCCGCTCAGGCTGCGGCTGGGCGAGCTCAGACTCGCTGCACCTTGCAGCAAGCCCTTGGGGGCGGTGTGCTCCGCCGTGCGGTGTAGCCCGGAGCGGAGCGTCGTGCTTGGCGCCCGGATCCTGCCCGGAGCTCGAGGCTATGTGAAGGCCGGGTTATCACAGCCCGGAGCTCTAAAGAAGGACAGCCGCACATCCCCTGAGAAAGTGTCCTGTGACATCCAGCAAACCTTGTTGCCCGTGGACGGACGAGTCTTGCTGGTGCTGGTCCTAGGCTGTGGGAGATGGAGTTTGCTCTCCCAAACGCCCGTGTAGCTGGGGTTTTGTCCTCTTGGATACAATGCCGGCTTCTGGAGTCCTTTTTCCTTGCGCTTGAGTCTTCCCTGACCCGAGACTGCCCTGTGTGTGTGCAAACCCGCCTTGCCCGTGGCTGTCTGCGTGTTAACTTACCTTCTGACCGGGGGGTGGGCAGCCCTTACCAGTTACGTTTTCCCATATGTGATGGCCGTCTTCTCATTTTAAGGTTATCACCACCTACTGTCCTGCTAACAACGAGCCAATTGCACGAGTCCGACAGGTAAGCTTTCAGGGTTCAAGCCGCTGCCAGGAAGCTTGGCTGGATTTCCTTAGGGGCAATGCCCCAGTAGGAATGCAGGGAACAATATGTTTGTCTTTCATTGGGCATTTAGGGATGTCTGGGAGAGACCCACCCTTCCGGCGGGGGTGGGGGCCCTAGGAAAGGGGGACTTCCCAGGGGACGATGGCAGGGTCCAGGGAGGGCACTGTTCAGCATCGCTGAGGGTTTTGCTGGAGTGGAGGTTCTGATCCCTCCAGTCTAGCTCTGCATTTATCACTGTATTTTTTTTTTAAATAAAGATTTATTTAGTTGAGAGGTAGAGTTATAAAGAGAGGGAGAGACAGAGAGAAAGGTCTTCAATCTGCTGGATCACTCCCCAAATGGCCGCAATGGCAAGAGCTGGGCCAATCCGAAGCCAGAGCCAGGGGCTTCTTCCAGGTTTCCATGTGGGTGCAGGGGCCCAAGCACTTTTGCCATCTTCTGCTGCTTCCCCAGGCCATAGCAGAGAGCTGGATCGGAGGAGGAGCAGCCGGGACACGAACTGGTGTCCATATGGGATGCTGGCACCGCAGGAAGAGGCTTATTAGCCCACTACCTCACAGCCTGGCTCCTCCCACTCTGTTTTCCACAAAGTGTTCCCAGATACAGACAGTGACCTCACTTTGAAAATCAAGATTGTCGCGGCCAGTGCTGTGGCGCAGTGGGTTAAAGCCCTGGCCTGCAGTGCCAGCATCCCGTATGGGTGCTGGTTAGAGTCTTGGCTGCTCGGATTATGATCCAGCTCCCTGCTAGGACGCCTGAGAGGGCAGTAGAAGATGGCCCAAGTCTATGGGCCTCTGCACCCACGTGGGAGACATCAAGGAAGCTCATGGCTCCTGCCTTCGGATTGGCTCAGCTGCATTGTGGTTGTTTGGGGAGTGAACCAGCGGATAGAAGACCTCTCTCTATCAGTTTCTACCTCTCTGTAACTGTGTTACAGATAAATAAATCTTTGAAAAGAAAATCAAGATTTTTCACTAGGAATTGTTTGTCCTTCTTCTGGGTCTTGTTTCTGAGTGAGAGCAGATGACCAGAAAACTCATGGATCCGTACACTTACGTACATTTCTTGGTTTGTAAAGTGTATTGCAATACAGTGTCTTAAAAAACAGTGAAGTCAGTTAACAAAAGAAAACCAAGGTTCTTAAGCAGAGCTGGATTCCAGGCAGGTTTTGGAAGCATAGACTGTGGAAAACATTCTCAGCTATAAATCTTAGGGACACCCAGAGACTTATCTGGGTCTCTCCTGTGTGTTCTAAAAAATATCACTTTTCCTATTCCCATTCTCTCCCTAATTCTTGATTCAGGCCAGTGTGGCAGACTACGAAGAAACCGTAAAGAAAGCAAGAGAAGCCTGGAGAGTCTGGGCGGATGTAAGTATGGACTTGGCTAACTGAAGCCTAGCAGAGGTCAGCTGTCATGGTTGTGATGAGACACAGGTCCAGGGAGCCCAGGTCTGTGCCGCTGCTGCAGGGTGGGCCCTTGGGGGCTGTGGTCCACTCCTCTGCTGGATTCCTTGTCTTGTGTCTTTTCCTTACATGGTGTTCCGTGAACAGGTGATTTTAAGTGGATTAGAACTCTGAACTGTGGTAGTACAAACTCAGGCTGTGGAAACTCTTTTTCTCTGCACAGAAGTTTCTTGAGTCTGTATCTGAACAACTAGAAAAAGATTGGAAGAGCTGTGCTAAAAATACCTGTCTGTCTCACAATAGAATAGCATTCCTGGTGCTGAGAGCAGCAGTGGGGGCGCTTTCTTGCTCGGGGCAGGGGGTCCACGTTCCTTGATTGCCTATTCAGGCTTTGTTGAGACAGAGTCTGCACCAGGTGGTTAACTCAGCAAGTGTGACAGTGGGCAGATGCTGGGCTGGGCCACACTGGCCTGTTGTGAGGTAGTGGCCACCAACAGGGATGGCCTCGATTTCCCAATCCCCTTTGCTCCCTCCATCCTCGGAGTGCCTTCCTCCTGTGGTTAAATGAGTTAATCATTTAAAGTGCTTGGAGGTGAGCCCAGCACCCGGCAAGTCTGAGTGCATCCAAGGGGTTACAAACCTGCTTGCTGCTGGGTTTGGCTCTGCTGAGTTAGTGATTGGAAGGGTCTGGCTGGGGTGGTTGGAGAGGGGCCGAAAAATCTCCAGGAGAGCCCTGGGGGCTGCAGCTTTGTCTTTACCGGAGAGGCCATCTTTGTAGGGAGAACATCGTTCCTCTGCTTTCATTCTGAATGTGCTAGCTTCAGGGTTCTGTTACATAGGAAACATAAATGGTATCCTTGAGTAGAAAAATAGCATTTCCAAGCAGTGTGCTAAGTACACATCACCCTGCCTGGGTGGACAGGAATGTCCAAAGCAGTGTCATTTGCTGTTTTAAATTCCCTTTCTGGTGGTGAAAGCAGTCCATATTCCTTGTTAAGGGAAAAGAAAAGCTGATTGCAATAAAGCAGTTGCAGTAAATTAGTAAATCAGGTTTAGTCTCCTTACCGCAGCCTCCTCAACACCAGTTGGTTATTAGAATTAAGATTGGGTGCCTTTCCTTCCATCTCAGGGGTGTGTTACATAATTGTGATTATTTGTTAAAATTATTTTTATTTTTTTTTGAAAGGCAGAGTTAGGGAGAGACAGACAGATCTTCCATCTGCTAGTTCACTTCCCAAGTGGCCAAAGCCAGGAACCAGGAATTCCATCCAGGCCTCCCGCTTGGGTGACAGGAGTCCCCATAGTTCGGTTATCTTCTGCTGCTTTCCCAAGCGCATTAGCACGGAGCTGGATAGGAAGTGGAGCAGCTGGGACTTGGACTGATGCTCATATGGAATGCTGGCATTGCAGGCAATGGCTTAATCCTCTATGTCACAATGCTGGCCTCATAAATATTGGTTTTTTGTTTTTGCTTTGTTAATCAGTGTATTAAGGAGACATTCATACATTTCAAGAATTACTTAAATTCTGATACCCAGATTTTAAGCAGGTGAACATGACTTCAACATACAATTAAAGCTGCTCACAATTGGCTGTGCTACCAGCATTATATGGCAGTTACTTTGGAGCATAAGTCAGATGGTTTAAAGTAAGCCTGTAACACCTAGGGAATACCTTCCTATGTTATACATGTAAAGTATTTTCTCCACGTAAAGGTCTCTTTAATTTCTAAATTACCCAGCTCCAGAAGTCACTACTCAGGGGCTTATCATGGTCCAAAAAGGGGACTGGTCAACATACTTTTTATATATATGTTTTTATATATTTATATATATATATTTAAAAAGATGGCCTAGAAGGGAATGCAATTCTAGAAGTACAAGCCCTTAAGAAGCAGCATATTACAAACTCTTCCTTAGAAAGTGATTTCTGGCCGGCGCCGCGGCTCACTAGGCTAATCCTCTGCCTTGCGGCGCTGGCACACCGGGTTCTAGTCCCGGTCGGGGCACCGGATTCTGTCCTGGCTGCCCCTCTTCCAGGCCAGCTCTCTGCTGTGGCCAGGGAGTGCAGTGGAGGATGGTCCAAGTGCTTGGGCCCTGCACCCGCATGGGAGACCAGGATAGGCACCTGGCTCCTGGCTTCAGATCAGCGTGGTGCGCCGGCCACAGCGCGCCAGCCACGGAGGCCATTGGAGGGTGAACCAGCGGCAAAGGAAGACCTTTCTCTCTGTCTCTCTGTCTCACTGTCCACTCTGCCTGTCAAAAAATAAAAAAAAAATTTAAAAATTAAAAAAAAAAGTGATTTCTGTCACTGATATCACAGGCTAAATTACGTATTATGCCATCTTTAACAGTTGAGGCAATAGTATAAATGCAGAATTGGCATCACAATGAATCCCACTTAATACAAATAACTAGACAGACCAACACTTCTCTACAAATTAATTTCTGATGGCCAGTTAAATAGTTTTAATTCCAGAAGCTTAACAGTGAAGGGTCAGACACTGAAGCCAACACATATACCTAGCAGTTCAGTCTAAGCTTGTCCATGTAGACAGCTGAAATCAATTACAATGTATGGCTAACAAATGCTAGGGGAACTTTTTTTCAATTAGGTTTTTACAGGTATTTCATCTTGCACACTGAAGTCATACCGGGCAAAGTCAGAGCTTTTATATTTGCGTTTATTCTTCATTTAACTTTCAAAACACTACTATAGTTGAATATTAAAACAAAAACAATAGCAAGTCGTGAGCATATTACGGTTGTAGTCCTTCACTCATCCATCCACTGCTGCATGCAAAATGCCAGCAGCAGTGCCTTCTTCACTGGCCCTATTAGGAGGTCTGACATGGAACACCCCCTCTGGGATGATGTCCATCATCCTCCTATGCTTCTCCATTATAATGGCGCCGTCTTTCCTGATTTGGATCACAGTTCACGAGTTCTACCTGATCCATTTCATCAGTCTCTTCTACTTCCTTCCTCTCAGGGAGAAGTTTTTCCAGCAAAGAGAGTTTATCAGGAGAGAGAAAGCCATTTTCAGGGAAGTTTACCTTGAATTCAATGATTAGGCGACCCTTTTCATAAGGTCTATGATAAATTGGCATGCCTTCGTCTAGCACACACTTGATATCTCCATGTTTGACAATCTGACCTGGATGAGAGGTGATGACTGGTTCGGTTGTGGAGAGCGGCTTTTGGAAACCACATAGTGCTTTGACCAGTTGTATGTCCATGCACATAAAAAGGTCTTCTCGTCGGGTAAAAACAGCGTGGTCCTTCTGATCTAACACAATGATACTATCTCCTGGTTCCAGTCCTGGTTCTTGGTCTCCTTCACCATGGAATGTTATCTTCTGGCCATCTTTCATGCCTTTGTCAATATGAACTTCTAGACTTTTCTTCTCTCGAACTATTTTCCTTCCCTTGCAGCTTTTACATCTATCTTTAGGACTGATGCATTCCCCATGGCCCTGGCACTCCATGC
The DNA here is from genome assembly GCF_033115175.1 of Lepus europaeus. Lineage (NCBI taxonomy): Eukaryota > Metazoa > Chordata > Mammalia > Lagomorpha > Leporidae > Lepus > Lepus europaeus. Next base: position 151,724,589 of record NC_084830.1, read on the forward strand.
ATACAGATTGAATCTGCTGAACCATTCCAGGTCCTATCTGATGAATCCTTATTTGCATTCCAGTACCTTGGCAATTAGGACAGCACTCTACTGCTCCTTTCTTACCGCCTCGGCTTTCACATTTGTCACAAATCACATTCTTCTGTAGAGCTGGTTTCCTTGTTGCACCATTATATAAGTAGATGGTTGATGAGCCACATTTTTACCTCTCTGTTCTCTCTGCATCCTTCCTCCTCCTCCAAAAAACCTATGGAAGATGTCCATAGGCTCCCATAGGGGAGCCAAACCACCACCTGCTCCACCCTCCTTAATTGATTGTTCTCCTCCTTTGTCATATAATTCCCTTTTCTTTGCATCAGAAAAGGGAATTTGCTTGAGAAATCTGTTTGAACTTCTCTCCTTCATTTGGATTCTTATCAGGGTGGGACTTTAAGGCCCATTTCCTGTAAGCCATTTTCAGTTCTTCCTGGGTGGCATTGGGTTTGACCCCGAAACATAGTAAGTGGTTTCTTTCACCATTTTCTACTACAGCCAGTGAGTGGGCTGAGGCCGGGAGCAGGAAGGAGTGCGTACTGTGCGCAGCTTGGGCAGTTGCCGCCCTTCCGCTTCTCACTGAGCGTTCTGGAAAGTTCTGTTATTTTTAAAAAATATTTATTTATTTGAAAGTCAAAGTTACACAGAGAGAAGGAGAGAGAGAAGCAGAGAGAGAGAGAGAGAGAGAGAGGGGTCACTTCCCAGCTGGCCGGAGCTGCACTGATCCAAAGCCAGGAGCCAGGAGCTTCTTCAGGGTCTCCTACACAGGTGTAGGGGCCCAAGGTCTTGGGCCATCTTCTGCTGTTTCCCCAGGCCACAGCAGAGAGCTGGATTGCAAGTGGAGCAGCCAGGACTCGAACCGGCACCCACATGGGATCCTGGCACTACAGGGGGTGGCTTCACCTGCTATGCCACAGCACTGGCCCCTGTTATTATTATTATTATTATTATTTTAAGGATCTTTACTTATTTTCGTCTACTTGAAGGAGCAACAGAGACAGGGAAGGAGAAAGCTTCCATCTGTGGTTCACTTCCTAGATGCCACAGCAGCCAGACTTGGGCCAGGTTGAAGCCCGGAACCTGGAGCTACATCTGCATTTCCTACCTGGGTGGCAGTGGTTACAAGCACTTTTTTTTTTTTAAAAAGATTTATTTAGTTATTTGAAAGTCAGAGTTACAGACAGAGGATAGGCAGAGAGAGAGAGAGGTCTTCCGTCCAATGGTTCACTCCCTAGATGGCCGCAACAGCTGGAGTTGCACCAATCCGAAGCCAGGAGCCAGGAGCTTCTTCCGGGTCTCCCAAGCGGGGGCAGGGGCCCACGGTCTTGGGCCATCTTCTACTGCTTTCCCAGGCCATAGCAGAGACCTGGAAAGGAAGAGGAGCAGCCAGGACTAGAACCGCCGCCCATATGGGATGCTGGCACTTCAGGCCACACTGCCGGCCCCTGGTTATAAGCACTTTAACCACCACCTGCCTCCCACTGGGGTGTGCATTAGTGGAGAGCTGATCAGGAGTAGAGGTGTTGGGACTTAAACCAGCACTGTGATATGGAAAGAGGGAGTCCCAAGCAGCAGCTTATCCCACTGTACCAAGAAACCTGTCCCCATAGCTGTGATTATTACACAAACATCTATATGGTGTGTGTAAAATTTTGTAATCAGTGATTGCATTCTATACCATACTACATAGCTACTCCATAATTTTTATAATCAATTTTCTTGTCTATATACTGGTTTTTTGAATTAGAGAACTTATTTTTAGAGCAGTTTTAGAGTTTCTGAAAAGTGAGCAGAAAGTAGTTTCCAAATCTCCAGTCCCCCACCTCCTCTCCAACTTTTCCCCGTTATCATTTTTTTTTAAGATTTTTAAATTTGTTTGAAAGATTACACAGAGAGAGAAGGAGAGGTAGAGAGAGAGAGAGAGGTCCTACATCCGCTGGTTCACTCTCCAGTTGGTTGCAACGGCCAGAGCTGTGCTGATCCGAAGCCAGGAGCTTCTTCCTGGTCTCCCACGTGGGAGCAGGGGCCCAAGGACTTGGGCCATTTTCTACTGCTTTCCCAGGCCACAGCAGAGAGCTGAATCAGAAGTGGAGCAGCTGGGACTCGAACCGGCACCCGTATGGGATGCTAGCACTGCAGGCGTCAGCTTTACCCGCTACACCACAGCACCGGCCCCCCTGTTACCATTAACAGGTACCTTTGTTCCAGTTGATGAGCCAGCACAGGTTCGTTATTCTGAACTAAGGCACATAATTTGTGTAGGTCTGCTCTTTCCATACTCTCTGAGCAGTAATGCAATTCCTCATAGTGAGTGTTGACCAGAAACACCTTTGTAGGGCAAATACAAACAGCAAGAATCAGAAGCCTGTTGGAGTCCAGAATTTCGTCTTTTGCTGAACTGGCTGTTTAGCCTGTCTTTGTCTTGCCCTGGAGGCTGTAGCTGGCAGTGTGCTCTGCTGTCTGTTTTGGTTGCCAGGATTTTCGCATTCAGGATCTCACTTGGCAGTGGGCTCTACGGCACAGCAGTGCCAGCTCCCGTCCTGGACTAGGATCCCTGTTGGATCCCCCTACCTGGGGTGGGGCTTCTTCTGCTTGTGGACTTGCCTGTGTTAGGACAAACCGCTGTTCTGGGTAGTTCATCTGAGTTAAGTCTAGATTTTTTCAAGAACATTTATTTTTGTGCTTTTACTTTTTCAAAGTATTTATTTAGTTATTTGAAAGATGGAGTTACAAAGAGAGAGGGAGGGATAGACAGAGGGCTCTTCCATCTGCTGGTTCACTCCCCAAATAGCCACAATGGCTGGGGCTGGGCCATGCCGAAGCCGAGAACCAGCAGTTCATCCGGGTCTCCCATGCGGGGGCAGGGGCCCAGACACTGGGGCCGTCTGCTGCTGCTTTCCCAGGTGCATTAGCAGGGAGCTGGGTTGGCAGAGGAGCAGCTGGAACATGAACCAGCACCCTCATGGAATTCTGGGGTTGTAGGTGGTGGCTTTACCCATTATACCACAACATTACCAGCCCCTCAAAGGCAACATTTATTTTAAGAAAAGTGGAATCAAGATATAAGCATATGGAAAAGTCATTTATAAACCCGAGTTCTTTATTGACCCTGGAGAACCTGGGCAGGAACACTAGGACTTGCAGCTTTCCTTCCCGGGCCAGCTTCAGCCCAGGCTGGTGCTGTGTGTCCTCTTTGGTGGGAGATGGCTGTGCTCACTGCTCCCTCTCTCGAGGACAGGGAGCTGTTGATGGGCCATCACCAAGTGCAGAAACAAACAGCAGCTAACTGGTAGCTCTAACCCCTGTGTCTCTGTATTTTTTTCCCAAAACTTGGCTAATATGAGGATACTTCACCAAGTTTGTGGAAAAATAGGATTGAAAGGTAAGTTCATTTGGGTTTGAATTTTTTTAGAAATCCATGCGTAGTTTGTTTATAACAATATTTATTTTTCATGAACTTCTTTTTTTTTTTTTAAAGATTTAGTTATTTGAAAGGCAAAGTTGCAAAGAGAAAAGAGCGAGAGAGAAAGGAAGAGACAGAAATTGATTTTCCATCTGCTGATTCATTCTCCAAATGACCAAATGGCTGAGCCAATCCAAAGCCAGGAGTCCAGAGTGTCGGCCAGGTCTCCCACATGGGTGCAGGGGCCCAAACGGTTGGGCCATCTTTTGCTGCTTTCTCAGGCACATTAGCAGGAAGCTGGCTTGGAAGTGGAACAGCTAGGACTTGAACCAGTGCCTATACAGGATATTGACATTGCAGGCGGTGGCTTTACCTGCTGTGTCACCACGCTGGCCTCTTTCCATGAATTTTTCAAAGACTGTGTCTACTTCACTTGGTGCTTGTAGCTCGCTCTGCAGTGGCTGTCTTTAATGTCTGCTCTGAGTGTCACTTCCTAGAGGAAGTTTGCTGGGATAAGGACTCCTGTTGCCCTCTCTGGGGGGTTGGGAGGTGGTGGGTGGAGTGTGTGTGTGTGCTGGGGGCAGGGGAGTGGGGAATGTGTCTGTGTGCTAGGAGGATACAGGATTTGTGCTGATTCAGTTATCATAAGCAGTTTTTGTTTTCTCTTTCCAAGAGAGCGTATGTATCATAAAAATGTCAGACTCTGCAGACACAAAATGTCAAGAATTGAAGTCTGTTAAATTTCCACTCCCTGGATATTATTGCTGTTAACAACTTGGTATATATTGTTCAAAATTTAACTGAAAGTTTACTTACCATATGCATGATTTTGCAAACTTCCTTTATCCTTTTCCAAGTTTTAAATGTTTTTCCTTAATCTAGTTCATTTTTTTAGGGAAGATTGTGTTTTATGGCTTTTCCATAATTACGCAATCTTGTGCTCATGGGGCTCTAGATAGTTTTTGTTTTTCTCTACCAACAACTGTACTGTAAGGGCATTGCTGTACTTACACTATCTTTATTTTTAAGAATTTACTAATTTGAAGGCCGGCGCCATGGCTTAACAGGCTAATCCTCCGCCTTGCGGCGCCGGCACACCGGGTTCTAGTCCCGGTCGGGGCACCGATCCTGTCCCGGTTGCCCCTCTTCCAGGCCAGCTCTCTGCTGTGGCCAGGGAATGCAGTGGGGGATGGCCCAAGTCCTTGGGCCCTGCACCCCATGGGAGACCAGGATAAGCACCTGGCTCCTGCCATCGGAACGGCGCGGTACGCCGGCTGCAGCGCGCCTACCGCGGCGGCCATTGGAGGGTGAACCAATGGCAAAAAGGAAGACCTTTCTCTCTGTCTCCCTCTACTGTCCACTCGGCCTGTCCAAAAAAAAAAAAAAAAAAGAATTTACTAATTTGAAAGGCAGAGTGATAGAGAGCAAAGGAGAAACACAGAGAAAGAGATCTTCCATCCACTGGTTCACTCCCCAAATGGTCACAATGGCTGGGGCTGGTCCAGCCTGAAGCCTGGAACCTGGAACTCCAACCGGGTTTCCCATGTGGATAGCAGGGGCCTAAGCACTAAGCCCACCAACTGCTGCTTGCCCAGGTGCATTAGCAGGGAGCTGGATAGGAAGTGGAACAGCCGGGACTTGAATCAGCCCTCCTATGGGATGTCAGCATTGCAGGTGGCGGCTTACCTATCTGTGCCACAGTACCGGCACCTGCATCTCTAACTTAATATAGCGCAGCCTGTTCTCTTCATCCCCCAAGCCCCAGTGCTTCTGTGCCCCACTCCCTGTGAGGCATTTTCATCCAGTACTTGTATTTCCATCTTCCCAGCTGCCCAGGCCCGAGACCCTGGAGCTGTCCTTAGTTCTTCCATGTCCCTCATCTGTTCTGTTAGTGAATTCTACGTTCAGAGCAGATCTGGAGTCCATTTTTTGTCTTCCTTGTTATAACTGCAATTAGAAGTCACTGTAATCTTTTGCTAGGCTACCATAATGTGTTTTTAGTTGACCTTTCTGCTTCTTCTCTTTCCGCTTTAATTCTGTACCCATCAGTGTTGTTAAAGATACAGCAAACCAGCTAATGCTGTGCCTTAAATCCCCTGAAGAGGGAGTGGGAACTTGGCCTGTGGTTAGGACACCAAGATTGTGCATCGGAGTACTTGAGTTCCGCTCCCTGCTCTGGCTCCAGATTCCAGCTTGCCACCAGTGCCATCCTGGGGGGCAGTGGTGCCAGCTCAAGTGATAGGGATCCTGCTATCCATGTGGTAGACCTGGATGGAGTTCCCCCTTCAACCTGTCGCTGCGTACCTGGGGAATGAACCAATAGATGGAAGACCTCTGCCTCTCTCTCTCTCAAATAAATTTAAAAAATATAAAAACCTTGAAGACTTTGTGTTGCACGTGGGGTAAGATTCCAGCTGGGTGGACTGGCCTTCCCAGTTGGCCCCTTTGATTATTACAGGGATCCCACCTACAAGTTTGTTCTTTTCCCCGAGAAAAATATTCCCATGACTGACTTCCTGCTTTTTAGGTTTTGGCTTCAGTCTGTCCTCCATAGAGATTTTTTTTTGGTGAATTAATTTATCCATTTGCCCTCTAACCTTGTGGTTCTCTCTGCCCCAGTTACCCCTTTATTTCCCATCTTCACGGCCCTGATGACGATGTGTAATTATTTGTTATCTTGTCTCTGGAGATAGTGGCTCCATAAATGCCTCAGTTCCTATGGTGGCCTCCTTGTCTAGCTGTATCACGATTTTTTTTTTTTTTTTAAGCTGTATGTGATTTATTTGAAAGGCAAACTGATAAAGAGAGTGAGAAACAGAGGAAGAGAACTTGTGTCCACTGATTCATTCCCCAAATGACTACAATAGTCGGGCTGGGCCAGGCCAAAGACAGGAACCCAGAGCTCCATCTGGGGCTCCCCTGTGGGTTGCATGAACCCAGACATTTGGGTCATCTTTCACTGCCTTCCCAGGTGCGTTAGCAGGGAGCTGCCTAGGAAGCGGAGCAGCTGGGATTCACACTGGCGCTCCTGTGGCATGCTGGCCCCCATAGCACAGTCTCGATGTCACCAGTGGATCTTTGGTGTAACTGCACTTGTTCTTTTATAGCACACATCTAATACTGTGTTACAGACACAAATTCACACTTGGAATCAGACACTGAAATTCCCTTCTTTTCTTAGATTCCGGCTCCAAAGCGAGGAGAAATAGTGAGACAGATCGGTGATGCCTTGCGGGAGAAGATTCAAGTCCTGGGCAGCTTGGTAAAGTGTTTTTGTGGTGTTGTATGCACTCCCCTGTGAGTAGAGAAAAAGCAGTCACACAATCTGTGTGTAAGGCTGTGTCTATTGAGAAGAGCGATTCATAACTTAAAAAATCCTTTCTGTAGAAGGATGGGAAAAAAGCAAAGTAATTGACAAGTTTTAAAATTCTTCGGAAAAATAAGAACTCACCTCCTTCAGCTTGTTACCTCCGAAAACTAGGCACACAGTATGTCCCGCCTTCCCATTCCTGAGTCTTGTCTCTCAGACCTGAATTCTGGTGGAAAAGTTCTGCTTGGCTATTTATTTATTTATTTATTTATTGTTAGGTGTCATTGGAGATGGGGAAAATCCTGGTGGAAGGCGTGGGCGAAGTTCAGGAGTACGTGGACATTTGTGACTACGCCGTGGGCTTGTCACGCATGATCGGGGGACCTGTCTTGCCTTCTGAAAGTAAGTGTGGTGAGAGAAGCCGAGAGTTGTTTGCTGGTGGGACAGCTCCAAAACCGCTCTGGCTGGGAACCCTGTGCAGAAGAGGGGTTGCGAGCAGCGTCTCAGTGTGTGAACGCGTCTTTAACTTTGCTAAGGAATGCAAGTTAAAACAGGTGCGAATATTTAAACTGAGAAATTTTTGTTTTAAAGGTAAAACAGTGCTGGTGAGTCCACAGGTGAGAACACTGGCCTAACCCCTCTGGGAAACTATTTTAAATATACCCTAACATTTAAAATTATAAGAATCTAATTTATAAACCATCTATAATATGGCAAAAGTATATGTGTAAAGATATTTATTGTGGTAACCATTAAAAAACACCAGAAATGACTTAAATGTGAAGTCATGGCCAGCGCCGTGGCTCAACAGGCTAATCCTCCGCCTTGCGGCGCCGGCACACCGGGTTCTAGTCCCGGTCGGGGCACCGATCCTGTCCCGGTTGCCCCTCTTCCAGGCCAGCTCTCTGCTGTGGCCCGGGAGTGCAGTGGAGGATGGCCCAAGTGCTTGGGCCCTGCACCCCATGGGAGACCAGGATAAGCACCTGGCTCCTGCCATCGGAACAGCGCGGTGCACCGGCCGCAGCGCGCCTACCGCGGCGGCCATTGGAGGGTGAACCAACGGCAAAAGGAAGACCTTTCTCTCTGTCTCTCTCTCACTGTCCACTCTGCCTGTCAAAAATAAAAAAAAAATAAATAAAATAAATAAATAAATAAAAATGTGAAGTCATAAAGGAAAAGTTAAGCTAATTTTGGTGTGCTAGCAGGATGTGCTGAGGATAATGTTTGTAAAGATTGTCTTCCCCTAGGAACACTTCTGTGGGAAGGTTGTAGTTACTTACTTTAAAATTATATTATAATGGATTTTTTTGAAGATGATATATATTCATATCAACAAATTAGAAAGGAATAAAAGGGTACCTCCCAGCTATTCCATAATATTCTGTAGGTGTCATGGATGTTTCTGACTTCCTGTGTGTCTTTTAGAGCTTTTGTTCACAAACAGGCAAATATGTATCTTTTTGGAACACAAATAGTAGAAAACTACACATTCTATTCTGTACTTATTTCCTATTTTTTAAAAAAGATTTATTTATTTACTTGAAAGTCAGAATTATAGAGAGAGGGAGAAAGAGGGGGAGAGAGAGAGAGAGAAGGAAGTCTTCTAACTGCTTGTTCACTCCCCAAATGGCTGCAACGGCCAGAGCAGGGTCAGTCTGAAGCCAGGAGCCAGGAGCTTCTTCTGGGTTTCCCACACTGGTGCAGGGGCCCAAGGACCTGAGCCATCTTCCACTGTTTTCCCAGGTCATAGCAGAGAGCTGGATCAGAAGTGGAGCAGCTGAGTCTCAAACTGGCGCCTATATGTGATGCTGGCATTGTAGGCGGTGGCTTTACCTCCTGCACAACAGCGCCTGCCCCTTTATTACCTACTTTTGCTTTAGTTTTTGTTATTTTTTAAAAAATTTGTTGTTTCTTTGAAATGCGGATGACAGAGATCTTCTGTCTACTGGTTTATTCCACAAATAAGTACAACAGCCAGTGCTAGGCTAGGAGCACAGAAATCCACGTGAGTCTCCCACATGGGTGGCAGGAGTCCAAGTGTTGGGCCATCCTCCGCTATCTTCCCAGGCACATTAGTAGGGAACTGGGCTGCAGTGGAGCAGCCGGGACTCAAACTGGCACAGGCTGCCAGTGTTGAAAGTAGTAGTTTACCCACCACGCCACAACACTGGCTCCCACTTTTTTCCTGCTTAATACATCTTGGAATTATTTCATATTAGTTCAAAAACAGTATTCCTTCATCTTTGTTTAGAGCTGGCTATTTTGTTCTAAGGATGTCATAATATGTTTAACCAGATCTGAACAGTGGGCTTTTAAGGTTTTTTAAAAATCTTTTGCTATTGGGCCGGCACCGTGGCTCAACAGGCTAATCTTCCGCCTGCGATGCCAGCACACCAGGTTCTAGTCCCGGTCGGGGTGCTGGATTCTGTCCCGGTTGCTCCTCTTCCAGGCCAGCTCTCTGCTATGGCCCGGGAGTGCAGTAGAGGATGGCCCAGGTCCTTGGGCCCTGCACCCGCATGGGAGACCAGGAGAAGCACCTGGCTCCTGGCTTCGGATCAGCGCGATATGCTGGCCACAGCACGCCGGCCACGGTGGCCATTGGAGGGTGAACCAACAGCAAAGGAAGACCTTTCTCTCTGTCTTTCTCTCTCTCACTGTCCACTCTGCCTGTCAAAAAAATTAAAAAAAAAAAATCTTTTGCTATTACAAACTACAAGTCCTATGTTCTGAGTAGATTTCTTTGATGAGGATAAGTGACAGGTAATGTTTACATTGTTGATGGAGTGAAACAGGTGACTTTCTGCATTGACCATACAGATATGCATGGATTTCAGAATGTTCTGCCCCAAAATAAAGTGATCTTAAAATTCGATTTTTCCGTGAACTTTGGAGAGCACCCTTGCGTAGGGGAGGGAAGGAGGTGCGCTGAGTGTCAGCGGTGATTATTGTGTGGTGGAATTATTGGTAGTGATTGCTCTCTTCTATTTTTCTGTATTTTCTAAAATTTCCATGATGGGAATTATGACACATTTATTACCAAGAATTGATAACATTTTATTTTTTATAATTAAAACAATTTTTCTTTTCTGTTCTTCTTGTAATGTTGAGCAAATTCCTTACCTGCAGAGGAACCAGAGGGAGTCTTAAATGTACAGTTAATGTCCTTAATTAGGTTATAACAGTGATCCTCATTATTCAAAATTAATTTTATGTCAATACTTTCAAGAAGTCTTTTTCAGTTAAAAAAGTGACGTGTCAGGGCTGGTGCTGTGGTGCAGCAGGTTAAAGCCCCAGCCTGCAGTGCTGGCATCCCGTATGGGTGCCAGGTTGAGTCCTGGCTGCTCCACTTCCAATCCAACGCCCTGCTGATGGCCCTGGGAAAGCAGCAGAGGATGGCCCAAATCCTTGGGCCCCTGCATTCATGTGGGAGACCCAGAAGAAAGTCCTGGCTGCTGGCTTCAGATTGGCTCAGCTCTAGCCATTGCGACCATTTGGGGAGTGAACCAGTGGATGGAAGACCTTTCTCTGTCTCTCTCTGTCTCTACCTCTCTCGGTAACTTGTTTGCCTTGCCAACTTAAATATTTTGTATTGTTTACACATATAAAATTTAAAAAAAATTACTTGAGAAGTTTAGTTATAGACAGAAAAGTTTTCCATACAGTGGTTCACTTCCCATATGGCTGCAACAGCTGGAGCTGAGCCAATCCAAAGCCAGGAGCCAGGAGCTGCTTCCGGGTGGCCCACATTGGTGCAAGGACCCAAGCAAGCACTTGGGCCATCTTCCACTGCTTTCCCAAGCCATAGCAAGGAGCTGGATTGGAAGAGGAGTAGCCGGGATACAAACCAGGGCCCATATGGGATGCTGGCACCTCAAGCAGAAGCTTAGCCTACTGTGCCACAGCACGGGCTACATATTTAAAATTTATTTAGTTATTTATTTGACAGGCCGGTGTTGGGAGGTGGGGGGAGGGAAAGACAGAGAGGAAGGAGACAGGAATATCCAACCTGCTGACTATCTCCCCAGATGCTCAAGTTGTCAGTGGGTGAGGTTGAAGCCAGAAGCCAGGAACTCAGTGTAAGTGTCCCATGTGGTTAGCAGGGACCTAACCACTTGAGCCATCACCTGCTGCTCCTGGGTGCACATTAACAGGAGTGGAGCCAGGACTCGAACCCAGACACTCTGAGATGCAGGTGTCCTGATCACTAGGCCAAATGTGCACCCCTACACATTTTTGAAGAAGGTCATTACTCACCCTTGCAGAGGCTCTGAGTTGACTTAGGCTTCGTTAATTGAAGAAGAGCTTGTTAAATGTCTGCCAGGAGCCAAGCAGTGTCGTTGGCGGTGCTTGCCCAGGACGGCATGGTCCCTGTGCTCGTGTTAGAGTGGGAGATAAGTAAACAGTTGTAGTAGAGCACGGTGAGTGCTGTAGGCAGTGAGGGGTAGGGTGCTGAGGGTGTAGGAGGGGGTTCCCCGCCCGGCTTTGTGGGTGCAATCAGGATAGGCTTCCCAGACAAGATCATGCACGTTAAAGCCTCAAGGAAGAGGAGGTGGAGTGTTGGTCTGAGACTTGTTTAATACAGGGGAGAAACCCAGAGGGGAGCTTCAGAAGGGGGGTGTGGCTTAGCTGGTCTTCCTTCTGCATAGCTGGAGGGTGTGGCAGGAGAGGAGAGGGGACAGGTGGGATGGAGAGGACACTGGGAGGGGAGCTGTCCTGTCAAAGTTTGGACTTCATTCCCGGGATAGCTGCATGGCCATCCTGACACCGAGCGTCATCAACAAAGGATGACATCAGGGTGGGAGGGGGAGCGGAGGGCAGGAGAGGAGGCGGAAGCCACTGCTAGGAGGGATTTCAGATTCTAGACTGCAGGAGGGCCTGAGTCTGGGGTTGCCCAGTCCTGCCTGCAGTGTGGGTGTGGCCAGAAAGATTGACAGCTGGAAGCACCGCCTTTGCAGTTGGTCAGTGGTTCTCACCAGAGTCTGAATCATCACACCCCCCCCTTTTTTTTTTTAAGATTTTATTTTATTTATTTATTTGAGAGGTAGAGTTATAGACAGTGAGAGAGACAGAGTAAGGTCTTCCTTCCGCTGGTTCACTCCCTAGATGGCCGCAATGGCCAGAGCTGCACTTATCTGAAGCCAGGAGCCAGGAGATTCTTCCGGGTGTCCCACTCAGGTGCAGGGGCCCAAGCACTTGAGCCATCTTCTGCTGCTTTCCCAGGCCACAGCAGAGAGCTGGATCGGAAGAGGAGCAGCTGGGCCTAGAACCGGTGCCCGTATGGGATGCCAGCGCTGCAGGTGGAGGATTTACCTACTGTGCCACAGCACCAGCCTCTCAGATTTCCTTATTTTTGTTCTTCACTGTTCCAGCTGCCTTTGATTAGAATAAACCACTGTGGCATTATAAATGACTTCAAAGTTTGCATTTAAAATAGAAGTATTTGTATTTGCAGTTTTCTTACGGTGAATGTACAGTTTGTTCATTCAGCATATCCCTCCTTGTCTTGAATTGGAGAGGTTGACCCCGGGCTTCATCCGGCACCAAAAGGAAGTAGCCTGAGAATCACGACTGCTGTGTTCGGGTCGTGTTCCACCCTGTGTGATCCCCTTAACACCTCTCTCAAGTGTCCTTGTCCCCCAGATGGGACTGACAGTGCCTCGATCTCTGCGGAGTTCTGAGTAGAGGAACCGCGGGTGTCATCACAGCTCACAAGGTGGTGTGGTCGTAACCGCCCTTGTTGCACGTGAATCGGTGTGCTGCTGCCCCGTGGACACGCCACCAGGAAGATGATCCACTACCAGGCAGCTGGAATTCCCTCCGGAATTCTGGCCTGATGTGCCTTTATTCTGAATGGAGCGATTTTAGCCTGTGTTCCCATTGACTTCAGATGCAACCTAACGCGTGCCTCCCCTCATCCTCAGGACTCGGCCATGCGCTCATTGAGCAGTGGAATCCCGTGGGCCTTGTTGGCATCATCACCGCGTTCAACTTCCCCGTGGCGGTGTACGGCTGGAACAACGCCATCGCCATGATCTGTGGCAACGTGTGCCTGTGGTGAGCCCTGCTCGTTTGCCCGTCCTCACAGACGGCAGTGAGAGCACCCAGGGATAGACCTTTGCTTCTGCGTGATAAGTGAAAGTATTTATGCTTTGTATCAAATGTTTCCTTTCTCTTTTCTTCAGGAAGGGAGCACCAACAACTTCCCTCATTAGTGTAGCTGTCACAAAGTAAGTATACGTGTCCATCCTGAGTATGGGCAGCTTCTGAAAGGGTGCCTGACAGACCCCGGACTGTAAATCTGATAGTGTCGTATTCATTAGAGCATGACTTCGGATAACCTCTGGCTTCTTTGATTGCAGTTATGTTGTGCACTTTGTGAATTATATCATTGAACTCACGCCTTTGGTGACCTGTCAGTTACTGACCTACTGTTGAACTCTTCATAGACATTCTTGGTCACCTGGAAAATAAAAACATCTCCGGTGGAGAAGAAATATACTTGCAGTGTGGGGCTGTATTTTAGAACTTGCCAACAAGTTAATGGTTTTGAGAAGAGACTTTAACCCAGCTAATATTTTTATTGCTTTTCTTTAATAGGCTGTTTTTAAAAAGACAAGAAACAGAAAAAAATTAGGTGTTAGTATAATCCACTGGTTGGTCTAATACTTTTTAAAGGTGTTACATTGTTTTTTTAAAGATTTATGGGGCCAGCTCTGGGGCATGATGGGTAAAGCTGCCACCTGTGGTGCTGGCATCTCATGTGGGATACGGTTCAAGTCCCGGCTGCTCCACTTCCAATCCAGCTCCCTACTAATGTGCCTGGGAAAGCAGCGGAAGATGGCATAAGTGCTTGGGTCTCTGTAACCACATGGGAGACCTGAAAGAAGCTCCTGGTTCCTTGCTTTGGATTGGCCCAGCTCCAGCTGTGGCGGCCATTTGGGGAGTGAACAAGCAGTGAAAAATCTCAAATATAAAACAAAACAGAACAAAAAATATTTATTTATTTGAAAGAGTTAGAGACAGAAACCTTCTACCTGCTAGTTCACTCTCCAGATGGCCGTGGTGGCTGGACTGCGCCATTCCAAAGCCAGGAGCAAAGAGCTTCTTCTGGGTCTCCCACGTGGGTACAGGGACCTAAGCACTTGGTTCATCTTCCATCATTTTCCCAGGCTGTTAGGGAGCTGGATCAGAAGTAGAACAGTTAGGACACGAACTGGCACCCAGATGGGATGCTGGCATCACAGGTGGTAGCTGTATTTGTTATGTTACACTGTTGGTACTGGTATTGTATTTTTTGATTTAAAAAACTACTGATGCTTTTAATTTACTTCTTCCCTCTCTACTACCTCTCCTTCCTCCCCTCTCTCTCTAAAAGGTAGGAACAGAGATAATAGAGATCTTCCATCCTCTGGCTCACTTCCCAAATGACCAAAACTATTAGAGCTGCGTCAGGCAGAAGCCAGGAGCCCAGAACTTATTCTGGGTCTTCCATATGAGTGACAGGGACTCAAGTACTGGAGTCATTACCTATTGCCTCCAAAGATGCACATTAACAGGAAGCTGGAGGACTGACGCTGTGGCACAATGGATTAAAGCTCTGGCCAGCAGCACAAGCATTCTGTATTGGTATTGGTTCGAGTCCTGCCTGCTCCACTTCCTATCTAGCTCACTACTAATGTACCTTGGAAAGCAGCAGAGAGTGGCCTAAGTCCTTGGGCCCGTGTGCTGGTTAATTTTTGCAGGAGAATTGAAAGCACTCCCTATTTTTAATGGAGTGCAATAAATAAAATTACAGGTTTGGCTGGAATGGGGCAGGCAATTGTGGTGTAGTGGGTAAGGATACTGCCTGCCTCGCCAGCATCAATGGTCATTGATTCTTGTCCCAGCTGCTCTTCTTCCAATCCAGTTCCCTGCTGATGGCTTAGGAAAAGCAACAGAAGATGGCTCAAGTGCTTGGGCCCCTGCCACCCTTGTAGGAGACCCATAGAAAGTTCCTGGCTCCTGGCTTTGGCCTGGCACAGCCCTGACTACTGTGGTCATCTGTGGAGTGAACCAGAGAATGGAAGATCTCTCTCTCTCTCCCTGACCGCTGGTAACTCTGACTTTCAAATAAATAAATAAATAAATCTTAATTTTTTTTTTTTGCTGGAATTAGCCAAGCTTGGCAGTGCCTCTGGGCAGTCTTACACTCAGCTGACTGCTAAGACGGCCTCAGGCCCCTGTGGGCCAGTGTGCCCGGGAGGACACAGGACAGCAGTGTGGTTGCCCCGAGGACAGCATCAGGGCTTCCTCTCTGGCCTTGTCTTTGTGTCCATCACGGAGGTGTGAGCAGGTGGTGAGATCCACATTGCACAGGCGTCAGTGTTACCTTGGCTTCAAAGCCTGGGTCCCGCAGGAAGCAGACTCTCTTGTAACAGTTCTGTAGGGATAGCTTTCAGGTGCCCACAGAGGATGTGCGGTTACAAGGATCACCGCTCTCAGGGAAGGAAAAAGCATAGTGGCCCCATTGATTGTTCATAGACACTTATCCCAGCCCAGACACAGTGGGCCAATCAGTGGTCATTATAAGCCTGTTGTCTATGTAACGCTGTTGGCAGTCTTTTTACAGACAGAGTGGATAGTGAGAGAGAGAGACAGAGAGAAAGGTCTTCCTTTTTGCCATTGGTTCACCCTTCAATGGCCGCTGCGGTTGGCATATCACGCTGATCTGAAGGCAGGAGCCAGGTGCTTCTCCTAGTCTCCCATGGGGTGCAGCGCCCAAGCACTTGGGCCATCCTCCACTGCACTCCCTGGCCACAGCAGAGAGCTGGCCTGGAAGAGGGGCAACCGGGATAGAATCCGGTGCCCCAACCAGGACTAGAACCCGGTGTGCCGGTGCCACAAGGCGGAGGATTAGCCTGTTAAGCCACGGTGCCGGCCAACTGTTGGCAGTCTTGACACTTAACCCGCAGCCCAGGGAGCAGAGCCGGAGGTGAACCTGAAGCTGGATTCACACACTTGAGAGGAGAGGGCTTTGTTAACCTTTACCCCAGGCACAAAGCAGAGTTCCTTTCCTTAAAAACAGTGCATCGGGTGCAGATGGAACACACACCCTGGGTCCCTGGGAGGATGTATTCAGCCCGCAGCCCCGGCCCTGGCATGACAGGTGCAGTACATGACCCTCGACTGTACTGTCCATTGGAGGGAGAAAAAATAGCCAGAAGGGGGTCTTTTCCCTGCGGTGGGCATTATGTGGGAGTGGGATTTGGGTCTTTTTGAAATGTAAACAGTGGAGGATACCATGTTTGGACGGTTTATGAAAACAACCGTTCCCTGCTTTATTGCCCCTCTGGAAATCAGAATGAGACGATCCTGCTTCAGCAAAAGCAGCTCCTCGAGCCAGTTCCACTGCTCACATTCAGATTAAGTAGGCTTGATCTGGATTTCTGAGTGTAACAGGAACAGTGTCGGCGGTCAGAGAAAAGCATTGTCCACAGTGCTTTGGCTAGAGGAGCTGGGGGTTCCTGAGGGCAGCGTTTGGTGTGAAGCCGGTGGGCACAGCTGCGGCAGGGCTGTGCAGGGCGGGCCCGGCTCCCTCGCCGGTGCCCCTGCAGCATCTCCGCTGGGTTGCCGAGACCACGTGGTCTCCATCTCTCATTCTTTAGCACTGCTCTCCCTGAGCCGTTTGCAGAGGCGTGCTCCAGTCTCCTTCGACTGCTTCTGATTCCTTTCATCTTTCTAACATCTGGCTGCTTTCTACTGATTTCCTCACCGTCAGTTTGGTGGATTTGTGATGGGGGAGCCCCTCCCTCCCAGCCAAGCAGCACCATCACTCTCCTTTCCTGAACCAGGGGTACCCTCCTAGTTTGGCAGAAAATTCTTGAAAACAACGATCATGCGAACAACCTGACCAACGCTTTATGTTTCCCACTTATACTCTATGTTGGTTTTCTTTTTCTTTCTTGAGATTCTCTTAGGGAGAAAAAACTTCCACTGCTAAATGTCTGCATTAGCTTTCCTCTGGCCTGGCTTCATGGAGCAGCAGCTTAAGACACTGTGTGCATATTCCAGTCCTGGCTTCTCTGCTTCCTTCCAGTCCAACTCCTTGCAAATGCACCTGGCAAGCAATGGGTGATGGGTCCCAGCACGTGGGCCCCTGCCGCACGCGTGGGAGACTAGGATGGAGGTCCTGGCTCCTGGCCCGGCCCTGGCTGTTACGGCCACCTGAGGAGAGAAGCAGTGGATGGAAGATTTCCTTCTCTCTCTCTCTGTCTCTTTCCACGATACTGTGCCTTCCAGATGAATAAATATTAAAAAAAAAAAAAGAGAGAAGAAAAGCAAATGTTGATTGTAACATGAGAGAAGTCCATGTCTGACTGAGTGGTGGGTGAGAGAGTGGGAAAAGGAGAGTCAACTGGTTGGATTTTACTCATTTAAAAAAAAAAGTCTCCAGAAGTGAAATTACTGCCCTACTTAGTGGTCGCTTCTCCTTGTAGGATAATCGCCAAGGTTCTGGAGGACAACAGGCTGCCTGGTGCGATTTGCTCCCTGACCTGTGGCGGAGCGGATATCGGGTAGGTCCCCGGCCGGGAGCACCCTGGGCGGAAGGGCCCAGATTGCTCCCTGAGGATCCTCCATTCTAGAATAGAATAACAAAGCCCAGTACGGCCGTGGTTCTTAGAAATCAGTGTTATTGTTGGGACCTTTCTGGGCTCCCCCTTTATTGATGAGTGACCTATTGGGAGGATGAATACGACGTCCCCTTTAGCTGCCGAGAGCCACCCTGTAAGGCATCCTGAAACAGCAGATGCTGTGGTGGCTGGCAGTCCGTGGCTTCCTGCAGCTTCACGTCCAAAGCTCTTGACTTACAGAGCTAAGCTATGGAGTTGTAGCCCATGGCCTCGCTGCCGATCAAGGACTGAGCCAATTGTGTGAGTTCAGCAGCTGATCAAATACAGGAACCTGGGAACATGGTCTTTTTTTCAAATTGCTTTTTTGTTAAATTCCTGTATGGGTCACATGCCACCAAGTCCTCCCTTTTAAATTGTGCAGTTCGGTGGGTTTTGGGATATGGCATGACCATCACCACTGTCTTATTCCTGAATATCTTAGTCACCACAGGAGAAAACCCTGTAACCCTTCCAAGTCTCTTCCCATTCCCCTGGCCCCTAGCTCCTGGCAAACACTAACGTGTGGTGTCTCTGCGCACCTGCCTGTTCAGGGCACTGCTTACAAGTGGATCAGAGAGTATGTGGCCTTCTAATGCTGCTGTGGCTAAAACATCATCTTACTCCAGTACTGTCAGTGCACTCCTGTCTTTCCTGGGCTGCCTCAGTGAAGTCAGAGGCAGGAAGCTACTCCTGTGTCCATCAGGATGAGAAAATGTTAGAAAATGCAGCTCTCCCATCCATAGTGCCCGGTGAAGTTTCAATGTGTTACTTGTAACACAGATATTGTATCCTTTGACCTCTGTTCTTGTGCTCTGGGCCTTGGACTGGTGCAGATAATGAGGAGGGTACTTCAAAATGTTCATGCAGACAGAATTAAACAATGCATTTATGGGGCTGGCATTTGGCACAGTGGTAAAGACACTGCTAAGGATGCCTGTGTTCCATGTTGGAGTGCCGGGGTTCAGCTCCAGGCTGTACTCTGATTCCAGCTGCCTGCTAGTGTGCACCCTGGGAGGCAGTAGGTGGTGACACAAGGACTTGGGGCACTGCTCCTCATAGGGGAGTCCTAGGTGGAGTCCCCAGCTGCTGGCTTTGGCCTGGTTCACCCCTGGCTCTTGCTAGCTTTTAGGGAGTGAACCAGTGTATGGAAGATTTCTGCCCATCTGTCTTGGCCTCTCTTTCCATCTCTGTCTCTCAAATAAATAAAAATAAACACATAAAAAATTTTTAAAAATTTGTGCAGAAATTTTTTTGAAATCTGCACATGAGGGGTTTTTAGACAGTTCATGAAAAATGAATGCATGAAAAAACGGCATGAATTTCAAAATCTTTTTGCACCAAAATAAATGACTTTTTTAAAAAAATTATTTATTGGCACTAGTGTTGTGGTGCAGCAAGTTAGGCCACCTCCTGCAGCACAGGCACCCCATATGGGTACCACCAGTTCACATTCTGGCTGCTCCACTTCTGATCCAGCTCCCTGCTAATACGCTTGGGAAAGCAGTGGAGGATGGCCCGAGTGCCTGGGCTGCTGCCACCCACACGGGACACCTGGATGGACTTCGGGCTTCACCTTGGCTCAGCTGCAGCCGTTGTGGCCATTTGGGGAGTAAACCAGTGGATGGAAGATCTCTCTTTACTTCTCTCTGTCACCACTCTGCCTTTCAAGTAAATAAAATAAAATCTCTTTTTAAAAAAATGAGATTTAAATTTATTTTACGTGTTTGAAAGGCAGAGTGACAGAGAGAAAGTTCTTCCATCCTCTGTTTCACTTCCCACATGCCTCCAACAGCGGAGACTGGACCAGGCTGGAGCCAGGAGGCAGGAGCTCCATCTGGGTCTCCTTGTGGGTGTGGCATCCTCTGCTGCTTCCCAGGCACATTAGCAGGGAGTTGGATCAGAAGCAGAGCAGCTGGGACTCAAAGTGGCACTTTGATGTGGAATATGTGTGTAACAGGTGATGGCTTACGTTGCTGTGCCACAGTGCCCACTCTAAAACACATCTTTTAATTTCTATTTTCCACGAACTTTTTGAAGTACCCTGTTCTAGTAATGTCTGCAGAAGTGTGGCGGCTGCCTTGGGTATCTCTGTGCTCATGTTTGCTGAGTTGATCTTGGGGAAGGCTGCATGGGGGACTCAGGCTCTCCAGCCTCCCAGTAGTCACTGTGGCTGCCCTGCTAGGCTCACACGGAACCCTCTGACGCCCTGGATGAATGAAAGTGTTCACATCAGAGGATCTAAGCTACGTTCCCTGGAAGCCCCTGGAAATCCTAGCGCAGCTTTTGTCAGCTTCCAAGAGGGCTGCTTCGGCATGTTTCCTCGTGACCTCCTAGGTTATTCATTCTGAAAGGGATCGCACAGGGTTAAGTCGAGTCACGAGCGTTTCGTCCAGGCTCCCGCTCTGTGCAGAAAGGGCTTTCCCCCGTGACCCGCCTCTTCCTCTGGTTGGCTTCCGTTCGCAGGGGCTCCCAGAGCGGGTTCGCCTGGCGCGTGTGTGGCTGTGCTCTGAAACGTTTATTGTGTTTTCCCAAGGACCTTGCCTTGCTCCCCTGGGATCCGTGTCCTCTCCCTTGGATGGGCTTCTGTAGTAGAGGCCCAGGCCTCTACTGGGTGCCCTTGGGCTCTGCTATTCCTGATTTCTTAGCCTGGGTGACCATTTCTATTTCTCTGCAGCACGGCAATGGCCAAGGACGAGCGGGTGAACCTGCTCTCCTTCACTGGGAGCACACAGGTGGGGAAACAGGTGGCCCTGATGGTGCAGGAGAGGTTTGGTAAGTGCTGGCCTTCTTTTTTCTTTTTGAAGTTTGCTTATTTGATTCCATTTTATTTGAAAGGCAGAGAGAGAGAGAGACAGTGACAGACAGAGGTCTTCCATTTGCTGGCTCATTCCATAAATGTTTGCCACAGCCAGCCAGGCTGGGCCAGGCTACACCAGGAACCCAGAACTCAGTTCCATCGCCCACGTGGGTGGCAGGGACCCAGGTACTTGAGGCGTCACCCGCTACCTCCTCCGATGCACATGAGCAGGAAGCTGGATTCAGGGACGGAGCCGTGACTTGAACGTACGCACTCTGGTGTTGGATGTGGGCTTCTCCGGCAGGTTACTGCTGTGCCATACACCTGCCCCTAAGTACGACCTTCTAATTAGGACTTGGCTTTCCTTAGGATTATGGATGTGAAATTCAAAGCTGGGTGTTTTTCCTTTCTCTAGATGCTTTCCAAGGAGACGTTGGCTATGTTTACCTGAGTGTCCAATGGAAAGACAAGGATACAGCTGAACGTTAGGGAAGTTCCCAGTTTGAACGGCGTAACTTAGAAAGGATGTGACGTTCTCTCTAAATGACTAGTAGAGTGATTTAAAAAATGTTTTTCACATTCTACTGCACATCTACCACACCTTGTTGGCAAATTAAAAAGAAAAAATAACAGTTTAAACAGGATGGGCGAACACAGGACTTAGAGTGATTGTGGGATAGAGGGTTTAAATTTGCTTTTTTCTCTTGTATGGTTCATGTATATGTGAGTATGCATGAAGTTCAAAATTACTTCACACCAGAATGAACACATCTTTTAATTTTCCATGAACTTCGGAAGTATGCTTGTACAGTTGAAAAGAGCTCACAGACATAGCTTCTTGTGTTCTACTTTCCGGCTGGTTTAGGCAGTTCTCAAGGAAAACGTTGACTAATTTTTGGCTGTTAAATTAAATTTAAGCTCTAACCTTGGTGAAAAATGGGTCTTAACTAGATAATATGCCTGTCATTTTGTTAGATAGACATTTCCTTTAAAAAGCGAGTTTATAAACAACCATTATAGTTAGTAAGCAGGGCCAGTAAGCTTACAGGATATAAGATAGATATTAAAAAGATCAGTTTATGGAGAGTCCCCAGAAAGATCCCAGAGGGGCAGGTGTTTAGCTTAGTGGATAAGACATCCACGCCCCTAAATGAAGTGCTGGGGTTTGTGGGTAAGACACCCGCGTCCCCTAAATGAAGTGCCGGGGTTTGTGGGTAAGGCACCCACATCCCATAAATGAAGTGCCGGGGTTTGAGACCGGCCTCCCGCTCTGGATTCCAGCTTCTGGCTCATGCAGACCCTGGGAGGCAGTGGCAAGGGCTGAAGTGATTGGGTTCCTGCTTCCCACATGGGAGGTATTTTTTTTGAGTTACTGATTCTGGGCTTTGGCCCAGGTCTATCCAGCATTGGAATATCACTCTCTCTCTCTTTCTCTCTCTCCTCTCAATTAAATAAAAAAAAAAATTAAGTTCATGAAAAATGTGTATTGTGAAAAAACTATGCATAGATTTCAAAATTTTTTATATGGGGCTGACACTGTGGCACAGTAGGCTAATCCTCTGCCTGTGGCACCGGCATCCCATATGGGCACTGGTTCTAGTCCTGGCTGCTCCTCTTCCAATCCAGCTCCCTGTTGTGGCCTGGGAAAGCAATGGAAGATGGCCCAAGTGCTTGGGCCCCTGCACCCATGTGGGAGACCTAGAAGAAGCTCCTGGCTCCTGGCTTCAGATCAGCCCAGCTCCAGCCGTTGCAGCCATTTGGGGAGTGAACCAGTGGATGAAAGACCTTTCTATCTGTCTTTACTTCTCACTGCCTATAATCCTACAGCTGTCAAATAAATAAATTTAAAAAAATCTTAAAAATTTTTCTTATATGGAAATAAATTTTTTTAAATACAAGATTTATTTATTTGAGAGGAAAAATGATAGAGAACGAGAGAGGGACAGAGAGAGAGAGAGAGAGAGACATAGAGATCTTTGATCTGATTCACTCCCCAAATGGCTGTGACAGGGCTGGGCCAAGGTGAAGCCTGGAGCTTCGTCCTGGTCTCCGCTATGGGCGGCAGAGGCCCGAGTACTTGGGCCATCTTCCACTGCCTTCCCAGGTACGTTATCAAGAATCTGGATTGGAAGTGCAGGAGCTGGGACTCAAACTGGTGGTCAGATGAGAGATGGCAGCTGTTGGGTTAACTGCTGTGCCAGAGCTGGCCAGGGTTTCCTTCCTGGTTAAGGCTGCATAGCCTTCCACAGGTGGATTTATCACATCTCCTTTACCAGTTCACTTGTTGATGGATACTTGGGTTGCCTCCACATGTTGGCTGTTGCAAATCATTGACCGTTGGTGTACAGGTGTCTTTGGAGCCACCAATTTCTGTTGTTAGATCAGATATGGTAACTCTGTGTTTAATTAGGGGGGCATCACCATGGTGTCTCCATAGTGGCTGCTCCATGTTACACTGAACTGGTTTTTCCTTTCTTATGTAATTTCAGACTTAGATAACAGTTACGAGATTAACACAAGGTATTGAAATATACCTTTTTGCCAAATTCACCAACTGCTTCCATTTTGCCCTGTTTGCTTTATCAGCTCTCTGTCTCTCTAGCAACATGTATGTGCACACGTGTGTTGTGGGTGCACGTTATTGCTGAGCTGTTTGGAGTGAGCTGAAGACATTTGTCCTTTACGTTTCAGTGTATTTCTTAAGAACACAAGCATTCTCTCCCATAACCGTGGTGTAGTTATCAAAATCAGGCAGAAAGTAAATTTAAAAATAATTGGCATAGGTTACAATTTGAGGCTGTATAGCAATGTACAAGAAATACTAAAATAGTAATTAACTTGTGTTTATGGTTTTTTTAAAGGGAGAAGTTTATTAGAACTTGGAGGAAACAATGCCATTATTGGTAAGACTGCCATTTTTGTCTTTTCAGAAAATCCTCAGGAGCCATCCTGAATGTGTGGGACTTACTTTCGAACTCATCCATTCTGTGTTTTGTGTCCCTAGACCCCAATTCCCGTGTTTAGGATTTTTTTTGTCAGACACAGTTCACAGGCTTTCTTTGAAGAAGGAAGGGTACAACATATTTTTGGTGGGAAAATGTTACCTGGCCCTAGAACCTGTGTGTGACTTCTGTTGTGTGGCTTGATGTCGTGAGTTTTTCTTGTTGTCGGAAAGCAAGTCACACGTTTCTCTAGAATAAGTAACTCTTAGGTGACTTGATGATTCCTTTAGGTTTCAGAGATATTAGTTACCTTCAGTGAAGGATTGAGTGCTTTAATTTAATTTATTTATTTGAGAGGTAGAAAGACAAACACAGAGAGAGCTCCCATCTGCTGGTTTGCTGCCCAAATGCCTGCAGTGACCAAGGCTGGGCCAGGTCAGAGTCAGGAACCGAGAAACCCAGGCCAGGTCTTCTGCTTGGGTGTCAGGGACCTCAGTGTTGAGCCGTCATCTACTACCTCCCAGGTTGTGCATTGGCAGGGAGCTGGAATTGGGAGCCAGGCACTTTGATTTGGGACATGGGCACTCAGTTGACTTTTTTTTTTTTTTTTTTTTGACAGGCAGGGTGGATAGTGAGAGAGAGAGACAGAGAGAAAGGGCTTCCTTTTTGCCATTGGTTCACCCTCCAGTGGCCGCCGTGGCCGGTGCATCGTGCTGATCCAAAGCCAGGAGCCAGGTGCTTCTTCCTGGTCTCCCATGCGGGTGCAGGGCCCAAGGACTTGGGCCATCCTCCACTGCCTTCCCGGGCCATAGCAGAGAGCTGGCCTGGAAGAGGGGCAACTGGGATAGAATCCGGTGCCCCAACCGGGACTAGAACCTGGTGTGCCGGTGCCGCAAGGCAGAGGATTAGCCTGTTAAGCCACGGCACCGGCCGACATTTTTTTTTTTTAAAGATTTATTTATTTATTCGAA
This sequence comes from Lepus europaeus, assembly GCF_033115175.1. NCBI lineage: Eukaryota > Metazoa > Chordata > Mammalia > Lagomorpha > Leporidae > Lepus > Lepus europaeus. The sequence goes on from NC_084830.1 coordinate 151,748,694, forward strand.
AATTAGAGTTACACACACACACACACACAGAGGTCTTCCATCCAATGGTTCACTCCCCAACTGGCCGCAACGGCCGGAGCTGCGCCGATCCGAAGCCAGGAGCTAGGAGCTTCCTCCTGGTCTCCCGTGCGGGTGCAGGGGCCCAAGGACTTGGGCCATTCCACTGCTGTCCCAGGCTATAGAAGAGAGCTGGATTGGAATTGGAGCAGCTGGGTCTCGAACCGGCGCCCGCATGGGATGCCAGCACTTCAGGCCAGGGCGTTAACCTGCTGCGCTACAGCACCAGCCCTGTCAATTGACATCTTAACCATTGGGCAAAATGCCCCCCGACCCTCACCCCTTTAGTGCTTTTATTTTGGGAGGCTAATCTTAGCTAAGATTGCTTAATCTCTTTTTCAACTGTGTGAGTCTGGCACAAAAGGAAAGAGTGTACCAGCTTAACTTACTGAAAAGCAGTAGGTTGAGGCTTCAGGACAGCTTTTGTGATAAAAAGGAAGAGTTGCTAATCTCTGTGTTGCCATCATCATCATCGTGTGTAAACATGTGCATGTTTGTGGCAGACAGCAGAGGTCTCAGAAGTACACGGTGCCTATTCCTGATGGAAGTTCTAATCTAGTTAGAGACTTCACTGGAAGGTGTGGTCACCACCTGCTGAGCACTGAGCTCCAGCCAGTGCTGACTTATGTGCGTGATTTCACTGAATCCCCACAACAGCCCCGTTTTGAATCTTGTTTAAAGCCTAGCCTCTGAGACCTGAAATGATTGTGTGCCTGCAGTGATAGGCTGTAAGTGACAAATGCTGGCAGGTGTATCCCGGCAACCAGACCTCAGAGCACAGCTCTTTGCCAACACCTTACCGCCTTTTGCTATTGCCCCAGACACTATCGCCCCATTTCACAGATGAAGAAACCAAGGCTTAGAAAGGTTAAAGTAACATGACTGAAGGGTGGTGGAGAGGGCAAGAGCTCTGGTCTGTCTGCACAAAGCATCTCCTTTATCCTCGTCCTGGCCTGAGCCTGCCCTTAGGATGGAGAAGGCACAGTTGAAGATGGTGGAGGGAGCTGGGGCCGGAGGGTGTAGGGAGGAAGGAGTTGCAGGTAGTGTGAGTGGAAGAGTGTGTTTCTGTGGGCGGCTGAGGAAGGAACAGACGGAGTGGAGAGGAAGGTGGAGGTGTGGTGCTTTGGTCCTGTGGAGGAATGGAGGAAGTGGCCGACGGCCTTGTGCCTGAGCGCTTTGCGGTTCCCCACAAAGACCAGGGTGAGCTCGCCTGGGGCAGGAGGACAGCGTAGATGGGTTCCAGAGAGTCGGCAAGACTCGCGTGGGGTGCCAGCAGGGACCCGCTGACTGAGCGCCGGGTGTTACTGGGAACGTGGGTCTTCCCGTTGTCCTGAGGCCCAGAGAAGCTGGTGGCAGAGTAGACCAGGAATTGAGATTGGGACCTGGAAGCTTCCAGAGGGTGTGTCCGTGAGAACAGAGAGGAGGCAGAGTCAGGGTCAGAAGCAGAGAGGCGGGGCAGGAGGTGGGAGTCCGAGCAGGGCGGGTTCTCTGCGGCCCGTCCCTCGTGAGCGTGTGCGGCCCTGCAGCTGGGCTGTGCACGCTCTCCTGCTGTGCTTCCCACGGGCCTCGTTGTGTCCTGCGTGGCGCGGCCCGTGGCTCCTGTCTTGTCTCGCTCACGGCCGTGTGTCTGCTTCTCTCAGCTTTCGAGGACGCCGACCTGAGCCTGGTTGTCCCATCAGCCCTGTTTGCCGCCGTGGGGACAGCCGGCCAGAGGTGTACCACTGCGAGGCGACTGGTGAGTGTCCGCGCAGGCGCCTGAGCTTGGCTGTGTGGTCCACATCACAGAAGCGTGGCCTGAGAAATGGGCTCCGTAGGACGCTTCACAAATGCCCAGCCCTGTGTTCTCCATGAGCTGTCGCTCAGCCAGGGCCTCTGCCTTTCTCCCACCCTGAGCTAACATGGTCTCCCAGCCAACCCTGGGCTAGCCTGGGACATGAGGCCTGCTTTCACCTGCACTCCGAGAATCAAATGGACAAAGTCCAGTGTCACTCACAGTAGAACAAACTAAAAGAGAGCCTTGTTCTTTCATAAAAATGTTTGAGTGGTAAAACACATTAAATGTAAAATTTTTCTTTAGAGATTTATTTATTTATTTGAGAGGTAGAGTGACAGAGAGAGAGAAAGGTCTTCTATCCACTGGTTCACTCCCCAAGTACACGCAACAGCTGATCTGAAGCTGAGAGCCAGGAGCTGCTTCCTGGTCTCCCATGTGGGTGCAGGAGCCCAAGCACTTGGGCCATCCTCCAGTGCTTTCCCAGGCCACAGCAGAGAGCTGGATCACAATAAGAGCAACTAGGACGTGAACTGCTCCCACATGGGAAGCTGGCGCCATAGGCAAAGGCTTAGCCTACTACGCCACAGCACTGGCCCTAATTTTCATGGCTTTTGTAATACTAAAAATGTCACTGGAGCAAGTTTTGATTAGGTACAAATTTGGCTACATTTGCCCTTTTTGAATGGTTGTTGAATTTGGCTTTTGTAAGTAAAACAGTGGCTGAATTTCAGAGGAATCAGCTTTGGGTTTTATGAGAGAAGAAAAATTCTTTAGAATATTTTTCTTTTAAAGATTTATTATTTGAAAGGCAGAGATACAGAGAGGCAGAGGCAGAGAGAGAGAGAAAAAAAGAGATCTTCCATCCACTGGTTCACTCCCCACATGGCCACAACGGCCGGAGCTGTGCTGATCTGAAGCCAGGAGCCAGGAGCTTCTTCTGGATCTCCCACGTGGGTACAGGGGCCCAAGCAGTTGGGCCATCTCTACTACTTTCCTAGGCCATACTGGATCGGAAGTAGAGTAGCCGAGATGTGAACCGGTGCCTATATGGGGTGCCGGCACTGCAGGTGGTGGCTTTACCCACTATGCCACAGCACTGGCCTCCTAGAATATTGATTCATCTAAATCAGTTACTGTAATATACAAGGTAAAGAAAAAGTCAGTCTTGTCTGTTTGCACTTTTCCTGTTTGTTTTGTCCTGTGTTTCCCAACAAAGGAAAGTCGTTGTTTATTTTCACATTACTTTGCTGATGTTCTCAAAAAATACTAGGACACAATATTTGTAAAATGTTAAACATTTTTATGAAATGTGTTCATTTAAACATTTATTGCATTAACACTGGGAAGGACACAAGGGCCTTCCAAGTGATTATACCCTTAGTTAGATGATTAAACGTGAAATGAGTGAACACCAAGCATTTTTCTATCAAGCCAACTTTTATTTTTCCTGTGCTTTATATTTTAAGTTATATTATTTTATAATAAAGTTATGTTAAGTCCATGGAGACAGTAGCAATATATAGGAAAAAAAAATCCCAGTACAGTGGACCTGTCTTTGACTACATTAGTTGTGTCAGCCCATTCGCCACCTGGAGACCAACCCAGAGGATAGGTGGTTTGGCAGGTTCACCTCCAACACTGAGAACAGAGCAGAGAGCTCGCATCCTGCCCTTGGTGAGAGTGAGGTTTGTCTTCATGTGACCTAGGTACCCAGCAGTGGTTGGTTGGCCAGCCCTCGGTGCCCTGTGCTCACCCAGAGGCTGCCACCTGGGACAGGTGTACGCTCCTCGGCTCTCGTGAACTTATCTTCTGGTAAACCCATTGTGGGTCCGAGTAGGTTGAAGGACTGTGAATCAAGCTATGGTTAGGTGAAGACTTCTGTGCTTGGGGCCCTGTGCTAAGGTAGATGAACAAGAGCAGGGGTCATGGATTTGTGGAGCTTCACCAGACAGATCCGTAGGAACTCGATGGAGACCTGGCTTAGGACTTTTTCCTGCTGTCTGCCTAGAGGAAAATATCTTCATGTAGTTAATCTTAGAAGTTGTATCACTTTAACATAGACATCAGCTCTTATTTGATTAAATTTTCGGAGATTACAATATCTCACCTAGCTGTTAATAAGTACTACTAAGGAAATTATTTGTTATTGGAAAATGTGTGTATGTCTGCTACTGTTCCCTTGAGTGTTTCTCTTTTCACTTAGTTTTTGCATGAAAGCATCCACGATGAAGTCGTGAACAGACTTACCAAGGCCTACGCACAGATCCGTGTCGGGAACCCGTGGGACTGTGAGTATCTGGCCAAAGATCCTCCTTTTTCGTCAGCTGGGGTTACGAGCATTTCTGATCTTCAAGCTTTTCCCACTTTCCAGAGAGGCCTGGAGGCTTGCAAAGCAGGTTTTGGACACTTGGGGTGACACCTTTGCTGCTTGGTTAGCTTCCTGGGTGCAGGACCTGGGCTAGGGGTGAGCCTGGGAGGTGCTATTTAGATGGATGAGATCTGTGGGACTTTTCTCTTCTCTCCTGCTGCCGGAATCCCCCAGCTGAGTTTCTTGCTTTTACAGAAAGTGATTTTTTAAAGATACAATCAGATAATTCATTTTCCTGTTTAAAAATACCCCCATGATTTCTCTTTGCTCTTAGATGAAACCTCATTTCCTTTTGATTCCTTCTTGTGTGGCCTGACCTCTGCCTCCTGCCCTGTCTGTTGTCCGGCCAGGCCTCCCATGTTTCTTTGTCCTGACTCTGAGTGATCTCTGGCCTCACCAGCCTTCATTCAGGGCCATAGGCCTTCCCGGCTCTGTCTTGTCACACTCTTGGCTGGACATGCGCTTCCTGTGGCTGGCTGTGCTACAGGGCCACCACCTCCCAGGGCCTTACCTGAATCTTCCTCCTCCTGTGCTATTGTTTCCAGTAGCCTTAACCCGGCGTAGTATCTGTCTCCCATGTCGAATTGTACACCTGGCAGTACGCCTGTGGCATCTTAGAGAATGGTCACACTGTAATGAGTAAGCTGACCCTGTATTTTTAATGCAGTGCTCTGATTACGTGATAGCTGTTTCCAAAAACCAGGGGTTGGCAAACAGATTGGGCCTGCTGCTTGTTTCTGTGAAGGAAGTTTGTCACACACAGCCACGCCCACTCGTCTGTAGGTTGCACTGCGCTGGTAGAGGTGAATCACTGTGATGGAGACCAGGAACAGGGTGCAAAGCGTGAAATGTTTGCTGTCTGGGCCTTTATGGTAAAAGGTTGCCGATTCCTGCTCTCAGCTGGAGGATGTAGGAAGGGATTGGCCTGTTCTTTGGGAAAGCTGTTACAACACCAACAGGATGCTCTTCAGGGCGGGATGAGAAGCATTCTTTTTCTGTCTCCAGCCAATGTTCTCTACGGGCCACTCCACACCAAACAAGCAGTGAGCATGTTTCTTGGAGCAGTGGAAGAAGCGAAGAAAGAGGGAGGCACCGTGGTCTATGGGGGCAAGGTAAGGCCAACACTGACCTAGGTCGTGGTGGCACTTTTCTCTCTCTTTCCCCAGGCACCTGCGGGCTCTGGGCAAACTGGGGGTGGGTCCCCACTTTGGCATCCCTCTCCCCAGCTGGTTCCTAAGGGAGAAGTACATGTTTTACAGAAAGACCCATAAATGCATGGGATTTCCTGGGGGGACACCCAGAAGCTAGGGTGCTAGTGCCACTGGGAGTTTGTGTAGAAAGGAGACCTCATTTGCATGATCTAATAGAAGAATTTAGGCTCAGAAGTGCAGACCACACGTGTGTTATTTTAACCACGTGACTGTGGGTGTTTGTGATGCTGTTGATGTCCAGCCAGGGCGTTTTCTGTATGGATTGTTGGGCTTTGTTGTCTTCATCTTTTTTTTTTTTTTTTTTTTTTTTTTTTTAATTTTTGACAGGCAGAGTGGACAGTGAGAGAGAGAAAGACAGAGAGAAAGGTCTTCCTTTGCTGTTGGTTCACCCTCCAATGGCCGCCGCGGTCGGCGCGCTGCTGCCAGCGCACCGCGCTGATCCGAAGCCAGGAGCCAGGTGCTTCTCCTGGTCTCCCATGGGGTGCAGGACCCAAGCACTTGGGCCATCCTCCACTGCCTTCCCGGGCCATAGCAGAGAGCTGGCCTGGAAGAGGGGCAACCAGGACAGAATCCGGCACCCCGACCGGGACTAGAACTGGTATGCCGGCGCCGCTAAGCAGAGGATTAGCCTAGTGAGCCACGGCGCCGGCCCTGTCTTCATCTTTGCAAAAGCTTTACCCACAAGTTTTTAAAGTTTACTTATTTTATTTTGTTTTTACTTTTAAAATGTGTTTGAAAGGCAGAGAGTGAGAGAGAGTGAGAAATCTTCCACCTGCTGGTTTACTCCTCACATGCCTTCAACAGCCAGGGCTGGGTCAGATCAAAGCCAGGAGCACGGAACTCAATCTGGGTCTCCCATGTTGGGTGGCAGGGACCCAAGTACTGGGGTCATCTCCTGTTGCCTCCTTTGGGTGCACAGTGGCATGAAACTGGATCAGAAGCAGAGCTGGTCACCGAACTTGGCCTCTGATATGAGATGGGGCTGTCTCACGTGGAGTTTTAGCCATGGTGCCATCACCTGCCTCTCTTCCTGTTCTTAAAAGAACACTGATCCTGGCTGGCGCCGTGGCTCACTAGGCTAATCCTCCGCCTTGCGGCACTGGCATACCAGGTTCTAGTCTCGGTAGGGGCACCGGATTCTGTCCTGGTTGCCCCTCTTCCAGGCCAGCTCTCTGCTGTGGCCAGGGAGTGCAGTGGAGGATGGCCCAAGTGCTTGGGCCCTGCACCTCATGGGAGACCAGGAGAAGCACCTGGCTCCTGGCTTCGGATCAGCGCGGTGCGCTGGCCACAGCGCACTGGCCGCAGCGGCCATTGGAGGGTGAACCAATGGCAAAAGGAAGACCTTTCTCTCTGTCTCTCTCTCTCTCATTGTCCACTCTGCCTGTCAAAAAAAACAAACAAACAAAAAAAAAAAAACACTGATCTTGGTGGATTAGGGCCCCTCCTGATAACCTCCTTTAAAATCCTATTTCACGTGTAATCACATTGAGCGTGGCGCTTCACCACATGAATTTTGGGAGGTTGCAGTAGGCAACACAGTGGACATAGGTTGCCTGTTTTGAGATTACATGAATTTTAACATAACCAGTTGCAGCAGTATTTTTCCAGTGTAACGTGGTTGTCACACATGTCACTGTTCATGTGTTTTCTCTGAGCATCTAAGTTACCACCAAGTAAATACAGGAGGAAAGATCATTTTCATTTGTGAGCAGAGATTACTTTGGAGAAATCATTCATCCAAAAATGCTGTTCGTTTTCTTCTCCCAAGTGTAGTCAAAGATTGTGTCCTCTGGGAGACCTAGAGCTTTCTCTCTTAATTTCCTTTCTCTGCTGCAGGTTATGGATCGCCCTGGAAACTATGTAGAACCCACAATCGTGACAGGTCTTGCCCACGACGCAGCCATCGCCCACACAGAGACTTTTGCTCCAATTCTGTACGTCTTTAAATTCAAGGTAAGCATGAATTCAGTGTCTCTTTCTCTAGTCCAAGGTTGAAGCAAATGATGAGACTAAGGGGGAATGATCAGCCTTGAGAAGGGTGTTTAAAGCCACGAAACCTGCAGAGTCAGGGTAAAATAAAATGGGATGAACACATTGGCTATGAAGCACGCCAGGCTGGGTGTGGACCAGTGCTGGTGTGGATGGGACGAGTGGCCCCTGTCTCCTGTGTCTCACGGTTCTTACCTGTGTGGGCCACGGAGGCCGTTTCTCCTGAACTTGGGACTGGATAGTTCAGTTAAACAGAGTGCTGTGTGTATGTCAGTAGACCCAAGGAGATGTGGAGACAGTGTGAAGACACAGCATCAGTAGTGGGTTGGAGGGCAGTGGAGGGAACTTGTAACAGGTACTCATGAGATAGGCCCTAGTCTTGTCAGAAATATTTAGGGTTGGGGTGGCAGAGACTGAATCATGGTGTGAATGTGGGGCCAGCGCTGTGCATAGCGGGTAAAGCTGCCTGCGGTGCTGACGTCCCATGTGGGTGCCAGTTTGAGTCCTGGTTGCTCCACTTCCAATCCTGCTCAGTGCTAATGCAGCTAGGAGGACCGTGGAGGTGACCCAAGTGCTCGGACCCCTGCACCCAGGTGGGAGACTCGAAAGAAACTTCATACTATTGGCCTTGGCCTGGTCCAGCCCTGGGGTGGTTGTAGCTATTTGCAAAGTGAACCAACGCTTGGAAATTCTCACTGTCTCACTCTCTATCTCTGTAACTCTGCCTTCACACTAAATAAATAAATCTCAAAAAAAAAAAAAGTTTGAATGTGCTGTTATTAACAGAGGATGGTGAGAATTGTACCTTATTGCAATTTTGTAATTTCATTTCTTTAAATCTTCCTTGAAATTGTCTATCAGTGTTTCACATGTGCTGACCAGAGAGTACAATCTCATGTTTCGTAATGTGTGTGTGTTTGACTGTGAGCCCTGGTGAGGTTATTTCATGCCATAGCCCTCAGCTGCCTCATCTGTATATTGGGGCCAGTGTAACATCTGTGTCACAGGGTAAGGTTAAAAAACTAGCTGTGTGGCCGGCGCCGCGGCTCACTAGGCTAATCCTCTGCCTTGCGGCGCCGGCACACCGGGTTCTAGTCCCGGTCGGGGCACCGATCCTGTCCCGGTTGCCCCTCTTCCAGGCCAGCTCTCTGCTGTGGCCAGGGAGTGCAGTGGAGGATGGCCCAAGTGCTTGGGCCCTGCACCCCATGGGAGACCAGGAGAAGCACCTGGCTCCTGCCATCGGATCAGCGCGGTGCGCCGGCCGCAGCGCACCTACTGCGGTGGCCATTGGAAGGTGAACCAACGGCAAAAGGAAGACCTTACAACAAAAGGAAGACCTTTTTCTCTGTCTCTCTCTCACTGTCCACTCTGCCTGTCAAAAAAAAAAAAAAAAATCCACTTTATAGGAGAAACATAGAATTAGTAAAATGTTTACTTTTTGCTTTCCTTTTTTTTCTTTCTTTTTTTTTTTTTTTGTTTTAAGATTTATTTATTTATTTGCAAGGCAGAGTAACAGAGAGAGAGGGAGTGAGATCTTTCGTCTGCTAGTTCATTCCCCAGATACCCACAACAACCAGGGCTGCTCCCGCCTGAGATCAGGAACCAGGAGCTCCGTCCTCTCCTCCCACCTGGGTGGCAGGGACTCAACTACTTGCGCCATTGTCTGCTACTTCTCGGGTATGTTAGGGAGCTGGATCGGAACTGTAGCAGCTGGGACTTGAACCAACAGTGGGATGCAGGATTCTGATAGGGCGTGCTGGCTGGTTTTCTTTAGCACACTGAAGTTATACTAACATACCTCTTGAAATGAGTTTGATGTCAGTAAACTGTGACCCCAACACCGCAACATCTGACGGCTTCTCACGTCTGCCCTTTCAGGATGAAGACGAGGTCTTTGCCTGGAATAACGAAGTCAAACAGGGCCTTTCCAGTAGCATCTTTACCAAAGATTTGGGCAGAATCTTCCGCTGGCTTGGGTATAACTTTGCTGTGAACATTTATAGACAGTACATTTAAAAAAAAAGTCATAGCTGAAAATTGATTTTTGGGGGGTCGAGAGTCTTCGATTGCTGGGGCTGTCTGCTTCTCTGTTTTTATTTGTTCTGTTTCTCACCGTGGCTCCCCTGTCACGCACAGGCCTCGAGGCTCGGACTGCGGCATCGTAAACGTCAATATTCCAACGAGCGGGGCCGAGATTGGAGGTGCATTCGGTAGGTAGAGCATCATTTCTCCTCGTCCATGGGTTGGGAGCAGAGGCGAGACTGAGTCCCAGCCCTCCATTATGGGATGTGGGTGTCCCAGGTGGAGGCCTAATCCGTGCCGCAGCGCCTGCGCCTCTGGTCTCCTTTAGGTATCTCATTTCATGTGCACAGATTGGAATTGCTCAAATGATACGTGATTGCCTTGTGTTTCCCTAGGAGGAGAAAAGCACACCGGAGGCGGCCGGGAGTCTGGCAGCGATGCCTGGAAGCAGTACATGAGAAGATCCACTTGGTAGGACCAGGCTGTGGGAAGGCGGGTGGGAGCCGGTCACCGGGCTGTCTCCGAGATTCTACACTCTTCTTTCTGTTTGGCTCCGGAACACCTAGCGCTCCCTAGCTGTCTCCTCTCGGAGGTCTTGCGTGTGTTGCCCTTCCTGTGCAGCCTCAGCGGTGCCCAGCACCCAGCTATGATGCTGTCTTGCTGGTGGTCTCTGCAGGAGACAGTCAGGAACCTGCAGGGAAGGAAGCTGGAGAAGCCTCCTTTGCATTTCCTCCTTGGATGCAGCTACCACACCCACATGGCGAGAACAGTAGAAGACAGAGAGGCCCAGAGGCCTGGCCAGCAGGCTGGGCCCCAGAGAGCAGGACCCTCGAGAGTGGATTAGGTCATCCACCTAGCACAGGCGCAGTGCTGGGGAGCCCGAGGATGGGAGGGTCTGACCGAGACCTGTGTTTGTGCTTTCATTCTCCATCTGCCTTGGGTAGAGCAGGTTTCATGCATGTGCATAAAGTAGCGTGAGTGTCAGGTCCATGGGATGCACGTTGTGTTGCCCTTAGTGTTTGAGCTTTCAGAGTTTACAGTTTTTTGAAATATTTGTACAGATTTTATCGGTTGAGTGAATGTCCTTGATCTGAAAATCAGAAGTCCAAAATCTGAAACTTTGGTCGAAACTTTTTGTCGATGCTCAAAAAATTTCAGATTTCAGAGCCGTTGGAATCTCATAGTTTTGGGTTCTGTTGGCAAGAGCACCACATGGGAACCAGGAGACCCACCCTGGTCCCACCCCGACTTCTACCGAGGTCGACAGCCTTGGGGGCTTTTCAGCCTCACTCCCCTGGGCCCTGGCCTCTGTGTTCCCGTCGGGCAGTTCTGACAGCCTTCCCAGTGCGGCTTCTTCACCCCAGACAACTTCCAGTTCCTTTCTGGGGCCCCAGACAGGTGGAGAGGGCAACCTTGTGGGTTGTGGTTTTTCTGCAACATTTAAGGGGTATAGTTTCCCTTCATTTTATTTCTATCAAAATAAGAATATCAGTGTTGGCCCTGTTAATTCAGTGCACATTAAGGAACAAGGAGGTCGTAGTTGTAGCTGCCGTGTTCTTATGCTCTGCCCAAAAGAAAACCGTAAATAACATGTGTGTGCTGTGTCTATCAGACTGTTGTGGGTCTCTGTAGAGCAGGACCCACACTAACACTGCTTTATATCCTAAGTTTTTCCTGTCACTTAATTACTTAGACAAGTTACCTTAAATATAAGCGGAACTGCTACATTATTATTTTTTTTAATATTTATTTATTTATTTGAAAGGCAGAGTTCCAGAGGCAGAGAAAGAGATAGGTCTTCCACCCACTGGTTCACTCCCCAGATAGCCACAACAGCAGAGCTGCGCTGATCCAAAGGCAGGAGCCAGGAGTTTCTTCTGGGTCTCCCATGAGGGTGCAGTGGCCCAAGGACTTGGGCCATCTTCTGCTGCTTTCCCAGGCACATTAGCAGGGAGCTGGGTTGGAACTGAAGCAGCCAGGACTCCAACCGGCACCCATATGGGATGCCAACACTGCAGGCAGCAGCGTTACCCACTACACCACAGTGCTGGCCCCTACATTACTTTGATGGCATGAAAATATTGTTTATTATGTATGTGCTGGTATTCATTGAGTTGTATTTGGTTTCTGCCCCCAGTACCATCAACTACAGTAAAGACCTTCCTCTGGCTCAAGGCATCAAGTTTCAGTGAAGGCGTTCCCGAGCCTCTCGGCAGCGCGTGCCGGCGTTCCCGTGGCTGCGTCTGAGGAGCACGGAACCAAGAGATGCCCCGAACGTGCCTTAGAATGTGGGGGTGCCTCCTCCCCGGGACCTCACAGCCCTCACTCACCACTGTTTTTAAAAAAGCCCCAATAAATTTTGCACAGCTTAGGTCACTGCTTACGTACATGTGTTTCAGAAAGTGAGTATTTTTAGTAGCTCTCAGTCGCCTGCCGTCTTCTCAGAAGCGCTCGCTGAGGCGGTGGGCAGAAGGCCGCAGGCTGACATGGGCTGAGATTGCGGAGTCCTGCCTGCCCTCGGGCAGGGCGGGCTCGGTTCCACGGGGGCGCAGAAGCACCCTGGGCACACGGACACTGTCTGGGGAGGAGAGGGTTCCGACGGCTGGATCCTGAGGGCCTCAGAGCAGACTTGGTGTGTTTTCCTTAGCTTCTTTTTCTTTCTGAAGATTCTTTGTTGTTGTTGTCTGAAAGGCAGAGTTACAGCATCTGGGCCATGCTGAACCCAGGAGCCTAGAACTGCATCTGGGTCTCCCGTGTGGGTTGCAGGGCCCCGAGTTCTTGGACCATGTTCCTCTGCTTTCCCGAGCACATTAGCCGGGAGCTGGATTGGAAGTGGAACTGCCGGAGGACTCGACCCGGCACTGCTGTGGCATGCCGGTGTCACGTGCAGCGGCTTAACCCACTGCACCACAGCCGTGGCCCTGAATTCCTGCTCACTGCTCTGACTCGCTGCTTAGTGTGAGTGGCCAAGGGTCATGCATAGTAGTGTTTCCCCTGCGTGAGATGGGGAAGCCGAGTGCAGCGTTGCCAAAGGCACGTGGTGGTCCCTGAGCAGGGCTGGAGGTGCCGGCAGGCTCCTCACGGGAGCACAGGCCCTCTCTCTGGGGAGGTGTTAGCTTCACTGGTCCCTGCTGGGCTGCGTCTCCAAGACCCACAGTCATGGGAGACGACAAAGTGAAAAGGCCGTGTCAAACGCACAAGGACACAAACTCCGTTATTATTGGTTTTCCTCTGGTCGACCTGTTGTTTTACATTTGTTCATGTATCTTCATCTACTTGAAAGGCAGACGGAGGGAGAGAGGAGAACCTTCACCTGCAGGTTCACTCCTCAGATGCCCACAGCAGCTGGGGCTCGGCCAGGCCGACACCAGGAGCGTGGAACTCCGTCCAGGTTTTGTCGAGCATTTCATGGGGCCTGGACAAAATGGGCCACGCCACGGTGTTAATCGGGGAGTACGGAACAGATTGGAGGAGAGAAAGTAAACTTCGCGGGAGATGCAGGATGTCCCAAGGAATCCTTGTGGCGAGCTGACTGGCGTTACCCGCCTCTGGCAGGTGTGCGAGAGATGGAAGTGGGTGTGTCCCTTAACTGCCAAGGACTATAGCTTGGTGTTCATGGGAATGACTTGTGTTCAAGGTGAGGAAGGGCGGAGCCGGCGTTGTGGCGGAGCAGGTGAAGCCACCGCCTGCAACGCCTGCATCCCTGTTGTGCGCTGGTTCAAGTCCCAGCTGCTCCACTTCTGATCCAGCTCCCTGCTGATGCCCCTGGGAAAGCAGCAGAAGGTGGTCCAAGTGCTTGGGCCCCTGCCACCCCTGTGGGAGCCCCAGAGGGTGTTCCAAGCGCCTGGCTTCCACCTAGCCCAGCTCCAGCCATTGCAGCCATTGGGGAGTGAACCAGCCCACAGATCAATCCGTGTGTCTCTCCCCCTCTCTAACTCCGCCTTTCAGCAACAGCAGAAACAACAACAAAACAATCCAAAGCCCCCAGTTGTGGCTCTTGCTCCTGACGGCTGTGTTCTGTGGCAGATTTGCAGGACAGACATGGAGTTCACTGCTTGCCTGGACCCTGCCACCTCGGGCACTCGGAGGTGGAACATGCACAGCAGACTCCTCGTGAACACCCCTGGCATCTCAGGCCACCCGAGACCATTCTGTTCAGCTGCTCCGCTCCTGTGGTTCCCTGGGCTCGGTCCTCACCCCGACTCCTCGCTGTGCCTGGCAGTGTTTGCTGGGGGCAGGCGCCGCCTCTGTGCCTTGAGCCTGAGCCTCCTCTTGGGCAAGCTTCCCAGTGCAGGGGTCCCAGCCGCCTGTTGTCCTGGTGCTCTGTGCTGTCCCTCCACGTGGCAGCCACCTGCCCCTCAGCTCCCTCCAGCCTGGGTCAAGGCAGAAGCCTATGCAGAAGACGGTACTGAGTGATTAGGACAGGCCGTTTCCATTTTGTGAAGCTGTGCAAAATTATTTTATATTGAAATATGTTCTTATGTCCTGTTCTCGCAGCATATCGTGTTATAAAGTAATCCAAAATGTCAGCTGTACCAGTATTTATCTTTTTTTCTTTAGAACATTTATTTATTTATTTGAAAGAGTTAGAGAGAGAAGGAGAGGCACAGAGAGAGAGAGAGAGAGAGGTCTTCCATCTGCTGGTTCACTCCCCAGTTGGCTGCAATGGCTGGAGCTGGGCTGATCCAAAGCCAGGAGCCAGGAGCTTCTTCCAAGTCTCCCACACAGGTGCAGGGGCCCAAGGACTTGGGCCATCTTCTACTGCTTTCCCAGGGCATAGCAGAGAGCTGCATCGGAAGAGGAGCAGCTGGGACTTGAACCGGCACCATGTGGGATGCTGGCACCGCAGGCAACGGCTTCACCTGCTATGCCAATGCACTGGCTCTCAGTATTTATCTTATTTTCTGTATTTTTGCATGTGTAATCTGGTTAGGTACTGACGAAGGCTGTCACTACTGTGTGTAGAAGCTGTGACGTTTTGAACAGATTGCAGTCACATTTCTAGCGCACTGGGCAGCGGGAGTAACTGGGAGCTGGAATCTTCAGTGTCGAAGCTGGATAAAAGTGATTCTGAAAGATTTTTTTGAAACAGATTCATAATTATTGCAGTTTTCTGTCACAGTAAGAACTCTGGTTCTTTGTTACAGTGTTCACTGAAGAGTTTTGCTTTTTATTTGTTTTGTTGTTCATTGACCTCAAAGTTGCTTATGCCTGTTTTTATTTTTTTTAATTTTTTAATTTTTTATTTTTTATTTTTTTTTTGACAGGCAGAGTGGATAGTGAGAGAGAGAGACAGAGAGAAAGGTCTTCCTTTGCCGTTGGTTCACCCTCCAATGGCTGCTGCGGCTGGCGTGCTGCGGCCGGCACACCACGCTGATCCGAAGGCAGGAGCCAGGTGCTTCTCCTGGTCTCCCATGGGGTGCAGGGCCCAAGTACTTGGGCCATCCTCCTCTGCACTCCCTGGCCACAGCAGAGAGCTGGCCTGGAAGAGGGGCAACCGGGACAGAATCTGGTGCCCTGACTGGGACTAGAACCCGGTGTGCCGGCGCCGCAAGGCGGAGGATTAGCCTATTGAGCCACGGCGCTGGCCTAATTATGCCTGTTTTTAAAGCACAGAAGTTACAGTGTACATCTGTATGCATTGTCACCTGCCATGCATTGCAGAGGCTGGGGGTCTTGGGTGCAGGTTCCCGGTTCCACTGAGCACGTGTGACTTTGCTCCTGTGTTCTAGCCACTCCTGAGGACACGAGGAATTGAGGTTAGTGTGCAACCAACCCTTCTCACTCAGGATTGTGTCACTTCCGCAGTCCCTGGAGAGAGCATGCAATTGGCTGAATCTGCTGCACAGGCTCTGGGGTGCCTTAGGAATGCCACGCGAGGAGCTGGCTTCTGGCTTCCGCCTTCGAGAGCTGCACTCTGCATGCAGCCTTCATGCGATGGAGGCTAGGCCATTTCCCCAAAGAGGTGGGAATGCCTTCCCTGCCCTCTGCTCCCTCTCGGGGAGTCTCTCAGGGCTCCAGGTCCCCTGCTGTGCCAGCACACAGCATTCGCTGGCACTGTCTCCTGGGGACGCTGATGGGCAAAGAGGGGTCTGCATCCTTGCTCTTCTCCATGTCCCTGGCACCCTCAGCCCATTCCCCTGTCGCCTCCGCTCTGACGGAGGTGAGAAACAGGGAGGCTGGCTTGGAATGTGTGTCCTTGGGAAAGCAGTGGCCCCTGCACACATGTGAGAGACTCGAATGAGTTCCTGGCTGCTGGCTTCAGCCCTGACCGTCTCGGCTGTTTGGGGAGTGAACCCATGGATGGAAGATCTCTCTCTCACTCTGTCACTCTGCCTTTCAAATAAATAAAATCTTCAAAAAAAAAAAAAAAAAACCCCACAACTTACCATTTTAAAGTATGCTATTCAACAGCATTTTTTTTTTTTTTTTGAGAGGTAGAGTTGCAGAGATAGGGAGAGACAGAGAGAGATCTTCCATCCATGGGTTCACTCCCCAAACAGCCGAGACGGTCAGGGCTGAAGCCAGCAGCCAGGAACTCATTCGAGTCTCTCACATGTGTGCAGCAATCCAAGCATTTGGACCATCTTCTGCTTTCCCAGACCATAGCATAGGGCTGGACTGGAATAGGAGTAGCCGGAACACAAACTGGCTCCCACATAGGCAGAGGCTTAGCCTGCTACACCACAACACCGGCAACAAGCATTTAGTACTTTCGTGAAAGTTGTGCCACAAGTGCCACTATTTAGTTCCAGAATGTCATCCCCCCGGAGGAAACCCTGTGCCCTGTAAGCGTTCACCTTGCGCCACCTCCAATCCCAGGCAGCCAGCAATCTGCCCTCTGCTCTGTGGCTTTGCCTATGCTGGCCACTTCATGTAAACAGAGTCTGCATCACCAGTTTTCCAAATGCTCGAATTGCCTGGAACATGTCGACCAATCATATTTGTCAGTTGCTCATGCCAGTTTCAGGTTTTGTTTTTCCTGGCATCAGCTGTCCTCGTGCCTTGGTCCTGGTGCTTCGGTTTGGCTGCTCTCTAGGGTCCCTGCACAAGAGCTGCCCTAGGTTTCCCCTTGCTGTGTGGTGTTACTGCATCTTGTTCCTGCATGCTGTTTTCCTCTTCATTGCTTGATACTCTTCTTTTGCTGGAGTGTATCCTGACAATGAATGTTTTAGGGGTAATTTAAAAAAAGACTCCTATCTAAAGGCAAAGACTTTATTCTCATTCTCACACTGGTTGCATAGAGGACTCCAAATGTTGAGGCGGTTCTTTTTTTTTTTTTTTAATATTTATTTATTTATTTATTTGAAAGGCAGAGTTACAGAGAGGCAGAAGCAGACAGAGAGAGGACTTCTATCTGCTGGTTCACTCTCCAAATGGCTGCAATGGCCAGAGCTGGGCTGCAGTGTAGCCAAGAGCCTGAAGCCTCTTCCGGGTTTCCCATGTGCGTGCAGGGGCCCAAGGACTTGGGCCATCTTCTACTGCTTTCCCAGGCCACAGCAGAGAGCTTGATAGGAAGTGGAGCAGCTGGGAGTCAAACCAGTGTCCATGTGGGATGCCAGCATTGTAGACAGCGGCTTTATTTGCTACGCTACAGTGCCGACCCTAGTTTATTTATTTATTTATTTTGGCAAGGTCTTCAAATACTTTGTGGTTTTGATGTTTTAGACTTTAATCCATTTGGACTTTGGGCATATGTTATTTATCCAAATTGACTTCTGGTTCCAATATCTACAAAAATTCCTCCATCCCTAATCTACCGAATGAATTTTCCTCCCCACACCCTCTGCCCCACCTCTGTTCCTTGATGGTTCTTTCATACGAAGCTGTGTACTGACGTACACGAGGATTTATTTTAGGCTGTGTCTTGATTCACTAAGAGGCATGTATGTGTGTGTGTGTGTGTATGGATTAAATGCCTGTGACCATCTGAACGTCTTTATTGGCTGAGCATCGTGGCACAGCAGGCCACATCGCTCCATGGGACGTTCACATTCCATGTTGGAGTGCTGGGTTCGAGTTGTGCCCTTCCTTGCAGTTGAGCTTCTTGCTAATGTGGTCCCTGGGGGGTGGCAGATGGTGGTTCAAGTACTTGGGCCTCCACTACCCACGTGGGAGAGGTCTGGGTGGAGTTGCTGGTCCAGACCTGGCTGTACTGTCATTGGATGGAAGATTTCTCTCTTTCTCTATGTTGCAAACAACTAAAAATAAACACTTGCATTTCTTTTATTAACTTGAAGTTGCTTCAGAGACCTACCTGTGTTTTCCATGTGATCCCGAGGCAGTGACGCGTTCTCGGCACGTTTTCCTATGGGTGTGGGGTGTACCGGTTTGGCTTCTTTGCTGCCACGGGAACCAATTCTGTCTGCAGCCAAAATGGGCCAGTTTGGAAAACGAGCTGGCTGGACTCAGTTGGCCCCTCCAGATCCATTCTGCAAGGTGCTGTCTCCTGCAGGTTTTCCGCCTTGGCTGACCTCCACGGGTGGCTTCCCGTGGGCTGGCCTTGTCCTCTGGATTTCAGCTGTGTTTGGGCAGTGGGAGAAGATCGGAACGGCAGACAAAGGCCAGGGCACCTGTTTCGCCACTCCCTCCCTGCTAGTCCCTGGTAGCTCTTGCCAGTGGTTTTATTCCTTCTTCTATGACCTCGGTCCCATCAGGTGTCCCTTCTGTAGTGGCCACGTAGCGTCCTGCCGGCACCGCAGTGTGCAAGTGGGTATAACAGTCTTCTGTTGCTTCCCGGGTCACATCCTTAGCTAGCAGGTAACATTCAACTTTGTGGTCAGAATACCACTGCCGCAATGAATGAATGGAAACAGGTTTAGGCTTTTTGTTTCTCTCTTCAGAATTCCAGGGGAGGAGCAGGCAAATGGCCTCGCATGGATCATGGAGCTACTGTGGTAATTTACCTGCCCTTGGCCAGGAGAAAGCAGAATGCCTGGATGAATATTTCTGCTCAAATCCAGGGCGGATGATTCCCCTAAGGGAAGTCGGAATGATGTTAGCATAGATAAGAAACACAGATGTGCTCTAAATGGGGGTGGTGATAACACCTGTCCCACTCACTTGCAAAGGTGGAAGAGAAATGAGGTAGGAGTGGGGGAGGTGCTGTGGCACCGCTTGGGATGCCTGCACCCCCTATGGAAGTGCCTGGGATCAAGTCCCACCTCTGCTTCCAATCCAGCTTCCCGTTAACGCCCCTGGGAGCCAGCAGATGGTGGTTCAAGTGTCTGGGTTCATGCGACTCACATAGGAGGCCCAGATGAAGTTCCTAGCTTTGGCCTGGTCCAGCCTTGGCCACATTTGGGGAGTGAACCAGCAGATGGAAGATTGCCTGCCTCCCTCTTTCTCTGTCTCTCTGCTTTTCAAATAATAATAATAATAATAAAGGACTTTAAAAGTTTATAAAAGCAACATAATTCTTGGGACTCAATAAATATTGGCTACTGGGATTAGAATGTTTTCCATATTAATTTTGGAGTTTTAAATAGTTACTTATTTTCCTGGACAAACTTCAGAAATAGCTTTCTGGTTTTTGGTAAGGAAGTTCTTCAGATTTTCTTTTTTTAATTGGAATCACACTAAATTTACAAATGGAGAAGAAGTAATTTATAATATTCAAACTTTACAAAAATTACATTTGGTATTCATCCTGATTTCTGAAAATTTTTTATGGTTCTTAGCACAGTTCTGTAATGTATTTCACTCAATTTCTTAACAATTTTTAAAACTACCCTACACACAAGAGTACTTCAAAAAGTCTGTAGAGGGCTGGACATTTGGCCAACTGGTTCAGACACCCCACACTGGAGCGCCTCGGTTCATGCCTGCCTTCAGCTCCTGATCCCAACTTCCTGCCAACTGCAGACCCTGGGAAGCAGTGGTGATGGCTCAAGTAATTGGGTCCCTGTCACCCACATGCGAGATCAGGATTGAGTGGCTTCTGGCTTTGGAGAAAACCAACAGATAGGAGCTGTCGCTGTTTCTCTTTCACAAACAAAAACAAAACAACTTGTAGAAAAATAGAATTAAGGGCTGGCACTGTGGCATGGCACTTGAAGCCGTGGCCTGCAGCCCCAGCATCCTGTATGGGCACTGATTCGAATTCTGGCTGCTACACTTCCGATGCAGCTCCCTGCTAGTGCACCTGGGAGAGCCACAGAGGACAGTCCATGTCCTTGGGCCCCTGGACCCACCTGGGAGACCAGGAAGACGCTCCTGGCTCCTGGCTCTGGCCTGGCCCAGCCCTGGCTGTTGTGGCTATTTGGGGAGTAGACCAGTGCATGGAGGATCTCTTTCTTTCTGGCTCTGTTTTTGAAATGTGTAAATAAATATTTTTTTTAAAAAATTGAATTAACAGTTTACTTTGTTGCACACAATTGTGAAACCCAGGTGTGGTTTTTTCCACAACACACATTTTGCAGGGCCGGTTTGAGGAGCGCTTGTGTTTCGTGCTCTCAGTTGTACGTGGGATCCCCCAGCTTACGCGTGGGTCATGGCAGAGGCCGTTTGCTTTCCAAAGTAGATAAATGCGTGAAAGAGCCGCACGGGTTCGACAAGCCCAGCCTTGGCTGTTTGCTCTGTTGCAGGTGGGTAGACAAGCCCAGCCCTGGCTGTTTGCTCTGTAGCTGGTGGGTAGCCTGGAACTGGCCAAGACCGAGGTGTTCTGTGCTGTCTTTGACGTGTTGACCTGTAGGTGTCACTGTTGGCCAGGGCAAGCGGCTCGGGAGGGCAAGGTCGGGGCACCTGTTTGACCACTGCCTCCCGGCTAGTCCCTGGTAGCCAATGCCAGTGGTTTTGTTCCTTTCTCTACGACCTCAGCCGCGTCAGGTGTGCCTTCTGTAGTGGCCACATGGCGTTTTGCCAACTTCACAGTGCGGTGGCGGCCCCACGGCACTGAGGAGGTCAAGGGGGATGTTTCGCGGGGTCCCGCATTTCCCACTGTACTACGGTTACCTGCACAGAGCTCTCTTGGGTAGACCAGAAGCCCCCCGATCTCGGAGAAGCAGTGCTTGCCCACGACTGCACGTGGCATCTTTGACATTGAGAGCTGGGATTCAGGTGTCTTCCATACTTTCCCCTGCTTACGTCCCAGGCACTTTTCAACACGCCTGAATGTAAACCCATGTCGTTCTCCTAACAACCCTGGAAAGCAGACCCCATACCAGTCCTCTTTACTGCTGAGGAAACGGAGGTACAGAGAGGTTAAGGAACTTCATGCAAGTCACACAGCTGATTGGCAGAGGTCCTGGACGGGGGGTGCCTGTTTCCAAGCTGAGTGACCCTTAGAGAAGTGATCTGGCCCTCTGTGCTTCTCTCCCAGCTTCCACATGAATGAGCAAGTCTGCAGTCCCAGATGGGGGCTCCAGGGGCCGGAAGTGGCCCAAGGGCTGGTTTATTTGGAACCAGGCTTTTTAAGGTGGAGTCCTTTCATTAGGTGGAGGCTGTGCGCTCTAATTAGTCCAAGATGGGTCACGGCTGGGGCTTCTTTCCTGGCCTCGCCTGTGTCTCATCTGGACGGAGCAGCGTTTCAAGTCTCTGCTAGCCCAAGGCTTCTGTGGGCTTCGTTCTTTAGGGCTGATAAATTCACCTGCCTCCCACGACAGCTTCTTGGCTAAGGACAGTCTTCCAACCCGAAAGAATGCAACAGACTACTGATTTCTAGGCAGGGCCATTGTATGATTGAGGATATATTTTATTTTAGCTATTTTTTTTTTTTTTACAGGCAGAGTGGATAGTGAGAGAGAGAGAGACAGAGAGAAAGGTCTTCCTTTTTGCCGTTGGTTCACCCTCCAATGGCCGCTGCGGCCGGCGCATCGTGCTGATCCAAAGCCAGGAGCCAGGTGCTTCTCCTGGTCTCCCATGCGGGTGCTGGGACCAAGGACCTGGGCCATCCTCCACTGCCTTCCTGGGCCATAGCAGAGAGCTCGCCTGGAAGAGGGGCCACTGGGATAGAATCCGGCGCCCCAACCGGGACTAGAACCCGGTGTGCTGGCGCCGCAAGGCGGAGGATTGGCCTGTTAAGCCACGGCGCCGGCCTTTAGCTATTTTTAAGTTAAAAAATATTCATCCTTTTTATTTGAGAGGTAGAGAGAGAGCGAGAGAGGATCCCCATTTGCTGGTTCACTCCCCAAATGCCTGCAGCAGCTGGAACTGGGCTGGGCTGGATCTGGGAGCCAGGGACTCAACCCTGGTCTCCCATGTAGGCGGCAGAATCCCGATTGCTTGGGCCATCACCTGCTGTCTCCGGGGGTGAAGGTTAGCAGGAAGCTGGACTTGGAAGTGGAGCCAGACATGAACTGAGATACTGCAATACGGGTGTGGGCCTCCCAAGTGGTGTCTCCAACTGCTGTGCCACATACCCAGTTGAGCTGCTCTAACAGATTCCGAAGGGCAAAGGGTAAACAGGGCGGTTCCTCTTTGCGCAGTCCTCAGCCTTCAGTTCCTGCTGTGTCTGGAGGGCAGGTGTAGTTAGGGGAAGCCACACCCACTCCACTCAGACCCAGAAGTGGCCCGTGTTGATTCCACTCGTGCTCACACCCAGTAGAGGAGGAGAAGCAGGCTTTCACTCCTGGGAGCCCTGTCCTCAGACCAGAACTGGGTGTTCTGTTAAGTTCAGAGAGGATGGAGGAGATACCAGGGGGACGCTCCCAGCCCCCTCCGTGACAGGTGTCTCATGTGCACCTGCTGAGGCAGCCGAGGAAGAACGCAGTCAGGGTCTGCCCTCCATCCCTAGACAATTCAGCATTCATCCCTAGCATCCCCCAGAAGGAAGGCGCTTCTGAAAACCGCCATTCAGGGGAGAGTTCAGCACTGATTAGCCAAGAGTAGGATCCAGAGGAGAGAATTTTGCTAACAGGAAGGAAACAAAGAGTAGGCAGTGCTGGTAACAGAGAAGTGGGAGCCAGAGCCTTGCCTCTGCTCTGTTTTCTACTGTCTGGCCTAGTGGGGTTTTCTTGCTTTCAAAAATTAATTTATCTGAAAGTACAGAGACACTAAGTGGGGGTGGGGAGAACCTGCCCATGTGCTGATCTGTTTCCCAAATGCCTGCAGTGAGCCAGGGGCTGGGAAGTCAGTCCAGGTCTCCTACCTGGGTGCAGAACCCAGTTACTTGAGCCGTCACTGCTGCTTCCCAGGGTCTGCGTTAGCAGGACTCTGGGTCAGGAGCAGAACGGGGTATGACATTCAGGCATTCCGCTGTGGGCTGCAGGCATGTTCCTTGCTGGGCCACACGCCTCTTCCCAAAGCGCGTAGTTAGTGTATGGAGTCAGGGCTGTCAGAACACCTGGGTTCCATTCCCAACTCTGGGCCCTGGGCAGGTGGCATTGCTGAGGACTGTGCCAAGGGCTCCCTGCCTCCCGTGTGGAGCTGATGCAGGCCTGGCCCATCCGGGAGGCACCCTGGTAATTGGAAGAGGCTCAGTGGTCTGGCCTGATTAGGGTCACCCCCGAGTCCACGTTCATCTCTGTGGCAAACAGGGTCTGGAAGACCCCATAAAGCCCAGGGGTTAGGATGTTGTGGGGCAGACAGGGCGTGGGCTTTCAGAGCAGACGTTTGCCTGGATTGGGCCCAGTGCAGGTGCAGTAGGAGCTCTGGGGCAGCCTCTGATGACAGCAGGATTCCAGGACTTTGAGAGGGACTTGGAGGGGAGGAAAGCTCTTTCTGATGACCTTCCTGTGTTTGCTGGTGGGAGTCCACAAGGAAGGTTCCTAAAGCTTAAGAAGAACCAGGTAGGGGCCGGCATTGTGCTGCACCACAAGGTTAAGCTGCCACCTGGGACGCCAGTGACCCATATGGGCACCTGTTTGAGTCCCAGCTGCTCCACTTTCGATCCAGCTCTCTGCTAATGCACCTGGGAAAGCAGCAGAAGATGGCCCAAATGCTTGGGCTCCTGGACCCATGTGGGAGACCCGGATGAAGCTCCTGGCTTTGGTGTAGCTCAGCCTTGGCCTTTATAGCCGTTTGAGGAGTGAACCAGCAGATGGAAGACCGCTCTCTGTCTTTCCCTCTCTCTGTACCTCTGATTTTAAAAATAGATAAATAAATAAGAAGAATCAGGTGCGAGCGCCAGAGCACGCCTATTACAGCTGGGGCTTGTTGAAACTCCAGGAGACACGCCCACAAGCCAATGGTGCTTTTTTCCTATTTAATGCCGATCTCCCAGGCGCCCTCCCTCCTCCTGGTAACTAGCGTGTGTGCCTCTCCCGACCCGACTTCCCAGTGGTTTTTGAGCATCGTGCCTGAGCCTGAGCCTTTTTGGACCTCTGGCTGCAGTAGCACGAGAGTCTGTCAGCAGGTGCCGTGTGACTGCAAGAGGAGACCTCCGAGGAGGTAGGGAACGCGCAGGCCTAGCTGTGTGCTTGCGGCGGCTCTGTCACAGGTGCTTGTCCGTTGGAAAGGGACTTCAGACATGCGGTAGAGACGGGCGGGAAGCGAGGTGGCGAGCTGTACTGCAGGGAATGCACCTGGCAGGCCCGGCGGGCGTCTCAGCAAAGAACGGAGGCCTTGTGTGCACTCAGCCCTCAAGTGTTTATGGGTACGGCCCAGTGTTTCCCTCCCCAGTCTCTGTTCCGAGATACTTCCGTGTGTGGGTGGGCTTCATCAGTGTGATGTTGGTGGAGCCAGTGGCCCACCCAGAGCAGGTCTGGGAAGCTTCCCCCATGGTGTCCTTAGACGAGGGCTGGGGACCACCTACAGGGTTAGGGTACGTGGGCAGGAATTCTGATGTATAAATACCGGACGGCTTCCAAGGCACGTTCCTATGACTCTTACCTCATCGATGACTTCAACTTCCTGGTTTTTTTTTTTTTTTCCTTTCTTTTCTGGCCTCTCTCACACATATCTGCTACTATCTTCTACCTAACAGAACAGGAGCTTATAGAACTTAGCAAAGGAGCAAGGAGTTTTTAAAGAAGTGACCAGAAAGGGGGCTGGTGTGGTGGCATGGCAGGCAAAGCCTGCATACACGTGGCCACCAGTTGAAGTCCCCTCTGCTCCACTGTTGATCCCATTCCCTGCTCATGGCCTGGGAAAGCAGTGGAAGATGGCCGAAGTGCTTGGATCCTGTATCACCCACGTGGGCAGACCCGGATGAGGCTCCTGGCTTCCATCTGGCCTGGCACTGGCTGGTTGTTGCTGGCATTTGGGAGTGAACCAGCAGATGGAAGATCTGCCTGTCTCACTCACCCTCTATAGCTCTGCCTTTCCAATAAAATAAATCTTAAAAGTTACTGAAAAAAGTTTTAAAAAAGTGATGCTTGGGCCAGCATTGTCATATAGTGGGTAAAGCTGCTGCCTACAGTGCCAGCATCCCATATGGGTGCCAGTTCGAGACCTGGCTGCTCCACTTCCAATCCAGCTCTCTGCTATGGCCTGGGACAGCAGTAGAGATGGCCCAGGTCCTTGGGCCCCTGTACCCACGTGGGAGGCCTGGAAGAAGCTCCTGGCTTTGGACCTGCGCAGCTCTGGCCGTTGCGGCTACCTGGGGAGTGAACCAGCAGATAGAAGACCTCTCTCTCTGCCTCTGTAACTCTGCTTTTCAAATAAATAAATCTTTAAAAAAAGTGATGCGGGGGAAAGGACCTCAAGTTTCTAGGGGCAGCAACACATGAATAAGAAAGTTTGTGGAAAAATGAAGTTTATTCTGATGCAAAAAATAAAACCTAAAGTGTATGTGTAGTGATTTACAGTACATGCTTTCCATAGGCCTTTGGAAGAACTGTCAGGGGAAGCTAAGAGTAGATGAAGGTGAGGAGTAAAGTTTGTTATGCACACCCCTTGGGTGCTGTCTCCGGGCTGGTCATGTACAAAGCTGTCTCCAGTGATGAAGTTTGGTCCTTTTTGGTGGTGTGGGAAGAGGGATTTTGTTGTTGTTGTTGTTGTTGGTTGGTGCCCTGCTGTTAGGCAGACAGGGGTGGTCAAGAGCTTTTGTTGTATTTTCTTGTTCTTGAGCCTTAAGCTCAAGATGGTTCTTGTATCTAAGTGGTAGGTTTCTCTGACCTCAGAATTGGCCTTTACAGGTCCTGGTCTGAATACAAGGCCCATGAGGGCATTTCAGGCAGGGAACTCCAAGACACTGTGGCAAAAAAAATATCCTACATGAGGGACCTTGGTGGGTGCGACCCCAGTGGGAAGCAGCAGTCATCAGAGAAGGAGGTACTTTCCTCTGAAGGGAGCAGAGAACTTCCACTTTGCTTATGGCCATCTAAATACTGATGGAGACTGGACTCAGAAGGCTTCCATAGCCTAGGGAGCTCACATCAAGAGCCTGGGGTGATCACTGACGTCATACATAAGAGTGTTGTTAAATTAACAACAGGAATCACCGTGCGCTTACTTCTCATGCAGGACTTCTGTCCTCAAAGAATTGTATTATGAGAGTTAACAGTAAAACTTATTCTTATGTATCATAAGTTTTAGTTACGCCTAAGTGCTCACAAATGATGTATTGTTCTTGGGTGCTTCTTTAAAGTTAGGTTTTTTTTTAAAGTGAAATTGAACAGCCCTTGTCTCAACTGTTGAACAGTTTTTTTTAATGCAAATTGTTGAACTTTTTTATTTAGTATAGAGTTGGTTTTCTGTGTATAAAGTTAATTGAAGATAGGTCTTAGTAGAGAAAAGGACTGGGAATGGGAGAAGGGGGAGGAGGAAGGGTGAGATTATGGGTGGGAGGGTGGGGATGCTGGGAAGAATGACTGTATATCTAAAGTTGCACTTAAGAAATGCAGGAAGTTGGTATTCGTTAAATAAAAGACTTTGGGAAAAGTTTTAAAAGTGGTGTGCTTAGGGAGGTAGATAGGGAACTTTGATTAGGAAACTTTGATTAGAACTGGTTTGATCTTAGATCGCAATGACTGCTCTAAGATACTGGTGCGAAACTGTGCCAAAATGAACTGAACTTTTCATTCTGTTTGCCATCTAGGTCTTCAGGTTGAAAGGCAGAGTGAATGAGAGGGAAATTCTTCTATCTTCTCGTTCACTCCTCACATGGCCTCTACAGCCTAAAGTCAAGAGATTGAGCGAGGTCTCCCAGGTGGGTGCAGGGGCTGAAGTACCTGGGCCACCTGCTGCTGCTTTCCCAGGCACATAAGAAGGCAGGTGGATTGGAAATGGAACAGCCTGGACACCCACATGGGCTGTTGCCATTGCAGGCTGTTGTTTAACCTGCTATACCACAATGCCAGCCCCTCCTCCAAGTTCCCAAGTAATCAATGGAGCTTCCTATAATTGACTTGGAACCTCAGTGTGGTTTGAGTGGGTGTCTTCAAAAGGTTCTCTGAGTATTCAAACTGTAGGGCTTTGATCAGGGTCAATGCCCTGACAGAATGAGGGATGCGCTCTGTTTTGTGGGTCATTGAGCTTCTAGCACCAGGAGGGTGCTCGGCTGTGAGCTCTGCTCTCAGTCTCAGAATGTGCCTGTGGGCCTTTTTGGAGACCTTGATGACTCATTGCCTCGCCTCTTCTATGGATCAACAGCGTTTTAGGGCTGCTTCTCGCTCTTACTGTGTGCTGTACACTTGGAGAACCAGGTGTGAGTTTTACTCTGCAGTTTCAACTTTAAGAACTTAAACTGTTAGGAGAATTAACACGATTCACTGAAGAGTTTTCTTTTTAACATGGATTTATTTGAAATAGTGACAGGGACACACATAGCTCTTTTTGGTGTACACACACATACATGCGTGTGCACACACACACACACACACTAAAAAAACAGAGCTCTTCTGTTTGTTGGTTTGCTCACCAAATACCCACAACAGCCAGGGTTGGGCCAGGCTGAAGCTGGGACTGGGAACTCAATTCCAGTGTCCCACAGGAGTTGCAGGAATGCACGTATTTGAAACATCAACCACTCCCTCCTGAGCATATGAGCAGGAAACTGGGTGGGGCTTGATCGTGGGAACCCCAGTATGTAGGCATCCCAAGCAGGGGTTAACCCACCCTACCACAACACCTGCCCCAGATGCACTGAAGGTTTTTATTTGCTTCCTTCAAGCAATGATATGTTCCAACTCTTGGGGAAAAAAAATACATAATGACTGGAATGTTTCCCTAGTGTTCTAAACCCACACTCCAGGTGTCCAAAGCCGAGTGCTCACATGATTGTGGCCTCTTGAGATGGAAGAAGCGTCTGAATGAGTATGAGGGAATCTCTGGCTTCCAAGCTGCAGAACTTGAGGCACTAATGCAGTGAGTTGTTGCAGACATGTTGTGCTACACAAGGAGATTGGCCAGGCCCCTCCCCTGCCCCTCCCTCCTCCGCACCCATCTGAGCTGCAGGTCAAGTGTGCATCACTGCCGTGGGTCTTGTGACTGCTTTGGGCTTGGTCCTGCTTGTACTTCTGACCTGTACATTAACTTGTGACTTTATCACAAGGGCATGGCCTCCTTTCCTGTTGGAGGGACTTCACTGTTACCTTGCTCACTGTAAGCACAGGGCTGTGCGGGTTGCTGCAGCTAAGACTATCCTGTGTGCTCCAGAACCTGAAATCCACACAGGGAGCTGCCCTCCTACTGCGATCGCACAGCCTCCATGCCTCCTGGAATGAATGGCCGCAGTTCCATCAGCCTACGCTTGCATCCTTGCAAATAAGCCGGGTGGGGTGCCGTGTGCTCTGTCCCCGACAGGATCTGTCTCTGTGAAATGCTCTCCTCAAAATCTGTGCAGAGATAATTGTTCCCGCAGAGTTGTTTGAGTGACTTGGAGGGCTTGGGTTTTGAGCAGGTTTTCAGAACTAAAGGAGGCTGGCAACTGGACAGACTGCCTTGCTGTGCAGTACCCCTGGCTAACCTCGCTTCCCATGTCAGTATAGTACAAGTGGTGTGGTGGCTCGTGGGTGCATAATCACTAAAGAACATGCATTCCAGGTTGTTCGTGCAGTTAGGAGGTCTGTCTCCAGTTACTACTTTTAAAAGTTTCTTGTTTGACATCCAGTGTTGCGGTGCAGTGGGTTAAGCTATTGTTTGTACTGTCAGTATGTCATATCGGAGTGCTGGTCTGAGTCCTGGCTGTTCCGCCTCTGATCCAGCTCCTTGCTATTGCACCTGGGAAAGCAGCAGGTGATGGTTCAAGTACTCGGACACCTGCCACCCATGTGGGAGACCTGGACTGAGTTCTTGGCTCTTGCCTTCAACCTGGCCCAGGCCTGGCTGTTCAGGACATTTGGGGAAATAACTTACGGATGGAAGATACTTATGTCTCTGGCTCCCCCTGCCACTGTTCCCTCTGTTGCTCCACCATTCAAATAAATAAATCTTGAAAAATACTTAGAAACTTTTTTCATGTTATTTGAAAGAAGACAAAGATTTATCTATGCCTTGGCTAACTCCCCTAGTGCCTGAACTAGGCAGGTCTGGACCAGGCCTAACACAGGTACCTGGAACTCAGTCTAAGTCTCTCATATTGTTGTTGCATGATGTGGTAAGGTATCTGTTTACGTTTGTTGAATCAACACTTAAGTGGGTGATGTGTAGCGTTGGGGCTTCTGTTCATACGATGAGTAGCCTTGGGTTGTGGTTGAGAGTTGAGAGGGCCCATTTTCCACCCCAGCATCTATCTTCATATTACAATGGGCGCATCACTGCCTGGAGGAGAGTCGGTCCTTGTGGATAGACCAGAGGGCTGGGCTTCCAGGCATGGATAGACCAGCTCTGGACTGCCTACCCGCAGTTCTTTGAGAGATGGATGGAGAAGCTTGTATCTTGATGACACTATTGTAATTGTGATGTTGTGTTGCTTACTAATGACCTCACCTAATGAGAACAGATGTGCTATATTTAATGTTTATGTTCATGAAGAGCAGGGAGAGATTGGGATTAAAAATTTAGATCTTGGGCAGGTACTGTGGCATGGGGGTAAAGCCACCACTTGCAGTGCCAGCATCCCATGTGGGTGCTGGTTTGAGTCCCTGCTGCTCCACTTCTGATCCAGCTGTCTGCTATGGCCTGGGAAAGCAGTAGAAGATGGCCCAAGTCCTTGGGCCCTTGCACCTGTGTGGGAGACCCAGAGGAGGCTCCTGGTTCCTGACTTTGAATTGGCTCAGCTCTGGCCATTGTGGCCATTTTGTGAATGAAGAAGCAGATAGAAGACCTCTCTCTATATCTCTCTCTGCCTCTGCCTCTCTGTAACTCTGTCTTTCAAATAAATTTTTTAAAAATATAGAGACTAACAACAACAACAAAAATCTGAATTTAATTTGGTCCAGCAGTTAAAGTTGCTGTTGAGGCAGCCTTGGGCCCACACTTGTGTTCCTGGGTTCATTGCCTGTCTCTGGCTCCTAACTCCAGCTTCCAGGCAGTGTGAGCCCTAGGAGGCAGAGGTAGATGGCTCACTTAGCTGGGTTCCCACCACCTACAGGGGAGACCTCGATTGCATTCTGGGCTCCTGGCTGCGGCCCCAGTCCAGCCCTGGGCACCAAGGGCATTTATAGTGGATGCAAAGTGTCTTGTGTTTCTTATTCAAGGAGCAGTCAGACAACAAAATCTAGGTAGAGCTAGATGGACGTGGAAAACCACGCCAGCTGGAGGTGCTCCGAATCTTAGAAGAGCCTTAGCTGAAGTTACTTTCTTGGCTAACTTACTGCTATACTATTTGCAGGGCTTTTCTCCTTTAACTTCTTCTATCGCATGTTAAACTGTTGATAGATCAGATGCATCGCTCTGGACCCAAAATATCTGCAAGAGCAGTTGGCGGGAAGCTCCCGATGCCTGTCCAGACAGCGTCATTCCCGGCCGTAAAAGGCCGCCCAACTGCACACCCTCCTTCATGAAAGATTCTATCGGACTATTTTTATGTTCCAGAGGTCAGTTTCTCTTTCCTGATTTCCTGTAAAGGATCTAAGTTTCCTATTGCTTCATCGAGGTCACATAAATGACAGCTTCCTGGAGAGCAGAATGTTCCTGTTTCTTACACGGGTGCTTTCCTCTGCTTCCCTTACCGTCTGAACCATGAAGGAACAAGGAAATGCTGCCTTGGTCAAAGGGGTGTTGGCTGCGAGGGACGTGTGGCCAGCGCACGGGGCGGGCCGTGAGATAGCCTTGGAGATGAGCAGGTGGGCGAGCCGTGGCTCTGGGGGAAGAGGCATTCGCTTTGTCGTTGGGTCAATGAGGCTTCTTTTTGTTAGAAGTTCCCGCTGAGTGCATGCAGCGATGGGATTGGGAGCTTAGTCGACCCGACTGGAGTTGGGGGACGTGGAATGGCGAACATTGTCTCCTGATGCTCTTGGACCGGGAGCTGCTGCACACGAAGAGCAGAGGCTCCCATTCGGGGAACCTGCGTGGGTTTGGACACTGGCTGGGCTGTCTGCAGAGGGCGCTCTCTCTGACCCCTTTGGTCAGCTGCACGGAGGCTGTTCAGCTGTATCCAGTTGTCTTTCTGTTGTTAGGAATGATCAGGGCAGTGGGTGTTTAGCCTGGTGGTGAGGACGCCTGTGTCCTACACGGAATTACGTGGGTTTGATTCCTGGTCTCCTCCTCACTCCAGACACCGGGAGGCGCTGGTGATGGCTTAAATAATTGGCCTCCTGCTGCCTATGAAACTTGGTTCCCTTCAGTAACTTTTAAATGAGCACTCTGCCCCCCCCCCACCCCCCTTTGGTTCATTCTTCAGCTTTTCTTTGTCTATAAAACCACCTTCCCAGGGACAGCATTTCAGCCTAGTGATGGAGGTAACTCATTAGGGGCCAGTGCTGTGGCGTAGAGGGTAAAACTGCCAACCCATATGGGTGCTGGTTCATGTCCCAGCTGCTACACTTCCAGTCCAGCTCTCTGCTATAGCCTGGGAAAGCAGTAGAAGATGGCCCAAGTGCTTGGGCCCCTGCACCTGTGTGGGAGACCCGGAAGGAGCTATGGCTTCCAATCAGCTCAGCTCTAGCAGTTGTGGGCATCAGGGGAATGAACCAGCAGATGGAAGACCTTTCTCTCTGTCTCTCCCTCTATCTGCAACTCTACCTCTTAAATAAATACATAATAAAATTTTTTAAAAAAGAAAAAAGTAACTCAATAGGATGCTCACATCCCACTTTGGAGTAGCGGGTTCAGTTCCTGACTTTGGCTCCTAATTGCAACTTCTGGATACGGAGCATCCTGGGAAGGAGCAGGTGAAGTGCTAGGCTTCTGGCACCCATGCAGGGGATCTGGGTTAAGTTTCAGGCTCCTGGCTTTAGCCTGGCCCAACCCTGGTTGTTGGAGCATTTGAGCAGTGAACCAGTGGATGGGAGATGTCTGTCTGCCTCTCAAATAAATGCACATTGAAGGAACCTGATCAAATACGGGCAGCCGGCAGAAGAGGTTTCGTGTTTGTGCTTCCTTGATGAAGAGTTCTGTAGGGGCTGACACTGTGGCATAGAAGGTTAAGCCTCTGCAGTGCTAGCATCTAATGGACACCAGTTCGAGTCCTGGCTGTTCCACTTTGGATCCTGCTCCCTGCTAATAAGCCTGGGGAGGCAGTGCAAGATGGCCCAAGTACTTGGGCTCTGCACCTGCATGGGGGACTTGGAAGAAGCTCCTGGCTCCGGGCTTCAGCCTGGCACAGACCCTACTGTTGAGGCCATTCAGGGAGTGAACCAGAGAATGGAAGATCCCTCTCTGCTCACTCTCAGGCTTTCAAATAATTTTTTTTTAAAAAGTTCTTCAAATAATCATGAATATTACCAATATCAATATCAAAACAATATTTCAGTTCAGTTTTTTAAAAGTTTTGTTTGAAAGGCAGAGTTAGAGATCTTTGATCTGCTGCTGGTTCACTTCCCAGATGGCCATAATGGCCAAGGCTGGGCCAGGCCGAAGCCAGGAGCTTCTTCTGGTTCTCTCATGTGGGTGCAGGGGCCCAGGCACTTGGGTCATTCTCTGTTGCTTTTCCAGGCATAACATCAGGGTTCTGGATCTGAAGTAGAGCAGCTGGGACTTGAACTGGCGCCTGTAAGGGAGGCTGGCATTACAGCCAGTGGCTTAACTTGCTATGCCACCATACTGGCCCAGCAATTTAGTTTAACAATCTTAATTAGCTTTATTTTTTATCCTGGAATCAGGAAACACTTTATACCACACTTAGAATGAGTGCTCTGATGAGGTGAGCTGGTTTCTTGGTTTGTTTACTTCAGAGAATCAAAGCTCAAATCCATTGGTTCACTGCTTAACTATTGGAGTAGCTAGCATTGGGCAAAGCCAAAGCCAGGAGCTAGAAATGCAATGCAGGTGTCCCATGTGGGTAGCAGGGACTTGCTGGTCACCTCCCAGGATGTTCATTAGTAGGAAGCTCAGATTGGGAGTTTGAGTGGGAATTACACTCCGATACTGTGCAGTGGGATAACCACTAGGCCAAATGTCTACCCTGGGAGTCTTTTTTAAAAAATATTTTTAAAATTATTTTGTTTGTTTGAAAGGTAGAGTGACAGAGAAAAAGAAATGGATCTGCTGTGTGCTAATCCGTTATGTAAATGGCCACAACATTTTGACTGAGACCAGAAGCCAAGAGGTCCATCGGGGGGCCTAAGTACTTGGGGCATGCTCTGTTTTCCCAGGCACAGTTGCAGGGAGTTGGATCAGAAGCAGAGCAGTTGGGACTTGAGCCAATTCTTGAATCTTGGATGGCAGCATTGTAGCAGGCAGCTTGGCCTGCTATGCTGTAACACTAGACCAGAGAGGGGCTGGTTTTGTGGACAGAGAAAGGCTGAAGAAGCTAACAGTGATCAAAAGAAAGTCAGATCAGTCATTTCAAAGAACAATTGAAAAATAACGGGTGGGTTAACAGATTACTTCAAGTTGGCTTTGTAAGCATTAGAGTAAAATACGCTGGGGTCAGAGCTCCATTAGGATGCCAATCAAATTTGGTCATTATCTGCCTAATTATGGTCTCTTAGAAGGTCAAAGACAGCTTAGTTTTCAGTTTGGTGATGTGAAATAGCACAGTGTGGGTGCAAACTGATGAAATCTTTACTTACTATATACTAAATCATCTTCTGTATATAAAGATAATTGAAAATGAAAAAAAAACTTGGTTTTAAATTGGAAATTGCATAGAAAATTAATCAATTTTTAAAAAATATCATGTAGGATCTCTGTCCTTAATGTGCTGTACATTGTGATTTAATGCTATAACTAGTACTCCAACAGTATTTTTCACTTTGTGTTGCTATGTGGGGGCAAACTGTTGAAATCTTTACTTAATATATACTAAATTGATCTTCTGTATATAAAGAGAATTGAAAATGAATCTTGATGTGAATGGAAGGGGAGAGGGAGCGGGAGAGGGGAGGGTTGCGGGTGGGAGGGAAGTTATGGGGTGGGGGGAAGCGGGAAAGCCATTGTAATCCATAAGCTGTACTTTGGAAATTTATATTCATTAAATAAAAGTTTTAAAAAAAAGAAATAGCACAGTGGACACCGTTTTTATTTCTTAGGAAAGATTTATTTATTGGGGCCAGC
Source organism: Lepus europaeus (assembly GCF_033115175.1). NCBI lineage: Eukaryota > Metazoa > Chordata > Mammalia > Lagomorpha > Leporidae > Lepus > Lepus europaeus. Next base: position 151,782,535 of record NC_084830.1, read on the forward strand.
ACTGTGGTATAGTGGGTTAAGCTGCACCTGCAGCACCAGCAAGCCATACACGTGCCGGTTCCAGTCCTGGATGCTCCAGTTCTGATCCAGCTTCCCACTAACGCACCCCAGAAAAGCAGTGGAAGATAGTTCAAGTGCTTGGGCACTTGTACCCCAGTACCCATGTGGAAGATTTGGAAAAAGCTCCTGGCTCCTTGCTTTGGCTTTGCCTAGTGCTGACCATTACAGTCACTTGGAGAGTGAACCAGCATATGGAAGATGTCTCTCTCACTCTGTTTCTATAACTCTTTCAAATAAATAAATCTTAAATATATGTATTTGAAACACAGAGTGACAAAGGGCCATAGAGCAAAAGAGAGGTCTGTCATGTGGATGCAGGGGCCCAAGCACTCGGGCCATCTTCTGTTCTTTTCCCAGGCACATTGGCAGGAAGTTGAGTTTGAAGTGGAGCAGCCAGGACCTGAACTGCACTCCAGTATGGGACGCTACCATTCCAGAGGGTGGCTTGGCTTGCTGTGCCAAAGTGCTGGCCCCTGCTTTGACTTTTGGCATGGCCTATGCATTAGCCTAGTCTGAAACAATGCATACCTATAATTTAATGCCAGTAACTATTATATATAAAACAATTGATGAAAACTGTTTTTCTGAAACTACTCAGCCAAGAGAGGATGCATCTGAAAAATGATTTCTTTGTAAGATTTATTTATTTGAAAAGCAGAGTCGGAGAGAGATGGAGAGACAGAAAGAGATTATAGAGAGAATTATCCATTCACTGGTTCATTCCCCAGATAGCTACAAAAGCCAGGGCTGTGCCAGGCTGAAACCAGGAGCCGGGAGCTTCATCAAGGTCTCCCAAATGGGTGCAGAGGCCCAAGCTCTTGGGCCATCTTCCACTGCTTTCCCAGACACATCAGCAGGGAGCTGGATAGGAAGTGGAGCAGCTGGGACTCAAACCGGCACCCATATCGGATGCTGGCACTGCAAGTGGCTTAAACCACCATGCCACAGTGCTAGCTCTTGAAAACTGATTTTTAAATAAAGACATACTTAATTGAAAGTCAGTGACAGAGGTTTCCTCCCAAATGCCCACAACAACTGGGGCTAGACCAGGTCCCAGCAGAATTCAGGGGTTCCATCTCTGTGCCTCTTGGAGGTGGCAGAGACTCAGGTACTCGAGGCATCACCTGCCACTTCACAGGAGCATCTGCAGGAAGCTGGATTGGAAGTGGAACAGCCAGAGCTCCAGCTCCCACTCTGGAATGCGGGCATCCCACATGCTGGGTTAACAATCTGTGCCACAATACTGGACCTTGAAACTTGTTTCTATTTTCAATGCATCCAGCATCCTATAGGGGCGCTGCTTTGCCTCCTGGCTGCTCCATTTGCAATTCAGCTCTCTGCTGTGCCTTGGGAAAGCTGTAGAAGATGGCCCAAGTCCTTGGGCCACTGTACCCGCATGGGAAACATCAGAAAGCTCCTGGCCTTTTGCTTTGGGTTGGCTAGTCTCCGGCCATTGTGGCCATCTGGGGAGTGAACCAGCAGATGGAAGACCTCTCTCTCTGTCTCCCTCTCTCTGTCTTTGGCTCTGCTTCTCAAATAAATAAATAAATAAATAAAATCTTTAAAAAACACTAGAAAGTACAAGCAGGCCATAGAAAAGAAATTAGGCATATTTGGATGTATATCCTGTTGTATTTTTTTTTTTTTAAAGATTTGTTTATTTGAAAGGCAAAGTTAGAGAGGCGGGGCAGAGAGAGTCGGATCTTCCATTAGCTGGTTCGCTTTCCAAAAGGCCGTAATGGCTGGAACTGAGCTGATCTTAAGCCAGGAGCCAGGAACTTCTTGTGGGTCTTCCTTGTGGGTGCAGGGGCCCAAGGACTTGGGCCATCTTCTACTGGTTTCCCAGGCCACAGCAGAGAGCTGGATCAGAAGTGGAACAGCTGGGACTTGAACTGGCGCCCAAATGGGATGCTGACACTGCAGACGGCAGCTTAACCTGCTACACCACAGCGCCAGCCCCTGTGGTAACATTTAAAACCTTTGGGGTACCTGCTCTTTGAGGCCCTGTGATGAATGTAGAGAGATCGGGAGGATAAGTGGGTGTGGTCTTTACAGTCAGTCTACAAAACTGCGGAACCCATCAACAGGATGACCAATGAGTACCGTGACTGCGAGCTGAGACACCTGAAGTGCTGTTACCAAGGGGCTGCTCGGCTGTGGGACTGTGGACGGGGAGAAGCATGGCAGGGGGGGATGTTGTGTTTCAGGTAGGGAGCTCGGAAGACCTCTGTTGAGGAGGGGACGGCAGAGTACTCGGTGGTGTGAAGTCCTGTGAGGGAGAGCCGAGGGGCTCGCCTGCTTGGGCACGCTGGTTCTGAGACGAAGGCAGTGTGAGCTAGCAGGTGCAGGAGGGGCTGTTTGCCCTCCCCTCCTGCCTGAAAGCAGATCATGAGATTGGCACAGGCACGGTGTTCTGCCTGTACCAGCAGGAGAGAGTGTTGGTGTCACCGGGGGTGAGGAGTTCACACCAGCCTGAATCTGCACAAACAAACAGTACTCCAGTTTCTCCACTTCCGGTCACTTTTCCAGAACCTACCACCTCTTTGCCTTTGTCTCGTCACATCTCCACCATTAATCACTCTTTGTTAAAGTGGATGTAACTCGGGTCTAACTGTTCTTGGGGATTTTCACTTCTGTGAAGTCCTTCATGCCTCATAAAAATATTCATATAAAAAATTTGTACACTTTTCATCTTGTTAAGTTGCTGCTATTTTGGTTTATAAACCTCAGCCACAGAATTTCTGGAAGGAAGAGATGTGTTTGCTCCTGTAGAGCAGGAAGGAGATTGGTGCATTGGACTGTCATCCTGGGAAAGGGAGGGAGAGGCCGATGTGACCTCTAGAGCAGGGTAGGGCATGTGGCCAGAGAGTTGGAGTTCTGCCCAGTGGAGACATTACTGATGTACATAGTTCCAAAAACAAAGATGGAAAATGCCAGGTGCATGGTCATTGTCACCACATCTTTTCGTTGTTGTATAGATTTATGTATTTGAAAGGCGGAGTTAGAGAGGGACAGAGTTCTTTACTCCCCAAATGGCCTAAATGGCTGGTTATGAATCAAGCCAAAGCTGGGAGCCTGGAGTTTCTAGCGGGTCTCCAACCTGGGTGGCAGGGACCCAAATCCTTGGGCTGTGTTCTGCTTGCTCTCCCAGGCACATTAGTAGCAGCTGGATCAGAAGTGGAGCAACTGGGACTTGAACTGGCACCCATATGGAGTGCTGGTATGGTAGGTGGCACCTGTTGTGCCACAGTGCTGGCCCCTGTACTGTGTTTCTTAATGACCAATACAAGTATATTGGTTCCATAATGTTTTTGGTGGCAACAGTATCCTTACCCTGCTAATTCATACTTGGTTCTTACCTACGCGTCTTACTGCCTTTGTAATAGAGACTACCCTTGGGAAAAAGGAAAGCTGCCCCTTCCCCATATATTCATATTTGAAGGACTGAACAAAAACCAGTAAATGGCCTTTTTTTGGACAGGGGATCATTGTTTTACGCTGCTAATTTCTCTTTGAAACCCTGGGAAAAGGTAGAATGTAATTTGTACATAATATCGATACCAAGTTATGACAGTTAAAATCCCATCATCTACCTATTCATGTTTGCTTCCCAATTTCACACAGCACGGTATTTAACCTGAAGGGTGTTCTCGTTTCCAAGCACTGGTGTGAATGTGTCTCTGACCTACAGCTGATGGGTCAGGGGTATGGGGGAGACGCTTGTGGGGTCTGAGTTTGCTCTGATCCCTGTCACTGTTGTTGGCGCATCATTTCTGAGTGACTGCAGGTAGCAAGCTGTGTGCCAGTGCTGGGAAGGGAGCTGCTTGGAGTTGGAGTTCTGGAACCCAATATCCAGTCCTTGGGAGTCAAACTGTATAGGCTCAAGTGAAAGGGGTGATATTTTGAGAGACAAAGACAGTAAAAATAACGACGCCATTTAGGTGATGACTTGATAACAGATTGATCCAAGACAAAACACAAACGGAAACAAGCCAGGGAGTATTTCGTGTAGGGTAAGTCATTTTCTAGGGCTTACAGAGGCCTCAGAGAAAAATGATTTTCGAAGTTTGTATACTTGAAAGCTTTGCTTGGTTGAAAATGGAAAAGACATTCCCACATACTCACACACTCAGAGCGAGGGGAGCAGTATCCTCCCCCTTGGCCTGTGCCATTCCCCATGTGACGCGCTTTGTGGCGAATCAGGGATGGGGCAGCTGCCCGTAAGCTCAGAACATGCCACTCTAGGGTGTGTGTGTGTTTTGTGTGATGTTGGTCTTTCTGTGCTTAGCATAGTCAGGTCAGGTCAAGTTTTAGAAGATTCCAGAATATTACACTTGGTTGCAATTTCCCGAATGATGATTAAAAAAAAATTAGAAACAGCTTATTGCTTTAAGCAGACTTTATTTACATGAAACATGTTTGTCTGTTTCATGTGGAGGGAGGAAGATGCATGAAATGTGTTTCATTTAAACAGAACAAAAGTGAAAAATGAGGATGGAAAGTTGATTCAGGATCTGGGCCGGCTGTGAGAAGAACTAAAAATGGGTGATGACAGGTGCAGCGTTGGAATGTGCGGGTGGAAATCGGGGCTTTCCACGGCACAGGAGACTCCACGATTGGGGTAACTTGGAAGCAGTGGCCAACAGCACAAAATGTGGTTGTCATGAGAAAAATCCAGAGAAGGTTAATGGATTTACTCCCAGCTTATGTAACAACTGCAAGTTTGGTCCTCTGAAACCTGTGTTTGTACGGTTCAGGTGAGGACATAGCGTTCGGTACAGGGGAATTGGTGCCAGCCCTATAGGTCCCAGCCCCAGAGAGAACTTAGAGGGTCACTGTGCTAGGGCCCCACACTGCCCTCCAGAGCTGGACTGGGAAGGTGACGCAGGTGGACTTGGTTCAGTCTCGAAGCCCCATTGAAGATCCCGGGCAGCTTTGTGTGGTAAAGTAGTCTGTGCGGGACGTGACGTCATCTGTTACAGACTTCAGCTTGGAGCCAGCCCAGCACAGTTGGAGGTGCAAATCTTCTGGACCCAGCGCCTCAGTTCTGATTCCTTTCCTGACTTGCTCTGAATTTTGGTAAGCTACTTAACGTGGATATCTTTTCTTAGATTGTTTTATTTGAAAGGCGGGGTTAGAGAGGCAGAGAGAAAGAGAGAGAGAGAGAGAGGAAAAAGTATTCCATCAGGTGATTGAGTTCCGAAATGGCTGGAGCTGGGATGATTTGAAGCCAGGAGCCAGAAGCTGCTTCCGGGTGTCCCACGTGGGTGCACGGGCCCACGCACTTGGGCCGTCCTCCGTTGCTTTCCCAGGCTGTAGCAGAAAGCTGGATGGGAAGTGGAGCAGCTGGGACTCAATCCGGTGCCCATATGGGATGCTGGCACTGCAGGTGACAACTTAACCTGCTATGCCCCAGTGGTGGCTCCATTGTGGATATCTTTAATCACATCTGAACAGCTGCTTCTTGGAGGATTGGATCTAACACAGGCTGCTGATAAGTGCACCCCCCTCATTGGTATGATGAAATGAGTGAAGACATCAAGTGATTGGAGCTGGACGTGGCTTCCAGCAGTGCTCGATAGATAGATACTGGTTATTGTCAAAGACACAGGTGCAGCTAGTACTGAATGAGAGGTCCTCTCCTATGGTCTCTGAGCCTTTCTCTCACTGGGGGAGAAATCTGTGTCTCCTCCACCTCCTTACATTGAGTGTCTGGGCCCTGCGCATTGAACTGGCAGAAGGCATGTAGATGAACAAGAGAAAGAGATTCTAGTGTGTATGTAGGGATGTTAGAGAAATCAAATGAAAAACACCATGGGGCAGTCAGACCTGGAGGCTGATGTACCATTTTAACAAAGGATGGCAAACTTGCAAAGTGGCAAGACAAAGGGAAAGGACTTGGTGCTTTGGCAAGGTTTGCTGGTGCAGTGCGCCTCCAGTGATTAGACTGTCTCCCCCTCTGGCATGGGGGAGGGAGGGCGCCCTCCCAAGGAGGGGTTCGTGCTTTGTCTTTAGACATGTGGGGGAGCACAGCAGCCTGCTGTTCCCCAAGTGCTTGCAGCTCAGAATGGTCCTTCTCCAAAGTGGTCTGTTGAGGGATGACATACTGAGGCTCCTTGGGCCTGGTGCGGGACACGCTCCTGCACTGAGTCGTCTGGCGCTGGCCCTCGCTGGGGTGGAAGCTGCAGTACTACCCGCCCGCCGAGAGACACCACTCCCTGCCCTGCTGTCTGCCCCAGTGCAGCTGGCTCCCAGCCCCAGCTCCTTCCTCTCTCCACGGCAGCTCTTCCCAGTCTGTTCCCCTCTTCCTCTCCTGGACCCTCCTCTCCCCTCGGTATCACACCACCCTGCAGTGAGCCAGGCCTGGGCATCAGGAAACCAGAAGCCAGGATCCTTCTGGAAATCGCAGGTTGTGTTTCCAGTCTGTGTTCCGGCCGTTTGTCTTTTTCATAGCTTCAGTTTAGCCCTACAAACTACAAATTACCAGCACTTGTTTGCTTTTCCTATGAACTCTGATATTTTTGCGGTGGCCTGGAGGGTTGAAATGCAAACAACTGAGTGATGTAGAATGTGTAGGAGTGGAGATGAATGGAAAATACGAGGAATTTCCTTGTCATCTGGTAGAAGTGAATATTCAAATATATTGAATAAATGTGGTTTATTAGAAAGTCAGAGATGGAGATCTTCTACCTTAGGGGAACGTGGGACGTGAACCAACAGTGTGGGCAGAAATCAGGAGCCTGGAGCTTCATCTGGGTCTCATGGGTGGTGAAATGGACCCAAGTTCTTGGGCCATCACCTGCTTCCCAGAGTGAGCATTGGCAGGAGGCTGGGATCCAGAGCAGAGCTCGAACTTGAACCCAGGCTCTCTGATGGGGAGATGCAGGTGTCCCAAGCAGCATCGTAACCGCCGCGCCCAGTGCCCTCCCCTAAGTGAAAGACATCATAAGCTCAAAACAAAATGCTGAGTGTTGGGTGTATTGGCCAGCTTTTCATGATGTCACCTGAGACAAGTGACTCACGAAGCAAAGAGGTCTGTGTCGGCTCACAGCTGTGGACGCCGGAAGTCCCGCTGGTGTGATGCCGTGACACCAGCTTTGGCTCAGGAGTGTGCTGGATGTGAGTGTGGGAGGGGTCCCGTGGCGAGGCAGGAAGGGGAGGGTGTGATGGAGCCCAGACTCCGGCTTTTACAGCGAGAACGGAACAGGTCACGTGGGAGGCCCTTCTGAGGTCATGACCCCGAAGACCTCGGGATCCCTCACAGACATCATTTCCCGGTACTGCTACTTGGAGGACAAAGTCTGTAATATACAGGCCTTTGAGGATACGCAACATCCAAATTATTCAACAGAGTAAAAAAAAGTATGATTTAAAAGAGACACATTTATTTAAAAAAAATTTATTTATTTGAAAGACAGAGTTACAGAGAGAAGTAGAGACAGAGAGAGAGGTCTTCCATCCACTGGTTCACTCCCCAGGTGGCCACAACCGCCGGAGCTACACCGATCTGAAGCCAGGAGCCAGGAGTTTCTTCCAGGTCTCCCACGTGGGTGCAGGGGCCCAAGCACTTGGGCCATCTTCTACTGCTTTCCCAGGCCATAGCAGAGAGCTAGAGGGGAAGAGGACCAGCAGGGACTAGAACTGGCGCACTTATATAGGATGCTGGTGCTTCATGCCAGGGCTTTAACCCACTGTGCCACAGCGCTGGCCCCAAAAGACTTACTTATTTTAAGGACATATTTATTTGTTTATTTGAAAGAGAATGAGATCTGCATCTGCTGATTAACTCCCCCTCAGATGAATGCAACAGCCAGGTCTGGGGCAAACGAGAGCCAGGAACTCCACCACGGTTTGTCATGTGAGTGGGAACAGTCCAAACACTTGGGCCATCATCTGCTGCTTTCTCACGTGCATCAGCTGGTAGCTGGGTGGGAAGTGGAGCAGCTGGGACTCAGAGTGGCCCGCTGATACGGAACCTGATGTTGGAGACACTGGGTTAGCTTGCCACACCACCACGGCAGCTCCGCAGTCTTAGGTGTTGAAAACAGAGTTGTGGGGTTGGTGTTGTGGTGCAGGTTAAGCTGCAGCACGTGGCATCCCATATGGGTGCCCGTTTGAGTCCCTACTGCCAATGCTGCTAGGAAAGCAATGAAAAATGGTCTAAGTATGGGCTTCTGCCACCCACTGGAGAGACCTGGATGTAGCTCCAGGCTCCTGGCTCCGGCATGGCCCAACCCTAGTAACCATTGCAACCATTTGGTCAGTGGACAGTGGACAGGAACTGGCTCTGTGTCTGTTTGTCTAATGCTCTCTAACACACACTCTGTCAAATAAAATAAATCTTAAAAAAAGTTTTCCTAAATCCAGAAAATAAAATGACAGTATTTGGTGTGGACATCAAGTGACTCTTAGCAAAGATAGCCTCATAGAGCATTTGCAGCCTTAGGTGTGCACGTAGCTTCCTTACAGACATGCGTACTACCAGGGGCAAAACTGCAGTCGGCAATGCTGCCTCACAGCTGAACTTGAGGTTGCATGGCAGTGAGGGGTCGTGGAGCTCAAGTGCAGCTTGGGAAGCTCTCAATCCCAATCGAGGTCTTAAAGCAAAAGCAAAGCACCCTGGGCATGATATACATGCTGTCCTGGCAAAATTCTTACTAGGCCCACCTATTACTGTCAGAAATGTCAGGAAGGGGTGGTAAATGAAGTTGCCACTCTAATTATCAGTCAAAACTGAAATTGGCTGTGACCTTGAAATGTGTTTTCTCTTAAATGTACAAAAATTGGTACCGTTTTCTTTTTAAAAAATATTTTAAAAGTCAGAATTAGGAAGTGGGGGGGGAGGGAGAGAGAGAGAGAGAGAATTAGGAAGTGGGGGGGGGAGGGAGGGAGGGGGAGACAGAGAGAGAGAGAGAGAGAAAGATCTTTGCTGGTTCACTATTCAAATGGCCACAATGGCCAAGGCTGGGCTAGGCTGAAGTCAGGAGCCAGCAGCTTCATCCAGGTCTCCCATGTGGGTGGCAGAGACCCAAGTACTTGGTCCATCTTCTGCTTTACCCAGGCCACCAGCAGGGACCTGGGTCAGGAGTTGAGCCCCCAGCAAATGACCCAGTGTCCATGTGGGATGCTAGTGTTGCAGGTGTGGCTTTATCTGCTACGCCACAGGCCGGCTGTGGTTAGTTTTTAGTCTTCTGTGGTTAGTTTTTTGTCCTTGGGTAGTGGCTGCAATCCTGCCATCTTGATCGATTGGTTCCTCTTCCGTATAAGTTTGTCGCCAACCCCTGCTCTCTTCTGCAGCTGTTTCCTGACTATTTCCTTCCGCATGGGGAGGTTGGAGTGCATGAGGAGGCCAAGTGCAGGCAGCCGTGGTCCCCTTAGGTTGCTGTTTGCATGCTTTCTCACTTCTGAAGCAAAAGGCGGCACATCTGGGGATGCCTCCCATTTCAGTTTGCGAAGGACTGTATTCCTTTGAAGTGGAGTCAGCCTGTAATACGTTTCACCTTGGGGTCAGAAGAGCTGCCAGGAACACGGAGGAGGACACACTGACCTCATTCCTCCCTGAAGACTTGACGGCTGTTCCGTTCTGGGGGCCTCCCCACCGGCAGAGCTGACTGTGACAGTTTTCAGGACGCCAGCCTGTGGTTGGGGAACACAGACGTTTCCTGATCTCCAGAGGGATTCTGGGTTCCTGATCCGCTTTAGACACGCGCTACCAAGCTCTCATCCAAGGCAGTGGCTGATGGGACGCACGCTTGGGCATCGCCCCCACTCTGCCCCCTCCCCCGCCTGCCGTGATTTCATTCATGCTCTGTGAGGATGGTGATGGAGATTTCTTGTTCCTGTTGACAAACCTGGATGAGGCATGGCAGGAGTGTCCTGCAGCCAGCCACCAAGTCAGCCCGGTCTTAGCCTCAGGGTGAGAAGAGAGCAGAGTGTCGCAGGCGTGGCTTTCTCTGGCTTTTTCTGCCTGCTTCTCACTAAATTGACTGCATGTATGTCCCATGGCTCTGTGACTTTTTTTTTTTTCCAAAGTTTCTAGGGGAAAAAAGAAAATCTTTGACCAAGATGCATGGCACGTGTATAATGTTTTGGGAAGAGTGTGTAGACATGGCTAAGTTTGCTAGAGAGCAAATGTAACAGAAGTTGAGAATATTTAGAAATGCAGTTAGAAACTAGAAGTTACAAGATCTTGGGGCTCTGGAAATTAGTGTCATGGAACCCACTGCTAAAAATCTAGCAGCTATGGGCCCGGCGCTGTGGCATAGCGGGTAGAGCTGCTGCCTGCAATGCTGGCATCCCATATGGGCCAGCAGTTCAAGTCCTGGCTGCTCCTGTTAGTATCCAGCTCTCTGCTATGGACTGGAAAAGTAGTAGAAGATGGCCCAGGTCCTTGGGCCCTTGCACCCACATGGGAGACCTAGAAGTGGTCCTGGCAAATAAATAATTAAATCTTAAAAAAGAAAAATTCAACAGCTTTCCTTTGAGGAGGGACCTTGAGTTATTTTCTTGTGGTATTTGGAATTGGATTTTCCTTACACATCTTTTTATACATTTGATTATTTTTTAAATAGATTTGAAAGAGTTAAAGAAGGAGCTCTTAAATCCACTGGTTCAGTCCCCAAATGGCTGCAACAGCCAGGCTGGGCCAGGCCGAAGCCAGGAGTCAGGAGCTTCTTCTGGGTCTCCCATGTGGGTAGCAGGGGCCCAAAGACTTGGGCCATCTTCTGCTGCTTTCCCAGGCACATTAGCAGAGAGTTGGATTGAAAACAATGCTGCCTGGACTCTAACCAGCTCCCACATGGGGTGCCTGCATCACAGGAGGTCTCTTAACCTGCTTTAGCACAACAGAGTCTCTTTCTTATATTTATAATGCCCCCTTAGATTTGGAAAGGGCCTCAGGGTTTATACGGGCTCAAGGAATCTTCTTGAATGAAGCTGTTGTACTTCCCTCTGATGTTGGCTCTGTTGAGTAAGTGGGTGGCACTGGACTCCCAAGCTTCAGAGTTTTCGACTGAGGAGCTGGGTGGAGGTCTGAGGATCTGTTTTAGCCGACCACCAACTTGAAGGATTCTGTTGTGGGTGTTCGTTGGACCACACCGTTTCATGGCAGGAACAAGTCCTTTGAGACACCCAGGCATGACTAAAGACCACCCCCATGGCCGGCGCCGTGGCTCACTTGGCTAATCCTCCACCTGCGGTGCCAGCACCCTGGGTTCTAGTCCCGGTTGGGGCACCGGATTCTGTCTCGGTTGCTCCTCTTCCAGTCCAGTTCTCTGCTGTGGCCGGGAGTGCAGTGGAGGATGGCCCAGGTGCTTGGGCCCTGCACCCGCATGGGAGACCAGGAGGAAGCACCTGGCTCCTGGCTTCGGAATGGCATGGCTCCGGCTGTAGCGGCCATTTTGGGGGTGAACCAACGGAAGGAAGACCTTTCTCTCTGTCTCACTGTCTTACTCTATCTGTTAAAAAAAAAAAAAAAAAAAAAGACCACCCCCCCTATCAAGGAATTTCTCCCCAGACCGAGTCCATGGCCTCAGATCCATGAATCAGAGGAGGGACAGGTGGCTGGACATTCTGTTGGTGGGGGCCCGAGCTCAGTCCAAGGCTCAGGAAGTCAGGGGCTCAGACAGGTCAAAAGGTGGGAGACCGCCAAATACTCAGGAAGATGAGGATGCCAGCGGGGGGAGGGGTGTGCCCTCACTGTGTAAATGCGGGCATCATCAAGGAAGTAAGTTGTCCCCTTACTACTTGGTACCACACGTATCGCTCTTGAGTTTTCAAAAATAGTCCTCAAACTGATTGACACTTTTTATGGGATCCTAAATGTTGATTGAAAACCAACTGAGGGGCGGGAAAAAGCCCGTGCTTGTACATTTCCTGAAGCTGGGGTTTGGACAGCACAGGAGTGCGTGCGTTCTGAACAGCCCCAGGAGGCGTTTCTGGATTGGAAAGGAGGCAGAAGGGGCTGAAGTCCATGCCGGTTGGTTGCTCCACCTGCTTGGCCTCCAGGAGGTTGTTCAGTCTCCGCCTCTTGGGTTCTGTTAGTGAAGGTGGGAGCGAGGTTGGGAGCGACACCTTCTGATCCTTCGTAAGCATCATGGCTGAGGGATGACATTCTACCTGTCTATCGGGAAGTCTGCAAGAGGCAGACGGCCTGATGGCCCTGGAACAGAAGGCCAGAAAGACTTGGAGAGAGGGAGCCGCCTGTATTCCCAGGAAGATCACGTGTCTGCGTGTGTGCGTCACTGACTTGAGTAGCAGGTGGGGTCGTCAGGGGCATTTACGAGCAGGTGGCTTCTCACACGCGTCTTTGCCAGCCTTTACAGGGGCTCATTTCAGAGAGAAGGCAGGTCCGGCTCTGTGAGTGCCACTGTGGTACTACAGTCTTGGGGCTCTGGACAGCTTCAGGAGCCCTAGACTGACCCTTAGTTCATTCCCATCACCGCTTCCTCAGCAGAACGTGGCCAGCTTGTAACCTTCCTTGAGGTTCCATGGCGGTGGGGGATTCTGGTTCTGAATGAGCCCAGCCACGCTCTTCTCTTCCCTGACTCTGTGAGGGCAGGGCAAGCTTTTGTCTCGAGGCAGAAGCTACAGCAGAATTTGGATTTCTACTCAATGTAATCCTTTGCCCCCTCAAAGGGGAATTAGTCAGTTACACAACAAGGTCTTGGAGTCACTTCAAATGACAGTCACATCTGTCTCAGTGTCAGAGCTGCTTTTATGCCGGTTCTTGGGGAATGACACTTGCTGACCTGGAAAGACCAAGGATGGCCAGCAGTGTGGCCTAGGAGTTAAGATTCTGCTTAGGATGCCAGAGTTCTACATTAGACTCCCCAAGTTCAATTCCTGACTCCAGTGTCCCACTACTAGAGACCCTGGGAGGCGGTGGCCATGGCTCCCAGCATCCTGTCATCCACCAGGGAGACCTGGAGGAAGTTCCTGTCTTCTGACTTTTGGAGCTTGGTCCAGGCCTGACTATTGACTTCATTTGGGGAGCAATCTGGTGATGGGAATTCTTTCTTTCTCTCCAATGAAAATTTTATATTTTTAAAGATTTTATTTATTTGAAAGGTAGAATTGCAGATAGAGAGAGGGAGAGACAGAGAGAAAGGTCTTCCATCCACTGGTGCATTCCACAGATAGCCTCAACAGCCATAGCTGGGCCGATCTGAAGCCAGGAGCTTCTTCCAGGTCTCTGGGTCTCCCGTGCAGGTGCAGGTGCCCAAGCACTTGGGGCCATTTTTTGCTGCTTTCCCAGGCCATAGCACGAGAGCTGAATCTTAAGAGGACCAGCTGGGACACAAACTGGTGCCCATATGTGAGGCTGGTACTGCAGCCGGAGGCTTAGCCTACTGTGCCACAGCGCCAGCCCTCCAATAAAAATTGTACAAACTGAAGTGTAACGAAGAAGACGAGTAGTCTGAAGGCTCTGAAAAAGCCCATGGATGGTGTCGTTTACTTAAACAAAGAAAAAACAAAAATTTCATCTGAACATGCATTCAGGCAGCAGGCTGAATACCGTGGCCAGTCTGTTGGAGAGACCTACCTAAATTTCATGTTGTACTGTTTGTCGGGGAAAAGCATCAGTACCTACGCCACCTCCGATCATGCAAGAGGGGATAAAATACAGTTGATGGTATCTCTTAACGTGGCCTAAGAGTTTAAAAAAAAATGTCAGAAGGGAATGTCGAGACTGCTGAGATGTGTGCACGGCACAGGTCACCTGAGCCTGGGCGGAGGCCACCTGGCTCGGGTTCACACACTGGGTCACGGTTGGGCTGGGAGAGGCAGGAAGGAATCACCTTGTGTTTCATGGCCCAGTTAAATTCTATTCTGCCTTGTTACTCAATATTCTTTTCTCCAGGTGGCTTTGGGACTCACACAGCATTTTATTCAGTTGGGCAGCTGCTTGGCTTTGATTTTGCAAGCGAGGTACTTTGCTTTCATTTTTGTCTGTGGGACAAGCACCTGGCAAACAGCTGGGGGCACGAGATGCATGACTGTAAGGCCTGTGGCACAGCACACTCTCCGCACAGGGTTGCCCAGGCCGGGGTCCCAGCCATCCCATGTGACTGACGACCGCGTGTCTTAGTTCAGCAAGAAATGGCTGAACTTTCCTGGGGTGACTTTAACTCTTGGATGGAATGTGTCACAGCCTTAAACACACGTGTGTACAGTGGAGGGAACACACCTTGCTCCTGCACCCCCATTCTCTCCTGCAGTAGGCCCTGACACCACTTAATGCCAACCCATCTAGAAATTATTTTCATACTCCAGGATGCTGGCTGGCTGGCTCTACTGATTTTCTGAGAATTCACTAAAAAAAAAAAAAAAAAAATTTAAAAATTCCAGTGGGGAAGCAGACTAGAAACAATATCTTGATTTTGGGGGGGAGTAGGGAAGTTAGGCAGCAAGAGTTTTTATTTTGTTTTCAATCTAGAATGACATATGAAGTATTACTTTTTCTCTGATTGGGAGTCAGACAGGGAGAGAGCACCCCTCCGGTGTTTCACTCTCCAAATGCCCAGTATGGCCAGGGTCGAGCGGAAGTCAAAGCTGGGAGTTGGAAACTCAGTTCGGATCTGCCATGTAGGTGCCAAGAATCCAACAACACTTTGTCCTTGGGTTCAGCTTAGTAGACAGCTAGAGTCAGGAGCTAGCCCCTGGAATCAAACCTTGGTACTCAGCTGTGGGATGTGGACATCTTAAGCAGCGTCTTGACTGTGAGGCCAATTGCCTGTCCCCCAATATTCCTGGATAGAGAATGAACAGATCATTATGTCTTATTGTGGACTCGAGCACACAGGCTTCCCCTAAGGCTGACCCAACTGAATACCTAACCTGGTAATGACAGCCACAGCCACTAAGCCTCCCAATAGATCCCATTTCCCTGCAAATCTACAGCAGCTCTGTGTGGGTGCTGTATGGTCACGTGGGCGGATAGTGGCCAGTTACTAAGTGAAGTTACTACCTCTTTGCTCTAAGGCCGTCCTCCTGTGTTCCCCTTTTACAAAGCAAGTGCTGGGACTCGTTGACCTTACTTGTTTTACCCCTGAAGCTTCCTGTTAGATTTGGCCAGCAGAAGGCACTGGAGAGCCTGAGACGGAGAGGGTGGAGGGGAAGAAGGGATTGCTCCTTCCTGTTTGCTTCCTAGGAACGTCTTGACTTCCTCACCTCCACCTCCTCCTCCCTTATACTCTGGCCTTTTCTCCCTGGCATTGGCAGCTTACTTCTGTAGCTGAGACCGCCCTGCAGTCTCGCTGACTCCTAGAGCTCCTGGGACAGCCAGCTGGCTCTGCCCCTTGCTAGGAAGCCTGCTTCAGCCCCAGAACACCTTCCTCTGGGTCCTCAGCTCCTTCTCTGCCTCCTAGTTGATGGTTTTGAAAGGCAGAGTGACAGACAGCGAGAGGGAGGGAAGCCGGGAGATAGTCTGTCCACGGATTCACTCACACACTCGCCACAGCTAGGGCTGCGCCAGGCTCAGGCTAGGAGCCTGGAAATCAGCCTGTTTTTCCCACGTGGGTGGCGGGGACGAAGGTCCTTGAGCCATTGCCTGTGCCTTCCAGGGTGCAGGTTCGCAGGAGGCTGGAATCGGAAGCAGAGCCAAGAGTGAAACCCAGGCACTCTGGTTTGTGATGGAGATGTCCCCAGGGACGGCTCTACCACTGCACCTTGGCGCCTGCCCCGACCGCTTCCTCCTGGTCCCCAGAACCTAGGTTTGCCATTTCCACACTGTCCTGCTGCTCTGTTTCCCTCTTGTGTTAGCAGATTTACAATTCTTGCTACTTTGTTCACAATCGGGGCTGTTAAGTTTTCTCTATCATGAAACCTGCATGTCCACCCAAGATGAACTAGAAAGGAACAGGGTTTAATGTCTCGCCTGAGACCTGGAGACGAGCCTAGGAAGGACAGTGATGCCCGAGAGAACGGACGTGATGCAGAGGAGCCGGGCCGGCCCCACCTGCTGTGAAGGGAGGATGCTGTGCAGGAGGACAGGGTGGGGAACACAGGTGGAGCCCAGGGTCTCCCTGAGCTGCACAAACAGGGCTGGAGTGAGGGATGTGGGTGGAGCTTGTGGAACAGAGCTTGTGAGTCCACCTTGCCATAGGTTAACTGAACAATCCGAGAGGTACTGCTTTGGGAAAGAAAAGGGTAATGTCATCTGGGAAAGAAAAGGGTAATGTCATCTTGCAGCTTGAGGTCTGAGATTCCAGTGAGTTCCTGTAATGTCTCTGTATATCTGTATATCTTTAACTTAGTTCTTGATTTTTTTGAGATAACTTTTTTTTTTTTAAGATTTTCTTATTTATTTGAAAGGCAGAATAACAGAGAGGCAGAGGCAGAGAAAGAGACAAAGAGAGAGGTCTTCTATCTCCTGGTTCACTTCCCCAGATGGCCGGCACGGCTGGAGCTGGACCTATCCAAAAGCCAGGAGCTTCTTCTGAGTCTCTGTCCGACATAGGAACAGGGGCCCAAGAACTTGGGCCATCCTCCACTGCCTTCCCAGGCCATAGCAGAGAGCTGGATCAGGAGTGGAGCAGCCGGGTCTCATGCCCATATAAGATGCAGGCGGCGGCTTTACCGGCTATGTCACCATGTCATTACCAAGAGATAACATGTTTTTAACTTACCTTAACGTCATGGACTTAATGACTGTAGTAAATAAAGAGTTCAAGAAATAAAAAGTAAAAAGATCATATTGCAGCAGGAAAAGAGGCAATAGTGAGAGGAAAAAATGTTAAACTTCACTCATATAAAGCAAACTTTAAAATAGTCACAAAATCATTAAATCTATAGTGGAGTACAATTTCTATCAGTTTAACAAAGATTGAAAACAAAGTTCTACAAAACGCAGTGGCCAAACTGATAGACATGTTTCTTATCTTTCTTTTTAGCTCCTCCATCTAGGGAAGAACATGTGGTTTTCTGTGTCGGGCTTATTTAATTCAATAGGATGTCCTCCACTTCTACCCATTTTGCTGCCAGTCTTAGAATCTTGCTACTTGCTTATAGCTCAAGAATCTTTTTTTTTTTTTTTTTCTGACAGGGAGAGTGGGTAGTGAGAGAGAGAGAGAAAGGTCTTCCTTTTTGCCATTGGTTCACCCTCCAATGGCCACTGCGGCCGGCGCGTTGCGCTGATCCGAAGCCAGGAGCCAGGTGCTTCTCCTGGACTCCCATGCGGGTGCAGGGCCCAAGCACTTGGGCCATCCTCCACTGCCTTCCTGGGCCATGGCAGAGAGCTGGCCTGGAAGAGGAGCAACCAGGACAAATCCGGTGCCCCGACCGGGACTAGAACCCAGTGTGCCGGCACCGCAAGGCAGAGGATTAGCCTGTTAAGCCACGGCGCCGGCCAAGAATCTTGCATTATGACAGAATACCAGCATTGCAAGCTGGGGCTTATCCCCTGGCTCACCACATCGTTGACCCCAGAAGTGATCTCACTACACTTTTGATGTACTTCTCTCTGATGGCTCATGATAGTGATAATTTTTTTGCATATGTTTGGTGGCCATTTTTTTTTTCAAGAACTGTCCATGTGTTTTGCGAATTTCTTAACTGTGTTGTTTTCTGTTTAGTTTTTCAATTATTGGTTTATTCTTGGTGTTAATCCTTTGTCAGATAAGTAGCTTGCAAATGTTTTCTCCCATTCTTTGAGATGTCTCTTCACTCACCTGGCTGTTTGCTTCGCTGTGCAGAAGCTTCTGAGTTTGGTGTCATCCATTTGCCTAATTTTGCTTTTTTGTTTGGATTCGTTTTTTGCCTGTACTTGGATGTCTTATCCGAGAAGTCATCACTGATACCGATGTCTGAGCATTTCTCCTACGTTTTCTTCCAGCAACCTCGTAGTTTCAGGTCCTAAATTTATGTCCTGGATCCATCTTGAATTGATTTTTGTACAAGGTGAAAGGTGGAGGTTAAATATTGTGTGCATCCATCGGTCCAGATAAGCCAGTTCCACTGACTGAACAGACTATCCTCTCTTCTCTGTGTGGTTAGGGAACGTTCACTGTGTGCAGTGGGTTAATTTCTGAGCTCCCTGTGTGTCTCCATGTGTCCGAGCCCTCTGATCAGTTCTTTTCTTTGTTTGCCAGTCCTGTGTTGTTTTCATTGCTATAGTGTTGTAGTAGGCTTTGAAGTCAGATGTTGTGATGCTTCCAGATAGAATTTTTTGTTGTTGTTCAAGATGGCTTTGGCCATTGTGAGTCCATGTGTCTTTCAGGAATTTTTTTTCCTAATTTTGTAAAGAATGTCATTGGTGTTTTGGTAGGAATTGCATTTTGAGTTTGTAGATAGCTTTAAGTAGTACAGACGTTTTAATGATAATTTTTGAAATCCAAGAAAAAAAGAACATGTTTCCATTGTGTTAGTGATTATTTCTTTCATCACTGTTTTGTAATTTTCATTGTGGAGATCTTGCACTTCTTTAAATTTAATCCTAAAAACTAGATTGGTTTCTGGCTGTTGTGATGGGATTTCTTTGTGGGCGAGTTCATTATTGGTGCATACAAATGCCACTGGTTTTTACATGTGGCTTTTGCAACCTGCAGCTTTACTGAATTGCTGTGTTCGTTCTAACAGATTTTTGTTAGTTTAACTTTTTTGTTTCATGTACAACTGGTGTCATCTGCAAACACAGATATTTTGATTTTTGTCCTTTCCAGTGCTTATTACGTGGTCTTCCCTGATTGCTCTTGTTAGTACTTTGAATACGGTATTGAATAAGAATGGTTCAAGTGGACAGCCGTTGCCTTGTTCCAGGTCTGAGGAGAAATGCTTCAGCTTTTCCCCATTCACTGATACTGGCTTTTGGTTTGTCATATATATAGCTTTTATGATCTTGTGGTATGTTCCTTCCAGACCGAATCTGTGAGTTTTTTTTTTTTTTTTTTTCATGAAGGGACGTTAAATTGATGAAATGCTCTCCATCTACTGAGAATACTATGGCTTTTGTTTCATTCTGTGATTTATGGCATTTACTGATTTGTGAGTATTGAGACATCTTTGCATCTTTGGGATAAATTCCAATTGATGATGATGTGTGTGGTCATTTTTTTTTGTAATATGGATTTATTTATTTTTCAGATTTACTTATTTGAAAGGCAGATTTACAGAGTGAGCGAGCGAGAGGTCTTCCATCTGCTGGTTCGCTTCCATCTGCTGGTTCGCTCCCCAAATAGCTGCAATGGATGGAGCTGAGCTGATCTGAAGCCAGGAGCTTCTTCTGGGTCTCCCACATGAGTGCAGGGGCCCAAGGACTTGGACCATCCGCTGCCACTTTCCCAGGCCATAGCAGTGGCCTTCTTTATCCTGTTTCCATGAGTCAAGACCATCTATTGACTGAAGGCTTGGTGATTTAATCTTAGTAGGTTTTATATGTCCAGTATTTTGTCCATATCTTTTAGGTTTTCCAGTTTTTTATGAAATAGTTTTTCACAGTAGTTCCTTATGTTCCTTTTCTTTCTGTGGTATCCTCTTATTAGGTACAATCTATCCTTTATCATGTCTAATTTAGGGGGTTTTCTTCTTTGTTAATCTAGCTAAAGGTTTATTAATTTTGTTTATCTTCTCAAAAATCAGCATTTTGTTCATCTTTTTTTTCTTTTTGAAAAATATTTGTTTGAAAGTCACTTAGGGAGGGGAGACACGCGCACACACGCACACACACAGAGGGAGAGGGAGAGATCTGCCATCTGCTGGTTCACTCCCCAGATGGACTCAACAGCCAGGCTGAATCCAGGTCTCCTACGTGGGTGGCAAACATTTAGGCCATCTTCCTTTGCTTCCCCAGGCCGTTAGCACAGAGCTGGGTTAGAAGTGGAGCAGCCGGGATTCAAGCCGGGGTGGCATCACAGGTGGGTGGTTTACCTGCTGTGCTACAATGCTGGCCCCTGAGGTTGTCTTTTTAAAACTTCAGTTACATTTACTTCTCTGATGCTTAATATTTCTTGCCTTCTGCTAATTTGGGGTTTGGTTTGTTATTTTTCTAAGTCCTTGAAATAGGTCATTAGATCACTTATTTGAGATCTGCGTTGTTAAGGTAAGCAGTTACAGAAGGGATGGGGAACATTGAGCCCACAGGACCTATAAGGGCCATGAAATCCTGTGGTCTAGCCCTGCCTAAGCAACCATAGGTGGAACCGGAAATTCGATAGAAATCTATAGCAGGCTAATTTTTTAAGCTAATAATTTTTTTTATAAAAGCTATTATAAAACTGCTATATTGGTCTATTATGCTATGTTATATGTGTGTTCATATTGTATGTCCACAGGGGGAAATTTTATTAAGAGTTTTATTTTAAATGGCTTATAGATAAGATTGTCCATAAATTTAAGCTGCTAAAATCAATCAAAGATACATTTTAATTTGTGTGACCTGAATCTGTGTATCATATGTTTTAAACGTGTTGGTAGAAAGAAACTAAAAACACTTTATATGGTTGTGCTTAAGTTTACTGGTTAAACAAACTACACCATGTTAGATATTTAAGAGGTGTTTTCAAATACATGATTCTTAAAATTTATAGAAGGCATTGGACCTTCTGGTAAATGTTTTCTTAAGTTGTTATCTAATGGTTGAAATGGTTTGCTAAGTATTCATGTGATATTGCTATTGTCAGCAAGCGATCTAGGACTTGCTCCCTCATTTCTCTATTCTAAGCCCAACTTGTTCTTTCATTTCTCTATTCTCCTCAAGGTAGGAAACTAATTCTATTATGAAGGAATCGGTAGGACACACAATTTAATCTTTAGACCTTATAAAAGAGATGGCTAACATTTTTCTGTAATAGCATAGCCAAAATAAGAACTTAAATAATAATTTTTAGAGAATTTTAAGCAAAATTATTTATTTGAAAGGTGGAGAAAGAGATTGAGTCCATCCAGTGTTTGACTCCTCAAATGGATGGAACAGCCAGTGGCAGGCCAGGCAGGCAGGCAGGCAGAAGCCAGGAGTCTGGAACTCTGTGCAGGTCTCCCATCTGGGTAGGGTACTTGGGCCATCCTCTGTTGCTTCTCTGAGGTGCATTAGCAGGGAGCTGGATCAGAAGAGGGAGAGCAGCCAATATTTGAAGCGGCACCCATGTGGGATGTTGGCATTGCAAACTTAACCTGTTGTACCACAGTGCTGCCGCTTAAATTACTTATTCTGTATGGCACATGAATGATAGAAATACCTAAATGGTTCTTGGCGGAAAAAAGTTTCCCCACCTTTGGCTTACTGCTGTAAACTTTGCTCTTAGTACCGCTTTTGCTGTATTCCATACATTTTGATATGTTGTGTTTTCATTTTTCAAGAAAGCTTTTTAATTCCATTTTCTATATATTTGTAAATGTTTTATTGTTCTTGTGGTTGATTTCTAGTTTTATTCATTTGTGGTCTGATAAGATACATGGTATGATTTCAATGTTCTTAAATTTACTGAGACTTGATTGCTTTTCTGTTACATGGTCAATCCTAGGAAATGTCCCATGTGCCAATGAGAAGAATTTGTATTCTGTAGCTGTTGGGTGAAATGTTCTGTTACTGTCTATTATGTTCATTTGGTAAATAGTGTGATTCAGCTCTGATACATCTTGGTTGGTTGTTTAGTCTGGATGATCTGTCCATTGATGACAATGGAGTGTTGAAGTCTCTCACTATTATTGTATTGGAGTCCATCTCTCTCTTTAGGTCTAATAACATTGGATGTTTATGTCTGGGCTGTCTTTAGTAGGGTATGTATGTACTTAGGATTGTAATACCCTGGTGAATCGATCATTTTATCCATATGTAATGTCATTTTCATTTCCTTTTAAAATTTTTGATTTGGAGTCTCAGCTGATCCAAATACAGCTACTCCTACTCTTTGTTCCCTTTGACCTGGTATGTTTTCTGCAGCCATTCACTTTCAGTCTTCATGTATCTTTACTTGTAAAGGGAGTTTCTAGTAGGTATCATGTAGTTGGGTCTTCATTGCTATTGTTAAATCCATTCAACACATCTTATCTTTTGGCTGGGGAATTTAATCCGTTTACACTGAAGTTTAGTGTTGGTAGATCTGAACTAACCGCCATCGTTTTGTTGACTGGTTGCTGGTTGTATTTGCTCTATCGGTGCTTTTGGTAGTGTTGTGTGTTTCCATGATGCTTACTAGTGATGGAGGACTCACTTCAGAATTCCTTGTGAGGCTGGTCTGGTGGGGATGAAATATTTCTGTTGCTTGTCTGGGAAATCATTTCTTTCTCCTTCATTTCTCATGGATAGCTGCACTGGATGTAATATTCCTGGTTGGAAGTTTTTTTTTTTTTTTTTTTTTTTCTTTTAAGATCTTGAATTTATCAACTTGGTCTTTTCTGGCCTGTAGGGTTTCTGCTGAGAAACATGTCAGGATAGTTTGTTTTGCTATACATATAACTGGACACTTTACTCTTGCTGTGTTGAGGATTCTCTTTTTCCTGAGACAATTTGACTACAGTATGCCCTGGAGAAGATTGGTTTTTGATTTTATGTGGGGTCCTTTGAGCCTCTTGGAAATGGATGTCTGTATTTCTTTGCAGACTTGAAAGTTTTCAACCGTCATTTCATTTGCTATGTTCTCAAGGCATTTTTCCCCTTACTGCTCCTTCAGGAATCTCTAATTTGAATATTAGGTGGCTTAAAGGTGTCCCACATTTTGCATAGACTTTCTTTATTCTCTCTCATTCTTTGCCTTTTTTTTTTTTTTTTTTGCCTGACAGTTATTTCAGAAGTCCTGTCGTACAGATCACAATTTTCTTCCTTCACTTGGTCTATTCTGTTGTTGAAACTTATATTTGTTATTTCATTAACTGAGATTTTCATCTCAAAAATCTGTTTGGTCTTTTTTAAAGATTTCTGTCTCAGTAAATTTCACATCCATGTCATCTGTTATTTTCTTCATTTGTTCAAACTGCATCTGTATTCTCTTATATTGAGTTTAAGATAATTACTTGGAATTCCATTTTCGGCATTTCATAGATTTCCTTCAGATGAGGATCTTTTTCAGGACAACTACTGTGTTGTTCTTGGAATCTTCATGCTACTTTGCTTCTTCATGTTTCCTGTGTCCCTGTGCTGATCTCTGTGTATCTAGTGTAATAGCCCCTTCTTCATTATGGAGTAGAGTTTGTTGGAAGATAGCCTTTTGTTTAGATGGAATGCAGGGTATCACTTGGCTTGTTGCTTTGGCTTTGGTTTTAGGTGAACCCCGAAGTATAACCTCTGAGGGATTTCTTTTGGTTGAACCAATGTCAGCTGTGTCTGTAGGTGCTGCTGTTTAATCTGTAGTCACTGAAGTAGAAGTTCAGCCTTGAAGCAGATGTGGGCTTCGGTCCCCAGAGAGTTGGATGTCATTCACCCGGAGGTTTCTGATAGCCAGACTGTCTTCCGGTGCTGAAGCATGGAGGGGCTTGCCTCCTTGTTCCACTGGACAAGCTGGAGTGATGCAGTTGGTGGCACCGACAGCTGTAGCTGTAGTACTGCGTGATGGGGATGCCATCTTCCCCAGTCCCTGCTGGGAGGGAGTGACTTGTGCTGAGGTTTTAGCACCAGTTCCAGCCCTGAAAGATGTAAAGGGCGCCCTTCTCCAGCCCTACAGGGTGACTCCAAGATGTGATGGGGCTTACGTACTAGCAGGTATGGGTCTGGAAAGGTGGGATGCAGGCAGGTTCTTCCCTAGGTCCCTCAGGGTAGATGTTGGTGACTAAGGCATTTAGTACTAACAGTCACAGTTGTGGCACTCCAGGATGCAGGGGGATTCTTGCCCAGATCCCACAGGTGACAGCTAGAAGTGTTGGGGATTGTGGAAGTCACACACCTGCAGCAGAGAAATGCAGATGGACTCTCCACATACTGCAAATGAGTGCACATTACTCCAGAGACAGTAACAGCAAAATTGATGTTCCCAGATTTGCGAGGTGCAGATCCAATGGCCCCCATTTCCCATGCAGCTTACAAGGGTGATTCTGGGGTTTGTTCCAAGGGCTCCCAGCACCATGAGCTAGGAGGTGCGGAGGGAATGTCCTCAGGTCTGGTCCTCTTGGGTTGATGTTGGTGCTAGCTCCAGGACCCCAAGGGGAATGCCCCTGGATAACACAGTGTGAGCTGGTGCAGCTCTGGGGTTTATACCTATAACCCCCAGTCACAGGGTGAATGGGGTCTGTTCTCTGCCCTGCAAGGTGCTCTCTCTGTTCTTGGTGGCTTCTGGCAGTCACAGGCTGCATGCTGTTCCCTGAGTCAGAATAGTTCAGAAGCGGCTCCACGGAAGTTATAGTCTAGAACTTGATTGAGATGGAGGCAACGTGGGTTACTTTGTCAGAGCAGAGTGGTCCCTCAGACCCCAGTCAACTCCCTAGGCTACACTGGAATGGAAGACTGGAGTTCTGCAGTGAGGGCTGTGGTGCCCCTTTCTTAGAATTTCCCAGCAAGATGGTGTCCAGGCCACAGGCTGTAGATGTAGACCCTGTTGGGGCTGGCTGTGGTGGCTGCTGGTGGTGACGTTTCTATATCTCCTCTCGGCTGTCTCAGAGTCTGTGTGCTGTTCTACTTCTTAACTGGAAATTTCCCCCAGTCCTTTGGAAACATCATCCTTCCTTTGTTCTGGAATGTTCTCCATGACTGAGGTGAGTGCAGGCTCTCTGTACTCAGTCATCATGGATTTCAACACATCTATATTGTAAAATCTAAATTTTTTTTAATGATTTATTTTATTCATTTGAAAGAGTTACAGAGAGAGGTAGAGGCAGAGAGAGAGGTCTTCCATCCACTAGTTCACTCCCCAAATGGCTGTAACGGCCGAAGCTGTGCCAATCTGAAGCCAGGAGCCAGGAGCTTCCTCCGGGTCTCCCAGGCAGGCGCAGGGGCCCAAGCACTTGGGCCATCCTCCACTGTGATCCTAGGCCACAGCAGAGATCTGGACCAGAAGTAGAGCAGCCAGGACTAGAACTGGCGCCCATGTGGGATGCCAGCGCTTCAGGCAGGGCATTTGCTGGCCTCAAAATCTAAAACTTGAAAGATTACTCATCATCTGCTGATGAGGATGTGGTGCAATGGACATTTGTTACACAGGTGATGGCAATGCAAATGGCATATCTTGGAAGAAAACATTGGGTAGTTACTTAAAAAGTTGAACCTACGCCTGCCATATGGTCCAGCCATTCTGTTCCTAGATGTTTATTTAAGAGAAATGAAAGTGCATATCCATACTACAAAGACCTGTATTAGAATGGTTGTAGCTTTATTTGCAATAAACAAACTAGGAAAAATTCAGATGGCCCTCCACAGGCAAATGGCTAAACAATTTGGAGTGTGTATGTGTAAACATTATTGAGCAATAAAAAGGTGTGAACAATTGAAGAATGTAAAAAATAACTGACAGGTGCTGTGGTGCAGCACTGTGAAGATAGCGTTCCATAGGGGTACTGATTTGAGTTCCGGCCGCTCCACTTTAGTCTCTCTCTTTGCTAAGGTGTCTGGGAAAGCAGTGGAAGATGGCCAAAGTGTTGGGCTCCTGCCACCCACGTGGGAGAACCCCGATGGAGTTCCAGGCTCCTAGCTTCCGCCAGGCCCAGCCCCAGCCATTGTATCCATTTCAGGAGTGAACCAGCGGATCAAAGATCTCTGTCTCTCTGTCCCTCTATAATAATGCCTTTCAAATTAAATCCTTAGCATCATTATTTTAAGACTTTTTTCTAAGTGAAAAAACTTGGGAAAAACGTACGTATTGTGTAGTTCAAATTATACAGAATTTTAGCAAAAGCTATAATCTGCAGAGAGAAATGAGGTCAGCATTTGCTTGAAATGGGGGAATGTAGGCGGGGTACAAGACAGGGACTGCAAAGGTATTTCTTGCAAAATGATAAACTTACTATCTTGATTGTGGAAATGATTTCACAAGTACATACTTAAGTTTAAAGTTATCAAATTGTACACTTGACACATGCGTAGTTCACTAAGTAAATTACACATCAGAGTTACATTGCTGAGTGCTGCTGTGAATGTGGCTGGACAGACTGCACAGACACTGTTTTCCGCAGCTAATAGTTCCACCTCCGTCGGGGTCCCACAGCCTTACACTGCACTCCCACTGTAGAGCTCTCCCCACGGAGCCAGCAGTGCCCAGGTCTAGGTCTTGGGAATATTTTTGTTCCTTCCTGCTAGGGCACTCAGGGGTAGACAGGAAGAGACAGAGGTCATGCTTTGAAATCCTTGAATGGAGAAGGAACAAAGAATTGTGTGGCCAGGACCCAAGAATGTGGACTAACCAGGTCTAGAGGAGATGGGCCATTCTGTCACCTGGGGCAGGGAGATGAAATCCCACTAAAACTATGCCTGTGGCCTGGGGGCAACTGGAAACCAAACAAGCAACACTGTCAACACATCACTAGCTTTTTGGAGACAGGAGGAGACATGCTGCTGCCTGTAATGTGCTAGAAGTAGGCACAGTGGTGGCAGAACAAACGGACGTGAGCTTCTGACTTCTAGGACGCGCTGGCGTCCTTGTGACGGAGGCTTCATATAATCAAGGTCATTTCCAGCAAAAGCAGTCAAAGTGAACCTTTCTAGAGGAATTTGATCGCTTTGAGAAGCAGAGTGATGAGGGATAGGGGAGGGGGGAGAGAGAGAGAGATGACTTCTTCACCTGCTGGTTCAACTCCCCAATGTCTGCTACAACTTGGGCTGGGCCAGGGCAGAAGCCAGGCACTGCGTCTTCATGTCCTGGATCGCAGAGCCTGTGTGGGATCAGCTGTTGCCTTGGAGGAATTCTAGAAGACCTAAGGAGAATGGAGCGTGTGGTTCATCAAAACCTACTGCAGTAGTGGTCTTCCTTGTGGGAGGCATGGGTTAAATTTTCCTCCCACTTCTCACTACCACAAACTGTGGACCTGTGTGTGGGCAAGCAAACAGAAAAAGGGAGAGTGTTTAGAAGCAGGTAAGCACACACGAAGTAAACAGGTCTTTGGTTCTTTTTAAACTAGAAAAGGGCTGAGAATCAGGACACAGAATCGGGACACAAAGAAGTGCTATATCTCACTGGTCATAGATGCTTCACTCAGTGACTACTTTTGTAATTTTTTTGACATGAATCTGTTAATATTACAAATGAATGTATAAAATGCTTTAGAGTATGCAGTGTATGTAGGAAGGTATTCTAAACATTCAGAGTTCAAGAGGTCAACAATAACCTAACCATGTGGAAGTTATAGAAGACTGTTAATTTCCTAATCATTAAAATAATTCACACTTAATTACAGATTTAAAAAGCAGAATACAAAAAATAAAACCAATGTATAGAAAAAGAACGGGGGCTTGCGCTGTGGCGCAGTGGGTTAATGCCCTAGCCTGCAGTGCTGGCATCCCTTATGGGTACCGGTTCAAGACCAGGCTGTTCTATTTCCAATCTAGCTCTGTGCTATGGCCTGGGAAAGCAGATGGCCCAAGTCCTTGGGCGCCTGCACCGTACGTAGGTTCTAGATGCTTGGTTTCTGGTGATTTGTAGTTAATAAGCAAGCACAGGGCTGGGCTTCATCACCTGCTTAGCATTTTGACTTGGGAACCAGTAATGAAAACCAAAGCAGCCAACCATGGCATCCGCGAAGCCAGCACCGTAACTACATCTGGAGCTGACGGACCGTCCTCTCCCTTCCGGCAGGTGAGCAGCCGCGGCAGCTGAGGGTAAAGGTCCAGCAGAACTGTTAGGTGGAGGATGGGGAGGCTGCTGTGGGATCCAATTCCCTGCTGAGCCACCCAAGTGTTTTAGTTAATAATTAACTTGATTTAAAAAACAAGGCAATGACTGTTCATTATACAAAACTAGGATACAGAAGACATTGTGTGTGTATTTATACACACATAAATGTAGGATTTTCTTGATAATCATCCAGTTTCTGCTGTCCTATTAATGTGATTTCTATGCCTTTCTTTCACAACTATTAATACAACTACATAATTTAACTGTTACTGCTGTTGACCACTGTTGGCAGAAGGCATCAAAGAACATTGTAGTATGTGAAACTGTGCATCCAATTGCTTTAGGATAAACTCCTAGATGGCGGAATTTTTTTTTTCTTTTTTACAGGCAGAGTGGATAGTGAGAGAGAGAGACAGAGAGAAAGGTCTTCCTTCCGTTGGTTCACCCCCCAAATGGCCGCTACAGCCGGCACCCTGCGTCGATCAGAAGCCAGGAGCCAGGTGCTTCTCCTGGTCTCCCATGCGGGTGCAGGGCCCAAGCACTTGGGCCATCCTCCACTGCCTTCCCGGGCCATAGCAGAGTACTGGCCTGGAAGAGGGGCAGCCGGGATAGAATCCGGCACCCCGACCGGGACTAGAACCCGGTGTGCCGGCGCCGCAAGGCGGAGGATTAGCCTGTTAAGCCAAGGCGCCGGCCTAGAGAGGTCTTCCATTTATTTGCAAGTCAAAGTTTTTTCTTTTCTTTTTTTTTCTTTCTTTTTGTGACAGGCAGAGTGGACAGTGAGAGAGATAGACAGAAAGGTCTTCCTTTGCCGTTGGTTTACCCTCCAATGGCCGCCGCGGCCGGCGCGCTGCGACCGGTGCACCGCACTGATCCGAAGGCAGGAGCCAGGTGCCTCTCCTGGTCTCCCATGCGGGTGCAGGGCCCAAGGACTTGGGCCATCCTCCACTGCCTTCCCAGGCCATAGCAGAGAGCTGGCCTGGAAGAGGAGCAACCGGGACAGAATCCAGCACCCTAACTGGGACTAGAACCCGGTGTGCCGGCGCTGCAAGGTGGAGGATTAGCCTGTTAAGCCACGGCGCCGGCCTGTAGATATCAGAATATTAATAGTGAAATCTGAGCCTTGTAGACTTTGCATCCAGTTGTAAAGTTCTGCAGAGGTGGCAGGTAGACACACTTGGGAATCTGTGGGATCTCAGTACACATAAAGCCTTTAACACTGAACTGGAATGTCAGGTGTGAAAATAATTTTTAAAACGGTGAACACAGTACTTGTACATGACTTGCCTGACGAGGCCATGTTTTTAGAAAAGTAATCATAATTTCTTCTCTTCCTCACCCTCCTCTGTTTCCTGGGAAGGCAGAGTTACTGAAAGAGGGGAACAGTCTGAGAGATGGCCACAATGGCCAGCGCTGGACCAGCAGCCTCTACGTCCATCCAGGCCTCCCACGTGGGTGGTAGAGGCCCAAGCACTTGGGTTGTCTTCTGCCACTTTCCCAGGCACATGGGCAGGTAGTTGCATGAAAAGTGGAGCAGCTGGGACTTGGACTGGCACTCATGGGATGCCAGCATTAGAGGTGGTGGCATAACCCACTGAGCGACTCCGGCCTCCACAACTCTGATTTTTGCCATTCCTGCTTTGAGTTATCAGTCAAGTGGGGGAAATGGCTAATTATCTTGCCACAGTCACGTCCAGCAGTCAAGCATTGTTTTTGTGGTTTCAAAGTTAATTTTCTTGGATACCACTGCAACCCAATGTAAGTTAAATCACTTCTGAGTGGTGAAATGAATACGTGGGAGGAGTAGGTCTGAAGTGCACATGGGGTAGTAGAGCTAGAGAAGGTGGTAGAAGAGTTGAAACGCGTGGTTAAGTCTTAGTTGAGAGAATTTAAATTTTAAAAACTAAACTTCAACTATTATCTTGAAGGCACAGTAACAGAGAGGGAGATCTTCATCCACTGGTTCACTTCCCAAACGGTCATAATGGCCATAGGTGGGCCACGCCCGAGCCAGGAGCCAGGAACGCCATTTGCGTCTCTCCGGTGGTACAGGGGCTTGAGCACCTGGGCCATCTCCTGTTGATTTCCCAGGTGCATGAGCAGGGAGCTGGGTTGCAAGTGGAGCAGCTGGGACTCAAACCAGCATGCATGTGAGATGTTGTCTTCACAAGTGGCAGCTTAACCTGCTCACCACAATGCTGGCTCCTGAGAGAATTGACAAAGTGACACAACACAGTGTTGGCAGGAGGTTTTAACCAATGAGTATTTATTAAAAGCCATTGGTGCACCAGGCACAGTTGCTCCACTAGGCTACCAAATACAAATGATGGAACCAACTCACTTATTAGCTTATCTGATTAAACAAAAGACATTTCATAGAAATGATTATAAAAATGCATTACTGATAGGAACAGGATATCTTTTGCACTTAGAGATCTCATGGTACCCTAAATAATTAACAAAAACCAGCCAATCCGTATCATAAAGTTAGCAAACACCAGTTATTTCTTAATTTTCGTCAGCAAAGGAAGAAAACGTAACTATTGTTAAACTGAAATGGGTTAGTTTTAGCTTTAAATACCGACATCTTGTTTCCAAACTGCTTAACGCAGTCCACTTACAATATAAAAAATTCAGTGTTTGTCATTCTGTATTAAAACACTATTACCTCTTTTGGTTTACAGATTAGTTTTGGTTTCATAGTGAGTGGAATTTAGTACTTGAGTCCAGTGCCTCAGACTGTTGTCTCGAGGTGCGGGTGAGAATCACTGCTATTAAGTATCAGTTACAGAAGGAAACAACACACACACAGGGTCGTTGAGTCTACTTCTCCTGGCATTCTTGCCAAAACTGAATTGCGACACTAAGATATGCAGGTAAACAAGAAGAAAACAGCAGAAAGAAAAGACAAGCAGATGTGACTTCTGTGAAGCCAATCTGTCCACTTGGCGCCGTCGACTGCCTGTTTGGACACTCACGGCTCATTCAAAGGATCACAGTGAGTTCGCTGGTGCGGTGTGAAGGCTGGTGGAGGAGAGGGTACGGGAGAGAGGCGGAGGGTGGCCGGGGAGTGGAGTGTTTGCTGACGCCATCCTGCTCACGGCTGAACTGCAACCCATCCGGAACGGACCCCGGGAGCTGCCAGAGACGTCCCGAGGGGGATCTGTGTGCTCCGGGCAGCAGCAGCAGTGACTTCCTCCCAGGGTCGAGCTCGACGTTTATTGCACAAGAACCAAACTGTTCCCCCTCCCCCTTTCCTGAGCTGGAGCCCTCCAAGTGCAAACGTGTCTGGGCTCTCATCTGCTCGCGCCTCTGACCAGCAGGGAGCATCCGCCAGACGCCGGGGAGCACCTTGCGCAGGGGGAAACGTGAGGTATGACGTGGGCCCAGGCAACCTGCCCGTTCAGTCGCCGTTCTCAAGTAGCTTCTGCAAGTTGTTCTGTATCTAGAAGTCAGGAAAGAGCAGCTCTTACTGTCACATACAGGGGAGACCACAGGGCTTTGGCTTTTGCTCCAGACCGCTCTACCTAGAATACAAAGCTACAGAGCACTTAACACTTCAGTGAGGCAAATACGTGCTTTTTCAGGACCTGGAACTGTGACCGTCTACGAGAGTGAGAGATGGGACTAAAAAAAAAAAGTCACACCAAGATGAAAAATGACAGGAGAGGCCCAGAGCAATGACAGAAGAACAACTGGCAACACCAGGTATAACCCAAGTGCGTTTTACGTGAGACAATGGGAAACAGTATTCCTGCTAGCCATTATACACCATGCCTGGAAGATGGTGAATTCCTGTTGTCCTTTCTCAGTAAAGCTTTGTTTCTTGGAAAATCAGTTACAGAGAGTAAGGAAGAGATACAGAAAGACATTTTCCATCTGTTGTTTTATTCCCCAGCTGGCCACAGTGGCCGGGCCTGGGCTGGGTCAAAGCTGGGAGCCAGGAGCTTTTTCTGGGTCTCCCACACAGGCGCAGGGGCCCAAGCACTTGGACCATTTTCTGCTGCTTTCCCAGGCCATTAGCAGGGAGCTGGATTGGAACTGGAGCAGGTGGGACTTGAACTAGTGCCTATATGGGATGTCGGCCCTGCAGGCAGCGGGCCACAATGCTGGGTCCAAGATGGAGATTCCAGAGAGATAGGGACAGACTGGATTGACAGTCTAGGGTTGGGCACTGCAAGTATTCTTAGTAAATATTTTTCAGTAAATGAACTTGGAGCAAAGAATCTTCAGGCAGCAGTACTGTGATGCAAGCAGAGACACAGAATGTAAACACTGGGCTCTTAGAGGACACGCTGTTCCCCTGGGGCTCAGGGCAGGGGCTGGACTATGCATGCGCCAGTGCCTTGACACAGGATCACCCCAGCCACACAGCACCATGCAAAGGCCATCTGCATGTGTGAGACCGAAGGCCAGAGAGCCTGACTAACATGACCAGTTACCAGGCAGCATGGGGCAGAGTAGCGAGAACAAGGAAGTGACTCTGAAACCAGGCTCTCTACTACGTGAGGGAATTGAAGAAGTCCATGGGAAAAAACGGAACAGACAGATGACCTGATTTTGTTATGGTGCAAGGCAGTTTCTGAAATCCATGAGGTTCTTTCCCATGAACTTCTGGAAGACCACACACCACTAATGCCACGTCCAGTGCTAGGAGAATCGCTGTGTAGTTCATGACCCATCAAAGGAATCACCGTCTCCCCCCATGCTCCTCACCTATCCCTCGGGGTCCAAGGATAAGTGGAAAAACAGGAGTGTGGAAGGATAGAAAAGGAAAAGAAACAAGATAACCAAAATGCACAGTGTACGAAACATACCTGCAAAGACAAACAAAAAACAAAAAAACTAAAAGGAGTGAGGTAGGCAACTCACACAGAAAGCCCAAATGGCCATGAATATCTGAGATGAGCAACGGCAGTAGTCATCAGGAAAAAACAAAAAGAAACCAACACAGGACCTCGATCTACACCATCAGAGGGGGCAGTGAACAGAAACAGACACTGGAAGCAGGCACATCACGCGGCCCAGGCAGGGTTGATCCTGGAGTTTCCACTGCTGTCCAGTGGAGGGGAACTGCTGGTACTGGATAGAGAGAGCCAGGCCACATGCCAAACATCTCCACCCCGCCCAGCGGCACTGTGTTATTGCCCGATGACCTCCGGGGGAAGGCTAACCAAATAGATTGTGATTGCTCTGAGGGAGGCGTGAAACTTAAGAACTTCTTAGCATGTCAGCCTGTGCATTTTGACCCCAAATCCAGTTACACTGATCCTGGGCTACAGGAGGTCTCTGTTGGTTCCATGGTGGCCCTCCCTGGCCTCGAAACTGGGCCCTGCCCTGCCCGCTACAGGCTGGTTGCTGGCCTGCTGTGCACAAGTCTTCCCGTTATCTGCTCCCTTACTGCAGAGTGCGCCAGTCTGGCGGGGCCTGGCAGGAGAGTGGGAAGCAACGCAGGCGTGCACCTGCTGCTGATGCAAAGACTAGGATTTGTAGGACAGAGTGAACGCCAAGTGAAAACACCACTCCCCTGTGCAGGTCAGGATGGAAGCCAAACACGGGTAAGCATTTCTTTACAGAAAAAAACCCTTGGAATGCACCATTTAAAATTTCTTTCAGACACCTGCGAGGCAGAGGGCGACAAGTGCCAGGGAGCACTCGTGTGCCACCTTCGCTCTCCAAATGTCTGCGAGCAGGAAACTCAAATCGAGCTCTGCCAAGCGGGTGGCAAGGACCCAACTACGGGAGCCATCACTGCCGCTTCCCAGGGAGTGCGTTAGCGGGGAAGCCAGACTCGGGAGCAGACCTGGGACTCGAACCCAGCTACTCAGGAGCACTGAGTGTTTCAGAAGGGAAAAAGTGCTGGTGGTGCACCCATCCCTCCTCCAGGCTGATCTGGATTCTAAAGAAAAACTGCCCAGTTTGCCGGGGGACACAGGGATTAGTCGGAATATCTGTTCTCACGTGGTACAGAACAGTGGTTGTGAGACACCTTTGCTCTGAAAGCTTGAAATGCTAGATACCATCCAGAGGAGGGAATCGGGAAGCTCTCATCTGTCCCTCATTCTTGTTCCCACGTAAGTGCAACTGTGATGCTACAGAAAGCTACCAAATACCGGGCCTTTGCAGTAGCGGGTCTAACAGAACACTTGATTCTTGACTGCGAATCTCCCCTAGAAGACAAGCTTAGAAAACATAGCAGTGATCAGCGGGTAGGGGATGGCAGTGCAGAGGGGAGAAGACAGGAAGACCCGCTGACTCGGATGAACTCCGGGGCCTCTCTCGCCCCTGCTCCTGCTGACTTCCAGCAGCGCACAAGCTACGGCCAGCTCTGCTCTGGCACCGCCCTGCTGCAGGAAGACACGGCCGAGCCGGGGTACGTCGTGGCCTTGATGAATTGGGAGAAGCTCTCAAGCAGAGGGCGGCACGCACCGCCAGGCACTGAGACAGGCCTGGTGCACGTTCCAGGTCTGCCTGTGTGCCTGGCATCACCTTGAACAAGCCAATCTGAAACAGATTCTTCCACTATCCTAGAAGAACAAGGCTGCCTCCCTCCCAGGGTTCCTCCCTCCCAGGGTTGCACCTGCTATGGAGCATGGTACTAGATGGATCAGGACAGTCAGTCCGGGTTGAGTTGGGGGTGCATTCTGTTAGGTGTGGCTGGGCCAATGTTTCCAGTTGATTCCCTACTGTGTCTCTACACTGAGTCTTAGTGTAAGTGCTCACTGACTGGCCTACGGTACAGATAAATAACCACGGAAGATTATCAAAAGGCCAGCACAACCGTGAGTTCCAAGGCAGATGAAGCGGAGACAGCAAATACTCTTCGCCGCCTGTTCTGCACACAGAGCGTGGAGTCTGGGTGCGGGACCTGGCGGACACGGCCCCGCTGGCCACCAGGGCCGGGAAAGACGTCACTCACCTTCTCTAATTTCACTATGTTAGCTGAAAGCTCTTGGCAGAGGACTTCCACGTTTAACTGGACTTGCGAGCCCAGGCCGGAGGGTGCTGTCTGCCTGTAAGAACAACGCGAAAAAATGACTGCGGGCAAGACCGAAGGAGAACGAACACCTCCCCATGTATCTGAGCAGAAAACGAGATTCTAGCAGAACAGGGTGAGTGACGCCTGGGTTCACGTCAGCGAGGCCCTGCAGTCACCCACAGCACAGGCGGGACGCGGAGTGGACCCAGGCCCTGCACGCTCAGCCGGAAGCCCCTGCAGCTACTTCTGCGGAACAGGCTGCACTGGGCCTCGGCTTCCCAGCGAAACGCGGGCATCTTACTCAAGCACGTGGTTTCTGACTCCCTGCCCATCTCTCCATCAGCACCCAGCATCGGTGCAGGCATTCCTGCTGGTCCCAATCGCCTACGTGTTTTTTTTTTTTAAATGGGAGGAGCCATTTACATGAGAACGGTTAGGAAGCTGCGGAAGGGAGATGTTTGCAGTTCCTTCTTAGCAGCTTGGCACACGTACGTGACTGCCGTGGTCATACGTGAATAGTTTGTCCACACGTGCAACGTAGCACATAGGGACAAAGCACTCACATGTCGGGCATGAACACAGGAAGTCACGCTGAGATGACTCGGACACACATGGGTTATATGAAAACAATACTTATGTAAAAAATACTTATTTGAAAAGCAGAGATGTAGAGAGAACCCAGTTCCATCTGCTGCTTTCTTCTCCAAATGGATCTAATAGGACTGGGCGAGGCAGAAGCCAGGTCTCAGGTGGCTGGTGGAGACTCGACTACTGTAGCCACCACCTCCTGCCTACGAGAGTGTACATGTGCTCGAAGCTGGAATGGGGAGTGGAGCTGGGACTCGAACCCAGTACTCGAGTAGGGGGTGGGGGCACGTCAGCTGCCGTGCCAAATGCTCACCCCTACTTCTACATTTAACACAGGCTAAAAGTATACTTTCCTTTTTTTCTTTTTCTTTTGACAGGAAAAGTTAGACAGTGAGAGAGAGAGAGAGAAAGGTCTTCCTTCCGTTGGTTTACACCCCAAATAGCCGCCAAGGCCGGCGCTGTGCTGATCCAAAGCCAGGAGCCAGGTGCTTCCTCCTGGTCTCCCATGCGGGTGCAGGGCCCAAGCACTTGGGCCATCCTCATCCTCCGCTGCACTCACTGGCCACAGCAGAGAGCTGGACTGGAAGGGGACCAATCGGGACAGAATCTGGTGCCCCAACCAGGACTAGAACCCAGGGTGCTGCACCGCAGGTGGAGGATTAGCCTAGTGAGCTGCGGCGCCAGCCAAAGTGCTTTCTAACATGCAGCAATTTGCTACTTTTTAGGCAATGTGTCAAAATATTCATGTGAAAAAGTTAAAAGGAGACCTTTACGTCTGAACATATTTAAGCCATGCATGCCCCCCTAGCCCAAAAAATGATGAGGGGCCGGTATCCCATATGGGAGTGCTGCTTGAGTCCTAGCTGCTCCACTTCTGACCCAGCTCCCTGCTCTGTGCCTGGGAAAGCAGCAGAACGTCCATGAGGGAGACCTGAATGGTGTCCAGCCTGGCCCAGCCTAGCTGATGCGGCATTTGGGTAGTGAACCAGGAGATGGAAGAGCTGTCAGTCTGCCTTCCCCATACATACATACATCTCTTCTTTTTTTTTTTTTTTTCTTTTTTTTTTGACAGGCAGAGTGGATAGTGAGAGAGAGAGACAGAGAGAAAGGTCTTCCTTTTGCCATTGGTTCACCCTCCAATGGCCGCTGCGGCCGGCACATCGTGCTGGTCCGAAGCCAGGAGCCAGGTTCTTTTCCTGGTCTCCCATGCGGGTGCAGGGCCCAAGGACTTGGGCCATCCTCTACTGCCTTCCCGGGCCATAGCAGAGAGCTGGCCTGGAAGAGGAGCAACCGGGACAGAACCCAGCACCCCAACCGGGACTAGAACCTAGTGTGCCGGCGCCACAAGGCGGAGGATTAGCCTGTTAAGCTACGGCGCAGGCCCTCTTCATTTTTTTAAATCTCAGACATGTCCACCTAATTACTAGTCCCACCATGGATTTTTACAGTGCTCAAGAATGTTGTAACAAATCAATATAAAGAGTTCTACACGACCAAATGTGCTGCTTGAAGTGCTTGGCTCACTGCCATTTTACTAAGACAAAGCTGTATAGTTGGAAAAAAAGGGCCAAGGTCACGGCCAAAGGATAATGTAAAACTAAGCTTGTTTCCTGGCAGGCCACTGGCGATACTGTAGCAACTCATGTGGATAGGTCATCTGTTTCCAGCAGCCTCCCATCTCTTGACTCTCTACAGATACACTTAACAAAATGTTCTGTACAAAATTCTTCCTCAATTATAGTTTGCTAAGAAGCATGGTAAGTTCAGGCCAGCGACTCTGTGAGTCTGAACAGCAAGCAGATGAGAACAGAGAGGCCAGTGTCTTACTCAGTATTAGGGCTGTCCACAAAGGAGGTGAGTGACCCCAGGCGCTCCTCCAGAGTGTTAATTCTGTATCTCATGTAGAAGGTCGAGATGATTAACGCGCAGACACTGCAAAGGGTGACAGGGAAATCTTCAACAGGTTAACAGCCAGAAGCCGATCATAAAACAGCAAGCTCAAGGCCAACACTGCATTCCCAGCAAGGCATCTTCCACCATAACTTGGCTAAAGAGACTTGCCAAAGACATTTTTAAAATCGTCTGATGCCTTTCAAAAAACTGCACGGCCTTAAACTGTACAGCACCAGCCTCGATGAGTAAATGATGGCCATTCTGAGAGGGCTGTTCAAGGCCAGTGCTTCACCTCTCTCCTGGGACTGTCCCCACAGCTGGGGCACCCTGCACAGTGTCCAGCCTTGTTCTCTGGAATCCTTATTTTAGCTGGAGGTCTGAGCACATCCTCCTGGGTGAAGAACAGTGTCAAACTGGGCCAGGCTATTCTGAGTAAAGCAGACTGGACGTGGAAACACTTAGCGCCTGTATTCTCAGTAAAGGGGATGACATTTTAAAATTCTTTTGGCCTCTGTCCAGAGGACATGGGACAGCTGGAAAAATAAGTGACAAGGGCAAACGTACTTCATAATTCACAGAACAATTTCCCAATTAATAGTATCCAGTAGGAGCTCAGTCCCCTGCCAGGTTTGGTACAGTCATTAGAAAACTTCACCTAAGTATATGGCAAAAAGTCAGCAGGACAAAGAAATTTGCAAATAAAATACACGGTTCACATTCCAGTGATCTATACCACAGGTCTTGGCGACAGGAAGAGATTATGCCTGTAGATAAAAAAGTCATTCCTGGGAAACGGGTTTACTTACACAATTGCATAGAATATAAGAATATGGTGGAGAGTCGGGCATTTCTGAGATCTGACTTGATGCAAGATTCCACTTGTTTCCACTTGACCTGTTGGGTGGGAAGTAAAACGCAATGCTTATAAAAAACAGAATGCATTTCCTTCCGCCAGCAATGTCCTGGTGGGGAACAGGGGGGGGAGGGGAGATAATTTACAGATAAATCTTCCGGTTGTCACGGTAGCTGATACTCAAGAGTCAGTCCAACATGGCTGATTCCAGATGTATTTACTGAGGGTCATCTTTGTGTTAAGCACCAAGCTTGTTAATGGAGAACAAGGCAACACCAGCCTCGCTGGTACACCAGCATAACTGCCTATGTTACTGGAATCAGTAAGTGATTCTCAACTGTTGCTCATAATTGGAGGTTTGCCAGCACTTTCTGGATCATAACCTTGAAGTACTCAGAACGACTAAGTGACCTCCGTGAACAACAGCGATGGGAAGCACGGGATGGGGGACTGTTTGCTCAGTGCCTAAGTGAGTGTGCAAGCCAAGACTTAGGGCAGGAAGGGAGGGAGGGGTGGAAATATGAAAGGCAGTCATAGAGTGAACAAGTTACAACAGAAACCCCTGAGAAAGTCCCCTTGCTTACTGTGGGCAGGGACACTCTTGGCCTTGCCTTCTGGCACTCTCTTCACGTGGGCATCTGCCCGGGTTGGTTTTGCTTCTCCTTTGGAGACGTTCAGAACTGTCTGGGATTCTGTCACATGGAAATCTACCAGGCCAAGAAACGCAGTGGGGTCACTTTTCTCTCCAAGGCACTAAAAACACAGCATCCCCCACAAACCAAGGCAATCCCTTAATGTGCGTGATGGTCAAACACATCAGTGGATCTTCCTGCAAGTTGACTTGGGCTGGCTGGAGCCCGAAATCCCCCAGAGAGGCAAGAGTGGGAGGAGGACGGTCTGTGTCCTCACTTCTGCCCCCAGCACACCAGGACGACTCAGCTCGAACGGTAATGTTACGGAAGTAAGAGCTAAGAAGACACCACCCTGCTGGCGTGTCTCAGACATCTGTGCAGTGCGCACAAAGTATCAGGAATTTATCCACACAGGCAAGGCATAGCTCCGGAAGTCTGAAGCTACTGTCTCCAGGTTACTCTCTGTCTCCAGGTTCCCATGGGGAGGTGAGAGGGAGGGACTCAAACTGGGGTGGAGAAGTAGAGATTTCCCAGACCTCGGGAGTGCTCCGATTCGGGGGTCTGGGAGCCGGAACTGCTGTACCCTTCCATGTCTTGCCGCCTTTGCCGAACCACTCCATCCAGATCTGGGAATTCATCATTGAAATCCTGAAAGAACACAAGGAAATGAAGAGGCCAATTTGTCCCTGTTACAGACACGGCGTCGTCACCTCCGGCCCTTTAACTTGGGGCTGATCTGCAAAACACGGAAAAGGAGGAAGGGCTACGCCAGCCAACAGGGCTGTTCCCAACACGCTGCTGTGTAACTGGCTACCGAAAGTGAAATTCCTCGGGGCAGTCAGAACTTGTTTGGCTACAGCAGCCCACTTGTTAGAAACAATAACGTCTCAAGAAAAACTCGGAATGCTGATGACTGAAAACCTTGCGGTGTAAAGCTGAGGGAGTCTCTTTAGTGCTGGAAACTGCTGTAGGCACGGATGTAAGAAAAAACCAAGACGCCTAAATCCACGTTTGGTTGAAGTATTAAATGGTACTAGTAAATTACTGGTTTTTAAAAGCTTTTATTTGAAAGGCAGACAAAAAGGGAGGGAGGGAGACTGAGATGACCCATCCCTGGTTCATTCCTGAGATGCCTCCAACAAGCAGGGCTGGACCAGGCTGAAGCAGAAACAGGCCACTGGGTGCTGATCTCCCATGTGGGAGGCAGGAACCCAACTGCCTTCCGCCACCCAGGGTTTGCATCAGCAGGGAGCTGGAAGAGGGAGTGGAACAGGGACTTGAACCCAAACACTCAGATAAGGGATACAGACATTCCAAGTGGTATCTGAGCCACTATGCTGGACACCCACTGTATTATAGTTTTTTAAAAAAAGATATTGAGGGGCTGGTGTTGTGGCATAGTGTGGGTAAAGCCACTGCCTGCAGCGCTGGCATCCCATTTGGATGCTGGTTCGAGTCTTGGCTGTTCTACTTAAGATCCAGCTCTCTGCTATGGCCTGGGAAAGCAGTAGAAGATGGCCCAAGTCCTTGGGTCCCTGCACCCACGGGGGAGACCTGAAAGAGGCTCCTGGCCGTTGTGGCCAACTGGGGAGTGAACCAGCGGATGGCAGACACCCTCTCCCCCGCTCCGCTCCTCCTCTCTCTCTCTGTAACTCTTTCAAATAAACTTTATTTTTTTTAAAAAAAGTACTGAACACAGAAAAGAGAAAATGACTGGATGGCCAATTTGATTCTGGAAAGAATGTTTTGACTTTTTTTTTTTCTAATTCCCATAGCGTCAGGGATAGTCCACTTCAGTTACAGGAAAACAGCAGAGGATAGAGGGAAAGCAGTGTCTGCCTCTGTATTTCCCTGGTCTCCCAGGTGCTGGGAACTGAAGACAGTGACGGTAAAACGTCCCGGGGAAAGTGCAATCAGGCTGAGCTGTAACAACTCGGCTGCCAGACAGAGTCATCTCATAAGCAAATGACTAAACTTTCACCTAGTTCTAGCTAGCTCATTTCACACATCATCAGTTAACTTCATGCAAAGCTTTATTTATTTATTTTCTTTTTAAATAGAGATTAGGAAACTGAAAATCTGAACCTCTCCAATTTGGTAGTGATCTATTGAGTGATGATAACGTATCAGCTTGAATCTTCACAGCTACCTGGGGAGGCTGCGCTGACTGGGTGGAGAGCAGGTGCAGAGTTTGCCTGAAGACTTCACAGCGTGGGGAGCCCAGGTTTGAAAGCACGTTTTCTGTACTCCAAATCGCAAGTGTTTCATTTATTTTGTGTTGCTTCCCACAACTTTTTAAGGCAGATTTTTAAAAATTGAGATGAAATTCATGTAACATAAAATTCGCCATGTTAAGGTATATGGTAGTTAACTGGCTTACAGATTTTTTTTTTTGTAATTTTTTCATTTGAAAAGCAGTTACAAAAGAGGCCAAGGGAGAAAGAGAAATCTTCCATCTGCTGTTCACTCCTCAAATGGCTGCAATGGCCAAGGCTGGGCCAGAGTGAAGCCAGAAGCCAGGAGCTTCTTCCACATCCCCCATGGGGTGTAGAGGCCCAAGTACTTGGGCCATCCTCTGCTGCTTTCCCAGGTACATTAGCAGGGAGCTGGATTGGAAGTGGAGCAGCTGGGACTTGAACCGGTGCCCATAGGGGATGCCTACACTGCAGCACCAGTCCTAGAATATTTGTAATGTTGTGTAACCATCAACACTATATTATTCTAGAACAAGTCAATCAGCCCCAAAGGACACACTCTGGGTGATGGGAAAGTCACTCCAACTATTCTTTCACTTCATTCCCCAGCTTTCTTTTCTGTCTCTATGGATTTGTCCAGTGGGACATTTCATATCAGTAGAATTGCAAGGTCCACCGATGTTATAGCCTCATTAATATGTATTATGGCTTAATATTCCCCTGTTCAGATAGAGCACATTTTAAAAATCTATTCATCACTTGATGAACGTTAGGGTTTTTGTTATGGGGCTGGTGCGGTACTGTAGTAGGTACAACTGCTTCCTGAGGGGCCAGCATCCCACACGGGCTCTCTGCTACTGTGCCTGGGAAAGCAGAGGAGGATGGCCTGGGTACTCAGGCCCCTGCACCCATGTGGGAGACCTGGGGCAAGCTACCGACTTAGGCACGGCCCAGCTCCAGTCACTGGGGCCCTTTGGGGAGTGAACCAGTGGATGGAAGATCTTGGTCTCTCTCTGTAACTCTGCCTTTCAAATAAATAAATATTAAAATTTTCCTTTTTTAAAGACTATTAGGAATAATGCTGCTCTGAATATTCTAGAACTAGTTTTTGTGTAAACATGTGTCCCATCCACTTAATTTTTTTAACACCTCACCAAGATACATAGAAGACGCTGACACTGTAAGGCGAGTGTTTAACAATGTTCAGTTTAGGAAGGATCACCAGAATGATGTAGTCAGAAATCTCTTGGCGAAATACTACACCATTACATGCACGAATCCTGTTCACACAGGGGTGTCAGCCTCGGGGCTTGCGGTCCACATCAGAACACCCGGGTGTGAGGCTGTGCTGGCTCGTCTCTGACTACAGGGCTGAGGGCTCGACTCACGAGGTCCCTGCCAGCTACACGGGAGACTTGGATTTCATTCCTGGCCCAGCCCTGGACACTATGGGCACTTGGGGGAATCAATCAGTAGATAAGGACTCTCTGTGTGTCTGTATTTCTCTACCTCTTCAATAAGTAAATAAAAATTGTGGAAAATCTTGTACAAGCAGGCGGAGCTACTCCCCATGGTGGATGTGCTCCAGAGTCCACGAAGCCTCAGGGAATCAAATCCTGTCTGCCTGTGGCTGGAGTTGGTCGATTTTTCTACAGTTAATTCTGCGCACGCCTGTCATCTCTTCTGTGCTGTCGTCTTCGAAGGCGAGCATAGATTTTTCCTGGAATCCCTAAGTGTATACTAGCACAGTCTCAACGATCTGCCGAATGACTCCTGCCTGGCCTCAGATAGAGCTGTGGATTCCTCTACAGTGATATTGACAAGCAACCAGAGCACCCAGACCCTGAGTGATCAGCAACTCACCAAGGCGGCCTGTCGGCAGCTGGCTTTTCTTTTTCAGGGCAACCCTTCAACTACTTAAAAAAGGTTTCTGGCCTCCTTATGGCTCCTTCTCCCTCGGGACAAACGGGCCCTGCTTCAAGTGCACCCAGTCAGGGTGTAAGTGCAGGTGTCACGTGGGGCCACACCACACCCTCTGTTTTTTTTGCAAGCAGACAGCTACGCAGGCAACTTACCAGAGGCAGGGACGAGGGGCGGTCTGCCCGGAAACTGTTTTCAGCACAGCACGGGTTGGGAGTGTTACATGGGTTGGGACTTGCGTTCTGAAATGACGGGGATGAAATGAAAAGGCACATGAGCAGGGAGACCGGAAGAGATACAGGAGAGAGACAGGCACCTGCGGCTCAGGGATGTCAGACTCACTTCCAAGTGGGCGCACACCGACTTCAGCAGCTTGTACGTTGAATCTCTCGACAGCAAGGAGACAAATATGTACTGAAAAGCAAAACAGAGCACTTAGCGATCGATTCAACCAAGGGGAAGCACAGAGCGGCTCCATTTTCAAACGACACGTGCCGTTCCCTCGTCTGTGTTCCCATTCTCTCCGTCAGTTTTTACGCCAGCCATCAAGCACAGCGGCAGCCCCGCTGAAGAGTGACAAAGAAATGGAAGGGACAACGGAGGCTCTGGCGCTCGGGAGACGCGCACACGGGCAGAGGCCTGGGCATGAGGAGCGGCCATGTCCTCGCGCAGGTTTTCTCTGTCAGTGGTTTGCTTTGGCTTTTCAAGGTATGTACCAACTGCAGAGAATCCACTCTCCGCTCTGACCTGCATTTTCACTGAGAACTTCCCGGTGGCTCTTGGGAGCTCCTCCTCTGTCCTGTGGCTTCCAGGTCCTTCCCTGTCCTAGGTGGGGACGGCCTAGGGGGATGCCTGGGAGTGAGCTATGAGAAAGTAGTGCCAGAGCTGGACTGATCATCTGAAGGCAGATGGCAAAGGGAAAATGATTTGACAATTAATTAACAGCGTGTACAGAAAATAGAAAAACCCATCATCAAGTGGGTACTGCAAAAACTCTATCAAGGGGGCCTGCAGAGTTTTCTTAATACTAATGTTTCGTGGGATGGCAGTGTGGAGTAAATGACAAATTACAAGGAAAGCATTCACTGTGAGCAGGCTGAGGAGTAAGTACTGATGCCTCTGTATCCATTCATACTAAAAGCAGTTCAGGGGCTGGCGTAGCGGGTAAAGCCACCACCTGCAGTGCCGGCTTCCCTTATGGGTGCCTGTTCCTGTCCCGGCTGCTCCACTGCTGATCCAGCTCCCTGCTAATGGCCTGAGGATGGCCCAAGTGTTTGGGGTCCTGCCACCCATGTGGGAGGCCTGGATGAAGCTGCTGGCTCCACTGTGGCCATGTGGGGAGTGAACCAGCAGATGGAAGAGCTTTGTCTTTCTCTG
Source organism: Lepus europaeus (assembly GCF_033115175.1). Classification (NCBI taxonomy): domain Eukaryota; kingdom Metazoa; phylum Chordata; class Mammalia; order Lagomorpha; family Leporidae; genus Lepus; species Lepus europaeus. The sequence goes on from NC_084830.1 coordinate 151,826,715, forward strand.
TAACTCTGATATTCAAATAAATCAATACATCTTTAAAAAAAATAACATTTCAAATACTATCACATTCTGTAGTTTATCAGAATGGCCACTTTTATTTTTCCTTCTCCCCTCTTCCTAAGTTATCTAGTATGGTTAGAAATGAAATGTAGCTTTCACAAAATGCGTTCACAAAAACAATAAAAGAAGAGTCAGTTTCCAAAGAAAAAGAACCAAATGACCTCCTTATCTTGCCAACTGAAACACACTGGATTTCTGGATGCACGTGTCAGAGGAGGCCCAGGAGCCAACAACAGCTCGGGACTATCGGGAGTATCTGGGCACAGAGGAGGGAGCAAGGTCTCTCGGTAGCATGGGGCCCAGGAGTGTCAGAGGCTGCACGGCAGGCTGGCTGGAGTTCCCTGTGTCTCGCATGGCTCCGGGGAGGCAGCAATGGAGGGGATGGGGGCTGTTCACCCGGACCCCAGGGACTCCTCAGCAGAACCCTGCCTCCCCAGTCAGCAGGGCTGCCATTGTTCTTTGTGTATTTGTTAAAAAATGGTATCAAAACACCTGCATGTTTCAGCTTCACCTGACCCAACAGATGTCAGGGAAAGGGAAGTTGGAAAAGAATTTCATTTTTTCAACCTTGGTCAGACAGGTGTGATGAAGTCGGCAGGAAACGCAAAGCTGGCAATGACCCAATGACAGTCGGTCACCTGGGAGGGAAGGCAAGGCCACACAAGTGTCCCAGGGCGCTACTCTCCAACCCGTGTCTTCCACAGTGACCCATGCCTGCCTGCGGGAGGCGGTGGTATTTACGGCTTTAGGGGCTCCGCCCCTGGCAAGAGGCCCTGCAGGCAGCAGAGCGCGGAGCGGGAGAGACCAGCACCCGTGCCCTGGCCCTGCGGCGTACTCACCCTGTCTGTGACCGTCGCGATAATCAGGGCGTTTGGCACCAGGAGAGCAGTTTTGGTTTTCTTTATTAGGGTAACCGAGAAAGCCGGGATGGAAATCTGAAACAGAAGCACCGGGTTAGCACTCCTTCAGGCTCCACAGGATTGGAATCTTCACTGTGAAGAAGAAAAAATATATATATAAAGCAATCAGCAGCAGCAGCAGCAGCAGGCTGTCCAGCCTCCGGGGAGGAAAGAGAATCTCACAGGCTGCCACGGCTACAGGGCTGAGCCCCGCAGTTTGCTGCTGACAAAGCCAGCAGGCAGTGGGGGTCGTTATTTCTACCGCACCTCCTGGTGGAAGCCTTTATCTCCACACATGGAACAGAACGCAACATTGCCATCATTTTGCAGACAAGTCCAAGGTTCTAAAGGCGGTTCCTGCGTGGGATCACTCCCTTGGGCCTAACCCTGCTATGCCTCCCCCCTACTCTCTGTTTAGATGCCTGTGGGGAGGGGGAAATGCTACAAGGAGCCACAGCCGCAGAAGTGTCACAGTGCGGCCAGCGCTCAGCTCCGTGGCCATGGCCACTCGACATCGTGAACTCTGCACGCGAGACAGCAGTTTCCTGACTGTGGGCAGGAGCCGCTCAGGAGTTTCTGTGGACTAAAATGAGATAACGTGTAGAAGGTGTCCAGTGCCAAATAAGAACTTCATTCGTTTGCAATTATGTCTCAGGACGTCAGGATGGATGAAACCACAAGAACTCTACGTCCATTCCTGGTTCGACGACAGGGAACAGTGGTGCTACCCGCAGAAGGCACCATCATCAACGTCCGTCAGCCAGATGTGGATCAGGAAGGTGACAGCGGGAGAGCAGTGGAAACACCTGATGTGCTCAGGTGACAAAGATGGAACAAATCTGCATCCCAGCCGCAGGTCCCCTCTGCTATCACGTGACACAGACGGAGCAGATGGCACAAAGCACAGCGGACGCTCCCAACACGTCCACGCTAGATCCTGGTCTCAAAGGAGAAAGCATCGCATGGCTTTTCCCTAGAAAGCAGGATGGCACACGGACGTGGCAGAGGGAGAATGATCCCGTTCCCTGCACAGGTAAACCCCTTCTCTTGACCGGGAGCTCCGTGGGGAAGAGCAGGGTCTGGACGTGGCACTGCCCATGTGAAGGCAGAGGGAGGGACTTTATATATACTGTGAACAGTGCCGCTCAATGTGTGCACCGATGAGATGGGTTCCTTACTGCCCTACTGAGTGCCAGGCGAGAAGACGGAGGGGGCAGAACGAGGGGCGAATTCAAATTAGACATCTGCTAAAACTGTTTGGCCAAAAACACTCTGCCCACAAGAATCTCCAGGGACAGGGGACAGTTCAGAATCGTAAGGTTGGCCAACTATGGAAAGAGATAAAATTGAAGAGCTACTCAGGGAGACGTCGAGGTCAAAATGAGTCTAATTTTCTTTCCGGGGCAGCCACGCACAGTGACTATAAATTGGGATTTTTCCATAACCTAAAACACAGAACGTCTTCCAAAGGTGTTTTCAGTCAGACAAGTCCTGAGTGTAACATCATGACGACACGACACGGGAAACACGGAGCTCAGATCACTGCAAATCGCACCTGGACAGACTGTGGTACGAGCGTGCTGACCAGACAAGCGTCTGCTACCACCAGCATGCTGACCCAAAGACCCCGCTAAAACGAAGGTTCCATTTATGTAGAGTTCTCCACAGTGGGGTGCTTAGCAAGCTCCCCCTACGGGAGCAAACTGTTCAGGTGCCTTTACTCCATATCGGATTGGGCTGCACCTGCTGCTGGCAGTGAGGAAACTAGAGGGGTACATAAGTTACTAACACAGCTCCTAGGCCCGCCCTCTGCGAGTGCTGGCTCTCCTGCCTACGTAGGTCAGTGATCCCAGGGTGTCCATGTTTTTTGAAAAAACAGGGTCACTCCTTTTAGCTATTTGGTCTCAGTCCTCTCTTGAGAAGCAGGATCTTAAAATCCCTGGAGAGGGCCCAGTGCTGTGGCACAGTAGGTTAACGCCCTGGCCTGCAGTGCTGGCATCCCATATGGGCGCCGGTTCTAGTTCCAGCTGTTCCTCTTCCAATCCAGCTCTCTGCTGTGGCCTGGGAAAGCAATGAAAAATGGCCCAAGTCCTTGGGCCCCTACACCCACATAGGAGACCCTAGCTCCTGGCTTCAGATTGGCACAGCTCCAGCCGTTGCAGCCATCTGGGGAGTGAACCAGTGCATGGAAGACCTCTCTCTGGGGCTCCACCTCTCTCTCTCTTTCAAATAAATAAAATCTTTTTTTTAAAAAAATCCCTGGAGAATCACATCAGTCTGGAACGGCACTGCTGCCTGTGTAGATTCTCCTGTTGCTGAACAAAGGACAGTTTGTGTTCACTGAAGTCCCCAGCCCCTGCTGCGTTGCCCAGAGATGCTGGCTGTCATTATGACACGGACCAGCACTGCCCAATGTCCTTTCCCATTCCAGGAGCAAGTTCTGTAATCCAGAAATGTGGCAGAATACTGCTTAATATTGCTTGGCATTATACAGATTCAGATAATACTGTGTATCAAGGTGTTTACCTAAACATGAACGTATTTAATAAAGGATATTAAGAAAAACCCACATTTTGTCTAAGAATACTACGCCAGCCTGTAGACCCAAGGCAAACAAAGCAATGTGTGTCCATTACAGTGGTTAAGTGGCATTTCTACAACTGCTAATGGTTTTAGGGAGAATGTCTAAATAAAGCTTATCAGAAGATTTTTTTTTTTTTTTTTACTTTTTGACAGGCAGAGTGGCTAGTGAGAGAGAGAGGCAGAGAGAAAGGTCTTCCTTTTGCCATTGGTTCACCCTCCAATGGCCGCAGCTGGCGCGCTGCGGCCGGCGCACCACGCTGATCCGAAGCCAGGAGCCAGGTGCTTCTCCTGGTCTCCCATGGGGTGCAGGGCCCAAGCACTTGGGCCATCCTCCACTGCACTCCCTGGCCACAGCAGAGAGCTGGCCTGGAAGAGGGGCAACCGGGAGAGAATTCGGCGCCCCAACCGGGACTAGAACCCGGCGTGCCGGCGCCACTAGGCAGAGGATTAGCCTGTTGAGCCACGACGCCGGCCAACTCAGAAGATTTTTAATCCAGTACTTCCTGAGTATGAAAAGTGCTGACTCAAAAACTCTGACTCAGACTGCGTGAAAACTCAGGTCACGCAACCCCGAGCTGCTTCCCTGACTTCCTGTTCTGGTGACCTGCATGGGCGGTGATGTCACATCCTCACAGCTCAAAGGTGAAGAATGTCGGTGGACAGCATTATCTCTTATCTCTTCTCTGCCTTTACACCGCAGTCACAAGCTGCTCATGTTAGAGGTGGATCCTGGGAAAAACGCCAGCTGCCCCAGGTTACTCTGGTTATGGCCGGGGTCCTGCACCTCTGCTCCCCCAAGTCTGTGTTTGATACTGAAATGGAAAGAGTGTCAGGGTGCACTGTGAACCTACAACGAGGACTTCTCCATTTCCTGTTCACTTAGTGCAGGAGAGGGCACAAAGTAAGCTCAGGTAAGGTGCTCATTGAACCTCTTGGAAGTCTCTTCAGACTCTTTAAAGTGTCTGATAGAAACGGGCATGAATATGGTGCAAAAAGTGGTATTTGTTAAAACATTGGGTCCAGTGTTAAAGACTGTCTTTGAAACAGACTATGGCACAGTCTCCTTATGCACAACGTGCAGTAGTATTTGGTGACATGTGGGGAGAAGGGTGCAGGGCATGGGAGTGGGAGAGGTTTACACATCCGTGGGTGAGGACTGGAGTACAGGGAAAAGAGGAAGTCGCAGTTCCCTGGAGGCATTACAACCGCTACAAAAGAAAGTTGGTATATGGGGCTGGTACTGCGGCACAGAAGTGCTGGCATCCGACATGGGCACTGGTTTGAGTCCGAGCTGTTCCACTTTCTGATCCAGCGCCCTGCTAATGCACATCGGATAACAGTGGAGGATGGCCCAAGTGTTTGGGTCCCTGTACCCATGTGGGAGATCTGGAAGAAGCTGCTGGCTTCGGCATGGCCCAGCTGTGGCTGTTGCAGCCACTTGAAAAGTGAACCAGTAGATGGAAGCGCCTTCTCTCTCTCTCTCCCTCTTCCTCCCTCCCTCCTTCCTTCTCTCTCTGTATCTCTGTCTTTAAAATAAATCTTTTAGAATATTTTTTTAAAGATTTACTTATTTGAAATTCAGAGTTACACACAGAAGGAGAGGCAGAGAGAGGTCTTCCATCCACTGGTTCACTCCCCAGTTGGCCTCAATGACTGGAGCTACACCGATCCGAAGCCAGGAGCCTGGATCTTCTTCCACGTCTCCCATGTGGGTGCAGGGATCCATGGACTTGGGCCATCTTCTACTGCTATCTCAGGCCATAGCAGAGAACTGGATCAGAAGTGGAGCAGCTGGGACTCAAACCGGTGCCCATATGGGATGCCAGCACTGCAGGTGGCGGCTTTACCTGCTACGCCACAGTGCCAGCCCCATAAATAAATCTTTTTTTTAAAAAAACTTGGTGTAAAGTCATATCGTGAGAGAAACATTTAGAACTATAGCTCACTCTAAAACAATAATCACAATATGTAAGAAATGCAGGGTTAGCTTGCTTTTTCAAAATTTATACCAACCTTCGTGTCCTTTCCGAAGACCTTGGAATGAAAACAAATCCAGTTTTCTGATACGAAGAGCTTCCCTTGGTATAGAATTTCTTTCTGCAGCGCACAGGTGAAGCCTGGGGAGCACACACGGGTAGAACACCGTTTAGAACTTCTCTTTAAAATCAAACCTCTGTGTATGTTCGGATATGAGGATGGCCAGTGACAACACTCATACGTAGCTACTCCAGAGTTCTATCTTCTCTTTGTTAATCACTTCAAGTGGAAGAAGCCACTAGAGTCTGTGTTGTAATTCAAACGTACGTGGACTTTAGAATAAGAATCTGGGCTGGCGCTGTGGCCTAGTGGGTTAAGCCACCACCTGCAATGCTGGCACCCCATATGGGCACTGGCTGAAGTCCCAACTGCTCCACCTCAGATCCAGCTCCCTGCTAATGTGCGTGGGAGAGCCATGGGAGGATGGCCCAAGACTGCTGGCCCCTGTATCCACATGGGAGATGGGAAGAAGCTCCTGGCTTCAATCTGGCCCAGACTCAGCCATTGTGGCCATCTGGACAGTGAAATGATGGATGGAATACCCCCACCCCCTGTCTCTCTAACTCTGCCTTTCAAAGAAATAAAATGAACCTTAATAAGAATGAAACAGGAGAAGCAAGTCGAGCACTGCACGTGGGGCCCCGACAGTGAGCTCCTAAGCCACCTCTATGCAGACAGGGGTGTCACCTGCGTGTATCCACATGAACACCATGTGCCTCTCTTCCCAGAGATCCTCACCAATGACTTCTTCGGAATAGATGGTCTGACTGTGAGAAGGCATGTGACTCACGCCTCTGATTGAGAGCTCATGGCAGGAGTCCAGCACCTTGCCCTAACATTTATACACGGGGAGAGGCCAGAATACAGTCTTGGGCTCTGCAATGAACCACACACTTACGTGATACACTGGGCAAGGGCTGTAGGTGTGACCACCACGCCCGTAGGTATTAACATGTGTGCCCACTTGGGTGTCTGTTTTCTTTAGGCTTTCTGGTGGCCTCTCCTGAGCCAGGCTGGTTATCCTAACTCTCAGGACAATCTAATCACTGCATTGCAGCAGTCAATACAGGAGGCACAGATAACATTCTGGAACCACCTTGGATGACTGCAAACCACATGGTGAGATTCAGTTTCTCTTTCTAGCCTTGGGCTCTCCAAGGTGCGTAGTGAAAGCTGGCTGACGCTGGCATTGCTGTTAACGACTTTGAGAAACCTGTTCGTTCCCCCTGGATATGCCTCAGTCCCTGGGACACACCCTCCTCCTCCCCCACCCCCCAATCAATGAGCACCGTTGCCAATTAAGTGCTCAGGAAGTCAAACAGGTCGGAACTTACTCTGCCTCAGTGGTTCCTCAGTTGGGACCTCGAGAAACAGCTTGTGAAAGTGCATATTCGCCTTGTACTACAAGGAGAGCAAAGGCAGGCGTCACCGTTTCGTGCAACATCACACATTCAGCTGCAACTTCGATCAGAGATCCCCGCCTTAGGACCATCTTAAGGAATTCAACCTCTCGGTTCTTGGGGTCTCCACCACACCCCTGCAGTGAAAGCCAGAGGGAGCCTGGGCACAGAGGTTTCATTTTCTAATGAGACTAACACCTTGATGGTGGGCCCAGTAGTACGGACGGCCATTGGCCTGTGCCGAGATGAGAAAGCCGGACACGGATGTTGCTGGTGAAAATGACATGAGATTCCAGGGAATCTCAATGGGGAAGGTGCTGGATCCCAGGGCGCGGAGGACACAGGCGAGTACTCCACTTCACCTGAGTTCAAGGCTCAATTCTACCTCTTGGTTGGTATGTGAGCACGACCTGCTCACTGAACTTCCCTGGACCTCAGCTTGCGTCTCCATGCTGGAGGGCAGGAAGGATACCAGCATCGGGGGCATGTCCCAAGGCTTATGTGAAATGCCACACCCAGGGCCCAGTGCTGTGGTCTAGCAGGTAAAGCCACGGCATCCAGTGCCGGCATCCCATATGAGTGCCAGTTCGAGTCCCGGTTGCTCCACTTCCAACCCAGCTCTCTGCTGTGGCCTGGGAAAGCAGAAGAAGATGGCCCAAGTCCTTAGACCCCTCTACCTGCAAGGGAAGAGCTGGAGGAGGTATCTCGCTCCTGGCTTCGGATCGGCCCAACTCTGGCAGTTGCAGCCAATTGGGGGGTGAACCAGGGGATGGAAGACCTCCCTGTCTCTCTGCCTATCATTCTGTGTGTAACTTCGACTTTCAAATAAATAAATCTTTATAAACAATGCCACATCTAAGGACCCCACTGCCTGGAGCGATGTGTGGTTGCCACCACTACTGCTGTGGTGAAGGCACTTCTCGGGCCACGACAGGGCAGGACAACTGTCCCAAGTAGGACTTCCTACCCAAGACCTAACTCTCCAGGGTGGCAGAAGGCCCCAGCATCTGAGATGTTGCAAGCTGGGCCTTTTCATGGCATCTATTTTGACAACTGTGACAACTGACAATGTACAGCCAGCAAGTGACAACTCTTAGCTTGTGATGGCATCGTCACAGTAGCCCTGGGAACCTGGCACCCCCATGGCACAGGTGAGGACACTGTGCCTTGGGGATAACGGGTGATGTGGCCTGCACCACACCACTGTGAACAGGGGTGCTGGTCGTCCCCTCCACAGTGTCTGTCTGGCTTTCGAAGAGAAAGTCTGCTAAGGAGAAGGTGGAGACGCACAGGCAGGGCCTGATGGGCTATGATCCAAGGCAGGAGTGGCTGCCCTACTGCTGATCTCCAGAAGAGCCACGGCCCAGGTCCCTACAGCAACAGGTGGCCGGGCAAGCCAGCGACTCTGCAGATTAAGGCCTTGGCTAAAGCAAATTACCCAGGATGCCTGCAAGCAGTACGTTCTGCATGCCGAGAGGCACTGTGGGGAAACCTCCGTGACCTACAGGGGCTTCATGAGCTTTTTTTTTTTTTTTAAATTATAAGGTCTTCCTTCTGTTGGTTCACCCCCCAAATGGCTGCTACGGCCGGTGCTATGCCGATCTGAAGCCAGGAGCCAGGTGCTTCTTCCTGGTCTCCCCATGCGGGTGCGGGGCCCAAGCACTTGGGCCATCCTTCGCTGCACTCCCGGGCCACAGCAGAGAGCTGAACTGGAAGAGAAGCAACCGGGACAGAACCTGGGGTGCTGGCATCGCAGGCGGAAGATTAGCCTAGTGAGCCACGGCACCAGCCAATGAGCTTGTGTTTTTAAAAGCCACAGGCAGCCTTGGTTGCACAGTTGATGTAAAATGTTCCAGGCCAGATATGCTTCAAAAACATCATTGTAATAAAAGGCCAAAAGATAAAAAAAAACAAAAAAACAACAAAAAAAACACAGGTAGTAAGATGGAGCTACATGGAAAGCCACGTGGCAAATGAGTGCAGGTTGTGACTTAATGGGAGCCTGGAGAGAAACCCAAAGTACAAGCAAACCTTGATAAAGGTCACTCATGGCTGGGACAAACGGAAATCTAAAAAGGGGTTTTCCGTGACCAATGCCTTTGTGTATTTAGTATCCAAATGTCTTGAGCTGGCCAACTGTTTTTAAATTTAATTCTTAGGAGACACATAGTCAAGGACTCAGGGGGAAAGTTATAAAAACGCTGTGACCCGGGCAGACTCCTGGCCTCGGCCAGTGCGTCACCGCCTGTGAGGCCCCAGGCGGACACCCTGCATCTCGGGTGTATTTTATGGCAATCCCTGCTGGGGGGTCACGGCCCTGGGCACCAGCCCTCCTGCTCTGTGCGCCGGGCTGGCCCCCTCCTGAGGCAGCCGGATCAGCAGACTCCTCCACTGTAACACACGGGGTCACATCTGCCGCTGTCCTGGTAGTGGCTAAGGGGTCATCACCGTGTGGGGACCTGCTCTCCGGGCACCCGGCAGAGCTGGAGGGCACCGCCTGGACCTCACGATCACTCAGACTCAGCAGCGACTCTAATACTGGCAGAAGATGCAGCAGAGAGTGACACCCGTCAGCGCCGGCTAAGTTCTCCAAGTGCCAGGCCTGCACTCGGCCCGCGCAGCAGGTGGCCGCCTGCCCGGGCCTACCTGTCCTCTGGCTGTGTCCCCCACGCAGACCACACGCGTACCGTTCCCACGTTACCTGGCTGGAAGACGAGGACTTCTTTCTTTCAGACTTAGAGTCACTTTTGCCTTCTGCTTTATAGTCATTCTTATCGCTTGCTAAAGAGGCACCATCAAAACTGGATTTTGACCTGGGGGAAATAAAACCCGGCGGGTTTAGAAGACGGTTTTATTTATGCCACTCGTTAATTTCATTTTAATAAACCTCAATTATCAGACCATCTCACAAGATGAAGCACCTTACTCGATACAAATTGCAGCTATACTTCAAACGATGTTTCTGTTTCAGAATCCATTAATATGTAACGAGTACTAGTTGAGTAGGGCATTGTGTTCAATGCCTTGGGCACACAGGGCAGTATTTACCCTTAAGCAGCTCCAGGCAGCACACGACTTAGTACCCAAACAAAATGCATCTCAGGAATCAGGAGAAGGTATAGAGATGGGAAGTGTAACAGGACATAGAGGAGACTAATAGGGAAAAAGTTTTCTTTTTTTTTTTTTTTTTAATTTATTATTGGGGCCAGCAATGTGGCATAGTTAGCCTCCGCCTGCAGTGCCAGCATCCCATATGGGCACCGGTTCAAGTCCCGGCCACTCCACTTTGAATCCAGCTCTCTGCTATGGCCTGGGAAAGCAGTGGATGATGGCCCAGGTCCTTGGACCTCTGCACCTGCATGGAAGACCTAGAAGAAGCTCCTGGCTCCTGGCTTTGGGTCAGCACAGCTCTGGCTGTTGCAGCCATCTGGGGGGTGAACCAGCGGATGGAAGACCTCTCTCTCTCTGCAACTCTGCTTTTCAAATAAATAAGTAAATAAATATTGAAAAATTTTATTTACTTGAAAAGCAGATGATAGAGGTAGAAATACCTTCCATCCACTGGTTCATCCCTCAACTGGCTGCAACAGCTGGGGCTGGGCCGGCTGAAGCCAGGAGCCAGGAACTGCATCCAGGTCTCCCACGTGGGTGGCAGTGGTCCCAGGACCTGAGCTGTCATCCTCTGTCTCTCCAGGGGCATATCGATCTTCTGTATATAAAGATAATTGAAAATGGGCCGGCGCCATGGCTTAACAGGCTAATCCTCTGCCTTGTGGCGCCGGCACACCGGGTTCTAGTCCCGGTCGGGGCGCCGGATTCTATCCCGGTTACCCCTCTTCCAGGCCAGCTCTCTGCTATGGCCCAGGAAGGCAGTGGAGGATGGCCCAAGTGCTTGGGCCCTGCACCCGCATGGGAGACCAGGAGAAGCACCTGGCTCCTGGTTTCGGATCAGCGAGATGCGCCGGCCGCAGTGGCCATTGGAGGGTGAACCAACGGCAAAAAGGAAGACCTTTCTCTCTGTCTCTCTCTCACGATCCACTCTGCCTGTCCAAAAAAAAAAACAAAAAACAAACAAAAAAAAAACTTTAAAGATAATTGAAAATGAATCTTGATGTGAATGGAATGGGAGAGGGAGCGGGAGATGGGAGGGGTGCGAGTAGGAGGGAAATTATGGGGGGGGGGAGCCACTGTAATCCATAAATTGTACTTTGGAAATTTATATTTACTAAATTAAAAAAATTTAAAAAAAAAGAAGGGAGTTGGATCAGAAGTGGAGCAGCCAGGGCTCGAACCTACACTCCAGTACGGGGTGCGGGCATCACCAAGTGGTGGCTTAATGCACTGTGCCACAACGCCAGCCCCAAAATGTGGGTTTAGTATGCTGGGGCTAATCAGATGGACAGGAATTGAGTATGAAGAAAAAAAAGGAAAACATTCCAGTGAGGGAAAACAGTAAAAGTACAATCAGAAAAAAAAATTAAAAAATTTATTTTAAATTAGTGAATTTATTTGGAAATCAGAGAGAGGGGGAGGGAGGGAGATGGAGAGAGAAGGAAAAAGAAAAACAGAACCATCCTCTGGTTCACTTTCCAAATGCCTACAACAGCCAGGACCAGCCCAGGCCAAAGCGAGCAGCCCAGCTCTCCATCCGGGTCACCTACTTGGGTGCCAGGGACCCGAGTACTTGAGCCTACACCTGCTGCCTCCCAGGGTATGCATCAGCAGAGAGCTGGAATCGGATGCACAGCCGGGACAGGAACCCAGGCGCTCCGATGTAAGATGGGAGCGTCCCAGGTGGTGCCTTAACTGTGGCGCCAAACACCCACCCCAGAAGAACATGGTGGACGTCAAGTCTTCCTCTGTCCTGTTAAGGGCAGGATTTCTTTCTCAGGTGATTCTAGGCCAGGTTTTCCACTGTAGTGTGAATTTGCACGTACCGTCAACTCTACAGCTCAAAGCAGTCATTCCAGAGTGGAATGCACACGTAATTTTTAGGAGATGTATAGTAACAAGATTTTTAATTATGTAGCTGCTATATCGTTTGCTGGTGGAGGGGAGATTTGCATTTTTTTTTTTTTTACATGAAGCTCAGTCAAACATATTTGGTTCAAAGTAGACTTGAGAAGAATATGAGGTGGTACAGATGGCATCCGGTGCCACAGAGGGACAGAAATGACTGTGGTCACAGCTAGGAGACGCTCTGGTTCTCCCAGCTGGGAAAGAGGTGCTACCTGCTGTCTCAGGTCCCCTGCAGTCCCCACAGTTCAGGCGTCCATGCACCCAGGTCACAGCAAAGCACCCCTCTGCAATTCTAGTTAAGTGGGTTTTATCTTGGCTTCAGGCCGTGGGACAGACATCTGCGCAGACAGATTTCCCAGAGACTCCAATAGCATTTATATTCTACTTGAAAACAAAATTATTTTTTGTCCATTACCCTTTATGTATACCACATGTTAGTCTGAATGTATCCCCTCTACGGATCCATTAATAAAGGTGGATGGGAATGCAAGGAGACGATCAGCCCTTGTGAAGAGCCGTGGAAGGGGCAGTGGGCACCTTTACCCTTGATGATTTCACCAGGCATAAGCAGCAGGTGGCTCCAGGCACAGCATGGCTCTGAGGCTGCTGTTTGTTTACATGGGACTGCCTTCTTGGGGTCTTCTCAATCATGCTATTTTCACTGCCTATGCGAGACATAGGGGACATGGGGTGACCTCGGAGCCCAGTGAAAAAGGACAACTGGGGCCTCTGATGCAAAGGACCAAAAGAATTTCCAGGCCATGACAGCAGAGCAGTAAACCACGTGTGAGGCCCTTGGCGAATGCACGCATCGCACAGCCACAGGCCAGCCCCATGCACGCACCGTGGATGAGTGTGTTACCCTCACACAGAAGCCCGGGGAAGTGAGCGCAAAGCAGCAGCACCTGCGGGGGGGTGGGGGGGGGGCGTGGTGGCCTGTGGCAGCAGTGAAAGGTGCAAGAGAAGGCGTGCTCTGTACCCTAGAGGAGAAACATCTGGAGAGTGAGGCACGGGGCCCTGGTGGGAACAAGGGCAGGAGCCGCGGGGAGAGCCAGAGGCCACAAAATAGGCATGTAGCAGAGATGCAGAGGGGAGTGGGAATGGCAGTGGGAAAGGGACAATGGGGGCCCTGACGGAAGGAAAGGTTCACAGAGAAGCTCTGGCCAGCAGTGACAAGCAGGAGCTACGTGTCACCCGCAGCATGGGCTGGACGAGGCAGAAGGTGGCCATTCTGACACCCCAGCGACAGGCAGTGCGAATGCAAAGCCACAGACACCCATCCCTGCTGGGTTTCTCCTTGGTCGCAGGTGCCTCTGAGAGTGACGGGGACCACAGGTGAACATCTTAAAACCACCTCTGTCCTCACAGCCCTGGACACAGGTCCCTGGAGGGTTCTGGGATGGGTTTTCCCCTGCCCTTGCTGGGGGCTCCTGGGCGAGGGAGACACAGGGGTGCCCACCCAGAGGGCGGGCAGACACGGCCACCAGTCAGCTCTCCCAGGAGCGTGATAACTCGAGCCTGAGAGCTGGACACCTGGCTCTGTCGGTCGGCCCGATGAGTGTCTGCAGAGCGTGCGGACATCCCGTAGACGGCCGGGGCAGACAGGAGGGAAGAGAGGAGAAGAAAGGATGCCCGCCCAGCGCAGGGCGTCATGGAAAAGCGCTGGGTTCCTTCTCGGGCATCTTCCGCCGACTGTGGATCCGCACTCTTGACAATGGCCGTGAGCCTAGCGAGAGCAGCTCTGCCGGCAGCGTCTCCCCACAGAGGGCAGGGGGGCGACCGGGTGGGCGAGGACTCACCAAAGGCTGATGCTTCTCTTCGAGTCCGGGGACTCGGCCTCCACGGACGAGGTGGGCGACTGGGCGGCTGGCGACCTACACCCCCTCTTCTTCTCCTCCACGCCATTCTCGGCCTCCGAGCTGGAGAAGAACGACAGACGCTTCACCTTAGACAGCCAGAGGGAGGTGGACGGGAAAACGATGAAGTAGCCTCGCTTTCGGGAGAGCGGAACGACCCTCAAACCCCACCGACGGGCTCCATAGTTCTCATAGCTGTGCCCGGCCCCAGCCTCCATGGCGAGCCCTCTCGGCTGCACCGTGACTCTGGGCTCCCAGGTCTGTGCTGCGGGCCCAGTGCTGCCCAGCCTGGCCCCGCCTGGGTGTGTGCCGGGCAGCAGATCACCTGGAGGCTGGGAGGGCCCCACGCACACATGTGACACGCAGCTTCCTGCAGGTGCTGGGAACCCCCGCCGCCTTTGTTTGCACTTGTCTTACATCACTTAGCAGCTTTTGTTGTAATTACGTGGGTCCCACTTTGCCGTGTTTCAACCGAGCACTTCCCGAAGCAATTTACAGTCTCTAATCTTTACAACCGCCCAGGCTAGGGAGGAATCACTACTCTCGTTTTTACAGACCAGGAATCTGAGGCGCTCACGAACATTCGGCTCAGGTTCACATAGTTTACTGGGATTCAAACGCAGCTCTCTCCACCCGTAAGGCATCTGTGTCTACATAACTCTCTTGATCCATCATCCCCCAAACACCTGCTCAGCCACTTACAGCCCTTACTGGCTCTTCCATGTCACAGCTCCAGGGTAGAAGAGCAACCTTAGTTATTCTAAAGAGCCACAGGGGCTGCATAGGAGGCCCTGGGAAAGCTGTTTCTGACGTTGGTAAAGCAGAGAGCGCAGGGAGGTAGAGGGGAAAGTTAAGTCCAGACAGGTTGCACGTTGACATTAACGACTGGAGGACAGTGAGGATGTGTGATGGACACAAACCTGAGCTCCCCCACGCAGCGCCTGGAGATCTCTCCGGAACAGGGAAGCCACTTCCACGTGGGGAGCAGGAGAGGAGGAACGGGCCAGAGGGAATACGAGATGTCACCCACGGATGAGGCCTTGGAAGCCTGACTGCCCAGCAAAGAGCCTAGTTCAGACACACTCCTGAGGACTGGAGGGGGTGGGGGACGACTCCACGGTGTGGCTGAGCACACGCCGAGACTGACCAAGATGGCAGTGCTGGCACAGACGAGCGAATTTCCACCCCAACTGTCACTGGTCAGTAATTTCTCTCGTTCGTGACTATGCAGGCGGCAGATGCTGTCAGTCAGTGTAGGCTCTGTGGCTGCCTGCTTACTGCTTTCCATAGCATGTCAAACTTGCAGCCCACACTTGGGGTCAAGGTCAAGACCAAGTGTATGTGACAAGCATTGCCAGCTAACAGTCCCTGCAAGCGCCTAACTCACTCATTCTATAGTCAGCTTCTTTCTTTTTTTATTTGACAGGTAGAGATATAGATAGTGAGAGAGAGACAGAGAGAAAGGTCTTGTTTCCGTTGGTTCACCCCCTAAATGGCCTATGGCTGGCCTGGCGCGCTGCACCCACCTGAAGCCAGGAGCCAGGTGCTTCTTCCTTCCCATGCCAGTGCAGGGGCCCAAGCACTCGGGCCATCCTCCCTGCCCTCCGGACCCACAGCAGAGAGCTGGACTGGAAGAGGAGCAACCGGGACTAGAACCCGGTGCCTGTATCGGAATCCGGCGCCGTAGGCGGAGGGTTAGCCAAGTGAGCCATGGCGCCGGCCCCCAGTCAGCTTCTTTCTTTTCCTAAGTCGATTAACACCTGAAGGCACAGGTCCAACTTTACTTCTTTGGTTCTCTAAGTACTGCAGGCACAAAATGCCTTCAGCTAAAGGGCTCAGTCCATACCTGCAATGCTTTGTGCTACAGAGGTATGCATCGAAGGCTTTGCAGTAGTAGTAGGAAAACACTGTTTTGGGTTAGAACGGATTAGTTTGATTTTATTTCAACTTAGCATCAAGGCTAATTTACCAGCTCCGTGACTGTTAAGGGGTCTCAGAGCATACCTTCACCTTTTCCTTTCTCCCTCCCCCGACACACGGGTCACTCCCTTTCTTCAGAAATCCACTAAGCCCCTTCAGCAGGGACACCAACTGTGCGCGAACCTCAACATTCCAGCCCGGGGTTCACCGAAACAGCTACTGAGTTCGGTGCACGGTCAGACGAGACTCAGGCGCGCTGCGGCTGTCCTGCACAGCACTGTGTGTGCACAGACAGAGCCACTGTCCACGCAGCACTCGGGAGAAGGTGCCTGTGTTTGGAAGGGATCCTGCTGACGCTTGGCCCTGGCAGAGAGAGCCCAGGACCACGGTGCGGAGGAAGTCAAGCGTGGGCTGGACCTCAGCCCCTCACTCACCCTGACCCTTCCTGGCCGTGCACTGTCATGCAGTACGGGGGACGCGTGGGAGGCCTGTTGTGGGGCCCCCAGCCCCGCCCTGGCAATAGTACATCATGTGCCTCGGTCCTGTCCCACGCCAGCTCTTTCAGTGACAGAACATACAGGTGCACTCAAGTCAACACAGCCGTTCTCTAGACACAAGAGCACTTCTTGGGGAAACGGATTTACAAGGTTATTTTGGTGCCCCAAATTGTGAAATCCATGCAAACATGAGATCTTCAAAACGTTCATGGAAACCACGCGTGATGAAGACACCACGCGTGCACTACACAGTTTCTGTCATCACCATGAACTCATCTTTGATTTCTATTTCCCAAGGATTTCTTGTTGTTCCCTCATCCTCTCCCCTAACTTTTCCTTAACCTTGAGCTTGGTGTCCAGCACCGGTTCTCTCCTGCCCAGGGAGCCCTCCTCCAAGCCTCCCACCCAGGTGGCCTCCTCCACGCTGCTGGGCACTAAGGAATGAGCGCCACGTAGACTCCTTTCTCCCCAGGGTCTCGGTTACCCAACCACTGCACTAAGTTCCTCCGGGGCAGGGAATGTCTGGGTTTTTCCGTGGCACTCAACTCACCCTCTGTGCACTGTGGTCATTCACAGGTGGACTGATGGGGGGTTAATTATGTAGTGTCTCAAAGAGGGAGTGAAATTCATCCATGGGTCAACGCAGTTGCAGGATTTTGTTTACTTAAAGATGCCTCCGGCTCAAGCACGCTCACTCCTGACACCGGCGTGCTGACTGCTGGGAGCCTCTCTTCCCTTGGCCGTGCTATCAGCAGCAGGCAGAAACCACGCGGCACCCCACGGCCACGGCCGAGCCCGGGTTTGAGTGAGCAGAGTGTGGGAGGGCAACTGGAAGGCCCCCATCCAAGTTACTGTCAGTGAAGCTGAATAGGGTTAAGTTGTGAAAATAAGGTTGTGTGTGTGCTTTTCACTGGAATGTCGAGAGAGAGAGAGAGAGAGAGAGAGAGAGAGAGAGAGAGTGTGTCAGAGACCGTGGCTACTCTCTGGCTCACTCCCCTCACTCCCCACATGCCCACGATGGCTGGGGCTAGGCCGGGGCCAAAGCCAGACGCTGAGAACACAATCCAGGTCTCCCCAGTGTGGCAGAAACTCAAGCACTCGAGCCATTACCTGCTGCGTCCCAGGGTCTGCACTAGCAGGAGCTGGAGTTGGGAGCCAGAGCTGGGAATGGAACCCAGTACTCTGATACGGGTGTGTGTGTCCTGACTGCTTGGCTAAATGGCCACCCTGGTTTGTTTCCTTGTTTCCTTCCTTCCTCCCTTTCTCTTCTCATTCTCTCTCTTCCTCCCTCCCTTTCTTCCTTCCTCCCTTTCCCTCCCCCCTCCCTCCCTTGCTCCCTCTCCCCTCCCTCCCTCTCTCCCTCCCCCCCTCCTTCCTTCCTCTCCTCCTTCTTCCTTCTTTTCTAAACAAGAAGACAAAGCCCTTCAGGGACGTTGACTTAAGGAGCCAACTGAAAAAATACAAAAGCAAAGAACCCTAATCCTCCTCTTTCAACCAATCCTGCTGGTAGGACACTCAGGGCTTGGTAGGGGTAAGAGGTGGGTGAGACAGCAGTGCCCAGGAAGCAGCAGACGTTGAAAACACAGCTGCAGCCTCCCCTGGGCCATGGCAGGTGATTTCTTCTCCCCCCTCCAAGCTAAGCCACAGCCCAGGGCCCTGGTAGCTTTTCAGCAGAACTTCAAAGCGGTGAGACGGTCACGCCTTTACCACCTAAGCTTGGCCTCATCAAGAAGGGCAGAGCACTTTGATGAACCGCTGGGGACCACTGGCTTCAATAAACCCTGCCACTCACGGGGTCTGTCAATGGCAAACAGGGTGCACCCTCCCTGTCCACAGCCCATGCTCTGTCACTTCCCAGACCTCATTAAATGTGGATCTCACGATTTCTCAGAATGCAGATTCCCAAGCGGGATCGGCCGTCATTCCTCCTGCAGTCACCTCTGTGAGTGCAAGATATGGCAGCACTCCTGTCTCTGCTCACACTGGTCTCCCAGGCCTGCTGCCTCTCTGAGAGAGTGGACTGAACCAGGCAGCTTCCCAGCAAGCCCAGGGCAGAGTCCCTGCTGGGCAGAAGCTGTGATTAGGCTGCATCCCAGGCAAAGGAAAACAAGTGCTTTGCTGGGGCTCAGTCCAGGAAGCCAGGTTCCCTTCTAATTACAGTGCCCTTGCCCGTGTTAGCACCGCCTTGATGTGAAATTAGCCAGGGGCGGGTGGTGTTAGTGCAGGGAGTTAGGCTGCCATATGGGAGCATGTTCTGTTCCAATTCAGCTTCCTGCTGTTGCATGGGGGAAGCAGTGGATGATAGTTCTGGTACTTGGGTCCCTCCAACTCATGTGGGAGACCCAGATGGAGTTCCAGGCTCCTGGCTTTGCCGGCATGTGGGCAGTGACCAGCAGATGGAAGATCTCTCTCCTTCTTCAAGCCCCACCCCTTTGGTCTTCAAATAAACAAACAGATCAATCTTAAAAAAGAAAAATAAAATAAACTTAGCCTAAGCTAAGGCAAAAAAATATGTTATTAAACTTCCTTATGGTTTAATAGTTTAATACCCATTATGATTTTTGAAAACCATACTGTCGGCCAGCAGAGGTTGAGAAGTGACTTGAAGGCGGCTGTTTTGCCAGAGGATTCCATGGCAACATTCCTGGAAACAGGCTTGCTGTGGCCCGGCAGGTGCATGGAGGCAGAGAGCGTTGCTGGAACCCTGTACTGAGAGCCCCGTGGTCACATACACCCTCGCATCTGGGGTGCTGCCTGCCTGGCTGGTGAGCCAGGGCCGTGACACTGGGAAGTGAAGAGCTGGGCTGCAGGTGGGCAGTACGGCTCTGCGGACCGCTGGGCAGCAGGTGCAGTACAAATAAAGAACGCATCCTGGGAGCATGAAGAAGGACGCAGAACGGGGTGCAGGAGTTGGTGACAGGGCCTGGGCCAGCTAAGACACCCTGGGTTCCCCAACTGCATACACTCAGAATCTCCCAAACACGATTTTTAACAAAGCAAGAATAGTCTTGCGGGGCCAGATTTGTGGCACAAGGGGGTTAAGTCACCACTTGCAACGCTGGCATCCATACTGGAGCACTGATTCGAGCCACATCCTGGCTGCCCCATTTCCAATGCAGCTTCCTGCTCATGTGCCCAAGTGACTGGGTCCCTGCCACCCACGTGGGAGACCTGGATGGAGTTCCAGGCTACTGGTCTGAGCCTGGCCCAGCCCTGGCTGATGCAGCCACTTGAGTAAGTCAGCAGATGGCAGTCAGTCTCTCACTCCCCCGCACCCCCCCTCCCCCCAGCCCCCGTCACTCTGTCAATTAAAAACACAAATAAATAAATCTTAAATTTTTTTTTTCTGAAATCGACACATAGGTTTTTCATAATAGACATTTTCCATGAACTCTGGGCCCTTCCCATGAGTGCGTGCATTTTTTAGGCACGTGCAATAGCATTCGCTTAGTGTACCTGCTGTTTTCATATCAGGACACACAGGTCATTCCCTCTCTTCTTAATGACCATGCAGTTTCACTGCAATAAATAAACTATAATTTAACCAGTTCCGCAGTGATGGGCACATTTGCAAATACAGACCACATTGCAACAGATGTCCCTCTGTGCTTCTTACGTGTGTGAATAGATCCAGAAGGTCATTTCCTAAAAATGGAACCACTGTGTCAAAAGGCTCCTGGTTGAAAAGTTTTATGGTTATGGTCGAATTGCCCTCAGGAGAGGTTTTACGATCCACACCCACAATATATAGCGGCTTACTAATAAAGCGTTGCACTTTAAAAGTTCATATTTCAAAACAGCTAGCAGAGTAGCCGGCACACGGGGGAACAGGAATCATTTATTAACAACAAATGTACTTCCTGATCTTTGCAAACGTGAGATGCTAAAAAACATCTCATTACAGTTTCAATGCACACTTTTCTTATGAGTAAGGTTGAGTGTATTTTCAAACATTGAGGGTCTTTTAAATAATTTTCCTGTCCTTTTTTTTTTTTTTTTAATTGGACAGGAAGAGTTAGTGAGAGAGAGACAGAGAGAAAGGTCTTCTTCCATTGGTTCACCCCCTAAATGGCCGCCACGGCCGGCGCTGTGCTGATCTGAAGCCAGGAGCCAGGTGCTTTTTCCTGGTCTCCCATGCGGGTGCAGGAGACCAAGCACTTGGGCCATCCTCCACTGCCTTCCCGGGCCACAGCAGAGAGCTGGACTGGAAGAGGAGCAACCGGGACTAGAACCCGGTACCCATATGGGATGCCGGCACTGCAGGCGGAGGATTAACCAAGTGAGCCACTGCGCCAGCCCCAATTTTCCCGTCTTGTATGTACATTTTGCCAGTTTTTCTAATGGGTTGTTGACTGGAATACTTAGGAAAGACAATCCTAATAAGTGCATCACAGCTTCTTGGCAACATCCTAGAATTAACTTTTCAAACAATCTTATACAATTATAAAAGTTAAGCAGCTACAAGGGGTTAGCATGACATCAGAAGAAAACTAATGAGAAACGGCCTTTTTGCTTGATAAAGTCACTGACAGCTGAGAGCAATGCCCAAAACCCAGGATTCTTTGAGGTGAGCGGAACTTTGGCTGCTGCATGTAGCCATCTCCCTAGTGCTTGGTACAGCCAGGATCTGGGTCGGTACCCACCTCGGGTTCCCACTCAAGCTTCCCAATGCCCACCCTAGGAGGCAGCGGTGATGACCCGAGTACTTGGATCCCTGCAACCCCCCGGGAGACCTGGACTGAGTTCCTGGCTACGAGTTTCAGCTCCCAGTGCAGGGTATTGTGGGTATTTGGGAGAGTAAACCAGTGAATGGCATCTGTCTGTCTCTCTCTGGCTTCCAGAGCAAGATGGGGAAGGGGCATATAGGCTTGCCTCTCTCACTCTCAGGCCTTTACAGTGAGTATTTCTAAGAGAAGTAAAAACCCTGGCATAGTAAGGGAGGGAAACCACCAATCAAAGACTGATCTCCCAAAATCCCTACAACACGGAAAACAGGAAGAAAAGGGCCCGACTCACGCAGTGCAGGAGAGGAGGCCACGGCGGAGGACACTGGCCCCGGGGGAGACGGGGGTCTGTCTCAAGGGAAAGAGAGGTGGCTGCCAAGAGCGGATTCCACCCAGGGTGTGCCCGAGGAGGTCTTCCTCGTCCCCTGCCCCAGCCCCACGCTCAGAGGCTCAGCTCCAAACCCCAGGAGGGTGCCGCTTGCAAAGGTGGCCCAGGCAGGGACAGCGCGCCGGGCACGAGCCCACAGCAACCCTCCCCTTCCACTGGGGGGAGTGAGTCCTCAGGCCAGAGCCAGCTCCCTGCACTCAAACAGGCTGGGCTCTGGACAGGGCCTTACTCTGCGCCCTCACCCTGGAGAGGAAAGGAAGAAGACGGCCATTTCTCTGACGAAAGCCTCAGGTCTGAGAGAAAGGACTAAGGTAAACCAACAGCAAAACAGAAGCCGCCTCAAAACAAAGAATAAGGAAACACAACCACACGTTCAGCTTACAGCTTCCAAGAGATGAAACAGCGTGCATAAACAGAGCCACAGTATGATGGAGAAGGAAACCCTACTGGTCACTCGAAGTCCCCAGAGTCCGAATCCACGTACAGCTGTCCCTCGCTATCTGTGTGTGTGTGTGGGGGGGGCTGGTTCCAGGACCACCACGGATACAGAGACCCAAGGGTGTGCAAGTCCCTCAATAAGATGGTGTAGTATTTGCATATAACCTTCTTATAGTTTATTTTAAAATATTTATTTACTGGGTCTGGCACTGAGGCGTAGTAGGTTAAGCTTCACCTATGGTGCTGGGATCCTATAGTCACCAGTTTGAGTCCCAGCTTTCGATCCAGCTCCCTGCTAATGGTCTGGGAGAGCAGTGGAAGATGGTCAAAGTGCTTGGGCCCCTGCACCTGTGTGGGAGACCTGGAGGAAGCTCCTGGCTCTGGATTGGCCTAGCTCTGGCCATTACAGCCATTTGGGGATGAACAAGTGAATGGAAATCTCTCTGCCTTTCTACTAAATAAATAAATCTTTTAAAAACGTAATTATTTTCATCTACTTGAAAGGCAGAGCAGTACAGACAGGGACAGAAAGAGAGAGAGAGAGAGAGAGAGAGAGAGAATTGATCTTCCATTTGCTGATTCACTTCCCAAAAGCTCATAATAGTTGGGGCTGCGGCAGGCCAGAGCTAGGAGCCAAGAACTCCACCAAGGTCTCCCACGTGGGTGGCAGGGACCCAAGTACTCCAGCCATCATCTGCTGTTCTGAGCCAGATTAGGAGGGATCAGAAGTACAGAGCAGCTGTGTCTCAAACCAGGAACTGTGATACAGGGGTCCAGGCATCCCACATGCTGGCTTAATCTGCAGCGGCAACTTAACTCTGGGCCACAAGGCCACCCCACCCTCCCCCACACTTTAAACCATTCTGAGATTAACTCTGATACCTACTACAATGCAAATGCCATGTAAATAGCTGATGTGCTGTATTGTTTAGGGAATAATGACAAGAAAAAATGCTTGCACATGTTCAGAACAATGCAGTCTTTTTAACAAAAATCTATTTTTAATATCAGGGGTTGGTGTTGAGTCCATGGCTGGGGAACTGTGGGTATGGAAGGCTGACTGTTATTGCCTATGAAGGGATCAGAGCCCTGACCTGTACAGCGCTGCTGGTGCCTCTCACCTTGGGCCTGCCACACTCCAAGATCCTGCGACAAAACCTGGACACCTTCAAGGGGTATCTGTGGCAGCAGTTAAGGTACCGCTAGTGGTATCACACACACACACCTCACACAGGAGTGCTGCTGCAAGGGCTGGCTCCTGACCCACACGCTGGCAGACAGCAAGTGAGGATCAAGTATGTGAGCCTCTGCCACCCTTGTGGGAGACCTGGATTGAGTTCCTGGCTCCTGGCTTTGGACTCATCAAGCCCTGGTGGCTGTGAACCACTATCTACAAGATTCATTTCTAATTCTGCATTTCAAATAAATAAATAAATCGATAAATCTTTTTCAACAAAGAAACAAAGAAAACCTGTGCACCAGCTGTCCCCTCTGTCTGCCATGCTGCCGCCTAACAGCGCGCGGTCTCCCTGTCCCCTTCAAGTCTTTACCCGGGCATCTCCTTCTCAAGGAGACCTACATGTGTAACTGAAGGGTGGAAGACAGCATAAAGATACAGAGGTTACAAAAGAGCAAAGGTGAGAGAACAAAGTATGTGTAAGCCACGTTTTTATGTATCAGACAAAAGGCATTCTAAAGAGAGCAAAAGAGAAAAGCTTATAAAAAAATAAAGGGAGGAAGTTTGCAGCAATGTTACATTTCTTATTTGAAAGGCAGTTAGAGAGAGGGGGTGGGGAGAGAGAGGGGGGGGGGGGGGAGAGAGAGAGAGAGAGAGAGAGACACGCAGAACCAGACAAAGAAATCTTCCTCCTGCTGGTTCACTCCCCAGATGGCTGCAATGGCCGGAGCTATGCCAATCTGAAGCCAGGAACCAGGAGCTTCCGCTGGGTCTCCCACACAGGTGCAGAGGCCCAAGGACTTGGGCCATCTTCTATTGCTTTCTCAGGCCATAACAGAGAGCTGGATTGGAAGCGAAGCATCCAGGACTTGAACCAGTGCCCATATTGGATGCTGACACTGCAGGTGACGGCTTTACCCACTACACCACAGTGCCAGCCCCCCAAAATTTATTATTCTTTTTTTTTTTGACAGGCAGAGTGGATAGTGAGAGAGAGAGAGAGAGAGAGAGAAAGGTCTTCCTTTTTGCCGTTGGTTCACCCTCCAATGGCCGCTGCGGCCGGCGCATCGCGCTGATCTGAAGCCAGGAGCCAGGTGCTTCTCCTGGTCTCCCATGCAGGTACAGGGCCCAAGGACTTGGGCCATCCTCCACTGCCTTCCCGGGCCATAGCAGAGAGCTGGCCTGGAAGAGGGGCAACCGGGATAGAATCCGGCGCCCCGACCGGGACTAGAACCCGGTGTACTGGCGCTGCAAGGCGGAGGATTAGCCTGTTAAGCCATGGTGCCGGCCAAAATTTCTTATTCTAAAAACATAGGGAATCAGAGGGATTTAGCAAGCGAGTGAGGTTTTTGTATGGTTTCTTGAGACAAACACAGGAGCCAGGAAGAGTGAAATGAATATTCAAATTTGGGGGTAGGAGGCGAGGGAGTGGATCCTTCTCCATCAAAACAGAAAACAGAGAGAAGGGTGAAAACTGCTAATGCGAGAAGGCACAGGGTACACACATTCTCACAGGCGATGAAGTAGCCACCGCCACAAAAATCAGGTGCAGTGAAGAGCTGCAGGCAAGGGCGGAAATGGGCCCGGTACAAAAATGTGAATGCATTACGCTGGTGAACGGCTACAACACAGGGAAACACTAGTAACATTCCTGCAGAAAAGATGCAGCACGCAACTTCCATGGAAAATAAAAATCGGTGGATTTACCGTCCTCAGATATTTGAGTTCTTACCAGAATAAAACCCAATGCCAGCTTGTGTGTTCTCAAGTGACTTGGCCTTTGTTGGGGATTTTAGCTTCGCCCATAAGTAAAGAAAACACAGGCCGTAAGGAATATCTACCACAAAACAGGGTCTAAGGAAGTCAGAAATCTCTTCTAATCGTAATGAGGAGAATCAGGAAGACAGGTGGAAGAAGTATGACCGTGTGGGATGGTCAGCTAATACGTCCCTTCCAACTCATCAGAAACTTACTGTCATGGCCAAAAACAGATTTCACTGCCACAAACCAAAAATTTAAATGATGCTCCTCTTTGTTCTACAAAACAGTGGAAGTGTTTTGGATCGGGAAGAATCACACCTTGCACGCCTAAATCACAGCCGTCAGTGTTCTCTCTCTGCCTGAAGCCTTACTGTCAGTGTGCAGAGCTCACCACGGCGGGACGGGCAGGTGAGCTGGGCACGTAACCGCTGCACCTGTCCAAGGGACACACGGAGACCAGGCAGAGTCACACGCCCGCTGGGAACCCCAGTGGCTCGGGGCTTTGTGGAGGACGGGCAGAAGGGAGAAGCAGGAGTTAGGTGGCTGTGAAGGTGGATTCCCAGCGAGCGGGGGCTGCTTCCGGATGTCACTTGTCTGGCTGTAAGGACTGACTGAAGATGTTTTAATGGAAGGAATGAAAGGATGGGGAAGTGCCCCCTCATCCTGAGGGTCTGGTGAGCTGCCCGAGTCTGGAGGATCAGGGTCCTGTCTGCGAACAAGAACCAGGGAGAGCAGAGAGGGAGAGAATGAAAAGGCAGATGGGGGGATGGCCGTGCGGGGCAGATGCACAGACCGCACTGGAAAGAATCCAGAGACAGCACTGCAAAGACAGGGCGGAACAAGCAAGGGAGAGGAAAACCCATGCTAACCCCGGTCTGCTGGGGGATGGAGAGGACGGCGCAGCCGGGAAGAGCCGCAGGAACACAGGAGGAGACGTGTCGGCTGGGGAGGATTCTGCCCATCCTGTTTCAGAGGCAGAATGGAGGCGCCGAGGCCACAGCTGCCTGCACCCAGGTTCCACGGGGCTCCCCTCCATTCCACCTGCAGCCGACAAATCATTTTCCCACTGCCACCTTTGTACATCTCAATTCTGTTTTCCTAAAGCACTAACTCTTCCTTCCAAGGCAACTCATATAACTCCCCAAAGTCTTTCAATGTCCGGGTGCTGACGGCAAAGGGGAAAACCTCCAGCCAAAGTAGCTATGCCAAAAACAAACCGACCCCCTCAGCCCCGGGGCTGTGGTCACTGCTTTAAGACCAGGTCTGCCATGGACAGAGCTGCAGCTGCACAAGCTTCCCTTCCACCCCCGGAACACACGGCAGCCATGTCCAGGGCCTCCCTCTCCAAGTCTGTCCGCTAGGACGTCCATGGCCCCACTCATCTTCCAGACTCCGCCTGCACCGGCTCTGTCACGCCGCCGCTCCAGAGCCCACAATGGTTTTCTACTGACCTTCACCCTGAGGAAGCTGGGTGCGAGCCAGGATACCCCAGGGTTTCCTGATCCTGGCTACTTCTCAAAAAGAGCCCTCAATCCCGCCATGTTCCCTGGTCACGTCTGTACCATGCTGTGTCCTCTCTACTTCCGCTCCTCCTGACTTCCCACAGCCCAGAACAAGTGCAAGTACGCTCGTCCCCATCTCTTCATTTCCAGTGTTTGGGTGTAAGAAATTGCGCGGTCAATACTTGCTGACTCGATGATACAGGACAGCGATCAGCATGGTAGGAAGGGCTTGGGTACACATTGATCTCAAGTCCCCCCTGCTAAGATCCCCGTCATCACGTAGGGGTGACAGGTCCTATTGGAAGAGGCCGTGTTGGGGGGGGGGGGTGTAGAGGCCAGCTTTTCCCTTTCACCGTTACTGTATCAGCACTGTGTGCAAACTCATGTTTCACACTGATTGTTAGTTAGGTGAGTGTGAGCAATCGCTGAAGCCATGTGGGAACTTAAAAAGACTCTGTTACCGGAAGAATCAACAAGAGCGAGCAAAACCACAATCAAACTAAGTAACCTCTCGGCAGGGGCCTTCTGAGGCCAAACAGCAGGAAAGCAACGAAGGAAAATCACAAGAAAATGCAGGAAGGAGGCAGCGATGGGCTGTTCCAGTTCCGACTCAAGGTAGGCTGGTGCTACTGGTGAGTTCTTTGTGATTTACACATCAGCAGGTAAACAGTGCTGGGCACAGCTCACTACCAGCACAATTCCTGAGAGCACGCGCTGAAAACATCTCCTTCAGACCAGCAGAAACCCTGCTCAGGGACGGGGACCTTAAACGTTGTTCACATGTCTACTTCCGCTTCTTTGTGAACTGGTTCCTCTACCGGCACCTGCTGAGGTCGGAATAAACCACTGTTTGTCACATCAAAGATGCACAAGAGGACACCTGGTGGATTAAAGTTCTTGGGTTGGAGGAAATAGTTAGCAAGGAACAGATTTTTAAAGCGAATACTAACATGATCCAAAAACAAAGATAGAAATATGAAAGAATAGAGCATAAAGTCCAGAGGAAAATACTTGGACAAAGTACAACATTAACACATCTTTAGCTATTAGAGTAAAATATTCAAAATACCATGAATACCACGTAGGCCCGAAAAGCAGTTCAGGTATTTTAGAAATAACTACGTTACAGCCTGGATTATGGACAGCAGTGCAGTCATGGCGAATATTGTTTTGGAGGTAACAGCAGCCCGAATGGATTAGGGCACCAGGTTTTTCTCTTCCAGGAGAGAGAAGGAATGTGGACCGGGGAGAAAGTGAGACAGGAAAAGGAAGAAGGCAGAGACCCCAGGGTGCACCACGCATAACTGCTCCTTCAGGTCCACACAGATTCCTCCTGTGCTGGATCCCAGCTCTGTTCTCGCGACCTTACGTGCCATCACACCAACGATAAAATGCATTCGGGGGCAGGGGCGCAGAACGTGTCATGGCCAGAAATAACACGTGTTGGGTCGGAGGGAGTATTTTACCTATTAATAGTGCAATGACATTTAAGGTGAAAACAGACGGACAAAACCAGGGCCATAAGACCCAACACTTTTGGAGGAGACAAATGT
Source organism: Lepus europaeus (assembly GCF_033115175.1). Taxonomy (NCBI): domain Eukaryota; kingdom Metazoa; phylum Chordata; class Mammalia; order Lagomorpha; family Leporidae; genus Lepus; species Lepus europaeus. The sequence goes on from NC_084830.1 coordinate 151,854,526, forward strand.
TTGCTTTTGTTTTGATCCTGCCAGGTCTCCGTGGAGATGGCCATGTTACCCCGGCCCTCAGCTGCTGGAGGAGTTGGCATTGGGACTTGAAGCTCCAAGGGCTTCCAAGGATGCTCCCCTGGCTGGCATCGATGACGAAAGCCCTTCCTTCCTCTTGTGCCCTCACTTTCTGTGACACTGTCTTTCTGTTCCATGTACGAGGAAAAAAAAGGAGATCAAAAGCCAGAGAGAGCTGGGAGACTGGGGTATGGGGGCTGTGCGGCAGAGTTAAGTGACTCCAAGAGTCCAAAAACAGCTCCAGGGAGCACCCAGCACCGCCTCTCCGTGCTGCTCCTCCCTCCCTCAAAGGCAACATCACAACTTCCTGGCTCTCGTGCCTGCTCTCATTCACAGTGCACACGGCGAGTGTGTGAGGACAGCGTGGGACGTCTACACTGCGGTGCCGAGGGAACTTAGGCACAGGACATCACAGACGCCATGAGCACAGGTGAAAATGTTGTGCTTCACATGGACACTGTGACACGGTGGGTAAAGCCCCACCTGGATGCCCACATCCCATTGACGAGTGCCAGTTCACGTTCTGGCACCTCTGCTTCCAATCAGCTTCCTACTAATGCACCCGAGAGGCAGTACATGATGGCCACGTACTTGGGTCCCTGTCAGCCCAGGGGAGACCTGAACGGAGTTCCTGGCTTCTAACTTCAGGCTGGCCCAGCTCTGGCTGCTGTGGGGAATGGACCAGAGGCTGAAGAGATCTTTCCATCTGTTTGTCTCTTCCTCCCTCCCCTCACTTTGCCTTTCAAATAAATTAGTAGGGGCCAGCGCTGGAGCGCAGTAGGTAGACATTACCTGCAGTGCGGGCGTCCCATATGGGCACTAGTTCAAGTCCCAGCTGCTCCACTTCCAATCCAGCTCTCTGCTATGGCCTGGGAAAACATTGGAAGATGGCCCCAAGTCCTTGCACCCCTGCACCTGCATGGGAAACCTGGAGGAAGCTCCTGGCTTTGGCTTAGCCCAGCTCCAGCTGTTGCAGTCATCTGGGGAGTAAACCAATGGATGGAAGACCTCTCTCTCTCTGCCTCTGCCTCTCTGTAACTCTGCATTTCAAATAAATAAATAAATCTTTTAAAAAAAATAAGTCAATAAATGTTTGAAAAAAAAAAACTTAAAGGAGAAAATTCCTGAGTGTAAATGCCATGAATAAAATAAATCAGTGGGACTCAATCTAGAGAAGAAAGACACTGCTATTTTTTGTTTGTTTGTTTAAAAAGGGAAAATCCACACATAGGAAAAAACAGTTTTCTACAAAAATCTTTGGTTGAATTACAACTTACTCCCTGACTAGATATATAAGGCACAGTTCCTGTTACCCATAACAAAACATAAGAGAGTCTACTTTCAGTTCTTACAAGTCATGGGGTTTTCAAAGTGTTATTGTAACCTACCTAGGTAATAAAGGTCTTATTTGGTGTTTCTCGAAATTTATCCTAATGCTTCTTATGCACATAAAATACAATATTAAAATAATTCTTACATGTATAAAAATATGGAATAGCTCTAGAACTGATGGTAACTCCTCACCACTGTTGATAAGACATTTATCCCAATACTTTAAATACAACTAGCTAGGACAGGATGGAAGTAGATTAAATGTAATTTATACGTGGCAATTAGTATCTCTTTCAAGGAAACAAGCAGTGAGTCTGAACAGATTTTTTTTTTTTTTTTGACAGGCAGAGTGGACAGAGAGAAAGGTCTTCCTTTGCCATTGGTTCACCCTCCAATGGCCGCCGCGGTAGGCGCGCTACGGCCGGCGCACCGCGCTGATCCGATGGCAGGAGCCAGGTGCTTCTCCTGGTCTCCCATGGGATGCAGGGCCCAAGCACTTGGGCCATCCTCCACTGCACTCCCTGGCCACAGCAGAGAGCTGGCCTGGAAGAGGGGCAACCGGGACAGGATCGGTGCCCCAACCGGGACTAGAACCCGGTGTGCCGGCGCCGCAAGGCGGAGGATTAGCCTAGTGAGCCGCGGCGCCGGCCCTGAACAGATTTTAATACATCTTCCTCTGACATTTTTATTTCCTCCCACCACAAACACCGTTTTTGTCTATCTGTGCTGCAAATACACTTCCTTGGAAAGTACATCTTTGCCTCTTCCCTCATCCGGGTTGGGTTCCCCGGATGACTTTTTTTTTTTTTTTTTTTTTGAATTTTTGACAGGCAGAGTGGACAGTGAGAGAGAGAGAGACAGAGAGAAAGGTCTTCCTTTGCCGTTGGTTCACCCTCCAATGGCTGCTGCAGCTGGTGCACTGCGGCCGGCGTACTGCGCTGATCCGATGGCAGGAGCCAGGTGCTTCTCCTGGTCTCCCATGGTGCAGGGCCCAAGCACTTGGGCCATCCTCCACTGCACTCCCGGGCCATAGCAGAGAGCTGGCCTGGAAGAGGGGCAACCAGGACAGAATCCGGCGCCCCAACTGGGACTAGAACCTGGTGTGCCGGCGCCGCAAGGCGGAGGATTAGCCTGTTGAGCCACGGCGCCAGCCCCCCCCCCCCCCCCCCCGATGACTTTCTATTTGCACTGTACCACGTTGTTCTCACATCGCATTTGCCCCATGGCTATAGGAACCCACGCTAACCCTCACTGCAGTGCCCACAAGGCACAAACCCCAGGACAGAGAGGAGAGCTGATGAGAGCCTCCATCACCCCACACCTGGGCCTCCTTTCGGCAAGCCCAGCCAGATGCGAGAGCTGTGGACTTGACCTCCTGACCGCCTCTTAGTGAATCCCCCTCCATGTCTTTCCCCACGTGGCTGGCGTGGTGAGGGGCCTCAGAGTCTCCTGCCCGGACCACCCGCCTCCTCCCCCCATAGTATGGGAGACCACTGAGCCCTGGAGCCTCTCAGAAACCCAAATACGATCACATCATTGCTCCACCCACTTTAAAACCACAGAGGTGAATGTGACCACAGGATAGGTCCTCTGTCACCTGACACTTTGTCCGGTTTTCACTCCCGGCCACCCTTCGCATGAGCATCCTACGCTGGAGCTGCCTGCCCTCTCCGGCTCCTCTTCTAAGCTCCAGCTCTGGCCGGGGTCTCCTCTACACCAAGCCCTTCCCAAACACCTTTGGGTCCCGAGGACCGAGTGTCCCTTCTTTGTACTCCTCCCCACTGCCTTATAAGGTCTGATGGTCAGGGCAACTGCATCACTCTAATATATGGTTTGTTTAGAAATTATGAACGGGCTATTGCTTCCTGCCCTTGCCCTGCCCGGGGAGGCGGGTCCTGGTGTTGCATCTCTGTCTCCCCACGGAAGGACTCGATTCATTTACCGTAAGGATGGCGTGTTCTTTAGCCAGCATCAAAGGTCAGGATTTCTGATTTCTAGCCCAGGGCCTTGTACAGCTGCACAGATGATATAAATAGCAACAGGAAGGGATGTGAGCAACTCGGAACTCCTGGGCTTGGGAAGACTGGCACGGGAACAGCCAGGAAGCTTTCAGCTGGGGCTGCGTCCAGCTCCGACAACCTGAGACTGAAGACGTGAGGGTGGTGTGGGTGAGCCAACAGCCCGGCCTTGGGGTTCCCCCTACAACGATGGACGGACCGGAACTGCGAAGGGGGATGCAGGAGCATTTCCTCCAAGCAAGTTTTACTTATTCCTTCCCATAAGACCAGGTGGGAGGTGGTGGCGTCCAGGCCATCTCACCACCGGTGCTGGGAGGGGCTGGGACCTTCGTTGGCTGCACTTTGTGAGACTTTACAGGGCAAGGCTTAGATAGGGCAGACTGCAAAAGATGGGAGCAGACAGGAGTGCTTTCCCTCATCTTACCCCTCCTCAGAAATGGAGGCGGCCCAGGGCGAAGAGATCTCTCTTCCCATCTGCAGTTTCTGGGAGTGGCATCTTCATTCGGATGTCTGGCATTCCTCAGCGTCTTACTAAGTGCTCACTCTCTCTCTCCTGCAAGGCCTCCCTCCCACAGCCTGTGGCTACAGCTGCTTGTGTCAGATCTTACTCAAATCTAAGAAAATGCCAGCAACAGCCAGGACTGGTCTGGAGTCAGAGCCAGGAGCCAAGAACGCACTCCAGGTCTCCTACATGGGGGGCAGGAACCCAGCTACTTGAGCCATCCCGGCTGCCACCCAGGTTTGCATTAGCAGGCAGCCGGAATCTTCCTGCAGAGCCGGGTATCCCACTTTCACATGTGACATGGGTGTTAACTCGAAGGCTATATGCCCACTCCAGGCTCTCCCCTACCCCTTTAACAATAAGCTTTGGAGGGGCCGATGCCATGGTGAAGAAGGTTAAGCCTCTGCTTGCAGGGTGACATCCCATATGGACACTGGTTCAAGTCCCGGCTGCTCCACTTCTGATCCTGCTCCTTGCTAATGCGCCTGGGAAAGCAACAGAGGATGGCCCAAGTGCTTGGGCCCCTGCACCCATGTGGGAGATGCAGAAGAACCTCCGGCTCCTGGCCTTAGCCTGGCCCAGTTTTAGCCATTGTGGGTGCTTGGGGAGTGAACCCTTCTCTCGGTATCTCTGCCTTTCAAATAAATAATAACTAAATCTTTAAAAGAATAAGCTTTGGAGAAAAAGCTTGGAGGGAATGTATACATTTCCTATCTGACCAGTGAAGCTAGGAATGGTTGATAACAGTAGCAATGTTTGAAACATCATCCTGGTTACTGCTGGATTTCTTTAGAAAAACTCAGGCTGGTCTACTTTTTGGGATTAACATTAAATTCAAAGTATAGCCAGGACTATGGTAATTAAGAGACCCCACTTTCATAGAGAATTAAACAATTTTAAATCACTTACTATGACCATTATATAACATATACAAGAACACACAGCATATTATAACTAGGCAGGCCAATCTTATCTCATCTGTATCCCTGCCTACTGTACCCTTTTGTTTATTCTGAAGCAAATCCAAGATATTATCTTTCCATTTGTTGCTACAACAGCACACAGCTCTAGGAGATAAGGGTTCTTTAAAGACAAACATAATACTCACACCAAACCTAACGATTAAAAATCAGAACTGATAATGAAAAGAACGAGTGATGGGGCATTTGGCACCATGGTCACAACACCACTTGGTGTGCCCACATCCTGAATCAGAGTTTCGGGGTTTGAGCCCCACTCTGCTCTCCATGCAAAGCTTCCTGCTGATGTGCATCCTGGAAGGTGACAGGCGATGGCCCAAGTGCTTGGATCTCTACCACGCATGAGGGAAACCTGGTGGAGTTCCAGGCTCTTAGCTTTGAGCTGGCCCAACCCCGGCTATTGTGGGCATTTGGGGGGTGAACCAGTGGAAGGAAGTTTTCTCTTTGTTTCTCTGCCTTTCAAAGAAAAAGAAATTTTTTTTAAAAAAATGAAAAGTGCAAGAAGTGTGAGTATTAACACTGCAAGGCAGTTGTGAGGGTAATATGGACTGAAGTACCCTGCTAGGAGGTGTGCGTGCAGCTGGGGGCGGCGGAGTTCCTACTCCCTGCATTAGTCCACATGGAAATGGCTGGATGGTTCCGGAAGGGACCCCCCTGGTATTTCTGGGCACCAGTGCCCCTTCACACACGGGGGCCCACCCGCTGTGGCTACTCTGGGAAGAAGCAGATAGAAATGACATTCTTTAATCTCAACACTGGGGCCAGATGAGGCTTTCCTGGAGCTGAGGAAAGACAGAATCCGATGACAGTGGTCAACACGAGGTGACCTGTAACTGGGAACAGAATTATCGGAGCGGATGAACCAGCAGGACTTGGGGTGGGACGGGGCAGCCACACCGGGCTGTGCCTCACACCGCCAGCACCTCTCCAGCACCCCACCCCCTGCGCCCGAGGCACAGCCGTGGAAGAAACCTGAGCAGCAGGACACACAGGTGGCCACAGACAGCTGAGCCGTCCACTTCCTCTGCCGGTGGACTGCATGTGGTAGCCAAGGCCTCGGGCCGAGGCCGTGCCGGCCCTTGAGACGCCCCCCTGAATATTCTTGTTAATTGCCTTATGTTGGTTCACTGGAGTTTGAAGAATACTGCACAAACAATTTTATGTAAGCTCCACACAAATGCTGGGAAAGGCCAGCCTCCCACAGGTGACCCCTGTCCCAGCTGCCTGCAAGTTTCTTACGGCCTTCATCCTCTGCCACACTTCCCTTTTCTTTCTTTCTTTCTTTTTTTTTTTTTTTTTGACAGGCAGAGTGGATAGTGAGAGAGAGAGACAGAGAGAAAGGTCTTCTTTTGCCGTTGGTTCACCCTCCAATGGCCGCTGCGGCCAGCACATCGTGCTGATCCGAAGCCAGGAGCCAGGTGCCTCTCCTGGTCTCCCATGCGGGTGCAGGGCCCAAGCACTTGGGCCATCCTCCACTGCACTCCCGGGCCATAGCAGAAAGCTGGCTTGGAAGAGGGGCAACCGGGACAGAATCCGGCGCCCCAACCGGGACTAGAACCCGGTGTGCCGGCACCACAAGGCAGAGGATTAGCCTGCTAAGCCATGGCGCCGGCCCACACTTCCCTTTTCTTCACGACACCGACGCCTCCAGTTTCTACCTGGATGGCACCCACGGATCTCGCCCTAAGGCGTGACCGGTGCTGGCAGCTCCCAGAAGTCACTCACCCTCAGTGCCTGCCTTCATCATGGCTGCCACTGCTCCATACGGGGACCCTCTGTCAACAGACAGCACCAACGGCCCCACCGCCCGCCTCTGACAGTGCTTCCTACCCCTCGCCACCCGCACCGCTGACGCGCCTCAGCCTTGTCATCTCCATCTCCCCTCAGGACCACTTGGGAACACGTGACAAGTTTGTGGGTGAAAATCCATGAAGTTTTCTTCATATAGCTTTTCCAGTGAGCTTTTTGAAGACTCCGCATATGCATGGATTTCCAATATTTTTTTGCACCAAAATAACTATCTTTAAATTCCATTTTCCATGAACTTTTTGAAGAACACTCAGCGTGGCTTCATGAGACAGCTCAGGCCATTAACAAGCGTGCTTCAAAAAATTCATGGAAAACTAGAAGTATCCGTTTATTTTAATGCAGAAAATTTTCGATGTTTTTAAAATGATAATACATGGAATATGTGTATTATGAAAAAAAACTATACCTGGAGAGAAAAGAGAAGAGGAAGGGAGGGGTGGGAGGTGGGGGAGTGCTCTTCTCTCTTTTCAAATAACTCAAAGGCCCAGGCCAAGGCCAGGAGATGTGAGGGACAGGAACCCGTGAACCCATTCACTTAGGCCCACATTCTGCCTTCCAGGGTCTGCGCTAGCAGGGAGCTGGAGTTAGGGGTAGAGCCAGGTTCTCTGATTCAACTCAGCTGTTTACTTTCCATGAACTTTCTGAGGAACCCCCACGTGTGAAGGGTCACCCTGCTTCCTTAGTCCTTCTGCCACACCCACTCAATACACAAAAATCCAAGTCACATCACATCTCACCATCTGAACTTGTAATCCCCAGGTCTAGAGCATGCTAACAGGCAGAAGCATCAGCCCTTGGGGCCGGCGCTGTGGTGCAGTGGGTGAACCCCCTGCCTGTGGTGCCAGCATCCCACTTGGGCACCAGTTCAAGTTCCGGTTGCTTCACTTCCGACCCAGCCCCCGCTGCTAATGGCCTGGGAAAGCAGCAGAAGACAGCCCAAGTCCCTGGGTCCCTGCACCCACATGGGAGACCTGGGAGAAGGTCCTGGTTCCTGACTTCAGATCGGCCCAGCTCTGGCAGCTGCGGCCATTTGGGGAGTGAACCAGCAGATAGAAGACCTCTCTCTCTCTGTCTACTTCTACTCCCTGAACTCATTTTCCAAACACTCGTGTGCTGCCCCAGCCCCAAGCAGAGACAAGTCATCCCTCTAGCTGAGAAGAGAGAGCTGAGAGAGAAGAACACTGAGATCAGACATCACCAGCGGAGAGCTGCCACGTCTCCTCCCGACCTACAGCTATCTGCACCTGCATCTACTCACTCCTCCGGTCTCTCTCCTGTTAAGTCCAGTTCCTGACACCTGTGGGCTAGCTCCTGCAGCCGTCAGATGCCCTGTGTCACCCTCTCCCTCTGCCGTGGTTCTTTCTCCGAGCTCCTGTGCAGGCTCGCAGGTCCTGCACCTTACACCGGCAGCTTCCCACTGCGCTCACCCCGCCAGCTACCCTCCTCTCCTTCCTTCGCTTCTCAACCAGGCACCCTGAGGCCGGTGCCTACCCAAGCTGTGTCTGCTTTCCCTTCTCAACCACCCCGTCTACGACAGCCTGGCCTCCGCACTCATCACCCTACTGACACTGCTCTCGCAAAGTTCACAGGTGACTTCTGTGTCTTTCAGTGCCCAGGCATTCCAGCAGCTCTCTTCATGCTGCCCTTGCCACTGATGGCTCCCCCTGGAGATAGTCCTCTGCCTGTGTCTTGTCACGGTTCTATTCCTCTGCTCCCTTGTGTTGGCTTTCTGCTCCTGTTGCCTCCCTATCACCTTGTGGCCTCTTCTCTAAGCCTTCCTTCCCAGGTTCTCTCTTTGGTTTCCTCCTCTTCTCTCTACTGGGAAATTCCATCGACTGTCAAGCCTGGAATACACCTCTAGGCTGATGATTCCCAAATACATCTCCCAGCGCTGACCTCCATTCCAACCTTAAGTTTTACAGAAGGGAACTCACTGAGGCCGGTGTTGTAGTAGGCCAAGTCTCCGTCTGTGGTGCCAGCATCCCATATGGGCGCCCGTTCACGTCCCGGCTGCTCCTCTTGTGATCCAGCTCTCTGCTAATGGCCTGGGAAAGCAGCCAAAAGCCGAAAGCTGGGAAAGTGCTTGGGCCTCTGCACTAGCATGGGAGACCCAGAAGAAGCTCCTGGCTCCTGGATCAGCCCAGCGCCAGCCATTGTGGCCATTTGGGGAGTGAATCAGTGGACGGAACATATTTTCTCTCTCCATAACTCTGCCTCTCAAGTAAATAAATCTTAAAAAGAGAGAGAAGGGAATTCATTTAAATAACACAGATCTCCTTTACTTCCTGTCCCGTGGCTTCACACGATGGTGTCACCATCCGCCCAGCTGTCCGAGAGGGAGAAAATGAGTCCTTTTAGCTTCCTCTCTCCATCAATCCAATCCTATCCACCACTCAGTCTGTTCAATTTTATCTCCTCAGCATTTTTCACATATTTTTTTTTTTTTGCACACCAAAACTATCTCACTTGGATTGTTTCACAACCATCTAACCCCTGTTCACTGCTCTGTTCTCCAACAAATCCAACTTAAGCCCCGACACTGGAATCGTCTCTAAAACACCTCAAACCCGGGACCAGCACTATGGCATAGTAGGCTAAGACTCCGCCCATTGCGCTGGCTTCCCATATGGGCACTGGTTTGTATCCTGGCTGCTCCACTTCTGATCCAGCTCTCTGCTATGGCCTGGGAAGGCAGTTGAAGATGGCCCAAGTGCTTGAGTCCCTGCACCCACGTGGGAAACCCAAGCAATCTCCTGGCTCCTGGCTTCAGAATGACCCAGCTCTGGCCACTGTGGCCATTTGGAGAGTGAACCAGTGGATGGAAGACATTTCTCTCTGCTTCTCCCTCTGTCTGTAACTTTACCTCTCAAATAAATAAATATATAAATAAATCTTAAAAAAACAAAACTGAAACCTAACTGTACTCCATCCTGGGTAAATCCTTTAGTGGTTCCCTCTGGCTTACGGCCACACTCGGGCTCCTTCTCTCCACACACAGTCCTCCTCTGTGCCCTTACTCCAACCCACTCTTCTTATCTCATGCACTGGAGGGAGGGTGAGGGAGAACCAGCAAGCACGCTCCGAATGCGGGAACAGCTGCACCAAACCAGGAGCTGAGGATGTAACCCAGGTCTCCCACACGGGCAGCAGGGGCTCACCGGAGCCATTGCCTGCAGTCCCCCAGGGTCTACACCGTCAGGAAGCTCAATTCAGAGGCTGAGCTGAGGAATGAACACAAGTACTCCAATGGGAGTCTACACCGCTAGGCGACACAGCCCCTTTTGGCACTCAATTTCATGGGTTTTATGTCCTAGTAATATTAATTCTCTACAGTCACAATGCCGTTTCATATCACTGTATCTTCACTTAGATGGTTAGAATGACATCTTTTTTGTGGGTGGCATGGGGAGTTCTTATTCGTACTTTCAAACTTACCTTCGGCAGCATCATCTCCTCTACAAAGTCTTCACTCAATCCCCACCCTGGGCTAGTTTATTCTTGTTACTGTTCTCTTAAAAATCCCAGTATGCAGGCCAGCGCCGTGGCTTAACAGGTTAATCCTCCGCCTTGCGGCGCCAGCACACTGGGTTCTAGTCCTGGTTGGGGCGCCGGATTCTATCCCGGTTGCCCCTCTTCCAGGCCAGCTCTCTGCTGTGGCCCTGGAGTGCAGTGGAGGATGGCCCAAGTGCTTGGGCCCTGCACCCGCATGGGAGACCAGGAGAAGCACCTGGCTCCTGGCTTTGGATCAGCGAGATGCGCTGGCCGCAGCAGCCCTTGGAGGGTGAACCAACGGCAAAAAGGAAGACCTTTCTCTCTGTCTCTCTCTCTCTCTCTCACTATCCACTCTATCAAAAAAAAAAAAAAAAAATCCCAGTACGCATTCATATTTATCACGCTAGAGTAAAATTCATATTTAATGTCATATTGACATATTGCTCAGATTATACTGAAATCGTCCCTAATGTTCTTTCAAATTTTTTTTATTTGTAAGGTAGAGAGAGACAGAGAGAGACACATAGAGAGATCTTTCATCTGCTGGTTTACTCCCTGGATGCCCCAACTTCCCAGGCTTGGCCAGGCTGAAGGCAGGAGCCAGAAGCCAGAAACTCAATCCTGGCGTCGTCCCATGTGGCAGGCAGGGACTCAAGCGCCTGAGTCGCCTTCCAGAGCGCGCATTAGCACGAAGCTGGAACTGGGCCTCAAACCCAGACACTCCAACGGGGACGTGCTGTGTCCTAACTGCACCAGATGCCTGCTTCCTCCCTTCTGTTCCCCCGGCTGCAGGATCCGTGCTTGACACACGCTAATCTGCTCCAGTGTAGCACAGTGCCTACCAACAGCAGGTCCTCCAAAACAGCGCTTCCATGTAATTCCTGTCTGCAGATAGGTACAGATGATAAAAACACATTAAAAATAGCAGCAGAATTATTAAGGTGAAGTAGGTAGACAGTGTCCCTCGGGATTTCCCCAAATTCATGTCTGAAGAGCAGGACTTTTCTTTTTTTAACCTTAAACTGTATACGGTATTCAAGTGAAATACACGATTATTTGCAGACCATAAGTATACCAGAAACGCGTGTGAGTGTATTCAGAACGAATGTGGTCCTCGTTTGCATTAGAGGCTGAAATTAAATTACCCAATTAGTCACTTCCATTCTGCCCAGTCTGGAGGCATTGTGGCAAAGCAGGGCTGAGAGAACGCAGTGTGCATGCTGATGAGTATCTCAGAAATGTGTACAAGGACAGCAGCTTAGGTATGTCCTGGTGGATGTCCGGGTGTCCTCACTTAAACAGGTCTAAGTTTACCCAGGCAAAGAAATAAAAGGAAAAAAAAAAAAAAAAAAACCAGGCCAGCCCAAGCGAGGAAGCACGGATTCTATTGGTACTGAAAGCATTTGCCTCAATGCATTCAACGTGGCAGAACTGCCGACACAAAGGCCGCAGAACTGGGGCAGTTTCTTCAAAGACGCGCGGGCTGCAAGTTGGAAGGGGTCTAACAAACAGGTCACCCGGCCTGCTGTCTTCACGCAGGCTAAGAGCAAAACGACTTCCCTGGAGTTTGGAGGAGTCTGTGGTGGAGCCCGAGGAGGCAGGGAAACAGAGGGCAACACAAGGAGGGGCTGCCCCCACCTCCCCGGGGCCCATCCTCCCCTGGCAACCACCCCAGTCCTCCAGCAGGAGAACCCGGAGTCCCACAGAAACATGAACCTGAACTTTTCAAGTGTCCCAGCCTTGTCCTTCCTGCTGCCTGGAAGGACTTTCTCCCTCTGGCTGAGGCCACGCAGTTCTCATCGCGTGGTACCAGCAGGCCTGTGAGTGCGTCTCGCCCCCTCCTCCCCAGCCTGGAGCTCCTCCAGTGCATCACGCGGGCCTCAGACAGCCCCGACTGCCCAGGAGAGCTGGGTACAGGGCTGAGGAAGGCACTGGGCGACGGAAGACTGGCAACACAGCACGCCAAAGTTACGGAATAATACAGATGAATGGCTGCGTTATTACCGCAACGCTCGGGCTGGCGATGTGGCACGGAAGGTGAAGCCTCTGCCTGCAGTGCTGGCATCCATATGAGTGCCGGTTTGAGTCCCAGCTGCTCATCTTCCGATCCAGCTCCCTGCTAATGTGCCTGGGAAAGCAGCAGAAGATAGCCCAAGTGCTTGGGCCCCCAAACCCACTTGGGACACTTGGAAGAAGCTCCTGACTCCTGGCTCCCGCCTGGCTATCGTGGACATTTGGGGAGTAAACCAATGAATGGAAGATTCTCTCTCTCTCTCTCTCTCTCTCTCTCTGTATTTTTTACTCTCAAACAATTAAATAAAATGTTAAAAAACAAAAACAAAAACAAACACTGCTATGCTCATGAATCCATTCTGACCAATGGTCAAGAACAGGAAATACATGTCCTTTTGTGTGCTCAGGGCCTTGCCATGTGTTAACGACCAAAACATCAAACTCTCAATGCTGAACACAGATAATTATCACATGGGTAAGTCAAGAGTGGTACCTTGCATTCAGTGAAAAAAGCTCATTTTTTTTTTTTTTTATTTGACAGGTGAGTTATAGACAGTGAGATAGAGAGAGAGAGAAAGGTCCTCCTTCCGTTGGTTCACTCTCCAAATGGCTGCTATGGCCAGTACGCTGCACCGATCCGAAGCCAGAAGCCAGGTGCTTCTTCCTGGTCTCCTATGTGGGTGCAGGAGCCCAAGCAGTTGGGCCATCCTCCACTGCCTTCCCGGGCCACAGCAGAGAGTTGGACTGGAAGAGGAGCAACCGGGGCTAGAACCTGGTGCCCATATGGATGCCGGTGCTGCAGGCGGAGGATTAACCAAGTGAGCCATGGTGCCAGCCCCCAAAAAGCTCATTTGATATAAAATGATAACACGGGGAAGGAGCCTGAAAACATGCAATTTCCATACAAATTCCCATCATGTATAAATATGTAGAAGACAGAATGGAGAGCTTCTAACAGCTAAGCCCTGTGTAAACTCATGGAAATTTTCTCAAATTTCTGTAACACAATTCTTCAAGAAAAAGATTTACGTGTTACATTTTCATCCTCAGAGTATTCTGTAATGCTTATGATACATCAACACCTACTGGGTGTATTATAAACACCGCACAATTATTTTAGAGCAGAGTGGTAACTATAAAATTTTACTGTTTCTATAATAAGGCTACTAAGTCATAAACCTACATCTTGAAGCATACAAATTTTTGTATGTACTGCCAGAAATTCAGTTTTATTATTTCATAGTCACATTATGTCTGAATTAAAAATGATCTTATCCACAGAGTGGTTTACAGGTATTCAAACTATTCTTATCCACCTTATTCAAGACTTCTGGCTTCAAGAACTTTATACTGTTTCCAAAACCCGAATGCCCTCTCAAAGGAAGAGGATTTGCCAACCCTATGACTATTCAAAGCCTTGGCTCTAGGCTTTGAAAGTTACTCTGCAAGAGGAATTTCAAAGAGATGTGGTGCAATTGCAGCATTGTTCAAAGTGCTTTTGGGTTCCTGCAGTGACTACTTTTAACCAGACAGCATTCACATGCTTTTTAAATAAATCAGTCACAGCGCTTTATAAAAACACCCTGTGCTTATGCAAAGAGGAACCCAGGACCAGTTTTTAGAAACTGAAATCTACAAATGACTACTGAGCAAATTACAACCTAAAGCTCCAACCAGAAAGATTAACTTCTCCACTGTCAGGTTTGAGCACCAACAAATGCAGGAGTTTCCAAGGAGATAACTTGTATCTGACAATACACAGAAAGTGCCAAGGAACTGAAAGGTGATCTTGTCTCCCACAGAGCAGGAGAAAACCTTTCAATGGCAGAACAGCAGAAAGCAAACAGCCCTGGTTTTCTGGCTGGGAAGAGAGACCTGTGAGAGTTAAGAGACCTACTCAGCAATGCGGTGGAAGGCACTCTGCCTTCTGCATGGTCGCCAATCCTTTATCTAGGGAGGCTGCATAGGCAGTGATTTTAGGAAGCTGGTTCAGATTAGACCGCCTGCCTTTGAATGTTGGCTTCAACCCCTGAACAGCTGCTACGACCTTGGATAACTCTGTCTGTTATCCATACATACACAGAAGCACTCTGAACAGTCTCCAACACGTAGCTATGGTTCTTCATCTCAGCGAAGCGAAAAAAGATCAAATCTCAAATCTCAAAACCAAAATATTCCTTTCCTTTGCTCCATTTTCCTTGTGGGCAAAGGTCTTATCTTGGTCAGCTTGGTAATCTCTGTGACACTCTGCACTGCACGCAGTACACAAAATTACTTGGCAAATGTTGGCTGAGTACATGGTCAAAGCTCAGGTCATTATCAGTTGTCAAACACTGACTCCTAGCTCATGTATGCCATTTATTATCCTCTCGTCTCAGAGGTTCTGGCAAAAGCTCTGCTATTTTATAGTTTTACCATTTGAGAAAGGGCGTTGTAACTCTTTCAAAAATTTTCCAGAAAATAGTCTGATCAAGAATAAATGTGTGGCCGGCGCCGCGGCTCACTAGGCTAATCCTCTGCCTAGCGGCGCCGGCACACCAGGTTCTAGTCCCGGTTGGGGCACCGATCCTGTCCCGGTTGCCCCTCTTCCAGGCCAGCTCTCTGCTATGGCCCGGGAGTGCAGTAGAGGATGGCCCAAGTGCTTGGGCCCTGCACCCCATGGGAGACCAGGAGAAGCACCTGGCTCCTGCCATCAGATCAGCGCGGTGCGCTGGCCGCAGAGCGCCGGCTGCGGCAGCCATTGGAGGGTGAACCAACAGCAAAAGGAAGACCTTTGTCTCTCTCTCTCTCTCTCTCTCTCACTATCCACTCTGCCTGTTAAAAATTAAAAAAAAAAAAAAAAAAAAAAAAAAAGAATAAATGTGGCCGGCACCATGGCTCAATAGGCTAATCCTCTGCCTGCGGCGCCGGCACACCAGGTTCTAGTCCCGGTTGGGGCGCCGGATTCTGTCCCGGTTGCTCCTCTTCCAGGCCAGCTCTCTGCTGTGGCCAGGGAGGGCAGTGGAGGATGGCCCAAGTGCTTGGGCCCAGCACCCCATGGGAGACCAGGAGAAGCACCTGGCTCCTGCCATCGTATCAGCGCGGTGCGCTGGCCGCAGCGCGCCGGCCGCGGCAGCCATTGGAGGGTAAACCAATGGCAAAAGGAAGACCTTTCTCTCTGTCTCTCTCTCTCTCACTATCCATTCTGCCTGTCAAAAATAAAAATAAAGAAAGAAAGAAAGAAAGAAAGAAAGAATAAATGTCAGGTATGTACCAGTTTTAGGTCAAGACAAGTCCAACTTTACATACTATGTAACTTCGTTATTAAGAGAGGAAGGGGAGCAGGAGGGAAAAGAAATATATTCTTGACAATTCATACACAATCTTGGAGGACCTCACTACATATTTTTTTTAAAGATTTATTTATTTTTTTTATTTGAAAGGCAGAGTTACAGAGAGGCAGAGGCAAAGAGAGAGAGAGAGAGAGAGTTTCCACCCACTGGTTCACTCTCCAAATGGCCATAACAGGAAGAGATGGGCCAATCCGAAGCCAGGAGCTTCTTCCGGGTCTCCCACGTGGGTGCAGGGGCCCAAGGACTTGGGCCATCTTCTACTGCTCTTCCAGGCCATAGCAGAGAGCTGGATCGGAAGTGGAGCAGCCAGGACTTGAACCTGCGCTCATATGGGATGTCAGCACTGCAGGCAGTGGCTTTGCCCGGTACACCACAGCGCCGTCCATCACTACATATTAATACAAAGCATCCAACACAAAATTTAAGGAGTAACTAGATCAAATTAGTAGCTATTTTTCAAGGAATTTGAGGAATAACATGGTGATGATAGACGTTGTCAGGACGAATCAATTAGTCGTCTTTCATCATTACCCACATACAACAACTCAGTTCACGGCCCTGAATGCCTTTTTCAGCCCCGTGCAGCAGCAGTCTCAAAGTAATAGGTAGCATCACGCAGAAACTGTTTTCAGAGAATAGTCCTTAACAGTGAGGGGCACAGAACAAACATGGTCTGGCTTAGTCCGGCTATGTCCGGCTCAGTCCCAGTTTTTAACCCACTGCAGAAAATGGAAGACATAACTTGAAAAACCAAGAAGACAGTATGTATGGATATAAAGGTGCACCTGATACACATGGACTTGAAGGATGTGCCAACAAGCATACACAATCAGAATCTCCACCAGAGGAAAAGCAGTGCCAGGGCACGGAGCACCGCAGGGAGGAGGAGGAGCACTCCAGCACAGAGGAGGAGGGCTGCTACCGGCTAACAGGAAATATGCGGTTTCTTTCTTTTCTCCATAGAACTCAATATTACTTCCTCCTCTCCCTTCCAGTCTCCCCTCTTCTCTCCTCATCTCTCTACTCACTTTCTGTAACTTCACATTGCTGTTCCCCGACCTGGTTTGTTCTCCTTCTGAACACGGGCATCACACCATGCCCTCTAGGCACAGAGGCTGGCCCAGGTGTTGCTACCCCGGCTGACACGGGGCCTCTCTGGGACTAGAAGAGCGAACAGAAGACTCAGGAGAAGAAACTGCAGCCTAGGACGGCCCAGACACCAACCCCTCTGATGAACACTTGGAGCCCACTTCGCTAAGGGGACCATAAGAGAGTTGTATTCTGATGGGTTCATTTATTGCTGGGAAAACCATAAAGAAGTTACACCAGAGGACATTGCCCACCACTGACCCATCTCTCCTGCAGTGCGTAGTCAGGCAGTGGGCAGAGGGCAAACGCAGTGAGGTGCTTCAGTTCCCCAAGTCCAACACACTAATATGCATACTGGCAAGTAAATATTTTAAGGAACAAAACAAATTAGTAAAAAACTGGATTCTGGCCTAAACTGACAAGAGCCTAAGAACAAAGTGACTCCCTCTGAAATGAGCACCTGTCAGGCGGGGACAAGAACACCTTCACCTGTCATTTCCCATGTGTCTAGACAGTTTTAATTTTCTAAGCTTCTATTCGTATTGGTTTACAAATGTCATCAGATGGGAGACTATGGTCCAATTCTTTTCACCGAAGAAAAGTAAACACTGGGGCTGGCGCTGTGGTGTAGCAGGTTAAGACTCTGCCTTTGGCGCCGGCATCCCATGTGGGCGCCAGTTTGTGTCCCGGCTGCTCTTCTTCTGATCCAGCTCTCTGCTATGGCCTGGGAAAGCAGTGGAAGATGGCTCAAGTCCCTGAGCCCCTGAACCCATGTGGGAGACCAGGAAGAAGCTCCTGGCTTCGGATTGTTGTGGCCATGTGGGGAGTGAAGCAGCAGATCGAAGACCTTTCTCTCCATCTCTCCCTCTCTTTATAACGAAGCCATTCAAACAAACAGATAAACCTTACAAAAAAAAAAAAAAAAAAAAGAAAGAAAGAAAGAAAGAAAGAAAGAAAGAAAGAAAAGAAAAGCAGTATTGAGTCATTACATGCAAAGTTTTAAGAGGATATAAAAACTGTACTCCTGTATCACCCGAGTTTGTGTGACACTGTGGTGGGGAGTTTGCCAGATCTCAAGCACACATGTCACCAAGTCAGCACACATCGGGTATTTATTACGTCACCCACAGTAAGCCACTGACTGGCCTTGGGGCTGCTCACAAGCTTGCTGTCCTTGCTACGTGAAAGCCACTCTGTTAAAGTCTCCCACACGGACCCTCACTCATCATCAGCGGCAAGCAACCTGAACCGGAGCAGGTGTCACATACAGAACTACTACAGGACCCGGCAACTCCTCTCTGAGATACATGCTCAAGAGAATGAAAGCGTATGCCAGGGCCGGCGCTGTGGTATAGCGGGTAAAGCCGCTGCCTGCACTGCCGGCATCCCACATGGGCACGGTTCGAGTCCCAGCTGCTCCACTTCCGATCCAGCTCTCTGCCATGGCCTGGGAAAGCAGTAGAAGACAGCCCAAGTCCTTGGGCCCCTGCACCCACACGGGAGGCCCGGAAGAGGCTCCCGGCTCCGGATCGGTGCAGCTCTGGCAATTGAGGCCAATCAGGTAGTGAACCAGTGGATGGCAAACCTCTCTCTCTGCCTCTCCTTCTCTGTGTAACTCTGAATTTAAAATAAATAAATAAAAAAAGAAAGAAAGAAGGAAAGCGTATGTCCACAGTAAGACCTGCAGGCAAACATTCACCAAGGCATTTTTTTTTTTTTTTGACAGGCAGAGTGGACAGTGAGAGAGAGAGAGACAGAGAGAAAGGTCTTCCTGCCATTGGTTCACCCTCCAATGGCCGCCGCGGCTGGTGCACTGTGGCTGGCGCATGCGCTGATCCGAAGGCAGGAGCCAGGTGCTTCTCCTGGTCTCCCACACAGGTGCAGGGCCCAAGCACTTGGGCCATCCTCCACTGCACTCCCGGGCCACAGCAGAGAGCTGGCCTGGAAGAGGGGCAACCAGGACAGAACCGGCGCCCTGACCGGGACTAGAACCAGGTGTGCCGGTGCCGCAAGCAGAGGATTAGCCTATTGAGCTGCAGTGCCAGCCACCAAGGCATTTTTCATTCTAGCCTCAGTGTGGAAACAAGAAGAGACAGAACGTGGTGTATCCACATCACCGGATATTCAGCAATACAATGAACGGACTACAGGCACACAGGGCTTCGGGGACAGCCCTCCGCATGTCATGTGAAGTGAGAGGGGCAGCGGCATGGTGCGCCTGAGCTTTCCAACTCACAACGATGGTGCAGCCCATGACTTCTCCACTTCACAGCAGGGTGACCGCGACACACATCGTGCACTTTGCCAGTCCTCCAGGCTCTCCTGGTCTGACACTGTCGCTGCAGCCCCAGCCAAGCACAACCATGAGGGTGCGAGGTCTGGCGGGTTCTGCGGGCGGAATGCATTTATGACTCCTGCTGTTTCCAACTTAACGGGTTTATCAGGATGTGAGCCCACTGTAAGTCACGAGCATCTGTATATTAGATGTCCAGAAAAGGCTGGTAACAGAAATAGAAAATAGGTGGTTATTTCAGCCTGCGGCTGACAGCTGGCTGGGGATGAGGATCACATATAAGCGTGTCTGCATCTGGCTTATGGTGATGGTCAAGGCACCAGGTCTCATTGACTTGTACACTAGAAATGAGTGCATTTTCTGATACGTAAAATGCATCCTGGGATATCATGTCCCATTGTAAACGTGGAAACTTGTGGCACATGAGCAGGGACCAGTGGCAGCAGACACATCCGTCTATGTAAGCGAATGCAGTCTGAGCTGGTTCTGCTTCTTGTCTGATGGCAAATAACCAGTGTGTGCTTGTATAAAGACTCTCCTCTTTGAGAGCGACACAGTCGCTACTGCGATGGAGGAGTCTCCCTGGGACCTCTGCTTTACCCCACTGAGCATGCGCGAGGCACCCAAGGCTGAAGGGCATTCATGGGCAGTTCTGCAGGATGTGAGCAAACTGGAAAAACCCAGTTTAAAGCTGAGGGTCATTGTGAGAAAAGCCTAGCACCGGGTGCAGGATGTGGAAATCAATGGATCATGGGCAAAAGCACCGGGCAACAGATGTGGAAATACCAAACCAGAAAGTAATATTTAAATAAGCCAAGAGGTCATATAAAAGCATTATGGCAGGAGACTCTTTTTAGCTCCAAGCCAAAAACAAGGTGCCCATTCGATTCACGGAAGTGCCCGGGTGCTGTCACAGGAGTCCTGTGGTGCACCTGACATTGAAGGGGTTCAAAACATTTCTGCAAGGGGCAAGCTTCGAGCCTGGTGTTTACGATGCTTGATCCCACATCACAAGGCCTGAGTTCGATTCCTGGCTCTGGTCCTGGCTCCAACTTCCTGCCAATACAAATTCTCTGAAGCTCCAGAAATGGGTTACTGCTACCCTCGTGGGAGACTGTGTTCCTGGCTCCGGCCCCAGCTGCTGGCAGCACTGGGCAGTGAACCAGTGATGGGAGCTTTTTCTATCCTTCTCTCTTCTGTCTATCTGATTCTCTACCAGATTTTTAAAATTTTTCTAAGTTCACAGAAAAATGGAATGAGAAGATAAGTTTATTTTGGTGCTAAAATTTCTGAAGCCTACACACAGTATTTTTCATAACACACATTTTCCACGACTTATGCTGTATGCTGCTCTAAGGGTTTCAGCCTTTAGAATTCTGATAGGTTTAAAGACGTTTCCTGTCTGTCATTCTCCCACCCCACCCCAGCGCACACCCCCGGCCCTCAACACTGAGGACTAAGATGTCTACAGTTCATGGAGACTGACAGCACACTCGGCACTGGCCGAATGTCTTTCTTCTATTTTCCATGTAAACCTCAAAGCAAGCTTAGTACAAAGAGCTGACTTAGGTGTTTCTCTTCACAGACAACAAAACCCAGACTGAAGATGCTCTGGACCCTGGCATGCTCACACCTCCAGGAGTCAGGAAGGCTAGAATTCTAGAGCTAGTTCCTCAGGGTATGCATACTTAACTGCCTTTATTATTTATTTATTTATTTTAGAGAGACAGTCAGACATCGATAAAGAGCTCCTATCTTCTTTTTATTTTTTTTAATTTTAATTTTTTTTTTTTTGACAGGCAGAGTGGACAGTGAGAGAGTGATAGAGAGAGAGACAGAGAGAAAGGTCTTCCTTTACCGTTGGTTCACTCTCCAATGGCCGCCGCGGCTGGCGTGCTGCGACTGGTGCACCGCGCTGATCCGATGGCAGGAGCCAGGTGCTTCTCCTGGTCTCCCATGGGGTGCAGGGCCCAAGCACCTGGGCCATCCTCCACTGAACTCCCTGGCCACAGCAGAGAGCTGGCCTGGAAGAGGGGCAACCGGGACAGAATCCAGTGCCCTGACCGGGACTAGAACCCGGTGTGCCGGCGCCACAAGGCGGAGGATTAGCCTAGTGAGCCGCGGCGCCGGCAAGAGCTCCTATCTTCTGGCTCACTCCCCAAGTGCACACAACGGCCCCCGAGAGCTGGGCCAGGGAAAGCAATACAGATCCCTCACACAGGTGGCAGGACGCCAATGACTGGAGCTGTCGTAGCTGCCTCCACACTGGTGGGAAGCTGCAGTCAGTCCCACACTGGTGGGAGCTGAACCCAGGTAACTCAGATGGGTAACATAGGCATCTTACCCACCAGGCCCAAAACCCGCTCCCTCCTACCACTTTATGTACTGCCTTCACAAATCAGCAACTTTGTATGGTATTAATCTAGTCGGAGAGCTGATTTGGGTCATTTCATTTCTTTTAAAAACTTCCAGGGACTGGCATTGTGGCACAGTGGGTTAACCTGCTACCTGATGCCAGCATCCCATACAAGTACTAGTTTGAGTCCTGGCTTCTCCACTTCCAATCCAGCTCCCTGCTAATGTGCCTGGAAAAGCAATGGAAGATGGCTCAAGTATTTGGGTTCCTGCCACCCACGTGGGAGACCAGGATGGAGTCCTTGGCTCCTGGCTACGTTCTGGCCCAGTCTTGGCCACTGAAGCCGTTTGAGGAGCAAACCAGCAGATGAAAGAGTTCTCTTTCTTTGTCTAACTCTGCCTTTCAAACAAATAAATCCAAAAAAAAAAAAAAAAAAAAAAGGTCCAGAACAGTTCTGTTTCTTTTCCATCTTCTTGAACTCCTCCATTGATTACTGCACTTTAATATAATTTTTATGTTTTAGAATATGTCATACAGAATTCTTTTCTTTATGTCCCAACAAGAGTAAACTCGGTCTATCAGATTTGATGACCTGGAAATTTTTTTTAAAAAATGTATTTATTTTATTTGAAAGTCAGAGCTACACAAAGAGGAGGAGAGGGAAAGAAAAAGAGAGAGGGAGTGGTAGAGGGAGAGAGGGAGAAGGAAAGAGAGAGAGGTCTTCCATCCACTGGTTCACTCCCTAGATGGCCACAACAGCCGGAGCTGTGTTGATCTGAAGCCAGGAGCGAGGAGCTTCCTCAGGGTCCCACAAGTGGGTGCAGGGGCCCAAGGACTTGGGCCATCTTCCACTGCTTTCCTAGGCCACAACAGAGAGCTGGATCAGAAGAGAAGCAGCCGGGACTCGAACTGACGTCCAAATAGGATGCCAGCACTGCAGGCAGCAGCTTTACCCACTATGCCACAGCGCATATCTTTATTCTTAAAAAAAAAAAAAAAGTTTTTATTTATTTGAAGAGAGAGAGAGAGAAAAAGAAAGCAACAGAGAGACAGAGACAGACAGACAGTGCCTCCATCCGCTGGCCTACTCCCCAGATGGCTGCAGCAGCCAGGGCTGGGCCAGGCCGAAGCCAGAAGCCAGTAACTCATTCTTGCTCTACCTCCTGAGTGTCAGGGATCTACGCACTTGAGCCATCACCTGCTGCCTCCCAGGATGCAGGATCAGAAGCTGAGTGGCGAGGACTCTAACCAGCACTCTGATATGGGACGAGGCTGTCCCGAGCTGCAGCTTCAGTGGCTAGGCCACCAGGCCTGCTCCCAGCTCCTACTTCTCACTGTCAATGACCCATGTCAAAGAGCTTAGGTAAGACCCAGACACGCGCTCACTACAGCCCTGAATCTTCACCAGAATTCACCACTTAGCCGAAAAATGCCGGTCTTCCTCCTCTATACGGTGTTGAACACATTTCCAAAATTCTTATGTTCCAGGCTACTACAGTTTAAACATGAAAAATTCAAACTACACTACAAATGTAGCTTATGGGTAATATAATTCACTATTTGAAATAAGAATCAAGATGACGTTTACTCAGAAATATATCGGTGCTTGTTTTAGACACCTGTTGAAGTTAATTAAAAGTACTAGGCCATTACCAAATGAGATCCACAAGATTGTTTACAAAATGAAACTGAGTTTCACCAACCGTGTGACAAAAAATGTAGACTACAGGCAACTGTCTATGAACCGGGAACATAACATTCAGAAGGAACAAGTTAATAGAAGTGGGACTAGCTATGATCGCAGGAGCAAAGACAGCCAACGTTGCCTGTTCTTGCATGAGACATGCGGTGTGTGGTGATGAGGAAATATGCAGCTTATCTTTGAGCACAAAAAGGAAAAAATAAGGCCCAGCTCTCAGGCGAGTGACTGCATCTAAAAACTCTGCCACTGACGGAAGGCTGGATTAAGGAAATATTAAAAGAACTTCCGTGGCACAGGGCAGTTGAACGTCGGCCACAAGCCTGGTACATTTCTTTATTAGTAGGTCTGGGGCCTCAGCCTCCACTGCTCCCCCATAGATGCTGATGGGAATCACTATCTTTTAAGCCCCCTGAGAAATTCAAGAAGGAAAATGTGATGGGAGTTTGTGCTCTGTTTCAGAGAGAAAGAATTCCTATTCATGGGGCTCGTGTGAGTTAATGACATCAACTACTTAGAATGGTCCTTGGTACCAGCGAAGTGTTACGTAACAGTCATAAGCACAGCAGCTAAGTTCGATGGGGCTGGCCGCACAGGTAAAGGTGAGCGTGGATAAGCGGGAGATGTTTGCTTATGGCCATGATAAAGGAAGGAGCGGGGGAGGCAGGAGTGAGGGCGTGGGGAGAAGTCGGCTTTCTAACCCACACTTGACGCCATTCGTACTGCTCCGGCATTTTGTCTCTGTTTTGTTTTATAAGAAATATATTTTTAAGTTAATACTCTTTTTTAAAATTTTTTTATTTTTTTGACAGGCAGAGTGGACAGTGAGAGAGAGAGAGGCAGAGAGAAAGGTCTTCCTTTTGCCATTGGTTTACCCTCCAATGGCTGCCGCGGCCGGCGCACCACGCTGATCCGATGGCAGGAGCCAGGTGCTTCTCCTGGTCTCCCATGGGATGCAGGGCCCAAGCACTTGGGCCATCCTCCACTGCACTCCCGGGCCATAGCAGAGAACTGGCCTGGAAGAGGGGCAACCGGGACAGAATCCGGTGCCCTGACCAGGACTAGAAGGATTAGCCTATTGAGCCACGGTGCCGGCCTAAGTTAATACTCTTAATTGACAAATCATGATTGTACTGTTGTGTGGTGTAGTATGCCTTCAATATATGCATACAAGGTAGAATAACTGTCAAATATTAACATACCCACCCCTTTACTTACCTCTCATTTCTAATAATGTGACACGTAGCTATTACACATTATTAATACTACCGTCATCCTGTGTACAATGGATCTCAAAACTATTCCTGCTGTCCACCTGACACTTGGTATCCTCTGAGCAGCAATTCTCCATCCCCTCCCCACCTTCCCAGCCTCTGGAAATTGTTACATTTACTCACTACTTCTCTGAGTTCAACTTTTGAATATTCTATTTCTAAAGGACATAACGCAGTATTTATCTTTCTGTGCCTGGCTTGTGTCACTTAGCATCCTGTCCCGAGTTCCATCTGGGTTTCCCATTTTTGAAGGCAGAGTAATATTCCACTGTGCACACACGCCATTCTCCTTATGCATTCATTGGCTGTTGTGGATAATGCTGCAATGAACAGGGGAGTGTTCCCTGTCACTTCTTTAAGTATAGGGCTGTTGGCACGATGATGTGGCAATGAGAAATGTACAAGCTGCCCAGCATCAGCAAAGGAGGCTGAAATAGTCTTGGCGTGTCCGCATTCATCGAAGAGGAGCCTGGTTTTCAGGGTAGGTCACTCAGTGCCACCAGGTTTTGGGGCAGAGGTTAAAGGGCGTGTAGTGCAGTGGTTACAGAGCTGCCGGCTCCAATCTCAGCTGCCCGTGCATTAGCTCTGCCGATGCCGTCTAACTGCTCAACTTCTCAGAGCTGCATCGTTCTTCCGTGTCAAACAGAGCTAAGAGTGCCTACTTCAGTCTGTCCACACAGCCAGGTGATCCTTGTCACATGGCAAACAGTCTCAAGCAACACCAGCTGTTCTCGTTTAGGAGGCTATGTCTGGTCATGAGGCAGTGGGAGCAGCTACAGACACTAGGGGATGGGGGAGGGGAGAGGATGAGAAGAACTGAGAACCACCCCTTCACTGGGACCCCGAGATCCAACAAGGCTCTGAACTCAGAGACAACAAATCTAAGTTTCAAATGGAGAGGTTAAACTGAGCACAAAAACTCAGCCATCTCCAAGGATTTCAACGTGGAATTCTCCTACCAGAACGTACTTGCGATAATACACCTTCATCTTTCTCCCATACAATTATTTTCATTCTATCCTGAAGCAAGAGTTCAAGAACCCAGAAGAAGGGCACATGTAAGACAGAAGACTGAGTCACGAGTGGCCGGCCTCACTACGTTTAGGAAACACCACGTTGCAGGGAAAAACAAACACAAATCCCTCAGACTCCTGGGCGCTCACCAAAGTTCACCAGAGAGGCTCGAGAGCAGGGACGACCCAGGGACACGCGAGGCTGTTCACAGCGCTGGCCTGAGCCTAAACACAGCATGAGGCGTCTTCAGGGAAGATGGAAAATGCTTGTGATGAACCAAGTAGCTGTGGATTCAAGAGATTTTTGCACCAAAATACAACGTTTCTGTTCACTCCATTTCTGAAGTTCCCTGGTAGGATGCCTTTGTGCTGCCCTCCCTGCTCTGGGAGTTCCAGGAGGGCAGATCCCAAGTCACGCCCAGCCCTGCAGTGTCCACCATAATGTAAAATAAGTACCGCGGTATTTGTTGAACGAACGCAAATCCATGAAACCAGTTTTTCCAAACAGAGCTCTGGGATGGGGTCCTGAGCCTCCAAGGGATTAGACTTGTTTTCTACCGATATCACTTTCCCAACATCTCGTGAAGGCTGAATTAAGAGAATCTGGGTAAATGCTACAGAAGACTTTTCAATCAAAACCAAGTCCTGCAAATCTAGACTACTGGGAACACGAAGACTTCAAACTGCCTGTTGGACAGGCCTGAATCGTTCTGCTCTGTGTAACTGGAACTCAAGACTGCCTTTTCCCAGCGAGTCCTGGACTAAGAGCAAGTCTGGGGTGGCGGGCTTGCTGCTGTCACTGCACACACGTCACCTCCACCTATAACCATGCCCACGGCCTCTTCCTCATCGAGATAAAAGCACATAGTAAGTGCCAAGGAAATGGATTTTGATCCTTCATCTTTTAAAATTTTATTTTCATTTTTTATTTGAAGGGCGGACAGTTGGAAATCTGTCCACTGGTTCCCTTCCCAGGAGCCAAGAACACCATCGAGGTCTCCCTCGTGGACAGCAGGGACCCAGGCCCCTGAGCCACCACCTACTGTCTCCCCGGATGTGCAGGAAGCCAGGTGGGAAGCTGGGAGCGGAACCAGGCACCCCCATGTGGGATGAGCAGCAACTTAACTGCTGAGCCAAACACCTACCCCTCTGAGCTCATCTTTTGTTCTTGAATATGAATTACTACAAAGTTAGGAATTTATTTCAGGGTGACAAAGCAGACACAACTTGGGGAGATTCCCCCACAGCAGCGCTGCACGGACTCCAGAGGCTCAGCTTAGGTTGAGAAAGCTGGCAGAGCGAGGGAGACCCTGGAGAGCCACGCGGCCAACAGCCCTGCAGCCGCCCATCAAAGCGGCGCACACAGCTGTTCTCCCCAAGCAAGCGGAAGCTCAACCGACGCACAGCTTTCAGGCACACAGACCTGGCCTGGAACAAGGCTGTGGTGTCTACAAAAAAAGGACTCGCCGCTGCAACAGCGGTGGAGACGAAGCCTTGCCCGCTCTCCGGAGGCACCAGCTCCCCCAAACCGGATCTAGTGTGCCGTCACCCGGGGCGCACCTGGCTCGGTCTCGTCCTGCCACGCAAGGTGTCAGACAAGCTTCCCGGCAAAGAGGGACACCCTGGGTGACGCCTGCCTTTTTCAGAGTTAGAGAGCAACAGCGACTTCCAGAGTCAGGGACACTCGGGGGCCGCGCGGGGCGGGATTCCCGCGCGCCACGGCGGGCCGCTCATCCCTCCCCCGCTCCGAGCCTTGAACTTCTCCGGGCAGAAGCGTCGGGAACCCCATGGCCGGGCTCGCGCCTTCCCATCGAGTAATTCACATCCCCCAGGGGCAGAGAGAGAGGGAGGATCTGGCAGGAGCCACGGAACGAGCTCAGGGCGCTGCAGCGGCCACGGAAAAGTTGCCCCGAGCGGCTCGGCCAGCTGGAGGCCGGGCAGCGGCGCGCGTACTTACGCGGCGGAGCCGACTCGGCCCTCCCGCTTGCCGGGCACTCTCGCAGTCTTGGCGTCGTCCACCTCGGGCTGGAGTTCGGTCATCAGGCCCGGCTCCGGAGGGCGCCGTCAGCCCCGCGCGCCGCCTCCCCGGCTCCCCGCATCCGGGCCGGGCCGGGCTCCCGGGGCCGCCGCGGGCCGGGGCGCGTCGGGGGGCGGGCGCGATTGGCCCGGAGCGGCGGGGCAGAGCCGCGGAAGGGAGGGAGGAGGGGAGGCGGGGAGGCGGGGAGGAGGGGAGGGGGTGGGTCGGAACGAAGTGACAGCCTCTTCCCCCAACCCCGCGGGCCGGCTCACCGGGAGGAAACCTGTTGAGCGAGTCCTGCGGGCCGACGCAGCCGATTGGCCGGGCAGGTGACGCCTCTGCCCACCCCGGGCCCAGCCAGCCGGGCCGGGTGGCGGGCGGGGGCGGCCTTCTCGCCGCGCCCGGAACCGGGGGAGTTTTTCGAACCCGGGGAGACGGAGCCGGCCGAGTGGGGGCCCCCAGCGCCGCGCCGCCTGGCCTGCGCCCGGGCCTGAATTATTCAGTCGGGACGTGGACGGCGCGAGGGCCGCCTCTCCGCGCTCATACAATGGGGCTGCTCAATTTTTCATGCGAAAATAACCGAAGGGAAGCAGAGGCGGCGGCGGCCGCTCTGTCTTTTGGGTGATTGCTGGGGCGTCGGGGTGGAGAAGGGCGCGCCGCTCCCGGACCCCGGTTTCCCCGGGCCTCGGCTTTCTCCCTGGGCTGAGCTTTGGCGTTTTGGCAGAGAGAGCATGTTCCAGGCGTCGTGGCAAGGATAGCAGACGGCATTTGTGCGCGTGGCATGTGTGGGCTCTGTAGCTCTAGAGCATCCGAGAACCAGAGCGAGGCGCACAGGGGCTGCCGACCGGCCTGGCGGTGAGGAAGCCGGTTAGGATGCCCACGTGCCCTACCCCAGAGCCTGCCTGGGGTTGAGTCCCTGCCCTGCTCCCAGTAACAGTTTCCTGCTGATGCGGACTGCAGGAGGCGGCCGTGATGATGACTCTGGCTCCTGGATCCCTACCGCCCACGTGGGAGACCTGGGTTGAGTTTCGGCGCCCAGCGGGCACCACCCAGACTTAAGCTGTTGTGGCTGTCTGGGGAGTGAATCATTAGAGCGCTCCCTGAGCTGCTCAGATTAAAACAAAAATAGAGCCTATTTTGATTACAACGCCTATGCAACCATCGTAGTGTATATGTCTATGAATGTGTGTGTGTGTACGTGTGTGCAAAGCACCCATCCTTCTAAATAACCACCAGCGCTATGGAGATAGGAGTGCTTTCCAGTGTTTTCTTAATCCCTCTGGATTTGTTGGCTTCTGTTTTTGGACTGAGAGAGCCAAAGCATCCTTTTGTAGCCTGCTTCCTGCAGAATTGATTCTTGTAATTCAGTAAGTAAAGCCAAAGAGTACTGGTAAGTTCCTTAACAGTGCGCCTAATCAGTTCTCTTTTTTCTTTCTGACCACTGACCCCCCTGGCTGCACGTAACTGGAGAGGGGTAGGGAAGGAGGGCTGCCTCTCTGGGTGACCTGGAAGCTGGGAGGGGTCCCCATAGTCTCTGTCTCTTCCTGTGGACCCTCAGGATGAGGGTGGGCTTGGAATTGGGAGGAGGTTGTGACACTCCCAGACTCTGGCTGGTGATCCCTCAAATTTCAAGTGCCCTGGAAGACTGCTACTGGGCTCACACCTCACTGACTTACTCCTTCTAAGTAATTTTATTATTGTGAAATATACATAGTAACACTTATCATTTTAACCACTGGCAAATGTACAAGTTTAGTCTCATCAAATACATTGACTATGTGGTATAGCCACCACCACTATCCATACCCCCAACTTTTTTTTATCATCCCCAACATAAATGCCCATTCAACTATAGATCTTCCTTCTCATCCCAGCTCCACTGTCTTCCACGAGCTGTCGCTACGGGTTTGTTGCATACACGTCAACTTGAGTGGAATCATACACTATTTTTCCTTCAGTGTTTGGCATACTATCTTAAAGGTCCATCCATGTCATAGCAGATTTTGTTCCTTCTCTTGGCTAAATTAATAGTCCATTATAGACTACAGACCACGTGTTTTAATCCCTTCACCTGCTAAGGGGTTATTTCCATCTTCTGTCTGTTGTGAGTGAGGCTGCCGTCTACACTGGTGTACAAGTATCTGTCCAGGTCCCTGTTTTCAATTCTTATGTTTATGTACCTGGGAGTGGATTTGGTGGGCCACATGCCATCCTGTGAAAAATTGTGGTTAAGCCATTCTGAGAGATGAATAAAGACCAGTATTCCGAGTAGCCCCAGCATGGGCTTATGGCTCAGGAATCCCCCTGAAACTCATTGAGGGCATGAGATGAGGACTTCCAGTGCTGTGGTCTTCAATGAGAGAGAACAGGGGGGCGTGCAGGGAAAGGAGGGGCTAACAGCAGATTGAGTGGATACAGTAGAGTAGGGGGATTAGGAAGGAGCAGGCTTGCTGAAGTGTAAAAGACCTGGCCAAACAGCTGCCCAATTTGGTTCTTCTTGGGGCTACAATGGAATGCCCTATTTAAAAGGCGGCAGCAGCTAAGCAGTAGGGGAAATTTCACTGCAGTGTGACAAAATAAAGACGTAAGATTCTTCCTAGAGTCCATATCCAGAGGTTTTGATGATTTTGTACCCATGAGACAATACATTTCTTCCTCCAAGCGTCTGGGAAGCTAAAGTCTCGTTTGTTACAGCAGTGAGGAAGAGTTCTGAGGACTGTTTTTGCGTTATTGAAGCAGCTGTGCCAGAAAATGCCCAACCCAGCACCTTCAAGGAGGTAGGAGCTTAGACTATTGGTCAGACGTTGACCTGCTTTGAACACTGATTAGATGAGAGATACACCTGTCCATAGTCTCGGGGCAGAGGTCACATAACCTGGGAGATGAGAATGGAACGTGGGTTGCATGTGTGATCCCAGTTACCTAATTTATAGCACGTCACAGGATGCATATTTATTAGCCAATATAAGTGCAGGTAAAGTCTTTCCACATGCCTGGAATTTTACGCATATTGCCTGATGACATGTTTTGGAACATGCTGATCATCTCAAGGTGAAACTAGGAAGCTCTATAATGATTTAACTATGCATGATGTTTCATAATCAAGGAATGCTGGGAAAACTTCTCAGACCATTCCTGTTTTCAATTAAGGTCAGTATCCAAAGGAAAAAATGGGAAAGAGCTGAGACCATTCAGACACTAACACTGACAAACTTAATTCTACGATGTTTTTGAAAAGTTGTATGTGACAATGAAAGTTGAGAAGCATCACTTGACGGGGCACCTTTTTTTGGATGCTTAGGTCAAATAGAAAGGGAAGTTTTCTAATGATTGTAACCATCAAATATTGGCATGGGAAACTGTAGTAGGCTGTGGATATCTTATGAAAGTCTTGGAAAATATGATGAAGATAAATCAATACAGTGGTTTTAAACCAGCATTTCCCAAACCTAGTGATAAGTTGTGAGCTTTGAAACATTCCATGTCTCCCCCTAGAGATAAAGAAAGAACTAAGCTTATCAGCTATGCTGAGAGGGATGGGCAGAGACCAGAGGGTGGCTGAGAAACACGGGCAGGAGCCTGGCTCAGTGGGAAAACAGAAGCAATGAGAGATCAATACTCCTTAAAAAGTAAAAATAAATGATGTTTTATAAAGACTACAAATAAATGAAATGAAAATCTGTCCCAGCGTTTAAAAATAAATGTCTATTTTCATAGGATAAATGGTACAGAGCCCAATCTGGGGCGTGGGAAGGCCACTGAGTTCTTCCCGTGCGGGGATTTCACAGCATGGGTGGGGGAGCTCCAGGTTCCTGGGACAAATGAGGGGAACACCTGGCCCTGGAGCTTGGGTCCTTGATTCCAGAGCCTCCTTCTGAACACTTCTCCAGTGCAGTGTCTTCTTTTACAATTAGAGCGGCCCCTGCACATCTCTATTCTGAGAAGGAACGTGTTGGCAGCCACACGCCAAACAAAATTCAAACATTAAATCCTAATTTTCCTAGAAGAACCTGAACTTCAGGGAATTTAGTGACTTGGCTGCGGCCTGCTCAGGTTGAAGAGTTAGCTTTCCGGACTTCCAGCCGGGTGCTGTTAGGGTTGCAGGAGAGTGAAGAGTGCTAGACAGGTTTCGTTAGTGGCAGAGACCCATGCCGTGTGGGAGAGTGGTTTGAGGGCGGGCAGGGTCAGCCTCCCGGAACCTTCAGCTGTGAATACAATGTATGCAGGGGAACAAATACTTGAATCTAGAGCTATCTTTAATGGCTGCCTTTTGCAGTTAGTACTTGTTGCTGTACAACTACCCACAGCAAAACCTGAAGTTTATTATCTCTCACGGTTTTGTGGGTTGATAAGGTGCAGCTGGGTGGTTGTCACTTATGATCTCATGCATTTGAAGTCGGATAGAGCCTGGGATTAGAGTCAGCTGAAGATTGAGCTGAGAAGCTCGACTTTCTACTCCCAAGTCCATTGCTCCAGCTGGCGTGTCTGGAAAAGCCGAGGGCTGGCTGAGTGTTTCAGTATCTCCACGTGGCCCTACACAGGGCTGGTTTTGGCTTCTTGGAAGCACGATGGTGTCCATACAGGTGTGTGTGTTTTTTTATTTGTTGCCTAATTTTTCCAGACAGTAAGTCCCATAATGCTAAGGTACAAACTGCTAGGCTCCTTATGAGACAGCCTGGCAGGTCAGGCAGCCTCATGTATGCTGCGTTATGTTGCTCAATGGTGAGCCACGGGGCTAGCCCAGAATCATGGTGTGAGAACCACGCCAGATATGGATACCAGGAACTGTTGTTCCCTGGGGGCGGCTGCTGGCGGTCAGCTCCCACGCTCCAGATAATAGATTAGGCGTTGGGCGTGTTTCTAACAGCCGTGTTCTCATTGCATGAGATACAGAAGTGAGCAAAGCAGACAAAACTCATACCGTGGTGGCTGTTGCGTTCTAGTGGGAGAGATTCAAACTTGTTGGTAGTAAGGACATTAATAACAGAGTTTCAATAGACATAGTATCTTTTCTCTCCCCCCAGATTCCACAACCCAACTTTTCTCAAATTGGAAGAGCTTATGGGTTTGTTTGCTACTCTGTGCAGGGTGTCTGGTTCATGGTAGGTGCTCAGTAGATGCTTGTTGAGTGAATGCATCCTTAGCTGGAGGTTGTTTCCACCTGTTGATTCTCACCCATGCTTATGTGGAATTAGGACTAATGGAGATGTTCTGTGTTGAGTAGTACTGGCTTTTTGTGTTTTTGAATTTAAAGAAAAAAAAAGTTAATGAAAAAGAAATGGTAAGAATATCTCTTCCCCCACCCCCAACTCAAAAAGAAAATCTTCAGCTTGTGCTACTGTCACTTGTGGGCCTGTTGAATCCAGGGCCCTAAGCCGATTACAGAGGTCCCATGACTCCCAGATGGCGCAGCTCTGGAGCAAGTTCAGGAACCACTGTTTATAACCCACAGACAACGCTGTAGAGCTATGGAATTGCTCATTTTTTAAAGAGAAACATTCATACAGCTACTTCCTTCCTGTGTTGTGGGAACTGATGATCACTCCATCAATACCGGAACTGGCCTTTCTCTGCGCCCTCCAGGGTTTGCCATGTGCTGTTTTTTCTCCCTAGGAAATGTATACTGCAGCTGACACACTGTTTTGAAACAGTTAATATTTAATTACTTTTAAATGAGTGCCTACACATGTCTTATTATCTTTCTGTCACTTGTACACTCCTTATTGGCTATTCTGACTTGTTTCTTTCTTACACACTTTCAGCTTGTTTTGCAATTGCTATTTATATTTCATTATCTTTTCTTCAATGATTTTTCTCTGTGTCACACTCCTCAGTTTTAAAAATCATTCCCAACAAAATTTAGCAAAGAATAAGCAATTGAGAAACGAATGAACAGGGCTCCACTGGCAAATAAGAAAGTTTTTGATTTTTCTCAAATAGCTACAGATTTACTTTCACTTTTTGGTCGACTCTTACACGGATGTCCTTTGTTGAGATAAGATGTGTATCTGCTTCCTTCCTTCCCACCTACCTTCTTTCCTTCCTTCTCTCTCTCATTCTTTTCTTCCTTTTTTTTTTCAGCAAGCATTTTTGTGTACATTTTATGTACAAGGCCATATTTTGGGTGATGGAACTTAAAAATGAGTAAGCACTGTGGTTGCTGTGAGCTTGTAGTCCAGTAGGAGACAGGATCAGTAAACAGGAGTTTACAGAACCTACATTCTCAGAACCTCCGTCAAAAGCTATCACGTTCTTCTCCCACAACCACACGCTCGGTGCCAGGAGCATCCTGGTAGCAAATGGAGAGAAGGGAAAGGCATGGCCATTCACTGCTTCTTGTTCTTCTGGTCTGGGTCGCACACAGCACCCAATCTCTGCTCCTCCAACACACACACACACACATCCACACAACTCTTAGAAAAGGCCCTAGGCTGCAAGTCAAGAGAGCTGGGCTCCAGTCCAAGCTCTGTGCTTTGTCCTGGAATGTGAATCTATTAATGAAATACAATGCAGAAGTAACAGAGCAGCTGGCGCTGAGGATGGAAACCTAGACCTTGGAGTTACAGCAATTCCAGTTTACCTAGGCAAGATATAGGAACGAAGGGGAGAAGAACTTTACCCAAAAATGTCATGGGAAACAACTTGAAAGATATTGAAATAGTTTCATGAGGAGATGGAAATTATTGAAATCTAGTCACCAGAGAAACTAAATAATTTATCCCCATTCCTGGGAGAGGGAGGCAGGGAAGGAGGGAGAGAGAGACAGAGAGAGAGAGAGAGAGAGAGAGATCAACTTTTCAAATATTGGTTTATTTTCCCAAAAGGCCTGAAGAGCCAGGGCTAGGCCAGGCCAAAGCCAGGAACTCTATCCAGGTCTCCCAGGTGGGTAGCAGGTCTACTACTTGGGCCTGCTAATGCCTTCCTAGGTGCGTTAGCAGGAAACTGGATCAGAGGCAGAGCAGCTGGGACTTGAACCAGCACTCTATAGGGGATGCCAGAGTCACAAGTAGGGCCTTAACCAACTGCACGATAACACTGGCTGCTAGCTTCAACCTTTAAAACCATACAAGATAGGGGTCGGCGCCGTAGTACAGTAGGTTAATCCTCCGCCTGCGGTGCCAGCATCCCATGTGGGCGCCAGTTCTAGTCCTGGCTGCTCCTCTTCCAATTCAGCTCTCTGCTATGGCCTGGGAAAGCAGTGGTAGATGGCCCAAGTGCTTGGGCCCCTGCACCCGCAGGGGAGACCAGGAAGAGGCACCTGGCTCCTGGCTTCGGATTGGCGCAGTTCTGGCCATTGCAGCCATTTGGGGAGTGAACCAACGGAAAGAAGATATTTCTCTCTGTCTCTCCTTCTCACTGTCTGTAACTCTACCTCTCAAATAAATAAATAAAATCTTTTAAAAAAACCATACAAGATAAAGACAGAATGTTTCCCTTTGTATTAGGATCATAGACTAATTAAAACCCAAATCTGATGTTTATTTTTAGTACTAATCAAAGAAATCAAATTAAAAATTCATCTTTACCTCCCATTGACAAATACGTTCTCTAATGAACACATAACAGAGGGTGAGCCAGACATGGGACATGTTTGGTCTTTCAGAATCCTAAGCCCTCAAATTCTGAGAAACTGTGGTATAAACCGGCAGTCGACACAACAGAGGAACAGCAGTGAGAAGTGGGGGTGGTCTTGTTCCCAACTTCTTGGCTGCACTTCCCAGGTGGTCTTAGAATATTTACTCTTCTGCCCTTGGGTGTCCGAGGGATGGGCTGTGAATCCTTTCAGTAAACACCTCTTCTTGTTTGAGCAAGTTGAGTTGTCCTGGCGATATGAGGCTGCTGACTGGGAGGTAGAATTAGGGAATGCTTAGTAGACAGGCTGATCTGAATTCCAAATACACACCGTGCTGTCTGGGACACGTGACCTCCCTTCCCTGAGTTTCCGTGTCCTCATCTGCGGGAGCATCTGTTTTGTAGAATGCTTAGGGGACGTGAAAAGTTCATGTGTACAGCAGATGTAGTGTGGTGTGCCAGACACACAGTGAGGCCTCAGTTCCTGCGAACCATTGGTCATCAGCATGGCCAGTTTTACAGCCCAGAGTACTGTTTTTAAGAAGTCGGGGACCTTGTTCATCAGCCCTCAGTGTCTGGGGCACTGTGTCACCTGCTGGAGAGAGTTACCAAAGATCCCCAACTTGTGACCTCTGTCCCCAGAGTCCCCAGCCCTGTTCAGACTGATTTCCTCATGGCACAGATTAAGTCTCTGTCCTTAGATCAGAAGCCTTGATGTGTCTGACTGCTGAAGCATAATCCCTCACGTCTCCTGGGTTTTTCCTTTTCTGGGAAGCCTTTGTCATCATTACAGCTTCAGTTTAACTTGTAAAAGAGTCATTGAAATGAAGAGTCAACAACAAATGAACTCTTGCAGAGTGCAGGTTTATGATGGCTACCATGAAAGTCAGGAGCCAGACAGGGGTGCTCTGAAAAAGTTCATGGATAATGTGATTCTTTTACTTCAACTACCCATGAACCTATTGAAGTCTCCTTATACATCCTTCTTTCACAAAAGGTGCTCTTATTTGTGGAATTTGTCCAATAATATTGAGCAAACTAGAACATCGTACTAACTTAATTCATCAGACTGGGGTTCAAATGGAGTAAGATATCAGCTCTCAGTGCCTTGCTGGCCAGAAAGCTGTTCTCTGTCATTCATTGTCCTCGGGG
This sequence comes from Lepus europaeus, assembly GCF_033115175.1. Taxonomy (NCBI): domain Eukaryota; kingdom Metazoa; phylum Chordata; class Mammalia; order Lagomorpha; family Leporidae; genus Lepus; species Lepus europaeus. The sequence continues at coordinate 151,890,526 of NC_084830.1, forward strand.
CTTCCATTTAAATAATTGGAAAGTTACCAGAAAGGTGAGGTGATAAAAGGTCAAATTATCAGTTCCTTGAAAAACAAATCAAACTCGTGCTCCATTGATGTCAAATCAGAGCATTTAGCTTGATGATGTAGTCAAGTGTTTGGGTTTGACTGACTTATTCTTTTGACTTTATTAACCATGAGGCAGAAGGTTTTGTTTAGAGTTTATTGAATCTCACTTACATTAACACTGAGGTTGTGAGATGTTTGGCTTAATTCTCCAGATGCTTTCTGTTTTGTTCTAGATTAAGAAAGACATCATTGGTAATCCAACTTCTCTATGGGAAGAACTTAGAGGCTGTAGTTTGCACTGAATCAGGGAATGAATTCCCTGTAGCCTTGGGAGCCCAATGATTACTAAACTTCTGCTGAATACACTCTAATGAAGATACTCTAGCACATTCCGGAAACACAAGATCAGATAAAGGATTACTTTTCTTTTTCATTATCATCTTCTTTAAAGTTCTTCTTTAAAAGTTTGGATTGTGGCAGGTGTGGTGCACTGGTGATGTTGCTGCTGGGGATGCCTGCATTCCTTGTCACAGTGCTGGGATTCCAGTTCAGGCTTTGCTTCCAGTCCAACTCCCTGTGAATGTGCACCTTGGGAGGCAGCAAGTGCTATCTGGAGAAGCTGAGCCCTTTCCACCAATGTGGGAGACCCAGATTGAGTTCCAGGCATCTGGCTTTGGGCTGACCCAGTCCAGGCTGTTGTGGGCATTTTGGGGGTGAATCGGTAGATGGAAGATTTCTCTGACTCTTGCTGTCTCTCTCTTTTTCTCTGTATCAACCTCGCCCTCTCCTTCCTTCCCTTTTGAATAAAATGAATAAACAAATATTTAAATAAATAGAGAGAGAGCAATGACATTTCAAAAGTGATGGAAGTACGCACAGTAGTTACGTTGCGGGGATGGACCGGGCAAGCAGGGAACCCTAAGAGGTACTGGGATTGTTCTAAATATTCATCTCCCTGAGTTGATGCATACATTCAGGATGCACTTAAAACTGTACATTTGAACATGTGTAAAGTCTCAAAGTTAAAAAGTAAGAAGAAAAGCCTCAAATCTTTAGCCAGAGTAATCTTTCCACTTTTTACTTGTTGAACATTATGTCTAGTGATACAAAGTATCAAGTGAAGCCTGTGACTACAAAGAAAGTTGAAAATATGTTACTACAAAAATTAACAAAAAAAAAAAAGAAGGAGGGGAGATTGAGAAAGGAAGGGTGGGAGAGAAGTATTGTGATCTTAACATTTTGTCTATGAAATACATGAAATCTATTCTGTTTATATTAATAAAAAATCACCTGAGTTAATAAAGTAACAGAAAGAAGAAAGAAAATACCAACACACATGAAATTTTATTGCCTTTTTCTCTTGGATACCAATATGATCCTTGTCTCTTTACTTACTTTTTTCTAGGGATAAATGTCTCTTTATCTCTCTCTTTGCTAAGTCTTTGAAAACTTCTAAGTATACATAAGTTTGCTACCCGCTCTTACTCATATTTATTTTAGCATGTAACATTACAAAGTTGTAACCTCTTCATTATATATATAGTATTTATTTGACAGATAGAGTTAGACAGAGAGACAGAGAGAAAGGTCTTCCTTCCATTGGTTCACTCCCCAAATGGCTGCTATGGCTGGAGCTATGCCGATCCGAAGCCAGGAGCCAGGTGCTTCCTCCTGGTCTCCCATGCGGGTGCAGGGCCCAAGCACCTGGGCCATCCTCTACTGCCCTCCTGGGCCACAGCCAAGAGCTGGACTGGAAGAGGAGCAACCAGGACTAGAATCTGGTACCCTAATGGGATGCTGGTGCCGCAGGCAGAGGATTACCAAGTGAGCCACGGCGCTGGCCCCCTCTTCATTATATTTTGTTTTCAATAACCTATGCAGTACCTGTTGGAAACTTTCTAAACCACTCATGATTTTTGAGTAGTACGTTTTTCAGCTCTTGGTTCCTAGTTGGTCACCTAGCTATTTAACATGCTAGTTGGGCTGTATAATCAAAGCGATCAAGAGGCATAAACAGCATTTTACTCTAAAAAAGCTTGGTGGCCAATTAGAATCTTCCAAATGAAAAAGAAAAAAGTTGGTACTTTCAAAGTCTGTCTACCTCCAAAGGATGGGCTAGCGATGCATGGCCAATCCCGTCATGATCTGGTTGAGTCTTGCTTGGGTAAGTTCAAGAAGAGAAGTCACACAGGATTAAATAGGAACAAGGGGTGCCAGGCCAGTGCGATAACTGAGCACTCCCTGTGTGTCACGCACTGGGTCCTGTGTGGATGGTTTAGTGTTCCCAACGGCCCTGTGCACCAGCGAGGGAACCAAGGTTCAGAAAAGGCAGGCGGCGTGTCCAGTACCGTAACAACAAATAATTTAGTTGGCTTGTTCCCAGAACTTGCTCTCCTTCTAGACTACCCTGTCTTCAGATAGATTATAAGCATTGAATTCCAAAGAGATTACCTCTCCACGCCCATATGTTTGGAGACAAGGAAACAAGGTCCATGGAGTTTATTGAGCATTTGTCTGGACAACAGCAGCTCAACTATCAGCTCTTCCTAGAATCTTCCTCTCCTTTTCCTAACCCCTGCTGCTCCACCCCAAGCCCCCTTGGCACCTCATCCTGCTCCCTCTCATGGTCAGAATCAGAATCTCTCATGTGACGTATTCTGGGTGATCCTGGGTTTAAATCCCTAATCAAGCACTTATAAGCTGTGTGACCTTGTGTGAGTTCCTTCACCTCTCTGAACTTTAATTCCCTCTGTGTGAGAAGGGAGACTGTAATAGTGGTGGTGATAACTGAGTGAGTTAAAAACATGGTCTGCCGTTTGACTGGGAGGTGCCAGGAAGAAGCTGTCTGCTATTTTGCTGCATAGTACTTGTGTCTTGATTCATGGCTACAAGTGCACAGGCGTATCTCCCCAGTGAGGTGCAGAAGGTATCACATAAATGTGTGGAATATAGTCCCCTTTCCTCAGTACTAAAGATTGGTGCTTAACACATTGAGACACTAAACCAAGATCTATGGGATTGGTTTAGTTTTCCGAGGTAATGACTTTGCACATTTTTCAGTTTTCCAGTTAATAATTCTATCAAGTATAGAACCAAAGGCTCTCAGACTCATTTGCTACTCTTGAGGATCCTGATGATTTTATTTTAGTTTTCTTTCATCCAAATTTATTTGAAAGGCACACAGAGGGACGCACACACACATACATACACATACACAAATACACATACACATACACACATACACAACAGACACACACACAGATCTTCCATCTGCTAGTTCATTCCCCAAGTGGCTATGATAGCAAGGGACAGGCCAGACTACAGCCAGGACCCAGGAATTCCATCTGGGTCTCCAACACGGGTGGCAGGAACCCAAGTGCTTGGGCCATCCTCTGCTGCCTCCCAAGTGCACTAGCAGGAAGCTGGATGAGAAGTGGAGGCGGGACTCCATCCCAGGCACTCCAGTATGGGATGCGCATGTCCCAAGAAGAGGCTTCACACTCTGCACTACAATGCCCACCCCGAAGATCCTGATTATTGATTGCCAGGCTGGCAGACCCCCAACCCCCAGATTCCTAACTGCTGTTTGAAATCTGAAGTGAGAGTGGTAGTTATATAAGTCCATGGTTCCATTTAGAAATTAGTTATTTCTGTGTTTTTGCTTGTCAAGGGACTCACATCAAGATGGCCTGACTTTCTCTTCTTGACATTACATTGTTGACGCAAACTGATCTACTGTAACACCTAAGTGATCCCAATACGTGCTTTCAATCCACAGTGTCTCATTCCTCTGACAGTGGTACCTTCAACTCCCCGTAATACCTGCCGTGAGAAAAATCACAGGTTTTAACCCTGCTTACTTCCTTGGCATTTCCTCCATCTATCCATTACTGCCGTGAGCAGCAGAGCTAGTCTAACTTCCTAACACTTCGTTTTCTTGGTTTGCATTGAGGCTGTAGATTCCTGGGATTTCCTGATTTCAAGAGAGCTATTGTTTTTTTTTTTTTTTTAATTTCCCCTGGAGAATGTAACCTCAGTGGTTCCACAGCAGCAGATGGCTGAGGTCAGAAGTCTGGCATGCACAAACGTGCACTACAGTTATATGACCTGGGCACCCCATCGCTTTCGGGTAATGCTGTGGATTTTTTCATTTTGTTTAAAACAACAAATACCGTGTCTACTGTTGTAACGTCCAAGTATTATCCAATATCTAATGTTTGGGGAAATGATGCTTGTGTTCCACTGTGGGCTCTGTGAACTGTACGCTTCCACATGGCCTCTTGCTTGTCAGTGAACAGATATCTGTATTTGGAAAGTCTGCTTTCGTGAAGAGCTAAGTACCTTTCTGTTGCTCACTAGGAATCTTTCCAGGGGACAACTCTGCTTCAGGAGAGATGAAGTTGCCTTTAAGGAAGATGAAAGAGCGCAAGGAAGTTCTGATGTGTAAAACTACAACAGAGGCCGGCGCCGCGGCTCAACAGGCTAATCCTCCACCTGCGGCGCCGGCACACCGGGTTCTAGTCCTGGTCGGGGCACCGGATTCTGTCCCGGTTGCCCCTCTTCCAGGCCAGCTCTCTGCTGTGGCCCAGGAAGGCAGTGGAGGATGGCCCAAGTGCTTGGGCCCTGCACCCGCATGGGAGACCAGGAGAAGCACCTGGCTCCTGGCTTCGGATCAGCGCGGTGCGCTGACTGTGGCTGCCATTGGAGGGTGAACCAACGGCAAAAAGGAACACCTTTCTCTCTGTCTCTCTCTCTCTTGCTGTCCACTCTGCCTGTCCAAAAAAAAAAAAAAACCTACAACAGAAAGAGGAATGTTTTTGAATATTTGTGAGTTTAAACCACAGTAAAAAGCTTTTTCTCTGCTCTCACTCCCTAGAGGAAGCGGGGAGCGTGCAGCCCATGAAATCATTTAGTCTGGCCCTGCCCAGGCAACCACAGGAAGGACTTGGAATTCAATAACTCTGTAGCAGGCTAATGTTTCAGTTGATATTTCTGTATGGCCCTCAAATGATGTTATAAACATCTGGATGGCCATTGGTGGGAGTTTCCTCATCTTTTAGAGGCTCTGAACTTTGCAAGGGCTGTTTCATTGATTATTGCTGAGCTGCTATTCCTAATCATTGTGTTAGGTGCTCAATGAATATCTATTGAATAATAAGTAATGATTACTTAATTAATAATAAACAATTGTGGCTTACTGTATAATGTTGACTTTGTGTTAGCTTAGAGATACAGTATGTTCCAGATGGCATTTTGAGGTTCACTAGAGGGCATACAGAATATATTTTCTCATTTAAAGAATAATATGAAAGAGCTTGGCCCCTGGGTTCACTCCTGAAGCCAGTTTATCACATGTTGTACGTTCTAATGTTTTAACTACTCCAGGAGCAAACTTTTCTGGGTTACCTTGGGATCAAATGATTGCTTTAAGCCTTGTTTGTGTACAGAAGGTGCTTCTTATCCCCAAGGTGACCTCTCCAGTGTAGATTTCTCCAGGGTAGATTTCTCTCCGTGAATGTTCGTGCAATGATACCCACAGAAATGAGGACCTGGCTGCGGAGGGAAAAATATTGTCCTCTCTGTGGCTTTACAGAGATTCTACCCTAACTCCTGGCTCCATGAAAGTGCTCTCTGCCTATTACATTTCCCACTGTGAATATTTGCCATTTTTACGTGTAACCTTCTCCCTTCAACCACAGTTCCTGCATAATTTCTTTCACCACTGAGGAAATCGGTAAAAGAGAACTCTAGAATTAATTCTGAAGTTACTACAGAGCCTCAGGCCTTTAACCCAAGCCCATGGCCCCAGATGTATTTTGGAATCCAGAGATATTTTAGTTCTTACAAAGTTAATATAACACATATGCTACATATTGCATAATAGCCTTGGCCTGTAATTCAACACAATGATATTTCTTTGGCTAACCAGTTGAATATTCCCTCTGAGACAAATAGATACTCTTTATGGCTTCAGATCACATCACTTCATGTTCTGCTAGCCAAGTTACAAAAGTTGGTTTTCAGAGCCATTTCTATCTCAGAATTGTGGGGAGGGGATTGTGGACCTTAAATACCAATGAGATTATGTCGCAAGTTAGAGAACAATGAAGGTTGTCCCAGTCCTTGGACTTGATGGTTGAGCCGCAGGGACCCTAATGAGGGACAGAGAGGAATGACCTCCTTTGAGGAAGCTGGTGCTACACTTAGGATAAAGGTTAAGCGTGTGATTCCAGTGGTGTTTACCTCCTAGGTCAGCCAACTCTTGGTCTCATGTCTCATTAGCCTTGCGTGTTATTAATGGGAGTCGGCTGAGAGAACTGTCTGACTTAGAGAATGCTTCCACTTTCCTTTTTCCACTTAGGGTGGGGTCACAGGAAGGCGCAGTGATAGCTTGGAACCCGGTGCAGTTGCTGGCAGGAGCCCTGCAGATGTGTGAGAGGGGGGATGCTACTGTAGGCACTGAGGGAAAGGTGGATGCCAGCACAGGGTGGGATCTGGACCTCATTTCTGCTGGAAGTCCTACGTGGTCTTTTTTTTCACTGTGAGTAGTTCAGCAGTGACAAAACAGTGATCCTCAGATAATGTGATCAGTCAGTGTGCTTTGTTAGGGTTTGAAAGCTTAACAGTGACCCCGATACTTTCCAAGTTGCTGTAAGTTCCATAGTCCTTATTTTTTTACTTCTGTGTTTCACAAATTTGTATCATCTGGTAAGATTAGTGTCTGATGGCTGCATATGACCTGGGGTTAAAGGATTACCTTGGTATTTAATTGCCTGAGTTCAGTTAGCTACAGTGATGTTCTGACCACGCCGAGTACCTGTAATCTACTCAAGACAGACTGGTTACAGACGTTAATAACATAATCAATCATTGTTCTATTTGATTGTAAACTTTTCTAAGTGCCAGATAAAGCAGATATATGTTCAGAAAATTCTGTGAAACATTCCTTGTTGCAAAAAGTTGTGCAGCAGTTGTATCTACAGAAAAGTTCTGGGGGACCCCCAAAATCCTTAGCCAGGATGACTAATAAAGATCTTTTTTTTTTATGAAGCCAGTCAGTATAGATTGGAGAAACTGAGTGCTCCTTCCAGTGTGAAGATAGCAATGAAATACTTCAAAGAACACGAAAAATCAGGAAACCCAATGCCACTGAGGAACCCCATTAAGTTTTAGTAACCAACCTCAAATAAATAAAGATCTATGAGCATCCCAATAATTAAAAATAATTTGTTTTATGGTAGCTTCAGTGAGCCACATGATAACATAGATAGACAACATGTCAACAAAACAGGAAGTTCAACAAAGAGAGATCATAAGAAAGAATCAAATGGAAATTTTGGATGTAGAGAATATAGTAACTGAAGTGAAAAAGTCAACAGTGTTTCAACAGCAACTTGATTAAGCAGGAGGAAAATCTATAAACACAAAGGCAGATAATTTTATATTATCCATCCAGAGGATAAAAAAGAAAAAAAAATGGAATGAAGAAAGCCTATTGGATTTATGGAATATCATCAAGAAAAACCTATACATGCATTATGAAGGTCTCAGGAAGAGGATAGGAAGAGGGATGGGGGGAGGGAGAGAGCGAGAGAGAAAGAAAGAGAGGGAAACTTGTTTAAAAAGTACTGGCTTGAAGACTTCTCAAATCTTGAGAGGGATACAGACTTTCCGTTTCATTATGCTCAAAGATTCTCAGCACCAATCCAAAGGAGATAATGGCGAGACACGAGACACGTTATAATCAAAAGTCAATGACAGAATTTTGAAAGCAGTCAGAGAGAAGTCACTTATCAGAAACAAGGGAACGTCTGTAAAGCTGTCAGTAGACTTCTCTGTGGAATGATATTCAAAGTGTCAACCAAGAATACTACACCTGATAAAGCTGAGCTCCGGAATTGCAAGAGATAAAGTGTTTTCCACACAAACAAAGGAGGAAATTCATCACTACAGCTGTCTTACAAGAGGGGCTAAAGGGATTTCCTCAAGTTGAAATGAAAGTTTGACAATTAATAACATGAAAACACATAAAAGGATAAAGCTCATTTGTACAGGTTAGTACAGTCATGTTCACAATATCCAGACCCTGTAATGGTGCTGTGTGTGTCACTTTTAACTCTACTGTAAAAGATAACTGATAAAAATTACAATAGTTACAATTATTTTTCATAAATACACCGTATTTGAAGATATAATTTGTGACGTTAATAACATAAACCGTGTGAGAAATTAGAGGTTTTTTTTAATCCAATTAAAGTTTTTATCAGCTGAAAATAATGTTATAACATGTTTTATATAAGCCTCATGGTTACCACAGACAAAGCATCTCATAGACATGCAGATATAAGGAGAAAGGAATCAAAGCATACAACTAGCAAAAAGTTATCAAATCACCCAGGAAGACAATAAGAGAGGAAGAAATGAACAAAGGAATTACAAAACAGGAAATAATTAGCAAAATGGCAATAGTAAGTGCTCCCTTACCAATAATTACCATCAATGTAAAAGGACTAAACTCGGCACTAGGCTAATCCTCAGCCTAGCGGCGCCGGCACACCGGGTTCTAGTCCCGGTCGGGGCACCGATCCTGTCCCGGTTGCTCCTCTTCCAGGCCAGCTCTCTGCTGTGGCCCGGGAGTGCAGTGGAGGATGGCCCAAGTGCTTGGGCCCTGCACCCCATGGGAGACCAGGGTAAGCACCTGGCTCCTGCCATCGGAACAGTGCCGTGCGCCGGCCGCATTGCGCCAACCGCGGCGGCCATTGGAGGGTGAACCAACGGCAAAAAGGAAGACCTTTCTCTCTATCTCTCTCTCTCACTGTCCACTCTGCCTGTCAAAAAAAAAAAAAAAAAAAAAAAGAAAAAGAAAAGGACTAAACTCACCATCAAAGGTATAGAGTAGCCCAATAGATTAAAAAACAAAAGGTTCTAGCGATATTCTGTCTATAAGAAATTTACTTTAGACTTAAAAACACACATGAAAATGAAAAAATTGGAGATGATATTTTATGCAAAATATAGCCAAAATGTAGGCATGGCTAAATCATAAAAATAGATGTTAAATCTAAAACTGCCTCCAGAAACAAAGAAGACAATTACAGAATGATTAAAGGGTGCATCCAACAGATAGGTGTAACAGTCATAAATATGTATGCAGCCAACATCAGAGCACCTATGTACATAATATAAAGCAAATGTTGACAGATATGAAGATAGGCATTGACAGCAATGCAACACACCACAGTACAGTAAAATACAATGCATGTTTGGAATTCAATACCCCACTTACAATAATGGATACAACATCCAGACAGAACATCAGTAATGAAATATCTGACTTGAAGAACAGAATAAAGGTGCATGTTGTGGCATATCAGGTTAACCTACAGCTTGAGATACTTAGATCCTATGCTACAGTGCTGATTTGAGTCCTGGCTGTTCTGTACCTTGATCCTGCTTCCAGCCAATGTGTCCAGGAGGTGGCAATGATGGCCCAAGGGCTTGGGTTCCTGCCGTCTGTGTGGGAGACCCAGATGGAGTTTTAGACATCTGGCTTTGGTCTTTCCCAGCCCTGGCCATTGTAGGCATTTGGGGAGTAAGCCAGTAGATGGAAGATCTCTCCATCTCTCTCTGTGTCCATCTGTCTGCCTGCCTCCTCTCTAACATACCTTTCAAAAAAAAAACCAAAAAACAAAAAAGCCTTACAACAGAACAAAAAACACTCTTGATCAAAGGGACCAAATAATATGTATATGTGTATATACATGTAAACTTGGTATAAAAGATAAAAGACAAACATATGTACGTATTATATGTTATGCATATACATTTCACCCAAGAGCAACAGGGTGCTCATTCTTCTCAAGTGCACTGGAATATTCATCAGGGTATGTCAAAGGTTAACTCAACAAGACCTCACAGATTTAAGAAGGTCAAAAGTGTTCCAAGCATCCTTTCCAACTAAAATGGAATGAAATTAGAGATTCATGAAATAAGAAAGCCAGAAATTCACAAATATGTGGAAATGGAGTTACACACTCTTGAAAGAGCATTGAGTCAAAGAGGAAATCAAAAGAGTTTAAAAACTAACTCAGAACAAACTGACAAGAACCTCAATGTCCCGAAACTTAGGGGATACAGCAAAAGCTATCCTAAGCAGAAGTTGATAGCCACAATGCCTGCAGAAGGAGAAGGAGGAGGAGAATCTCAAGTCCACAACCTAACTTTACACCTCAAAAAAATAGAAAAAGAACAAAGCAAGCCCACCATTAGCAGAACAAAGGAAATAAAGATTGGTGCAGATATGTCAAATAGAGAATTTAAAGCCATAAAAATATTGATGAACTAAGAACTTGTTTTTTGAGAAGAACTGATAAACACTTATCTAGAGTAAAAATAAATGAAAGCACTCAAAATCAGCGTTGACCTTACAGTGGGCATCTCGGAAGTAAATAGGTCATAAAGGATTGTTAGGAATAATTATAGACCAACTGGGTAATCTATAAGAAATGGGTAAATTGATGGAAATATACAACTTACTGAAACGGAATCAAAAAGAAATGAAAAGCCTGAACAAATCAGTACCAAGTAAGGAAACTGAATTAGTATTCAAAAAACTCCCAACAGGAAAAAAGGCCAGGACCAGCTGCTTTCACAGGTGAATTCTACCAAACATTAAAGAAAAATTAATACTAGTCCTTCTCAAGTGCTTCCACAAAAGAGAAGATGGAACACTTCTAAAGTCATTCTATGAGCGTAGTATCACCTTGATACCAAAAAACAAAGACATTCTAAGAAAAGAAATCCACGGGCCAATGTCCCTCATGAACACAGATGCAAAAATACTAACAAACCAAGTTCAACAGCACATCAAAAGTATCGTACATCACAACCAGTTGGGATGAATCCCTGGGATACGTACATGATTCAACATATGCAAATCAATGGATATGATTCAACATATTAACAAACCAAAAGAAAAAAGCCACCTGACCATCTCATTAGGAACGGGAAGGGCACTTGACAGAGTTCAGCATTCGTTCACGATTAAAACTGTCAACAACATAGGCACAGGAGAAACTGACCTCAACACAGCGAAGGCTCTGTGTGAAAACCCCACAGCCTACATCATAATCAGCAAGAAAACCCTCAGAGCATACCGTCTTTGTCCAGGGCAAGTCAGGATGCCACCCTCACTGCCTCTTTTTGCCATAGTACCAGGAATCCTACTGAGAACAATGAGACAAGAGGAAAAAATAAAACATACTCAAATAGAAAAGAAATAAAATAATCTCTGATTTGCAGGTGACATTATAATGTTAGTAGAAAACCCAAGAGACTCTACCAAAAAAACTATTAGAACCAATAAATAAATCCAGTAAAAGTTGTAGGCTATGAAATCAATATATAAAATTCAGTTGCACTTCAGTATGCAATGGGCTATCTGAAAAGAGAACAAAGAAAACCCATCTGCAAAAGCAAAAATAAATAAATAAATAAATAAAATGCTTAGGAATAAATTCAGTCAATGAAGGGAAAGTCCTGTAAACTAGAAATTATAAAACATAGATAAATGTGAAGGAAATTAAAGACACAGATAAGTGGAAAGACATTCTGGGTTTGTGGGTGGACAGAAAAAATATTTCTACAATTTCCACACTATCCAAAGTGCTCTACTGAGTCAATGCAATCCCTATCCAAATCCCAATAGCATTCTTTACAGAAATAAAAAAAAAATTCCCCAATTTGTATGGAACCACAAAAGACCCTGAATAGCAAAAGCAATACTGAGCAAGAAAACAAAGCTACACGTAGCTCATCCCCTATTTTCAGAATATATTACAAAGCTGTAGTAATCTGCACAATGTGGCACTAGTATGAAACCAAATATGATTGCTTTAACAAATTTGCAGAAAAATGGAATGGAAAGGGAAGTTTATTTTGGAGGAATTTTAAAAATCCATGCATTTTTCATTATATGCATTTTCCATGAACTTTTTGCAGACTCCTCCTATATGGATCAATGGAACAGAATAGTGAGTCCCATAGTAAAACATGTGTCTATGGTGAACTGGTCTTTGGCAGGGGTTCCAAGACCACACAGTGGAGAAGGGATTGTCTCTTCAATAATTAGTGTGGGGGGAAAATTGGACATGAACATAAAGACTGGAATTGGACCCTTATCTCACACCATGTACAAACACTGACCCCAAATGAATCAAAGACCTAAATGTGAGACCTGAAAGTATAAAATTACCAGAGAGAAAACCTTTTGACATTGGTCTAGGCAATAATTTTTTGCATATGATCCCAAAGCACAGACAACAAGTACAAAAGTAAATGGTTTTGTACCAAACTAAGGAAATAGTGAACAGAGTGAAGAGAACTCAAGAAATGGAGAAAATATTTGTAAACCATTTCTATGAGAAGGTGTTAATATTCAAAATCTGTAAGGAATTCATGCCATTCAACAGTTTAAAAATGTGATTAATGAATATGCAGATAACTTTAATGGGTATTTTTCGAAAGGTGTCTGAAAAGGTATTTGTGGAGTTGCAATGCAGCACCAATCTTCAGAGAAAGGCAAATCAAAGCCGTGATGATTTATCACCTCACATCTGTTAGGAGGGCTATTATCAAAAAGATAACAAGAGATTCTTACAGATAACAAGAGGCAGTAATATGGTAGAAAAGAGAGAAACCTTGGTATTTGAAACTGGTATTAGCTTCAGATTTGCTAAGAGACTGGATTTAATGTGTTCCCATTACAAAAAAGAAAATCTAAGGTGCCTCTGAGGGCATGGATATGTTGGTTCTGTTCACTGTGGTAATCATTTTGCAATGTATTATGTGTGTCAAAACAGCATGTTGTGCACTCTGGGTGTATACAGTTTTGCTTGTCAATTATACCTCAGTAAGTTGGGCAAAACTCGTTCTGGAAACTGGGTAGCAGTTCCTGCTGCTTTTACTTTTCACTCCCTGGCATTCTTCTCTTTTAAGCTTCTAACACTCTAACATTGAGTAATCCTTAGTTTGCTAATAGATTTTGGCTGTGGGGGAGGTGGTATGGGAGATTAATCTTAGCAATTAAAAAAGCTTTAGCAAAAAAGAAATAAAGTGAGCATTTGTGAATGCAAGCTGATTTTCCGTGAAGGCCTGTTTGTGAGATCGGTGCTGCCGGGAGCTGTGCTGGGAGGTGCGGTGAGATTAACCTCTGGAATTTCTCCGGGGCGCCCCTGGCCAGCGGCATCTCAAGCCAGGAGAATTCTCTACAAAGGTGGTGATTCCAAACTGCCCCGGAAATTCAGTCTGAGGTCATGGTTGCTGAATTCCAATGGAGGTAAAGCGATCATGTCTTGAAATAAGCTGATTAGGAAAGTAATTAGAAAATGAACTTCACTGATTATAATTAATAGGCAAGAATAGATTGTGTTTAACCAGTTGTGTGCACTAAAGAATTAATTCTGAGAATGTGAACCATATTTTAAAATCCTTTTTAGTATTTTTCTTAACCAGCTTTATGTTTCTTTCCTAATTATAAGACATTTATTCTACTTTTCTGAAGGAAAAGTATTTTTTTAGTCATAAAACATACGTGACGTTAAGATAGAAGAACTGTAACTGAAAGCAGGGTTTTCTAACTCACTCACTCGAGGAAAATGGTTTTGACTCTCTTCCTTAATGTACTTTGCAGACCCACAGTGATCATTTCAATGACCTGGCCCGAAAAGTATTCCAGTTATTCTCTAAACAAGCCTGAGGCTGGTTCATCGATAAGGATTATTAATTTGGCTGTGCTCACTCTTGGTAAGAAGCAACCATAGTTGGGCTACTCCAAATGGAGAAAAAGCCGTGGCTTCTGTTGCACAGAGTTAGAGGTTCTTACAATTGGGCAACACTTCACGGACTCCATCTGTAGGCATATTTGGATCCTTCTGTACATCCTTCTGATGCTCACCAGAATCTAAGTCGGATGAGAGCAGAAACTTTGACTGATTCACCTGTGTATAGCTAAGGTTGCGCCTCTGGAATAAGCATCTGGTGAAGGGAGGCACAGTGTGGGCTGAGTCTATCCCAGACCCAAGCACCTCTGGCTACAGCAAACTCAGTACTGCTCAGAGCAGCCCCGTCCATCCTGGGGCCATTCCGTTTTGAGAGTTCTCTGTCTAAGGATTGGATCGTCCTGTTGTCCTGCTCAGATTCAGGGTCAGTCCTTCAGGCTGTGTCAACTCAGACCACACTGCAAGCCTTTCGGTGTTTGTGTGGATTCCTACCCCTTCTCTCTGGGCCTCACGCCCGAGGCTGCTTCTGCAGACTGTTCCCCTCGGTCTTTAACCACTGACATAGATATGGGTGCCTCCTCGTGCTCTCAGGTGCTCCCCTGGGGTTGCACCACTGCATGGCCCAATGGGATACCGGGGTGACCTGGGAAGGCCTCAGCTGCCTATGATTCTTACCTTATGCGCTCAAGGATCTATTTATGCTCTTTGCTATCAACTTGACTTTCTCAGGTTTTTTTTGGGGAAAACACTATTTTGAGCCTTAGAGATAATTTCTATTTTCATCTTAAAACTCTGCTTCCATGGAAGACAATGGAAGTGGAACTTTATAGACTTTAAAGACTGTGGGTTTCCATGCAACTGCTAAGTAACAGTTCATCATATTCTTCCTAGGACTTAAGTCTCATTGAACACAGAGACTTATAGATTTTGATACTTATGAACCTTAATATTTACTAAAGGTAACATATATTTTTTTAAAAACCGATTTTTTCCCCTCTCATTTGAAAGACGGAGAGACCGGCGAAGAGAAAGACAGATACAGAGACATTTCCAGTCTGCTGGTTCACTCCCCAAATGCCTGCAAAAGCCAAGAGCTGGGAACTCAGTCTGGGTCTCCGACGTGGGTGGCAGAGACCCAAGTACTTGAGCATCCCCTGCTGCCTCCAGGGCTGCCTGCTGGTGGGGAAGCTGAATTGTAGAGCAGGGACTTGAACCTGTTTCTATAGGGGATGTGAGCGTCCCCAACAGCGGCTGAACTACTGTGCAAATGCCTCCCCTCACCACTGCCAGGAAATTTTAAAATCGAACTATTAGAAGGCCCGCATTGTGGTACAGTGAGACAAGCCACCACCTGTGACGTTGGCATCTTGTGTGGGTGCCAGTTGGTGTCCTGGCTACTGCGCTTCTCACCCAGCTCCCTGCTAATGGGTTGGGAAAAGCAATGGAAGATGGCCCACATCTTGGGCTCCTGCAAACCACGTGGGGGATCCAGATGAAGCTTCTGGTTCCTGGCTTCCATCTGTCCCAGCCCTGGCTCTTGTGGCCATCTGGGGAGGGAACCATCAGAAGCAAGATCTCTCTCTCTGTCTTTACCTCTCTCTTTGTAACTCTGACTTTAAAAGTAAATAAATCTATCTTTAAAATCAGACTATTAATTTGGAACGTGTAGGTGCCCTGTATATGCAAGCATGTCTGAGTTTTATAAATCAACCTGTGATTTGAATCCCATGAAATTACAGTCAGTTTACACTTGGTTGGGAAGGTGGTGTGTGGAGAGGAGGTAGGGGAGCCATGGACACTGCTGGGTGGAAAGTGGACCAGCAACAGGAAGAAAGGAGTACAAAAAGGAAAGGAATTCCAAGTCCTCACAGAGCCCGCACTGTTTTCTTGTGTGCCATTTGAGTCTTGCACCGTAATTACATATTTTGTAACTAACTGGTCTAAAGGGTTTATTTCTCAATATTTCTCAAGGTTACCTCTTGGAGCATCCCATCTGGGTTAGTAGGAACAGCTGGGCTAACAGGTATTTCAGGGGTGCGCTGCGAACTCTGCTCCTGTGATAATCATGTCAGCACCTGTGGATCTGCTGGGATTGCTCCCTGGGCGAGGGGTCAAAGGCAGAGATCCTCTGTCCTTTACCTGTCCCTACTTTCACCTCCCCTGTAATGACCTGCTGATTCCAGGGCAGGGCCAAGGGGTTCATTTCCCTTGGCAGCCCTTGGTGGCAAAGGCAGCTGCAAGTCAGAAACTCCTGGCACTGTTCCTGCAGGAGTCTCATCTGTCCAGGGTGCGGTCTTCAGTGGACCCCTAACTTGGGAGCCACACCTGCCAGCAAATCCTTGGTCTCTTCCACAGACTTTGATTCCATTTCCTCGTCCCCTCCAGGATCTGTGCTCATTGGAGGGGTTTTTGAAAACCTAGTCTTCTAGCCCTGTGCAGGAAAAGAGTTCGCATAGCAGGCCTGAGGCCAGCGTTCAGGAACTTGGATTTCTGGAATGTTTCCATGATGGTAAAGGAGGTGCATTGTGCAAGTCGTAGGATTTATGCTGACCTTCTCTGTGGTCTGGGAGTTGGGGTATGTGCTAGGCGAGGGTGCAGCCTCCCCTGAAATCTGGGGTCTTGAGTGCAACAGGCTTTTGTGCCAGACATGGCACACAGCTTGCCGCGATTTTGTTGCTGGGGGAAGATGGTGCTCTCCGTGACACTTCATGGGCCTGTACACGGATCCTTCCCGACTCCTTCTGTATCTGTCACAGTGACCCAGCTTACTATGTCACTGCAAGAGATCTTAGGCCCGAGTACTGCTATGTGTCCTTCAAGGGACTCTGTGAGTGTTCTTGGGGATGTTCTTGGGCACTGTGGACACAACCCCTTCTCTTCCAACGTTCACTTTGATGCATACCTACCCTAACCCTACACAGTTTCGGTGTAAAGATAACAGGGAAGTATTTTTGAAATGCTTAACCTCAAATAAATAAAATATTGATCCAGCAGGCCTATGAGATACAAATGCATCATCAATCATTTTGGAAATCAGGAGGCCAATACACCAGCTATGGAAAAATGACTTATAGATTTTTTATGCATAGAGTATAAGCTTTCAAGAAAGAATGGCTTTTAAGAATCTCTTGCCATTAAACAAATTTTAAGATATAATTCATACACCACAAACTTTACCCTTTTAAAGTATACGATTCAGTGGTTTCTGTACCACTAAACAGAACTGTGCAGCTATCAGAATATTTCCATCAACACCCTTAACCCCCACCCATAAAAACCTCATACGCATTAACAGTGATGCCCCCTGACCCTCCCTGCCGGTCACTGGACACCGTGAATCTACTTCCTGTCTACTGATTTGCCTCTTCTGATGTTTGATATAAACGGAATCCTGTAGCCTTCTGTGACCGGCTCCCTTTCCCCACGTTGTACCATAAAATAGTACTGCGCTCCTCCTGTAGGTCGATAACTTTCCATTCTAGGAATATTCCACACTTTATTTATCTGTTCATCCGTCCATGGAGATTTGGGCTGTTTCCGTCTTTGGGCCGGGATGAACAATGCCGCTGTGCATATCCACTCGCAAGTGTTACTTGTGCACCTGTTTTCCTCTGGCTTCGCTGAGCTGTAACTGGCCCAGAGGCATGCCCTAGGTATTGTGAGGATGTGCGTTCTCAGTTCTCTTGGGTAGGCAGAGAGGTGGGACATCGCTGATCACATGTATGGTAATCCTGCTTCACTTTTTGAGGGACTGCGGAAGTGTTTTCCAAAATGCTTGTAACTGTTTACCCGCCCACCAACAGCACAGGCGTCTCTAATGCCTCTACAGCGACAAGCACTAGTGAGTTTCTCATTCCATGCACAGCGAGACAGGTGGGTGTAAAGTGATACTCACTGTGATTTTACCGCTTAAGTACCATACTGCATCTTATTGCCCATTATGTATCTTCTCTGGTTAAAAAGCTATTCAATTCCTTTACCCATTTTTCTTAAGAGTTATCTATTTGAAGGCATTGTGATGACTGAGAGAAAGAGAGGGGAGAGAGAGGGAGAGAGAGAGAGAGAGATAAAGAGAGGAAGAGGGAAAGAGAGAAACTTTCCATTTTATGGTTTATTTTGCAACAGCTGGGGCTGGGCCAAGCCAAATCCAGGAGCCAGGACTTCATCCAGGTCTCTCACGTGGGTGGCAGGAACCCAAGTACTTGGGTCATCATCCACTGCCTCTTCAGTGAGTTAGCAGGACACTGGATGAGAAGCAGGCCAGGCACATCAAGATGGGATGCAGGCATTCCAGGGTATGAGTTAACCCTCTGTGCCACAATGTCTGCCCCACCTTCTGCCCCTTTTAAAATGTGTTGTCTTTTATTACTCAGTTGTGAGAATTCTGTATGTGTTCTGAATCCTAGACCATCGTCAGAGATGTCGTTTGCAAATATCCATTCTGTATGTTTCCACTTCCTTGATAGCATCTTGTATTTTAATTTTGTTCAAGTTCCAATGTGGTATTTCCTTTGTTGCTTATGCATTCGGTGCCACATGGAACTCTCATTCCAGGTCTTAGTCACCCCACTTACTTTGGGAACTCTACATCTTTTAGGCCAATCTTCTCCTCTGAAGTGGAAGGAAGCCAAAGACCAGAGGAGCTGGAGTGTAGTGAGGTGGCAAGAAGAAGGCATGTAGGGTCTTAATAACAAATCCAGAGCATTGTTTCAGGCGCTATGCACATACTCTTTCCAAGACTCAATTTCCTATCTGGAAAATGGGGTACAAATAGTTCCTATTACACGGGGTTACTCTGAAGTTTGAATGAGCTGATTGTGAAAAGGACTTAGGAGGGGACATCTGGCACACAGGGGATGTGCAATAATTGTTGGAGCGTGATGATATTTCTTGAGAGATGCGTGTCTAATCAAGGAATGTGTAACAAATAAGTTATCCTGCTCTGCACAGTGCATTTTTGAAAGACTGACACCACACACAGCTGTAGCTTTTATGGTTACGTAGCTTTTGGCACCACCAAAACACCTGATTGGCGCACGGAAGAAGGGTTTAATTTCTTTTGGCTTCAGCAATAAGTAATGCTCTTTGGAGCTGTAAGAAGGTTGCTAGGCCAAAAAGAATCCCCAGTGGTGTCAGCACGACGTGTGCTCCATATTATTCATCATTAATTCATGGTGTTTGCAGAACCACATGGAAAAATCACAAACAAAACTCCCTTCCTGCCAATTAGATCCAGAGCTTTAAGAAAGGTCACCTGACATTTTAGTTAAATATTTACCGTGCTTTACTGCATACACAGAGCTTGCGCAGCCATGCCCCAGTCACTTGGTGTTCTCAGGCCCAGAAACAGATTGAGGGCCACAATAAAACACCTTCTGTTTCATTATTACAAACACACATCTTGATGAGAGTTCAAAGTCAGATCACCTTCTCAGGTTAACTCCTGCATGGCAGACAGACTCGTACGGCAGAGAGAAGCACTTACTGCTACGTAATAGAAAGAGAGCTTCCTGCAATGTTGTTTAAGCAACTCAACCTAGCATTTTGCCACTTTGTTCGAGATCAACAAGGAAACCTTTGGTCTGCAATAGGCAGAATTCAAATTCCCAATATTTATTGAATATTAAAACTCCTTTTCAAAAAGAAGTGTAATACTCCTGTACTGTGAAACATTTCCTTTAAACCACACAGTTCCTATTTGGTTATTCCTGTCTAAACATATTGTCCACAGAAGCACACACACACAGGCACACACATGCGTGGAATCTTACCAAGGAGAAAGGATGGAGCAATGCCTTAGGATAGCAGATGAGGCCGGCGCCACTGCTCACTAGGCTAATCCACTGCCTGCGGTGCCAGCACCCCGGGTTCTAGTCCCGGTTGCTCCTCTTCCAGTCCAG
This sequence comes from Lepus europaeus, assembly GCF_033115175.1. NCBI lineage: Eukaryota > Metazoa > Chordata > Mammalia > Lagomorpha > Leporidae > Lepus > Lepus europaeus. The sequence continues at coordinate 151,910,254 of NC_084830.1, forward strand.
CTCTCTGCTGTGGCCCGAGAGTGCAGTGGAGGATGGCCCAAGTGCTTGGGGCCTGCACCTGCATGGGAGACCAGGAGAAGCACCTGGCTCCTGGCTTCGGATCGGTGCAGCTCGCCAGCCGCAACACACCGGCCGTAGTGGCCACTTGTGGGGTGAACCAACAGAAAAAGGAAGACCTTTCTCTCTGTCTGTCTCTCTCTCTCTCATTGTCTAACTCTGCCTCTCAAAAAATAAATAAAAATAAAATAATTAAAAAAAATAAAAAAAGGATAGCAGATGAATAGCAAAGTTATTCCACTAAAAGTGTGGCAGGTTAGTAGCTGATCTGGCAACAAGATGTCATTACTAAAGAGGATGGCAGTGGGGCCACTCTCACTCACTTCCGACTGCTGACGTGGGCGAGGTGGTGTTCTACGCACTTTGCTGTTAACCCTAGCACAAAAACTCCGCAGTACAGGAGCTCCCGGTCTCCCACTGGCAGGAGAGCAAACAGAAGTTCACCGAGGCAGCAGAGCTCCGCCCGAAGGGAGGGCAGGCAGTGTGGCTCAGTAGTCAGTGCTCCACACTCCTGTCCTGTCCCATGCTGCTTCTGAATTCGGATCGGAAAGATTTTCAGTAGGGTAACTTTGGCATGTCTGGGAGCTCTCGTTCTGCCAAACCCCCAAAACGTGGGATACAACAATGTTGACAGAGAAGATTGTATAGTCTTCCTTTTCTTTTAAGAAGAAAAATAAAGATGTGAATTATTCTAAAATAAAACTCTACGTGAAAATACGCTGTATCTTCTAGTGCACTGATGATATGAGGCCGCTTCAAAAAGTCAGTGGAGAAATGGAGTGGAAAGATGGGTTCGAGGTGTGCAATTGGAGCAGCAGTTAAGACACTGCTTGGGATGCCTGGGTTCCAGGCCTGGCTCTGCTCCTCATTCTGTTTTATTGTTAATGCGCACCCTGGGAGACAGCGGTGGTAGCCCTACACCTGAGTCCCTGCCACGCATGTGGGAGAGGTGGATGCTGCCTGCATTGTGGGCATGAATCAGTTGCTGACAGATCTCTGTCCCTCTCTCTCTCTCTCTCTCTGCCTTTCAAAGAAAGAGTTAAGTTCATGGTAGTACAAAACCCTCTTGAAATTCAGGTACAGTTTTTCATAATACACATTTTTCATGAACTTTTTGGAAGCCTCTTGTAGGCATGGGTTTCATAATTTCTTTGCACTGAATACATTTATCTTTTGGTGTCTTTTTCATTACCTTTTGAAGTATCCTCATGTGATATAATACAGTTATACTTAATAATGGTAATATGAATGTTTCAAAGAAAGTTATGTCTGTGTAGGGGATAAATTTGCTTTCTGTGTGTTTTTAGGGCCCTGTCGTCTTGGAAATACCTTTTCATGGCCTAATAATAGTTTCCTGGATAGATTTGTTAAACTACCGTTAGTAAATAATACCCACTGACTGTGCCAAATCCTGATTATAATGTACACAAAACAGTTCTTGGCTGGAAAATGCGTGTTTAGGTTAACAACAGCAAGTGGGACGGATTCTGATTTGTGGAGTCTGGAGCTTATTCACGATAGGGGACTTTAAGAAAAAGAAAAAAAACCCACACAGTTAGGTGAAAATCAGAAGCAGCTCCTTCAAGTCCTAGACCCTCAGGTTTCGGCTTCATTGTCTTCATAGTAAATGCACTGCTTTCGATAGCAGCTAAATACATTTTTAAAAAACACTTGAAGTAATCCCTAAGAGATGCATTCACTCTCCCCTGGAAGGAGCTTACCATTTCCATTTAACTTTAAATGATTCCTGCCTCATTTACTGTTTGCCCTCTGCTTCCCATGCCTCTAGTGTCTGGAGAGGTCTCGGTCACAGTGAGTTTCTCCACTTTGTGAGCAGAGCAGCAGGAGACAGGTAGAGATTGCTCCAGGACACCGAAGGCTACCAGGGCCTCTCCCCACGTATACCGTCAGCGTGTGACGGCGGGGAAATGATATTCTGAGTATGTACGCTAAGACCCTCTTCTCCTGGTGTCTCTACTTGTACTGTGCCAGGAGAGAAACCAAGGTCAGAGACAGTTCAAACCCACCCAGACCCACACTCTGCCACTCCCGAGTACAGAGCATCATTTAACCTCGTAAGCAGCGGCAATGTTGGAAAATGCTTCCTTGTGATGGGCGTCAGACCCCTTGAACTTGTCTTTCCTCATAGACTTAATGCGTTTCAGTTTCGTTTTATTTTTGCTTTGGAGCAATCCACGTAGCTCAGGACTGGGGGCTTTTCCTCCTGCTCCCACTTGTTTCCGTACTGCTGTGAGATCATCCTGACAGAGACTTCAGCCAAATGGAACAGCTTGACCCCCGTTCTGCTCTTCAAGCTTGGCCCTGAAGTCCTTAGGCTTTCTTTGTGTGTCCAGATACACAAAAAGCAACACTGTTTTTGTTGTTGTTGTTGTCATCATTATTTCTTTTCTTCCTCCTGTGCTTGTCTCTGGGTTGTAATAGAATGGAATGGTATCCAGAAAAACCTTCAGAATTTGACATAGGGTTGTGTGTGCGTATTGTTTCTATAGTAACGAGTCACCCACTTTGTAGCTCTAACGGGAGTTCGCAGTTCCTCTGTGCCTGCTACTTAACAGTCCTGACCTAATTCTTGAAAGAGTCTGACAAGGGAGGAGTTATTAGCCGGGTCTTACAAATGAGAAAAATGGGGTTTAGGGAGCTACCTAGCGGGACCAGCTGGACCAGGGGACGCAGGAAGCAGCAGATGAGTGATCCACCTGATTCCACGCTTGGCTTTCATCACGTAGCGCTTTGCAGACTGGAAATGGATCGTTTTTGTTATTGTGGTGGCCGCCTCCAAGGTGATTCTGGGAATTTCGCTCATGGTATTCCGACCCTTTGTCCTGTCTCCTTGCACACTGAATTCATGGGGCTCACCTGTGTAACGCAAAGGATATTGCAAAAATGAGGGTGCCTGCCTTCTGAGAGAGGGCAGTATGGGACCCTGTGGCCTTCCCACTGCTGTCTGGTGAGTCCGTTGCAGTGATGGAAGGCAGTTTCTGTGTTGAGAGACACACAGTCAGCCCCTCTCCCTGCGGGGAGCCATGGGACCTCCTTCAGATCCCTGGCACCAACCCACTAGGGATGTCAACCAGTCACCTCGGAAACCTGCTCCATCCCCAGTCAGTGGTTTGTAGGATGGTGACCCTGCCGGACCCCTGACTGCCACCTTGCTCAGAACCCACAGACCCGGTGTGGGATGATGAGAGCTCGCTGGTGAGGAGGCGGAGTGCTGGCGTGAAGTGCAGCCACGCCACCCACCACCCACACAGACTCTGTCAGCCCTTCCTGTCGTGTTTCCTGTAGGTCTGTTTCCTGCTTGCGTCTGTGACGGATTTGGGATCGGGATCAGCCCTTGGTTGTTGCGCACCATGGAATCCTGCAGGCTCTGTGGGCAGAGCTGGGGAGGAATGGGGATGGGCACGGTAAGTGGAGAGAGAATTGCTCAGCCGGCAGGTGCATCAGCTGGATGCCTTCCCTGCAGGGTACCAGTCGGTGGCAGGAATCCTGGAGGGTCTTTTATTTTGTTTATAAAGCAGACAGGAGTAAGTGTTGGGGTTTCTCTGAGTCTGGGCTGTGCCTCGCTTCTTCCCACCTGGCCCTGTCTATCTACACGAGACACCCGTTCATTGTCTCGGCAGCGTCATGGGCAGTTTGTCTTCTGCAGACAACGGCAAATGCTTCTCCCTCTTCCTTGCTTCCCAGAGCCCCTTTGCTGTGGCTCAGAACTCCACATCCATTTCATTTCCCCAGGGACTACCTGATCCATGCAGGGACTGGGGTCACCCTCAGCTCCCCCAGCATTCCCAAGGTGCAAGCCCTCAGGGGCTGTCCTGATGCTTTCTTCTGCCGACAGCTCTAGTGGCTTCTCACACAACACATTCTTGTGCGTAAAGAATTGTTTCAGGGCAGCTGGCATCCTGATGCAGCAGGTTAGGCCACCGCCTGCAGGGCCAGCATCTCACATGGGAGCCAATTCCTGTCCTGGCCACTCCACTTCTGATCCAGCTCCCTGCTTATGTGCCTGGGAAAGCAGCAGACATGGCCCAAGTGCTTGGGTCCCTGTCACCCACGAGGGAGACCTGGATGGAGTTCCTGGTTCCTGGTTTGGCCTGGTCCAGCCCTGGCTGTTTTTGGCCATTTGGGGCGTGAACCAGCAGATGGAAAATCTCTCTCATTCCCGCTCTTGCTCGTGCTCTCTCCCTCTCTCTGTATGTGAAACACTATTCCAGGCAGAGAAAAGACAAGCTTGAAGGTAGGAAAGTGGGTGGTACATGACAGGGATTCTAGATTAGATGGAAAACGGAGCTTTCATTAGAGCAAATGCGTTCCTGGGTAGTTTCATTCCATTTTCCAGTGATGACTTTTATGAGAATTCAATACGAGATGTAAGTAAAAGTTAAATTTACTGCCGGTGTTGCAGCTCAATAGGCTAATCCTCCACCTGTGGCGCTGGCACCCTGGGTTCTAGTCCCTGTCGGGGCACCGGATTCTGTCCCGGTCGCTCCTCTTCCTGTCCAGCTCTCTGCTGTGGCCCAGGAGTGCAGTGGAGGATGGCCCAAGTCCTTGGGCCCTGCACCTGCATGGGAGACCAGGAGGAAGCACCTGGCTCCTGGCTTCGGATCAGTGTGGTGTGCCAGCTGCAGTGGCCATTGGGGGATGAACCAACAGAAAAGGAAGACCTTTCTCTCTGTCTCTCTCTCTCTCTAACTGTCCACTCTGCCTGTCAAAAAAATTTTACTTCTTACTTTTTTTTTTTTTTTTTGCTGAGAGACAAGTTTGATTGACTGTGACACATGAAGTAGACAGCAGGAAGGTAGAGCTCCCAGAAGGAAGCCACGTCCTACATTGAAACATTTAAACCTGCATAAAATAGAAACGTCAGCCTATGTTGCTCCGGTGGCTGTTTTGCAGAGTAAATCCCTCCCCCCCCCCCATATTTTTTCTTTCTTTCCTAATTGGGAAGGTAAAACACTTGGCACCCAGAGAGTGACATCCCGTCAGATCTCAGAATCAATTTTGGTGTCGGAGGATCAGGGGTGTCCTCCGAGCCACCAGCTGCTCTCCCTGCCCCAGCAAGTCCCTGACTTGTGCGCCCTGAACGTCCTGCCAAGCACTCCCAGGGTGAGGTCAGAGCACCCCGGCCTCGCTCTCACCCCAGGGGACACCTCTGTTCACCTGTTACCTTCTGACATTGCTTCATCCACCTCACGTGTGTTGTTGCCTGCACTGTACCAGGACCTGAGCTGACCGATTGCTTAGACCCTAAAGGAAGAAAGGCAAACTTCGCAGCAAACAGAAGTCAGTGTGTAGTCAGTGATGGCAGCAAGCTGAGGGCACAGAGGGGCGGTGATGGCAGCTTGGACTTACTGTTTTTTTTTTTTTTTTTTTTTAAGATTTATTTATTTTACTTGAAAGTCAGAGTTACACAGAGAGAAGAGAGGCAGAAAGAGAGAGAGAGAGAGAGGTCTTCCATCCAGTGGTTCACTCCCCAGTTGGCTGCAGTGGCCGGAATTGCGCCGATTCAAAGCCAAGAGCTTCCTTGGGGTCTCCCACGCGGGTGCAGGGGCCCAAAGACTTGGGCCATCCTCCACTGCTACCCCAGGCCATAGCAGAGAGAGCTCAGGCTTTCTGAGGGCCCGCAGGTCTGCTCCAGCTCAGAGCTGACTCTGCCCAAGGCTTGTGGGTGAAGGTGCATGTATGGGGTGCGGAGCGTGGGAAAGGCAAGAGACACCACCAGACAGGCTGTCTCGGGCTCAGGTCTCCCAGGGACAGCCCTGGGAGATGAATGAATGTATAACTGTGTCACCATCCCTGGTGCCAGCTTTCTCCCTTCTCTCTGTTTGGGTTGAGCCTGTTTACGGCACCTCATTCTGCCCCTGTGGGGGCATGGAAGGAATGAAAGGGCAGGATCCCTTCTCCCTGGGATCACCTTGGAGGCTGTTAGGTGTTGGCGCTGGGCAAAGTTTATTTTGTTGCACTACGCATTTGAAATGTGCAGTTTATTTCTAGAGCTCAGTGTTGCAGCCTGGGACGAAGAGAATGTATGCCGTGGGAATTCCGGTGCATAGTGGCAGGCTCATAAATCATTTTCCAAGGCATGTGTGTTGTCTGCCCTCTGCAGTAGCTTGAGTCTGTGTCTGTCACCAAGAGAGACTGGGGCTCCTGAAGCAGGCACTGCATCTGGAGGCATGTATATACTCAGCTAGAATCCATTCGCAGCAGTTTCTTCTATGTGCTGGGTGCTGGGGCCAAAGAGGGATGGAAGTCTTCCTAGCCAGGGATTGCTAGGTGGTAGGTATACCAGTAAGCCAGTGGGATCTCTCCCATTGCGTTATGATCATCAGAGTTTGCATTGGAACGTTTGCTATGTGCTAAACATGCTGTCAATGATCTCATTTAATGCTCTCCACAATCCTGCGATCATCCCCACGTTACAGGTGCAGAAAAGGAGGCACAAAGAAAAATCACAGCTTGCAGGTGACAAAACCAGCCGTGCACCAGGCAGTGGCTTTGTGGGCCAATCCTCAAGGTGTCTCTACACAGGGGTTATGGAAAGTATTTTATAGCTGTGCAATGAAATTGGCCATCACACTTGTGCCTTGTTCTTTCGCCACTCCTCAACTGTACTCAGAGCAAATGTCACTGGATTTTACAGATACACACGATCCCAAACCAATGATGGTTTGACTTGTGCTCCTTCAACTTTACCACAGTGGGGAAGCAGTACTCATGGAACAGGAACTGTATGTTAAAATGCAGTCTTTTCCTGGGCTAGTGATGTTCAGTGTGAAAATCCTCTCTCGGGAAGCTGGTCAGTGGCAGTAGCGGCAGCTCCCACTCAGCCCCCAGTCATGAGTGGAAAATGTTCTGTGTTGCTAAGCGACAGTGTTTGGTAGCTTAGGTGGATTCAATGCATTTTCAGTGCACGGCACTTTGAACATACAATGGGTTTATTGGGCAGTAGCTGCAGTGTAAATTGAGAGGTGTCTCTACAGTTAACTGAAATTGGGTCAGTGCAGAATTGGGAATCCCAGGTAGGGCTCCTTTAACCTTGTTCTTTCAAACAGTACCGTGCGTACTTCTGAGACCTGTGTCCTCTCGGGGGCTATAAATATCACTGTGGGTGAGATGAAGGAACTGAATTGAGTGACCCTTGGGGGCAGGTGTGTCCCCTCGTGGCTAAGATGCACTCACCCCACATTGCGGTGCCTGGGTTTGAGCCTATCCCTGGGCTCAGGCTCCTGGTTGCATCTTCGTGCCAATGCAGACCCTGGGAAGCAGCCCTAATGGCTCGCTTGTCTCCCACAGAGAAGACCTGGATTGAACTCTAAGCTCTCAGCTTCAGCCTGGCTCAGTCCCAGGCGTTGTGAGTAAAGCAGCAAAGGAGAGCTCTCTTTCTTTATCTCGCTACCTCTCAAAAATAAATACATACATAAAATTTAAATATGAGTGAATTAAATGACTCTTGAAGATGTATTTGATTTTTGTGAATAGCTCAAATAATTCAGTCGAGCAAGATGGGAAAAAAAAAAAAAAGCAGTCAATGGAGCTGGATACTGGTTCCCTGGTCATGTAGCTGGCTGTGCATTGGCTACCTGAAATGATTTTGTTGGCTTAGTTTTGCCACACAGCAACAACAGGAAATTTCTTTTTCTTACTTGCTCTCCTCATCTAAGCAATGCAGAGATTAACTGTAATCCGTCTCCCTTTGTGAAAAGCCACAGACGTTTATAAGGCCACTGCTGTAAGAAATTCCTTTGAGGAAGCCACTGTGATGGAAGAGATGAATATGTTCACCGCTGGGTTACATATGAACACTCATGCATCCTCTCCACACTTCCTGGCAAGGCTTCCACTTTGCCTTCTGGTAGCTCCCTGCGAGATCTTCCTCAAAGTTACCCAGCAGCCACTCTTAGAACTTACAGTTCATTTATGTTTGCCTGGCTTGTTCTGGTTAAATATGAAGGCTAAATAAATAATAAATAAAGATGAAGGCCAGCACCGTGGCTCAACAGGCTAATCCTCCGCCTTGCGGCGCCGGCACACCGGGTTCTAGTCCCAGTCAGGGTGCCGGATTCTATCCCGGTTGCCCCTCTTCCAGGCCAGCTCTCTGCTGTGGCCTGGGAGGGCAGTGGAGGATTGCCCAAGTACTTGGGCCCTGCACCTGCATGGGAGACCAGGAGAAGCACCTGGCTCCTGGCTTCGGATCAGCGCTATGTGCCGGCAGCAGCGTGCCGGCCGCAGAGGTCATTGGAGGGTGAACCAACGGCAAAAGGAAGACCTTTCTCTGTCTCTTTCTCTCACTGTCCACTCTGCCTGTCGAAAAAATAAATAAATAAATAAATCTTTAAAAAAAGATGAAAGTATGTAAATGAACCTGGTTATTATTATTATTAATTATTATTTGAGATAGGGAGAGAGAGAGAAAGAGAGATGACAAATTCCATAAATGTCTCCAGACCTAGAAAATAGATACCATATTCTTGTGAATTAAGAGCCCAATGTATTCTATCTTCTTACGATTTTTTAGCTGATGCTCATTGATTCTGTCCTATGGCAACAGCTTTGTAATATTTGTAAAGAAAAGAAAAGGAGTTGGTATCTCTAGAAAAGACTTGCTTTTTTAATTTCTTTCAAACTCAGGCTCATCCTTGACAATGCCATGTTCATCTATTCACATCCATGGAGGCTGTGTACAGTTTTAGGATTAGTTGGGGTATGTGCACCGTAAACACTGGAATTCTGGTAAATTCTGTCATGTGCAATTGCCATCAAAAAAGAAAAGAACAGTGAGGTTGGTGTACACATTATATCAGCTCTCTTACTGGGTACACAGTCACATAGCATAGCAGGAAAGAATGTTTGGACTAGGCTGTGACAAGAATGGACTCCACCATTCACAATTTTCCCATCTAATGACTGGGAGAATTTGCCAGAGACCAGATCCTCTGACTTCATACATTGCAAACCTTGTTTCGCTCTCATTCCCCACATACTTCTGATGCATGACACCCGTGGGGCACGTCCATATCACGAAGCTATCTATACCCTGCACTTACAGATAAACTAAATTTATCTCCAAACAACTTCCCTTTCCTTAGTTCAGATTTCCAGTAATGTCCTTGGCCACCTGACTGGAGTAGACATGCGACAGAGGACAAACTGAGGTTGGAGAGAGACAGAGTGATCCGAATTACAATCAAAATATTTCACAAACTGCACGACTGGGAGCACCTAGCTAGGGACCACATTGATTTTAAGCTGCATTGGCTTTGTCCTAAGTCCATCCCAACGGCAGGGCATTCTGGTATGGTTGTGGGAGGGAGGGCCAACAAACAAGAAGAGACTGTTGTTCTGAGGGGCAGGATTTGGGGGGAGGGGAGTCCCCAGGATCTGTGCCAGACCCTTCAGCGGTACGTCCGGGAAGCTGACTACGGATTTGTGAGGCAGTCAAAGGTGGGCTTCCAGCGAGTTCTGAAGCCTGCCAACTGGCGAGAGCCGATGAGTTAGGGACGTCTGATTGCTTTGTATCATGGCCTATGGGGAAGAGTCAGGAAGTCTGAGGAAGACACCCAGGTGCTTGCTGTCCTGGCGATGAATACCCCTGAGGGGTTCTCTGTTCTCTGCTCCGGAGATTCTAACCCTCCGCGAAGGGAGGCCTGGGCCTCCCACCTAACCTCTGCGTTCTACCTTGTGCTGCCCCCCATGCACTGCCTCCTCCCTCTGCCCTGCACCACGCTGCACTCCGAGGAGTTCACAGGTTCTGCCGCCCCCCATTCAGCCAACGAATGCCATTTCATACCCCATAAGACGGTCCTGCTCTCCTCGACTGGGCCACCCCCTCCCTGCTCCTGGAGGGGAACCCCACTTCCCAGGGCTTAGCCCTGCCCCCCACATCACAGCCGGGAAGTATCTATGTGGTGTGTGAGCTCCAGTGAGCAGCAGCTGAGCCCATTGGCTTGACCTGTGAGAACCAGGCAAAGCCACAACCTCGCCTAGGTCCTGGTCTTCAGGTGCCAAGCAGAAGCTGAGGGTTTTGCTAGGAAAAGGCAAGGCTCTTGGGAGGTGAGAGTGGAGGGGAGAAAGGGCAGCCGCTTCTGCTCCCACCCAGTGGCCGTAGCTGGGAGAAGAGCAATAGGAGATGCACAGAACCACACAGCGCAGGAACAGGGAGTGGGACTGCAGGGCGGCCTTGGACTCTGAGGTCATTGCTGACCGCAGCCTGGCGTGCTCCCCAAAGCAGAGGTCAGGAGGAGTCTGGGCAGGCCTGGCCCGGCCCCACCCTTGTCCCTCCCTGTTTATGTCTGCCTCATCTTTGCCCTGTGTGCTTGCCAGCTTGCCTCTGAAGTCCACAGTGCCCTGTCTCCACTGGGCAGCTCTCATGTTTACCTAAAGGCTGATTGGCATAATGCATCTCCCAAAGCTACTTTATTAGACTGAAATTCTCGAGTTTTAAATTTCCTGAACACTTCATTTATGGAATGTTTAATTCGCCAAAGCCTTTGCCAGTCAACTTCCTATGAAGATTACAGCAATTCGGGCTTTTCCAAGGCTGCCTGATGTTCTGTATGTTTTGGAAGATGATGATTTCTTGTGAATCTGAATTTTGAGGTACTGCGGCCATTATGAACATCAACGAGTTTCACATGAGGGTCACTTCATTGGAAGTGAGGAAAGTACTCAGGAACTTGAATAACCTCTTGGAAAACCTCTGTTCAGGGACTGGGGTTGTGGCGTAGTGGGTGTAGTCGCTACCTGTGATGCCAACATCTCAAATGAGCGCCAGTTTGAATCCCAGCTGCTCTGCCTCTGATCCAGCTCCCTGTTAATGCTCCTGGGAAAGCAGCAGAAGACGGCCCACGTGCTTGGTTCCCTGCCACCCACGGGGGAGACCCAGCTGGAGTTCCAGGCTCCTGGCTTTGGCTTGCTCAGGCCTGGCTATTGCAGACATTTGGGGAGTGAAACTGCAGATGGAAGATCTCTCTCCATCTCTGCTCTCTCTCTGTAACTCTGCTTTTCAAATAAATAATCTTAAAAAAAACAAAAGGAAAACATCAATTAAAAATTTTTTTAACCCAGAAAAGGATGATAAATCCTGAAATCCTAAAAGGATTTCTTTGAAAATCAGGAACAAAGCCCATGGGAGACCAGGATAAGCACCTGGCTCCTGCCATCGGAACAGCGCGGTGCGCCGGCCGCAGCGCGCTACCGCGGCGGCCATTGGAGGGTGAACCAATGGCAAAAGGAAGACCTTTCTCTCTGTCTCTCTCTCACTGTCCACTCTGCCTGTCAAAAATTAAAAAAAAAAAAAAATCAGGAACAAAGCAAAAATGCTTGGAATTATTACTTATTTCAGCATTATAATGGAGTTTCTTTCTTGTGTAGTAAAGCAAAAGAGTTCTAAAAAAACTAAAGATTGGAAGAATAAAAACAAAGCTTTTATTATTTCAAAGGTTGTCTCTATAAAAAATCTTAGGCCATACTAATCAGTTATTAAAATTAATAAGAAGGATGTTGAATAAAGGTCAGTTTAGAAATCTAGTTACCATTCCTCTACAACATTCACAAAAAAGTGTGACAAATATATATTTACAATAGAAACAAAGATGTAAAGTACTCATGAATAAATATGAGAAGATTTGTGTGCAGGATATTCTAAAGTTTTATCGAAGGACATTAAAAATGACCTAAGTACGTGGAGGCAGACGCCATGTTTATGGAAAGGTATATTTTATACTGTAAGATTCTCAAATTAAGCAATGGAGTTAATGCAATTTCAACTAAAAAAATAGAGATTTTTCTTCACAAGCTGGTCCTAAAATGTAAATGGAAGAGCACAGGGCTAACAGTAACCAAAGATGTTTAAACTAGGGAAGAAGACATGTCTTTCCAGATTGGTTGCTATAAAGAGAAAATAATTAAAAGCAGGCTGTCTAATGGAGTTCATGTTGCAAATTAATGGAGAAAGAGGAAGCTCTTAAATAGTGTGAGAGCATTCATTAGCTGAATAAAAATATTAAAATGCCCTAATTCATATCAGAGACAAAATAAATTCCAAACTTGAAAAGGACTCCTGTTTGGAAGGTAAGCATGCCTTTAGAAGCAGATGTGTAGGGACATTCTTATGATCTCAAAGGGTCATAAGGGCTTCTTCAGTGAGTCACAGACTATGCAAATAAAAAAAAGGAACACCTCATTAAATTAATAATAATTTGGACATAATAAAAAGTGCAAAAATAAACCAATATGCTAGAAACATTTTCCAACAAAAATCACTAGAGTGTGTTTTAAACTATCCACAAAAAAAAAAAAAAAGAAAAAAAAGAAAAAAAGACATTAGCCTTCAAAGGGTTGTAAATCCATAAGCAGGCTCGGAACAGAAGAAGGGGCAGACCGGACATGCCGCTGCACCTGTGTTAGTAAGTTGAGTTGAATGATTGAACAAAACCCCTGCTACGTTGTCTCTGTGCCTATCTGAAGAAGTGTGTTGTTCTAAGAGTATTTTTTATCAACTCCAGTTCATGGGAAGGATAATGGGATCTCAAAGCAGCCACGTAAATTCTTAATATTTATTTACAGGTACAGGGAAGTGCTTATCTGGTCTTATTTCTGACCTCAGAAATGTAGACAATGTGTGCCTGCGTGCTTTTGTGAATTCTCTTCAACCTTTTCCTACACAGGACAGTAAAAAAAACCTTTGCACTAGATGGAAAGTTGCCCGGTGCCCATACTATCTGGAGACACGCCAAGTGTTTTCAGGTTGGTTCCAATCCACATTTTACAAAAACACTTTCAGATGGAAAGACAGCGGTCTGATGTCAAGTACCAAACACGCAGCTGACTTAGGCCGGGATCATTCTGGAGGATTCTTGATTTTACCAGTCTCTTCAAGCTTCCTATGTTGCTTTACATTCCATTTATTTATGATTATGAAAACGTTTATTTCAATTATCCTTCATGTATTCCGTGTTTGTCTGCGGATGCCTTTGATTTACTGTTTTCCTGGTTAGAGCTGGAGTTGTGAGGAGTTTGCATGCACTGAAGAGGCAGTTTAAGTAGATAGAGCAATGTGAGAGACACTTGAAGTTTAGCAACATATGGAAGTAATGCAGGAATGGCACACTTTCCATCATGAGAACTGTACTCTTGCTCCAATAATCACTAGCTCAAGTGAGGCAGATTCATTTTAGTGATGGGTAGAAAAATTAAGCTACACTAAAAATAGATATAGGAAGTCAAACTTGCATAAGTTCAGTCTTTTGGTATCTAAAACTTCTTTTTAGAATTATTCATTCGTTTTCCTAAACTGACGCGCTGATATGTGAATGTCATCAAATAAAATGGGGTTTCTTTATTTTTTACTTAATATGTAAAACCTGTACAGCACTGTTTGTATAAATGATCGAAAATGGCTAAAAGACAAAACAAGTGTAACCCTTGACTTTCTTAATCTAGAAGTCAGGCTTGGATGTTGGGGTCATTCTTTTGCTTTCCCTTGAAAAGTTAATGTGAGAGTTACATTAAAGTGTGTGTGAAAGTGGATGAGAAACTTTTTCTCCTATTTGATTTCCACTTCTACTTGATTCTACATTTTGTAAGTTTGCTAGAGAGAATGAACAAAAGACTTGGTGGGTGAATTTCCATTCAAAGTATGTTATTATCAGAATAGAGCTGAATGAGGCATTACTATGTACAGGTAAGAAGGCTATGTCTGAACCCTGTCAGAACTCTGTGAGTACTATATTGTAAACAGAGGAGCCGGCGCCCAGCTGGTGCTATTTTAATGTTTAATTTGGAGAGGCAGAGAGAAGGCATTTATCTTATTATAATGATACTAGTAATAACCCAGGTAGTTCTGACACAAAAGCAGGTTTTTGGTTTCACCAGCTGACTTCACGTCTTATGAACCAGAGAGCAGGTCAGGAATAGAGGACCCGACCCACTTACCCAAGAAGCACCCACCAAGGCGGTAAAGAGAATTTCCCCACGCAAGCGGTAATACTAAGTAACAATGCCGGGCTTTGATCCGAAAAATCACATCCCAGTTTCGTCTCCCACACACCCTCCTTCCAGGAGGGCTGGCTGTCCCTCCTCGTTCCCCCAGGGAACCGAGGAAGGAGCTCTCCAAGGGCCACCTGTTGGGTGGCCCGGGGCCACCAGGGAACAGAGTGGACGGCCAGGGCCGCGCCGTACCCACCTCAGGAACACGGAGCCGGGGCTGTCCGTGGAGCTGTGTGGCGCCTCTCTGCTGCCTCTCTTGGGGCTGCCGGGCAGCTCAAAGCGGAAGACCGTGTCGCTGGAAGGCGGCCTTTTCTTCCCCATCGTGCCCTGCCGGTGGCGAGCTCACACACGCGTGTCAGGGGCTCCCCAGTGACGTGCGGATCGCTGCCTTCAGCTCGGCACAGTTCCTGCACTGCAGGAAGACTTTCTTCACATGACTCCTAACCTAGCCCAGGCTAGGTTTTTAAAGCCAGTTAATGAGTAACCTATCACTATGACATGGGGTGCCTTTCATCCCACCGCCATTTACTCTAAGGGAGACACGGATGGACGTGTCTGGGAAAGTCAGTGTTTCGTTTATTCCTAGGAACACCGCGGAATCTAAGGATCTAGGCAGACAAGAATTCAGGAAAGCAGGGGGCAGAGCCCGGGAGCGACAGATCGTGCAAAGCGAGGATGCTTTCTCTGACCGCATGAGCCTGACCAGCAGGGTGAGGAATGCGGCTCTGAGCCTTTCACACACAGGACCTGGCCAGCCCTCTCTGTGCGCCACAGCTGAGGCCCTGGAGGCTCAAGGCTGCACTCCTCGGTTCCTGGGGTCTGCATGGCTCAGGAGTTTCTATGCAAGTGATACGGATGGGGTCAAGGGAGTCTCAACACTTGGGCAGTGTATGTGGCTGGGTCACAGGAGGCAGGGACCAGTGTGAAACCCACCCACACCCATACACATACACATGCATACACACTAGGAGGCGAGAGCTGTGCTCCATCTCTTGTGTGGTCCCACCCCTGCTGTGCTTGGAGTCTGTCATGCCCGCTGCATGGGTTGGGATGAAATGACGTGGGCGATCGTGCTGTGGGAATTCGTAGCTGTTCTGTGGATTATGCTCCTGATCCATACTTTACACAAAACACGAACTTCAGAAATCGTGTTTTTTCATGTGACCATCTCAAAGCGTCAGTGTCCCTCACCAGTGTGACCAGCAGCCACGCAGGCCTTGTCCCGAAGTAGCTGGGCTCTCTCTTCTTGCTGTGCTGTCACTGTGAGTGACACTGGAGAATGGCTGATCTAAGAGATGTGCCTAGATTCTGACTGTGGAAGAGAGCAAAGTTTCCTGGGAAATCAGCCTTGAGCCTTGGCCTTGTCAGCACTCTGCTCTCCCTAGCTGATAACCAGGCAGGGACAGGTTCCTGTTGCTCTGTGTGATGCACTGTCTCTAAGCTTGCTTTCGAAATGAGACATGGTGTGGGTCTCAGTGGGGCTTAATAGGGTGGCCAGCTTGTCCTGATTTGCCTGGGATTTTCCTCTTTTTAGCAGACAGCTCCCTGAATCCAGGGAAGCCCTTAGTGCTGGCCTCGCTGTGACACAGGTGGTCCCCCTTGCTCCCAGCATCCCTGGGCTACAATTCCAACAGGGCACCACACCCAGCTTCCCTTCTCCTTCCTTGATAGCTCGGTTTGCGTTTCTCTTTCCCTCCTTAGCGCTGTGCTCCAGTTGTGTTGGAAATCTTGTTAGAAAGACATAAATTATACCAAAGGGTTGAATTAAGCCAATCACGGTATCTCCAATAATAGTAACACCTATTTATTTATGGCCCAGCCCTGGCTGTTGCAGCCACTTGGGGAGTGCACTAGTGGATAGAAAACCTCTCTCTCTCTCTCTCCCCTTCTTTCTCTGTAATTCTGACTTTCAAGTAAATAAATAAATCTTAAAAAGAAGAAGAGTAAGCAACTTGGCCAGAATTCAGGAGTAAGAATGTGGTCATGCTGGAATTCATTCATTCATTCAGCAAATATTTGTTGAGCATTTAGGTTGAAAAGGAGGCAAGACCACTTGAGGCTGGGATGACTTAGGGACGTGTAGAGGAAAAGGTGGGGACTGAGTTGAGTTTCAACCAGGGGACATTGGAAGGGCAGAAAGGGAGGAAAGGGATTGGGTCATGAGGCAGGGGTGTGTGTGTGTGTGTGTGTGATTGTGTAGGTGAAGTAGATACATAGGTTGGAGCAGCTACATGGAGGCTGAACTCTGAAGCAGTCTGAATGCCGGGGTGGTGAGTTCAAACTTTCCCTGTAGGTAATAGGAATAAACAGATGAAAGAGTAGCTCAATGGGTGTGTGCAAGACAGCATGGAGGCCGAAGGAGACAAGTTGCACCACTGTAGCCGTGGTCTGGGCTTTATGGGATTTCATTTAGGCAGCAGCTTAACAGCCTGTGGGAAGCACACTGAAGCAGTTAACACAGCATTGACCGAACTCTTATGTAAGATGCTGAGTTAATTCTTTATCATAAGAAATTGTGTCAAAGAGGAGATTAGCTGGAAGTCTAGAGCAAGGGTCACGAACTCAAACGGCTTCAGGAGCCAGAGAGGTGAGCAAACCAGCAGGTGCGGACGGAAGCCAGCTCAGAGTGGTGGGGACTGGGAACGCTCACGTCTTCCGCAGGGGTGTTCAGGTTTCGGACACAACAGACACTGGAGGAGGCCATTGCAACCTCACTCTGGACTGGATTCAGTTGGGGCTGGCCCCACCCTGACCCCGGGAACTTCAGCTCTTGCTGGGAGCTGCTGATGAGAGATCTGACAATAGTCTCCAGACGTTCAAAGGAGAATGAAGTGGTGGTGGCACGTGACCTCTCAGAGAACATGAATTCTGCCGGCTCTGTTTTTAAGATCGATGGTGTTTGATCACCAGGCAGCAATACTCAGTAGCACAGAGCTACCCCTGTGTGACTCCTTTGGCCATCTGGACATGGCTTCTGCCCAAGGAGCTTTCTAGCCTGGACTCCAGTGTTCATTTTTGCGTGTGGAAACTAAAACAAAGACCAGGCGACCAAAGATAAACAACTGGAGTAGGACATTTGTGTAAATACAGCTACAAAAGAGCAGACACAGACACACTGGCCAAAATGAAGAGTAATCGTAGTAACTAGAACACAGCTAAAACAAAGGGATGGGCAGACTTATTTATGTCCTTGAGTGGAAGTGGACAGGAAAGCAAAGCCAACCATGACGAAGCCTGCCTAGCAGGCTGGTTCATTAAGACCACCCATGATAGAAATATCTCATTTCCCCAATACTGTCGAATAAATCACAGTGTTGTATCCTTATAAATCGAGTTCGTAAAAGAGACTCTGACATTAAAAAAAATGAATTTGGGCTTTTTCACTTATTAAGTCCGTTAATACCTCTGGAATTTGCTTTTCTCTTCTACCAAATCAAGATTTTAGGATGCATTTGGCACACCTATTATATTATTTGGCCTTTACTCTTTCTTTCTTTCTTTCTTTCTTTCTTTCTTTCTTTCTTTCTTTCTTGACAGGCAGAGTTAGACAGTGAGAGAGAGAGAGAGAGAAAGGTCTTCCTTCTGTTGGTTCACCCCCCAAAATGGCCACTACAGCCGGCACCCTGTGCTGATCTGAAGCCAGGAGCCAGGTGCTTCCTCTTGATCTCCCATGTGGGTGCAGGGCCCAAGGACTTGGGCCATCCTCCACTGCACTCCCAGACCATAGCAGAGAGCTAGACTGGAAGAGGGGCAACCGGGACAGAATCCGGCACCCCAACCAGGACTAGAACCCGGTGTGCCTGCGCCGCAAGGCGGAGGATTAGCCTAGTGAGCCACGGCGCAAGCCACTATGTCTTTTTTATAAACAGAAGTTTCTTACACATTTGATATATACATAAACTTATTTGCATACATATGCATACAATTTATTTGTATATATATATATATATATATATATATAAATAAACAAGAGTTCCTCTACGATTAGGAAGTCAGCAAACGTATCTGGTTGGTTATGCTTTGTTGAGGCTGGAATTCACAAAATGAGTTTGCATGCTCTAAGCACGTAGCACTGCCACTTGGGTAAAGAAGCTTGTGGTTTGCTGAAGCTACCTGCAGTGCCAGACTTCACCCTGGAATACGCACAGAGAGAACCCTGCTAACTGGGTGTGAAGTGAAAATGCCCACCCTCCTAAGGTACGGTGGCTGACGTTGTGTGGCCTGGAGACCACATTTCCTGGGTTGGGAGGGACCATTATTTCTTTGCCATGTTACTTTAGAGTGGCACTGAGGTTTGCCGTGCTCTGTAAAAAGAGCAACAATACTAATATCTACCCCATAAGACTGCTGTGAGGGCTTGGCACAGTGCATGTGGAGTTCAAGGGCGAAGCCTGTACGTGGAAGGCTGAGTCCATCCAGAAAATACTGCCGATGATGATGACGGTGCTGGTGGTGGTGATGGTGATGTTGGTGATTTTTGAGCTGGGCCATATTTTCACTAACGGTGAGTGGAGCCTTATCTAATCTAACCAAAAGATACGATCTGTGTTTCTCAATGTAGCATCAGCTATGTCTGCAGGTGTTTTGTGGAAAAATCAATCCCCTAGGGAGAGTGAGGGGACCAATCCTGGTTTATGGAGTGTTGATGTTGATGATGAAGGCACAGCCAGGCAGCGCGGGGTACTCCAGTAACTGCTGGACTGGACACAGTGGAAGTCCCTGCCTCTCTCCCCAAACACCTTTATTCTGTGGTTGCTGTGACAAGGACTGGAGAGGGGGTTCATTCCTGCCCCACAGTCACGAGCCTTTCTCTGAGAGCATGCCGACAGAAAAACGATTTCTATCTGCAGCAGATTGCCACTGGAGAGGGAGTTCTGCCATCCAGACGATGAGAAAATCAGTCTTGCAGCTCCCGTAAACCTGGTGAGTTCAGTCTTAGGGTAACTTGTTTTTTTGTGCGTTTTTTCTCAATGATACAAGAGAAACCAAGTTGGAAGCCCAGGTTCCTGCTCTTGGCTTCTCGCCTGCCTGGGCAAGTCTTCTCGCTGTCTGGGATGATATTTGCTTCAGGTTGTTTTGTGTATGTGCATTTGAGTTTCAAATAAAATTATTCTTTTTTTTTAAAGTACAACAATATGAATAAAAACATGTAGATTATGAAAGACTCGGAAAGTAACATCAGAGGCCGGTGCTGTGGCGTAGCAGGTTAATCTCCTGTCCGCTGTGCCAGCATCCCATATGGGTGCCAGTTCATGTTCCGGCTGCTTCTCTTCCCATCCAGCTCTCTGCTATGGCCTAGGAAAACATGGCTCAAGTGCTTTGGCCCCTGCACATGCGTGGGAGACCAGGCAGAAGCTCCTGGCTCCTGGCTTTGGGTCAGCTCAGCTCATCCCTTGCCGTTTCAGCCACTTGGCGAGTGACCCAGTGGATGGAAGAGTTTCCTCTCTGTCCCTCCTTTTTTTTCTTTCTGTAACTCTACCTCTCCAATAAATACAATCTTAAAAAAAAAAAAAAAGAAAGTAACATCAAAAGAAAAAAATGCACATAGGATTCCAACCCCTAAGCAAACTGTTTAATTTATGGTTTCTAAGGCTTCCATTGTTCTTGCTTCAATTGCTTTAAAACATTCTGTGAGTGTAAATTTCTGTTCATTGATGTATTTATGATTTAAATCAGGAGGAGGTGGTTAACTGGCTTTCTAAATCGGGGTGGAAGGAACCCTCTGACTTATAGTACTGGATAATTTCCATAGTGGAGGTCCTACCCCCGAGCTGACGGCACTGAAGGTGGCTTTGGGAAGAGACGCTGACAATCAGTTCCTCCCACCACTGCCACACCTCAAACTTCAAATTTGGGTGTTTGGTAAAACCTATGAATTTGACCCCGGAGTTACCAGATTTTTAAAAACGGTGCTCTTCAATATAAATCATAGTATCGTCTGACAAACGGTGTAGTCATTATTGTACATTCTGTCTTTGTTTACTATTATACAGTGTGATAAGTGTTTACAGAGAATACTCCTGAAGATGGGATCATTATAGGTTGTTTTTTGGTATTTTTTTATTGGGGGGAAAGTATACGTAAAATAATATTTGCAATTTTAATTGTTTCAAAGGTTAAAATTTAGTGGCATTAAGTACACTGGTAGCATTGAACCCATAAGGCTTTATTTTTTTAAAAGATATTCATTTGTTTGAAAGTTAGAGTTACACAGAGAGAGAGAGAGAGGTCTTCCATTCGATGGTTCACTCCCCAATTGACCACAATGGCCGGAGCTGCGCTGATCTGAAGCCAGGAGCCAGGAGCTTCTTCCGGGTCTCCCACATGGGTGCAGGGGCCCAAGGACTTGGGCATCTTCCACTGCTTTCCCAGGCCACAGCAGAGAGCTGGATCAGAAGAGCAGCAGCAGAGGAGCAGCTGGGGGCTGGCGCTGCGGCTCACTAGGCTAATCCTCCGCCTGCGGCGCCAGCACACCGGGTTCTAGTTCCAGTCGGGGCACCGGATTCTGTCCTGGTTGCCCTCTTCCAGGCCAGCTCTCTGCTGTGGCCCAGGAGTGCAGTGGAGGATGGCCCAAGTGCTTGGGCCCTGCACCTGCATGGGAGACCAGGAGAAGCACCTGGCTCCTGGCTTCAGATCAGCGAGATGTGCCGGCTGCAGCAGCCATTGGAGGGTGAACCAACGGCAAAAAGGAAGACCTTTCTCTCTGTTTCTCTCTCTCTCACTGTCCACTTTGCTTGTCAAAAAAAAAAAAAAAAAAAAAGAGGAGCAGCTGGGACTAGAACTGGCACCCATACGAGATGCCGGTGCTTCAGGCCAGGGCATTAACCCACTGCCCCACAGCGCTGGCCTCAACACATAAGGCTTTTAAAATACACTTTTTTTTTTTTTGAAAAAAGCCCACACAATATAAAGAAAAAAAAATAAACAAAAAGCTGTAGCTCTTTGCTCCCAAAGATAATCGGACTTAACATTGTAGTATCATCAAAATTATGCTTTACTCCACAGGAATCAAACTGCTTTTGATAGTCCTAGAAGTAGAACCAATATTTGCTAAGCAGATGTATATTTGCCAAGCATATGTATATTTTTTTGATTTTCAAGAGGTCTCAGATTTCAAAGTGAGGAACAAGCACATCTTTTCTGGTCTCTGCCTGCAGCTGGAGCGTGGGGCACAGCGTGGTTGTACTTGAACAGGAAACATGGTTGGAGACTTCCGTGAAACTGACTTGAGGAAGATGTGTTTGGGAGTCAGCATACCACCGGCAGCGTTTCTAAGCATAGTCTAGACACTAGCTGCTACATGATGAGATTTTAGAATCTGTAGGGATCTTAGAGCGCACCTATGGAAGAGGCTGCGTGTTACAGATCCATCGCTGGTGTCCCCAGGGAGTAGATGTCCCACCCAAAGTCGCAGGAATAGTTTGTGGCTGAGCCGGGTTTGCCTCCTGGTTCACCCCTAGCTCCTGGCCTAATCACTGGATTGTTCTTCATACCACGTTGCTGGGCAGAATGTCTCCTCACTAACTCATGGAGCAGGAAAACAAACCAGGGGCTCCCACCGGGGTCTCTGTCCAGCAAACAGCCCCGTGTGGCCACTGTTTTAGACACAGCGTGCTACGGGGGTGTGGGCTCACACGCTGCTGCCTTCCAGATCCCACAGCTGCTGTGTGAGGCAGCAGAATAAATCAACAAACCAGAGGGGACTTGCCAAAATTCGTGGAATTAAAAAATGAGCTCATTTTGGGGTGAAAAATTTTGAAATCTGTGGATAGTTATCTCATCACACCCATTTTCCATGAATTTTTTCAATACTGCCTAATACTTTACTTGCAGGTTTTCATCTTCTTAGGCCTTGGCATTCCTGAATTCTCTGAATTTCAGGGATTTGCTCCCCATATCTCACAGGCAGATTCCAGGGCCAGAACAGATTTGGTTTCAATGATGCCGACTCTCTGTGCTTGAGTTCTTACTGGCCGCTTGGTCACCAGAAGACTTAAGGATCTCTATGCTTAGTCTCCTGATATGCAAAATGGGAATAATGGTACCCACCGAATAGGTCTGTTGGGGAAATAAATGAATTCAGATTTGTAAAGACTTGGAATGCTGCCTGCACACAATGAGCACTTGAGAAGTTTTTATGTTTATCTTGATCAAGATTTATAATAGTCTTTTTTTAACCAACATTTATAATAAATTCATAGAGTCTTATTTATAGTAACCAATTGCCTGATTTTGGAATTGTATAAAAACAACCTTGTGAGATAGAATTTACTTAACACAAAGTTTGCCAATGTGAAGTGCATAATTCAGTGGCTTTCAGTATATTCAGAGTTGTGCAACCACTGCCATCCACTAATTTTAGAACATTTTTTAAAAAAGACTCATTTATGTTTTTGAAAGATAGAGTTACAGAAAGCAGAGAGGCAGAGAGAGAGAGAGAGAGAGAGAGAGAGAGAGATGAGAGATGAGAGAGAGAGAAATCTTCCATCCACCCATTCACTCCCCAAAGGATTGCAATGGCTGGAGCTGAGCCAATCCAAACCCAATAGCCAGGAGCTTCTTCTGGGTTTCCCACGTGGGTACAGGGGCCCAAGCACTTGCGTCATCTTCCACTGCTTACTCAGGCCATAAGCAGAGAGCTGGATCGGAAGAGGAGCAGCCGGGACACGAACCAGCACCTACAGGGGATGCTGGCAC
The DNA here is from genome assembly GCF_033115175.1 of Lepus europaeus. Taxonomy (NCBI): domain Eukaryota; kingdom Metazoa; phylum Chordata; class Mammalia; order Lagomorpha; family Leporidae; genus Lepus; species Lepus europaeus. The sequence continues at coordinate 151,933,012 of NC_084830.1, forward strand.
CTGGGCAGAGAGAGGCTTAGCCCACCATGCCACAGTGCTGCCCAGAACATTTTCATCACTCTCAAAAGAAACCTTGTACCCTAACACCCGTTACTTGCCCCTCTGCATTCAGCTACTCAGCGCTAGGCAATCCTTAATCTATTGTTTCTCTTTTTATAGATGACGAATTCTTTATTTCATGTCATGTTCCCATTCCTCAGTTGATGGGCACTTGGATTGCTTCCACTTTTTGGCTATTCTGAATAATGTTGCCTTAGACATGTGTGTATAGGTTTCTGTGTGGCCAGGTTTTCACTTCTCTTGATTATGTACCGAGGAATGAAATCATGCTATTTCAATTTTTAAGGAATCACCAAGTTGGTTTCCAAAATGCCAGCAATTGGTGTGGGCTCCAGTTTCCCCACAAGCTTGCCAAGACTCGTTTTGTTTTTCTTTCTAATGTTAGCAGCTCATCATTTAGTTATTGGCCAGTTGTATGTCTTCTTTGGAGAGAAAAATTGATTCAAATCCATTCCCTTATCCTTTTATTAGAGTGATGTCCATTGTATATTTTACACTTGATCTTAGCCAAAAGGCCGAGAAGCAATCCCATTGTATATTTTAGACACAAATTCCTTAAGATCTAAGAGGAGGGTCTTTAAAAAGATATTGGGAAATTTTTATTATGAAAACTCCGTGGATTTGAAATTTTCTGGGCCAAAGTAAGCTTATCCTTTAATTCCATTTTCCACGAAGTTTGTGAAGTATGATTTCCAAATGTTTTCAACCATTTCATAGGTTACCTTTTTAATTTCTTGACAGGGTCCTTTGAAGCACAAATCTTTTCGTTTCAATAAAGTCCAGTTTGTCAATCTTGTCTTTCGTCACTTGTGCTTTTGTTATTGGACCTGAGAAATCATTATGCAACCCAAGATCTTGAAGATTTACTCCTTTGTTTTCTTCTAGGACTTCTATAGTTTTAGCTCTTACATCCTAGCCATAAGCTGTGTGACCCACTCTGAATAAGGTCTTGCATGTTGTGCGGTAAAGGTCCGGCTTCTGTATACTGCACTGACACTCTTTCTCCCGTAGTATTCTTTTCCCATTGTGATGTTTTGACTCCTTTGTTGAAAATCAAGTAACCATAAAGCTAGGATTTATTTCTGGATAACAAATTATTTTAACAATGCAAGTAGAAACTTAATCAGAATTGGTAAACTTGGTCACCTGTGTTTCTTTCAAAGATATTATGTTTTAACCCTTTTAAATCTATGTCTGCAAAAGCCCAAGGTTGGAACTTTTGGTGTGTTCTTTTACTCCTTCTTGGCAATCATGGAATTACATTTTTCTAGGTGGTTGTATATTTCAATCTTGATAACAATGGTAATAGAGAGAACAGTGATAGTGATTCTTCTCTGCCAATTTCTAGGCATTTAGAAGAGCGCAGGGGCTGGGACTGTGGCGCAGCAGGTTAAGGTGCCATCTGCAATGCCAGCATACCACAGGAGCGCTGGTTCGAGTCCTGGCTGCTCTGCTTCCAACCCAGCTCTCTGTTAATGTGCTTGGGGAAGTAGCAAAGGTTGGCCCAAGTCCTTGGGCCCTTGCATCCATGTGGGAGACCCAGAAGAAGCTCCTGGCTTCTGACTGGCCCAGCTCTAGCCATTGCAGTGGGTGGAAGATTTCTCCAACTGTCTTCTTACTCTGTAACTCTGACTTTCAAATAAGTAACTAAATCTTGAAAAAAGAAAAGAGTACAGACTACCATCTCTTGAATAAAGATGGTTGAGTGTAAGAGTCTCATTATCACATACCTGTGTTGCTGTTGGTTACATCTCTTCAGTTCAGCACTTGTTCTGCCAATTTTTTTTTTTTTGACAGACAGAGTGGACAGTGAGAGAGAGAGACAGAAAGGTCTTCCTTTTGCCGTTGGTTCACCCTCCAATGGCCGCTGTGGCCGGCGCATCGCGCTGATCCGAAGGCAGGAGCCAGGTGCTTCTCCTGGTCTCTCATGGGGTGCAGGGCCCAAGCACTTGGGCCATCCTCCACTGCACACCCTGGCCACAGCAGAGAGCTGGCCTGGAAGAGGGGCACCCGGGACAGAATCTGGCACCCCGACCCGGACTAGAACCCGGTGTGCCAGCGCTGCAAGGTAGAGGATTAGCCTATTGGGCCGCGGCGCCGGCCATGTTCTGCCAATTTTTTATGAGTGGAGAGCAGTGAGGCTGGGTCAGATGTGGAACAGGTGCCTGAGACTGTGCTATTTATGATAGTTCAATCATGAGAACTGACCTCATAGGATCTTTGAAAATGTGGGTCAGCTTATAAGCGTGCACCTTGTAGCAGAAGTGCCTCCGGCTAATAGATGAAAAGTATTTTCTATTTGTAATAAAAAAATTAACAAAGGCGAAGGCTCAACTGGGTAACACATTGGCACAGATCTTTTTAAAGGTCACCCCTTTTGTGGCTTTTGATGGTTTCTCAGCCTACTATCTCCAGGTGTTAGACTAGTTGTTGCAGAGGGAAAGCTGGGGCTCAAAGGGGCTCATACACTGGTCACCCGTGCCACACTCGGGAGGGACAAAGCCAAAACGTGTTGTACACCCAGATAGGGCTGCTCGCGAGCATCTGAGCCAGGTCAGTTCGGCTGTCATTCTGAGATCTGCAGCCAAGCAGAGTTTAAATTTGATGTCTGCCCGCCCCATGCACCTGTGAAAACCTCATAGGGTGAGGCCAGGTTAGTGAAAGGCCGGGTTAGCGTGGAGGCGGGCTCTCTGCCACGCCCTGCAGTGTCTCCTGTTGAAGGACGAGAAGCAGCAGAAACTGTGTCACTTCTATGCATAAAGAAACGTACTCCTCCTACGAACGCCAGGCTACAGGTACGTTGTGCAGCATTTTGGGGATAGGAAAACTGAAACCCAAGAGCAACTGTCGCTTCCTCGCCCACACCTTCAGTTAAATGGCAGCAGAGAGGAGATTTGAATGCAGCAGGTGTATAGAATGCCCAGCCTCGCCTCGTGCCACTGTCACACACAGCCTCCCCAAGTGGGGACGAAAGTCCCCAACCTCCTTGGCTTGTTTACTCTCCAATTCCCTTTTTTCTGTTGCCCTCACACCTCCTGATGCCCACATGGACTGTGGGGATGCTGTCAGAAGTCTCTCTGAAGACATTCTGTTTATTGCTCCTAGAAATTCTTTATCTTTCACAGAGACGCTTCTTGGAGAGATTTGAAGCAATTGTCGTTCAGCTGATAGAGGGATTTTAAAGACATCCAGTACCTCGACACGCACTTGATGTGCCCTGCTAGAGCTTTACCAAAATGTAAACTACAGAAAAAGCCAAAGCCAAAACCCAAGAGGCTAACACATAGTGCCTGCTAATGTGGAACTCAAAGAAACCCACCTCCATCCAAACCGATCTTTCTAGATGAAAAGGAACTCAAAACCAGAACCTACAGGGATGACATGGAAAGTGACTTCATAGCATTTCCCTTACCCGAAGTGGGGAGTCTAGATCACTGCTCCACCTCCCAGGGCTCTCCTAGCATTGCTCCGTGTCCCTCTGTGCTTGAATTCCTTCCTTCATCTCGAATGAATCACACACACACACACACACACACCCTCGAACTCTCCCACTTTTTTTTTTTTTGCAATTAACAGAGAAGCAAAATACTTTGTATCACAAGTTCCTGAGCACATTAAATCCTGCATGATCATTTTTGCTTTTGCTTAAGCCTCGGATGATGATAAGGAAAATATTCCCAATGGACAACCACAGAGACTTCCTCCAGGCAGAGACACTGACCCCGAGGCACCCAAAAGACCCCTTTCCCAGCAGAGAGGTGACAGTCTGCTCTCAACTGTTTCGGCAGGTCTGAGACCTGTGACTTACACTCGCAGGTCTGGCCTCCTTGGCTTCCGGTCTCTCCCCGGCAGCACAATCCTCCAGGGCATGAGCTGTGTTTGGAAGTCTTGTTGGAGGCTGCTCCCGGCTGCCAGGGTGCGCCGTCCTGCACTCATCCTCCGGAGGCTACTCGGCACCACGGAACTGTGGGCAGGCCCAGGAAGGGACTTTGACCTCACTCCCGGTGTGGCCAATGACAGTCCTTGCACCAAGTGGCCCGTGTTCCTTCCCAGCTGCTGTCTCAGAAGGTTTTCCCTTCCCAGTCTGCGCAGGGGGGCTGGACAAGCCAACCAAAACCCAGAAAATGAGCACAGAAACACCGTGACCCGTCAGATACCATCACAGCACCTGCTTGCCTGGAGAGCTTCTTCCAGGTCTGGAGTTGCGGTGCGGCAGGTTAAACCACCGCCTGCGACACTGGTGTCCCACATTGGAGCATGGGTTTGAGTCCCACGTTGTTCCTCTTGATCTAGGTCCCAGTTAATGTGCCTGGGAAAGCAGCAGAAGATGGCCCAGGTGTTGGGGTTGGGCTCCTGGCTTTAGCCTGGAGTAGCCCTGGCCACTGTGGCCATTTAGGAAGTGAGCCAACAAATGGAAGATGTCTCTGTCTCTGTCTCTCCTGCTGACACTCTGCCTTCCGAAGATATAATTTCATAAATCAATTTTTTAAAAACCAAAGGTCTTCCTCTTGATGGCGGCTTAGAACTGACAGTGTCTGCGCTGGTGCTGGCCTGTGTCTTACTGGAATCCAATGTGTCTGCCAGTGAGAAGACGCGAGGGTGTGCTCCCTCGGGGTTCCTCTCGGTTTACTCTCCTAATGTCATACCTTAAGTGATGCAGATTAAGCACAGCCAACACAATTCTGATACTATCAAATGATGCTATCCATGCCTTATCGCCCATCCATGCTTTCTGTAATCAGAATTTCCATATCTGTTGATCAGGTTGTTTCTTCACTGTAGGGTTTCAGTAAATATTTACCGATGAGGAACCTGTTACGCCAGAATGTTTATCTTCTTTATTCTTTCTTTAGTTGCTCTGCCATATTTTCGCTATTGCAGATGCTGAAGTTGTTCATGTATTAGAATAAGAAAATGACATGAAAGTTTAACCTTTTTTACATTTATTTTTATTTATTTGAAAGGTAGAAGAAAAGACAGACAGGGATCTTCTACCCACTAATTCACTCTTTTAAATGCTTGCAACAGCCAAAAGCAGGAGTACAGAATTTGATTCAAATTCCTACGTGGTTGGCAAGGATCCAACTACTTCAGTCACCACCGCTAATCCCCCAGGGCCTCCCTAGGCAGGAAACTGGATGGGAATTGGAGCCAGGACTCGAATCGGAGCACTTCAGTATGGATGTGGGTGTCTTAAATGCTAGGCTAAATGCTTCCCACTTAAATTTCTTGTTTGCTCTGTGACAGACAAAATCTAATTGGAACTCAAATGATTAAGTATTTTTTAAGTACTTAATTGATTTTGAACTAAGACTGTTGCCAAAAAAAAAAAAAAAAAAGGTGTGGAGAGATGATTCACTTGTTTAGAAAATACTAAAATGGGGCCGGTGCTGTGGTGTAGCTGGTAAAGCTACCGCCTGCAGTGCTGTTATCCTATGTGAGTGGCGGTTCAAGTCCTGGTTGCTCCACTTCCTATCTGGCTCCCTGCTAATGTGCCTGGGAAAGCAGCAGATGTCCCAAGTGCTTGGGCCCCTGCACCCCATGGGAGACCCGGAAGAAGCTCCTGGCTCCTAGTTTCAGCCTGGCCCAGCTCCAGCCATTGCAGCCATTTGGGGAGTGAACCAGTGGATGGAAGACCTCTCTCTCTGTCTCTACCTCTCTCTGTAACTCTGTCTTTAAAAACAAAAAATTTGCAAGTGAGAAGGAAGATATGCTGAAGTTCAAGGCTACATAGAACACAGAATATCCATGCATGAGACTATGAAGATTATGAATGATGTCCACCTTGTAGCCTTCCTCTCCAGCTTTCCAATCAGAGTCTGTGGTAGACTGAAGGCATTGAACACGCCAGTCAAGGTCATGGCCTCCGGTATTCCCCACGTGATCCGGGGCCCTTGGCCCACTCTAACTTGGGTTGGCCTTTTGGCTGGCTCTGGGCAGCACAATGTGACAGCTCTGAGTCTAGATTTCGGGAGGTCTTGCGTGTCCCTGCTTCTTCTCTGGTTCCCCTGTGGTCACCGTGACATCACTTTCGAATGAGAGGTCACCACGACATCACTTTCGAACGAGAGGCGTCCTCCAATGTGAGAGCGCTTGGAGCAGAACTGGATCAGCCCAGCCTCCCAGACCACTGAGCCGCGAGGACCTCCCCTCTGACCACGGTGTTGTGGTGAACCCAGCGGACATCTGATTGGTCTAGATCAGTAGAACCACCTGCCAGCTGGTATCCTCCTGAAAAAATGATAAATCATTGTTGTTTTAAAGTCATGTGAGATGGTTTATTGCAGGCAATAGCTAACTGCTTCCAGATACTGCACTCATTACTGATAGGGCAGATGATAATATCTGCTCCCCAGGGCAATCGCGTGCTAACCACTGTCAACTGCTTGAGCTAAGCGAAGGTAACTTGGAGAGAGCCTTCAAGTTCATAAGTCAGCTGGGCTACAGGTGGGGATTTAAGCCTCCAAGGCTGGCTGGCCGGCCCAAGAAATATGGGAAGAGAGTTTTTAGGATAAGGGAGATGACCTCTATCTCAAAATCACATCCGGTAGGTGTATCAATAGTGCCCCCCACCCCATAGTCTCCCTGTGCAGGTGTCATGTTTGTACCCATTGCTCACTCCTCTCTGGTCTGTTACGGTACCGCTTCCTCCCTGGTTGTTGATGCCACGTAGGTTTTTTGCAATGAGGCAGTAACAGGGGTGAGTCCAGCCTGGGTTCCCAGGCTGCCTTGAGTCTAACATGTCACAGGGCCTAGGACATGCTCGGTATATCCCTGGTTTTCCTCTCTGCAGAGGGGTGATCGGAAAAGGCACCTGGGGGGCAGGGAGCGGCATTGTGGCATAGCCGATAAAGCTGTTGCCTGGGACACCAGCAACCTGTTCCTATGCAGGTTCAAGTCCTGGCTGCTCCTCTTCCAATCCAGCTCCCTGCTAATAGCCTGGGAAAGCAGCAGAAGATGGTCCAAGTGCTTGGGGCCCTGCCACCCACGTGGGAGACCTGGATGAAGCTTCTGGGTTCAGCCAGGCCTAGCCCTGGCTGTTGTGGCCACCTGGAGAGTGCCCCACTCCTGTCTGTAGCTCTGACTTTGAAATGAATGAAGAAAGGAAGAAAGAGGGAAGCTCTGGGCAGGGCTCTGGGCAGGGCTCTGCTCGTCCTCTTACGGGAAGAGCCTAGACTTACAGGTAAGGAAAGAAATCAGGGGAAAAAAAGTCATCGCTGTTCAGCCAGTCCAGGGTTCTTCGTATCCCAGGTGAAGACACTTTGTGCTGATCTGGGTCTGGGAGTCGTGGGCCGAGGTGCGAGTAATCATTAACCCCCAGTGTGCGGCCTTGTCATTAACAAGCAGCTGGAGGAAGATGGGTCAGAGCTTTTTAATGGAGAGGCTAGCGCCAAGGTCACACCTGTGATTGGAGGCGCGGCCGTCAGTACAGTGCTCGCTTGAGAGCCCAGTTCGTTCCTCAACCAGAGAAGGAGCAGCATCAAAGCCGCTCCGGACTCTACATTCTGGATGTGCGGCCAACGTCTTCTGATGTAGGCAGCTCCCCCTGCAGCTCGAGTGAGGGGTCTGGGATGGTGGGAGGAACCGAAGGCCCTCTGCGGGTAGCTTGTTAACCTGACGCCTGTGCCGGACTCCTCACAGCCTCACGTTTAGAACAAGGGTGGGAGCAGGGCGGCTGGCTGGCGGGAGACTTGGGCTGGCCCTAGTCATAGCAAGTGCTGTCATGGTGCTGGTGGCTTAGACTGAAGAGTTCCAAGCTAGGTCACCTCCTGCGTCCTCCTTTGTTTCCCACGTGGAACGTGGGCCTGGGTGGATGGGTGCTTTCCTCAATACGCTCTGGGCCAGTTCCTGCAGCCTGTGTGAAAACCGCACTCAGGAGATCCTCACAACTGGGTCACCGACAGACCCCCTGGAAACCTGATCCCCATTCTGGCAAAGCGGAGAGGGACCATGTCCCAGACTTCCTTGGGCTGTGAGACCCCCAAGCTGACTGAGAGTCCAAGGTGGGAAATGGGGAAAAAACATTTTGCTGATGGCCTAGATGGCCAGCGTCATCTTAGATATTTTATATAGTCCTCACTTACTCCTTGAATAAACTGCATGTGTTATCATTCTCACCTTACCTATAGCGATTTTATCCATATGTTTGATCACCATGGAAGCCTTATTGAGAGAGAGTTGACAACCATAACAAGGACTCAGTGGGATAAACCCTGCTCTTCTCCATCTACACACATTCTCTTTTAAAAGATTTATTTATTTAATTATTTAATTTAAAGGGAGAGGAGGAGACAGAGGTTGAGACAGAGAGAGGAAGATCTTCCATTCACTGGTTCACTCCTCAGATGGTTTTAATGGCTGGAGCTGGGCTGATCCAAAGCCAGGAGCCAGGAGCTTCTTCTGGGTCTCCCACGTGGGTACAGGGGCCCAAGGACTTCAGCCATCTTCCATGGCTTTCCCAGGGGTGTCAGCAGGGAGCTGGATCAGAAGTGGAGCAGCTGGGACACGAATAGATGCCCACATGGGATGCCAGCACCGCAGGCGGCAGCTTTACCCACTACACTACAGCGCCACAGTATCCAGCCCTATGACTTCAAATACAATGCATACGCTGATAACTCCCAATTCTTATCATTTCCTTCTGCCTTCTCCCTATTAAGTAAACTTCTCAGATTTGATGTGACTGAACCAGAATTTTCACTCACGGGTCGCCCCCAGAATGTCCCTTGACCCGTTTCCCCCTCCACTATAAATGGCTTCTTCCCCTTCCACCTGGTGCTCAGACGCTTGGTTTCTCTCCCGCCGCGGGGCCGACAGGCAGCCCAGCGCCTTTGCCAGTCCCGTCAGCTGCATTGTCAGGACTCAGTGACAGTGGCTCCTGTCCCCGCGCCAAGCCTCTCCCGTCTAGATCAATGTCACGGGATTCCAGTCCCATCTCATTGTCCACTTGCGTCTCCTCTGCCATCAGCAGTCAGGGGGAATCTAAAAAAATATGTAAAAGTTAGACCCTGTTACTCTCTTCCTTAAACCCAGATGATTTTACCTTTCACTAAAAATAGGACCCAAATGGTAACCTTTGACCCTGACGGGCCTTTGCCATGTGTCCAAGTTCACTTGGCTCAAGTTCCTTACTTTGCTTTTCATTTTGAAGGCAACGCTTGCCCCCAAAGCACCTGCTGAGTCCTCTGCCCAGTCTGCCTGCCCCCCGAGTTTTTCTCACCATTCAATCCCTGCCCAGATGTCCCTTCCTTGGGGGGTACTGTCCCTATCCACTGTCAAGAAATAATTCTCCCTGGTGCAGAAACTCTCACACGTGTGTGTCTGATTATTTTGAGGTGTCATCACTGTCTAGCATTGTCTCGTTCATTTATTTTTTTTTCCTGCCACTTGTTTCTCCCAAGAAAGCAAATCTGTGCGAGTGGCTGTCTTGTTTGTTTTGTTCGATCTTTGGTCCCTACCCTTGGGTGTGTCATGGTGCCTGCAACACACCACCGTAGATGTGTAGTTCTAGGGTTGCTATGGTTTGAATGCAGCGCTTCCAAAATTCAGGTGTTGCTCATGTGACATTAGCAAGAGGCGGGGTCTTTAGGAGGGGCCTCAGCCTTGAGGGCTTCTCCCCCGTGCACCGGGTTGGGCACCACATAAAAGGCTTCTCAGGGCGTTCAGTTAGCTTCCTCTCTGCCTGCTCCCAGTGAGACCCCAGCAAGAGAGACTTCACTGTATGCTGCGCCCTTGGTCTCGGACTGTTGAGCCTCTGTGAACGGTGAGAGAAATTTTTGTTCTTCATGAATTTCCCAGCCTTGTTTTTTTTTTTTTTTTAATAGATAAAGCATACTAAGTAATACATATATCCTTTTGAATTTCTCGCCATTTCTGTTTAATGTACCTTTAAAGACAAACACACATAATAAATAGTGCCCTGCAGCACATCCAATTGCACGAACTCCACAGAAAAATGGTGGAATGAATTAATGTGCAAAAATTCTGAGGAATGTCAGGTGGTTGAGGGAGCCGCTGACTTCTCTGTTGCCCAAGCAGTGGCAGCTGGGAAAGAACCAGCTGACGATTTGGGAACACTTCTGGGGTCGGGGTTTTGGGAACGTGGCTGTCAGGAACCTGTCACATGGTTTCCTGTGACCCAGTGCCTGGTTCCCGTGGCCTCCCCTTGCCCTGGGAAAGGAGAGTGCATTTCCCTGCTGACCACAACGGCCCCCCAACTCTAGGTCCCCTGAGAACAAGCGCCTCTGTTAGAACCACAAATTCATACAGAATGATGCTGATGTAGTGTGAGGGATGTGGAGGAAAGAAAGGAGATCTGTGTTTCTGTACTCAAAGGGGTAATGAATGTGGTACTAGAAAGTTCTATGTGTGAGTTCCTGGCGCCACCTAGTGGTCAGCAGGTCCTGATGTAGGGCCAGTGGTGATAAGGGGCGGTGTTTTCTGTGAGCTGCAGACTCCCTGAGCCCCGCCGCGGGTTCCCCCATAGGATTGGCCTGCGTCTCGGGCGCCATGGTTTTTAAAATGCGGCCCAGGCCCTTTGGATTCAGCTGATGACTTTAAGTCTCCAAAGGGCAGATGATTGACTTGTTACTTTCTCTACCCTATAACAATGATGAATGCAGGCTATTTGATGTTGCAAGAAAGTGAATTGTGAGCAGTGCTGTTCTGGAATTTTCTAAGTTTCTTGACATAGTCAAATTAGGAATACGGGGCAGGGGAATTGTGTGTGTGGGGTGTTGCAAATCATTGCTATTGCGAGCCAGTATCCAGCTGAATTTGAGAGATGTCACTTGTCATTTCACGGGTCCTCTTCCTAATTGTCCATCTTCCTTCATATTGATTTTATTAATAAGATTTTTTAAAAAAATATTTTATTTCAAAAGGCAGAGTTAGAGGGAGAGACAAAGCTCTTCCATCCCACTTGTTCATTCCCTCAGGGTCTCCATGTGTGTGGCAGGGGCCCAAGCACTTGGGCCATCTTCCCCTGCTTTCCCGGTTGCATCAGGCGGGAGCTGGATCAGTGCAGCAGCTGGGAATTAAACTGGCTCTTGTGTGGGATGCCAGTATTTCAGGTGGGGACTGAACCCACCGCAGCACACCTGCCCCCGTTTTCTTACAAATAAGTTTTCAATACTTCTTTAGCTTTTTAATTGGAAGACATACAAGTGATTTCAGACTTGGAAAAGGTTGTAGATGTGCGGAGAACGCTAGGCTGTGGCCTAGGCCCTGTTTGGACGCACAGGTGGCGTCGGCATGTTTGCGAGCAGGGTAGGGCGCTGTGGGTAACAACCCTTGCAGGGAAGCAGGGCCTCCCTGGGAAGCGGTCTGGGTATCTTCATTATCTGATGTTGTCCAAGTGGTGGTATTGTTTGAGGGGAACTGGTGGCAAGGAGCGTTTGAATTAGGATTGGAGCTACCGTGGTGCTACTGTGGAGGACACATAGGTGTGGGAAGTAAATGGGTGGAGGAACCTATACTAGCTGTCCGTTAGGATTGTCTTGTTGAGTAAAGTGGACCTAAATTAGGCAGAGCCATGTGGTGAAAATTTAGATGTCATAGAAAACTGTGACTATACGAGCCCATTTTCCTAACCAAGTGGATATTTTTGGTGGCCAACAAAATGAATGTGGGTGCCTGTGGGAGTTCTCTGGCTGTGTTAAGCTTGCCCAAATAGACTGGCTTCAGTCAATGACTCGTTTGCTCACACAGCTGAGCCAGGCTCATTGAAGCATTTCTGTCCTTCTCTCTGCCCTGGGCTAGCCTTGAGAAGCTGTTGCCTTCTGGGGCTGGCTGGTCAGGGCGTCCAGTAGATTTGGTTCCCAGATTTGGTTGCTTCTCTGGCAGCCAAGGTCCAGCTCTAACACGGAGGCAGTGGAGACGGGAAGGAGAGAGCAGAGCAGTAAGGCCTCTTGGGGCCTTGACCTGTAATACGGACAGCACTGCTTCTGCCTGGTTCTGCAGTCAGAGCAGCCACACGACCACCTCGGATTCACAGGGGGAGGAGCTGATTGCATCTCTTCTAATTACTGCGTTTTTTAAAATTTATTTATTTATTTATTTTATTTGACAGGCAGAGTGGATAGTGAGAGAGAGAGAGAAAGGTCTTCCTTTACTGTTGGTTCACCCTCCCAATGGCTGCTGCGGCCGCTGCACTGCACTGATCCGAGGCCAGGAGCCAGGTGCTTCTCCTGGTCTCCCATAGGGTGCAAGGCCCAAGCACTTGGGCCATCCTCCACTGCCTTCCCGGGCCACAGCAGAGAGCTGGACTGGAAGAGGGGTAGCCGGGACAGAATCCGGCGCCCTGACCAGGGCTAGAATCCAGGGTGCTGGCGCCGCAGGTGGAGGATTAGCCTATTGAGCCGCGGCGCCGGCCTAACTACTGCGTTTTACTTCATGTGAAAGGCAGAGCGAGAGAGAGCTCTTCCACTGGGCTGAGTCATCCCCCAAATGCCCACCACAGCTGGGGCTCGGCCCAGTTGAAATCCCAAGCCCAAATGTCATTCAGGTCTGCCAAGCAGGTGGAGGGACAGAGGTGCCTCCCAGGTGCACATGAACAGGCAGCTGGGGGCTGGGAATTGGACCCACTCTGCTGACACGGGACAGAGCATCCTGAGTGGCATTTTAACTGCTGTGCCAACCAAATGCTCACCCGATTCCCTCTTTTAATGCGAGGAACCAACCTAATCTATGACTCTTCTCAATCTATTATAACATTTTTTTTGGGAGGTAGGGAATGAATGAACTTTGGGTGTCCTCGTACCTGAGTTTCCTTTTTATAACTCAAACGAGTGGTGTGCTAACAAGTGACAACCCAGGAGCCGGCGCCCTGGCTCACTAGGTTAATTCTCTGCCTGTGGCGCCAGCATTCCATGTGGGCGCTGGGTTCTAGTCCTAGTTGCCCCTCTTCCAGTCCAGCTCTCTGCTGTTGCCCGGGAGGGCAGTAGAGGATGGCCCAGGCTTCGGATCAGCGCAGTGCTGGCCATAGCAGCCATTTGGGGAGTGAACCAATAGAAGGAAGACCTTTCTCTCTGTCTCTCTCTCACTGTCTGTAACTCTATCTGTCATATAAAAGAAATGCTATTTAAAAAAAAGTGACAACCCATTCCTGCCCTGTTAATATTCTAGAAAATAGTCCAATGCTCTTGTTCTTATTTGTGATAAATATTTGAAGCAGAGTATTATTTGGTTCTGGTTTAATCTTTCATAAGTAGAACGTGATTAAATGAAATAGAACTGAAATGGACATGTATCTTTAAAAGACTGTTTCAAAGGAATTGTTTTGTGAAACTAGGTTTCTGTACTGTTTTTGAAAAGGACATGGGTGTTTTCACTTAAGTCCTCCATGGCATCCATATGTATGAGACCATTTTGATGACCAGTACATATCTTCAAAGAGGAGTAGAAACGTGCTTTCAATGCTGCCAGTTCCATGAATTACAGGTAAAAATCTTAGTACTTGAAGTGGAAAACTTGGCTGGTGACAATATTTAACACAGAAATATTTATGAAGTGATAGCTCACTGTAGGGGAAATATAAAAACCAAGAAGACTTTTGGTAACAGAAGACAGTATTTAGAAGAGGCATAAATGGAATATTAATGCCTTTCCATATGAAGAATTGTTTGGTCAAGTGTTCTGTGGTACAGCACATGGACCTGGGACAAAAGCTGACCCCTAACGTGGCACTGCCTTCAGAATGGCAGAGTCAGGAAAGGAAAGGTTTTGCTACAGAGAAGAGGAAGAGGGCAGGAATCAAGATCCCTCCAGAAGGCTAAGGTCCCTGACTCTGTCTTGGATGTTGATTTCCAGGACAGCTGGCTTGGTTTGTCTAATGGAGTCTTTTCAGTTGATTTGGGGATTGACAGGTAGCTATATATACTTAGGGGACAGTGTGATGTTTTGAAGCAAGTAGACCTTGTGAAATGCTGAAATGAGGCTGGCTAACACGTCCCTGGAGATTTTTACCATTTCGCTGAGCTCCTGAATGAGTTGGTGCTTAACAATTGGCTTCAGGCTGTTGGAAGAGTTGGTCTTAGCCACCCGTGGCTCTGTTGAGTAAAACTTTGATGCTCTGTCTGTGTATCTCCAGGTATCTTTCTCAGAATATTTGTTTGATGAGGTGCTTGTATATATATATATATATATATATATATATATATATATATGTTGTCTTTATCTAGTTACAGGAATTCTGGATGTAAAGGGAATGACAAATGGCCACATATTAGAATAAAGATGGATTCCACAAATAGAACATGGAGCCAGAGAAATTAGATGTAAGAATATACCCAGTATCTGTCCAGTTACACTGGAAAATGGGTTAAACTCACCTGCAGTGAGATTAGGGTAGGGGGTATCTGGGGAGATAGGCAGGGTCAATGCAAATGGGTCTCAGGGGGTGATGAGGATCCAAGGACTGGTTCTATTGGTCAGCCTGCTTTGTAAGAATTGAGGTGTGTGCTTATGACTTGAACACTTCTGTATTTCAGTTCCCTGAAAAGTAGGACAATACAGGACAGACCTCACTGACTTCTCATGGGAAACCTGAGGTTGAGCATCTCTGAATGGTTAAAGAAAGAATTAAGTTGGCCACGTTGTTTTCAGACTGACTTAATTTTACAGAATTTGATTGGCTTTCAGCCTACATAAATATCACATTTAGAGGTTGAACACCTAACAGACCAGTGGCAGTGAGCAACAGAATGAAAGCAACCCAGCAACACAAATACCTTCAGTGCTGAAATGTTTTGGTGCTTCATCTTGCTAGAGAAAGAACCCTCGTGTCTCAGTAAGCCAGGAGGAGCTACCAATACAGCGCCTGGGTTCAAAGAAACTGAACACTGATCACAAGGGAGCCCTCTATCGGGCAATGTTATGGGTGGCAATGGATCTCGTCCTTGGGATCCAGAGGTTTTTTTTTTTTTTTTTTTTTTTTTTTTTTTTTTTTTATTAAACTTTTATTTAATGAATATAAATTTCCAAAGTATAGCTTATGGGTTACAATGGTTTCCCCCCTCCCATAACTTCCCTCCCGCCCGCAACCCTCCCCCCTCCCGCTCCCCCTCCCCTTCCATTCATGTAAAGATTCATTTTCAATTCTCTTTGTATACAGAAGATCAGTTTAGTATATACTAGGTAAAGATTTCAACATTTTGCCCATATAGCAACATCAAGTGAAAAAACTACCATTGGATTACTAATTATAGCATTAAATAGCAATGTACAGCACATTAAAGACAGAGATCCTACATAATTTTTTTTTCAAAATAATTAATTTTCTATGCCATTTCCATTTTAACACCAGGTTGTTTTGTTTTGTTTTGTTTTTTCATTTCCAATTCTCTTTATATACAGAAGATCACTTCAGTATATAATTAGCAAAGACCTCATCAGTCTGCGCCCACACAGAAACGCAAAGTATAAAAATACTGTTTCAGTACCAGTCCTAGCATCACTTGGCTTTAGACGACACATTAGGGACAGATCCCGCATGGGGTGTAAGTACACAGTGACTCCTGTTGCTGACTTAACAATTTGACACTCCTGTTCATGGCGTCAGTAATCTCCCTGGGCTCTAGTCATGAGTTGCCAGGGCTATGGAAGCCTTTAGAGTTCACTGACTTTGATATTGTTCCGATAGGGTCATAGTCAAAGTGGAGGTTCTCTCCTCCCTTCGGAGAAGGGTACCTCCTTCTTTGAAGGATCCAGAGTTTAAAGCTGACCGAAATGCCTTTAGCCTTTCCATATGGTAAGCCTGGCCACAGGGTGAGAGTGAACAAGCCATGGTCTCCCAGGATTGTGGAAGAGACAAACAGATGCAAGAAGTTAGAAGACTATAATATAAATGCTATTGTACACAAATGATTTGAGAAAAAGAGGGCTGAGCTCTGTTGTTGGCAGAGAAGGGTATAGAGAAAGAAGGATCTTAAGCTGACTGGGTGTTAGAGAATACAGGAAAAGTGACAGTAGAGACCAGGGACTTGGGTTTCCATGGGTTGAGTGGAGTGCTGGAGGGGGCTGGAGAAAGGTGAAGAGGGTGGGGCTGGCATTGTGGCATAGTGGGTGAAGCTGCCGTCTGCAGTGTGGGCATCCCGTATGGGCACCAGTTTGAGTCCTGGCTACTCCACTTCCCATCCAGCTCTCTGCTGGCACACCTGGGAAAGCAGCAGGGGATGGCCTAAGTGCTTTTGTCCATGCAAGCCTTAGAAGGAGACCCAGATGAAGCTCTTGGCTTTGGTCTGGCTCGGCTTGGCTACTGGGGCCATTTGGGGAGTGCACCAGCAGATGGAAGATTTCTGAATCTCCCTCTCTCTCCTTCCGTATAAGTCTGCCTTTCAAATAATAAGTCCATTTAAATCTAGCCTAGAGTTTTTTTTTTTTTTTTTTTTTTTTTTTTTTTTTTTTGAGAAAAAGACTGGATTTTAGTATGAGCAATGGGATTATAAGAAGGGGGAGGGTAACCCCATGTTCCTAATAGCTCAGCTCAGAATAGCTAACATAAGAAATGAAGCCAGGTGGCCATTAAGTTGTAACTAGATAAAGACAACGTGTATATATATATATATATACACACACACACACAAGATGCACTACAAGTCAACCATAGACAAATGAAATCCTGTCTTTTGGAAGAAAATGGATGCAACTGGAGACCATTACGCTTAGAGAAATAAGCCAGTCCTCAAAACCTAAGTTTATAAGTTTTCTCTGATAAGTGTTATTTCATGCAGAATAGAAAAAAGTCTAAGAAACTGACATCTTAAATCTGCTTATTGATGATAGCGCTTGTTGATTTTCTGTGGAACACTGGTCTTCATGCTTTTTTCGGTTGAGCCTTTTGCTTAGTGGTGCGTTAAGCCTGTAATTATGAAGTAAAACTCAAGTGTATCATTGTAAAAATTAAAGGTGGAAGAAGAAGGAAGGAAGGGGGGTTGATGGAGGATGTTTATCTTCTTAGAACTGTATATAAAATACATGAAATCTGTTCTCTTTACATTACTACAAATTAACAGGGGTAGCATGGGTTTTAGGAAGGTAGGGCTAGCGGTCATGGACAGTGGGTTACAGAGAACGCTGACAAGGAGGCCAGTGGGGAACCAGTCAGAATAATAAACACTTTGAGCTACACAAAGGATGAAGAACCTTTTGGAAGGTAGAATTGATCCCAGATTTACATACTTCTGTGCACATGTGATAAATCATGAAAACATTAGAGTGTGAAAACAATGGCTCTGCTCAATTTTAATGATGCCGGAAGATAACTAAAAGATGAAAAATGTTAATAAAAGATTAAATCTAGCTATGCATGGAAAAGAGAATATGTAGTATACTTCACTGTTACTGGTGATGTTTGCTTATTAATCGACTTCTCTGTAATTTTGAGGAAAAGCAAGTCGGGGGTCCCATGAAGAACTTGGTGTGGAGGAGCTTCATAGGTTCTTTCTCATATTCAGGCTGTGTTGAAACCTAGTGAGTAGCCTGGTGTTTCAAGATGAGATGGTGATGGGCAGAACAGAAAGAAGTGTGGGGAAAGGCTGAAAGATAGGAACCAGAAACAGAAAATAAAAGTGAGGGCTGAGAGAACCAGAAGGCATTGTGACGATGTTTACCTATGAAACTGAAGCAAGGAAAATATAAAGTTAGTGCAGTGAAAATGTGAGTATAACTTTTGCTATCTACATAAAATGAATTCTGTCAGTAGTGCTATTGATCTGTTCAAGAGAAAAAAGGGTATAACTTTGCAGTTCAATGATCTCCTAGAGTGATAAACATTTAAAAAAAAATGCAGGGTATAAAGTGGGGTTGGGGCCACAATAAAGCCCTGGCTATCCTCAAAAAAATATAGTAAGAGCGAGGGCTTTGCAGGTGCTCTTTGTCAGTGTGAGGCTGAGGTTCTCCACGTGGCTGCGTAAGTGCCCTGCCAGGGGTGTGCCTCCCAGCAGCATCGGGTTCCACGGAACCACAGTGTGAAAGGGAGTAGCAGTCCTCCGATACCTCGTATTTCAAGTCTCTTGTCCTCAAAAGAACATGCGCTTAGGAAAAATAAGTCCCTGCGGTTATCATCAACACATTGTAACTTGAAAATATTGTGAAATGGAGATGCGTTTCATCCATGTAACTCTCTGAACCACCGAGCTTAGTAACACAGTGCACTGTAGGGTGTTTGTCTCCTTGTGGTCATGTGGTTTCCTGGGAGCGACAACTGCCCGGCGTGATGAGAAAGGTTGGTACTACGTATGGCTACCCCCGGGAAAGATCACAATTTCAACTGTGATGTTTGGTTTCTGCTGAAGGCAAGTTGCTTTCATGCCATGGTAAAGTAGAAAAATGTTAAGTCCACCTGTTAAAAGCAGGGGTGCCGTGTGTATTTCAGTATTTAAGTATTTGGAATTTTACAAAGCAAAATTGGGCACAGATGCAAGATGGAATTGATGTTTTAAAATAACATTGTGCATGGCTGGCGCCGTGGCTCAATAGGCTAATCCTCTGCCTGTGGCACCGGCACACTGGATTCTAGTCCCGGTTGGGGCGCCGGATTCTGTCCTGGTTGCTCCTCTTCCAGGCCAGCTCTCTGCTGTGGCCCGGGAGTGCAGTGGAGGATGGCCCAAGTCCTTGGGCCCTGCACCCGCATGGGAGACCAGGAGAAGCACCTGGCTCCTGGCTTCAGACCGACGCAGGATGCCAGCTGTAGCGGCCATTGTGGGGTGAACCAATGGAAGGAAGACCTTTCTCTCTGTCTCTCTCATTGTCCACTCTGCCTGTCAAAAAAAAAAAAAATTGTGCAATTTAAAAACGCATAGAAGGTTGGCGTTTGCAGAGGGTACCAAGGAAAGGATTTAGAATTTAGGAATGAAAGATAATACAAGGACAGCAATCACTTGGGTGAACCTGTAGGGGGATAAAAGTACTTGTGATGAGCAAGATCAGT
Source organism: Lepus europaeus (assembly GCF_033115175.1). Taxonomy (NCBI): domain Eukaryota; kingdom Metazoa; phylum Chordata; class Mammalia; order Lagomorpha; family Leporidae; genus Lepus; species Lepus europaeus. The sequence continues at coordinate 151,952,000 of NC_084830.1, forward strand.
AGTCACATTGCTGTCTGTTACTTCAGTGATTTTTTTGAAAAAATAAAGCTCAAAGGAAGAAGGAGTGAAATTAAGTTTATCAGCAATGAGGCCAGTGCTTTGGCCTAGTAGGTTAAGCCTCCTCCTGCAGTGCTGGAATCCTACATGGGCACAGGTTCGAGTCCCGGCTGCTCCACTTCCAATCCAGCTCCATGCTAACACACCTGGGAAAGCAACAGAAGATGGACCAAGTACTCAGGGCCCATGCACACGTGTGGAAGACCTGGAGGAAGCTCCTGGCTTCGTATCGGCCCAGCTCTGGCCATTGCAGCCATTTGGGGAGTGAACCAGCAGAACAAAGACCTCTCTCTGTGTAACTCTGAGTTTCAAATAAATAAATCCTTTAAAAGTCCGTGGGCAAAATCTGCATGAGGTTTGTCTAGGGTGTTTGCAAGGAATCCCCTGCAGCAAGCACTTATTCTCTGGGTCTTGGAACAATGACGTGTACCTCTGTTTGTGTTTTAGACTTTGAGCACTGGCTGCATGCTTTCCATTGTGGTTTCATAACCTTGATTTTGCCTTGCTTCTGTTGGTTGATTTTTAAACGAATAGGGTTAGCTTAGGTTGCCTGTGTAGGTGTCCCATGGGCCCCTCTGAGCATGTAATGCTTACTGCTCTTGTGGGTGAGATGGAGGAGAGTGGGATGGCAGGGTCATTTCTCATTCTTCATGCTGTCATAGTGTTCCCTGAGGGATTCTGCGGGGCTGGGTTTGAAAACCACCAGACCTCAATGTGTTCTTCCCAGAGCGACAGGAGTTTATGTGCGCCCACGTCTTCTGTGGATGATAAACACCCTTGTGAAAATGCTTGGCTTTTATGTGTGATAATTGATGAGTTATTTTTTTAGATTTATTTTACTTACTTGAAAGAGGGAGGGAGGGAGGGAGAAAGAAGGAGGAAGGGAGAGAGAGGGAGAGGGAGGCAGAGAGAAGGAGAGAGAGGGAGGGAGAAATCTTAGATCTGCTGGTTCACTCCCCAAACAGCTTCAACTCTGCAGCTGCATGAGCTGGGCTGATCCAAAGCCAGGAGCCAGGAGCTTCTTCTGCATCTCCCAAGTGGGTGCAGGAGTCCAAGGACTTGGGCCTTCCTCCGCTGCTTTCCCAGGTGTATTAGTAGGGAGCTGGAGCAGAAGTAGAGCAGCTGAGACTCCAACCAGCACCCATATGGGTGCTGGTGCTGTAGCCAGGGCTTTAACTCACTGTGCCACAGCGCTGGCCCCTTGACCAATTTTTTAAGAGAAATTGGCATCTTTACAGCCTTCTACCAGTAGTTGGCAGCCCAGGGTTGAGCCTTGTAGCAACCTCAACTTGGAAGCGGTTTGCCTTGTCCTGTCTCGCTGAGTGATCTTGTGAGCCGCTGTGAGAGCTTCACACCTCATTTCGTCTCAGACTTTGTCACAAAGATGCTGTGATGAGCTGTGCGGCAGACACGCACTCCTATGGGATTCTGGGAGAAAAGAGGGAACAAGCACCTGCTCTTCCAAGCGGTGTGTGCCCTTGGGCTTGATGGAGTGGTAGCTGGAGTTCTTGGGGACCAGGTGTCTCTGTCGCCGAGCGTCTCTTTGTCCAGCAGAATGCCCTTACTCACTTGCGTTCTGTGGGCTTGAGTGCAGAATTGTTGCTCCATCTTTTCATGAAAACACAGCCTCCTGCCGTGTGGAGCCTCCCCTCTGAACACACTGTATGAGAAGCATCTTGAGTTATCTTCCTCTAAGGGGAAGAAAACCATCTGTGTCGCATGCGAGTCTGTTCTTTGACCCATCAAGGCTGCTGGGTGGCAGCGACTGCGGAGGGCTTGGGGAGAGCTCTGAGGGGTTGACTCAAAGCAGCAGGCATCTCTTGGGCTGCCAGCCTCCTGATCTTTATTGGGATGCACTGACAAGCTCTGTCTGGGGCCTCTGGTCTGTGGCTTTGGACGTCATATATCTTCATTAGGACTTAGAAGTAAATAATTTTTAAAGCTCCGAGAAAGGAAGCAATTTGTCTTGAACTCAGTGGATTTGATCTTTCGAGAGAGGTGAACAGCTAGCTATTTTTTTTTTCTCTCTCCCAACAAAAGCTAAGGATGATGAATGAAAAGCCCAGGGTAGACAAGCCTCCTCACACCAGGAGGGGTCATCTCAGCCAGGATTTCAAATGAACTCCCTCAGACTTACCTAGCTGAGAGCCCTTGCTTAGCTCTGATGGGCGATTTTTTTTTTTTTCATAGGTTTCATGGAAACCCAAACTCCACTATCCTGATGTTGAGTTTTGCAAAGGGAAACGCGGTGTCCTGAATACTGGAGAAGTAGAATTTGAAAGTTAGCGTTGCTTGGGGCCTTTGTTGACAGCATGAGCTTGCTTTCTATGCTGGGTAAACTGCTGATGGTGGGGAGCATCTTCCTGTAGGTCTGTGTGCTGTTCAGGGGGGCGTGGGTGGCCGTGACTTTGCCTTGACATGGAAAAGTCTTGGGGGAGCGTCTTCCTGGGCATTGCCGTCTACCGAGTGGATGTGTCGGTGGTCATGTGTGGCAAATGAAGGCTTACCTACAGGAAGAGTTTTGGGTTGGTGTAATATGGAATTGGAGGCATACTTTGGTTGATTAAAAGGTTTCCAGCCGGCGCCCCAGCTCACTAGGCTAATCCTCTGCCTGCGGCGCTGGTACCCCAGGTTCTAGTCCTGGTTGGGGTGCCAGATTCTGTCCCGGTTGTTCCTCTTCCAGTCCAGCTCTCTGCTGTGGCCCGGGAGTGCAGTGGAGGATGGCCCAGGTCCTTGGGCCCTGCACCCCATGGGAGACCAGGAGGAAGCACCTGGCTCCTGTCTTCAGATTGGCGCAACGCACCGGCTGTAGTGGCCATTTTGGGGGTGAACCAACGGAAGGAAGACCTTTCTCTCTGTCTCTCTCTCACTGTCTAGCTCTGCCTGTCAAAAAAAAAAAAAAAAAAAAAAAAGGTTTCCATTTACCCTGTTTTGTTCTAGGACATTTTGCTGGTCTAGCCATGAATTAGTTGATACCAATCTTGAGCTAATTAAACAAACTCTCTCTCTAATACTCTTAGAGAATGGCATGAAGAAATGATACACTTTAGAATCATTTGCCTTGTGACCCAACTTCATGAGTTCCTTAAAAATGGTCACCAGTGGGGCCGGCTGACCTCATTCCATAGCAGTAAAGCTATGAACTCAGTGGATGCCAACTGCAATACTGGCATCCCATACTGGGGCCGGTTCTTGTCCCAGCTGCTCCTCTTCTGATCCAGCTCCCTGCTAATGCCCTGGGAAAGCAGCAGAAAATGGCCCAAGTGCTAGGGCCCCTGCACATGAGTGGGAGAACTGTGTGAAGCTCCTGGCTTTGGCCTGACCCATTCTGGCTTTTGGTTTTATCTGGGTTCTCTCTCTCTCTCTCTCTCTCTCTCTCTCTTTACGTAACTCTGACTTTGAAATAAATAAATCTTTTTTCAAAGGAAGGCCTGTATTTTTTTCAGATACTTTGCTATGCGGATGACCTATCTATGTCATTTAATCCTTTAAACAACTCTGTGGCATCTGTTGTAGAGATGAGGTAGGTTAGGCACAGAACACGTCACTCGCTCAGGGTCACCGTGTTAGTAAGGGGCAGAGCTATGTTGAGTGCAGCACCGAGCACAGCGGCTGCTCCAGATGGGAGTCTCTGGATGCCACCCTCCCCAGGAAATTGTGGGATGGCCCGCAGTTAGTGTGCACCTGTTAGCTGATAGAGGCCCAAAAATGCCCTCTTGAGAGCATGGCATTAACCTTGGGATGTGTGTTCATTTGGGAAGGTAGCAAACATACCTATATGACTTACAGGCTGATAAATCCGTGCCACATCCACGTTAATTTCACTCCTGGTAATTTTAAATTACTGCAAAGTGAAAAAAATTAGAATACTTAAGAGCATTGAGTACAGATAGATGTCAATAGCTCTTTGGTACACAAAGGACTTGGGAATAGCTTGGGAAAGGGAAATGTTAGAAGCTAGTTACAGAATCTATGCTGCCACTTTTTTCTGCTTTTAGGGCAAAGACTGTCTCCTTTGAATTCATTGGACCCGGATGCAACGCTTATTGTGAGGTTAGGAAGCCATCGGCACAGAGCTAGTGCGTTTCCAGTTTGCCCTGGTTGGACTCATCGCATTGGGCTTCCCAGGGAGTGTGGCTCAAACATTGGTATGGATCCTCTGAGCCCTTGAGGCATTGGTGCATTGTGGGGATTTCCCCGCATGGCGGCTGGCACAGGAGCGATGGAGCCCAGCTCTCAAGGTTTCGCCTCCAGAACTTCAGCCTAAGCAATGAATGGGAAGGAACGGCGTTCATGGTGCCTGTACGTGTATTACTGATGCGAGTGCAGGTCAGCTGATGTTGGTGTCTGTGACGAGGAGGTCTTGAATTTTTAAAAAGCTTGGCGGTTGGGGTTTGTTGCTCGTCCCTGCAGAGTTCTGATGTGGGACAGAGTCTCGGATCAGCTTAGCTCACTACAGAAGGATGGACAAGACTGCAAACGGGGCTACAAAAGTAAAATCCTCTAGGCCTGCAAGTCTGAGAAATCCCACCCGAGTTTTTCCAGCTGTGTCTGGGTGTAAGGTGCTCAGGTTTGCAAAGGAGGAAGTCACACATTGGCACAGGAAGCAGAGTCCCGGGTCAACGCAGTTGAGAGGCTGCAGCAGCTGATGCTCCTCCTTATCTGGAAGAGGCCCGAGTTTGCTCCGGCACACTTGGTACTTTACTCCGGAGCTTATCAGGGGTGGCAGGGGAACAGAAAAACCTGCCCTCTTGGTTATAGGCTTGGAGAGCCACTGTGAATAAAGCAGCAGACTCGGATTGAGTTTGTTATCAGCTGTATGCATCAAGACTTCTTCTCTAGGAGCACGTGATGGGTTGGTGTGACAGGTGGGTGCGGCAGGTGGGTGTCAGTGTGACTGCTGGGTGTGGCGGGTGGGTGTCAGTGTGATGGGTGGGTGCAGTGTGACTGCTGGGTGTAGCGGGTGGGTGTAAGTGGGATGGGTGGGCGTGATGGGTGGATGTCAGTGTGACGGGTGTTATGGTCAGCTATATTCTTACTGCCTCTGTTATACGTAAACCATTTCTGGTCCCTGGAGTGGCTTGGCCGCCTCATTTGGGCCCTAAGATGTCTCCTTCCTGGAGTTGATCTCGACCTGGAAAGTTTGGGAGAGTTATGGTCATTTTGATAGGTAGCTTGCTTTCTCTCTGATCTTGGAAATTTCTTGTCTCTTTGCCATTGAAAAATCATCTTTGGTGGGTATACATATGTGTGAAACTGTCCTTTAGTACATAGAAATATGCATTTTATGTAGTGGAAAATAAACAGAAATAATCAAATCATAAGAACTGATTGTAGAGTCCATGGTATCATGATTAGGCATTTGGTATAAATCATTCCACAGTATGCTATCAACATGAACTCAGGGCAGCATTTCAGGATCTTTTTATTGCTTAATATGTCAACCATATCTCAATACTATCACTCACCCTTATTAAGCCAGTACAAGGTTCTGTATGATAATGCTTATTACATGTGCCTAGCTCAGTCAACATTGTTGGAAAGTTGGTTATTTTTCAGTCTTAAAAGTAATATAACTGCTGGACTGCCACTGTGGCATAGTGGGTTAAAGCCCTGGTTTGCAGCACTGGCATCCCAATTCAAGTTCTAGCTGGTCAACTCTGATTCTGCTCCCTGTTAATGTGCCTCGGAATGTAGTGGGGGAAGGCCTAATCCCTGCACCGCTGTGGGAGACCTGGAAGAAGCTCCTGGCTCCTGGCTTTCTATTGGCTTAGTTCTGGTTGTTGCAGTCATTTGGGGAGTAAACAAGAGGATGGAAGACCTCTCTCTGTGTCCCTACCTCTCTGTGTAACTCTTTCAAATAAATAAAATAAATCTTCAAAAAAAATACAACAGGGACAGACATTGTGGTAAAGCGAGTTGCACTATGGCTTGTGAAGCCTGATCTCATATTGGAGCTACGGTACAAGACGTACACTCCAGCTGCCTTCTAATGCACCTGGGAAAGCAGTAGATGATCCAAGTACCTGGACCCCTGCCACCTGTGTGGGACACCCGGGTAGAGTACTAGGCTCCTGGCTTCAATTTGGCCCAGCCTTGGCTGTTGCCACCATTTGAGGAGTGAACAAGTGGATGAAAGATCTATATCTCTTTGTCACTCAGCCTTTAAATCAAATAAATTTTTTTTTAAACCCACAAGAATAAACATTGTTCTGGCTGTATCATTGGCACGGTCATGTTTATTTCCTTGGACTGGCTCTCTAGAAACAGGATTTCCAGGTGTGGAAATGGGCAGAATTTTAGTCTCTAGGCAGATGACCAGAGTGCCTTGGGAGTGTTTGCCAGTGTCTGGGAGCTTGGCACCTTGCTTGGCTTCTCTGGATGAGGTTATCCGGCTTGTCTCCTTCCGTGTCTTATATAGAGACAATGTAAGAATACAAAATGAAAAGACCGAGCAGACCTGGTGAGACGTGGACAGTGGGCCTGAGGAAGCCCGGGTCACGCTGTGCCTGAGCTGTCCCGTGGGCACACAACAGCTCTGAGGAATAACTGAGATTGGGAGTGCAGCAGGGTCACCCCCGGGGGGGCCATGCATGAGTTCCAGGTCCTGGGTCCTCCAAAGATGTGTGTTCGCTCCCTGTGTTAGTTAGTGTAGGGGTCTCACCTATCACCTCCACCCCCTGATTTGTGGAGTGTCTGTAACATCTTCAGGTTTCCTAGGGGTTTCAGAGGGCAAGTGGTTGTCTTCAAGGAGCCGAATGACCCTGTATATTGGCTGCTGTCTCAGCACCTGAAACACATGGCTTAGAGGTTTCTTTCCCTCGCACACCCTAGTCCTCTCAAGTTCACAAAGTACCAGGGCTGTGATGATTTTCGCCAGGTTCTTTGCCCCTTTGTAAAAGAGGTGAAGATACGTTCATAAAACAAAAGTGGCACCTTTTTCTCTCTCCTGTTGCTGCCGAACTTGTATTCGGGACACCCGAGAATTCGTGATTTTCTTTTTTTGAACTCGGAGTTGCTGGAACTGGGGCTAAAGGCTATTTTAAATTTGTCAGTAATTTGTTTCTGTGCCCTGTAAAGATGGAGAGAGGGTGAATATTTCTACCTATTCGTTTGTGGGTGTGTGGGGGTATGTGTTTGTGTGTAGGTGTGGATATGGGTGGGGATATGGGTATGGGTGTGGTTGTGGGTGGGTATGGGTGGGTATATAGGTATGAGTGTGGTTGTGGGTGGGTATGGGTGGCTATATAGGTATGGATGTGTTTGTGGGTATGGGGGCGTGGGTATCGGTGGGTATATAGGTATGGATGTGGTTGTGAGTGGGTATGGGTGGGTGTGTCTTTCAGGGTTCTCAGGGTCAAGCGCTCTGTACTGCTGAGCCCTCCAAGGGTAGTTGCCATGCACAGTGCTACTTTCAGCCAAATATAATCGTGTAAGGGACACGCACCAGGAAGAGGTCTGCATTTTTCTTTTTTTCACAGCCGGGGACGCTCGATGTGGTCCTTGTGTGTCCCCTTTTAGGTTGTGTGTTGACAGTGATGGTCAGTGCGTGACTGTGTGTGGGGGGACATTTGGAGGGGATCCAGTCACGGGGTTGCAGACACCTGGATGGGCTGAGCACCTGTGTAGCAGGCATTAGAGAGCTGTGCGCTCTTGACCTCAAGGAGACGGTGCAGGGGACGACGTGTTGGAAGCACTGAGTATCTATCAGCAGACACTAAATGTGTGGGAGCCTGAATCTGCTCCACATACGATCCAGCTCTGTGCTATGGCCTGGGAAAGCAGTGGAAGATGGCCCAAGTCCTGTACCCACGAGGGAGACTCCGAAGCAGCTCCTGGCTCCTGGCTTTGAATCAGCCCAGCTCCAGCCATTGCAGCCAATTATGGAGTGAACCAGCAGTCGGAAGACCTCTTTCTCTCTCTGCCTCTCCTTCTCTCTCTGTGTGACTGACTTTCAAATAAAATAAATCTTTTAAAAAAATGCTAAGGAAAATGGAATTAAAGGTCTGAATTTATTTTGGTATTTTGGAAATCATGCATAGTTCTGTTCTAGAACACATTTCTGATGTATGATTAAATGAATTCATATTCTCAATTTTTCCATGAACTTTCTACAGTGCCCTCGTGGATACATTTAGTGGTGAAATTTGTCTCGTTGGAGCACATAAGGTGGCAGCTTCTGGCCAGGCTGAGGACCAAGCTGACCTGTGAGTGGGGCAGTGGGTAGCGGGAGAACAGACTGGTGGTGCTTGGCTGGCACCATTTTGGGCTCACAGCTGGGGTCTGAATTGGGGTTTTATTTCCAGGGCACTCGGAGGTGCACCTGCTCTGTCTCCCGTGTTTGCATGTTAGCCAGGCTGTCTCCTGAGCTACTATACAGTTCTTTGGTTTCCAGAATATAAATTAAAATTTTTTTTTATTTAAAAAAAAAAAAACATTTGAAAGGCAGAGTCAGACCTTTGACCTGATGGTTTGCTTCCCAAATGGCCTCAATAGCCAGGGCTGTGCCAGGCTGAATCCAGGAGCCTAGAGCTTCTTCCCATGTTGGGTGCAGGGGTCGAAGCCCTTGGGCCATCCTCCATTGCTTTCCAAGGTGTGTTAGCAGGGTGCTGGATCAGAAGTAGAGTAGCCAAGTCTTGAATTGGTGCTCACATGGGATGCAGGTGTTGCAGGCAGTGGCGTTACCTGCTATGCCACAACGCTGGCCTCAACATAAAAATCTTAACAATTAGTGTTTATTTTTCATTTCCTTTCTTTTTATGTAATACATTGTCAGTCACACTCAGGAATGTGTGATACAAGGACCCTACTTAAAATTCTCTGGGTGGGAATTTGGCTTACAACCCATATCAGGGTGCATGGGTTCAAGTCTTGCCTCCTTCTGCTGACTCCACCTGCTGGCTAACACACACCCTGGCAGGCAGCGGTGACTGTCCACATGGTTTCTTTCCACCCTCATGGGAGATCTGGGTTGAATTCCCAGCTCCTGGATTCAGCCCAGGAGATTGTAGGCATTTGGGGACTGAATCGCTGGGTGAGAGCTTTCTCAGTCTCTTAAATGGATTTTAAAAAATTGCTTATTTAGGGGGCTGGCGCTGTGGCGCAGCGGGTTAACGCCTTGGCCTGAAGCACTGGCATCCCATATGGGCGCCGGTTCAAGTCCTGGCTGCTCCTCTTTTGATCCAGCTCTCTGCTGTGGCCTGGGAAAGCAGCAGAAGATTGTCCAAGCCCTTGGCCCCTGTACCTGAGTAGGAGACCAGGAAGAAGCTCCTGGCTTCGGATTGGCGCAGCTCTGGCCGTTGGAACTATCTGGGGAGTGAACCAGCAGATGGGAGACCAGTCTCTCTCTCTTTCTCTGTCTCTGTCTCTACCTCTCTCTGTAACTCTTTCAAATAAAATAAATCTTTAAAAATTGTTTAATTATTCTTAATGTAATTTTAAAATATTTAATGCCAAAAGTCTTTAATTCTGAAAACTTTACACATTTAGGGCCTGTTTAAGAGTGAACAGCTTAAACTAGAATAAGAAATATAAATTAAAAAATGATTATCAGGAAGAAATCTGATAGGTGGATTAATTTGGCATTGTGTGAGATTTACAGCGCCTCACACACCCAAGGTCTGAGCTTCTTTAATGAGACAATGCTGCCACCTGGTGTACATTCTTATTTACTGCAATGGGCTGTACAGGGTCGGCAGTGTTAAGAACGCTTCAGTGAAAGGTTAGGGTTTTCTCGCTAGCAATTATTTGCCATTTTATCTGAGACAAGTTGAATGTATTGCCCACACAACACAGATACGAAGGAATCACAGAAGGCTTGAATTCCCTTTATACTAAAATTCCCACGTTAGGGTCTCAGATGAGAAATGAAAGATGTGGTGTCTGGCGATTATCCTTGGTACCTTACAATAACTTGGCTGTTCCAGTTGTCAGAAACAAAAGCCGCCTTTGGCATCATGGTGCTACGCCTTGATAGAACAGTCGATGTTTTAATGTCAGTCATTTTTGGAGCCCAGAAGTACAAGCACCACAGGAGGATGAAGAGGTCAGAAGTGTGGTTGTGGTTTGGGGTGGCAGATGGGGTTTTGGTGTTGCAGGTTCTTGGTTATAATGTGTTGGAAATGCTCTGTCTACCCTGCCCACGGATGGCTTTGCTCAGCTGAGATCCTCCTACAAATGGCTTCAGAAGCCAATGAGGGAAAATGTGAAAGTCTCTTTGGACATCAGGTACCTGAGATGAGCTGCCACTCCAGGATGTATGATTGATTGAGGCGTCTGTTCTCCCACTGTCTCCAGCCCTCACCTGGCAGGTGCTGTTTGTTGGCCAGCCTGGACTCTGGGGCCATATCTTCCACCTTCAGTATTTTACTTGGAGATACTACAAATTATGGGTTTTAGGATTGTACCCACGCCAGCCCCTTAAAATCCAGGTGAAAAGTGGATTTGCCTGAGGTCGTGTACCTATGGGGGGCAGAGCTAAAACTTGGGACTTGTTGGAGCGTTTGTTTGGGGATGTTTTAGGCCTGGGGGGCTATGCTGCAGGCCAGTTAGCTACACGGTGCCTCATGCATGTATGAGTGGCCCAGGGTTACTGATAACCACTTCAGGAAAGTTGATGGAGCCTGGAGCCCTCCAGGGTATTGATGGAATCCATGAGTGCGCAGTACACGGAAGTCATAAAGACTCCAGATAAATAGAACAAGGAAATCTTGGGCCTTAGAAGTGTATCTCATCTGCAATGACCAAGGTGGTAGCCGCTGTCCATGTTTGGCTATCAAAACTTAGGCTTAACTCACAGGAAGTAAGTCTGTGCTGCAGCCCTATTAGCGACATAGGCCGCTGGGCTGGACAAGCAGATACGTAGCATTTCCACCTTTGCAGAAAATTCTATTGGGATTCCCCCCAGATTTTCCTTTGTTCTTGAGCTTTACCACAAACAGAATTAGAACCCTGGGCAAGGGTGTGGATTTGTGTTCGTCTGCTTAGGGCGCTGCCACTTAACAGAAGACTACAGGCCAGATAGCTTACAAACAACAGCAGTGCAATGGACTCGGGTTTTTCTTTTCCTTTCCTTTTTCTTTGAGGACAGGGTGACAGAGCTGCCATCTTCCGTGCCACTGCCCAGATGTCCTCATGGCTTGCCGTTTGCAGCTGTTAGTCGGAAACTCTGTCCAGGTCTCCGGTATGAGTGACTGCTGGAGCCTGTGGGGTCTGCACTGGCAGGAAGCTGGAGCCAGGGCTGCAACCTGGGCACTCTGCTGGGAGATGCAGGTGTCCTAGAGACTGTGTTAACTAGCGGGCCAACAGCCCACCCCAGCACAAGTTTCTCTGTCCGTTTGGAGGCTGGGAAGTCCAGGAGTAGGCTGCCAGCCACGTCACGTTCTGTTGGGAGGCTCTTTCTGCGTTGCCTGTGACCTTGCAGGACAAAGGGACAAACTCCCTTGGGCCCCTTTGCTAAGGGCACCAGGCCCATTCGTTAGGGTCCTGTCTTCATGATCCAACTGCCTCCCAAGGGGTTGTACCTCTGAGTACCACCACTTTGAGGATTAAGTTTGACCGTGAGAGTTTCAGGGTGAGACAGATACACTATCACAGGAGTTTTCCAGGCAGGAGTCAGACAGTTCAGTGAGAAATTTCTGTGTTAGAAAGAGTCAAATGTAACCCTGAGTGTGGGCAGGGGAGGAAGTGGTTATCCATGAGAGGAGCAGCAGGTGGACGGGTGTGTCCTGGGAGGTGAGCCTGCTGCGTGGTTCGTCTGTGTCCTGTGAGGCTGTGGTGTCTGGCACTGGTGAGGCTCGTCAGCATGCATTCTGCCTTCGGCTAGTGCCGGGGTCTCTGTGGGAGTCTCCGAGGCCCCAGCTCTGCTCGGGCCAAGGCTAGGTATGTAACCCGGCCAAGGAACTGGGGATCCGAGGAGAATTGCACAAGACTGAAAATGGCTGGATTTGACTTAGCCTTTGGTGTTTTTTGAAGACTTTGCCTCGATTCCTATTTTTTCCTGGATTTACCCTGATTTTCACCCATGCTTACAGCTCACTGCTGAGCTCTGGCTTCTATTTGATGCACTGCCCAGTTTTCTCCCAGAGGGTTAACTTTGGTCTTCATCGAGTGGCCCGCATCTCATTTGTGTCACATTCAACCGAATAATCTAAAGCATTGGAGATGGTGTCACCAGGATGCTATGAGGGAGGGAAATTCGCACATAAGGTGGGAGAAGAAGGCGGGGTCCTTCCAGGAGCAAAGCCAAGCCGTGGAAGGAACTCCAATGACACGGTCACTGAGAGGTTACACAAAGTGATTTGAGCAGGGAGAGCTAATGAGAGGGGAAAGAATCCACAGTGATGGATCTGTGTGGTCCCAGGAAGATGGGGAGGACTGACTGTCCCGCTGCCGGGGCTGCTCTTCCATTGTGATTGACTTCTTGTTAGTTTCACACCTTATCGATAGCCTTGTGCCTGTGGAGGTCTTGCTTGGTCTCATGAGGTTCCCCTCAGTGTGGTTCTTCCCTGAGCTCATCCATCCTCAGTCCTCACCGCTGGCTTAATTATTGCCCAGCACTGGTTACAGTTGCAATCCGCAAGCTCTCCCCAGCGCGCTGGCTCTCAGGGCTCATGAGGCTACAGTGAGCTGTTAGGTGAGCCAGGGAGTAAGAAAGACTATGGTCTCAGCCACCGGAGGTCATCTAGGTAGCAAAACGACTATGTGTTTTGGCGTCACGAGTAGAAGACACATTCTTTAGCAACCTCAGTGTTACCATGTCCCCCCTCCCCATTACTTGTTAGGTTGAATTTGCACCTGTTCACTTCAAGGAAGCCCCTTGTTACTTGTGTGTGGCTTACCTGAGTGTCCAGCATCACAGCTCATTCTAATTGCTGTCTTTTGTTACTTGCTAGTGATCTTAGGGTGCTTAACTCATAAATGAAACTGTATCATAGATAAGCATAAAGAGGAAAACGTGTGTATAGGGTTTGGTGCTATTTCAGGTTTGGGGCATCTCCTGGGGGGTCATGAGAGGAATTCTCCTTGGACAGGGGCGTTGGGGGACTGCAGTAGTGAAGTGAGAATGGTGGAGCTGCAGCCTGTGGTTGAACACAAAGCTTGGTAACATAGTGGACAGCTTTGAGTGAAAGCTGCAGCCACTAACAGCTAATCCTGCTTGGCTAACAGTAATTTTTTTAAAAAAACAAGTTTGATTTATTTGAAAGGCAAAAATCCAGAGAAGGATGGTGAGACACAGAGAAGAGATCTTCCATCTGCTGGTTCACTTTCCGAATGGCCACAGTGGCCAGAGCTGGGCTGATTTGTAGCCAGGAGCTTTTTCCAGGTCTCCCATGAGGGTGCCAGGGCCCAAGGGTTTGGTGTATCCTCTACTGCTCTCCCAGGCCATGGCAGGGAGCTGGACTGGAAGAAGAGCAGCTGGGACTGGAATTGGCACCCATATGGGTTGCTGGCATTTCAGGCAAGTTGCTTTACTTGCTATGCCACAGTGTCAGCCCTGGCTGATGGTAATTTGATTGTCTCAAACCCTTCCCCATCTTTGTTCAGCCTCCTCAAGCCTCCCAGTCAGATGGCATCATGTTGACTGCTGATATATTTTCCAACCAGGGCAGAGAGGGGTCTGTGGCAGGGTCAGCTGGCGCGAATCATTGCCCCAGATGTCTCTATATTGACACCAAATGCAGGATTTCCCCTGTAGAGTCATCGCCCACCAGGGTCAAAGAAAGACATTGCTGATTTCCTTAAAATGTTGCTTCAAGTGCAGTGAGACTGATGGATTGGAGAGACAGAAACATTAAGTACCCATCTGATGGTTCACTCCCCAAATGCTCATAGCAGCCCTGGCGTGGGGCTGAAACCAGGACCCAGCAACTGAATCCACACATGTGTGTGGCAGGGACTTGGCTGTTAACACCAGCACTGCTGCCGCCTCTCAGAATCTCTGTTAGCAGGAAGCTGGAGTCGGGAGCCGGAGCCAGGAATTGAACGCAGACGCTCTGATGTGGGATGAGGGCCTCGTGGCTGTGAGTCTACATGGCTGTTCCTGTAGTGACTTGGAGAGGGCATTGAGGAGTATGCTGGCATTTGTACAGCTATTTGTGAGTGAAACAAATGGGGATGTGAGTGGGTGTTCAGCCACTGAGATGGTAGACACCCACATCGGATGGCAGAGACCTCGGTTCAATACCCAGCTCTGGCTCCTGACTGCAGAATCTTGTTTGTAGAGACCCCGAGAAGCAGCAGGAGAATTTCCCACACTTGGATTCCTGCTGGTGGACTGAGTTCCTGGGTCTGAGTGTCGACCTGGCCCAGGCCTGGCTGTTGCTGTATCTGGGGAGTAAACCAGTGGGTGGGAGCTCATACTCTAACTTTGAGATAAAAATTTAGGATTATATATTCGAAATGTGTGTTCACTCACTGATTATATAATTATTAGCTCTTCTTACCCTATTATGAGTCCCATTGGTTGGTCATCTTTGATTCTTATTTTTTTGGTATCAAACAGAAATATCTCCGATAAAGAACCTTATTACTTGGAGCACCTGTTTTGAGCCCAAACTATTTCTCATAGGCTCTTTGCTGTTGCCTTTCTCAGAAATGGTTGCTCTTGGGCTATACTAATTTCTAAGAACAAACCAGGCAAATAGGTTTTCACTTGGGCTACATGAATTAGTGAAGAAATCAAGGGTATGGACATCAGTAATTGTATCAACCAGTGTGAATGGAGGATTACTTGGGAAAGACCACTTTAAAGATCTTATTCATTGAGACTTCCAAAATGAGGGTGTTCCCCTAGACTTGGGTAGGATCATCGCATGGGGACACCTGTAAAGCCCTATGCATGGTGACTTAGTATGTTTTCTGCTGCGACAGCAGGGTAGCACAGACTGGGTGACTCAGATACAGTTGAAGGTTCTCTTGCTTGGTGTCTGAGAGCTGGCAAGCCCAGAACCTGGCTGGTCATCCACTGAGGAAGCACAGGCGTAGCCGTGCTGTGGCAGGGAGGCCACTGGGCATGCGTGAGGTGGACTTGGGGTCCACTCCCCCAGTGAATGGCCTAAATCTAAAAGGGCAATGCCCTCTTGATCTCGCCACCTCTTAAAGTCCTACCTCTTAACGCTGGGCAGTTCAATCGCCACGTAAGTCTAGGAGGGGACATTGACACCACTGCACATAGCATGAAGGCTATGGGTGTCCTAGGCTGTGCTCCTTTGGTTGTCACTTCTGGAAGGCAGTGACCATGCACTGTGTTACATTAATCCTCAGTGCCGAGAACCGCTCATGGCGTCGGACAAGGACAGCTGCGGTGTAATGCAATGTTTCTGTCCTCCGCTTGATGCTGTACTTGATTTTTTATTTTTTTCCTCTCTGCCTGCAACATTGATTGATTCGGTAACATTGAATGTTTGCTTTCCAGCTGGCGGATCTAATTGTAAATAAACAGCTGCTAGCTGCATTCAGACAGTGGATGCTGTTGGCAGGTACAAGAGCAGGGTGTATGATTTAAGGTCTGTGCAGTGGAGTGTGTGAGCGGCTGGGGAGAGAGACGCAGGTACAGTGCTCTGTGGCTCAGTGTGATTTCAAGGCTAAATTTAAAAAAATTTGAATGGAAAATAAAGACTGCTACATGATTGTAAGGGCCTGGAATGGCCAAGAGTATGCATTAAATATGAGGAGAACATGGGCTCTCTGAGGATAATCCACAATTTCCTCTTTGAGAGAATGGGATTGGAGATTGGGTTAATTGTTGAGGACTGTTTCCCTGAACACAGCAGATACAGGAATTCGGAGTGAAAGCAGCAAGATGACGAATGAGTGGAGTTGAACTCCTGGGCTGTGAGATGACCTGAGGACAGCCCCAGCGATACTGAAAAGACCGGGACCTCAGCATACGTCACTGCCCTAGGAACCTGAGGACTGGGTGGTTCAACCCCTGTGGGCTCAGAACACAGGGGAACGTTTCCAGAGCCTGTTTTAGGGCCTGGACGGCAACTCTTGGGAACTGGGGAAGAAGCTTGCCATGGTTGGCTGTGCACATCAGTGTCAGCGACGGCTGTGGCATCACAGGTTGCCTGAGTCGAGGTCCTTCCAATTGTCCTTTCTTGGCCCTGAGCCGTGCATCTAATGAGGCAGCAGTGAGCCCACCAGAGCTGCTGTCAGTCTGGGCCCCTGGTGGAGCTTCCTGGACTGGAGATGCCCCCTTCCAGGGCTCAGAATCCAAAGCACCTCTCTGTCAATCTCCCTTGGTACCTGGTGGGGAATAGGATCTTGGATGATGGAGAAAGTTCCCATGGCTGCCGAGGAGGGAATAAAGAGGGACTGAAGGGAGTCAGGTCAAGGTGTCCTAGTGACCATGGGCGATGCTGAGCCAGCGCCCCACCCTGCAGCTTCCTCACTATCGAGCTAAGGCTGTGAAGTGTGCCTTGAAACACGGAGGGTCTTGGCGTGTGACTGGAGCCGCAGCAGGAATGAGCGCATGGGCGGTGTTGGGCACGGAGTCCCTGGAGCATCAGAAGGGAGACGCTGCAAACTTGACCTTGATCTTCCTGGGCTGCCAAATCCCAGGGCTGCCAAATCCCAAGCAGGATCTGGGTAGAGGAGCAGCAGTGTCTCCAGGGGGTGTGGAGGTGAGACCTGGATGCTACCACTTGACCCACTCTCGTTGTTTTTTTTTCCCTGGATTTTCTTTGGTTATTGTCAGGATCTCTTCCTTACCCTTGAGTTCTTTTTTGCCCTCGAAGACCAGAATCCCCTGGGCTCTTTCTTTGCTTTCTGATTTCTCCTTTCCCCATCTTTTTTGCTTTTTCTTTAGAGAATTTTTAGTTCCATTATCCATCTCAACAAAAGGGCCCTCCTCTTTCAAGTCTGTTTATCTTTCTTTTAAGTCACTCATAAAACACATTGGTGTGTTAAAAGTCAGCTGGCCACCTTGCAAGGAGCCCTGTCTTTTTGGGCAAGGGAGAGGTGAAGGAGCACATGGACTAGCTCATGGAATTGTCACAGTTTCCCAGGGGGACACTGGCCCTTCCTTGCATTGGAAAGCAGGAAAATCTGGGCCCTGAGAGACTTGCCCCTGGCTCCAGAGCTAACGGCAAGACTTGGGTTGTTTTCAGCCTGCTGCTCCAAGCCCACCGTCGCTCAAGGATGGTGTGTAGGAGGTCCTGATTCTTCCTAGAGGCAGCAATATCTTGCTGCTTCCTGCCTTCTGAGCTCAGAGTGACTGTGTCCATGAGCATGGAGCAGGCAGACAGACTAAGTGATGTCATGGTCTAGTTTCTAAAAGGCTGCTGGCTTGGGCTCAATTTATTCTCTTGAAACAGCCTCATGATCTATCACGATGAGCACTCGAATCCATAATCTGAATTTACTCAACAAGATAATGAAATATTTAAGGTCTGTCCGTTTAGAGGCTAGCCGGATTACAGATGCGTGCTCGTAGATCTCCAGGCCTGTAGTACACAGGGCAGCACATTCTGAATTTTGGTTATAGCCACTTTGCAGTTCTCACATCTCTGCATTTGCCATGGCAATTAGGACTGGAGGGAGCTGGTGGTGTCCTTGCTACAGAGGGAGAAGAGAAATTATGACACTAAATAATACAGAATGGGCCTGGTCCTCACTGCTGTGCAAACCACTCAGAAAAGTTAATTAAACTCAGGAAATAGGCTGCAAGATAATTAAGTTTTGGCCTAATTTTACACTGCAGGCGTTCTATATTGTTTTTGCAAGGGTCCATGAGATAGAAAATCTCCAGGTTGCGGGCTTGATTCATAAAGTATCATTATCTGTAGTTAAATGGCCAGATAAAATGGTAATGTGTGGGTGGCAAATTATATTTCATAAAGTAAAAGTGATAATTATGCTGTGCAAGTAAGATATTGATAATTTCTTCGAATTCTCAGTAGGATGTGGAATTGCTGGAGTATTTCGGAGAGAGAATAAGAAATGTAGAATAGTCAAATCTAACACGAAAGACACCACACCAGGGAATTCTAAAAAAAAAAAAAATGTGGAGAAACAGAATTAAAAAATGTTGAGCATTTTCCATGAACTTTTGGGAAGTCCCTGTATCTTCTAATCTGATGGTCGATAATTCCTTATTGTATTGGCTTGAGTATTTAGGAAGACATTTCAAAAAGTTTGTGCAAAAATAGGAAAAATTTTGCATTGATTTCAAAACTTGTTCACTTAAATGAACTTACCTCTGATTTTTTTTTTCCCCAAAGAAATTGTTGAAGTATTCTCGTGTGTGCTACTCTGATTTCTTTGTATTCTCATGGGCGAACAATAATTGTACCCATTCCTGGGGTGCAAGGTGATGGTTTGTGCACATTGTAGGTGATGAGACCAAGCTGGCTCACAAAATCACTCTCCCGGTGAGATATTTGCAATTTTCTCTGAGTTATCTGACACACGATACAGCATTGTTGGCTCGAGTCACCTGCTGTGTATTATGTTTGTGACTTATGTGTCCTGCTTTTGTCAGAATTTATACCTTATTGCCAGCTCCCTCTTCCCTCCTCCCTCCATTTCTGCTCTCGCTCTCACGCTGGCTTCAGGCATATTTTAAATCCTAAGGTGGGAGACAGTCTTGATCGACATCTTAGTACCTGTGTGCTGCAGAATGAAAAACCTGTCCTAAGTCAAGGGCAAATCCATTGTCTCTCCCTGGTCTTCGCCCATCCAAGGAGGAAAAGTCCACATCCCACGGGCCTTGGTTTTCACGAAGCCCGGCTAGTGCTTACTGAATCCCTGTGCCTTCAAAGGCATTGACAATGGATAACATTTTCAATTGTCTAGTGTTTAGTCTCATTTTCTTAGGCCTGTTGTGAACTTGGCACTGCTTTTGGACAAAGCAAAGAATTTATTTAAAAATGGACTTGGAATTTGCTCTGTTCCTTTCATCATCCTTTTTTCTTTGCTTTAAAAAAATATTTTGTAGGCTGGAAAGAAAAAGAACGAAAGCCTATTTGCTGCCAAAAATTGCATCAGGTCAATTTTGTTTCTTATTCACTCTTTCTGGAAAGTTCTGAGTCAAGACAACTTGCCTTTGGTTAAATTCTATCAGTTAGCATTCTTAACACTCAGTGCTTGGCTATTTTCTTTGCTGTGTGACACCCAAAGGAACTTGACAGGGTTTGTTCATGTGCCGAGTTTTACTGACGTTTCGTTCGTGTTTTGTGGTTTCCAAAGGCATTGCAAGGTGAGGAAGTGACCCAGGTAAAACAAGCATCATTGTAAAACGTACATTGCCTGTTGTCTCGTGACATTGGTCTAAGAATCCCACGCTGAGGGGAGCTGGTGCTGGAGTGGCCTGTGTTGCAGAGAGAGTGACTAATGGGCAGATGTATTGAAGAGTTTTGAGTCTGCTGTCCAGCCAGGCTTTGGAAGCAAAAGTCGGAGTTCACCGAGGAGGGACTGTATTTGCTTCTGGTGCTGACTTGAACGTGGGGAGGGTGTGGCTTTCTGTCCCTACACGACCCGCCCAAACTGCTGTTCTGGATCCTGGGAACGTAATAGAGAACAGGAGATCTCCCCATGATCACAAGATCATTGAGGATGAAATTGGAGATGTGAGTTTGCAGAAAATCCATGGCTGTTCTAGCTGGTGGGAGACTGGAGTGATCACTTGGCCTCCCTCTACGGTCTAATTGTAGCCTTTAAAAGTGACAGCAGTAAGGGGGGGCTACACCATTGAATCCAGGGGACCTCGGCATTAGTCCCTTAGAATGTCCAAGTCGGAGAGCTTGCCACAGGTGTGGCCTATTGGGCCTCTACAGAACTGATAGAAATGTAAAGATGGTTCCTTGCTCACTGCACGTGGATTGAGTAGCTGCGTTGTGATAGGAACTGCTCCAAGCACCTAAATGTATGCACTTACTTCTTGCTCACAAGGAACTCAAGAGTTAGGGGTTATCCCCACTTTACTGGGGGAAACGGCCACCCCAAGATTATGCACCTGTGGGACAGTGACTGTTGGAGCTGCCAACCCGGACACCATTCTCCCTCTTGTCGAGAAGCATCCTGATAGCCTCATAACTCTCCTGCCCGAGGACCAGTGGCTGGCTGCTTAATCAAGTGTCTTCTACTGCATCTATTCCTCCTATTCCTGAGGAAGCCATGGCCTCCTCTGCAGCCCAGGCCTGATGCTGACAGAACTTGTTCCTGTCCATCTCTGTGAGGGTGCTGGGCCACGTGCCGTGTTTGAATCCAGAAGGCTCAGGGCCTTAGACTCTGCTTTGCACATAGGATTTGATCGTCTTTGAAGCTGCTGGCATAAGCCTGATGAATTCTGAGGGAGAGCAACAGTATGGCATTTTTTAAAAGATTTTTATTTGGATGGGAGAGTGATGAGTCCAGGAAAAAAAGGCAGTTTCAATCTGTGAAGTCAGAAAACCAAAGCCATTGGCTCCTTGGAGGTTGTTAATTTTCTTGGGAAAGACTTGGGGTATCCTGGCCTCCATACAGGAATGGCCAGGGTCACTTAAGCCGGCTGTGGGTGGAAACTGAAACCAGGCTGTGCTAGAATGTGGGTTACTTAGCTGTACTTCAACCCTTAATTGGAGAGTTAATGCAGAACAGCAGGGAGTGCTGGCGTCAGTTACCTGAGACGCTGCTGCTATCAGGGTGGATCAGGTAGGTGTCCCCTTGGCCCTTTCTCTTAATCATGTGCTTTTAAAAAATGGCTAATCGGGGCAGGCGCCATGGCTCACTTGGTTAATCCTCCGGCTGCAGCGCCGGCATCCCATGTGGGCACCGGGTTTTAGTCTCGGTTCTCCTCTTCCAGTCCAGCTCTCTGCTGTGGCCCAGGAAGGCAGTGGAGGATGGCCCAAGTGCTTGGGCCCTGCACCCGCATGGGAGACCGGGAGGAAGCTCCTGGCTCCTGGCTTCAGATTGGCGCAGTGCCGGTTGTAGTGGCCATCTGGGGAGTGAACCAGCAGAAGGAAGACCTTTCTCTCTCTCTCTCTCTCTCTCTCTCTCTCTCTCTCTCTCTCTCTTTCTCACTGTCTGTAACTCTACCTATCAAATAAATTAAAAAAAAAAAAAGGCTGATCGTAAGCAAGAGTGGTAGGTTGTTACAGATAGAAAGCAATTGTTGCTGGAGTTGAGATAGTTTTAATTCCGGAAGAGGTTCCAACATATCCTCTTAATACTTGGCAATGGTGGCAATGGATTTGGCCGATTTCAGTCTTATTTCTAAGTGTGTGCTTGACAAAAAATCACCAGCAGCAGTTTGCAGCTGCGTGCACAGGATGGTCATCCATGTTCAGCGACTTGCCCCAGGTGTGTGTGGATTTTCTTGCTCTCTGCCACACTGTTGATAAAGGGATTTTCAATCACATGGGAACTTGAAGGCTTTGCTCTCACCTACTAGAGAGATGTTTTAATTAGGAGAAATGGGGAAGCTGTTGTTGGTTTTATCTCCTGCATGGAGCTGACAGCTTTGAGCATTGGTGAGCAAATAAAATAGGCTCAGGAGGAGCTGGCCTGGTGTTGGAGGTGGTGAAGTTGTGACACTAGCATTCCTTAACAGTGCCCATTTCAACGCCGGGCCACTCTACCTTGGATCAAGGTCTCTGCAGATGTATCTGGGAAAGTGGCAGGAGACAGCCTGGGTGCTGGGGCCCCTGCCGCCCATGAGGTAGCCTAGGATGGAATTCCTAGCTCCTGAGGTCAGCCTGGCTCAGCTCTGGCTTTTTCAGCATTTGGGGAATGAACCAGCAGTTGGGAGGCCTCTCACACCCTCTGCCTCTCTGTCCTCTGTCCTTTTGCTTTTCAGACAAATGAATCTTTTTTTTTTTTTTTTTTTTTTTTTTAAAGAGTTCATGAACTCTGTATGAGATGGCCATTGAACTCTTTGGAGCTTATAGAGAGACATCCGCTCAGGCTGAATGCAAACTTCTCTGGCTCAAACCTACCTGTTAACAGTAAAAGGAGTTTTGTTAGCAATGAGTTTGAAAAAAGGAGATCAAGCATTTTCTGCTCTTAGAGGCTTTGTCTCTCCTGCAAACGTTTGGAAAACCCAATTCAAAGACTGCACAGACAGCACGGTGTACTCGCTCTGCTGATGGGGTTATTTCTGCCTTGTTTTAGGTACTCCTGGGAGTGTTGGAAGACAGCTGTTATTTTGTAGCTGGTGTTGTGGTTAGGATGAAAGAAGAGAGGGTCGGTTCCCCAGCTCCTGGCAGTGACCGTGAGTGAGACAGAGGTTGGGTGTGCAGAACACACGGGGATGGCAACAGCTGAGAAGTGGCCTTTTGTGTGTGGCTCGGTTGAGGGGTGGGTGAGAATGACTCTTGTGATCTTGAATGAGTGAGGTCGATGATTTTGCAAGGGAGAGAGTTGAGGAGGCTAGACTGCACTGCGGGTTGGAGTAGGTACACAAACCATTTGACTGGCTTTGGAGAAAAGGGTAGCTACAAAATGCCAGCAGACTGAAGATATTTCAGATGGTTTAGGTGACACAACAGGTTTGGATTTTAGAATAATATGTAGCCACTTTCTTTCTTCATTTTCTATGCGTGGAAGTGATAGCCAAGTGGAAGTGAGGTTGGTGGTCGATGGTGCTGGTTTAGAATCCGCTTTTCCTGGTTATTGGCGCAGTGCGTGCCCTTTGAGTATGATGCGTGAAGGGATGGATGAGGACAACTATGGCTCTGAACTAAAAAATGCTGCTGCTCTCCTGGTTGAGCTGCCAGGTGGTAGAGCTGGGGCCTGGACCACCAGGGCTGAAGTCCCAGACCAGGATCACTATGGAGGCTCCATGGATTGCTAAAGAAATGTCAGGAAAGTGCGTCGAGTGAAAACTTACCTCCCTTCTGTG
Organism: Lepus europaeus; assembly: GCF_033115175.1. Classification (NCBI taxonomy): domain Eukaryota; kingdom Metazoa; phylum Chordata; class Mammalia; order Lagomorpha; family Leporidae; genus Lepus; species Lepus europaeus. The sequence goes on from NC_084830.1 coordinate 151,974,879, forward strand.
GGCTGGCTGCTCGGGTCTGCTTCCTGCTGGCAGGCACTTACATCTGCTTCACCCTGCTGGGTCCATGGCTTACACATCTGGGAATGCACACCCTTGAAGCTGTTGCCATTTACGTGTTAGGTGTTACGAGCCGTGGAGGGATGACCAAGTTGCCTGAAGGCTGTACATAGCTTATATGCAAATACTCTCATAAGGGACTTATATGGAAACAAATGTGAATGTCCTCTCCCTTTTTGGTTAAAATGTGTTATATACAAGGAACTAATACAGTCTTCTGCCCTTTTTAAATTTTAATTCATGTTTTCGAGCTTATGTAATATTCATACACATAAAGGAGTTCTCAGCAGCTAGAACTTTATACACGGAATGGATTTTCCATAGTTAATTTCCTTCACTTCTCTTAAAGGACTTTTAGATTGATTTTAGCCAGTATTTACTAACCTGCAACAAATAGCCCTGGAGTGACAATATTTACTTGTGTCTGTAGGAAAAATTTCTTGAAGTAGAAGTCCTGGGTCAGAGAGTATGTGCATTTTAAATTTCGGTAGGTGTTGCCAAATGGCCTTGCGTGGGGTTCTACCATGGACAGTTTGGTCAGCAATGAATGAGAGTGACAGTTCTCCTGGTAAGATGCTGTTATCAAACTGTCTCTACACAGTTTTGATTTCCATTTCTCTTGTGAGATTGAACATTTAACCATATGTACAATAGACATTTTACCGTTCCTGACAACTTTTTTCCCATATCCTCGCTCAATTTTAATTTTTATGTTGCATTTATTGACTTTGAGCACTTAGGATAGTTGACGACAGGCAAGCCCTATTTCGCCTCATTGAGTGGGGCAGTGAATGTCTTCTTGAGGGATTTAAGCAAGTGCAGTGCTACCATTGGCCCCCAGTGGTGCATGTCCCCTTTCCGTCTCTGTGTCAGGTTTTGGTAATTGTGGGAATACTTTACAATTTTTCACTACATCCGCTCTGGTGAACAGTGATCAGTGATCTTTGGTGGTAATGTTGTAATTGTTTTGGGATGCCATGAGCTGTGCCCATAGATGATGGCAAACTTAACAAGTGTGTTCTCACTGCTCCATCTACCAGCTGTACTCCTCTTTATTTCTCTCTCCTTGGGCTTCTCAGGTCTCTGAGATACAACCGTATTGAAACGTGTTAACAGCCTGACAATGGGCTCTAAGTGGTCAAGAAAAATGAAGAGTGACATGTCTCACTTGATAGCAAATGCTAGGAATTGGGGTGTCTGGTGAGGAAACTGACATGGAGTGAAAGCCAGGTCTCTTGTGCCTGTTAACCAAGGACTGGGTGGAAGGCGAATGTTCTTGAAGGAAATGAAAAGTTCTGGAATGAAAAATCCAATGAAAACATGAATAATAACACAACAAAGTAGCCCAATTGATGATAGGGAGAAAGTTTCAGTATTCCCAATAGAAGAACAAGCCAGCTGCAGCATTCCTGAAAGCCAAAACCCAATCCAGAACCAGGCTCTAACTCTAATTCAGTCAAAGCTAAGACTGTCGAGGGAGCTGCGTAGGCCAGGTCTGAAGCCAGCGCAGGTTGGTTGATGAGGTTTAAGGAAAGAGGCCGTCTCTGTAGCACAGACGTACACGGGAAGCAGCGGTGTTGATGCAAAAGCTGCCGGAAGTTACCCAGATGATCGAGCTTAGAACCTGGTAAGGCAGCTATGCTAAACAGCAGGTTGTCTGTGCGGATGAAGCAGCCATCTATTGGGAGAAGCTGCCATCTAGGACTTTCGTAGTTAGAAGCCAACAGCTGGCCTCGGAAGACAATCCAATGCCCTTGTTAGGGGTTAGTGCAGGTGGTGACTTTATTTTTTATTTTATTTTATTTTATTTTATTTTATTTTATTTTATTTTTTGACAGGCAGAGTGGACAGTGAGAGAGACACAGAGAGAAAGGTCTTCCTTTGCCGTTGGTTCACCCTCCAATGGCCGCCACTGCCGGCACGCTGTGACTGCACACTGCGCTGATCCGAAGGCAGGAGCCAGGTGCTTCTCCTGGTCTCCCATGGGGTGCAGGGCCCAAGCACTTGGGCCATCCTCCACTGCCTTCCTGGGCCGCAGCAGAGAGCTGGCCCGGAAGAGGGGCAACTGGGACAGAATCCGGCGCCCTGACTGGGACTAGAACACCATGTGCTGGCGCCGCAAGGCGGAGGATTAGCCTATTGAGCCGCGGCGCCGGCCAGGTGGTGACTTTAAATCACAACCAATGTCATTTACCACAGTCTGAAAAACCCTAGGGCCCTAAAGAATGAGACTACCTCCAGATAGACTGTGCTCTAGAAATGGAATAGCACAGCCTGGATAACAGCGTGGACACTTACAACATGGTTTACAGGTTCACTTATTTACTTGTTGGAAAGAATTAGACAGACAGATATTCCAGCTGTTGGTTTACTCCCCAAGTGGCTGCAGTGACTAGGGCAGGGCAAGGCTGAAGCCAGGAGCTTCCACTGGGTCTCCCACATGGATGATAGGAGCCCAGATACTTGGGCCGTCATCTGCTGCTTTTCTCAGGGTATTAGCAGAGAGCTGGAACAGAAGTGGAGCAGCTGGGACTAGAACTGGCACCCATATGGGCTGTCAGCATTGCACACTGTGGCTTAACTTGCCATGCCACAGTGCCAGTCCCAGTTAAGTTTATTTTCTAATTTTTAAAAGAGTTATTTTATTTAAAAGGCACAGTTATAGATAAATCTTCAGTCTGCTGGTTGACTCCCCAAAAGGCCACAACAGCCACAGCAGAGCCAGGCCAAAGCGAGAAGCCTCGTATGGGTCTCCCGAGGGCTCAAGCAGTTGAGCCATCTCCTGCTGCTTTCCCAGGGGCATTAGCAGGGAGCCTGGTCAGAAGCGGAGCAGCTGGGACTCACCTGGTGCCCTTTTGGGATGCCAGTGCTGTAGGATTGCTTAACAGTATGTTTTGGGGGCGGCATTGTGACATAGCAGGTTAAGCTGCCACCTGCGGTGCTGGTATCCTTTATGGGCACCAGTTTCAGTCTTTGTATCCATGTCCCTGATAATATGACTAGGAAAACAGCAGACTATGGCCTAAGTGCTTGGGCCCCTGTACCCACATGAGAGACCTGGATGAAGCTCCTGGCTTTGGCTTGGCTCTTGAGGTCACTTGGGGAGTGAACATCCAGGTAAATGAATAAATCTTAAAAAAAAAAAAAACACAAACTAGCATATTTTAAGTGTACTGTTAAAAACTACTGCTTAGAGAAAAAGATGTCCAAATGCTACTTACTGCTCACTGACAATATACCTGGTCACCCAGGCACTCTGGTGGAGGTGTGCAATGAGATTATTGTTGTTTTCATGTCTGATAACACAACATTCATTGTTCAGTCTGTGAATGAAGGAGTAATTTTGACTTCCAAGTTGTAATACATTAGACACATTTTGTAAGGCTGGAGCTTCCATGGTCTGCTGGATCTTGGCCCAGGAAGTTAAAAACCCTCGGGAAGGGGTTCACCATTCAATATGTTGTTTAGAGCAAGTATGAGTCACAGCAGCAGGTCAAAGGTCAGTATCCACAGGAGTGAGCTGTTGATTCCAATGCTCAGGGATGGCCTCAAGGGGTCGGAGACGTCAGTGGAGGAAGTAACTGGAGTTACAGAGTTAGCAACGTCTGTAATTAGATGAGGAGCCCTAAGATAGGGCTGATTGGCTGCAATCTCATGTTATGGATGAGCAACAAAAGTGGTTTCTTAGGATGGAAACTGTTCCTGGTGGAGATGCTGTGAATATTGTTGGCATGATAATGAAGGACTTCAACTGTGAAGAAGTTGTACTGTGCACAGCATCGCAGACTCAGAGAAATCTTTCATGAAAGGAAGTCAGTTGATGTGATTAATTTCCTTGTCTGCTTTTAAGAAATTGTCCCAGTCCCCCAGGCTTCAGCAGACACCACCATGATGAGTCTACAGCCATCAATGCCAGGGCAAGACTATGTACTGGCAAAAGAATTGCAGCTTGCAGATGGCTTACAGTGTAGAAGGCTCAGATGCTCATTAGTACTATTTTTTTTTAAGCAAGTACTATCTTTAATTAAGCTATGCATGCTGTTTTTAAAGGCATAATACTTTTGCCCATTTAACAGACTAAAGTGTTACACAATTTTTATGTACTGGAAAACCAAGAAATTGATGTGACTTTGCTTTTTGACATTTGCTTGTTGAGGTGATCTGAAATTGAATGCACAGTATCTCCAAGATATGCCCATATGAAAGTCACATGCGCTTGTGCAATTCTCAAGTTATGAAAGGGAATAAGTTACAAGGTTGCTTTTCTCATCTCTAGCCTATGTCCCACATGGAACTATTCCTGAGAGGTTGTTCTAGAGTGTTACATATGTTTTCCGTGTTGTGTAAGCACACATGTGTTCTTTCCAAAGATGAGGTCACCTTCTACTCACTGTTCAGCATTTTGCTCTTCTATCAACACCACTTCCTGTGAGTATACACAAAAATCAGTGAGTATTTCAGTAATCTCTTACATGACTAGATGCACTGCAAGGAGTCTTAGGATATTTCATTAGGCAATGGGCAGAAAATGTGGCTCTTCTACTTCTGTTGTTTTAAAACCTCATTTAGAATTTTAAAAAATGTGTGTTTTGTAACACCTGTTACTCACATGGAAATGTATACAATCAAAAATCTTACATTTCCAGAGTAAGAGTATGTGTTTTGCTTTTAAAATTGTTTAGGTGTGCGATGTTGGGAGACAGTTGCCTTACTAGCCCTTCATTAATAAGTACTTAGGTTTTTAAAGATTTTTTTTTTTTTGAAAGGCGGATTAACAGAGAGGGAGAGTCAGAGTCTTCCATCTGCTGGTTCACTCCCCAACTGACCACAACAGTCAGATGTGGGCAGGCTGGAGACACCAACCAGGAACTCCACCCATGTCGCACATGTGGATGGCAGGGGCCCAAGCACTTGGGTTATCTTCCGCTGCCTTCCCAGGATCCGAAGTGGGAGCAGCCAGGACTCAAACCGTACTCCAGTGTAAGCTGCTGGTGTTGCGAGTGATGGCTTAATCACTGTGACACAAGGCTTCCTCCTATTGGTGCTTAAATTTTTTAATTTTAAAATAATTTATTTGAAGGGGTTGCGGAGAGAGAGAGACAGGCAGACAAACAGAGATGCTTCATCCACTGACTGATTTCCCAAATTCCCATGGTAGTGGGACTAGACCAGGCTGAAGCACCAATAAAGAACTCCATCTGGGTCCTGCAGGTGCATGGCAGGGGCCCAAACACCTGTCTTCTCCAAAGAGCATTAGCAGAAAGCTGGGTTGG